>NC_135538.1:116607806-119307806 GCF_045843805.1 Urocitellus parryii
CACAAGTCTCGGTGGCGAAGGAAACAGGCATGGACACGGAACCGACGGCCACAATGAGGACAGGCATGCAGGGCTCCAGCATGGGTCTTCATGTGCTCGGTCAGATGGTGCTTCAACTTGAAGCGCTTGTTGCAGATGCCACAGCCAAAAGGCCGAAGGCTGAAGGTCAGCATGATGTGCCTGTCACGCTTTGGCTTGACTGCAAAGCGCTTCCCACACAAGCAACCAAAGCGTTTTCCATCTGCAGGGGGTGCTCCCCCTAGCTTCACAGGCCCATGTACAGCCTGCCCTGCTCCCCCAGGTCCTCCACCCCCTGACAAGATTTCATTTCCATGAAGATCCACTGGCTTCCAGGATGGACTCCCTCCCCCAGATGTTGCCCCTGCTCCTGAGGGCAATAAGAATCTCAGCTCCCCATTCCCTTCAGTGTCTCCCCCAGGAAACACTTTGGTTTCCTCCTTTGCTCCTCCAGACTGAGTTCCACTTCCTGATATCTCTTCCTTAGGCTCAAAGGGTTCCTGCTTGATATAGAAAATTTTGGGGGGTAGTGCAGTAGGTGGGGCAGGAGGTTCAAGTGATGCGCTCTCACTCTCTGGAAGCCTGCGGGGAGTAGCAGATATGGGTACTGGGTGGGATCCACGAGCCCGGGGAAAACCTCCTGACACTCTCTGTGGTTGAGGAGTTTGAGAGAGTGTAGCTGCTGATCCCTGGTCTTCCTCTTCCTCCTCCTCCTCTTCTTCCTCCTCCTCCTCCTCCTCCTCCTCCACCTGAATTTGTAACACCTCTCCTAGTTCACTCTCCTCCCCTCCCACCGGGCTTTCAGTGGATGCAGGACTCTCAGTAGAAGCAGAGGACTGCACTGGGGTCTGAAAAGGGGAAGAGCGAATACACCAGCCTCCAGATGAGGACGTGGTGGAAAGAAGTGCATGGTAGGAGGTTGCTCCACGAGCTGAAATTCCACCACCTGAACTTTCTAGTTCTCTAAGAATCTCTGAACACTGATCTACTACTTGCCACATCTGAAGGCCACTGGCTACCAGGAGATGGGCAGGGAGAGCATCCAGGGGAAGTCGAAGGCGCCCTGAATAAATGAGCTGAAGTAGCCCTTCAAAGGCATCAGCTTCAATGACACTTGGCAAGGTGAGACGAGGTGCATCCCCAAGAAGCAGCTTGTCATGGAAGTAGGGAGAAGCAGCAGCCAACACTGCTTTATGAGCTCTAAGTTCCCGGCCCTGCACCAGAAGCGACACATCACAGAACTTTCCCTCTAGCCTATGGCGGTTCAGGGATTCCAGCAAAGACGAGCTATGTTGAGGGAACTCGATCTGGATTGTCCGAGGGGCTGGATTGCAGATTGGGGAGGTGGGTGCAGGAGGTAAAGGTGTCGAGGTATCCATGGGCTCCTCGGAAAAATCCCAGAGGATCGGGAAGAAATGGGAATTTGGGGGTAGACAAAAGCTGTGGAAAAAAGAAACAGGAGTCACAGAAACCCTGGACAAAGTTCCCCTTGTCTTCTCAAACAACTGCCCCCAACTAACAATTGGAAATTTCAGTAAGTGACACTTTCTGCAGATCAGTCCCGCTCACCCTGGGAAAAAAAAAAAACAACAACAACAACAACAAAACACCAACCGGGGTTTAACTTCCAGGCCCCGAGGGAGATGAGGAGGTAATCCTTCAGCGAAGCCTGACCTCGCCAGCCGCGGGCGGCTCCTGCCCCGCCGCTCCGATCCGTTTCAGGGTGCACACAGAAGCAGGCTCGCGGCAAGCCTCCGACACCACGAATCTGGACCCGGTAGCCTTCCCCTCCGACACGCCCCCACCGTTACACAACCGGATCAGACTTCTCTGGACCCTTTCAGCTACAGCGTCGTTCCGGGCCGGAAGCCACGGCCTCTCCGTCGGTCACCGCCGCCGCGTGCGCAGGGCGGAGCTAGGACTGAAGCCAATAGGAGAGCGGCGTCCTACAAACCTCGTGATGATTGGTTATGCTGGCGAGAAAGGCGGGGCTGGTAGGAGGCCGCTGATCCCCAGACGTCGGCGGTTGGCCTTGTCAGGTGCTGCAGAGTCCCGGCAGCCGCGGAGGCTCCGGAGCTGGTTCTCAGTAGAGCGCAGCCCTTCGGTCGCCCGGGAAAGCTACGTTTCCTGGTAATTAAGAGTAGCGCCCGCCCCAGCAGGTGCGGAAAGGGGCAAAATTAATTGGGTACCTATTGTGTGGGATGGGCACTTACCCCCATTATTTCGTGTTCTACCACCAACCATGAGAGGTAGGTGTTCCCGTCCTGTTTCCATGCGGGGAATCGGAGGCTGGCAAGAATCATTGGGCTGGCAAGTAGAGGGCGTGGATCCCGGATTTACTAAGGAATCAGTTTGGTTTTATTTTTCACTACTCGCACGTAAGAATTTTAACCAACAATTTAAATAAGCCTTATTTATAGGTAATTTCTTTTAAAGAATAAACGTAGATTTATACTGGAACTCTCATCAAATACCATCCCTGCTCCTTAGAGCTATGTGAAGCAGTGGGTGAGAGGAGAGCTGAACCCCTGCTCTAAAACAGAATAAATCTCGCTGAATGGGAGGGTGATCGCAGACAATGAGATCATAGCATCAAGGCAGAGATATACGGCTTGGTTCCAGGGCACGTGGAAGGTTCCAGGTTTAATACACAGCATTGCAACTAAAAAGCAGTTCTCATCACCTGCTGGTCAATCTGGAGAGCCCAGGCTAATAAAGTCAGTGCAGCGATAAAAGAACAATCTCCGTTTATTAAACATGATTTTTCTGTTTCACCACACACTCCAGAAAAAAAGGAAATGGGGCTGGGAGTGGAGAAAAGGGGACAGTGGTGGGGGATAGAGAAGGCTGGGACTGGGGCGGGGAGAACGAGAAAACAAAATAAAACGGGTAGAAAGAGCATCTCCCTACCCTGAAGGGGGTGGGGGGAGGGAAGGGGAGGGTCGGGGGGGAGGGGGCCAGGAAGCTCTGTACAGAGGGGGGTCGCCCCCAGCCCACACACACACACCCCGATATGTACAGTACAAACCCCAGATAATTACAACAGCCAAAGAAGAGAGGAAAAGGGCCAGGGGTAGGGCCTGAAGTGGGGAAAGCAGAGGAAAGGGCACAGGGATAAAATTTCACATATTTACAACTTTTATATAAGTATAAATTTGGCCCCGGCTGGGTGTATGTGTGTAGAAGGATGGGACTGAAGGGGAACTGTCCATACAAAAGAAAGAAGGGTGGAATCTGGGAAGAATCTCAATACCAAACGCAAGAAGGGATGAGGGGGCAAGGCTGAGTAGGGGACAGCAGTCAGGGAGGAGGGGGTGCCAGGGAGGGACTTCTCCCCTCCCACGGCCTACCCACCCCAAACCCCATCCATCCTTCCTCCCCTATCCCGCCAGAGAGCTATGTACAGAGAAACACCGAAAAATTGTGGAGCTGGCGGGAGGGAGGGAGGTGAAAGGAGATTGGGGGGGGAGGATGAGAGGGAAGCCCAGCCCTGTCCTACCTCCCCAGGGGGACAGAGTCATGGAAGGGGGCCCCCAACACCCCTCCTCCAACACAGGTCCCCCCACCCTGGGGGAGAGAGACATGGCTTTTCCTAGAGTAAGTTCCCCCCTCCCCCTGGGAGTAGAGACCAAGAGAGAGGGGAGGGGCAGGGGACTGTGTGTGTCAGGGCAGGGCAGATAATCAGTCTGTCCTCCCTGACACACACACCCTCCTAACCCTAACCCCTCACCCTAACCTCAATTCCACCCCACCCCAACACACTGGGGGAGGGGGGGGCATAAGCCCCCTCACCCCGCTCTGGGACCAGCCGAGAGCAGATCAGGTGTGGGAAGAAGGGGAGACAGCTCCCATTCCCCCCTTGCCGCCCCCTCCCTGCCCCGGCGGCCCCCTCCACCCCATCTGGGTTCTGGGTGGGGAGGGAATAAATTTAAGAGTGGTAAGAGGAGTAGGAGTTTGTGCGTGCTGAGCCCCCCCAGACGCTCCTGAGAAATCAAGGGGTAATAGGGCCCCCTCACCCGGGGTCCCCTCCCCATTACAAGGGGGGCAGGGGAGGCCAAAAATGGGGCGGTGGAGAGGAGTTAGATTGTCAGCTCTGGTTACTGCTAAAAAAATCACCCTGAAGTTGAAAGTTTGGAGGTGCCACACCCCCAGGGTGGGGGGTGAGGGTCTGTCCCCCAGTGCTCAGGGGAACGATGAGGCAGAGGATGGGGATAGCACCCCGGAGTGAAGGGGGTCTGTGTGGGTTAGGAGGTGTCCTGGGGCAAGGGTCCCTGGGGGTCAGAGAGGGGGCAGCACCCCGACAGGAAGGAAGAGAGGGTGGCTGAGGGTTCCCGCTCTCCCTCCTAGAAATGGTGCAATGGGGGTGGGGGATTGGTGACCCCCAAGGAGGCATTCAGGGAGGCAATCCCACTGTCCCTCGGTGACGTCCAGTCCTGGTGGTTGGTGCTGTTCCGGGGTGGAGTGCACGGGGAAGGAGAAGAAGGTCTGTGATGCTGGGTGGGCTAGTGGTCTGCGGTGTTTCGGAACTCGCCGTTCTCCGTGATCTGCAGCCGGGGTGGGGGGGGCGGGGCTGGGGGGGCCAGGCCGTTCCAAGGTGGGGCCAGCGTCACACGCGGGTTTGTTGGACCCAAGGGGGGAAGCTGCCTCTCCTGCAAGATACCAAAGAGGAGAGCGCGGACTTATTGAGACGCTTCGCAGGGGCCTGGATGCCAGACCCCTATCAGTGACCTCCCCACTAGCCAACCCACTCCATGAGCCATGTCCACCCGCTCCTCCCAGGACAATCCCCACCAGCCTCCTGTTTTGTTTCTCACCTGTAGGATCCTCTGGGATCAGGTAGAGACTCATTTCCCAGACTCCTATCAGGGGCCTTCAAACCTTCAACCCAGAGTGTCGCACCAGGAAACCAGCTCAAAAGCAGCAAGCTCCCACCTCACCCCCAACCTAACCCCACTAGCTTCACCTATATATTTCCCCTCCTAGCCCACCCTCCACTTCTTGGAACACCCTCCCAGCCCACCCCCCAATCTCAGGTAGGAACTTTGTATTGAGGAACCAAGGGAGGCAGTACAGCAAAACCTCATTAATCCAAACCCCTGTGGTTTTGGAATTTTTTTTCATAATTTGAACAAAAACTGGGCTTGAGTTTTCCTTTATCTATGCAGAAAGGGTGGGCTAAGCAAATTAGTGGTGGAAAGTGTCTGTGGGAGGGGGTATTTAACCTATACCAGCAAACAGACTTTTCATTCCTATCTATTCATTAGGGCATGCTCCCTGAGGGCCTTATTCACCGAGTTCTACTTACTGTATATATTTTGAAGACATGCATTTCATTAAATAGACACTGTCATTCAGATTTGTCACTTATTCAGAGTGGCCATCTTCTCAAATATAACATCCCAAATTAGAGAGGTTTAACTGTACTGGGGGGAAAGGAAGGGGATTCAGGGAAGTGATGTGGGAAGGGAAAATCTTGTGGGAGGGCTGCCTCTCTCACACACTTGGCGGAAATGACTAGGAGCTTCTGCTGAGACACAGCGTGCCCCAATCTCTGCATCCCCAGGAAGCAGTAACTGGCTCCATTCCTTTCCACCCCCTCTTTCCTTACAGTTCTTCTCCCTGGGATGCCAGTTAGAGGGTGAGGGGTGCCTGACCCTACTCCCACCCAGGATCTGTTCTCATCACCTCCTATTGCTCCTGGACCAACTCCTGGTTCCTGCCCTCAGCCCGACCTTCTGTTCCTCTGCTGGGAGAGAAGAGAAAAGCCACCTGAATTCCCCCACACCTCTGGGTCATTCACTTGGCTTTTAAAAATTTGTGCTCAAAACTGGCTTTTAAATTAATGGCTGATTTGCAAAGGGACCAATACCTAAAATGGTTTAGAAAAATTATCCATATTACTTTCTGGGCCATAGGGCATTTAGGCCTGGCAACATAGCTATGTCTGACCAAATCTCCAAAGGATACAAGTACAGTTCCAGATCAGCTTTCCCTTCCATCCTAGGATCCAGGACTCACCTCTCAGGTCACCCAAACCCCAGTCTTAGGCAAAGCTTCCCTCTTAGTGCACTGGTATCTCACATTGCCAGTCAGAGGGGGAGGAAATTGCATGTGGTAGGGTAGCCTGAGTGTGGCGGGAGAGCAGGGAAAGGAATCCTCAAATTTCCTTCCCTCCACTTGTCTGCTGGTGACAGCACATGGGCAAGCCCCCTACACCCCCATGGACCCAAATTTAGAAAGAAGATAAATTAGGGTGCCATTATTCATTTACAAAAGAATTCACTGCAGGAGTCTTTTAAATGGCAAGGTCCCCTGGTGCCTTTTAGCATCTGTTTACAGATCACTAACTACTTTGACAGAGAGGCTGGGCAGGCAGAGAGTTAAAATTACAGTGTGAGGAGCCACTGCCCACTGCAGATCAATCCCACAAAAACAAAGCATCTCAGAAATGATGTCTGTGGCTGACAGGTTCCCATTTACTGGCTTTTTAGGTAGGATTGTGTGTCCAGTAAGACCACTGGGTGGCAGGAGGGGTGGGGGTAGTGAGTGGCATTAGCAACCCAGGATGTGAGCTCTTACAGGAATAGAGGTTATTTGATATGCTTTTCCTATCAGTTCTGCCTGGGAAAGAACATGGCCACTGAGCCCATGATGTAACTCCCAGGCCACAAGGGCAGTTCATGTCCTAACACTGTCCAAGGTTCCTTGCTCCTTCTTGTTCCACCCACCCTGCCTACTATCAGGATACCTCAACAGACTTTTCCAGGGCCCCTCAAAGTCCCCTTGAATTAACTGCCCACTCCCAATTCCCACCCAGTTGGGGACTAACATGAACCCCAAATGCCTTCTACCTCACAGGTATAAGGGAGAAAGAGTGAGAGGAGAGGAATGGGAAGAAGGAGAGGGTAGAGAACCAGGATTAGGGAAGGAGGAGGAAACCCCAACCTACCTGATGCAATCGGCACAGCCCCTATAGCCAAGGTCCCCCAACCCAGCATCACCTCCACCCCATTAATAAAGCCCGACCCCCAAGGACGCTCTGGTGAAATGGGGGGTGACAGACATACACTGGAGAGGTAGAGGAAGAGGAGGGTGCCGAGTTAGGAGGAGGATGGGAGAGGTGTGCCTGGAGGGAAGGGGTGTGACTTGTGAATGTGCTGGGTCTCTGTAGGGTCAAATTATTGCTAAGGCCTCCAGGGGCAGTTGCAGGGAGGGATCAGCAAGTGGTCTCTGAGTAGTATACCTCGGGAGATGGGTCTGTGCTGGAGGTGTCAGGAGGTGGAGACTGTGGAGGTTCTCTGGGGGCAGAGGGCAGCAGTGATGGGGGAAAGGCACTGGAGAGTGGAGGGGGTAGGCTTCACGACCAACCTGCAGTGGTCCGGAGTCACCTCCCCCTGTGTCCTCCGCCAGTGGTCAAAGCGGAACCAGGAGAATTACCTGATGAGGAGCTGCAGGGGGAGAGAGTGGGGTGATGGGGTCAGGAGGCTTGGTGGTGGGGGTGGAGAGGCCTGGTGGTCAGAGAGAGGAAGGAGGAATATGGGTAGGAAAGACCAAAATTTTGGGAAAGCAAAGGGTAAGATGTGGAACCTCAGGCTCACCATGACTGAGGTGAGCAGAGAGTGGTGGCAGGGAGCTGGAGGGTCAGTCAGGTGTGAGGCCTGAGTGGGAGGAAGGCCAAAGGGAAGCTAGACTTGAAACACTGAGGGATTGGGATGGGGTGGGAAGTTCCAGGGAGGCCTTCAAGGTCTGAAGAGCCAAGAGGCGGCTCTACAGAAGCTGCCAAGGAGTCAGAATGGGGAGCCAGGAGAACAAAGGTATAGGGATCCCAGATCTCCAGGGCCTGGGGAAACTGCCACTCAGACTGCCCTGGGCTCCATTCCAGCAAAGAGCTCAGAGGAAAGTGAACTCCTGCCTTCAACAGGGCAAACAGGCAGGGCTTCTAGGAACTGGGAGGGGTCTAGGGACAGAAAGGGTGAGGATCTGGGAGAAGGTCCTGAGCCGCAGAAAGGAGTGGGAGGATGGGGCAGGAAGGCACGGGGTGGGGCTGACACTGCCAGGAGTGACAAAGGCACAGACGATGGAATGAAGATGGGTCACTGGGGGGCTGAGTGGAGTGGCAAGTAGACAAACAGAGGACAATGAGAGACAGATGGCAATGGAGCTGGGGTGGCTGGTGCAGTGAGAGCACAAAGGACAGTGGGATGGATGGGGATGGGACACGGAGAAGATAAATGACATTGTAATTTCCACCTGAGCGTCGAGCAGCCTCTTCTTGGGTTCAGGCAGCGGCTCAGCCATGGCGGGGTGGTCCCGGCGCAGCTCCTCCTCCACCAGCATCAGCCTGAAGGGACGGGCTTCAGTGGGGTTAGTGGCGGGCACGGGCTTGGAGCCTGTTCATGGAACTCCTGTTCCTGGAAACCCCTGCAGCTCTCTGGAAAAGCCTCAGGAATCCTTCTCCCTTTTTAAAAATCCCTCCACTGTCATGACTCAAAAGACTCCCTGTCACTCAGGGTGCTACTCTCTGCCTTCCTCTCAGGGTCCGGACCCTCAGGTATCTCTCTGGTTAGGGTAGCTTTCTATGCCTCAAAGACTTCTACCACCCAGACACCCTCAGCCCCCTTCCCAACAGAGACAGCAATACCCCTCCTTTAGAACTTTTGAGGCTAAAGATCAGGCTTTTATACCACCTCAGTGAACTTAGGCCACCTCCAGTGGCAGAACTTGGGGTACCTCCCAGCCCAGGAGGAGTCCCTCTTACAAGCCTTATCATTCCCAGCATCTTCCTAACTTTGGTGAAGACTCTCAAGGTTCTCTCTCATAAATGGTATCAGTTACAACAGTGGTTTCAAAACAATGTTTCAGGTCAAGAAGCCCTTTTATTCCAATGTATTCTAAGTCTTATGCAGAAATACATTTTTAATGGATCAAAATGGAACTGGTTCTGGTTGGAACAGGGTTGGGAGTTCCCTGTTTTTAAGATAACTGATCCCCTTGCTAAGATACCTCCTTTGGAATCCAGGGCTTGGTGAAGGAGTTAGAAACATGTGCAGGGTAAATGGCCCATTCTGATGGCATCCCTTACCAAGGCTAGAAAGGGAGGCTGTGCCCAAGATGGTGATGCTCAGGGGCTCCTCTGGCTAGGGATCCCTGCTCAGCTTTGGGGTGAACTTCAAAGACTGCATTGAGAATAATCAACCAAAGTTTTCTGACCCAGGCTCTGTGCAGATACAGTGATGGTTGGACAGTACCTGCCGTATTTTCCAAGGGCTTCAAAAGTTACTCTACCAGAAGAAATGTCAGGGTTTAGCAAAGAAACATTTAATGCCCTAAGCAGGAGATAAGTGGGTTGTCTCCCTGGGAGAGAGTGGCAGGCTCTCCTGGTGGTCTCCTGAGATGGGCACAGGGGTCTGAGGACTAGCTCACTCTCTCACTCCCTTCAGCTTCAGGCTCTCCCTTGCTACCCCTCCCCAGGCCGCCCCTCACCTGCCAATGATGCTCTTGATCTGAGAATCCTTCTCCACCTGCTGCTGCCTCAGCCTCTTCTCACTCTGTTCTAGTCGGGCCTGATACTGCATCAAGATTTTGCTGGTCTGTTCTTCCTGGGACAGCAGCCTCCGCTCATACTCTTCCAGCTTCCGGTTGGACATGTGCAGCCGTTCCTTCAGTGAATGGATCTCTTCCTCGTACTCCTTTACCTGCCCGCCGGGCACAAGACCCCGCACTGTGAGAGGTGCCCTGCCCCATTCAGCCACCCAGCACCCAGCCCCCATCCCTGTCTGCCCAGCACAGCCATCGCATGGGGAAGGACATCAACCCTTTCTCTGCCTGTGGATTACACTCACTCAGGCCTGCTTTTGAGAATGCCCTGCCATGATGCTAAGGCTCCTTCAAGATGGAGCAAGGTCATTGACCTATGCCCTGAGAAGTGTGTCCACTGGAACACATGAGGACCCACAGAGCAACCTACCCGCAGGCACACCTTAAATATACCCAGAAATTAAAAAGTGACTTTCCAGCCCCAAGCTAGGAATGAGCACATGAAAGAAAGAGGGCAAGACATTGGATGCGGGAGGGGTGAGTACTATCTTATACTCCTTCCTTAGCTCCGTCCTGGGGATAGGTGATCTTAAGGGAATCTCAGGCTGAGAATTTAGGAATGCCTTTCTGCTAATCTGACCCTGGAATTCTGGGAACAAGAGAGCTCAGAAGAATCATTTTATCTGCTCTACTGGCTCTAGAGCTTAGAGCTATGCTAATATGATAGACCTAAGCCACGTGTAGCTATTTATTTTACTTTTATTTTTGTAGTGCTGGGGATCAAACCTAGGGCCTCACACAGACTAAACACAAACTATCACTCAGTTACCTCATTAGCCCATACATAGCTATTTAAAACTAACACTAAAAATTTAGTTCTGAATCACAAAAAACCAATGTCTAATAGAGTAGCCACTAGCCACATGTAGCTACCATACCAAATAGTGCATATTACAGAACATTTTCATCACTCCAGAATGTTCTAGAAAGTGCTAGTCTGGAGCCTTTCTCAAGGATTCTGCATCTGAAGCCCAGAACAGGAGCAATTTGAAAGACCCCTGCCCTTCAAGCCTTTGCCACCTAATCCTAAGGGACAGTAAGTGGATAACCCAGACATCACCTGTAGTACAACCATAATCCCCTCTGCCTCAGCCCTACTAAGTAGCTCCCACTGCTAGGGAAGTTACTTCCTTTCCTGAGCAGTAACAGGAGTAGAGCTTTGGCTTCCCTGGGGAAGAACATCGTGGCAAGCCTAGAATAGAACGTGTTTCTCCCTGGATAGTCTATAGTGTAGCTGAATTGGCTTTTAAGCAGACTGATTATGTCGGGTTCTCCTAATGGACTGAAGGCTTCTCAAGAGGGGATCAGTTTTTGTCTTTTCTTTCTATTATAACTGCCTAAGCCTAGATGTTTCCCTTGGAATGACCTACAGGTCTCCCCTACGGGTGAAAGGAAAAACTGAGACTTTGGATGGCAGGTACCAGCATACCCTATCTAGCCGGCTCTCATCCATCGATTTTGAGTACTCCTTGAGCTTGTACTCTTCCCGCTCAATGTGGGCACTCTCGATGTCAGCCGACAGGTGAGGCATATTGGAGACCCAGGCCACAGTCCGCTCAGAGGCTGGCATTGTGGGGTTCAGCGTGGATGGTGTCTGAGAATGCTGGGACAAGGCAAGGTGGGAAAAGGCAGGGCACATTCAGAGGGAGAGAACACAGCCAAAAGACAGGACAGTCCCAGGCCTGTTCCCCTGCTTTAGGGGGTATCCTGGGTCCCCACCCTAAACCCAGGGGCTAGAGAAGCGATTGATCACGTCTCCTCTCTGGAATGAGTGTTATCAGAGCAAGCATTTATGTCTGTTCACCATCATCTCCTTGGTGCCCCAACAGCACATGTCACACTGCGGCCCCTGAACACACATTGTTTTAATTTATGAAAGGTGATGAGAAAATCAAAACCTTAGGGCACAGACTGCTCCACCTCCACTGTTGCCTTCACCCACCCTGCTTCCTCTTCCCTTCACCTACCTGCTTGGTGATGGAGGGCTTCAGCCCCCCACCCCCTCCGCCACCACTGCCACCGCTGCCCCCAATGCTGCCCTCCTTGCTGAGGCTCTGTTGTCGTGGACGGGCAGGGCCATAACTCGGCTCTGGAGACTGTAAAAGGTTCCCGCTGGATGGCCGGGGTTTCTGGGCAGCACTGACTGTCAACTGCTGAGACTTTCCCCTCTGCAACGGAGGTGGCTGCCCCCCACCACCCCCACCACTGCCCCCACCACTCCCACCTCCGGGCCCTGAGGGGGCTGGCCTCTGGGGACCAATGGTGATCTGGGGAGGGGACAGCATGTGCTGAAGGTTGTCCTGGAGTGAGAGCTGCCGTCGGGTGAAGTCAGTGCCAGAGGGTCCAAACTCATCACTGTAGCTGTGGCTATGAAGGATGGAGGCTGCAGGGGGCTTGGGGACCCCTGAAGAGAGGTCCTCGCTCTTGCTATAGCCATGGAATGGGGCAAAGGTGTCCCCTGGGGGCTCTCCACCTCGGTGGTGGTGATGGTGGTGGTGGTGGTGATGGGAAGAGGGTGGGCCATGGCCACCACTCCCTCCATGGCCCGCTGGGGGCCCTGGCCCATCAGCAGCCATGTGGAAGAGAGGGTTCTGGAAGGAGAGGGGGATGCGCAGTTGCTGGGCAGGGACACCGTCCGTGGTGACACCCATCTGGCTGAGGCGCATGCCCGCCGCTGTGATGGACGACCCACTCCCCTGGGAGAGGCGTCCAGCAGGAGCAGGCCGCAGCCCTAAGGCCGCTGTGAGTGAGGCCTGGCTTGAATGCAGCAGGTCCCCGACAGCTGCCAGGTTGGAAACACTACTGCTGTTGAGGCGACCACCGGGCCCATCGCCCTGCAGGTCCAGCATGGACACACTCTTGTTGACACTCAGCATCTTCTGTTCTGGCTCTGTGATGTCCGAGCTGCTTGTGCAGTATGCTGGGGAGGACCGGGCCAGCGGTGGTCGGCTCACGTAGAACAGATCTTTACCCCCACCAGGGGGTGGTGGGGGTGGCTTTTCCTTGGTTGGGGAGGGGAGACGAGCCATGTCCATAGAGCTGTCAAAGGAAAGGGGACAGACACACAAGCAGGGTAAAGCTAGGCTACAGGCAACTGAGCCTCCTGGGGCTGGTATGGACCTTAGGTGAAAATTGGGACCCACAGGGAAGGGCTGAGAGCCAGTGGTGACAGCCCTAAAGAGGTAGGCAGGGAGGATGGGACGGAAAAGGTGGAAAAAGGGAAAGGACAAGGCCCCTCTGGGAAAGGGTGAGGCCTAGAGGAAGGGAAATGGGGGCAGCAAGAGGAGGGATGAGGGCAGTCTGGGAAAATATGAAGGAGATGAGGTGCACTGAGGAGAGGAGAGGAGGAGGGTGAAGGTCAGGAGGGGGAGAGGGAGCTGACAGGAGAGGAGAGGAGGGCTGGGGAGGGGAGAGCCCCTCACCTGTTGAGGCCTCGAGCCATGAAGGACTGAAGGTCGATGGAGCTGGAGAGAGATGGAAAGAGGGGCGAGCACAGACAGAGAGAAGGAGCAAGGCATGGATGGATGGCAGGAGCAGTGGGAATGGTGAATGGGTATGGCATCACGGAGGGAAAGAGAACAGCAGGGTGATCATCAAATAAGGCCGAGGGCCTGCCCCATCAGAACAAATGCTGAAGTTTTCAGAACAAATGCTGAGGTTCCAGAACAGGATCTGGGGGCTGCTAGGCTTCCAGCTGCTGCTTCTCTAAGTGCTGGATCTTGGGGAGGTCTGCGGGGTTCTGGTGGTAGGCCGGAGGGGGGGATCCTTATTTTCTGAGTCATACAGAGATGTTTGATTATTTTGACACCCCATGGCTGAGCCAATGTACACTGGCTCAACCTCAGCCTGGAGATAAGCACGGGTGGGCAGAGGAACAAAGCAAATACGAGCCTGTAATGGGGATCCCCTTGGCTTACAACTAAGCTGGGAGCTGGAGGAGCCTTGGTACTTCTGGGGCTGTGTTCCTTGTTCCCTCTGGCTCTGAAGGGCTCCCACTGCCTGTACCTATCTCCTTAACATTTTCCCCTGAGAACTTGCTGCTTTATCCCTTCCTTTCAAGCCCTAGAGATGCACACGGGGCCCAGTGAGAATATCCAGAATAGAAGAGATGGGGTTCCTAGGACATAAGGGCAGGGACCCCCTGAGGGCTCACCTGTTGAGGTCCCGCATCATGTAGCCCTGCATCTCAGCTGATGGCCCCCGCAGCACCACGGGCTGCGGCCGGGGCCGCTCACTCTGGCGGCTTGGCTGCCTTTGGATGTTGGGGTTTCTTAGGGCTGTGCTGATGTCGTTGAGGAGCCGGGGTAGTGGGCCCAGCTTCAGAAGGGCTTCCTGGAAGGGCAAGGCTATTACTGGTGGGCTCTAAGAGGGCCTTGGAGGGTGCAGGTGGAGGATGTCTGGGTAGGAGTAGTGGTATGACATCTCAGGGAACAGGCAGGGGAGAAAAATCTGTGCAGGGGAGTAGTTTCTCAGGCCCCAAGTGCCTCTGGCAACATCTAGCAATGGGGCACAGGGAGCACTTGCTGACCTTGCTGAGCTGGGGCAGCACCTCCCAGAGTAGGGCATGCAATGTGGAGAGCTCTCGGCCCAAGTCGATGTAGCCCTCAAAGCTACTGCTGTTGGTCAGCGTGTCCAGGTTGGAGATCTCGTACAGGAACTGCTGCATGGAACCCCACTCCAGCTCCAAAAACTCATTCATGAAACCCAGAAAGTCCTCCTTTGAGGTAAACCTGGCCAAGGGGTCCAGAAGGGAGAGGTCACACTTGTACAGAAGGCCTTACATCTACCCATCTCAGGGTCTCTGGGGACTCAGGAGACCCTTCCTGCCCACCCATGCTCCACCCATGCCTGAAGCTTCCCTCACTTGGAAAAGTTGGCCAGGTTCTGGATGACCTTGGCGATGAGGGTGAGGGTTCGTGAGGTCTGCTCATCTGGGTACTCCTGCATGAGCCCAAAAAGACTGGGCGACATAATGGCTGGGCAGAGGAAGCGCAGGAAGAGCGAGGCGCTGATCAGCCTGTCGGCGATGTCCTCCCTGCCCCGCTCTGCGCAGCGCAGCCGCCAAGATGCAAACACCTCCTTCAGCTCCCTCGGGAACACGCTGGGGGGAAGGGGTGGGGAGACAGAGAGAGAGAGAAAGAAAGAGAGAGACCGGGACTGAGCCCCAGAGACCCTCAGCTTCCAGGGAACATGCTGAGGGGGGTGGTAGGAGGTGAGGGTGTGGAAACAGAGGTAAGAGAGACAGGGAAGGAGGGACTGCAGGAGGAAGACAGGAGGCTGCTGGAAGAAGAGGGCCACGGTAGAGGGAACAGACAGATTTGGGAGAGAGAAATGGAAGGGGAGAGAAGGCGAGGGCAGAGAGACACATGGGAGAGAGATGGAGGGATGTGTGAGAGAGACAAGGAGAGGAGGAGAAGAAAAACAGACACCAGGGAGAGACAGAGATGGGAGAGAGATGGAGGGTCACTTGAGGTACAGGGAGCTCGGACCCCCCAACTCTTCTGGATTCCAGGGAAATGGGGATGGACGTGCCCCAGGCATGATCCCCAGTCCCTGGAATGGCTCAGAGCTCACTCTCCCCACCTCCCAGTTCCATTTCAATGTCCTACTGACACCTTAAACTTGACTAGTGTAAAACGGAGCTCACCATCGCCCCCACACCTCAACTGACTCCTCCTCCTGACTTTTCTGGTTCTGTCAATGAGGCCACCAGTCTCCCAGCTACAGCCTCATGGCCTCTTGAGTCATCCTTGACTCCCCACAGACAGGCCCCCTCCTTTGCAATCAGTTAACAACTCTTGCTGATCTTTCCCTCACAGGGCCCTTAACAGTGGCCTCTTGCTAAGTTTCCTATCACTGTCCTGATTTAAGATCTGATTTTCATTCCTAACCCATTAACAGCAGTCCCCAATAGCCTGAACTTCATTCTCCCTACTCTGGTCAACCCCCACACTCCACTCTACTTATGGATTCATCTTCTCAATCATGAAAATTCCTGGTGCCTACACCTTTAATGGCATCCTATGATCTACTGATGAACTCAAACTCCTTAACTTGAGGCCTTCTAGATTCCAACTCTAATCCCACATCCACATATTTTTCCTACTATTTCCATTATTAAACCTGTTCTAGTTACTGTCCCTCGAAAGCTCCTGGGCCTTCTCACCTTCCCACACATGCCTGTCCCACAGCCTTCTGAAATGTCTCTTTCCCACCATGTGCAAACATCAGCACCTAACCCAATCTTCAAAGCCCAGCACCAGGCAGTTCTTTTTGCTTATCTCAATCAAAGCTCTACCTTCTCCATCCTGATGTTACATGGGGGGTGGGGGTGGGGCTCTTACTCAGCGCTTCACAAGTACTACAATGGCTCTGTGGTTTTCTGTGCATCTCATTTGATTTCTACTCATTCTGGTAGAGGCCCTCTGAGGGCAGGGACCAGGCACATTCACCTCTGTTCTACAGCACCCAGAATGCTTTGCCCATAACTGGTGCTCAGTCCTCTTTGAGGATGGACAGATGGATGAACAGATGAACACACAACTGCCCCAACCCTGGCCCCCCAGCCCAGCGTTCCCAGTCTCACCAATGGGAGTTGACCACCTTGCACAGGGCCAACTCACAGCACATCCGCAGGTTGGCCTGGTGCTCTGCCAGACTGGATGCCGTGCACTTGATGGGGTCTACCTCACAGTTCTCCTCAGATTCATACAGAGCACGAATGAACTCCCCTGAGGAATAGGGGCACAAGAGAAAGTCGTCATTCTTTCCAAGGGCGGGGGCAGGGAGCTGCCTGGGTTGGAGGAATCTCAGAACCAGGTGGTTGGAGGCTGGGGTCCTGGGCTCTGGACTTGAGATCTGGGGTAGCCAGGTTTAGGGCTGGGGTAGGCATCTGGCAGATTTGGGAAGAGGGCCTGAAGGTGAACCATACCAATGGCATCCTTGAGGTATTTCTGACCAATCAATCTCATATACTCTTCTATGGCTTTAGTGGCGAGCGTGTTCTCGCGGAATATGAGGTGCTCCCGTTCCATGAACCGGTCTACCTCTGACATGGCCATGTCTGAAAGGAAGTCCTGGGACCCAAGAAAATTCAAGGATCAGCCTCTGCACAACCCAATTTTGCAAGTGTGCCCTGTCCTCTCTGCCCTCCACATCAGTGCCCCTTCCCAAGCCACTTTTCCCTGAGGGCACGGCACTTACCTTGGCCTTTCCTGTACTCTGCAAGATGTGAACTAGTGCGCTGGCAACCTCTTCCTTGCCCTTGACATTCAAGGCAGGTTCCAATACTGCACACAGCATCCGATAATGGTTGGTGACATATTCTGCAAACTCTTTGTACAGCTCCATGGGCAAGATACTCATTGTCTGATAACGTGCCTTCAGCCGCACAGCCGGGCAACCTCCTTTGCCCTTGCCCCCTGAGCCACCCCCCGAGCCTCCTCCCCCTCCCGAACCCATGCCCCCAGACCCTCCACTGCCTGTTGGCAGGGTCACAGGGTACCACTGCTCTGTGAAGTGGCGCCCAGCCAGGGTGGCCACGGGCACAGTCACCAGGCCTACATAGCCTGCCTTGTCCTTCTTGCGCTTTTTGTCTGAGTCACGGTACAGATGCAGCCGCAGGGCGCGGACAGCCGGCAGGTTGTTAAACTCGAAGTGCTCGCCCCAGAAGACGGTGTCCCCAGAGGCTGAGCGGGGCTTGGACGTGGTACGTGCATACAGCATGTCATCTAGGCAGAGCTCGCAGTAGTACCGCTTCTTAGGGGGCAGTTCCCGTGCCTCTATGATCCACAGCTTCAGCACATTATCCACCCGGCGGCTGTTGTCCTGGTGTGGGGGTGGTGGGTAGGGTAGATAAAAGGGAGGGGACACCAAAAGAGGAGACAATGAGAAAGTGGGATCCAGACAACAATTGTACAGCTGAGAAGCTGTACTGGATTGAAGAGAGTCTCTCCCACATTCACCGTCTATCTAGATCTTGTTAATATGATCCTATTTGGAAATATGGTCCTTACAGATATAGTCAAATTAAGGACATACTGGATAGGGTGGACCCTTAAAACAATAATTGGTGTTTCTATTACAAGGAGAGATTTGGAGACATGAGACATGCAGAAGGAGCTCGCCATGTGAAGATGAAGGCAAAAGCTAGATGGATGCAGCTAGAAACCGTGGCCTGCCAGCAACCTCCAAGGAGCTATGAGGAAGCAAGAAAGGACTGTTCTTTGTGCTTCAGAGGAAATGTGGCCCTGCTAATTTTTATTTTGGACTTCTGACCTCCTGAATTGTCAAAGAATACATTTCTGTTGCTCTAAGTGACCCAGTTTGTGGTAATCCCCCTCTGTCCCTGTACATCCTACCACTGAACTATATCCCCAGTTCTTCCATATTTTTTATTTTGAAATAAGGTCTCACTAAGTTCCCCAAACTGGCCTTGAACTTGCAGTCCTCCTGCTTCAGCCTCCAGAGTTACTAGGATTACAGGCATATGCTACCACACCAGGCTTAGTTTGTGGTAATTTTTTACAGCAGCTTAAGAAACTAACATAGAAGGGTAGTTCTTTAGACGCTAATCAGTACTGGGGAAAAGAATAATAAAACAAAAATATTAAGACAGATTCTGAAGAGGAAAATGGAAAAGTTCTATAGAGATCATCAGAAACTGAAAAAAATAAGTTAATTGCATAAATACAGGATGAGTGAGGCTTGATAGCTGGTGTGAGAATGTCCTGGGGATATAACTGAGCACAAGCTCACAGTGAGGTTTAGGTGACATTTTTCAACACTAATCAGCACTAATGTGCTGAAAAAAAGCAAAGTGTTTGGACTCTGCATGGGTCAGAATTTTTTTTAGGGGCTGGGGATGTGGCTCAAGCGGTGGCGCGCTCGCCTGGCATGCGTGCGGCCCGGGTTCGATCCTCAGCACCACATACAAACAAAGGTGTTGTGTCCACCGATAACTAAAAAATAAATATTGAAAATTCTCTCTCTCTCTCTCACTCTCACTCAAAAAAAAAAAGAGAATTTTTTAAAAAATATTTTTTAGTTTTTGATGGACCTTTATTTTATTTATTTGTATATGGTGCTGAGAATTGAACCCAGTGTGTCATACATGCGCTACCAATGAGCCACAACCTCAGCTCCGGGTCAGAATTCTTAAGAAGGACAGTGAAAAACAAGTTTCCCCAGATGAGAGTGACCAGAACTGTGATCTTGCTAGAAAGTGGGATACACAGCCTAGATGACAGAACTGGGAGCACTTCTCCTGGGAAGTAGAAGTTTTGGGAAAAACACAGACTTGTAGAACCTCTGCTCCAGAAGGACCTTAGAGATTATCTAGTCCACTCCATTCTCACTAATTTCATAGAGGCACAGAGATCTGGTTAATTGAATTTTGTATGTTCTGCAAAAATGCTGTAAGTAGGAGCTGAGTGGCCACCTGCTGGGATGTCAGTGAGGCATTCCTGCCTGACAGGAAGCTGCACTAGAGGACTTCTAGAGTCCCATCAACTCTCTTTTAAGTCTGTGATTTCTATAGTAGGGATATAGATCACAAAGTAGGGTAACAGTATGAAAAAAAAAGGGGAAAGAAACAGGGGGTTAAGAATAATGGGGGTGGACACCCCCACTCATTCAGGGCCCCTACAAGGTTGTCTCCTCCTCCCCCAAGCCTCCCACTCCTTTACTCACTAGGCCCCCTGTGGCTCATTCTTTGCCCCAGACATGCCATGCAGGTCCCCTTTACTCCCCAATACCTTGTTGGGTTTCACTGCCCGCTGGAGATTCTCGATCCATTTGTCCCGTTCGGCTGCAGACCGACAGGCAAAACATTTTGTTCCTGATGATGTTGTTACCTAGAAAGGGTGTGGAGTTGAGAATGGGACTCCAGAGGAAGCCTACTCCTAAGAACTGAAGATTCCCCACAACTTCTTCCTCCCTGGCCTATCCTAGCCCCAAGAGGTTTCTGACATCCTCTTGTCATCAACCCCTGTGCCAATTCCTCTAGGACTTTCTGTCTCTACCCTCCAGCATCCCTGCCCTTTGGTCCTAAGCCCACTAGACCCAATACCTCAAAACAGAACTCCTGGCCCAGGATAGAGCTGTGCACTGGCTTGATAATGGAATCTTCATCCAAGTTGAGCTCCAAGGCCTCAGCTGCACTGCTAGGACTCAGCAAGGACTCATGGGAGTGAGACTCCTTAAAGCTTTGCATCAGCCGGGCCCTGGCAGGCAGAAGGTTCAAGAGAGAGGGTCAGGACCCCAAACTCTTCTTAAAGACTCAGGGGTCCTGACTCATCAGTGTGATTTTAGAATGGAGACTTGGTGAAAAGGCCTCCTGAACCACTCTGCACATAGACACAAATTCACAGAATGAAACCCAGCCTCCCCTCAGGAAGGACATGAGGGATAGGAGAGAAACCAGTCATTCTATTCACATCTAAGGGGCTGTGAGGAATGGGAACACCTAGAAATACCTAAATGCAGGAATGGACCTGGCAGAAGAAAGAGAAAAAAACCAAGGTGGGCCCAGGGCCCCTTGGAGGAAGGACCTCTAGGTGACCCTAGAAACCAAAGTCTCAACATAAGGGCAAAGCTGGGAGTCACACAGAAGATCACAACATAAGAACTGGAGAATCACACAGAAGATCCTTGTCTGGCCTGGACCTGGCACACAGCTAGTTAGTGCCCAATAACATTTCAAGATTCAAAGTATGAATGAATGAATAAGAGACAAAGTTACAGTAGAATCAGAGGAAAGAGTGAAGAAGAGTGTAAGAAACAAGAGAAAGGAGCAGAATGAAGGTTAGACACTGGAGATGGGAGTGAGGGGAAGGAGGCAAGGCAAGAAGTAGAAAGCAGGAGGAAAAGCATGTGCAGAAAGAGGATGCCAGAGGCTGAGAAGGGGCAGCTAGACAGATGGACGCAGGAAAAGCGATGGATGCTGAAAGGCAAAAATCACTGTGGGGAAGAAAAAGAAAAAGGGGGCTAGGGGCACGGAATGAAGAGGGACAGGATGGCGAGCAGCATGGAGATGGGTAGGGGATAAAGAGTAGAGAGCAGTAGGGAAGCGGGAGGGGGAGCTCGGGTGTGGGAGCCTCCATGAAGTTATTTATAGCAGCCCCGTCATCACAGGCTCTGGCTGCCGTCAGCGCGCCACGCTCCCCCGGCCCCCGCCCCCGCGGCCAGGAATACCATGCCCTCACCCCCTGCCGGCCCCAAATCCAGCTCTGGTGACATGGGAAGGGGGCAGGGAAAGGTTTGACTCACCTTATCCCAACCTCCCTACCTGCCCAATTCCGGGGGTGGCCAGACAGAGGGGAAAGGGAGGACAGGGTTCTGCAGGGATGACTGGGTAAAAGGGATACCCAGAGAGGGACCCCAAGAAGCAAACAACAGAGACAACCACCAAAAGGTCTCCTTCAGTCCTGCCTCAGGACAGTGCCCTCTGGACTTCTCTGAGGGCTTCTTCTTCATGGTTCAGTCCATGGATTAACCCTGCAGCCCCTGGTCCCCATTATGTCACCCTGCACACTGGTGCCGGTCTTGGCTTTTTCTGTAATACTCTATGCTGTTCCTTCCCTCATGATGAGCTCCACCTTGTACCCATTAACATCAGTCACCCCCAGCACTACTCCAACCTGCTGCTCCTGCCCCTCCTGCCCTTCCCTCAGGCAGTTCCACCTAGCTCTCACTGCTGCCCCTCCACCAACCAGTGAGCCCACTTCCTAGGATTCAGAGTTCCTTATGGGCAGGCTGTGTGGCTCTTCTCTGTCCTTCTGTACAGCTCCTCTGATCCTGGGCTGAGCCCACCCTCCATCAGGCTAAAGATGCCCTCCTTGGCATTACCTTCACCTCCTTGCCTGCCTGTCCTCTCCCTATGTCCCACCCTTCTCCTGCCGCCTGCAGCCATGTCCTAGCTCTTCTCTGTTTTCTCCTTGCACCATAACACCCCTCAATCAACATGAGCCCTTCAACCTTTGCCCTCAGATAACCCCCTCCCTTCCCATACCGCTAGAGGTCCCCTATATTGCACATATCTCAACCCGCATGCTCCTTCCCCTGTACCGGTCATGGTCAGCACTTCGGAAGCGAGGCAGGATCTGGCGAAAGCTGCTGGTCCGGTCAAGTTTGGGCTGTGACTTCGTACGCTTGATGGAGCTTTTAAGCCTCCGGCTCAGGAAGCCTTGCTGGGGGGAGGAAATGGGGATAGGGGTGGGTTGGGGCAGGGTCAGTCCTACCTACTTACCCCTCAGCTGGTATAGAGTCCCTAAAATAAGGTGGGATGGGAGAAAAGTCCCTAGAGGTGGGAAAGGGAACAGGAGCCCTGATACCAGCTTGTCTTCCTTGCTCCCTTGGGCACAGTGAAGGAAATACACACACACACACACACACACACACACACACACACACACTAGCTTGGAATAGGTGGGAGGGCTAGTCCAAGAAGCAGGGGGCAGAGCCAAAAAGAGGGAGACCAAAGAGGTGGGGACACACATACACACAAAATCTTTCTCCCTCCAGTCCCCTTTCTCAGAATCCTAGGGCTCCAGCTGGGGCTGGAGGGGAGGGACCCAGCTGAGCCACATCTGGCAAGCGCTGGCTTCCATTCACTCACCGAGGGCCGGAAGGGCGCAGCGGGGGCGGCCTCCATGCTGTACTGCTTCCCCCCTGGGACACTCTTCCTCCTCGAGCGACCCAAGTGGTATTCTGGAGGAGAGGAAAGGACCCCAAGGGAAGTTGGGGAAGGGGCTTGTTAACCCAGGTTTCCACCCCTGACCCCACTGCATTCTCCCACCTCCCTCTGCCCCTCAGCTCCGGCCTCACCTACCCCCCGGAAAACAGCAGGAAGAGCAGCGGCGGCGGAGAGGCTGGCGGTGGGAAGGAGGGGGCAAGGAACCCGAGCCAGAGCCCCCAGAGGGGGACGGAGTGGGAGGCCTTAAGCCCATGACTAGTGTTGGCAGTCAGCAGGGGCGCATGGCCAAGGGGGTCAGTAAAACCCCAGTAATGAAGGACATAAAAGATCCAGGGAGGCTAGGTCCCGGTGCCCACCCACCCCCCAGAAGGGGCTAGCTGGGGGGGAAAGATGGGTTAAAGGTCATTGCCCATAGGCTGGCTTTCCCCTCCTCTCTGGGGACATCTTCTACCTGCCCTGCACCTCCTAGACCCCTGTTTGTCTGGAGGGCCAGGGCTGCCTCCCATGACCCCCTCCCTGGACGGAGGGGGAAGTCTTAGAAGGGACCTGTGAGGAGTGGCTGGGGGAGAAGCTGGAGAGAAAATCTAAGAGGCAGATTGGGGGGTGGGGAGAAGGAGCCGGTTCCACGTGCACTGCAGTGGCAGGGACTTAGAAGGGAAGGGGGAAGAAGAAAAGAAAAGAATGCAGGGGAGTGGGCAGGGAGTGGGGAGGATTGAGGGGTGCTGGGGACTCCCAACTAAGGTTTAGGAGAGGAGGAGGAGGGGAGGTGAATGCGGATGAAGCTCAGCCTGCCAAGAGCCTAGAGGGATGGCAGATCCAAAGAGGGAAGCTGAGGCTCTGCTGCCAGGGAATTTAGAGGGGCCAAGGGGCTGGAGGAGAATGAAAGTGGGGGGGATGCCAAGCTCCGGCTTCAGCTCCAGAATGGCTGCCCAGGCCTGGGCTCCCCCCTCAGCCCCACAGTCACCACTGCAGCCAATGGGGGGGCAGGTGCTGCATCAGGGGCGGGGCCACCATCTCCACGGCAACACGAAGCTACAGGCTGGAGGGGAGGTGGACCGGAAGAGCTGCCTGTTAACCCTCAAGATTCCGGAACAAAACAAGAGAGGGCCATACTACATTTCCACTGTCTGCTTCCAGAAGTGCAAATTGCCCCCAAGTTGCCCTAGAATCAGTCCCTAGCTTCCCTTTACCTGTAAAACCCAAGCATTAGAGGTTTGCACACAAAATCTGGATCCCATCATACAAGGACCCTATCAGTCCCTCAGGAACACGTGTAGAACACAAGAAACATACACTGAGCTGTGGGGGTATGTGTATATCAGAACCACAATACAAAAATAAATAAGAATCTATGTGCTTATGAGACATACAGACAGCTGTGAGCACAGGTCCATATTCTCAGACTTTGAGGCCCACACACCCTACACGCTTACACATGTGTGAACACTGCAACAGTGGTGTACATACTTGAACCAAAACACCCACATGTGAGCCACTAATGTGGGTTTTGTGGCCTGAGTCTTCTGGGCAATCATGCAAGCGCACATTACAGAAATGGACATGTAACCTGAAGACATACACGTGTCCCCCACATAGGAGAATACCAGTTTAACCCCTGGGACACATACTTGAATACACTATATTCCATCCCTGTACAATACATACACTATGATCCCAACCACATAAAGGTTTCCCCCATATTCCCAAAAGACAAAATCCTTCATTCACATGAAAAGCGCAATCACATCCACTCTGTCTCAGGACAACCTCCTTCTCTTTCCCCAGTTCTTCCCTGCCTTCAACACCGGCATCCATGATTGCTACCAAGGAGCAAATGCATTATCTTTCTGTTATACACTACACAGTGCATCCCAGGGCCAAATATCTTCCTCCTAGTCACATTTCTCTGCTTTTCAAGGTAGAGCTGCCCCATTTTCATTTCAGAGAACCTAGCTCAGCCATTATTTTTACATACGAGCTCCTCTAATAAAGGCATAAAGTCTAACTTTGAATCCACTAAAATTCTGCTTTGGAACTAAAGCACTACCAGAAGAAAAAAGAATTTGGTACCTGGTTTGCTTGATTCTTGGAGATAATATAACCTTATACATATCACCAGGAGCTAAAACCTATGAACTCACACTTAAGTCACAGGTGCATGAAGGCCACATAGACACATGCTTACAAACACTCTCATTACTGCAAAGAAAAGAATAAGAGAAACACAGAGGAAAGGCAGGCAGAGTGACAGAAACACAGGACATCCTGTTATTAGTGCTGTATGCAGCAACATGTACAGAGAACACAGAACATAGTCTTACACATTCACAGAGCAAACCTGAAAAGCATACACTGAGTTGCTGGGTCTCCACGTCCCATCCCCTGCACGATGTATACACGCATGCACACACATCACAGCCACCTACACAGACCCGTAACACAGGCATTGTGCACACACCCACACATGTACACACCCTGTATACACACAATTGCACACACACAGAACAAGGGCTTAGATTCCTGCTTCTCCAATGTCTCTAATCTTGCCACCACCCACAGAATTTGTCCCTGCCCTCTAATCCCCCAAAACCCTAACTTTCCCTTTGGCCTTTTTCTCCACACTCAGCTGGCAGCTTTCAAGGGGAGCCTGGGCAGAAACGTTGCCACAGAAGGATGAGGAACAGCGTTGGATAGAGAGCAGAGAAATAGAGGACAGTGCTCTGCACTGGGAACATGAACCTCTAAAAACAGTCCCTGCCATGACAGGCCTCTCTGTGAGCCACCCTCTATACTTATGTGGCCTCACCTGATCCAACCAAATCTGATCCTACAGGGCCTGCCTGAATCCAGTGCCCTCTCCAATCTCCCCTCCCTTCTTTCACAGATTACTTTATCAAAAGGCCTCTCTCCTCTCCCTGCTCCCCATCTCTGAGGTCCCTTCTCCCACCATCTCCATCCAGTTCCCCATCTTAAGCCTACCACTCTTCCCTTTTTGAAGTCTGGCGAGTTCTCTTCCATGTTCCCATTCTCCAGCTCTCTTTTCTCCCTGGCATACTCTCCCCTCTCTAGAAACCTTTCTCATTGCTCCTCTCCCTTTTTCTCCCCACTTTTCCTCTTTATCTCACTCCTTCCCTTTTGAGCCTTTCTATTCCCACTCCGGACCAGGCAGGGGCTCACACCTGCCTAGTCCAAAGATGTTTCATACACAGTAGGATTCCAAGGAGCACACACACACTTTCTCCCCTCACCACTCACACATCACCCACATCCAGACACGCCCTGGACACCAGTGCTGGGATTGACACAGATACTCAGGCCAAAGCTAGAACACACATGCAAAGACATACACTTGCCACCAGGGACACAGAAAATTCTGTTCATGCATCCAGTCACACATTCCTACACACAGGAGACTGATGAGAAGTGAGCCCCAACCACAGACATGCAAGCTCAGGGTCAGGGGTGACATGAATCAGTATGGCCATGGATTGCCCCACTAAGATAGTGGCTGGCCCAACAGACCCCTAGGCAGGAAGAGGCAGCATAAGACAGGACACGCTTTGCACATGGCTGGCTGCACATGTGTGCACGAGGAACTGGGCCCCTTGTGCACATGGCACCGACACACAGGGGACATGAGCAAAGACATGAACACACACACGCAAACCCACAGGCTGCCCCTCTAGCAGGGGCTTCAAGACCCCCCTGACCAGCCGCCCCCGCGAGCTTGTAACCCTGTCCCCAAGAGGCCGTCCCGACCACCCGACCTCCACTGCACCCCCCCTCCAGTTACCATAACTCCCCCCACTCGGAAGATGCAGCGAGAACATGCGGAGGGAGCAGCTGCCGCCGCCGCCGCCGCCGCGGCTTCCCCACCCCCCTCCCTGCGCCCACGCACACGCGCGCCCCCGCCCCACGCGCGCGCGGCCCCCCCACGCGCGTTCCTCGTCCGCCCGGCCCCGCCCTTACCTCGCACCGCCCCCCGGGGGGGCTCGGGGGTGTCCCCGGTGGGGGAAGGGCCCCGCCCCTGCGCGGGGGAGGGGTGGGGTGCGGAGGGGGGAGAGGGGGCGGTGCGGCCCGGCTTGCGCCGCCCGGCGCGGTGGGGGCGGCGGCGGGGCCCGGGACGGCCCGGGCGGCCGCGCGGTGACGGCCGCGGGAACGGCTCCCTCCGCCGCCGCTCCCGCCGCTGCCGCCGTTGCCCGGGCCCCGCCGCCGTTGCTAGGCGACCGCTGCTGCCGTGGCCGCCTCTGTCACGAGCCCCGTCGCCCGGAGACAGCGCGAGAGAGACGGGGGAGGGGGGTAAGGGGACCCCCCAAACCAACCGGGTCTTCTACCATCCCCTCTTGAGCAGGACCCCCTCCCCCAAAAAAAATCGCGGAGGAAAGGAGGGCTCGCGGCTCCACCCAGCAGAGGAGGAGCCCTAGATTCCAATGCCCCTCAAAGGTCCGGCGACCTCTCTCGGGCTGAAGAGTCCACAGCCTCAGCAAACACCTTCGCAGATCTAAGCCCTCAAGACTTCAACGACCCTGATGTCTCCTACACATTCTCCATGTTCTCTACACATTCCATGTCCCTCTGAAGACCCCAGTCACCAGCTATCAAACTTTGACTAAACCCTTTCCCCAAATATATTTATAGCCCTGGAGCCCCTCCCAGTCCCATACAGCAACCTCCACATACTACCCCAACTTCAAACACACATGTTGCCTCCACCCAAGACCCATGCCAGAGACCCCCAGATTCTGAGGACTCAGGGGAAGGAGAAAGATGGAGAATATGTGGGCAGAGCAGCCAACCACAGGACATTTGATAAACATGCTCTGTTAGCATGTGACCATTCTGGCCTGGGCACAAAGGTATACACACACACATGCAGAGAAACACATGCACCAGATATGGACATTACATACACATAGACACAGATATGAAAAACATCACACATATTCTCTGTACACATTTCACAACCACCACCTGGATTTGCCTCAGAGATGAGCTACCTACACAGACCCCTGGTCGGAGGTTTCCATAACAATGACACACGTCCCTGACCATCCACTCAGGGTCCCAGAACAGGCCCCCAAGGGTAGAGAGGTCTGGACCTATCACAAGGTGGCTGGAGGGAGCCAAAGGATGTGGAAAGGCCACTGGCTCTCTAAAGAAGAAACTGAAACCCTGGGTGTCTGAGGGGTGGGGGATTTGGTAGGAGAAATAGATGATCTGAAGGTTGGAGGGATGGGGGATCTGGATCCCAAGTCCTGGGAGGGAAATACAGAGGAAGGGGGCAGTGGCGAGGGGGTTTCCGGGGACTGAGGGCGTCTCTCTGCACCTTGGCTGCAGATCTCTGTTCTCTGCCTTCATATCCCCTCACTGTTCCCATGGAAACCTTTTAAGCGAACTTCTCAGGAAGACAAAAATCTTTTTTTAAATGACTAAAGGGGGGGTGGGGGGGCAGAAAGGGGGAGGGAGGGGAAGAGACAGATGGAGAGAGGGAGAGAATTGGAGAGACAGACTGAGCAGATATCTCTACAGACAGAAAGAGATGAGAAAGGAGGGTCTAATGGATTTCCACTGGGAGCAGAGGGGAGAGACTGGGGAGTCAAGAGGGGTACAGAAAATAAAGAGAAATGGGGAGGAAAAAGGGGGCGATACAGTTGCAGAAAATAGAGCAGTTGATGAAAAGAGAAAAAAGGGGGCAAGAAAGAGGGAATGGGCCACAGACCTGCAGATCTAGAAGAAGAATCCGGAGCAGGGGGTGGGACAGAGGTCTGGGGGGAGGGCGGGAACTAGGTCAATCTCTCCAAGATCCCAGACCAAGGGCTGGGAGGGGCAGGGACAGGAACACTCGGACAGGAAGCTAAAGATCTAAAGAGACTATTTTTAAAAGCACCGGGAAAATAGTCAAACTTCGCTGCTGGAGAGGAAAAAGGGAGCGAAGCAGAGCAAGGACGCGCTGGGGTTTCTCACCCACAGCCTCTGTCCCGCTCCACAGCCCAGACGAGGGCGCCGTCTCCTCTAGAGTTGCGAGACTCGGTCTCCGCCTCCTCCCGCCCCTTGCCAGCGCCCCCTGTGCCCGACGCCCCCGCGCCGCCAGCCCGACCACCTCCAGCCCTGTCCCCGCGACTGTCCGGGGCACGCGAGCCTGCTCGGCCGCCGTACCATGCTCGCCGTGGGGCCGCCCCTCCACCGGCACGGAGACTGTGCGTCTCAGCAGTTTGTTGCGGCTGGACTCGCTCCTCCGGTCCCGGATCAGGAGGGGGTGTATCTAGGGGATGCGGGGGTGTGTCAGACCTCACTGGCCCGCGCCGTTCCTCCTCTCCCGCCTCCTCCACGGAAGGCTGGGCCCCTTTCCATTCCGCCTGCCACCTTCCGCCCCTGCCCCTGCCCACTCTCGCCAGGTGGCTTGGGGTGAGGGGATTTCTTTCCCATCTCCCCGGTCCCTTTCTCTCCCTCTTATATCTTCCCGTTTTCACCCTTTTCTTTGCTCCCTGCATTTATCTCGCAGCACCCCTCAGAGAATTCTCCCAAGCCCTTCTCAGATCTTCCTTCAACTCCTCAGGAGTTAGCTACCTCCTGAACCCAGTTTCCCCTTGACCTTCAGTTCGTCCATTCTCCCTCCTTTTTTCCCAACCTCCCACCTCCCTTACCCCTTCTCTCCCTCCGAGCCTGTCACGGGGGTAGCAGAAGCTGCATTTATAATCAGGATCCACAGCTTGTCTCCCTCCCACGGCCAGGCTTGCGGCCAGACTGGGACCCAACCTCCCCTCCCCCCAGAGGGCCTGGTCACCTCCCCCCACCTTTCATCTACTTCCACCTCCAACCCCCCCCCCCATCTCTTAGTTCTCTTGTTCCCTTAGTCATTACCTTTCCCTAAGCCTCACCTCCAGATCCCCTGGGCAAATATGTCCAACCCTCCAGTCCTACCAGGACTCACAAGATCCAGAGCCCACCCCCACCAACCCCAGCGTCAATCCCACAACCCATCCAGTTCCAAGTCGAACTGTTCATTATCCTAGTTCTATCTACTTCTTCCCAGCTTCTCCTCCCATCACCTTCCTACCCCAAACTCTAGCCATTCCTGTTGCCCCTCAGCTGCCTGGTCACTGGTCCTCTCAGTCAGTCCCCATTTCTGTCCTTCCCTCATTGCTCCACCCACTGTCCTCCCTCTTCATCCTTTCACCAGTCCCTATTCCTATTGGTTCTAGTTTTCCTAAAGTCTCCAAATCCCTGGTCAAGGCTGATGACCACTAGTGAATCACTCAAATGCCTTGCAATGTCTAAAACCTAAGACTCCTCCAGAGAGTCACCATGTCCTCTCCTAGACACCTATTCTTTACTCTGTGGTCTGGAAAATCTCTACACAGCTATCTCCACACAC
Source organism: Urocitellus parryii (assembly GCF_045843805.1). Taxonomy (NCBI): domain Eukaryota; kingdom Metazoa; phylum Chordata; class Mammalia; order Rodentia; family Sciuridae; genus Urocitellus; species Urocitellus parryii. The sequence continues at coordinate 116,637,491 of NC_135538.1, forward strand.
TCATCTGCCTCCCAGGACCCTTCACACCCTGATTAGCACTAACTGCAATTCTAGCCTTGCCTCACAACACCATCCCCAGTAGCTTTCAGGTACATCTCTCACCACTTCTTAGCCTTCCAGGCTACCTACCCTATCACTCTAAAGCTTGTCCCCCAAACACCCTCAACTGCTGAAATCACACCTATGGGGCATCCACCCTTCATATTTGTATCCTGCTTCCTCTGAGGGACCCTCTGCTGCTAATGCTGCTTCTCCCAAATCGGAATCCACATGACCCTGGCTCTCAAATCTTACATGGCCACCACCTCCCATAAGATACATCTGTCCATTTCATCTCCTTCACTCTGGCCAGTCCTTGCCTCTACACCTTTAGGCAACTCCTATGCTCTCAGTTCCCCTCCTCCACAGACATCTCCTCCACTATATTCCTTCTTGATATTCAATCAGTCCCAACAAACCTCAGTATTTCTCTAAACTCTAATCTCAGGCACCTGCAGTCCTCACCCCATTCAAGCCAAGAACTAGTAACATCTGTATCTTTCCCAGTACCCTCCTGTTCCTTCCACTGTCCTCTGCCTTTTTTCTGAATCCCTCATTTCCCCTTCCTACACTATGCTCAGGAGAAAGGACTGGTGAGTGATGAGTCTTGATCATTGGAGAAGAGGAAAGGGGTCCTCGGGATTACTTTGAAGGGGAGACTTCCCATTTCTTCACCCCTTCTCCAAGCCCTTCAGTTTTTCCTCCCTATTCAAACCTATCCCACAATATGGACAGGATAAAAACAGAAGGCATCCCCATATATTTAGAGCTATATTTCCTCTCCAAAACTGCCTATGACTTTCAAAAGACCCCCAGGCCAAGAAGAGAGAATGTCCTTTTTATCATACCCCAACCCAAATCTCAATGCTACCCTCTTGCTACTGCCTGCAAATGTTTCTCATTACCTTCTTTTTGTCTACCCTTCACTAAAAGGACTCTTCCCATTGTTCTGTCCACATTCTCCCAAGTTACCCAGTGTGGTCTCTTCCCAACCTCCTCACCCTGCTCACCTCGTCCTCATCCAGCATGAGCAGCTGGTTCCCCGAGATGATGCAGAACCGAGGGTTCCAACCAGGACGATCATACGGGGAATGAACGTATTGGGTTCGGTGCATAGGGGGTCCCCGTACATCTGGGGGATGGAGACACACAGAAACAGTAAGGGATGTTCTATGCATTTGGGAGCACAGGCCTAAATGGCAAGAAGCAATTCCACAAAGTGGAAGAAAGGAACCCCACCCGCCTTGAGGAGATCATAGTTGAGGGTAGTATTTAGCAACTTTAAAGGAACAAAAAATAAGCTTTTACATCTAGAGGAAAAAAAGAGGAATCACATCACAGGAGGCTATGAAGACTTGCAGAAAGATTTCAGGGAGGGGAATATATTATGACACAGAGGAACACAATTGTGGGCAGGGAAAGGTAAAGGAACTATTCATCCACTTGGGAAAAATATAAAGGTGGAGGTGCAGTGCAACTGGTAGAAGAAAAACAGGTTGGTGACAGGAGTCTGAGAAAAGGGAGGGCACTCATCAGATGGACTTAGAAGGTGGAATGAATGTATTGGGAAGTAAGTTTGACTTCAGGGGGTATCTTTCTCCTGGAAGCAGGGAAGAACATAGGGAATTTAGGAGCAACTCTGGGAACAGAAGCACTTGTATGTAAGAGAGTAAGGAGAAAACTACACAGCTGTGGGGAAGAAGGATAGGGTATGTGCATAAGAACATTTGGGTCATGAGCTTTTGAGAGCTAAACATTTGGAAAAGAGGAAGTGGAGGGCTTTCCTATTGATGGAGAGACCCGAGAAGACCTCCTCCCCCATCACTTCTTCCTTCCCCTTCGCCTAGTCCTACCCTATTCATCCTTTGGGAAGGTTCTGGTTCTTCTGGTGGAAGAGAGAACATGGCTTTTGTCATCATCTGGCTATGGAAGAGCCAGGGTGGGAGAAGGTGGGAAATATGTCCTTTGAATGAATAGACCAAATTGATGTCTTTCCCCAGTCCATGTCCAGGCATTAAAGATTCAATACCAATCTCCTCCTCCCCATCTACTGCCCATGGATGAAATGAAAGCCAACTCCACAAGTTAGGAGCCTTCCTGAGGCATAATGAGGAGTTTAAAGAACAAAAAGAGTATATGGGGGGGGGGGATGGAAATCTCCAAGTTAAGAGCTGGAGATGAGAACAAACCTACCAGAAGAGAGTAACAGCAAATCAGGGGTGGCCCATGCTCAGACATGCCCCAGGGTCTCTCTTCCCCATTTTTGCTATCCTTGCCATGCCCCCCCCCCTTCAAAATTCCTCTTCTTCAAATTCCATTGTCACACACCATCACAGGGGGACAAGGGAACAGGACCTATGGGAACATAAGAAGTCAAATTGGTGTCAGCAAAGTAACAGAAATTAGGCTTAAGGTATCAAGAGTAAGAAAGGGTTTAGAAGCAGAAAAAATAAAATTCTGTCCCATTTATGGGATAATTAACATGGGCATATTGCAGCAGAACTGATCTTTTAGTTTCATTCCAACAGAATGCCCTGAGTAGGAGTTTTGAAAAAGTCCAGCCCCTGTCTGTCCACAAATATACCAGTCAAATTTACTCAACCTGCAGATCAGATGAACCCCCCAGAACATAAATGTCTATAAACCGCAATGCTCTGAAACTTTTACTGTCTCAAGGCCATCTCAGAGACTCAACAGTCTCTAGATACAATGATCACTGATACCCAATCTGAGACCACAAACATTGCAGGTAACATGCCCACTGCACTCAGGCACTTGGTTCACCCAGAGGAAAAATCTGTTGATACATGTAACTAATGGGAAGGGGTGGTTTGAGCTGCAGTTTAGGAAAGCAAGTTTGACTTCAGGGGGTATCTTTGTCCTGGAAGCAGGGAAAAACAAAGGGAATTTATCTTAGACGCAACTCTGGAAACAGACAAACATGCATACAGACTCTGGAACTTAAGCAAGAATGAAAATGATCTGGGAGGCAAAGGAACATGGCTGAGAAAGAGGGAAATTTTACCAGAATGAGAAATCCTGTAAGAATTCAGATAAGGATCCTTTACAGTCCCTGTTATAAGCATCAAAACCCTCTATCTTTGCACCTCAAATATCCAATACCCAAGAAAGTAGAGAAGACAAGAAAAGAGGAATGCTGATAAAAACTTGGGGTACAAAGGGAAAGTCAGTAGGCACAGACTGTGGTGACAAGATGGGGAGTGGGATTGGAAATAAGAAGATGGGCCAGGGACAAATAACAGGAAGTATCTAAAAGATAAGGAGGAAAAGATGATGATAAATGCCTAGGGACAGGGGAATACACCAAAAAGGCTCAAACACACATGGGGCAGAAGAAACAAGGAAGACCTAATAGGGAGATTAAGACATGGAGGTCAAGAAGGAGTTCAAGAGACATGGTATAGATATAAGGCGGCTACCAGATACAAATGCAAGAGAGAATGGACATCAGAGTGGGAACTGATATGGGGGAAGGACAGAAAGGGGACTCATATAAGGAACGGACATCATAGGGGGGGAAAGATATAAGTGATGGACAGCATAAGAAGGGAGGAGGAATGGAAATAAGGATATGGGGTGGGGGAGGGGGGTAAAAGTGGTGAGATGAAGAGCACAGATAAGACCCCTAGGGTTGCATTTTACTTGTTAAGGAACTTAATGAGGGTCAAAGTGGGAGCAGGATCCTAACCTAGTCCCTAACTTGCATCACTCAATCTTCCTTGTATCTGCCCCCCAAAAATATACACATAATTTGGCCCTCCCCGTACCCTGGCCTCCCCTCCCCCAATCCTTTCCCTCTCTCCTCTCTTCCCTCCATCTGGACCCTCCATCCCCCCCCACTGCCTCCCTCTCTCTCCATCTGGCCTCTTCTTTCCTTTCATCCTCTTCATTTTATAACCCCTACCATTCTAAGCCCCCCACGGTATTCTCCCCTCATAATCTTGGCTTCTCTTTTCACCCTTATGTTTTCATTTCTCCTTCTCATCTTCTCTCCTAAGACTCTGTGCCTCTATTTCCTTGATGTTTTCCCCATCCCTCAGCTCCCACCGCCAAATTATTTCTGTAGCTCTTCCCCCAACCCTATCCTCCTACCTTTCCACCCCTTTCTGGCGCTCTCTTTCCCCTTCGTTTTTCTCTAAGCACCCTGCAAGGCCTGTTTCCTAGCCCCTCCGTTCCTTACCTACCCCTATCCCTCTAGCTTCCAGTCTCTCCTTCCCCATGGCTCCCACCCCAGCCTTCCCGGTCCTCCTCTCCCTCCATTTCAGCCGCTCCCTCCCTTCCCTGGCCCCGGCTCTCCCCCGCCCCCTGCCCCTCCCCCTCTTGCCCCCCCATCTGGCCCTCCCCCTCCCCCACCACCGTACCTCTGAAGGGGGCATAGGACATCGCGGGGATGCTCCCCCGATGGATGGAGGCGCGAGACCTGCTCATCAGGCCTGGGGGGAGGGGGCGGGGGGACGGGGGAGAAAGAGAAGAGAGAAAGAGGGGGAGAGAGAGGGGGAGAAGGAGGAGGAGGTGGAGGAGGAGGAGGAGGAGAGAGGAGGAGAGAGGAGCAGAGAGGAGCAGAGAGGAGGAGAGAGGAGGAGGAGGAGGAGAATAAGAGCCAACGGCAGCAGCGGCAGCAGAGAGAGAGAGAGGGAGAGAGAGAGAGAGGGGGGCGGGGGAAGCGAGCGAGAGAAGAGAGCAGGAGGAGGAGGAGGAGGAGGAGGGAGAGACTGCAGCCCCCATCCCTACCCAGGGAGACCCAGGGAGCTAAAGAGAGTGAAAAAGACCCCTGCCTCAAACACACATGAGAGCAAACAGTCATGAAGATGAAGACCCCAGACCCTGAGATTGACAGACCCCAGACTCAGAGAGAGAAAATTCATTCCCAACCCCAGGCAGGTTAATTTGAGACACAGACCCCAAATCTAAAGGGAAGGAGATCCCTGATATAGGAGGGGAAAAAAAAAGACCCCAGACCCATCAGAGGGGAGTCAAAGATCAAGATCTTAAGGATCCACTCTCAAAAGGTTCTTCACAGCCACAGAAATCTTAGATTTTAGAGACTAAAACCTGAGACCTAGACCCAAAAAAAAGATGAAACCCAGATTAGAAAGACCCAGACCTAGAATTAGGTCTCAGAACTCAGGCCCAGGGAGAGATCTGAGACCCCAAACTCAGATCCCAAGGGGGGGGGGGGACCAGACTCAGAGACTGGTGAACTCTGAGAGAAATTCCAGTTTTAGTGGGAGACAGAGAAAGAGACACTTAGCTAGCCCAGACCCCGAATTTAGAGACTGAAAACTCACAATAATTTGAAAAACCTCAGGGAGAGTGACCACTGGATCCTGAAACACAGAAGCTCCCTAAAGAACATAAAAGAAACTCAGTCCTGAGAAATATTCCAACACAAATATTGGAAAACCCCTCAGAGATCTGAGATAAGCCCCAAATCCAGAGATCACAGGAGACCCCCAACTCCAGGGAGGTAAATATGAGAGAACTCTGACCTCAGCTTGGGAAACTCCCAGTCACAGTCACGCCCACCATATCAGTGACCCCAGATCTTCAAGGGATGGGGACTATTGGGTAGCAGAATCTTTTTGTCTGTTGTCTCCTCCCACTTCTCTGGCCTCTTATTGGCCCCTCTATTTTTGGGTCACTGAATGTGCTTGGGCCCCAGGGAGGTTATGTAGGGCAGGTCCTGGCTCCTTGGGGGATGGGTTAAGGAAAGGAGACCCAAGGCTCAGAGGTGGACCAATCCTGCAGAGGAGAGGGGACAGAAGGACCATGGCTACTCTCCCTAACCTGCAACCCTCAACTCTGAATCACCAGTCTACCTCAAGCTTTGGGTTTTCAGTTAAGAGTGCCCTTAAGCTCTTCCCATCATCCTGTATCCCACTGACAGGGTCTCACTCCTGTCCGATTAAAATGCATTTCTCCTCACCTAGCCACTGTCATGCCATGCCTTCGCCTGCCTAATCACTGCCCCCTACCCAGGGACAGCTGGCATCTCCTCAGATCATAGTTGTTCATTCCTCAACCCAGGCACAGCTCAATCCTAATTGAACAGGGGGCGCTCTCTTCACCCCTGAGGTTCAGTCTTCTCAGACCCTCCCACTCCTTAAGGCCTCTGAAATAGTGCTGGGGCTGTTACTAGGCACATTCTGGGGTACAAGGACTTCACCGCCTGACGCATAGAGTCTGCGGGGTCTCCGACCCCCCTAGTTCTAGCTTTCTCATCACGTGGCCTGTGGGACTGGCTCGCGATTGGCATCTTCGCATCATTCCGGGAGGTAGGACCGCTGGAGCGGACCCGCCCCGTCACGTGACAGTGGAACGCCGCAGAGGCTCTCCTCCGCCAGCCACTGGCGGGTTTGGGTTTCACGGAAACGGGCGTGCCATTTACGCGCACTTCTGCGGATCCAGCTGTCCATTGGCCAAATCCCCTTCGCTCCTCCCTAATCAGGAGGCGGGGCAATCCGCGCCACGTGAGGGCCAGGATTGGCTGATTCTGGAGACTCCCGGCCCTCCAGCTTCTACTGTCACGTGGGGTGCGCTGTTTTCTTATCACGTGGCTGCCACCCAGGTAAGAAGAGGCCCCTCTTCTTGGGTTTGGGGTCCTTTCTCCGTGTAATGTGTGGCCTTTGATATCAATCCTCCTTTACCAGTATAGGCTGCATGCGGGGCGGTCCAGCGTCCGCAGCTCTACTCGGCGGAGGGGTGAGTGCCTGGCCCCGCCTCCCCCCTTCCGGTCTTCGAAGTTTAGACCACCCCCGCACCCCAAATCCCAGGGGTTGGCCCGCTGAGGTGTGAGTGAAAACTGAGTCTTGGGCTTAATTTTCAGGGACATTTTCCTTCAGTGTGCAGAATAAGAAGGGCACAGCCTGAGGCTCTGTCCCAGCCAAAGCATTCTGGGGTGCCATTTCCGGGGGTATTTGTGGGGAAGAGACCGAATTCGCCCCCTGTTCTCAGGCCGCTCTGTTCCTGTCTTGTCTTTGGATGCCTGCGTTGCTGCCTGTGGCCTCCCGCCTTCTGTTGCTACCCCGAGCACTGCTGACCATGGCCTCTGGAAGCCCCCCGTCCCAGCCCACTACGGCATCTGGCTCTAGCTATGTTCCAGGATCGGTTTCTGCAGCCTTTGTCACTTGCCCCAACGAAAAGGTCGCCAAGGAAATTGCCAGGTGGGGACCTTGATGTAGGGCTAGAAAGTATTGTCATGAAGGGAGAATTGGGGGCGGAGAAGGGTGGTTCTTCCTGCTCTCCATCTTTGGAAGCCATCTCTGGGCTGCCAGAACAAAAGTCCTTTTCCCGGGGCACTCTGAATGGGGCTTTCTCTTCACCTTCAGAGCTTTGGTGGAGAAGCGCCTAGCAGCCTGCGTCAACCTCATCCCTCAGATTACATCCATGTGAGTCATAAGAATTGGAAGGTTAATCTAACTTTAGAGGCTGACAGGGAGCCTTTTCCTAGGGGAAAGTTTTTAATTCCCAAGACTTTCTCTCCCTTTCTCTGACTTCTTCAGCTATGAGTGGAAGGGAGAGATGGAAGAAGACAGTGAAGTGCTGATGGTGAGAAACATCCCCCACCCCAAATTGCTCCAGTTCCCTTGACCTCTGATGTCTTGATTCAACAGTGTTTTACTTTACCCCTTAGATGATTAAAACCCAAAGTTCCTTGGTCCCAGCCTTGACAGATTTTGTTCGGTAAGAACTTTTAGATAGGGGAGAGGATGTGGTATTGTGGATTGGGAATTGCTGAGCAGTCTGCAGTTGTCTGAGGGGTGGGCTTCTTAGGGTAAATATTTGAGTAATCTTCCTCCTTCCCTATTATTTTTGCAGTTCTGTGCATCCTTATGAAGTGGCTGAGGTGATTGCCTTGCCTGTGGAACAGGGGAACTCCCCCTACCTTCACTGGGTACGCCAGGTCACAGAGTCAGTTTCTGACTCCAGCACAGTCCAACCATGATGAGCCCTGTTCCTGCCATGATTCTTTTTTTTTTTTTTTTTAATTATCTACACATGACATTACAATGATCTTGGCAATTCATACATTTGTATCATTGGGGTCTGCCATGATTCTTTAATTAAAAAAAAAAAAAAACTCTTGACTTCCACGTGATGATGACGACTGGGCCCCTAATAAATCCTGTCTGGTTCTTATTGCCTTTTGCCTTAATTTCTTGTCACATATGCACATTTGGTTAGGGAAGGTCAGAAGTGTAGGTCTCTGTATTCTGTCCATGTTTCAGACATAACCACTAGGTTTGTTTATTTCTCTTTATTTCAATCATACAGAGTCCGGAATCCCTTATCCCTCCCTCTTCAGTCTCTGCACCCAGGGGTTAAATAATTTTAAAAAATATTTAAAAAGCTGTAACAAAATAACATCAAAGGAAATGGGAAGAGGATGAGGGGTCAGGAATCTTGAAGGGGGTAGAGAAGAGAGAGCCTCTTCCCCACCCATCTCCTGGATTCCAGCCTGGCCAATAGGGAGAACTACCCCCTATCTCTCCAGGTACATCCCAGCTGTAGGTGAGGTCAGAGGTCAGGGTACGAAAGTGCCGTGTGTGTGAATGGGGAGATGGGCAGAGGCAGTCTGTTCAGAAGATGCCCCCCCCTCCCCACTCAACCAGGTACTGCACAGAGCCATCAGGCCGTACTCTCCGAGCAAGGACCCGGACAGGGTCCCCTCGAGACAGGTAGCCAACCCCACCTCGGACTCCTCCCCCAGTCCCAGGAGACAAACTACGGCACAGGGGAGAAGGGGGTGCTGAGCGTCTAGGAAGACCTGGGGAGGGGGATGAGACTGAGGAAGATGAGGCAGTCATTGAGTGGGGAGCACTTTTAGGGATGTCTGTGGGGAAGCCAATATGAAGTTCCAGGGGTGACCTAGGGAGAGAATGTAATTCTAAGTTGAGACAGGTGTAGACAAAGACTCACCAGAAATGGGGGCCACTTGTGGATCAGAGGAGCAAAGAAATGGTTTGAGAATAAAAGACCTGTGACCACAGAGGGGAAGAGGTATTGCTGGTAATAAGGGATAGAATCTCACCTGTCTGGGGGTTCACTGTCCCCAGAGGTCCCTGCGGTGCTGGCAGAAGGGTGAAAGGAAGCGAACATCCGGATGGGGCTGCTGGGGTTGGAGAGGAAGAAAGTCAAGACCTGAAGCAAGGAAACAAGATCTTCTCCCCCCAGGGAAATAGACTTTAAACACTACTCCCAGAATATCCCCATCCCCAGAATAATATTGGGTACCAGACATTGGTTCTAGACATCTCACTAGGACAAGTAGTGAGTAACCAAGGGAGAAGGGAAAGAATTCTAAGTGACAAGTCTGGAGGATGTAAAGAACTGGGAGCATATATCTGGTTGGGGGGCAGAGGAGCACTAACCTGGGCAAGCAGCGGGCATCGGTGGGCCGGAAGTTGTAGCCGCTGCTGCCCTGGTAACTCTGGTTAGGGCTGGGGGGTGGTGGAGACACTGAGGCCTACAAGAAGGGGCAGAGGACTGAGAGAGAATCTTTGATTCCTTCCCACACCCCATCTTTTGACCCATGGGGTTCCCCATGCCCCTGTACCTGCAGTGCCCTCTGCAGACGAGCCCGCTCCCTCTGCTCCTGGGACTCGGGCTGATTGTGCACTGTTGAGGGTGGCCCCAGCTCCTCCACTTTTCCCTTCTGCCTCCTCCTCAGGGGCTCTGGCTCCGGCCTCCGGCGCTTCCCCAGGGGACGTGAGACCCCTCCCCCAGGGCCCTGCCCTGAAGGGAAGCTGTAAGAGGCCTCCTTATCCCCCCAGCCCCCTCCCGGACACCCCAAAGACCTCCCCAACTTTATACATGTACCCCCCTAGACTAATTCCTGAGAATTTCCCCCATCCTCCCTGGACCAGTGACCTGGTGGGGGCTCCATCTCCAGCAGGGGGCTCCACAGGAGGAGGAGTCCGAGCATGGAGACCAAACAAACATTTCCTCTTCTTAATCTCCCTTCCTGAAATGAAACTGGGCGAGGAGAGAAATGGTATGAGTTGTGCTGCAAGACTCCCCCATACTATTCTTTAGTCCCTTTCAGAGATGGTCCCCAGGTGCTTGCAGCCTTTCCCCTCCCAGACATCCAGATCTTCATCTCTCTGGGCCTCCCTCTTGCCTCCCTGCTCCTTCCAACTCACCGGTCCTTGTGGCTGTTAAGAGCAGAGAGAAGCTTGGAAGAACGTTCTCCTTTGGGGGTATCTGAAAGCTGGGGGAAGAGAAAAAGGTTAGGAGAGCAGTGATTCCCCCTTTCTCTTTATTCTCTGTCCCACCCCAATCCCCCAAATTCCACTATTTCCTACCTCCCCCAGGAGCAGACTGTCCCAGTTCTCAGAGGTGAAAGGGAGGATCTCACGGTCAAAATCAAAGTATTTCTTCTTACAGCAAACACTGAGGTGATAGAGAACAAGATGGGCCACATCCACCCTAGAGAAACATCCAGTTGTTAAGGCCATGAAATAATTACACAAGTTAGGGGAGTTCTGAGGTAAGTGGTTGAGGGCATGTAGGGTGAAGAACTGGGGGTGTTGAGGAAGGAGTTATGCTGAGGACATGCCCAGTCCAGCTTACCAGCGAAGCTGTAGCCTCCGGACCTTCTCAGGGCCCCCCCTGCACACACAGCATTCAAACTCATAGAACCTGGATGTCAGCAAAAGGGAGAACACACACCTTATTTGGGTAAATTTCATACAGACAATGCAAAACTCCCAGGCAAGAGAGAGGTAAGCAGGTGAGGAAAGGTTGCAATAGAAAAGCCTGGAATGCAGAGGGTGTGGGGGAACAGGGTGGAGCAGAGCCAGAGGGGGTCCTAGGCTCTTGGAGAGTCTGTGCTGGCCTCACCTGTCCCCATAGAGGAGGGGTTTGCTCAGACACTGGGTGCAGGCCTCATGGAACCACTGTAGGCAGCTCCGGCACTGCAGCATTTTCAGATTCCACCTGTTGGGGAACAGAACTGTGGCCTCCAAATACTTCCTGTACCTGTTTAACTGCCCCCAAACTCTCCTTGTCACCTACTTCCCCTCCCCTGCAGTGTTTCCTTCACCCTGTTCTTTCATTTCTCACAATCTACCAACCATATCAATCATTCCATAACTTGTCACCCCTCATTACTCACTCCCCAGGGCCACCACAGTAACAGTAGCTTTGCTGTCGGTTGCTCAGATGTCCAGCGTCCCAGTCCAGCCCCTTTAGTCCATATGGCAGAGACAGCTTCATACCCAGCATGGCCCGGGCATAGGGACCCTTCTTCAGTGCACCCCCCCGCTGTAGAGAAAGAACAGGTAGGAGGCCTCAGAAGGGTAGGAGATGAATGGCTTAGGAGAGGCTGTAGGTGGGAAGCTCCCACAGTAAGGGGCAACAAAGAGATGCCATTACCTTGGTGGCAATTGCAAAGACACACTGGCGGCAGACCCAGGAAGCGCCCTCTCCTTCTCCAGGGGCTGGGGCCCTGGGAATGTGGCAGTCCTGGTGATAAGCTGAAAAACGACAACGTTTATTGTTGTTATTATATTAAATGCCTGTGTGTGGTTGATACGGAGACAGAATAATCTGGGGTGGGTATATTATTCTGATTTTATAAATGAGTCAACTAATGCTCCTAGATGTTTGGGGTCTTGCCCAAAGTCATATGACTAAAAAAAAGGATGTGAGCTACCCTCTGCCTATAGAACTTCATAGCATCCTCTCTCTAGCTACCTCTCCCAGTGCTGGAAGGGGATGAGGTTACAGGGTTGAGACTGGCCAGAGTGGTGGCCTGGGAACTTAAACCAGGACAGGGGACATAAGCACCAGTGCTAGAGGAAAGGGCTGGTGGCAATCTAGAAGGTGCAGGGCAAATTAGACCATTCAGGTGGTCTGTCCTCTCACCGTGGCGACACTTCTCACAGCTGACCAGCCGGTTCCCAGGGACCACAGTCTCAGAGCGGCAGACACAACAGAGGAGTTCCTCCCCAGGGAGAGCAGCTGTGAGGGAACATAATGTCAGGAGGCCAGCCCTCAAGTCCTGTTGTGCCCACCAAGCCAAGTTTCTGTTTTCCATTGGATGCAGGTCTTTAGGGTCTCACCAGGGCTAATGTCTTTCCAAAGAACCAGAAACTGGGAATCATCCTCAAACTGGACCAGACACACCTCTCGAGCACTGTCCACCTGGAATGGGTGAGCACAAAAGATGAAATAGGAAACACATAAAGGGAATAGAGAAAAGGTGAGAGGTCAGAGATTAAAGGTCTTACCTTCTTGATAGTGCCCAAGTATAGCAGCCCATCAGTCCATCTAGCCAGCACATCTTGACCCTCCCAAAGTCGAGGCCTGGGGCCTGAGGTGGGAGCAGGGGAAGCTGGGTCCCAGAGAGAGGGGGCACCAGAGCGGCTCAGCCGGGGGGGCTGCGCCATTGCATCCTGGGGTGACCTAAACCGAAACAAGAGATGGAAAAAAGGTTATAAATGCTGAGAAAGCTTCCCCATTTTCCTTGCCTTTTTCTCCTACCACGGACCAAGCAAGCATCTTCAAGCCAGTCACCGGATCCCTCACATACTTGAATAGGACACCACTGGGCACCACTCACTAGCTCTTCCAACTCTAGTGGCTGGCTCTCCTCTTCCTAACCCCAACCCCCCAACCCAGTTCTCTAGTTTCCCAGCCTCCAGAGCTCTCCTGGGATATTTAGCTCCTAGCCTTGAGCTCCTAGGAGAAATGACGGCTGCAGAACCAGAGGTTACCACTCAGTTTCACCTTCCCCAGCTGTTTAGAGGTATGATAATTGGGCTACTCGGTTGCTCAGAGACGCTTTTCAGAGTAGAAACACCACTTTCCCCCTAGGCCTGCATGTCTCATTCAGAACAATCATCCTTGTGCCAGGTTATGTCAGGTCACCCTCAAATTCGGGGCTCCCCGCCCCTGGGTTAGATAACTTCCCTGAGTGCCCCGGGAGGGGGGCGTGTCCCAGTCCCGGTCTCTACTCCCCACGACCGCAAGTCCAAGAAGGGACTTGAGTCGGCCCAGCCCGGACCCGAGGCCAGGGTGGCGGGGCTCTCCCGCCCGCGCCCTGCGCGCCGACCCCCGGTTCCCTGCCCCCCCACTGGCGCCTCATGCCGCCTTCTTACCAGTGACAGCTGGGGCCGCCGAGAGCTGGGCAGGGGCCGACGCAGAAGACCTGGGCTAGCCCCCCGCGCGGGGAGGGCAAGTCCTGGCGTCAGGGGGCGTGCAGGTGGAGGCCGGGGGGTCCCCAGGCCCAGCCCCTTGGTCCCGGCAGCTCTGGGGCGTATGACGCAGCAGCCAAAGCAGCGGCAGCGGCAGGAGGAGGCGGCGGGGGGAGAGAGGGGAGGGACGGACCGACTGGGGGGGAGGGTGATGGGAGGGGAGGACGAGGTGGGGGAAGGAGGAGCCGAAGTGGGGGGCGGGTACCACCTCACCCCACCTCCCTCACCTCCAACCGGCCTGGAGGGCGCCGAGCAAGAGGCTGCCCCTCCGCGGAGGGGGGCGCGGATAGCCGGATCCAGAGGGAGAGGGAATCCCCGCAGCCCCTTCCTCCAATGGGAGACGCGCCCTTGGGGCAAGAGGGAATCCCCCTCCTCGGCCGCCTGCCTCCAGATTGGCCCCCCGCCCCATGCCACATCCGTTAACTGCCCCACCCCCATGGTCATTCCAAGTCCCGCCCCCAGCCCCAGTTCACAATCCCGCCCTCCATTCACCCTTCCCATTGCCCCTGCCACGCCCTCCTCCCTAGCGCCCCGCCCTCCTCCCGCCTTTGCCCTGGCCCCGCCCTCTCCGTGGCAAGTTTCCCCCCCCTCCGCTGCTCTCGTGCGCACGCGTGGCTCCTCCCGCGTACGGCACCTGGGAAGACTGAGCCCCTCCTTTATGGGGCGGCGGCCCATCGCGGTTGGCGCGAGGCAGTAGGCGGGTGTGTGCGCCCTCTTCGCATGCTCGGCCCAACCCGCGGTTTCAGGGCGGTGCAAGGACGTAGAGATATAGTACCCAAGGTGGTGACGCCCACTAGAGCCAGCCAATGGGCAGCGGGCGGGCAGGGCCCGGGACGTTCGAACACGAAGAAGGAAAAGGGCGGGAGGAAAAAGCCAGCAGTTTGTGGTAGCACACTCCGGCCACGCCTCTAGCCTCAGATCCCCACCTTTCCACACCTACCCACAGAGCGTTCCTGCTTGGGGGTGGGATGACCTGCGAGAAGGGGAAACTTAGAAGGTAAGGGTGGTAGCTATGGGCACAGCCTCCAGTTGCGAACGACACGGAGGGGGTATTACAGAGTGGAGAATGTTCCAGACCAGGAAAGAAATGGGAGAAAAGCCAGTCATGGCTCTGCAAAACACAATCGCGCTGGGCGTAAGAGCACAAGAGCATATTTGAAAAGCTGAGGCAGGAGATTGCAAGTTTGAGGCCAGCCTGGGCAATTTAGTGAGACACTGTCAAAATAAAAAGGGATGAGGATATAGCTCAGTGGTAGAGCTTGCCTACCAATGAAGGAGCCCTATGTACAGTCTCTAGTACTGCACAACAAAACCAACACACAAACAGCAGAGTGGACAATTCACAGCTCTATCTTTACAGATGTGAAAAATTGCTTCCTCTGCCAACCGCTAAAACGTTTATTTAAAAAGCAAGAACTGGGGACTGGGGTTATGGCACGGCTGTAGAGGGCTTGCCTCGCACGTGCAAGGCCCTGGGTTCGATCCTCAGCACCACATATAAATAAATAATTTAAAAAAATAAAAATCAAGAACTGTTCTTTATTTGATAAGCTGGGGTACATAGTGCCCTCCACCCAATAAGGCATTCCCCACTCCCCAACACATACACACAAAAACATATGAGTGCGCATACACAAATAAGATCTGGATCCATCTTCATTTCTTGTTGGCCTGAGCAGTACCAATCACACACTGGTTCACCTGGAGATGAAAGGTTAGACAGGATAAAAACAAATTACAGAGCAACCAGAAGAACAATTTCTTCTACTACCCCCCACCCCATGCTAAGGCTGCCCTTAGGGAATACTGAAATAAAGGGCTCTGAAGACAGGTTCATGCTGGTCCCACTTAAGGTTCCTTCTATTACCACTGAGGTTTGAAGGTGAAAAGGCCAAAGAAGTGATGGAAGTTTCACATGAAGACATAGGAGCAGACAGAATACTTTCATTTCCAGCAACACCCTGGACTAGAGACATCCTAATCCTTCTACTATAAAACAACCTAGACAAAATATTAAAAACACTTAAGAACTAGGGTTCCTTAGAAAATGGATCATCCTAACACGGGAGGAGGAAATATACAAGGTGAATCTGAAACAAAGATAACTGGGCTGGGGTTGTGGCTCAGTGGTAGAGCGCTTGCCTAGCACATGTGAGGCACTGGGTTCAATCCTCAGCACCACATAAAATAAAGGCATTTGTCCATCTACAACTAAAAAAATAAAATAAAATAAAAAGATTGCTGCGATTCCTTTTAAAGGACAGGAGGACTAAGGGATATAACTCAGCGGTAGAGCATTTGCCCCACATGTGCAAGGCTCTGGGTTCCATCCCCAGCACTGCCCCTAAAATAAAGAACACAGGAGCCCACTTGCAGGGGCTCATATTGCCAAAGATGGGGTAATTTGAGCATCAGAAAGAATAATAACTACAAAGAACAGACTTCAAATACATAAGTACGTAGAAAATTACTGTCTGCCTCCCACCCCAATAAAAACCTTAACAACCATCTTTGGAGTTGCTAGATATCAATTAAATACTGAGAAATCAATCAGAATTCAGCATCTTTTTTTTCTATTAAGAACTGATTTCCTGAGCAGCCAAATACAGGAATATCTCATTTGATTGCACTTCAGTTTATTGCACTTTTGCAGATAATGGGTTTTTTTGTTTTTTTTTCCAAACAAATTGAAGTTTTGTGGCAACTCTGCATTGAGCAATTCTATTGCTGCCATTTTTCCTAACAGTTCAGATGATCATTAGTACTGTTTACCATTTTTCAGTTAAGGTACGTACACTTTAAAATATATATATATTTTAGCTGTAGATGGACACAATACCTTTATTTATTTTATGTGGTGTTAAGGATCAAACCCAGTGCCAAGCAAGCGCTCTACCACTGAGCCACAACCCCAGCCCCAAGGTATGTACTTTTAAGACCTAATGCTATTACAGACTTAATAAACTATAGTATAAAGTAAACATACCTTTTATATACACTAGGAAACAAAAATTTCACATGACTTACATTATTGCAACATTTGATTTATTTTAATATTTTGTATTTTTAGTATTTTGGAGCCAAACCTACAATATCTGAAGTAATGCCTGTAGATGGCAAGGGAAGCAACCAGCCCAAATCCAGAATATGGCACATTAAGTAGAACAAATTGTTCTACTTCTTTAACAAATGGCATAAAAGGGAGTAGAGGGCTTGATGCAGACTATAATAATATTCCACCAAATGAAATGAGCAACCCTTGCTTGGATCCTGATTTAACAAACTTAATTTAATTAAGTAAAACTTAACTAAGGCAACTAGATGAACTTAACTGGTTATTAGGGGATATTAAGAAATTCAGGGGCTGGGGATGTGGCTCAAGCAGTAGTGTGCTCGCCTGGCATGCGCGGGGCGCTGGGTTCGATCCTCAGCACCACATAAAAATAAAAAAAAGATGATGTGTCCACCGAAAACTAAAAAATAAATACCAAAAAATTTCTCTCAAAAAAAAAAAAAGAAAAAGAAAAAGAAAAAAGAAAAAAGAAATTCAGGTTGGCCAGGCATAATGGTGCATGCCTATAATCCCAGTGACTCAGGAGGCTGAGGCAGGAAGATGGCAAGTTCAAAGCCAGCCTCGGGAACTTAGCTAGGTCCTAAGCAACTAGGCAAGACACTACATCTCAAAATAGAAAACAAAAAGGTCTGGGGTTGTGGCTTGATGGTTAAGTGCCCATGGGTTCAATCTCTCTTATCCAAAAAAAAAAAAAAAAAAAAAAAAAGGTTCATATGGCTGCATGTTGATATAATTAAAAGACTGGGCATATAACTCAGTGGTAGAGCATGTGTTTAGTATGCAGGAGGCCCTAGCTTCAATCTCCAATGCCAAAATAAAAACACATACATAAGGGCTGGGGGTTGTGGCTCAGCAGTAGAGCGCTTGCCTAGTACATTTGAGGCCCTAGGTTCAATCCTTAGCACCACATAAAAATAAATAAATGTATTGTGTCCATCTACAACTAAAAAATAAATATTTTAAAAAATACATATATAAATAGTTGGAAACAAACGCCAATGCCCTTTTAATTGAACTTGCCAAATATCAGGGGTAAACCTGAGCACAGCCAATGCAGGTGCTGAGACAGCTTCCATGGTAGCAAGCCAGTACTGCATGGCAGAAGCTTAAGCACACCAGAAGGGCAGACACAATCAGACCACAAATAATGCCAGAAACTCACTGAAAGGCTCTAGGTTCAGGGGAAAAATATATATATATATTTTTATTCCCTGAAACAGAAACTCCCTTGACTTGTGTAACTCTAATAGGAACACTAAGTGTCCTTGAGAGTTCATGGCCACTAGGCTGATTGACCCTTGTGGGATTTGGAGGCTGACTTCACACTATTTGGAATGCTTTGAAAAACCAGCCTATCTTTTTTGTTCTAGCAATTCCATTTCAAACAATATTTCCCTAGTCAGATGTAACTAAAAGAAGACAAAGTGACATGTTTTCAAGGTTAGTCAATGTGGCTTTGTTCATAATAGAAAGTGAGTGGAAACAATCCAAGTGTCCAGTAGAGGGAACTGGTGGATAAATTTTGGTATTATCCTCACAGTGGAATGCTAGGCAGACCTAAAAATAATTCTATGATCCCTGAGTGCTGATGAGGAATAATATTACAAACAAGGCACAAAACTATATACACACATAAGGCAATAAGAAATGCATATGCATATAGCTTCTTTTTGAAACATATAGTTTTGACCATTTAGTCACCTATTTGGTTTTTGTTTTCTGCAGTGACAAGGATTGAACCCAGGCTTCACATATACCAAGCAAGCACTCTACCACTAAGCCACACCCCCAGCCCCTAGTCACCTATTTTTAAAAACTTAATGCAAACAGGGCAGGGTGGCACATGCCTGTAATCCCAGCGACTCAGGAGGCTGAGGCAGGAGATCTGCAAGTTCAGACAGCCTCAGCAACTTAGGGAGGCCCTAAACAACTAGTGAGACCCTATCTCAAAATAAATAAAAAGGGCTGGGATGTGGCTCAATGATTAAGCACCCCTGGGTTCAATCCACAGTACCAAAAAAAAAGTAAATCCTTTTTTTTATAAATGCCTCTACCTCTCAAGCAGAGAGAAGAGGAGGTTGGGATGGAGATGCCTTACATCTAGCCAGGGGTTCTGATAAGGACTGGGCTTGGTAGTAATCGCACCTTGGAGGCAAAGCGGAGAGAGTTGAGGGACTCCGAGACATTCTCTTCTAGAGGGGAAATATTCACAAACATGAGCCTGTGGAAAGATAAAAGGTCCAACCAGCATTAGTGGTAAGCAGAGGCTGACAGGCCACCACTGTTCCCCCTTCCTACCCGTCACCTCAATATCATCATAGTTCCTACCAGATCCCTTCCAGCTGCCCTTTTCACTCACATCTTAGCGCTGCCACCCAGAGAATTCTGTAGCAGATAGGTGAGCTTGCTATTCCGGTAAGGCACATAAGACTCCTAGAGGGTTGGTAGTGGAAAGAAGGGACTGGCTGTTAGGATAGAGCAGTATTCTGCATGCGCCATCCCCAGTGGCTCCCCAAGTCTCACTTGCCCTTGTTCCCATTCCCACCTTATTGCTCAGGGCCATGATGACCAGCCCCAGTGTGGACAGGCTACTGTTAATGGCCTGTGTTTCCCGAAGACGATCCCGTTCCCCTGGGCCAAGGGCTAAGCCAGGGTCTAGCCGCTCACTTCCAGCCAAGTCCACAAGATTAAGGGGGGCTATACACTGTAAACCTCGGGCAGCATGCTCTCCAGAGATCTGCAGCTGGAACACACTGTGGCTGCGTGATGATCGCTCATTCTGGGCTGTTCGGGCCACAGCCCGATTCTGGCGGGCCAGATGAAGCAGTGTCTCCACCTGGGAATGGGGAACAGCCAAGAGGCAAAGGCATTCATGAAGTCAGAGAGGATACTGTCAGGTGTGGCAATGAATGCCAGCCCCTAATACCCTGAAGCTTTCTTTTTTAATCAATGAAAGGACAAAATAAATAAAATATACCATATGTCTGAGAATGCTAAGGAGCGAAACCAGAGAACAAGTTTTGTGAAGGTGGGTAGAGTGTGCAGTTTAGAGAGGAGAGTGCAGATGGCCTACTGCCTTGAGATCTCCAGGGGAGGAGTGTTCAAGAAAAGATTCTGAACCAAGATTATGACGTGGTTTGAAGAACAGCCAAAAGGCCAGCTTGGCTACAGTGAACTTAACAAGACACACAGCAGGAAGAGACCTATGATGCAACCAGCAGGAGCTGAGTGACTCTTATCCCTTCCTCTCTACTCCCTGATTGCTAAGGCAGGTCTGTCACCTTACAGCTGACTAGTCAGAACTGATGTGATAACCCACCCCATAACTCATCTTTTTTTTTTTTAACATTTATTTATTTTTTCTTAGTTCTCAGGGGACACAACATCTTCGTTTGTATGTGGTGCTGAGGATCAAACCCGGGCCACACGCACGCTAGGCGAGTGCACTACCGCTTGAGCCACATCCCCAGCCCCCATAACTCATCTTTTATCTTTCAATTTTTTCCTGCTCCATCTGTAACTCCCTGCCCTCTCTTCCCCATTCTCCTGTTCCAGTCCCCATAGGTACACACCTCTTTCTCACAGGAGACAGGGACATATCTGGCATTGGTGATAGTAAGCTCTTCACTTCCTGGTCCTGCACGACGAATCTCACATTCGCCCCCTGGGCCCTTTCGGGTCCCAGTGGCTAGCAAGTCTCGAACAGTCTCATTATAGATCTCTACGTAGCTTGCCACAAAGCTGTAAGTCCAGCCCTGGCCATTCAGCTCCTGGGCCACAGAGAAGAGGTGCCGCAGGGCCCGAGGGATCAGTCCCTCCAACTGGGGATCTCCCCCAGGCCCACCCTCCATTGTGAAGGTCTTGCCACTGCCTGTCTGACCATAGGCAAAGATGCATACTGGGTAGCCATCCAGGGCGGACTGGACAAGCATGGAGATCTCCTCAAATACTTCATCCTGCCTACTTCCTGGTGGGAATACCCGGTCGAAGGAAAAATCGTGGCGGGTAGTGGGGGCTGGTGCCCCACTCAGGGTTGCACGCCGATCATCAGATCGGGCCAGGCTAAGGCGAGTTGGAGGATCAGTGGGCCCACTGGGGCCAGGAGGAAACAAGAGGAAGCCAGGGGATGGGGTGGATTCCCCTTCAAGGACAGGACGAACCCGGCAGAATACCCGGATATTGCCCTTCAATTCCTGCAGCTGGTTATGCAGTCGCCGGCGCTCCATCTCTAGCCCATGGAGACGGTCTCCTCGCTCAGCCAGTAAGGCTGCCTGGGTTGCAGCCTCCTGCTGCAGAGATGCCACCTTTGCTTGGCTGCTTGACAGAGCTGCTTCTGATGCCTGTAGCCTCCTCTGCCCAAAACAGAACACACACACAGGGTGATATGCAACCAAAAATAAAAAAAAGTCATGTAACAAAAATGAAATGGTGGGGAGAGGTGTGGAGGTGGGCTCCTTGGCCCCCGAGGTGTTAGTCTGGTAGAGAAAGAGATAAGAAAATAGGGAATCAGGGGTTGGGGATGTAGCTCTGTGATAGAATGATTTTCTACCATGTGAGAAGGATGAAAAGAAGAAAAGAAAATGGGAAAAGAAAAGAGGGAAATTATAGTACAAGGAAAGAAGAGAAAAAGAAGGAATCATAGTACTAGGATAGAAAGTGCTATGGGAATATCAAGGAGGGGCATGAGGAAGATATCTAGGCTGATACCCAAAACTATAGGAGTGAACCAAGGGAAAGATGGAATACAGAAAGAATTTTCCAGAAAGAGGAAAGTGAAAGTGTTAGGGTGGGGATGTAACCCAGAAATTAAGTGTCCCTGGGTTCAATCCCCCATATTAAATAAATAAATAAATAAATAAAAGAGAGAAAAGTGTACATGCAAAGTGCCAGAAGTGAGAATGAGTCATTTGGGAAACTGCGAGTAATTCAGTCTAGTTGGAGTTCACCAAGGAGTTCAAAGCACAAGGGAAGATT
This sequence comes from Urocitellus parryii, assembly GCF_045843805.1. Taxonomy (NCBI): domain Eukaryota; kingdom Metazoa; phylum Chordata; class Mammalia; order Rodentia; family Sciuridae; genus Urocitellus; species Urocitellus parryii. Next base: position 116,658,797 of record NC_135538.1, read on the forward strand.
TCTACAGAGATTTGTATTCAAGCTGGAGAACTGAAAAAAAATAGGAAAGTAGATGACTAGGGCAAGACCCAGATCCATGTGAGAGATACACAGGAGGCATAGGGAGAAGTTGGGGCAGAAAGCAATAGTCAGAAGTGAACTGGGAGGCTGGGGCTGTAGCTCAGTGATAGAGCACCTGCCTAGCATGTGCAAGACACTGGATTTGATCCTTAGCACCACATTAAAAATAAATAAATAAAGGCATGCTGTCCATCTAATCTAAAAAATAAATAAAATTAAAAAAATAAAGGACTGGGGTAGAGGAGAGAAGCATAGTGCTAAAGATAGGTGGGTTCAGGAGTTCTTGGCCCAAAGAGACTTCAAGGGAGGCTGGAAAGGAAAGAGGGCATGACCTCTGCAAGGAAAGGGGGCTTGCACTTGGAGAATCCTGCCTTTACCTCTTGCTCCTCCAATCGGGTTTTCAGCCCCCTCCGTTCCTCCTGTAATTCCAACTGTTCTTTCTGGAGGACTTGCACTAAACCTTCCTGTGTGCCCAGCCTTTCTTCCAGCTCTAGGACACGGGCACTCAGATTCCCAAGCTGCTGTTGGCCCTGCTCAGCCTGGGTGCGTACCCTGGCCAACTCCCCTTCTAGGGTACTGCGTTCTGTCCCCAAGTCCTTGGCCTGCTGTTGGGCCTCTTTAAGTTGTTCCCGTAGCTGCTGGTTCTCTTGGTCCAATGTTTGAGTCTTTTCACGGCAGCGTTTCAACTCTGCATTTAGGTCACATAACTGACCCTTTAAATCCCAGGCAGGACGTTTGCTGGGTTTCTTTACTCCCGCTATGGGAGGAACAGCTGTTGCTAACATGGACACAAAAAAGACAAAAGTCAATGGAATCTTGGCTCTCTATCCTTCCTCCCTTCTGGCCTTCAGGGCCTCCACACCCGATGCCATACCTATCTCTTTCCCCTCTAAATAGGGGAGAGACCAATGGATTTTTCTGGGCACTCACCACCTTCTCTTCCCTATCCCAGCCTTTCACCCAATGATTATGTTTGTCACCTACGGCCAGGTTTCTGGGCAGGAACAGCAGGGACTGGCTTCTGGTTCTTCAACACTAGAGAATTGGAAGTTGACAAAAGAATTGTAGAACCAACGTCCTTCTACCTCCACCATTTTCCCTTAACACATACCCCAATTCCCTCTCAGCCCCAGCTCTTAAGCACAATTACCTGCAGTAATAGCTGTGGAACAACGGGGTGCTGTCTTCTTGGGAACTTTTTGAACTATCCAGAGAAGGGAGAGAGGAAATGCGTAACAATCATGTACTGTCTGAGCCAGAAGCACGGAGCACACTTTTTCCTAAAGATCAGAGATAATTTCTCTCATCCCTTACATATGACCAGCTCCTGATGGCACCCCTCCTAGGACAGAAATTACTCACCATGCCAAGAAGCAAGGTGGAGTGAGACAAGTGAAAAAGAATAGAGTGATAAAACCATATGTAAAGTATACTATTATTCATGTGAAAAAAAGTGGGAGATGATGTCCATATTTGCTTATATACCCAAAGAATATCCCTAGGACATGGAGTTGCCCCAGGGAAAGTAAACTTGGTACCTAGAGGACAAAGGTGTGAAAGAAGCTTTACTGTATAACCTCTTCCTGCCTTTGGAATTCTGAACCAAGTAAAATGTTATTACCTATTCAAAACAGATTGAAATTGAAAAAGAAAAGCATGAGTAGACAAGCACTGCACACCCATGCCCGTGGTTCCTGTCCACCCCTAGAACCCACCTGCAGTATGGCCTTGTGTCTGTGGTACTGTGGTGAGGGGTGGTACTCTGGAGCGGGACGTGTTGATTTTGGTTGCTGCGCCCACACCTCGTGTCCGTTTCTGGAGAAAGGTAAAGACAGGGTCCACAGTCACTTCCCTTATTGGTTCTCTCTCTCTCTCTCTCTCTCTCTCTCTCTCTCTCTCACACACACACACACACACACACACACACACACACCTCACTCACACATATATACATGCACAGCTCTCCACACCCAGCTCACCTTTGCAGGCTCCAATGCATCTTCCATCTGGTTAGGCCCCCTCTTGAGCCTACTTCTTGAGAGAGGCAGTTGGGAAGGACCCTTGACCAGCGGTGTCTTCAACTCTATATTCTTTTTCACTTCCAATAAGGGGCACCTCTGCTGGGAAAAGTGACCTTTAAGATAATATCCAGGCCAGGCATGGTGGCACACGCCTGTAATCCCACCAGGTCAGAAGGCTGAGGCAGGAAGATTGTGAGTTCAAAGCCAGCCTCAGCAAAAGCAGGACACTAAGTAACTCAGTAAGACCCAAAATAGGGCTGGGGGTATGGCTGAGTGGTTGCCCCTGAGTTCAATCCCTGGTACTTCCCCCCAAAAGATAATATCCAGGAGCACAAATTCCCTGTGAACTCCCCATTTTAACCCCCCAACCTTAATTCCCAGTGTCACCATTAGTAAGCACTAACTGAGTACCACCTGTCCCAAATGCTAGACTCAGATTTTGTGCCAGCAAAATAGCAATGGACAGAAGAGGGGCATGACATAAAAGTGGGAGCAACCTAAGAGAAAAGCTAGACAGATGTTGGACAGAAAATGGAAGACAGAGAAGACTGAAGACTGGTTGAAATGAGCAGGCAGAATTTATTGAGCAATGTTTTAAATGCTTTATCTGCATCAACTCACTTTATCTTCATAGCAGCCCACTGAGGGAATATTATTAGTTAATAACACTAATTAGTTATTAGTGCCAATTATTAGTTTTACAGATGATGGAAGGAAGGCACTGAGAGGTAAAACAGATTTAGAATCCAGCCTGGTTGGACCATGCTGCCCTATAAGACTGTGATACCAGTCTAAGAAGTTTAAACTTTATCTCTGCATACTGTGAAAAGCCAGCTAGTTTTTAAAAGCCAACCTCAGCAACTTAGTGAGACTCTGCCTAAAAATTAAAAAAAAAAAAAAGTGTTGGGGGTGTGGCTCAGTGGATAAGTACTGCTGGGTTCAATTCCTGGTACCAAATAAATAATTAAATGTTTCAGTTGTAAATATACTGAGTTGCATGGGGAAGTCAAGTAAGTAGAAAGACCAATTTAGAGTCATAACGTTGGCATGGGAAAAGAGAGATCCTCTCCTTAAAGTAGCTTAATTCAGTACCTGGGGGTTATGCTCACTCCATGGCTGCTCACATCCAGAGTAACCAATCATTTTGGTTTCCTGGGAACTAAGGGGTTCTTGGGACAGAGAAATTTCAGTACTAAAACCAGACCAGAGAAAGGGGTGGGCATCCCATTTGGATAGAGAAGAGTATCTTTAGGTAGTCTTAAGGATAAGGAAGAGTTGGCCTAATGAGTTTAAGTCAAGGACAAACATTCCAGGTAGAGAGTGAGGAGGGTGTATGTAATAAATGACAATCTCTTCTACTCAGTTGAACGCATAGGCTGTACATAGAGAGTGAGCAGATAACAACAGAAGGGAATTGTGCTGGTCAATCTGGCATGTAAAGGATCTGGACCCTGAAGGCAGGAGGGAGCCTGATGATTTTTAGTTAGAAGAGAATGACGACATTGGTATTAAAAAAGTGAACTGTGGGGCTGGGGTTGTGGCTCAGTGGTGGAGTGCTTGCCTAGCATGTATGAGCTACTGGGTTCAATCCTCAGCACCACATAAAAATAAATAAAGGTATTCTGTCCCATCTGCAACAATAACAACAAAAGTGAACTGTGAGCAATGTGAAGAAGGGTATAATATTAGAAACTATATCATTCATCCACAGATCTGCTGGACATCTGCATTGCTGATGTCCAGATGTTGCTCTAGGTGCTGGATGGAGTAATGAACAGCAAGTCTCTGCCTTTCCAGAGCTTACTCTCTCAGGCAGACGTTCCCAACTGGGGCTCAACAAGAATTAAAATTACAGAATACTATTTTCTCAATTCTCCCAAGGACATAGATGATTCTTACATTCTGGACACATGAGAGAATTTAACGTACCAGATGTAAAGTTGGGCAGTGGGGATGAAGAATAGGGGCCAAAACACGAGAAATGAATTACTGATCTAACTAGGAACTGACTTGGAAAAGAACACAGGCAGGGAGGAAGGTGAGGAGTTCAGGCTGACTCCCAGGGGTCTACTACAGTTCCATTATCCATATCACAGGAGAAAGGGCTGGTTATGTTGTTTTTAAATTCTAAAGTCATTGTAGGGTTGGGATATAACTCAGTGGCAAAGCACTTGTCTAGCATGTGTTATATTCCCAACGCTGGAAAAAAAAAGATCATTGTAGATTCATATACTATTGTAATGTACAATTACATTTGGATACAGAGAAATCCAAGAGTACCAGAAGGGCTGGGTTTACTTATTTATTTTTTCCCCTTTCCATTTTTGTGGTACTGGAGATTAAGCCCAAGGGAACTCTACCACTGAGCTACATCCCCAGTCCTTTTCATTTTTTATTTTGAGACAGGGTCTCACTAAGTTGCCAAGGCTGACCTTGAACTTCCGATTCTCTTTCCTTTTGTCTTCTGTATCACTAGGACCACAGGCATGCACACCACCACCTCTGGTGATAGGGTTGTGTTTTAAAAGATGCTACATTCAGTTTTGGGAAAGGGAGCTTGAGCTACATGTGATACAGCGAGGTATATTCAAGAATGTTCAAGCTGGTCATGGTGGTAGCATACCTGTAATTCCAGCTGAGGCAGAGGTAGGAGGATTCCAAGCTCAAGGTCAACCTCAGGAACTTTAGTGAGACCCTGTCTAAAATATAAAACTTAAAAGGGCTGGAGATGTAGCTGAGTGGTAGAGCACCCTGGGTTCAATTCCCAGTATCATAAGAGAAAGAGGAAAAAAAGTCATTGAGTATCACTATAAAATTTGAAACAACCTGATATCTTGGTTTTGTTTTAGTTGTAGTTTATTTATTGTCTTTCCCTACATTAGATTATGAGCACCATAAGAACTTGTCTATTTTGTTCATAACTAACCACAGGCTCTACTACAATGTCTGCTACATGGTTAAGACTCTATGATTTTTAAAAAATATTTATTTTTTAGTTATACTTGGACACAATACCTTTATTTTATTCATTTATTTTTATTTGGTGCTGAGGATTTAACCCAGGGTCTCGCATGTGCGAGGCAAGTGCTCTACGGCTGAGCCACAACCCCAGCCAATACTCTATGATTTTTGAAGGAACTAAATGTCTACCAGTGAAGGAATATTTAAACGGTGAAACAGCCAAACCATACAAATAAAAAGGAGGTGGATTTTTTTCCCATTCATGCACAAAAAAATGCTTATTTTAAAAAAGTTTTTTTTTTGGTTATAGATGGACACAATATCTTTATTTTGTTTATTTTTATGTGATGCTGAGGATCAAACCCAGTGCTTCACATGTGCAAGGCAAGTGCTCTGCCACTGAGCCACAACCCCAGCCCACAAATGCTTATTTTAATTTAGTGTAACCAAATATAGTATGAAAACCAATTTTTCTTTTTAAATATTTCAACATCAAGCACTATGTGTGCCCTTCTTCCTCTATATACTACTATTTTAGATCTCCTGCAGAACTATGCCCTTGGATGCAGAAAACGTATTCTGGAGCTGAAGAGTAGTACAGCACTAGTCTAGCAGGTGTGAGGCGCTGGGTTTGATCCCCAGAACCAAAAGGAAGAAAGAAGGGAAGGTGGATGAAGAAAGGAAAGATGTTTAAAGATTTGTTTATTCATAATTCAGTTTTTTATTTTTCTCCCATCTATAAAGCTATGATCCTCTGGGCTGGGATTGTGGCTCAGTGGCGGAGTGCTTGCCTCGCATATGTGAGGCACAGGGTTTAATCCTCAGCACCACATAAAAATAAACAAATAAGAGTATTAAAAAAAAAAAAAAAGCTACGATCCTCAACTTTCCAGAATGAGAAGGATAAGAACAGATATTCATCCAACCCCTCTTAAATCCACTTTGCCACAAGATCACAGATGGATGACTGCTCCTAAGGCAACCCCTTTTCCCCATGCAGATCCCACCCTCCTTGCCAGCTCAGGAACGTGGCTCCAGCAACCCTCCCTTCTCCCCTCTACATCATCAGCTTCTCACACTCTAATAGAGCAATCCAGTCGTATAAAACACAAACATGCTTTCCAACCTAAAAAAGTCTCTTGACCATGCTTTCCTAGCCAGCTACTACCCTTTTCCTTGCTGCTCTTTGCTGTAAAATTCCTCAAAAGTATTGTCTAGGGCTGAGGCTGTAGCTCAGTGGTAGAACACTTGTCTAGCACATATGTGGCACTGGGTTTGAATCCTAGCACCACATAAAAATAAACAAATAAAGGCATGCTGTCCATCTATAACTACAAAAACTAAAAAGTACTGTTTAAAGTATTCACTGTTGGGGCTGGGGTTATAGCTTAGTGGTAGAGCGCTTGCCTGGCATGTGTGAGGCACTGGGTTTGATCCTCAGCACTACATAAAAATAAATAAATAAAATAAAGGTATTATGTACATCTACAACTAAAAAAGAAAAAAAAAAAGTCACTGTGTCCAAGTTCTGTTCTAAATCCATTTCAATCAGGTTCTCATTCCTACCATTCCACCAAAACTGTTGTCCGCAAATACACCAGTAACTTTCTAAACATTAATAATCGTCTATGCTCTGTCTCTCATTATAATCCACTCCCATAGCTTCAAATACCACTGATATGCTGAGAGTTCCCAAATTTATATCTTTAACCCAGACCTCACTTCTGAACTTAACATCAAACTGACTCTTCAACTTCACTTAGATGTCTAATAACTAGCCAGGTGTGGAGGCACACACCTATAATTCCAATGACTCAGGAGGCTAGGGCAGTTTGAGGCCAGCCTTAGCAACTTAGAGAGACCCTGACTCAAAAAACAAAAAGGGCTGTAGCTCAGTGGTAAGGTGCCCCCTGATTCAATCCCAAGTACCAAATAGGAAAAAAAAAAAAAAAGTTCATACCTAACCTTTAGCTATACATCACCCATTCAAACTTGTTCCTCTTGCAATTTTCTCCATATCAGTTGACATAACTCCATCATTAAGTTGATCAAGCCAAAAAGCCCAGAGTCCTTTCATTGTCTTACGTCCTCAAAATATACCTAGGGGCTGGGGTTATAGCTCAGTGGTGGAACACTTTCCCCACATATGTGAGGCACTGAGTTCAATCCTCAGTATCACATAAAAAATAAATAAATAAAGGTATTGTGTCCATCTACAATTAAAAAAAATTGTTTTAAATACATACACACATACATACATACATATATTTTATGAGCCAGGTGTAGTGGTGCATGCCTGTAACCCCAGTGGCTCAGGAGTCTGAAGGATTGCAAGTTTAATGCCAGCATCAACAACTTAGCTAGGCCCTAAGCAACTTAGCGAGACCCTGTCTCAAAATAAAAAATAAGAACTGCTGGGGATATGGCTCAGTGGTTAAGTGCCCCTAGGTTCAATCCCTGGTACCCTGCCACCAAAATAAAATTTTTACACACACCCAGAACCCAACCACTTGTTATTACTTTTTCCACGGCTAACACTCTGGATTATCATACTCCAGTGGTTCTCAACTGGGGGTAGTTTTACCCCCCAGATGACATTTAACAATATCTGAAGACATTTAGACTATTATGACTAGGCAGGAGTTGCTATTAGCAGCTAGTGGGTAGAGTCCAAGGGTGCTAAGCATCAAAAATGAACAGGACAGCCCCCCCCCACACACAGTAAACCTACAATAAATCAAGGCTGAGAGACTCTGTTACAAGGCGATGTCCTAACAGATCTCCTTGTTTCCTTCCTTGTCCCCTTTACAGTATAATCTCCATGCAGCAGTGGGATCCTCTTAAATCTAATACCTTATCTCTCTTTGCCTAAAACTTACATCCAATGAATCTCCATCTTACTAAGAGCAAAACCCAAAGTCCTTACATTAGTTCCTGCAGAAACAAACTTGATCAGCAACCCTAATCCTCATTATCTCACAGGCCCACAACTTTCCCACTTGCTCACTTGCTGTGCAACTCTTTAGGGACTCTGCTCTGATGGATTCTCTCAATATCAACTTGTTTAACTCCTTTATTTTCTTCAGGCCTTCAATCAACTCTTAAACTTTCAGTGGGACTTACTGAGACCACTCTATTTAATACTCTATTACAGTTTCTGTATGTCTTCTCACAGAATGGCAGCTCCATGATGCTGGAATCTCTTTTCTGTTGCTGCTGCAGACTGAACTCAGGGCCTCTTGCATGGCAAGAAGACTGATGTGTCCTATTCACTGCTACATCCTAAGTCCCAACAACTGTGTCCAGCATATACTAGGTGCTCAGTAAGTATTTGGAGAACAGAACTGAGGAGTTGTTACTATTTTTCAATCACATTACACTGTACTGCTCTTTGGTTGTCAGAGTACAAAGAACCTCTTCAGGGTGAATCCTGACTTTGGGTAAATACAAACGTGAAAGTATAGTAAACAAAGGATTCAGGCAGGAGACATTTCCTGGCACCAGAGGTCAGTACACACTGTCATATACATACACATATTGCCACTGAGAGGTTGTAGCATTGATAAGAGAAAGAGTTAAAGTTAACCAGCCCCACTGGGCTGAAATCTCGACAAAATTTAGGTAAAGAGGGAAGATGGAATCCTTCAGTCCATATTACCCCATTCCTTCTCTCTCCTTTCTAAACACCTCGAAGCAGAAAGACAACACAAAAGTTCAACGACAGGGATGTGGGCCTCAGACACCATTTCCCCAGAGGCAGAGGTCATCTCAGAACTCTCCCTTCTCACACACTACAATCCTAAGAATCGAGAGGCGAAACGCACCAGACCAGACTGAGAATTCGAAATGGGAAATCCTGGAGGTATGAATGGGAGTCCCGGCCGCCAAGACTTGAAGCTGGAGACCGCTAGACAGCCGTCGCCTCCGATTTCCTGGAACTGCTCCCTGCGGTCTCCACAGCCCCCTTGGCCCGTTCCACGGTCGCAGGGCCACACGGATCTCCGCCCTCCAGGCAGGCATGACCCAGGCCGGCCGGGTGCCGCGGACTCGGCAGCATCAGGTGGCCGGCAGTTATTTTTCATCCCAGCCGGAGAAGCGCGCCACTCTACTAACCTGCGACTCCATGTCCACCTCGGCCTCACGCACTCCACTGAGTACAATGGAAGAGGACAGGGCGCCGGGATTCCCGGGACCCGCGTTCTCGCGCCAGCTCGACACACAGAGCACGCGCGCCACGGATCTCGGCGGCTAGCAGCCCCGCGCCACGCCCGCCACTTTTGAATTTTAACGGCAACCATCCATTCTCACCTAGCTCCACACTCAGGGGCCAATCGTCGCCGTCGCCACAGCCCAGGACCAATCACAGGGCCCTCCGCCTCCAGAGGCCACACCCGCCAGACCGGCGCCTTCTCCTTTGCGTATCACGGGCGCCCAGGAGTTAAGCGAAATGATTCCACTTCCGGCCCCGGTTTTTCCTCTCACCCCTCCCTCCTCCAACACTAAGCGTGCTAGACTTCCTCTCCGCTCCCCACCGCCGCTCCCTACGTCAGAGAATGCGTGGAGAACGCCGCACAAACGTAACTGGTCAAACGTAACTGGCTGGGAGGGAGCGGGAGGGACTAAAGAAAAGGAATCGCGCGTGCGCGAAACTGGACTCGTGCAGGGCAAGAAGTGGAACAAGCGCCTCCTCGCGACTGCAGCGGGGAACGCACACGTTACCCCCAACCAGGTCGATGAGACGGGAGCTCCAGCACCGATTCTCCCGGTCGGGTTCGGGAGCTGGAGCCCTCAAGAGAATGTTAATGGCCAGGTCTGCCCATTCCCAGTCATTTTGCCATTTCTTACCAACTTTAAGGATGTTGGGTGCACCTTGGCGCTCCATGGAAGCCTGACGGTGCTAATTCAAGGATTGTTTCATTCTTTTTAAGAGAGAGGAGAGAGAGAGACAAGACAGATTTTTTTTTTTTAATATTCATTTTTTAGTTTTCGGCAGACACAACATCTTTGTTTGTATGTGGTGCTGAGGATCTAACCTGGCCGCATGCATGCCAGGCGAGCGCGCTACCGCTTAAGCCACATCCCCAGCCCCTCAAGGATTGTTTCTATGCAGCCCCCTTTCTTACCCACCTGTGCGAACTTGGGTAGTATGCTGCTTTGGGAACCTCGAAGTCTCGAACCCAAGGGAGATTTACCGCTTCCTTTTACGGAGTAATTAATGCTTTTCAAACCACATCTCTTTTAGTAATGGCAAAATTTTTCTGAGCTCTCCGTATATGCCAAGTACTTTGCCTGTCTTACTTGAAGATTAGAGTAACAAGTACAAGGTGTTGCCGATGGCTGGGAGTGGATCTAAATTCCATTATCTTCAAATTACTAACAATTTCCGTCATCCCACATTGCCTCTACCAATCTTAGTAGCAATAAACAACAACCCCTTTAATGTGTGAATAATGCACTACTTTGCCAAGTGGTTCTACCAAATTTATTCGTTTGAGTTTTCATCCAATCCTGAGGGTAGGCAGGACAGGGGTTTTATTTATGAGACTGAAAGCCAGGGGACTTGAGCTGCGAGTATAGCTCAGTGATGAAGTCTTGCATAGGGTCAGTCATGGTGGCCCAGGCCTGTAATCCCAGCAACTCACAAGGCTGAGGCAGAAGGATTGCAAGTTCAAAGCCAGCCTCAACAATTTCGCAAGGCCCTAAGCAATTTAGCATGACCCAATCTCAAAACTTAAAAAATAAAAAGGAGCTAGGGGTGTAGCTCAGTGGTTAAGTGCCCCTGGGTTCAATCCCTGATACACACACACACACAGACACACACACACACACACACACACACACACACACAAAGAGCCTTGCATAGCATGTGTGAGACCCTAGGTTTGATTCTCAGCAGCGATGACAAGAAAAAAAAAAATTCCTACAGCATACATCCCAATAATGGTAAATGTTTGAAAGCATATCTCTTAAAATGAGGAACAAGGATAGAATATTCTATTCTTGAGTCTTGTGTGTGTGTGTGTGTGTGTGTGTGTGTAGCAACTTAGTGAGACCCTGTCTCAAAAATAAAAAGAGAGGGCTAGGGATGTAGTTCAGTGGTAAGTGTCCCTGGGCTCAATCCCAAGTATGTATCTCTCTGTCTCTCTCTGTCTCTCTCACACACACACACACACACACACATGAAAGTTGCAAAATAGTATTCTGTGTTATGACAGCAGCAGCCTCATATATCTTGTATTTAACTGCATCTCTTGATTGCGTCAAAAGGCCATGTGTGTCCACCACTCAGTTGTACCAGGGTGGTGGATAGATTGTGGAGAGGCCAAAGAAAATACTCAGAAATAGTATATGGGGCATTAGGCTTTATGCTTTGTGGAGAAATGCTTACAGAAAAGGTTCAGTGGCAACAGGCTGAACCGATAGCATCTCTGTCACTATTCTCTGCTAAGCAGTGCCTTCTCTTCCTTTCGTCCAGTGGTAGCCTGCTGCATAAATAACATGTATCCTTTTCAGTTCCATTCCAGTCGCCACTGAGAGAGGGGTTGTATATGTTAAGCTGCAGAAGTAGTGCCATCATCAGCATTAACTTGCTTGGTTTGTTTATAAGACCAGCATCCCAGGGAGTAACTGTCCTGATGTAGGTGCAAAAAGCACCTGTCTACAGATAACACTAGCTTGTCCTAGTTCCCAGCATACATGAGACAAAGTCAGTGTCCTTCTGGTTTATCTAGGCATTCCTGGCTCAGGCTTTTTCTCTTTGTTCCCTCAACTTGGCTAGGTTTTTGGGAACTAGAGTGGCATTCCAGGAACGTGATGTCTATTACCCTTCTTTTCGGATGATACACCATGTCAAATGATGGACCTCATCTACCACCTAATTTTGTGTGAGTGTGATTTATGATGTTCTCACAACGATGGCATCATCTAACAATACATTTCTTAAAACATCCCCATTGTTAAATGACACAATTGTAATCATCTGAATATTATCTTGCCAAGTTAGATTCCAAATCTAGAGTTTCCTTCATTGTGGGTTGTGTTAGTCAGCTTTTCATCACTGGGACCAAAATACCTGATATGAACAACTTAGAAGAGAAAAGATTAATTTTAGCCCACAGTTTCAGAGGTTTTAGTCCTTGTTTAGCCAGCTCCATTGCTTTGGGCCTGACGTAAAGCAGAATATCAAGGCAGAAGGGCATGGTAAAGGAAAGCATCTTAGCTCATAGCAGCCAGGAAGCAGAGAGCGGGTGGAAAGGGGGCCAGGGACAAGAAGTAGTCCCCATGTGCCTGGCTGCAATGACCTACAGTTTTCTGCCACATCCCAGTAGTTCATTTAGCTATCCATGGATTAATCCACTGATGAGGTGAGAGCCCTCTTGATCTAATCATTTCCTAAAAGCCCCATCTTGGGACATTGCTGCTTTGGGGACAGGCCTTCAACACATGAGCTTTTGGAGGATATTCTAGATCCAAACCATGACATGGGTCATATAAGTAAAATAAAATGGTATTTGCCTTATTCTGTTTATGCTGCTATAACAAAAGACCAGATGCTGGGTAATTTATAACAATAGAAACTTGTTTCTCATAGATTGTGAGACTGAGAAGTCCAAGACCAAGACACTAACAGGTACAGTGTCTATTGAGGGATCTGACGTTTCCTTTCTAGATGGCGCCTTGTTGCTGCATCCTCCAGAAAGCATGCAAGCTTTAGGTCCTTACATGGCAGAAGACAGCAGGGCAAAACAAATTTTTTTTTCTTTTTTTGGGGGGTGGGGTGAGTTTTGCTTGGTTTTGTTCTTTTTGCTTATTTGTTTGTATGGCAGTGCTGGGGATTAAGCCCAGGGCCTCACACATGCTAGGCAAGCACTCTGCCACTGAGTCATACCCCCACTGGCTCCCTTCCCCAGATATGTTTGAAAAGAAAAGATGCATTTGGAGTGCTGGGGATACGGATCAGTGGTAAAGAGCTTACCTAGCATGCACAAGGCCCTGGGTTTGATCCTTAGCACTGAAAACATAAAAATAAAAAGAGTGGGAAAACATAATCAAAATGCAATATTTTTTCACTGTTTTCAAATTTTATTAAGTATAGTTATAACACTAGGTATGATGTGTGTGTGTGTGTGTGTGTGTGTGTGTGTGTTGCTGGGGGTTGAAACCAGGGTCTTGCTCAAGCCAGGAAAGCACTCTACCACTGAGCTACATCCCCAGCCCTAAGAAATATTTTTGAAAGGTTTCCCTGAAACCAAGGAGTAAATCTTCCTCCAGACCAGTGATACCAATTGAGATGCTCTTGAGGACACAAAGGTCAGAGAGGGGACATTGGAAAATTCCACTTTTTATTTTCTTACCAAAAAAGACCAATAGAGATTTCTTAGTCCATGTATTACTTATTTCCCTCAGGATTTTCCAGTTCTCGGAAAGATAAGAGAGCTCCTAACATTAACTCCAAACAGATGGCTTCAAGCTTTTGCCATCTCGCCCTTCCTCCCCAGGTTCTCCCAGATTACTCAAATGCAGCTAAAGGTGCCAACTGGAATAGGAGGCAGAAGCAAGTTGGGCTGAGAAAGTTTGTGTGACATCAAGTTTGAAGGCACTTTCAGAGGCCAGGTGTCATCTGTGTTTCATTTCAAATTGTGGCAGGAATGTTATTTCTAACCATGTGCAGATATCACAAATTCCATGCTTCAACAGGACTGGTCATTTGAAGGTCCTGGAGAGTCTCTCATGATGGAAAAATTTAAATCTAGACTTGGAAATAGCTGGTCATTTAAATGGGCCAGGGATTGAATTAGGGGAAAAAAATTGTCATTTCTTTGATGGAAAATGGAAGATTTTGAATAAAAAAAGAAAAAGAAAGAAAGAAAAAGGTCTGTGGCTGGAGATATAGTTTGCTTGGTAGAGTGCTTGCCCCCCATGCCCAAGACTTTGGGTTCAATCCCCAGCACCACAAAAAAAAAAAAAAAGAGGGTCTATGCACACACTCCCTTATTAGTCAGCTTTGCATTGCTGACGAGAACAACTTGGAAGAGGAAAAGTCTATTTTGGCTCATAGTTTCAGAGGTCTCAGTTCATGGTCAGCCAGCTGCCCTGCTCTGGGCCTGAAGTGGGATAGAACATAATGGGTGAAGGGTGTGGTAGAGAAAGTTGCTCAGCTCAAAGCAGCCAGGAAGCAGAGGGTGGAGGAGAAAGAGAGGAAGGGACCAGGGAGAAGATAAACTATTCCAGGGCATGCCCCCAATGACCTCCTTCTTCCAACTATTTCCCACCTCCTCAGCTATCAAGGGGTTAATTCAAGTAAATTAATCCACTGATGAGGTCAGAACTCTCATGATCCAATCATTACCTAAAAGCCCCACTTCTGAAACTTGGTGCTTTGGGGACCGTGCTTTCAACACATGAGCTTTTGGAGGACATTCAGATCCAAACCATAATAAACCCCTTCTCCCAGATTCCTGCCTGTAGACACAAAGATCTTCCTCTACAGTCCCCAATCCCAGTTGTCAGGGAGACATTACTCAGTACCACCACACCCTCCATCTGTGTGGACAGGGCTCTCAGAAGATGGCTTTGTGTAAGGTTCATTATCACTCCAAAATCTCAAAGATCCAGGAAAGATATGTCCTTCAGAGGGAGTCTAATGAACCTTTTCCTTTCTGTGGTCATTGCTGCTCAGGAAAAATTAGTCATGAAATGGGGGCGGGGGTGACTATGCTTAATAACATCTTGCTTCATTTTTATGCAAGATGCAAATTCAATGTAAGAACCACTTATCTCATGCCAGCTGGCTGGAGCCAGGGCTCTGTGAAAGCACCACACTGTGCTGGATGCTGGGAATACAGCAGTGAATAGGAGAGACATGAGGTCTCCCTTTCTCAAAGTTCCTGCCCCATGAGGAGTACAGTCAGAAGACAGGCAATGATAGAAATGTATTGTCAGTTAGCTCCCCATCACTGTGACAAATACCTAAGAGAAACATCTTAAAAAAGGAAAAGTTTATTGCGGCTCACAATTTCAGAGGTTTCAGTCCATAAAGTTGCTTGGCCCTGTTGCTTTGGGCCTGTGGCAGCGCAGTACATCATGGTGGGAGCACTGGAGGAGGAGGTCTGTTCACCTCATGGTGACCAGTAAATGAAGGAGAGAGAATGGCTGGGGGTCCCAATATCCCCTTCAAAGGCACACCCCCAGTGACCTAAGTTGCTTCCACTAGGTCCCACATCCAGAGGCTGGCAACCAAGCCTTTAGCATATGGACCTTTGGGGGATATTTAAGATTCCCCCCAAACTGTAAGAGAGATCATGTATCCATGTATCGGAAGTTATTAGCACAGTTAGTTCAATCATGTGTATCCCTGAATTACAGCAGAGTGGGGTAGATCAGAACCAGGCTCATCCAGCATGCAGAACTGGAGGGGCTAAAGCACCAGACAATTTGGGGAGGTGAGGATGGAGGGTTAAGCAGGAGTGGGCAGACCATGAAGGTTTTACCTGGGGATAGGAGCAAGAGGTGGTAGAGGACTGGACGTGGTGGCACCTTCTTATACTCCCAGCTACTTGGGAAGTTGAGGTAGGATTGCTTGAGGTGAGGAATTCTAGGCTAAAAAAAAAGTTAGTAGAGGAAGTCATCTATAAAGCTTCCAGTAGGCGTGGGCCCCTACTTCCAGGTTGGGGAAGAATGAAACTTTACAGGGACAAAGACTATGCAAAAGTAAATGCTCCTCTTCGTATGCACTGAGCAGTTACATTACTTGGAAGCAATCTGCCACCATCTGCCAGTGGAAAGGCCCATTGGGCAAAGTTTCCTGATGGGACACTTCAGATGTGGTTGGGCTGCCTGGTGTCCAGGGTTACTTCTGGCCCAATCATTCAACCTTCGGCCCATGTTTTATACTGGGCTAATACTTATGAAAACCACAGCAGTATTGCCTTGGGGAGAAGCTTCTGGGCCTGCTCCCCACCTCCACATTATTTCTTTAATTTAATTAAAGAAATTAAATTAATTTAATTTAATCCATTGATGAGCTACATCCCCAGATACGTAATTTTTATTTGTTCTTTTTAGTTTCACATGACAGTAGGATGTATTTTTTAAAAAAAAATTTTTTGTAGTTATAAATGGACAGCATAACTTTTTTTTTTTTAATTTTATGTGGTGCTAAGGATCAAACCCAGTGCCTCACACATGCTAGGCAAGTGCTCTGCCACTGAGCTATAGCCTAGGCCAGTAAAATGTATTTTGACATATTATACATACATTGGAGTACAACTTCCCATTCTTGTGGTGGTACATGATGTGGAGTTATAATGGTCATGTATTCATATATGAACATTCCTCTTTTTTTTTTTTTTTTTTTTTGAACCCAGGGTCTCCTACATGGTAGGTAAGTACTCTATCACTGAGCTACATCCCCAAACACTCTTTATTTTGAGACAAGGTCTTACAAAGTTGCCCAGACTACCCTTGAACTTTCAATCTTCCTGCCTCAACCTCTTGAGTAGCTGGGATTACAGTTGTGCATCAACCTTGTCTGCTTCACTTTTTTTTTCCATTTAATAAATCCTGAATCTTTAACAAGACACCTATTTTTTAAAAAGAACCTTACTGGGTGCTGTGGTGCACGTCTGTAATCCCAGCAGCTTGGGAAACTGAGGCCAGAGGATCATGAGTTCAAAGCCAGCCTCAGCAACAGCAAGGCCCTAAGCAACTCAGGGAGACCCTGTCTCTAAATAAAATACAAAAAAGGTCTGGGGATATGGCTCAGTGGTTGAGTGTCCCTGAATTCAATTTCAGATACCTCCACCCCCAAGAAAAGACCCCCAATTTCCAGTCTTCCATGACACTAGGTATGACAGTGATTTGGGTTCTGGCCCACAGAATACAAATACAAATACAAATCATTTATTTACATTTCAGGGAGGGCTCTTGAAGGCAGGATGTGCCCTCCTCCTGTGTTCTGTGCACATACAGTTGACAAACAGGAGGTATGAGCCATTTTTTGAGGATGGAAGAATAACAACTTAGAAACATCTCGCCTCCCTAATGATCTTGGAGGTGCCACACCAGATGGAGGCTAATCACCTCAGATTTCCTGAACTTTCCTGAAATTCATTTCTCTCTTGTATAAGCCATTGTTATTTGAGGTTCTCTGTCACATGCTGCTGAACCAGTCCTATCTGATGTAGGCGTAATTAGAACTTATTCAGGGTGTACAAGATTCCAGTCACTGCATCGGTTTGTAGCTAAAGCTGCCAGTGACCTCTGGTACCTCCCAGAACTTCAGTCCAGGACATGTTGACAAAGGAACTCCCAACTAACCACCTCAGCCCCTGGGGATCAGCTTTCAGCCAGTGAGTGAGTCAGTAAAATCAACCCTGCTTCAACTCCTCATCCTCTCCACTTACTACTTCTATGTCCCTTTATGTCCAGACTTATACAGCAAGGTGTCTGCATTGTCTCCGCTTGCCGGTTCCCTCCTCACTCTCATGGGCTTCTATTCCCAGCTCTCATCTAAAACTGGGATTGCAAAGGTTGCCCCTGCCACCTGCCTGTCAATGAAGCCAGTAGCAGTTGGAATCTTCCTCCTGCTAGACTTCTCAGCAAAAAGGAAGTTGCTGACCATACCTTTGTTCTTGAAATCTTCAATAATTTATCTCTATGATGTCCCCGAGTCTATTTTCAAGCTGTTATCCTCCCCCTGTCCTTCTAGCAGCTCTGATTTCTTAGTTCTTCTGGTCTTTCTCTCTAGATGATCACATCCAATCCTCTGCTTTGATGGTCTCTGTATGTTTATGATTCCGAATCTCCATCCAGCACAAACTTCTGAGTTCTAACATCTATGTCCAGATTTCTTTTAGACACCTATTCTTTTTTATTTTTAATATTTTTTTAGTTATATATGGACACAATACCTTTATTTTATTTATTTATTTTTATGTGGTGCTAAGGATCGAACTCGGTGCCTTGTACATGCTAGGCAAGCGCTCTAGCATTAACCCACAACCCCAGGCCTAGACACCCATTCTTGCTGTGGCTCAGCACGGTGATACCACCCTCAGACCTAAGTAGTGTTGGCCACTGCCCCTAACCAGGTGCTTCAGGGAGCCCTGCACTTTGGATTATCTTCCTTGACATTTCCTAAGTAAACCTACAGAGCTTGGAATCAGCCTAGGCCAGCATAGGATTCACTTCCATGGGGTGATTATGGGGTTCTGTAACCCCACAGAACCACTCTGGTCCTGCAGTCCGGAGTAGTATTTTGTTCATAGATCATACATTATCAGGCTAATGTCATGGTTTAGATATTTGGTGTCCTCCAAAAACTCCTGTGTGAGACAATGCAAAAACATTCAGAGGTAAAATGATTGGGTTATGACAGCCTTAACCCAATCCTGATGGAGATTAACTGAGTGATAACTAAAGGTTGGTAGGGTGTGGCTGGAGACATGGGTCCATGAGGCGTGCCTTTCAGGTATATATTTGGTGAGCTGAAACTAGGATCTCTCTGCACTCTGATCATCCTGTGAGTTGCTTCCCTCCACCGCACTCTTGCACCATGATTTGCTGCCTTATCTCAAGCCAGGAGGAATGTAGTCAGCTGTCTGTGGACTGAGGCCTCTAAAAGTGAGCTCCCCGATAAACTTTTCCTTCTCTAAAGTTGTTCTTGTCAGTCTTTTAGTCACAGCAGCAAAAAAGGATGACTAAAATAGCTACTAAATGGTATACCTTGACCTTGGGCTTGAGCTCTGTGTGTCAGCCCTTGCATTGGCTCCCGATCCCAGCTCTCTGCATCTCTGCCACCCTAGGGTGGCAGGTGGTTGACATACCCTGTGTGCCCCCCACTATTGGCATCACTCCATAGGCTCTGCTGGCATCCAGGGAAATCACCACAAGTACCCCCCAAGTCTCTGTGCTACATGGTAGGCTGTCTTCTGCCAGTCTCCTCTCAGAACTTTCAGGATAATTGTTCCACAACCCAACATGCTCTTCCCAATAATGTCCTTTGTTCCCTTCAATTGATATGGTGACTCCAAGCTCTCAGAGCTGGGTTAGTCTTTAGCTATGTAGGCCAAGGGCTGGGCATTCCTTGTGTAAATGGGACTATTCTTACTCCACTTACCAGCCCAGCCATCTCCTATCCACCCTGCTGGCAGTGTGGGAAAGGCAGGAATGCCACCATCAGTGAAACTGGTCATATTCTAGGAATGCAGTGATTATGGTCTATAACCTCAAGAGAATAAATGGGAGAAAAGGGTCATTCTATGTCTACATTATCAAATTCCACATAACAAACTTAACATGACCAAAAAAAAAAAAAAAACAAACAAACAATTATCCCTTACATTTTCCTGCATACCCTGCATAAGACTTGCAATTGTGGTCAATATCAGTGAAGCTCTGTGATAACTGTTGAGAGTGTTTAGAAGCAAGAATCATAATATGATGCAGGGTCATGAGTAATGACATATTAACATTAAGTAAATGGTATGAGAGGACTGCAAAAGTAAGAAATTTATATGATTTCATACAAAGAGCCATGACATTGTGCATGATAATATCATTGCTGTCTGTTTCCTTTGGTAGAAGGTATGAAATTATCCAAGAGTAGCATATTTGACAATAAAGAAAATGAAGCAATGGTCCTTGAACCAGAATGGGAAGAGATGCTATCTTCAAACAATCTTCATGTGCATTAATTAGACAATTAGAAATGCATAAGTACATCTTTTTACCCATTAATCTAGACTTTCTTCAATACATCACTATACTTCACATAGGCCTTGACCTTCATCAGTGATGAACTTTGCCACCCAGTTTCTCAATCTAGAAACTTAACATTCCCCCTCCAACTATGCTTTCTCCTCTAACACCCGCCTCAAATCTCATCCATCTCCAAGTTCTGCAGGTTCTACCTACTAAGCTTCCTTCCGCATCTCTGACCTCTCTGAATCTGCAAGCTTGCACCTTTATCTAGGTTTCTTTTTCCTCTCATCTGCATGACTACAGTAGCATCCTGATTCCCCTCATCCTTTCCTAATTCTTGCCAACCTATTACAACATCTGACCCTGGATTAAGAGCATTGCCTCTCATGGCTAAAGTGTAAAGTCCAAACTTCTTAACAGGGCTTAAAAGAGAGTACTAAAGAGCATTGTTCCAAGGGCCTGGGAGTATAGCTCAGTGGTAGAATGCTTCCCTAGCAGGAGTGAAGCACTGAGTTTGATCCTCAGCACTCCATTAAAATAAGTAAATACATAAAATAAAGGTATTGTGTCCATTTGCAACTAAAAAAAAAGCATTGTACCACGTTTGGGATTCAGGGGGTTAAACATTTACTGCATGGAGCTCTGTCCTCCATCTTTCCATGTCACTATAGGGTGTCAAGAATATCCTAGCTGTTGTCAAGAGAATCAGCAATGCTGAAAAAAAAAAAAAAAAAAAAGAGGCAAACACCAAGTTATTATTAGGTCATGTCTAAATTTATTGTCTGATTTCTAATTGTGATGATAAAACATGATTATATTGGCAAGTTTGAAATTATTGATTATCACAAAGGTGGGGAAATCGTGAACTTCACTGGTAGTATGGAGTGATCAGCTCCAGATCTAATGTGCAACTCAAAGACCTAGAAAAATGGCAGAATAATCTACTCCCATCCTGTCAGTTTGATTTCATTGTACTGACAATCTCAAGGTATCCTGGACCACAAAAAAACAAGACAAAGACCCACAGAAAGGAAAATCTCAGGATTTTCTTTCTAGGGAGTTGATACATTACACACAATGAAATGCACTGATGGACAAAAAAAAATTTAAAAAAGTAGTCTTTAACTACTTTTATCACCAGTTTTTGTTTTGTCTTTAAAAAAATAGCACAATTTTGGGGAAAACCTAGTAAATTTACTTATGCCTCATTAATTAACTAACACAAATTTTTAAACCACCATTAAATTTCACAGACACCCTTATAATTTCTCTAAACAATGTGCTGGAAGCATTTGAAACAACTGAATCATATAATAACAGGTCTTCACAAATTACCAGCCCTAGGAGAATTCTTTTTTATTATTATTATTATTTTTTTGTAGTTGTAGATGGACAGTATGCTTTTATTTGTTTCATTTTTTATGTGGTGCTAAGGATCTAACCCAGTGCCTCACACAGGCTACACAAGTGCTCTGCCACTACTGAGCTACAGCCTCAGCCCCAAACATTGTAATTTTTTTTTTTTTTTTGGTGCTGAGAATCAAACCCAGGGCCTTGTGCATGCAAGGTAAGCACTCTACCAACTGAACTATATTCCCAGCCCTGATAATTCTTATTTTTTTTTTCCCCTTGGATACTAGGATCTTGAGAGCAGTGAGTGCAATCCAAGAAAAAAAATGCATTTGCTTTGAAAACTTTTTTAGCTTTTTCAGGTTTCCTAAATCTAGCCAATGATCCTTTTGCTAATTAAAAACATACTTCTACTCTTCAAAGGAAAATTCATATATCTGATCTTATATTTTCTTTTAAAAGAAGGCCTTAGCCAGGCCTATAATTCCAATGACTTTGGAGGCTGAGGCAGGAGAATTACAAGTTTAAGTCCAGCCTGGACAATTTAGCAAGGCCCTGTTTCAAAATAAAAAGGGCTAGGATGTAATTCAGTGGTAGAGTGCCTTGGGTTGAATCCTCAGTACCAGATGATTTGTACCCCCATAGCCAGACTTCTGCCAGGCAAGTTTTCTCATAGCAAAATCCAGCCATAGAAGCTTTTTTTTTTTTTTTTCCCAAATTCCTCCAAAATGCCACATTCTCTCTCACATCCAGGCCTTCATGCTTAAACTAAAAAAAAAAAAAAAAAAAAAAAAAAGTTCTCCCATCTCTTTCGCTTTGGGAATTATAAAATACTTAAGTAGAAAACTATAGAATAGCTCTAAGGAATGTCTGAGCCTCCATCCTCTTATCCAACTGTAAAAGGAAAAACCAAACTGTTTTTCTCTTACTAAGCTCCCACATGACACAGAATACTGTGACCAGATGTGGGGGAGGGGGTTCCTGAACTGTTCTCCAGTGGACACCAGCTGAGTGCCCTCTAATTCAGTTCAGTTGATCTCCAGGTAGATAGTGTCAGCTTCCACAGGGCAAGAGCTCAGTCCCACAAGACTGCCCGCCCCCTTCAGAAGTCAATCAAAAGTTCTTGTTGGGCTGGGGTTGTGGCTCAGTGGTAGAGCGCTGGCCTCGAATGTGCAAGACCTTGGGTTCCATCCTCAGCACCACATAAAAAAATAAATAAGTGAAATAAAGGTACTGTGTCCAACCACAACTAAAAAATAAATATTAAAAAAAAAAAGTTCCCGTTGTCACCTGTGCTTCTGACCAACTGGCTATAAATCAGCATTCCCACAATCTTCTTCTTTGGGTTCCACAATTTGCCAAGATGGCTCACAGAACTAAAGGCACTTTTTTTGTTTGTTTGTTTTGTTTTGTTTTTTGAGAGAGAGAGAGAGAGAGAAATTTTTTTTTAATATTTTTTTTTCTTAGTTCTCCGCAGACACAACATCTTTGTTGGTATGTGGTGCTGAGGATCGAACCTGCGCCGCACGCATGCCAAGCGAGCGCGCTACCGCTTGAGCCACATCCCCAGCCCCTACCATTTTTAAAAAATATTTATTTTTTAGTTGTAGTTGGTCACATACACTTATTTTATTTATTTATTTTTATGTAGTGCTGAGGATCCAACCCAGGGCCTCCCACCTGGGAGGTGAACGTTCTACCGCTGAGCCCCAATCCCAGCCCAGGGCACCATTTTAATTGGTTTAGTATAAAGGATATTTTACAAGATACAGATGAACCATCAGATAGGAGAGGTGTGTAGGGGGAGGTATGAGGCAGCAGAGGTTCCCAGTCTTCATGCCCTCTCTAGTCATGCCACCTTCCCAGTATATCCACATGTTCACAAACAGGAAGCTTGTCAATTCTTCCCCAAAGGAGACAGGATCTCACTATGTTACCCAGGCTGGCCTTGAACTCCTTGACTCAAGTGATCCTCCTGCCTCAGCCTCCTGAGTAGTGGGACTACAGGTACACACTCAACCATTGCATTTTTAAATGGATTTATTTATGAGCTAACACATCGAAGTTTAATTTTGTATTCAAATTATATTTGTCTGTTCCTTCTTCCTTTACAAGCACTTTTAAGACTTTTGGCTATACCCAAAGGTTTTCATTTCCATATGAAACAAATGCAGAGAACTGAGCAAGAGTTTGCTGTAGAAGTTTGGGTGCAAATATTCAAATATCACATTCTGGGAGCTGGAGTTGTGACTCAGTGGTAGAGTGCTCGCCTAGCATCCATGAGGCACTGAGTTTGATCCTCAGCACCACATAAAAATAAAGATATTGTGTCCACCTAAAACTAAAAAATAAATATTTTTAAAAATTCATATTCCGTTGACAGTATAAAATCATCACTGAGAAGAAAAACAAGATTTCTTTTACGTGGTGAAAGGGTTTCAATAAATACCAATAAAAATGTTTTTGATAAAATCCAAAAAAGCTGTGCAAGCATTGGCTCTTTTTCTTGGACTTGGTTGAGGTTAGGAGAATTTATTTGATTATTTTTGAATAGATGATACAGTTGCATGGTTCAAAATTTAAAAGATACAGCCTATAGTCCAGCAATTTGGGAGGCTGAGGCAGAAGATCACTTGAGTCCACAAGTTCAGAAAAAAAAAAATTAAAAGATGCAAAATGGTGTATGTAAAAAGTTTCTCTGCCACTTTGTCCCTCATCCACATACTTCCTTCCCCTGAAGGCAACTAATGTTATCAGTTCCTTCCAAACTTTATTTAAATGTGAAGATATTCCAAGTATACTTCTGAAACCTGCTTACTTTTTTCAACCAGCTTTATATTTCTGAGACCTATATTTTGAAATATGTAGATCCAGATGGCTCATTTTGTTCCCTAGCAGTGCCGTCCAATAGAATTTTATGCACTGATGGAAATGTTCTATATCTGCATTGTCTACTATGGTACACACTAACCACACGTGGCTACTGAGCATGTGAAATGTGGCTAATGTGATTCAGCAACTGAATTTAAAATTTAAAACATAGAATTAATTTTAATGAATTTAAATTTAATTAGATTTAAGTTTAAATAGCCACATGTAGCTTGTGGAACCATATTGGACAGTGCAGTTCTATAATATCCAATTATATAAATATACCACAAATAAAGTATCTATTTTTGTGTTTATGGGTGTTAAAAATAGTTTCTAGGTAGGAAGATCTCAAGTTCAAGGCCAGCCTCAGCAATATAGGAAGACCCTCTCTCAAAATTTTAAAAAGGGCTGGGGCTGGGCACAGTGGCCCATACCTCTAATCCCTGTGGCTCAGAAGGCTGAAGCAGGAGGATAGCGAGTTCAAAGCCAGCCTCAGCAAAAGCAAGGCACTAAGAAACTTAGTGAGACTCTGTCTCTAAATTAAGCAATAAATAATACACTGATGAGGTCAGAGCCCTCATGATGTAATTGGTTCCTCAAATCCATAGCTCTGAACATTGCTACCCTGAGGAACACGCTTTCACCACATGAGATTTCGGGGTCATTCCAGATCCAACCCGTAACAATGCCATATATGGTGTTTACTACGCTGTGCCTTTCATTTTAATTTTTAATTTTTGCATTATCAGTACATTCACCTGGGTCTGGTCATGATGCTCTACGGTAAAGCCCTTTAACATGTGAGAGGCCCTGGGTTTGATCCTCAGCACTGAAAAGAAAAAAAAAAAAAAAAAATGCACACACCTGTACACACGTATTTCAAAAGGTGCCAAAAGATAATCAGGATCTTCAAAAAAGTTCAACAAAAGTGCATATGACTGACAAAGATTCTCTTCTGATCAAACTCTAGCCAGGAAGATAAAGACAAACTAAATTTCTAACATAGAAACTGTGTTTTTGTTTTTGGGGGTGGTGGTGGTGGTGGTGGTGTTGGGATTGAACCCAGGGCCTCACAAATGCTAGGCAAGTGCTCTATCACTGAGCCATATCCCCAGCCCTTCTCTCTCCTCTTTCTCTCTATTCCCTCAAACCTCTTTTTTGTTTTTTTTTTTTAGGGGGGTGGGAGAAACTGTGTTATAAAATAGCTTGAAAGTATACTTCCTTTAAGCTTTTATGGAAAGGTGTATTTTTTGGTCTTTTTTTTGTTTGTTTGTTTATTATAATTTTTTTTTAACATTGATTATAACTCTGGGTGAGGGGATAATAGTCTCATGAAGTGTTTCTATGCTATTGAAAGCAATTTGTATAAATCAGTGAGCCTCCCTTCCCCGGCTCCGTCTCTGGGCTAATTTCTATTCATCCCTCAGTTCTCATTTAAACCTCACATCCTCAGAAAGATCTTTGCTGTCTCTTGCCCTGGCGTCAGTGTTCCTGTTCCTCACGCTGATGGCACACTGTATTTCCTGGGTCCTGGCTCTGCATTTCATTGGTGCGCATCACTAAACATTGGTAATCTTAACCAGACCAAAGGCTACAGGAAGGCAGGGGCCTAATGTTTGTTCACCACTAGCCCAGTGTTCACCATGTTGATGTCACAAGTTGGCCATCGATAAAAATGTGTTGACTGAGTGAATGAATGAAAGGAACAGCCTCAAAAGAGGACATAAATCAAGTTGTCCCTCCATACGGGCAAACCTCGCTCCCTGTGAAGGCCTCCTGCTTCAGAACAAGGGAGAAGACAAGAATCCAGGCAGGTTGCAGCCTCTCTGCAGAGCAGAGGCCTGTGGAAGGAATGAGTGGTCCCGACCCCTCTGTACAGGAGTGTGGTATAAAAACAGGGACCCCATCATCACTGGAGGCCAGGGACATCAAGGAATTTCAGCAGATGCAGCACAGCTAAACACTTAAGAGAGTCTGGGACTCATCAGGCCACCTGGGAGGGACAACAATGCAGGGTCATGGGGCCCACAGCAGAGCTTCCTAGGGATTCCCTTCACAGAGATTAGGGCTGGAACGGGGCTAGATTTCTCTTAATAGTGCAGGTCCCCCATGCCCCAAATATCAGCTTAAGTGTTTTTTGTGTGTTTGTTTTGTACTTTACGGTCAAATTGTATCCAAGCCTGTGGATTAGATTACATTTTTAAAACTCCCAAATCCAGGGCTGGGGAGATAGCTCAGTTGGTAAAGTGCTTTCCTCACATGCACAAGGCCCTGGGTTCAATACCCAGCAACACACACACACACACACACACACAAAAAAAAAAAAAAAAAAAAAAAAAAAAAAAAAAAAAAAAAAAAACCTCCCAAATCCAGGCTGGGGGTATAGGTCAGTGGTAGGGTGTATAGGTCAGTGGTAGGGTGCTTAGCATGGAAGAGGCCCTGTGTTCCATCTCCAGCACCACAAATGAAACCCAAAACTCCCAAATCCACTCAAAGCCAGGATGAGTCAATGGCTTCTGCAGGTCACCATGACCTTGCCTCTCTAACTCATGCTCAACAACCACCTCATTTAGAATGTAAACTCAATACTAGGCAGTGCCTTGGACAGAGGCCCTCACTGGGCAAACAGGATATTCTGGACTCCAGATTTTGTCAGACTCTGTGACTCTGGCTAATTATGAGATTACATGCCTCTGCTACAAGGTCACAGTCTTCCTGCCACACCACACTCCACGGTAGACTCACCATTGGGGAAGGGCTGGAAAAGGAAACTAGACCCTTTTTTTCAGCCAGTTCATCCTGATGTGCCCACTTACCTGTACCAGGCAAAATGTTTTACTAGCTTCAATAATTTCTTGAATTTTCTAGATATTTCTGAAGGCACTTCCCAAGTTAGGGCCCAATGATGGCTATCTTACTTGAACCTCCCAGTCAATCCTAGAGAAGAAGAAGAAAGGGTAGGGTAGGCTTCTCTTACACACACACACACACGCACACACACACAAGCTGGGGACTGAACTCAGAGCCTCACACATAGCAGGCAGTTACTCTACCTCTGAGCCACACCCTGAACCTGCTTTTACTGCTTTCACATCATATCTTCAGCTTCCTGGCTATAGTGGCCCGTTCAGCAGACAAAGGTTCCTTTTAGAAACAATCCTTTGAGGTAAGTGTTACTATCCTCATCATGGACAGATTGGAAATCAGAGATGAGAGAGTCAATTACCTCCTCCTTTGGGAGAAACTTGATTCTAGATCTGGATCTTGATTATGTTAAAAGGGAGCTTAATGAATGCAGAAAATTGTTTCTTTCTCACAGAGTTCGGTTTTCGATCTATTGTCTTTGTGCAAACCCCTATTTTGAATTTTAGTAGATGCATATAAGGTTTTTTTCCTTCTCTTTTTGCTTCTAAAACAAACTGATTCTCAGAAACAAATGGATGCTACAGCCAAATAAGGGGGAACTTATTATTTGCTGAGGGCAAATGAAAAAATAGTCCCTTCATACATTTTCTATCCCAACTACCTGCTTCCATCAGACTTCCCCCACTCCAAAGTCTGGAGAATTTTTATCTAGTTTTTCAATGTATACAGGTACATGTGTGAGAGTGTGTACATAAGTGTATATGTGACAATGTTAAGAAAAATGAACTCAATTATTCTTCCAAAGCTGTATGTATTCATAATGAGTCCTTGGCTTTTAAAACTCCAAAGTTAATAGTTTGACTCATTTATAATTGATGTCTGCTGCCATTTCTTTAGACAATAAAGCCAGAATTCTTGTGTGTGAGTGTGTGTGTGTGTGTGTGTGTGTGTGTGTTTGTGTGTGTATGTGTATGTGTATGTTTTGTTATGGGAGGTAAGGAGAAGAGTTACAGGAAACAGAGACTACCAGATAAATATTTTAAAAATATTTTGTAGTTGTTGATGAACCTTTAGTTTTTATTTATTTGTATATGGTGCTGAGAGTCAAACCCAGTGCCTCACACATGCTAGGCAAATGCTCCACCACTGAGCCACAACCCCAGCCCCACAGATAAATATTTAAAAAAATATTCTCTTTTGAGCTGGGCGTGGTGGAACATGCCTATAATTTAGAGATTCCAGAGGAAATCCTAGCAACTCAGGAGCTGAGGCAGGAGGATCACATGTTTAATCCCAGCCTGAATAACTTAGTGAGACCCTGTCTTTATATATATATTTGTAGTTGGACACAAGACCTTCAGTTTATTTATTTATTTTCATGTGGTGCTGAGGATCAAACCCAGTGCCTCACACATGCTAGGTGGGTAATCTACTGCTGATCCACAACCCCAGCCCTGAGACTCTGTCTTAAAATAATAAAAAGTGTGGGCTGGGGATATAGCTCAGTTGGTAGAGTACCTGCCTCGAATGCACAAGGCCCTCAGTTCAATCCCCAGCACCATGAAAATAATAATAATAAAAAGTGCTAGGGAACCCAGCTCAGAGATAAAGCATTCTTGGGCTCAATTTCCAGTATCAAAACAAAATTTCTCTCTCTAGGCTCAACCCCAGAAGGGATGGAAAGAGAACAATGGTAACCCAAACAAACAGCCATTGACTGAATCATAACGATGGTTGGAACAGCCTGCCAATGCAGGAAAATAAAACCAAGCTATTTTTGAGTGTCAGTGATATGCTAGGCAATATATGATACACTTTTATATCCATCACCTCATTTTCCTCAAGGTAATCCTGCAAGGTAGGCATCGCCGAACTCACTTTTTAGGAATGAGGGAACACAGGCTGAGAAAGGTTGACTAACTTCTCCAGGGCCACACAGAATGAAAGAGGTAGGATTCCAACTCTCATCCATGACTGGTAACCTCACCATCCTTTACCTACAATAGTATTCTTAAGAGAAAATGTGTTAGCACTATATGTTGAAGGCTCTATAAAGATTTTTCAACCTTATAGGAACTAATTTTTTTTTTTGAGAGAGAGAGAGAGAGAGAGAGAGAATTTTAATATTTATTTTTTAGTGGCGGACACAACATCTTTGTTTGTATATGGTGCTGAGGATCGAACCCGGGCAAGAGGTATGGAGACACATTTCCCTAGGTTCTGAGTAGAATCAATTATCAACTTCTGTTTAGATTGCCATTGCATATTGTAAGCAGCCTTCTAAAATGGTTCCAAGCAATCCTCACTTCCTGGCTTTATTCATGCCCTAAGGTAATCCCCTCCCTTTGAGTGTGCACTGTACCTCATGACTTGTTTCCAACAAACAGAATATGCTAAAAATGATGGATATCACTTCTAAGATTAAGGTAAAGTTATAAAAGATATGGCTTTCATCTTGCTGGAACTCCCAGTTTGCTGTTATTGTTTTGACTAGGGATTGAACCCTGGGGCGCACTACCATTGGGCTATATCCCCAGTCCTTTTTATTTTTTATTTTGAGACAGCTGTCTTGCTAAATTTCCAAGGCAGGGCTCAAACTTGCAGTCCTCCTGCCTCAGGCTCCTGGGTCACTGGGATTGCAGACCCAGCACCACCACACCCTGTGAACTATCTGTTGGTGCAGCGACTTGTGGTAGTGTTGGGGTATTTTTGCTGATGGTGTCATCAGTGGTACAATTTTTCCAAAAGGAGCCCTCAATTGGCTTGGTGTATCTTCCTCCCTTCTGCTTGTCATGGTGGTTCAGCTAAAATTTGGGGGCCAACAGAGGTGAGGCAAAGAACCTCACCCCCCCCCCACAAAGACCTATCCACAGGTGTGGCTGTATGCTGAACCAGTAGTCAATAACGGGTAAGATCCAATTGCAATGGTACCAACCTAAGATAGGAGGCTGATGCCTTGAAGTCATCCGATTACGGGTAAGGACCATATGTACTATTGGACAACCTAAGGCAGGCACGGTCCCTAAGCCACATGCTTGTTGTTTAAACAGAGAGGGGGAGATATTGAGAGCCACAGCCGAAGGGGCCCCAGCAAACTTCCAGCTGCCAGCAAACTTCCAGCTGCCGGCTGATGATTGGCTCACAGCGGCCCCAGCAACTTCTAGCTGATTGGCTCCTCTGTGGTGATGCTCATTGGGCTGTTTCCCCAACCTTTCAGACTACGGAGCTGCTCATTGGGGGACTTTTTTTGGCTCCGCCCACACAACCCAGCCAATTGGCCTCAAGAGCAGGAGGAGTGGGGGAGATGGAGAGGCTTGGGAGAAGCCGGTGGTGGCAGTTGGGCTCTGAGGGTTTTTCCTGAGGAGCTGTGTGGTAGTGTTGGGGTTCTAAAAATAAAGTTCGTTTCTTTTGACAAGTGGCTCCTGAATTGTGCCCAGCCAGACTGCGGCAACACTTGACTCTGGAAGAAACAATCTGCCAAGTGGGAAAGGCTTACTTGGCAAGAAACTGAACATGGCCTCAAGACAACATGCAATATGGAATCCAGACTAAATCCAGAGGTTCTGATCCCCACCCCCTCACTCCCCAACCTCTCCACCTACCAAGGTTTTATGTTCTCCAGATAATTATGTTGCAACAATCAACTCCCCTCTCAGCTTGTAAATAGATGGTCCAGCAACTCCTTAGGCCCAGAATGCCTGGCTTTGTCTGCTATGTAACCTTCCTGGGGTGGCAGTAGTAAGCACCTCTGCCATCTTTTACCAGTCAAGAGCTTATGGACCCAATGTGCATGAGCAGATCACCTTTACAAGTGCAAGCCTTGGAGCTACGCGAAGACAGGACATGTGCAGAAATCCTGGACCTTGTACAATAGCCACCAAGTACACCTGCACAAGCAGAGCTGTAAAAACTTTGCCCTAAAGTCTCCTCTGAGAGCCAGTTCAGGAACCCTATCCCTTATGCTGTCTTCCTTGAACTCAAGCATAAGACCCAATAAAGCCTTTTTGGTTGATACTGCTTGCCTTTTTATGATTTTCATCTCAAATTGAGAAAAAGAACCTTAGGTTGATTGGTAGCAGAGCTGAGATCGAACCCTTAAGGATCTGAATCCTGCCAATATTTAAGTGAGCTAAGAACAGAATCTTGGAGCTGGGGTTGTGGTTCAGTGGTAGAGCCCTTGCCTAGCACATTCAGGGCCCTGGATTGGATCCTCAGCACCACATAAAAATGAATGAATAGAATAAAGATATTTAAAAAAAAAGAAGAAGAAGAAGAAGAAGAAGAACATATTCTTTCCCTTTTGAGCTTTCAGATGAGATCTCTTGACTGCAGTTTTATAAGAGCCAGTAAAAGATGGACCCAGAAAAAGATTCACCCAGATTCCTGACACACAAAACCATGAGATAACAGGGATTTGGTTTTGGTTTTGGTGCTGGGGATCAAACTCAGGCTTCACACACGTGAGGCCAGCACTCTGCCATTGGGCTACTTCATCAGCCCCTTTTTGTTTTGGTACAGACTTCCAAAATTGCCTGAGGAAGCAACCTTGAATTTGTGATTCTCTTGTCTCAGCCTCTGAAGTAAGGGGATTACTGATGTGCATTACTGCCCTCAGGGCATGTCTGCTCCCCACCCCCATCATTTTTATTGCTTACCCATTTTATTTATTTGTTTGTTTGTTTGTTTATTGCTGGGATCCAACCCAAGGCCTCACACATGCTAGGCAAACACTCTACCCCTGAGTTACACCCCTGGCCTCTGTGTGTTTTTTATCTAGAGGATGTATGTTCCATAATTAACGTCACCATTCTCCTGATGGACTGAAAAGTTATTTCCCATTTGTTATTATGTCTAATAAGACCTAAATGAATATTATTGAACACAAATTCTTAGATAAACATGCTTGTTTTTTTATAGAAAAAATGAGGAAAGTGCTAACTGGGTTAAAGTAGAAAAACAGTGATGATTGTAAATTTTTTGAATATTACTAATATCTTCTTCCAAACATGTTATTTCCTCACATGTATTTTATTTAATCAGTTTTAAATTTTTGAGAGAAACTTTTGGTGAAAATTATATTTTCTGACTGTTAATTCAATTTTAAAATTCTTTTAAAAAACTGATGTAATATTTGTACACATTTGTGGGTTACAGTATAATAATTTGATCTGTTTATGCAATGTATAATGATCGAATCAGGGCAATTATCATTTCCATCTTCTTAAATGTTTATCATTTCTTTATGTTAGGCAGTTTCAAACTCCTTTTTTTATAGTTCTTTGTAAAATGTATAGTAAGTTGTTGTGAACTGTAATCATCATGCTATTGTGCTACAGAATAGTAGAACTTATTTTTCACTGGACTAACATGGTAGAGCACTTGTTTAGCATTCTTGCAGGCCCTAAGTTCCATCTCCAATATTGCAAAAGAAAAAAGTCTATTTTTTCTCTTTAACTGTGTTTTGGTACTTTGTACTTTGGTACCTCCCTCCCTCTACCCCCTCTCCCTCTTACCCTTCCTAACCTCTAGTAGCCACTCTTCTACTCTAATTCTATGAGATCAGCTTTTTTTAGCTTCCACATATGAGTGACAGCATGCCATATTTGTCTGCATTTGCCTGGTTTATTTCACTTAACATAGTGTCCTCCAAGTTCCACCCACATTGCCGCAAATGACAAGATTTCGTTCCTTTTTGTGGTTGAATAATATTCCTGTGTGTGTGTGTGTGTGTGTGTGTATGGATGGATGAATAGATAGACAGGTAGATAGATAAATCACATTTATCCATTCACCCATCATTGGACACCTCAATTAATTCTATATCTTGGTTATTGTGAATAGTGCTACAGTCAACACTGGAGCACTTCGATATACTGATATATATATATATAATCTCCACATCTTTTCACTCCAGTTGTGCTAGGGCAATGGGATAGGTTGCAGGAAAGTAATTTTAAAAATATGGGGGCTGGGGTTGTGGCTCAGTGGTAGAGTGCTTGCCTAGCATGCATGAGGCACTGGGTTCGATCCCGGCACCACATAAAAACAAACAAACAAACAAACAAATAAATAAATAAATAAAGGCATTGTGTCCATCTACAACTATAAATAAATAAATAAATAAAATGAATGCCCAAGGCAGTCTGGAAGACATGGTTTATTGAGGAACACTTACAGGAGATCAGTGACTGCTCCAAGAAGAATTCAGGAGTGACAGGTAGACAGATGGCATCTCCATCCCTCACCATGCTTTCCCAAGCAGTGCCTCCTTTCTCTCACGGTGCCCTGTCCAGAGGGGTCAGCTGGACAAGTGATACATATCCTTTCCACAGTGTTTTCAATTCTGTTGCCTATCCCACTCTGAGGGGGGTTTTATATGTGAGGCTGCAGAAGCAGTGACATTAGTGTGCTTAATATGCCTGTAGGACCTGCATCCCAAGGAGAAATTGTCCTCTTGTAGATGCAAGAAAATAGCTCTCTACGAGATAACACCAACTTTCCCTATTTTCCAGTGTGTATAAGAGAAAGTCATTGTCTTTCAAGATAATATATATCTGAATTCCTGCTCAAGATTGCTCTCAGTGTTCCTTAACTTGGCTAGGTTTTGAGGAACAGAGAGACAGGATTCAGGGACTTGGTATTTTACTGTCTCCCTTTTCGCTGCCTCCTCCTGCTGCTGCTGCTCCTCCTCCTCCTCCTCCTCCTCCTCCTCCTCCTCCTCCTTTTCCTTTTTGGTACTGGGGATTGAACTCAGGGGCACTTAACCACTGAACCACATTCCCAGCCCTCTTTAATTTTTATCTTGAGATAAGGTCTTACTAAATTGCTAAGAATCTCCTTAAATTGCTGAGACTGGCCTTGAATTTGAGATCCT
Source organism: Urocitellus parryii (assembly GCF_045843805.1). NCBI lineage: Eukaryota > Metazoa > Chordata > Mammalia > Rodentia > Sciuridae > Urocitellus > Urocitellus parryii. The sequence continues at coordinate 116,692,502 of NC_135538.1, forward strand.
TCTATCTCAGGCTCAAGTCACTGGGATTAAAGGCATGCACCACCACACCCAGCTACCTGGGGCCTTCTAAATTGTGGGGCTAAAAGCAAGTCTCTTCCTATGCAGTATAAGAACTGTACTAGGATTAATTCATCAGTCTTCAAATTTTTGGCACGCATGCTCCTTAAAAACATTTTGGAAAGACAGGCACTATGTGACTCATGCTTGTAATCCCAGCTACTTTGGAGGCTGAAGGAAGATTGCAAGTTCAAAACTAGCCTCAGCTATTTAGCAAGGCCCTACGCAATTTAGGGATACCCTGTCTCAAAATAAAACATAAAAAAAGGCTGGGGATATGTTTAGTGAGTAAGCACCCCTAGGTTCAATGCTTGATACCAAAACATAAATAAATCATTAGCACTTTAAATTTTTTTTTTAACTGTAACACTCTTTAAGTGCTTAAATTTTTCTTCTGGGCTAAGGGTATAGCTAGATCAGTAGCAGATAATGTGCTTAGTATGCAAGCATCCTTGTGTTCAGTCTCCACTACCAAACAAATTTCTTCTGTATGGAATCATTAGTAGCACAAATTGATCAAAATCAAGAATACTATAATGGTTTATAAATAATTATCCAACATAAATTCAAAATTTTATCAGAAGTACATTTGTTGTCAGTTTCAAGTAGTTTGTGTGTCATTTGATTGTATTGCTCAATGACATGGCATTTAATATCAATTCTCTGAATTTTTTCTTTTTTATTACTATAAGGGCTGAGTCCTTGCTCACATAAAAAACTGGCAACGGAAAGATTTTTATTCTATCAATGACACTCCCTTCTTTGAACTCCTTCTGAAGTATATGTCAAGAATCACATTGTGAGCTATCATTAAAATTATTTTTAATCATATTTAAGCTGACAACTCAATTAGATTCTCCTACAACATCTTCGAAAGCAAAGAATCTGGAAACCACTTGACTTGCTAACAGGGCTCATTACTCAATCATTAGACTCATTCACTTTCAAAAGCGGTATTTCCAATATTTCAAATTGCATTTTTGTTTGGCAACCCACGTGTTTTTTACATTTTCCTACCTTGAGAGAGAATGGGGCAATGATAGAAGTCAAGGAGAGATATCAGATCTGCACAACAATTCCCAGACAAATCAGTTTTAGGAAAAAGACAAGGAGAAATAAAGGATAATATAGAACCAGGTGTGATGGTACAGGCCTCTAATCCCAGCCACTTGGGAGGCTGAAACAGGAAGATCACAAGTTTCAGGCCAGACTCAGCAACTTAGCAAGACCCTGTCTCAAAATAATTGTCAGGCATGGTCTGTAATCCCAGAGGCTTGGGAGGCTGAGGCAGGAGGATGTTGAGTTCAAAGCCAGCCTCAGCAATGGCAAGGTGCTAAGCAACTCAGTGAGATCCTGCCTCAAACCTCCCTAAAGGGGATAGTAAGGATGTAAAAAAAAAAAAAAAAAGGCACAGACCTACAGGGACAAAGAGAACAGCAGAAGAGATCAACATCAGACAAGAAAGGACAACTTTTAGAAGGAGAGAGTTCAGAGTGAGAGAAAAGTATTAACCAACTTCTCCACTGGAGAAAACAAAACCTGAGTGGGGAGAGTGGTTGCTAGGCAACAAGAAGCAGGCTGACTGGGGCTTTGGGGCTGGGGTTGCAGCTCAGAGGTAGAGCTCTTGCCTGGTATGCATGAGGCCCTGGGTTGATCTCCAGCGCCACCAAAAAAAAAAAAAAAAAAGATAAAAGAAAATCAAGTCCATTCTAAAGGCAGAACTGGGGGAAGGCACAGAAGTCAAGGCCCCATTTCCTTTGATAGAGGAGTGCAGTGTCGCAATAGGAAGATGGACTTAAAATCTTGAAGGGATCAAGATGCCTGCAGAGCTAGTCACACTCCCCCACACTGGATGACAAGGCAGCACTCCCCTCACCCCACCTAGTCACATGGGAGAAGTGGGTGGGAAAGGACAAACCAGATAGTCTGGCTTTGGGGACATCAAGCCCAGCAGAAAGACAAAATAAGGCTCCAAACTGAAAACAGGGAACTTAGTAAAGGTGTGCCGGGCAGTGAAGCCTTCTGCAGACCCCTTTCGAACTGGTTTCCAGAAGGTTGGCAATCCATCTTTCCCTCCTTGTGTTCTGAACCTCTGAGGAACTGACCTCACCTAGGAAAAATACCTAGAGGAGCTGGGTGCAGTGGGGGACATGCTTGTAAATCCCAGCGACTCGGGAAGCTGAGGCAGGAAGGATCCTGCCTGGGCAACTTAGCAAGACCCAGTCCAAAAAAAAAAAAAAAAGAAAAGAAAAGAGAAAATACCTTCAAAAATTGACATTTGGGTGTAATTCTTAGGAAAAAAAAAAAGGTTCTTTCTTAATCCCATTATAGTGAGGGCCACTAGGTTTCTGCCCAGGTGCTAGAGCAGCCCATCAATCTGTTGGTGGCTGTCTCTTAAGTGTGAGTCTTCCATTAAGGACCACCAGATATTTGAGGAAGACATGAGCAAAAAACCCAGAATTACATGTAAAAATCAAGATAGAGGAAAGAGAGACAGTCAGAAGACAAACACTTGACATCAACTTTAACAAACTTCCTCAGAGTGAGAGTGACTCAAAAACAGGGTATTATGAGAAACCAAAAAGGAGGAGCTGTAAGATCAACATGGAGGGGAAATGAAAACTTAAGCCTTTTATTTTTTTTCTTGGTTTTTCACCATTCAAACTTCCTTTCCTATGAATAGCTTACATGCTTTGTCAATTTTCTATTGGTTATCTTTTTCTTGTTGATCTGAAAGAGTTGTTTTTTGTTTGTTTTTGTTTTTGTTTTTTTGGTACCAGTGGTTAAGTACCCACACCCCCAGCCACCCCCCCCCCTTTTTTTTTTAGAGAGAGGGTTTCGCTGAGTTACCTAGCACCTCTCTGAGTTCCTAAGACTGGCTTTGAACTCATGATCCTCCTGCCTCAGTCTCCTGAGCCACTGGGATTACAGCCATGTGCCATCGTGCCCGGTTAGCTTAGGCTTCTATGGGTCAACAGTATGGGCTGGGCTCCCACAGGCAGTTCTTTTCATCTCAACAAGGTTTTAGTGGTCAGCTGTTGGTCAGCTAGACAGCTCTGTTCCAGAGGTTTTGGGATGACTAGGTGTGCCTGAACCACATATCTTATCCTCCGCAAGACTGGCTTGAACTTGTTTGCTGGCCGTCGTGATCCAGGATAGAGAGCAAAGTGAACAAGGTTTCCCCAGGCCCAGGCTCAGAGCCAGCACAGTGCTGCTCTGCCACGCTCAATGGCACAATCCAAGTCACAAGGCCAATCCAGATTCAAGAAATGCAGAGCAAGCTGGGCATAGTGGCACACATTCTCACCCCAGCTGCTTGGGAGGCTGAGGCAAGAGGATCAAGAGAACTCAGGAGTTCAAGGCCAGCCTGGGCAAAACTCTATCTCAAAGGAAAAAAAGAATAAAGGTGAAGGGATGGAAGAACAAACTACCTTGTGATGGGAGCTTTAGGAGACAGACGGGTGTAAATGGTGGGAACAGGAGGCTAAGGGAATGATTCTATAAAATGGACCCCCTGTGCTGACCCCTACATACTTTCTTTTCCAAGAGGCAACTTACCTGTAGCTCTGCCTAGCCTAAGTGGACAGGCTGAGTCACATTCCTCTGAGAACTATTTGTTATCGTTAGGAGAAATGCAGGCCCAAGATGATGTGTATAAGAGGGACTCAAATTACCTTGAAGGCAGAGACTTTTGTGACCAGATCCTGAAACTCTGGGAAAGAAGGATAATTTCTCCTAACCATAAAATCTGTAAGAATATGTGGTTAAGAATCCAATCAGAACAGGCCAGTATGGGCCAAAGTGACCTAGAGTTGCCATGGCAGTGAGTACTTGAAAATCTGATGTCATCTTGCTTTTAGTCAAAAGTTAAGAGGTGGGTTTGGGTGGGACTCTCTGAAAACTTCTCTGGGATCCCAGTACAACTGGAGTGCAGGAGAGGCACATTAGCCCTCTCCTCTCTGAGAGGACCCACTCTCTCCCTTTTAGTAGTCAGCTGCTGGTCAGCTAGACAGCTCTGCTTCTAGAGGTTGCTGGGATTGCAAGGCCTGCCTGAACCACATATCTTATCATCCATAAAACTTGCTTGAACTTGTTTGCTGGCTTTTCCTATCCCTTTGATAAACTCATTCCTGTTACTCAGAATGACTTATCTGAAATCTTTCTGACCTGATCAAAAGAATTAGGGTTTGAAGTGGTGATCTTCTAGAATAGCTAGCTGGAATTTCTCCTACACACACTCTGATAAACAGTCTGGTCTCCTGAGGGAAACCACTTACCACCAGGAAGGGAGTATCTGTTTCAGATCTGACCAGTCCTGTTCCCAGGCCTGGTGGTGGTTGGCCCACTGAAAATTAATAAATCTGCACCCAGGTTTATTGTCTAACACCTAGACAAATTGAAACCTTGGGAGTGGAGGTAAGAGATAGCCTGCAACTTGCCCATGTCAAGCCAGTCTTTGCTGGATAAGAAAAGACACTTCATTCTAAGTTAGGAGGTTTTAGGGTTTTGGTGGTGGTGGTAATGCCTGGGATTGAACCTAGGGCTTCCAGTAAACTAGGCAAGTGCTCTATCCTGAGCTAGGCCACCAGCCTGAGGGCTGATTTACTGTTGGGTGAGGGATGGCAGAGGGCGGGGTGCTAAGAACTCCTAGATGATAGCAATCTCCAAGTCCAGAGCTTCAAAGTCCTCCTATAGATGGAAAACAAAGATAGATTTCAGAATAGTTTGGGAAGGGCTCCCTAAGGAAGCAGCTTGAAGCAGGAGAATGTCCCAGCATTACAGGCAGAGGAAGAAGCAGTTACTGCAAAGTCCAGAGACAGGAAAGACCTTGAAATGTTCTAAAGCACTGGTTTTCCTTCTTCTTTAAACCACAATTCATGGAGTAAAAAATACACTGTAGGATGGAGGATGTAGCTTAACGGTAGAGCATTTTCCTAGCAATACTGAGGTTCTGGTTTCAATCCCCTGCACTGAAAAATAAAACTCCTTCTACATAAAATACTAAAATGCCCTCTTGTTTTTTCTTTTTATCTTCCCCTCTCCTTTTTTTTTTTTTTTTTTTTTCTTTTGAGTGGGGAGGAACTGGGGATTGAATCCAAGGGTGTTTTACACTGAGCTACATCCACCAGCTTTTTTTTTTTTTTTTTTTTTTTTTTTTAAGAAAGAGTGAGAGAGAGTTAGAGAGAGAGAATTTTAATATTTTATTTTTTAGTTCTCGGCGGACACAACATCTTTGTTGGTATGTGGTGCTGAGGATCGAACCCGGGCCGCACGCATGCGAGGCGAGCGCGCTACTGCTTGAGCCACATCCCCATCCCCCATCCACCGGCTTTTTTACTTTTTTATTCTGAGACAGGGTCCAACTAAGTTGCTTAGGGCTTTGGGAGGTGGCTGAGGTTGACCTCTAACTTGGGATCCTCCTGCCTCAGCCTTCCAAGTGGCTGAGATTGCAGGCATGTGCCACCCCATCTGGCCTTTATATTTTCCTTATCATCAGGTTACTGAGAGATAATTTAATACTATAAAATTCATTCTGTTTAGATAAATAGTTCTCTGTGCTTTGACAAATGTACCCAATCATATACATCATCCGAATCAGGATGTAGAGCCTGTCTAGCTCCTGAAAGTTCCCTTCTGTTTCTTTACACTCAGTCCCCTCCCCCAATTTGCAACCTGCTGATCTTGATGCACTCTGACCTGATTTCTCTCTTTATAGATTTTTCAAAATAGTTTTTACTATTTATGTGTCTGTTTAGAAATGAATTGATTTTTTTCTTTGCTTTTTTTAGATGTTAATCGATTTAATGATCATTTTATAAAGAACAAGCTCTTGTTTATCATTGATATTTCTCTTTTTTCTGTTCTCAATTTCATTGATTTCTGCTTTAATCTTCTTTCTTATTGGATTTACCTTGTTCTTTTTTTCTGATTTATTAAAAGTAGAAGGTTTAGTCATTGATCTGAAACTTATTTTCTAATGTAATGTTTAAATTCCCATTTAAAGGCTGGGGATGTGACTCAGCGGTAAAGCACTTGATTAGCATGTGGAATGCCCTGTGTTCATTTCCCAGCACTGAAAAAACAAAAAACGAACAAACAAAAAAACCAAAAAAAAACCATTTAAGTACAATCTTGGCTATGTTCCACAGATTTTTGTGTGTTATGTTTTCATTTTTATTCAATTCAAAGTATTTTCTAATTTCCCTTGTGACTTTTTTGACCCATTGCTTATTCATACATGTGTTGCTTAACTTGCAAATATTTGGCAGATTTTCCAGACATTTCTGATATTAATTTCTAATTTAATCCAGTTGTGGTCAGAGAATATCCTTTTTATTATTATAATTATTTTAAGTTGGTTGAGGTTGGCTTTATGGACCAGAATACAATCTATCTTGACAAATGCTCCATGTACCCTTGAAAAGAATGTGTGTTCTGTTGTTGCATGAAATTCTCTATAAATGTCAATTAGATAGTGTTTTCAGGTCTTCCATATCTTCAGCTGATTTTCTGTCTACTTATTGATTGCTAAGACAGGACTACATCCCTAGCCCTTTTTATTTTTTGAGACAAGGCCTTACTAAGTTGCTGAGGCTGGCCTCAAATTTATGATCCTCCAGCCTCATCCTCCCAAATTACTGGGATCACAGGTGAATGCCACTGTACCAAGCTCTGTTTCTTTCTTTTTTGGTAACAGGAATTGAACTCAGGGGCACTCAACCACTGAGCCACATCCCCAGCCCTATTCTGTATTTTATTTAGAGACAGGATCTCACTGAGGTGCTTAGCCCCTCACTTTTGCTGAGGCTGGCTTTGAACTTTCTATCCTCCTGTCTCAGCTTCCCAAATCACTGGGATTACAGGCATGTGCCACTATGCCTGGCCCAGGTCTGTTTCTTCATCTATGTGGTAATTACCAGGCTGGGTTCACTTTCTGGAAAAAAAAAAAAAATCAAGTTGTATACTTATGTATGCTTTGAGTATGCATGTTATATTTTAATAAAAAAAATCAATGAAGAAACCAAAGAACAAAAAGTCATATCATTTTATAGGACATTTTACAAAAACAACAGGTATTGATTCCTACTTTTATCTCCATTCCTGTCTGAGGCTCCTCTGTGACCCAGATGAGTAGTGCCAGTCACCCCCCAGCCATTCAAGCCCTCCAAACTGAGGCTCTAGACATTTGAGTTAAAAAGTCTTCATGTTAAAAAAATAATAATAACCCATTCAGTAAATGAGCAAATAAACTCAATAGACACTTCTCAAAAGAAGTATAAAGGCTAACAAATATATGAAAAAATGTTCAACATCTTTAGTCATCTGGGAAATGCAAATCAAAAACACACTGAAACCAGGCCAGATGGCCAATGCCTATAATCCCACTCTCTGGGGGGTTGAGGCAGTAGGATTAAAAATTCAAAGCAGTGGGGATGGGGGTCTGGGTGGGGGTCTGGGGTTATGGCTCAGTGGTAGAGCACTAGCAAGTTAAAAAAAAAATTCAAAGCCAACCTCATCAATTCAGTGAGGCCCTAAGCAATCGAGACCCTGTCTCTAAATAAAATGTAAAAAGTGTTGGAATGTGGCCTGGTGTTTAAGTGTCCTTGGGTTCAATTCCTTGGTAAAAAAGAAAAGAAAACAAAACAAAACACTGAAATTCTAATGTCCAGTTAGAAAAGCAGTCATCAGGGGCTGGGGATATGGCTCAAGAGGTAGCGCGCTCGCCTGGCATGTGTGCGGCCCAGGTTCGATCCTCAGCACCACATACAAAGATGTTGTGTCTGCCAAAAACTAAAAAATAAATAAATATTAAAATTCTCTCTCTTAAAAAAAAAAAAACCTTCTTTAAAAAGAAAAGCAGTCATCAAGGACACCAACAATAGTAAATGCTGGCAAGAATGTGGGGGGGGGCAGGAAACTGACTCTTATATACTGTTGGTGGGATTGTAAAAATTGTAAATTAGTATAGCCACTATGGAAATTAGTATGGGGTTTCATCAAAAGACTAGAAATGGAACCACCATGTGACCCAGCTATTCCACTCCTTGGTATTTATCCTACAGAATTAAAGTCAGCACACTGTAGAGATGCATGCATACCTGTTTATAGCAGCACAATTCACAAAAGCCAACCTAGGTACAGATAAAGAAAATGTGGTATGTATACACAATGAAATCTTTTTTTTTTTCTTTTGGTACCAGGGATTAAACCCAGGGGTACTTAACCACCAAGTCAAATTCTCAGCCCATTTTTTAATATTTTATTAGAGACAGGGTCTCACTGAGTTGCTCAGGGCCTTGCTAAATTGCTGAGGCTGGGTTGGAACTTGTGATCCTCCTGCCTCTGCCTCTGCCTCCTAAGTAGCTGGGATTACAGGCATGCATGCGCCACTGCTCCTGGCACCCAATGAAATCTTATTGAGCCATAAAGAAGAACAAAATCATGCCTTTTGCAGGAAAATGGATGGAACTGGAGAGCAACATGTTAAGCAAAATAAGTGACTCAAAAAAAATCAAGGTTTTGTTGTTGTTTATGGTACTGGGATTTGAACCCACATGCTTGATCACTGAACTATATCCCCAATCCTTTTTATTTTGAGACAGGGTCTTACCAAATTGCTCAGATTGTCCTTGAATTTGTGATCCTCCTGCCTCAGCCTCTCAAGTTGCTGGCATTATAGCCCTGTGCCACCATACCTGGGTAAGGGTCATATGTTTTCTTTCATATGTGGAAGCTAGAGAGAAAAAAGCAAAAAGGGGCATCTTTTTTTTTTTTTTTTTAAGAGAGAGTGAGAGAGGAGAGAAAATTTTTAATATTTATTTTTTAGTTCTCAGCGGACACAACATCTTTGTTGGTATGTGGTGCTGAGGATCGAACCCGGGCTGCATGCATGCCAGGCGAGCGCGCTACCGCTTGAGCCACATCCCCAGCCCCCCCCCCAAAAAAAAAGGGGCATCTTATGAAAATAAAAGGAAGACCAGTAGGGTAGACAAAGGGGGTCAGGGTTCAGCATACAGCCACACCTGTGGATAGGTCTTTGTACCAGTGGGGGTGGGGTGGGGGGGTGAGGTTCTTTGCCTCACCTCTGTTGGCCCCCAAATTTTAGCTGAACGACCATGACAAGCAGAAGGGAGGAAGATACACCAAGCCAATTGACGGCTCCTTTTGGAAAAATTGTACCACCGATGACACCATCAGCAAAAATACCCCAACACTACCACAAGTCACTGCACCAACAGATAGTTCACAGGGTGTGGTGGTGCTGGTCTGCAATCCCAGTGACCCAGGAGCCTGAGGCAGGAGGACTGCAAGTTTGAGCCCTGCCTTGGAAATTTAGCAAGACAGCTGTCTCAAAATAAAAAATAAAAAGGACTGGGGATATAGCCCAATGGTAGTGCGCCCCAGGGTTCAATCCCTAGTCAAAACAATAACAGCAAACTGGGAGTTCCAGCAAGATGAAAGCCATATCTTTTATAACTTTACCTTAATCTTAGAAGTGATATCCATCATTTTTAGCATATTCTGTTTGTTGGAAACAAGTCATGAGGTACAGTGCACACTCAAAGGGAGGGGATTACCTTAGGGCATGAATAAAGCCAGGAAGTGAGGATTGCTTGGAACCATTTTAGAAGGCTGCTTACAATATGCAATGGCAATCTAAACAGAAGTTGATAATTGATTCTACTCAGAACCTAGGGAAATGTGTCTCCATACCTCTTGTCCTGTTGTTGAAACAAAAAAATGACCAAATGCTGTGAAGATTTATGGGTTGTTCTGCTGCTGACTCTAGAGAAAGACCCTTGTTTAAAATTCAAGGCAGAATTTGAGCAATACAACTGAATAGGGAAGAAGAAAGACAAATTAATGAACTTTCCAAAACCACATTCTCAGTCAATAGGCAATGCAATACCTTTTTTTTTTTTTTTTTTTTTTTTTTTTTTTTTTTTTTAAAGAGAGAGTGAGAGAGGGGAGAGAGAGAGAGAGAGAATTTTTTTTAATATTTATTTTTTAGTTCTCGGCGGACACAACATCTTTGTTGGTATGTGGTGCTGAGGATCGAACCCGGGCCGCACGCATGCCAGGCGAGCGCGCTACCGCTTGAGCCACATCCCCAGCCCCATAGTTGCTTCTTTTCTTACAATGGGGTCTCATCTCTCTATATGCATTGGAAGTTGAAAATATTGTAAATTGAAAATGCATTTAATGTATCTAACCAGTTGGGCATAGTATCACACACTTGTAATAACAGCTATTTGGGAGACTGAGACAGGAAGATCACAAGTTTGAAGTCAGCCTCAACAACTTAACAAGACCCTATCTTAAAATAAAAAATAAATAGGGCTGGGGGATGTAACTCAGTGGTAAAGAGCCCCTGGGTTCAATCCCCAGTATAGAAAAAAAGAAAAGAAATACACCCAACTTATCAAATGCCATAGCTTAGCAACACAGTACACTATAGAGTACTTATTATCCTTGTGTATTACCCTTGTGATTATGTGGGTGACTGGGCCCTGAGGCTCTCTGCCACTGTACAGCATTGCAAAGAATACCACATATCACCAACTAGGGAAAAGATCAAGATTGAGATTTTAAGGTGTAGCTTCTACTGAGTGTGTATCAGTTTTGTACCATTGTAAAGGAAAACACTGTAAGTCTAACCATAAGTCAGAACTGTCTGTATACATAAACCTAGATATAACAAGCATGACTCTTGAAGTTACACTAGCCAGTAGATGGGTGACCAAAGCTTGAATTACATGTAGTTTCTAAAAACTTTTGATAAAATGTCAGATTTCTGTAAACAATTTAACTTCTAATATCTATTAATTATAATTTGCAATTTTGTACTTTAATTTTTATTTTTGTGGTACTGGGAATGAAACCCAGGGCCTGATCAGGTACTTTACCACTGAGCTACATCCCCAGCCCTTTTTATTTTTTATTTGGAGACAGAGTCCCACTACATTGCTGAGGCTGGCCTTGAATTTGCAATCCTTCTGCCTCAGCCTTCCCAGTAACTGGGATTACAGGTGTGTGCCATTATGCCTGGCTACAAATTATGCAACGTTTGATCATAGTTGGATTTAACTTTTTAATTTTTTAGTTCATTACCATCAACTGAACACAGATTATGTGAAAATCTTGATTATAGCAACATAATTAGTAACTTCACTGAAATGAAGATAAGAAAAACAAATTTGTAGTGTGTATATGTGTGTGTGTGTGTATTTATAAATAATGTGCTTCTGTTTTATTACTCATTCAACCATATCTGGTCTACCCTCAGAATTCCTAAATACATGCAATAATTTTAAAAAATGTGATCATTTAAATATTTTTCTAATTGTGTACCTGTGAGGGGCAAAGAACCAATTTTTTTCTCCCCCTACTCCCGCTCTCTTCTGGTACCAGATTTTTATGGGGTCCCTCCCCCCACCACACGCACACCAAGAAATTCTCCAATAGACATCTACTGGGTGGTTTTGTTTTTGTTTTTGTTTTTGGCACTAGGGATAGAACCCAGAGGCCCTTAATCATTGAGCCACATCCCCAGTCCTTTTTTATTTTTTATTTTGAGACAGGGTTTCGGTAAATTGCTTAGGGCCTCACTAAATTGCTGAGGCTGGCTTTGAATTTGTGATCCTCCAGCCTCAGCCTCCCAAGCAGCTGCTGGGATTACAGGCGTGAGCGATAGTGCCCAGCTATTGGGCATCTTTAATTAAATTCTGACACTAACTACCTGGAGTTAGATCCTATAGGGTGTGGGCTCAGTCCCACAAGACTGCTCTCTACCTGTAGTATCAATGGAAAAGAGTGGAGTACCACCTATACTTCTGACCCACTAGTTACAAACCCGGTTCCCACAATTCTCTCCTTGGGTTAAATTAATTTGCTGGAGCTCACAGGACTAAGGACAGCCGTTTCTTGATTATTACAAAGGTTATTTCAATACAGAGATATAGCCACATGAAAAGTGCACAGGGCAAGATCTGGAAAGGAGCAGGGAAAGGGACAGGGAGCTTCTGTCCCGGTGAAGTTGGGATGGATCGTTCTCCATCCGGAAAACTCATCAAATCTTGTCTCCAGAGTTTTTAAATGGAGCTTAATCTCCAGCCCGCCTCCCTTCCCTGAAGTTGGTGGATGGGACTGAAACCTTGGTCTTTCCGGAGACCAGACTCCACAGGCTAACTAGGGGTCCCACTAAGTCACCCCACTAGCATAAGCTCTGGTGCCCCAGTGACAACTTACTCCCTCCAGGTTTTCTCCATCAGCTACCGCTCAGAGCACAGCGCTCCGCAGGCAAACTCTCGGTCCTCCTTAGAGTTTCCCCAATAATCGAGTTCCAGACACACGCCCTCGCCCCGCTGACCAATCACGCTCTTTCTTACTTCAAGAACTTCTCTTGACTCCGGCAGTCCAGTTATAATCCTCCCGGGGCATCGCAGGTAACAGGAATTAGGGAGTCCTCTTGGTTTTAAAGAGTCCCACCCTCAGCCACCCACAGAACCCGAAAGCACCACGCCTGCGCGAACTGGGACACCGCCCCCGCCCCCTGCCTCCGAGCCCTCCGCGCCTTCCCTACCCAGTGGCTCGGCCCAGACCACCTAACGCGGTGGCTACCCGCCAGAAAGCCGGAAGTGGCTATAGCTGCCTGATTGACCGCGGCTCACACTAGGTCATCTTGCTCACTGTGGGGGCCCAAGACTGACCCTTGAGCCTAGACTCAAAATGATGGACAGTTGCAGTTTATGTCTCTAGGTTGGTCCCTCCGTTTTCAAATCACTGGATTATACTATGGTAAAGCTGATCAGAGTTGAGAAATCATTTACTGTAGGCCTGTCACCTCACCCTGGATGATTGAATAATTGCTCCCAAGATTCAGAGACCCTTTTCTCCTTTCTCTCCGGTGTCAGAATTAGGGTCAAGAACGGCAGGTGCAGGACTTGCCACTGCCGCGTCCCTTAATCTTGGCAGTGCTGAGCCAAGGCTTCCATCCCAGGCCCACTTATCCAGCCAGCTGCTGGTCAGACTATGGGTGAAAATGGCACAGGAGGAAGGCAATGTGGACGAGGGAGATGTGTTCCTGGCATTTGCTCAAGGTCCCTCTCCTCCCAGGAGTCCCCTGCAACGTGCTTCGGACAAAGCCTTCCTTATTTTCCTGATTCTGTTCTTGACACTGCTGATGTTGGAGGCTGCTTATAAGCTGCTGTGGATTCTACCATGCGCAAAACTGGGGGACTGGCTCCTAGGGACACCTCAGAAAGAGGAGGAGCTGGAATTGTGACCACCATTCCTATAAACTTCCTCTTTCCTTGCCACAGAGGTGAGAAGGGAGACAGGAGGGAAATAGGACTGTTGGGGCCTGTGGTGGGGATACTGGACAGCTTATGTCAGCAGTCTAAAATTTCTGCACCTACAGTCTGGGTAACAATTTGTTTAAAGTATATGCTCCCTTACATATTTTGTAAAACTTTTAAATTGACACAGAATTATTGTACATATTCATAAGGAACACTGTTATTTTGACCCATTTATGATGCGCAGTGATCAAATCAGAGTAATTATCACATCCATCACTTCAAATATTTATCATTTGTGTTGAAACATTCAAAGTCCTGTCTTCCAGCTATTTTGAAATATACAATAAATTATTAACTATTGTCATCTTATTATTCTATAGAACACTAGAACTTAATAATCCTTTTTTTTTTAAACTCTCTATCCCCCTATACCCTTCCCAGCCTCTGACAACCACTATTCTACTCTCTACTTCTATGAGGTCAACTTTTTAAGCTTCCACATATGAGAACATGTAATATTTGTTCATTACTTATTTCACTTAACATAGTGTCCTCCAGGTTCATTCATGTTGCCTTTTTATGGCTGATCTCTCTCTCTCTCTCTCTCTCTCTCTCTCTATATATATATATATATATATATATTTATGGATATATATATATATATATATCCATATATATGGATATATACATGGTATTTTGGTATTTTCTTCACCCATTCATCCATTATTCATGGACACCAATGTTGATTCTGTATCTTTAATTTTTTTTAGTTGTAGTTGGACACAATACCTTTATTTTTGTTTATTTTTATATGGTGCTGAGGATCAAACCCAGCGCCTCACACATGCTAGGTGAGCACTCTACTGCTGAGCTACAACCCCAGCCCTGATTCTGTATTTTGATTTTTGTATATCCTGGATATTAATCCCTTGATGGATGATAGTTTGCAAATATTTTCTGCTGTTTCTGCAGGCTGTCTGTCCACTCTGTTGGATGTTCCCTTTGCTGTGCTGGAACCTTCATATATTTCAAAGTAGGCATCCAAAATTTTTCATTATCAATTAAAATTGTTTCAAGGTTGTAGTTCCTGGCATGTTAAAAATATTCATGTTTTAAGATAAGAAAAATTGCTTTTTTGAAAGTCCAGGGGGTTTAAAATACCACAGCATCTTGGTACCTACCACCACCCATTTAAAATAATCACTTATGAATTGGGACACATTCCTTTTTTTTTTTTTTTTTGTGGTGCTGGGGATTGAACCCAGGGCCTTGTGCATGCAAGCAAGCACCCAACCAACTGAGCTATATTCCCAGCCCAGAACACATCCCTTTCTTTCATCAATTTTTCTTCTTGAACTCTTATTACCATTTCACTTTTTTTTTTAGAATTTTTTTTTTTTAAAGAGAGTGAGAGAGGAGAGTGAGAGAGAATGTTTAATATTTATTTTTTAGTTCTCGGTGGACACAACATCTTTGTTGGTATGTGGTGCTGAGGATCGAACACGGGCCGCACGCATGCCAGACGAGCGCGGCTTGAGCCACATCCCCAGCCCACCATTTCACTTCTTGACAATTGTTTTTTTTTTTTTTTTTTTTTTTGAGGGGGGTGGTACCCAACCACTCTGAGCCACATCCCCAGACCTATTTTTTATTTTTTTTTAAGAGACAAGGTCTCAGCGAGTTGCTGAGCACTTTGCTTTTGTGAGAGGCTGGTTTTGTACTCAAAACTCCTGCCTCAGCACCACGGTGCCGGCTTGGCCAGGTCGTCTGTTTTTTTTTTTTTTTTTTTTTTTTAAGGGAGAAAGGGGGGGGGGAGGGAGGGAGAGAGGGAGGGGGAGAGAGAGAATTTTTTTTAATATTTATTTTTTAGTTTTCGGCGGACACAACATCTTTATTTGTATGTGGTGCTGAGGATGAAACCAGAGCAGTGTGAATGCCAGGCAAGCAAGCCACCACTTGAGCCACATCCCCAGCCCCAGGCCGTCTGTTTTTATACTTGAAAGTTTTTTGTTTTGTGCTGGGGATTGAACCAATGGCCTTGCACATGCTAAGTGGGGATTCTAAGCCATATCCTAGCCCCTAGCCCTGTAGTTTTTATACTGACCAATCATATCTCTCTGTATATACATATATATTGAGAAGCAAACTCTTTGTTATGATTGTAGGACTCCAGTTAAAAATTTTTGTGTTATCATTATAGTAATCCGCAAGGCCCAGTGGTCTACCCCTGTAATACTAGAGGCTCATGAGGTTGAGGCAGGAGGATCCTGAGTTTAAGGTCAGCCTCAGCAATTTAGTGAGGCCCTAAACAATTCAATGAGACCCTGTCTCTAAATATATAAAAGGGCTGGAGATGTGGCTCCTTGGTTAAACGGCCCTGGGTTCAATCCCGGGTTAAAAAAAAAAAAACTATTAAATAGCGTAAAAAATATGCAAATTTTTAAATTAAAGCGAAATTTTAATAAATTAGAAGAGGTAGTGTTCACAGAGCTTTGATGAAAGAAATAGGCTACATGCTTCTATATTTAAGAGGTAAGATTGCCCCAGAGGATTTCATAGTTGAGAACTACCTCTCTCTCTTTTTTTTTTTTTTCTTTTTAAGAGGAAGAAGGTCCATCATGAAAAGGAAGGGGAAAGGGGGAATCTAATGTCCGCGTCTATTTAGGAAGACCAGTTTCAGGAAAATCGAGAATCTGAAAATTAAATTCTTTATATCTCAAGTCTCAACTTTTTGGAAGGTTTTCCTGTTCCCCAATTTGAAGGCTGTAGGTTTAGACAATGTAGAGAAGCGATGTGGGATTCTTCAATTGAAGGGTGACTTTGAGGTTCTGGGAGTCCTGAGAGTGACAGGAACGTAAGGTCTGCGGTCTTGGATTTTGGCAAGGTGCCCACCACTTGTGGAATGCGGAAGAATGAACAGGCGGGGCTCTCAGTAACTGGGACCATATTAACCTTTCTGGTTTCTTCATCTCTCACCTCTCGACCCAGCCTTGCCTCCAGGAGCCCCTTCAACCTCCCTAAATTGGGCGAGGCGGGCATCACACCCGATTTCTTCCCTCTTCGTTCTTTACTGGACTCTCAAGAAGAGGAGACGAGACCTGCGGTATTTTATGAGCCTCATTCCGTCTCCCAGCTCTCCTGGCGGCAATTTGCACGAGTTCTTCTCAAAGTCCCAGCCCCTTCATCACCCGCCCTCCGGGCTCTGGACCTCCACGACAAAGCAGGGTCTTGGTCTTCACCGCCGGCCCTTCTTGTCCTTCAGAGAAGAGCCACTCGGGCCCCATCAGCTTGGTTGGTCTGTAGTTCTCTAGTGGAGCTTGAACAGCAAATCAGCAATAGCAATAATAAGCACAACCCATCTGTGTAGCGCGTTGTGCTCATTTGTATGTATGATGATTTCTCAATCAGAGACCCAGCTTCCGGCAGGGAAGGTAGCTGCTGGACAGCGGCAAGCAGCGCGCTGCCTTTGTAGTGAAGGGGCAAGCGCAGTCGATTAAGCGGTGGAAACAGGTGCCTCCGAGAAGGGAAAGCGGGGCCGGAAGGCGTGCCAACAGCCCAGCGAAAGGAAAAGATTTTATTTCCCACTTCAGACACTCCAGCCTTTTCAGGAAACGCTGCACAGCCTTAGAGTGCCCAATGCTTTATCCACCCTGCACCGCCCTCTTCCCCTCCGTGGAAAGGTGGTTTAATCCTCCCTGCACGCGACTCGCGGGCGGTTGGGCCCGAGACCAGGAAGTTTCTGATTGGTCAAGTCGTAGAAGCACCGGATGAAAAGAGCTCCAAGGCTGCAGGCCCCAGTCCCCAAGAAGCCAGTGCCGTACGGCAAAATGGTGGTTCCCAGGTACTTTGGGACGCCTTGCGGGGACAAGCCCCGCCCCTTACAGGTTAAAGGGAAGAGAATCTTAGAGTATGTGGGCGGGCCTACAGCCACTTCCGGCCACTGGAAGCCTGAGTTCCGTACAATATGGCCGCGCTTGGTTGCATGTAGGCGGAAACTCTGCGACTTCCGGTCCGGAGTGGGGCCTGCGGTGGGAGGGGGAAGAAAGGCGCAGGGAACCATGCGAGGTTCTGAGATCAGCGGCGAGGGTCGCCTGGAGAGACCGTTTTTGAGGTGGGGGCCTGACCATGCGGGGAGTTAAGGCGGGGGCGGGGATATAGAGGAAGAGGTATTGGGGAAACCTGGGTACTGAGTCTGAGGAGCAAGCTATAGTACCTTCCCGTTCCTGAAGGGGAGTGGGGCGGCCGGGGCCCGAACTGGGGGAGGGGGTACTTGGCGGGAAGCTCATACACCGACCCGGCCTGACTCAGTGTTGGAGTCCGAGAGGAATCAGGAGAGCCTGGAGGCTGGGTGCTCACAGTCGGTTACTAGTCACTGAGAGAATGGGGAAAATTAGGGTGGGGTGGGAGGGAGGGGACTTGTTGAAAAATCTCCAACCTAAAGGTTCTTTAGAACCTGAGAGGAACCAATTAGAAGGTGAAATATGAAGATAATAAATGGAGGGGAAAGGAGAATGGGTTGTTGGGAGGGACCTCTTTCACTCAGTCTAGAAGTTGGGGTGATCATTCGGGATGGAGTGTGGGTTTGGCGTGTTTGAGGGTGAGGGGTAAACACGTGAGATGGCATTGACAGGAGGGGTTGTTCCCTGTGGAAGCGGGTTTCAGGGAAACTTGGGATGCAGTGTAGGAGGTGGTACTAGAATTGAGAGTAAGAATTGCCAACTATGAAAAAGTGGGGAAATGGAACTGAAAGACCGGAAATTGACATGAGGGGTGGAGCTGGGGGCGGGGCCTTAAGGTTTGAAGAGGTTTGCCCTCATGTAAAGTTGCTGAAGATAGGCAGTGAGGACACTTTTGGCAGAGCTAGGAGGTACTGAAACGTAAGGTGATTGGAATATGTGCGAGCTGAAGGGATGGGGCTGTCTATGCTGGAGGGGTTCTTTCTGAGGCCCCATCCCCTTCCAGCAGGAATTCCGAAATCCCCAACACTTCCTCCCTCCTGGGGATTTGATCCCCCATGGCCACCGCTAATAGCATCATTGTGCTGGATGATGATGATGAAGATGAAGCAGCTGCTCAGCCAGGGCCCTCCCACCCACTCCCCAATTCGACCTCACCCCGGCCAGAAGCCCCTGGCTCCTCTGAGCCCCATGGGGCCGGAGGAAGCAGTAGTTCGGGCGGCAAGAAATGCTACAAGTTGGAGAATGAGAAGCTGTTTGAAGAGGTGAGCTTTAGGGGAGAAGATTCTTGTGCCCTAGGGAGGGGGATGGCTGACTGGCTCTCCTGTCTTGTCTTCCTCACTAACCCCAACTTGCCTTCTTTCTCTCAACCCTCTCCCTTGTTTCTTTCCCCTTCCCTTTTTTCCTTGAATCGTCTAGTTCCTTGAACTGTGTAAGACACAGACATCGGACCACCCTGAGGTGGTCCCATTCCTCTATAACCGGCAGCAGCGTGCCCACTCTCTGTTTTTGGCTTCTGCGGAGTTCTGCAACATCCTTTCTCGGGTCTTATCTCGGGCCCGGAACCGGCCATCTAAGCTCTATGTCTACATCAATGAGCTCTGCACTGTTCTCAAGGCCCACTCATCCAAGAAGAAGCTGAACCTTACCCCTGCTGCCACCACTTCTAGTGAGCCATCTGGGAATAACCCTCCTACAGATTCTGCTTCAGACCCTGCAAATGCTGAAACTACTGCTTCTGAGACCCCAAGGACCCGTGGTTCTCGGAGGCAGATCCAGCGCTTAGAGCAGCTGCTGGCACTCTACGTTGCAGAGATTCGTCGACTGCAGGAGAAAGAGCTGGATCTTTCAGAGTTGGATGACCCAGACTCCACATATCTGCAGGAGGCCCGGTTGAAGCGTAAACTGATTCGCCTCTTTGGGCGTCTGTGTGAGCTGAAGGACTGCTCTTCGTTGACAGGCCGTGTCATAGAGCAGCGCATCCCTTACCGTGGTACTCGCTACCCAGAGGTTAATAGGCGCATTGAGCGGCTCATCAACAAGCCAGGGCCTGATACCTTCCCTGACTATGGAGATGTGTTGAGGGCTATAGAGAAGGCAGCTACTCGTCACAGTCTTGGACTTCCACGACAGCAGCTCCAGGTCCTGGCTCAAGATGCCTTCCGAGATGTGGGTGTCAGGTTACAGGAGCGACGCCACCTTGATCTCATCTACAACTTTGGCTGTCACCTCACAGATGACTATAGGCCAGGTAGGGAGTTAGAAGGATGCTCATCAGTGATTCTTTAGTAGCAGAGGGGGCATGTCCCTAATTCCTTCCAGGGTTTGGGCTGAGTGCTCTCACTATATCTTCCCACATAGGCATTGATCCTGCACTATCGGATCCTGCATTGGCCCGGCGCCTTCGGGAAAACCGAAGCTTGGCTTTGAGCCGGCTGGATGAGGTCATTACCAAATATGCAATGATGCAAGACAAAAGTGAGGAGGGCGAGAGACAGAGGAGAAGAGCCCGGCTTCCCGGCACCTCTTCCCCCTCTGCAGAACCCCGCAAAGCCTTGGATTCTGGTGAGGTGTGGAAGGGATACACCCTTAAGAGAGACCTTATCCTCTCCCCCACAGTAACCACCAGGGATTCCAGGGTGACCAAGAGGGGGTGTGCAGAAGGAATGCAAGAACTGAACCCTCTGGGGCAAGGAATTTCTTAGGAAAACTGCTTTTTCCCTCAGGGCCCTAGTGGAATGGCATCTCCAAAGTGCCCTGCTACCTCCAAGGCTGAGACAGATGATGAAGAAGATGAGGAAACTGATGATGATGAGGAGGAGGAGGAAGAGGAAGAGGAGGTCACTGATTCTGAAGAAGAGGAGGATCTAGAACAGATACCAGAAGGTCAGGGGGATGATGAAGAGGAAGAAGAGGAAGAAGAAGAGAAGGAGGAGAGAGCAGGTATGTAAGAGAAACCTCCTTCTTGTAAGTTCTACTCTTTTGGGCATCAGCCACCTGTTGAGACTCTTTTCTTTCCTCTTATTCCTAGTTTATTTTCAGTAGTATTTCCCTCTTAGTCCTCATACTACTCCTCCCTTCTTTTTTTCTTTCTCAGGTAAGGATGGAGACAAGAGCTCCATGTCCCCACCACATGAAAAGAAGCTGGAATCTGGCAAAGAGATCAGCAGGTCTTCAGGGGAGCAGCAAAACAAAGAACTCACACTGTCACCAGCTTCACAGTTGGAAGAACCTCTGGCTCCCTCCAGCATTCATGCAGAAAACAGTGGAGAACATCTTGAAGAGTTGCCCCTGGAGGAAGAGAGCCCTATGTCTCAGATCTTTGAGCTAGAGATTGAAGCATTGCCCGTGGATACTACCCCTTCCCCTGAAGGCAGCGATATTTCCTCATCCAGGAAGCAGACAGAGGATCCCCTCACCACTGTCTTGGAGAATGGGGCAGCCATGGTCACCTCCACGTCCTTCAATGGAGGTGTCTCTCCCCATATTTGGGGAGGTTCCAGTCCCCCCTGCAAGAAATCTCGGAAGGAGAGGAAGCATAAAGGATCTGGACCATTAGAAAACAGGTAAAAACAACAGGAGGAAGAAGAGAAGTTGAGGAGGGATTGCCGGGGGCTTTCTTCAGAGAAATACTGGAGAACTGAGTCTGCTGGGAGAGCCTGTGCACTCTCCCTCCAGCCTTAGGTCCTCACACTCTTCATGCATTTGTTTTGTCCTCAGCTTTGTAGAAGATCAAAAGGCAGTGCATGAGAAGAATGGGAAGAAAATATATACCCTGTCCAGCCCACCTTCCCCCTTGGCTTCCACAGTCCCAGTTGCCGATTCCTCCACGAGGGTGGACTCTCCCAGTCATGGCCTGGTGACCAGCTCCCTCTGTAGTCCTTCTCCAGCCCGGTTGTCCCAAATTCCCCAATTACAACCTCCCCGGCCTGGCACTTACAAGGTAAGAGGGGAGGCTGTTTTTCCCCTTACAGTTCATTCTCTTTCATTGCTTCAGTTCTGTAAATATGACACCTGCCACATCTTCCCTTTTTCCCATTCTGTTTTTTTTAATCTCCTAAGTCATTCCCTCATACTTCTCCTCCAGTACTCCAGACTTTTCTCTCACTTCCCTGCAGATGAGTGTGGCCACACAGTGTGATCCAGAGGAGATCATCGTACTCTCAGACTCTGATTAGCTGCCTCCTCCTCTCCCTGCCTCTAAAATGTTTTGGGATAGCATTTGGAGGATGGTGGGAAGCAGATGACCGAGGAAGGGATGGACTGAGCTAATCTCCTTTTTGGTGGTGATTCTTTTAAACAAAGCTTAAGTTTTACACAGAAACATTAATAAAGTTCTTTTCTTATTGTATTCCTGTCTTTTCCTTGTCCTTCTGTTGTCACAGCTTGGTATCAGCTGCCCTTTGGCTCAGGTTAGCCCAGGACCCCAAGTAGTGCAAGATTTGCCCTTTTTACCCTGGCCCGCACACCTCTCTTGAGGCTTCCTAGCGCTCAGGCCTTCCTGGTGCACTCCACTAGGCACTTAAAAAAACAAAAAGTGCTTCAGCCTCCTTAACGCACTGTACTTTCTCACTTCAAGCTATAAGAAGGAAAAGGCCAATCGGAGGCCGACTCAAGGTTACATGGCCAATCCAGGCCCGGAGGAAGGGGGCGGGGCTTCAACGAGACTGTCAGAAGCAGGGAAGAGGGTTATTAGATCCTCCAAAGCCGCTAATGGCCACAGCTTGGGGGCGGAGCCAGGAGCGAAGACCAGGACCCGTCACCAGTGGCTTATGGAATTAAAGGGGAATGAAGGATTTGGCTAAACCAAGTCCCGGGTCTTCAACAGAAGAGGGAACCAGGTACCTTTAAGGTGTAATGCGGCGACGGTTCTTTAAAGGAGAAGTGGCTGAGTCGGCGGAGTATTGCCCAGCGGCACGGGCGGGTGCCCGCCTGTGCCTTTAAAGTCGGAGGGGCAGGAGGCGGAGCGGAGGCGGAGGGCGGAGGGAGTCGGCGCAAGATGGCGGCGGGAGGGGCCCAGGCTGCAGCTCTGGCCGCCGAGTGAGGGGCGGGGGGGGCCCGGGGGCGCGTGGCCCGGTAAGCGGGGGCGCGCGGGACTGGGGGGCGCCTTCCGGGTGGGAGAAGAGGCCGAGGTAGTGCTTGGGGCGGAGCAGGGGGGGCGGGGTCCGATGTGGGCGGGGGTAGCCAAGGGGCGGGGTCGAAAGATCCTGTGGGGGCGGAGCACGGGGAGGGTCTCGAAAGGGGCGGGGTTAGTGGTGCGCCGGGGCGAAAGGGGCGTGGTCTGTGAGAGGGGGCCAGAGCCCCAAGAGATGGAGCCAAGGGTGGTTTTCAGTAGAGGAGCAGACCTGCCCCGCCTCAAGCAATGGGTGCAAAACACCAAAAAGGTGGATTTTTGGAAAGTCAGGCTCTCAGGCAAATGGGAAATAGGATGTAATTCCAAGATGAAGTTACCCTTACTCCCTAAGAGTCCCTTATTTCTCTAACCTTCAAGGAAAGGCTACTAAATTTGGGGTCTGGACACCTGCGTTTTCTGGTGCTGCCATTTATTGGTTGTGTGACCTTGGATAATCTCTTAATCTTCCTGAGCCTTAGTTTACTCATCTGTCAAATGGGGTTGAGAGGTATACCTTACCCAGTATTGTAAGGAGTTGCTTAGAGACCAGCATGAACATGTTTTTAAACTGTGATAGTCTGTGTCTTTATAAAATGTTATTCTTTTTTTTTCCCCAGAGACCCCCCCGGCCGCCCTCCTCCTTCCTTTGTTCCAGTGGCTGGGGGGGTGTCCCCTCCCTCCACAACATGGAGCCATCTGGTCTATCACCCAGTGGGGCAGCACTCCCCCTGCCTCTATCGCTGGCTCCACCCCCACTGCCCCTGCCAGCCGCTGCAGTGGTACACGTGTCCTTCCCTGAAGTGACCAGTGCCCTTCTGGAGTCCCTCAATCAGCAGCGGCTTCAGGGCCAGCTCTGTGATGTATCCATCCGAGTGCAAGGCCGGGAGTTTCGGGCTCATCGGGCTGTCTTGGCTGCCTCTTCTCCTTACTTCCACGACCAGGTCCTACTCAAGGGCATGACCTCCATCTCACTGCCCAGCGTCATGGACCCAGGTGCCTTTGAGACTGTCCTGGCCTCTGCTTACACTGGCCGCCTGAGCATGGCTGCTGCTGACATTGTCAACTTCCTCACTGTGGGATCTGTGCTCCAGATGTGGCACATTGTGGACAAGTGCACTGAACTCCTCCGAGAGGGCCGAGCATCAGCCACCACAACCATCAGTACTGCTGCAGCCACTTCTGTCACTGTGCCTGGTGCTGGGGCCCCATCAGGGAGTGGGAGTACTGTGGCCCCTACCACCACAGGCTCTGTGCGCTCCCATACCTCCAGCCGGGCCAGTGAGAATCAGTCTCCCAGCAGCAGCAACTACTTCAGTCCCCGGGAGTCCACTGATTTCTCATCTTCCACCCAAGAGGCATTTGCAACTTCTGCAGTGGGCAGTGGGGAGCGACGAGGAGGTGGCCCGGTATTCCCAGCCCCTGTAGTTGGCAGTGGGGGTGCCACCTCTGGGAAGTTGCTGCTGGAGGCAGACGAGCTATGTGATGATGGTGGGGATGGGAGGGGGGCGGTGGTCCCTGGGGCTGGGCTTCGGCGACCCACCTATACACCTGCCAGTGTCATGCCACAGAAACACTGGGTATATGTGAAACGGGGTGGAAATTGCCCTGCACCAGCACCCCTGGTTTCCCAGGACCCAGATCTAGAGGAAGAGGAGGAAGAGGAAGACCTAGTGTTGACCTGTGAGGATGATGAAGATGAAGAGCTGGGGGGTGGCTCTGGGGTTCCAGCTGGGGGAGGGCCTGAGGCTACTCTCAGTATCAGTGATGTCCGGACCCTGACTGAGCCCCCAGACAAGGGCGAGGAGCAGGTCAACTTCTGTGAGTCCTCTAATGACTTTGGCCCTTATGAGAGTGGGGGTTCTGGGGCAGGGCTTGATGACTCAGGGGGACCCACCCCCTCCTCCTATGCCCCCACCCATCCCCCAAGACCCCTCCTTCCCTTAGACATGCAGGGCAACCAGATTTTGGTCTTCCCATCATCTTCCTCTTCCTCCTCCTCACAGGCTCCGGGCCAGCCACCAGGGAACCAGGCAGAACACGGGGCTGTCACCCTGGGGGGCACATCAGGGGGAGGCCTGGGTGTGCCAGGTGGCACTGGTGGAGCCCCTGGAGGGACCAGCAGCGGGGACGGTAATAAGATCTTTCTGTGTCACTGCGGGAAGGCCTTCTCCCACAAGAGTATGAGGGATCGGCATGTGAACATGCACCTCAACCTGCGGCCCTTTGACTGCCCCGTGTGCAACAAAAAGTTCAAGATGAAACACCACCTGACGGAACACATGAAGACACACACAGGTCTCAAGCCCTACGAGTGCGGTGTCTGTGCCAAGAAGTTCATGTGGCGAGACAGTTTCATGCGTCACCGGGGACACTGTGAGCGCCGGCACCGCATGGGTGGGGGCGGGGCGGCACTTGGACCTGCAGCGCCCACTGGACCAGCCTTGCTTCCCAAGAGAGAGTCTGCCAGTGCAGGCGGGGGCAGTGGTGACGAGGCAAGTGGCACGCCCCCATCCAGCAGACGAGTCTGGTCCCCACCCACTGTCCACAAGGTGGAGATGGGCTTCAATGGGGGCGGCGGAGCAAACTGAAGGGGCAAGCAAGTGGGGTTACTTCGGGGGAAGAGGGAATAGGGAGCACGATCCAGGGGCACCATGGCCCCCTGGTGATCTCCCATCACACTCACTGTCTTCCTTTATCTCTTTGGACTTGTATATATTGTGGAGGGGGAACCACATTGCACCACCGCCAGCCCATTCCACTCTTTAGCCCCTTCCTTCCAAGGTATCCGGAATTAAGTCACCTTTCTTTCCCCTCTGGTGGGTATTCCAAAGCCCCAGTTCCATATAGGAGGGCCAACATGGTGGGGGAGGGAAAGGGGCGTGTAGAGCATCTTGAATTCACAGGGTCAAGGGTCAGGTTGTTGTAGTCTGTGCCTGAAGTCTGTGTTTGTGTTGTGGGGACAAGGCCTTTGAGCCCCACTGTTGTCCTAGAACCTACCCCTTCCTGCAGGATGTGACCCTTATTTCTATGCTCTCTCACAAACACACCTCCCCTGGGGATCCTCACTCAACTTGGTTCTCAATAGGGAATGGGTGGAAATAGGAGGGAGTAAGTCGTAGTACAAGCTTTTAATTTTTTAAACAGTGATTAAAATATTTATTGGTCATTTCACTTGGCTTCCCTATAACCCCTACGTGCTTATTGGGGACCTGACACCGGTGTGCGAAGCGGGAGTAATAGTTCTCAGGGAAGTGCATGGTGCGGGGAAGATCCTAGAGGGGAGTTTAGGTTTGGGGAGGGCTCAAATCCGGCGATGCTGGGTAGTCCAGGAGGTGGTGGCAGGGCTGAGGCGTCCACTGAAACCTGGAGAGGAAGTAACCGGAATATCCCTGCTTGACCAGTGGGGGATACATCCACCTCCACGGTCCTCACCTAACCTGAGCGGGGATTTCCTCGGCTCCTCCTGCTGTCCTTTGGAGGAAAGGAAAGCGAAAGTGAAAGGAGGAAGAGAAGGCTTCTCGGGGCTGAGGAGATCGCAGCGCCATGAAGCCCCTGTCCCTGCTCCTTGCTGTGACTTTGGGTGAGCGAACCCCGCGACTTCTCGCCCAGGAACAGGGGTGGGGAAGCGGAGAAGGAAGCCCCACCGAGCGTCGGCACTGTGTGTGTGGGGGGCGGGGGTTGGGTCATATGACATCGGCCGCCCAGTCACCCGCGGCCCGCTCCCCCAGGCCTGGCGACCACCGTCTCAGCAGGACCATCTGCGATCGAGTGTTGGTTCGTGGAGGATGTGGGCGGGGGCGGCCTGGCCAAGAGACCCGCTGCACTGCTTCTGCGCCAGGGACCCGAGGGACCGCCACCCCGGCCAGACCTCGACCCTAAGCTCTACCTCAAAGTGGACGGTGAGTCTTCCGGGACTCGCCCCCATCTCTGTGTACTCTGCCGAAAATCCCTCCTCTTTAGAACGCGCATTGACCTCGGGCCTGAGTTTCTCCCTCTTATCTAAACGAGTCTGGATTACCTCAAAGCTTCTCGCTACGAGGTACACTGTTCAACTGAAGTTTACTGAACCGTACCCTTCCAGTCCCGGGCAGTGACTCTACAGCTGCATTTCTTCCCCGATCTCACAGACCCCACGGGCACCCTGCAGGCTGCCTTCAGGAGGTACCCCCGGGGCGTCCCCGCACCACACTGCGAGATAAGCCGATACATCCCGCTCCCTGCCTCCGCAAATTGGGCCAGCGGCCTGACCCCGGAGCGGAGCTGCCCGCGGGCCCTGGACGGGGCTTGGCTGACCGTCAGCATGTCCAGCTCGGTTCTTAGCCTCTCCAGCCTCTTGCGTCTCCAGCCAGAGCCTCATCAGGAGCCTGTTCTTATCACCGTGGCAACAGGTAGCTGGGGAGGGGAGATAAGAGATGGAGGGGGAAATTCTAACCATTCTGATTACCTGGACTCGCAGTATGGTCTTAAGCTAATCATTTCTGCACTCAGGGTTCAGTTTCCGTTTTGTAAAGCGAGATAGTTTAGCTAGAATTAATCGGCCTCTAGTGCTCCTCCTAGCCCTGAACCAGTAAGATAAAAACCAACCGCGGTTTGGGGGCTGGACTTCGTGGTGCTTTGAAGGGCGGGGCTTTGGAGAGGCGAGGTTTCTGGGCATCAAATTTTGGGATATTTGTAAGGTTATGGAGTAGGGAGGTGTTTAGAAGCTGGAACTTTTTTTCTCCGCTCCTCTCAGGTCTGTATTTTGTTAGGCTACCCCCTAGCTTTGCGGTACACCCTGTTTCAAATACCAATCTTCGACCCTCACCCGCTCCCACAAGCCCAATGAGGCAATCAACAAAGCAATGGCTGTTGCTCTAAAGTGCATTTTCCTTCCCTTAGGCACGTTGGTATGTGCTATGATTCCCCAAACAGTGGGCTCTAGTGGGCTAAAGGGACGTGGCGGGAGACCACCTATGGCGTGGTACAGTGCGGTCCTAGGGTCCAGACGTCTGACACCTTGCTGGGCAGTGGGTTTCTAAGTCTGGATTGGAGCAGATCTGACCTGGATGTCTATGAGCTCTTGCTTCTTCTCCCTGTGAGGCCAGATAGTTACAGGTAGAGTCCTTGGCTTCTCAATCTTGTCCCAACCTGATAGATAGGTCAGCCGCAATGGAGCTCCTGCTTCCCTTCCCCGCTTCCTTTTCCCTTAATCACTGGTAGAGAATCACACATAGGAATATCACACATATTCCTCTGTTGAGCACTACTGTCCCCACTACTGTCTGAGACTCCAAAAACCTCTACTGTGTCAGCAGCTCCCACACTGGGCAGAGGCAGAAGAAAACTGCTCTTTGTGGGGACAGTAGTGCTCAACAGAGGAATATTTCCTAGGGCTGCTGGCTTCACTATGAGGTGGTGATGAGAATATTTCTCTCTGAGTTTGTTCTTCCACCTGTAAAAGGTGCATACCATTTCCCACCTGCCTTTTAGTTGTGACTATCAAGGGAAGCATTGTGTTAATTTATTCACTGATTGAATAAATATTTGTTAGCACTAAGAAAAAGGGCTCAGGAGTTCTTTGATAAGGTTGCAAATAACACTTATGTTGGAAACTTCTAAAATATCCCCAAACCACAGGGCATTGAGGCGCACTGCTGTAATCACAGCAGCTTGGGATACTGAGGCAGGAGGATCACAAGTTCAAGGCCAGTCTCAGCAACTTAGTGAGGCCCTCTCAAAAATAAAAAGGGCTGGGGATGTGGTTCAATGGTTGAGCATCCCTGGGTTCAATCTTCAGTACCAAAGTGTGTGTGTGTGTGTGTGTGTGTGTGTACACAACAAAACCTGGGTCCCTTTATAGGAAAATTAAATCAATATATGGGAGCTGTGTGTGTAGCTCAGTGGTAGAACACTTGCCTGTTATGCTTAAGGTCCTGGGTTCCAAATCCAGCATTGGAAAAAAAAAAAACAACAACAATATGTGGGGTGGTCCTGAATACTGTTAAGGTCACAAACGTTATCAGGTGTAGATTGTGCCCTCAAAGAGGTTCTCAGATTTCTCATAGATAATCCTAACATAAAGTAGAAAGTGACTTGTGGGGCTCAGTTGGTAGAGTGCTTGCCTCACATGTATAAGGTCTTGGGTTCTATCCCCAGCACCACAAAAAAAAAAAAAAAAAAAAAAAAAGAAAAGAAAAAAGAAAGAAAGAAAGAAAGAAAGTGACTTGTGTATGGCTGAGGGTGTAGCTTTGTGGTACTTAGTGCCAGTGCTTAGAATGCACTGAAGGCCCATTTCTAATGGCCTTCTAAAAAACATTTCTTTTTTTTTTTTTTAATTTTTTTAAAATTTTTTCTTTTCTTTTTTTTTTTTTAAGAAAGAGTGAGAGAGAGTGAGAGAGAGTGAGAAAGAGGGAGAGAGAGAGAGAGAGAACTTTAATATTTATTTTTCAGTATTTGGCGGACACAACATCTTTGTATGTAGTGCTGAGGATCGAACCCGGGCCGCACGCATGCCAGGCAAGCGTGCTACCACTTGAGCCACATCCCCAGTCCTAAAAAAAACATTTCTAATTGATTAGGGACTATAAAAGCTATTATTATGATGTAACATTAGAAATGGAATCTCTTTAGGGTCAGATATCATTGATAATTAATTTTTACTTTTTTTAAAAAATTATGTGAAACTGAGGATTGAACTCAGGAGTGCTCTACCACTAACTTATATCCCCAGTCCTTTTTATTTTCTATTTTGAAACTCTCACCAAATTGTCCAGGCTGGCCTCAAACTTGTAATCCTCCTGCCTCAGCCTCCCAAGTAGCTGAGATTACAGGTGTAGACCACTACATTATGTATTATAAATACACTTTCTTGGGTTTTTTTGTTGTTGTTTGTTTGTTCGTGTCATGTGGTGCTAGGGACCATGTGTGCTAGGCAAGAGCTTCCACTGAGCTATCACTCCAGCCCTCAAATATATATATATATTTTAATATTTATTTTTTAGTTATCGGAAGACACAACATCTTTGTATGTGGTGCTGAGGATTGAACCCGGGCCGCATGCATGCCAGGCAAGCGCTACCACTTGAGCCACATCCCCAGCCCCTCAAATATATTTTTTTGGCATATTTTGGGTATATAGTATTTAATTCTCACCTTTTTGTTTTTGTTTTTGTTTTTTTGGTACTGGGGGGGGGAGGATTGAACTCAGCCCACTCAACCACTGGGCCACACTCCCAGCCCTTTTTCATATTTTATTTAGAGACAGGGTCTCACTGAGTTGCTTAGTGCCTCGCCATTGCTGAGGCTGGCTTTGAACTCACAATCCTTCTGCCTCAGCCTCAGGAGTCACTGGGATTACAGGCATGCACAACTGCGCCTGGCTAATTTTCACCATTCTTTTAGAATATTTTTGTGTAAATGTTAAAGATACACAAAAGGGCTGGGGATGTATGTAGCTCAGTGATAGAGTGCTTGTCAAGGTCTTGGGTTTGATCTCTAATACCACAAAAGCAAAACAAACAAAATTCCCCATAAAATTAGAGAACATGGTGAATGAACTCCTCTATGTCCATTTCTACCCATTATGCAGTTGGAGAGTTATAAAATTTTATCAAATTGTTTCACTTACCCTCCCTCTTTTTATTTACTTATTTTTACGGGTACTGAGGATCGAACTTAGTACCTCACATGTGCTAGGCAAGACTCAACCACTGAGCTACAACCCAGCCTCTTTTTTTTTTTTTGAAGTGTTTGAAGGTATATTCCAAGCACCATATTATTTTACTCATAAGTACTTCAGAATGCATCTCTATTAAATAAGGGTTTTAAGAAAACTTAATCACAATATGTTTATCATACCCAACAAAACAAGTAATAATTCCTTAGTATCATCTTGATCTGGGGATGTAGTTTAGTGGTAGAGTACTTGCCTAGCATGCTCTGGGTTGGATCCTCAGAACTGTAAAACAAACACCTATTGATTTTTGGGGGGAAAAGTGGTCACTTGTTCTGTAGAATTTTCTTCATCCTGAAGTTGGCCAATTTTTTCCTCCTGTGTCATTTATCTTATTCCACTTTCCTCTATATTTCCTATAAATTGGTAGATCTAAAGATTTAGATTTGTTTGTTTATTTATTTATTGGTACTGGGGATTGAACCCAGGGGCACTTAACCACTGAGACACATCCCCACCCTTTTTTTGTATTTTAGAGACAGGGTCTTACTGATTAGGGCCTCATTAAGTTACTGAGGCTGGCTTTGAACTTGTGATCCTCCTGCCTCACCTCCTGAGTGGCTGGGATTACAGGCAGGCGTCACCACCTCTGGCTAGCTTTGATTTTTTTTTTTTCAGTAATATTTGATAATTAGTTGTTATTCACTTTTTTTTTTTTTTTTTTTGCTATACTGGGAATTGAAGCCAGGGGGCGATCTACAGAGCTACATTCCCAGTCCTTTTTTAGCGACTCACTAATTTGTTCAGGTTGGTTTGGAACTTTGGATCTTTCTGGCTCAGTCTTTGGTATAGCTGGGAATACAGGACCAGACCACCAAGCCTGGCTGGGTTTACTTCTGTATTCCTACAGAGTACAATTTGAAGGACGCAGGTCTAAAATTGCTTTCCATAGTGCTTATTAAAGATCACTATTGCAGGGCATGGTGGGGCATACCTGTAAAACCAGCTATACTGGAGGATTGAGGCAGGAGGATGGCAGAATACCCCTGGGTTCAATTCCCAGTTAAAAAAAAAAATGTCACTGTTAAATTGAGAGTTAAACTGTAAAATCTTTAGATATTTATTAATCCTGATTTTCTTTTTTTTTTTTTTTGTACCAGGGATTGAACACAAAGGCACTTAACCATTGAGCCACATCCCCAGCCCTTTTTTGTATTTTATTTAGAGACAGGGTCTCACTGAGTTGCTTAGGACCTTGCTAAATTGCTGAAGCTGGCTTTGAATTCGTGATCCTCCTGTCTCAGCCTCCTGAGCCACAGGGATTATAGGCATGCAGACACTGCACCTGGCTAATCCTGAGTTTTACTTTTGAATAGCTTTTTTTTTTTTAAATCAGGATTAAGAAAAATCCAGAAACATACTTTTGAATTGCTTTTATTTATTTTTTTAAATCAGGATTAAGTAAAATTGCACTTTTTTTTTTAACTAAACAATTGACTGAGACAAGATGCTATGTTGGACTTGAACTTTGCCCACATGCTCCCCACCCTTGAGGCCACTGCATCTCTGGCTCCAAGTCAGTCTCTCTCTCTCTCTCTCTCTCTCTCTCTCTCTTTAACTAAACTTTTCAGGAAAGTTTAACTTCATAAGCCTCAGAAACTAATATTAAAAATAAATAACCAAGGTGTGGTGCTTGAACCTGTAATTTCAGCTATTTGGGAGACTGAAGCAGGAGGATGACTTAAGCCTAGGAATTCAAGACATCCTGAACAAAATAGCAAGACCTTGCCTCAAAAATAAATAAATAGTGCCCAGTGTGGTGGCCCTCACCTATAATCCCAGTGACTGGGGAGGCTGAGGCAAGAGGATTGTATGTTCAAAGCTAGCCTCAGCGATTTGGTGAGACCCTAAGCAACTTAGTAAGACCCTGTCTCTAAATAAATAATAAAAAGGGCTGGGAATGTGGCTCAGTGGTTAAATTTCCCTGGATTCCATCCCCAGTACCAAAATAGTACTAGTAGTAGTAGTAGTAGTAATAATAATAATAATAATAATAATAATAATAAACATAAATAGTAAATAATAGCAAATAGGAAATAATAGTAAATAAGGAAACAAAAATTTTTAGCAGTAGCACATACCTGTAATCCCAGTGTCATTGGGAGATTGAGGCAGAAGGATCCCAAGTTCGAGGCCAGCCTAGGCAACTTAGCAGAGACTCTGTCTCAAAATCAAATATAGAAAGGGCTGGGGATATAGTTCAGTGGTAGAGTGCTTATGGGTGCAACCCCCAGCACCCCAAAACATGATAAGAAAAGAAAAGTTACTTCTACATCAAGGACCTAGACATTTCTGGGAAGAAGTAGCAGTGGAACTGGCCTTGAAGGACATGAAGTGGTATTTAGATGTCTGAAGAAATAGAGGAAATACTGACTAGAGATGTAGCTCAATATAGGACACTTGCCTAGCATGCTTGAGTCCCTGAGTTGGATAGTTGGATCCCCAGCACCACAAAATAAAACAAAAGACATTAGAAACTGTAGAACCTCATAACCAAAGCAAAAAGATGGCCAACAATTAAAATTTAGTCACAAGAAAGGCTTTTTTTTTTTTTTTGTACCAAGGATTGAACCCAGGGACATTAACCACTGAGTCACATCCCCATCCCTTTTTATTTTCTATTTTCAGACAGGGTCTCACTAAGTTGTTTAGGGCCTCAATAAATTGCTTAGACTGACTTTGAACTTGTGAACCTCCTGCCACAGCCTCCTTAGCTGCTGGAAGTATAAGCAAAGAAAGGGATTCTAATGTGACTAGTTTTCAGGATGTGAAGCAGTCTGGAAAGGTCGTTTGGGGATTGAGTTTTCAAATACCTGAAGGCTGCGTTGTATTCTGTAGACGTTAGTGGACCATAAGAAGTTGTTTTTGTTTTTGCGGAGGAGTCATTTATCCCCCAAAGCCTGTTCTTTTCTTTGATTGTCACAAAATATATTAAGAATTGGCTCATGGGACTAGTGAGGAAAATATAGGTTAAGTGATGTATCTAGGAAGTCCATGATGATGATGAAGGTAGTGAAATTAGTAACTGCTAACATTTGTGGAGTATCTTCTATATGCTAGGCCCTGTTCTAAATACTTTATATGCATAATATTTTTTTAAATTTTTTTTAGAGAGAGAGAGAGAGAGAGAGAGAGAGAGAGAGAGAGAGAGAGAGAGAGAGAGAGAAAATTTTGATATTTATTTTTTAGTATTTGGCGGACACAACATCTTTGTTTGTATGTGGTGCTGAGGATCAAACCCGGGCCGCACGCATGCCAGGCCAGCGCGCTACCGCTTGAGCCACATCCCCAGCCCTATATGCATAATCTTATTTATTTCTTCAAAAGTCATAGGACATGGGTGTGTTAGTATTTTTTTAATATTTCTTTTTTGGGCTGGGGATGTGGCTCAAGCTGTAGTGCGCTCACCTGGCATTCGCAGGGCGCTGGGTTCTATCATCAGCATCACATAAAAATAAAGATGTTGCGTCCACTGAAAATTAATAAATAAATATTAAAAAAAAATTCTTTTTTAGTTGTAGTTGGACACAATACCCTTATTTTATTTATTTATTTACTCTTATGTGGTGCTGAGGATGGAACTCAGGGCCTCACACGTGCTAGGCGAGCACTCTACTGCTGAGCCAGAACCCCAGCCTGGGTGTGTTAGTATTATTGCCATGTTGCAAATGAAGAAATCTGAGAGTAATTAGGTAACTTAACCAAGGAATATAGCTTATAAAAAGAAGGGTTCAAAATTGAACCCAGGTTATGTAGCTCTAGCCTGCGTACCTTTAGCTACTGACTTCCTTGGTAACTGGGATTTTGAGGGGTTTTTGTTTCTTTTTTGAGTCAGTGTCTTAATAGATTGTCTAGGCTGCCCTTGAACTCCTGGGTTCAATTAATCCTCCTGCCTTAGCCTCCTGAGTAGCTGGGACAATAGGTGTGTGTCAACATGTCTAGGTGGCAGTTGGGATTTTTTTGGGGGGAGGTGGTGGTACTGGGGATTGAACCTAGAGGCACTCCAACACTGAGTTACTTTCCCTGCCCGTTTTATTTCTTGAGACAGGACTTGCTAAGTTGCCCAGGCTGGCCTGGAACTTGCAATCCTCCTGCCTCAGCCTCCCAAGTTGCTGTGATTATAGGAGAGCACCACTGCACCAGTTGGCAGTTGGAATTTTTAATCAGGCAAGTGACCTGAGCAGACATGTAGCCACACTGTTTGATTACAGGGTAAAGTAGGGGTTGAAGGAGAGAATGACAATTGAGAGACCAGAGAAGAGGCTATTGTAATTGTCCAAATGTATGTTGTAAAGTACCTGAGTTGTAAACAGGTATGAGATTGTGATGAGAATAGCACATGACATATTATTTTTGGCAATTTGCTTTTCTCTCATATCTCCTCCCCTCCCCTCTCACGCTGTCTTCCCCAGTGGTGCTGACTGTCCTCACCCACACCCCTGCCCCCCGAATCCGACTGGGACAAGATGCTATATTGGACTTGAGCTTCGCCTACATGCCCCCAACCCTCGAGGCTACTGCATCTCTGGCCCCAAGTCCCCCTCCCTTTGGGCTGGAGTGGCGACGACAGCACCTGGGTAAGGGGCACCTGCTCCTGGCTGCAACTCCTGGGCTGGGTGGGCAGATGCCAGCAGCCCGAGAAGGAGCAGTGGCGTTTGCTGCTTGGGATGATGATGACCCATGGGGCCCATGGACTGGGAATGGGACCTTCTGGCTGCCTGCTGTGCGACCCTTTCAGGAGGGCACCTATCTGGCCACTGTACACCTGCCATACCTGCAAGGACAGGTCTCCCTGGAGCTTACTATGCACAGTGAGTAGGGCCAGATGTCTCTGGGGGTAGAGGGTGGCCACTGGGGTTAGGAGGATACAATGACAGAGGGAGGGGTGATGAAAAAGAGGGGCCCTGGGAATCAGAGAAGCAGTAGTGTGGGGTGGAGAGTCCCTGGGGATCTGATGGACTTTGGCTTGGAGATTCCTGTGAAGCACTCATGGGGACAGTGTGTTCCCCATTCTTGGAGAATACCCCTTGTCATTTTGGGGGAAGCTGGAGAGTAAGCTGAGGTAAGACATTGTGGACTGACTTCTCATGTTCATTTCCTTCTCTTTCCCCAGAGCCCCCCAAAGTGTCCCTGTCACCAGCACCCCTTGTTTGGGCTGCCCCAGGGGAGGCACCTCCAGAGTTGCTGTGCCTTGTGTCCCACTTCTACCCTTCTGAGGGCCTGGAGGTAGAGTGGGAGCTCCGGGGTGGCTCAGAGAGTGGATCTCAGAAGGCTGAGGGGCAGAGGTGGCTCTCCTCTCTGCGCCACCATTCAGATGGCTCTGTCAGTCTCTCCGGACACCTACAGCTGCCTCCAATCACTGCTGAGCAGCATGGGGCTCGGTACATCTGTCGTGTCCACCACTCCAGCCTGCCCGCCTCAGGGCGCAGTGCTGAGGTCACTGTGGAGGTGGCAGGTAAGACCTAGGGGCACTGTGGAGCCCAGGTGATGCCTCGGAAGACACGAAGTTCACTCTCTTTTCCATCTGCCAGGTTTCTCTGGGCCCTCCCTTGAGGATGGCATAGGGCTCTTCCTGTCTGCCTTCCTCCTCCTGGGACTCTTCAAGGTGCTGGGCTGGGTCGGTGAGTGTGACACTATCCCTACCATGGGAAGGACAGGAGCTAGACACCATTCCTCTGCCCTCCCCCTCTATATTCCCACATCCCAACCCCTCTTAATTTTTCTCCACAGCTGCCTACCTGATCATTCATAAGGATTCCAAGGAGAAGGTAAACAGTGCTCCATTTCCTCTTATCTTCTTCCCCTTATTTAATCCCTCTCTTCCCAACTCATCACCCATGGAGGGAGGCTGCTGCTGTGGTGGGCAGAATCAGACTTGGAATTCACAGAGACTTGCCCTACATTCTAACTGTAGGGCCCCTTGAACATGCTTAAACTGCATCTGTTTCCTTGGATGTCTTGATTTAAAAAAATTACTTAGGCAGTGCTGTCCAATAGAAATATAATGTAAGCCACATATGAAAATTTGAATAATCTAGTAATCATATTAAAAAAGTGAAAAGAAGTTGATTGTGGTGGTGCACATCTGTACTAGGGAGGCTGAGGCATGAGGATCACAAATTCCAGGCCAGCCTGGGCAACTTAAGTCTCTGACTGGAAATAAAATTTTAAAAAAGGGGAGGGGGTGTGTAGCTCAGGGTAGAGTGCTTGCCTAGCATGTTTATAGGCCCTGGGTTCAATTCCCAGTATTGCAAAAAAGGAAAAAGTAAAATTAATTTGATGCTTTATTTAATCAAATCCAAAATACTGTTATGTAGACATAAACAATATAAGAAATTATAGGGCTGGGGGTGTGGCTCTGGATTCAATCACTAGTGTCAAAAAGAAAAAAAAAATATATAGAGAGAGGGAGAGAGAGCCTTTTTTCTAACCTAAGTGTTCACAGCTGGAGTTGATTTTAAACTATCAGCACATCAATTCACATTAGCCACATTTCAAATGCTCAGTAGCCATATGTGGCTTCCACATTGGTGGTACCTTGACTAACAAAATGGTGGCTACCACATTGCACAGAGGAGCTCTGGATGACTATTAGGGGGATTAGGATCTGTTAGAAAATGCAGGAGACAAAGCACTCAGTACAGTAAGTGGCAGACAGAAAATGTGAGCCCCATCTCTCTCCCACCTGCTGGACTGACCATGGGCAAGTACCTCACCCCACCTCCTGAAACCCCCAAATTCCTCACTTCCTTCTTATTTTCTTCCAGAAAACACAGTGAAGGCACTCAGCACTACCCTGTGGAAGCTACCATCATCTCTGGCCCTAGCTACTGTAGCAGCTCTCCCAAACAGTACCCCATCACCTGCTCCTACTCTCTCAAAACTTCCTACACTGGATGGCTGGAATTTTTTTTTTTTTTTTTTTAAGACAAATCTTATTGCATTTGTCTTCTTAAAACTCTTGGGCAGTGGTTCTCAAAATTTTTGGTATCAGGACTTTCTTAAAAATTATCAAAGTCAGGCCTGTTGGCACATGCCTGTAATTAGGTGAGCCTCAGCAATTTAGTGAGGCCCTAAGCAACTTAGTGAAACCCAGTTTCAATAAAAAATAAAAAAGGCTGGGGATGTATCTCAGTGGTAAAGTGCCCTAGGCTCAATCCTCAGGGCCAAAAATCAAAGACTCTCAAAAGCTTTTGTTATCTGTGCTATAACTATTGATATTTATTGTACTAAAACCTAAAATAGAAAGATTTTAAACACGAGAATACATAAATACACATTCTATTAGTTTTGAAAGCCATGGTGTCAATACATATCATGTAGCTTCTGGAAAACCCCGCATGTACACTCTTAGAAAATTATAATGAAAAATGCAAATAACATCTTTATAGAGTTGTTAAGTTTTAACCTCAAATACCCACTGAAATTGTCTTGGGGACCTCTGGGACAGAAACCAACCTTGGAGAACCAGTGCTCTGGGGTAAATTCATTCTTCCTGCTCCGTCCTGTGAGTCCCCCCACCCTGCCCGAACACTGCCTACCTCTCCAGTCCTACCAGGTGCTCCCCAGCCCTCCTCTCAATGCTCATTAACACACAGCTATTCCTTTCTTTCGATGAACCAAAGGCCTCCCACCAGCCTCGTGTTCCGCAGCTTGATTCCCTCTGCCTGGCTCCTTCCCTGGGCCCCCGACTTAGGTCTGCCTCGTGATTCCCCTCAGACAGTCGCGTGTCTGTCTTGTGAGGTTCACCACAGCTGTAGTTAAGTGATTGTGAGAATCGTGGTTAAACGCCCGTCTACCCTCCCGGACTGTGGCTCCTGTGGCTCAGCGTGACAAGCCTGTGTGTCCTCTGCTGTATGACTGGCGCCCACTGGAGGGCGCTCATTAAACAGCTCCTGAACTTAGAACCGAGGAAGCCGCAGCACAAGGGGCTGGACGGTCGTCGGCCCGACGGATGGGGAACGGGTCTAGTGTGGGAATAAAGTAGTGTTCCAGTGCTTCCAACCGGATGTCGCATTCTCTTCCTTTTCCAAGCACAGTCACCTTTGGTCTCTTTCAATTACCCCGTCTCCCAAACGCCTCGGAGATATCCAATCTCCGGTGGCAACAGTGCAGAGTCACACACCCAGAGGCTCCAAAGACGCCTTAAGCAAACGCTACCTGGAACCTCCAACGAGCCGCGAGGACCGGAAAGGCCCCAGAGCCGAGTCTCAACCGGATGTGGCGGCTTCCTGCCCCGCCCCCAGGGGGTGGGCGGGAACTGAGTGCTCCTCAGAAAACCTGGCGTGGATTCGGTCCGTTGCACTCGTGGGTTGGGGCTGGGAGTGTAACCTTGTGGGGTGCAGTAACCGGGTCTTTTCCCGGCTAAAGCACTTTCCGCAATAGTGTTGGCCTTGTTCTTGCTGGTGAAACGAATGTCAAATTCTGCTCCTGCCCTCCTCCGGAGGCTGGAGACTGGAATTTTTATTCCAATTCAGTGAGGAGCGATGTGAGCTCCAGAATCCTGGAGAGGAGGGGCGGAGGACAGTGGAGGTGGGGACCCGAGCCCCTGCGTCTCGGCCCCAGGACGTCCAACGTTCCCCTAGTCCGCGGCTCTGGCTCCTGTCCTCACTTCCTTCCCTTTTTGGCTCCTGCTCTCGGAGCGGGCGGACGCGGGGGGGAGCGGAAAGGGCGGGAGGGCCCGGGAGCCCCGCGGGGGGGTGTAGGGGGGTGCGGAAAAGCCGCGGAGGGGACTCGGTCCAGGGACTCTGTAGAGGGCCGGAGACCGACAGGAACAGCGGCCCGGGACCCGCGCTGCCCCCACTGAGCAGGTCAGAGCCAGAGCACCGAATGACCCTGCCCGTCCTGTACTTGTGACCCCCTCATCCCTAAAATGCACCAAGGGCCCTCGTTTTCCACCCCTATTTTGCTCCCTCCCTCAGCCTTCCTGCAGGACTCCCATCCGGTTACCTTTACACTCACCCGCATTCTTTCCCTGTCCCGCTCCCCCACGCCCGCCTGACTCCACCCCACCCCCATCCCCGTCTCTCCCCAGGCGCCCCCATGGCCCGACCCCGCTGATTCCTTCACTTGGCCATGCTCCCGCGGCCCCTGCGGCTGCTTTTGGACACGAGCCCCCCCGGGGGAGTCGTGCTGAGCAGCTTCCGGAGCCGAGATCCCGAAGAGGGTGGGGACCCAGGTGGCCGGGCCGTGGGCGGGGGGCAGGAGGAAGAGGAGGAGGAAGAAGAAGAGGTGAGACGCGGGTGGTGGGAAGCAGGGGCAAACATATTTCGGAGACTCTCCGCCTTTCTCTCGGTGTCTCTGGGTTCCTACAGCGCTTCCTCCCTGCCTCAGTCATTTTCACGCCTATTGCTGTGTATCTGTCTTCCTGAAGCGGGGAGTCCTGGAGTCTCTGTCTTCTCTGTCAGTGTGACTCAGGATCTGCCCGCAGGAACCTGCCTTGTTCCAGTCTGGAACGTCTGGCTGGCAGTCCCTACGGGGCTCTGGGCCTCTCTGCCTTTGCCTGCCTGAGTTTGTCTCCCGGGGTAGCTGTGTCCTGGTCCCGGTCTTCCTCATTTTTGTTTGGAGGGGAGGGGTTTGTTTCCACAGTAACCAATTCCTCAGACTCTGGGATTGGGGAGGGAGCCCTCAGATTTCGTGACCCCTCCCTCCTTCCCTCCCTCTCTCCTCCTCTTCTACCCTTGATGTTAGATAGAGGCCGGGAAGCCTGGGTTCTGGGACCTGGAGGGACAATCTCAGCTGGGTAGAGTGTGGTTATCTGTTTTCTCTAGGGACTAATGGTGGTGGCTAGAAGCACGGTTTGGAGCTTCAGGAAGTTAGATTTTTACCCCACTTTGATGGTGCTTGGGATCTAACCCAGGGCTCTGCATGCTAGGCAAGCGCTGTACTACTGAGCTACATTTCCAGTCCCAGATGTTATATTTAAGGCCCAGAAGCCCTGGACTCCTGGGTCCAGACACTGGGTGAAGGCGGGGTGACTAGCAGGGCTGGTTTTTCGGGACCGGCCAGGGGGAGGGGCTGAGACCACGTGACTCTGAGTCTACCAGCCTCTCCCCCACCATCATTCCCACTTCCCCTTCTCCTTCCAGTACTGGGATTGGAGCAGCCACCTTCAGGGGGGGTCCTCAGGGCTGGGATAGTGGAAGCCCCACCCGAGAGACCTGGGGAAAGGGGGCCTAAGGGGACAGACTAATTCTTCTGGCTTGTCCGGTTTTTGGCGGGGAGGGCGGGGCACGCTGCTGTGCCTGTGCCTGATTTTTCTGCTTCTCAAGGTCTCTGGCTCTCTGCCTGTTTCTCTTCCCTCTTCTGCCCTTTGTACCCTGCTTTTTACTGTGCTGGGGTTCAGCTCTGGGGGGAAGGGGCATTGGGGATTTCCAGGATCCTGGTTTCTGCGTTCCATCCAATCCCCCACTGCAACCCCCCCGACTTTACCGGGTCCTGAGGCTGCTGGGGGGGGGCTGTCTGGGCCCCCGTGGGGGAGACCTGGGGTCACCAGCCCCCCCCACCCCTCGCACTCGTTGGTACTGTCCCCCTCCATCACAGGTGAGGGGTACAGAGGGAGGAGCAGGGCCTGGGGTGAGAGGGAGGGACAATGGAGATGGTATGGAGTTATCTGACTTCCTCTTCCTTGCTCCTCCAGGCCCCTGTGTCTGTCTGGGATGAGGAGGAGGATGGTGCCACCTTTACTGTCACAAGCCGCCAATATCGGCCTCTTGATCCCTTGGTGAGATCATGACTTTGGCTTCTCACCTCTGACCCCTCGTGTCCCAGTCCCTTTCCTCTGGCTGACTTTCTGACCAGAGTACGGGTTGGAGGTCCAGAGCCTACCACTCTGCTGTGTGACATAGGCTAAGTCCTTTGCCCACTTTGAATCTCATCAAAATGATTCTGGATCAACTTCTAAGTCTGGAATTGTCCCCAGATATCTAGGGGGCAGTGTTGAAGGAAAGGCCAGTGACCAACTGTCTGTGTCCTCCAGGCCCCCACACCTCCACCACGGTCCTCCCGACGGCTCCGAGCTGGCACCCTGGAGGCTCTGGTCAGACACCTGCTGGATCCCCGGACATCAGGGGCTGACATGACATTCATGTCAACCTTCCTAGCCACCCACAGGGCCTTCACCTCCACGCCTGCCCTGCTTGGGCTTGTGGCTGACAGGTCAGGGTCATAAGGAGCCAAAGGTCACGGAGGTGTTTTCTAAAGCTGGAACATCCATCCAAAGGAGTCAGAGCCATGAAGGGGGTGGGCAGGGGCGGAGGTGGTTGAGGGAGTTGGAAAGATGCACAGATAAGTTCTCTCCCCTCAGGCTGGAAGCCCTTGAGTCTCATCCTACTGATGAGCTAGAGAGGACAACAGGGTGAGTGATCCTATTCTCAACCTCAGTCTCCTCTGCCCAAGCTGTGGCTGGACCTCTGACCCCTGGCTGATTCCCCGTCTCCCAGGGTAGCCATCTCTGTACTGTCAACCTGGCTGGCCTCTCACCCTGAGGATTTTGGCTCTGAGGTCAAGGGTCAGCTTGACCGGCTTGAGGGCTTCTTGCATCGGACAGGGTATGCAGCTGGGGAGGGTGTTGGGGGGGGCAGCGCTGACCTCTTCCGCAACCTCCGGTCCCGGGTGGACCCCCAGGCCCCCGACCTTCCTAAGCCCCTGGCCCTCCCCGGCGACCCCCCTGCTGACCCCACGGATGTCCTGGTGTTCCTCGCTGACCACTTGGCCGAGCAGCTGACCCTGCTAGATGCGGTGAGACCCTGACCTTTGATCCCTATGTCCCTTGACCCCTTACTAACCTCTCCTTGACTCCAGATCCTTGTCCTTGCTTCCACCCCATTCCTAATCCAGTTCCTAGCCTCCTCCATCTACTGTTTTGACTTTTTCCCTTGGTGGTTACCCTTTCAAACCCTGTACCCTTCTGGTTCCCTGGCCACCTGAGATCCTCAGATCCCTGGTATTGGAAGGCTCAACTCACTTGACTGTGAACTTTAACCTTTGCCCTCTGCCCTGCAGGAACTGTTTCTCAATCTGGTCCCCTCTCAGTGCTTGGGGGGCCTGTGGGGTCACAGAGACCGGCCAGGACATTCCCATCTCTGCCCATCTGTCCGAGCAACTGTCACACAATTCAACAAGGTGGCAGGGGCTGTGGTTAGCTCTGTCCTGGGGGCCACCTCAACAGGAGAGGGACCTGGGGAGGTGACCAT
Source organism: Urocitellus parryii (assembly GCF_045843805.1). Classification (NCBI taxonomy): domain Eukaryota; kingdom Metazoa; phylum Chordata; class Mammalia; order Rodentia; family Sciuridae; genus Urocitellus; species Urocitellus parryii. The sequence goes on from NC_135538.1 coordinate 116,734,834, forward strand.
ACGCCCACTTCGACCTCCCCAGAGGGCCCGGCTCCTAGAGAAGTGGATCCGTGTGGCAGACGTAAGTAAGGATTGTCCTGTTGGGGACCATGGTGTGGAGAGGGGTCCCACAGCCTTGGCTTTCCTCTTGGACTCCCACAGGAGTGCCGACTTCTCCGAAACTTCTCTTCAGTTTATGCTGTTGTGTCAGCCCTGCAGTCCAGCCCCATCCATAGGCTTCGGGCAGCCTGGGGAGAAGCAGCCAGGTGGGGAGGCCAACGAGCTGGACTGAGGGTGGGAAGACAGGGTGACTAAGACAGGCCTGTCCTCAGGGCCTTTGTTCTCCTTCCCCCAGGGACAGCCTCCGAGTCTTTTCTAGCCTCTGCCAGATTTTCTCTGAGGAGGACAATTATTCCCAGAGCAGGGAGCTCCTCCTGCAGGTGAGGCCCTATTATCTGGCATACCCAAACTTTCTTGTGCCTACTTGCCACATATCTCCTTGTTTTGTCACCACCAGGAGGTGAAACTGCAGCCCCCTCTGGAGCCACACTCCAAGAAGTCCCCGAGGTCTGGTTCCCGGGGTGGGGTGAGTGATTAGCAGAGGGTTGGGGAGAGGTATGGAGTGCCTTCATAGGGAGAAGTCTGAGGGGTGGGAAGGGGAACCATAGGTGATTGAGGAGAATAAAAAGTTGTTCTCAGAGGCAATGAGGAGGGAAAGTATGGAGGGATATAGGATCCTTAGGCCAGAGACAGGGCCTCTGATCCTGACGTCTAACTTCAGGGTGTGGTCCCATACCTTGGTACCTTCCTGAAGGACCTCGTGATGCTGGATGCAGCCTCCAAGGATGAGCTGGAGGTCAGTGGTTTGTGTTTGCACTGTAATGATGTAACAAGGGGCCTTACAGTCAGGTAGACCTCCCTCCAAAAGGAGCTGGGAGGCCTAAGCAGCTGAGCCCAGGGTTCTGGAGCCAGGTTGCTGGGCTCTGGTTCTGTTTCTGTGACAAGATGCTTCACGATTTTGTTATCTGTAAATGGGAAACTAGTGGCAATATCTATATCAATCTATTATTTATGAGTTAAATGGATTCATATTTGTTAGGTACTTATAGCATGCTTGAAATGTTGGTATATAGAATTTGTTAATTAAACAAGTACTGAGGACTGGGGAGTAGCTCAGTAGGAGCTTACCTGCCTAGCATGCACTAGGCTCTGAGTTTGATCCCCAGCACTGAGAAAACAACAACAGATACCTTGAGCAAGTTCCTTGTCCTTTCTGAGCCCCATTTTCTCATCTGTAAAGTAGACACGTTTTTTACCTGAGTTATTAACTTAAAGGGTTAAATGGAGTGCTTAGGGCATGAGAGAGATAAGGAAGTGGGACAGGAAGGATGGAAGAGTCAAAGAGGCCAGCGGAGTGTAGTGTTTATGGGTTGGATGTGGTGGTGTGGTGTTTAGGAGAGGGAACATTCTCTCTGTTGCTTGGAAGGCAGGGTTAAGACTTTTACTCTTATCCCATTGTCCTTGCAGAATGGTTACATCAATTTTGACAAGCGTAGGAAGGTGAGAGGAATGCGTGGGCTGGATGTTGGACATCTTTATCTGTGTCCCAAGAAGAGAATGAGGGGGGAAATTGGGGGTCCCTGAGAGTTTTGGCTCCTGCAGTTGAGGACTCCTTCCCAGGAGTTTGCTGTCCTTTCTGAGTTGCAACGGCTCCAGAATGAATGTCGTGGCTATGACCTTCGACCTGACCCTGATATCCAACAGTGGCTCCAGGGGCTCCAGCCACTGACTGAGGCTCAGAGGTGACTGGCTGGATGAGGTTGGGAGTTCTGTCTAGGTACAGGGGCTTGGTTTCACATCCTGACCTCTACCCTTTGTTCCCTTCCCCAGTCATCATGTGTCCTGTGAGGTGGAACCACCTGGTACCAGTGATCATCCTGCCCCACGGGTGCTTCGGCCAACACTAGTCATCTCGCAGTGGACAGAGTGAGGGAGTCAGCAGCTGGGGGGTGGTTCCTTGGGAACTTGTCATTCTTCTCTGATCCTCCCAATTTCCTGCCACTGTAGGGTTCTGGGCTCTGTTGGGGGCCCCACCCCACTTGTATCCTGGGACCGGCCCGGTGTAGGGGGAGATGAAGTTCCTGGAACACCTGCCCCTTTGCTGACCCGAATAGCCCAGGTGAGTTCTGCTCTTGACTTCTGGTTTTCACACTGACCCTGACTCTGTAAATGTGTTTTCCTTAACTTCCCTGTCTTCATGCTAGTCTTCCATGTCATTTGTCTTAGCATATGAAGTGGCCATCTGTCTCATCTCTGGATTCTGCCCTGGAAAGCAGTCCCTCCCTGCATAGTCCAGCTGACCCCAGCCACCTCTCGCCCCCAGCCTCCTCTCCTAGGCCCTCTCGAGGCCACCGCCGCTCAGCCTCCTGTGGGTCCCCATTGAGTGGGAGTACAGGAGAAGGAGCCTCCAGGGGAACTGGATATGGGGGAGGGGGATCTTGTCCAGGGGCCTCTGATTGCCGAATCATCCGAGTCCAGATGGAACTGGGGGAAGATGGCAGTGTCTACAAGAGCATCTTGGTGAGGAAGCCTGGGGCTGGGGCTGGGGGGTAAAGGATGGTGCTTTGTTGAACCAAAAATGTTGTCTTAAATTTGGGGAGCTAAATCGATTTGAATGTAGTTTTAATTTTGTCCTTTAGTTTTAGCAGTTTGGTTTATTTTGAAGGCTACTATGCATTACCTTGAACTTCTGAAAGTCATTTAGACTTCAGAACCAACAGCAATTACCCCACAGGGAAATAGCCCTATCTCATGGGACACCATTTGAGCTTGTTTTTAGGGTACAGGGAACCACCATATTGGGTTTCCTATTAATTTTTAAAGTGTTAGACACAGGTAAACCTGTTTTTTTTGTTGTTGGGTAGGAGGTTGAAAGATAGTAGGTTGGTAGGATGGGAAATGGATCATTATAGTTGATTTATTGCTCTTTTGGTCTCCTGTCCTGCTAGGTGACAAGCCAGGACAAGGCTCCAAGTGTCATCAGTCGTGTTCTCAAGAAAAACAATCGTGATTCTGCAGTGGCTTCAGAGTTTGAGCTGGTACAGCTGCTACCAGGGGAGCGAGGTCAGAGGCCAGGAGGGAAAAGAGACTTATGGGGGGACTGGTACCCATCAGTAGAATGCTTCAACAACTGGGTGGTTGTTGGAGGGGATGACTATTTATGTTGACACCCACCTCTGATCTACAGAGCTGACCATTCCACCTTCAGCTAATGTCTTCTATGCTATGGATGGAGCATCTCATGATTTCCTCCTCCGACAGCGGCGAAAGCCCTCCACTGCCACACCGGGTTCTGCCAGTGGCCCCTCTGCCTCAGGAACTCCCCCAAGTGAGGGTGGAGGGGGCTCTTTTCCCAGGATCAAGGCCACAGGGAGGAAGATTGCACGGGCACTATTCTGAGGAAGAAGCCCTATTGGCTTACAGAGGTCATGGTGTTCAAACCAGATGTGGGTAGCCATCCTGAATGGTGTCAGTTACATCACATTGGGACAAATTCTGAAAGGTGGCTAGCCACCCTGGGGCAGTGAAGTGCCACTCATTTATCAGGCAGCAGAGAAATTCAGCCATGTGGGAGCTGGTAATCTTGTAACCAAGTCAGATACCTGTATACAGCTCCTCACCTCTCAAGAATACGGCACACAGAAAAGAGCACCAGTTTCTGATTCCTGCCACATCCTTGCATGTGAAAGGCCAAGGAAAGGCCTACAGGCTCTGAGCCCCAGGGCAGAGGGGAAGGCAAGAAGTAGGTTCTAGTGGGAATTCCTTTTCCCACTGTGGGGCTTCCTGTCACTGTGACAACACTAAGATAATAAACCAAAACACTACCTGAATTTTACTCCCCCGTCCTTGCGGTGCATATGAACTGGCTACTGGTAGTGGGGGTGGGGAATTTGATGAAGATGTACACAATGTTTTCTCCCATGAAAAGCTGCAAGTAAGGTATTGGTGGAAATGGTTTCCTTAGAATGATTTGTTTCCCTTCAGGAACTTCTCCACCCCTTATTCCTTTATTTACTCTTAAAATTCTTCTCTTCACTGGTCAGGCCTTATCAAGAGGTAGACACCAAATTAAAGTGATCTGTATAAAGGGGCTGGGGTCGTATCTCAGTGGTAGAGTGCTTGCCTGGCATGTGCAAGGCCCTGGGTTCAATCCCCAGTACCACAAAAACAAAGTGATCAGTATGGAGAACTACTGGGGGCAAATTTGTTAAGAAACAAGTTTAGGACAAATCAAAGAACAACAGTTTGTAGATAACACAAACTTGCAGGAGATTTAAATAAATTTAAGCTACATTCAGATAAACTTTAAGAGGCTAAAAAGAACTAAAAGAGATACCAGGGCCGTTTGGAGGCTGACAAGTATTAATAGCAAGGAGGCTAAACACATTTTTGTCCTGGGGTCCCAGATGAGAAAAATGTGAGTTTCTTCAATTAAACTGATCCCCCAAATATGCTATATCATGTATATCCTTCTCAGGCTTCTTAAAGGGTCAAGCTAGCCAAAATAAAGGAAAGTAAATGGTTGTATACACAGGCAAGCAGGTTTGAAACATTTCAGAGTAGTTTCAAGAAAAGAAGGCTCACTCTGTCAGATTCCAGTATCAAGAATCTGGACCTGGGCTGGGGATGTGGCTCAAGCGTGCGGCCCGGGTTCGATCCCAGCACCACATACCAACAAAGATGTTGTGTCCGCCGAGAACTAAAAAATAAATATCAAAAATTCTCTCTCTCTCTCTCCCCTCTCTCACTCTCTCTTAAAAAAAAAAAAAAAAAAAAAAAAGAATCTGGACCTAAGGGAGTAAGGCAGAAGGTGTATGTATAAGGTGAAAGGGCTGGGAAAGGTTGGAGACAATTATGACAGAAAGGGATGGTCAAAAACAGAGTCAAGTATTTTTACATTTTATTAGCTACAATACTATAGACCCTAGAGCTGCCTCATTCCCTCCCATCCCCTTTCCCCCAGCCATGGGGTCAGGCCTTTCCAGGAGCCCCTGCCTTTGCTGCCTGAGCCCGTTGAAACTCCTGTTGTAGCTGAGCAAGGGTCTCCCTCTGTTGCTCAGACTGTCGCTCAAGGTCTCGTAGCTGGGATTCGTATCGCTTACTGATGAAATGCAAGAGAAACAAGCAGAAAAGGAAAAATTAGTGGGACTTACCATTTTGAGAGGGTACTGAAGAAAGAAAGAAATTGTTGGAAAAGTTGAGATCTAAGGGACAGAGAAGGGGACCAAAGAGGAAGGAGCTGGGAGAACTGTATAACTGAGGAATATGATGGAGAGCCACTCTACACAGGTCCCTCAACATTTATACTCCAACAGTGTCAGTTGTGGCACAGGGTGGTAGAACAAAGACTTACATTTCAGCTGTTATATAGTCCAGTCTCTTCCCCACTGTGGCCCGAGCTTCCCCCAGCTCCTGTTTGACCAGCACAGGACCCAGAAGTTTAAAGACCACGTTGGACCCATCCAGCAGGGCCAGTTCCTAATGAAGGGGTGGAAAATATATCATCAGAACCACTGCCAATACAAGTCTCTTCTTAGCCCGTAAATCCCAGTCCCTCACCTCTTTTACGATATTATTTTCTGTTAGTTGTGCCTCAAGCTTCTGCCTCCCTGACATGGATTTACTCAAATCTGGGGGGTGGGAGGGAGGAAAGACACGATTAGAGACATCAAACATGCTGCTGACTACCACAACCCTTTCAGAAGAAAATGGATGTAATAATTAGACAAGGATGGGGTCAATGGTAGGGCAGAAAATTAAGGCGGGGAAGCGCCTGCACGCCATAGCCCGAATGGAGCGGTAAATCTTATTGGTATGGCTGGGTTGTGTATGCATTGGGGCGAGGCCACACCGAACCTGCTTCCTTACCTTTTTGTAGCTGTTGATATTTCTCCACTTCTCCCTGCAGCTTCTTTTGGATCAACTCAGCCATGGCGGGGACGAAAGCCTGCTGGGAGCTGGTTGGGGGGGCTGGGTCTCAAGCCCTGTAAGAAGCCCGACCTCCCTTTTCTGGCCGGGCCTGCGAAAATGACAGCTCTTGAAAGGCAGTCTCTCCTTTTCCGGGTTATCGACGGTATCCTCGTCCCAGGAGATGGAGAGTGAAACGAGACCCCAAACCCCTCGATCGAAACCCTGACCTACTCACGTTCTCCCTTCTGTATTAATAAACCCGGAAGTAAACAAGGAATTCTGGGAAAAGCATGGCGCCGGAAGCTACCATTTAATACATGCCGGGAAATGTAGTATCTAGTTCTGTCTTGTTTAATGAGCGGTCTTCTGCTAAAATGATTGTTCTCGGTAGTTTTAGAAAAGTTGAGGAACCGAACACAGAAAAGGAAATGCATTGTTACTTTGTCCTTGGCCTTCCACTTGCATTTGTTTCATTGCTCGGGTATGCTGCCCTTAGGAAGAAGCTGCCCTTAGGAAGAACCTGCTCCGCCCCTCAAAGGAGAACGTGCCCTCACTCAAGATGGCGCCAAGAGGCTTCAGATATGACCGGCGCTGATTGGATGAAGAGAAAGGACTTCCGGAAGTCTCAAGTTGACTGTGGGACTGCCAAGAGTTTTGCACGCGGATTGTTCGGGTGGGCGAGATGGAGACAGCCCCCAGGCCTGGCAGGGACGTCCCACTCAAGAAGGACAAACTTCAGGCCAAGAGGAAGGTAGAGACCTCCCTGAGTGGGAAAATAAGTTATTTGCTGCGGGGTCGGGAGTCAGGGCTTGGGCTGAGGAATATCAGGCCTTTTGATCTGCCCGTAGAAAACGCGGCGATACTGGGAGGAAGAGACTGCTCACACCGCTGCGGGGGCCTCTCCGGGGCCCCCTCGTAAAAAGAAGAGAAATGGGGAGCACCGCCTCCAGAAGCCAAAGAACACTCCCATCTCCAAGAAGTCTCGGATCTCCAAGAAGCCTCAGGTTCCAAAGAAACCCCAAGAACGAAAGAAGCCGGAGCCCCAGCGGAGCTTGTCCGGGGTGAGCCTAGGACCTGATAGGGTGGCAGGACAGATCTTTTATGCTTTGAGAGTGAGAGGTATGGGGTCAAACAGAGCCTGTACCTCATTGCCTCATTCCCATCCCAGGCCCAGGACCCATTTCCAGGCCCCGCCCCCGTCCCTGTGGAAGTAGCCCGGAAGTTCTGTCGTATTGACAAATCCCAAAAGGTGAGGACAGTAGACAGTGGGGAAGGATTGAGATTGGGAGTGTCTCTATGAGTTGGGTGGAGGCTGGCTGGACTGGGTCTCCCGTGAACCTGTCTATTCTTTGGTTCTTTACCTGTTCCTTCCCATCAACGTTGTAGTTAACACGTTTGAAGTCCAAAACCCGAAGCAAACTTGAGGTGGCTGAAGCAGAGGAAGAAGAGACAAGTGTCAAAGCTGCTCGTTCTCAGCTGCTGCTTGCTGAGGAACCTGGGTGAGTGGACCCCAACCTGACCTTCTCTAGCAACTGCTTTACAGAACTCTCCTTTGACAGTGTGTGTGTGTGTGTGTGTGTGTGTGTGTGTGTGTGTTTTGTACTGGGGATTGAATCCTTTTGAAGCTCTACAACTGAGCTATGTCCCCAATCCTTTTTATTTTATTTCATTTTATTTTATTTTTTGAGACAGGATCTCCCTAAGTTGCTTAGGGCCTTGCTAAGTTGCTGAAATTGGCTGTGAACTTTAGATTCTTCTGCTTCAGCCTGTCCACTTGCTGGGAGTACAGGCATGCATCACCACAATGGGCTCCATTCCTCATTTTTATGTTTTTATACCCATCTAATATTAGGAAGCTTTGCTGCAATTGTAATCATTACTTTCAGGTTTCTGGAAGGGGAGGATGGGGAAGACACAGCAAAGATACGCCAGGCTGATATTGTGGAAGCTGTGGATATTGCAAGTGCAGCCAAGGTGAGCTTGTGGAGGGAAAGGGGCCAGTGGGTTGATTGATGGTGCAGGAAAAGAGAGGAATGGTGACTTGGCAGAGGAAATTACCCAGGGGAGCTGATTTTTTTTCTTGATTTTCTTGATTGTGTATGGTGCTTGGGATTAAACCCGCTGCCTTGCATATGCTGAGCAAGCACTTGACCACTGAGCTACAACCCCAGGCTCTGGATACATTTTTTTACTCTTTTCCTTTTTCAGCACTTTGACTTGAATCTGCGACAGTTTGGACCCTATAGACTTAACTACTCTCGAACTGGGAGGTGAGACTGAATTCCAATCACTGGTGTTTGTGCATGTGTGTTTGTTTCTGGGGATTGAACCCAGGGCCTCATACATGTATGTCTAGCCCATGCTGTGCCACTAAACCATACTTTATACTCTTAGGCTCCAGTGACTCTTTTTTTTGAGTACCAAGGATTGAACTCAGGGGCACTCAACCACTGAGCCGCATCCCCAGCCCTGTTTTGTATTTTATTTAGAGACAGGGTCTCACTGAGTTTCTTAGCGCCTCGCCGTTTCTATGGCTGGCTTTGAATTTGGGATCCTCTTGCCTCAGCTTCCTGAGCCGCTGGGATTACAGGTGTGTGCCACTGTGCCTGGCCTCCAGTGACTCTTGAATTAAGATATGGATGTGTTTACTTAGCTATACCACCTGTGCCCTCTTCAGCTATATATGTATGAATGGGTTATTCATGAGGAGTGTGCACATTTGTCGTAACATATTTCTTCTCACTTGGAAAGAAGGAGCTTGTGTGAGGCACACCTTAAATTATCTGAGTCAGGGCTGGGGATGTGGCTCAAGCGGTAGCGCGCTCGCCTAGCATGCGTGCGGCCCGGGTTCGATCCTCAGCACCACATACAAACAAAGATGTTGTGTCCGCCAAAAACTAAAAAAAAATAAATAAATATTTGAAAAAAAAATTATCTGAGTCAGGGTGTTTTCCTACATTAATGCCTTACCTTTCCTTCATCTCTAACAGACACATGGCTTTTGGAGGGCGTCGGGGTCATGTGGCTACCCTTGATTGGGTGACAAAGAAACTCATGTGTGAGATCAATGTCATGGAGGCAGTGCAAGATATCCGGTCAGTGTCCTTGCTGTTGGTGGTCAGTGGGGGTGAGACAACCCATTTCTGATTGAATGATAGCCCCTGATCCCATTCCTCATTGACTACTCCTCTGTTCCCTCAGGTTTCTTCATTCTGAGACATTGCTTGCTGTTGCTCAAAATCGCTGGCTCCACATCTATGACAACCAGGGCATTGAGCTCCACTGCATTCGCCGCTGTGACCGAGTAACCCGGCTTGAGTTCCTGCCCTTCCATTTCCTTCTGGCTACAGCTGTGAGTGGCTGCAGAGCACAGGGACCAACCGGGTGGCAGCCCTTGGGAACATCATTCTCTTAAGGGAGACATGGGCAGTCAAAACTCACTCATTCATTGTTTTTCTCTCTCAGTCAGAGACAGGGTTTCTGACCTACCTGGATGTGTCAGTAGGGAAGATTGTGGCAGCTCTGAATGCTCGGGCTGGACGACTCAGTGTCATGGCTCAGAACCCTTACAATGCTGTCATCCATCTTGGACATGGCAATGGTCAGTTCTGACTTAGCTTGGTTTTTCAGACAGGGTATCACTGTTGCCTGGGCTGTTCTCTAACTCGTGGGCTCAAGTCATTCTCCTGCCTCTGCTTCCTGAATAGCTGGGACTATAGGTGCATGCCACTGCACTCAGCTCTTGGCTTAACTTTGATTTTCTGACCATCCTGACCTGCTTTTTAAAAAAATACTTTAATGAGTTCTTTAAAGTTATCCTTTTTATTTTTCTCTCTTGTCTTTGAAGCCCCATCTTCCCCAGGTTTAATAACTTCAGGGTTAGGTTTGTATTAATAATTCTAGATCTTTTCTTACTTCTAGGTACTGTGTCTTTATGGAGTCCAGCTGTAAAGGAGCCACTGGCAAAGATTCTCTGTCATCGTGGAGGGGTCCGGGCTGTAGCTGTGGATTCTACAGGCACGTAAGTCACTTATTTAGGGATGAGGTGTTAGGGATTGTGTCAGTCAGTTTTTCGTTTCTGTGACCAAAATACCTGAAAAGAACAACTTAGAGAAGGGAAAGTTTTATTTTGGCTTATGGTTTAAGAGGTCTCAGTCCATGGTTGGCCAATTCCATCACTCTGGACCTGAGGTGATGTAGGACATCATGGCAGAAGGATGTTGTGGAAGAAAACTGTTCACCTCCTGGCAGATGGGAAACAGAGAGAAGCAAGAGCCAGGGAAAAAATATGAACCCCAAAGGCACGCAGTGACTTACTTCCTCTAGTCACAACCTACTACCTATAGTTAACAACCAGTTAGTCCATTCAAATTAGGATGACTGATCAGGTCACATCTCTCACAATCTAATTATTTTGTAGCACAGAGCATAGAATTGAGTTCTTTGGTGAATTCAAAGAATGAAATCCACCCACAAGGATGAGAGCAAAGTAATAGGATTTATTAGAATAACAGAAAGTGGAGTTCCCAAAGGGATGGGCTCCAGAGAGAGATTCCAAAGAGTGGTTATTGTCTAGGGGTTTACATAGCTCTACAGGGTTCAAAGAGCTAGTTCCCTACCCACTCCTGGGTAAAGGCACTGTGTCCATGAACTCTTCACATGCCCTTTGGTCCAGTCAAATTAGATGTCTCTCTTTGTTGATGGGGTGCAGATACCAGACAGCAGATGTCCCACTATCAGTTTTTTCTGCCTAAACAGGAATCAGCCTGACCTTGATGAGGCCTGACTTGTGTCTGTATTTTCTCTCCCTCCTTGAAGGAGCCCAAGTTTCCTGCCTATTCATTTTAACCCTTTCTCCTGCCTTAATTTCACCTCTGAACATTCAATGCAGGAATTGAGCTTATTGGAGGACACCTCACATTCTAAACTATAACAGAAGTCACAGCTGGGCAGAAGGGTATGGAAGGCATTATGCCTTTAGTTCCACAGACTCAGGCTGCCTGGCTAGACATCCTGGATTTGCTACTGACCAGACATGTAAATGTGAGCACACAACAGTACTTCTGTGTGCCACAGTTTACTGATCCTAAGAGTGGGAATGTGAGTGTGGCCCAGGGTCAATAAACTTTTCCTTTAATAAGCTAGATAGTAAATATTTTAGGTTTTGCTTCACTAAAAGCTAAAATAAAAGATATTGTTTAAATAATTAATGAGGAGAAAATAGTTATCACAAATTTCTAAGCAGTGAAATTTAAAAATATAATGGTTTTTTTTTTTTTTTTTTTTTTTTTTTTTTTTTTTGTGGTGCAGGGCCTCATGAATGCTAGCAAATACTCTTCCATTGAGCTACATCCCCAGCTCTGAATATGGTATTCTTATATTACAAGTCTATTATATGGGAAGAATTGAGGATAATATTTGCTTATTTTGAGGATAATATTTGCTTAATTGAGGTTCAAGATTGGTTCCAAGTCATCAAATTTGACCACAAATGTTCATCTACTAATTTATCTTTTCACACAGGTATGTGATGAGATAGATGTATGCAAGGTGCCCAAAGGCCATGAATTATAACTGTGTCACTGAGACTTGTAGTTTACAGAGCAGCAGTGCAAATCAATAGGATGCTATGAACAGGGTTGGGGTTGTGGCTCAGTGGTAGAGCACTTGCCTAGCATGTGTGAGGCACTGGGTTCGATTCTCGGCATATTTTTAAAAAATGAAAAAGATGCAGGTTGGGGATATAGCTCAGTTGTAGAGTGCTTCCTCTGCACGCACAAGGCCTTGGATTCAATCCCCAGCACCACCAAAAAAAAAAAAAAAAAAATGGACAAAAAGATGTTATGTACAGCACCCCCTGAGTGGTGTTATAGTATGAAAGTTGCTATGCTGAAGTAAATGGTCTTGGCTGCAATAAAACTTTATTTGTGGATACAGAAATTTGAATTTCATAAAATTTTCATGTCTCAAAATATTATTTTGATTTCTTCATCCACTGAAAAATGTAAATCCTGTTCCTAGCATATGACTTGTATAGATGGTGAGCCAGATCTGCCCCTTGGGTGGCAGTGTGCTGAGCCCTAGTTTAAAGACTTCATAAAGCTGGTGTAGACTTTAGACACATAAAGTTTAGCACAGTGCCTAGCAAATAAGGAGTGTCGTGCTTAACATCATCAAAGATAGTCACTGTTGCTAGATGTGGTAGCATATGCTTGTAATTCATAGTAGCTCAGGAGGCGGAGGCAGGAATATTGCGAGTTCAAAGCCAGCCTTAGCAAAAAAGTGAGGTGCTAGGCAACTCAGTGAGACCCTGTCTCTAAATAAAATACAAAATAGGACTGGGGATGTGGCTCAGTGGTCGAATGCCCCTGAATTTAATTCCTGCTCCCCCTACCCCAATAAAAACGATCACTGTTTTCTGATCTAGCTGGTCATGTAAGAAGTGGGGGTGGTGTGTTTGCTTTGGATTTCTGCTGTTCCTGAGAGCGCATCTGCATTTTTACATCTGTTCTATCTGATCTGTATTTTCCTTTTAATTCCTTTTACTTGGTTAGGCATTCACAGGACATGTTGTGGGCTGGACTCTGCTGGGGTTCTGAGGTTATAGGGATGAGTCATTGCACCTGCCCTAGGTGGTGGTCCGTTTGCATTTTATGTAAACAACAACAACAACAACAAAACAGGTGGCTGTAGTTTATGAATGATTGACCAGGCGATGCATTTTGTTTCTATTCAGTTGCCTTCTCTTACCAGATTTAATGTGTCCATCACTGAATATGTCACTTAATTGTCACCTGACTCCCAAAGTTCCTTCTCCCATTTGCCCAGGATTTTTGTGTTGTCACCCAAAATTTGACTTCTTTGACCCCTGAAGCTAGGTACACAGCCCCCAAGTTCTTCAGCAATCTATATTATAAGAAATCAAAAGCACTATTTACTGAATGCTTTCTGGGTGCCCGGGCTCTGATACTTGCTTTGGTAGCATCACTTTGGTGGTACTCATGACCACCTCCGAAGTCCTAATGAACTTTTCTCAAGGCCCTCCTCGGGTGTTTTTCTCTCTGTATACTGTGGTCTCCTGTGGGCATGAGCAGTATAGCCAGTTTGTAGTCTTCCTGTCAGGTATTGTGGTCAGAATGATGTTTCCTACAGGCTCTTATCCTTTTACATTGCTGCTCAGGAGTCTTCTGCATTAAATACAGAGTATATAGCTTTACTTTTGTTTTAAAAGAAATCAGTAAGCAAATGCATGGGAAAAGATAAAACCCAGTGGTCACCACCTTAAGAAAGCCTTCAGGATTCTCCGACACCTTTGGCTGCCATAATTTTCTGTTGTGGACTAGTGTGATTTGGTTTTGCCCATTTTATTCCCTGTCTATGCCAAACTGGCTCTGGAGAGTGAGGGAGCCTTTCTGAGGTTTTCTGCCATTTGTGGGCCACTGGGCCTAACCTGTGACTTGCTACCCCTGAGCTGTCTAGGCCACCCACTTCTTTGCCAAGAGCTTGATCACTTCGTTCACTGAGGCCTGGATTTTAGTTAGCACCTTGGTGCTGAACAACTCTGGTCCTCCTTGATCTTAGGGACATCACTGCTTATCTTTGATTCCCCTCAGGAGCTCTTCAGATAAGCCTCACAGCTCCAAAGGTGAAGCTGACCTTTTCTACAAGAGGCTTTCTGGAAGCTTGTATTAGATTTGGCTTGGCTTGGCTTGGCTTCTGAAGGCTGAACTGCTTTTTGTAAGTGTAGTAGTAGCCTAAACTCCCATCTGGCTGTTGGGCTGGTATTTACCCAGGAGTCCCATAAATGGGTATGTGGTGGTGGTGAGCCTGCATATATGCTCCTGAGTTGAATTGTTGGTTCTCTCAGGGCGTGCCCTGTGTCCCAGGAGCCCTTGGTCATTCCTGGTTTGCACTAATGGTCTTTTGCTCCTGTTGTCAGAAGTGTCTAGCTAGGCTTCTATTGGGCTCCATCACAAGGCAAGTCTGCTCATAGGAAACCTTCAGTCTCCTTTTCCTGGGTTCACAGCCAAGGCCAAAAAGAATTTCTTTGGTCCATTGGAAAACATATGTCCCTGGTCTGGCTGAACTCCCTTTAGCCTCCCTGTTTGAGAAACAAAATGAACATGAAAATTCCAACCTTTTAAAGTAAACAACTTATGGAGTGCATGATTCCTTGAGAGGACTTGATCACCAGCCTTGCTGGGAAAGCAACTTTACAACTTTCTGAGTGGTTTTTCTCAAATCCATGTGGTCTTCACCTTGTGATCTGGCACTGCTAGATAAATGTTGGGATAATGATTTATGGTCTTCAATCTGACTTTAAGGAAACCCTACAGTTCATCCCCTCCTGGTTTCCCTCACCTTATTCCTTTCCACCCTTTCTTTTCTCCCTCTTTCCCTTCCTCCCTTGTATTTCCATAAATCCTGAAGACAAACCTCTGCTTCCATCTCATTGTGTGCATACTCTGGTGCTGGTGTATCTGGATTTGTTCTGTTTCTTGTGCTTTCTTGAGAATTATTTAGCACAGCCTAGCTAATTCTTCCTTTCCCAGGAAGGCTTCCCTGACCACTGCAGATGCTCTTTCCCCTTGCTGAGCTGCTCTACTGCCCTCTATGCAGTGGGACACCACATTTAAGTGCATACTGGCATTTGTTGTCATTAGATCCATGTATCCTGAAAGGGAAGTTTGGTGCTAGTACAAGGAAAGCAGACACAAAAGAAATGGGCCTTACTTGACCTCCAACTCCGACCATTTACTAACACAGATTGCCTTTCTCTGAGCTTTTTTCAGCTATAAAAGGAAAATAGTACAGAGTTGTGTGAAGCATAATGGAGTGTTTAATGTGATATTAGTGGTTACTACCGTCTTTTCCAGATCTGACACTTGGACTTGACCACAGGCCTTAGTAAACCCATAACAACAGACAAATTCATTCTCCATCTCCCTTAGGTACATGGCTACTTCTGGCCTGGATCATCAGCTAAAGATCTTTGATTTGAGAGGGACATTCCAGCCTCTGAGTGCTCGAACCCTGCCACAGGGAGCAGGACACCTGGCCTTTTCCCAGCGGGGACTGCTGGCTGCAGGAATGGGTGACGTCGTTAACATATGGGCAGGGCAGGGCAAAGCCAGCCCACCCTCCCTGGAAAAGTCATACCTCACCCACCGGCTCTCTGGCCATGTGCATGGTCTTCAGTTCTGCCCCTTTGAAGATGTGCTGGGGGTGGGGCACAGTGGAGGCATTACCAGCATGCTAGTACCTGGTAAGTGTGCCAGGGCATGGGGCATTTAGTGAATGAATTCTGGATGAAAGTTTGGGTGGCCCTGAGACAGCCAGGGGAGAGGCAAGGGACTAAGTTGGGTTGGAGATAAATGGCTCCATGCTCCTCCCTCCAGGGGCTGCCGAGCCCAACTTTGACGGCCTGGAGAGCAACCCATACAGGAGCCGGAAGCAGCGCCAGGAGTGGGAGGTGAAGGCCCTGCTAGACAAGGTGAGCTGCTCCTTGCTGGGGCAGGTGTCCCCCATGTGGCTTGAGGCTGGGGTAAGGACCTTCTTGGTGCTTTTGGACCAGGGGTCTTGGGAATAGTAGCTTCTCTGGCTTTTGTCAGGATCCTATGACCCCTTATCCATTCCTGTCCACCTATGACACCCCCAGGTACCTGCAGAGCTCATTTGTCTGGACCCCCGAGCCCTGGCAGCGGTTGATGTCATCACTTTGGAGCAAGAAAAGAAGGAACGGATAGAGAGGCTGGTATGGAGTGGCCCCTGAGTGCCCAGGCCCTTCCTCATCCCCACTTCCTCTCCCACCACAGGCCTATCCCCAGAAATGGTTCCCTCAGTCTGAGGCTATTGCTGATTTTGCTTCTGTTTCCTTCCTCAGGGATATGACCCTGAGGCCAAGACTGCCTTCCAGCCAAAGCCAAAACAGAAGGGCCGCAGCTCCACAGCGAGCCTGGTGAAGAGGAAGAGGAAGGTCATGGACAAGGAGCACAGGGTAATAGCGTGCGAGGGGTCCAGATTTCCCTCTGGCTGCACCCACCTCATGCATGTACCTTGGGCTTTGTCAGTCCACCACTGCTCACCTGGCCCTGTGTCCTCTACCCCCCTTCTCTTTTTTTCCTTTTTGGTGGTGCTGGGGATTGAATCCATGGCCTCAGTCTACCAACTGAGCTATATCCCCAGTCGCGCTCCAACCCATCTCTTGTTCCCAGGACAAAGTCAAGCAGAACATTGAACAGCAGCAGAAGCAGCAGAAGCAAGAGAAGGCCAAGCCCAAGGGGAGCCGGCCATCTGCCCTGGACAGATTTGTGCGTTGAGCCAGGCTTCAGGGTGGCGTGGGATCACCTGTATGGAAATGGCTATTCCCTAGAATAAAGTGACAGTGTGCCCTCTTTCCCTACTGGTGTTGGACACCTGGCTCCTTGGGTGGTTAAGTATTAAAGAAGGTGGGACTTTTTTACATGGGTCTGGATCTTCCTGTGCACCTACTCCCCTCTTCCTTGTCCAGAGTGGGACTGTTCTAGGCTCAGGGGTCAGTGTCCTGCCTCCATCCCTGTCCTATACCTTATGAATGCTGTGGCTTTTGCCTTGTCTATTAGGGGCTTTCCTCCCCAGAGGGGCCATCCTCTCTCTCCCTTGGCCCTAAGAATGTCCTTATCCAGGAGGCTTAGAGCCTCTTAGCTCTCCAGGTTTTTGTTCTGGGAGTCCTGGTGAAGACACAATGCATTTGAACAGTTGGAGAGACAAGTTTATTGGCGGGCTCTTGTGCCTCTCCTGCCCTGGCTGGAGGGAATTACCAACATTTTCCCCCTCTCGTTGGTGATCATCTTTGGGGCTGGCAGACCAAGCCCCTACATTTAGTCTGGATCACGATCTTTGGTGACAGACTGAGGGTCGGTCGGGTATGAGGAAACTAATTAGCTGCAGCCAACTAGGGCTCCTGCTTTGGGCCTGGGAAAGAGGTATTTTTTGGGGTGCTGGCTGGACCCACAGTTCCTCAGTCCCCTCATGGCCCCACACACTCAGCTGTGCCTCCAGGCCATCATCCGACACCGCAGGATGCCTAGGACTCCCTGGAGCCAGGAGCAAAAGGGTGTAGTCCTTTCCCCATCCAGTCCGCTCACCAACTTCCAGGCTTCCTGCATCTTCCAGGGATCCAATTTGTGGGACGTCAGCAGGAATTTCCCATAGCAGCACCGGTCCAGAGGATAGTGGGTGGCACCAGCCAGCTTCACACAGTGGGTTGGGGCAAGGCCTCCTCGTCGTGCACTTACCCCCACAAAGACATCCTCCAGTGGCAGAGGGGGTGTCCGACTGGCCACCTTCAGAATGAGCTGCACAGCAGAAACTGACAGCACATACCCTGTACCAGAAGCATAGGGTGGAAAGGGGCCCCAGGTGGGAGGCCACTGCTCTTCTGATACTCTGTGCCTGTCCCCGGGTGTCCGAGAAGGTTTCACCCTCCAATGTACCCGGCCTAGGTACAGAAGTGGCACTGCCTGACTCCCCAGTGCCTGGCTTTCTGGCTCTTTGTTTACAGCAGCAGCTGATCTCTGGGGCTCCACACCCCTTTCCCATTGCTCCCCAGGACCCCCTCTCAGGATCAGTTCTGACACCAGCTCAGGAACGTTGACATAAACATCATCGTCTGTCTTTAGGACGTAGCGGGCCATGGGGCAGTGTTTGTTGACCCAGTTCAGCCCACTGAGGGTCTTGAGGGTCAGGTTGCGATAGGAATCCTGGAAAGCGGCCTGCAAGATGTCCCCTTGGGCCGCTGACTCCCATGCCAGATTATTCTTCTGGGCACCACTGTTGGGATGCTGCTCATTGGGCTCTCCCAGCAGAAAGAGTGTCTGCACCCTCAACCCTTGGGCCTCGCGCAGTCCGCCCCACGAGGCCCTAATGGCATTTCTCTGGTTCAGGTTCTCCGGGGCCGTGCACACCAGGATTAGCAAGAATGGAGGGGCGCCGGGCCCACTGCAAGCCTCCTGGTTGGGGATCAAGAGGCGGGGCAGGGCCAGCGGCGGCCCCGGCAAGGCGGGGGCTGGGAGCAGGGATGCTAGCGAGAGGCTCAGCAGCTCCTCCCCCACCCCTGAAGGCCCAAAGAGGGTCCAGACGATCACCAGCAGCAGGGTGGCAAGGAGAAAGCGCCGAAAGAGGCTGAGGGGCATGGTGTGACGCGGTCAGAGAGGATCTGGAGGGAAAGGAGGGCGGTTAGAGGGTGGAAAGCCCGGCTGGATAAGCAACCGCAGCCGCGCCGGGGATGGGGGTAGGGAGGTTGCAGGGCGTGTGGCAGGTACCAACGCACCACAAGGGGTGTGGGGAAGTAACCCGGCGGCAGACCACTGCTATAGCTGTGGGGACCGTTACCTTGTCGCCCCGGCCCCGCCGCCACCAAGCTCGGCTCCATGGCTGGCCCACTGCAGTGCCTGCCGCCCCTTCCCCGCCTTTCTCCCAGTAATGCGCTGCGTTCCCATCATCCCCCGCGGAAGGAAGCGGTGCACAGGATACACGCCCGGTCTGGAGCAGCAGCATGGCACGCGTTGCGCCAGGGGGAAGAGGACCCAAACGCCAGCCATTTATTGCCCCAAGTCAGGATTTTGGGCGTACCAGGTTACCCCAATTTCCCCATTGAAGATTTCATCCTTTAAAAACCGTAGACAAGCCTGGCACAGTTGTGCATGCCGGTAATCCCAGCGTCTTGGGAGGCTTAAGTAGAATGATCAATTTAAGGCTAGTCTCAGCAATTTAAGGAGACCTTACCTCAAAAAGCAAAAGCAAAAAAAAAAAAGCACTTGGGACTGGAAGTCAGTGGTAAAAGGCGCCTGGGTTGGGGGGGGGCGGTTGAGAAGGGCAGTAACTCACCAGAGTTGCAGCTTGCTGGGCTGTTTGCCACGCTCCAGCTCCAGTTACCACTCACCAACCCCACAGAACCTGGCTTAGGCTCCCCCTCCAGGATGCAAGTGTTCACTGTTTCTATCTTTCTCAAACTTTTACAGGGTGAGGTAACTAACTGCCAGCTGGAAACAGGGTTGCTTCAGATAGCGACGGATAAACAGCACAACCACTACTTTTGAATAGGAGAGGGGGACACCTCCAGATTAAGTGGAAAGGGAGAAATGACAGGGCCCAGCATCATCATGACATCCCAGTGTATCAGTGACACCAGAAGAGAAGCACGAAGAAGGAAACCATCGGTATATAAACTATTTATTAACAGAAAAGGCCTACAGACTCATTTCTTCTTAGACACACCCACGGTGCGGCCGCGGCGCCCAGTGGTCTTAGTGTGCTGGCCTCGGACACGAAGGCTGCAGGTGGAAAAAAGAAGTGTCATACACAGCACAAAGATCTGGAATAATAATGAGGCATCGCTGTGGGAATTTAGGAGCAGGCAGGGAGGTAAAAGCCCCATTCCCACTTACCCCCAGAAGTGGCGCAGTCCCCTGTGGGCCCTAATCTTCTTCAGTCGCTCTAGGTCCTCGCGGAGTTTATTGTCTAGACCATTGGCCAGAACCTAGATTTGGAGACAAGAGATGTATTTTTGTTCCCTGACCTGTGCCCAGCTCTATAGGAACCCCCAAATCCTCCTATCTCAATACACACCTGGCTGTATTTTCCATCCTTTACATCCTTCTGTCTGTTCAAGAACCAGTCTGGGATCTTGTACTGTCGTGGATTCTGCATAATGGTGATCACACGTTCAACCTGGTAGGCAGGACAAATTAAATTTAGATGGCCGGTCCCCTTTCTAAGGTGGGCCCAACTTCCAGCCCCCTTCAGTGTCCTCACCTCATCTTCAGTGAGTTCTCCAGCCCTCTTGGTGAGGTCAATGTCTGCTTTCCTCAACACCACATGAGCATACCTTCGCCCCACACCCTGAGGTTAAGAGGTTTCAGAATTAGATTTGAATCTGAATTTTTGGTTTCCCTTAAAGCCCCAATATTAAAAAAGCCAGCAAAGATAGGAAAGCAATAATTTAATGCTTTGCAATTTCCTAGATCACTCTTCTCTCACATTCCCAGATATAAAGCCTAACCATTAAATAAGGAGAAAGAACTTGATTCAGGGTAAGGGCTGGACCAAAGAAAGAAATCCAAGATGAGTCCTTTTCTTCCTCCTCACTGCCCAGTGTATGTAGGTGTGCTTTGTAATTCCTCCATCATGAAGAATAAAGGCCTCTTTCTCTAAGCTGATATAGCAAAACTGGAGTCCTGTGAGTTAACAAGGTTGATTAAGATGCTGGACTGCCAGCTGTCAGGATCTCTAAGTTTAACAATTCTTTTGGCAAGTCAACAGTGACCAAAGTTTTCCATGTTCACAAAATCAAAATTTGCCCTGGTTTCTAGTACATAGGGAGCCTGCCCAAATTAAAACTAATGTTCACATTTGTCAAAACACAGCAACCAGCACCCAACTCTTTGAATCTATAAACCAAACTAATTTGGATATTGAATGTTGTACTGAGTTGAATAGTACTCCCCACCTGTTTTTGTCCACTTAGACTGCCAGAATGTGACCTATATCCCCTTTGTAGAAGTGTTAGGTAAAGTAAGGTCCCACTGGATCAGGGTGGGCCCCAATTCCGATGATTGGTGAACTTATGAGCACACACAGACATAGGATAGACGATGATGGGAGATAGAGAGGAATTAGTTGTTTTAAGCTACATTTGCAGTAACTTGTAATAGTAACCCTAGGAAAAGAAAGCATATGGCACTTCCTCTCTGTAAGTGACTTAGGACCAAATATCAAATATTGTGTAGAGTGCCTCTCAAATTTACTTAAAAATATTTATTATCTCATATTTACTTCAAAACGAAAATGGGTATGACTGAAACAAGATTTCTAATTTTTAATTTGTGACCAGGTCTTGCTAAGTTCCCCAGGACGGCCTGGAACTTGAGATCCTCTTGCCTTAGCATCTAAAGTAACTGGGATTATAGGTGAGCACCACTGCTCCTGGCCCAATTTTTAGTTAGAATATACAACTATGAAATGTTTCATTTCCTCATCTTTGTAATCCAAAAGCCTGACTGTATTATAGAAGAGTTAACACCAACTTGATATTACTCTTTCAAAGTATTTAAAGCAGAGCCACTCATGGGGGGTACAGGGGTTTGGGTAGGACAAGAATTTCTTTTAAATAAGGATAATGGGCATTTCCTAATTTCAATCTCCCCTCTACCAATCTTCCAATTCCAAATAGCCAACAATTAGCAGTTAACACCCTGGGATGAAGGCATAGGCCAGCCCTAAAGAATACAAGCAACAATGAAGAAGCCGAAAAGCCAGCCTCAGGAACTTAGCAAGGCTCAAACAACTCAGTAAGATCCTATATCTAAATAAAATCTGAAAAAGGACTGGGGATGTGCTCTGAGTTCAAGCCCCAATCCCCGGTACCAAACAAAAACAAACACACACACACACACACACACACAAAAAAAAAAACCGAGGAAGCCATTATGGCATGAAATAATTTCACAGGATCTATGTTGTCTCTCAATAAATACCCTCTTCTGTCCATGTAAACTTCTTTGTCCTTATTTTGCTATCACATCTTTGGAGACCCCCACCCCCCAATAACCAACCTCTCAGTATCCTTTCAATTACTTCCCATCCCCTATACAAATCCTTTAAAAAGACAATCTCTAGGGCTGGGAATATAGTTCAGTTGGCAGTGCTTGCCTTGCATGCACAAGGCCACTGATTCAATTCCTAACACCACACACCCACAAAGACATATTTAGGGCTGGGTTTGTGGCTCAATGGTAGAGCACCTGCCCAACATGTGAGGCACTGGGTTAGATTCTCATCACCGCATATAAATAAAGCCCCATTGACAACTAAAAAATAGACAATCTTTAGTTCTTCCACCAGGGAAAAGTTCTAGCTGACTTTGATGGTTTTCTACACAAGTATTAAATAAAAATTTTTACAAACCTTAATAAAGACTTACTCCATAAGTTATCTTTTTGATAACTATACACCCATCTTTACCCAAGTACCATCCACTGCCCAACAGGTACAACTACCATATATCAGAAGCTGTAGGTGATTAAGACATGCTGAGCCCCACCCCTATGGAGGCAGGAAAAACATTCAGATAATCCCACAATTAAATATATGTTTTGACTGAAACAGGGAAAAAGAGGCTAGGGATGAGGTTTGGTGGTGCACAGCATGTGACAGACCAAGTTCAAATTCCAGTGCACCCCATACAAAGTTTCCATCTGGAAGATCAGAAATTCTTTGTGAAGAGAAACATCCAAGCTTTCACTGTTTCAATTCTTACAAGCCATTGACTAGTGATGGGTTTCCACTTCAACTGGTTAGGAGCTGTACTTTTCACCTCTGGCATCCTGCTCACACACACACCCCCACTTCACATTTGGTATCTGTTAACCTTTCTATTCACCCCTCAAGATGTACAGTACAGAAATTATATTATAATGCACTGGGGAAGAGAAAAGGTCCTGAAGAAACTGAATCTAGAAAGGATCTCACAAACTGATAATCCAAGAAAATTTGGATTCGATTCTGGCTTTTACTAATTCCCTTTTGTGAGAAATATGCTAAGGGTTAAGGGAATAAAGTCATTCTCTTTTTCATTTCTTAACCCTGAAACTGAAATAACATAGACGGACTTGTGTCTCCTCAATCTTGCCTCTTTTCTAGAGAGCTAAGGTCTTAATTACCCAGGTTGCATTTGGGTTTCCTTACCCTACTTTACCTTAATGGCAGTGATGGCAAAGGCTATTTTCCGCCGCCCATCGATGTTTGTGTTGAGTACTCGCAAAATGTGCTGGAACTTTTCAGGAATCACTAGAGACTGAAAGGATATGGGGGAGATACAGGCATCGTCAACTAGCATCAAACCCTAAGGTCGCTAAGGAGAAGAAACAACCCCCAAAAGGAACTTTAGGCTTGTCAGAGCGAATACCCCCTCCCTTTTTAAGATTTCAAGCCACATCTAACACCTCAGTCCACAGGGAGCGGGAATGTGAATCGTTCAAGCTTGGGAAAATGCAACCTCTTGAAGGAGGTTGCACGTCGGCCGTTCCTAAAAGTACACTCTGGGGGAAGCCGGAGTCCCCACAGACGCCCAAGACTCTGGCACCTTTGGGTGCCCGGGGAGCGATTCTTCCTCGAACCCTACTCCCCGGAATTTCAAGGTTTTGGCGTCCCTTCCCAGGGTTGCGATCCAAGGCTCCACATAGAAAGTTGCAGGCCCCCCAAATAGGGCGTTCTTGGTATCCTGGCAGCAAACTTTCCCTGACCCGGTTCCGATGTCGCTGGATCCCGGCACCGAATACAGTCTTACCATGGCGGCAGCAGAGCGGCGGCGTGTAGGCCTCCTGTGGAAGAGAGAGCGGAAGTTACGTAATAACCTTATATAGTTCTTAGACGGAAGAGGCGGAGCAATATAGGAGAAGCACTTCCGGACACTGCTCCAACGGGAGTTGACTTCTGAGAGTCTGGATTGGGTACCACAACTTCCGTTGTGGCCTTTCCAGGCGTGAAGTTCCTGAATATAAAAGCAGAGAAAGTTCCGGCGCGAGACTGTGCTCAAGATTTCCAAATTTTCTCTTCGCGCTTGAGTGGTCAGAGCTGAAAGGGGAAAGCTGAAGCCATACAATCTAACTCAAATACCTGGGAACCATTTTGTGCTTTGCAAGACACTCTGGGACTTGTAGTTCTACTTCGGGAACGGCCTCACTGGGACTGACAGCTGCCGGAAGTGAGGCTGCGGGGAATGGCCGCCGCGGCGACCATGGCGGCAGCTGCCCGGGAGATGGTGTTGCGGGCTGGGACCTTAGATATGGAGGAAGAGGAGGGCCCGCTGGTGAGAGCGCGGGGCTGTTGGTCCTCCGTAGTCTCGTCCGGTCGTCCTCGTGTCCGAAAGATCTGGGTCGAGTTTAAGCCCAAGGGTTGGAGCTTGCCTGCCACCGGTGATGCTATGTGTTTGGCTCCTCATACCCATCCTTGGGATAGGACCCGAGCCTCAGTGGGGACCAGGATGTCTGGAACTCAGGTTCCAGGAGCACAGTCTCAATTTCGCATTCATATATATATATATATATATATATATATATAATTTTTTTCTTCTGTAGAATAGTGAAACAATCTAGTATAAAGCTTAAGAACATAGCCTCTGCAGCCAGACTGCCTGGGTTGTAATTCCACCCTCTGCTACTTAGACACTATGTGTTCTTGGGCAAATTAACCATGCTCTCTGCCATCACCTTCCACCACTTCTCCATAAAGTGGAGAAAATAAGAGGACTTACCAAATAGGTAGTCGTTAGGATTAGATGAATAAGTATGTGTAAGACTGCACCTAGTGTACAGGTGAACATTATGTGCTGACAATTCTAGGAAGTCTGGGGTTCCCCAGAGGTATGATAGAACTGCTGAGATATGAGTTTGAGGGTACTAAAGTGAAATGCAAGTTTTGCTCATTCCTCTGCGATTTCTATTTTTCCTGATTTTGGACACCTCCACTGTCTTCATGGATTGCCTAATTTTGGGTTTTTTGGTACCCTTTAGCCCAAAGGAGAGTATATTGTAAAAATTAGAAGTTCTTGATTTAGTACTTACGGTTTCCCACTAAAAACACCCTCCCTTCACTTAAAGGATTAGGGAGATCCAATTATATTTTGTTCTCCTCTCTCCTGTATCCCCTTCTCATTATTGTATCCCTTCCCAGGGGGGTGGTCCTGGGCTTCAGGAGACACTGCAACTTGGGGAGTTGGATATCACCTCTGATGAGTTCATCCTGGATGAAGTAGATGGTAAGTAATGGCATAGGGTAGGATCAGAGTTCGCTAGTTCCTCTTATCCTCTGGGAATATGTTACAGGACTTCCCTGTGTCTAGTAGATGAGCCCTGGTACCAAACCCTATACATACTATGTTTTTTCCTGTATATGCATAACTATAAATTAAGCATAGTGAAATATTAACAATAACTAATGATAGAGCAATTGTAACTATGTTGTAATAAAATCACCAGCTTCACTACTCTTGCATTTTGGGGCCTTCACTTAGTAAAATAAGGGTTATTTGAATGTAGTACTTCCATAAATAGACAATTGATCTGATAATTGATAAGGCTATTAAGTAACTATGTGGCTGGTAGCATATATAGCATGGATACGCTGGACAAAGGGATGATTCACATCCTGGAATAAAACAGGATGGCACAAGATTTCATTAAGTTACTCAGAATGGCATACAATTTAAAATTTATGAGTTGTTTATTTCTGAAATTTTCTATTTGGGTTCATGGTTGACCACAAGAGACTGAAATAGCAGAAAGTGAAACTATCTGAGAGGGTTATACCTGTAATCTGAGAGGCATAGGGTTAGAAGCAATAGTACAGGGACTGATGTTCTGATGTTCAACGTGGGGAGAAGAAGCTGTGGTGCTGGACCTTATGATAAACTTCTATTTCCAGTTCACATTCAGGCAAATCTGGAGGATGAGTTAGTGAAGGAAGCTCTCAAAACGGTGAGCATCTACACTATTAATCTTTCCCTTCCCTCTTCGCTCCCCCAAAGAAGAAAATAATCTCTTGCTCTTACAATATCACCTTGGTGTCTTACCCTCTTGTCCTTTTCTGATTCTGTTCTGGTGTCCCTTCACTGTGATTTCTTTCTGACCTGTCATATTTATGTTCTCCCAGGGTGTGGATCTACGCCACTACTCAAAGCAGGTTGAACTGGAGCTGCAACAGATTGAGCAGAAATCCATTCGGGATTGTATCCTCCAGCAAAGGGAAAAGACATTGTTATTGACTTGGGGATTTTGTGGGTGTGGTGCAGACTGCCCAGCTGTGGCTGACATTTTCTTTCTGAGGTTTTCAGTTACTTCAGGGAGAAATTGGAGATGTACCACAGGTCTGAGGATCTCTATCTTCACTGTGAGGCCCTTGACTTTTGTGGATTAGATATCCAAGAGAGTGAGAATATAGCATCTCTGCACAACCAGATCACAGCCTGTGATGCTGTCCTGGAGGTTAGTAACCTTCGCCTGTGACCTCTTATAACTCTGAACCTGATTATGGTCTCTTGTGCCATTCTTTAGATCATTATCTTCAGTGACCCCAGGTGAGGGTCACTTTCAGGATGACTTCGAATAGACTTTTTTGGTTTTACTGCTATAACTCAAGTTATTTTCCTGTGTCCTTTGGAGTATCTTCTGCCACCCTCGTGGACTGGTAGATACTAGACTATTTACCAAGAGACTCAGGTGGCCCACTTGTCCTCTACCAAACTTGTGACACTCTAGCCACATCTTATACTATTCCCTCAGCGCATGGAGCAGATGTTAGGAGCTTTTCAGAGTGACCTCAGCTCCATCAGCTCTGAGATCCGGATACTGCAGGAACAGTCAGGAGCCATGAACATTCGACTTCGAAACCGCCAGGCAGTTCGGGGGAAACTTGGGGAGCTTGTTGATGG
Source organism: Urocitellus parryii (assembly GCF_045843805.1). Taxonomy (NCBI): domain Eukaryota; kingdom Metazoa; phylum Chordata; class Mammalia; order Rodentia; family Sciuridae; genus Urocitellus; species Urocitellus parryii. Next base: position 116,761,250 of record NC_135538.1, read on the forward strand.
TCTGGTGGTGCCCTCTGCTCTGGTCACGTGAGTCACTGGTTTGAAAGGTCAGAATGTCTACAGCAGGTAGATGGGCCGGGGTGACCTTCCCTATTTACCATCTAAGTCTCCTGGCTCAAGTCATTCTGTTCCTCCTAGAAATTAGTGAGTAGGTTGATAGTCATTTCTAACCTCATTTTATGTTCTAGGCATCAGAGATTAGGAATGATCCAAGGTCGGTCATGAAGGAAGGGGGCCCAAGGTTTAGGTGTGTATGAAGTAGAGGTCTAGGAGTAGAAACCTTTGTTGTACATACATCTAGACTATGTGAGACACTGTAAGAAGGTGGAGAGGATGAGGCTAGATGTACTGTTTGGGTCAGGTTTAGAGACATCTGGACTTCCCTTCTAATCCATCCCACCCATCCTCCCTACCCAGGGCAATTCTAGAGGCTCCAGTGACAGAGCCTAGATTCCTGGAACAGTTGCAGGAGCTGGATGCCAAGGCAGCCGCAGTCAGGGAGCAGGAGGCTAGAGGCACTGCAGCCTGTGCAGATGTCAGAGGTGTGCTTGATCGGCTCCGGGTCAAGGTAGGGGATACCTCAAAGGCTATTAGAACTGGCCTCCTTGGAAACATCACCTTGTCTCTTCCTAGGAGATCTCATCTTTGTTTCTCTGGATTTCCCTGGAAATATGACAGGATACTAAGAAATATTCTCTGCCCTTTGTCATATATTTAGTATTTTTCACTTTCCCTTGTTTATCCTGCACACTAAAAGGGTTACAACTTCATGCCCTGTGTTTGATTACTTGTGTCTAGGCAGTGACGAAGATCCGAGAGTTCATCCTCCAGAAGATTTATTCCTTCAGGAAACCAATGACCAACTATCAGATCCCTCAGACAGCCCTACTGAAGTACAGGTCATCACCCCAAGGAAGGGCATGGGATGGCTTCTGAACTTTTGAGTAGCCCAGTGCAGGCGTCTTTTTTGGGGAAGACAGAAAGACTGACCTATCTCTGGCCTTTACAGATTCTTTTATCAGTTCCTACTGGGCAATGAACGAGCAACAGCAAAGGAAATCAGGGATGAGTATGTGGAGACGCTGAGCAAGATCTACCTGTCTTATTACCGCTCTTACCTTGGGCGGCTCATGAAGGTGCAGGTAAGGCCAAGGAGGAAGAGGCAGTTCTGGACACATGGACTGGGAGACAGGGACAGCTCTGAGCAAGGAGGGACAGGGATTTTTTTTTTCTTGCACTATAATAAGAGATGGTTACCAGCTCTTTTATTTCTTCTCTCTAGTATGAGGAAGTCGCTGAGAAAGATGATCTAATGGGTGTGGAAGATACAGCGAAAAAAGATATCCTTGGAGCTGAGAACTCTCATGCAAGGCCTTGGGAGCATGAAACTTCTGGCTCCAGCCACCAAGGCACTGCTTCTTACCTTTTTACTGTGGGGCAAAACCTTTGAGAATGTGATGAAAGCTATGGCCTCCCTCCCAGAAAAATGTGTATAATCTTTTTTTTTTTTTTTTTTTTTGGAAATATATATTTTTTAGTTGTAGTCTCACACAATACCTTTATTTTGTTTATTTATTTTTATGTGGTGCTGAGGATTGAACCCAGCGCCTCACATGTGCTAGTCCTGCACTCTACCATTGAGCCACAACTCCAGCCCATACATCATTTTGACACCTAGTTTTGCATATTGATTCTAGAAGGTGTAGAAACTCATTCATAGAGGTCATCTGAAATGGGGCCCCAGGCATGGGAAGAGGGATGTGTAGGCTTTGTCTGGCTGCCTGGCATCCCCAGAGGTCCTGAATCTTTGGGCACCTTTGTACTCCCGTTGTTTTCCCTGACTCTGACCCTTCTCACGTTTCTTCTCCAAGCCATCCCTCCGTAGCAGGAACACCATCTTCACCCTGGGCACCCGTGGCTCTGTCATCTCTCCTACTGAGCTTGAGGCTCCCATCCTGGTGCCCCACACAGCCCAGCGGGGAGAGCAGAGGGTATGAAGAGGAATGAGCTTCAGTTGTGAAGAGGACTCTGGGAAGGGAAGGCCAGACCTGGGGCAAAACTTCAGCCTGTTTGTCCTGTATAGAATGACCTTCTCCCATCCCTCTGGTCTGCTGTGATGTGAGAGGGGCTGGGAGCCATAGACTTCAGGGCATGTGGAGGGAGTGAGTGGTTAAGGGGAATGACTGTTTTGAGGCAGTGGTTGAGGTGGATGCGGGAGTTACAGAAGCAGGTGAGGTGAGCACTTCCTCTTGTGTCCTGTGCCTGCCAGTTTAGAGTCTTTCCCAGCCTGGACTGAGGTTGGATGGGAAGGGTCTGCTGAGTTTATCACCCAGGTTTGTTGAGTTTCCAGCTGTGTTGGTGGAGAGTCAGTGTTGGATCCATCTCTCCTTTGTCCTCCCCTCCTAGTATCCATTTGAGGCCCTCTTCCGCAGCCAGCACTATGCCCTCCTAGACAATTCCTGCCGTGAATATCTTTTCATCTGTGAATTTTTTGTGGTGTCTGGCCCAGCTGCACACGACCTATTTCATGCTGTCATGGGCCGTACGCTCAGCATGACCCTGGTGAGATCCTTATTTCCTTGACTCTTGAACCCCTGTCTCTTTAGTTCTCATCAGCACCTGGTGGGGTTATAACTCAGGTACTGACTAAAACCAGGATCCCCTTGTTCTAAAATGTCTAAGCCTTATACTCAGATGTGACTTCTCATGAGAAATTCTCAAGAGTTTGGGCCTCTGATACTGCCCCTACTGCTGATTCAAAGGCAGGCAGTTGTACCCTGAAACTGAGAGGCCTCTAAATGTTGGTGCTCTGATGAACCAATCTGAGCCCTGAACTATGATAGGCTTGTGATTGACACCCTGGTGAACAAGTGGCCAACCAAGGAAGAAGTATTTCCCTCTTAGGTCTTTCCCTGCCTAGTCCCTCATCCCCAAAGACACGTATATTTATGTGTCCATAGCAAATGGGAACAATAAATTAACTAGCATTCTCTTAATCCTCTGCTTATTTCTAACAGAAACACCTGGAGTCCTATCTGGCTGACTGCTACGATGCCATTGCTGTTTTCCTCTGTATCCATATTGTTCTTCGGTTCCGCAACATTGCAGCAAAGAGGGATGTTCCTGCCCTGGACAGGTCACTGAGTTCTGGTTCTTGAGGCTCTGCAGATCTTGAATTATTTGTGTGAACTTTGGGCTTCTCCTGACCTGGTGTCATTGATCCTTGTTCCCATTTGTCTGCTCCAGAGGCAGCACTGCTATTTTCATACCTTTCATATACACCCGGCACCCCAATATCCATTAACCTGAAGGATGCCCTATTCCCTCCCCACCCCCTAACATTTCTTGCCAGCTGACCTCTGATTCTGTTTAAGCCCACAGGTACTGGGAACAGGTGCTTGCCTTACTGTGGCCACGGTTTGAGCTGATATTAGAGATGAATGTCCAGAGCGTTCGAAGCACTGACCCCCAGCGCCTTGGGGGTCTGGATACTCGGCCCCACTATGTGAGGGAGGGCAAGGGTACCAAAGAGGGTATAGAGGACAGGGCTGTAAGATTACTGTGGGGCTGCCACTGTCACAGTTGTGGACCACACCATGTAAGGGGATAGTCTAAGAGTATGGTCAGACTCACAGTGGGTTGGGCACTGTTGGTAGGAGGCATTGGAGGTGGGAGCCACATGGAGGTTGGTTGGTGAAAGGAGCGGGGAGGTCGTGTTGGTTGGGCTGGTGTGATTCTTCTCCCCTCTTTCTCTAAGATCACACGCCGATATGCAGAGTTTTCCTCAGCTCTTGTCAGCATCAATCAGACGATTCCCAATGAACGGACCATGCAGCTGCTGGGACAGCTCCAGGTGACTTCTATAGTGCAGGAGTGACTTTCCAGCAGCAAAGCCACTGCTGTGGGGGAGCATGAAGAGGGGTTGGATGACCTTGTTGTATTGTGTCACTGTGTCCTTTTGACTTTTTCAGGTGGAGGTGGAGAATTTTGTTCTCCGAGTGGCAGCTGAGTTCTCCTCGAGGAAGGAGCAGCTTGTGTTTCTGATCAACAACTATGACATGATGCTGGGTGTGCTGATGGTAATGGATTCTCTTCCTGCCTGTTTCCCCACCCACAGAGTTTGGGTTCCCCTAGGGCTCTGTTTACTTTGGAAGGGCAGAAGGTGATGTCTGTGTGCTTGTTCCATGTTTTACTCTAGGGAGTCTGGCACAGTGTCTGAAATGTGGACCATCCTGTAGTAAAGGACTGCTCTCCCAAACTGGACTTTTCATTTTTTTCTTCCTTTAGGAGCGGGCTGCGGACGACAGCAAAGAGGTGGAGAGTTTCCAGCAGCTGCTCAATGCTCGGACACAGGTGGGGGATGGGGAAAGGGAAGGGACAGTGTTGTGTGATGTATTCAGTTTAGTGTGTGGGTTGGGGGTATGTGGCATTATGAACCTCAGGTACGTAGAATTTTAATTTAAACTTCTGGATTCACAGTATGTTATTGATCTATTTAATTTTTTAATTTTTTGGTGATACTGGAATAGAACTCATGGTCAGTTTGCCACTGAGATACATCCTGGAACCTTGTAAATTTTTATTTTAAAATAGGGTCTTGCTGAATTTCCCAGACTGGTCTTGAATTTTTGTTCCTCCTGCCTCTGTCTCCTGTACCATAGCACCCAACTTCATTTATTTAATTTAATTAATTTACTTATTTAATGATATGAACAACTACAAATTCATCACATAATCCAACAAACCTTGGCAAAAATCAATATCAAAATTTGAATTCCTCTTCACCCCACCCCCTACTTCTTATGCAGAGGTATCAAATATAACCCAAGTGTTGTATTTAGAATTTTCTTGATTCCCACTGTTGTGTGGGTATTTCCCCCTCATGCTCTTGCTTTAAAAATAAAGTTATAAAAGAAAACTTAAAAGCAAAATAAAAATGTAGCTATATGTATGCCAAAATAATAATTATTTACATTTTTTAGTGTGATAAAAACAGATTCACAGGGTTTGTTTTTATAGTATTTGGGATTGAACCTAGGGGCTAATGTGTGCTAGGTAAGTGCTCTACCATTCTGCCACTGAAATACATGACCAGGCCTTTTTTTTTTTTTTTTTTTTAGTTATACATGGAGACAATATCTTTACTTTGTTTATTTTTATTTTTATGTGGTGCTTAGGATCGAACCCAGTGCCTCACATGTGTGAGGCAAATGCTCTGCCACTAAGCTACAATCCCAGCCCCCTCCCCCCAGCCCTTTTTTATTTTGAGACAGAGTCTTGGTAAATTGTCTAGGCTGGCCTTGAATTCGTCTCCTCCTTCCTCAATCTGGGATTACAGGTGTCTACCACTATGCCCCACTTGGTTATATTTTTATTTTCTTATCAATAGTTGAGGGAAATAAAATGCATAAATTTGTCACTTTGTATCTATATATTTCTATCAAATATTACTTTTAAATAAGCTTCAGCTTATCTTATGTAAATTTTTAAAAGTTTAGAATTGTTGGAGCCAGGCACAGTGGCCCATGCCTGTAATGCCAGCAACCTGGGAGGCTGAGGCAGGAGAATCACAAGTTCAAGGCCAATCTTAGCAACTTAGACTATCATAAAATAAAAAATAGAAAGAATTGGAGCATAATTCAGTGGTAAAACACTCCTGGGTTCAATCCCCAGTATTTAAAAAAAAAAGTTTAGAATTGTTACGATTTATTGTTATTATAAGAGCCTTTGTAGCGTAGCCTTAATACTTTTTTTTGTCTTCATGTCTATTATGTTTGATAAGAAGATAGCTCTATCAGCTATATTTGCTAAATATTTGTTAATATGTTTCCATTCTTTTAATCTTTTTGTGTTTTCTTCTTCTTTTTTTTTTAAATATTTATTCCTAAGTTTTAGGTGGACACTGTATCTTTATTTTACATTTACATGGTGCTAAGGATCGAACTCAGTGCCTCATGCATGCTAGGCGAGCACTCTACCTCTGAGCCACAACCCCAGCCTCTTTTTGTGTTTTCACATGTTAAGTATATTTTGTGAATAACATATAGCTGGAAGTTTTAAAAAATTCAATGGAATTAACTCTGCCTTTTAACTTATGATTTAAATTCATTTATGTTTATTGGGATTGATGTTACATTTAGACTTTTATTTATCATCTTTATTTTTCTGTTTGTCCATTGTCTTCATCTTGCCTAAGTTCTTACTACATTATTTTTTCACTAATTTTGTACTCTATTCTTTTAGAATTGTTCTTTAAAATATATCCTGCATGCTGGGCACAGTGGCACACACCTGTAATCCCAGTGGCTCAGGAGGCTGAGGCAGGAAGATTGCAAATTCAAAGCCAGCAATTTAGCAAGGCTCTAAGCAACTCACTGAGACCCTATCTCTAAATAAAATATAAAAAAGGACTGGGGATGTGACTCAGTGGTTAAGCACCCCTGGTGCTTTTTGGTACCAATCCCTGGTACCAAAAAAAAAAAAAAAAAAAAAGAAAAAGAAATGGGCTAGGGATATAAGCTCAGTTGGTAGAGTCCTTGCCTTGCATGCACAAGGCCATGGGTTCAATCCCCAGCAACACACACACACACACACACACACACACACACAAATTTACCTTGCATTTAGCTTAACACCTAAACTTAGTATTAAATGCTTTCTAAAATAATATATAGACATATATATAATAATATATAGACATTTTAGCTGGGCGCAGTAGTGCATGCCTGTAATCCCAGTGATGCAGGAGGCTAAGACAGGAGGATTGTAAGTTTGAGACCAACCTGAGCAATCAGTGAGGCCCATACTAAGCAATTTAGTAAGACACTGCCTCAAAATAAAAAATGAAAAGGGCTGGGATGTGGCTCAATGGTTAAGCACCTCTGGGTTTTATCCCTGGTACCAAAAAAAATTTTAAATGCTTTACTATTCCAATCACTTCTTTTCTGCCTTCCATTGCTAATTATTGACCAGTATTTTATTTCTATTCTAGCTTTAATTTTTGTATTTTAGTTTTTAAAATGTTTTAAGAGAGAGATAATTTTTGAAAAATATTTATTTTTCAGTTTTTGGTGAACACAACATCTTTATTTTTTTTTTATTTTTATGTGGTGCTGAGGATGGAACCCAGTGCCCCGCGCATACCAGGTGAGCACCTTACCGCTTGAGCCACATCCCCAGCCCAAAATTTTGTATTTTATACTAATAATATTTAGATATTCATGTGTATGTTTCAGTTTTTCTTCTTCTTCTTCTTCTTTTTTTTTTTTTTTTTTGGTGGTACTAGGGCTTGAACCTAGGGGTGTTCCACCACTAAGCTACACTCCTAGCCACCCCTTTTTTGTTTGTTGGTTTTTTTAGTTGTTGATAGACCTTTATTTTATTTATTTATAGGTGGTGCTGAGAATTGAACCCAGTGCCTCACATATGCTAGGCAAGCACTTTACTGCTGAGCTACAACCCCAGCTTATCCCCCCAGCCCCTTTTATTTTTATTTTGAGACAGGGTCTCACCATGTTGCTGAGGCTGGCCTCAAACTTGCAATCCTCCTGCCTCAGCATCCTGAGTTGCTGGGATTACAGGTGTGTGCCACCATGCCCAGTGTTACTATTTCTTTTTAAAATAAAAGATTTTCTGTGGGTATCATTTTTCTTCTTCCTGAAGTAGATCTTTTAGAAGTTCCTTTATTGGAAATTTGTTAATGGTAAACCTTGTTTTTGTATTTATATAAATGTCTGTATTTCATCTTTGTTAGGGAAAGATTTTTGCTAGTTTACTGTCAGATTCTAAGTTAACAGTTATTTTCTCTCAACACTCAGAAGATGTTGTCCACCGTCTTCTGGCTTACATCATTGCTGCAGAGAAGCCATGTTTTTCTTTGTAGGCAATCTGTTGTCTCTGCTTTGAAAGTTCTTTTTTCTTTGGTATTCTGAAGTTTAACTACAGTATGTCTTGATGTGGCTTCTTGTATCTTTGAATTTATGTTTTTTTTTGGGGGGGGTTATATTTATATTTTTAGTTGTAGTTGGACACAATACCTTTATTCCATTCATTTATTTTTATGTGGTGCTGAGGATTGAACCCAGGGCCCTGCGCATGCTAGGTGAGTGCTCTACCGCTGAGCCACAATCCCAGCCCCAAATTTATGTTTTTTAATTTATTCAGAAATTCATAATATCTTTTGTAACCTTGTTCTCCTGCATCCTTTCCTTTTTTTCTCTTCCTGGGAATCTGATTAGTTCTAGGTTAGATCTCCAAATCTATTCCCTTTTTTATAAGCATGTAATTGGATGAGAAAGGAAACATTTATACTCACTGGAACAGTTATTGTGATCAGAGGGAATGTCAGCTCACCTTCACATTGGGGTACCATTGGATTTGCCAGGCAGGTTGGTCAACTCTCCATCACTGTACCAAGATGAAACAATTAACTTATGAGGACATAAGTTTTTTTTTTTCCCCATCTTTTTGGGAGACTGCGGCAGGAGGATCACAGGTTTGAGGTCAGCCCCAGCCACTTAGCAAGACCCTATCTCAAAATAAAAAGTAAGCCAGGTATGGTGGTGTATACCTGTAATCCCAGCAGCTCAGGAGGCAGAGGCAGGAGGATCCACAAGTTTAAAGACAGGCTCAGCAACTTAGTGAGGACCTCAGCAACTTAGCAAGATCCTGTCTGTCTCTAAATAAAAAAGAAAAAGGGCTGGGGATCTGGCTCAGTGGTTAACATCCCTGGGTTCAATCCCTGGCACCAAAGTAAATAAATAAATAAATAAAATAAAAAATAAAAAGGCCTGGGGATGCAGCTCAGTAGTAGATTGCTTACCTAGCAAGTGCTAGGTTCTGGGTTCAATCCCTAGTATCACCAAAAAAGTTAAGAGCCAGACATGGTGATGCATGCCTGTAATCCCAGGAATTGGAGAGATGGGTAAGGAGGATCATAAATTCAAGGCCACCCTCAGCAACTTAATGAACCCTGTCTCAAAACTAAAGAAGTGATTCAGTGGTAGATCACCCTATGTTAAATCCCAACACCAAAATTAAAAAAAAAAAAAAAGATTTATTTTGACTCACAGTCTGACTGATTAACCCTGTTAATTTGGGGCTTGTGGTGAGGCTCATCATGGCAGAAGCACATGACTCTACCTCATGGCCAGGAAGCAAAAAAAAAAAAAAAGAGAGAGAGAGAGAGAGAGAGAGAGAGAGAGATAGAAAGAGCCCAGAGTCCCACAATTCCCTTGCAGGGCATGTCCCTAATGATCTAAAGACTTCCCACCAGGCCCCAGCTCTTAAACATTCACCACCTCCCAATAGTGCCATCCTGGAGACAAAGCCTTTAACACATACACATGGACCTTTTGGGGACATACACAATCCACACTGTAGCACTGGGTATGGGAGCCAGCTGCCATCTATGCTCCCTGTCTTTTGGTTGTCATCTGTTTGGTACTTTGTAGGAAAGCCTAAGTCCAGTGCCCTGTTTCCCTCTGGCCAATCCTCTGCTACCAAATATTCTCTTTTGCTGAACAGAAAGTTTAAAGTTTATCCAAGTCTGGACAAATAGAAAGTACTGTCCAATAAAATACAATGCATGCCAATTTGTCAGCCACCTCAAGTAACTTAAAATTTTCTAGTTGCCATATTAAAAAAATCTAGGGGCTGGGAATATAGCTCAGTGGCAAAGTACCTACTAGCATGCACAAAGCTCTGGGTTTGATCCAGTACTGGGGATTGAACTCAGGGGCAACCACTGAGCCACATCCCCAGCCCTATTTTGTATTTTATTTAGTGAAAGGGTCTTGCTGAGTTGCTTAGCACCTCACTTTTGCCGAGGCTGGATTTGAACTCATGATTCTCAGCATGGCAAAAAATAAAAACATGGAAAAAAAAAAAAAAAAAGAAGGTGAAATGAATTTAGTAACCTTTTATTTTAACCACTCTAATCAAAATATCATTTCAACCTATAATCAGTTAAAAAATGTAATAATATGTTTAAATTTTTTCCCAGTACAAAGTCTCCAAAACCTGGTACATATTTTATGCTTATTACTTGTTTTAGTTCAGATTTCCCATGCTTTGTAAAATAAGTGGCTTGTGACTTATGGACTTGTCACAAGTTAGCTCATTTTTTCTTTGCAGCCCACTTCCTGGGTCTTATACTATTATAATATTGAGAGAGAATAATTGCATTTAGGCAGTGATATAGGTTGAATTTTATTATTTAATCTATGTCCAAAATCACATCGTAAATAATGATGGCTTAATTACAGAAAGATTCTTTCTTGAAGTCTGTCTCCCTAAGTCTCACATTAGTTACCTGGCAACCCTCAGTGGATATAAATGGATATTTTGAGGGAAGAGTGGAAAAGATACAAGTAATGTATTTTTAAATGGGCTAGTAGTTTCATCTGTTCATATCTTAGCTCTCTGGGATTTTTCTTATTGTTATTGTTTGGTATGTTGTTGGGTGCTGGGGATCAAACCTAGGGTCATGGGCATACTTACCATTGAGCTACAGCCCTAACTACCACCCAATCCCCCTTTATTTATTTATTTAATATTGGTTGGTACTGGTAATTGAACCTGGGGTCCTCTACCGCTGAGCTACATCCCCAGCCCTTTTTATTTTTTATTTTTTTGTTTTGGTGATGCTGGGGATCAAACCCTGGAGATTGAACCCAGGGCCTCACACATGCCAGGCAGGTGCTCTAGCACTGAGCCATATCCCAAGCCCTTATTTTTTATTTTGAGACAGGATCTCACTGAGTTGATGAGGCTGGCCTTGAATTTGCAGTTCTCATGCTTCAGCCTCCTAAGTCACTGAGATTACAGGTGTGCCCTACTGTGCTCTGCCATCTCCCTCTTTCTCTTAAAAGGGTCTTGCTCTGTTGCCCAGGTTGGCCTTAAACTTCTAAGTTATTTTCCCCAGTAGTTGAGACTATATAGTTGCATTCTACCATGACTAGTTTTTTTTTTTTTTTTAGGTTTTTAAAATTTTTTTATTTATCTCCTGTTTTAATTCCCTTCTATTTATTTATTTATTTACTTACTTACTTAGCGGGAGGTACTGGGGCTTAAACTCAGGGGCACTCAACCACTGAGCCACATCCCCATCCTTATTTTGTGTTTTATTTAGAGACAGGGTCTTGCTGAGTTGCTCAGTGCCTCACTTTTTTTTTTTTAATTTAACTTTTTATTGTGGAAAACTTCAAATGTATATGTTTATAGGATAGCACAATGAACCCTCAAATACCTCCACTGATCTTCACCCAATAACAACTCATCAGCAGTTTTATTGTACTGATATCCAATCCTCATCCTCCTTCTCTACTCCTACTTATTTTGAATTAATCTTATATATCATTACCACTTCATCACTATCAGAATATGTCCTCACATATGTCCTTATAGGTGTGTGCCAGGTATGGTGGCACACAACTGTAAATCCAGCTATTCAGGAGGCTGAAGGAAGAGGAAAAAGTTTGAGGCTAGCCTCAGCAACTTAGCAAGACCCTGTCTCAAGATGAAATTTAAAAAGGGTTGGAGATGGAGCTATTGGTAAAGTACTTCATGCCCTGGGTTCAATCCCTGTACCTCAAAAAAATAAAAAAATAAAGTGTCTGTTATAAATGATATTCATGGTTCATATCAGGGCAATTGTAAGACACAAATATGCCTTTTTAAAAATCTATAGATTTCTATCTTTGCCCCTACTCGTCCACAACTTATTTGTGGAGGAAACTGAGTTGTTGAGTCATTTGTCATGCAGACTGACGTATGGTCTAGAATTTGCTGATTGAATTTCATGGTTGGTTAAACTTCCTCTAGCTGTGTATTTCTCATAAATATGTAGTTAGATGGAAAGGCTTGATCAGATTTCAGTTAGATTTTTAATAAGAATATTTAAGAGGTACTGGTATGTGCTTCCATCAAGGATCCTGTAATGTCATCTTGACTCTCTTCTTGTGATGTCAATAGCTATCAGTTATCACTGCCTAGGCCCATTAGTTAAATTTCTGTATGTTTTGCTGTCTCAAAAATTTCCTGCTCCTTGTCTGTGCTGCATTCTGAGTCATTTCTTCAATTATAAATTCCATATCAGTGTGTCATTCTTCAGTTATAGCTGGTCTGCTGTTTAACCTGTTGATTTTTAAAATTAATTCTTCATTTCTAAAAAAAAATTCCACTTTTTCAAATCTGACAATTCCTAGTTGAGTTCTTATTAATTTTTCATCTTTATGTCTGCATCCTTATATTTAAAAATTTCATTTTTGAATATTCAGCTGAGCCAAGTGTGTTGGCATAGACCTATAATCCCAGTGACTCAGGAGGCTGAAGCAGGAGTATCCGCAAGTTCAAAGCCAACCTCTGCAACTCAGTGAGGCCCTATGCAAATTAGTGAGACCTTGTCTCAAATAAATAAATAAATAAATAAATAAAAAGGACTGGGGATGTTGCTCAGTGGTTAAGCACCCCTGGGTTCAATCCCAGTACCAAAAAAAAAAAAAAAAAAAAAAAACACACATCCAACTGCTATGTACCTGACAGTTCTACCCCAGCTGCCTGGTCGTCTAATTCCACTGTTATTGTGTTTGTTGACTTTTTTGGGAGCGTGCCTCCATATCTATGTGATGATCTTCAAGTTCATTGTTTGACCTTAATCAGTGGGAGTCATATGGGTCTGCATTAGGATTGAGAATATTTTCCTCTGAGAAGGATTTGCCTCTGCTTTTGCAATAGCTCAAAGATGCATCCATCTGGATCTATTGGTGCCTCTTTGAGGCTCTCACAAGACACCCAGGCCCAGCTTCCCCACCTGAAGTTGGTGTCAGGTTCAGTTTCCAGATATTAAAGGAGCCGAGGCTGTTTGCCTTCTAGTGGCCCTGCCTCTCCCAACTACCCACCCACTTGGACTCCAGCCTTGACTAATTCCTTGTTGCTCTGCTTCCAGCTTAAGTTTAATTTAGTTTAGAGTTTTTTTTGTTTTTGTTTTTAAAGAGGAGAATTCTTGGAGATTTCCCCTACTCTTATGAGACCATCAATATCTGAAAATGTGTGACCTTTCTAGAGTTTAGTTGTTCTGCTGTGTCTAAGCACTTAGTCATGATGCCAGAACTGGGAAAATCTACTGACACCAGAACACTGGACCCTGTGTGTATGCTTGCCTGTCTGTCTCTCCAGGAATTCATTGAAGAGTTACTGTCTCCTCCTTTTGGAGGTCTGGTGGCATTTGTAAAGGAGGCTGAGGCTCTGATTGAGCGTGGACAGGCTGAGAGACTTCGAGGTGAAGAAGGTATGAGAATAATGTGTTAATGATGCATTCAGTGATAAGGTGAGTAAGAAGAATGAGCAGAGCAGGAGAGGTCAGGTTGGAAGAACACCAGGAAAGTGGGGTTGATGAGGAGGACAGCTTGCCTTGGGGAGGACTTTGTGGGGTGGAACTTCTCCTGGCCTGGTCTCTCTCTGCACTCTCTCTTTCTTCCCTGCCATCAGCCCGGGTAACTCAGCTGATTCGTGGCTTTGGTAGTTCCTGGAAATCATCAGTGGAGTCTCTGAGTCAGGATGTAATGCGCAGTTTCACCAACTTCAGAAATGGAACCAGTATCATTCAGGTAACGTGCTCCCATCCCCCATTGCTGATTATTTCCCCCTCTTTTCCCTGGGCTCGGTATCATCTAAATAACCTCTGTTTTTAACTACTACCTGTGCCTAAAGATCTGGATGCGTCCTAACGTGATTCCTATCATAATCATTAGCACCACCCCACAGCCTGATTCCTCTGTGACTTTTTCTGACCAGGGAGCCCTGACCCAGCTGATCCAGCTCTATCATCGCTTCCACCGTGTGCTGTCCCAGCCCCAGCTCCGAGCTCTCCCTGCCAGAGCTGAGCTTATCAACATTCACCACCTTATGGTGGAACTCAAGAAGCACAAGCCCAATTTCTGATATGCCGAGATCCACACTGAGACCTGCCAATCCTCTCCATGGATTTCTGCACCCCATCTCGTACCCTGCATCACCTGGGTCCCCCTTCAAACTCACCCAATCTCCATTGCCAGGACTCTGCCTCAACAGGATCAGCCCTCGAATCTCCCAGCGTCTTCAGGTTTCCCAAAACCACTTCCTTTGGCTTCAATAATGGTCTTTATCATTTCTCCAGTCTTGTCACCCTCCTCTCACACACCCAAGGCTCCTCTCTTCCCCTGGTTAAAACTTTACTGCCTCAACCTCTGGTTCACTTAACTGGAATCCTATGGTGTGAAGCTGAACTCTTGGAATTGGTGACCAGGGATAACAAACTGATTTTTGTTTGACTCAAAGTAATTTCTGTAACATCTTGGCCTAAGATCTCAGCAACTTGAACACTAAACCAGCCCTTCCCGGCTTGAGAATCACTCCAAGGTCAGTCTGCAGAAAACAATAAATATTTAATATGACATAGCACTCCTCCCTCATTTCCTTTCTCCTTCCCTCTGGATCTTTCCTCCAGAGTCACCTTTCCTGCAAGAGTACTTCCAGGGATTACATCTTTCTGGTGGGTATCTAGAGGGGCAGGGACAGCAACCTCTAGCCTATAGCTACTTCAGGCCAAACAGGAGGTTGCATTGTTCAGGGAGGGGATGTTTCCCAAGTAACCAATCTGATGGAAGAAGGTGGTCTCTGATTAAAATGGTAGAAGCCTCAACAGCTGGGAGCATGACCGTGCAGCTTCTGGCACTGTCCTGAGGGCTACCTTGGGAAAAATCCCAAAATAACTCTGGGATTGTGCCCTCTCCCTCTCTCAGCCTGCAATCTCTCTGCTTGTGACTATCATAGCCCTTTATTGGAGGGCAGCACCTGCACCCATACCCACATCCACACCTTTGGGCCAGGAATAGACCAGGTTCTCAATTTATTCATATCCTCATTTCTATGTTTGACTCGGAGCCTCCTGCGCTCTGGCTTACACCTCATTTGAACTCAGACTCGACTAGAGACACATGAGCGCCTTTAAGCCTAAGGGAACATATGCTGCCCAGAAAAAAATGGTAATTTGGGGACGTTTTCTCTGTTATTTCTGCCTGAAATCATTCCCTCCTCAAGTCCCTGGTGGTCCTTCCTTAGGGTCCTCGGATGCAGGCCTCCCTCTCCAAGGAGCCCGTGTCTTGGCTGAGTGGCGCATCAGCGGTGGGCAGTGGCAGATCCCTGCCAGTGGGTTCGAATTGCCAATTGCCGTGGAGAGGGGGCAGGGCAGGGGGCACTGGAGTCCATGTCTCTGTTCCCGCATTTTTAGGATTCCACCCTATCCAAGAGCAGCCTTTGGTTGATTTTGGAAACTATCTCAGAGCTTCTGCCTTGCCTCTTTGAGAATCTTCAAGCCCAGAAGCACCGCGAAGGACAAATGGGGGGTGGAGAAAGAGGGGATAGTCTGATGGGGACTCCTGATTGGTCTGAACGCCCTGAGGGCGGCGCCAGAATTGTGTTCTTAACTGACCTCGCCCGCCATACCTCGGCTTTGCCTCTTACCTTGACGTAGTTTCAGGTTTACCCAGCGTGTCTGGCCGGCAGAAATCCTCTGCTCCTCCCCCTCTCTTGTCCTGCCTTGTCCACCTCCGCCACTCCCTTCTAGGTTTCAGTCTTGGGAATCCATCCTCAGTACGGAGAGGACAGGAGAAAAATCAAGGGTTTGGGATTTGGAATGGGAGGAGCTTAGGCTGCTTTGACAAAGAAGGTGAGTTGACAAAGAAGGGGTCCCTGGATAGCCCCCGGAGAAGATGGCTTAGATAGGTGACTTCACTGAAACTCATCCAATGGGACTGGAGGGGGTAGCTCAGTTGTAGAGAGCTTGCTTAGTATGTATCAGGCCCTGGGTTCAATCCCAAAACTAGCAGAAAGAAAACAGTCTTCAACTAATGCTCTGATAGGGGGAGGACTGTTCAGGCAGACACTGTGGTTCTTCATAGGTTGGTCTTTCCTTTCCCTGCCCATCTCCAACCCCAAATATTCAGACTTAATCCATAAGCGTGGGTTTCTGCAAACCAGAGGGGCAATGCTGGAGTGTGGACGGAGGGGCTACAGTACTGTTTAGGAAACTTGTGATTCTGGAATCCGGTGGGCATTCAAGTGAAAATGAAGAATGTGGTTTTCGGGGACATTTAATTCTCCCCCGGGATTCATAGGAAACCTCTGACCCAATAGTCTCTTAGGATAAGTTGATCCAGAACTGAGAAGATGGGGACAGCGAAGAAGAGAGCCGCAATACCCATACGGACCTCTAGGGGTCAGCATGGACCAGGAGATGGAGCTGTTTTTGGTTCCCTCAAACCCTGAGCCCTCTGTGCAGCTAGAGGCTTTCCTTTCAGGCTTAAATCCTCTGTTCTGTGATTATATGGATCCTGTGATCCCCAGCTGAAACTTGAAAATTGTGGGGAACATCAGTACCTCTAAAACTTCTCACCTATTTCTTTTTTGAGAACAAACACTGATCTCAGACCAGGAGCATCTGGGGTCACTCTAGGGACTGAGCTGGTCAGTATCCTCTTTCCCTCTGCTAATCCCTGGGATTGGTGTCTGTATCTGACACCTATGTCCCTAGTGTCACATAAGAGGGACTTGGAGTTGTTCTTTGGGCTATAATGACCCCCAGTGCTGTTCAGGGATTTCTGTCCTTTAAAGAAATATCATTTTCTGCTGGGTGAAGTGGCGCACACCTGTAATCTCAGTGGCTGAGAGAGAAGGAAATCGCAAGCTCAGGTCAGCGTCTGCAACTTAGTGAAATTATGTCTCAAAAAAAAAAAAGAAAAAAAAAGTCGAGGGAGGCTGGGGTTGTAGCTCAGTGATAAAGCGACCCTTGATTAAATTTCCTGTGCCAAAATAGTAGTAATAATAAGTAATAATAATACAAATATCTTCATACTCTCACATTGCCCAGTTGTTTCCAAGCTGGGCTCTCTGGGGAACATTTACTAGATGTTCAACAGCACTGTCACTGTATGCTATGGTGATCCCCACCCTAGCATATTTCAGAGCTATCAAATGGGGACATGTATCCTGAAGACAAAAGAAAGAAGGCATATTCTCCTTCCCTCCAATCCTGTAAATATAGACCTTCCTACTCTCCACTCAAGAAGGGTGACTTTTCTGATTTTAGGATTTTAGACATCATGCAGAACAGGCAAATTAATTGGGTTCCAAAATAAAGTAGTCAGACTTAACATAAAGATTCAAGGAAAAGGCTGGGGTTGTGGCTTAGTTGGTAGAGCACTTGCCTTGAATATGTGAGGCACTGGGTTCGATTCTCAGCACTACATATTAAACAAAGTCCACTGACAACTAAAAATATTTTTAAAAAGATTCGAGGAAAAGAAAGAGAAATCAAGACTAAGACAAATTTTTTGAGGAGAAAGAGAATAGAAATCAATTCTTGTCATCCTGGGCATAAGGACACAGCTCTTCCTATTACATACTAAAGTTGACAGTGTTTCAAAAGCAGTATTCAACAAACCAGTGCATACTTATTGATACCATTTTCTTTGTTCTACAATAGGCACTGTGGGTACAACAGAGGCTAACTCATACTCCCTGATCTCCTAGAGCATATATTTTGTCTCACTGAATTCACACACCAGCCCTATAAGGTGTTCTGCTTGTTTTAAGTAATGAGACCAAAACTATACTGCCACTCAGTGTTTTGAACTTTTTGTCCACATTCACCTTTTGTTCCATGAGTCCAGGTTGAGAGTTATGGAGCTGAGGAGGCAGCAGTTGTAAAGAAGTGACAGATTTAGTAAGAATCAGTTATTGGAAGGACATTCACAGAATTTGGAGGAAAATATGAACAGGAGTCTTTAGAAAGGAGGGAACTCAAGACAGTTCCGGCATTTAGGTAGCTAGGGTCAGTGCTTCTACCTTGAATCAAAGGAAAAAAATTCGGACTGACCTAGCTTGGTCAATTGCCTACCTTCTACTGAGAGATGGCAGAGTCACTTGACAAATATACCTCAGCACTATTTGATGTTGGAGAATAGAGGCCTTAATACAAAAATGGAATCCTACTGGCCAGAAGAATGAGGACTAAATTAGGTGGCAAACTCCAACAAATAGCCACATGCTCAAATCCTGATTCCATCACTAATACGCATGCAATTCAAGTGTTGATGAGACTAATATCAAATCTCATTTCATCTCACCATTGTGGTATACACCATAGTTACCTTTAATCTTTACCTTTGCTTTCTGAAAGCTGTCAAAATCAAGCAGCTTTTTGGTTGTTTTTTCAAAAAGCTTTTTTAAAGCAAAGAAAAAAAGTTCATTGTCTTGGTCAATTTAAATTCAGACTAGTAATATTAAGTACAATATAGAGAGGATTCACTGGAGAAGAACCAAGTACAACTTAGAAGAAGTAACTGTGTGTTATGGAGAATACATTTATTCTGCCCCAATCTAAAGTTTGACCAGGTCCTTCTCAGGAGAAGTTTGCCTCCATCTCCTCTGGAAAAAAATTTCTTAAAATGTAGCTTTAAAAAAAAAAAAGAATAGAAATGTAATATTGGAGCAAAATCAAGCCTTTGCTTTTATTTCTGTGCTTTGTTTTATAAATGTAACAATTTTTTATACTTTAATGTATTTTAACAGCACAGAAGTTGTCCTACATTAAAAACATGTAGGACAACTCAGAAAAGTATAGCAAATGAATAGTAAGGCTACAGTATGATAAAAGTGCTACAAACACCATTTAGTTGCTGTCCATAAGAAATTTACTTGTTTAAAAAAATCCAAGGGGCTGGTTTGTGGCTCAGTGGTTGAGTGCTCACCTAGCACACGCCAGGTGCTGGGTTCAATCCTCAGCACCACATAAAATAAATAAATAAATAAAATAAAGGCATTGTGTCCAACTACAACTAAAAAATATTTTTAAAAAATCCAAATACTGGCATTGTCCAGAAAAAAATAAATTTTATTTATAATTGTTATAAAGTTGAATTGCTGAAACTTGTTCACTGAAACATTTTGACTGGCATCGATATTAAAAATTCACTGCATTTATTTTAAAATTATAATCCCCACATTTATATTAAAAATTCACACACAAATGAAAGTGGAAAAATGACCAGAACCTGGTATCTGCTTCCAGTTTTTCCACTTGCAGTCATATACTTAGGTACCTTTTGACCCCATGGGGGAAATTATCTGATGTTCAGAATTACCAATAACAGGAAGAAGAGAAAAAAAAATGTGGCACTATTTGATGTTGGAGGATAGAGGCCTTCCTAGTGAATTCGTTAGCACATTCTCACATGTGTTGTGCTAGCTGATGTCTTCTGGCATCATTGTGCATCATTGTTACGTGTTTGGCATGTTTAGCACACAGGCTGGTGTCTTCAAAAAGGCCAACCAAAACCACACTCGCCTCCTGCAAAGTACCAGTAGCTGCACAGTGGAATCACACATCTGTTTTGAAGTCCTGAGCAATTTCTCCCACCAGATGCTGGAAGGGGAGTTTGTGAATCAGAAGTTCAGGAGACTTCTGATAACCTTTGATTTCACGGAATGAATGCCACAGTAGCAGGCCTGTAACAATGAGGGTTCTTCACCCCTCCAGTAGAGGGCGCACTCTTGCCAGCCACTTTTGTAGCCAGTTGTTTCCTGGGCACTTTACCGCTGGTCGATTTGTGGGCAGTCAACTTTGTACCCGCCTTGGTGCAAAGACCTCCTTACCCACTTTCTCTTTCACTGGAGCTCGGCAAGCTAGAGGTGGCCGCCCTGGAGTTAGAGAGCGACCCATGGGCAGGTGGGAACACAATTGCCGTGTAACAAACTTTTTGAAAAGTGAAACATAGGGCTGGGGCTAGCTGGGGTTTAGTGGTAGAGCACTTGCCTCGCAAATGTGAGGTACTGGATTCGATCCTCAGCACCACATAGAAATAAATAAATAAAGAAATTGTGTCCATCTACAACTAAAAAATATTTTTTAAAAAAGTGAAACAAGGGCTGGGGGTGTGGCTCAAGCGGTAGTGTGCTCGCCTGGCATGCGTGCAGCCCGGGTTCGAGCCTCAGCACCACATACCAACAAAGATGTTGTATCCGCCGAGAACTGAAAAATAAATATTAAAAATTCTCTCTCTCTTTCTCTCTCACACTCTCTCACTCTTTCTTTAAAAAAAAAAAGTGAAACAAAACAAAGCACCTCTTTGATGGAGTTGCAATTTATGATGAATATAAGATACAAAATGTACAAGCTCTGGCACAGAGTAAATCCTCGGGAAATGTTAACTCTCTGTTCCCATGTGATATGAAAGGCTTTCCTGGACCAGTGTCACTTACTGGTGGCTTTCCTGACAAGTGCTGTGTGTCCCACTGAAGTCACCCTATGTCCTCTGCCTTTAGGACACTCTCACCTTAGAAAAGCATTATGGTGTCATTGTCCCTGTGAGCCAGAAAACAATCTGAACAAACATTTACCTTAGAGATGATAATAGAGCTGAATCCAAAGGCCAATTCATTTTCTATCCCTGACTTACTCAGTCTTTTTTTTTTTTTTTTTTTTTTTGTACTAGGGATTGAATCTAGGGTTGCTTAACCACTGAGCCATATCACTAGCCCTTTTTATGTTGTGTTTCTTTTACTTTGTGGCAGGGGTATCAGGGATTGGACTCAGGGGCGCTCAACCACTGAGCCACATCCCTGGCCCAATTTTGTATTTTATTTAGAGACAGGGTTTCACTGAGTTTCTGAAACTGGCTTTGAACTCATGATCCTCCTACCTCAGCCTCCCAAGCTGGTGGGATTACAGGCATGAGCCACTGTGCCTGGCCTTGATTACCCAATCTTGAGGGCTGTGGCTCACTGATTCAAACAGTTGGAGAACATTGTCACTGTGTGACTGAGTACCAGATCTTTTTCTTTTTCTTTCCTTTCCTTTTTCTTTTTTTGGTACTGGGGATTGAACCCAGGAGCACTTAAGCACTGAGCCACATCCTCAGACCCTTTTTTACATCCTCAGACAAAGTCTTGCTGAGTTGCTGAAGCTAACTTTGAACTTGTGATCCTCCTATCTCAGCCTCTAAACTGCTAGGAGCGTACCAAATCTTTTCTCCAAATGTCACATCCTTGGGGACTTTGGATTATGCAACGGTCTTCTATAGGGGTTCAAATGGAAGCACAACAGATATGTAGATGATGCTCACTCCCTGAGCCCTGAGAAAGGTTTAGGATGGAAAAGAGACTGCTAGGAGATTGTCTCTGACTGTAAAGCTGGTGAACACCTCCTGCTGTCAGAGGCTCATGGGCAGGGAGTAACCCATTCTCTTGACCTGGCTTCCTTTCCAGTCTGAGACATCACTGGCTCTGGTGCAGGGCTCTTATCCCAGGGTCCCAAAGGGTCCATGTTCAAGGATAGGAAAAATTACATTCTATTTCCACAGCCCTCAAGATTGGGTAAGTCAAGGCCAGGCACAGTGGCTCATGCCTGTAATCCTCCCTCAGTAATAAATGTAAGCCACAAATCTATGCAAGTATTTGCAGTAATTGTGATCATTGCCAATAGAATTCACAGACTTCATGTAATTTTCCAGTTATTGCAGAGATTTCAAAATGTCATGCATATGGGTCATTATTTTGTAGTAAACAGTAACGGTTAGAACCACCACTACATCTTGCCCTCTCATGTTTGTGTTTTCATTTTGATAACTACTTCAATACAATTACTCTCCTCTGCAATCTTCTGTATTTCACTTTGTGCAGCTGTAAACTTTCCTGAGATTCTACAGACTTCACCAGACTGCCATAAAGCATATCCAAGGCACATAAAGCTAAGAACCCTGAGAGCTCTAAGGAGATGGTGAAGTTTCCTATTTCGTATGATTTTACAACCATGGTAATTGGGAAGGTTTTCTTTGCATTTAAACTAAATGTCTGCTTGTGTAATTTCTGCCCATATTTTCTTGTCTCCACCATTACTCAGTTCAATTACTCATTCACTCACCAATGACTTAGGAAACACATCTCTTGTACAAAACTGTGTTACTATGTGAAAAATAATCCTGGCTCACATGGGGGGGGGGTGTCCCATCCCCATCCCCAGTCCAGAAGGGGAGCCAGACTCTTTGCTTACCTAGGCCACACAGGCTGCAGTCTGCCAAAGGCTGGGTGAAGGGAGGTTGCCCCAGGGCAAGCAATAAGAGGGTCTGTAGATAATAAAAAAAACATAGTTCTTAAAGTTCACATTTCCCATTCTTCAAGAAAACTCTGGATTTCTGGGTCTCTCCAAGGTTTAAGTAACTGGTTTGAGGTCTTCTCTGATCACTGAGTTTCTTCCCTTTCTTTCTAGTAATTTTTCCTGGAAGTGTCACTGTCCATTTTTATACCTGAGTTGTCTTGATTCATCTCCGTGAAGCCACAGGGTCTCATCCACAGCCTGATTCCAAACCACCTTCCATGGAGGATTTGAATACAAGAATCAGTCTTCTCTGAATTCCTTAGGGAAACAGAGTCCAAACGGTCTGCATGACTCTCACAGAAGAAGAACCTCCTAATTTGTCCCCACTTTGAGCACTCCACACAAAGGTCTGCTCTGCTCTTGGTCACGGATCACTCTTAAGGTCCATGGGGTGAAACCTATTTTGGATGAAAACAACTTACTTGTGGAGCTTTCCAGATGGCCCAGCTCTCCTCTCAGGTCTCCAGCCCAGCTGCTTTTGCTGCCAAGACAGCTTCTTCTGATCTTTGCACTTCTATTTTTAGGTATTATGTTCCCCCTTTGGTTGAAACTTTGCCCCCTTGACTTATAATTTGTAGCCTCTAATTTCATCTTCATCTAAAAGCTTTAATGCCCAGTCGTGCAGGATTCCTCTTCAAATAACAGCAAATTCCACCTCCTTTAAGATTTCTTTGATTATCTTTGAATAGCTTGACCTAAAATTCTTCTGAAGATTTCTCATAATAATGCAACATTTGGAAGTATGCAGTACAAATTTATTCACTGTAATGTCTGGACCCAGACATATATACCTTTGTATTTCTATGTTCTTCTACCTGAAACCATTCTGATTCCATTCTTATTTTTCTCCCTTCTTTTGGGGATTGGTAGGTTCCGGGGTTTTCTTTGAGGGAGTTCCTCTGCATTCCTGGCTTTGATATCTTGTACATTTACAGGAGAGCCAGATGTCCCACCATTCGAAAACCCTTAACTTTGCAACCTTCAGTGACCTGGCTTCCTTTCCAATCTGAGACCTTGGGGGGAACCAAGCCCTATTGTCCAGATCCCACTTATAGGGGGTATCAGCAGGCTGCTGCCTGAAAAATCCATTTTTCCACTGAGCTCATGAATGTCATCACCCTTAGTGCCTCCATATACAGACATGTGCACTTAACAATAGGATACATTTGGAGAAATGCATTGTTAGTCAATTTTTTTTTTTTTTGGTACCAGGAATTGAGCCCAGTGGCATTCAACCACTGAACCTCATTCCCAGTGGTAAAATGCCCCTGGCTTTAATCCTCAATACCAAGGGAAAAAAGTACACACACACACACACACACACACACACACACACACATATATATATATATAGAGAGAGAGAACATGAACTGTATGAGGCTGTTTTTGGTGATACATACATACTGTGTTATGGTAAACCTCTTTTTTAAAACATAGAAGGAGTATGCCCTAAAATAATAATAAAGACTATAGTAAATACATAAACCAGTTACATTCATCTGTTATCATTATCAAATATTATGTACTGTACATAGTGGCATAAGCTATACTTTTCTGTTGCCTGGCAGAGCAGTAGCTTTGTTACACCAGCATCTCCACAGGTACATCACAAAATCATTGTGCTACAATGTTATGAAGGCTACATCAACTCTGGGCAATAGGAATTTTTCAGCTCCCTTATACTCTTTTGGGAACGTGGTCTACATGGTCCATTGTTGACTGAAACCTCATTATGCAGCACTTAAATGTAATTCTTGCATATGTGGCAACTGTCCATCAAACTCTTCCCAGCCAAATTGCTGCTGCTCATATTTCCTACCTAATGAGGGTCAAGTTCCAGGTGAGTGACTAGGCTGCTCTGCCAGGCCTGGCAGTGCCCACCAAGTGTATCTGAGGCAGCTGCCCAGGCTCTATTTTAAAATTCAACACATTATGTCTTGAATTGTCCACAGAACCCCTGTGGAGGGGATACTATTGTCATCCCCATTTACAGAAGGAGAAATGGAAGCCCAGAGACCTCGCCGAGGTATAGACAGCGAGTACCATTGTCCCTTCACGCTCTGTACTCTCTGTCTGCGACCTCCTCCTCCACTTCCCTCCCTGACCTTCCCCGCATCCTCTAATGAACTGCAACCCCCTAATACCCTTAATTTCTCCTTGGAGCATTCTCCCCACGCCTGGCTTTAACTGAAATTTAACTCTCCCAGGGGGGCACCACCTCCTCCGCAAGCTTCTGAAATGAGAGCTGTTTATTTTCTTCCAGGCGAGGGTGCTTTCCTACCCCTGATTGCTGCCTCCAGACCACTCCTCCCCCAACCGCCAATTCCAGCTTAATAGAACCCTCTGCCTCCAAGACGCAGCCATTGTGCTGAACTGCCTCTCCCCTACTCACTGCTGCCATCTGCCACCTGCCAGGCCTCTCTTCCCCACTCAGGGAATGCTGACCCCCAGCCGACTGTCTGTCTTCTCCTCAGTCCTCCCACTGGGCGACTTCATCGCTTTCCCCCCCTGACCTCTCAACAACTTGGTGACTTTATCCCTGAGGACCTGCTCCACTGCCACTCACTCAGCCACCCATCCTTGTTATCACACTCCTGACCTTGTCACCGGATGGAGATCTCAGGAACCATTCAAGCAGCCGCCTCTCAGCCCTCATCCCCTGTCCTCCCATCCATCATTGTCTGCTCCCACACAGTCATGCCTCCTGGGACCTCCAGGGTCAGTCATTGATGCTTCCCCCCTCCAACTCCTCAGTCCCTCCATATCCAGTCCCTCCACTCCATGACCTCTTTTCAACAGCTCTCTTGACGACATCCTGAACTCACTTACTTGCTCCTCTTCGATCCTTTGCGCTGAGCTGGCCAAACCTCAACCCTGCTTGAGCCTGGTGATCTGCTTTCTTCAGGAATTTACTGATAGCTCAGAAGCACTGGGGGAAAATCTACAACCAGGGAGTGATTGCCACTCCTCATTTACGGTCACCAACCCTAACAAGACTCTCAGCATTGTATAGTGAACCAACCACATCCCTCTGGACAGTGGCTACCTTCAACCTTCCCGATCCTTGGTTCTGTGATGCTCTTTTTTCTCTCTCACCTCATTCTGGGTGAATGGTCTCTTACGTCACAAGGAAAACTGGAGCTATCAGAGGTGCACCCTTCAACACCTATCGCTCAATCCACACCCCTCCACATCTGTGTCCATACCTCCCTGTCATGTGATCATGATACTGGGGTTATGGAGGGAAAAATGTTCTCATTTGTAGGAGATGCATGCTGAAGTCCTCATGTGTAAAGCATCATGCTTTCCTAAATTTTTACATGGTTCAAGAACGACATATAAATGTATAAATATTTGTATATATGCACAAACAACAATTGTTATATCTCAGTAAAGTGGTGGATACATACAAATAAGAATTTTATTATATTTATTTTTTCAATGTTTCTGCACGTTTGAAATTTTCCATAATAAAAATTGAGCAAAATTGTCTCTGTGTCCCCTCACTGCTCAAACCTTTCAGGAAGTTGTTCACCTCTGCCATGTCACTCAAATGTTTTTGCAATGATCTTTATGCCACTCAATCTATTTTTTTAGTTTTCCTCTTGAACTTTCACTAATATTCAGTGTTATCAACTCTTTTCTTCTTCTTTCTCTCTTTCTCTGTCTCTGTCTCTTTCCTCCCTCCCTCTCCTTCTTTATTTTTTAAAAATAATTTTTAGTTGTAGATGGACACAATGCCTTTATTTATTTATCTTTATGTGGTGCTGAGGATCGAACCCAGGCCTCACACATGCTAGGCGAGCACTCCACCACTGAGCCCCAGCCCCGGCCCTCCTTCTTTCTTTCTTG
This sequence comes from Urocitellus parryii, assembly GCF_045843805.1. Classification (NCBI taxonomy): domain Eukaryota; kingdom Metazoa; phylum Chordata; class Mammalia; order Rodentia; family Sciuridae; genus Urocitellus; species Urocitellus parryii. The sequence continues at coordinate 116,787,294 of NC_135538.1, forward strand.
TACTGAGGGTTGAAACCAGGAGTGCTTTACCACTGAGCTATAGCCCCAGTTTTTGTTTTATTTGCTAAAATGTAATTCTGTTTTTAAAATTGGTTCTCTTTGATTATACATGACAGTAGGATTCATTGACATAATTATAAAAGCATGGAATGTAATTTGTCCTCATTCAGTCCCCAGGACTTCCCTTTTCTCTCCCCTCCTCCCTCCCTCTGTTTCCTTCCCTCTACTGAGCTTTCTGTATGTTTAAAACACTAGAAAAACGAGGAATAGAAGGAACTTATCTCAACATTATAAAGGCTCTATAAGACAAACCCAAAGCCCACATCATTCTGAATGGAGAAAAACTGAAAACATTTCCTCTAAAAACAGGAACAAGACAAGGATACCCACTTTCATCACTCCTAGTCAACATAGTCCTTGACACTCTAACCAGAGCAATTGGGCAATAGAAGGAAATTAAAAGGATACAAATAGGAAAATAAGAGCTCAAATGATCTCTGCTGACGACATGATCCTATATTTAGATAGACCCAAAAAACTCCACCAGAAGACTTCTAGAGCTCATAAACGAATTCAGCAAAGCAGCAGGATACAAGAGCAACACTCATAAATCAATCGTGTTGCTATACTCCAAGGCTGAATCTGCTGAAAAAGAAATTAGGAATAGGAAAACTATCTCACTCACAATACCCTCAAAACAAAACAAACAAAAACCTTGGGAATAAATATAACAAAAGAGGTGAAGTACCTCTATAAAGAAAACTATAGAACACAAAAGAAAGAAATTGAAGAAGTTCTTAGAAGATGGGAGGACTTCCCATGTTCTTGGATAGGCAGAATTAATATTGTCAAAATGGCCATACTACCAAAAGCACCATGTAGACTCAATGCAATTCCCATGAAAATCCCAGTCCTTTTTATTTTTTTATTTTAAGGCAGGGACTCATTAAGTTGATGAGGTTCTCACTAAATTGCTGAGGCTGGCCTCCAACTTGTGATCATTCCTGCCTCAGCCTCATGAGTCACTGGGATTGCAGGCATGTACCACTGCACCTGGCCACCAAAGTTTTCTTGCAACACTGTCTTTCTTTGGCCTCCAAAACTTGACACCTCTCTGGGCTTCTTCCTAGCCCTCTGGCTGCTCTTTCACTCCTCTGTTGGCTCATTGTACTCTACCTGCTCACAGTGGAGTTCATGTAGGGTGACGGGTCCTGGACCCTTCTCTTCTCAAGTTATACTCTCCCTCCAGGGGATCATACCTGTCTCATGGCTTAAGTTCCTATCAACTGATTACTCTCACATTTATGCCTTTCCTCTGATCTCCAGGCTTGTGTATCTAACGGCCTAGCTGGCATACCCTAATTGGAATCTCAAAGGAACCACAAACTTGGTATATTTAAAACAGGAATCATGACCCTTCCCTACCGGCAGCATAGCCTCCTCCTCAGATCTGGATCATGGGGGCCCTGCCTTGGCCCCCATATTTTAGGGGACTTCACCATCACAAATAAACTATCTCACACAATACTTGTTAAATGACATTGGGTGCCTCTGTCACTTGGGACCTGCCCTCAGTGCTGGCACAGCACAACCTGAAACCCTAAACATCTGCTCTTGTAATTAACACCATTCAGACCCCAGGGAACTGCTTCTGCAATCTCTCGTGCTGTATCCTGGGAGCAAAAGTAACTACTGCAATTCTCCTCAAGTTTGAGATTGTGCCTCTGCTGGATTCCAAGACTCTGCTTTGGAGTGTAGGGAGGATTTAACCAGTGGAGGAGTTTGGGTAAGAGAAGATGCAAATTCATTAACTTGTCAGATATTGCCTCTCAGTTTTTCTGATAGCTTCTCACTTCTTAATTACTGTTGCATTTCCATTTTTCTTGCTACTTTTTGTGTCTTGAGGTAATGAGTCATCTGATGCGGCATGACAACAGTTGCAAATGATCACTGAGGAACATTTTGCTCCATTGAATAATTCTCATTACTGTCAGATTTGAGGTGTGCAGGTCTAGATGTAAGTTATGTGAAGTACAATATTGATTCTCTTTATTGGTGAGTAGATGGACATTGTTACTAGATGAATAATTAAATTTTTTATGAATAGTTTAATTTTTATTATGAGGATTTTTTTTTAGTTTAATTTTTATCAAACTATTCTCTTTGTTTGTACTACTAAAACAAATATCTCAGACTGGGCAATATAAAAATGACAAGAGATTTATTGCTCAGTTCTGGAAAGTGGGAAGTCCAAGTTCAAGGTGCCAGCACATTCCGTGTACAGGGGGAATTGGCTGTGTTCCCTAGATGGCATCTTCTTGCTGCATTCTTACATAGTGGAAGAGCAGGCAAGCACCTTTGGGTTTCTTTTATTAAGGCACTAACTGCATTTCTGAGAGTAAAGCCCTTATGACCTACTCACCATCCACAAGTCCCACAGCAATACTAAATAGCAATATCATCATCATCATCAACATCATCATCATCATCATCATCATCATTTTATGAATTTTGGAGGAACTCAAAATGCATCCACTAGCACTTCTTAACAAAATTTAATAAAAATGTCAAAAAATAGTGACGCTGGGATTGTGAGTAGAGTGCTTGCCTAGCATTCGTGAGGCCCTGGGTTCGATCCTCAGCACCACATAAAAATAAATAAATGGAATAAAGTCATTGTGTCCAACTATAACTAAAAAAATAAAAAAAAATTAAAAATGCACTGGCTGTGTCCTTTAAAAAATGTCAAAAAATAAACAGATGGCTTTGTCTAAATTAGTTTGATCTTAAATATTGATACTTATTAATTATAATTTGTATTTTCCTTTGAATTTCAGTAGGTTGTTTTGAATATTGTAGAAGAAATTAACCTCAGTAAACCTACAAAAAATGATTTTAAGTTTTGAAAATTTGCATTTTGGTGGAAATATAATTTTTATAAACTTTGGTTACAGTTATATTTTATTTTAAAATCCAAGATTATTGAAAATGAACACAATTGAGATGTAGTAGAAATAAAACTATAAATGTGGAATCTCAAAAAGTAAGCTGATGATTAAAAAAAATCAAAGGAGCCATTTATTTTTAAAAGTTTTTTTTTTCTTTGTACTGCAGATAGTGTATCCACGGAGCTCCACCACTGAGCTAACTTCTCAGTCTCTGTCTACTTAATTTTTGTCAGGGTGGGTATTGGGGATTGAACTCAGAGGCGCCTAACCACTGAGTCACACCTCCAACTCCTCCTGCCTGATGAAATTTTTAAAAACTGGGGAAAAAATATAAATGGAGGCTACATAATCTTCATTGCTTTGATTAGTAATTAAATCAATAAAGAATATTAAGTTTGCATGGATTTTCTCTTATCTGTTGTATATGGTACAAAATAAGTATATATATCAGGTTGCATATTGGACAAAAGAATTTTTTATTATTCTTTGGAATTAATTGCAACACTTAAAAATGGAGAGATCTTAAAGAAAAATTGGGATCTCCCGTTTCTTGTGGTTATATCAGCTCTGAACTTGGTAATACCCAACTGGGAGCTGCTGCCCCTCAGGATGGGGAGGCTTACAACCTCAGCAGGGCATGGTGTGTGGTTGTGTGTTACCTGAATGGCCTTTACAAGAATTTGGGTTTGCAGATTGATCTAATTCCTTGAGGGAAAAGTCCAAGTCTTTTCAGTTTTTGGGCACTTTTTTTGCCAGTTAAGGTTCTAAGGTTCTTAAGAAATTTTAAAAGAATTTATATGCAGCTGGAGGTGATACTAAATAACAATATCATCATCATCATCATCATCATCATCATCATCTACAACAACACAAAAAAACGACCTGAGAGTATTCTAATAGTTACTCTGAGCCACATACTGTTCTAAGCACTTCACATTAACATTTAACTCTCACAATAATGCTCAGAGGTAGACACTTTAAATACAGGATACACATCTTCTAGATGAGGAAACTGAGCATATAAGTGATTGCCTAAAGTCCCTCCCCCTGTATGGCCACTTTTTTTTTTAATCTTTATTTTATTTTTATGTGGTGCTGAGAATCACACCCAGTGCCTCACTCATGCTAGGAGAGCCTGCTACCACTTGAGCCACATCCCCAGCCCCTGAACCTCCACTTTGATCTACTCTTCTAAAGAGATTAGCAACAAACTTTCATTTAGCGCTGAAGTGGGAGTTAACCCATTCTATTATTGCAACCACCCAATTAAATCCTCACCTCTGCATCACTTCTTTTACATTGTATCTCTTTTTCTTTAAACATTAAAAAAAGTTACAGATTTGGCAAGATCCTGTTCCATTTCCCTCTTTCCTTGTGATGATTGTCATTCTGAATTTGTTGGGAATTATTCCTACGTGCATTTTGTACTTTCAGCAAATGTTTGTTTTCTCAAATGATTTATACCACTGCTTTGTGTATTTTATTTTATTTTTTTAACAATATTTTTTAGAGAGAGAGAGAGAGAGAGAGAGAGAGAGAGAGAGAGAGAATTTTTAATATTTATTTTTCAGTTTTTGGCAGACACAACATCTTTGTATGTGGTGCTGAGGATCGAACCCGGGCCACACGCATGCCAGGCGAACGCGCTACCGCTTGAGCCACATCCCCAGCCCCTGCTTTGTGTATTTTAAAACTCAAATAATATGCAACACCACGTTCTGTTTTTTTGTAGTTGTTGGTTTTGCTTGGGTTTTGTGGTACTGGAGATCCAATCCTGGGGTGCTCTACCAGCCTCTGGAACCACATTCCCATCTCATTTTATTTTTTATTATTTTGAGACAGGGTCTTGCTAAATTGCTGAGGCTGGATTCGAACTTTCCATCCTCCTGACTCAGCCTCCCAAGTCACTGGGATTACAGGTGTCTGACACCAGGTCTAGCTTGTTATTCATTATATTGATAAACATAGCCATAATTCATTTATTTTAACTGCTGTGCAGTATCCTATTGTGAGAATAAACCAAATTTTATTTATGCTTTCCTCTGCTTTAATAGGATGGGTTGGTTGTTTCGACTTTTTCTTGTTGGTCCAGTGACCCTGCAGTGAGCACCCTCACCTTCCCTCCTTGTACATATGTAGAAATGTTATTTAAGGAACTGATTAGAAACAAGGCTGCTGATTGTAAGGCATGTGCATTTTCAGCATTTGGTTTTGCCAAAATTCTCTTTAAATTTGTAATATCCATTCATTTACTAACCCAAAATGCATTGATCCTATTGTCCCATATTTTTGTCAACACTTAATGTTTCCAGAGTTATTCAATATGTGTAAAATAGGGCTGGGGTTGTGGCTCAGTAGTAGAACAATCGCCTTGCACTTGTGAGACCTGGGTTGGATCCTCAGCACCACATAAAAATAAATAAGTGAAATAAAGGTATTGTGTCCAACTATAACTAAAAAAATAAATATTAAAAAAATGTGTAAAATAGTGTGCTGCAGCCTGGCTGGGCACAAAATAACTGAGCCGCCACACAGCCTTGTAGGTTCAAACAGCAACCTTTATTCCGGAACTCTCACCGGCACTCTACACACACTTCCCGGGAACACACTGCCTCCACTGGGCTCCTCACACCAATTCTCTCAGAACCCGGGGAGAACTCCACAGGAACTCCAAAATAGCGGGTGCCCGGTGCCCAAGGCAGCAGGATACGCCCTAATCCCAGCAGGATCCACCCTAATCCCTGAGCCGCCCTAATCCCTGAGCAGGGTCACCTTTCAACCATTCCCTCTGGCAAAAATGCCACGCGTCATTCTGACTAAACTGTGGCTCTTAACATCTCCCCCTCTTCTGTTTAATTAAACAACAAGCACGTGGCTTAGGGACCATGCCTGTCTTAGGTTGTCCAATACTACATATGGTCCTTACTCGTCATCGGATGAGCTGACCTCAAGGCATCAGCCTCCTGTCTTAGGTTGGTATCATTATAATTGGATCTTACCCGTCATTGGCTACCGGTCCAGCATACAGCCATACTTGTGGATAGGCCTTTGCACCAGTGTGGGGGGGTGAGGTTCTTTGCCTCACCTCTGTTGGCCCCCAAATTTTAGACCATCACAAGCAGAAAGGGAGGAGGATGCAAAATGCCATGGCACCAAGCCAAATGACGGCTCTTTTTAAAATGACACCATCAGCAAAGATACCCCAGCAATACCACAATTCACTGCACCAACAGATAGTTCACAATGCATGCAAGTGATACACAGTCCAGGCAAGTTCTTCAAGCAGTTCAAAGCAGAGGAATCCATTAATATGTCCATTTCCCCCCAAAGTAAATCGACTACTTGATTGAGCATCACTTGTTGAGTTATTATTCATTGATGCATCAGTTTATACAGTTTACTGTGATAGCTATCGAAGAAGCTGCAGTTTGGTTTTATCTTTGTCTTCACCAACTCTGGGATGAAGATAGGAATTCTGGCAATGATGGCTAAAAAAAAATTATGTAACATTCCAGCAGGCACTAAAAGAAAGCAATTTTCTAAACAATTTAGTATCCTGAATAGAATTAGATATAATGAAAAGGAAAGGTGAAAGTAAACAAACAGATCTGTTGACCTCCTTTTTTGTTCACATATTAAAACAATCCTTAACAGCTGTTTATCCAATTTAAATTAAACCATTTAAATCACATGAATAATAAAAATATTTGGATCCATTTTTTCATGAGTGCTCCTCATATATGATATATGGACATACACACATACAGACATACAACACAAAACACAAATGTGCACACATAACATACAACACATAAGACAATAGTAAAGGTCTTCTAGCTTTACACAGGTGAAATTTCCATTGCAATGTTTAAAAACTCCACAGTCAAAAAATAGAACTGATCAGAAAAACATTAACCTAGGTCTGTATGAGCTCAAAAAATAAAATAGAACTTTATGATGTGGGAAAGGGCAATAATAAAATAGATATTGAAAAAGGCATCCTGGTTACCACCTGGGTTTGACTCTTCTTTGGATATCCCATCTTTCTTCCTGTAACTTGCATATGAGTCTGAAGGTATTCCCACAAGTAAGCCCCAAGGTTTCTTACATTTGAAATAGGCCTTAATGGTGTTCATTATTCATTAGCCTCCAGGTGTGGGAGAATCACTGTCGCAGATGTAAGAATAGCCAAACTGGAGTTCTGAATATCAGCTGTTATGGATTTGAGCCAAATCATCTTCTTTTTGGTCTGTAGAAATCGCTTTAGTTAATCTCTCTGGAATCCAAATTGGCTGCTGTTCTCCCTGTGGAAACACACAAACAGACCCCTGACTCCAGACAATCACTGGGTCAGGACCTTTCCATTGTCCTGTTAGAATATCCTTCCAAAGTACCTTAGGCTTATGTACAGTTTTTGGACACATATGCCTTTCCACAGCACTAAGCCCTGATGAATCCAATTTAAAAAGTTGAGAGTAAAAAGGGTTATTTTAAGTTTATCTTTGGGGGATATATACCCCTTTCCAATTCCCTCTTTTTGCTTTAATAAGTACATTTTAATAGTTTGATGAGCTCTTTCAACTCTGCTTTGTCCCTGTGGATTGTATGGGATTTATGTTAAGTAAAACATTAACTGATTTTTCTTCAGGGATGATGTTCCAAAATATCCTATATGCATCCTTTGGAAATTTAAAGATCCTTTTAAATTCAAGTCTTCCAAAAGCATTTTGCCTTAGTTTTTAGAATTACTTTAGTCCTTTTAATTTTTTGATGTGGTTTTAAACATTTAAACATAAATTAACATTTATGTTTAAATGTTAACATTTTCTAAATTGGCTCTTGTCTATAAATTTTAGCACCCTCATCTGAGACTTCTAATTTCTGCACCACCAGAAATTAAAGTTGATGGGCTTTTTGAAAAAAAGTACTAATAATCTCCTTGTTCTTCTATTTTATCAAATATTTGACTTTAAACTTCTCTCTTCTACCTTTTCTATCTTGAATGTCTGTATCTAATAGTTGTCTTAGCTTTTTGTATTTTTTATCTGAAATATCTTTATTTGACATTTTTAACCATTTTTTTATCTTGTTTCTATCTTCTAGTTTTTTAAGGTTTGTACATTCACCCTTAGTTGCTTTTTTTTTCCTCCTAGTTTTTTTTTTTTTTTTTGCTTCCTATTTTGTGGGTTTAAATTTTTTGTCTTCCTACATCTTCTCTCTTTTTTTTTAACCTTTCTGTACTTCTGTCTTTAAAGTTTTTCACTTCAAATTTTTAATCTTCTTTATCTAAATATCTTTTATCCTATTATCTTCCCATTTTCATGTTTTTTTTAAAGTAATGCTTTTAAGATTAACTAGGCTTCAAATGACGCAATCTTTCCTCTGCCATGAAGGCATCTTAACCACCTTTAATTTAACCTTTTAAAGCCTTTTATAACTTACTTAGACATTTTACAACTTTTTTCTTGTGCTTGACTTGCACTTCTATGTTACCAGTAAAGTTGAGCATCTTCACATACTTACTGGCCATTTTGGTTTCCTCTTTTGTGACTTGCCTGCTCATCACTTTGACTTGTTTTCTCTTGTTCTTTTCATATTGATCTGTTTTTTTTTTTATAAATAAAATTTCTGGATACAATCCATTGTTGCTTTTCAGATAGATCATTATTAATGTATACAAATGCTACTGATATTTTTCAATAGTCGATTCTTTTTTAATGCTGCTGATTTTTTGTCTGTTATTTTTGTATTGTACAACTTCACCAAATTTGTTTATTATGAGGGTTTTTCATATAAGAGCATGTCATCTGCAAACAGTGACAATTTAACATCTTCCTTTCCAGTTCAGATGCTTTTCCCCCCTGCACTTATTGATATAATCATATTATTTTTGTCTTTCAAGTTCTTAATTCTATGAGCTTTTTGTATCCTGTTTTGAGAAGTACTTCCCTACACTGATACCATCAATATATTATATTTATAAATTCAAACTACAAAATAATTTTATTTAACTTATATTCTCTTTAAAACAGTTTTAAGTTTGGGTTTTCACATATATAAGCTATATGGAATTTATTTTGGGATATGTTGTAATGTAGAGATCTATTTTGTGGGGAAAGAAGGATAGTTAGTAAACCCAGGATCATTGAACAAATAGTGTATGATTTTTCAATTGAATTATATCATTTTCATCATATGCTAAGTTTCATATATTTCAGGATCTGATTTCAAAAATTTTATAGTCTCTTTATCTGTCCACGTGCCAGGAGGATAATACTGCCTTAATCACATTTTTCTTCTTTTCAAGAAACAAGGTCTCCCAGGTTGCATTGGTGTAGGCCTGTAATCCAGCAGCTCCTGAGGCAGGAGGATCATAAGTTCAAGGTCAGTCTCCTCAATAACTTAAGGAGACCCTGTCTCAAAAAATAATAAATATAAAGGGCGGTGCTGGGGATGTGGCTCAGTGGTAAAATGCCTCTGGGTTTAATACCTGATGCCAAAAAGAAAGAAAAGAAATGGGGTCTCATACATTGCCCCCTGGCCTGGAAGTCCTGGGCTCAAGCCATCCTTTTGCATCAGTCTCCCAGTAGCTGAGATTACAAGGCACATTCCACTGCAGGGGTCTTAATCATTCTTACTTTTTAAAAAATATAATCATAATATATGGTAAGGCAAGTACTCTGGTATTTCTTCTATTCAAACTTGTTTTAGTTTTAAAAACAGCTTGTCCAGTTCCATAAAACATTTTTAAAGAATTAAACTGAAGTTATAGATTTGAGAAAAATTATCAGCTTTGTATTGAATTTTCCTCTTCACGAACATGGCATATCTTTCCATCCTTTTATGCTCTCTAATGAAGTTGTATAATTTTCTCTATAAAGATCATATGCACCAGGTGTGTGGCACTTGCCTGTAATCCCACCAGCTCGGAGGCTGAGGCAGGAGGCTGGCAAGTTCAAAACCAGCCTCAGAAACTTATCGAGACCCTAAGCAACTCAATGAGACCCTGTCTCAAAATAAAAACTAAAAAGGACTGGGGATGTAGCTTAGTGGTAAAGTGCCCCTGAGTTCAATCCTCAGTACAAAAACAAAGCAAAACCAAACTCCCCAAAATATACATTTAAAAATATTTATTCCTAAATATCTTACAGTTTTTCTATTACATCTTATGATTTTTACTATTACAATTTTTTTTCAATACTGGGGATTGAACCAGGATGCTCTGCCACTGAGCTATATCCCCAACCCTTTTTATTTTTTATTTTGAGACAGGGTCTCCCTAAGTTGCTTAGGGCACTGCTAAGTTGCTGAGGCTGACTTTGAAGTTGCCATCCTCCTGCCTCAGCCTCCTGAGCTGCTGGGATTATAGGCATGTGCCACTGCACTTGGTTCATTAGTTACTTTTTAAAGTAGACTAGCTATGCATTCCTGGGAAAAACTCTGCATGTTTTCCCTAAATATATATGCAAATATGTACACAAACTCCACAGGATTCAGTTTGCTAATATGTCATTTAGAATTTTTAATTTCAGAAGTGTGATTGGCTCTTTATTCCTGATGTCTGGAACAGTTTATATAATAAACAAATAGTTAATTTAACCACTGATGGAATATACCTGTAAAACTCTTTTGGAGCAGGGTATGGTGGCATATACCTGTGATCTCAGCAGTTCTGGAGGCTGAGGCAGGAGGATTGCAAGTTTGAGTCTAGCTCAGCAACTTAGCACCCAGAATTCAATATCTGGTATAAAAACAAAAACCCAAAACAAACAAACTATTTTGTTTTGTTTTTAATTCTTTAGAATTTCTACATCTATATTCACTTTTTCTATTTCTTTTTGAGTCATCTTTGGCTGTCTGTCATCTAATTTCTCCTCCTTTTTAGGGCCAAAGTCTCATCCCTTGTCCTTGGGAGGCAGGTAAACTCAAGCCATTAGTTTCCAGAACCGATTCCTGCCTCCCCTCCCTCTACAGCCAGCTCATCCTCTAGCTTTTAGTTTCCACTCTGTTGCTAGCACCTAGGATGTTACTTTCCTTTTGAGATGTAATCATGATTAATTTTTTCATAGTTAATTTTTGTTCATATTTTATCCAGTATTTCCAGGTGATGGGGGGAGGAGAACTTTCAGAGTTTTTAATTCCTCCACTTTGCTTGATTTCAAAGTTGTCCTCATTCTATAGTCAAGAGAGTGAGGCTTGAGACTGGTTTAACAGCTCGCTGGAGGTCTCACCAGTACATTTTCCCCCACTAGGGATTAAACCCAGAGGGGTTCTACCACTGAGCTATCTCCAACCACCCCCTCAACTGCCACCATTTTTTAACTTTTTATTTTGAGACAGAGTCTCACTAAGTTGTGCAGAAGTTGTCCTGGCTGGGTGGCTTCGAGACTTCTTAACTCACCTTCCATAGTCGCTGGGATTATAGGCGTGACCACTGTGTCAGGATCCACCACTACTATTTTTTTTTCTTCACACACTAGGCAAGTGCTCTACCACTCAGCTATATATATATCCTCAGTCACCCCTCCCCACTACTTTTTTTTTTTTTAAGTACCAGAGATTGAACTCAGGGGTGCTTAAAATGGGGCTGGGGCACTGGCATACCCCCAACCCCTTTTTAATATTTTAAATTGAGACAGTTTTCATTGAGTTGCTTAGGGCCTCATTAAATTGCTGAGGCAGGCTTTGAACTCTTGACCCTCCTGCCTCAGCCTCCGGAGCTGCTGGGATTATAGGCGAGCCCCGCCACACGCGGTCCATTACTACTACTTTAAACCTGGTTATTTAGCCCTGGTTTTCTGTTTCTGAATCCTGTGTTCTTGCCACATTTCTTCCACGCTGCCCTCTGAAGCCGAAAGGTAAAACACAAAGGGGCACCAAAACGTTAAAGGAGTTGAGGGACTCAGGTAAGGTAGGAGGTCTGGGAGGAAGGCGGGGTTGTGAAGCCAGATAAGGACAGGAAATATGGAGAAAGTAATGGTGTCAAGTAATGGCCCGTGGGACTCCTGAGCTGCAGCTCCTGGAGCGGGTATCGGTGACCTCCATCTATCCCCTCTGAAGTCCTGAACTATCTAGTCCTCTGCCCCCAGTGTTTGGGAATGTCCAGTGCTAGGTCTAGGGAAGGGAAGAGTGAGCACGCGCAGTCCTACCCCTGCCCTCAGGGAGCTTACATTCTACGGGTAGACAAACATCAATCAAATATTAGCCTACTAATGTAGAACTGCAGCTGTACCATAGGCCTCCAAAGAAAGGTACACCTTGGTGTGAGAGTTCTTAAGAGGGGAACTTGACCCTGAAAGAGAGGGCAGGTGGAGTGGGGTGGGGGCGGGGTAGAGGCCAAGGGGTGGTGACAATGGAGGGGTGGGTCCATACCTCCCAGGGCCTTAGAGGCCAGGTTAAGGACCTGGGTCTTTAGCCTAAGATCAAAGGAAAACCATTGAATGTGTTAAAGGAAAGCCACTAAAACAATCCGATTTGTATTTTGAAAGCTCTCTCTTCCTCCTGTGCTGCTGCATGTATCAGGGACGGCCATTCCCAGCCTCTGTGGCTATTGCATGATGCAGAAGAGAGCCAAATGGTCCAGATGGTGGCTGGGCAAGGGAGGCAGAGGGATGGGGGGGTGGACAGACTTGACATATATAATAGCACATAAAATTGGTAGGACCAGATGCTGGGCTCAATATGGAGATGCTTACACCAGACACCCCTACGTGCAAGCTTTGAAAGGCAGGGGTCACATCTATGTCTGTTTGCAATATGCATGTTCCAGTACAGTCTTTGATATGTGGTAGACACACTTCCTGGAACAGTGAAACTGATTAGTGGTCTTTCAAGTGATCTTTTTTTTTTTTTAATCTCTAAGTAAAAAGTAATAGTGTAGATTCTTTTTTGCATTTTTCAATTATCAACCTCTCTGATAAGAAGAAATATGCCAAGTTCTAGAGTACATTTTGGGGCAAGTTAATACAAGAATTAAGGTTTCACTTATCCTATAACAGGAACAGTAACAATAAACTTGCTGCAAATGTTGTCCAAGCCAAGTAACTCTGCTAAAAGAACATTTTACAAGGGTCAGTGATGATAGTTCTTTCTTCAGTGCCAGGCTGAGTTGATGGGGGCTAATGCGGAGGGGACACTCCTGGGAATTACTGGCTGAGTCTTTGTCCAAAGCAGTTTCCTACAATGTGAAGAGGACATTAAATAAACAGTGTTGTGCCAGGCACAGTGGCACACAACTATAATTCCAGTGACTCAGGAAGCTGAGACAGGAGGATCACAAGTTTGAGGTCAGCCTTAGCAAGACCCTGTGTCGAAAAGAAAAACTAATAAAAGGGGGATGCTGGGAATGTGGCTCAGTGGTAGAAAGCCCCTGGGTTTAATCCCCAGGAACGAACATACATACACACACACACACACACACACACATCAAAAACAAGCAAATGGAAGGACATGTAGTGCTTGTGGAGGCAACTTAGTACCTTAGTAGCAGTAGGAAAGGACATAAACTGAAGAAGAAAAAAGTGCCACCCCACCCCAGGGACGGTCCTCTCCATTTTTTTTTCTTTTGTTCTTAATTTTTTTTTTGTACCAGATATTGAACCCAAGGGCACTTAACCACTGAGCCACATTCCCACATTCCCTTTTTATTTTGAGATAGGGTCTCATTAAGTTGCTTAGCTGGCCTCAAACTTGTGATCCTCCTGCTTCAGACTCCAGAATTGCTGAGATTATAGGTGTGCATCACAATACCTAGCATCTCTCTGTTTCTTTTTTGTTTTAAAATTTAATTTTTAGTTGTAGATAGACACAATACCTTCATTTTATTTATTTTTATGTGGTGCTAAGGATCAAACCCAGTGCCTCATACATGCTAGGCAAGTGCTCTACCACTGAGCTACAGCCCCAGCCCACATCTCTCTGTTTCTGAGATGGATCTGTGTCTTGTCTCATGTAGCCCTGACTTTCTCCACCGACCTCCCTTGGCTTCTTCATCTCTGTCTACTCCACTTTCTTGCCTTTTCCTTTACTTGATTTTACCTTTCATTAAGATGTCATCTGTGTAATTGGAAAGAGCAGCCTCCCCCTGGGTTTTATTCCTAGAGTTAAGTGCAACAAGTATTTTAGAAAGTTTAGGGCCTGGTGAAGCCAGGATTGGACACAGGGAGACAGTATCATCAGACAGGGGTGCTGGATGTATCTTCAGCCCCTGAGGCAAGAAGGACCCAATAGTCTCTGAGGGAAGTGATGGAATGGGGTGGGATTAATAGGGAAACTAGAATTTGGTGGTGGGGTTATCACGGAGAACTTTGGGGATGCAGTATCTCTTTAAACTGACCCTGTCAGGGAAATCTCAGGGAATCTGATCCATCCATCACAACAGCAGCAAGGGATTGGCTAAATTTCTTAGCTACAGACAGGAGATGGGAGTTTAAACAGAGAAGGACGAATTTCTAGGAAACAGGGAAAGCTGTGGCATCCCAGCCTCCAGTAGTCCTGGGGAGAGTCTCTGGCCGACCCTCTCTCTATCATTGCTCTGAAAGTCACTCTGGCTGAGGGTAGGATACAGGGAGGGAGTCTGTCCCCAAGGTTGCTCTTCTGCCCTCCTAGAGTGCTGCAGGTTGGGTGGGGGTGTGTGGGGAGGGTCAGTACTGCCACAGGGAGTGGCCCAGAGGTTGTGCTGACGGTCTTGCCCCCAGGGCTGATGGGTGCTACACTAGCCCTGAGCTCCGTCTGAAACCCTGACACAGTGATCACAGTGATGGGGCCCCTCCCCTCATGGTTCTGATGCTGGTGTTGCAGGTTGGCATGCGGCCACAGCTCCTGCCACACTGGGGCAGAGGAAAGGCATCTCATCGCATGCTGGGCTGTGCAGTAGTGGGCCACCACCAGCCCCAGGGAAAGAGCAGACCAGAATCCTAGCAGGTGTGGACTGGCAGGGACAGTAGAACTGAGTGATGGACCCTCTGGTGGACCATGAATCAAGGGTCTTAGCAGAAGCCACAGCCATAGCCACCGCCCTGGTTGAGTGTCTCCCCATGGGCATGGGTCTGGTTGGCATCTTGGTGATATAATTGCCACATTCGGAGCAGAGGAAGGGATGCTTCCTATGAAAGCCTTCCTCTGGTGGGTGAAGCTGGGTTCCACTTCACAGGTAGGACATGTGTAGGGCTGCTCACCAGTGTGTCCAGTGACGTGCTGCAACAGGATGGAGCTCAGGGGAGCAGCCCATGCCACCCTGGTTGCAGTGACAGGGGGACTCTGACAGGGTGGGAGCAGGTGTGTGCTGTGGCAGGAGCTATGGCCATACTCTCTGCAGGAGTAGGGCCTGCCACAAGTGTGGGAGTATAGGGATAGAGTCAGGGAGCTCCTTGGGTGAAGCACTTCCCACATTGGGGCCGGGAAAGGGCCTCTCACCCAGGCTGTGCTGGGAGGGATGGGAGGAGGAGGAGGCTCCACTTTCCAAGCAGGAAGGAGGCTTTGTATGGGGCAGGGGGACCCTATTAGGTAAGGTGTGAAGGGTCAGAGTGACAGCTGAGAAGGATGCTAGAGTAGGGAGCTGGGGGTCTTCCCTGCCCTCTCCTCCTCCGTTTTGTTCCTGGCCTGAGGTGACAGCAGCACTGGGAAGGGGGAAGCAGAGGAGACAGAGGTGGGAGATCAGAAGCTAAGTTTCCCCAATTAAAGGAGTAACTGGGGGTCCTGGGACACAGTGGTGCATGCCTGTAATCCCAGCAGCTTGGGAGGCTGAGGTAGGAAGATGGTGAGTTCAAAGCAATTTAGTGAGGCCCTAAGAAACTCAGTGAGACTCTGTCTCAAAATAAAATGTAAAAAAGGGCTGGGGATGTGGCTCAGTGGTTGAGTGCCCCTGGGTTCAATCCCCAGTACAAAAAAAAAAAAAAAAAAAGAAAGAAAGAAAGAAAAAGTAACTGGGGTGTTGGTGACCCCTCCCTTCTTCCCAAGCTATACTGCTATACTGTGGGGTTGACGGAAGAACCTGGAGCATGACTTTTCCTGTGAACAGTTTACAAAGGAGCTAAAAAGGCTGCCAGGCAAGGACAGGACTGAATAAGGCCTTCCATGGGCAGGGGTTCAGACACAGGACCCACTGCATAGGACCTGGTTTGGGGTCTGAGAAGCCTGAGAGAGTAGAATGGAGGTGGGCTTAAGGGAGAGAGAAGTTCCCCACCATTTTCCCGCCCTAGGCAGGAAGTCTTCTCTTGATCACATACCACCCATAGCTATGCCCCTGCTCTGGAGAGAAAGGAGCTCAGCTGGGGGTGTAGCCTGGATTCAAGCCTCAGCACTGTGTGTGTGTGTGTGTGTGTGTGTGTGTGTGTGTGTGTGTCTGTGTGAAGGAGCCAACCTTTCACTGAGCACACTCTGCAGTGGTTCTCAGCCTGTTGTGCACATCAGAATCACAGGGGGCTTGTTAAAGCAAAACTGCTGCCCTCATTTCCAGAGATGCTTTTTTCGCTTTCTCTCTCTCTCTCTCTCTCTCTCTCTCTCTCTCTCTCTCTCTCTCTCTCTCTTTCAGTACTGGGAATTGAACACAGGAGCATTTTAATACTGAGCTACATACCCAGTGTTTTTAGTCTTTCTTTTCTTCTCTTTCTCTCTTTCTCTCTCTCTTTCTTTCCTTTCTTTCTTTCGTCTTAATAAATTTCCCAGGTGGTCTCAACCTTGCGGTCCTCCTGCCTTAGCCTGCCAGGTTGCTGGGATTATACCAGTGCACTCAGCTACTTCCAGAGTTCTCATGCAGCTGATTTGGGCCCAAGTGTTTGCATTTCTAACAAGTTCCCAGGTGCCCATGAAGCTTCTGGTCGGTCATCCACACAGGAAGGACTGGTCTGTCAGGTATGTCATTCTACTTGTATTATCTCACTAAATCCTTACAGCAACCTGTTAGTCTGCCCTATTTTGTGGGTGAGAACACTGAAGTAAGATTTAGTGGCTTGTGCAAGATGGAGTGGAGATTTGAACCCAGGATGGTCTGACAATAGAGTTCACCTTTCTCTTTACCCTGCACCTTCATTGTTAGCTTTTCTCCTAGTATGTCTTATTCCTCAACAAAATAGCAGAGTTCCCTTTTGTATATTTTGTATCTTTCACCTTGCCTACCTCAGTAATGCAGAACAGACTGGGAAGGACTGAAGGATTTGGGAAGGAAATATCCCAGAAGAGCCAAGGGTGGGACAGACTTGGAGTCACCCATTACCCAGAGAAAAGTTCTAGTAGGTCTCCCACATGATGTCATCTAAATACATAGCCATATTTGCAAAGTTCACAGTCACACGGGGGCAGGAGAGGGTGGGAAAGCATCCTAGCAGAGGAAACATGAGACATGGTGAGAAGAGAATGAGCCAACGGTGGTGACTGGGGAGCTGAGATAGAGGGACCAAGAGGGTGACGGACTGTTCTACAGTGAAACAAGAGCGAGGGACAACAGATACAGCGTAGGAGGCTGCGGGGGACCGGTTAGGGAAAAAAGAGGAGGGGGGGGGGAGACACTTCCACTCCCAGCAAACCCTGCAACCAGGGTAAAAGCCCGGTTAGTTTGGATTCCCACCTTGGTATCTCAAAAGGCTGCTTCCCACCTTGGAGCTTCTCTACCTTGGAGCTCGGAACAAGGCCCACCTGCGTATGACAACATGCCACACCCTGGACACTTGGGTCGGAGAGAAGGGGATTTCATATCGCGGGTTCCAGAGAGGCGGTGTGGAGGGGCTGCTACTAAGTGGCAGTGGGTGTTGTCCACTGGGCCGCACTGGGGCTCTAGATCTGCGGTACTTGCTGGGAGCTGGAGGGTGCCCATCTGCGTCCGTCCACCTTATTTGAAAGTGCCAAGGACAAGGGGGAACAAATGAGAATTCCCAAGGAAGAAGCAGGGTGCCCTCCGGTCAGAGCGTGGCGGGGCGTGGGGCTGGGTGGCCCAGTGGGCTTTCTCTGCACAGCTGGACGCTTTGCCAGCGACACAAAACTGAGTGGGGAAACTGGGGGCAGACCGAGACGAGGGCGCCTGGAGCACTGTAAACAGGAAGCGAGGGGCAAAGGGGCTGGGTGCCGGGTGCGGTAGTGCCTCCTGCAGAGGGAAAGACTCTTCCCCGGCCCCGCGCTGACCTGGACTGCGCCATTTCCCCAGCCCCGGGTTTGGACCTGTCCCATCCCGCCCGCAGAACTCGAGGCCTGGAGGTTGCTGAGCCTTTTTTCGATGCCCCCACCGCTCTGCAACTTTGCCGTTTCAGCCCCTGCCCGGACAAGTACTGAACTACAACTCCCGGGCGCCCCTCCCGCCGCAGCCCGCCGGCTGGCACAGGCTGTGCGCTCCTAGGAACTGTGGTCTGCAGTCCTGCCCACCCTGCCTAGGGAGGCAGCCCGACTCCCAGGTGGCAGGGATATCCACTATGGGTTTTTTCTTCTTTATTTTTGTACTGGGAATCGAACTCAGGGGTGCTCTATCATGAGCCACATCCCAGCCCTTATTATTTTTCGAGTTAGGGTGTTCCTAAGTTGCTTAGGGCACTGCTAAATTGCCGAGGCTGTCCTCAACCTTCTGATCCTCCTGCCTCAGCCTTCGAAGTCCCTGGGATTACTGGCGTGCACCACCATACTATGGAGTTTTCTTTTCAGGGTCCTCCCATCTCCCTCCCTCTTTTTCTTCCCAGCTAAGGAAACCAGCTAGTGAGAAAGAATATCACCCTCCTGTCCTGTGGGCACCTATAAATATGCTTTACTCTAGAGCCACCATCCTGCTTTCCCTTTGGCATGGAAACTGGGTTTCCACCTGGGTGATTCAGGTTTTAGGGAGCAAGTTTGGAATCTGACTTCACACCTCCCCACTCTTCATTGTCTCTTTTCCAGACTCACAGATGGTTCCTTCCTATTTTTATGTACATATTTTCTAATTTGGAGTTCAGAAAAATGGGACTTAAACTCTGGAGAACCATTAGACATCTCCAAGGCTGATTCTCCATGATCTCTAGGCTTCCCTCCCCAGTCTTCTTTCTTGTATACCCCTGATAAACACACACACAACTGCAGGTTTCAAAGAGGAAAAAAAGCAAATTTGTTGTTGGTAGGCGAGTGTGAAGGGGAGGCCTCTTCACCTTCCCTATCATCTGGGAGAGATGGGAGGCTGGGGGCAATAGAAAAGGCAGTAAGTGGGGGCCCACGCCCCACTCTGTACAATATAGAAGAATCTGATATAGATACTTTGTATAAAAGCCACTTGTCCTCATTTGTGTCCTTTTGCTGGCTGGCTGGGCTGGGGGACAATGGGAGATGAAGAAGCTGGGGTGGTAGGCCAGGACACAGGGACAGCCCATAGTCCCCATTTTCTGGCTGTCCCCTTGCGGGGTCACTTTGGATCCTTAGTGGGGGCATAGCAGAGCTCTAGTGGTCGGGACACCTTCCAGAACTTCTCATTCACCAGCTCCAGGGTCAGTGAGCCATTCAGCGTCTATGGAGGGGGTGAGAGACGGGGAGGAGAGAACACAGTTGGGGAAGATGGCAAAGGAAATGAAAAAAGCGACCACGGGAGGAAAAAGAAAGCAGAAGCAAAGCAGGAGCACGTGGAGCAATGGGAGAGGACAGGGAGGGAGATGAAGGAGCAGGGGTGAGAAGAGGGGTCAGGCTCATGGCTGTGTGAAGGGGAGGGTTCTTCACCTTCCCTCCCACGCCCTCTATACCAGTGCTGTCAGAGGCTCTCACCGTGAATGCTCCACCTCCAGGTGCGATGTAGATGGTGTACTGCTTTTCACTGACACCCTCCAGGCTGGGCAAAGCAGGCTCCTCAGGACCATCACCTCCTCCGGTACCCCCACCTTCCCCACCACCCCCATCAGGTCCCCCAGTGTCAGAGGCACCCCCTCCAGGCCCTCCTGGCTCGCCGGCCTCTTGCTGCTGCCTCCGCTCAAGGGCAATGCGCAGGGCCAAGTACTTGGAGAGATGGTCCACTGTGGCATTCCCAGTTGTCTTCACATACCTGGGGTGGGAGAGAGGGCAGGTTCAGGGCTTGGGAGGCGGCAAATGGGGATGGGAAGGAGGGGACTTTCCCAAAGGGTCTCTGGGTTTGGGTTGCTTCAGGGATTGGGTGACCCTGCTTCTGAATGGAACTCTGTGAGCTTTGATTACACAGTGGTATGGGGAAAGCCAGGGCTCCTCACCTAGTCTGGCAGTATTCTCCCTTCTCCACGAGCAGGGGGTGGGGCCGGAACACGAGCTCAATTTCTCCGCCTGGCTCCGGGGGACTGGGGGCCCCAGGAGGGCTTGGGGGGCCCAGGGTTCCCCCTCCCAGCGTGCCTCCCCTGTCACCAGAGTCTTCTGAACCAGCACCTCCACCCACCCCCCCAGTACCCCCTCCCCCTGTCCCTACACTGCTGCCCCCTGCGCCCCCTCCACGGGGTCGCTTGGGAGCAGGGCCTGGGGCAGAGTCAGGGGCTGAATCTGAGCTCACATCTTCTCCATCCCCCTCTCCCTCCCCAGGCTCTCCTTCCCCCCCACTCATCGTTGTGGTCTGATCTGACCCAGGCATCGGTCGCCTCACACGCTGGGCCCTGTAGAAGCAAGTGGTTAAGATTAGAAAGCACCAAGGATAAGGGGCTTAGACTTTAAACTTCAGAGAATTAAGAGATCATGGAAATCCTAATGATGTACCTGATATTTATTAACACTAACAATATGCCAAGCGCCCTGAGTATTTAATCTCAATTTTATGGCTGAGGAAACAAGCTTAGAAATGTTAAGCAACTTGAGATCACAGGTCCTCACCCTCAAAATGTGGTCAAAGGACCAGCTGCACAGGCATCACCAGTGAGCTTGCAGAATGCAGATCCGATCACCTGAATCGGAGTTTGCATTTTTAACAAGACCCAAAGGTAATATGGATACACATTACAGAGAAGGAGGCGTAGGAGGTGATTTACTCCCCAGCATGAACTCAGAGCTTATGCTTGAAATCAATCTACTGTTCTAACTTCTAAAAAGTTACAGGATGAGCTATTTTCTTTCTAAGAATAGCACTGCCTGTTGTTTACTAAGGCTGTAATTTACATCCATGATTTCCAGGCCCAACAGTAAGGCTGTGGTCAGCTCTTAGGATACTGAGGCTTAGATGCTAGCAGATAGCAAAGATAGTCCAAGGACTTTAACCATGGGACCCACTCTACCACCCTGTTGTGGCCCTTCTCCTGACTCCTCACCTGTGCATGGCCTGCATGCGCAGCCCCTCCTCAATGCTGGAGCTCAGCGCCTGTTGGTTGTGCAGGCGGCTGAGGCGGATGAGCACTCGGTCTTGATGGGCCTCATATTCCTCCCGGCTGGGATAGATCTTAGAGATCAGGGCGTCAAAGTTGGGGTCTGGTCGTAGGGATCGCTTGGATACCAGCTTTTTTCTGCAGGTAGGACACTCCTTGTTCCTGGGACAGGAGAAAAGAAGCCTGAAGTCTAGGCTGAACTAGGACCAGAGAGAGGACACCAACTCCAGGCCCCTTCACCCAATCTCAGAACAAGTCCCTCCTGTTACCCGCTTCGCAGGGCTGTGACAATGCAGTCAGAGCAGAACCGATGGAGGCACTCCTTGGTTGTCATTGTATTCTTTAGCATGTCCAGGCAGATGGGGCACATGAGTTCTGAATGCAGTGACCGAGGGGAAACTGCAATCTCTGTGCCATCCATGATGGCTTCCTGGAAGCATCAGTGAATGAAGGGTGATGGTGGGTTACCAGGAAAGGGATTTTCAAAACAAGCAATCATAAGAAAGGAATGTTAAGAAATACAGTGAGATGGCAGGATCTGGTTATCATGTTGGCTACCTGAGGAAGATTGGAATTCTGAGATGGAGAAGGACTACTAATTTGGAGAGAATGGATAACGGAAAGGATTAGGGTCCATAAACTAAGAGGAGTTTTGGAATAGGATAATCTGAGGTTTGGGGGTGAGGGTGGGGGTGGGGCCATAGATCTGTGGTTTGAAGAAGACTCGGTCAACAGTTTTTTTTTTACAATGTGGTTCTGGTACTATCTACATCAGAATTCCCTAGGGTGCCTGTTATAAATGCAGATTCTGAGGGTCCACTGCACTACTGAAACAGAATGTGGGTGGCGGGGACCTGTGAAGTTCCATTTTAAATAAACTTCCAAGGTGAGTCCTGTATACACTGATCTGACACTGAACTGGGGAACAGAGAAGGTAATTTTGGTGTCTGTTTATTATCTTTCAAATGTAGATAGTAATATTTGCTCTAACTCTCTGACAGGGCTGTTTTGAGGATTAAATTAAATGTAAAAGTGCTTTAAAAAGGTGATACAAAGGTAGGTCCAGGGAGTCTGTGAAATCAGGCAGAGTCAGCAGAATAGGGGGGAAAAATGGAAAACAAGCTGTGTGACGGGTCTGTTTATCAGGGATTTGAGGGGAAGGGGTAAACCAGGACGGGAAGAGTCCCTGTCACCTGCGGGGTCCGGTGCAGCTCATACAGACTCAGTTCCCACGTTTTGCTGGCATTCTGGGCATTCGCCGGCGTCGTCATGGTGACCGGGCACAGACCCCCCACCAGGGCTCCGCGGCCGAGAAGGCGAGGAAGGCTAGGGAGGGGGGAAGGGGAGGCGGTGTTAGGGGGGCCGACCCTCGCGCAGACCCCGCCCCTCTAGCGACTCCCCTCTGCTCCCCCGCCCCCGCGTCGGCGCTGCCCCTCACCCGACTCCACAGTCCGCGCTCCAGCCGCCGCCGCGCCTCTCCCTAGGCCCTGACTCCGGGGCCGAGTTCGCTCGTCCGCAGTCGCTGCTCAGACAGCAGCTCCCGCCGCCGCCGCCGCCATGGCCCGGGCGCTGGGGCCCTACGTCACTTCCGCCTATCCCTCCACTCCACCCCCCCGCTGGCAGACGTCACCCGCCACTCGCGGCGCGGGTGGGACGCGACGTGGACGCCGGGGTTCCCCCGCCCACGAGACGCGCCCGCCCCGCGCGAGGAGCAGGCGTCCCGGGAGTCCCGCGCCACGTGGGGACCTCTGTCTCCTCCCCTGGCCCAGCACGGTTGCGCGGCCAACCTTAGCCACTGTTCCCTACCCGGGTTTCCCCACCCGGGGCCTCTGCTCGGGAGGGCGGGGCCTGGGATCGCTGGGACCCCAGGAAGGACAGAGGGCTCGGGAAGGGGGCCACCTCCCCCACTCCGCATCCCCTTGTGGCCCTGGGGATCTCTCCCGCCCCCTGCATACAACTTCTTCGTAACCCACAGCCTGGGATCCCGGGGTGGGGGGGAAGGTGCAAAAGAGGCTCTGTCGCCTTAGCCAAGTCCTGTGAATGCAACTAGGTCCCAAAGTACTCGGGATTCCCCTAAACCCTGGGGATTTGCTCCACCCTCCGCTTTGCCTCTCCCTAGACCCTCCGACCCGCTCTCCCCCTCGAGGTTTGGGGGCAGCGGCTCAGGACGTCCAGACTCAACTCTCGGCCGGAGCTATAGACTCGAGAATTGCGTTTGGACAATCAAGAGCCGCGGCCCGGGGCGGGGGAGGGAGGCGCACGGGAGGAACAGGGGAATGGAGACACCACGCGGAAGCAGGGACACACACACACACACACAAGATGGGCCCCCATTGGGGAGGGGTGTGTGCGCGTGTGGGTGGGGGACACAAGGGACAGAATGTCTGGAGTGGGAAGTGGGCAGAAGCCTTTTCCAGGACTCTAAAAGAAGGGAACCGAGAGGAGAGGCAAGAGGAAAGAGCAGAGGGATCCCCATTGAGGGCAGGGAATGAGAAGGATATGGGGGGAAAAAAGACCGTGACGGGTTTTCCCCCCCCCCCGCCAGTCTATGCAGGGGTTCCCGGACTTGGGCAGAGGCTGCCAGGGGGTGGCCTGTCTCTGGGACAAGTCAGCAGTGGGTTCCCTCGACCCCCCCACCCCAGTTGCCCCCTACTTCCCTGTCCTCTCCTTCAGTCCGTGGCCAGTCCTTATGTGGGCGCCAGAGTCGATTAGCGCGGACCCCCTCCCCTTCCTCCTCCTTCTCTTCCCAACCCCCTCCCTTCTGCTCTCCTCCAGCCCCTTTCATCGGCTGGTCCATTCCCCTAATCCTGGCCCCCTCCCCTAATCCCCCCCATCCGACCCCAAGCCGGCTGCAGCTATTGTAAGGTGGAGAGAAAGGGGAGGGGGGACTGAGAGAAAGGAGAGGGGTGGGGGAGGGCCACCTGTTCCAAGACCCCCTTCCAAGGCCAGACTGGACACCAGGATGGGGCCAAGAACAAATCACCCTTGGGGACCATAAGGACTCAGGGAGTTGGGGTGGGGGGAGGGGACTGGCACTGCAGAACCAGCCAAAGGGGGTAGGGCAGAAACCCCTCCCTCCAAAAAGACCCAGAGTGTCACGCATACACAGTGACATACACTCTTTCCTCTCACACCCGGCGGCGGGGGTTGCCCTGGGAGACCAGGCAGTGAAAGGGAACAATCCTTCGGGAAAGGGAAGAGGGGGAGGTGGGGAAGGGTCTGAGGGCTTGGACACAAGAAGAACCGGAGGTGGCAGGGAAGAGGATTTGGAATTTATTAGGGTCACAAGCACCCCTGCCTCCCGTATTCAGCATTCCTGGGCCATACACTGCCACCCCTTTTGTAGCCTGGGAACTTTGAGTCCTCATCAGCAGGAGACCCGGCAGAGTGGTGGGGGAGTGAGAAGAGTCCAGGGTCCTTGAGGCAGTTACATGAAAAGACCTCCTGGGAGGGGCAAAAACATTTGGACAGATGCATGGGTGGAGAGATAAATGGGCTGGGGGTACCCATTTCTGTTCTTGGCCTTGGAAGCCTCTGCCCTTCCCACAGTAGCTCCAGGCTTCCCTCATTTTCTCATATGGTTTGAGTTCCTCTTCTGTGCCCTCTCTTTCCCCATGCTGGCATCATACCAGTGACTTCCACTGAGGCCCCTGTGATGTATCCACTGTCTTCAGATGCCAAGAATGCAACCACATCTGCCACATCTATAGGAATGGTGGGGAAAGGGCACAATCCCATTCACTTCCATAGATTCAAAGTAGCCATGATCTCTGGCACCCCCTCACCCCCACCCCAACTACAAATCCTGGTGAGACCCTCCCCAAAATACAAATCTTGGTTTTTTTTTTTTTTATTCAGGTTCCCTCCTCTCCACTCAGTGCTCACCCTCAGGGTTCCCCCAGTGTCCCATTGGGATCATTCCGGTCACCTGGAAGGAAACACTCATATATGGGTGGTGAAAGTTTCTTTTATGGATTTGTTTTGAAGGCTGAGTCCATGATTTTTTTCTTTTGTCTCCATCCCTCATACATTTTTTGAATACTTACTGTTTGCCAGGCACTGTGCCCAGCATTCTCTCTCTCTGAAACCCAGAGACGTTGGGTCTCTGACTGATTGTGTCCTCCAC
The DNA here is from genome assembly GCF_045843805.1 of Urocitellus parryii. Classification (NCBI taxonomy): domain Eukaryota; kingdom Metazoa; phylum Chordata; class Mammalia; order Rodentia; family Sciuridae; genus Urocitellus; species Urocitellus parryii. The sequence goes on from NC_135538.1 coordinate 116,812,616, forward strand.
TGACGGCCTCCTACCTTATCCTTCACTTTCTGTGGCATTTTCTCTGTCATGGGTGTTGCAATGAACCCTGGGAGGACAGAGTTACAGCGGATCCCATATCTGTGGAAGGGAGAGTGGCTGCTGAACTCTAGACCGATTACTGACCCTTCCCTCACTTCACTACATGCCTCAGTGAAGTCCCCTGTACCCGAGGTGGCTGACCAACCGTCCAAGCTCTCGGGCTGCAGTCTGGGTGAGCCCAATCACTCCAGCCTTGGATGCAGCATAGTTTATCTGCCCGATGTTCCCCACCTACAGGTGAGTCAGAGATCTAAGGTGAGTAAGGAATCTCAAGGAGGGGCCCTTCTCTCTGTGCCCACTTGGCTGGCTGACCTTGTCCCAACCCAACCTGACCTTTCCAACGATGCTACTGATATTGATAATGGAGCCGTGACAACCACTGGACACCAAGGCTTGAGCTGCAGCCTGAGTAACTAGGAAAATGCCCTGGCAGAAGAGGGTAGTAAGGTGAGATCAGCTGGGGTGACAGTCCTCCTCCAATTCCCTCTCCTGGCTTGGGGGATCAGAGGTCACAGGTTCAGAGGTCACCACCTTGAGGTTGACGTCTATGACTTGGTCCCAGTCATCCTCAGACATGTGGAGCAGAAACTCATCCCGAGTGATGCCCGCACAAGACACAACGACAGATGGCGGGCGAGAAAAGCTGGCCTACAGGAGGGGGGAGGTTACACATCAAAACACCACAAAGACCCAGGGGCAGTGGGGACAATGTTAGAGCTTTAACTGTGTGCGTGCAAGGGCAAGGCTGCCTGGAGTTCACCTGCACTTTTTCCAGCAGGCGCCTGGTGGCCCTGGCCTCAGACACATCAGCCTGGAAGGCAGCGTGGTTCCCGCCCGGCGCCCCTTCCTCACTCCCCGACCCGTCTAGCAGCCGCACCGTCTCCTGAGCTGCTGTCCCGTCCACGTCGCAGGCGGCTACGGTAGCCCCCTCTCTGGCCAGGCGCGCACTAACCGCCCGGCCGATACCGCTACCCGCACCTGAGATGGGAAAAAGTATGCGGAGAAGGGAAGGAGAGAGGAGAGGCCGGGCCAGAAGTCACAGGGCGCAAAGTTAGTAAAATTCAAACAAGGTGCCAAAGGTCACTGGGGCCGTGGGGCTTGAGAGTGCTCCCCTTAACATAACTCGGGCACCCCAACCCGCCCTAAGACCCTCTGAACCTGTGACCAAGGCCAGCGCAGAACGGAGCCGAAGCTGAGACGCCATGGCGGGCGGCCGGTGGGCGGGCACCCAAGCCATGAGCCAATCCAAGCACAGTGGAGGCGTGGTAAGGCCCCAGCGAAGCCCCACCAGCCACAGGCCATCTGCGGCCTGGAGCGCGGGCCGACCTCCCACCGTGGGGGCGTGTCCAGACGACACCGAAAGGGGGCCTGGGGAGTGGGGGAGACAAGGGGCCCCATTCCCCCCAAAAAGACAAAGACTGCATGTGGGGCGGAAGATCCAAGGTCTTTATTTCCGGTCACCACCCCTCCCCCTCGATTCAAACACAATGATATAAAATGAATAGAAACGAAACAAAAATTAGGCTATGAGATTACCAACTAATCTTCTCCCACCCCCTAATCCTCTGATCACTCCCAAATCAGAACACACGATTGATGTTTATCCCCAACTCCTCCTGTCACCCCCTCAGTCCGGGATTCAGGTCTTCCCTGAAGCCTCCACCAACAGATGAGAAGTACCTTGGAGAAATGTTTGGCAGCTTGGTCCTCAGAGAACAAGTTAGGTAGGGTACACCAGGTAGGCTGCCATCCTTTTTCTTGCAGCTTTCTTCATGGCCCCATTTTTCCCTCCAAAATCTACAATATAGCTGGGCAGTGCCCAACATTTTGGTCCCTCTGGCCTCTTATTCTCACCTCTATGACCTCTGTAAGACTACCAAAACTTGAAGGTCCTAATACCAAAGTCACTGTTTTTTCTGGGCTACAAGTCCTTCCTCTGGCAGATGCCCATGGCCAGGGCCCCTAGCTACCATAGACCCCTGACTTGGAGTTAGGGGTAGACGTTTGGGGCAGGGGTGGGGGTGGTTTATCCCACCTCACTCAAGGTGAGCAATCAGCACCATCATGACAACTCCTGCCAGCAGCCCCAGCACTTCCAGGAGTGACTGTAATGGTGATGCCTCCCTCAACAGCTCTGGCAACACAGACACTGTTGCTACATATATAAAACCACCTGCAGTGAATGGCAGAACCCAGCCAGGACCTGCACCACCTGCAACTTCACTGCCCACTACTCCTCCTTCAGTGAGAAGGGCACAGGCTGTGCCTGCCAGTGCTCCTACTGCTGTCAGTAGTTGTAGACGCATCGCCTGGTGGGCAGAAAAGAGAAAAAGGTACTCATCAATAGCTAAAGACTATCAACGATCTATTTATTTATCTATCTAGCTATTTATTTATGGTGCTGGGGAGAACCAGGGCCTGTGCATGTGAGGCAAGCACTCTACCAACTGAGCTATATCCCCAGCCCCAAGACTATCAGTGATTTAGATGTGGTTAGTGAAGAATAGGTGTGTAGGTGTTGGGTGCATGTCTTCAGAAACTAAAAAGCCGGGTTTAAAAAGATGGGAAGGTTGTTCCAGACTACATATTTTCTGAAGAAAAAAAATTGTATATATATATATATATATATATATTGCAGTCCTGGAGATTGAACCAGGGGCACTTTACCACTGAGCTACATCCGTACCCAGCCCTTTTTATTTTTTATTTTGAGACAGGGTCTTGCTAAGTTGCCAAGGCTGGCCTTGAACTTTTTTTTCTTGGTACCGTGGATTGAACCCAGGGTCACTTGACAACTGAACCACATCCCCAGCCCTTTTTATGTTTTACTTAAGAGGCAGGGTCTCACTAAGTTGCTTAGGGCCTTGCTGAGTAGCTGAGGCTGGCTTTGAACTTGTCATCTTCCTGCCTCAGCCTCCTGAGCCTCTGGGATTATAGGCATGCACCAGCATGCTGCCCCTGGCCTCGAACTTTTGATCCTCTTGCCTCAGCCTCCCAAATTGATGGGATTATAGTATGCCATTGCACTTGATAGAAAAATTTGAGCATAGGTCCTTCCCATGGACCTTGTAGTCCAGTGTATAACGTTACCCATAAAATAATCAGATGACTTATAGACTTCAATTCAAGAAATACTGAATTAAAGGACAAAGAAAACAAAACTTCTTCATCCTCATTTCTAGATTTGTTGTCCATGTTTAGAACTAATGAGAGACAGTCCTGGGTTTGGAGTGAGTGAGCAGGAACAAAGGGTTTGAAGTAATTATGCTTGGTGGGCATCATTACTAACCTGCTTTTTGCTGCAGCCAGACTGGACCAAGATGGCAAAGTCCCCGACCTCATGGGGCACTTCATGAAGTAGGACAGTCATTGTGGTCAGTATTCCCAGCCCTCGGCCCCCTCGAAAGGAAGCACCAATAGCTAGACCATCTGTGAAGTTGTGTGCCAAATCAGCAGCCAGATTCAGGTACCCGGACACACGCAGGTCTTGTTTAGCACAGAGAAAGAAAATGATCAGAGGCACCCATCACCCCCAGTTCCAGTCCTCGTCAGCCATTCTCATATCTCCTCTCAGAGATCATCTCACACATAATCCCTCAGTGTTTCCCAGACACATAGCAATATCCACAACATATATTCTGTGTGATTCACAATGGTGCCCCTTGCCCAAGCTTATCATCAACCCTGGCCCTTACCTGAGCCTGTTTTTTCTTCTTCAGGGTTCTGAGGTCTTACTGGCCCATCTTTGCTCCCTCCTCTCCTCTTCCGCAACCCTCTTGCTTCCTTTTCTTCTTCCTCTGAGCTGGACTTCTCCTTTGAAGGATGCTCTGAGGGAACAAAGGAGTTGGTCAGATTGAGAGCAGACATCTTCTGACACATCCTCAAAGGGAAGTCTGTTCCACCTGACAGCCACAGGATGAAGGGATTTTGAGGCACACAAGGTGGTTTTCAGCAGAGTGGTTTCTGGGCTCACCCTGTCTTCCGTGACTTCCATGTGTGGGACCATGTCCATGCCCATGACTGTGTCCATGTCCTCCTTTTACATGTCTCACAAATTTCTCCACCACAAGGAAGGCGACAATTCCACTGAGAACCCACAGCCCCACAGACAGAATGGGGCCCTGGCCTGGGAATGGAGGCATTGAGAGGTTATGGGAGATGTGGATTACAGGCTCCTCCTCAAGTGCAGGAGGTGAAGAATAGGAAGACACAGATTTTTCCCAGCATCCCAACAGCTGTACCCATATATCTCTTCCTCACCACTGTGGGAGTGTCCATGTCCAGGCTGTGCCAGAGTGTTGTGAGAATGAGGCTCTGCAGGAAGAAAGAAAAAAATGTAGATGAGGAAAACATGTCCTAAAGGACGTGTATGTGATAAATATTAGAATTTCAGGAATCACAAAGGAGAAAGAACCCTTTTTTCCCTAAAGAATAAGATAGTAGTTTATACTTTGAGGCAGGATTAGATACTTACCCAGGGCATGAGGGATAAGATGCAGGAAGGCATCTCCCAGGAGCCCTCCAGAAGCAAAACTGAGCAAAATCTGGAGCAGAGAGCGGTGTCTGGGGGAGTTTGACTCCACTGGGATAAGGAAGAGGACAAAAAATGGAGCTGCAGAGATCAGCACCGTGGCTCCCAGTGCCTAGTGAGGAGAGTCAGGGGTCAAGTTTTGTGAAGTTTTCCAACAATCCAGAAATAGTCCCTCTCTACCCCATCCCCTGGGAACTCACATAAGCCCAGAGTGTGACAGTGTCCAGGTTGTGCTTGATGCTTGGAGCTCCAGACTCCCCATAGCCTCCATGATGTTCACGGTCATGTCCATGTCCTTTGTGATACAGGCTTTCATGGGAATGGCCATGGCTGTGGCCATGGTGCAGATCCTCATGTGAATGTCCGTGATCATGACCATGGGTATGCCCATGCCAGATGCTCTCGTGAGTGTGGCCATGGCCATGAGCATGGCTGTGTCCATGGTGGAAATCCTCATGTGAGTGGCTGTGGCCATGGAAGTCCTCTTGCATGTCCTCGTGCGGGTCACCATGACCCCCGTGTCCGGCAACCAGCAGCCCCAAAGACGCCCAGGTCAGCAGTCCTACGGCCACCCAGTGGGGGGCCCGCAGGCCCCTGGCCATCACGCTGACCAGAGGGACAGAGACAATGACTCTACTTGACCCTCAATTCTACACGGGGTCTGCTTTACTCAGCTTGCGCCCTCGGACCACATCCACGGGACGCTCCCCCATTTCATTCAGTCCCCTCCCACATTGTTCCTAAGACTCGTTTTCTTTATCCCGAAACCCTTCCTGGATGTAGGCCCCCCCAAGACACCACTCTAGCCTTTAATCAAGACACTTTACAGGCTCTCTGGTCCCTCGTCTCTATGACACACTAGATGGGAAAAGGCCTGAAAAGGACAGAAGGGAAGCAGGGAATTCTCACCGGCTCCGGGATCCTCTCCGTTCCCGTTTTGCTCGGACGTGGCAGTCACGCCTCTAGCTCCCGCGAGAACAGGAAATTCCGTTCTACCTTCTCCCTAATACCTTTACCAATATGGCGGCACTCTAGTAGCAGAGAGGCCATTCTATAGTGGGGCGCATGCGCGGAAGTGGAGGTTATTTAAGGGGAGGGTGGGCGAGGCGGACTAATAGGCTGGAGGAGACCGCCTCCTTCATTTTCAACTAGGCGAGGGGGCGGGAACTAGCGACGAGACTTCCCGTCTGTACAAAGATGGCTGCCACATAGGCGCTGTCATTTTGGTACAGAGCTGAGCGAGCCGCTTAATTCGACTCGATCCAGGCCACCGGCTTTTTCTCTGGGGCTTCCTCGTGGTCAGCTAGTCCCCCGGTCAATCCTTGGGAACCCCTGGCACCTCTTCGGTATCCCTACACTCAACCAGAAATCATGTCTTGGGCCGCCCGCCCGCCCTTCCTCCCCCAGCGGCATGCCGCAGGGCAGTGTGGGCCGGTGGGGGTGCGAAAAGAAATGCATTGTGGGGTCGCGTCCCGGTGGCGGCGGCGACGGCCCTGGCTGGATCCCGCGGCGGCGGCGGCGGCGGCAGCCGGAGAACAACAAACCCCGGAGCCGGAGCCGGGGGAGGCTGGACGGGACGGGATGGGAGACAGCGGGCGGGGTGAGTGTCCTAGCGGACGGGCTGGAGAGCAAGTGACCGCGCTTTCTGCACCCCTCCCCCATGCTCTCCCCCAGCGCTCTTTCCTTGGCGCTCCCGCCCCCTTGTTTGTAAACACGCGTCTTCTACCTCCCGAGGGCCTTAGCGCCTTCCTCCCCCACCCCCCGGGGCGGGGCGGGGAGGGGGAGTTTCCGCCCTCCCTGTGGTGGCCTCTGAAATCCCTGCACCCGAGGTCCTGGGTGTGAGAATGACACGATTCCCCTTGAACTTGAGGACTCTGGACGTTTGAAGGCAGACCCTGCGTCCTAGGGGGGGGCTCTGGCTGCCTGGTTATAATGGAGGGGGGTTGGCTGGTCCAGCCCACGTGCTGCCCCACCCAGGGGACACCTATACTCCCGGTGACCTGGTATTCATTGAGATGCTTTGGTTGTAATTTTTTCTCACCTGAATTATCTTCCCTCTCTTTTGTCAACCCCCTCCTTTCACCATAATTAGGAGTTTAACTGTTTGACAGCAGGGTATTTCTGGACTTGGGGATGAGTGGAATGGGGTGGGGTGGGGGCTTGGAAAATTAAAGTCTTCAGGTGGATGACTGGGAGACTCATTTTCTCTTTTTGTCTCTTCTGTCTCTGTGTGTCTCTGTGCTGTATGTACCCTTCCCCCAGATTCCCGAAGCCCAGACAGCTCTTCTCCAAATCCTCTTGCCCAGGGGGTTCCTCCCCCTTCTCCTCCTGGGCCACCTCTTCCCCCTTCAGCAGCCCCATCCCTTGGAGGCTCTGGGGCTCCACCCCCACCTCCAATGCCACCACCCCCGCTGGGCTCCCCCTTCCCAGTCATCAGTTCTTCCATGGGGTCCCCTGGTCTGCCCCCTCCAGCTCCCCCAGGATTCTCCGGGCCTGTCAGCAGCCCCCAGGTGAGAGGTTGTGACATACTTACTGCCTCTCCACTTTCATTTCCTTGTTTTCCTTGTAACCCCAGATCCTTGTTTGAACTTCCCATTATCCACTGACCTTCCAAGACCTCTAGCAGGCCTGTGGTCCTTAGCCCTTCCTGAGGCGACTGATTTCCATTGCATGTTTGATCCCTAACTCTATTAAATAAAATAGCCCTATTAAATAATCTTGATGTCCCCTTCACCTGCCAATGAGTTTCCACCCATCTTGTCCCACCTGCCATTCCAAGACACATGCCCTTCAGGGCCACTGTGTTTCACAATTTCAAGGGACAACTGTTATTCTCTTTGGGGTTGTGCTCCAGGGATGACCCTTCTCATAGACTTGAGTGTAGCTAATGCCCTCTGCGATGTGCAATGCAGGGCCCTGCCTAATGATAGGGAATGATTTCCATTACCTCCAAGAGATTCTGCTTCCCAATGAGTCTCCCTGTGACTTCCCTATTTCCCCTATCCCAGATTAATTCAACAGTGTCGCTCCCTGGGGGTGGGTCTGGCCCCCCTGAAGATGTGAAGCCACCAGTCTTAGGGGTCCGGGGCCTGCACTGTCCACCCCCTCCAGGTGGCCCTGGGGCTGGCAAACGGCTTTGTGCAATCTGCGGGGACCGAAGCTCAGGTATGGGGCTCAGAGCACAGAGGAGGAAACAAGCCTGGTGCTTCTTGGGTTGGGTCAGAGCAAGTAAGCTGGGGGAGGCTGAGGAACCTGAAGCTCAGATGTGGGATGGAGTGTGTGGGGTTGGCTGAGGGAAAAGCCAGCTTTTGTAGGGCTTCTGAACAGTGAAGAGGGTGGGAATGGATTATCCCTTAACTTCCTGGTTCATCTACATTGGACAAATGTTAGGAGAACTTTGACTAAGTTTTGCTTAGGGGAAATTTGTAAGAGAATTGATGGTGATAAGGTCTCCATGCAGCCTTAACGTTGCTATTCCCCTCCCCTTGTAGGCAAACACTATGGAGTTTACAGCTGTGAGGGCTGCAAGGGCTTCTTCAAGCGCACCATCCGCAAGGACCTGACCTACTCATGCCGGGACAACAAAGACTGTACAGTGGACAAGCGCCAGCGGAACCGCTGTCAGTACTGTCGCTATCAGAAGTGCCTGGCCACTGGCATGAAGAGGGAAGGTAAGGAACTTCTCTACTTAAACTTTCCAGTCCACAGGTCCTTCCTTTTCCATCCTGCTGGTGGGAGAGCAGGGAGGAAGTAGAGGGAAGACTGAAGGAAACCACAGCCTGTGTATCTGTCAGGAATGTGGGACTATTCTCTCTGTCCTCCAGGGGGCGATGTTTGTCTTCCCTCTCCCTCTCATCTGCTCTTCTTGGTACCCTGTTCCATCTTAATGGTTCTGTCTGTAGCCTGCACTATGACCCCTCCCCAGCCCAGACTGGTTCTAGGGTAGGATAACCTTTTCTTACCTATCATGGTCTCCTCTGTCTCCTCTAACTTGAGCAATCACTCCTCTCTTTGATCCCAACTCTCCTCTGGTCTCCATCTCTCTGTTCTCTGTGGTATTTTCTCCCACCACTGAGACTCTACCCTCTCAAGCTGTAGACTTTAATGAAAGGCCTTGCCTTCCCTTTTTTACGTTTCCATCTTGTCTTCTTTTTTTAAAATTTATTTATTTTATTTTTTTAAATTGTAGATGGACACAATACTTCTATTTATTTCTTTGTGGTGCTGAGAATCGAACCCAGAGCTAGGCGAGTGCTCTATCCCTGAGCCACAACCCCAGCCCCTCTATCTTGTCTTCTTAAGTCTGGTTCCTGGAATTCTGAGAGAGACTCTTCAGAAAGTTTCTTGGTCAAATCCCTTCTTTAGAAAAGACGAGCTGGGGGCCTGGCTTTCCCAAGGTCATGCAACAAAAGAGTAATAGGGCCAGGATCAGAGTGCTAATTCTGAAGATGCAGGCCAGTGCTCATTTTACTGCCTGTTAAATTGAGTCAGAGGGACACAAGATTTGTATCAGACATGCTTGGTTTCAAGTATAGAATCTGCCATGTAGTATGTGAACATAGGCAATTTATTTAGTCTCTGTCTCTCTCTTTTTTTTTTTTTTGGTGGTACTGGGAATTGAACCCAGGGACAGTTAACCACTGAGCCATATATCCTCAGCCCTTTTTTATATTTTATGTTGAGATAGGGTCTTACTGAATTGCTTTGGACCTCACTAAATTGCTGAGGCTGGCTTTGAACTTGCCGATCCTCTTGCCTCAGTCTCCCAAGACGCTGGGATTACAGGCGTGTGCCACCTGTCTGGCTACTATGTAGCCTCTTTAAACCCAAGTTCTTCACCTTTAAAAGTGGGAACAAGAGTCCCCAGGGTCCTTTTGATACTTGAGTGAATGTTCAATATGTTTCTTAGCACTAGTTTAGCTTAAGCTTAGCACTGTTTAAATATCAGCTTCCTTCCTAATTCCTTTACCCTCCTCTTTCCTTTTAACTTATTAATCTGCCCTTTGATTAAACTGCTGCTTTCAGAGTGTCCCAGTCTGCCTTTTCTAGTGATTTCCCCAATTGTTATAAACATTTCCCAAGAGACATCAGACTTTTTTAAAACATATTTTTAAGCTATAGATGGACATAATACTTTTTAAAGCTTTGTTTGTCTATTTTTATATGGTGCTGAGGTTCGAACCCAGTGCCTCACATGTGCTAGGCAAGTGCTCTACCACTGAGCTACAACTCCAGCCTCAAGACATCAGACTTTGATAAGGTTCTAAGGATGTTTCAGGACTCCCTCATGGCTGGCTGCTGACCTTTCACTTTTTTCTCCCCACCCCCTGCAGCTGTACAGGAGGAGCGTCAGCGGGGAAAGGACAAGGATGGGGATGGGGAGGGGGCAGGGGGAGCCCCCGAGGAGATGCCCGTGGACAGGATCCTGGAGGCAGAGCTTGCTGTGGAGCAGAAGAGTGACCAGGGCGTTGAGGGTCCTGGGGGAACCGGGGGTAGCGGCAGCAGTGTGAGTGATGGGATCAATCCCTCTCCTTTGTGATGGGGGGGGGTGCTGGGGAGGGAGTCTAGGTCTGTTCTTTCTGCCCTTCCCTTCCCCTCAATGTTCCTCACACTTCCTGGGACTGGGAATGCTGCCAAAACAAAGCCTCTCAAAACATTTCAGGTGGGTGTGTTAGCTCCCTCCATCTGCAGGACCACAAGCAAATAACTAATCCTTTACACGAGTGCCAGGCAAGAAGCCTGGTTTACAGAGATTGGTCTAAATGAAGAAAGATTATACAGAGAAAGGGGATGTTAGATCTCTTACAAGGGGGGCTCCCAGTGTACCTCCAGATCGTCCATAAATCTTACCCCCCTGTCCCCTGCAGCCAAATGACCCCGTGACTAACATCTGTCAGGCAGCTGACAAACAGCTATTCACACTTGTCGAGTGGGCGAAGAGGATCCCACACTTTTCCTCCTTACCTCTGGATGACCAGGTCATATTGCTACGGGCAGGTCAGTGACCTTGAATCCCTTTGACCTCTTGACATTTGACCCTTCTTTGGCCTCCTGACCTTCAGTGACCTAGTGGCCTTACCTTGCATACGAAAGGGAGCCAAGCTTGTCGACCCTGCCACCTCTTCTTCTCTTCCCGTGATGTGCTTTGAATCCCATGAGCTGAGCTCTGGCTCCTGACCCTTGCTGCCCTGCCCTCCGCAGGCTGGAATGAGCTCCTCATCGCCTCCTTCTCCCACCGGTCCATTGATGTCCGAGACGGCATCCTCCTGGCCACAGGTCTCCACGTGCACCGTAACTCAGCCCATTCTGCAGGCGTGGGAGCCATCTTTGATCGGTCAGTGGCCCTCGGCTGGGCTAGCCTGTAGGTAGAGGAGGGTGGGGCTATAGGCTGGTCCGTGTCCAAGGCTGGCTGAGCTGTGACCTTTGAGTGACCTGCAGGTCCCTCTCCAGGGTGCTGACAGAGCTAGTGTCCAAAATGCGTGACATGAGGATGGACAAGACAGAGCTTGGCTGCCTGCGGGCAATCATTCTGTTTAATCCAGGTAAGGGGAGGATTACCCCGTCTCTCAAGAACAAGGCTACCTTGGAGCCTCCTCTTCTCTGGAGACTCCTAAGTTACCCAGCTATCCCCTTCAGTAAGACCCTCAATCTGGAAATCTCCCAACTGACTGAGGAAAAAGCTACTTCCTCTGATACATTCCCTTTCTGACCCCCATCCCACAAACCCAGTGGGCCCTGCTTCCCTTGCTTGGCATCTGGCAAAGGGCAAGTAGGTGGAGCCCTAAAGGGGTATCCTGTGGGCCATATCTGCATGTCTGTCCTGATTTGATTTGTCTGCCTTCCTCTTCCTTCTCTCTTCCTGCCATCCCAGATGCCAAGGGCCTCTCCAACCCCAGTGAGGTGGAGGTCCTGCGGGAGAAAGTGTATGCATCATTGGAGACCTACTGCAAACAGAAGTACCCTGAGCAGCAGGGACGGTGAGATAGGGCTTTGGGGACTGAGGCCCCCAGCAGGGTGGGGAGGTGTATGTTTCTGGGCCTGTGTGCTTCTAGCTCTTATGTCCCTTCTCTGTCTTCCACCTCAGGTTTGCCAAGCTGCTGCTACGTCTTCCTGCCCTCCGGTCCATCGGCCTTAAGTGTCTAGAGCATCTGTTTTTCTTTAAGCTCATTGGTGACACCCCCATCGACACCTTCCTTATGGAGATGCTTGAGGCTCCCCACCAGCTGGCCTGAGCCCTTGCCAATGCCAACATGTGGTGCTCCTCATGGTTGAGGGGTGCTATCTAAGAGGACTCAGCCTGGGACAGGGTGGGAGGGACTGTGTTCCCAGAGAGGAGTACAGAGCAGAACCAAGACCTCCAAGGGATTCATCAGCTCTCTAGTGGGTTTGCTTGGTACCCCAAGTCAGGGGGGGACCCAAATCCCTGTGAGGACTGGACGTCTCTCTTCATTGTTCTTGAGTCTCTGAATTTGTTGGGGTCTCCCATGATTTGGGGTGATTTCTTACCCCTTGTTCCTCTCCCAGCACAAAGCACTGGCCCTGCTCCTGGGATCCTGCTTCCTTCCCATCCTGACTTACTCCCATTTAAGAGTGGAAGTAGGAAAATCCCCCAGAGATGGATGTTGGGGGGCAGGCCCCTCAAACTGATGGGCATGGAAGAAGGCCTCTGACAGGCCTTCTTTCTCCCAAACCTGACAGATGGGGACCTCTGGAAGAGGGAGGAGGTCCTGTCACTGTCTCCTATCCAGAGTCCCCTTTTACACTTCACCTCCTTCTGCAGTCAGACTGAAAAAAAAAAAAAAGAAAAAAAAAGGCGGTGGTGGTTTAAGGGGCTGGTGGAGAAGTAGGAACTGATCTGCTATTTTTAATTTCCTCTGAGGATAGAGACTTGCAGTTAGACTCAAAGAAGTACTGTACTTTCCCAGGTTGACTAAGAAATGCCAGTGGTGGAGGTATTTGGGCAAGGCGGGTCCCTGAGATGGTCTGTCCCTGGGCGCCTCCAAGCACTGGCCTTCCCAACCCACTCTCTCCCCTTCTTCCTGTCTAGTTTGGGGCAGGGGTCTGGGCTGTGATGATGCCCTGGCTGGCTGGTTTGGTGAGTGTAGTCCCTGGGTCCTTTCACAGTTCTCCCACAGCCCTAAGCACCAGGTGTAGGCTGGGGACATAGGATCCTGGCTTGAGAATTGAGGGGAGGTGGCTAACCTGCAGAGATGGAGTGCTGGGGCTGCATGATTTTTTTGCCCTGCATCTCTTCTCTTTGGGGTCCTTTCCTCTCTCTTTACTCGCACATAAAATCGCTTTCAAATTAAAATCACAGTTTTCTGGACTGAGGTGAATATATATGGGGGTGGGCAGCGCCGCACGGGCCTGGTATGGGGGTTACCCTTATCCGGTTGGGAGCTCTGGATGCACTCCCTAGAGGCAGCCCCGGCCGGCCGAGGTTCCCTGGGGCCTGAGAGGTTGGCGCAGGGTGGGGGACACAAGGCGCGCTTTGTCAGGGAGGGGGGAAGAGGGTGTGCCAGGCTGGGGGCGGGGCCGGGCGGAGGAGGAAGGGGGGCAGCTGGTTCTCAAAGGCGCCTTGTTCACTTATGCCCTCCCAGCGCCAGCGGGCGGCGGCGCCTAGGCTTGCTTCGGCAGGCCTTCTCTCCGGCCGCGCCGCGGGCTCCGGGCAGACCCGGCGCGGTGCCCGTTCGTGGGGGCGCGCCGGGCGCCAAGTGCAGCAGCCTCTCCAGGCATTGCCGGTCTGGAGGCGGCCCACGTCCCTGAGTGACCCCATTTTCCCGGACCCTACCAGCGTTATCGACTACACGCTTATGCCATCACTGGGTCCCTTTTCACCTGGGCTCTCCCTGACGTAGTCCCTTTTCCGTCTCCTGGGACTTGGTTAACCTGTGTTTGTTCCAGTCTCTGGCCTCGCTTTATCCCAAAGCCGGCTTCCTCCGTTCCTCAAAGGAACCCCTCCCCTCTGCTCCCCACCACCAGTTAGTCGCTATCTATAGCCTTGTCTATAAATACCCCAGCCCGGTGCTGGCTCTGTAATTACTTGGGGCGGGGCGAGGGAGGTAATTATGGAGACTTGATTAAGGGTGGGCGTGGGGGTGTAGACCCCGGGTCCACCTCTCTCCTCCCACTGTGTCCTGAATCCCTCCCAGGACTCTCCGAAAGGGGGTCTGGACCCCCAAGGGGGAGGTAACCCAGGAGTGTGTGTGACTGGACGTTTGGATCCTAGAAAAGGAAGGGGCTGGGGAAGACAGTATGCTCCCTAAAAGGCGATCTTGGGGTACTGGCCACTGAATCCCTGCAAGGGGCAGGACGGTGCAGATCGAGGGTCTGCAACAGAGGGAGGTTTCCCGTCCCTAACCCCCACCCAGGCCCAGGTGGGGAGATTGAGGGTGGGGTTTCCCCTCGGTGGCTGTGGGCGGGCGGCTGGAGGCGGGGGCCGGACCGGGGGGCGGGGGCGGGGTGGGGGCTCTGGGCCGCTGGGGTGGCCGGGGACACAGAGGAGCGGCGGCCACCGAGGAGGGAGCAGCATCGAAGCCCCGACGGCACCTCGCTATATGGAACGGGGCCGTTGAAAGCTGTCGCTGCGGACAGCCTCTGACCTCTCCTGAATCCCGGGTTCGGAGACTCACAGCCTGCTTGCTGTCTCCTGTCAGCCTCCAGGCGTACCTGGGTCCCTGGGACCTGGCGCTCTGGTCGTCCAGTCATGGAGCGGTGCAGCCGCTGCCATCGCCTCCTCCTGCTCCTACCTCTGGTGCTGGGGCTCAGCGCTGCCCCGGGCTGGGCAGGTAAGAGGAATTCTGAAGCCTGGTCGTCTGAGTCTACTGGAGCTCTAAGTATCCCCCGGGAGGGGAGCACTGATACCTGGGGCAGTAGATTCTAAGTCTAAGAAAGGGATTTGGGGTCTTCAGGGTTTAGGCAGGAAGGCAGGATACTTGGGTTCTTTGGAAAGAGAGTAGGGATCTCTCTCTCTTTGAAGTGACTGGAAGAGGCAGGTAAAGCCGAAAGGATGAGAGTCACCATAGACAGTCCTGAGTGCTTTTGTTGTTTCCTCAGGATGGCTAGGGCCAGTCTGGTCCAGGCTTTGCTGATGTTGGGATGGTAGATACCAGTGTTGATGGGTGAGGGATGAGGGATGAACATCTTGGGGCAGAGCAGAGGCTAGTATGCTGAGAAAGAAGGGATGCCTCCACTATCTGTCCCATTGGTCTCCCCCCCCCCCCCCGCAATGTCCCCCACCCCCTCCCTGTGCCCTCGATGCTGCCACGCGGCTGGCTCTGGGGAGCACTAGGGCTGGCTGCCAACAGGACGGCCGCTGGACAGGCCGGGATCAGGTGTCTGAGGCTGGAGCCAACTCTTTGCATTCCTGCTCCACCCCTCCCCCTCTGGCCATTTGGGATCCCCTGGGACCCTGGTGTCCACAACCCCAGCCTTTCCTTTTTTTCCCCCAGGACACAGAAGTTCTGGCTCCTAGAAAGGGGGATTTGATATCAGAACAGGAGGCTGGGAGCACTGGGCAGGCTGGAGTTCAGTTTCTCCCAAAAAACAGGGGGACTGATTTGTTTATAACTTGACTGTTCATTTCTTTGCTCTGGAGAGAAAATGGTCAGAATGGCAGCATAACGAATTTAGACTAGATTATAGAAAGAACTTCCAAGCTCTGAGGAGTGAGGCTCAGGGACAGGATATTGATGTGTATGTGTATACAGGGTTTAGGAGTTTTTCTTAGGGGGAAAGGAACTCTTTGGCATGAAGGCAGGGGCTAGTCATGACTGTGTTCTCTTTGGGGGCTGAGTGGGTGGAGGTGGGACTCTAGGGAGATGGGTTACTGTGGCAGTCCTGAGATTAGAGAATAGGGCATTTGGGGATTCAGAGGTTGAGGGTGATGGGATACCAGTAGGGAGTTGTGGGCAGATGAGACAGTGGGGCGAATGTGGCTTGAGGTGGGAAGAAGGTGGGCGGGCCGGTGGATAGTTGTGCATAGGATCCAACTGTACTCTTCTGGGCTCTGGAGGAGGGTGGGGGCCTCCAAGGTCTCCTTGGCCTGGGGTCTCTGTGAGTCTCTGTGTCTCATTCACCTTCATCTCTCAAAGCGGCCCTTGTGTGTTGGTGTTTGCGGAGCTGCCACATGCGGGGGCCAGGCTCAGGCAGGGGGGCGGGGAAGGCCGTGGTTTCCCGGCTCCTGGACTCAAAGGGCCTTTTCTCTCCTGCCTGCCCCACCTCACCCACCCCACCCAGCTCTGCTCTCCCAACTGCTCTGGCCTCTGCCCTGGCCCACACTTCTTTGAACATTTTGCTGAAACTTTTTTGGGATTTTTTTTTTTTTCCAATCTGGAGCTGACAGTGTGAGAAGTGTGTATACTGGGGGACAAGCCAGGGAGAGGTGACCTTTGTCTTCCACGGAGTTTGGGCTCTAGGAAGCTGAGGTCTGGATGGACCAAGCTGGAGCCTGTGATTTGAATCTTTGGATCACAGGTGGTGGGAGTGGCAGGGCAGGATGAAGGTTCCAGGTGTGGGGAGCTTGCCCGGGTTTTGGGCAAGAACTCTGATGGGATCTACAGATGTGTGGCTTGGGGCCCTGGATCTGCTTCTGCTCTGCGTGGCAGCTTCAGCCATCCCCTCCACCCCGAGTCTGTCTTGCAAGCCAGGGGGGCACAGGCTCTGGGGATAGCTCTTTCTTGTATCTCTTATTATTTCTTGTATCTCCTCAGGATGGGCAGAGTTGTCCCCACCTCTCTAAGCCCAGATCTGTAGCAGCTCAAATTCCTCACCCATAGAGTTGCTTCTCTGCTCTTTTCCTGGTGGCCCCCCTGCCCCTCCCGTGCCCAGAATGATCGATTGACCAGATGTTGTTTGTGCTGGAAATGGGACAGATGCCAGAGAGCCAGAGACTGGGAGATATGGAAAGGGAGGGAGAGAGGGAGGAAAAACAGGGAAAGAAAAGGATGGAGAGAATGTGAAGGAAATGGAGAAGGAAGAGATGCAGAGAAAGACCAGCAGGTGCACAGGCAGAGAATCAGATAGAGTGAGAGAAGAGGAGACAGATGGCAAGTTGAGAGAGAGCTTAAGAGATATTAATGGAGATAGGTTCTTGGGCTGAGAGACAGAGATAGGGAGGTAGTAAGAAAGACAGATGTTGGAAGTCGCATCGTTCGGGGCCAAGCTGCCTTCCCCCTCCAGGTAACTTTGTGCTTTTCATCCATATGGACCCCATTCAGAAGAAAGTAAAGGACAGGTGATCTTTGCCTTCTAGGGAGTTTGAGCCCTAGGATGCTGAGTTCTAGACCTCGATGTCCCCTATCTAGGCCCTCCTGAGGGCAGACTCTTTTTCCTGACCCTCGTGGACTCTCCTAGGTGCACCCTCTGTGGATGTGCTCCGGGCCCTAAGGTTTCCCTCCCTCCCTGATGGTGTCCGGAAGGCAAGGGGCATCTGTCCATCTCATGTGGCCTACAGAGTGTCGCGACCTGATCAGCTTAGTGCACCCACCCGCCAGCTCTTCCCAGGTACGTGTGACAAGATCAGGGAAGGAGAGCTGGGAGAGGCCAGAGGGTGGATGGAGTCTGGGATCAGATGGCAGGAGGGAAGGGGTTGTGTCTATCTCTCATTCCATCTCTGTGTATCTTTCTCCCATACCAGGAGGTTTTCCCAAAGATTTCTCTCTGCTGACTGTTGTCCGGACCCGTCCTGGCCTCCAGGCTCCCCTCCTGACTCTCTACAGTGCCCAGGGTGTCCAACAGCTGGGTCTGGAGCTTGGACGACCTGTTCGCTTTCTATATGAAGACCAGACTGGACGGCCTCAACCCCCGGCCCAACCAGTCTTCCGAGGCCTCAGTCTAGCTGATGGCAAGTGAGTCAATTTCCCCAGTGGCCTGTCTGACCCACACTTTCAGGAGAATGTGCCCAAGGACCCCTGTTCCCTTAACTGAGAAATCCTGCCAACTCTTTTGACCACACAACATTTACCCACTGCTCAAATGCCAGTCACTTCCAGACTAGAGTTTTTGGCTTTCGAATCTCTATCTTTGCTCTGCCTGTAGTACTAGCCTGTTCCTTGGGCAATTTAACTTTTTTTGAACATCAATTTTTATATCTGTAAGAGAGATCAATTAAGAAAACCATCGCACCCAGCCTGCGCATGGTTAGCACTCAGTAAACGATAGCTATTGTGACCACTACTTTTATTGTTGCCTCCAACACGTCTATCAGCTGCTCCCCAACCCTGTTGGCCTCCCTGCTTTCAGTCAGTCAGTCATTCATTCACCTGAACCTCTTTCCGCATGACCAGGTGGCACCGTGTGGCTGTGGCAGTGAAAGGCCAGTCTGTCACCCTCATTGTTGACTGCAAGAAGCGAGTCACCCGGCCCCTTCCCCGAAGTGCTCGTCCTGTGTTGGACACCCGTGGGGTGGTGATCTTTGGTGCCCGTATCCTGGATGAAGAAGTCTTTGAGGTCAGCAGGGCAGTTTGAGAAAAGAGTGACTTCTGCTCCCCTATTTTGTGCCCACTCCCCTTCTGGCTCCATTACCCCATCTTCCTTTTCCCTAGGCCTTTATTTTTTCCCCTTAGGAATTTCTATTTTCATTTCCCATCTTTAGGCCTAATTTTCTCTGTTAGAAATAAGATACCCACTTATATGGATGGACATCTCACAGCCACTAATTCTGTCTTCAGTTTTCATCGATCCACCTAATCTATCTATTCGTCCACCTGCCCATTCACCCAGTCACCCATTGACCCACATATGCAGCCATCACCCACTTATTTACCCACTCATCCATTCACACATTTACCTACCTTTTCATGCATTTAGGCTTGTATCTCCTGCCCAACCGCTTCCTTCTTCAAACCACCCACCCACCCATCCATCCATCTATTCACTCATCCATCCATTACCCCCACATCTACCTATGCATATGAGGTTGTGTGCACACATACATGTGCACATCCATTCACCTACTTATCTAACCATCTGTCCTTCTACCAATTCAACCGCTCTCCTTCAGTACATTTACACACCCATCTCCTCACCCATCCACTTCCCATGTAGTCATTTATTTAATCACATGTTAAATTCTATCCATCTATTTAACCACAAATCTGTATTCATCTACTACTCTGTGCCTCTCTCTCACCTGTCAATCCACTGATGCATTTATTCATTCATTTATCATCCATCAACATTCCCATTCAGTTGTGGCTGAGAGTCCCTATTCACTTATCCAATCATCTATCCATTCATCTACCTACCCAGTTCATAAACATTTTATGGATACTTGTCTCTGAATCCCAAGGAGCTCCCAATTTAGCACTGGAGATGATACAGTAGCCCAAACTATGCGTAAGGCTGGGTTTCTAAATAACATGTGTGGGCGCAATTAAATGACTTTGGCATTCAGAAGAAAGTTCCCCTCCCCAATTTCTAGAGGTCCTAAAAATTCTCATCATCACTGCCATTATAAAGCCAAGGCAACAGCCTAGACCTCTGTCTCAAGAAGCCATTGTGAATGGCTCCTTCATTATCACAAAGGGCAGGGAGTAGGCAATATGTGTTGAACTTGAAGTTGGAAGTCCTGTGTTCTAGTCTTGATTCTGCTGCTCTGAGGGAGTGACCATGGAAGGGAGTCATTGCCCTCCCCTCCACTCCCTGGTTCTGGGGATTGAAACCAGGGACACTCTACCACTGAGCTACATTCCAGCCTTTAAAAATTTTTTTTTCTATTTGAGACAGCATCTCACTATGTTGTTCAGTCTGGTCTTGAACTTTTAATCCTTTTGCCTCAGCCCTGAGTCGCTGGGATTACAGGTGTGTGCCATTGAGGCTTTTTGAGCTATTTGGAATGTAATGTATCTGAAAAATGGGCATAAAGATTCTTGTCCTACTGACTTTCCCAGTTGTTTTAAAGGTCCTGTGAGGTCTTTTGAAAACTAAAAAGGGCTGTGTACATGGGAGGGCTGGTAACAACCTTCTCCCATTATGTAGCTTTACCTAGGATTGGCCTCCTACCCCTTATCCCATATTTTTCCCTGTTTCTCTCGGAATCTCTCTGCACCTCTCTCTGAGGATGTTCCTTCTTCATATCTTTGCAGGGTGATGTCCAGGAGCTTCTCATTGTTCCAGGAGTCCAAGCCGCCTACCAATCCTGTGAACAGAAGGATCTGGAATGTGAAGGGAGCCAGAGAGAGAGACCTCAGAACCAGCAGTCTCACAGAGCCCAGAGATCTCCAAAGCAGCAACCATCAAGACTTCATAGGCCACAAAACCAGGAACCCCAGCGGCAGGTGAGGGAGTGGGGCCAATCCACAACTGCAACACACTCCAGGGAGGGATGACCCCCAGGCAACTCCCCAGGGGAAGCCCCCAGTGTTCCAGGGCTCTCCATCCCTTTTGGGCTCACTTTCTCCTCTCCGTAGCTCCCTTACTCAGCTGTACCTGCCCATTCCCGTCACCCTTCCCCTCCCAGTCCACATTCATCAATCTTTTTATTTTCATTTAAAAATAAAAAGAGTCATTATGAAGAATTCATGGCTGGGAGCTGTGTTCCCTGCTTGTGTCTCATCCTCTGCCAGTCTACCTGGAACTGTGTTCTTGGGTTTCCATCCCTTTCTTGAATTAAGAGATTGGAGGCTGGGCGTGGTGGTGCACACATCACCCAGCTCCCCAGGAAGCTGAGGCAGGAGGACCACAAGTTGGAGGCCAGCCCTGTCAACTTTGTGAGACTCTGTCTCAAAATAAAGGGCTGAGGGTATAGCTCAGTGGCAGGGCACCCCTGGATTCCATTCCCCCATATTGAGAAAAATAAAAATAAATTGGGAGATAGTGGGGGAGGGACAAGCCTTGGGGTAGAAGGTGGGAGACCAGAGTAGGGGAGACAGAAATAGGAAGAAAAAAAGCCGGATGGTAAGACCAAGGAAGAGAAACGGGAATGGGTAGGAATGGAGGGAGTCCTAAAGAAGTGGTGATCTGTGGAAATGTGGGGGTGGGGAGCCCCATTTCTAGTCTCCCAAACATAGAGATGCAGGATAGGGGCTGTGGTGGGGAAAGGGAAGGAAACTGGATTGGGTGGGGTCTGGGTGGTTAGGGTGACAGATATGATCTGAGTCAGTGGTCTGAAGACTGAAGGAACAATCTCTTAATCATGTCTGCTTCTGTCCCACATGTGGGGCCCACTCCTTTCCCACCTCTCCCCATCTCTCTCCTGACCCCCTCCTCTCCTTTTATCCTCACCTATTTCCCAACTCCACGTCTCCTGTTTCCCACTTCCCAAACCATCTCCTTATCTGCCCCTCCCCACCCTTCCTGCCTGCAATGACCCCATCTCCTTCCTCCCCCTACCCCGACCTCCCACCCCCTTCCCTATCCCAGCCCACTGAGTCTCTCTACTATGACTACGAGCCCCCCTATTCTGATGTGATGACTACCGGGACGACCCCTGATTATCAGGTAAACTGGAGGGACCCCTACATTTCTCCCCTTATTCTCAGCACCCCTTGCAAACACCTCCTGGACCATTTTCCTCCCCTCCCTAGTTTCTGGGGAGAGATACCATATATTTAGATTATGAAGGTTGACTTACTCGCTGCCCCTCCCCTGTCTCTCTGCTGCAGCGATCTCAGAGCCCCAACCACAGGGCTCCCCCTTCCCCTAGGGGGCGTCGGACCCCTCCCCGAAAGTCTAACCCACCTGCCAAGCGTTCAGCGGCCCGGCAGGCGTCCCCCTCACCAGGCCGGAGGCCCTCTCGAGCTGGAGGCTCTGGTCCAGCAGGTGGCCAACCTTCCCCCTCTCGACGCCCAGCTCGTCGGGCGGCTCCCCCCACTGCCCGGGCCCCTCCCAGGACCAGAGGCAGCGGTTATCGGCAGGTAGAGCCGGGGCATCCAGATCTCTGCCCCCAAACCTCTAGACCTCGGGGATTTACTCTCCCCAGTGTCTGCCCTCCAAAGGGGCTGCAAGATCTGAGATTTCCCCCATCCCCCAGCACAGAATCGCACTGCCCTGGGGCGGGACAGGTGCTGCTTTGCCTCCCTGTGTGCTCTAACCTCCTCTTGCCTTCCCCCTCCCCTTCTCCGCTACTCTCCTCCCTGTCCCCTTGGGGTTAGGACCCCACCCCAGGTGAAGAGGAAGAAGTCCTGGAGTCCAGCCCCTTACCACTCCCAGAGGAGGTAACTCCACCCCCACCCTCATCCCAGCTGGGGCCAGTGGGCTTCTGGGACCCACTGCCCTGGCCTTGCATCTCTTGATGAACCAGCCCTGGCCGGAGGGCTCTTTGTCATATCCCTGTGTGGCTCTGTCTTCTGGTCACTCCAGACCTATTGGTCTGCTTGTCTAAGTGCAGCCCTTTTCTTTGATGTCCATGCCTCTTTCTGTTATCCTTTGGTTCCAGAATAGGATCCTGTCCATGTTAGTGTCTAGTGGGCTTACTTTCTGTGTCATATTTCCATCCCGAGGATTCATTTTCTGTTCAAGGCTGTCACTTTTGTTTTCTTTGCCTAGTCTCTCTCTGTCTGGTCATTTTCTGGACTCCTTATCTATCATTATGTCCATGGACTGTCCTCCCTGTGTCCCGCCCTCCGGCCACCCTTGTTATCCTCCCTCGGGGCCCATTTTCTGGACATTCCTCCCCAGTTTTGGCCTTGGATGGCTATGCCCTTTCAATTCAGCCACTCCCCTTGCTCTTCCTGGGTAGAAAAGTTCCCAACCCCTTCCTACTTGTTTCTGTCCCCACTTTCGTAATCCCAATCCACTGAGTTTTGTGATCCCTGTGGCCTAGGATCCTTTGGGTTAGAAGCTGTCAAACCCTGGGGCCCAGGGAAAACCTCCTGTTAGCCCTAATGCCCCCGTCTACACCCTCTCCCTCCCCATCCCCGGGAAGGAGCAGACAGATCTCCAGGTCCCCCCCACAGCTGACAGGTTCCTGGCAGAGGAGTATGGGGAGGGTGGCACAGACCCCCCAGCAGGGCTCTACGATTACACCTATGGCTATGGGGACGATTATCGTGAGGAGACGGAGCTTGGCCCTGCCCTCTCCGCGGAGACAGCCCACTCAGGAGCCGTAAGTGAAAGGAGCTCCTCTTCCATCTTGACCACCAGTGGGCACTGCAAGAATTGCTTCTTTTTGGTTTTGGTCATTGTCTGTTGGCTGTAAGCTGCTTCCCATTGGTGTTTTGCCATTTTCTGTTTACATAAGATGTCTATGTTGCTTGAAAAAGTTACTTCCTGCCTTCCTTTGCCAGATGTCTTACCCTGTGACTCCTGTGGATCCTTCTGCCTGTGGTGATTGGGATTTTTCTTTTTTAAAATCCTATGGCTACTTCCTGTCTTTCTTAGCCACTTCCTGCCTATATCCAGCTGGATTTTATAAAACTTTTGGTCAGTAAACAATTACCTTGTGTCCACTTTTAGTCTGTCTCCATCATTCCGTCTAGGTCAATACAGTTTCTTGTTCATGTTGCTGTCAAAACAATCCAACTTCCTATGTCATATTTTCTAAGTCACAGGCTACTTCTTATGTGTCTCTTCCTGTCTTCTCTAGCTATGGCACCCATCTTGGTGACAGTGTACGGTTGGATTAAAAAGGATCTATTATTTGTGTCCTGATTCTAGTTTTTCATGCTGTCTCATGACAATTTCCTTTGATAATAACCTACTTCCTGTGAGTCTCAGGTTATAAAATCATAAAGTTTCCATTGTGGACCTAGCTATTTATCCTAGCAACTTTTTATGTGTCCTAACTTTGATATTTGTGTTTTTCTGGAAGAATTACCTTTCACTGTTATTATTCCCTTGGCAGGAATCACTTTCTATTTATTTTGTGAATTTCTTTTCTCCCTGGTTCATGGTAGCCATGTTTTTGTTGAAGGTCCACTTCCTGGATCCTCTTTTCTTGGCTTCTTCCTGTCCAACCACTTCCTGTTTGTCCAGTTTGTTTTCTAGCCATCTTGGCCATGTTTAATTTTTCTTGGCCCTGGCATCATTCTTGCTTCCAAGTGTTTGTCTCTTTGTTTTGTCTTCTTTAGTGGTTTCCCATGTCTTCAAACACTCCCTGTCAGTTGGGATATTTCCTGTCTACTCCATTTCATCTTTTGCCTGCCTTGCAGATATGGCTGCCTCCTGTATCCCGCTGCCTCATCCCACACCTCCCTTCTCTAATATTGCCACCCTTGACCCTCTGCTGCTTTCCCCTTGTGCTGCATTCTGGGTAATTGGGGTTGATCTGGGATTTGGGAGAGTTGGGAACTGATCATTGCCATTTGTTCAGGATTGGGGGGGTGCATTCTGAAGATCTTTGAGAGGTGGTGATGGTAGTAAATAAATATCCTCCATTCTCCCTGTTCTTATTTTGGTTCTGATCTTAGAATTTGGAGTATTCATCTGAGTGGAAGTGTGGAAGGGATGGAACTGGTGGGTTTGGAGTATAAATGAAGGCCAGGGAAAGGGTGTTGCATCCTTGCTAGGATAGGAACTGGGAGGATTTGGAGAGCCCACTGTGAGGCTTGGATAATTGAGCCCAAAAACCAGGTATGATTTTTGAGTTTGGGCTATTGTGGGGTCTGCTCTCCAAATCTACTTAACATTTGTATGCTTGGGCTGGGATTGTGGCTCAGTGGTAGAGCACTTGCCTAGCATGTGTGAGGCACTGAGTTCAATTCTCAGCACTGCATATAAATAAATAATTTTTAAAAAGTCTATTGATAACTAAAAAAGAATTGTATGCTTAACACTGGGGAACTTTTAAACTTGTGAACCCCTTGAAATTCTAAGTAAAATTTTATGTATAAGGGCATATTTTCTGGTGGAAAGACTCATAGCTTTCATCAGATTCTCATATGAATCCATGTCCTATCCCAACCCCCAAATGAAAAATCTATCCATAATCTTAGATTCTTTTTTGATGGACTGGAGTAAGGCTGAGAAAATGGGTGATTTCTTAAGGTTTTAAAGATTCCTGGGGTCAAAGAGAGTTTTGGGAGATAGGGTGAGGTCCTCCAGAAGAGGGCTTGGGAAGGTTGAGGGTTTGAAATCTCAGAAAGAAAAAGAGGTTCTTGGGGAGATGGAGATGTTGCATTTACTGAGGTGGGGCTGGGAACTGGAGGGTGTGGGGAGCCCTAAGGTCTTCTTGGTAGACTTGGGACGTCTGTGAAGAGGGAGTTTGAGGGAGGAAAACTGAGAAATTTGGAGGCAGGGTTAGGGAGGTCTCCAGGGAACCTGAAAATGAAGGTTGGAGTTGGGATGGGCAGCCCTGGTATCCTGGCTGCTCACAGGCCCCACTGGGGGTTACATGTGTGTCTCCCTCAGGCTGCCCTTGGACCCCGGGGGCTGAAGGGAGAAAAGGGTGAGCCTGCAGTGCTGGAACCTGTAAGTTACACTGGTTACTGAGCTGAGGGAGGTGGGAAGAAGAAAGGGAAGCAGAGGTGGGGGTGCTGGCCCTGTAGTCTCTGACTTTTAACTTTTGACTCCACAGGGTATGTTTGTGGAGGGACCTCCTGGCCCAGAAGGCCCTGCGGTGAGTGTTGCCGAGACATTAGCCTCTGTTCTCTTTTCAGAGATGTTTCTTACAAGCTCATCCATGCCCTTGCCGGCACCCAGGTCTCCTTCTTAGAACTCTGGAGAGTCCTTCCAATGAAGGCTTCCAGATTCCCAGACCTCTTTTGTAGAGACCTTCCCTCAGGCACATGACTCTCTTCTGTCTGATGCCTACACCTGACCTTCTCCTCTTTGGTTCCTCAGGGATTGGCTGGTCCTCCTGGCATCCAGGGGAACCCAGGCCCAGTTGGAGACCCTGGAGAGAGGGTAAGGGCGTGTTCTGCTGTGGAGGGTGGGGAGCTGCCTTTGTACTCAGTGTGTGTATGGAGTATCTTCAATATTCTTTATTAGGTGACTGTTTGAAGGGGTAGTTGAGTGTCACATGACCCAGGAAGGAGGGCATATTCTGGTTGGGGAGGGGAGAAATCTAGTGTCTCACCCACATTTTTCTCCACAGGGGTGGGGAACTTTGGAAGGATCTAGGGAAGTCAACATTTATTCTATTGAGGAAGGTTTCAAAATGATGTCCAGGCCCCAACATCTTCTTACTTGTCTCCCTATCTTTCTCATTTTTTCCCAGGGGCCTCCTGGCCGAGCAGGACTTCCTGGATCTGATGGGGCCCCTGGCCCTCCTGGCACATCCCTCATGCTCCCAGTGAGTAGTCTTCTGGGCTTTGGAGTGGGCTTCTGGGGAGTACAGGGGAATTGTGGTATTTCATCATGAACCAGAAGGTGGGAAAAGCCATGAAGAGTCTTTAAAGACCATCAACTCAAAGACATGGATCTTTGGTGAGGGGATTGGGGCCCTATTAGATGATTTAGAATCGAACATGGGTCTTCTAGAAGTAAACTTGGATTATCTAGATCTGGGCAGGAAATCTTCTATTTCAGAGGCCTAGAACCAAAGGAGAGGCTGGGGAGGAAGAGACCAGAGAATGGGGAGAAGGGCAGGAGATGAGTTTCTGAAAACTTCTAAGTGTTGATCCAGAACCCACAGGAGATGCTGGAGGAGGGCACAGGGGTGTCCCAGAACCTGGGGATGGGGCAGAAATGTTGGATGAAACCTCTGGAAAGGCCACATGGATTTCCTGGAAGATAACTTGGACCTTCTGTCCTTGCCCTTTAGTTCCGGTTTGGTAGTGGTGGAGGTGACAAGGGCCCTGTGGTGGCAGCCCAAGAAGCTCAGGCCCAGGCGATTCTGCAGCAGGCACGGGTAAGGAGGGTTGGGGGATGGGGGGTTCCTAATGAAGTTTGATGGGAAAGGGAAAATAGTAGAAATTTAGGTTGGGGCAAAAGGAAAACTGGGAATGTCTGGATTGGTTTGGGTTGGGAAGAATATAGAGCAAGGGGTGAGGATTAGGAACAGAAAGGCAAATTTGGAAGGTTGGGGTTCTCCAGCTGCCTCCTCCTCAGCTCTGCTGTTGCTCCTGCTCCCCTAGCTGGCGCTTCGTGGACCCCCTGGCCCCATGGGATACACAGGTCGTCCTGGACCCCTGGTGAGTGGATGGAGTATTGTGGAAGAGGTTCCTTTATTTGCATGTGTGGGTATGAATGGTTCTGGAAAAGAACCAGGTTGGCAGTTGTTTTGCTTCTTTTGTGGGGGGTGTTTTGAGGTCACTGTTGGGTATGTCCTTCAACATGGCCATCCTCTCTTCTCTCTTACAGGGACAGCCTGGGAGCCCTGGCCTAAAAGGAGAATCTGGAGACCTAGGACCTCAGGTGACAGCTCTCATATTTGATTCCTAGCCCAGTGTCTCCCTCCACCCTATCTATTGTCATTAACCCTGTCCCTGTCCCTCCTTCACCAGGGGCCTAGAGGACCTCAGGGTCTCACAGGCCCTCCTGGCAAGGCTGGGCGAAGGGTGAGTACCCCAGGGGTGGGATGGGTGTTGGTGGGAGATGGAGCTTGGAAGGGGGAGGACTGCCCTCTGCTTGCTCTGACACTTCCCTTGTATCTCCAGGGACGAGCAGGTGCTGATGGAGCCCGAGGGATGCCTGGAGAACCTGGAGTGAAGGTAAAAGGCTTGGGACCCTCTGTGATGCCTATAACTTCCAGCCCCATTAGTGCTCAGGTATCCCCAGGGTACAGTCTCTCCCCACTCAGGACACAGTGAGGAGGGGTAGGTTGGGAAAGTGAATGGGCCTTCACTCTAAGTGTCCCTCTTCATTTTAGGGTGACCGAGGTTTTGATGGACTCCCAGGACTACCTGGGGAGAAAGGCCATAGGGTGAGTATATTAGGAGCTTGGCTTTTGTGATGAGGGCAGATCTTCTGTGGAGGGGAGTGGGGATCTCCAGGCAAGGAAGGGTGGCTGGGGAGCTCAGCAGGGGCTCAGTGAATGTGACTGGTTGGGTAATTGGGGAGGATCAATGTCTGTCTGTGGTGGGGACTCTGAGACCCTTCTTAGCTGTAACTCCATTTTCCAGGGTGATACTGGTGCCCAGGGCCTTCCTGGGCCCCCTGGTGAAGATGGAGATCGGGTAAGTATTGTGACAAGGACAGGGTTTGGGTGCAGGAGAAATCTAGAAGTCAAGTCTGCTTTCTCACTGTGTTCTCCTCCTCTAGGGAGATGATGGGGAGATTGGGCCTCGGGGGCTGCCTGGAGAGTCGGTGAGTATCCCAAGGGGTCAGGCTGGAGGCAGGTTCTAGGGACAGGGGTACATAAAGGACATGTGTTCTCTCACCCAATCATGCTGTCTCCTTCCCCAATCTTGAATGCAGGGACCCCGAGGACTTCTTGGTCCCAAAGGCCCCCCTGGTATTCCTGGGCCCCCGGTAAGTGACTGCCTGACTTCTAACCCTGACCTTACATTTTGACCTCTCCAATGCTTTACCTTTCCTAATGCCTCCCTTCTCCCTTTCCCTGTCCTTCCCTGCTCCACCTTCCTGTGAGCTTTCCCACCCCTGGCCGCCCATCCCTGCTCCAGCCTTCACCCCGAGAAGTACTTGGAGGGCCATATGGCACAGTGCACCAAAAGCCCTGAGTGCAGCCAAAATGAAATAAAAATACTCAAGAAAAACAAAACAGAAACCCTCTAACCCACAGACCCAAGGCCTGTGGATCTGGGATGGTTGGGATGGCTTAGGTTTGGAATGAATTGGTGGTTTGACCGATGAGCGTCTGCTCGGTCCACCCTCTGCAATGACCAGGCCTCTCAGAAACCACAGGTCCCTGCAGGCCCGGCCCCACATTCCAGCCTGCTCACACCGCTCTCATGTTTCAGGGAGTCCGAGGCATGGATGGTCCCCACGGCCCCAAAGGGAGCTTGGTGAGTGATGGGCATGGAGACCTGGCAATGGTGGCATGTTCACTGCCATTTAACCCCCTATCTCTTCCTGGCTCCTACCCTCTTGGATGGCCCTGCAGCTCTCTGTCATGTTTGTTCTGTCACCATCTCCTTCTGACCCCTGCCTGGCCACATGTTTCTAGGGACCCCAGGGAGAGCCAGGACCTCCTGGACAACAGGGCACTCCTGGAACCCAGGTAAGTGGCCCTACCCACACTGTCCTCCTTTAGTGACTTCCCCTGGGCTTCACAAGGGGTCAGACTCTGGATGGGACAGAAGATAAAGGGTTGCAGTCACTCACTGCTCATGCTCTGAATGGGAATGTGGAGGGTGGCTTAAGAGAATGGCTCACCCCATGAGGTCCCTGTGATTTCTCTCTCCCTGTGTGTAGGGTCTCCCTGGGCCTCAGGGTGCCATCGGCCCTCATGGAGAGAAGGTGAGTGGCTAAGTGATTTGGGGGAGGGGATGTGTAGGGAGGGCTTGGAATATCTACTGGAGCTTTACCTATGTTATTCTTGACCCCTCTAGTGACCCTGATCCTCCTCATCTTCCTATAGGGTCCTCGAGGGAAACCAGGGCTCCCTGGCATGCCTGGCTCAGATGGACCCCCGGTAAGTGTGTCCCCATCTCTTAACCCAAATTTCCCTTGGCCCTTTCCCCAGTGCATCACTCCCAAGCTCCTTTAGCAACCATCCACACAGTGTGTCCCTTGCACTGAAAGGTCACTGCTGGTGTCTGTCCACAGTCAGTTAGGCTTTGTTAGGTCACAGGGGGAATTGGGGTTGGAAGAAGTTTAGGGAGGGGTGAAGGGAAGGTGACAGGAGCCAGAAGTCACATTCTACATCTTCTACCTCCAGGGTCACCCTGGGAAGGAAGGTCCCCCTGGAACCAAAGGAAACCAGGTGAGATCCTCCACGCCTCCTTTTACCTTCTAAAAGTCTCCACCAAGACTCTGAGGCTTCAAAGTCCTTGGGATTTCCTTGTCTCACTATTCACATGGCTCTGACAATATTTTCATAACCACACCCTGGAGCCCTACCCAGACTCAAGTGTAGTTACTGTACTTCCATTTCTTCCACTCCCTGAGGTCTCCACAGAGACATCCTAAGTTCTCTTTATCAATGCCTCTCTTTCTTCTTCCAGGGTCCTTCTGGACCTCAGGGTCCTCTAGGTTACCCAGGACCTCGAGGTGTCAAGGTAACTGACCACAGGGGAGCCACATAGGGGTCTTAGGAGCTTGGTCCTTCCAACCCAGCCTATATCTTCTGAACCCTGCCTATCCTCTGTCTGATTTTAGGGTGTGGATGGAATTCGGGGTCTGAAGGGCCATAAGGGTGAAAAGGTGAGCACTGGCCCCCAACTTCCCAGCACCTTCGCCCTCACCACCTCTTTCCCTTAGTCTGTTCCATCTTGCTCCCCACCTCGTGAAATCCACCCTCCACCTGTATTCCCTGCCATCTGCATTCCATTTTAACTCTCCCAACCCTCCATCATCTGTGGTGTCCTCTCGCCTCCATTTTTCTCAGGGTGAGGACGGCTTTCCTGGGTTCAAAGGTGACATAGGTGTGAAAGGTGACAGGGTGAGTAAAAGCCCCCACGCGGGTCCCTCAACTCCATGTCCTAATGATCCTTCACTTTGGAGTCCCCAATTGCCAGCTTATTCCATAAGACTATTCCTCCCCAATTCCAGTGCCTTGGCCCCTTTAGAATCTGAGCCCATTGGGATGACAGCCCCATGGCAGGTGCCACACTGGGCTTCCAATCACACTCACCCTGCCCTGTGGGGCTTCTTGACCCACAGTAGCTTCTGGGACACCCCCCCAACTCCACTTACCCTCACTGGTATTCACCTCTCTTCTTGGGGCCCAGACCCTCCTCCGGTTCTCCATACTCACCTCCCCCACCTCTCACTCAGGGTGAAGTTGGAGTCCCTGGTTCCAGGGGAGAAGATGGCCCCGAAGGGCCGAAGGGACGCACTGGACCTACTGGAGACCCTGGGCCCCCTGGTCTCATGGGCGAAAAGGTGACAGGGATGAGAGTCTGGGCCTGGGTCCTCTGGGGATGTGGTGGCCCCACAGGGGTGTTGGAGCAGAGTTCGTGTGTTGGCTGCCAACAGTGGGAGTCAGTCTAATATGGCAATGCATTAATTATGTCCCTCTGTGTACATAGTTCCTTCTGGTCACTGTTGAGCAGAGTAGGAATGTATATAAAATCCAGAAAAAGTCCTCGTTATGACAAATTTGGTTTAGAGAAGGCATTGAGAGGCATTTCCACCTGCAAGGCAGAGTGAAAATGTGTCCAGACTCAGAGCAGTAGGCTCTGTGAGAGAGTCAAAGAGGAGGCGAGAGTTGTGGCCTGGTGCTGTGCTAATTCATCCTATCGGCCCTGTGAGGTAGGCACGACAGTCCTGTTTTGCAGGACTGAGCCTGGGCAGGCTGGCTACAGAATCCCTGCTCCTTGGGATTGCCTTGGCAGGATGAAACCTAGAGCATCAAGAGGAAAGGGGGTACATGGGGAGGAATTGGGGTGGTCCACTGCCTGAGCAAGCAGACGGGTTATAAGAGGACTGACTGGCCTTGGTGGAGTAGCCTTGGTGGGGTAGCAGTAGGTGCTGGGAAAGATGGAACTGAGGTTGACAGGTAAGCAGTGGCCAGATCACAGTGACTCTGAAGGACTTGATGTAGCTGCAGATTTTAGTTAGAAGACATGTGGGAGGCAAGATCCTAGCACTGGAGTTGGGGAAAATCTACTTTGGGAAGAGTCTACAAAAGTCAGGCAATTCATGGGGCAGGTGACCAGGGGCTGGGGAGTGTTGCTGGGAGCTGGCTCTCATCTCTGCAGGTTGAGATCTCCAGGGTGGAGTAGCATCTATTCCTCCTTCCATTCCTAATTGCTCGCTGTCCCTCCACAGGGCAAGCTGGGTGTTCCTGGTCTGCCTGGCTACCCTGGACGCCAGGGTCCCAAGGTGATGTGATGTTGCATTTGTGCCCCTCCTTTTCCCTCCCTCTCTTGGATTCCAGGAAGCAGAGCAGCAGGGAACCCTAGACAGAATTTAGCCAACCTTCATTCTACAGATTTAAAAAGAGGCCCAGGGAGCAGCAGGGGTTTGTCCAGAGCTATCTAGTTATTGGCAAGGCCCAGGTCGCCCCAGCTGCTGTCTTCATGGCCTCTCCTCACCCCCTTTGGCCCTTGTGGAACGTGTCACCTTTCATGACTCCTCAATTTTCTCCCTTCTCCATCCTCCCAGGGATCTCTGGGATTTCCTGGTTTTCCTGGAGCCAGTGGAGAGAAGGGAGCCCGGGTAAGCTGGGAGAAGGAAGTGGATGCAGATGGAAGGGCTGGAGGGGACGCGGGGGCTCTGTGGGGAGTCATCCCCCGGGTGATATTCTATTTCATTCCACCAGGGACTGTCTGGAAAATCAGGACCTCGGGGAGAACGGGGACCCACGGTGAGTTCAGAAGGGAGAAAAACAGGTGACTCAAAATCCAAATTGATGCACTGGGGCATTTCTGACAACTCTCCTCCTTTCCCTAGGGTCCACGGGGTCAGCGGGGGCCACGAGGTGCCACTGGGAAGTCTGGAGCTAAGGTTAGTGGTCTCTGCGGGGCTCTAACTGCCCTCTGCCGGCTGAACCTCCACTCTCCCTCAGTCTTCCTACCTTGGGGGTAGTTGGGAAGCAGCTTCTCCCACCCCCTGACTCTGTTTTCCCCTCAGGGAACATCAGGTGGTGATGGCCCCCATGGCCCCCCTGGAGAGAGGGTGAGTGTGGCTTGAGGGTCCCATTTCCCAGAGAGGAAGCTGTGTTCCATTGGCCAGCACCCTTGCCCTTCTCTTCATTGAGCCCATCTCTGTCTCTAGGGTCTCCCTGGACCGCAGGGCCCAAATGGATTTCCTGGCCCCAAAGGCCCCCCAGTAAGTTGACTGTTGATCTCTGACCCACCTTAGTTCTCAGGGTCCTTCTACCTTATCCCCCTTCCCAGCTAGAGTTCACCTGACATCTGAACTCCTTCCAGGGCCCCCCTGGGAAAGATGGGCTGCCAGGACATCCAGGCCAGAGAGGAGAAGTGGTAAGTGATGGCCCTTAGTCATTCATTCATTCTTTTTTTTGTACCAGGGATTTTGTACCAGAGGTACTTAACCACTGAGCTACATTCCCAGCCCTTTTGTTTCTGAGACAGGGTCTTGCTAAGTTGCTCAGGGCTTTGCTAAGTTTCTGAGGCTAGTTTTGAACTCATGATCCTCCTGCCTCAGCCTCCCAAGTCACTGAGATTACAGGCATGTGTCACTGCACCCAACTCTGGTCATTCGTTCAGACCCCAAACCCCAGAGCTGTCTGGAAGGCCCAAGGGAGGTCCTCCTGGCAGAACAAATGCGCCCTGGTGCTGCTCAAACCCAGCCCAGAGTTTGGTGTGACCCTTCCCTTCCCTGGGAGCCTGGGATTTGCCCCCCATCCTCACCTGCTCTGACTGCTCTCTTTTGTCTTCCTCTCTCAG
Organism: Urocitellus parryii; assembly: GCF_045843805.1. Taxonomy (NCBI): domain Eukaryota; kingdom Metazoa; phylum Chordata; class Mammalia; order Rodentia; family Sciuridae; genus Urocitellus; species Urocitellus parryii. Next base: position 116,845,505 of record NC_135538.1, read on the forward strand.
GGTTTCCAAGGGAAGACGGGCCCACCTGGCCCTCCTGGAGTGGTGGGACCTCAGGTAGGTCTGCCCCCAGGAACAATGGAATCCAGACCTGAAGTTAATGCCTGTGACCCTCTTCTCCCAGTCACATAGCCCTGTCCCTGCATTGCCTGGCTGACCCTGGGGGCTGGGATTTGGGGCAGGGGTCCCGAATCTTAGTTTCTGGGATAGTTCCCTCCTGTAGGAGAAGAGGCAGTTCCCCAGCAGGGATGCCAGGTGGTGCAGGTACTCCATACTGGGAAAGGCCAAGCCCAGCAGTGCCTGGGGAGTCCACGGAAATTGGGGCAGGGATAGAAGGGCTCTAGGAGATGGCCAGAGGGATTGCTTTGTACAGAGAGTGGGACGAAGGGGCTGAATGTGGGATTATGCCTTTCCTCAGGGAGCAGCAGGAGAAAGCGGCCCCATGGGTGAGAGGGGTCACCCAGGCCCCCCAGGGCCTCCTGGAGAGCAGGGACTGCCTGGCACAGCTGGGAAAGAAGGCACAAAGGTCAGTGAGGGGCTGGTGGAGGGGACCTTGGGGACTGGACTTGGGGTGCTGAAAGGGATGGGTAACAGAATTTAAGGGGCCTGAGATTTCTTTGCCTCATTTGGGAACCTGGTGTGGCTCAACATCTCTCTTTTCCTTTTAGGGTGACCCTGGTCCCCCTGGAGCCCCAGGGAAAGATGGTCCTGCTGGACTAAGGGGCTTCCCAGGAGAGCGAGGCCTCCCGGGCACTGCTGTGAGTGTGACCCCAAAATCAACTGCCTGTAACAAGTCACCTTGCATCCTGACCCTCCTCGGTGTCACTCCCTGCTCCCATCTCTCTGAGCCTGATTCCTCTCCCTTACCCTCATCCTTTCTAGCATGTGTGAAACCATTTCTGGGAAGTCCCACCTTTCCATCTCACCTATTGCCCCAAATCTGTGTTTCATAGGGTGGACCTGGTTTGAAGGGGAATGAAGGTCCGGCTGGCCCCCCTGGCCCTGCAGTGAGTTTGGGGTCCCTGATGGGCAGTGGGAAGGAACAGGGAGAAAGGGTGGATGAGGAAAGATGAGGAACAGCACTTGGCAGGGGCCATGGGACTGGGCAGAGGGAGTCTAGGGTCAGCTAGGGTGTATGTGACTTTTAGTTCTCCTAGGAACCGTGGTCAGGGTTCTTTGATATGGGTGACCTGGAGTCTCCTTTCTGGGGGGCCTTACTCCATCTCATCTCTTAGGGCTCCCCTGGGGAGCGAGGTGCAGCAGGATCTGGGGGACCCATTGGTCCCCCAGGGCGTCCAGGTCCACAAGGTCCCCCTGGAGCAGCAGGCGAGAAGGGCGTCCCGGTGAGTGTTGGGGGCCTGGGGGGCGGGGTCTGTGAGCAGTGGGGTGATAGCTCTGGGGTTTCCTATGGGAGTGTTTGAGGGTGAGGGTCACATCCTGGCCATGACTCCTTTCTTCATTGTCCACAGGGAGAGAAGGGCCCCATTGGTCCCACTGGCCGTGATGGGATACAGGGTCCTGTGGGGCTTCCTGGTCCTGCTGGACCTCCAGGTGTGGCTGGAGAAGATGGAGACAAGGTAAGGGAACCTACAGATGGGACCAGTCTTCTCTCCAGATGAGATGGCTGATCTGGACATGACCACCTGGTTCCTGTCCTATTGTTTGCCCCCTCTGCCCTTCTCCATTCTCAAATATCTCAACCGTCCTCTCCCAGGGTGAGGTTGGAGACCCAGGTCAGAAGGGCACCAAAGGGAACAAGGGTGAACATGTAAGTGCCCATGATCTTGACTTTTGACCTCCTGGCCTTTAACCTCACCCCCTCCTGGTTTCTCTCCTTGTCTTGATGTTGCTGACTCTCCTTTCTCCTCCAGGGCCCTCCTGGACCCCCTGGGCCCATTGGTCCTGTGGGGCAGCCTGGAGCAGTGGTGAGTGCCCCTTTCCTCTCAATTAAGGGCCTGAAAGTCTCTGTTCTTCCATGGATTCACCTCTGTCCTTGAGGTTGGGGCTGGAAGTGGGGGCCCTGGATCTGGTGCCCAGCTCTGTGTGGTGCCACAGAACACCTGACCCAAGATCTATCTTTGTGTCCTTGTCTTTGTCCCTATTCCTCTTCCAGGGAGCAGATGGGGAGCCTGGAGCTCGGGGGCCCCAGGGACACTTTGGAGCCAAAGGTGATGAAGGAACAAGAGGATTCAATGGGCCCCCAGGACCCATTGGCCTACAGGTGAGTTATGGGTGGGGACAGGGCTGAAAGATGGGGTCAGAATGAGGCTGATGTTTGCCTGAGAGCCCTGGCAGCAGCCTGGTGGTGAGGACTAGGGGGGTGGGGACAGAGGCCTGGGGAGGTCTGTGGAATCTGAGGGGAGGGAACTGTGGGGGCTGCCTGCCTGGGGCTGTGCTTTGAGGGGGTTGGTCACCTGGGTCTGTGCTTTCTGTACCCACACAGGGCTTGCCAGGCCCCTCTGGGGAGAAAGGAGAAACAGGAGACGTGGGTCCTATGGTAAGTGTGACCCCTAGTGACTCCACCCCACCTCTAGTTATCACTACCTGCCCAGCCACCCTCAGCCTGACACCTCACTGTGACCTTGCTGTCTGCACCCTGTCCCCTGCCCCCTGCCCAGGACCTCTGCTCCCCCAGCCCCCATCCATGCTTGTCCTTTAAGTTCCTTCTCTCACTTCCCTTCCCCATCTCTGGCATATTTGTTTCCCCCCAGGGCCCACCTGGCCCCCCAGGACCTCGAGGCCCAGCTGGACCCAATGGTGCTGACGTAAGTCCTCCCAGCCTTCTCACTTCAGGCCAACATGTTTTGTCCTCTGCCTTCCTTTTCCGGACCATAAACTCTAGTGCCTTCTCAGGTGCCAAGAGAAGCCCCTGACCCTTGGCTCTGGCTACCTTGCTGCTGTGGCTTGGGCCCTCATCCAGACTTCTGCCTCTCCCAGACAATGACTTCTCTTTCTGTTTCTCTTCCAGGGCCCACAAGGTCCCCCAGGAGGTGTTGGGAACCTGGGCCCCCCTGGAGAGAAGGTAACTGGGAAGGGGGGGATGAACCAGTCTTGGGGGTTGGGGATGAGGGTTGGATTTCTGCCGAGTTTGGTTGGGTGTATGAAGGAGAATGAGATGTGGGGAATATCAAGAATATTTGTGGGTGGGGAGAAAGATTTTGACTCAGTCTCTTTCTAGGGGGAGCCAGGAGAGTCAGGGTCTCCAGGGGTCCAGGGAGAGCCAGGTGTCAAGGTGAGTGACAATTCTAAGGTCCTACTCCCCAATGCCCTTCACCCTCCTACTGTACGTGCACCTTTCTGGTGACCCCTTGGAGCTGGAACTCCTCTGCAGCCCAGGAGTCTCTGCTGCCAGCATGATTCCTGGGCCTGGGTGAGTCCTGCCATCATTTCCTTGAGGGGAAGAGGGGCCAGAGGACTCCCCCAGAGGTCTGACTTTCTGTGTGTCTCACTTTGTCCCCAAGGGGGTTAGGGGAGGCTGAAGGTGTCTTGGAAGTTGGGGTTGCATCCCTGATCTTCAAGATCCCCTCGAGACCCTCTATACCCTCTACTTGTTCTCCAGGGTCCACGTGGGGAACGTGGAGAGAAAGGAGAGTCGGGGCAGCCAGGAGAGGCAGGACCACCAGGGCCTAAAGGCCCCACAGGCGATGATGGCCCCAAAGGGAATCCCGTGAGTTGGGGGAGTGCGAGAGGGAGAGTCCTGCGCATGGGAGACCTGGAAATATGGGCCTGGGGGTGAAGACAATGGAGGGTGGGAGCCCAAGGGGCGGGCGGTGCAATGGAGGGGGGCTCTGGGAACAGAGTCTCCTGGGAGGGGTGCATGGGGCCTGGAATGTCAAAGGAAAGGGAGCTTGCCCTCTAGTCAGTCCCTGAAGGCATTAGAAGGCATGCGGGGTGGGAGGTGGGAGGTGGGGAGGAGGGGACGCTGACACCCTCTTCCAAGGGTGCTGCTCATGGGTGCAGCCTGCAGAGATGAAGAGTGTGGCATTGTCCATGCCCTGGGGGTCTGTGCTGGCTCTGGGTGGGTTTAGGGGGCTGTGACTCTGACCCTTGTTTTCCCTTTGGATCAGGGTCCTGTTGGTTTTCCTGGTGACCCTGGCCCCCCTGGGGAAGGTGGCCCTCGGGTGAGTCTTACCCAGGGGAGGGGAAGGGGCAAAGAGAGTGGGGCTTGAATGGAGGGGCTCTGTGAAGCTGATGGGTTTGGGTTTTGGGGAGCTGGGAAGTGGCAGGGAAGGCAGAGGAATGGGAGGATTGGTAGTTTTGGGGTGATGCCAGCCATGTTGGGGTCTCACTTCTGACCTTGATTTATCCTTGCAGGGCCAGGATGGTGCTAAGGGTGACCGAGGAGAAGATGGCGAGCCAGGACAGCCTGTGAGTGACCAGTGACCCCCACCTTCTGCCCCACTGAGCGCAGCTGTCAGAACCTGTACCCATCTTCTCCACTCTTAAGGGGTCCCTGGTCTGGAGGCCACTAACCTCTCTAATTCCTCACTCTCTAGGGATCCCCTGGACCCACTGGGGAGAATGGACCCCCTGGACCTCTTGGAAAGCGGGTAAGAGAGGTGGATGCCTAGGATATTGGGTGGTAGTCCTTGGGTAGGATGGAGAGAGGCTGGGATAATGGCAGGTGATGGGCCTTGTGTCGGGATTGTTCTTGGGTGTGGTGTGGTGTGCATAAGCAGTCATTTATCAGGTGCTGTTACTTTGGGTTTTGTTCTTGGATTTTGGGTCTATCTGTTCTTGCCAGGGGTGATGTTGCTTAGTGACCAATCAGAATGGACACTGGAGGAGGGGCTGACTTTTCCAGAGACCCCCTGCTAGCCAGGGTTTAACCTCTTAGTTGCTGGAGCAGGAGGTGGGCCACTAGGTGGGATGTGGGCTCTTCACCAAATGTATAGAGCTACCAGATTTTTTAACAACTAGCATGGCTGTGCTTGTTCTTAGTTTGTGAATCGGTCCTCTGTGTTTGTGGCTATGTCTGTACATGTATGTGCACGTGAGTGTTTGTGTACAAGAGGACAGGAGTGGGAATGAACAGAACCTGGCCGCCTAGTGCCTCATCTTTTCCTCCCTCCTGCCTCCATCCACAGGGTCCTGCTGGCACACCTGGTCCAGAGGGGCGACAAGGAGAGAAGGGAGCCAAGGTGAGGGGGAGGTCGCCCTGCTGGAACATTCCCTCCATCTTCCCCATCTCAGATCCCTGTGTTCAGATGCCCCCCCCCCCATGTCCACCTTTCTCATGTAGAGCCTTGTGGGGATAGTGGCTCTGGACTTGTTCTTGCCCCAGGAACTCCTGAGATTTCAGCTCTTCCTAAGAAGAGCTCACCCCTTCATTTTGGACCCCTGGACCTCCTGCATCCCTCCTTCTGTCCTTTAGGACATATTCCTTGTGTGTGTTTCAGGGAGATCCTGGTGCTGTGGGTGCCCCCGGGAAGACAGGCTCTGTGGGTCCTGCAGGCCCAGCAGGCAAGCCTGGCCCTGATGGTCTGAGGGGGCTCCCAGGTGCAGTGGTGAGTAATGAGGGAGATGGGCAGTGGGAAAGGTGCAGTGTGGGGATGCTTCTACTGACCTCCCGGGTTCTCTCCAATCTGTAGGGTCAACAAGGGCGTCCTGGAGCCACAGGCCAGGCTGGGCCCCCAGGTCCTGTGGTGAGTGACAGGACTGGGCTGGGTGTGTGGGAAGGGTGGGTGCCCCGGGGCAGTGGTCACTGAGCTGAATCTCTAGAGGAAGTAGGAGGTGGGGGAGGGGAGAACTTGGTTGCATCTCTCCCTAGAGTGAATGACTTGGTACCTCCCCACAGGGACCCCCAGGGCTTCCTGGCCTCCGAGGTGATGCTGGAGCCAAGGGAGAGAAGGTGAGTGGCAGACAGACATCGGCCGGGTGTCTCTCCTATCGCCCTCACCCCTGAGACCTATGGGGATATGAGTGTATACCATTGTGATTCAGGTCTCCAGAACCCAGGTCTTGGGCATCCTTATTCAGTGGGGCCATTCACAGCTGCTGCTCTTGTCCCCAGACCCTGTACCCATTTCTCCCTTTATGTCTTGGCCCTTCTTCCCCATCCATATGATTTCTTTATGCATCCCCAAGACCGCCTTTCCCCTTCTCTAGGGTCACCCAGGTCTCATTGGACTGATCGGGCCCCCTGGAGAGCAAGGAGAGAAGGGTGATCGAGGACTTCCTGGCCCTCAGGGCTCCCCTGGACAGAAGGGAGAGACGGTGGGTCCTGAAGGTCTTGGGAGTTTGGGTGGGAATCATGATGGAGGTGGGAGAGTGAGGTTGGGGACTCCACCGTGGGGTGAGTGAATAGATTCTGGGGGTGACTGGCAGAGGGACCTAGTTGAACAAGCCCTCTCTTCTTCCTAGGGCATCCCAGGAGCGTCTGGTCCCATCGGTCCTGGAGGGCCCCCTGGTCTCCCTGTGAGTACCTTCTGTTCTTCCTCTAAATCCCTACACCTCACCTCCAAGACCTCCCAGTGGCTTTTCATGGCACCAGGCTAACCGTCCTGAGTGTCCCCAGCTTTTCCTCCTCCAGGAATGTTTCTGTGTTCCCACCTGGCTGCCCTCCTGTAGTAACCTAGGGTCCTGTGGACTTGTGATCTGGGCCTGTCCATTTCTCCATGACCTGTCCTTCTCTGTGGTGACCATTTATTTTTGTCCTCATTTCATAGGGACCTGCTGGCCCCAAAGGAGCCAAAGGAGCCACAGTGAGTGACCCTGCTGCTCTGACCTTTGCTCCCCCAGCTTTCTTACCCCTTACCCCGTGGATCCCCTCATTCCAACTGGGAGAATGATTTAACCCTTCTGTGACCTTGATCCCATGCTTGACCTCTTGATCTCTCCTTGACCCCATTAATTCTGTTGTCAGGGCCCAGCTGGACCCAAGGGAGAGAAGGGCGTCCAGGGTCCTCCAGGACACCCGGTAAGCTATGGGCAGGGCCTGTGCCTCTGACTGTCTTCCATTGCAGAGTCTCCTCTGCTTTATCATCATGCTGACCTCATATCTCCCCTCTCCATCTCTCTCCCCAGGGCCCTCCGGGTGAGGTGATCCAACCACTGCCCATCCAGATGCCCAAGAAGACTCGACGCTCAGTGGATGGAGGCCGCCTGATGCAGGAAGACAAGGCCATGCCAACAGGGGGTGCCCCAGGCAGTCCTAGGGGGCTGGAGGAGATCTTTGGCTCACTTGACTCCCTGAGGGAGGAGATTGAGCAGATGAGGCGACCAACAGGGACCCAGGACAGCCCTGCTCGCACCTGCCAGGACCTGAAGCTGTGCCATCCCGAGCTGCCTGATGGTCAGCACCAGCCTCAGGGCAATGGCCTTGAGCAGGCAGAGTCCATGTTGGGAGGGTCTTAGGGAAGGTGCTGGGCTGGGATGAGGGGCTTGGAACAGGGCTCTTAGCCACCCAGGTCAGAAGTATTTCAGTATTTTAGCAGCTGCTACGGTCCTACCAAGCTCATGGCAGCAAGTGTCCATGGGAGTAGCTAAACACACACACACTTGCGTGTACACAGATGGGTACACATGAGTACCTACAGTATACTTTGTACCCATTGCAAGAATGTCATACTCTTCCACTCTGAGGAGCCTGGGGTCACTGTTGGGGGTAGGGGTCGAGTCGAGGTGATGAGGGAAACTGAAGTGGGGGGGAGAAGGACTGGCAAACTGCACATGGTTTCTGACACCTTGGACCCCTGCACCCCCAACACCCCCAGCCCTCCCCACAATGCTCCCAGTTGATGGGTAGGAGGAATGTGGGGTGGACCTTGGTGGCCCAACCTCTCCTGTCCTTTCCCCAATAGGAGAGTACTGGGTGGACCCCAACCAGGGCTGTGCTCGGGATGCTTTCCGGGTTTTCTGCAACTTTACCGCAGGAGGGGAGACGTGTGTGACACCCAGGGACGACGTCACACAGGTTCGAGCGAGATCCTTTGACTACTCCTCCCTTGCCCTAGCACGACCCCCTCAGAGCCTAGTGTTTTCTGGGTTCATGTGACAAGTTCCTTGGCTCTTGCTGTCCTCGGCCCCCTGCCCCCCAGCTTGCTGACCCTCCTCCACTCCTGACTCCCTTCTTTCCTTCTCACCTGTCCTTGGAAGCTGTGTCTCCCTCCCTTGAAACCCCAAGATAGAAGTATGCCTTTCACTTAGGCCCAGCCCCCTGGTTCCCTCCCTGGCCCTCACTCCTCTGCCAGCCCCATCCCCCTATCCCTGCCCTGCGCATGACCCTGGCTCAGGTGCTCTGGCTCAGTAGATGCCCCTCAGACCCTCCTGTGTCTCCCTCTGACCCTTCTCTCCTTCCAGTTCTCTTACGTGGACTCAGAGGGCTCCCTGGTAGGTGTGGTCCAGCTTACCTTCCTGCGCCTGCTCAGTGTCTCGGCCCATCAGGACGTCTCTTACCCCTGCTCTGGAGCATCACGTGAAGGTCCCCTGAGGCTCCGGGGGGCCAATGAGGATGAGCTAAGCCCAGAGACCAGCCCCTATGTCAAAGAATTCCGAGACGGCTGTCAGGTGGGAACCAGGAAAGCTGGGTGGGGTGTGGACCCCAGCTCAGGCTGCAGGAAGGAGGTGGGACACTCTTTGGGCAGGGCAGTCAGGGACAGCCAGATTGCTGGTGTCACCAATGCCTAAGGGAGCTTAAACAGGAGGCAAGGAGGGTGGGAAGGATGGGAACCAAGCTTACATGAGCTGTCCAGGTGGGGCTCAGTGTGCGCGTACACAGGTGTCACATGGGGTGTCATGCAGGTTCATACATGTAAATACATGCACTCATGGAATCACAGGTGGGCCTCTTACATCCCCAGTCTGTACATCCTGAGTCACTGGATGGCCTCAAGATGCTTAGAGGAGAGACAAACCTGGGACTGGGGTTGAGGGATCAGGGGAGGTGGGTATTTCCACCTTGCTTACGCCTCCTCTCCGTCTCCCTCTCAAGACACAGCAAGGCCGGACGGTGCTGGAAGTGCGCACGCCTGTGCTGGAGCAGCTGCCGGTGCTGGACGCCTCCTTCTCAGACCTGGGGGCCCCCCCACGGCGGGGAGGGGTGCTGCTGGGGCCTGTCTGCTTCATGGGCTAGGACTGTCTCTGTCTGACCCTGCCCTTCAGAACCAGGCCCACCTGGAATCACAGCATCAGCTCTGTGCCACCTCCCACGAGGACTCCTGACCATCTAGGGGGTCTTGGACCAGGGCACTGAGAGCCCCTAGTCAGGGGCGGTCAGGGGAGGGGTGAATGGGGGGCGGCTGGGGTACCCCAGTGGCAAGGGGGCATCTGGGACTCCCAGCCCTCCCACCTGGAGCCTGTGACCCATTAGAGAACTGGGACCCTTATTTAAAACTCACCTCTCAATCAAGAGGAAGAAGAGGAAGGACACTGTGTATTTTGTATTTAAAAATAATTATATTAATTATTTAAAGAGTGGAAAACAAAACAACAAAAAAGATAAAGAGAGAAATGCCAACAAAACCAGATGTTGGAGACAGGCTCTACAAAGGGGGGCCTGCACCCCATCCTTGCCTCAGGGCTTTCCTCAGTGACTATGGGGGATTTCTGGGCTGAACCCCACCTCCCTAACATCCCACGTATAGTACCCACTGTGAATGCTGGAATATATGGTCTCCTTTGCCTCAGGGCTCTGACTTCTCCTCCCCAGGTGGGGTTCCCTCATCTCTACTACCAGCTGTTGGCTCCTGACCCACAAATCTGCTGTCCTCTTTCACTTGGTCTGGGTCTGGTAGGAGCTGCCTGCTACTTGAGGACCAAGCTAAGCCCCCAGGGAAGAAACGGAATATTGAGGGGCTATCAGAGTCTGGGTTCAGAAAATGTTAAAATACTGAAATTCTTCCATATTGACTGGCAAACTGCCATGCCCTTAGCCCCCTGAATATCTCATGGCCATCCTGTCCTCCCCTGGCACCTCTTTGCCTTCCCTGATCCTGCAATTAAAGGGTTAATGTCTGGCCTATGGAAGGGACTTGGACCCCATCTAGCCCAGTGTCCATTCTGACTGACAGTTAAATAATGTGATTGTCTCCTCCTGGGTGTGTGTGTTGGTACTTGTGTTGTTATTTCAGTCTCCCCCAAACCTCACCTAATGCTCCTTCTTTCCAGCTGAGCTGGACCGATATAGATGGCTTAATACCTTAAATCTGGAGGGCTGGATCAGTTGGGCTGTCAGGGCCCAGAGTTTACAAAGCCTGGGTGACCAGTGTGAAATCACAGATTGCCCTAGTGACATCACACGGGGACTGAGTCCTGACCTGGGGTTCTGACACTAAGTGCAGGATTGTTTCTGGATGTGTGTGTCTGCCATCCCTGATTTCACTTCAAACACAGCCCCTAATCCCCCACCCCCATGTTTAGAGACTGCAGGGCTAGAAGGAGTCTTAGATGGTCCCGTCCAAACTCCTTGCAAATGGGGAGACTGAGGCTCACTTCCAAGAAAACGTTTACTGCACCTCTGATCTAATTACCTGATCCCCCAGGCCTGCGACATCCTGTCATAATGAGTTAGGGATGTTGCCAGGCCGTCCACACTCCCGGGTATTCGTGCCTGCATCCGCTCCGCCTCCTCCCACTCGAGACTGCCCCCCCCCCCCCCCCCCCCCCCGGTCTCCTTCCTTCCCAAGCTGCCCCACTCCGGGCATATTCAGTAGCTCTAGGATCTTTTGGTCAGGTGTCTGGGTCAGCCCCTGTGTCCTGGGCGGGACGTGGCTACCGGGCATGCGTACTTGGCTTCCAATCCTCATATAGTGGCCTGATTCCCTCCAGTCCTGGTGGTGGTAAACTTATTCCCGGGGCTCATCGCAAGTGGGACGCCCCTTTCTCATTGGACGCCCTGCTGCAGAGGCGATTGAGGGACGGGTGAGCACGCCTGTGTGCCCGCGGGCGTGTGTGTTCACATCTGCAATCCCAGGGGCGGTCCCGGCCGATTTCCTTACACCCCTGACACCAAGATAGCGTCTCTGTCCCTCTTCCTCATACTTCCTTCCTGAGAATCCCCGACCACAATCCTTGACTGTCTCTGTCCTCAACGATGAAATCAGGAAGTCTCGGAACCCTCTCATTCTTTATCTCAGGAAACCCCAGAGCAGGTGGGAACCCAAAGCAGGTGGACAGCCCTGCTCCGCGCTCCGGCGCCTCCGGCTGGGCTCATCTCCCCGCCTCTGCTGCCCCCTGCTGCCAGCACCGAGACCTCCGCCCGTCGCAGGGCAAGTGGACCTGCGCCCACTCCCAGCCCAACTGGGTCCAGCTGAGGTTTCTCTGGCATGCTTTCTGCAGTTGGTGCCAAACCACAGAGGTCGCCCCAAAAGCACAAAGGGAAGTGTCCCCAAAGATCACTTTTGGTCAGATGCTCTGAGCCCAGAAGGCTTTTCTCCATGGAAACAAATGCTATAAATAACAGTTATATACAGTGGTTAGGTCCCCAGGCTGATTCACAAAAGCCCATTTAATTAGTGTGCCAAGCAACCCCATCTAACAATTTTATGAATGATTCTGGGCCAAGAAGCAGCTGGGGATGCCAGGAGCACGGCCCTCTTCTTGCGGCTGCCTTCTCCTAGCCTGTCGGAAAGCTGTGCCTAGTTTTAAGGAAAGATGAGAGGAGTTTAAGGGCAGAACTCCAGAGGGGGGTTTTGGGGTGGGACTGGGTGTGGGTTGTGCTGGTGCGCTTCTGGATGGGGTGGGAGGAGATAAAGGAGCAATAGGCAGCAAAAATAAAAGAACAGGATGGGGCAGGGAAAGGAGAGAGACCCAGAAGCTTGGGAACTGTTTTGGGTTGGATCCAGGACAGAACATATGAACCCTTGTTGGAAGGGCTAACTTCTGAAAAGTTTTGACTGCTTCTCAAAAAAGTTTAGCTTGAACCTCCAAATAAGAAGGAGTCATTGATGGCGTTTGGAAAGGGTGTGATAGAATTGTGTGCCAGCAAGGCCAGTCCTGATTGGTTAGAGCCTGTGTAGAGCCACACAGTCAGCTTTTGTCCTAGGGGTTGAGGAGAGGGGGACTTGGGAAGGCAATGAAATCACAGCAGGAAGGTCCTTTAACCTGTTACAATCTTGGAGGTGTTTCTTGGCTTTGGGCTGCTATTTTTGGCATTCTTAACTTATGGTTAAGAAAAAGGAAAAGCTTGTAAAATATGGACCACTCTGGAGGGTGAGGCAGGAGGATCTCAAATCCCAGGACAGCCCCAGAAATTTAGTGAGCCTCTAAGCAACTTAGTGAAACTTGTCTCAAAAGAAAAAAGAAAAGATTGGTGCCCCTAGGTTCAATCCCCAGCACCAAAAACAACAAAACAAAACAAAACAAAAACACACAACAACAAAACTCACTTAGTCCACCTTCCTTGGGAGCACTGCATATCCCAGGAGTCCTTGCGCTCCAGATTTGTTCTCTCCCTTGCTTGGCTCTTGCATGCTGGGATTTGTAGTTTTGAATTGACTGGGAAGGTGGGGGTGGAAAGGAGAGAGAGAAAGGAAGGTCAGAACAAGGTGTAGCTGCTTCAGAAAGAAGTTCCTGTGTGGTAGTGTGTGGAGACCCAGGTTGTGGTGTGTAGTCCCTGAGAGGTTGGGATAGTCAGCAAGGACTGCCAGGTTCATATTTGAACTTTGTCTTTGTCTGCTCTACAGTGTTAAGAGTCTTGCAGCGAGCAGAGGTCACCTCTGGGTGCTTGCAATTGGCCTTCTGTTATCTTTCATCTCCAGGGTAGTTTTGTGTGAACTGCCATCGGCAGCAGACTGCCATCTTAGTAGAGAAGATCTGTCCCGTTAGTCCTTGAGTGAAGAATAGGGATATCTATGGGGACACCTCCTGTAGGGTCATCCCCAAACAGCTGGAAAGTAGAATGTTTGCAATTCTTAGCCTCAGTGAGAGCCAGGACAATATCTGCCTTGTGTGGGTTGGTGGGAGCATGTCAGTCCATTTTGTTTATTCTCATTGTATTAGTATCATCTTAATTCCAGGCCAAAGGCCTTTCAGTTCCTAAGACATGGGTGGATAATTTTCCAGAGTAGAACAGATGAAGGCCATGTTAGATTCTGGCAGCTCTCTTAAAGGCTGGGTTCCTGTAGAGGGCTCAGACTCCACAGAGTAGGGTCAAAGTGTGTGGTTCTTGGTGACACAGTCCTGTGCTGTGTTCACATCTCCCCAGGGTCTGAGCCATATTACTGGATCAGGTAGAGGGGGAAATCTCCTCACTAAATTAGGTTTATTTCTATTACTAGTTGGGTAGGGAGTTCTTATAACTCTGTAACTTTCCAGGGCCATTTTAATTAACACTGTAGGTTTTTGCTTTTCAGAACTGCAAATCTGTAGAAACAAACAAAACAAAACAAAACAAACAATACTCCAAGCCAACAAACATGTTCCAGAGAGATCAGACTCAGGGAGGAGATGGAAAATGGCACTGTGTTTAATGGGGGCCCTAGGGACAGAAGGTCTCAGATAAAACTTTGAAAAGCAAGTGGTCTAGGTTTGGGTGGGTTGGAGTTGACTTAAGGCTAAGGATGGTACTAGTTAGCTGTCAGGTGGCCTCTTGATGTTTCTAACAATGTTTTTCCTTCATATAACTTTTAGGATATATAATGGTTGTATATTTAACTCTTGTATCAGTTTCCTCACAGCAAAGTGGGATGACACTTGCTCTGTGAGGGAATGATCCGCCCTTTAATGGCAGCCTTTGCACTACAGAGGGGAGGGGAACTGGCCATGCCCCCTTGGTTCCATCTGCTTGTCTTGGTTATTGGTGATACACTGATGTCTGGGGCATCCTGCTTTGCACTTCTGATCTTAGTTCTGTCAAGACTCTACACTTCTTAATTAATTTGGTTACAAATAGCCTGGTGGAGAGCCATTCTCACACGTGACTGGGCAACTCCCGGTTTGGGTCTGAGGCACTCTGGCTAACTGTGTCAGAGCTTTCCCGCCCTCTCCTGATGAGAGAGCCCGTCCGCGTGGGGGTGTGACTGACCACTGACCCCGGGGGTCAATCACTGACCCTGACCTTGGAGTGCGGGCCCCCCTCAAACTTCATTGGATGGAATTCTTTCCTGAATTTCTTGTTCCCCAATAAAAGGCTACTCCCTGGCATGCTCTCTCTCTCTCTCTCTCTCTCTCTCTCTCTCTCTCTCTCTCTCTCTCTCTCTCTCTCTCCTGCAAGCCCTGAGTAATCCTTGCTGCCCTACTGGGTGGTTCGAGGTGGGAGTCAGAGGGAGAGCCGTCTCGGACCTGGTCATAGAAAAAGGTAACTGAGTCTGTGTGTTTTATTTCGATCTCGCTAGCTAACCTTTATGCCAAGAACCTCATTAATGAAACCAATGCGCTGGTCGCATGGTGCAAATAGCCAAACTGAATTCAGAACAGCTTAAGTCCCAAAGAGAATTTATCATAAAAATATTGGTGTTTCTTAGAATTTGAAAGAAGGGTTGACCCAGGAGGGAAGAGCCAGGGAAGTTCTGGGGACCTCAGGGATTCATGGACTTTGTTCCTGGATTGTGACCATAAATGCCAGTCAGCAGGGATGTTCTCAGCCTCTGTGTCTCTGAGTCCATGGTTTAGGTTCCTGGAGAGGCAATCTGGCTGGCCTGTCTTAGGTCATCTGTCTCCTTGAGAATGAGTTTTCTGTGGCTTTGGGGACCAGAGCAACAATAAACAAATAGGTAGAAACTTACTGGTATAGGTGGAGAGTGTTGGGGACACTGTTTCCAGAAAATGCAAGGTTACTGAGACACCCCAGGAGGTGTCTCCTGTCTTTTCCTCCATGGCTTCCCTCTAAATGCATGCTTTTGCATTATAGCAGCAGGTCCAGTCAGCCCTCAGGAGCTCCCCTCCCCCCACCTGAATGGCAACCCAGAGTCACTCCAGCCATGTGGCAGTGACGTCATGAGCTCTCTAACTGCACAGTTCAGCATCTCTGCCAGTTCATGAGCATTTCACCCAGGGCTGTGTTGTGACTCCTGTGAGCAGAAGGCACTGTTGCCTTTCTGGATCCTTCCAAAAAATTTCAAAATTCTATTTATGACTGTATTGGTATAGAGGTAGGTATTTTTTTAAAAAAATATTTATTTTTTTTGTTTTAGGTGGACACATTTTTTTGACACATTTTTTTAATATTTATTTTTTAATTGTAGTTGAACACAATACCTTTATTTCACTTATTTATTTTTATGTGGTGCTGAGAATTGAACCCAGGGTTTTGCAAGTGGGAGATGAGAGCTCTACTGCTGAGCCACAACCCCAGCCCTGGACACAGTATATTTATTTTATTTTTATGTGGTGCTGAGGTTGAACCCAGTGCCTCATGCATGCTAGGTGAGCACTCTACCACTGAGCCACAACCCCAGTCCCATGGAGACATGTATTTTAGTACTACATATTAAAATATTTTTTCCAACCTAAAAGTTAACTTCTTTTATTACAAAAGACATGTAGGCATCTTCATAGGTCCCCAAATATTGTGTGCCTACTGTGCCTAATGGATAAACAGGCCCTCCTATGTCTTCATTCAAGATTTCAACTTTTATGAATAAAAAAAATTTCTTCCTTGTTTAGTGAACTTGTCTTGATCAATCTGTTTTGCCTAATTTTTTAAAACTGATTTTTTCATTTACCTTATTTGGTTTACATATGCCTATTCTTTTGTTTTTAGAACTGTTGGTCATGGAAAATTTCATAAATACAAAAGTATAGAACATAGTAAGTGAATCTTCAGCTATCCATCAGCCATGAATTGATAAAGATTTTCAACACATGGCCAGACTTGTTTTATTTCTAACTCATCTGCCTCCTGCATTGTCTGGATTATTTTGAGGCAATCCTATGTGTCATGATTTTATGGATAAACTTTACAGTGTGTAAATCACTGAAAGATGAAGATTTTTAAAATTGGCTCACAATTCTATTATTATGTCTAAAATTAATAATCAGGCTTATTATCATCAGATCATCAGATATGGAAGCAGTATTCATATTTCCCCAATTGTTTCAAGCTCTTTTTAAAAAATATATTTTTTTTGTAGTTGTACACAATAACTTTATTTTATTTATTTATTTATTTTTATGTGGTGCTGAGGATTAAATCCAGGGCCTTGCATGTGTGAGGCAAGCAATCTACCGCTGAGCCATAACCCCAGCCCCCTCTTTTTAAAAAAATTTTTTTTGATGTGTGTTTGAATCATGATCCAAAAATGAGGGATAAAATTTTTGTAAGTGCTGAAAGTTGGTTTCCTTATTTAAACTGTGTTCACCTTTTATTATGGAAAAATTTAAACATGTATAACGTGGCTTTTTAATTGATATTTCAAAAAGAATCAATGAATATTTAAAATGGTTTAATTTTGAATACAGTAATTATCAATAACATAATACACATAAATAAGGCTTTTTAGGGTTCTCAATAATTTTCTTAAAAATTTTTTGGGTTGTAGATAGATACAATACCTTTATTTTATTCACTTATTTTTATGTGGTGCTGAGGATCGAACCCAGAGCCTCACATATGCTGGGCAAGTGCTCTACCACTGAGCTACAGCCCTGGCCCCTCAATAATTTTTAAGAGTAAAAGAGGTTCTGAAGCTTTAAAAAAAATAGTCTGAGAATCACTAATCTACAAGAACTCTTAAAAAATACTGGTGCCTACCTGCCCCCTCCAGCTCCTCCAGAGATGTTGGTTCAATCCATTTGGGGTGGGGCCTGGTGAAGGTGCTTCTGGGAAAGTTCCCTCAGCCTAGGTTGAGAACTTCTTCTCTGAGCTAGAGAAATAAGCAAAAGAAGAGAGTGGGGAAGGGCCTCGGTCTGGAAGGGCCTCTTGGGACCTGCTGTATGTACCCAAGAAATGCATGCAAGTACAGAAGATCTGAGTAACAGTGGCTAAAACAAAAGAATCAATTTTTCTCACATAACAAGAAATGTGAGGGAGATGGCTTTTGGCATTTGCTTGACCACTCAGGGATGCCATCAAGGTCCTAGATGCGATATCTTTATACTCCGATCTCTCACATGTTACTCCTTGCTCTTCATGCTTGTAACTTCCTGGCCTCAAAGTGGCCGCTACAACTCCAGATATCATTTCAACACTCAAGGCAGAAGAGGTAAGTCATAGCGTCAGCCATATCTGTCCCTTCAGCAGACAACAACTTCTCCTTCTCTTGGTGCTGGGGATAGAAGCCAGGGCCTTTTACATGGATTTGACCATCAAGTCAATGAAGTACAGCTCCTCAGACAGAATTGGTACAAATTTTCTTTGGTTAAATCATAAGCACATTTTCTTGGTTGTTGTTACAGCTATTTTTCTGTTTATGTCATTGTCAAATAGGACTTTCACGAAGAAAGAAAAATGTTACACAGACCCAACACCACTCAGCTGTAGAAATGCCCAGCTCACTTTGCTGTGTCATTTTATGGTTATTGCAAATGCTTTGAAGGCACTAACTTTTGTGCCTGGCAGAATCAGATGCTATAAAGGAAATTATTGATTATTATTATTATTTTTTTTTACTAAAAATAAATCTATCCATGTCCTTTCTTCTTTTTTTTAAAGGGAATTTTTATTTTTTTTTTGATAATTTTAATATTTATTTTTTAGATTTCAGCGGACACAACATCTTTGTATGTGGTGCTGAGGATCGAACCCGGGCCGCACGCATGCCAGGCCAGCTCGCTACCGCTTGAGCCACATCCCCAGCCCCTATCCATGCCCTTTCTGAAGTCTTTACTGATGATCCTAAACTCAATACATGCCTTAATAACATGCTTACCGACATGGCTTGACAGAGATAGATGTTTACTTTTTCCTTCACATAGAGCCCCAGGGCTGGGACACTGTTTAACAGGTTAGGGATTTAGACTCTTTCTATCTCATTCTGCCTGTTTCAATGCAGCTCTTCCGTCTCAGTTCTAATATGACCACCAGAGTTCCAGCTTTCATGTTTGCATTCCAGACAGGAAAAAACAGGAAACAAGGATGAAACCCATTGTATAAGAAGTTGCACAACAGCTCTGCTTACATAACTGAAAAGAGGATGGGAAATTAGTACTTAGTTTGGAAGGTCATATGTTGAATTGAAATGGAAAATTCTATTAAAGAATTATGGGATTGCATGCATTGGGGACCAGCTAGCATTCTGAGTCATACCATGTGTCTTAGTCCATTTTGTGTACCTCTAACAGAATATAACAGACCAGGTAATTTATAATGAAGAGAAATTTATGATTTTGGAGCCTGGGAAATTCAAAATTGAGGTGCTGCCTCTGGAGAGGGTCTTCTTGCTACATCATCTCATGGTGGAAGATGCCACATGGGTGAGGGAGACAGAGGTAGGAGGTAGGAGAAGCTAATCATCCTTTTATCAGGAACCCACTGCAGCCATTATGGCATCAATTTCCTCATGAGGTCTCTATGACCTAATCAGCTCTTAAAACTTCCATCTCTCAGGATTAAATTTCCCACATTCGACTTTGGGGTACACATTCAAACCATAGCACTGTGCTTCCAAACATTTCTTGAGTAAGATACAAAAAGAGGGATTGTATAGTGATTGCTTTTACCAATAAAATAGTCCTATAATTTGCATAAAAATTAATTGTGTAAAAACAATTTTCTTTTTTCTTTTTTTTTTTTTGCTTAACTAGGAGGTGTTTTTAATGTATTGACTTATTTGTGGTGGCCTGGAGGCAATACCTCCAGGGAGAGCATCCTAGCAGGAGTACAGAACAAATATGCTATTTGTTTTTTCTTGCTGGCAAACATCCCACCTGGGATATCCCAAAGTATTTGGAAGGTGTCATAGGCCCTGGAGTTTGTGCCTTGACCATAGCAACCCTGTTTCTTCATGTCGCCACAATTAGCTACCTCTGGTTCTCTGAGAGGTCCAGATGTTTAAGAAGGTCATTGGCCTTGTAAGAGCACCACTAGGACAGTTATGACATGTGTCACTGCAATACAGTTTTAATTTGTTAGAAATGTTAGTCAATTGAATCCACAGAGGCTCATGCTGTATAATTTTGTATTCAGTGCTCACATCATTTAATTCCAGTGTTCTATACATAGTAATGTTGTTGCATGAAGATCTTTTGCTCCCTGGAGCACCGTGAATACAAAGGTGGTCCCATAAGATCCTATCACCTGGTGATATCATAGCCCTCTTAGTTTGGGAAAGCACATTCCATGATATTCACACCAGGTGAAGATCCACTAACACAGTTCTCAGGGTGTATCCCTTTTGTTAAGTGACCCGGGACTGCAGTTTGGCCTCTAAGGCAGTGCTACGTGGTAGAACTTCCTGTGGTGATGGAAATGCTTAACATCTATGCAATCCAGTATGGTGGTGATTGAGCACTTGAAATGTGGCCAGTGCAGAGATTAATTTTTTAATTTTATTTAATTCGACTTAATTTTTGTAGCCAAGTGTAGCTAGTGGCTACCATGTGAGCACAGTTCTAAGGCATCTTGCTGTGTAAAGACCCACATTCACAGGGATTTATTTTTATTAATTTGATCCAATTTTATACAGCTGTGGGGTTCAAACATCCTAATTAATTTCTGTTCTTTTTCAGACAGAGAGTTTCGAGGACAAAGCATTCTTCTTAAAAGTTTACTGAAAATTTACTGTTTTATGGTCCATTGCTTTTCAGTCATAAAGGATCAATGAGAAGTCAGAGTTTTGGGATGTGGCTGCTTTTATTTGTTTTTAACCAGGTTTACTGAGATATAATTTAGGTGCACTTAAAATTTATCATTCTTAGCTGCATAGTCATGAGTTCCTGCAAACATATTCATCATGTAATTAATTACTGCTATAATCAAGATAAAGGACATCTCTTCCCTTCCTCCCTTTTTTCTTTGCTTTCCTTCCTTCCTTCCTTCTTCCCTCTCTCTTTCTTTGTGGCACTGGGGATTGGACCACTTTACTACTGAGCCACATCCCCAACCCTTTTTAGTTTTTAGTTTGAGACAGGGTCTTGCTAAATTGCTGTGGCTGGCCTTGAACTTCCAGCCTCCTGAGTAGCTGGAATTATAGGTGTGTGCCATCACACCTGGTGATCAAAGACACTTCCATTATCCTGGGGAGGTTCCTCATGCGTTTAATTTTTTTCAAGTTACCACCCTGGTTAATGTGTCATGAGGGTAAGAAACAATTTTAATACTTAATTTGGATTTAGGATTATCTGTTTAAATTCTGCTTATTGGATTATGCCTCAGGGTGGGAGAATGCACCATGGCAACGTAGTAAAGGGAACTTCCATGACTGCCGAGTACAGCAAACTGGTGGTGAGTAGAACTAACTGGTATCGAGAAGAATACCTCATGCTGGGGAGCAATACTGACTGACCTTGTATGAACTTATAACTATGAATCCTAGTAAAAATATAGGGGCAGAAAAAAAAAGAATACATCATCCAGACAAATGCAGGTGTGAGATTGATTAGATGCAGTGATAACTACATTTTTTTAAAAAATATATTTTTTAGTTGCAGATGGACATAATATCTTTTTTTTTTTTTTATGTGGTACTGAGTATCAAACCAATGCCCTCCACATTCGAGGTGAGCACTCTACCACTGAGCCACAACCCCAGCCTTCCATTTTATTTAACAATTAAATGAGTTAAATATGTAGAAAATACTTAGAACAGTTGCTGGCATTTAGTAAGAATTACTTTTTTTTGTCGGGGAATGTGGTAACTGGGGATTTAACCCAGGGGAAACTTACCACCCCAGCACTTTTTTATTTTTTATTTTGAGACAGGGTCTTGCTGAGTTGCTTGGGGACTTGCTAGGTTGCTGAGGCTGGCTTTGAACTTGTAATCCTCCTGCAGCTGCCTCCAGAGCTTCTGGGATCACAGGCATGTGCCACTGCATCTGGCTCTAGCTATTTTTCTTCATATTGTTTTAATTCACAGGAGTTTCCAAGATGCACCTTCCATTTGACTAGCCAAAATGAGTTGGTAAAGAGTCCTGTTTGTGAGAGGGACTATCTTATGTTTCTCTAACTATTTTATTGTAATTATTATTTCACATGCTCTTCTGGGGATTTGGTACTGTTTCATACTTACTTTGTGTGTGTGTGTGTGTGTGTGTGTGTGTATGTAAATGAAATAACAGAGACTCACTTAAATAGGAGCTTTTCCAGTTCCCAACAATTTATTAGAAAATTCAGATAACATACCCAGGATCAGGTGAAACCACCATAGAAACGTTCTTGTTCTCTGTATGAGATGCAGAGAATACTAATGTTATCACCACCCACCAAATACCCCAATATTTAAATAATTTCTTACTGTTAGATTAGGTTTTCCTGATTAAAAGTTTCCATTGATCCTATATCTTGAAGTTTCTGGAATTCTTAAATATTGTCCTCTGTCCACAGGGTTTAACTGCAGTGTAGAGTATCTCCAGATTCTAAGGTTGTGACAGAGCTAGGAGGAAGGACCTGGGAGAAGACCTGACTTTAGGGCAAATCTCTTTGAACTCAGGCTGAATCAAAGGAGATAACGAAGAGCTGCCTGTTGTTCCTGTGAAGTGTGTTCTTAAAGTTTGCTCAAGAGCCACTGACAGCCAGCAGCTTCTCTATCAGATAGTCAGATATGGGGTATGGGACTTTTTTTTTTTTTTTTTGGTACTGGCATTGAACCTGGGGGTGCTTTACCACTGATCTACATTCCTAGTCCTTTTCAGTTTATTATTGTTTTTTTTTTGTACTAGGGGTTGAACTCAGGGGCATTCAACCATACCCTCAGCCCTATTTTGTATTTTATTTAGAGGCAGGGTCTCACTGAGTTGCTTAGTGCCTCACCATTGCTGAGGCTGGCTTTGAACACATGATCCTCCTGTCTCAGCCTCCCAAACCTCTGGGATTGCAGGCATGTGCTACCGTGCCTGGCTCCTTTTCAATTTTTATTTTGAGACAGGGTCTCCTTAGTCAGGGTTTGAACTTGAGAGCATCCCAAGTTGCTGGTGCCCAGTTGAAAGTAGAAACTTCTACTGATAAGGTGTTCACAGTACTCCTGATGGTCATGTTCCCTTCCTAGAGACCAGGACTCTTAGGTACAACTTCTTCCCAAAGTTGTTGATGAAGACTTGCTTTCAGTTGGTATGTTCCATCCCACCCACTGCAGGATTATGGCTTGAACCCAGGGCCTTGCACATGCCAGGCAAGTGCTTTACCACTGAACTACACCCCCAACCCCCTGTTGGTATGTTTTTAAAATATTTTAAAGTCTTTTATTGATTATTCTCTCATATGTCTTTGCTATAAAACATGTATGTTTATTTGATTCCTTATTTTTATTTACTATATATGTATGGTGTACAATATAATATTTTAATTTATACATTGGCTAATGGCTAACTGGAGTTAATGGTGTACAATATAATATTTTAATTTATACATACTTTGGTTGATGACTAAATGGAGTTAATTAACATATGCATTGCCTTACATTCTTACTATTTGTGTGTGGTGAGAACTATTAAAAGTCATTCTCAGTAATTTTCAGGTATACAATATATTGTTTTGGCTATAGTCTCTATGTTGAACATAGAGATTTTAAACTTATTTTTTTTCTGTTTAACTGAAATTTTGTGGCCTGTGTTGTTGTTGTTAATCCTCTTTCCAAAAAATATAATTTGGGTTATTTGACCACCCACTGTGATTAGCATATTTTAAGCTGCTGTTAAAGGTATAGCCAAGTCACCGAAGCCTTGGTGTTGCCAAATATTATGTATTTGGTCATAATTATTTATTTTAAAGGCTCTTTGTTGTAGATAGACACAATACCTTTATTTTATTTATTTTTATGTGGTGCTGAGGATAGAACCCAGTGCCTCACATGTGCTAGGTAAGCACTCTGCACAACCCCAGCCCGGTCATATTTATTTTGATTTATATACTTTTGTAATCGTCAATGCTTCTCTAACTTTTTTTGTAAAGATTGTTGAAATATTCCCAAATTGTTAACAAATTCCCTTATTTTCTGTTCCAAATTTAGATTCAACTGTTGGCCAGTAGGGGGAGACAGGATCCTACTTAATAAATTGTTTTACCATTTTAAATTTAGATTCTTTGCAGGAAAATGCATCTGGCATTTTCCTCAAAAATTTCAAAATGTTTCTATGACAATTAAAACATATTTTCATTCTTTGTACTATTTTCAACTATTTTTCATTTTTCTTTCTTTCTTTCTTTCTTTTTTTTTTTTTTTGGTACCAGGGATTGAACCCAGGGGCGCTTAACTACTGAGCCACATCCCCAGCCCCTTTTAAAATATTTTGAGAAGGGTCTCACTAAATTGTGAGGCTGGCTTTGAACTTGTGATCTTGCCTCAGCCTCTCCAGCCGCTGGGATTACAGGCGTGCACCCCCATGCCCCACGAAAATTAAATTTTTATTCCCTGCAGTTGTGCAATTAAAAAGAGGAGGGGGAGAAATTCTAAATCATGTTGCCACCCATGCTTCTGTATGGCAATCCTCTACTCCAAAGATGGCAGGATTCACAGCCAACTCAGTGGTGAGAATTCTGAGTTGACTCACCACGTTATGACTGTATTCCATGATACCAGGCTTGAAGAAATTCTTGGCCAAATAGAAGGTCAAGGGAAATCTTCTTTTTTAAGTTAATCTATTTTTTTTAAAAATAAAGCAGAGGATAAATGTACAGGCCTCCCAGGATCAGGTATCAGTCAAGTCAAGGTGAGTTGTAAACGAAGTCTCTTTTACTTTTTTTTTTTTTTTTTGGACTAGAAATTGGACTGAGGGGCACTTAACCATTGAGCCACACTCCCAGCCCTTTTTTCTTTTATTTAGAGACAGAGTTTCACAGGTCTCACTGAATTGGCTGAGGCTGGCTTTGAATTCATGATCCTCCTGCCTCAGCCTCCCAAGTAGCTGGGATTACAGGTATGCACCACTGTGCCTGGCTTAAGTCTCTTTTAACTATGACTTAAGACAATATTGAATCATCAGATATTATAAACACTGGTTTCTCAGGCCTCTGCTGATGAGGTTGGTTGTTTGTATATTTCTTTCTTCTCTCTCTTTTAAAATTTCCTTTTGTTCTTTTTATTTTATTTTTCTTTATTTTTTTGTCATTTGTTTCTTCTCAAAACTCCAATTAGTGAAGCATCTTAGATAATGCTGGCAATGAGAGTTTCATTCATAGTCAAATTCCTTGGATATGAAATTCTAGGCACAGAGTAGTCTGTCTCCTTCTTCCGTACCCAAATTATTGACAGTGGATATATCATATACAACTTCTCTTTCTCATTTGGGGTGCAGAGAGGGGAGCTGCCTCCATTCTCTACAAGAAATATCATAAAAAAGTTGTAGAATTTCTTCTGGCATTGAGCAAAAATTAAATTCACAGAACAGACCATTTTTTACCTGAATTGTTGGTTTATAATATCATCTTTCAAAATATTCATAAAACATTTGTAATAATAATGTCCAAATTAAAAATTTATGAATTTATCTTATATTTTCTATAATTAATATTTCTAGAAAAGTAGAATTTAAGAGCATCTTCTGTTGCAATATATGATTTTCTTTGATAAAAAGAGATACTTATGTTGTTTTTAATATTGTCAACAAAATGGATGGTTTTCTCTAGATAGAAGTGTTAACATATTAGACCTGACTGCTATCCTTCGAAAAGATTACTTGTAATGTCAGCCCTGAATGACATCTGGAAACTTGGATTTCAGAAGAGTTCCCCTTATTCTCAGAATTGATAAAAAGGGCTCCCTGTGTCTAAACTGTTTATACAAACAATATTGTTTATGCCAAATACTTGTTTGCCTTCTGAGGGATCTGAAATTTTTGTGTATCTTAGGCAAAATATACACACATGATCAGCCCTAAGAAATATCCAGAATCAATTGATTCTTTCCTTAAAGCAGAGGGTGAAATGTATAGGACTCTAAAGAGTCAGGTATCAGTTAAGATACCAGAAAACTAACTGGTAAAGCATTATTTCTGGGTTTGTGTATGTGTAAGTCAGCTTTCCATTACTATAACAAATACCCAAGAAAATAAACTTATAAAGAAAAAAGGGTAGGCCCAACCTCTTAAATATTCCACAATCTCCCAACAGTGCCACAGGAGTGGGACCAAGCCTTTAACATGAGGACCTTTGAGAGACACTTACTTAAACCACGATAGTCTGTGAGGGTATTTTGAGAATAAATTGGCTTTTAAATCGATTGACTGTGTAAGAAAGATCCACCCTATCCTGAAGCAAGGACACACTACTTCTCCTGCCCTTGGACATCAGAACCCAGGTCCTCTGACCTCCTGAGACTGGGACTTGTACCAGCAGCCCCTCAGGTTCTTTGACCTCCAGCCTGGACTCAGTTCCACTGCTGGTTCTCCTGGTTCTCAGACTTTGGAACTTGGACTGAGCCAGGCTGGTTCATCAGCTGACAGGTGGCATAAAGTGGACACCTCTGCCTCCATAATCAAGTAAGCAAGTCCCCATCATAAATCCCCTCTTATTGACCCCCACCCACTTCTACTTGATTCTGTTTCTCTGGAGAACATTGACTAATATAGGCCTCCAGTGAAAACCCTTAGTGCCGGGTCTCTTATGGCGTTTTCCGGCTGCACTGTGGTTTACATGCTATCCTAACTTGTTGCTGGAGGGATTAAATGACTTGAGTGAGTCAGGAAACTTGGAAGTTGTGCTTGGTTTCTCCTGGACTTCACCCATGTATCTTTTTCCCTCTGCTGATTTTGCTTTGTCTTCTTTTACTATAATAAATCAGCAGCGAGTGACACTCGATGAGATCCCTGGGTTCTCCTAGTGGACCATCTAACCTGGGGTGGTCTAGGGGACCCCCGATACCACCCTTATTTGGTATTGTTATCCAGTAACACATAAGACTATCAAAACCAGACTCATCATAATTGGTGATCATATCTCACCAAAATCATTTCCTGTGGTCACATCCAAGAAAGTCGGTTAGGAAAAGAAAACTCAAAGCTTGGTTTAAGGTCCTGCCATTTGTGAAAACTGATATAAATTTGTGCATATTAGTTAGAAGATTTCCTGATCAATATTATATAAAATTTGGACTTAGGTGGCACAAAGACCATGGAAGGAGTGGAGCAAATATGACTTGTCTTGGTCCAGAACATCAATTAATTTTATGTAAATTTATTTATTTTTTCCAGCGCTGAGGATTGAACCCAGGGTGCTTTACCACTGGAGTACATCCCAAGCCTGTGGGGAGCCACATTGAGTTACCACACCTTCCAGTCTTGGTGCACCATGGGGATCTGAAAGACCACTATAGTCTGGTGCAGTAGTGCCATGATTTGTGACTCAGTCTATTCCCCCACTTGGATAGCAAGGCCAGTCTTCTGAGTAGGCA
This sequence comes from Urocitellus parryii, assembly GCF_045843805.1. Taxonomy (NCBI): domain Eukaryota; kingdom Metazoa; phylum Chordata; class Mammalia; order Rodentia; family Sciuridae; genus Urocitellus; species Urocitellus parryii. The sequence continues at coordinate 116,871,859 of NC_135538.1, forward strand.
TACCCCTGGGGCTGAGCTACACTAACCTATTATTCTTTTGTGATCCTACCCCCTTACCCTGTTTGGGATAGAATGTTCCATGGAAACACCCTTTGTGTGTCCCCTTCTCTTGCTCTACTTTTGGGTGTGGCCTTCCTAGATGTCAGTCAACCTGCTGACAGCAGACATCACGAAGCTAGACTCAGCCCCCTGAAACCTGACCCCTTGCCTCATTTGAATGGCTTCTCCTCAATAAAAGGGGTCAGCAAGTGTGCTCGCACTCTCTCTCTCTCTCACTTTCCATGGACCCCTAAGGTCAGAGGAGCCATCACAGGACCCAAAGAAAAAGGTATCTCTGTCTCTTGTGTGATAATTTTATGCAGCCAGCTCACCTAGAGTGATCCTGAGTGTTTTGGTCGTGGAACGTGACACAAGCCCTTAAATTTTTTTTTTTTTTTTTTTTTGAGGTAGGGTCTTGCTAAGTTGCTGAGGCTGTCCTCAAACTTGGGATCCTTCTGATTCATCCTCTGGAGTCACTGGGATTACAGGTATGTGCCACCACATCCAGCTATTTATTATGATTTGTACGTATCATAATACACTGATGTACAGTCCCCAGCTTATGATGGTTTGGTTATGATTTTCAACATTAGAATGGTGCAAAATTCATATGCATTCAGAAGAAACCATGCTCTGAATTCTGATTTTTTTCTTAAACATTGATATTCAGTACAACATTTACTTGTGATGCTAGCGACAGTGAGCTGCAGCTCCCAGTCAGGCACACAATCACAAGGGTAAAAACTGATGCTTTACAGTGTACTGTATTCAATAAATTACATGAGTTTTTCATCACTTCATAAAATAAGCTAGGTGTTAGGTGATTTTGTTCAATTGTAAGCTAATGTGAATGTTCTGAGCACATTTAAGGTAGTCTAGACTGAGCTATGATGTTCAGCAGGAGAGGTGTATTTCTGAATTAATAATATTTTTAGTTTTCATAACCCAATTGTAAGTTGAGGAGCATTTGTTTCTAAAGGTAGGTGTGCTAGTCAGCTTTGAGTTACTTTAACAAAATACCTGAGATAAGAAGCTTAAAAAGAGGAAAGGTTTATGTTGATCTATAGTTTTGGAGACTTTAATTGTTTGGTTGGTTCTACTACTTTTGGGTCTGTAGGGAGGCAGTTTATCATGGGGGGAGCATGTGGTAGAGCAAACTGCTGATTTCACAATAGCCAGAAAGCAGGGGGCTGGGGGTACAAAGTCTCCTTCAAGGACATACCCCAATGACCTAAAACCTCCCATTAGGCCCCACCTCTTAAAGTTTCACCATCTTCCAGTAGTATTAAGCAGAGGATGAAGCCTATAATACATGGATCATTCCACATATGAACTATAGCAGTAGGGTAACAACCAGTACTCTGTAGCTTATTGTATTCAATAAATTAGAGGAGATATTCAACACTTCATTGCCAGAAGCCAAGTGCCAATGTCTCGGCTTGGCACAGAATCACGAGCCACCACACAGCTTTGTAGGTTCAAACAGCAATTCTTTATTCCCGATCTCACACCAGCCTCCACACACGTTCAGGGGCAATCTAAAATCTCCCAGCACACTTCACCTACTCCACGAGGCTTTTTCCAAATCCCATTTTAATCTCACGAGAACTCAACGGGAACAAGCAGCAGGAACACCCTAATCCCAGCAGCAATAATCTTCAACCTCAACTTCCCTAAAACCCATATTCTTAAACCGGGAAACGCCTTAAACCGGGAACACCCTAAACCCAAGGACCGGGATACTTCCTCAAACCTGCAGGATACTTCCTCAAACCTGGATCCACCCTCGATCACCTTGAGCAGGGTCATCTTTCTCAAACACACAAGCAAGGTCGCAGCAAATTTCCAAGGCAAGTCCATTTAACATGGGGTACACTGGCAAGGATTATGATGCCTCAATACCTACTTGGTAATGGCCCTCAGCACTTCATTATGAAATAGGCTTGGTGTTAGGTCTAAAAAAAATCTGATGTACGCATATCTCTGATGTGAAACTGGGGATGTACATCACAGCATCTAACACATGACAGAGGGAGTGGGGGTGGTTTGGTGAACACAGAGTTATGGGACAAGACTTTCTATAACTTGATGCAAATAATAAATAAAAAGAGAATTATAGTGTGTTATGCTATTGTATTTGTTATTTAAGATTGGGATCTTAGGATGATTTTCACATTTGAGAAGCATGTTCATAGTAACTGACGTGCTATATCAATGCAGTATGACCCCAATGGCAAAATCCAGGCTCTGTGTCTGCTCCATCTGGGATGACCAATAGTTCCACTCCTTGCTGGTGAGGGAACTAAATGAAGTTGGGCCTCTGCAATGAGACAAAGTGAATTTTAAGAGGTCCTCTATCAGTTGCTTTCCTATTCAGTGAAGAGACTTGATCACCGTTAAGAAGTTGATTTCTCCATGCCTGGGAAAGACAGTGCCACTGTATCCCCAGGTTCTTCTCTGGGCCTGATGGCCACAGAACCCTTCAACTGTAAGCACAGCCACGTGACTATCTCTATGGGAGACCAACCTTGCACCTGACTGAGTCACACTCCCCGGCTGGGTGCTGAGGCACCCAGTCGCAGAAATGTGGCAGGGCTTTCCCCACTCTTCTTGGGTTTGAGGGTCGGTGTCTCGTGCATGGCTGTGTCTTCCTACAGCCCCATGGTGAAGCTATGCTCACCTGTTCCTTTGTAATATAACCCCTTGCCCTGTTTAGGATAGAATCTTCCATGGAAATGCCTTGTGTGTGTCCCTTTCTCTTATTGTGCCCTTGGGTGTGGCCTACAGGTGTCAGTCAACCTGCTGACAGTGACATCATGAAGATAGACTCAGTCCCCTGAAACCTGACCCCTTGCCTCATTTGAATAGCTTCTCCTCAATAAAAGGGGTCAGCGTGTGCTCTCGCGCTCTCTCTACCTGTGGACCCTTAAGGTCAGAGGACCAGTCACAGCGACCCCAAAGAAAAAGGTATTTGTATCTCTTGTGTGGTCATTTTGTGCAGCCCAGTTAGCCCAGTTCAATTGGAGTGACCCCTGAGCCTTTTAGTTATGAACAGAAACACGTCACATCTCTTTCTCCAGAAGAGAAGCATAAAGTAATGGGATCTAGGTGGTTTATGTTCCTCAGGAGAGGACACTCTATAGACTGGAGAAAGAGCAAGAACATTTAGTAAAATGTAGAAACTAGTGTCAGAGGCACAGTGCAGTCATAGCGTCCTTTTTGAAGGTTGGAGGTGGCTGACAACAGAAGTATCAGACATACTTGCTCTAAGGGACCCATGATGTTTGAGGTCAGTTCAGGAGCCCCAAGAAGGAGGAGAAAGAGATAGAAAAGGAAAAGGAGGAAAGAAGAGCAGGAGGAGGAAGAGAAGACAAAACCAAAGAAACAACCAAAGCTCAGAGGCAGCTTTCCCTCCCTCTGGAGTCCCAGGAGAGAAAAGACCATCCGGAGGCCGAGTTGGCCTGGAAGAGTGTTTCTGGGGTCTCCTCCAGCAACGAGGCAGAGTAATGCTCATTGCTTAGGCTCACCCACAATGAAAATGAGGTGAGGTGCTGGGGCAATCAGCCCAACTTAAGCAAAAGGGACATCCTCTGAGAATTTGTCCTCATGCTCAGGCACTTCCTATAATTCCCCAGGCTCAGCCTACTTATTAAATACCCCCAAACCTGTGTTTCAATGAAATGAATCACATCCAGAAAGAGAAATACAGGAAGAGCAGAAATACAGGCTGACTACCCCAACATGTAGTCACAGCAGACAATACATAGGTGTGCATAAATATACGTGGGAACCAACAGGAAGTAAAGCTTTTATAGCTTTTTACCAAAGCTGAAGGTTTCAGAGGTCTCAATCCATAGACTGCAGGCTCCATTCCTTGGGACTTGAGGTGTGGTAGAACATCATGGTGGAAGAGTGTGGCACCAGGAAACAGTTCAAGTGGTGATCAGGAAGCAGAGAGAGTGACTCCACTCAGTAGATACAAATATATACCCCATAGCCACACCCCCAAGGAACCCCTCCCTCAGCCACACCCCATCTGCCTGCAGCCACCACCCAGTTAATCCCATCAGGGAGAAATTCACTGATTAGTTTAAGGCTGTAACCGAATAATTTCTCCTCCAAACCTTCTTGCATTGTCTCACACGTAAGGACACCACATCTAAACCCTAACATGTAGTCACAGCAGACAATACATAGGTGTGCATAAATATACATGGGATCCTCCTCCTCCTCCTCCTCCTCCTCTTCCTCTTCTTCCTCCTCCTCCTTCTTCTTCTTTTGTGGTGCTGGGGATTGAATCCAGGGCCTTATGCATGCAAGGCAAGCACTCTACCTACTGAGCTATATCTCCAGCTCTGCTTTTCTTCTAAAAAAAAAAAATTAAAATAAAGCCTGTCACAGATCTTTACAGTATAACTCAGACATGGGAAGGGTCTGTGCACTTGGGGATGTTAGAAATAGAGTCTCTTAGCCACAGTGATGGGGAAATCAAAGGTTCAGGTGGCCACTCATCCTCCCTGTGACCATCTGGATTGAGGAGAAAACCCCATGGGAAGAGGGGTGTCCTCTGAACTTCCCAGACTTGTTTGGGGGAAATGTCTGCATTGTCCCCACAACAGGTGGCAGACCTCTTAAGCATCCTCAAAAGGTCTGGACCCTGGTGCAGCCGGACTTTCCAGATCCCCTTCCTTCTGTCTCCCCCTTTCTCTATCAGGGAGGAATTTGCTGAAAGATCAGAATTCCAGGGTACAAGAATAGAGAGAACAGCAGCTATTGGAAGTGGCTTGGATTTAAAAGTGACACCTTTTCCTCTGATCCAGTTTGGGGCACTTGCTGCTGTAGCTTACATTCCAGGTGGAGATCAGGCAGGCTGCTAGGGAGCAAGGAAAACTGCTGTTTTGAGCATGATAGGCAAAGGGCATTAAATAGGGCATCCTGACCCAAAGAGATGGAGAGTACCCCTTTACCACAGACTTGAATTTCAGTTCCACTGATTTGAACCCACAAAAGTCCCACAAAGTTCTGTTGGTCCTTAAGGGCTGCGGAATCTGAGTTCCACTCAAGAGAACCTTTGGTCTTTACTAGAGTGTTCTCTAGCCCAAGACTCATCAACTAGTCACCAAGAATTTAAGGTGGAGAATAGAGGTTCAGAAAAGGCTGAAAGAAGAAAGCAACTAGAAAAGAATTGGGGTCACCGAGGATGACCACGTGGGAACACCAAATGTTTTAGGGCTGGGACTTCTGGGAAACTGAGGCACCACCAGTTCCCCATCAGAAAGGTTTCAGACATGTCGCTGTGAGTCAGGGGCAGGAGTTTATTAGAAGGATGGGAAAAGGGAAAAGCACTCACAGGAGAGAGTGGGTCCTCTCAGAGAGGAAAGGGGCCAATTTCTAGATATTTAAAATGAACACATCATCTCTAAAGCTATTTGAAGGGAGAAAATGGGCAACAGTGTAGGAAAATAGAATCACATATTCAAAATGTTACAAGAACAACTTTGTCATACATGATAGACTAGAGAAGACTTTTAGAAGTGGGTAAGTCTGCACTAACATTGTCACCAGAAACATCCAAACAAGTAACTGCTATTATTAAATAGAAGTGTTCAAACAGCTATGAAGCTACTAATCTTTACATTTAAAAAAAATGTTGTTCAAAAGGATGCATAATGCTGCCAAATATCATTCTGGAATCAAAATCTATTAGTCAACAATACTCCTTTGATCTGTCAGTCTGGTATCCTTATTTTTAAAAAGGAAAAAAAAAAAAAAGAAGTAACTTGACAAGTTCTTCCTGTAATCTGTAAGTCCCCCGCCCTCTCTTTCAGGAAACAAAAACAACTTTATTGCAAGATCCACAAGACAAGCACTCTTAGTCCTTTCCTCTTGGGTTAGCAGGGAGCCTGGCCTCTTGAGGGACTGGTCTGGCTTTCCGTGCTCCTTAGGCTCCTTGGGGTCAGGGCTGGGCACCTGGGGACAAAGGCTAGGAGAGGGGTCAGAGGTCTCTTCCCTCATTTGCTGCCCCAGTCCACCCTTTCAGCGTCTTCTCTCTCCCAACCACCCTCTCACCTCTGTGCTTCAGGGTGAGACCTTTGTCCACTTCATATCTGTGTCTGCACACGGTGTCCTCAGTGCTCTGTGTCAATTGCAGGAATTCCTCCTGGATGTCCCAGTCCTGGGATGTGATCCATCCCAGACCAGTTACAGCCTAAAATGACTCTCCAGTGCTGACGAACTGAATGAACTCCTCTCTGTTGTAAATATATCCAAGAAGCAATGCATCCCTTTGAGCGCCTAACAGTCACTCCACCTCTGGTACCCGCAGAGCTCTGTGGACAGTGAGGGGCCACTGGGTGGAGCCTGGAGCCACTTGCCAGTGGGCTGGACACCCCACACCAACTGCATCCATTCTTTCCCTTTTAATCTCCTGGGTCTTCATCCTCCTCCCAACAGACTGTCCAGATATGTTTCACAGAGTGCCCGAGAATTACAGATCACCACGCTTACTGAGCCAAATTGAAAGGGAAAAAAATCCTTTAATGAGCAAGCCAGGCAAGTGGTTGGGAGCAGCCTAGTGCCTCAAAGAACTCCCAGCACCTGAATTTTGGAAGTATAGAGTTTATAAAGGCAAAAACCACAAGGATAATTGAGGCACATGTAGATCAGGAAAGACCTTGTTGAGACCGATATTTTGATTACATGAGAAAAATTATTTTGATTATATATTTCAGAGTCATCCTTGCTATAAATAAGGGCCATAGCCAGGGACTTGGGATGGTCCTACTGAACTGTCAACTTAGACACAGCTGTCAGGAGGCTGAAAAGACAATATTTTAAGCAAGCATGAAATGAAGTCAGGTCAGAACAAAATGGTGTTACTTTTTTTTAATATTTATTTTTTAGCTTTAGTTGGACACAATACTTTTATTTTGTTTATTTGTTTTTATGTGGTGCTGAAGATGGAACCCAGGGCTTCTCATGTGCTAGGTGAGCGCTCTACCACTGAGCCACAACCCCAGTCCCAAAATGGTGTTACTTTGGTTCTTTTACATTCTATATGCATCCAGAGAGTCACTCTGCCTTAGTCCAGGGAGGACTGACCCACCCACTACCATCGTGGGCCAAAATAAAACTGCTCACTCTGCTCTCTGTATTGTGTCTGTCTTTATCTATTTACCTCATGACTAGTCTCTTTGTGGCTCTCAATGAATGAGAAAATCAACAGAATATTGTTGATGACTGTTGATGGATTTTGCTAACCTGCTATTCAACCTGCCCCTTTCCAAGGTGATAATAAAGTGTATATTGCTCTTATGCTCAGACTGCGTGGAAGCTAGTGGGGGACCACCAGGGTCAGTTGCAGGAGTCTTTAAATTGCAAGTTTATCCGGTGGACTGGTGGCCCACTCCTGTAATCCTGTGACTCAGAAGACTGAGGTAGGCAGATGGCACGTTCAAGGCCAGCCTCAGCAACATAGGAAGCCTCCGTTTCAAAATAAAAAGGAAAAAGGGAATGAGGATGTAGCTCAGTGGTTAAGCACCCCTAGTTTCAACATCCAGCACATAAATAAATAAGTAAATAAATAAAATTCCAGGTTTCTTCACACAACTTAAAATGTATTCTAAGAGAAAACAGCAGATGGAGTTTCTCACACAACCTCCCAGACCCCCCGTGAAGGTGCCATGTCCGGTTCTGCAGGAGGAAGTCTCTTTAGACCTGACTTCAGCTTGTGGCAGCTTCTGCACAGGGTGAGCACGGAGCCTGAAGCTCCTCTACCTGCTGCTCAGGAGCCTCCCTGGGTGAGAGCTGAGAGTCAAGGGGGCTCAAGGATCCTGCAGCACAGCCCACCATGGTGGGCTCTGGCCATTGCCCCTGTCCCAGCAAAGATGGCCAGAGTTGATCTGGGAGATCTGGTCAGTATCCTTATCCTTCTTTGATGCCTCAACTAGAAGCTCACAGCCGGTAGCCAAGGAGCTGGAGGGAGTGGAACTGGCCTTGGGAGCCTCCCCCTCAGCCTCAGGGAACATCCTTCTCAGCTCCCTACTGTTATTTTGCCCTGTGCTCTGTCCCTGGGCCTCTGAGTCCTGGCCCCAACTGACTTGGAGTTTGGACAACATTCATCTGCCTTCTATCTTGCTTCCCGCTCTACTCTCTAACTTTCCCCCCCTAAGGACATCTTAATTGCAAAGCAGATATTTTCTATGTGGATGTGAAAATATGACAGACTCTGTGAGTCTCTTAATAAACATCAGAGTGTTCACATACACCATCTTCTTTCCAGAGCAGGTCATATAAGGCACATGCAATTACTATAGGACACAGGAAGACAGTGAGGACAGCATATGAGCCTGTTCACTGACCACTGGGTGACCTCAAGCAAGCAAAGCAAGCTCTGGGAGTCTCACCCTGTTCACCTATAGAAAGGAAAATTATTACTTTTCCTTGAAAGACTACTTAGAAAATGAAAAGGGATGATGTGAATTAAACCTAGAGCTTAGTATCTGGTGCAGCCCAGTGGAGGTTAGAGCCCTTCTCCTTAGAAGCTGTGCTGGGTTAGGATACTGGAGGCAGAGGGAAGGCCAGGGTGGAGTCCCTCCTGCATTCAGGAGGGACTTAACTTAATTCTATAGTCCATTCCTTTAATGCTATACTCTATTCCTTTCCTTGGGAAAGAGTTGGAAGAAAAGGAGTAAACAACAGGTCTCTTCTGCTGCTTCCCAGGTGACATGATAGGGTAGAGGAGGCCCAGGCCACAAATGTGGGATGAACGATGTCATCAACAGTGGATTTTAAAAAATTGTTAAAAATCTATAAACTTCAATGACATGTCACTGAATCCTGATAGAATGTAACAGTTTTTCTGAAAAATTTCTTAACAGAGCATCAGAGTATTGCCACGCTTTATTAAGAGTATTGGCTTTCAATTAGTAGCTGAAGTAACAACTGCATAAAGCCAGATTAAGTGTAAGGTATACTCATACTTGATTTATTGACATTTCTTAGCAATTTATTGGAAAGAGGTCAATTTTTTTAAAATTAAGCACATTCCACAGTACAAAGCTGTCATGAATAATATCTGTACAGTTTGTTTCAATAGCTGTTCAGGCACAAATTTATTTCCAACAGATAACTGGCAAACATAACGGATTCCAAGTTAGAATTAGACTATCTCAGTATTATTAATATAGCAGTAATTTACAGTTGTTCAATTATGTTAGCAAAATAAAGTTCAGAGTACAAATGAGGTTCTACAGTATCCCCAGAGCCAGTACTCCTTGGGTGCCAAAGTCCCCTGTTATATTTAGTAGGCACAGATGAACTATGAGTTTTCAAAAGGTTGTCTGTTGAAACACTACAGGTCTGTTGCATTCATGAGTTGGATGTTTCTCATTTCTGTTTTGTCCTCTGTGGTGCTAGGGATGGGATCCAGCTTGCATGTGAGGCAAGCATTCTATTGTTATGGGCTAGGCTATACAGGCAATGACCAGACAGACTCCATTTTGCCCCGAGACTCCACTTCATGTAAGAAATGCTTCTCCCATGTTAATGTTCCCATTAACAGTTGCTTAGCATAGCGTGTTTGGCAACACAAAATGGCAATTCTTCTACAATGTAAAAGTGTTCTCTCTTTGGTTTCCATTTTTCTTGAACAATTACCCAGTCAGAGTTTGATTGTCTAGATGTTAGTAACCATTCTTTAATTTGTACACAACTAGGGATATTTTGGCCCATTTTCTTTTCTGCTTATGATTTTAGATCTCATGACATTTGTTTATGGTTTTCAATCATAGCAACAGCCACTGATGCTTTAATATGGTTTTGGACTATAAAAGGTGTATTCACACCCTGGGAGGGGGTCAAAAGGTGTAGTCTTGCAGCCTACTCCTTGGCCCACCAGCTGGTGGATCCTGACCATCAACTGGTGAATGAAGTTTCCATCTCCTGCTTTAAGATCAAATCGGTGATTTATTGCAATCTCGCCTTAACACTGTCACTGAGCTACCCCCAGCCTGGATGTTTCCTTTAATTACAGTTTGCTCTGTGATTCAGCAGTCACCAAAGTTTTCTTGACAATTTTAGCTTCAGCCAGGCCCCTTGAAGCCAGCCCTCCTTTGCTCCTTTCCATTTTTGCTTTGTGGCAAGTTGAGGAAACCCCTGAGGAGTTGAAGGTGCAATGATGTGGCGTGTGTCAACCCATCTGATCCAGGTTGTCTGGCTCCATTTTTTGAGCAACAGTGAGCTCCTGGGCATCGACCATGTGCAGAGAGTTCTGCCCCTGCTTCTCCCTCCCCACCAGTCTTCCTCACACACACTCAGTGCACTCTTCTTACTAATCTGAACCCGCCCCCTCTCCACCTCGCTTCCATCCTTTATACTTCATCCCATCACTCTGCCCACTGATCACTCCACAGAGCCCTGAACCCTGATTCCCCGTGTGTTCCCATCAACTTCCACCACTGCCCCTTGCTCTCCATGAGTCTCCCATGCTCATCCTGCACCTCCTCTCCTCTCACACCCTCCGACTGGGCCCCATCCCACCAGCTGCTTCCCCAGCCCCCTCCTGTCTTCTGAGGCTCAGCTGCTCCATTCTTCTCTCACCTGAGCCAGCAGCTCCCCTGCTGTCTGCCTTGCCCACTTCTCTGCTCTTCTGAGCAATAAATGTCAGACAAAATTTCCCTTTTCCTTCCTGTGAGGAATGGGTTTAAAGGATGGAGTTGGTCAGAGGAATTTGGAAGTTTCAGTGGTATTCCCCTGGAGGTAGCACAGAGAACCACATCCTCAGGAGGAAGTAGGGGTGGCTGTATGAGGGGAGACAGGGAGCGTGGGGACCTTAAAATGTGTTCACTATTCTGTTTCATGAGTCTCAGGATGAACTGAAACTAGAAATTAAGAGGTCTTGTGAGGACTTGATACAGGAAGTAACAATATTAAAAGGGCCACAAGGGGGCCCCATGAGGAAGCCATTTCCTGTTTCTCACTTCCTCTTTGGCCCTATCCTTCTCTGCTCTGAACAGGTTCTGGAAAGGAGGGACTATCTGTGAAAGGCTCTTGTTGGCCTGTAATTACAGCTTGTTCTCATTGCCCCCTTCTGCTCCTCTGGCCATCAGTTCATGGGATGAGGGTCCCTGCTGGTTCTGTAGATGTGGCCTCTACCTGGAGGGCTGATTCTGTGGTCTTGGGATCCTGGACGTCCTCACACTAACCATAATTTCTTGTTTCATATCTTTGTTGTTGAAGCACAACCATCTCGATGACCTCTCTGAGAACCTTGTCCCTCTAATATTATTGCAGACCACTGAGTACCGTTGACCCAACAGATATCCATAGTGAATTCTCCCTGGTGGGAATAGAGGGCCTTGGATGGTGTTGGAACCCAAAGCCTTCCTTGGGGGCAGGCCAACACAGGAACACTCCATAGGCCATTCCTGTGAAGTGAGGGTTTCAAGAGCAACATCTCTGTCCTTACCTGGGGTGTCTCTGCCCTGAGCCAAAGGGAGCTCAGAGTCACTAGCTCAGAGTGGCCATCCAGGTGGCTCCAGTTATCATCCTTCTAGATCCTGGGGAAGGACAGAGAGTGGAGGAAATGCATGAGAGTCTACCTATAAAGATGAACTAGGAGACTCTCTTATATCCCCTGGGTGTGACCAGATCCTGTAAAAGGCACCAATAGCTGATATCATCATCCACAAGGGAAAGGTTTGGTATAAAGCATGTGACACTTCATGGTAAGTTTCACTTGAGCTCATTGAGGAAAGGCATCCTCATTTTGAGCTACTAGTCATGAGGCTTGGTTATTTTATGTTTTCCTTGCCCTGGAATAGGTCTTGAGGAATCTCATGCCCCCTTCAAGGTGATGGTCATTCCCTTTGCATAGACATGTTCTGGGATAGAGCAAGTCTTACCCAGTGTGTAAATGTTTAGGGGGATAGTCCTCCCCACTCCAGAGCTCTGAATAAGTTCTAGGGGCTATATGAGTTCATGGGAAGTGCCTCTGCAGAGGTGCTGTAAGACCTTAGCATCTAAATGACGTGAAGTAAGTGTTCCTGGGATTGAACACCAGAAATGATATGGACCTCAGTGTACAACCAGGGAAAATGATTTGCTTTACTTGTTCTTTCTGGGCCACAGTGGTGCTGGGGATTGAGCCCAGGGTCTCACACATGCTAGGCAAATGCTCCACCAGCGAGGTAACCTGCAGTCCATGTTTCTTCTCAGTAACTCTAATGCCAAAATGAGAGTCTACCTATAAAAATGCCTTTGAACCTCAAAAAAATTGATAATCCAACATTATCAAGGATCATCCCTTTTGTGAATTCCTTGTGTTTTGGGAGTAACTTTTAAACACTAAGTAATCCTCAACAAATGAATTTACATGTAGTTCTGGAAATGAGGTAAATAGTCTCCCTGGTCGTAAAACCTAAGAGAGGAAATTACAAAGCAAATGTAATTTCGGGAAAATTTAAATTTCCAACAAATGTATTAAGTACTTAAAAGCTTGATAGCTTGAGTGAAAGTGTATAAATTACCTGACTTCAGTTTCTGTTAGGAACACGGATGCAGTATAGTAAAGAGGTCAGAACAGAGGTGTGGAGGGAGATCTCCTGTCTGGGAAGCTGCTTTTGGCTTCTTCTTGGCTTCCCAGCTTTGGACAAGTTACTTTACTGGCTGTATCTTGGTTTCCTCTCCTGTGGAGTAGAAGTTATGGTGGTCTGTATGTCGTAGGTTTATTAGGTAGTAATCAGTGTTCGTAAATCTTTAAGAATCTTGCCCATAGGAAACATCAGGAGATTTCAATTTTTATAATGGACTAGTTTAGAACATGAAAAAACTCTTTATACGATGAAACACACTATCCAATTCCGTAATACAATTTCTGTCATTTTAACATTAAATAGCAGAGAAGCTTACTACAGCTCCTCATCCCTTTAGACTAAAACAGAGTATATAAAAAGAAAGATGTACCATTACATTTAATGTGAAATGATTGGAGAGAATGTTCTTAAACATAAGGACCTTCTTTGTGTCATTTCATTCTTGTATAAAGAAGAAAGAAAAAAGAGCAAAAAGAAAATAACTAAAAATTTCATCCCATTTATGTGTCTAGAAATAATCAAAGAATTTCTCCAAAATTATCAAAGGGGTGAAAGGGTAAATAGGATATCATTTGGCAACCATCAAATGAATTCTTATATGAAATTAGGAAGAAGCATCATCCATTTACACAAGCGAAAAATAGTCATTTATACAAATGAAAAATAGCCAGGGACCACCCCATGCCCTAGTTCCAAACAGCCCTGGGAGGGGCTGCTCCTGACGTCTCTGATGTAGCTTCTTCCTCATCCTCAGACCCCACAGTAGGTCGGGGCTTTCTGGGCCGCGCCAGGCCCGTGGTGGACACTGGAGGCAGCCCTCCACCTCCTCTCCCAGGGATGCTAGAGCCTTCCTCAGCCAGCCACAGAGGCGCCCCCTGACTGTTCTGGTTGTCCCCTCGTCCCCTCCCTCTCCACAGGGGAAGGGGAACAAGCCCTGGCTCAGAAGCCCCCGCCCTGTGCCACCTCAGTTCTCCCCATTGTCTGGCTCACGGTGGCCACTGCAGGTGCTCCTTGAACATGGAGGGAGCCAGAGCAGGGCCGGGACGCTGGGAGCCCATGCCACCCTAGTTAGCCCCAGTGGAACTGGTGCCACCAGGGCTGAGTGCTCAGGTGGGCAAGAGGGGGTGGGGTGGGGCTCGGGGACAGTAGGGTCTGCAGGTGCTGTTCTGTCCTGTTTTCCTTTTCTTATTACTTTGTGCGAGTTATTTTTTGGCTTTCTCCCCTTATTCCTCCTCCTCCTCCTCCATCTCCCTCCTCTTCCTCTCCCTCCAATTTTTTTTCTTCTTCTTTTTATGGGGAGACTATGGATTGGACCCCTTAACCACTGAGCCACATCCAGGCCTTTTTCATATATATTTAGAGACGGTGTCCTAAGTTGCTGAGGCTGGCTTTGAACCCTCCATCCTCCTGCCTCAGCTCCGAGCCCCTGGGATCACAGGCTTCCTCTTATTCTAACTGAACACCCGCTAGCACCAACTCTCACACCACTCTTCACATCGCTTTTCTCAGGAAGGCATTTAGGATCTCACTTTAGAAATGAAAAACTGAGATTCTGAGATTCCTAAGTGCCTCATTATCCCAATGTCGGGTGCTGAGGGGAGGAGTCAGGGCCTGGTCCTCCTCTGGGGAGCTCCTCTTTCTCACTGTTTAAAGCTAAATCTCTTGGAGCAGGAGTCAGGGATGTCTGCTTTAACTTTCCCCATTTCCACTGCCCACTGGGCTCCCCCTTTGTCTCCCCACATCCCCGCTGCTGCTCTCCTGTGGGGATCAGTGACCTTTGTCCAGCACCACCTCTCAGCGTCTTGTGTTTCACTGGTGATATTTGAGATGTGACCACTACTCTTTGCTGGAATTTTCCTCCTTTCCTCCCATTTGTTGATCCTCTACTTTCAGCCTCTTGTTGAAGGTCCACCTTTCCCAGGATGTAGACCACACACTGGGACCATCCTCCTCTGACTTTGTACACTTTTCTTGGGGACCTAATCCAAAATCACAACCTTCCTCACCCATGAGGACTCTAGTCTACATCCCTAACAGTGTAACTTGAGACCCATCTACTTATTTCAACGTCCCCTAAAACCTCCTCTGTCCCTCAGAAATCCCACTCCAATCAGAACATCCTATTTCTTTTTTTTAAAAAAATAAATGACAGTGAAATGCATTAGAATTCTTATTATATTTATACAGCACAATTCTTCATATCTCTGGTTGTATGTAAAGTATGTTGACATCAATTCGGGTCTTCATACACGTACTTTGGATAATGATGTCCATCACATTCCACCATCATTTCTAACCCCCTGCCCCCTCCCTTTCCCTCCCACCCCTCTGCCCTATCTAGAATCCATCTATTCCTCCCATGCTCCCCTCCCTACCTCACTATGAGTCAGCCTCCTTATATCAGAGAAAACATTCGGCATTTGTTTTTTTGGGATTGGCTAACTTCACCTAGCATTATCTTCTCCAATGCCATCCATTTGCCTGCAAATTCCATGATTTTATTCTCTTTTATTGCTGAGTAACATTCCATTGTGTATAGAGGTCACATTTTTTATAACCATTCATCTACTGAAGGGCATCTAGGTTGGTTCCACAGTTTAGCTATTGTGAATTGTGCTGCTATAAACATTGATGTGGCTGTGTCCCTGTAGTATCCTGATTTCAAGTCCTTCAGGTATAGACCGAGGAGAGGGATAGCTGGGTCAAATGGTGGTTCTGTTTCCAGATTTCCAAGAAATCTCCATACTGCTTTCCATATTGGCTGCACCAATTTGCAATCCCATCAGCAATGCATGAGTGTATCTTTTCCCCACATCCTCGCCAACACTTAGTGTTGTTTGTCTTCATAATGGCTGCCATTCTTACTGGAGTGAGATGATATCTTAGAGTAGTTTTGATTTGCATTTCTCTGATTGCTAGAGATGATGAGCATTTTTTCATATATTTGTTGATTGATTGTATATCCTCTTCTGAGAAGTGTCTGTTCAGGTTCTTGGCCCATTTGTTGATTGGTGCTTAGCTTTTTGAGTTCTTTAGAACATCCTATTTTCCCTCAATCACTTCCCATCCTTCATCACCTTTTTAGCCACTGATGCCATAATCCTCCACCTGGAGTCCCCCTTATCGTTTACTGATGCCTGTGGATTTCCAGCCCAACCCACCATTCCACACACTGGTTCTCTCTTTCCCAGGATTATGCTCCTGTCCCCCACCCAGTCCCCTCATCCCTTCTCACCTCCCTGCCCCACCCCCAGCCTTGCTTTCAATCCAGCTTTATTGTTGCTGCCACCTCCCCACCAAACTCTGATCCTGTCACTCTCCTGCTTAAGGCCCTTCAACAGTGTCCTCTGTCCTGTGGCATAATTTAGTACACAAGGCAGGTTACAGGGCAGCCCCCACCTCCCCTCAGCCCCAGCCCTGCTGAGGAGCTCCCAGGTCTCCTGCGATTTCAGCCCTCTCCCTGCCTGAGCCCATTTCTGCTGCTGGAAATGCTACTTCCCCTCTCTCTGCTTTGCCAGCCCCAGGGAAAGGCCATCTCTAGGAAACCTTCCCCAAATCCTTTGTGATTTTATTGCCCTCTTTTTGCTCCCGTGTGGCATCTTCTGTAAACCCAGAAGTGATCAAAGCTTAGACTAGTGATTTTTCTGTTTCTCATTATTGGAATTTCAAATAGTTTGAGAGACAACTTTTGTTCCTGGAGTGTGAAATTTTATGGTATACGTTTTTATGATTTTAAAAAATTTTTAATTTTTTGCACCGGGGATTGAACCCAGAGGGCTTAACCACTGAGTCACAGCTCCAGCCCCTTTTTTAGACAGTGTCCCCTTAAGTTGCTGAGGCTGGCCTTCAACTTGAAATCCTCCTGCCCCAACCTCCCTAGCCACATGGATTATAGACATGCACCTGGCCCTTCTCCCAGTGAATGAAAATTAATATTTAAAGAGTTTAATTCACATAAAAATGCACAGACCTTTGTCAATTTGTCAATATGCAGAAAATGAAATATTCTGAGGCAAATAAACTACATCTGTGTAGATCTTTTCTGTAGGTGACTAATTCTCTATGGTCACTGAACTCAGTGCAGGACCCCTAAGCATTACTGTCACTAGTGTGTCTGAGGAGAGGGCTGCTCTCCATGTGCTGGGACTGGGAGGGGGAGTCCTTGGTAGAGACCCCTGAACCCCACGGTGTTGTTTCACTGAAGTTTCTCTAAACACTGTCAACACCAAACCCCAACTTGTTATTGTTTTACTGTAATAACAATAGATTTTTCTTAACTTTTTGCTTCCCCTAATATATTAGCTAAAACTAAGATACTATCTCACAGGAGTTTCAAAGGCAATAAAAAATTGCCTGGTACCAGGGGTTTAACTCAGTGGCACCTAACCACTGAACCGCATCCTGAGACCTTTTTAAAATTTTGTATTTTTAAGACAGGGTCTCACTAAGTTTCTTAGAGACTCAGTAAATTGCTGAGGCTGATCTTGAACTTACAATACTCTTTTCTGAGCCTCCTGGGTCGCTGGGATTATAGGCGTGCTCCATGGTGCCCAGCTTCAAATGCAATAATTTTTATTTCCAATTGAAACTACACTCAAAAACAAATTAATCAAGCCAGTTTTGTTTTTGATATTATTTTAAATTTATTATGTCTAAAATGAAAATCTTGTGGATAAAAGTATACAACTAACTACTTTTATTTATTTATTTTTAAAATATTTATTTAGTTGTAGATGAACACACAGAATCTTTATTTATTTTTATGTGGTGCTGAGGATTAAAACCAATGCCTCATATATAGGAGGCAAGCACTTTACCACTGAACTACAGCCTCAGCCCCAACTGCTTTTATTTTAAAATTAAGCAAGTAAACCAAGTGTGGTGGCATACACTTGCAATCCCAGCAATTTGGGAAGCCAAGGCAGAAGGATTGCAAGTTCAAGGCCAGCCTGGGCAATTTAGGGAGAACCTCAGAAGTTTAGTGAGACCTTGTCTCAATATTTAAAAAAAAAGAATAGAAAATGTCTGTAGATGTAACTCAGTGATAAAGTGCCCCTGCCTTCAATCGCCAGTAGAAAATGAAATAAAACAAACAAACAAACAAAAAACTCTAAGAAAGTAACTTGAAGTCTATGATTAGTGCTAAGGGTCTGGAGGCCTTTTCATTCCTTTATTATTAAGCACTTTTTTTTTCCACTCTGATTTTTATTCCATTCCTACAACCCTATGCCATTCTGTGGATCTATCATTAATTTTATGTCTGGTCTTGTAAAGATTTTGAGATTGTGTGGGATTGGGGGTTTTAGGGGAGACTACCTAATATTGCTTCTACCAGGAGTTGTGTGACCTGGGACAGGTTACTCAACCTCTGTGATCAGTTTCCTAATATGAAAAATATTATCTTCTTCATGGGGGCGTGAGGATTCAGTGAATAACCTGAATAAGACAATATTATCTTATTGTGTTCAATATGTTATTATCTTGTCCTGGAGTGACAAACGCCTAAGTCTTCAGTGACAAAAAAAGAAAAAACGATCTAAATGTTTAATAAATAGGTCATTTCTCTCATTGTTTCCTCTTATTTTTCTTCAACTTTGTAAAAAATTTCTCACTTTGTATTTTTCCTTCATGTTTTTTTTTAAAATTTAATTTTGTTTATTTATTTATTTTTATGTGGTGCTGAGGATTGAACCCAGGGTCTCACATGTGCAAGGCGAACACTCTACCACAGAGCCACAACCCCAGCCCTTCCTTCATGTTTTTAATTCCTTTATCTTCCTTCCTGTGTCTGTGGTTTCCTACATATTCATCCATTTTTCAGTCTTGTTCCTCTTCATGCCGTGGGCCACGTGTCTAGGTGTGCCAAGTGTGCCCAGACACCTCGACCTGCTGTGTTTGATGAACAGTTCTACATGGGCCTGCACAAGGAGACTGTCTGGCAGCTGCTGGGATGACTCATGCCTTTGACTTTGATGCTCTGAGGGGTGTTGCGGCCATCATCGTAGGAAGGAAGGACTTGAAAACCATGATCCAAAGATCCAAATACACACAGGCCCCAGGTGTTACTGCCTGCCCTGCCTCCTCCTCTAGAGCCCAATTGGAGAGAGGGGAGGGCCTCTCTGCCACATAGAAAATGGGAGACCCAGATGCCCGTCCATGAATAATCCCCTTCCCCAGAAGCCAGCAGTGTTTGGTCCATAAAGCTAAACACTTGGATGCTCAAAGGAGGAGGCATGTTGTTCTTACTCAACAGAACAGGTGGGCTGAATGGGGAAGCAGGTCAGGAGCATGAGAAGCTGGGACCTGACCTGGGAGCCCTGGTGGAGCACAAGGTGGGCCTGGGAGAGGTGGCCCCAAGTCTGTAACTTATAGGGTTTGGGGTGGTGGAACCTCTACGATTCAACCACAGGCCGTGCACTCACCAGGTCTTGTCCCAACCCAGACCCTCCTGAGGCGACCATGTTTCCCAAGGAGCCTGTGGGGTTGAGCCACCCAACGCCCTCACTGCCACAGTGACAGGTTCTTCTCCTCAGTGCTCAATGTCACCTGGCTGCAGGTGAGGGGAGGTGAAGGAATCTGTCCAAGGTCACATGGGTTCAAGGTGCAGAGCTTGGATTTGAAGCAGGCACTCGGGCTCCAGAGATTGGGGTCTTACCCACACGTGGGTCATGTCACCTGCAGCCATTCTCTGTGTCCCTCTCAGTCTACAACACAGCCTTGATTTTCTTCCATTCTCACAGAGAGGTCCAGGATCTCTGTTCTGTGTTAAACATTTGCAGTAATAAAGGGCGACCTATCTTTTTCATAATCTCTAAGGGGATATGTCTACTTTCTTCATATATCTGATATATATCTGTTTTATTAGCTTAATCATGGTGTAAAAAAATAATCACACTCTGTTTATATATTGAGTTGAATTCATCTGAAATGAATATGAATTTTCTTCTTTGGCCCACTGATATGCTAATCACATTATGGATTTTCTGACACTGAAAAATAACTATATTTTTAGAATAGACCTTATTTGATGAAAACAAATTGTTACTTTGTAGTGACTGTTGGATTCAGTGATGTGGATAAAATTAGTGCATTTTTTCATCTTTTTTTAAAAAATGTTTTTTGGTACCGGGGATTGAACTCAGGGGCACTCAACCACTGAGCCACATCCCCAGCCCTATTTTGTATTTTATTTAGAGACTGGGACTCACTGAGTTGCTTAGTGCCTCGCTGTTGCTGAGGCTGGCTTTGAACTTGTGATCCTCCTGAATCAGCCTCCCAAGATACTGAGATTACAGGTGTGTGCCTGGCCATCATTTTCATCTCTTGTACTACCCTTAGCTGGCCCTGGAAAAGAATGCACACGCTTCCTAAGATGATCTGGAAGCTCTAGTCTTTTCTGCGTTCCAGGCTGCATGTGTAAGAGAGGCATGGTCTCTCCTTCAAGTGTGGTAGGACCCACCCAACTGCCTTGTTATTGGGACAGGCGCCCAGGGCAAGGGGTGATACTGAAATGTTTCTTTGATGTTCATTACTCTATTTTAGTTTTTCATTTTTTCCTGTTGTTTTTACCTTTATGTCTTTCTAAAAATGCATCTCTCTTAATTTTCAAATTTATAGGCATAAAGTTGTTCATAATTTTTTTTCATTTTAAAATTTCTGTATGTATAATCATTTCCCTTTTCATTTTAAATCTTCTACCTTTTCCCTAGCAATCATTCTTTGATGCTAGGTGACCTCATCAATTTGAATTGACTCTGTTTATCTTCTCTCTTTTTCTTTTTCATTGAATTTTGCTGTCTCCTTTATTACTTGCGTCATAAAGAGAGGTGGGCACTTTTTAAAACTTTTCAATCATTTAGCTCATTTGTTTTGACACTTCCTTTTCCCCATAAATTTGTTTAAAAACATCTGTCATTCTGTGTACTATTTTCAACTAAATTATTATTTTTTATTGGTTGTTCAAACCCTTACAAAGCACCTGACATATCATATTTCAAACATTAGTTTCAAGTGAGTTATGAACTCCCGTTTTTACCCCAAATACAGATTGCAGAATCACATCGGTTACACATCCACATTTTTACATAATGCCATACTAGTAACTGTTGTAGTCTGCTACCTTTCCTATCCTCTACTATCCTCCCTCCCCCCCATCTTCTCATTCTATCCCATCTACTGTAATTCATTTCTCTCCTTGTTTATTTTCCAATTCCCCTCACAACCTCTTATATGTAGTTTTTTATAACAATGAGGGTCTCTTTCCATTTCCATGCAATTCCCCTTTTCTCTCCCTTTCCCTCCCACCTCGTGTCTCTGTTTAATGTTAATCTTTTCTTCCTGCTCTTCCTCCCTGCTCTATTCTTAGTTGCTCTCATTATATCAAAGAAGACATTTGGTATTTGTTTTTTAGGGATTGGCTAGCTTCACTAAGCATAATCTGTTCTAGTGCCATCCATTTCCCCGCGAATTCCATGATTTTGTCATTTTTTAGTGCTGTGTAATACTCCATGGTGTATAGATGCCACATTTTTTTAATCCATTCCTCCATTGAAGGGCATCTGGGTTGGTTCCACAGTCTAGCTATTGTGAATTGTGCTACTGTGAACATCGATGTGGCAGTATCCCTGTAGTACGCTCTTTTAAGGTCTTCAGGGAATAGTCCGAGAAGGGCAATAGCTGGGTCAAATGGTGGTTCCATTCCCAGCTTTCCCAGGAATCTCCATACTGCTTTCCAAATTGACCGAACCAATTTGCAGTCCCACCAGCAATGTACAAGAGTACCCTTTTCCCCACATCCTCTCCAGGACTTGTTGTTGTTTGACTTCATAATGGCTGCCAATCTTACTGGAGTGAAATGGTATCTTAGGGTGGTTCTGATTTGCATTTCTCTGACTGCTAGAGATGGTGAGCATTTTTTCATGTACTTGTTGATTGATTGTATGTCCTCCTCTGTAGAGAATCAGATGTAACTGCGTTACTATTACTGTCCTTGATGGAGTCTGCCTGCAAACGGGATATTCTGTCAAGGTATAGATAAGTAACAGCGGACATGCTTGAAAACGAGGTGTCTGCTGTCCTTGGGAGGACTTGCCTGCAAACGGGATGTTCTGCTAAGTGGGCTAGGAGGGCGCTGAGAAAAATTTTATTATCTGTTCTTAACAAAGAGCAGAGCTCAACATACTCCGGGCCGAAAATAGATTAGCCATGAGAAGCGGGTCACTTCTGATTAGAAAGTAAAACTTCTGTGTGCTATGTTTAATTAGCTGAAAGACCTGATTTACTGATGTTGGAAGGCTGCCTTCTTTGTTCACAATACTATAAAAAGATTGCTGGTACACAATAAAGGACTTTTTTTTCTGCTGCTGCTTCGCTTGCTCTGCTTCTTCTTCTTCTTTGTTTTCCCATGCTGACCTGCAAGTGAATTACTGCAACACTCCTCTGAGAAGTGTCTGTTCAGGTCCTTGGCCCATTTGTTGATTGGGTTATTTGTTTTCTTATTGTCTAATTTTTTGAGTTCTTTGTATACTCTGGATATTAGGGCTCTATCTGAAGTTCGAGGAGTAAAAATTTGTTCCCATCAACTAAATTATTTAATCTTTTTATTTATTTATTTGTTGGTCCTGGGGTTGAACCCGGAGTCTCGCTAAGTTGCTTAGGGCCTCCCTAATGGCTAAGACTGACCTCAGACTTGGGATCCTCCTGCCTCAGCCTCTTAAACTGCTGGGATTACAGGCATGAGCCATTGCTCCCAATGGCTTATCTTTGCTTATCTTTCCTGAAAGCTTAGAAATTCATTATTTTTTCCTGTGGTAACCTCTCCTCCTACATTTCTCTTACTTTCTGGGTGTTTATTTACCTAGGTGTCAGAATCTTTGTTTCTATACTTCATGTCTCTTAGCTTTTTTATTTTTTATTATTTGATCTTTCATGCTGCCCTAAGGTGAGTACCTCAGTCTGACTTTTTATATATTAGTTATTCTTTTTGTAAAAAAATGTTTTAATTAGTTTTACATGACACTAGAATGTACTTTGACACATCGTACATAATGGAGTATAATTTCTCATTCTTCTGGTTATACATGATGTAGAATCCCACTGGTCATATAGTTATTTATGTTCATAGAGTAACGATGTCTGGTTCATTATTAGTTAATCTTCAGTTGCAAAAGTCTCATTTGTTATATCATCTGTTATGTTCTTTATTCCAACTATTATTAAAACCCAGTTTTTCTGCTAGACTCATTGGCTTTTGTGTTTGCTCCAATTTATCAATATCTTGCTTTGCTTCTTTTTAAACCCTTTTATTGTGAATTAAAGGACATTTTCAAGAAATACATAAAACAAAATAATGTACAGCCAATGATTATCAAGGCAAACACCCACGTAACTAGTACCTGTGCCAGGAAATAGAGCATCGCCAGCATCCCTGAGCTCCTCAGGGCAGCACGTAGTTTACGAATTTTTAGGAACCTAAGTCTCTTTACCCATAAAGCCCAGCAAAACTCCTACTATGTGGTAGGAACTCATCTAGTAAGCATGGCAGGTCCTCTTGTGTATTATTTATGTAACATGCAGTCACTGAGTAATCGCTACTTTCAAGGATACCAACTCACTTGTAGCTGGATGCAGCCATGTGACAGGGGAACCCAAGAAGGAGAAATGACATCTTCCTTAGGGTGTCCTTTAACTTATGGCCATCACCTGGGGCAGTAACACCTGTCAGACTGAGAAAACTCCTTCTCCATAGGAGGGGCAGGAAATGAGGAATGAAGGATATGACACCAAACCGAGAGTCCTAACTGTGTTTTTCCTATTGTAGGTGGCAACTTTTCTGTGACAGAAGAGGACATAGGCATGTCACCAGCTTCAAGTCTGCTTGAAAACTGCAGTCCCAGCTTTCCTTTGAATCTCTCTGCGTCCCTCAATGCAGCCACTGAACTGATGTACCCAAGACCTGTCTTATTCCCACCTGTTTTTGATCCTACTCAGACTCAGCACCTAGCACAGGCCCTGAAACTTACAAAGTATCCAGTAAATGTTGTTGGATTTGGAAGCATGGTAACAGGTGACCCCCACACTGAGTGGACTTCACACCCCCGTCTCCTCTGGGACTTCTCCCTACGCTGCATCCTTCCAGAAAAAAATCCTAGAGACCAACAAATACCTGGTTGTGTGAGAGCTGGACCTGCCTGACGCCTGCTTTCTTAGCTGCAGGGCCTTCCCCATTTCCTTCACCCCAGCCCTCTAGAGGCACGTCTCCTGGACCCGTATGTGCAGTTTCTGATCCTGCCAGAGAATGTCGCTTCCACCCTGGTCCTGCCCTGGCCTGTGGCATGTGGAGCAGTGGGTGGGGGATGGTTGGGGAAGATCCCAGTCGGATATGTTTTGTAATATTCAGTGCCTGAAGGCTCCGCAGAGGAATCTACACATTCTGTGTCTAGGATTTAATAGTGATCATGATTTTAAGACTTTTCAGAATTTTCATGACCCATCTCTGTCTTTGAATGACAAGGTTATAATCATATTATTTTTCTGCTACATAGACTTCTCTGAATCTAGAAAGGAAAATCAAGAGATAAAGGGTCTTCATTTGTCTGCTGTACACTGTCCTCGTCCTCTCATTATGTGACAGCTGAAATTACTACACAACCCAAGGCAGCAGTTACTCCTGTATTAGTGACGCCCTAGACTCCACCTTCAGCCCCAACCTCTCCTGGAAATGGGGGAGTCTGGTGCCCAGATTCAGGGCACAGTGAGAGAAGACTGTGAGAGAAGAGCACTGTAGATGGTAGTAACTGACCAGGGACAGGTATCTAGGAGTATATGGATCCAGAAACTGCTTCTATGAAGCCAGGGACAGGGACCGCTTTGTGTGTCAATAGCTGTAGAGCACTCAAAATGTGCATCTCCACAAAAAAGTAGTACTAGACAGACCTGCTAACTCTTGCCTATAATCCCAGCATCTTGGGAGGCTGAGACAGGAGGACTGCAAATTTGAGGCCAGCCTCAGCAACTTAGCAAAGCCCTAAGCAACTTAGTGAGATCCTGACTCTAAACTAAAAAATAAAACGGACTGGGATGTTGCTCAGTGGTAAAGTGACCCTAGGTTCAATACCTAGACCCCCAATTAAAATGAAATAAGAAGTGCTAAAGTCCCAGGATAGAAAAGTTATGGTTTTATAAGACTATCTAGACCTAAAGATAACTTGACATATGGAACTAAGAAAAATTTTGCATTGTAAAAAAAGACTTGTGTTTGAAAAAGTACTACATATACTGCTTTGTCTTTCGACAATTAGGATGCATCTCCCACAGTACAAATTATTAGGAGAAGAGGTCTGGGTCGGCTGGAGAATACAGATTTTGAGGATAAGTCTGTACATTCTCCTTGATGCACTCAAAAGGGTAAGACATATTTGGTTAAGCAGTATTTATTATGTACACAATGAAAATGTTTAAAGTGTATTAAGTATATTTATAATCCTTAATTCTGATTTTTAAATTTTATTTCTTAACTGATAATGGTAAAACATGCTCTTAATAAGATATATGTTGAATTGGTGAATACAGGTCACATAACCATATTCATATTCAGAGTCACTGTCTGCTCACCAAAGAATAATTAAGAATCATGGTCCGAGACCTACACAGATGCAAGGGGCAAATATGATTATGGGGCAGCCCATAATATAAATATAGCAAATTCAGAAGAAGAACTATGGAGCACACAGTATGTGCCATCCAGACCTGGTGATTCATGCCTGTACTCCAACTGGCTACTTTATGCAGCAGTTAGGATCTCCCATTTCCATGTTTTCCTCTTGCCTGTGTGTACATGACAATGAACTTCTCCATTATCTCTGACTGCTTACCTCAAGCCAAAGCAATGGCAGAGATGACTCGCTGCAATTCTTAAAAGAAAACAGACAACTATGTTGAATTTTCATTATTTATGGAGTTCAGGAACTTGGTTGAAAGCCTCAGGAAACTTTTGCATTGAGTCAAAGAGCAGAGCTATAGACTCTAGTTTCAGAGCAATTACTTGGCAGGAATATCTTCTTGGGAAGCTGGGAGTCTGCCCCAGAATCAGCCTCAGGGACTAAAGAAACGCAGAAAAATCCTTGTTCCAAGGCACAGAGAGTCTTCTGGTAAGATCAGGAGCCCTGTGGGATGGAGAAAAAGTCATCTCAGGTTGGTGAGCCCTCTTCCTCTGAGCCCCAGGACAGAGAAGCTATGGCCTTATAAGATTGAGTCTTAGCCTGATAAAAACCCGTTTTCCTGAGCTTCCATCCCCAGTGGAGTAAAGGACGGCCCTTTGCCCACACTCACTCAAGGGCTGAGGCTGAGAGGGAAGTTCAGGCCTGCGACCCTCTTCCCTGTGGTCAGTCACAATGCAAGGACAACACCTAATCCTTCTGCAACCCAGTCCCTCAGGAAAACAGAGAAGTGTTACCTGTTTATCAAGGTCCTCGTTGAGCTGGAATGAAAGGAGCAAAGGGGATGCATTCAGCCATTAAAGCCACCTCAGAATGAGAGAAACCCTTATCCCACCTTCCAGTGCCCTCACTACATAGACCCCACATGAGCTTGAGCACCAGACCTTGTCCTCTGGGCTTTCCTCCCTCCCTACAGGCCATCTTTGCTTTGAGGATCTGATTTCAGTGGCTTCTAGAACTCTCCAGCACTGCTCTCCTGTCTCAGTCCCTCATCATGCAGATGAGGAAGCCAGGAAGGCAAGCCTGGGTCTCCTCCAGGCTTTCTTACCTTTCTTGCTTCTCTTGTGCATGAAGACGCCCACTACAAGGAAGATGAGCCCCAGCACGAAGCCCCCGACCCCAGTCAGGGTCTTGTTCCGGGCAGAGTCAGACTGTGCCTCTGGGAAGAACAGAATCCAGGATTAGTTTCAGGGCCTCCAGCTGCATCCCTTCCTGGGTCTTGTGTGAGATCCTGGAGCTGGAGCAGGAGGTCAGCATGAGTGTTATGGGCCAGGCTATATGGGTGAGGACCAAACAGACTCCATTTTGCCCTGAGACTCCACGTCATGTGAGAAATGCTTCTCCCAGGGAACACCCCACCTTTGTACCCATCAACAGTGGCTTAGCATAGCGTGTTTGGCAACACAAAATGGCAATTCTTCTACAGTGTAAAAGTGTTCTCTCTTTTTGGTTCCCGTTTTTCTTGGACAATGTCCCCTGTCAGAGATAGATTGTCTAGATGTTAGTAACCATTCTTTAACTTGTAATCAACTAGAGACGTTTTGGCCCACTCCCTTTTCTGCTTATGATTTTAGATCTCATGACGTTTGCTTATGGTTTTGAATCATAGCAACAGCCACTTACGCTTTAATATGGTTTTGGACTATAAAGAATACTCATACTCCAGGAGGGGGTTGAAGGGTGGAGACTTGCAGCCTATCCCTTGGTCCACCAGCTGGTGGATCCTGACCACCAGCTGGTGAATAAAGTTTCTGTCTCTTGCTTTAAGATCAACTCAGTGATTTATTGCAATCTCACCTTAACATGAAGACAGTGAGGGTGTCCACTGAGAAGTAAATTTAGAAAGGACCCCCCACCCCAGTTCTGGACTTAGGCTGGTGAATTGAGTAAGAGAACAGATGCTGATTCTGGCAGCTGTCATTCAACATAACACAGACCAGGGGAAAAGGTGGAAGGAAAACAGTTCCCATGTATGAGGGCAATTCAGGAAAACGGCTGATTCCCTAGGTTTTCTGACAAAGGGGAGATCCTCAATCCTCAGGATACCCTAGGCCAGAGACAGGCTAGTTTCCATTGTCTCCAGTTCAGAACTGCCCTCAGGGGCTTGGATAGGAAACACATGGTGGTAAAAGTGGTCCCAGCGTACAGACGTGTAAGACAAGATGCGTGGACCTTGGAGCTAGTGTTCATAATGTGGGGTCTAGAAGGGCTGTTAGGGGCTAACTCACTCCACTCCACAGTAACAGGACTGTTCAGGCTGGGGTGCTCCACGTGGCAGGTGTAGACATCTCCCTGTTTGGGGGTCATCTCCAGCATCACCATGATCTGGAAGGTCCAGTCTCCATTATGGATCAGGTCAGTGGCCACAATCCCAGCTGTTTCCTCCTGTCCATTCAGGAACCATCGGACTTCAATGTTGCCTGGGTAGAAATCTGTTACGTGGCAGACAAGCAGGTCGTGGTGCTGCAGGGACTCCTTTTTGGAGGGTGACACATGAACTTTAGGCTGGACTAGAGTGGAAGAAAAGAAGGAGTGACAATGGAGATTATAATTTCTTAGATGCTTTTATTAAGGAAGTGTTTTCTAGATGTTTAAGACATAAATATATGGGCTGGGGCTCAGTGGTAGCCCACTTGCCTGGCATGTGTGAAGCACTGGGTTCGATTCTCAGCACCACATATACATAAATAAATAAATGTCTATCAACAACTAAAAAAATTTTTAAAAAGATATAAATGTCATTATTAGGCTAGTTGCACTGAAAAGACGGAAACAGACTTTTGGTGAAGGCGTTCCTGCACCTGCTGTCTGACAGGGTCACAGCATGGGGGATGCTGGGGCAAGACAGCATCATCTGGAAACCTAAACCATGAGGAATGTTAAGTGTTTTGTTTATGATACTCATGATATGGATAACGGGGCATATGTCAATCAATAACAAAAGTACATATTGCCTGAGATTGCAGGAAAATTCCCAGAATGAGACTAAGGATATAATTGAGACATGCCATGAGGTGAATTTCAATGTCTCTTAGGATACAAACAATGGTGTTATTCCTCAATCCTGAACAACAAGAAATATTTATCCCATGGTTAATCATTTACACACTAGCCCCCCCCCCTCAACCCCATCCTGAAGCCACAACCTGTACAACAGCCTCGCTACAGAAAAACAATTGCTGTGCCAACAGTACAAGGACCACTATATGTTGCTTATGGTATCCCCTCAAGGACAAGAGGCTAATAAAAATACATTCCCCAACCAATAGACCCTCCTTTGTTTTATGCAGAAACTTATGATGAAAATGGAAAACACATAGTTAATATAAATGACAAATGGGTTGAGGTGTAAAGCCTGCCCTTTAGTTAAAGATTACAAAGACCTAAGAATTGGTGTGCTTTGACCAAGGATCAAGAAAGTTCTTTAAGAAAGCAGTCAAATAGATCATATGAAAAAAGGAAATTACCTTGGAAATTAAAAATAGAATAATATAAAATTAACATAGATGATATATTTTAGAGGCACTTCAGAGTAGTAGGCTTTTAAATAATAGACTTTCACTACTTTAAGTGTGTTTTATTGGGATTTCTGTTTAAAAGTAAGAAAGCTTTCCAATAATTATAAATATTCTTTAAAGTTAAAGGTTAATGAAAAAATTATAGGAATGCTTTAAAAGTTAGAAGTGAATAATAGGTCAGGAGTCATGTAGTCTAGTTGTGTCACCTAGCACCTAATGATTGAGGTAAAAAACCTAAAAGCTTAATCATGATTGTCTAAGGTTACAGAAAAATATTTTGAACAATGTACTCAATATCTTAGGTAATCAAAGTATGTCAGAAAAGACTGTAACTCTTGAAAATTATGTAAATCAAAAAAGTTTCAGGCTTTGAAGCTATCCATTAACTACCTGAAAAAACAACTGTTAAAAAAAAGTATAAAAATAAAGTTCCCTCCAGGGGCAGAGAGATGTCTTCTGGAGGCTGCTTGTAACTTGCAACCTGTTGTCCTGACTCTTCTTCTTTCGCTGATGCCACTCCTTCTTCAGGACCCCTGAAACCCCACTCCCCCCAACGGGGCTGGACCTCGACAGACTTTTGAAGAGAATATACAAGTTTTTAAGTTACATATCAAGGACTGAGAATATTAGGAGCAAGACAAAAGCAGTGTTTGTTAGGAAACAAACATGAATGATGGGTCAGGGTTTAAGACAACATGTAGGGCAGATCCAATCAGTTCATTAACGGCCCTGCCTCAGTGGTACCACAAGGGATGATAAGTTAGCTATTTTATTACCCTTGCCTGATTTCAAGCCTATAAACTATTCATTTTACAACAGGAGGAAGGTAGATATATTCAGGGGGATAGGAACCAAGGATTTGTTTGCTCAAAAAGGCTTAATTGCTAAGATACCTTAAGCAATATCGGGGGAAAAAAAAAAAAAGCACAACCCAGGTCAGAGATTCCAAGACCTAAGAAAGCAGGATGATTAAGATCAGAGCCCAGTGATCATAAATTCTGTCAAACACGTTCCAATCCGGACCTGCCAGACAGGCCAGGATGACCAAGAGTTGCCCTTGGTTTGTCATACTATAATATCATTGTAATATGAATCAGAGGTTTAAAAAATCAAATGTGGTCTGTCAGTCCAGAGTGAGAGATGATATTTGGGTGGGACTTTCTAAGAATCCTCCTACATATCCAATAAAATGAAGCTCAAAAAGAAGTGAGTTGTTATTCTCCTCTTTGAGAGGACCCAACCCCCCCCCTCCCTTGGGAGTGCTTGTGCCTTCTTCTCTTTAATAAATTTTGCTATAGTTTTACTACTTTTCATATTTTGAAATTGCCTCTTGAGAGAACCCAAAAGCTGAGAACCCCACGCAAATCTCCATGACACTTTGTGGCACATTTAGCAGAAATTTTAACTATAAGCCGTTGATTAATAAATAGTGTTTGGATAAAGAATATTTCTCCAATTGTGAAACTACCTGTCTTTTCAATGTTCTATCTTGATGAAAAGAACGCAAAATTCACTTAGATAACTTTTTGAAGTTAAGATATATGTGGCATTCTCTTTCTCTATTGACCTAATAATTTTATGTCATAAAAATTAAAATTAAACAGAACGAACTTGACAATGACTAATTTTTCAAATAGTCTATATATTTTATGCCATTTCCTATCTACAAAAACTCAAGATATTTAGAGTAATATCCTCAAACCCAATATTTTGAGCCCCTTTTTGCTGAATTTGTCCATTGCCAAATTTCTCCTTTTAAGTGTCTTTCTGTTGCTTGAGGGGCCCATAGATATAGGTTGTCTCTGTTTGGTTCTGTTTGATGTACCTTCTTCTCCTTGTTTTTTCCTCATCCATATTTCCCACATCAGTTTGCATTCTGTTGCCTATTTCCTCCCAAACCCTCTTGATAGTCACTACTTCTGGACATCTGTCACCATTATCTTCCTCCCCTCCTTAGGCCAGAAAAGATCCAGCTGCCTCTGGAGAAAACCTATTAAGAAGAATTTCCCACCTAAGACCTTTCAGCTATTTAAAAAGTTAGTTCTTTTTTCTCTAATTTCTACTTCCCAGAGCAAACAAATACCTTGAGATGGGACAGGCATATTTTTGCAATTTACCTAGAATGTTGTTTCCTATAGCAACTTGGTTTTGTACACAGAGTAGTCCACACTGCCAACCTTTTTATACTCATGGCACTTGTAGGAACACCATTTCACTTCAACCACCTTTATAAACTCACAGTTCATCAGACACTTCAATTCCTGTCTGAGTCACAGTTTGTGAAATAATTAAATTTCTCTGGACCTCATGAAATCAAGCTCTACATGGAAATTTACTTTGAGGCCCAGAACATTCCACAGGAACTTTGCCTGGTGTATAAAATTGATCTCTAGGGGAAGATGGAGCTAAGTCTACAGGTCCAGCACTTCCGTTTCTTAACCAGTTCAAAATACATTTCGCAAAGGCAAAGACTTCCATGTAAGTGGAAGACTGTCCGCTTATTTGCTTCTAGAATTATGTTAGGAAATTCTGCAGCTCTTTCTCCCCTTCCTCTATTTTCTTCCCCCTTATAATTCATGCCCTGATTACTATTCCCTAGACAATAATAATATTTTCTTACTCCAGCTCTGATTGTAGTCATTCCCATTTAACACTCTCTGAACACAAAATTATGACCTTGTCATTTACTATTTAAAAAGAAAACTCCTCAGGATCTGGCAACAGTTACCTGGTTACATGGGAATCACTGGGAAACTAACTAAAAATACAGATTTCCTGACTTCACCACCTACTAAATGTGAGTCTCTGGGCAGTGTCTCTGGGGGAATGTGTGTTTTAAAAAGCTCTCTAGGAGGCTCTGCTTAGCAGAACTAGTTTGGGACCCACTGGCCTAAGTGGTTAACCCAAATTGCTCAGGCTGACACCAGGGCAATCTGGCAATGGATTATTTGGATTTATATCCTAAAAATTTGTATTAGACCCTACAGTTGTTGCCAATCCTATTTCTTCTCTTTGGATTTTCTCACCTAATTACTTTGGTAACTTTCCTAAACTCATGTCATTCTCTTAATTCTTATCCAATTTGTCCACACTCTGATTCCTTCCACTTTCCAAAAGAAGAGGGATCAAAGGTGAGCCCTCCCACAGCTTCTGCCTTCTTTTACCTATCATCCTTCCCCTTTTTCTGTGAGAAGGATCCCTAGTTTTGTGGAAGGCTCATCTCTTCACCCCTCGATGCTATTCCCTCAGGTCTTCTCAGGTTGGTGCAATCCACAAGCTCATGGTAAGAGGAAGCTCATGCTCTCCTCTCTCATCCTTGAAAAGTCCTGAGGCTCTGCACAAACCTCACCTCTCTTCTCCCCTTCACACTAGGTTTCCTGAACCAATAGGAGTCCAAGACAAAATGCCATCTCCTCCTGGAAGAACTTATGGTTATGCTCGGCCTGGGTCCCCACCCTTAATTCTCAGCCCAGGTGGTCCAGCTCCTGGTCCTACTCTGCAGACTACCTGTTCTCTCTGGTTTCCCAACCCACCTTTCAACTTCTATTTACTCATCTTCTGAAGTCATTGGTACAACTGTACAGTTCCCATCTCCCTCTCTACTTCAGCGTCTCTGACCCTTCTCTGCCCAATTCTTATAACACTCAATCTTTACTCTCTGGTCCTCCTAGATATTTCTCTTAGTCAACATCATGTTTGTCCAAGGTCCTAGGAATCAGCCCTTTGCTCTCTTTCCTGGATCCGCCTTCCTCCTTAGAAGATTTTGCCCAGCCCAGACCCTCCACCTCAGCTTGGAATCCCTACTATACCCGCCCATGAGAGATCTGCCCAAACCCCTCAAGCTGTCCAACCCAACCATCTCCCCCAAGGGAGTTTCTTCTCTGCGTGGCCTGCAGCGCTTGGAGGGCAGCATCTCTCCCTCCTCGCTGCCCCTCAGTCAGTGGGCAGGCCTGATAAGCCCTGATGGTGTGTATCTCTCTCCACCCAGCCCTCCCTCTTCATGCTCAGCACAGTTCACCTCCTTGCCCTCACTCCCACAGAAGGCTGACTCACCCGCATCGATCCCCAGCACTCAAACCCCTTCACCGCGCCCCTCCCCGCCCCGCATCCCCACGGGGCTCGAAGCCCAGCGGCAGCCGCGAGCCCCGCCCGGGGCCTCACCTCGGCGCTTCAGGGTGAAGCCCTCGTCCAGCTCGTAGTTGTATTTGCACACAGTGTCCACCTCGGCCCGCCTCCGCTCCAAGAAGTCCTTCTGGCTGTTCAAGTACTCGGCTTGCTGCCGCCCCAGCTCGGTCACCGCGCGGAACTCCCCGACGTCGCTGTCAAAGCGCACGAACTCCTCCAGGTTGTAGATGAGTCTGTCCACCAAGCGCTGCGTCCCGTTGAAGGCGTAGCACTCCTGCAGTTCCAGGAGGACGTAATTCTCTGCGGGGAGAGGACGGCGCTGAGCCCGGCCGCGACTCCCTGGGGATGCGACCTCGGCCACCTCACGACTCCCTCCCCAAAACCTCCTCAGCCTCTCGGCCAAGCCCAGCACCCGCCCGCTCGCCCCTCGGCTTCGGTCAGCGCTGACTCCAGGATCCAGCGCCGTCGCCTCCGGCCGCCCGCCAGCCCGCAGGGCCCAGTGTCGCGGGGAGACCCCGGCGCTCCGTGTTCCTGAGCCCCCTCACTCCTCTTCAAGGATTGCCGCTAATGTACAAGGTAGTAACTCTTCTTCCCACTCAGCGTTAAATCGTAAAATAGTATTTCTTTTTTCTAACAGCGAGTTCTGGGGTCTTAAGCGGGTCACCCAGGCCTCGGTGTTTTCCTATCCGTGACCAGAGGGTTCACTGAATAAACTGTGACTCACTGCTAGAGGGGTGACTTAGTGATCTTTGGGGAGGTGCGGGCATACTGAGAAGGTCATCTATTCTGCAGCAGATGGGGCAGGAGGAGTAGTTCACATGAAGTCACAGGAAAGAGCAGAACTTCACTAGGACAGAAAGTCCTTCAGGAAGAGAAACTTCAGGGGCAGAAGGAGCTGGGGAATGGAGAGTGGTGCTGCCCTTCCTGTTGGTGCTCCCTAACCTACATTGCCATCCTGGAGACACCCTTGACTCAAATGTGACCTGTTCCATGAAATCTTCCCTTATTTCCTTTTCTTCCAAAACCAAATACTCTTTCCCCTGTGCCACTATCTTGTATATATCTTAATCTACTCTGGCTTTGCATGCGGGAAATGTATAAATAATTTCCCTAAAACTTTCTTAAATAATAGTATAAGAAAGCCTTCCTCTCCTGAAAGTTAATGTATCTTTTTACCTTTCAAACATGGCTATGGGAAGACCTGATCTCAAAAGGCGTGGAAGGTACTTTAGTCATTGAAAAGCACCACAATCACCAGAGACCTATGAGGGTAGACTCCATTGTTTCTAGAGGCAGGATTTTGAAGGTATGTTTTCCACAGCAGAGTTGTCCTTCCAATTGGTACTCCCACAACAAGTGACTAACAAGAGCAAGTTCTGCCTCCCTTCTCAGCAAGTGGACATGATATAATAGGAGAGAGTTCCTGGGACTGAAGGCGGTGGGCTCAAGGGATTCAAATATGGTTACCCCTAGAAATGAGGACAATATATCTTAGAAAGATTCTAAGAGAAGTCTCCTGCAAAGGAAATGTGGAAATTAGTAGAAAACTAAGATAGCTCCTTCATAGCCCTCCCTCCTATGGTGGGGTATAAATTTGGACTATAAGTTTGGAAGCATCCTGAGAAAATGGGATCACAGAAGCCATAATATTATACTAGGCAGAGGCAGGCAGTGTGGGGAAGAGGTCTTTCCATTAGCTGCTCCTTCCTTGGCTGTCTGGTATTCTGCAGTAATCCTTTCTTACACACCTACACATCCTCCTTTCATTCTTCCTACAAATCTCAATTCACTCTTGTACTCTAATCAAGCTCTTGGAAGTTTGCATTTATTACCTTCAACAAGAATGCTATGGGAGTAGAACCCATTCCCTTTCTCTTAATCTTGCCATCACCTTCCAATGGTCTTGGCTTTTACCCCACCCTAGGGACAGTAAGGCACTCTCCTTAAGCACTGAATTGACAGGGTGATCTGGGTCCCCTAAAGGTCGTGATGTGATATGAGAAGACACAGGAGGCTGATCCTGCTGAATGCTCTCTGGAAACCTTGTCCCTCCTAAGTTATTCCAGACCCCCTGGCCCATCTTCTACAACATACTTCTCCTTTGGCATTGCTCCCCTGTACACTGTCCTTGTGTCCCTGGAGAGAGAATGGGTTGGCTGGATAGCAATGGGGAGGTTAGCCTGATTCTCTAGCTGGGAAGGAAGGACATGGGATGTGGCGGGAACCTCCATGGCCTTTCTCAAAGTCTGGTCCCCTAAAGGGAAATGCCCTTGGGAATGTTCCCTGAGCCAAGACCTCCAGGAATAGCCACTTTGCTCTTACCTGGAGTGGCCCTGCCCTGGACCATGGGGTGGCTCAGCACCATCAGTAACACCGTCAGAGCTGTTGTCCAGGGGGTCTCAGGGGCCTGCAGGACCATCCTAGAGCTGGAAGAGGCTGGTGAGAGAAAGTAGCAGTCAGGGAATCAGGGACTCACTGAACAGAGCTCCTGTGTGAAATATCAGAGACCACGGAGCAAAGTAGTCTCCTCCAACCCTGGGACTGGACAGACTCTGAGGAAAGAACCAATGAGTAAGAAGCTTTAGATGAGTCATCATTCACTGGGCAGACGGTTAGTGTGAAAGGTCTGACACGATGCTCTCAAAATAATGGAGGGAGGATAGTGATCCTCAGTTTACCCAGTTGAATAAATCATGAGGTTTTAGGAAATTCTGTGTTTTCTTTGCTTTGAAAGTGATCTCAACTATTTTGTTGCTCCTTCTATATGGATTATCATTCCCCCAACCCTGACACTTCTCACATACCCACAGGCCATGGGATGGCATGAATACCATCTTAGAGTATAAAAGGTCATTCCGTGGTGTGATTTATGGAGAGGTTATAGTGCCCATCCCAGACAACATGAGTCCTAGAGTCCATCTGCCTTGCCTTTGTTTAAGGAGGTGTTTAGGATTATCAGAATTCATATTTTCTTTCCCCTAGAAGCATGTTAGTTTGAGAGGTATGGGGACCTAGGGTGCCCCCCATAGGAATGTCATCAGGGTCATCAGGGCTCAGTCTAGGGTCCTGGTAGTAGGTATGTAGCTGTACTACCAAGTAAGTATGCAACTTAGAGGATATTGCTTTTTCGGACTTCAATTCTTTATCTTTTATATGGGGCTGATATCACCCGCTTTTACAGCAATACTCTTAAGTTCAAATAAAATAAATGTATCTGAAATTGCTCTGGAATAGTAAAGTGCTGGAAGCCATCCGTGAAATGCGTGAGGACCTTTTTCAGCCAGTGAGGGGGCAGATGTGGCATTGGGAACTTCCCATGGCAGTCCCACAGGGGT
This sequence comes from Urocitellus parryii, assembly GCF_045843805.1. Lineage (NCBI taxonomy): Eukaryota > Metazoa > Chordata > Mammalia > Rodentia > Sciuridae > Urocitellus > Urocitellus parryii. Next base: position 116,908,185 of record NC_135538.1, read on the forward strand.
AGACCACCTGGTGCAGGTGAATTCCCCCTCTGCTCTGCTAGAAAGGTCCCTGCAGCAGATGGGCCTAACCCACTAGGAACTGAGCAGCCTACCTGCCCACACCTTTAACCTGTTTTGGTGAAGAACTTTCCATAGAATTTCTTTGATGTCTTCGGATATAAATAAAGCAAACATGGGCTCCTTTCTTTTTTTTTTTTATTGGTTGTTCACAACATTACAAAGCTCTTGACATATCATATTTCATACATTAGATTGAAGTGGGTTATGAACTCCCAATTTTACCCCAAATGCAGATTGCAGAATCACGTCGGTTACACATCCACAATTTTACATAATGCCCAATTAGTAATTGTTGTATTCTGCTACCTTTCCTATCCCCTACTATCCCCCCTCCCCTTCCCTCACATCTTCTCTCTCTACCCCATCTACTGTAATACATTTCTCTCCTTGTTTATTTTCCCATTCCCCTCACAACCTCTTATATGTAATTTTGTATAGCAATGAGGGTCTCCCTTCATTTCCATGCAATTTCCCTTTTCTCTCCCTTTCCGTCCCACCTCATGTCTCTGTTTAATGTTAATCTTTTCTTCCTGCTCTTCCTCCCTGCTCTGTTCATAGTTGCTCTCATTATATCAAAGAAGACATTTGGTATTTGTTTTTTAGGGATTGGCTAGCTTCACTAAGCATAATCTGCTCTAGTGCCATCCATTTCCCTGCAAATTCCATGATTTTGTCATTTTTAGTGCTGCGTAATATTCCATGGTGTATAAATGCCACATTTTTTTTTATCCATTCATCTATTGAAGGGCATGTGGGTTGGTTCCACAGTCTAGCTATTGTGAATTGTGCTGCTATGAACATCGACGTGGCAGTATCCCTGTAGCATGCTCTTTTAAGGTCTTCAGGGAATAGTCCGAGAAGGGCAATAGCAGGGTCAAATGGTGGTTCCATTCCCAGCTTTCCCAGGAATCTCCATACTGCCTTCCAAATTGGCTGTACCAATTTGCAGTCCCACCAGTAATGTACAAGTGTACCCTTTTCTCCACATCCTCGCCAGCACTTGTTGTTGTTTGACTTCATTATGGCTGCCAATCTTACTGGAGTGAGATGGTATCTTAGGGTGGTTTTGATTTGCATTTCTCTGACTGCTAGAGATGGTGAGCATTTTTTCATGTACTTGTTGATTGATTGTATATCCTCCTCTGAGAAGTGTCTGTTCAGGTCCTTGGCCCATTTGTTGATTGGGTTATTTGTTATCTTATTGTCTAATTTTTTGAGTTCTTTGTATACTCTGGATATTAGGGCTCTATCTGAAGTGTGAGGAGTAAAAATTTGTTCCCAGGATGTAGGCTCTCTATTTACCTCTCTTATTGTTTCTATTGCTGAGAAAAAAACTTTTTAGTTTAAGTAAGTCCCATTTGTTGATTCTTGTTATTAGCTCTTGTGCTATGGGTGTCCTATTAAGGAATTTGGAGCCCGAGCCCACAATATATAGATCGGAGCCAACTTTTTCTTCTATCAGATGCAGAGTCTCTGATTTGATATCAAGCTCCTTGATCCATTTTGAGTTAACTTTTGTGCATGGTGAGAGGAGGGGATTCAGTTTCATTTTGTTGCATATGGATTTCCAGTTTTCCCAACACAATTTGTTGAAGATGCTATCCTTCCCCCATTGCATGCTTTTAGCCCCTTTATCAAATATAAGATAGTTGTAACTTTGTGGATTAGTCTCTGTGTCCTCTATTCTGTACCATTGGTCCACCCGCCTGTTTTGGTACCAGTACCATGCTGTTTTTGTTACTATTGCTCTGTAATATAGTTTGGGGCTCCTTTCTTTGTTAGAAGCTGGATCCATCTGGTCAGCTTTGCCTGTCTCTGCCCCCTCTGAAAATACTTTCTGTGTTCTGTAGTTATTTTGCTGTACTATTTTTCTTAGCTTTTATTTCTCAGCCAGTCCATCCCACTGAAGGGAAACCTACTCCCTCACCTGTGCCAGATGTGGACGGTAGTAAAGTCCATGGGGAATCTAAATGGACTAGTAAAAAAGGAAGAAAAAAATTTAAAAATTATCAAAAACACTTCCTCCTCCAAAACATTTGATTATGTTGTTTATTGTGAATATTTTTACGAACTTTAAAGAACATTACTGTCTACTTTATAAACTTATAAATGTGAAAATGTGATGCTATTGGAACACAAATTCTGATAAAGAATGTCAAACTGGAACAATCTCTTTAAATAGATATTAAAATTAAATGAAATGCTAAATAAATAATATGTAATTATATATAATATTTAATATATGATCTATAACAATAATTAATAATAAACAAAATAAAAAAGAAATGCTAGCATATAAAATGCAAGAGAAGAAAATAATTACATAAGAATGAGGAGTCAGCATAGAATTGTGGAATTAAAGCTCAGGTTCTTCATAAAAGTTCCTGGGTTGGTCTCCTCTTTGTCACCTATCTGCTACAGATGATTGGATAAATATCTCCTTAGTGTTTCAGTGGACATTAGTAATACAGGTTTGATGTGAAGATTAAATGAGATAATACTTATGAAGCTCTAAAAATGGTCTCTCTCCTTACTAATTTGTTAGTACCTACTTATTATTTGTACATGATCAGGGTACCACAAAATAAGAAAAATATTGACATGCTTCATTATTACACTAAATATTAAATACTTTGTAATCTTACCTATGAATATCAGAAAAATACTTCAAAATAAAAATCTTTAAAATAAGACTAGAAGGGGGGCTGGGGATGTGGCTCAAGCGGTAGCGCGCTCGCCTGGCATGCGTGCGGCCCGGGTTCGATCCTCAGCACCACATACCAACAAAGATGTTGTGTCCGCCGAGAATTAAAAAATAAATATTAAAATTCTCTCTCTCTCTCTCTCTCTCTCTCTCTCTCTCTCTCTCTCTCTCCCACTCTCTCTTTAAAAAAAAAAAAAACTAGAAGAGCAGTTTCTTAAATATGGTAAAAAAAAAAAAAAGGTAAAACAACAACATTACCATTACATGTAACAGGAAAACATTAGAGAAGTTTCTCTTAAAAAGTAAGTTGAAAACAAGGAGCCATTGTTATTAGTACAGTGCTGTATTGGGTATTCTTATGTGAAAAATGAAATAAAATGAATAGTAATCTAAAGGAGAAAAAATGATTTCAGACAGCTTTCACACAGGAGAACTCACATAGTTAGAAACCAGGATACAAGGATTATGTAGAAATTCCATTAACAAAGGTAACCAGGCATAGAAAATACTTAACGATCAGCTTTATTCAAGTTAATTTAAACCTCTAAATAGAAACTATAAAACTTCTACATAAAAAGTTAAAGAACGACATCTCAGACAGGTGGGCCTGAAAGGAAGATTATTTTTATTGGAGAGTACTATTATTTTTAAATCATAGCAGAATGTTTTTGTAAATTTAATAAGCTAACTTTAAAAATCATTCAGGAAAAAAATAGTGGGAAAAATATCAAAAATAATCTGGATCTCTGGGAGAATGCAGGAAGACTAATTCCATCATATAACAGAACTTAATATAAAATATTTGCCACCAGGAGAATGTACGACTTATCTTTTCAAGCCTAACTCTGACAATCAACTCTGAATTGGTGCTCCCTTGGCCCTGGAAATTCTGCTGGCTCCTGGAGTCCTCCACCTCCTCCTGAGCCCCTTGCAGTCTCTCTTTACCTGGCAACAGGCAGAGTCAGCTCCACTAGGTCTCTGATTGGCTAAGCCCAGCTGTGCTCATCCCTCTCCACCCCTTCTCACAATTTCAGTCTATAGAAGCCCACAGTTTCAGAGCTCTTGTCTGTCCCCTTCTGCCTCAGTCCCTCATCACTCTTCCTGTGCTTACTGTCATCGGTTGTGGACCCCACAAGGTGTGCCTGAAGAGAGGATGTTCCAGAACAGAGCTGTGCTCCTGAGAGCCCTCTCCCTGGCTTTCCTGCTGAGTCTCCCAGGAGCTGGGGCCATCAAGGGTGAGTGCCCAGGAAGTGTGAGAGGGTTGATGAGAGCTGGGGGCAGTCAACCTGCTAATTGCCTTAGGAATTAGAGATTTTAGGGTCTTAGCTATTTTCCCCTGAGTCCTTCTCTCTTTATTCCCTTGAGTGATGTTTACCCTTGTTCCCTCTTGCTGTAAGGATCACAATGGATGTGGCAACAGCAGCCACCACTTCCTACACCTATTTAGCTTCTTTCCCCCCTCACACTTCAAAGAAATCAATAAAGATAAGTTATTCTTCATTGAACTTTTTGAGATGAAGGAACTGAAGCTCAAAGAGATTAATACATTTTCCAAGTTATGCAACAAGTCTAAGAGCCGACATTTAAAGGCAGACCATACTCTACAGTCCCCAAACTTCTGCACACAGTGACTTTCTAACTAAACCCTGCTGAGACCCTGCACAGTCTATTGCTCCTGGTTTGCCAGCTTCTGCTTTGTGTGGCTGCTATTGAGAGGCTCAGAGGTGTGGGGTCTGTGTTGGAGCCTGGGAGAGTATTCCTCCCTGTCTTCCAGGATCTCCCAGGATCTCTGTGGGTGATTCATGACTTCTTCTCTCAAGACAGCAGTGTTTCCTGATTTTGTTCCCTTTCCTTCTCCCTCTCCCTTGAGATTTGGGTCCCCAGTGACCCAGGGGACTATTGCTGCTTTGAGAGGTCTAGACTATGGATAACCACAAGGTCTCAACTGGAGATTATACATTATGATGAACGCTCTCGCTCCTGCTGCTGGCATCAGGGTGCATCAGACCTGTGCATGATATTGTCATCCAAAAATGTAGTGATGTGAAGGATTAGAATTTATAACATAAAGAAGCACCATGGACCACACAGTTTAATGTAGGGTGAAGGGGTCCAGAGTTGTGTAGAGGCGAAGAGGAGGTGAGACTACAGGGAAACAGAAGCACCTGCAGCCCTGTTTATGGGCATTTGGATTATTATCAATGTTGTGCTATAATAAACACCATAATGAATATATCTTTATAAAGGTTTGAAGACTTTCTCTTTCCTTTTTTTGTACTGGGGATTGAACTCAAGGGTACTTAGCCTGGGTTAACTGAGCCATATCCCCAGCCTTTTTATTTTTTATTTTGAGATAGAGTCTTGCTAAATTGCTGAGGCTGGCCTCAAACTTTAGATCCTCCTGACTCAGACTCCTGAGCTTCTGGAATTACAGGTGTGCACCACCAGCCCGGCTGTTGTCTCATCTCTGATAGTGATCTCTACCTAGCTTAAGCACCAACCACATGACAAGGTATATACTAGAAGTGGGAGATACCATAGCATGCAATAATTTTTTTGGAACTTCCAGGATAATGTTAAGATTCCCAAGCTTTGTGTGTAAGTTCTGTCATGATCTAACTTCAGCCCGCTTCTTCTTATTTCCTGCTACTGTTTCACATCTGCAGTCAGCTCCAGTGGCACCAAAGCATCTCTAGTTCTCCAAATGCATCCTCTGTCTGAGCAGGCCTGTACCTTAGAACACTCTTCCCTGTGTGTGAGGAGTGACTTTTCCACGGTTTTCTGACTGTCTAAATTCAAGCCATCTGCCCTGTGCCTTATTTGATGGCATCTCATGCACACCAGTATTTCTGCAGTGTCCTTGCTATGTCTTATCTCTTGTCTGCCTCCTTCAATGGATTGTAAGTGTCTTAAGGATAGAAACTGTACCTTTATTTTATTTGAATATTAATTCTCTAACAGTGTTTGTCATATAGTTCACTTTTTAAAACTTTCTTGTTTGAATGAAAATGATATTTCAGGAAAATAATTTGTCTCATATTTGCCTGATCTTAAAACCCTAGAATATGTGAAAGTGTTAATAACAAAGGAACAAACTGGTGCTCAATAATTCTTGGAGGGTGCTGTCTTTGTCTGAGGGGGAACATAAGAATCCTTGTGAAAGAACGTTCTCACTGTCACTATGAGTGTTCAAGTGTTCACATACAGCCCCCCACCCTGGGGCTGCAAACTCACAGAGAAACACCCAGGTTAGGAGGTTAGAAGAGCTCAGCCCTGACACCCCTTTTCTCTCTTTCTCCTCTGTCATTCTAAGCCCAGAATCTCTCATACTCATTGCTTTGTTTGATGATGATAGTTTCTTTTATTCTCATGTCTTTGCTATTTGTTACAAAGTAAATAAAACTAACAAATAAAAAAATTGAATCCTACAGATATTTCAAACACAGCAACACTTGAGTTCCATTTAACACAAAACTAAAAACTAAAATTAAAACAGAAAGTTTGAAACCTATGTCAAAAAATATCTGTACTCTACTTTGGATTTAATATGTCTAATATGAAAAATATGAACAAATCTATACAAACTGCAGTTTCATGTTCTTGAACTAGAACAGAAAATTAAAGACTATAAGGAGCAGTACTATTTGAAGAATGTTTCCTTCTCCCTCTCAATTTTTAAATTTTTTTCCTCCTTTTTTTAAATAAGAAAATAATACTCCTGCTCTTCTATTCCCAAGACTCTAAAAATGGTTTTACATCTGCGGCCCTAGAAGAATTGAGAGCTTACGTGGAAAGAGAAAAATCTCTCTATTAGTTGCATATAGCTGTGTGACCTTAAGCAAGTTGCTTAACCTCTCTGTATTTCCTTATTCATAAAAATAGTACTTTATGTATATGGCTCATACTTGTAATAATTACATAAGTAAAATATATAAAGTATTTAGAATGATGCCTGGAACTTTGAAAGTGCTCAAAAAATGTTCCTTGTTATTGTTCTTATTAAAAATTCTGCAGGGACAGAATGCTAAATCACTAGGAAGATGTTAAATCACTAGGAAACAGCTAAATTTCTCACTAATACTTTTCTCATTTTGTTCTCCATTTCCTTTTATAACTGCTCTTGTCTACCTCATGTTCTGTCTTTTTTCTATGTTACTCCTTCTTCCTCCATAGATGCTTCCTTTGACCGCTTTCCTTCTGGGTTTGTGTATTAATAAAACTTTATTCATTCTCTTACCTCCACCCTGTACATATTCATTTTTACATTTTGTCTCATTTTCTCTATTTCCTTTACACAGCGGACCATGTGTCAATTTATGCCATCTTTGCACAGAAGCATGCACCATCAGGAGAGTATATGTTTGAGTTGGATGAGGATGAGCAGTTCTACGTGGATCTGGACAAGAAGGAGACCATCTGGCGTCTGCCAGAGTTTGGCCGAGCTTTTCGCTTTGATTCTCAGGGCGGGCTGACTAACATTGCTGCAACAAAGTCAAACCTGGATATCATGATAGAGTTCTCCAATCACACCCAGGCCGCCAGCGGTACTGCCTGTCTTTGCTTCTTCACCCACTGGGAAGGGGTGGGAGGCCCCTCTGCCACACAGAATGGGAGACCCAGATGCCCACAGCTGAGGGACCCTCTTCCCCGTGGCTGTGGGCTCCTTCCAGCATAGTCGAGGGCTGCCTGGCCCCTTCCCACTGCACAGGAAGGTCAGCTGAGTGACGCTGGCCAGTGGGATGAGACTCCTGGCTCGGATTCAGGAGCCCAGAGATGTCACAAGGTCTTAGCCTGAGGTAGATGACACCCCCAGGGTGGCCTTTGTCGCTCATCCCAGAGCAGGGCACTCACCAGGTTCTGTCTCCTCCCAGAGCCTCCCGAGGTGACCGTGTTTCCCAAGGAGCCTGTGGAGCTGGGCCAGCCCAACACCCTCATCTGCCACGTGGACAGATTCTTCCCTCCAGTGCTCAATGTCACGTGGCTGCGCAACGGGCAGCCGGTCACCGAGGGTGTTTCTGAGAGCGTCTTCCTGCCACGCACAGATTACAGGTTCCACAGGTTCCACTACCTGACCTTCGTGCCCTCAGCTGAGGACGTCTATGACTGCAAGGTGGAGCACTGGGGCCTGGAGGAGCCGCGCCTCATCCACTGGGGTACGGAGCCTCTTTCTCCTCCTCACCCTCCACGCACCCTCTCCCCCAGGACCTGTGCACAACCCCCTACCCTCTTACCCTCCCAGGCCACCAAATGGTCTATAACCTTCCACACACCCCAGACCAGGCCCACCTTCATGCACATCCTGACTCCAAATCATCTCTCCCCAGAGGCCCAGGAACCGGTGCAGGTGACGGAGGCAACAGAGACTGTGGTCTGTGCCCTGGGCCTGGTGGTGGGCCTGGTGGGCATCATCACGGGCACCGTGCTCATCTCGAGGGCTCTGCGTTCCAGTCGTGACCCCCGGGCCAGGGGACCCCTGTGAGTGACTGTGGTGGTGGGGACTCTTCGGATACAGTGAGAAGAAAAGGGGAGGGAGCCACTCTCTGTTGTATGTAAGGAAGGAGGGACAGGTAAACTGATCAGGTGTACATTGATCTCTCAAAAGCATCCAGCTATATGACATTGACACTTTATGGAGTACTTAATATGCTCAGGCACTTACATTTTAAAACTCATTTCATCCTCACAAATACTCTTATGAGGTAGGTATTATTGTCATCACTTAATCCCTGAGAAGTACTCACGTGTTCTCATATACACAGGGGATTAAGCAACTGACCAGGGTCGCACAGCTAGGAAGTTGTGAAGCTAGCATTCAAATCTGGAAGCCTGGATTCAAAGCTGTTGGCTTAATCGCTGCCTAATATTTCCTTTTTAATGAGGAAATAAACAGTCCCAGTTTGGTCTAGTAGTGGAGCACGATCCATATTCCTACACGTAATTACAACATGGTGTGATCAGTGCCTAATGACCTTCTCTCTCTGCTTGGACTCACAGAATGGCAAAGTTCATATAAAAATTCCCCTCCTGGGATTCATAGTTTTTAATTCATCATGACTCTTTCCATGTTTTATGAACTTATCTATTTTTGTAATTCTCTTTTCATTAAATAGTGATATTTCCTTGATGGTGACCACACATAATGCCTTATCATTATTGTTTATTCCGGACCCCAGCTGCAAAGGGTTAAGTCACTCTACTGCTCAGTTCACACACATGCCATCGTGGGTACCTCTAAGCTCTCTCTCTCTTGGTTTGTACCTTCAGTCCTCACTCTCATATCTGACCTTTTATCCCCACCCATAGGTTGAACATCGTAATAGATTCAATGAGTTCCTTTTATTTATATATATTCTGTATAACAGAGTAGTAATCAGTGTATGCTCATTTTTTAAATTAACCAAATGACCTTATATTGCACATCTAACTTTGTACATCAGTCCATTGCTTCCACCTGTTCAATAGCGTTCTATTCTGTACATTCCCTTTCTGTATTTCTTCTGGGATACCTCGCTTACCTCTGGTTTGTACAATGGCAAGCAATACTGGTATTATTTTCTTTCTTTCCCCTGCTCCCTCCTTCCCTCTCCCCCTGCCCCCTCTTTCATTCTGGGATTGAACCCAGGGGAACTTTGTCACTGAGCCACATCCCCAGACTTTTTTATTTCTTTTATTTTGAGATAGGGACTTGGTAAGTTGCTGAGGCTGGCCTCAAAATTTCGATCCTCCTGCCTCAGCCTCCACTGTTGCTGGGATTATAGACATGCACCACTGCACCCAGCGTTACTTGTATTTTATGAACCTGCATCTCTGCAGTGTATCTACCCTAGAAAGGGTTTGCAAGGTTATTGGAGATGGAACTCCTTTACCTGACTAAGTAATTTCTACTCACTCGTCAGAATGGCTATACTAATTTGTATTTCCTTTAGTAGTATCAGAAATTTTCTGTAGCTCCTAAATCCATAACAACATTGTACATTATCCAGTTTTCTGATTTTGGCCCATTTATGTGCATGAAGGAATATGTGTATCTAATTACTTCTAATTGGGACTCTTAAATGCCTGTTAGCCCCTATTCTATAAAATGCTGGTTCACATCCTTTGTCCACTTTGGTCCTGTTGGCTTTTTTTATTGATTTGCAGGAGATCTTTCTATAGTCTTGCTAGTAGTTCCGATCAGTTTTAAAAAATTGCAAAATTTCCTCCCCTAATCTGAATTCTGCTAACTTCCTCCTTGACTTCTTTCATTGAAGAGAAATCCTTAATATGTTATAATCAAATCCATCAGTACTTTTTTCAGTGTTTTTTTTTTTAAAGAAGTGTTGCTGGGGCTGGGGAATAGCTCAGTTGGCAGAGTGCTTTGCCTTGCATGCAGAAGACCCTGGGTTCAATCCCCAGAACCACAAAAAAAAAAAAAAGGAAGTGTTCCCCATACTGAGGTTTTAGGTAGTCTTAAAATAGCTTCTATATTTTAAATTTCACATTTAGTTTTTAAATTAATCTGGCATCCCCTTTGTTTTTGATGAGGACTTTTATTTTTCTCTGTATGGTAAGCACGGTTCCCAACTACTTTTCTCCATAATAAGTTTGCGCTGTCCCCTTTATCATAGTGCAAGTTCCCATTGGGTTTGTGCTGAGCTCTATTTTATTCTGTTGTTTTGCCTTTTATGTGACAGAGTCCTAATGTTAATTACTATGACACTGTAATGTGTGTTAACATTTGGTAGGACAAACTCCCTCCCTTTTCATTTTCTTTGTAAAAACACTTTTTTTTATTGCATATCAGATTTTACTCTGGGGCGAAGTCCTCCTAGGTTACCCAGGGTGGTCTCAAACTCATGCACTCAAGCAAATTTTCTCCTTCTGCCTCCCAGAGAACTGGAACTACAGGCATGGGCCACTATGCACAGTTGGCATATAGGTTTTCTTTTCTTTTTGGTACCAAGGATTGAGCCCAGGGGCTTTTAACCACTGAACCACATCACCAGCCCTTTTTCATATTTTATTTAGAGACAGAGTCTTGCTGAGTTGATTAGGTCCTCATTAAATTGTTGAGGCTGGCTTTGAACTTATGATTCTCCTGCCTCAGCCTCCCAAGCCATTAGAATTACAAGCATGTGCCACCATGCCTGGCTTGCATATAGGTTTTAAATTAAGTTTATCAAATGTCTCCAAAATTTTCACAGGAATTTTTACTGAATTAGCATTGAAGTTATAGATTAACCTGGGGAAAAATTTGGCATCTTTAAAACATTAAATTATTTTATTTGAAAAGCATATAATACATCATAATTTATTCAAATATTTTCTTATAGATTTCAGTAGAATTTTTAAATGTCTTTAATATGGGCCTTGTTTCTTCTTCTTTCAATGAAACAGTCTTTTTTTTCCTCTTTCAGTTATTTATTTATTTTTATTTATAGTTTGTGTTCAATGCAAATTAATTCTATAACATGATAAGTTACTAAGAATCAAGCAAAAATACACAAACACAATATTCAATCCAAATAGACGTACAGCAAATTCAACTAATGCTACACCCAAAAATACATAACTCACAAAATATCAAAAGAGAAGTTTTCAAAGCCCAGGGGAAAAACCATAGAGGCAGAAGAATGAGAAGAAAGTTATCACATAAGCTAAGGAAGTAAAGAATTTCAGGAAGAAGGAAATATGGAGTAGTTTTAGGTGCTCCACGGGGTCATATTAGAAAATATACAGTGGTTCGTTTTGAAACTGTTCAAAGAGAAGTTTCCCACAGTGTGAGCAATGATCCTTCCTTCATTGCCATCATTCCAGAGTTGAGCTTCTCTGGCCTCAGTAATGTGGTCCTTCTCCTTGGGATATTTTGGTAACTTGAAGCATATGGGATGCCACCAAACTCAGCTGGGGCTTAGGGATTAAATTCAGTCACCCAGGAGTACTCCTTGTCTCCTAACTGCTGCTCACCTGCAGGACCAGGGCATGTGCAGGGATGACCACTTTCTCCCTGAACAGAGTAGAGGAAGGGGAGGTATAAAGGGAATGGGGAAGTTGGGTCTGAGCTTAAAGTCCTGAACCCAAGGATGTCAGGAACTCTGTGTATCTTGCTGCAGGTGACGAAATTCCTGAAAAGAAGAGGACTTCGGAGAGATCCGAATTCCAGCTGCCCTATGGATGCTAGTCTCAGCTTTCCCTCTCAATTCCTGTGCTCACTACACCACTGATGGACTTTCTTGCTGACCCTCAAATTCTTGTTTGTGGCCCTAAAGCACTTAGCCCTTAGTTCCCAGTAAGTAGAAGGTGATGAATATATGTTGAGATTTTTGTAGCACTGACATGGAGATGATCTCTTCAGTGGGCTCCATGTCCTCTGGTCTCCTTTGAAAAACCCTTCACTGCCTACTTCCTGCAACTATCTCAAGATCAATAAACTCTTTAATGTTTCAGAGCTGGAATACTTTTGAGTTCTTCTTGCTGGAAACCTTGGACCAGGCTACATATGTCTAATATTTTATGAAAATGTGGTTTCTGAATTGGGTTTACGGATGTAGTAGTTATTGAAGGTCTAACCTCACCTGGGTGGAAGGGTCTGAGAATATTGATTTAGCCCTGAGGGGTTATTCCTACTACAGAAGAGGGTGGATGGAGAAAGTGTATTGGGAAATTTTACTTGGATGAAAATTTGTGTGGATATAGCTTGAAAATTGCAGGCTCCAAGGAAAGATTGGTCAGTATGGATCAGGATTTCAGGGAGATCTGGGGTGCACTCACACACAATCCCTGAGCTTCTTTCCCATGGCTAGATTCTAACTATAGTGATTTTCCATGGAGAAGGATTTTCATACAATAAACTAAGAGACAAGAAATAAAATAAAAACATGCCCTCATTCATTCCAATTTCTACCTGCTATAGTCACTCCATGAAGGAGAGCTTAGATCATAATTAGCAGAGTCTACAGTCAAGGATTTGAGAAGACCAGGGCTGATCATGAAGAAAAAAAAAAACCCTTATTTGAACAAGGATTTTGTTTCTTTAGGGAATATTTTCTAGATGATAATGTGGAAAAAGAATAGTAAAAATGCAGATAAACATAAAAGTTTTCTATTTCTCATTTTAAATTTTTGAAAAAGAATTACTAATATATGTGGGAGTTTATAACATACCTAGAAATAAAATGTATGACAACAACAGCACATAGAATAAGAGGAGGAAATGGAAGGGCAGTGTTGTGCTCTGTAGAGTGGCACACCAGTGTTTGAAAGTAGGATGGATTAAGTTAAAGATGAATATTTTAAATACCACAGCAAATACTAAAAAAAGAGATATAACTAACGAATCAATGGAGAAAATAAAATGGAATAGAAATTACTCCCAAAACAAATAAGCAAAAGAAGGAAAACAGAGAGAAATTGTAAGATGGTACCATTGAATATAACCATAGTCTTAATTGAATTAAATTGTGCAAAATCTAAATACTCTAATAAAGGACAAAGATGGTCAGAATGCACACACAAAAATTATAGGCCAACTGTATAGTGATTATGTGATATTTATTTAAATAAGAAAACAAAGATAGGTTTAAAAAAAGGAGTGGGAAAATAATGCTAACCATGAGAATGTTGGTGGCTATACTAATGTCAGAAATATAGAATTTCAGAATAAGGAATATCACCATGGATAAAGAAGGACAGTTCATGATGACAAAAGGATACATTTACCAAGAACATATAATAATCCTAAATGTGCATATATATAAATAAAAACCTCAAGGCTCATGACACATAAATGATAAATATGAAAGCAGAAATAGGAAAATCCTGTTATATTTTAATATTCCATCATTATTCTCCCAATAAATAAACAAAAAAATCACTAAGAATATGGAAGATTTGAGCACTATCAACCAACCAATGTGATCTAATTGACATCAACAGATTATTCCATTCAATAACAGGAGAATACACATTATTTTCAAGTGTACATAAAACATTCCACATGGTACGCCATATACTGGATCATTAAAAAAAAGTTCATAAGCCTATGATCCTAGCAACTCAGGAAACTGAGGTAGGAGCATCTCAAGTTTGAGGCCAGCAACTTATTGAGACCCTCAGCAACTTAGCAAGACCCTATCTCAATATAAAAAATTAAATGGGCTGGACATATAGCTCAGTGGTAAAAACCCCTGGGTTCAATCCCTAGTACAAAAAAAAATAGTCAATAAACTTAGAAATGTTGAAAACATAGAATACATTCTCTGACCACAACAGAATTAAATTAGAAACCAATAACAGACAAATATCTGAAAAAAATCCCAAATGTTTGGAAATTAATAATCACACTTAGAAATAGCACCTGTGTTAAAATTTATCTAAAGAAAAGTTAGGAGGAAAATTAGAAATACTTAAAACTGAATGAACCTGAAAACACACTATGTCAAAATCTGTGTGAATGTAAGTAGAGGACGATTTATAGCTTTACATGTTAGAAAAGAGGAAACTCTAAAAGTCAATGATCTAAGTTCCATTCTTAAAAAGTTAGAAGAGCCAAGCAAACCCATGTGTTATACCTTTTGTCTGTTGTTATAACAAACATCTGAGGCTGGGCACCTTATAAAGAGATATATTTAGCTCATAGTTTTGGAGGTTGTCAGCTCAAGGTTGTCAGCCTTTTCTGTTCTTCCTCTGACTATACCAAAAAATGGTGGAGAAATGGAAAGGGAGCTGGCTGTGTGGAGAAGGGACCACCTGGTGAGACACAGGAAGCCAGAGGCCATGGAGGGGCCACTCTTGCTTTTTTAAATAAAAACTCACCCTCATAAGAACTCACTCAATGAGACGTCCAGAGAGCAATGGCCTCACTGAACTCACCATTTCCTATTAGGCCCCACCTGACTGGGGACTAATCCTCAAGCCCAGCAACTGCAGGACACAAACCACATCCAAATCAAAGCAACCTAAGTTTAATAGTAAGAGCAAACCTAAATGAATAAAAAATGGACCAACAATCGAGAAAATTAACAAAACCAAGCATTGGTTCTTTAAAAGGCTCCATATATTGATAAACCTATGACTAGATAGTTCAAGGGAAAAAAAAGATTCAAGTCACTAAAATCAAGAATTAATTTAGTTGGGTATAAACTCAGAAGTGGGATAACTGGGTCAAATGGTGGATCCATTCCAAGTTTTCTGGGGTATCTCCATGCTGCTCTCCATAGTGGTTGCACCAATTCACAGTCCCACCAGCAATGTATGAGTGCACCTTTTCTCCCACATTCTTGTCAACACTTTTTGTTGCTTGTATTCTTGATAATTGCCATTCTGACTGGAGTGAGAAGAAATTTTAGAGTAGTTTTGATTTGCATTTTTTAATTACTAGAGATGATGAACACTTTTTCTTATGTTTCTTGATTGATTGTATTCAGAGAAAAAAAATGTTCCCAACAAAATGATTAGGAGCAAGTGTTGGAACATCTAGATGGATGAACTTGGCACACATCCTCAAGTGAAGTTGGAGTCTATAGACTAGAGTTTTCTGGGGTGTGATGGCTGATACCAAGAGTATGAGTAAGATCTGAAGGAGGAAGATGAGCATACATATGTCTCCACTTAAAGATGAGAAAAAGAGAAGTACAAAAGGACAATACATTTTTCCTGCCTTGGCATTTGGTAGTAAGTAGGATAAAAAAGAAAAAGATATGGAGCAAAAGACCTTTTATTGGGGCTGGGGATGTGGCTCAAGCAGTTGCATGCTCGCCTGGCATGCGTGCAGCCCGGGTTTGATCCTCAGCACCACATACCAACAAAGATGTTGTGTCTGCTGAAAACTAAAAATTAAATATTAAAAAAAATCTCTCTCTCTCCCTCTCTCTAAAAAAAAATTAAAAACATAAATAAAAATTCTTTTTTTTTTAAAAAAAAAAAGACCTTTTATCTATGGGTTTGCCTATCAGTTGGCTAAGAACCAGTAGTTTAAGTGCTTGCCAAACAACTTATTAACATAAGCAACAGATCTACAATAAGGAAGGTGCTATGTATCTCCTCCCATATCCTACTTTGTCCCTAGCAGAAGTCTTACATAGTCAGACACAGATTTTTAAGATTTTAACACCACCCGGACAGTGGCATAAAGGAAAAATGGGAAACAATAGTAAAAATAATTCAAATGCTTGTCATTTGGGAACCTGTTATAGTTTGGACCTTGAGTGTCCCCCAAAAGGCCCATGTGTTAAAAACACAGTCCCCAGGGAAGTGCTATTGGGAGTTCATCGGGCCTCTAGGAGGTGAGGCCTTGTGGGAGTTCTTTAGGTCACTGGGGATGTACCACATTGAAGGGGACAGTGAAACTTGAGCCCCTTCCTCTTCCTCTCTTTTGCTTCCAGGCCATGAGGTGAGTAGTTTTGCTCCACAGTGTACTCCCACCATGAGGTACTGCCTCACTCTGGGTCCAGAACAATAAGGCCAATTGCTCAAAACTTCCAAAAATGTGAGTCAAATTAAAAATTTTGCTCTTAATAAGTTGCCTATTATCTCAGGTATTTTGTTATAGTGGTGGAGGGCTGACTAACATAGGGCCATTAAAGAATCTGGCCAAGTTTGGACTGGAAAAGAGAAAAAAGAAGAACTGGGGCTGGTTTCATGATCTCTGCCTCCAAATATTTGTAACTCAATTATGAAGTTCCTCAAGAACAGGCAGGGGCATTTTGCTTTATTTATGAGAAAAGTGAATTTACATATGTTTAAATATATGATACACCATTGATTGTGTTTTTGAGTAGGATCATCTGCTGCTAATACAGTATAGAGGGAACACATGTATGGCCTAATCAGTTGTGTATGAGAGAAGAGGAGAAGATTCTTCATAAGGGTGACAGAGCTTCAAGCAAGAAGATAATTCCAACCCATCCCCCATTTTACCTGTCTTTCTATGTTTCTTGTCTTTCTGTATTTTTCCCCCTGTCTCATTCAGGGGGTTCATTGCTCAGGTTATCATACACAATCAACTGAAAAAGTCTGTCCCAAGAGGGGCCACTGACTCTGAACTGTCTAGTAATTGTTGAAGCAGGTCTCAGAGTGAGAGGGAAGGGCTGATGGAATGGTTTGGGGAAAGCTGTGACTAAAAGGATCGTTATTATTTCTGTGTAGTGACTTTGCCTACAACCAATGAAAAGGGGGTGTGAGGCACTGTCATGTGTATCCAGCTGACAGAGGTGCTGTGATTTTGCTCTGAAGGAAGACTTGTGGAGAAGGAAGAGGTGTCATAACAGAGATACTATGAATTCTGAAAACAGAAGTGGCGTGGTGTCATGAGAGTTCCTTTTGGAAATGGAATCAGAGGTGTGTGGACAGAGGGGCGAGAGAACTGAGGACCTAAGTGGGTTCTTGGGGAAGATGTATCTTCAAAGGTTGAGAAGATGAAAGAGGATGTCAACAAGATGTAGAATGGTTGCCTCACAGGGGGAGAAGTCAGTACAGCCTCCAGTTAGAGCTGCCTGCTGGGATTCTGGTAAACAGGTTTGCGTCAGAGATGAGAAAAAACATGGAAGGGAAAACTAAAGAGGAAAAATGGAAATAATTCATGGTAAAGGAGACAAAAAAGAAGAAAGCAGCTTATAAGTGCAAAGCCCAATAATGTTCCTCCTAAAGTCATTTCATTCTGATTAAATTGGGAAAGTAACATCATCCTTACTTCATCTTCTAGAGTCCAGTGTCCCAAATCAAATCCATCCCAAATACCGATAGCAGGTTACTTTTACTTAATTGCTATGCTGTGTCACTTCTCTGCTCAAAAACTTTCACTGACTCCAAAGTGCTACTGAGTAAAATCCAAAATTCCCAATTTGGCTCCACCATCTAGACTCAGTCCATATTTCCAGCCTGCCCTCCTTCCACTTCCACACACAGACATAGCAATCCCACCCTTTGTATTTCTTTCTATCATCCTGAAACTTCTTCATGTCACTTACCCTACAGAGCATGCTTCTCTAAAATACCCTGGACCCCACAGCTCTCAGGTTTGGCGTAGGAAAAAAGAAGCCAGTGACTATGTTAGTATCAACTTTCTACCTTCCTAGGCTGTGGCCCATAGACTTTTCCCTTCAAAATGTTTGGAGTTAGTGGCACATTGTCATCATTTCTTATAATGGTTTTAGACTTCATGGGAAATAGTACCCAACCCAAGTGTGGTCAGTCTAACTGCTGTTACAACCATGGTAGGCAGCTTGTAAGATGGCGCCCAGTAATCCCCCCCTACCTCCTGGTGTTCTGTAGTTCCTCCCACACTGTACCAACAGAATACATCAGAAATGATAACATGCTGCCACCAAGTTCAGATTTTAAATGACATTGCAGCTTCTATCTTGGATCCCTTGCTCTAGGGAAAATGAGCTGCTGTGCTGTGTGTGCCCTATGCAGTGCCCATGTAGGATTAGAAGATGACATCCAACCATGTAAGTAAGCTCAGAAGCAGATTCACTGCCCCCAGTCAAGCCTTCAGATGATTTAAAAAAACAAATCATCATGGATTTTTCACTTATATATTTTAAGTATTTACAACTTAGAATATAGAATTTTACTATTAAACATTTATCATATTACTAAAAAAAGTATTCTCCTTTTCTTAAGTACAATTGTTTTGAGAATGGTGGGGGAAAGTATGTGGAAAGAATGATATAAGAAAGGGAAGTTGGGAGAGGGTAAATTCAAGAAAGAGAGATAGAGAGGGAACAGTGAAACTCATGGATCAAATATCAAACTATCATATATCAGAGAGAGAGAGAGAGAGAGAGAGAGAGAGAGAGAGCAAGGAAAAGTTTTTTTAAAAAGGAGAGAATATGTAGATTAAAGGGTCTTGATGCAGAGGCTAACCTACCATTAAACCAAAGAAACTTAAAATTTAGGGCTCTGCTTGCAGGAGTCCTTCTACACAATCATGTATGTCATAAAGTTTGCAAAAAATATGATCATTGAATTGCAGATAGTTTTGGCTGCTGCCTCTTTCTGCTCTGAATTCCTCCCCCATGTGCTTCCTGTGGTTATGTGGTGATGAAGCCATGAACATATTGGGGAATCAGAAAAGGGGAATCTGAGTTAGGGATCCATATGAGATAAAGGAACATATTTATGGTTTGACACTCCACGTGAAGTTATTGCTAGAGACATCTCATGGACCTAGTCAGTGGCACAGATAGATTTTTCTTTTTTGTACAGGGGATTGAATCAGGGACACTTTGCCACTGAACTTCTTCTCCAGTCTTCTCCTTTTTATTTTTATTTTTTATTTTGAGATGGGGCTTGCTAAAGTACTTGTTTCAGTAAGTTACTGAGGCTGACCTTGAACTTGTGATCCTCCTGCCTGAGTCTCCTGAGTTGCTGGGATTACTGGCATGTGCCACTGTGCCTGGCATCACACAGAGAGATTTAAAATTTCCCTGAGTTCAGTATTAATGACCTTAGGACTCTCCATGGTGTCTTTTATGTATTTATTGGTAACCACTGGGCCTTGATGCCTCAACTTAAAGTCATTACAGACTATTATTATCTGCCACCAGTAGTCACTATGTACCACCTTCCTCTCTCATTTTATCTCATTTTTTTCTAGTCATTTACTCTGTCACTCTATTGTATATTAGACCATAATCATATTGAACTTCTTATCTTTATTAGATCAAATACTTGCTAATTTTTTTTGTCAACCTGAAATGGACCTGCCCAATAATTCAGAGGTTATTATTAATTCTTACTTGAAATACTGACATTGGTGACATTACTCCTAATTTGCCACTATAATAGTGAATTTTCATTAATTCTAAGATTATCTATGAATAATGACTACAATATAGTAACTAAAGAGAAATAAAATAATTCTACCTCAGTCCCAGGCACATGGGCACATAACCTATGGCTGACTAACTGTATGCTCCCACCAAGGAGTACCTGTATTTTGCTGTTCAGAGTAGAGTGGGAGGTATGACAGTCATAATATATTCTTTTATTATCTCCCTGGACCTTGGAAGGGAATGTGATACATGCATTCTATTCCTGGAATTGGTCTCGAAGAATTTCAGGTATTGACACCCAGACCTGAAATAAGAGATAATGAAGAAGCAAAGAATAGAAAAGCTGGAGGTTCCAACTCGGTGCCAAGTTGTAAATCAAAAACAATAATATAGACTGACTGCCATTACGGAATAGTTTGAAAAAGATTAATACTCCTTCCAAGGACAACAAGTAAAACCAGGGAAAGACCAAAAACATGCTCGAGAGAGTCAGAGAATTCTCCAGGTAACCACAGCTTGAGGAGACAAGATCATGGTGAGTTCTGATCCATTCTTTGTCTGTCCGTGCCTGTCATACATCTGTCTGCTAGGACTATCAGCCTCTTGCTCTGTCCTAAAAGTGAAACAATTTCTTTAGTATTAAAGCAGCAGTAAAATGTTGGCTCTCTACTCTTGACCTTTTCTTTGCATGATCCTGTCTCTTCAGGAGATGAGACTGATTCATTCTCTCTTTCCCTGTCTCTCTCCTTCCCTCTCCAGGATGATTCTGAGCACAAGCAGCCTCAAAGCTTCACCTCAGGTTGTAATTATATTCCAGGAACCTAAAGAGAGAGTGAAACTGTGATATTTCATAAAACAACCCGTCAAAATTTGTTCATATTGGGAAAATTTTTCATTGGGGTCCACAAAAAATGTCTGAATTTTTTTTAAGTAATAAGAAAAATTAACACATTCCATCCTGGACTAGATTCTTCTTTCTTTCAAAATGTTCTTTAACAGACAACTTGATTCAAATCAAGGATCATTTCTCATGACAAACAACCTTTTTAAACATCAGGATGGATGTGAGCCTTGTATTTTAGGATGGAAGGCAGAAATGACAGGAAAAATATTTTAAAAATTCTTATGTGCACTTGCAATTGTAGGCAGAAAATGAATAATCCCTGAAAGACAGAGAATAGGAAGAATCAAATTTAAGAGGAAAACCACAGCCCAGAAAAACACATTTGCAGAAAACACTATTGCAGAAGGTAAGAGCACAAACTGGTTCTCAACTGAGGTGGTTTATGCCGAGAGCATCATGGGCCTTGGGATCAACTGCAAAGTTATTAAAGGAGGCTGAAAATCAGGAATGCCAGGGGCCAATTCTTGCTCTTCCCCACACTTGTCCCAGCAAGTGGGCAGCAGCTCTTGGGAAGTGTGTTTCCAGACTATAGCATAGAGTGTGGCTATGAAGGAAAGGGTACACACAGGATCAGAAGACCAAGGACCAGGGTACTCTGCCAAGTGGCCATGAAATCCCTTCTTCACTTTCACTGAAAACAAGCTGGAGTACAAATGCCCACCAGTCCCCCTCCTGTCCCCTAAGTGAACTGTGCACACAGGTACAGCAGACCTGTGTGCACAAAGGTGATTCCAACTAAATGGACAAACCTGCTGTCAACAATCACAAGCAACAGAAAAATCCAACCCCATGAAACACAACAAATTCAGTAAATAATAAAAGTTAGATGTTCCTTTGTTTGATTATCCAGTGATCAATTAATCATTAACAAGAAGCAACGTACTCAGGATTTGTGATGCTTTCAGGGGCCCACAAAAGCATGTGAATTTCTTTTTAAGTTATAAGAACAATCAATCCAGCATGGATTACATTCTTCTTTATTCCTGTGCAATTATAAAACATTTGGTTTGTCTGTTTTGTTTTTGGTGCTGAGGACTGAACCTAGGGCCTTGTGTATGCTAAGCATGTGCTCTGCCACTGAGTCACAATTCCAGCTCTGAAATGCAATTTTTATATTTACTTTTATAAAGGAAAAGTCCACACGATCAAAGGTACCTACAGCCTGCAGTCATAATGTGGCTCTGGTCATTCTTAGTTTAATTTTTTTTTTAAAGACAGAGGAGAGAGAGAGAGAGAGAGAGAGAGAGAGAGAGAGAGAGAGAGAGAATTTTAAAATTTTTTTTTGTTTCGTTTTCTGCGGACACAACATCTTTGTTTGTATGTGGTGCTGAGGATCGAACCCGGGCCGCACGCATGCCAGGTGAGCAAGGTACTGCTTAAGCCACATCCCCAGCCCCTTAGTTTAATTTTTATAAGGCAAAAACTAAACAGTCATCTACAGAGACTCTAGAGTATTCATTCACTATCTACCCGAAGTGCTTATATATTCTCTTCCAAGTGGGGGAATTAAGCATAACATTTAATAGCTTTATATTTCCACCTCCCCACTGAACTGTCAGATTGTTGATGGAAGTAAGTTTGCCATATTCATTGTAGAAACCTCCAATTTTGCAGTCATGTATGCAAGTTTTAAAAGTGCAAGAGTTGGATTATAATATGGTGGGTATGGGAGACCATCCTTGCAAGTGACTGAGTCACACTCTCCGGCTGGGTGCTGAGGCGCTCAGTCACAGAAATGTGGCAGAGCTTTCCCCACCCTTCTTGGGTTCAAGGGTCCATGTCTCGTGCATGGGTGTGTCTTGCTACAGCCCCATGCGTGAAGCTATGCTCACCTGTTCCTTTGTAATATAACCCCTTGCCCTGTTTAGGATAGAATCTTCCATGGAAGTGCCTTGTGTGTGTCCCCTTCTCTAACTGTGCCCTTGGGTGTGGCCTACTCAGGTGTCAGTCAACCTGCTGACAGTGACATCATGAAGATAGACTAGCCCCCTGAATCCTGACCCCTTGCCTCATTTGAATAGCTTCTCCTCAATAAAAGGGGTCATCGCTCGCTCTCTTCCTGTGGATCCTTAAGGTCAGAGGAGCCGTCACAGCGACCCCAAAGAAAAAGGTATTTGTGTCTCTTGTGTGGTTATTTTGTGCAGCCCAGTTAGCACAGTTCAACTGGAGTGACCCCTGAGTCTTTTAGTCATGAGAACAGAAACCCGGCAGGTGGGAATATATTATAGTATGCATTTATATATAAGCTGTTAGGAGCACACAGAGAAATACATTGGATATGAGTGTAAGGAAAAGCTTCTGAGAACAGACCCAACTGAATTAATCCTTGAGTGTGAGGAAGGACTTGTAAGGAGCATTCCAATGAACAGAGGAACACCTCCTACCAAATTCACTGACACTGTGAGCTAGACTTGTGAGGAAGATTCCTTAGTTGGAAGTTCATTCAGTGGTGGATATTCAGGAAACAATTGCTAAGCATCTAATATAACTGAAGTTAGTAGGACATAAAAAAAAAAGATGAGAAAGTAGAAATATTTAGTATTTAAACCAGGCAGCAGAGACACCAGCTCTGTCAATGTGGGGCAGATGTTCTCTAGAACAAGAATAAAATAATAGGAGTTCGGGTGAGGTTGAGCTAGCCACGTGCATGCTCCTGCTGGCCAGTGGGAAGGAGACCAGGAGGGAGTGCTGGGCTGAGGTTTGGAGGTGGCCAGTGTAGATGTGGAGGAAGCCACTGGCCTGTCTCAGTTTTCCAGAGCAGAGAAAGAGAAGAGCATAAGGCTGGTGACTTAGCCATAGGTGTGAACTTTGGGACTTAAGAAGGGGACAGATTTTATTTCCTGCTATGATACTTGGGCACATGGGCGGGTCTGAAGGCCTGAGGGAGGTCAAGTCCCCCTTCCACAGCTCTTGGTCCCCCTCACTTCAGAGACTCCAGCCATCGTGACATTCTTCTCTGATGCGACAGATGGAAGGGGACTTCAGGCTTCTGATTGAGGTTGGGGGCAGAATGAGGGAGGGAAAATATCAAGGGGAAAGATGTATTTCAATGCATGTGGAGGTTTGAAGAAGCTCTGTTCCTGTGAGGTTCTGATAGACATTTCTCTCTATCCAATCAGATGTGGGTGGAAGGCAGCATCACTTGTTTCCAGCAGACGAAGGCTCTGAGAAGGCCCATCTGTTAGGCTGTGTATAAAGAAGTTGTGTTCAGGGTGCTTGGGATCTGCGCTTGAGTGTGAGGACAAGAGGAACCAGAGAGTTTCACAGCGTCAAGTGCAGAGGTGGGGCAAGGGGAAATCCAGGCACAGACCCAGCGTTTCTCTGTGCATACCTGGGAAGTCCCTGGCTGCCTCCAAGGAGTCGAGTATGGCTAGACTCTAGGATCTGTTGACAGATGATGAGAATCGACAAGGAAGCTCATCTTAAGGCTTTTTGTCAGTTTTTGTCAGTTAGTAGATGATGGAGGGTTAAAGAAACCACAGGAAGAGGAAGACTTTCTACGCCTAACCTCTTTATAACTCCATCCTCTTCTGAATTTTCAGATGGGGGAAGGGGAGTGTTATGCATCTCCATATTCATGGCTTTTTTTTTTTTTGACACTGAAGATGGAACCCAGGGCCTTGCAATCTGAGCAGCTGCTCTACACTGAGCTACACCTGCAATGCCTGCATTCATTCTTGATTGATTGTGATGGGATATATATATATATATATATATATATATATATATATGATGTATTTTATATTATACATATTCACTTATGCTTCCATAATACACTGAATTGCAACAGCCTTGACCGTTCTTAAATCTCCTATCCTTGGTGTCCAGAGGACAGACACCTGCCTCAGAGCAGATAGAAATGTTACCAGGGTCGGATTTGGTGGAGAGAAGATCCCGTGTTACCCTTTGTATTGGAGAGAGACTCTAAAGAATAAAAGGATTAGGAGAAGGAACAGAAACATTATTCTTATTGCTGTGGATCAATATTATATATAAATATATACAATATATTTATATATATGCTATGTATAAGATATATATATATATATAATATGACATGCATTAATATGACATACAGATATGGGGGGAAGAGAGAGAATAAATTAATTAGTCTGTAGAGGCCTGGTTGGCCATTTTTTGGATTATTTCACCCTGAAACTGTGAGTGGTGTTGGGCGGCTCTGGACCAGGAGTGGACTTCAGGAACTAGATACGTGCATAGGCTGGCAGGTCCACGTTTCATTGCCTCCTCTAGGAACAAGCCTGTACTGCTCTTTTCTCCCTCTCATTGCCACTGTCCTCACTACAACAAAATGAAAGATTGTGGAAAGTTCTTAAGAAAAAAAAAGAAATTCATTGTCTGCATCTTAAATTCCCTGTTGCTCCACCCCGTACTCAGCTTTACTCCCGTATCAGTTGAACTGCAACAGCCCTTGACTATTTTTAAACCCCTTACCCTTGGCCTCAGGAGGATAAACAACTGCTTCAGAGCAGATAGAAATGCTACCAGGAGAGTGTTTGGTGGAGAGAGGACCCATGTTACCCTTCCTATTGGAGCAAGGCTCTATATAAGGAATAGAAGGTCTAGGAGAAGGAATAGGAACATTATTCTCCTTATTTCTGTGGATCAATGGCATAATCCGGGTAATAACTGGCTGCTTTAAAGGAAGGGCCAGGGTTTTTATGAAGTAGACCTTATCAATGACGAATTTGAGTGTGTGTGTGAGTGGTAATGGAAAGAGAGTGAGGTCAGAAGCCTTGATGAATCTATGCTCAGTGTAAGGAAAGAGGAAGGGAGAGATGAGGTCGGTGAAGGTATAATGCCTGGTGGATGTAGGAAGCCAACAGCAGGGCTCAGGGATGAGCACAGGATATTACTGACACCTCCCTGTTGGCCTGGTGACAGCCTTTGTGGTCAGGGAGATGAGAAGTGAAAGGGAAACCCACGCTCAGAGGGATCACATTTCCTAAAAATAATAGAAGGAATAAAGCATGCCAGACAGTCTTAGCGAAAACGTCATCACATGATTTGAGGACATTGGAAAGTCCCTGCATTTTTTAGCCACTTGCATCCTATAATTGTGTTCCAGAGCACTTCATCAGAAAGTCACTCCTTGGGATGAATGTCATTTGCTGATTGTAATTTTTCTTCCTTCTCCTTCTCCTTCTTCTTCTCCTTCTCCTTCTCCGGGGGGATAGAACTCAGGGGCATTCAACCACTGAGCCACACCCCCAGCCCTATTTTGTATTTTATTTAGAGACAGGGCCTCACTGAGTTGCTTAGTGCCTCACTTTTGCTGAGGCTGGCTTTGAACTCGTGATCTTCCTGCCTCAGCCTCCCAAGTGGCTGGGATTATAGGCATATGCCACCACATCCAGCCTGTTTATTATTATTTTCTGTCTCTTCTCTAGATTCAAGTCACACAGACTTGAGTCTCATGTAAATACAGGACACTATGGGCACAGAAATGAAGGACCATGTGAAGAGTTATAGGAGCTAAGATGAAGTATGAATCATTGAAAATTGGAAGGTTTTTCAGTCCTCCAGAGGGATCTCCACTTCCCATTCTGGCACTAAGTACTCCATTAAGTCTAGTTAAATGGGCAAATGAATGGACAGAAGGAGTGAATGAATAAGTATGGGTTTTGTCTTAAGAGATAGAAAGTCATTGCAAAGTAAGATTATGAGACATAAGAAAGGCTTTTTCTAAGACTGTACCCCAAATACTCCTACCCTCTTTTTTTTTCAGAATCCAGTATTGCTGTCCGTTGCACTTAATTATACAATAAGTGTCAATTGATAGATATAAAGTCCCCCATGCAGTAGAATGGGCATCAGAGACACAGAGTTGAGAGAGCAGCTGAACTTTGACCTCTCTTTCCCTTCTACTTACTGCAATGTATAAATCATATCCAGGTATCTTCCTCCTGAACTAGGGTTGAAATGAGTCATATTCAGTTTCTTCTTTTTTTTCCCCATTTTAGGCAAACACAAACTTCTTGTAAGATTTTAAAAGGTGTTATATCTCATGACTTTGGTGGAGATAGAGGGGAATTATTAAAAGAAAATGTGAAAGTTTCAGAAATAGGAAAATTATCCTAAAACTTCATATGGAATTTCAAGGAACCCTAAGTAGCAAAAGAAAAAAAATGTTTAAAAACTCACACTTATTCACTTCAAACATATTACAAATTAATCAAAACTGTGGGGGGTGTGGGGGGCTGGGGATGTGTCTCAAGCGATAGCATGCTCACCTGGCATGTGTGAGGCCCGGATTCGATCCTCAGCACCACATGCAAACACAGATGTTGTGTCTGCTGAAAACTAAAAACTAAATATTAAAAATTGAAAAAAAAACTGTGGTACTGGAATAAAAACATATAAATAGACCAGTGGAACAGAATAGAGGACCCAGAAATAAACCCTTAATTATGTGGCTAGAATACACAATGGGTAAAGGACAATTTCTTCAACAGACAGTGCTGGGAAAGCTAGATATCCAAGTGCAAAATAATGAAGTTGAGGTCTCACCTCACACCACGTACAAAACATTAACTTAAATGGAAGAGCTCAATGTAAGACCTAAAAGTATGAAACTCCTAGAAGAAAACTGGAGAAAAGCTTCATGACATCGAATTTCTTGGATATGACACCAAGAACCCAGGTGACAAATGAAAACATAGACAAATTCAACTTCATAAAAATTAAACGCTTGTGTTTATCAATGAAAAAAAATTTTATTCTACTGAATGAAAGACAGCCTATGGCGTGGGAGAAAATACTTGCAAATTATCTTTTCAAGTAAGAGGTTAATATCCAGAATTATAGAAGCAGTTTTTACAACTCAACAACAAAACAAATAATTTGAACAAAATTTTCAACAAAATACCAGTGAGCTGAATTCAATAGCACATTGATGATTCAATATATCCGAATCTATAAATGTGACACACGGTATTAGCAGAATGTAAGACCAGAACCACATGATCATCTTAGTAGGATCAGAGACAACATTTCACACAATTCAACATCCTTTCTTGATGAAAAAACTCTCGATAAATGGGATGTAGAAGGCATGTAGTGCAACATGATAAAGGTCATATATGACAAACCCACAGCTAATGTCATACTCAGTGATGGAAATTTGTTCCTGTAAGATTAGGAACAAGGCAAGGATTCCCACTCAGCACTTCTATTCAACCTGGTAATGGGAGTTCTAGCCACAGCTCTTAGGCAAGAGAAAGAAATGGAAGGCATTGAAGTTGGAAAAAAAAAAGAAGTTGTCCTTGCTTGCAAATAATGTGATCATACAGAAAACTCTAAAGATTCCATGAAAAAATTGTAAATTAATAAAGTAATTTGATAACATTGCAGGATACAAAATCATAATAAAAAAAAACAATAGTGCCAGGTGTGGTGGCGCATGCGTGTAATCCCAGCAACTCAGAGGGCTGAGGCACGAGGATTGCCAAGTTCAAAGCCAGCCTCAGAAATTTGGCAAGGAACTTGGTGATTTAGCAGTTTAGCTTAGGAGCCACTTAGTGAGTCTCAAAATAAAAAAATAAATAAATAAAAATAAAAGAGGGCTAGGATATAGTTCAGTGGTTAAGCCCCCTGGGTTCAATGCCCAGCACACACACACAAAATCAGCAGCATTTCTATACACTGTATTCATAATAATGAATTAACTTTGAAAAAGAAAGCAAATCATTGAGGTGTAGTTCAGTGGTAGTGTGCAAGAGCTCTGGGTTTCTCACCAGCACCACCAAAAAAAAAAAAAAAAAAAAAATCAGAAAACAATCCCACTTAAAGTTGTTCAAAATAAATAAATAAACTTAGTAGGAATAAACTTAAATAGTGAGAGATGTGCACACTGAAAACTATAAAATATTAAACTTCAAACTTGAAACTGTAAAACTAATGGAAGAAAATGCAAGGTAAAAGCACCATGGCATTGGTCTGGGCGATAACTTTTTGGATATGACTCCCAAAGCACAGGCAACAAAAGCAAAAATAGACGAATGAGATCACATCAAACTAAAATCTTCTGTACAACCAAGGAAACAATCAACAGAGTGAAGAGACAATCTGTAATGGGAAAAATATTTGCAAACCATACATCTGAGAAGGGGTTAATATAACAAATATACAAGGAACTTAAGCAAACAAGAAGCAAGGAAACAAATAGCCTGATTTTAACATTGGCAAAGGACATTTCTCAAAAGAGAAAATAGAAATGGCCAAACAGGTATATGAAAGAATCCTTCACATCACTAATCATCAGAGAAACTCAAATTTAAAGTATAATGAGATATCACTTCACACTTATTAGGATGGCTACTTATAAAAAAAGATAGCAAGTGTCACCAAGAGTGTGAAGTGTTGCGAGTCTCCCGGCTCCAAAGACTAACTTCCCCATCCCCTGAGAAGAGCTGTCCAATGGTGAGCCCTGCTTGCTCACATGATCCTTACCCACCAATCAGACTAGCCCTGCTGGCTCACATGATCCTTACCCACCAATCAGACTACCCTGCTGGCTCACATGATCCTTACCCACCAATCAGACTAGCCCTGCTGGCTCACATGATCCTTACCCATCAATCAGACTAGCCCTGCTGGCTCACATGATCCTTACCCACCAATCAGACTACCCTGCTGGCTCACATGATCCTTACCCACCAATCAGACTAGCCCTGCTGGCTCACATGATCCTTACCCATCAATCAGACTAGCCCTGCTGGCTCACATGATCCTTACCCATCAATCAGACTAGCCCTGCTGGCTCACATGATCCTTACCCACCAATCAGAAAGCACCCCATGTCAACTGTCAAACCGTTCAACCATTAAACTGTCATAACTGTCAAACCATCCCCAGCTCCATAAATATGCAGAACTGTTCCTCAATAAATGGACATTTTCTCTAAGGAGGAGCCTTGTTCGTTCTTTTGTGAAGGAAAGGAAACTGTTGTACACTGTTGGTGTAAATTGCCATAGCATTATGGAGAACAGTATAAAGTTTCCTTGAAGTATTAAAAATAGAACTACCATTTGATCAAGTGGTACTGCTTCTTAAAGAAATTGTGGTGTATACCAATGGAATACTATCCAGCCTTGAAAAAGGAAATCTTGTCATTTACAGCAACATGGTTGAACCCAGAGGAGACATTAAGTAAAGAAGACACAGTAAGACAAATACCACATAATTTCACTTATATTTGTATAGAATTTAAAAACTTTTTTGAATTCACAAAAACAAATAGTAAAATGGTGGTAACTAGGTGCTGGGTTTTGGGGATTCAAGAAATGTTGGTCACCAAATACAAAGTTCCAGCAAGATAAAGAATAGGTTCAAGGGGCTGGGGTTGTGGCTCAGTGGTAGCATGTTTACCTTGAACATGTGGGACACTGGGTTGGATCCTCGGCCCCCACCTAAATAAGTAAAATTTATTACTTTAAAATAAAGATATTGTATCCATCTACAACAAAAAAATTAAAAAGAATATGTTCAAGAGATCTATTGTACACTGTAATGACTGTAATCAAGGACAATGCATTGTACTTTGAAAATTGCACAGACAATAGATATTGAGTGCTCTCACTGCAAAAAAAATGATAAATATGTGAGGTAATGCATGCTAATTAGCTCAATTTAGCCATTCCACAAGGTATACAAATGACAAATCATCATGTTGTGCAAAATAAGTGTGTTTTGTCAGTTGAAAAAAAATCTATTTTTGTTAATTACAAAATCAAATTAAACTGGCTAAAAAATAGATGAAGAATTTGAATAGACAATTCCTCAAAGAAGATACATAAATTGTCATCAAGCATATGCAAAGATGTTCATTATTAGACAAATGTAAATCCAAACCAAAATGAATTGTCACCTCACACCTACCAGGAAGGCCACTACAAAACAAAACAAAATAATCCCCCACCCTCCAAGTAGCAAGTTTGGTGAATATGGGGAGAAACTGGAACATGGCACACTATTGGTTGCAATGCAAAATGGTGCAGCCACTATGGAAAACAGCTAGATGTGCCAAAAAAGGAAAAAAAGGAAAGAAAGAAAACTGCCATATGATTTAGCAATCCCATTATTTCTGGGGCAGGGCCAAGTTCCAGAGAGAAGAAAAATATGTTAAAATAAAACAGCAACAACAAAAAGAAGTTCTTTATGGTGCAGTGGCACATGGCTCCAGTTCTAGTTTCTCAGGTGGTTGAGGCAGGAAGATTACTCGAGCCAAGAAGTTCAAAGATATCCTGGGCAATATAGTGAGACCTTGTCTAAAAAGAGAAAGGAAGGAAAGATGGAAAGAAGGAGGGAAGGAAGGAAGAAAAGTTCTGAAAATTAGTATAGCAGTGCTTTAGTTATTGCTGAATACCAAAGAGTATATGCACTGGGTAAATTCTATGAATCTATGCAAAAACTGACCAGGGAGAGGTAAAAAAGAACAATTCCCCAAACTCACACACAGGCTACGAGGCATTTGAGTACTGATCAGCTAAAGTAAAAAGTTCTAACTGACCATTTAGGAATAAAATATTCCATAGAGTAGAGTTCACTCTAAACTCTTTCTGACAAAGTCCAACACTCTTTAATGGAAGATAACAGAATCCAGGCATTCAACATATATATAAGAAAACATTATTCAGCCATGTTACAACACAAAATTTTTTTCTTTCTTTATTTCCCCCATAGCTTTATTGAGGTAAAATTGAAAGTACAATAAAATACACATATTTAAAGTATGAAATTTTATCAGTTTTGACACATATGTAACCAATACAATCAATATAAGAAGCATTTTCATTACTTTATTTTTAATTTGAAATCATGCAGACTCTTTCCTACATGATTTATTACATTAGAAATCAATCACCTTAAGATATGTAGAACCCCGCTCCCACAGGTCAACTGCTTCAAAATAAAATGGCACACTTAATAAAATATCTCACAGGTCAAGGAAGAAAGCACAAGAAAAGTAAATCAAAAGTGCTTTGAACTAAGTGATAATAAAAGCTTAAAATATCAGGATCTCTGGGATAAAATGGTACTCAGATGAACATTTGTAACTTAAAGAACTTGTATCAGAAAAAAGCTATATTAATAATCAAATTATTTTCAAATTAGGTAGTAGAAAGGAAAAATAAGAGTAAGAGCAGATATATATGAAATAGAGAAGAAATAATACAGCTAAAAGTTGATAAAAATCAAACAAGTCTAATCAAGAATAAAGCAAGAACACAAAAATTAATATCAATGGGAAGGGAACTATCAAAATAACCCTATAGATGCTAAAAATATATTAAAGTAATATTACAATTGCATGCCAACAAATGTGATAGCTTACATAACATGGTCTATATTAGAAAAGGATCCATGTACTGCTGAGAAGAAAGTGTATTCAGTCATTGATGGATGGAATATTCTATATATGTCTGTAAAGTCTAAATTATCAATTGTGTTTTTCAGTTCTATAGCTTCTTTATTTAGCTTTTGGTTGGAGGATCTATCCAGTGGTGACATAGGCATGTTAAGTTTATCCAGTATTATTGTAGAACATAGAATCTTTAAAAACACCATGTTAATTGAAAGAAGTCAGTCACAAGATAACACATATTATATTATTCCACTCATATGAAATATTCAGAATAGGGAATTATATAGAGACAGAAAACAGATTAGTGATTGCTTAGGAGTGGTGAGGATGGGAGGATAAGGGGGAAATTTCATGAAAGACAAAGGGAAATCAGTAGAATAGAGGAAAGGGACTCGGGGAGGGAGGAGGGAAGGAAAAGGGGAAATAATGGGAATGATATTGGTCAAATTATATTGTTATATTGTGTGCATGCATGAATATTGGTAACAACAAATCCCTTTATGTGCAACTATAATGCACCAAATATATATGTGTATATATATATATATATATGTATATATATGTATATGTGTGTATATATATACATATACATACATATATATATTATATATATACATACACATACACACACACACACATATATATATTATGTGTGTGTGTGTATGCCAGGTGTTATGGCGCACACCTGTAATCCCAGCAACTCAGAAAGCTGAAGCAGGAGGATCAGGAGTTCAAAGCCAGCCTCAACAACTTAGCAAGGCCTTACGTAACTTAATGAGACCCTGTCTCAAAATAAAAAATAAAAAGGGCTGGGGATGTAGTTTATCGGTAAAGTACCTAGAGATCAATTCCCAGTCTGCAAAATATTAAAAATAATAAAATAATAAAAATTCTAATTGAATCATGTCTTGCTCACCGAGCTCTCAGCCTAATGTAATGCTGCCAGCCAGGTTGCCTTTATTGGAGTCAGAGCTCAACCCCTCCTGTGACAGGCAGTAAAGCTGGCATTAGGGAAGTGTGGGTATTTGTTTTCTTCAACCTGTCTACTAGCCTCACAATGTTTTATCTGGCTCCAATTCCCCCAGTTTTTCCCTCTGGGTTCCTTCCTTCAAGATAAGGTCATGCAGCCAACAGACCATAAAAGACAGGACCTGAGAGTGGGAAGGGTAAAGGCGGAGGAGAGGTTGGGAAGACCCATGTTTCCCTCTTTAGTCAGCTTTCCCTCCAGCCAATGGGGAGTTAGTCAGAGCAGCGTCACTGGTTTCCAGCAGATAGATGGTGTGGCTCTGGGCTTGGTAAACAGAAGAGAGAGAAGGAATGCAAGAGTAAGCCAAACACTGGTTCTTCTTTTTTTTTCATGTTAACTTTGTATTTTTCTTCCATCCATCCATATTTATTTATTTTCTGAACCATTTGCATGTAAGTTAAAACCCCTGGTTCTTGAAGAAGAGTGATCTAGGTCTGAAAGAGTCTCTTGGATTTGGGGAAGTGGAATCTGCAGTTATGGAGAGCCAGGGCCTTTTTCATGTGGACATAGAGATGGGCAGAGCTGAGCAACTGATTAGTGTTCTGAGAAGGGCCCGGAATGGGCCCCATGGGAGGGATGTGGCTTCTACAGTTGGGGAAAGTGAGGGTAGAGCCAGACTTAGAGCTCCATATCACATCAGCCAGCAGCCAGTAGAACCTCCAGTGAGAGCAGAGATTCCAGAACCTCACTGCACACCATCAGATAAAAACAAACCAAAGCCAAGTAAGCCCAGTGCCGCAGCTCCTGGAGCAGGGTGTGGGTCAGCACCTAGATTTCAATGGAAACTTATAGAGTGAGGAAGAGTGGGAGGGTAAGGGAGGCAGGTGCTAGCCCGGGCCAGAGCCACCGACAGAACACCGCAGGCTGGGTGGCTTTAACAACAAAAATTTATTGTCTCATAGTTCTGGGGGCTAGAAGTCCAAGATCCAGATTCAGGCAAGGTAGATTTCATTGTTAGGACTTTCCCCATGGCTGGCATATGGTGGCCTCTCCAGTGTGTCCTCGTGTGGACTCCTCTCTGTGCACTCCCTCTCTTGGTATAGCTTTCTCTCCTTATAAGGACACCAGTCCCACTGGGCTAGGGTCCCACCCTTATGACCTCATTTAACTTTAGTTACCTATTTAAAGGCCCTGTCTCTGAATATAGTCACATAAAACACTGAATGAAACTACGTGGGTGAGGGGGTGGGGGACATAATTGAGTCCATAACAGAGGGAGAGCTCCTAAAATAATTGAATTTGCAAATAATAATGACTGCACTTTTCAGAAGAAGCTTGACCTTATGCTATGGTTTCCTAGCCATGGCACTATTTATATTTGGGGCTGAATGATCCCGTGTAGTCGGGGCTGTCCTATACATTGTGGAAAATGTATTGGTGTCCTGGCCTCTACCCAGTAGATTCCAGAAGTACTCCATCCTCCCAGTGTGACAACCAAATATGTTTGGTTGATGTTTGCTGACATTGCCAAACATCCCTTCTAGAGAAAAATCACCCCCTTAAGAGATTTTGCTCTAAGCACGGAGTTTCTTTCTTTAAGCAAAAACAAAACACAGAAGAACAGATTTCTCCACAGTTAACTCTACAAGTTGAGCCCCATGTGAGCCTTTGGAATTGTTCTGTTTCTCTCCCTGGTCACTCTGCCTGGACTCACACAATTTTATTCCATGCATGGACGCCTGGCCTGTTTCTTTCTGAGACCCCTTCATGTTGTTGGTAGCAATGTTTTCTTCTCAGTGGCCAAGACTGGCCTGACCCTTAGGAGAAGAGTTTGAGATTCTCAGGGACCTCTCAGCCCAGATGGCCTCCTGGGAGGCTGCCCGGCCCACACTGTGCTGCAAACTATGAAAGGAAAGATACGAAGCTCAATGTGATGAAAGAAACTGCTTTGCTTATTAGGACTCTCCTTAGATTCTGAGGGTCAGCTCTGGGTCACACGTCTTTTGCAGAGGATTAGCAATAGATTGCTATGGAATTTAATCAGCAATCAAACCCTCTTGGGCAACTCTATCTTCTTCTGTGGCCTTTGATTTTTCACGAGCTTATAACTTTCTAGATTCCCAACCCCCTCACACAGGGAGGCTGTGTTTTAGAATGAAAGCTACATAAATGAAAGAAGTTTAAAACACTCAGGAACAACAACAGAGATAATTTCCACCAAGAAAGAAGGAGAACTGTTTGCTCATAAAACTTTCCAGAGAACAAGACACTCAGGCTGCTGAGAAAGAGGGCAGGTGGTTTTAGGGAGGGGCTGCTGCTTTCTGGGCTAGTTTGCATGCAACAGGAAATTGAAAGCAGAACCTGGGCCACTTCATGGAAGGAGGTTTCTAGGGGAAACACTCACTTCTCCATTCTATTCCCTAGCGAACCAATGGGCAGCGTGGGTCTGGAAGTGTCATTTGTGTCCGGCAGACTGAGTTCCCAGGAAGGATCTGCTGCAGACAGACTGGGGAAACGGCTTGGGTGGAAGGAGACTGGTTTTATTTTTATGAACTGCTTATTTTCATCAAGCCAGCACCACATAGAGGTAAAAGCTGATTTTAAATGAACAGATATTTTGCTGATGGGAGAGATCAAACATGTAAAACATTTGTGATTCCATGATAAATCTGCACAGCTAAGGATAGAAATATTTTGTAATCGGTGAGCTATCCCACAAAGACATTGAAATATCTTTTAATTTTTAATTGTGATCAGGTGAGGAGAGCCAAAGCAGAAAAGCGATTCTTTGGAGAGGAAAAGAATAGCCAAGATTAATATTAGAGAAAGAAGAGATCCCTGGCAGAATAAAATTATGGTCCTGAAGAGGGGAGGGAGTTTGATTTTACTCCCTATTAAAGGTTAGAAGACCAGGTCACTGTATTAAAAGGGCCTTTATAGGTGTCTTAGTCCATTTTCTGTTGCTATAACAGAATACTTGAGACTTGGTAATTTATGAAGGAAAAGGTTTATTTGGCTCATGGTTCTGGAGACTGGAAAGTTCAAGGTCACAGTGTTGGGAAGAGCTTTGTGCTACTTCAACTCATGGCAGAAAATGGAAGGGCAAGTGTGTATATGAAGAAGAAGCAAGCAGAGGAGTGGCCCTGCTTGGTAACAATCTGCTCTAGTTAGTGGTAACTAGTCCACACTGTGAGAGAACTCACTCCTACAACAGTGTCACTAATCTCTCTTAATGATATAATCACCTGTCTTTATTTTTATTTTTCCTTTTTTCTAGTACTGGGATTGAACCCAGGCCCTCATGCTTGCTACCTTCCCAGCCCTTTAAAATTTTATTTTGAGGCAGGGTCTTGCTAAGTTGCTGAGGCTGGCTTTGAACTTGGGACCCTCCTGCCTCAACTCCCAAGTAGCTGGGACTACAGGTGGGCACCCCACACACCTGGATGGCTTCTTCATAATG
This sequence comes from Urocitellus parryii, assembly GCF_045843805.1. NCBI lineage: Eukaryota > Metazoa > Chordata > Mammalia > Rodentia > Sciuridae > Urocitellus > Urocitellus parryii. The sequence goes on from NC_135538.1 coordinate 116,944,423, forward strand.
ACTGAAATACTCAAAGCCAGTAGAGGAAGGTAGAAGCTCACGTGTCTCTGTGAAGTATAGGGAGATGTAACTTGTAAAAATATTAATTGGCTAAAGGTCTCAATTTTCCCTTCCACTCTTCTTTGTCTATTGCCTTATACCTGTTCACTCAGAAATAGTCATTGTCTTGAGGGAAATTAGGATTTTTTTGTCACAGAATTGTAAGGAGAAACCATATTCCCAAATAGAATACTGACAGCTGTGGCAAAGTCCTAGTCCTGGAAGTCAGGCATTGGCAAGAGAAGAGGGGGTTTCTGAAATTCTAGAAGGCTCGCTTCCTACAGCTCCTTGGTGAGGAGTCCTTCGAGACTGAGGCTAGCTCCTTTAGTGGGTGGCCATTCATTGGCCATCTGTGTCCTGAGATCTCAAAAACCCCACAGCTCTCCCTTTCACCCCTCCATACCTCCACATAGTGCTGGAACCCACAAGCTCCTGTGTGGCTGGTGGGGCCAATGCACCCCTCTCCTGGAGTTTCAGGGGATGCCTTAAACCTACTTTGGCAAAGATGCCACCTATGGGCATTATCCTTTGCTATTCCAATTGCACTCTGTTTTTGTGAGACACTTGGGGAGATTAAAAACTCCACCACTGCTACCATCTTCTCCTTGCATTCCAAACATCTGACAGACAGACACTTCCTTTAAAAGCTACCATGAAGACAAAAGGAAAACCAAGTTAATTAAAAATTGCCACAAATCTTCCAAAACTGTAAAACCAATATAAATATAAAATGGCAGAAACTTTAAAGTGTTGGGTTTCTGATAAATTGATAAAATTGGAAAACTGATGAGCTGGTGAGTTAATTCTGATTAGTTGGTGCTTTCATGGGATGATTTTTAGTGAGTTTATATTTAGTAAATTAACTTATTTTTTATTTCTTTTTTATTTATTTCTCACATAGATGACAATAGTGGAATGCAGTACATTCATAACTATCCATTCACAGCACAATTTTTTGTAACTCTGTATATAAATAGTAAATTAACTTCTAGAGTGGCCATGGAGAGGGGCAGAAGGGCCACTGTCTGGGTGGGGATCAGGCCACAGCCCCAGCAAGACCTAAGGGGTATATAGCAAGAAGCCAGCCAGGCAGGGTCTATAGGCAGGGTGAGTGGCTGAGCTCCCCGCCCCTACCAGGGAGAATTGATCACAAATTGGACCAGCCACAGAAGCTCTAATAATTGAATAAGAGGGGCTGAAGCCAATGTCCACAGTAGAACTGGAAGGAGAGAACCATCGGAAGAGAGGAAAAAATGCCAGCCAGAGACAGTGTCTTGCACCATCACATTCTCTAAGTTTACCCTCTGCCCCAGGCGTGACTTCCAAAAGGAGAAAGGGAGAAATGGAAGAAGAAACCTGAAAGACTCTGCCTTTCCTAAGAAAGAGAGAAAAGTTTTCAGAAGTAGGGCTGGGGATATAGCTCAGTTAGTAGAGTGCTTGCCTTGCATGCACAAGACCCTGGGTTCAATCCCAGATCCCCAGCACCATAAAAAACCAAAACAAACCTCTTTTATATGGGAAGAGCTGCATCTAAACCTAAATGTATAATTTAATATTTTAAAAAATGACCAAATGACAAGTGAAGGGATTTTCTTATCATCATTGTTGCTCTGTATGGCTTAATGAGACTATATATTTTTTTTCCTATATATGTGGGAGATATATATATTACTTTTTCACAGATTGTTTTAGTTTTATTTTTTGGTACTGGAGATTTAACCAAGGGCACTTTACCCCTGAGCCACATCCCCAACCCTTTTTGTTTTTTTACTTTGAGACAGGGTCTTGCTAAGTTGCTTAGGCTGGCTTTGAACTTGAGGTCCCCCTGCCTCAGCTCCCTGAGTGGCTGTGATTACAGTTGTGCCACCTCACCTGGCTGTTCACAGATGAGTTTTAATGTGCAGATTTAAGACTATCTACAAATAAAAAGAAATAGTCTTTTTAGCTTAGAATTTTCAGTCACTTCCTGGGAAGGAGAGCCTGGGGGTCTGGAATTTAGAGAAGTGAGAAGATGGGAAGGGAAAGTTCTAGGGGAAGTGAGCTTCTCCCAGCAACACGGCAGAAGACCGGAGCCTGAAAAGTGATGATGACCAAAAAGAAAACTACTGTCGCTAACAACTTCCTCAATGTGGCCGCAACAGTGGACGCCGCGTAGGAGGCTGGAGCAGGTGATGACGTCAACCACCTGGCACAGGTCAGCAGGCACCACTTCTCTATCCAGGAGTCCTAAGAAATTTTGGGAAAAGCACTGGACCACTTGACTTCCTGCAGTTCTGTGGGTTGGGCATTTGGAGATACTTAATTAATTACTAGGAAAGGATGACCCTAGGAAATTGAAGACATGAGAACATTTATATTTTACATATATATAAAGCAGGCTTTGTTCTTTTCACATCATATTTAGTTCTGTGTATAGATTTCCATGATAGGTTGAGGTATCCATGATGCCAAGAACTATAATGGTTGTTCCAGAGACTAGCAAAGTCGATAAAGCAAAATAAATCAAAATAGACACATATATGCCCATACCACATAGTTGGATTTAAGCTGGAGAATTGAAACTGAGTGGTCAGATCGCCCTCTAGTGGGGTTTTTAGGTAGCAACAGGAAAGGACCCCCAAACCGGGCAAGCAGGCAAGACTTGAAGAAGAAAAAACAGGAGTGATCAGCTGGTAGCCAACCAAGAACAACATTGTCCAATAGAAATAAAATGGTAGCCACACATAACCCATTTCAAAATTTCTAGTAGCCTCCATTAAAAAGTAATAAGAAACAGATAAAATTAATTTATTTTTCAACCTCATAGATCCAAAATATTGTCAAACATTACTCTGTGTACAGATTACTAATGAGATTTTACACACACACACACACACACACACACACACCTTCAAATTCCCACACGAGGCTGGTGGCTACTGTATTGGACAGTGCAGCCCTACAGGGAAGGAAGGGCTCTTTTGCTCCTTTCTGGATCCCCACTGCAAGACACAGTGACTGGGACATGATAGGTGTTCAATAAATATTTATTTAATGAATAATACCTCCTAACATTAGCTCAATTTGACATGCTCCAGAGAACATGATAGATCTCACTTTACCTCGAAATCAACATTTGAGACCATTTAGAGTAACTGTGTGTATTTTCAGAAAGTAGACCCATTAGTGGCCATCTGTGAGTTTGTTTGCTCTATTATTGGAAAGTTTCTCTACAGGCTCATAAGTGTTCACTTTATTTATTTCAAATCTATTTTGTTTATTTAATAAACATTTATTCAATACCTTGTTAGCCTATAAGGGGGAATTTTGTTTTTTTTTTTTTTTAATATTTATTTATTTATTAGTTATTGGCAGACACAACATCTTTTGTTTGTATGTGGTGCTGGAGGATCGAACCCGGGCCGCACGCATGCCAGGCAAGCGCGCTACCGCTTGAGCCACATCCCCAGCCCCTAAGGGGGAATTTTGTAACAAAAATGTAAGAAACCATGCGCCCTCATAAGACCTCTCATAAGACCTCTCTCTCTCTAGAAGGGAACATAAGTCTTGCACTGATATGCCAAGAAAATACTGGAGAAACCTGCTTTCTGTCAGGATAAGCCAACATATATTTTTGGTTCCTAGTTCTATAAAGTAATCTTAACCCTAGAGAAAAAACAGGAGGACCCCTAGTGAGACTGAGAGGTGTTTTGCACTGATGGACAGGTGGGCGGCTGTGGGTGTGTAAAGATTCACTAGCAGCCATCTGTCTGCTCTTGCCTGTCCCAGTACTGGCCTTGACAAGCATTGTTGTTTCATGCTGCAAAAGCAATGGCAAGATCCTGGATGCTTGTACAGCTTGGAGGGTTGGGGAGAAAATCAAGGCTGAAATCCTTGCTGGAGGAGGGAGGAGATGGGGACAGACAGTCAAAACTGACTGCTGTAGTCATTCCCTTTTGCCCTGTCCCAGCTGCTAGCCCTGGGCCTGGGAGGCTAAGATCAACAATGGTGGCCCCTCCCAATGCTTCTTATTCTGAAGTAGTACCTGGAGTGTCACATGGTGAAGTGTCACCAAAAAAGTAGTATTCTTGGTTTTGTGCTGGCCTAGGACTCCCAGCCTTCCTGTTCTTTAAACACATGATAGTGACACAGATGGGCCCTCAGGGGTCAAAATCACAAGATCTTTGGGGAATACCACCACCTCAAAAGAAAACCATCAAACAGGACCATGTATCCTCAAAAGAAGGATTAGAAAATATAGACCAGCCATGGAAAATGGGCATAAAAAATAAGAAGCTATTATAAAACAAATAAAAAAATTAGGACATATAGAGAGAACTACTTAGGAGTTTTAGGTATAAAAAATATAATGCTCAAAATGAAAACCACATCAATGGGATAAATAGTGGGAGAGAGAAACTGAGTAAATTGGAGAACTACACTGAAGAATTGTCCCAGAATCAAAGATGGGAGAAAAAAGTCATTGAAAATAAAGATATATCAAAAGAGATGACTTGAGACATATACAAATGTGAGTTCCAAAAACAAAGAAAAGTAAATAAAAAACAAAAAGAAGAAATAGAGAAATAAGAGATCAATTTATTGTGTTAAAAGATAGGGAGGACTTACCCTGCAGAGAGAAAAGGAAAACCCCACTTTATATACACTGTAGCAAAACTTTGAATAGTAAAAGACAACAAGAATATTCTAACCCATTCCATCATGAAATACAGATTTCCTAACTGCAACACTGGATGTGGAAAAAAAACACACTAGGCTGATATTACTATAATAGTCAAGAGAGCCAGATGCAAACCTGTACCCCAGCTATTCTGGAGGCTGAGGCAGGAGGATTGAAAATTTGAGTCCAGCCTGAGACCTTGTCTTAAAAAAAAAAGAAAATTAAAAGGGCTGGGGGTGAGCTGGGGTTGTGGCTCAGAGGTAGAGTGCTCACCTAGCATGCATGAGGCACTGGATTCGATCCTTAGCACCACATAAAATAAAATATTGTGTCCATCTATAATTAAAAAATAAAAAGGGGGTTGGGGTATGATTCAGTGATAGAGCACCCCTGGATTAAATCCTTAGTGCTACAAATGAAAAAATAAATTTAAATTTAAACTTAAATTTAAAAATATTTCAAAAGGGCTGGATTTATAGCTTACTGGTAAAGGATCCCTGGGTTCAATCCCCAGGGGAAAAATTAAAGGGCAAAACCCTCAAACTTAGAATTTAATATTCAACTAAACTTTTAACCTAACTTGATCATTATGCTCTGTATACACACCTTGAGTCATCACACACTGCACCCCACATATATGAACAACTCTTGTGTCAATTAAAAATTTTTTTAAATGATAGTATGGTAAAACTGTTCTCAAGCACACAGGGTTTCAGAAGTTTGATCAATAAATACCCATATTTAAAACACTTTTGGAGGCAATATTACAATCAGACGAAAAATTTCGGGAGTAAAGTAGACCAAATACTTTGTTGAAGGAGAAAGAAAGTACATAAATGGATTTGAGAGCATGCTAAATTTCTTATCTGCTTATACAGAAGATTGGGAAGATACAGTTAATAAAACTACAAACTAAAAAGGAAATTTAGAAAACAGAAATATCAAAATAAAGAAAGTATTAGAAAGAACTCCAAATATGTCAGTAATCACAATAAGTGTAATTGGAGTGGGCAAAGACAGTGCTGTGAGCTCACCAAGCCATCACACAGCTGATATGCATGCTTCCAGCAGCACCTGCGCACCGTGGTAGGGTCATCGTTTACTTCTTGCCAGAATATAACAGAATGGGAGCAGAGAAGGCACATGACTTTTGGTCCAAAGCCTCAGGAATAGATTTGCCTTTGCCAGTCCCTCTCTCCTACCTGCAAGGCTAGAAGCAAAGTTCTTAAAAATCCTGAAGGTGCAAGCTGGAGCTAGCCTAGGTGCATGAGGCACTTTGTGGAGGGGAGACACAGAGCTACAGCTCCCCTGAACTGTAAACAGGTTAAAAATATAAATCTGAGTTTTGTTAAGCCACTGAAACTCCAGGGTTGTTGAAGAAGCAAGTTTGCTCACTTTGACTAATATATGGATTGATTAAATCCCCAAGCACAACTCAGAGATGATCAGTTTGAATTAAAAACAAAATCTGGCTGGGCACGGTGGGTGCATGCCTCTAATCCCAGCAGCTCCAGAGGCTGAGGCAGGAGGATGATGAATTCAGAGGCAAAACTTAGCAAGGTCCTAGCTAATTTATCAAGACCCTGTCCTAAAATAAAAAATAAAAAGCTTGGGGATGTGGCTCAGTGGTTAAGCACCCCTGGGTTCAATCCCCGGTACCAAACAACAAGTAACTAAATAAAAACAAAATCTGCCTTTATAATAATTACAAGGGCTACCTCTAAAGCATAAGTGTGCAGGAAGAATAAAAACAAAAGGATAGAAAAATGCAAAGCAAACAAATACTAACTCAAGAAAGCTATGTAGCTTAAAGACAGTCTTTAAGGTGGAAAGACTGTCAGGACAAATTAGGAAAAGACTCACTCAGTTCACCAAGACGATAATAATTCCCCAAAGGAAGCACCTCGTCACCTAACCTCATAACCTCATTTTCCTAGAGGGAAAATTAGATTTAAAAAAATAGAAACAAATTGAAAAGTTACAAATTTAACTACAGCACTCTTTGTTATTTTTAAGCCAGTCCCAAAAGAAGGAAAGATGATAGATTTGAATGGCAAAATCTACACGTGCAACAAACATTCGCTGTATAAAATTCTGCATCTAATCAAAGCAGATGTGAAACCTTTACAAAAGTTGATCATATGGCCAGCAGTAAAGCAAGCATCAGTAAGCATCAAAGAAGATGGGCATGGTGGTACATGCCTGTAGTCCCAGCAGCTCAGGAGGCTGAGGCAGAAAGATCGCAAGTTCAAAGCCAGCCTCAGCAACAGCAAGGTGCTTAGCAACTCATTGAGACTCTGTCTCTAAATAAAATACAAAATAGGGCTAGGGATGTGGCTCAGTGGTTGAGTGCCCCTTCAATCCCTTCACTCCCCCCCCAAAAAAAAGTATAAACAAACAAGAAGATGCATCATAAGGACAAGGTTTTTGCATTATCCTGTGGTTAAGTTTTAAGTTAATAACAAAAAAATACATTTAAGAAATCTCCATATATTTTGAAATAAAAACGTCCAACATCCAATAGTTACTAAATAAAGAAACCACAGTCACTTCCTTAATAAGACTCCTATGGCACAAGAATTAAAATCAAGAATCAATAAATGGGATGAACTCAAACTAAAAAGTTTCTTTTCAGCAAAAGAAACAATCTATGAGGTGAATAGAGAGCCTGCATCTTGGGAGCAAATCTTTACCCCTCACACATCAGATAGAGCACTAATCACTAGGGTACATAAAGAACTCAAAAAACTACATACCAAAAAGAAAATAACCCAATCAATAAATGGGCCAAGGACCTGAAGAGACATTTCTCAGAAGATGATGTACAATCAATCAACAAACATATGAAGAAATGTTCATCATCACTAGCAATTTAGAGAAATGCAAATCAAAACCACTCTAAGAGTTCATCTCACTCCAGTCAGAATGGCAGCTATTATGCATACAAACAACAGTAAGTGATGGCAAGGATGTGGGGGAAAAAGTACACTCATACATTGCTGGTGGGACTGCAAATTGGTGCAGCCAATATGGAAAGCAGTATGGAGATTCCTTGGAAAATTGGGAATGGAACCACCTGTTGACCCAGATATCCCTCTCCTCAGTCTATACTCAAAGGACTTAAAAACAGCATATGACAGGGACACAGCCACATCAATGTTTATAGCAGCACAATTCACGATAGCTAAATTGTGGAGCCAACCTAGATGCCCTTCAGTAGATGAATGGATTTAAAAAACGTGGCATATATACACAATGGGATATTAGTCAGCAATAAAAGAGAATAAAATCATGGCATTTGCAGGCAAATGGATGGAGTTAGAGAAGATAATGCTAAGTAAAGTTAGACAATCCCAAAAAACCAAATGCCGAATTTTTTCTTTGTTATAAGGAGGCTGATTCATAGTGGGATAGGGAGCGGGAGCATGGGAGGAATAGACGAACTCTAGATAGGGCAGAGGGGCGGGAGGGGAAGGGAGGGGGCATGGGGTAATTAATGATGGTTGAATGTGATGATAATTATTATCCAAGGTATAAAGACATGAATTATTGTGAATATATTATGTATACAACCAGAGATATGAAAAATTGAGCTCTATATATGTAATAAGAGTTGTAATGCATTCTGCTATTATATATAAATAAAAAATAAAAAGAACAAATTAAAAAAAGACAGGCACAGAAAAAAAAAAAAAAAAAGGAAGCCACAGTCATGAGTTTTCCATGACTTACCCATCTATTGTCCCTTTGTCCCAGGTCTCCAGCTCCTGCCCCACTTGAGAGGAGACAAAGGAGGCAGGGATCTAACCAGGACAGGACCAAAGCAGTGAGGAGATTCATTCATCCATCCACACAAATACCCACTGAGTGCCCACTCTGTGCCAGGTATTATTCTAGACATTCAGGAATGGAATCAAGAAGAACTGGATTAGGCTCCCCATAAACTACACCCCCCCAAGTCCATTACTAGATGTAATTTGGTTAATTTGGAGTCAGAGTCAGTGGTCTGCTCCCCTCAGTGAGGAATCCCTTATACCTAGAGGAAAGGGCCTTGGGCAGTTTGAATCAGAAGGTGGGCCACAGGCTGCCTGGGAATCACCCAGGTAGCACGCTGAACCCAGGCTGCTGGCCGCACTCTTGCAGAGGCTAATCTCATTCAAGATGGAACCCAGGAAACTGTTCTTTTTTTTTTTTTTTTTTTTTGTGAATAGCAGATAAATTGAAGTAAGGTGTGGATTTTAATTCTTTTAATTAACATTTAATAATTATACATATTTATAATCCATAGTATGGTAGTTTGATACATGCACATAATACTTAATGGTCAAATCAGGATGATTAACATATCCATTCCCTCAAACATTCATCATGTCTTTGTGTTGAAAATATTCAAAATCCTCAGTACTAGCTATTTTGAAATAGGTAATTAATCATTGTCAACCATAGTTATACAACTGTGTTATAGAACATTAAAAATTATTTCTGTTATTCAACTGTAGCCCCGAATGGTTAACACAACCATCTCTCTCATCCCCTTCCCACCCTTCTCAGCCTCTAGGAACATCCAATTTACTCTCTACTTGTAGGAGATTAGCCCTTTTAGCTTCCACATATGAGCGAGCACATGTGACGTTTGTCTCTCTGTGCCTGACTTATTTCACTTAACAGAATGTCCTCCAGGCTCATCCATGTTGCCTCAAGTGACAGGATTTCATTTTTCAAAATGACCATTGTTTATATTCCACATTTTTTTATCCCTTAATCTGTTGATGGATACTTAAGTTGATCAGGGGTCTGTATTTTTAAACAGGTGACTGTCATGTGTTGCCAGGTTTGGAACTACAGACCCAGATGATTTCTCAGATCCCTTCCGGGTTGAAAATCATTTAATGCAGGATCTTTGACAAATGGCCTTTGGAGATTTGGTTAGAGCTCTCTTTACCTGGATAACAGTTAGTTCTATATTTTTATTATCACACTAAGTCCTTCAAATGCCTCCCACCAACAAAGCCCAGCTAGAAGGCAAAGACCAGGTGGATGCAGCCCACATGGCTCAGCATGTGGGCAGTGTGGAGAGTGCTCGGAGACCAGGAGGGACAAATGGAGATCACCAGCACCCTCCACCCTCCTCACAACGATCTGTGGAAGTTTCTGGCAGCTCTGCTTCAGATGAAGCCATTACACATTCTTCCCTGGGGGAGGTAGTGGATCAAGGTCTTTCGTCCTCAGAAGCAACAACTTCCTCTCAACTCCCCTGTGGACCAGCCTCGGGCCCAGGGGCCCAGTGACTTCCTCTACCTTCTCTCCCCAGCTTTTCACTTCTTTACCCAGCAACAGCTACATTACCTCAGGCAACAGCTCTGATTGGCTGCAGATAGCAAGGGTCTCCCTCTAACTAAGACTCCTCTTCTTCTTCGCCTCCATCTCGTTCCTGTATTCCCCACAGACCTGGGCTTACTTGGTCAAAACCCCAGAGGGCAATGGCCCTCCGTGCTGGGCTGGTCCTGGGACTGCACACCCTGATGACCCTCCTCTGTCCCCAGAAAGCAGGGGCCATCAAGGGTGAGTGCTGAGGGCCCCAGGGGAGCAGAGGAGATTTAGGGATACAGCATAGAGGTTGCACGTTCCTGTCACTCTCTGGTTTGTGGGCCACTTCTTCCACTTAGAAATCCCCGATCCTCCACCCCAAGTTCCTCCTACCTCTATGGCTTTTCTCTCATTCAGGTTCCTCCCCATTCCTTCCTCCTTTCTGAGACCCCAAGCTCCACCCCCCTGCTGTCCAGTACCCTGGCTTCTCTACCACTTCCTGACTTGGAGGGAGTCCACTCCAGTCCAGCTGCATTGCAGCATTTAACACTCACTGTGTCTAGACGTGCGCTCTCGGTGTGCACGTCCACAGCTGGCTTGTCTTTTTTATTTCCTTGGCCTGGCTTTGTGCTGGGCACACAGTGCTCCTTCAGTGCTCAACAAATCACTGCAGAGTTCTAAAGGAACCTTACCAATTAAGACCCGTCCCCTAATTTCCAGGAAACTATGCACTTAGTTATGGAACAAGATGTGTTCAGCCTTTCTTCTCTGAGATGGCAGAGTTGGGACATGAACCTTGAGCTCCTGTCCAGTGCTCTTTGCAATGCCTGGGGCTGCCTTGATGGATCCCCCTGGTCTGTGTGTCACAGATCTTAATTCTTGCTCCTGCCAGTCAGTGCCCATTTTCCCCCACCCCCATCTACACTACACCTCTGTAGTGAGAGCCCCATTTATGCTCTTGTCCTTAATCATTTCCACCCCAACTCACCGTCTCACACACTCACACACAGGACCTGACGGCATAACCAGAGCAAATGACTATGGCTGAGACTTTTAACTTGAGAAAATCTAAGCACCATCTTCGGCAGCTTCACCTCTTCCTAGGCTCTTCTGCCAGAACGTACCCATGGTGTGCGGGGCATGAGCATGCTCTCTTTCTTCTGCCCTTCTGCAGCCCTTCCACTCTCCCAGGGCCAGCTCACTGTCAGAACAGAACTCTGTCCCCACACTTGACCCAGGATGGGGCTCAGGCTGAGACTCCACACATCACATATCATGGATGAGGCTGATACCTTTTCTCCTTTCTCCTGGCCCTGCCCTCACCCAATACAGCTGACCACATGGGCTCCTATGGACCAGCCTTCTTCCAGTCTTATGGTGCCTCGGGCCAGTTTACCCACGAATTTGATGGAGACCAGCTGTTCTCTGTGGACCTGAAGAATGGGGAGGTTGCATGGCGACTGCCTGAGTTTGGCGATTTCACGCACTTTGACCCACAGAACGGACTGGCCAGCGCGATCGCCATCATCAGAGCCCATCTGGATGTCCTGGTGGAACGCTCCAACCGCACCAGAGCCACCAGCGGTACCTGCCCCCCTCCCCCATCCAGCCAAGCAGGAGGGGCCCAGAGAAGCTTTTTCCCATTCCCTGGCCTCCCTCTCTCTGGCACAAGTTCTCTCAACCAGTCAGTCCCCTTCTTTCCCTGGGAGCTCTAGGTCTTCTCAGACCTCTCAGTCAGCCCCCTCCCTGTCCCCAGCCCCCTCCCTGTCCCCAGCCCCCTCCCCCTCCCCAGCCTCCTCCCCCTCCCCAGCCTCCTCCCCCTCCCCAGCCTCCTCCCCCTCCCCAGCCTCCTCTCCCTCCCCAGCCTCCTCTCCCCCTGTTCTTCTCCCCTCTGCTCCACTGGTTACCATCCTGAGCGCCCCCTGCCTGCAGGTGTCTAAGTAGGAGGAAGTGTCCCTTAAACCTAGTCCTAACAAGGCCCCATGGTAAGGGATGAGCCTTTGAGATTCAGGGATTCATTCTTCCTAGTGCCTCCAAGGGTGACGGTCCTCCCCAAGTCTCGAGTGGAGCTGGGTGAGCCCAACATCCTCATCTGCATCGTGGACAACATCTTCCCTCCTGTGATCAACATCACCTGGCTGCGCAACGGTCAGACCATCACCGAGGGAGCGGCCCAGACCAGCTTCTATGCCCAGCCCGACCACTTGTTCCGCAAGTTCTCTTACCTGACCTTCGTGCCCTCAGCAGAGGACGTCTACGACTGCAAGGTGGAGCACTGGGGCCTGCCAGAGCCGCTCCTCACGCACTGGGGTACGGAGCTCCCCTCCAGCCCCCCTGCTCAGGCCTGTGTTTCCTTCATGACAGAGTCCCCCTGCTGTGCCCCCTGACCCTTCCTTTCTCTCCCAGAGCCCCAGGTGCCTGTCCCACCACCAGACACCACAGAGACCCTGATTTGTGCCATGGGCCTGGCCACTGGCCTGATGGGCTTCCTCATGGGCACCATCCTCATCATCACAGGGACATGCATGTCCAGTGCCCCCAGGTGCAGAAACGTCTGAAGTCTGGGGGTGGGGGCAGGGCAGTTATGGGATGGAGGTGGAGAGTGAGGTCTCTGTTGGGAGGAAAGGGTGTTAGAGACAAGAGTGGACAAGAATAGCAGAAGTGGGGTGAGGGAGTGGAGTTTGGGGGAGGTGGGCACCCAAATAGAGGATCCTAGAATGGTGAGCTTGAACAGCCTTGGTCACGTGGTGTTTGCTACTTTAGGTAACAACCCTTCTGAGACAGACTGTGGGAGACAACGTATGGATTCCTCACAGATTTCTGACAGCTTTTGTATCCTCAGCGCCACAGCCTACAAAGCACGTCCCCTGAATGGCATCAACCTCTGTCCCTGAGGTCCCCTCCTTTCTGACCTCAGCACTTACACCTGTGGGGCACAGTCACTCCCCTTCCTACTCCAACACAAACACACACCTTGCTCTGCCCAAAGCTCTGACTAGCAGCACCAAATTCTTCAGTGGTGTTGGCCCTTATTCTTTTTACCAGATCTTGGCCAGTACTCCCAGGGTGTGCGGGACACTGGGACCTGAAGAGTGCGTCCGAGTGAGGACACATTGGGGATAGTCATTCTGTCTGGTCCAGCTGGGTCTTGCTCCCTTGGGGCCTTCCACAAGGACTGCATGAAATTCGCCTCCTGAATTCAGATTTCCCTGAGAGGGATGCAGAGTATCCTGTGCACTGCAAGGCCCTCAAAAACGTCAGTCCTGAAGGGCACTGGGAGAGGAAAGGTTCCTGGGGCTTCTACCTGTCTGGCCCTCTGTGTGAAGAGGCCATGGTGTGCAACTATGGTCTACAATGTCATGTCCTTTTTCTACATTCCCTATAGCCTCAGGCATGACAAAGAAGCATGCAAAACTTAGAGAGTCGGGGTTGTGGCTCAGTGGCAGAGCGCTTGCCTAGCACATGTGAGGCACCACATGAAAATAAATGACATACAGGTATTGTGCCCATGTACAAGTAAAAAGAAAAAGATTAGATGGCCACTTTCCTCAATGGAGTCAGTCATATTTGGCAGGGGACAGAACTTATTTAGTAAGAGGGGAGGAGATCCACCTGAGCGCTTTCTAAACATGTGCCCAGGAGATTTCAGTTAACTGTGAACAAAATTAGAAACACAAAGAGATAAATAACCCTACAAGGTAGTTTGTGTCCAGTACCAAATGAGTGTCACAGATTGGTGGTTTTCAAACTAGAATGCACTTAAGAATCTTTAAAAAGTACAGGTGTCACCCAGACCTACTGGTTTAGCATCTCAGGTGTGGAGGAGCAGTGACAGGGACTCTAACATTCTACAGATGATTCTCATGCAGCCTTCCTGGACCTAGGCTGTAGGCTGTACATGGGACACCCTGACAGTCTGGTGTTACTGGGAGTCACTGGAGGGGGATCCTGAGGTCGGAGTTGGGCCAGGAAAGCTATCTGGAGAACCTGGGTCTGTTGGGGAATCATAGTTGATCAAGATACAAGTCAAAGAGGCAAGATGGGGGTTTGAACTATGAGTATTTGGTCTTAGAAAAGAAAGAAAGCAAGCGCTGATGAGGATATGATGGGCTTCTTAAAAGGGAATAAGCTGGGAGAAATCACGGACCAGAAGACCCTGGTGGAAGCGGGGAAAGATTGTCTTGGTCAAGGATTTTGTTTACCAGTAACAAAAACCCTCTTAAAATGATCACATGCAATTAGAGACACAGGGGTGGTGCACAGAACCCAAGGGTGGGTTTACCAGGACTCATGGGAACAGAACTCAGAACCGAAAAGCCAGCAGAACCTGGAGCAGCCCATCTTACACTCTCACTGAGCCACATGGTCTGGACTTAAGTCACATTCCTCTCTCTGTGTGGACATTAAGTCACATTCCTCTCTCTGTGGACTGACTGACCTTTCAGCTGACACATTCACACTTTCACTCCTGGGTTTGTCACCTCAGCTCTCACCACCCACACAGACTGTGTCTCCCAGTCACAACTGCAAATTCTTAGAAAAGTAAATGACCGGCCAAACTTGGGGTAGATATACACCCAGTCCAATGGATTTAGAACAGGGGACAAGATCCCACAGTACAAATGTGCCCGCTGAGCCCCCACCTCAGAGATGACAGATCGGCCTCAGAGAAAGAATTGGCTGGTTGTCAGAAGACACCAGATGTCTCTCCCAGCATTTCCCAATCTCTGCTCGTCTTTTGCTTGGGAAGTTCATGCATCTTTGCAGAGTTGTTCTCTCCACTATCCTAAGGCTTAATAAAGTCATTAAAATGTCTTTTAATCAAAGGTGTATGATTTTTTTTTGCTATGCACATATTACCCAGAATACTTTGAACAATTCAAAATTTCTAGAAATAGTTCATAGTTTTTGAGGATACAGTGGTGTACACCTGTAATCCTAGTGACTTGGGAGGCTGAGGCAAGAGGGTTGCAAGTTCAAGGCCTGCCTTGGCAATTTAGCAAGACCCTCAGTTACTTAGCAAGACCCTGTCTCAAAATAGAAAATAAAAAGGGCTGGAGATATAGCTCAGTGGTAAAGTGCCTCCGGGTTCAATCCCCAGTATCTAAAAAAGGGTTGTATGTTATTTACTGGGGTGCAGTGGCCCACACCTATAATTACAGCTATTTGGGAATCTGAGGAAGGAGGATTACAAATTCAACAATAGCAATTTAATGAGACCCCATTCTAAATAAATAAAGGGTGGGAGTGGGATATGTAGCTCAGTGGTAGAACTCTCTCCTGGGTTCAATCCCCAGTACCATATTTTTTTTTAAATTGTCTTATGGTCACATTTTTTTCTCCTTCTAGTTTCAAGGTAAATAGTCCTTTATTTAAAAAAAAAAGTTCTCATTCATGAGTTGACTCCCTTGAGTCTCTGAGAATAGATGTTTATCACTTACCTTCTCTTCCATATAGTCAATCTCCCCCTCTTCACAGGGGTTTCCTCCTATAGATACTAAATATGTCATCTGTCCCATCTAATGAGAGGTTGACTCTCCTCTCTGTCCCATAACCCAGCTCCACCCAGGGTCCTCTAGTCACACTATCTGAGTGAGTGTTCTGCCTGGGCTGCCCCCAGATCTCCTCTTCCAAACATCTTCAATTTTAATTTTTAACAGTTATATTCTGTGCATAGTTTAAGAGTCAAAGAGTTCTACAGACTTGCTACAAAAATCAGCCTTCCGTCCCCTCTCCTCCCTCCTCATCCTCAGAGGCAACAGCTTTCCGCTGTTTGAACAGATTCTGTTGGCGCTGTGGTTGAGGGTGGTTTTTCAGCCGAGGTTCATGTTGTTGGGATTTCAGTCTTGAGTGTGGTGATGTTGAGGATGGGGGACCTTTAAGAGGTGGGGCCTAGTGGGAGGTCCTTAGGCCACTGGGGACTCTCCTCAGAAGGATTAAAGCAGTCCTCCTGGGACCCCTAGTTAGTTCTGTGAGAAGGAGTTGTTACTAAAGAGGGAGCCCGACTCCCAAATGGCTCTCTGGCTTCCTGTCTGGCCATGTGACCTCTCCTGCTCCCAGGCACCCCTGCCATTGTGGTGGCCTTCAGGCCTTCACCAAGTGCCCCGCTGGTGCTAGTGCCATGCCCTAGAACCTCCAGAACTATGAGCTAAAAAAACCTTTAAAGTAGCTAGCCTCAGGCATTTCATTATAGTAATGAGAAATGGATTGATGCAGTTGGCATTGAGTCCCATCGCTAAATAAAAAGTTTAGTTGCTAGATCTTGATTTTTCAGCATTAGGTTTTATTTCTTTTCTTTTCACTATGGAAGGGGAGCATATGGGTTTTTATTATTATTACTTTAGTTGTAGATGAACACAATACCTTTATTTTATTTATTTATGTGGTGCTGAGACTTGAACCCAGTGCCCCACACACGCAAGGCCACAACCCCAGCCCAACTTTTTTTTAATCTTCAAAGACCACCCATGCCCCCTTCTCATATCCCCTCCCTTTAATAGAGTTATATTGTAATTTTGGCTAGGTCAGTGTTCACTATTTATATTACTATGACCACGTAAGGCAAATTGCTGGGTAAACTATGCCAGCTCTTCTTTCTCTAGGTGGCTTTTTGTTTTCCCTGGAGCTCATACTTGTCCGATTTTTCTCTTTGCTTAGTACTAGCTGTACCTATCATTAACGAATGACAAATTTCCTCACAACACAGACACATTAGGCATCCCGTCAATTTTATGATCAGATACAATGTTCAGAACCTTCTTTCTGATCCAGTCTCAACTAATTGCCTGTGGGAGGCTGTCTCACTGAATGACTGGCATTCTCCTTCCCTTGATTGGAAGAGGCTCTGTCAGTCACTTTCGTAGTGACCTGGACATTGATTGCCCAATTCCCAAAGTAGCAGAATGTGTCTTCATGCACAGGCGTGCCTTCCTGCAGCCCCATGGGTCGAGTGCGCTCACCTGTTCCTTTGGATATTACCCCTTTGCCCTGTTGGGATAGAATGTTCCATGGAAACACCCTTGGTGTGTCCCCTTCTCTTGCTCTGCCTTTGGGTGTGGGCTTCCTAGATGTCAGTCATCCTGCTGACAGCAGACATCAGAAGCTAGACTCAGCCTCATGTGAATGGCTTCTCCTCAATAAAAGGGTTCAGCACATGCTCATTCGATCTCTTTCTTCGGACCCTTAAGGTCAGAGGAGCCATCACAGGACCCCCAAAGAAAAAGGTATCTCTGTTTCTTGTGTGGTTATTTCGTGTAGCCCAGTTCCCCTGGAGTGACTCTGAGTGTTTTTGTCTCCAGGAACGCGACAATTGCCAGGCAGAGTGGCTCATGCCCGTAATCCCACTCACTCTGGTGGTTAAGGCAGGAGGATGGCAAGTTTGAGGCCAGCTTCAGAAACTCAGCAAGGCCTCAAGCAACTTAATTAAATCATGTCTAAAGAACAAACAAACAAACAAACGATGGCTGGGGATGTGGCTCAGTGGTTCAATCCTCGGTATCCAACACCCCCTCACCCCACCCTAAAAGAGAACAACAACCTCAACTAGTGGTCATTAGTTGCCATTGGCCTGGTTTGTCCTTCACCATTCCTGACAGTGTCTACCTACCCTCTGTGCTGGCTTTTCTGTTTCTTGTACTTAGTAATTGCCTTTTGGTGGTTTTTATTTTAGTGTGACCCATGCTTTTTTAGCTTCCTGAGAAAAAGTGTACATGAGGCAAGCTTCATGCTTTGCATGTCAGAAATTGTATTTATTTTACTTTCACACTTGAACCAATAGCTCATATGTATAAAATTCAAGGTTGGAACCATTTCCATCAGAACTTCCAAGGCATTCCTGCACGGTGTCTTAGTTTCCAGCGTTGGTGTTGACAAGCCAAAGGATATTCAGAGTCCTGAAACTCTTTATGTATCTGTTGTTTTGCTTGCCTCTCTGAAAGCTCCCAGGATATTTTCTTTTCTTTCCTCCTCCTCCTCCTCCTTCTTCTTCCTGTTTTTTAATTAGTTAATTATTTTTTCAGTTGAAGACTCTAGAAATTTATTCTCTCACAGTTCCAGAGGCTGGAAGTCCAAAACCAAGGTGTGGGCAGGGCCTCTGCAGGCTCTAGGGGAGGGTCCTTCCTTGCCTCTTCCTAGTTTCTGGTACTTCGGCTGTCCTTGGTGCTCCTTTCATGTCACTGTATCACTCCAGTCTCTGCCTCCCTCATTCCATGGGCTTCTTCTCTGTTTCTGTATCTTCCCCCCTCTGGTCCCAAATATTAACAGTATTCAGGTTGAGAAGCCCTTTGGGTCTGGAAGTGTCTTAAGCACCAGGGCACCTAAGCTGAAGGTGTTTTCTTTTCTTTTCTTAATATTTCTTTATTTTTTAGGTGTAGATGGACACGACACAATGCTTTTATTTTTATGTGGTGCTGAGAATCGAACCCGGGTCCCGCCCATGCGAGGCGAGCGCTCTACCGCTGAGCCACAATCCCAGCCCCTGTTTTCTTCTTTCTGCATTGAGAATCTGGTTTCAGATGTTCGGTCCATGGTCAGCCAACTCCGTGGTTCTGGGCCTAAGGTGAGGCAGACCATCATGGTGGAAGGTGTGGTGGAGAAAAGATGATTGATTCGTGACAGCCAGGAAGCAGAGAGCCCTCCTGTTTTAAATTCCTACAGGTGCCCCATTACCTGTAGTGTGAAGATCTTCCTGAAACTGTTCTCACTGTGCCATTTTAATCTGATTTCTAATAGCTCCCCTGAAAACAGTCAATGATTAAGTCACACAACACTTTCCATTGATATCGGTTCCTTCCTGCCTTTGCGCAGACTATTTTCTGTGCCAGACCTGCCTTACCAACCAATCAAGATTGTACCTATCCTTCCCCAGACCCAACAAAACATCACTTTTTGTGAAGCTTTCCCAATCCCAACCCCAATATTTGGCCCATTTTCTTACTATGGTATTTGGCACATTCTGCTATGTGTCAGAACTAATTTGTGTGTGTCTGCCTTTAACGCTAACTGCTCCTCAAGGACATGGGAGGTCTGTGTCTTATATTTCCAACACCTGACATATTCTATTTAATTCAGTTTTATTTGCATCCAGTCCAGCCTGCTCCCACTGCCTTGCAGCTGGTTTTAATAACATTGGCTACCACTTACTGCACACACACAATGCGCCAGGCCTTGCGGTAAATGATTTTCATGTGTAGTGGGTTTGAAGTAAATTTCTTTTACATAATTTTAAATCTGGCTCAAAACCTGCTCCCCACTTCTGCCATAAGTCTGGTTTTAAATTTGACCTCAGTTATTTGGGGGGCTTCTCTTTCTCATAGTTCTTCAAAGGGCCTGTGTCCTGACACATTGCTGAGGCCTTGGAGGAGCTCCCTGTCTTCCTGCCTCTGTCTAGACTGGTTCCTCCAGGCAGAGAGAGGAGCACGCTTGTGCTTGACCTTAACGTGCATGGTTTTTTCTGAGTGGCTGCTTAGCTGCTTCTGTACCAGGGGAATCTTTGGTGAGGGGTGATTCCCAGTGCCTGCAAAGATGTACCACACAGACTCCTTCCCTCTCCCTCAGAGGCTTACCTATCTGCCTCGGTGGCTGCAAGGGAGCAGGGCTTTTTTAGGACCCAGGGCTCTTTAGGACTTTTAGGTCCCTCAGTTTAAAGGGACCTCCTCTCTCTTTCTAGCCTTACTGTCTTCCAAGCTATTCCTCCCCTGTCTTCTGATATAATGTCTGGGACACCTGACAAATATCAAGCATGTGTCAAGTTTTGGGAAATTCAAAGCCAGAAGAGAGAGCATCTTAGAGGTGACATCTGCTATTATCTTGTATCCCAAATCTAAATACAAGATAAAAGAAAAGCATTGTTCTGACACGTGCATTATTTCTTTTCTTCCTTATAATTAATTTGCAAGTTAAGTACAATTATCCCACTTTATGGAGGAGGAAACTGGGATTCAAATGACTTAACTTGCCCAAGGTCAGACAGCTGGAGCATGGCTGGGAAAGTCTGTCTGAGCCCATATTCTTTCCCTTGCACCATCACTGCTCAGAAGCAAATGGATACTAGCTTGTGAACATGGGGCAGACATTAGCATTGCTAGGAAATGTATATGAGATTTTGTTCTCTTTCAGAAACTAACTTCTTTTGAAGCTTCTGCAGGAGTAGACAAACGGGAATGGGGCAAGTTTGAAAAATGAAAGGGTTCTGATATCACTGAAAAAAATCTCACTTCCCTCACCCGTATCATTTGTGTCGTTTCCCTTGTTCAGAATAAAATCTAAATCCCATACTGCCAAGCACAGTGGAGCACGCCTGTAATCCCAGCAATTTGGGAGACTGAGGCAGGAGGATCACAAGTTCAAGGCCAGCTTCAGCAACTTAGCAAGACTCTGTCTCAAAATGAAAAATAAATAAATAAAAAGAACCAGGATGTAACTTAGTGGTAAAATGCACCTGGGTTCAATCCCTAGTACCAAAAATAAAATTTAAAAAAATCCCATACTAGTAAGATTCTATATGAGCTGGCTTTGCACTCTTCTTCTTGAGCTTTATGTGCATTATTTTCCCCCTGAATTCCTCCTGCCCAAGGCCTTAACACGAATGCCTCCAATTGGTCTTCCATTCACACTCCTAGGGCACCAACTCCAAGAGGCTTCCCTGACCAACTTTGCTAAATAAACCACCGGCTTCGGGTTCCTATCACTCATGTTACTCTCTCCTTGTAGACAGATACTTTTTCTTGCATAGGGTCCCTCTTCTCAGGCTTCCCTCTCTCTTTAACCTCCTGGAAAGCCTTCCGTGGAAGTGATCATACATATATATAGAGGAACAGATTCCCTTCCTCTCTTCTCATCATGATTTAGAAAATTGCTACCAAAGATTTGTGATTTGGCTCCATCTTGTGGTTTGAGTCCATTGCACGTGGAGGCTCCGATTGGAGTAAGCCTAGCCTCTCGAGGAGAGGGCTCCTTGACGTTTTTTTGTGTCCCTGAACCCAAAACTTCCTGCTGCCTCTTCCCTAGTCTTTCTCCACCACTCCTGGTACCTGATTGGTCTCCCGAATGCCCTTATTCCTTATCTATGACCTTCAGCATATGTATCTGCTCCAGGTACAAGTTCACACCTGGAACAGGGAAGTTTTGCAGTGTTTAAGGAACTGACTGACTAAAGAATAACTCAGTCACTCTAATCTTAAATGCTTTGATGACATGTCCAAATAAAGAAAAATAAATTGAAAACCATTCTGCTATCATTAACATATTGCTTTTATTATTCCTATTATCTTTCATTTATTGAGCATATCTACTGCACCAAGCAGTCATGCAACAACCTTACATTTCTCAAATCAAGCAGTTGGCACACTCGATAAGAACCACACCTGACCAAGTGTGGTGGAGCACACCTGTAAGTACAGCTACTCGGGAGGTTGAGGCAAGAGGTTTGCAAGTTCAAGGCCAGCCTGGGCAATTTAGAAAGACTCGGTATCAAAATAAAATGAGAAAGAACTAGGGATGTAGCTCAGTGGTAAAGCACCCTTGGGTTCAAGCCCCAGTACAAGGAGAAGAGGGGAGCACACCTGTTGTTTCCTAGATTGTTCCATGAAAACAAAGTGTTCAGAAGAGTGTTAGCATTTAGTTAAAAACAAATCAATACAAGTAACATTTTCCTTTTAAAATGTGCTTTAATATGTGTAAGGACATGCTAAACGTATGTATCTTTATTGTATTGTAATCTGCCTTCTGAAAATGATACACCATTATTTATAGTAGCGAAAGAATGGAAATATGTCCACACAATGGAGTGAGGCAAAGTTATTAAAAAAGAATGAAGAGGATCTCTTCAAACTGATTTGGAGAAGTCTCTAGGATATAATGGAAAATGCACAATGCAAAATAAAAAGACTACTATGTGCTACTTTGGGGTAAGACAGAGAATATATATTTACACAAAGCTACACTAGAAAAATAAATCAGAAATTCATAAAAATGGGAGAAGAGGGAATAGAGGTGGAGAATGGGTTTGATTTAACAGGGATAAAAGTGAATATTTTACTTTTGAGACATAAATGTTTTGTGAATTTTATACAAATTAAGCTAAAATCCCTAAAATTTGAAACAAATGGAAACTACTGAAAAAAAGAATTATTTCAACTAATTAGAAGACAATACTGTGTGTTCTTAGTGGAAAATATCTTAAGGACAAAAAGAACTACCAAAACCCTGAACCTCATTTAGTAGTTTTATTGTTAAGTTATATTGTATGATTATTTGAAACAATATTGTATATATTATGGGATAAAGCAAATCAATAATTACATTATTCTGAATGGGAACTAAGACTTTTAGTGTAAAAAGGAATTTTAAAAAAGTTTTTTAAAAATATATATTTATTTTTTAACATTAATGGACCTTTATTTTATTCATTCAGTTACATGCAGTGCTAAGAATTAAATACAGTGCCTCACACATGTTCTGTACCACTGAGCCACAACCCCAGCCCCAAGTGTGTAAAAAGGAATTTAAAGCAGCTGAATGAAAACACTAATATTAAATTTGAATCAGAAATGTCCATTTTAACTAATTATTTCTAAATACATGTCTCCTAGCTCTAGAAAACAAAAGAACCTCAGTACCAATGAACGTCTTCATGCACAGATTGTGGTTTCTAAATACCATTTCTCACTGACTAGAAATACAGTTTCTTGGAGACTCTAGGTCTGCAACAAGGAAAATATAGAGCAGGTTCAGGAAATAAAGCTGTGTTCAAATACTAGTAGAATCCTGTGGTGGGGGATTACTAGAATAGATGTAAATACATTGCTTATTTAAAAATTCATGAGTCCCTATTAATAACTGAATGAGAATAAAACAGACAGATAATAATAACCCTTTTCTGTCATCACTAGATATGGTATTCTCATTCCTAACACAGAAAATTGGTACGTAAGGGAAATAAGCATCTATCCTGCCATTTCAGAAAAAAACTATAGTTCCATTGATTGAAAAAACTCTTTCTTTTCAAATGAGTGTCAGCTAATAAATGTAGAAGAAGCAATAGAATTAGAAAACCAGCACTTTGAAAGCCTAATCTGATTGTTGATTCAGGGAAGTTATCATAGGTGATAACACCATTATGAGAAGAGAGGATGGGCAACTGGAGAGTCACATCATGCCAATTATCACACCCACAGATTGCTGTTGACAAAAAGGAGAGATTACTGTACAGAGGAGAGATCTGCCTGTCACCCCCTCAACTCAGCAATCAAACAGCCTCACCAATTATGGGACAATAAAATGTTTCCTGATGAAATGTGAGGTAAACCACATCACCTATGAAGAATTATTACCGAGGGCGGGGATATAGCTCAGTTGATAGGGTGCTTGCCTCACATGCAAAAGGTCCTGGGTTCAATCCTCAGCACCACCACAAAAAAAAAAAAAACAAAAAACAAAAAAACTTATTATTACCCAAACCTTTAATCTGAATATAATCAAGTCTTTAGTCCAAAGTTCTAGTCTACAGAGAACTCACTGGATACAGGAATAAGTCACATGAAGCCATAAAGTAACAATTACACAAATTCAAAATTCGAGGTATTCTACAAGATAACTGGTCTGGTTTGTTTGTTTATTTACTTAGGTACCAGGGATTAAACCCAGGGGTGCTGGGGCTGGGGATGTGGCTCAAGCGGTAGCGCGCTCGCCTGGCATGCGTGCGGCCCGGGTTCGATCCTCAGCACCACATACCAACGAAGATGTTGTGTCCGCCGAGAACTAAAAAATAAATATTAAAAAAAAAATTCTCTCTCTCTCTCTCTCTCCTCTCTCACTCTCTCTTTAAAAAAAAAAAAAATAAATAAATAAACCCAGGGGTGCTGAGCCACATCCCCAGGCTTTTTATGGCCTCACTAAATTGCTGAGGCTGACCTTGAAAACTTCGACCTTCCTGCTCAGCCTCCAGAGCTGCTGGGATTACAGGAGTGACCAGTGGCCTGGTTTTTTAAAAAGACAATGTAAAAAAATGGTTGGGCTGAGCTAAGGTTGGGATTGATTATAAGAGACAATATAATCAAATTTAATGAATGATTGTTGGCAATATCTGAGAGAAGGCAGTTATAAAAACATTTCCAAGACAAACAGGGGAATTTGAACATAAACTGGGTAATCGGTGATATTAGGGAGTTGTTTCAAGTTTTGGCCAATACGATTATGGTACAGTGTTATACAGCAAGATTTCTTGAACTGTTGAATCTAGGTGATGGGTATTCACATATTCTGTGTATTTTCCCAGGTTTTCTAAATGTTTGACAGCTTGTAAGTAAAAAAGATGTCTATATATGTTTACAGTGCTACCTCATACTTGGAAATTACATGAGATCACTGGATTCTTGAATCCATAAGTTGATGTGTGTTACCTAGTAAATAATTACTGCTTTGCAAGAGATATTTTATAATTTAAACAATGATTTTGTTCCTTTGTTTTAATTAAAATAAAATAAACATGATGTAATGACTTCAATTATTTTGCTCCATTACCAGGTTATTAAAAATACACTTAAAATTTGACCATTTTTTTCTAGCAACTTTTTCAAGTGTGAAGCCAAAGTATAGACTCATTCTATCTTGAGAGAGATTTTACAATTGCTTCATTCATATCTTATCCTTTGGGCTAAGGATGTAGCTCAGCAGTAGAGGACTTGCCTAGCAGGTATAAGGCCCAGCGTTCAATCCTCAGCACTGTGCAAAAAAATAAATAAAATAAAATGAAATCATCATTTGAGAAATAATGTTCTACAGTTTTAAATTACTGTGATACTGCCTACAAGCATTCCAGAAACACCAAGAATAAGTTCAATTGTAAAAATGTTAAGATGTTTTATAAGTTTTTCTTTGCTGTGTTTGATTTTTATTGCCAATCCCAATCAGAAAACAAAGATTAATTTAAAAAAATAGTAAAAAAAAAAAAGAGAGAAGGCACAAAGTTTATGAAATATTACAAAATCTTTATAATTTTAGTGCCTGGTGTGTAATTTGTGTTTCTCCTTCTTATATTGTCAATACAAGTCCAGATGCTCATCTCCCCCATCCCCAAGATTCCTCCACCATCCTCCTCCTACAGTCTGGTCCCCATGGTCCTGGTTTCCAAGCCAAGCAGGAGGTATGTTTAGGAAAGATGGTAGGTAGGAGTAGCTGCCATTCAGGTATTATTTAGCCCAAAGTGAATAATCTTCACCTATCCCAGTTCCTCTTCATACAGCCAAAGCCATTATTGAGGTTTCCCTCACCTGAATTGTGGAATGAGGTCATTCAATTTCTTCTTCATGTCTTCACAGTTTCTAATGATTCTTTAGCTAAGTTCAATTAACTGGACTTGAAAAAAAATTTTTTTCACAGCATGGAACTATCTTGGGCAGAAACTATATTAAAAAGATAGATGAATGGATGTGTGTGTGTATGTGTGTGTGTGTGTGTGTGTGTGTGTGTGTGTCTGTCTGTCTGTCTGTCTAGCCTTATTCTTTAGTTCACATTGGTGGAGTTAACAATATCCAGATTTTCTTCTATGTTTCACTTCTGAATTTCTTTTATACTTATATCCAGGATACAACCAGAAATTTTGGGTATAGAATAGAAAATTTGAAATCAGTTTTATCCTGTTCTCACTTGTTCTATGACCTTGATCTATGCACAGTAAATTAGTTTTCTCATCACTAAAAGTGGAGTCATAATAAATACGTGATAGGGATTGTGTGGATTAAGAGATGACTATGAAAAATGCCCATCAAAATACCTGTCAGATAACAAGGACTCATTGTCAGTTTCCTTTCCCCAGCATTCTCCGTTTCCCAGGCTGAGGAAACAAGGCCCTCTCTGTTTAGTTTTCTCCCTGACTCTGAAGTTCAGGGCAGATGCCTTTGATATTCTCTGCAGCAAAATCAGCTACCCTCCCCTCCACCCCCAGATAACTACTCTGTGTATCAGCAGCTCAATTCTGACCTCCTGCCTCAGTTGCCCCTCATTCTCTCCTGCCTTTAATTTTTCTCTTGGACACTCCCTGAGCAAATCATGGTAGGTAAAGCTTTGCAGGGTCTATTTGCAAGGCAAGTGATACAAGAGCAGGACAACACTGGGGGTCAGCTTGAAGGGCAGGCGATGGACTCAACAACACATGGATTCAACAACACCAAATTAGTGGGTGGGGTTAATGTGGTTGGAAACAGATGCAGGATTTTAAGGGGAAGTGTAAGAAAGAGTTACGGAGAGTCTCAGCACCAAGTCACCGACCAGACATCAGGGACTTGGAGGCCAAGTAAAGAGTTCCTTATGGAAGACACAACTAATTGACACAGGAACCAGTGGGTGCAGGAGGACTGGATGTGCTGTGCTTTCTCAAGTTCAAGAATGTAGAGCAATATATATGGTGGTAACCATGGATCTGGAGCAACCATCATTCAACTTCCCATCACTCTGACAGAGAAGGAGGACTTCCTGGCTCCTGATTGGTTAGTAAATTTTCAGTTTTCACTTTCCTGGAGTTCATATAATCAAACTTAGAAAACACAAAGAAGTAGATCTTTTAAAAATTTTTAAATTTTTTTTGAGAGAGAAGGGGTAGATGAAACTGTAAACTTTTTTGCAGTGACTCTGGATAAGAAGAAAAAAACTAGGTAGAAGACAAGGTAATAATCATGTTTGGAGGATCTCTGTGTTTCTACAACCTGCCTTCACAGGGAAACCAGGGTCACATGTATTTCAGGGTCAGAAGAAAAGGAAATATCCATTAACCAGTGTTACTTATAGTCTCAGCAATTCCAGCAATTGACTCTGAGGTCTGGAAAAAGAGAGTTTTAGGAACATTTTTTTCCCACCGAAATATCTGACAAAAAATGCTTATTGCTGGAGAACAAACCACTTTTCTCCTCCAAATGCAAATCAAATATTAGCTTATCTGATATTAGCAATGTCCTTATCTGGCAAACAGATGAGAAATACTTTATGATATACATTTACTTGCTCTACAAAGATATATTTGAAGTTTGGGGTTTGTTGAACGTTTGGCAAGGATGATGAGAGGAGGTGAGGTGAGGTCTGCCTGGAAGAGACAGGCCTGGTACCTCAGGAAAGGAGATCTTTACTAGCAGGGTGGGAAGGGGACAGGGCATGAGGGCATGTGTGGGTGATGAGCTCCCGAGATGTGGTAGAGCTGGAAGACATGGACTGGTAAGAAGAGCTGAGCCCAGCCTGACAGGGGGCACAGACAGAGAAGTGATGGAAGCCTCAACAGACCTCAGTGAAAACTTCTTGGAAGTGGGATACCAGATGTAAAAAGACATGGATTTTATGGGTTGGAGTTGTTTCCAGAGGAAGAGGTCAAATTGCTTAGTATTTAAATAAGAAGAGGACAAAGAAAGATACCACAAGGGACAACATCTTATGGAAGGCTGAGGCAGAGGCTTTAGAACAGAGCAAGAGGGGCTGTCTGAAAAGCATGTGCATTGGGAGCAAGTGGTGTCAACGAATCCAGGGGAAGAATGTGAGATGCCTCAGAGGTAAAGGAAGACAAGTTCTGAGGGCCTGAGCTTCCCTCAAGGGCCTTTTTCATCAAAAAAGTGAAGGCTCAGATTTCAAGTTAAAGGAATGAAAATGAGGAAACCTAAAGATGGACAAAAATTACAAGATTCAGAAGTCAATAAGCTACTCAGCCAACAGATGGCACCAAAGACTCTCCGTGGCAGTGTTCAAGCACCTTAGAATTGCCTTCTGCAAACCTCGCTGGATTTCATTCTCATCTGTTAGCCAGACAGGAGGCAATCCTTGATCCAACTATCCTGCTTCCACTACTTGATAGCTGTACTAGGGACTAAGGGGCATTGATATCTATACATGTGTGTGTATATATATCTCTCACATATTCTATGTATGTAGAGACATACACAAATGCTTTAGTGTTGTGATTTAACAGTCCATTGCTGGGCATGGTGGCACATGCCTGTAATCCCAGCGGCTCTAAAGGCTTAGACAGGAGGATCACAAGTTCAAAGCCAGCCTCAGCAACAGGCTGTAACTCACCTGGGGATGTGGATCAGTGGTTGAGTGCCCCCGACTTCAATCCCTGATACAAAAAAAAAAAAAAAAGAAAAAGAAAGAAAAGTCCCATTTATCTCTTACATAATTTTCAAACCTATCAATGGCCCTTCATCTACATGATTGCCTCTCCATTTTCAAAACACTATCCTTGTTTGCTGGGACTAATTGCTGCAATTCTTTCCTAAATTATCCACTCTGTTAATGTTACTTCATAATGATATGCTAGCACATTTTTTTTTAAGATTAATTCTTGCTGTATGTCCAAGTTGTTCTCAAACTCCTGGGGGCCCAAGTAATCTTCCCATCTCAAGCTGGGACTATAGGCACCAACTCTAGTCAATTTCTTTAAAATCTGTCTCCTGGCTCACTTTCAGTTCAGTGTACCCATCAACATGTATCTTCAAGCTTGGCTATCTGGGTTCACTTCCCACCTCCGCCACTCAATGGCTGTGTTGTGATTTGGGTAAATTGCTTCATTTGTGTTGTATTTCTTCACTTATTAAGAGGGGTTAAGACGTAAAGAGTTACAGTGAAGACCGAATAGAAGTTGGTTTTGGCATGGTAGTTGGCACAAAAGTAGTCAATGTGAATTTTTGATAAATTTGTTATGCGTTGAACTTGACTTAAATGCCCTCCTTGGGCTTCTCCTGGCCAAACTCTGAAGGCAATGTATACTCCTTCCTCCAATTGCCATTTTCCATTCTCCCCACATAGAAACTGAGGAGCTGACTTATTCAGTTAAGTGGGATCTTGTAGAATTTGAACTAGGGATGATCCAGAAAAAAAAAAAAAAGGAAATTAGTTTATCATTGGGAGGTATCACATTGGTTCTAACATTTCCACAGCTTGTCACAGCTGCTCATTGCTCAGATAGACCTCCCTTTGGTTACTTTGCACAAGGCCCACAGGATAACTCCAACTAGTGGTCCTTGTCCTGGGAGTTCTTCATGCTGGTCACTCATGGAAGCAAAACCTAATAAAGGGACTAGGTTCACAAAGTGTGCTGCAGTAAAAATGGATAGTGCATTAAGACTGAGTCATATCTTTATCTTGGAGAGATCTGAATAATCACTGATCTGGTGATTAATTGCACCCTAATGATACCAAGCAAATTCCATGAAGATAAGGCTGTCCTCATATCTTCACCCTATACCCCTTGTCTATTGAAAAATTAAAGGAAATCAAGGGAACTCAATGTTGACTGAATAATCTGTTGATCTCAACCATACCTCCTTCCCCACAAAAAAAGGATTCCCATGGAAAAATTTAAGTTCTAATGGCATGGAAGGCCAGGGGAGAGAAACAGCAAGAGAGCACAGGATACCAACAGCAGGGAAGAGCACAAGAGGAAATAATAGTGCAAAGGACTTCACTAGTTGTGAAGCCTGTACTTGCCACTTAGGAAATACTTTTTGACATTCCAGATGGAACTCAACCCAACTCCTGAAACTTAAAATGCCTAAGGGAGTCAGCATGAAGTAGAGGCGAGGTGCTGACCAGTTAGTTAATTCAGCTAAGGAAAAGTCAATCCCAATATTCGATCCCAGATGGATCTAACAAGTATGAGGTCTTTTCCACTTTCTCTGGCCTAGAGTTCATTCTGAGCCAGTTCTCTTCCTCTTCTTAAATCATTTGAAGTTCCCTGGATTCAGTTTCTGAAGAACCAAAGCAATTCCAAAGGCACTCCATAAATCTTTTGATGGATAAAATTATTCTTTCAAACTACATTTTTTAAAAAGGTCTTTTTAAAGCCCTAAACAGCTTTAAAAAAGGACTGGGATATGGTTCAGAAGTAAAATGCCCCTGGGTTCAAAACCAGGCACAAATAAAGGGTGTGCACAACAGCTATTGATGTTTCTGCAAACATCCAATTCAAACCTTAAACTCTCCCGGAAATGAAATACAACCCCATACATATTTAAAAATCAACCTCAATAACCAAATTTTTTTTTTTGTAGTAAAATTCTTACCATCCACTGCACCTTTTCAAAAGGTGCTCATTAAGGGGCAAACTCCATAGTGCAAAGGTTTTCTCCCGTTACTAAATCACCCCATTATGATTTATCATCTCCTGAGCTGTTGGCCAGGATTCAATTTAACCAGAATTCCCAAAGATAGAATAATTGCTACTTCCAAAATCTTCATTTTTCTGGTGCCCATCCTATACCTTGCTTCTGATGGCATTATATATGGCACAATAAGCCATTTTCTTCATATCAGATTCCCACTTTTAAATCCTAATTCAAGCTTCAGGTTCCCAACTACAAAACCATCTCCCACATACAATATAAACCCACACTGTGAAAACTGTACATCCCAGCTCCTTAACTACCTTTCCCCCTCTTACCCTTAGCAAGGGAAGACAGGCTCATGGTAGTCTTTCAAGACGAAAGAAGAAAGCAAAACAGCTGTTGGTTAACTCCTAAATCCCTTTCACACTTTAGTTGTGTATTCAGGAGACAATTCACACCAATATCAAGAGAAAATCCTCAAGCCCCAGCACTAGGGTTTGAATCCAGGGGCTCATACATGCTAGGCAAGTGCTATCTGCCACTGAACTACACTTAACTGTCTCAAAAAAGGCTATTTCCCAGTCTGGTCCTGACCTTATGATTCTGCTGCTGTAGAACCTCCTCCAATAGCTGGGATTACAAAACATGTGTGCCCCATATCCAGGCCAAACTTGATACAGACACAAATGAGCCAGATTAGACTCATTTATAAAGGGCTGATAGTACTATTAACAACATAGCCAACACTAAAGTAACCCAACTGCAGTATGGCCATTCCTCTCAAAAATCACTTTCCTGAAAATTTTAAGGGACAAAAAAAAAAACAGGCAGCAGGCTAAGTGTAGCTCAATAGTAGAGTACTTGCCTAGCACTTCAAAGGCCCTGGGTTTAGTGCCTGGCACTGTTAAAAAAACAAAAATTGAAAATCAGTCTTTTTCAAACCTACAAAAATCAAATATTACACGAAGATGACTCACTCAAAACTTGAATAATATTTTCTTTATTTACAAGTTAGAATCAAGAGACAAAGACAGTCCAGGGGACCAAATGGGGAGATGACTGAAACCCCAGAGCCCCAAATGGAGCAGAAGGAAAAAAGGGAAAACAGTAGAAAAAAAAAGTCAACGTAAAAAAAGAGCTCCCCCTTCTTCCCTCCCCATGGAGGCCAAGGGGACCATGACCATATCCCCCACAGCCTCACCTAGCTTAAAATAAATTAGAACAAACAACCTCAAAACAGGGCCCTTAGAAGTGAACAGGGCAGCTATGGCCTCAGGTAACATTGTGTCCAGGGGCTTTTGCCCATTCTCACCCTGTACCATTGCCCCATCCCCATCATTCTGAACAGGGGGCTCTATGCCCAAGAGGTTACTCCCAAAGGGGCTGGGAATCCAATCTTATTTTTTGTCCATGTCCCTCCTTCAGTGAATGTTCCTGCATTCCTCCCCCCTGCAGAGCCAGCTCTCCTACAGAGGGGGGAGGGGAGGTGAGATGAAGAAGTGTCACAGCAAGGGGGAATGGGGTGGGGCAGGGT
Organism: Urocitellus parryii; assembly: GCF_045843805.1. Classification (NCBI taxonomy): domain Eukaryota; kingdom Metazoa; phylum Chordata; class Mammalia; order Rodentia; family Sciuridae; genus Urocitellus; species Urocitellus parryii. The sequence goes on from NC_135538.1 coordinate 116,976,044, forward strand.
AGTTCAGGGGTCCGGTCCTGCGGAGCCTTCCTGCCCCATTTGGCCTGGCCCCTTAGCCTGAGTCCGAGTCACTGGTGTCTGAAGAAGAGGAAGATGAAGAGGAGGAGCTGGAATCTGAGCTGGAGCTGGAAGCACTGAGACGAGACACTGCTACTTGCTGTGCAGAGGTTGACTCAGTTTTCTCACTCGCTGAACAAAAAAGTTGAGAGTTAAAAGATAAAATTTTTTTCTGAAAACATGAAAACAAGTATAACACATTTGCAGTCTCCAAGTATTCTCACCTTTCTTGGGAGGCTTCTTGGTGGAATTGAGCTGCCCGCTGACATCTTGTAACCTCTTTTCCAGTTCCCTCTTTTTCTCCAAAGCTAGTTCCTCCTTTGTCTTTCCTACAGGTTTCTTAATGGCTGGGGGCAGGAGGATGGATAACAGAATTCACTAAGATTGCCTAGAGTTACTGGCCACATAGATTTCCAAGTTCCATTTTTTTAAAAAATGTAGATAGACATAAAACTCGTATTATTTTTATGTGCTGCTGAGAATTGAACCAGTGCCTCTACACATGCTAGGCAAATGCTCTACCAATTTAACTATAACCCCAGCCCCTCCAAGTTCTATGCTTGCACATCAAGGAAGCAGCACAGCACATGCATCACATCTTCAAAACAAATGCATTATATTGTGTACCACTACCTCTAAGCTGTCAGAACCACGGATGGACTTCAGGTGATACTCACTATAGGGCTTCCGTGGTTTCTTTCGTAGGCAGGAGAGGACATAACGCTCAAGTTCCCTAAGTGTGGATGGTTTGAGTGTTTCAAAATCAATTTCAATCTCTTCTGGGTTTGAGTCCCGTAAAGAAGGCTCTCGGGCTTGGATTATATGTACAACTCGACCCAATTTCTCTCCAGGTAATTTGTTGATATCCAGGCTTAACTGTCGTTTCTCATCATAACTCATGGGCCTACTTTCTTCTTCCTCCTCTGAATCGTATCCAGTAGGCAGGGCAGGTGGAGCTGTCTTTGTGGCCTTTTTGGGTAGCCTATAGGCAAACAAAGCAAAACAAAAAACCCTGTCAACTACAAAAGCTACCTCTCCAAACAGTCCCACTGTTCAACCCAGAAATTTATTTCCTGCCTGTATTTTTGCCATAAGGCAAAAAAGCCAAGTTAGAGGTAGGTTTACTAGGACACCGAGTTAAGAAAACTGAGCATTTTATTGACTTTTTATATCAATATAAGTATTTATTTGGGGCTTTAAGGTATACTGGTACAAGTCCATCTTTTTGCTCCTTTAAAAGCACAACTAAAGCCATCGTGAAAAAACACAAGTCTAGAATTATGTATTTATAAGAGTAAGCAAACTGGCAGAGAGGAACAAATCTAGCTAACCTGATTTTTGTAAATCATGCTTCATAATTGTTTTCATATTGCCTACAGCATTTTATGCACCACACATCTGAGTCAGTTACCCTGAGAGACCCCATGGTTCTTGAAGGCTATTACCCTGATCAGTTATCACAAAATTTGCTGACCAGCCTCACATTTAGAAAAAAAAAAAAATTACGAGTGGAAGATAGCATAGAAACCAAACTAGTCTGCTTTGACCTTATTAGAACTTACTTGTTGCCACTTCCTGCAGAAGATCCAAAGCCAGGAGGGCCTAGCGTGGCAGCATTGCCACTCCCACTGCCACTAGCTTTCTTAGACTTCTTGGGCTGAGGAGGGCGGGATGCCCGAGGCCCCTTGTCATCTTCATCAACACCAGCTCGGCCGCGATGCTTCTCTGCCTTCCGTTTCTTCTTTTTCTCCTTTTTCTCTCTCTTTCGCTTAGGCTTAGATATCGGGCCCTGGGACAGGGCAGCAAGTTGTTCGTGTACTGCCCGAAGCTATAAAGAAAGAAAAGTCAAGACATGAAGTGGGAAAGTAAAATTGAGAGAAAAAAATAGGACCAAGACAGAGCATGAACCAAACTTTTACCCAGTTAAAAGACTGAAGAATGACAATATACCTGTTCTTGTAGTTCTGCCAAGCGATGAGCCCTTTCTTCCTCTGAGTCTGAGCTTTCACTTTCTTCCTCTTCCTCCTCATCTTCCTCATCTTCTTCCTCCTCTTCCTCAGAGGAGCTCTCACTGCTACTTTCCTCACTGGAGGACTCTGAAGAGGATTTGGTCAGCCCAGGGGGCAAAGCAGTGGAGACTGGTAAAGGCCCTGGTTCCAGTGGTTCATCTGGCATCTTTGCATAACGAAACTCGAATACGTCCTAGGAAAAAAACAGACTCCAAATTATGCTGGTACAATGTTCTGGGCTATACCCAGTCATCTAGTCATATAATTTCAATTTGTGGCTGAACGTCCTCTCATGTCGAGGACATACTGCACAAATTGATGCAATCTCCCTCCCATACCCATTTATCCTTTAAGCTTCAACTTCTACACTCACCTGCAGCTTTCGTGCCATGGCCACAACATCGTGGTCTGGGGGGTTGTACTTATAGCAGTTGGAGAACATAAGCCGCACGTCAGCAGCAAACTCCTGTGCGTCCCGATAATCACGGTTCTCCATCTTCCGCTGCAGAAGGAGGCAGCATCAGAAGCTGCACAGGCAGAGAGACTCACCTTTCCCTGCCAACCCCAGACAACACAAGAGGCTCTCTCTTGAGAGCACAGTGGGGATGTGCACATGGATCTGTGCCCTGAGGTTAAAGTTAGAAGTCAAAGGAATTTGGGTAGGTTGAAGAAATTATCTTAAGTCTAGAAAAAGAAACCATTTCTAAGTGATACAGGAGGTAACCCGACTGTTCTTCCACCCCTTAACTTCTCTGACCCAACCCTCCCATTAAATAGTAGAACTGTGTATTAGGGTTGCTCTTCAAACAGAATACTCATCCTTACTGTAGGAAATGCAATTTCAAACTGCTTGACCTGCCCCTTTACAATTTTGTAAAACCAAAAATCAAAGACTGCTGTGTACCCATAAGGAGACATGAACATTATTTTATTGATCCCTAGATGCCAATCACTGCCTTAGCATCCCATCTGCCCCATGCAGTGGGTACCTTGACAGTGCTGAGGTCCATGGGGTGCTTAATGATGTCATGGTAGTCATGCAGGCCAAGAGCAGAAGCGTCCACTGGTTTATAGAAAGGCCAGGCATAGGCTGCATGCTTCTTAGAGAGCAACTCCTTCAAAATGCCATTGCAATGTTTTAACTGTTCTGACAATTTTCCTTTTTTAGAGCTCTGGTGTTGTTGCTGAGAGTCAGGCAAGTCTTTGCGTGGGGGCTTGATGGGGCGACCACTCTCTCTACGCATAGGGGGAAGCCGTGCTGCTTTAGGCTCAAGACTCCCAGGAGGGCTGGCTGGGGAACCAGGAGCCAGGATGGCTGTAGGTGTAGGGGTGGTAGTATCTGCTTTTCGTTTAACCCCTTTTTTCTGCAGAAAAAAAAAATAAAAATAAAAAATCAACAGACTATTACTCCAGGTCCACTTCATTCAAAACCTTTCCCTTCCCACTGTCCAAAACAGATATGTTTATCTATACCTTGGCAAGGGGCTGAGCTGGGGGAGCTGCAGATACAGCAAGGAGCGGGGGTCCAGCAGAATGCAGAGACTTGAGAAGGGGAGAAGAAATGACCGATGGATGGGGAATGTTGAGGACAGTGGTAGGTATCTCAGGTGGTGGAGTATATAGGGCTGTGTGTGACACAGAAGAGACAGCAGGCACCTGATGGGCACTGGTAATACTGCCCTGGAGTGCTTAATAAAGAAAAACAAAGCAAAAACCATTTAGTTTGTTTCTCTTTCCTCTCTCTTCAGGTCTCCATTCACAAAACTCTCATCTCACTCTTCCCACCTGCCAACTTGGCCCCCTTCTTATGGCTGTTCTTAGGGATGGTCACCACAAGCTCTTGTTCGTCTTGAGGCATTGATGCCACCTTCTGTAGGAAGATCTTTTCCAGTGTCTGTGCCATCAGGACTATATCATCAGTGGGCTAGTGAAACAAAAAACAAATTTAGAAAAGTCCAAATGATAGCAAAAAAAAAAAAAAAAAGACCATTTCTGTCAAATTCCCAGCCCCAGGGCATGACCACTCTCCCTTAGGCACCTGCCATCAAATGCTGCAAATTACCACATTAGGCCAATAATGTCCCCTTTTCTTTCCTCTCTCTCAAAATACAAACTAATGAAAATACATGGTCCGGGGAATTGGAAGAAAAAACAAGGAGAGAAATGAATTACAGTAGATGGGATAGAGAGAGAAGATGGGAGGGGAGGGGAGGGGAGGGGGGATAGTAGAGGATAGGAAAGGCAGCAGAATACAACAGTTACTAATAGGGCATTATGTAAAAAGGTGAATGTGTAACTGATGTGATTCTGCAATCTGTATTTGGGGTAAAAATGGGAGTTCATAACTCACTTGAAACTAATGTCTGAAATATGATATGTCAAGAGCCGTGTAAGGGTTTGAACAACCAATTAAAAAAAAAATACATGGTCCCTTAATGTTCACAAGCTTAAGAGAATGAGAACTGATGAGTAAAATAGATCCTGCTCTACTCAGGTCTCTGGAGCTTTCTGAGAAACAGGACAACCATCCCCATGTATGAAAGTGTTCTACTTAAATAACCTTAAATTATAGAGCTCTGAAGCCACATTACTGATAACACTACTTGGACTCAGTTTTCTTTGACCATTACTAACTGGATACAGCTTCAATAACTAGAGGACAAAACGTTTCCATTTGGCTATAATAAATGTCCTCTTAATACCTGCTAAATGCACACAGAAAAACTTACCTTGTTGTAAATGTAACAGTTGGTGAACATGGTATTGAAATCCTGCATACATTCAGAAGCAGCCCAATAATAATTGTTTTCAAGTCTCCTCTTAATAGTACCCATGTCCATAGGCTGTTTTATAATTTTGTGATAATCCTAAAAAAAAGAAACGATATGTCAGAGCCACTGAAAATTAAAATACCTATGCTCCCAGGGAAATCACCGACCAACCCACACACACACTCACACACACACCCTATGTATCAAAGGAATACAGTTCCCTAAACTGCGGCCCCAATTAAACTACAGGACCAAAAAAAAAAGGGGGGGGGAGATAGGGTGGGGAATAGGATCCTTAACCCACTTTGGGGGCCCCTATTGCCTTTCCCTAACCACCCACCTCCCACCCATTCTAGAAACTTCCCATCCTGTGACATTACCTCTGGGGTTGGCTATCCATGGGCTGCATGAGGGAAAGGAAGAAGCTAAGAATTTTGGCCACCGTGGTCCTCTCCCAACCCGGGGTGGGAATCTGTAAAATGGAGCCAGGGCACAAAAAGTTAAGGAAGGACACAGAGGGCACAATAAGAGATGCCAAGATAGAGATAGCAAGAGGTTGGAACAATCACAAAGGACCAAGAATTCAGAACTATGGTGGCTATCTGCCCTACAGAAAAGAATTGGGAACTCCCTAGGGGCCGCAGCACCTACACTAGGCAACCCACCCCCACTCACACACATTCTTGCTCATTCCCATACCTCCCCCAACTCTATGTTCCTACTCACCGGCAGACCCAGTTTGACAGCATCTACAGGCTGCCGAAATGGCCACGCAAACTGATGTTTCCACAGAGCTTTCATCACCACCTTGTGCAGGTATTGCAGCTGGTTGGTTACCCGTCCTGGCTTTTTGGGATTGGATACTTCAGGGGGTGGTGGGTTGGCAGGGGTTAGTTGCAAAGCCGGCACTGACGCCATTGTAGGGCTCTCAAATCCCTCATACAACAGAGAAGGCTTTCGAATCCTTTTTCCTGGAGCTGCTGCCTCTGGGCCCAACCCCAGTAACCCTGCATTCCCGTCCCCAGGGAGCCTGCAAAAATGGTAAATAATATTATATGTGGAGATCTCATGGAATTCCAAGTGCAATTTGCACTATGTCACCAATAAATCCAAGCTCTGGACCTAGTGAGATGACTAAGCTTGCAAGTGGTTCCAAATATGAACCAATATCAAAATCATCTGTAGAGACTCTGTTGATGCCCACCTCCCCCCTTCTTTTATTTTTAGTATAGCTAATCTAGATTCCCACCTTCTGGAGTCTGGCAACCCATGCTCAATTAAAAATAAGAAAGCCCTATGGGGATGGCTCTTTAAGCAAAAATGGGTGGAGTTAAAGACCAAGATTCCTCCTCACTAGGGGTTTGGTGGTTGCCATGGTGGTTGAGCCTGAGGGAAGACAGTGAAAAAGAGAAAATAAACTAGGAAGAAAAACTTCATAAAATGCTGAGACACCCAAGAATCAATCCAGCTGGGTACAAGAAATGTTATTTTCATTAAGCTGAGTATTTAATAACAGAAAATGCACTAAAAGTCTAACTTAAAATTCAGACAAGGGAACATCTTGTGAGACCTCACAATTGGAGTTAACTGCCCTCCAGATTTGCAAACTACCTCCTCCAAGAATTCAAAAAACAGCCACCCAACCGCCAAGGTCACAACCTGATTGTGACAGCACACCTCCCAAAACCCTGCTAGAAAAACACGGTCTAACAGTTCCCAATGTAGCATCTACTGCACATTAAAGACCAACAGTGGTCCTGTTACTCCTCCGGACCAGGTGTTTCCCACTACCTAAGACTTAAGACACTACTTGGAGACCTCATTGTTTACATCCGCAGCGCTGCAAAAGTCTTAGCTCCACCCTCCTGCCCTAAATCAAACACTCAACACCATCAAAAACCAGCCCCCTCCTTCCACTCACTGAAAGACAAGCAGGAATTTTATGACACCCTGGACAGTAGGATCCTTTCTATCCTAAAGTTGGGAATCCCCGCTGCCAAGTCCCGAAGCTCGGTCACCATGGCAACTACTGGCAGAGGTTGACCACGAACCCCCCAAACACCATGACAAACCAAAACTAGACACCAGGCCCAATACCCGCAGGACCTGCTCGTCTACTTAAAACTACCCATTCCTACCCTTTCAGCCACCGAACTAGCTCTAACTTGGTTAAGACCGGGCCATGGCTGTAGCTTATAAATTGACAACCTGCGCTCCCCCCACACGCAGCAACTGGGTCGCCGCCACCGTTCCAAAACCGTCGTCCAACCCCCTCCGCGAGCCCGAGTCAACAGCTGCGCCAAGAAGTGGCAACGCATAGCAACCGGCGCCGGGTGGTTCGGTACTGCCCCCGAACACGGCGCCCTCCACCCGTGCCGCCGCCCCACAACGACCCCTTCCCACGCGCGCACTAGGGAGACGTACTTGTGGGGAGTCACGTTTTGCAGCATCTTGACCGCGGGTAACCAGCGCTGCCTTCAGCCGCGAAAAGTCCGGGTGGCCTCGGATCCCCTCACCGCCCGGTCCAGCATAACCCGGGAAGTGGGGGGGAGGCCGTTGCCCTTGGCCCTCCAGGCGACAATCTCCCCGCTGGGCCGGCACGAGCAGTCTCCTCCGCGCGGCCTCTCGCAGGACTCCCGGCAGCTTGGCGCGCTCCGCAGGCAGCGGACAGCAAGAAAATGGCGGCGGCCTCAGCAGAGACCGGCGTACGAGAAGGAGGGTAGACTCTCCAAAACCAAAGACAGTCCCCGATCCTAGACACCGTCGTCAATACAGCCCGCTGTTGGTTTGCAGGGGTCCCCTCTTCCTGTCGGGACCGTACGGGTTGGACAAGATCCCGTTTCGACCTCGGATGGAGGCGGATGAACACGAAAAGTGGTTTAGGAAGCCGCCGCCTCCATCTTTGAAATCCTCTTGAGGGCGGAGTAGAGGGGGTGGACAGACTCCGACAATTGGGCGGGGCCCGAAAAAGGGGAGCTTCAGGGGCTTCTATGGGGTCTGTACTGTCCGCCGGGACCGGTCATAGGCCGAGACGAAGGCCATTTCCAAACGGATGGACGTGGATTGTAATGGCGGCCCCCGACGAGTCAAAGGCTCTGTATCGGTAAGCAGAATCCTCCAGGTCGTTCTAGAGGCTGCTCCACTCCAGCGCGAAATGGCGCCGCCGAGCCCCGCGCCAGCCCTTTATATATAGGCGGGGAGGAGGAGCTTCGTTGCTCATGCGCGCCACCCTGCTCCAGAATTTCCCCACCCCCTCCGCGCGCGCTCGCTCGCTCACGCGCGTGAAGTAGCAAAGTCGAAGGAGGTGGATCCCATCTCCGCGGGAGCTTCTTCTATTGGTCTGTCGAAGCGATGACGTCACAAACTTCATTTCCAAGTCGTCAGTCACCAGGCAGAAGAGTGCCGCATAGACTCACAGGGAATAGGCAACCCGCCATATCTGAGCCGCTTGGTTGCGCTGTGGTTCGGCGACTCCAGGGAAACAGGGAGGTTGGAATAGGTGCAAGGGCCATCTCCCCACGGCCTCCAGCACCTTCTCCCCGCCTCCTCTTCCAACTAAGTTTTCCCAAGCACGAAGTAACTCCCGACTGCCAAGCTTGGGCTGGTAGTGCCATTCGTGGTTCTCCATTGGCCGAACGGGAGGGGTCGCGTGGGCGTAGCCAGGCGCGGCTCGCCAGGGGTGTGGCTGCAGGACGCAGGGCGGAATGCTGTTCTTGGCAGAGAGGCCGCTGCAGTGAAGAATCTGAAATGAGGAAGAAAGACGCCATCTTAGAAGCCGCGGCCTATTCTCCTGTGGCGAACAACTAAAGGCGCCTGAATGTTAACAACGAAGGGGTCTAACGTTCCTCTTTTCTACGACCTAAAATACGGCTTGCTAAAAGTCTTACAATCCTCCCTTCCCTCCCCCAGACCAAATAATCGAAAGCAAAGGCAAAATACTTCTCCTCTCTGCGAACATCCAAATACTATGAACAAGGCCACCAAACCCAAAACTTTCACTCCCAAGCACTTCTCCAATCCCAGCCCACTCGTCCTTTCATTAGCAATACAAATACCTGCCTACAAAAACCGACAGCCCTAAAGCGGGAACAAAATCTCCAAACCCACCCGAACTCATTCCGGCGTCTGGCTCAGAACAGAAAAAAACAAGTCCTACAAGGGGCGAAATGGGGGAGGGACCCTCCCCTCTCCAGGCGAGCTCAGACCTTTCCCCGTGCTTCCCGCCCCTCGCCCGGGCAGACCCGCACCGCCCTCCTGGGGTCCCTTTGCACGCGGGGGCCAAAGAACGCCCCCATCCCCCCACCAGGGTCCGGAGTCCTCCCCACGGAGCTGCTCGTCCATCGGTCAGCGCCAGGGAGGAGGGCGAGCAGAGGAGGCGGCGGCTGTAGCTCAGACTAGCCCTCCCCCTCCTTCTCTCCCCTCCTCCCCTCCCCCCCGGGCCGTCCGCCTCCGAGGAGGGGCAGGAGCCATTTTGGGAGCTCAGTTTCGCCCCCTCCCCCTAACTCCCTCTTAAGTCTTCCTCACAATTTGATTATCTGAATAGGCTTACAGACTACGTATGAATAAAGAACCGGAGCCCAAGGCCAGGATCTCTGAAGCACCTCTAGAGGAGGTACCCCTACCGTAGAATAAAAGGATTTCCCCCACCACAGAATAGCTGCGCTTTGACACCCCCGAGGAAAATAGGTTTGTGTGCACGTCCAGGCAAGGAAATTAATGTAGGGCAACGAATATAAGGAAAGCTCCCTCTACCCCTGGAGGGGCTAGTCAGGGCCTCCTAGGTCCTTGAGCTGCAATCATGCCACCCTCCATCTGCAGTAACCCTTGTGCTCCAACCTCGCATACTGCACCTAACATGGCCGCCAGCCTCCGGTCTTCAGGACCACCCGAGGAGGACAGACCCCCCGGAGGGAAGTGCGCGCAGGGAAAGCAGAGTCCCCCGGCGCCCCACCCCCAGCCCACCTGGGATCCGGTCCTGGCCCCCCAAAGTACATGCAGCCCCGCCCGGGTGGCTGCAGCAGGGAGGGCAATGACACAGCAACTTTGCAAAGGCCTTCTCCCCTCCCCCTAGTGGCCCAGCCTCCCAAATCTGCTTTTCTCCGCCCGGGGCTTTGCAGGTCAGGACACAGGCCCATCAGGGGGCCGGCCAGGGCAGAAAAAATTGGGGCGGCAGAGAGATACTGGGCTTTAGAAAGGGAAAGGGTGGCCAGAACTTTAACTCTCATTTCCCAGCAGTCCGGAAAATCACTGCTCCCCAATCTCTCCTAATCCTCCCTTCCCCCACATGAGTCACAGGGGAGGCTACTGCTACTCAGTAATTTGGAAAAGTAACTCTTCCCCTCCTTTCCGTTCCCTCCCCCGCAGTACACAAGGAGAGAGCTGTTCAGGACTGGGGGAGGGGATGAAAGACGCAATAGACGAGGCCACCCCGGAGAAACCCGAAACCTAGGAACTCATTCCAGGCTCTGAGCTTTCCCGCTGTCTCAGGCCACACTTTTTACTAGGACCCACTTTGGGCCTGGGTTCTGTTCCCCAAGTAGACCCCAAGCTTTCGGTTTGTAACCTTCCTCCGACCCCTAGTAGACAGACAAGTGCTCAAGTAGCTCTTAGAGGGGCAACGAAGGTTTGGGCACAGGGCCCCCACAGGCCGTGTCCATGCGAATGCACACAAATTCGATAACAGACAAGTCTAAGCTCCAGCATGCCATGTGGTGACTGCGAGCTTCCTACCCTTGACACAAAGGGAGCACAGAAATGCTCCGAGCAGAGTCTCTAGGGAGAAAATGAGTTGGCGCCTGCGAAAAACCTCATTTCACAGCCTGAATTGACAACACTAAAGCATTTACATCCATGATTAGGAATTACAGCCATCATTCTCACTCTTCAGCCTACCAGATCACCCCCTCAGCCGCCAAGAAGGATCCCTTCTCACCTGGCTGCAGGCTCCTGTACCCCCAGGGGACGAATGGGGGGGGGCACGCCGCCCCCTCTTCCCCTTTGCCCTCCAATTGATATGGAGGCAGGAGGTTGGCCATTCCCTCCCCCATCATAGTGGCCCTCTCCTGCTGGTCCCCCTCCACACTCCCATTGGCTGTGAAGTATTTGAAGGACAAATCCCACTCAGGTTCTTTTTGAACCCCAAGAATTCCACACACACCCCGGCTTCTTCAACATATAGGTTTAAGTCACTGGCATCTAAATGACTTAACATCATCCCCGCCCCAAGTGTCCCTTCTCACCTGGATGGTGGAGCCTTCCGGGGGGGCTCCAATGTTGCCCTCGGCTTGGTGTGGGGGGAGGATGTAATCCGGGGTGTCAACCCCCCCGGAAACCGAAGCAGTGTTGGGGGAGGGGGCGTAGCCCCCAGCCCCTCCCTTCCCGAGCAGGTTGGGGGGTGGGGAGAGCATCCGGGCCGCGCGGCCACGTCAGCAGCACTCGGATTGGCTGATCGGAGTCACGTGCCCGCTGCTTTCCCCCCCCCACCGCCACGAGGGCCAGTTTTCCGAACGTTCCTGGGGGTCGTTTTGAGGGGGCCTCGGGGCCGCAAGGCCTAGGCCTGTCTCCCGACACCCAGAGCGCGCTAATGCTGCTGCTTCTTCATATCTCCCGCGTCCTATCCCGCTGTCGTCGACCTTGTCCCCCCCACTCGCCTCTCTGTACGGGTTCAGCATGGCTGCCGCAGCCCCGAAACGTGCACAGCGCAGGCGCATGGGCGCGACCAGACCGGGGGGTGGGGTGCCCGGGGCCGCGAGGAGGGCGGCAGTGCGCAGGCGTCTCAGTCCAACCGCAGCTCCCGCCGCGGGCCACGGATCGCGCGGTGTGTGTGGGGGGCGGAAGTCGGTGCGCGCGGACCTCCACCCTGGGCCACCCTTCCCCCACTACGGAGGCTTTGCGGGACAGCTAGGGACCGCGCGAGTCAGTAAGGTGCGGCTTGGTTTGACCTGGCCAGAGTTCACGGAAAGCACACGGCGCTTAGTTGTTGTCCGTGAAGTAGAATAGAGACTGGCTGGAGAAGTGAGGGTTTGCAGGGTGGGGCCCCTCCCTTGGTGTAGTGTAGTTGCGGAATGGAGAGGAAGCTGATCACCCGGGTGGTGCCAGCAAAGGGGATAAGGTGTGCCCTCTAAGTGTTTTTAGGCCGTTTTACAACTTCTGCTGTTCCCAGAACAATATGCTTAGACGACTTTGCTTCGATGATGAGACCTGCAAGTTCGTGGACTCCCCTGCCTTCTACAAAGTTTGTCAACTGATCACTCTTCCTTATATACAGATCCTGTGGTCGACCATTTAAGTTAAAATTACCTATTCAAGAGCCTGGCGGGATGCCGCTCTCCTGTAATCCCAGCGGCTTGGGAGCCTGAGGCAGGAGGATCACAAGTTCAAAGCCAGCCTGGGCTAAACAATTTAGGTCCTAAACAACTTAGCAAGACCCTGTCTCAAAATAAAATAGGAAAAAGAAGAAAAAAAAAAATAGAAAAAGGGCCGCGATGTGGCTCAGTGGTTAAGCACCCCTGGTTCAATCCCTGGTACAAACAGTACAACTCAGGAATTCCTGAGTCCTTGCTTTCTCTTAATCTTGGATAAATCCCATAAAATTTCAGGGATTACTAACAAAATCATTACATTGCTACCAAGGCAATGTTTTAATTTGTTTGTAGCCTATTATGACTCTTCATCCATCAGAGTGAAGTCTAGGTATTCACTCTACAACCTCTTAATCTCCTGTCCCCACGGACAGATAGCCCCTTTAATAACAGAAAGACCAACTACCGTCCCCAGTAAACTGCCAGTGTGTATTGCTTTCCCATTTCTTTAGAAGGTCTTCCCTGTTTGAGGAAGTACTTTATATTTGACATGGTCAACTTTATGTTACCCTGAGGCCATCCTCCATTCTCCACCCTTTGTAATTTTTAATTTATCTTTCTTGGGTTCCTATTAAAAAAAAAAAAAAAAAAAAAAAGGAACAACTCTCTCAGTATTGTACCTCCTCAGTAGACTCATTTTTATCTCAGCTCCTTTGAGCAACCAGAACCTGAAATTAAAATCATACTTAACGTCTGAATTTTCTATCTCCTCCTTTTCCTCCCTCCCTTCCTACTTCTCATCCCTGCCCTTCAACTCATATTTATCAGACTTCCACCAGAAAACTGTTCTGGCAAATGTCACCAAGGACCTCCTAATTGACAAAGTCAGAAAGCACTTTTCAGTTTTCACCTTATTTGACCTCTCTAGAGCATTTGGCAATTATTTGATCATGCTTCCTTCCTGACATTCTCTATACCATTGATTTCTGTGACCAGTCTCACCAGTTTCTTTTCCTACCTGTCTCCTTGCTTTCCTTTCTGGACTAACTTAGCCCCATCCTATGTGTTGATGTTTTCCAGGATTGTACTTGTTGCTTCTACTTTTGTTAATATTATCTAGGTTGTATTGCTCAAGGGTTCAAAGACTTTCAAATCTGTATCTTCAATTCAGACAGCTCTTCTGAGCTAAACTTCCACCAAATATTCCTATTTGGATAGTTCTTAGACACTTAAGCATGTTCAAAATTGGTTCAATCTGTCTGTTCTCTGGATCCGCTCTTCCTGCGTAACCCTGAGTGATGGTAGGTATTCAGCTACAAAGCTTAGAATCTGACAGTCACTCCTTGTTTCTTTTCTCACAAATTCATATACATCAGACTCTTATAATTTTGCCTCTTAAATATCCATTGAGTCAAACTTCTGCCTCAATTTTATCACCTGGGCTAGGTCCACAGTTTCCTGAGTGAGGTCCTTATCTTCAGAGTTGCAGTAGTCACAAGCCACATGTGGCTATTTGAATTTAATATTAATTACAGTATTGAATTTAGTTCCTCAGTGCCCTGGCCACATTTCAGTTTCTCAGAGGTACCTATTGAGAACACACATGCACAAGGTCTCAATGTGTTCTTGTTTCTGACAGCTTTCGGCCTTATCTGCTATCTCTTCTTACTAATTATGTTGCAGCCATATTGATCTTCCCTCGTTTTCTTGAAGGAATTGGTCCATTTCCTGCTTCAGGGCTTCACCCATGCTGTTCCCTCTGGTGAAGATTCTGCTTCCCACTCAACCTGGCTAATGCCTACTTACTCTTCAGATTTTATTTCAGTATCAGTGGTTTCTCCATTCCATATAAGATAGCACAGAATACAACATTTCTGTCATTGAAGAAAGGTCTTTTGGACAGTGCTACTCTAGGTTTTCTTCTTGGCCTCTGACCACCATACTGCCAGGAGTGAGCTTTCTACAATACAGTTCTGACCATATATTATTTTTTAAACACTATTTCTTGTTGCCTGCAAGATAAAGTCCAAATTCTTGTGCTTGGCAGAAAGGTCTGCCTACCTCTCCACCCTCATATCTAGCCACTTCCTCTTGGGTCCTATGCTCTAGCCACATTGAACTGTTTCCCAAACACACTATTTTATTTCATGCCTCCGTGTTTTTTGCTTCAACCCACTCTGCATGGATAGGTGTTTCCCTTGTCAGTCTAAACCCAAATTTGGGCTGGAGGTGTGGCCCAGTGGTAGAGCACTTGGCCACATAAGGCCCTGGAGTCAATCTCCAGCACCCTCCCCCCCAACACACACACAAAGTCAATGCTTGCCTAATTGCTCGTTCCTTAGTGTCCTTTTCTTTTATGGTAGTACCTTTTACAGTGAATGACAACTTATGTGATTACATGTTTTTCTTCACTACTAGACTTTGATCTGGAGAGCAAGGCTATGTTGTCTTTCTTCTTTCCTTCCTTCCTTCCTTCTTTCCTTCCTTCCTTCCTTCCTTCCTTCCCTCTCTTCCTCCCTCCCTCCCTCCCTCCCTCTCTCTCTCTCTCTCTCTCTCTCTCTCTCTCTTTCTTTCTTTCTTTCTTTCTTTCTTTCTTTCTTTCTTTCTTATACCCACAGTATCTGACCAAGAATAAAGTGCTCACAAATTGAGCAAATGTTGAAGGGAATTGCTTAAGTGAGTGTGTGACTTAGGTAAAATTACAATGCATATGTACTTGTGGCACCCTGTATAATAATGGGGAATAATCAGACAATATTGCTTTCAGGTATACATTTGCAACATTGCAATGGTGTGAGGGAAGAGAAGCAGAACAGCATAATTTATTTTCACAGAGAGCAATGCAGTCCAATATGGCCATAATATAAGCTACAAGAAGTAGAGTAGAAGAAAACTAGAAGTTAAATTTGTTTATAGAGTCCATATTATCTAGAGTTTCCAATGCTGTTAAGTATGGACCTGCTAGGGAGCCATGAAAGTTTTTGAGCAATAACTTCATCAGAATTATGTCATTAGATAGGGACATTGTCTTCCAATGGCTAGCATTATACATGTTAATAAACATTAAATAAAACTGTCAGGAATTGGAAGGAGATGCATTTGGTGATAGCTAATATTTGTTGAGTACTTAAAATATTTCAGGCACTGTTATAATTGCTTTTCACATACATCTTTTTAAATCCTTATTATCCTATAAAGTAGATACTATTATTATCACTCCCATTTTTCAAATGAAGCAATTAAGGCAAGAAATTTTAAGTCATTTACCCAAGGTCACACTTCTGGTAACTAGCAAAGCTGGGATTTGAACCCAAGCAGTGAACTTTTTCATGTCCTCCAGCTTTTCACAATTTGTGATTGCCAAATAAACTTTTCCTCCTCTAAAATTGTTGTCAGGTCTTTTACTCACAGAGGTAAAAAAGCTCACTAACATACTTTTTCCTTGGTTCTACTCCTGTTCTTGTTCCCTTTATAAGGATCTAACACAGTGCTAATCCTTGCCTCTAACCTAAATTGTTTTATACTTCCTTCCTTATAAATCTTACCAACCGGGCTGGAGATGTGGCTCAAGCGGTAGCGCACTCGCCTGGCATGCGTGCGGCCCAGGTTCAATCCTCAGCACCACATACAAAGATGTTGTGTCCGCCGAGAACTAAGAAAAAATAAATAAATATTAAAAAAAAAAATCTTACCAACATTTATAGCTGGTTCAAACACCACCTCAAAGATGACTTTCAAATATCTCCAATCTTTTTTTCCTCCAACTTCAATCCTGGCTCTGAATCTCCCTGCTGTTCCTTGTAATTTGAATAACACACTATTCAGAGGCAGACTGCCTGGGTCCTCCAGCCACACACTACTTGCCTATAGTTACTGATTAGGTTAAGGCTCTCACAACTCAATTATTTCACCTCTAAACTTTCTTGCATTGTCTCATACATGAGCTTTTGGGGACCATCGTTTCTAAACCATAACATCATCCAACCAGGAGGAAAAACATCAACATAGCATAAGGAAACCAGAACAAGAGAGAGTTCCAGTGAAGTTCAGTTATTTATTGATTGAATTATTAAATCCAAAGTTAAAAGTTCTTTGACTTTTCTGTGCCATGTACTTGTTTTTGGCATTTTGGGGAAGACTTTGGGCCTTATTTGGCAATATTTGTAAGTGTATAAAATAAAATTACCAAATTATTTAGATAAACGTGTGATAATCTAGTAGTGTATTTCTGCACTGATACAATATAGTGTTCCTTTAATAATATGATTTATTGGCAGGTGTAAGAAGTAACTCCCAAGATTATGAAGTAGAGATATTTTGAGAGGTTTATAATCACTGTAATGTAATATGAAAATGTTTTTTTTTTTTAAGAGAGAGTGAGAGAGAGAGAGAGAGAGAGAGAATTTTTTTTAATATTTATTTTTTAGTTCTTGGCGGACACAACATCTTTGTTGGTATGTGGTGCTGAGGATCGAACCTGGGCCGCACGCATGCCAGGCGAGTGCGCTACTGCTTGAGCCACATCCCCAGCCCCTGAAAATGTTAATTGATGTTGATTTCTACTGATGACAGTGTTACAGATACTATTTGTATTAAAAAGTTTTATTTTGTATATACATTCATAAAATAAAATTTCAATTAGGTTTTATTGAAAATAAAGATGACTTTTAAAAGTTCCTTCCAATATATAGACCTCTAAATTCTGTGGCAGTAGACTACAAGTTGAAAGACCCTGTTCTGATTGAGGAGTGAGACCCTTCCTCACTAGGTATAAGGGAATGAAGAAGAAGGAAAAACTCACTGGGTTGGTGCTGTGGTTTGAAGGTCCCCAAAATTGCTGTTGAAGTTTAATCCCCGCAGTCATGTGAAGGCTCTGTGACCACTCTGGATATTCTCAGGAATAGATTGATTCATGGATTAATAAATAATCATGGGAGCATTGTTATAGAAGAAATCATTTTCTGGCTATCTCACTATGTGGTACCCACCACTGGGTCACCATCCAGTGGGAAGGCCTTGCCAGATGCTGAGCAGATGCTGGTATCATGTTCTTGGACTTCCCAATCTCTGAAACTCTGAGCTAAGTAAATCTCCACAAATTAATCAGTCTTGGGTGTTCCATTATAGCAACAGAAAGCATATTAAGACAGTATGATTGATAAATCGTATATCTTCTGAGAAGTGTCTGTTCTCCTTAACCTATTTATTGATTGGGTTGTTTGTTTTACTGGTGTTAAGTTTTTTTTGAGTTTTTTAGGTATCCCGGAGATTAGTGCTCTGTCTGACATGCATGTGCAAAAAATTGCTCCCAAAATGTAAAGGTTCTCTCTTCACCTTATTGATTATTATTATTATTATTTTTTTTTTTACTGAGAAGAAGCTTTCTTGTTTGAATCCATCACATTTGTTAATTCTTGATTTTATTTCTTGCACTTTAGGAGTCATGTTAAAGAAGTCAGGGCCTAATCCAGCATGATGAAGATTTGGGTCTACTTTTTCCTCTATTAGATGCAGGGTCTCTAGTTGAATTCCTAGATCCTTGATCCACTTTGAGTTAAGTTTTGTGCATGGTGAAAGATAGGGGTTTAACTTCATTTTGCTGCATATGGATTTCTAGTTCTCCCAGCCTTTTGTTAAAGACACTGTCTTTTCTCCAGTGTATATTTTTGGCTTCTTTGTCTAGTATGAGATAACTGTATGTGGTTTGTCTCTGTGTCTTCTATTCTGTATCATTAGTCAACATGTCTATTTTGGTGCCAATACCATGCCATTTGTTACTATAGCTTTGTAGTATAGTTTAAGTTCTGGTATTATGATGCCTCTTTCCTCACTCTTCTTGCTAAAGATTACTTTGGCAATTCTGGATCTCTTATTTTTCCAAATGAATTTCATGATTGCCTTTTCTATTTCTATAAGGAACTACTTTGGGATTTTATTTTATTTTATTTTATTTTTATTTTTTTATTTTTTATTTTTTTACTTTTCTTTTTTTTTAAAGAGAGAGTGAGAGAGAAAGAGAGAATTTTTTAATATTTATTTTTAGTTTTCGGCGGACACAACATCTTTTTTTTTTTAAATGCCACGAAACTTGATTTTTTTTTTTTATTAAAGAGGGAGAGAGAGAGAGAGAGAGAGAGAGAGAGAGAGAGAATTTCAATATTTATTTTTCAGTTTTCGGCGGACACAACATCTTTGTTTGTATGTGGTGCTGAGGATCGAACCCGGGCCGCACGCATGCCAGGCGAGCGCGCTACCGCTTGAGCCACATCCCCAGCCCTACTTTGGGATTTTAATTGGAATCACATTGAATCTGTATAGTGCTTTGGGTAGTATGGCCATTTTGACAATATTAATTTGCCTATCCAAGAGCACGGGATATCTTTCCATCTTCTAAGGTCTTCTTTAATTTCTTTCTTTAGAGTTCTGTTTACAAACAACAATGAGTAAACATTATTGGTGGGACTACAAATTGGTGCAACCACTTTGGAAAGTAGTATGGAGATTCCTTAGAAAATTTGGAATGGAACCACCACTTGACCCAGCTATCCCACTCCTTGGTCTGTACCCAAAAGGTCTTAAAATCAGCATACTATAGCAATGCAGACATCAATATTTATAGGAGCACATTCACAATAGCTAAACTGTGGAACCAACCTAGACACCCATCAATAGATGATTGGATAAAGAAAGTGTGGTATATATACACAATGGACTATCACTTAGCATTAAAAGAGAATAAAATTATGGCATTTGCAGGTAAATGGATGAGTTGGAGAATATTATGTAAGAGAAATAAGCCAATTCCAAAAAACCAAAGACCGAATGTTCTCTTTGATAAGTGGATGCTGACCCATAATAGGGGGGCATGGGAAAAATTGAGGAACTTTGGGCAAAGGAGAGAGAGGGGAAGGAAAGGGGTATGAGAATAGGAAAGATGGTGGGAATAAGATGGACATTATTAACCTAGGTACATATATGACTGCACATATGGTGCAATGCTACATTGTGTACAGAGAAATAAAAAGTTTGTGCTGCAATTTTGTACAATGAATCAAAATGTATACTGCTGTCATATATACCTAATTTTTTAAAAAGTGATTTAGACTGAAAGGAGTGAATTAAGGTTTTAAAGAAGGGAACTGAGGGCTACCTTTGTAGAAAGACTTATTTATAGGAAGATTTATTTGTAGGATTTATCTATTTATTTGGTAACTATGGAATGATTTTGAAGAGACTAGAGGTAGGTCAGTTAGGAACCTAGCACAATTCACACATGGGATGAGAAAGAATAAAGTAGGCACAGAATCAAAACTCATTGCACTTAGAAAAGAACCCACATTTCTCACTGTGGTGCCCAAGATCTCAATGTGCTCTTGTTTCTGACAACTTTTGGCTTTGTCTGCTATCTCTTCTTACTGCAATTGTGTTGCAGCCACATTGATCTTCCCTCATTTTCTTAAAGGAATTGGTCCATTTCCTGCTTCAGGACCACACACATGCTGCTCCCTCTGCTGAAGATTCTGCTTTCCATTCTTTACCTGGCTAATGCCTACTTACCCTTCAGATCTCATTTCAATATCAGTGGTTTCCTCATTCCACTTATTTGCTCTTATAGATCTCAGTTCTCTTTCTTTATACCTTTCACAATTTACTTTTGCAAATGTGTACGTTTACTTGTTTAATATCTTTATTTACATTAGACTGTAAGTCTGATAATTGCAGGTATATATATGTATGATATACAACATGCAGCTGGGCCAGTAATAAATGCTTGCTAAATAAATAAATTAAACTTTTGGAGTCACAGTTTTCTTGTTTATATATTGAGGACAATAAATTCCAGAGTGGTGGTGAGGATTGCTACATCATAGTAATGTAGCTAAAGGGCTGGGGATGTGGCTCAAGTGGTAGCACACTCCGCTGGCATGCGTGCAGCCTGGGTTCGATCCTCAGCACCACATACAAAGATGTTGTGTCCGCTGAAAACTAAAAAAATAAATATTAAAAATTCTCTCTCCCTCTCTTTAAAAAATAATGTAGCTAAAAATAATGAATGAATATGGAATATGGAGAGATAACACTGAATTTGGAATAAGAGTAAATGTGGGAGCTGGGTCGTTAGGTTTGTCCTCTGAAGTAGGAGGTGCCAGAGAGTGGGAAGAATATAGTATTTGATAAGGAGTTTGGGAAGGCCCTGGAGTGAAATAGGAAGGGAGGTGGGTGCGTAGCAAATGCAATGCAAGTGAAGGTGTTTGTAGAGTGGCCGGTAGACATGCCTGAGAAGATTGACAGTTGAAACACCTGTGTTAGAAGGGATGATCTATTGCTATCTAATAGTTGAAGATTTTTCTAGTCTCAATTTCAACATCTCCAGTGATTGGTAGTCTATTCATCAAATGAGGAGTCACTTGTTGGTGGATGCTGTGGTTTGAATGTGTTTTGTTTCCTTGAACTCATGTGGGAGCTTAACCCCCCAAATCATATGGTAATGGTATTAAGAGGATGAAAACAATCTAATTATGTTGTTTAGAAGTAGAGTCTTTGGGAAGTGATTGTGATTTCATTAAGATGGAGCCCCCACAATTAAATCTTGGTGGCTTTATAAGAAGAGGGAGAGAGAACCAAGAGAGGTACAGACAGACACATGTGCTCCCTCTCTCTTGCCATGTAATGCCACGTGCCACCTTAGGACTCTGCTTGTGAGAAGGTATCTGCCACAAAGTGATGCAACCAATGTAGATCTTCACCAGAGCCTACATCAAACTGTTTAGACTTTCAGCCTCCCCAAATAAAGCTAGCCTACTTCTGTTTTTTGTTTGTTTGCTATATTAGTAAAAAATTGACTAACAGTGGACCTATTTGGTCAACTAGCAATATAAAGAAAGAATAGGACACCAACTTTTAATGATCTTGCAGTGGAGGTGAGATGACCATAAAGCAGATGTAAAAATAGAAGAGAATAATACAATATAAATGATAATAGTAACCATAGGGTGTTGTGGAAACATACTGAAGAATGGAAACATAATTATCTCAACTCTGGATTTCAAGAAGGCTGCCTGAGGAAGGTGAGATTTCATCTCAAAGGACATATAGTGTCCTGATTATTAGGTCATGCTAAGGAAAGCATATTATGGAAAATCATTAAAAGTTTTCATGCTTATTAACTATAGTAAGATAAAATATGCATTATAAATAGATCCCTCTGACTGGGTATAGTGGTGCATGCCTGTACTATCAGCTACTTAAGTGGCTGAGACAGGGAAAATCTTTAGTTCCAAAGCCACCTGGGCAAAATAGTGAGATCCTGTGTCAAAAATTGCTCTTTGCAGCACTGTGAAAAATTGGAGACAGACCAATTATAAGAAAGTTGCAATAATCCAGGAAAACAAACATACCAATGAAAGACTGAGCTGGTGGGAATGGAAAGAAGAGGGACTAATTCAAAAGATATAAAAAAGGTAGAGTTGCTAAGACTTGGTGACTAATTGGATGGGAAGGTTTGAAGAAGATGGACCTGTTGAGGATGCCTCCCACATTTGTAGCTTGGGGGATTGAATGGACAATCATGTTATTTGCTGAAGTCTTAACCACAGGATTTGGAAAATGTTGGGAAGGGAAAGTAAATCTTGAACTTGAAGGTAAATCTTGAATCTTTGTAAATCTTGAACTGGAAATACATTCAGGGTAATTATTCCTAAACTGAATTAGAATTCATTGTTGAACTATCAACAGGGATTTATGAGATATAATATAAAACAGAAAACCACTTGTGTTAAAACCAAAGGCACAGCTTGAAAACCGTAAGACACTGCTTTTCATTTGAAACTTCTTTCTCAAGACATTTTCAAGATAATTGGGAAGATGATCAGACTGAGTTAAATGAAGTTAAGCAATTGCTTTTGATTTTGTTGGTTGGGGTGATGGTGTTATATTAAAGAAAGTTAACTATTATATCTATGCTTTAGTCATCAATCCAAATTTGTAACTCAAATACAATTTGGATTCAAATATAATTTAACTATGTCGTGAGAAGTGTGGCAGATCAGAGATCACCAAGCAGATGACACACATCACCTAAGCAATTAGTTGGGAAATGCAGAGCATTAATACACAGATTTAATCTCACCTGTATATCTCAAATGATCTCATACAGTTGTCTGAGATGCCATCTGTTGAAGATAGCTGTACTAAGGTGGTTGCTCGGTTCATGATGATTCTCCCTTCTCCAAAAACAGCTGTAATACATAGAGGTGACACTGTGCTTGGCCACAGCTAATAAGTCCAGTGGTACACACCTAATATAAGCTGAGCCCATCAAATTGTCTCTACAAACAATGTGAAACTTAAAAGATAAGCTGGAGGTCTTTGCAAGTGAGTACATTAATGTCAACTCAACCCCCACTGCTAATGTCCACACTGTAAAGGTCCTGTGACCACCCTTTCTGAGGCTAGCTTATTCAATTCTTCTGATTCCATGAGCCAGATCAGTATCATTCCAGTAATTCTCCATTAAAAAAAAAAAGTAGGTCAGTCAGAACTGGTTTCTGTTGTTTGCAAATAAAAAGATTTATTAAATGTAATAAATTATTACATAATAAAATATGAATATGTTTTGGTGTTTTGTTATATCTATGTTGAAATAAACTTTAAAATAAAATTGCTACCGTCAAACTTACATATTTCTATTTCTTTTTTTTTTTTTTTTTTTTTTTTTAAAGAGAGAGTGAGAGAGGAGAGAGAGAGAGAGAGAGAGAGAATTTTTAATATTTATTTTTTAATTCTCGGCGGACACAACATCTTTGTTGGTATGTGGTGCTGAGGATCGAACCCGGGCCACACGCATGCCAGGCGAGCACGTTACCGCTTGAGCCACATCCCCAGCCCCATCTATTTCTTAAGGAACACTATTTCAGAGAATACGGTTTGAGAATTGCTGTTACACAACATCCAAGTGGGGTGAGACAGTTGGGTATATAGGCAGTGTGGATCTCAAGAGCAAGACTTGAGCTGAAGAGGTGAATTGAAAAGCCACCAGCAAATGGGTGGTAACTGAAGGCATGTGGGAATAACTGAGACCATCCAGGGCAAGTGTGTAGTTTGAGAAGGGTAAAGATTAAGGACAGGACTGGAGCTGTAGCTCAGTGGTAGAGTGCTTGCCTAGCATATGTGAGGTACTGGGTTCAATCCTCAGTGAAATTAATAAAGGTATTGTGTCCATCTACAACTAAAAAAAATTAGAAAAAAAACTCCAAGGGACACCGATACTTAAAGGTAGCTGAAAGAAAAGAATCCACTAAGGAGACTGAAAAGGGGATGCCAGAGAAGTAGGAGGAAAAACTAGGAGAGAGTGCCATGAGGGATGCCAGGCAAATAGACAGATTTAGAAGAGAGGGCAAGGCCAGCTGTGTCAGATGTGGCAGACTCCAAAGAATCCATTTATCAACACAAACATATTGGTGAACAATTTCTTTTTTGAGAGTTAAGAATAAATGAAAAATATGAAGGTGAGGACACAGTTACCTGTGGCTTTTTAAAGATATTTGGCTCTGCTGGGTGGGGAAAGATGGGCAATTCCAGAAAAGGCTGGGAGAGCTGAACATTAGCTATGGCTTTCTAGATTTACAGGTGCTGTGCCATGATTGTCTGAGGTCTTCATATCTAATGACAAAGTAGATGGTGAGTTACTGTGATGCAGAACTTCCTGCCTCCCCAAACCTTGCCCATGATTTCCACTTCCCCAAGTTGAGCAGAGACTATGTCCCAGATATCTTTGGTGGAGATTGTTGGGAGGTCCCTGCAGGAAGGAGAGTTACACAGAGGGAAGAGTAGTTATAAATGTTGGGATTTGTTACCATTATACTGGGATTATAGAAGATAGATTCTGCCAGTGGGAGGCACTGGTGGGAGACCAAAAGACAGAAAAAAACTCAGAAGCTTCCTGCTTCAGCCTCTAACAGGGTTGTCAGTTGTGGCAATTGCTGGTAGATGTAGCAAGAGGAAAAATGAGTGATTCTGGACTCCAACCTCCTGAGGGAGAGAAAGGAGTTAATCACTTCTCAGCATAGCCTTGGTGATAGGTGCTGGTATTTCTTCCCACTGTGGTCTTGTTCACATTCTGCACTCTCCAGAGAACTTGGACCCCTTTGCCTTCCTCTTCTATCCAGAGTACTTGCAAGTCTACTCTACCTATTTCTAATCCCTCCCTGCCAGCCTACTGTCTTCTGTTCTTCCCTAGATCTTCCAAATTTTCTGCTGTCACTGGGTACACTGTTTATTAAGTGATTGCCATTCCCACAAAAAAAGGGGGAATGGGGCTCTTACAAAGTGGGTTTCTTTGGGGTTTCTATCCTAATTCTAACCACACCCACAGAATTACATTCACCAAACTATGGGTCTCTGAGCAAAATCCAGCCCACTGCCTGTATTCTTATGACCCAAATGCTAAGAATAGATTTTATATTTTTAAATGATTGGGGGCGGGGCAGGGGAAGCAAAAGAATGTTTGATGACACAGGGGAATTATGTGAAATTTGAATTTTAGTGTCCACAAATAAAAAGAGGGTTGAGGACAAAACCCCAGGGAACACCAATATTTAAAGATCAGCTGAAAGAAAGAGGTCCACAAAGGAGATGGAGCAGGAAATGCTCCCAAAGTGGGAAGGGAAGCTAGGATGAGACTAGGAAGAGAATCAAGACCTTTTCATTTTCACATTGCTTATGGCTGTTTTCCTGCTAAAATTGAGTCCTCATGAGAGACATTGGCAACCCACAAAGCCTGAGATATTCACTATCTGGTCCTTTATAGGTAAAGCTTGCCTACCCTGGTTTAGCACCAGGTGGCTTTGTGCCACACTCCTCCCCTACAGTCCTGGTGGTGTCATGAACTTCTACTGACCTAGAAGCCTGAGTCTCCCCACTGCCAGAACCACTGGTGGGTTAGTCTTCAAAGGCTGGGAGATTGAGGAAAACCATCTTTTGTTCTTTGGAATGTTACAGTGATCTCCAAACCCTGACACCCTGTCCCCACCAGCCTGACAAAACACATACACACACACACACACACACACACACACACACACACACATTGCTGTTCCAGATTCTCTAGGAGGTCATGAGATTGTTTTTTTCTTTATATTTTTGGTTATTATTGCTACTTTTATTTATTAAAATGGGAAATGACTTTGGTAACTTTCAGAAATGCTGATGAACCATAGTTACATAGATTAATTTCTCAGAATACTTAATTACCACATTAGATCCTTCCCATTGCCTCTTCCCCCACCCCTTCTGTCTCTCTTTCTCTATCAGACTTGAGGCATACACACTGACAGTTTCTTCCTCACTTCCCACTTACTTCTCAGCCCACCACAATCTGGAGCTGACTCCCACTACAGCACTGAAACTGCACTCATAAAAATGTCAACCATCTCATAATCACCAAATCTAAGGACACTTTTCAGCCCTACCTTGACTTCTGAGAAGCATTCTGCTGACATTGCCCTTGTTCATGGAAGAACACTCTTCATTTCTCTGATATGCTTCCTTCTTGTTCTACTAACTTTTTGTATGCACCTGGTGCCTCTAGCTTCTTACCCATTAGCGGATCTCACAGTGCTGGTTACTGGTTATGCTCCACTGTCTCAGTGCCGCACTCACCCTCCTGTACTGTGTTTTGAACCAGGAGTCAGTTGTGTGTCTCCCAGCCTCCCTGGTCAGCTGGCTTCCTGTTAGATTCTGCCAGTGGGAGGCACTGGTAGGAGATCAGAAGGCAGGAAAAACTCAGAAGCTTCCTGCTTCAGCCTTTAACTGGGTTGTCAATTGTGGTAATTGCTGGTAGACTTAGCAACAGGAAAAATGAGTGATTCTGGACTCCAGCCTCCTGAGGAGAAATACCTCCTCAGTGATTCCAGCCTTGAATAGATTGAATCTGACTATGACAGTCTCTCACTGGGCAGCAGCAGGTGTAGGTGTGGATTCCAGCTCAGGGACTTTGGCAGCTTCTGATTCCCAGGTATCCATCTCTCCTTTTTGAACTTCCAGCCAAGCCTCTTTCTCCTTTTTGTAACTCTTTCCCTTTCAATACCTTTAAAGCCAATTCTCTATATTAAATTCTCTCTGTCTAAAGTACATGGACTGAATGTGTTCTCCTGTCTGGATCCTGGAAAATAAATGGCATGAGATTTGGGGTTTGACCTATGCAGATTTACATCTTTGTTTTACTTCCTCTCTTTTAGTAAGATACTGAGAGAGACTACATTCATATAACTTTTATTATGTTGTTACAATGTTCTATTTTATTTTATTTTTTTAGAGAGAATTTTAAAATTTATTTTTTCGTTTTCGACAGATACAACATCTTTATTTGTATGTGGTGCTGAGGATCGAACCCAGGCTGCACACATGCCAGATGAGCGTGCTACCGCTTGAGCCACATCCCCAGCTCAATAGTTCTATTTTATTATTCCTGCTGTTAATCTTTTTTATTATTTTTTTTCTGGTACCAGGGATTAAACCCAGGAGTGTTTAACCACTGAGCCACATCCGCAGTCCATTTTTATTTTTTATTTTAAGACAGGGTCTTGCTAAGTTGCTTAGGGCCTTGCTAAGTTGCTGAGACTGGCCTTCAGCTGTTAATATTTTTATTGTAGGTTTGTATGTATGGGAAAAAACATATTTATTTATTTAGAGAAATCGATCAGAACTATCTGTGGTTTCAGGCATCCACTGGGGGTCTTGGAATGTTACCCCTATGGATTAGAAGGGACTACTGATCCTTCTTTTTCTTTCTCCTTCTTCTTGGCTAATTTTATCAGTGACCTCTGCTTCAGTTTTTGTGCTCACCACTCCCACAATCAGGTTCTTCACCCACACCTGGGATCCTGATCCATACACCTCACTTATCCTGGGGGGGGGGGGCAGCTGGCTGTTCCAGTGGCATCCCAAATTCAACATGCACAAAATCAAGTTCAAGCTCTTTGTCTTTAAACCTACTCTCATGGCATCTCTTCTGCTTCAATTCAGTCCATCACTGAGCACCCACCCAGACACCGGGAGAGAAACCTGAGTATTATTCTTGCCTTCTCCATTGCTTCATCTTCCACTTGTAATCAGTAACCAAACTCTTCAGGTTCTACCTCCTAAGTATCTCAGTGTTCCATTCCCTCCATCTTCTCTGGTTATGACTTAATTCACGACCTTCTTTATCTCTCACTTAAATTATTGCCATACTACCTTCTTGTAATATGTGCATGTAACTTTTTATCTTGACTTTTTTGTTTTGTTTTGTTTTGGGTACCAGGGATTGAATCCAGGGGGACTAGGAGTGCTTAAACACTGAGCCACAACCCTAGCCCTTCTTATATTTTATTTTGAGACAGGATCTTGCTAAGTTGCTTAGGGCCTCGCTAAGTTGCTAAGGCTGGCTTTGAATTTGCGATCCTCCTGCCTCAGCCTCCCGAGTCACTGGGAGTAGCCATCACACCCAGCACACTCTAGACCCTTGACTAGCAGTTTTGCCTCTTTTCTTCCCATCCTCCAGTCAATTCTTTGAAATATCAGAACAGTTTTTCTAAGTTGCTAAAATAATTGTGTCACTCCCCAGTTTTAATATCTCTGTCATCTGTTAAGTAAGTCAGACTTTCTTTGTGGTGTGCCAAAGTCTATGTGATCTGGCTCTTGTTGAATTTCTAGTTTATTGTGATGATCCCCAGAAACAGGTAATCTTTACAACTTCCAAATCAGCTATTACAAGGGTCTCCAAAGGAAGGAGCTCCGATGCCTCTGATCTTCACACATCTGCCTACCCCATGCTCTGGAATGTTTTTCTCTTCCCTCATGTTCTGCTGTTTAAATTGTTTTTCCTTAGAGACTCTTAGGAGCTTGACTGATTAGGTCCCTCCTTTTCTCCCATTCTCAGAAAATTACTGCTTCCTGAATACACAGCACATTCTTTTTTGACTAAATTACATTGTTATGTAATTATTCATAGAAACCCCACTAGACTGTAATGCTACGGGGGTATACATTCCAAGACCCCCAGTAGATGCCTGAAGCCACAGAGTATGTGTAAATGTATATTTTAAAACATGTAATATATACTACATACAATATATTACACTATATATTACATGTTATATATTCTATATGTTTAAATATATGTTTACATACACATACACATAAGTATATATACTTAGCTCTAATTAGCTCTAATTCCTGCTGGCTGGAAGGAGAGCCTAGAGTTTCAAAGAAGAGGGATTATTTCCTGCAGCCAGGGAGTCACTTCCCCAAATCCTGGCATTGTGTGATCTGGAGGGTCTAGGTGGGGAAGACATTTTCATAGAGACCTGGTGCTGATGACATGATTGAAGAGAATCTGGAGGCTGGGATTTCAGTTTCCATGTGTGTCTGGGGTAGGCTAGGACAGTGTCATTATGACTTAGGGAGGCCATGACCATTCTTTCTCCTTCTCTTCTAAGACAATGCCTCCCCTTTACTTTACCTATATGTTTTTTGCATAATACCAACCTATGATAAAATTTTATTTATAAATTAGGTACAGTAAGAGATTAACATTGGCAATAGTAAAATAGAATAATTATTATATTAAAAGTTATTTTAAATACTATATTAAATGTTATATGAAGGTAATATCTCTTAAAAATAGTTTTTTTAGTTGGACACAATACCTTTATTTCATGTTTATGTGGTGTTGAGGATTGAACTCCATGTTTCACGCATGCTAGGTGAGTGCTCTACCACTGAGCCACAAACCCAGTCCAAGGTAGTCTCTCTTGTATCTTACTGTACCATACTCAAGCATTTTTTTCTTTCCTTACAAAGCTGAGAACTTTTACCTTTTCACTTAAAGGGAACACTTTCTGGCTTTTGTACTTCTTGCCCTTTGGTATATCTGAATTGCTGCCATAACTACTCTGTGCTTTGGGTCCATTACAATGATAGTCAATCTGATGACTGAGATGGCTACTATGTGACTATGTGACTATGTGACAGTGTGAATACACTGGAGAAAGAGATGATTCATGTCCCAGGCAGAACTGAGCCAGAGGGCACAAGATTTCATCATGCTACTCAGAACAGTGCACAATTTACAACTTATTGTTTATTTCTGGAATTTTCTATTTAATATTTTTGGACCCAAGTTGATTACAGGAAACTAAAACCTCAGGAAGTACTGCTACCTTTGATATGGGGGGACTACTATAATCATCTTTGCATTTCTAGTACTGGGCCTCATCCCTAGCACCTATTACTTTTTCAATGTATTTCTACAGAATGAATTAGAACTAATGCCTGCAGGAGAATAATCTTTCTGAGAAGGAGAGGGGTTGGAAGGGAGGAAGAGGCGGGGTCTGAAGAACACTAGGAATTTGCTGAGCAAAGATGCGCCACCCACTGCAGCATTCTGCCACAAGATGGCACTGGCCTGAAGAGCCAGCAGCCTGAGGCTATGAGGAGAGCTCCACCAGGAGGCAGACATTCCTCAGCTGGCGGCTCAGCCCAGGGACACACCACACTGGACCTGGTCAAAGAGCCAAGTCTTCAGAAGGTTGCTGGCCCTAGATCTCTCCCTAGTGACTCATGATGCTGAATCCTACACTTCTGTGATTGGTTTAGCCAAAATGACAAGGGCAACTATTGGAGATGAACTGGCAAAACATAATCTAAGACTACACTCTGGGGGAGGGAGTTGGAGACCTGGGTCTGCCTGTTGGTAGCACTACCTACTGTGTGGTGTGAAGATATGGATCATGAGCAGAGCCAGGGAGCTACGCTGCTTCAGCTGCTAAGGCTTCTGTGGCTGCTGCCCCCCTCCTGGGCCACCCCTGCAGGTAAGATAATGCCTCCCCTTTACTTCCATCCTGAGGATGTTAGAGTTGGGGGATCCCATCCCCAAGAGCATGGGAAGACGAGACTCATGCTTTTAAGTGGTGGGAAGATTTATGAGTTTATGGCAACAACTGTGGACTTGGATGCTAAACAGTGTCAGGTGTTTTACGTGATCCATTGAAGACACTCTCTTGAAGCAGAGATGATTTTATCCACTTTACAGATGAGAAAATGAGACTAGGGGAATTTAAGTAACTTGTGCAAGTTCACACAATAGGAAAGTTAGCAGAACTGAGATTTGAGCAAAGCAAAAGTTATTTCCATTCCTCCACTCAGGATATGACTCGACTCTTGTCAACTCACCTTGTGATTCTGGAAAAGTCTCTCAACTTTATTGCTCCTTAGTTTCTTCTCTGTAAAGGACCTGGCAGAATGGAAGTGTAACCTGGAAGATCCCTCTCACTATAAATGTCTGTGTATTAGGCATGGGGTAGAAGGTTTCCTGCTGGCTTGGGGGGTTTCAGCCTAGAATTTTAAAGAAAAGGGATTATTTCCTGCAGCCAGGGAGTCACTTCCCCAAATCCTGGCATTGTGTGATCTGGAGGGTTTAGGTGAGAAAGACATTTTCATAGAGACTTGGTGCTGATGACATGATTGAAGAGAATCTGGAGGCTGGGATTTCAGTTTCCATGTGTGTCTGGGGTAGGCTAGGACAGTGTCATTATGACTTAGGGAGGCCATGACCATTCTTTCTCCTTCTCTTCTAAGACAGAGAAGCTATCCATGGCTTTCTAGAGTCCAGAGGGTGGCCTTCTGTGAATTACACAAAGGTATCCCCTTTGGGAGGAGGACCCCTGTGCTAGCTGCATGGCTTGGTGAGCACTGTGTGGGCTGCGTTTCAGTTTTCACCTGTCCTCTCTGCTGGTGCTTCTGTGACATAAACACACAGCCAGTAGGCCGACTCTGAATTGGTTGCTTAAGACGGTAGACCTTTCTGCACTTTACAACTTTAAACAGTTGTCTTTTTATGGGCGAGGAAGCTTTGGAGCTATTCCTTAACTTTTTTCTTTACCCCAGTTGGACGAGGGAGACTATGTGACAGGCACAGGAGCCTTCCACCACACCTCTGCCTCATGGCCTGAGAAGGGAGGAAGCACCAGGGGTGGTGGTGCACGCTTGTAATCCCAGCCACTCAGGAGGTTGAGGCAGGAGAAGGGCAAGTTTGAGATCATCCTGGGTAACTTGGTGAGACCCTGTCTCAAAATAAAAAGTAAAAAGGTCTGGGGATGTAGCTCAGTGGAAGAGCACCTCTGGGTTCAATCCTCAGTACTCCACACTAGCTCCCCTACCCCGTCAAAACAACAACAAAAAAAGTAAAGGAGGATGCTCTCACCTCCCTGAAACTTGCCCTGTCCCTCTCTTTGCAGCTCCTGCTCCACTGTGGCGGGATGACCTGCAAAACCACACATTCCGACACACTGTGTTCTGCCAGGATGGGAGTCCCAGCATAGGGCTCACTGAGACCTACGACGAAGACCTGCTTTTCGCCTTCGACTTTTCCCGGAATACTCGGGTGCCCTGCCTCCCTGAATTTGCTGACTGGGCTCAGGATCAAAGAGATGCCTCTGCCATTGTATTCGACAAAGGATTCTGTGAAGCAATGATTGAGCAAATAGGCCCCGAACTTGAAGGAAAAATCCCAGTGTCCAGAGGTCAGGGTTTTTGGGGGGCAGAGGTTGGAGGTCTGCACTCTTACCCTCATTAATCTATGCACTGAGCTATTCCCCTCCCACCCTTCCCATCTCTTAGGTTTTCTCGTTCTCCCCTAGGATCTTTCTTTTTCTGCAAGTTAAAGTCTGCACCCTGCCCTCTGTGGTGGGTAGATTGTACCTGGCATGTAGTAGGCATTCAAAGCCATTTATTAAACTTGATGATTTCAACAGGGACCAGTTGATGCCTACTGAATATTAGCACTTGTGTTACTGGGCTCAGCAAGATGGAAGAGAGATTGAAAGGATCTGATGATGTGCTTGTATTTTAATGAGAAGACAGTGTTTGATTGATATCAATGTGAGATTTAGAAAGGAAGTTAAAAAAAAAAAAACACTCATCAACAGTCAGGGCAGAGGCTTGCAGGGTGGCTTGGATCTGGCTCTGCTGTTGGGTCCAGTTGCTATTCTTGCCTGGAAGTCTCCCTCAGAGTCCCTGCCCCTCCCTTTTTTCTAGCCCCAAATCCCCACCCACTGATTCCTCCTGCCCCTCCCCTCCAGGTGCCTCGCCTTGTCCAAACACCGGGGTACCATCTGATCTTGTCCTTTTCCCCCTAACACCCCGATCTCCCACCAGGTTACCCTGTTGCTGAGGTGTTCACAATGAAGCCCCTGGAGTTTGGCAAACCCAACACGTTGGTCTGCTTTATCAGTAATCTCTTCCCGCCCATGTTGACAGTGAACTGGCAGCATAATTCGGTCCCTGTGGAAGGAGTTGGGCCCACTTTTGTCTCAGCTATAGATGGACTCACCTTCCAGGCCTTTTCTTATTTAAACTTCACACCGGAACCCTATGACCTTTTCTCCTGCATCGTGACTCACGAAATTGACCGCCACACAACATTTGCCTATTGGGGTAAGACCCCTTTTCCGCCACAAGACTGGTCCTTGGAGGGCAAAGAGGGGTTAGACCCATTGGAGGGGCCTTCTTTCTCTACTTGGGCCTCGTTTAGAACACTCTTGCTCTAGCCAACCCTGATCTCCCATGCCCGAGTTTCTCTTTCATCATCCCAGCCACCTAAGTCCTTCCTCTGGGGAGAGGACTCCCTAGCCAGGTGTCCAGGCTGACCTGTCCCTCTCCTTTTCCAGTGCCCCAGAATGCCTTGCCTTCAGATTTCCTGGAGAATGTGCTGTGTGGCATAGCCTTTGTCCTGGGCGTGCTGGGCATCATTGTGGGCACTGTCCTCATCATCTATTTCCGGAAGCCTTGCTCAGGTGGTATGTCATCTGGAGGGATGGGTGAGCCAGATGGAGTGGTGCATGTGTGGGCATGCCAGGATCATCCTGTGGCATGGGGGAGGGTGTCCAGTGATTGACAGACCCCTCGGTGTGGGGGCCTGTGTCCAGCACCACAGGGGCACATCCTCCTGGCTGGGGACCCAGTCATACAGTTATGCATCATGGGAATGGCTTTGAGTGGGGGAGGAGTGGTATGGGGACTTGTAGGGAAGGTGCTTGGAGATGATTTGGGAAGAAGGAGAGACCAGTCTGAGGAGGGTGTGCTGGGGGCAGAGGGAGGCCTTTGGGGAGGAGGGGATCCTTCTAATGGCTTTCCTCCATCCCTCTCTCCTCAGACTGATTCTTTTTGATCAGAGTTTGATGCCAACACCTTCAGCCATTCAAGCAGGGGAATCCTCAGGTTTCTCACATCCTGCCCAAGATCTTTCTTCAGAAAAGAAGTCCCTGGGACTCCCCCGGGGGAGTGTGCATGTAGGTTTTTCAGCGGGAGGCTCTGCTGTTCCTGAGTTTGCATCCAGAGGAGCCCAGAGTGGCCTGTCACAATGACACCTTCTTACTTCAGGCAATAAATCTCAGATTATTTTTATCAGTGTAGCGTCTTTCTTTTTCTCTTCTTTTCTTTCTTTTTTTTTTTTGTAGTACTGGGGATGAAACCCTGGCCCCGTGCATGCTGGGCAGTTGCTCTGCCACTGAGCGCCCCCCAGCCCATCCCCCCCTCCAGTGTAGCGTCTTTCTTAACCCATGATGTTTGTTCCTGGAGACCTCAACTTGAGTGGGTTGTCATTTCAAATGAGACATGCCTTGGCCTGAACACAGCTTGCCCTCATTAGGGAGGGAAACAGGGAAAACCCCCTCCCTCCTCGGCTCCTTAGCTGAGAACTCCTTTTCCCTGGTCCCAACGTGACGACAGCTTTTACTCCTCTCAGCTTGTGCAAAATACCTGAAGGATAAGAACTACTTTCTGATAATCTGCTCACAAAATGGTTGAGAAAGCTGCATATTTTTTTGTACTCTACTTGTGAAAATGACTGTCTAGTGCAGGCTTCCTTGAGGAACACATAACCCCCTCCAACCCCACCATAATTGGACAAATAGGAGCTCAGGAGTGGGAAGGAGAAGACCCCAAATGTTCTTCTGACTCCATCAGATTGATTCTGTTTGGAGTGGCCTAGGGTAAAGAATTCATGGGTCCTTCCCAACCATCTGTTCTTTAGCCTAAGTGAACTGTCCAAGGAGAACCATGACAGTGCTGTCCTGGGCAGATAGCAAGAGTGGGCGGCGCGTGATCACTGGTGGGAAATTGCTTTGCATGTGCTTTATCTCTTACTTCCCTTGTTTCTCACTCCATTCTGGAAGTTGCTTTGGAGGATAGGATGGCATTAAGATGAAGAGTGAAATTATTTTGGTCTTGGTAAGGGAGTCTGTGTTCTTTGAATTGTATCAGAGTCTAATTGAGGGGAAAATATCCAATTCATTCCAGGAGTTAGAATGTCCCCTGAACTATTTTGTTTTTAAGAGCAGCATGTAAACTGGTTAAAAAGTATGAACTCCAGATCCAGACTGACGGGAATTCAATCAAGACTCAATTTTTAGAGGTGTGACCTTGGACAAGTCACTTAACCTCTCTGTGCCTGGGTGTCATT
Organism: Urocitellus parryii; assembly: GCF_045843805.1. Taxonomy (NCBI): domain Eukaryota; kingdom Metazoa; phylum Chordata; class Mammalia; order Rodentia; family Sciuridae; genus Urocitellus; species Urocitellus parryii. The sequence continues at coordinate 117,010,683 of NC_135538.1, forward strand.
TTCTCTAAAAGGATGATCGTAAAAATTGTGTCCAGCTTATAGGTTGTTATGAATCTTAAACAAGTTAATATATGTAGAATGCTGAGAATAGAGTTTGGCATATAGAAAAGGAGCACAGCGACTTAGCATTATCACTGTCTTCACTGTCTTGAATTTCACAAAGCTTAGTAGCACCATTGACTTTTTTTTTCTTTTCTGAAACACTTTGAATCTACCTTCAGTATTGTATTCTTTTTTTATATGTTTTTATTCTCATTTTATCTCTCTGAATCAGACCCTTGTCTAGTTCCTCCTAATTTCTGTTCTATTTTCCAATGTATGCAGCAATTTCCTGCTAGTCTAAGCTTACAATTGCTTTTTCCGTGTGATCTGATCTTAGACAAGTCACTGTCCCTCTCTGGGTCTCAAATTCCTCCTCTGTCAAATAATGGACTTAGATTAGATGCTTTCTCATCAAACATTTGATGACATTGTCACTTAAACAGTCTAAAAGCATTTAAGACCCTCTCTGATCTTGTGTACTTCTTCTATCAGAGAAATATTACCCATATGCCCAACATGGATCCCATCCTGGTGCTTCACATGGGCTGGGCAAGCGGTCTACCACTGAGCTACACCCCGAGCCCAGGAATCCCATTCTTGGATGAACCTTCTCTCTGTTCCTCCTTTAGAGCATTTCTCCACGCTCTTTCCTCTCACTCAATGCCTTCTTCACTCTGTTCAGCTCATTCCCCTCTTAACCAACTGGAGGTCCAGCTCACCTTCAACCTCTTCGTGAACTTATCTGAATCCTCCAGCCCTAACTGATTGATCTTTATGAAACTCGTCCCAATCTTCGAGCTCTCAACCCAGACTTTACTCTCAAATATATGTGGCCTTGTTTCCTAATGTTACTTTTTTTTTTTTCACTCAGCCAGTTTATAGTTTCTCTAATTCAAAACTCAGAAATGATTTACTATCACAGCAAGATAGTTCTCATTTCCCTTTGTCTTCATTAACACTTGACATATTTGACTTTCAAATGTTGGCCACATGGTGGTTGTAGAGTGGTATCTCATTGTTTTAATTTGCCTTTCTCTCACTCCTAGCAAGGCTGGTCTTCTTTCCATAGAGTTCTTTCTCTGTGAATCGTTGATTAATATCTTTTGTCGATTTGAAAATGACATTTTCTGTCTTTTTGTCATGCATTTGGGGATATGTGTATTCTATGTAATAACCTTGGGTGGTATGGATATTTCTAATGCCTTCTTCCAGTTTGCTGCTTTTCAACTAACTTTGCATAAAATTCTTTACCTGAATAGAATTATCTAATTTTGGCAGTCAAAACCGTGTGGTCTCATGCTATTGGTTTTAGATTGCAAATGATTGACTGGTTGAATGATTTTTTTTTCTGTTTATAAAATGGAAGCTTAAGTTAAAACCATCTGTCCAGAAGAGGAACCTGAGAATGTACACTGAGTGGTTTTAGGAAGTGCCCAGAAGAGCTTCATATTGTTATGGCCATACCTTCAGGAAAAGACAAATGACTTCTTTTAACATGCAATTGCAGTGATGATGGTAGCTCGTTTCTGTTTCAGCCCACCATGTGCCTTGTAGACCCCCTCCAGCATCTCATGCCACTATTAGGTTTGGGGCCTATGTGCCAGGACTGCAGTGCCAACTACCTTCCTCTCCCACATGGATCCAGCCCAGTGGCTCACTTCCAGTGTCCCTGGATCTAGAGAACTCCCTTCCCGTCATGCCTACAACAACTTCTTTCCCCACTTTTAAGTCCACCAGCTTTATTCCTTTCTTGGTTTAACATCAACTCTTCTTTCTATAGGTGTTTGTTCCCCCTCCCCAGCTGACCTCAAGCAAGATGATATGAAGTCAGTGTCCCTATCTCCCACCAGGCATTCCCCGTTGCACTTCGCACATGAATACTGGGGTTCATCCACTGCAGGAATATGGTACCAGGCTAGGGGAAGAGGCAGCAGGAAAGCAGAAGACTCATCCTGTGGGTCTTGCATAGTGGCCTTAAAAGAAGGATACGTGTGGGAATCTGCCTAGAGTTCCACTCCTTCCTATTGCTGCATAAATCATGATTAAAAAAGCAACAATGGACAGGACAGTTGAAATATCATTTTGAGTTGGCTGGAAGTGGGAAGACAGAACTACATCTGTAAAAATAGTGGTTGGGAGAAGAGGAAAGAAGAAACTGCTTCACTGAGCACAGGTCTCTGGGTGGTTTTTTCTCCAGCCTTATTCTAAAAATCTCTCAGTGTTCACATGAATAGAGAAGCGAAATTTCCTCCTACCATTTCCTGCTGCTGCTGCTTCACAAAAGGTTTCACATCTCCTTTGACTGTCAGAGCCAGACCCAGTCACAGGAGGGAACTCCGCTCAGCCTCACTGCCACAGGTGATGGCCACATCCTGATGGCACGGGACTGCATAGCACGCAGTCCTTTACCAGGGACAGGCTTTGTAGACTTTGAAAAGGATGCCAAGACCTGGCTCCTGCAAGTTCAGGCTCACTATCTACTTGGAAAGGATGGGGAGGAATGTGAGGAGGAAGTTTAGGTGGGGGGGGGCAGGATTTGCATAATTTTGAAACTGTCATAAGAGAAAGTGGGCTGAACGTGGTGACTCATGCCTGTAATTCTAGCTACTTAAGAGACCGAGGCAAGGGGATCACAGGTTCTAGGCCAGATTGGGCAAGTTAGTGAGACCTGTCTCAAAAAAAAGTTGGGGTGGTGGTGTCTGGGGATGTAGAACAGAGGTAGAGCGTTCCCAGCTTCAATCCCCAGTACCAAACAAACAAGAGAAAAAAATGAAAACCAGAAAGTAGATGAGAGTGGTTTTAAAAGCAGAAGGAACTCTGCGCACAGGAAAGACGAATCTTGGATGGATTGGGTGTGGATTGTGGCCCTTTTCTTCCTCCTTTTCTCAACAGAGTTCTTACTAACTTCCCTTATTTGGGCCATCCCAGTTCCAGGAGGTATTTAAGTATGTGAGCACACTTGTTATAGCTGAAGAGGGAATGAAGCTTGGCACTGTGTGTGTGTGTGTGTGTGTGTGTGTGTGTGTGTGTGTGTGTTAGAATAAAATAAGTTAAATCCTCTAGACCTTAGATGTGAATCCCTGGATTGTTTTCAAATCTATAAAATGAAGACAGTTGAGCCAGGTGTGGTGTTGCATGCCTGTAATCCCAGTTCCTTGGGAGGCTGAGGTAGGAGGATTGCAAGTTTGAAGCCAGACTCAGAAGCTTAGCAAGTTCTAGGCAACTTAGTAAAATCCTGGACCTTGTCTCAAAATAAAAAATAAAAAGGGCTGGGGATGTGGCTCAGTGGTTAGGTGCCCCTAGATTAAATTTTAAAAAAAGAAAAAAAAAAAAAAGAGAATAAATGAAGACAGTTAACAAGTCTTTTAAGATTAAATGAGATAGCATTTAAAAGACCTACCTAGAATAGTATCTGTTACAAAGTTGAAATTCAACAAATTCTGGACCCACCACCTGGGTTCTGCCTACTTAAACACACCTGATGGTTCCTTACAGGGGTCAGAGTCTATAATCAAGGTGGGCACAAAGCATGGGTATAGTTGGGAAATATAGGCAGAATTTCAGTTAATCTTAATTAGTTATACAAAATAAATCTTTTGTTCCTGACATTAATCTTTGAATTCATTTTTGGTACATGTCCCCCCACCCCTTTTTCTTCACAAATACCAGATTTTCTTGAGCTCAGGGACTTTGGCAGTGGGCAGGTAAGTGTAGTGTTGGGGGACTCCCTCCTGACCCTCTTCTGTTTAGTCTACTATTAAATCCAACAGCTTTCAGAAACTAAGGTGAGAACAGGTAGCCCTGTTGCCTGCTGGGGAGCAGAAGGAAGTCAATTTACGGTTTTAAGTTTAGGATGAAAAAAATTTATCAATTGTATAGTTCACAATGGGGTAAAGAGTGAATTTCCATTTAAAATCTGTCTTTTCAGGGCTGGGGACATAGCTCAGTAAAAGGGAGCTTGATTAACATGTGAAAAGCCCCAAATTTAATTCCTGGTACCTAAATAAAATCTGTCTTTTCCAGGGGAATACTAGCTGGGAAGCTTCCTCTCACTGTTTTGGTGGTGTTCATAATGCATGCACCTGCCTTGGGACAGAAGGGACTACGGGGGAGACACTCAAGGGAATTTAGAATTTGGGGGAAGACAGGTGAGTTTTAGACCCAGGGCCAGCTAGTCACCCAAGGGCTTTAGTGGAATTGCCCTGCGGTCTACCCCAGAGATGACTGAGCATAGGAGGTTAGAGTTTCCTGTCTCCAGAAGACAGCTGTTACAGGTGAGGGAGAAATGAAGCTTGATTGGCTAGAATGGGAGAAGCAAGGAGGCTGTGGGGGGACTTTCCTGTCCTGTCCCTGTCTCAAAAGTGGAACTACTTCCTTTCTTCTGCAGTTTTGCTTTGAAAGCAATCCACTCTGCACTCTCTCTGCGCCTTCTTCCTTCTCAGCAGCTCTGCCTCTGCCACAGGGGTGACAGACAGATCAAGGGTTTATGTTTTATTTCCCCATGTAACTGTCTTTTAAGGGACAAGAATGAGTCTCTGGCTGGGCACGGTGGCACACGCCTATAATCCCAGAAGCTGAGACAGGAGTATTGCAAGTTCAAAGCCAGCCTCAGCAAAAGTGAGGTGCTAAGCAACTCAGTGAGACGCTGTCTCAATATATAAAATAGGACTGAGGATGTGGCTCAGTGGTCTAGTGCCCCTGGGTTCTTTAGGAGGGTATTAAGAGGAGAAAGTCCAGGCCACACGTATCCTCGAAATGTTGGGATTATTCCTTCCACTGACCTTGGGAAATCATCTACGGTTTTGTTTCACAAGAAAGATTTAGAAAGAAAGTCCAGGAATTTGAGAGAGAGAGAGAGCGAGAGAGAGAGAGAGAGAGAGAGAGAGAGAGAGAGAGAGAGAGAGTGTGTGTGTGTGTGTGTGTGTGTGTGTCTCTAGGAGTCCGGCTGTCTAAGCCTATGGCAGGACAAGGTTTACCTGGTAACTGATGATGCTAGGCTGAGAACTCAGCAGCAATTTGTCTTTACATTTGTCCCCACCTACCGAGTTAATCTGACAACTCTGGGACAGGGGACTGAGTTGGTAGGATCAGTTTTAGTATCTAGGGGCTGGCTAGTCCCCAAACACTCATCTAGTGAGGATCAATATCCTATTCTGCTCAGTGTGTGGAGATCATTTACCCAGATTGGCGCTTCCAGAACAGAAAAGGACCCAAGGCCCTGTATGAGCTGGTCCTGGGGCTGGAATCCCCTGTGTCTACCAGAGCATGACTACACTCCTGCCGCTGCTGCTGGGCCTCAGCCTGGGCTGCACAGGAGCAGGTAAGCATCTTCCTTCCTGGGATCCTCTCATCCCCTGCTCCTCTTTTAGGGCAAGGCTGTTCAGTTTTGTTATTGGGTTTGGGCAACCTGGACTAGTTGGTCTCTCTACTTTGTTATTCCTATAGCTCTTTGTACTGTACTTTTGCAGCATTTTTTTTTTCCAGTACTGGGAATTGAAACCAGGGCTGCCTTGTGCATGCAAGGCAAGTGCTCTACCACTGAGCTACATCCCCAGCCCTTTTTTATTTTTTATTTTGAGACAGGATCTCACTAAGTTTCCCAGGCTAGCATTAAACTTGTGATCCTCCTGCCATAGGCTCCCTAGTACCTGAGACTTGCAGCAATTTTAATAATAACCAAGCGGTGTAGCTAGTTGTGTAATGTCTATCCCCTGCTGCAAAGTTGGCCAGGACAATGGCTGCATCTCCATCTCCTAGCACTGTGCCTGGCACACAGCAAGTGTTTCATAAATAGGAATGCAATGAATAGTTAATAATATTTCCAGCACAGAACAGGCTTTTTTTTTCTTCACCCCTTTTCTCCCTTTCAATCATTTGCCTTACTGAAGGTCTCTGTTTGGGGTAACTTTTAATGTTTAATCATGCAAATAATCATGGGCTGCTCCTATCCCAGTACTTAGTCTCACATAATGAGAAAACAGGATCTAAAAACTTCTCTGCTCTTGCATCTATTCTCCTCAGTTGGGGCTTCTAGAGACTCCAGCATGGAAGCATGGTCAGTAGAGGCTTCCCAAAGTGAGAAATCTTTGCCAGACTAACTGGGTATAACTGAGGTTTGGGTTCCCAGCTGAATACAAGAAAACCCGTGTGTTTTTTTCTTCTGTGTGTTTATATCTATGTGTTCTGTGACCAGATGTGTAGGTTCCCCCCTACCCCCTCCAACCATTTATCCTAGACCTGCTGGGTACAATTCCATGGTGACACATAGTCCCCACAGGCTAAGGGCTCAGTCACACAAGACTTCCCCCACTTCAGAGATCACTCACAACTAGAAGGACCCCAGGTTAGAAGGCCCACAACTTCCATCCAACTTGGCTACAAATCAGAATTTTCCATGATCCCCTCCTTGAGTTTGATAATTCACTAGACAGGCTCATAGAACCTAGGTAAATAGCTTACTATTATTGATTTATTACAAAGACTAGTTTATTTTTTATTTTTTTATTTTTATTTTTTTAAAGAGAGAGGAGGAGAGAGAGAGAGAGAGAGAGAGAGAGAGAGAGAGAGAGAGAGAGAGAGAGAGTTTTTTAATATTTATTTCTTTCAGTTTTCGGCGGACACAACATCTTTGTTTGTATGTGGTGCTGAGGATCGAACCCGGGTCGCACGCATGCCAGGCGAGCGCGCTACCGCTTGAGCCACATCCCCAGCCCACAAAGACTAGTTTAAAGGGTAGCGGTGAGACACCAGGTGAAAAGGTACATAGGCCAGATCCCTAAACGTCTCCATGGAGTTGGGGTGTGCCTCCCACCTGACATGTGGGCTCAGAATTTCACAGGGGTTTATGAGACCTCATCACATAGGCATGACTGATTGAAGAACCTTCCAGCCCTTCTCCCATTCCTGAATGATAGGAGATGGGGATAAAAGTTCCACGCTTCTAATCAGGGCTCGATCTTTCCAATGTCCATCCCTCATCGGAGTCCACCAAGAGTCACCTCATTCAAACAAAAGACACTGCTAGGAAATTTCAAGGGATAAGGAACTCTGCATCAGGAACTAGTCAAACCAAATATTGGAACAAAAGATGCTTTTAACGCCCTGTACCATTGCTTGTGAAATCACAATCCTAAGAACTTTGTGCCAGGAACAGGAGAAAGAGAACACATTTTTTTTTTTGTGTGTGGTATTGGGGATTGAACTCAGGGGCGCTCAACCACTGAGCCACATCCCCAACCCCATTTTGTATTTTATTTAGAGACAGGGTCTCACTGAGTTGCTTAGTGCCTTGCTTTTGATGAGGCTGGCTTTGAACTTGCGATCCTCCTGCCTTAGCCTCCGGAGCTGCTGGGATTATAGGTGTGTGCCACTGTGCCTGTCCAGAGAACACATTTTTAAGTATGTCATACCTACCCCTCCTCCTCTGGCTCTTCTAGGTGGCTTTGTGGCCCATGTGGAAAGCACCTGTCTCTTGGATGATGACAGGAATCCAAAGGACTTCACATATTGTATCTCCTTCAACAAGGACCTCTTGGCCTGCTGGAATCCAGAAGAGGGGAAAATAGCCCCTTGTGAATTTGGAACACTGTATCCATTGGCCCAACAAATCTCACAATACCTCAACCAAAATGATAACCTGCTGCAGCGCTTGCGCAACGGACTGCAGGATTGTGCCACACACACCCAGCCCTTCTGGAAATCACTGACCAACAGAACACGTAAGAAGAGAGGGGTGCAGAGGGGCTATGGGGAAGCACAGTTGGGGGGTGGGTAGGGAAGATCCCTTAGCAGCCAAGGGGTTTGAGATTGGAGCAGGAAAGAAGCTACAGTGACTTCCAAGAGAGCTTATGGGTCAGACCTGGCATTTATCAATTGTGATTGAACATGATCTTGGAGTAAAAAAGATTAGTGCATTGAATGAAGGCAATGAAAGAATGCAAGAGAAGAAGCAGTGAAGCAGGTATGAATGTAATGCCTCCCCTTGAAGCAGTGGCTCGTTATGGGGTGGTGAGCGTGGAAAGTAGGTTGGCAAAATCTATGAAGAGTTGAAATGGGAAAGAAATCAGGTTGGAGAGAAGGCCAGAATGTCACCTTTGTGATCATGTTTTTCCTTCTATGTAGGACCACCATCTGTGCAAGTAGCCCAAACCACTCCTTTTAACACAAGGGAGCCTGTGATGCTGGCCTGCTATGTGTGGGGTTTCTATCCAGCTGAGGTGACCATCACGTGGATGAAGAATGGGCAGTTTATCAACCCTAACAACAGTGCTCAGAAGACTTCCCAGCCCAATGGAGACTGGACGTACCAGACCGTTTCCCATTTACCCCTAACCCCTTCTTATGGGGACATCTATACTTGTGTGGTGGAACATTTTGGGAATCCTGAGCCAATCTTTCAGGACTGGAGTAAGTGTATGGTAGACAGGAGGAATCAGAGGAAAAAAAGAGAGATATTGGAAGTTGTTGGTTGAAAAAGAAACATGAGTATTTGGGCAAAGGGTGTGAGATGTGGAGACATGCATGGTTCATATGGATCAGAGGGGGATGCCAGAAACTGGAATCGAGTCTGGAAAAACTTATGGAGGGTTTATGACCAGAGATGGGGCAATGGGATAAAGGAGTGTAAAGAGTTAGTTATTGTCATTGTTGCTATCGTGGTGTGGTTGATATTGCTGTGTCTTGTACTGACAGTGGGAGGGGAACATGATTGTCCTAGAAAGAGGATGTAGATTTGGGAACCACACATTCAGAACCAAGCATTGGAATTCACTGTCATAAGCGACTGGTTAGATTTCAACTATTCTGTTGTCAGGTCAGGAATGGGAGTTGAAGAACTAATGCAGGTAGAAGAGGAAAGGGGGCTCTCTCCTGGTGGGGCAGCCATGAATCGAGGCTGTCCTATCTAGTGTGATGAGGTGGTAAAGACATGGAGGGTAGATATGGTGGGCATGCTTAGGGACTAATAGGTTAATGACCACTGTTTCAATCCCAGGATTGGGAGTTGTTAAAGGTAAGAAGAAAAGTAGCACCCGGATTTGGAGATTCTTGGGAAAGGAAAGAGGTAGAAATGAGGAAGAGAAAAGGTGACTATGAGGAAAGGAACCATAGAGCAGCATTCCAGACTGGCTGTGGAAACCAGGCCTCCCCTTGGTTGGGAATGCTCTATCTTTCTGGGCAGCTGTTGAAGGGTCTGGGGAACAGGAAGAGAGAGGAACTTGCATGTTCACTCAAGTTCTCCTGGGTAGGTCTCCCTGGTGCACAAGGAGTTTCGCTGGGGGTCGGAAGGTGCATTTTATGGGGGAAATAATCCAACTGGAATATGATTCAAAATAGGACCAGCTCTAGGAATTGGGGTGGGGGAGCGCTATGGAGTGGAATGGAGGCAAACCTCTAAAAGGATACATGAGAAATCTGGCTGTAGAAGACACATAAGCTGCATATTAGAGAGGAAGTAGAAACTAGGGTGCCAACTCTGGGGACATAGGTTCTCCAGGGTTGATCTAGGAGTAGAGATCCACAGGATGGCAGGTTTGAAAGAGGAAAGTCATCTACTTGGGAGTGGGTTGGTGGGAACTAGATCCGTGGGGCTGTGAACCTTCTAGATGGAGGTTGCAAGAAACTATGTTGCTCTGACAGTGAGTATTAGAGACTGGTTCTAGTAAGTTTCTACTTTTTGCAGCACCTGGGCTGTCCCCTGTACAGACGGTGAAGGTTTCTGTGTCTGCGGTGACTCTGGGCCTGGGCCTCATCATCTTCTCTCTTGGTTGCATCAGCTGGCGGAATTCTGCCTCCTCTAGTGAGTGACCCCTTGACCTTCCATCCTTACACCTGCTCCCAGCCTCTGCTCACTTTCTGTTTGTGGTTGATTCTCCCACTCTTACCTGTTTGTTATGAATAATACTAGATATTTTCATCCATAAAAACTGGTATAATCAAGTGTCTTCCTCTCCTAGGCTACATTCCCCTCCCTGGATCCAATTATCCAGAAGGTAATTTGTTGATCTGTTTGCCCTCTGTGGGGGATGAGGGTTAGAGAGGGGTTGGTGTTGGGCTCATGGCATGATTTAAGCTGTTTTGGTTGGGATTAGGAACAGGAATGAGGAAAGGGGAGTGTCCATGGGAAGGAGCTGAAGATGGTTCCTTCATATTAGAGTTACTGACCTAGAATTTTGAATACCATTGTATTAAGGGCTCTGACATGGGATGGTTATAGAAACAAAAGATGGGGTCAAGTTGGCTTATTATTATCTCTTTTCTATTTCTTCTGCAGGACGGCACATTTCGTAGAGACAGAATCCTAAACTTTCATGCTGAGGAGATTCAAACTCTTAAGGATGCTACCATATCCACTCCCTAACATCTTAAATTACCCTACATTCTTTTGGATCCTAAGATTTTTTTCCATCCAATTCTTTGAATTTCCCAATCTCCCTATGTAAACCTTAGCAACTTGAGGGAGCATATTCCTGGGAATATTCTGTAATTAAATTATTATCTAAGGCTATATTTCTGGGGTGAGTATAATCTGGGGGAGGGAGGGGATTAAAGATCCTCCTGAGGGACTCATTGTGTCAAAGAGGTCACTGAGTTGCTGGTGTCATCTCTGAGAAATAAACTGATGGAAATATATTTTTTTGTGTGTGTGTTTTTCCTAGGGGTCTGGGGGGGAAGGAATGTGGCTGAGGCTGATTCTCTCATTAAGTGAAGGAGCTGATGCCTCCTCGTTTTTTCAGCTAGACTGGACAGAATCTGGGACAATTTTTGAATTTTTAATTCATAAGAAGAAATTAAGCTGTGATGGAATAGAGTCACAGAATAAGAGGGGATGTCTAACAATCTACCCCATAAGGGGTCTTTTAAGGATTAAATGAATACTTCTAAATGGCTAAGTACATGCCTGGCATATACTGAACTCTCGGGGTGACATTAGCTATTATCAATTGTTTGGCATCTGGGCCAGCAGTGTGCCAGGTCTTTTACATGCATTATTTTATTTGATCCTCATCACAGACCCAAGCAGATCTCAAAACTTCAAGATTCAGGGGGCGGAGCTCAACTTTAGATTTGAGTCCTAGCAAGTTGTTTTTCTTATACCCTGAGTGAGGAGGGGATCTGGCTGGAGGGCATGTCCTCAGCCCTGGGCCAGGTACATCATGTTTGCATCTCTTTCTCTTCTCTCAGTATCCCCATAGGGACCTATTTCCCTCTACGCCACAGACCAAGGAAGTGAGGTTCCAAGAAGTTAAATAATTTGTCCAAGGTCAAAAAAAAAATGCTCTGTACAATGTTTGTCTACCGGAACTGGAAGTAAGTAGATATTTCTGAAGATCCTCGTGTAGGTGAGCATACCTCTCTAGAAGGTCGCCCTTCCATTTCTTTACATCTGAAGTCAGAGGGGGCACCTCTGTTGTGGGACAGAGTTCACCCTGTAGGAGAGGACACGGTTGGTGCTATTTATTTTCCAGTGGAGACACCTGCTGGACACAGAGAGATGAGCGGTGCAATTGTTTTTGGAATTAGAGTTGGGCACTCAATTGCCAAAAAGGAAAAGAAACCAGACATGAAAAGAGATAAAAATACTGAAGGGACTTAACAGAGAATTGTAGAGAAAGAATAAGGGGTTATGGTCAAGTGTTTGTGTGTGTGGGGGGGCGGGGGGGAACTACTAGGAACACAGCATCAGGATCCGATGAGCCGGGAGAAGGGATCAGAGACAGGCTGTTTGGAAACTCCCTGTGGACTCTTACTGCGGTAGGTGTGAGTGGGTGGGAGACGTGGTCACCAGTGCTAGAACCCTCTGCTCTAGACTGGTCCTGTGCTGGAGAAGAGTGGGGGTGGCACTGTTCATACAAACTTCACGTCCAGTGTAGCTGCTCAGTGTTTTTCCAATCAATGAATTGATCTCCACTGCACCCACTGTTTCCCCAGAAAGATCCTTGTGATCAGGGCATTTTTTTTTTTTCTGGAAAGAGTTTGTAGCAGACATCATCGGGAGGGGAAATACTCATGAATTTAAATGGTTATTCCTGGAGCAAGGCCATACAGGATAGGAAAAAGCAGAGTGATGTTACTGGGAAGGTAATTGGTAAATGTAGCGTCAGAAATTAATCCGCAATTTTTACTGGTTTTATATTTCACTTTCATTTTTTGTTTTCATTCACTGACCTTGTTTTTGATTTTGATTATTTAACAAAGCATATTCCTTTTGAAATTGTAGGCTAGTTTGGGTTGGGGCTTTGGTTGTGTCTATGCTTGTGTGAGTTAGAAGAAGCCGCACATCTGGAATATCTGGAGTCTGGTTGTTACCAAAAGCTGGGTCCTTGAACTTGATGCCAATCCAATAATGAAGACACTGTTTTGAGAAAAAAAAGAAAAAGAAGTATTATTGCTTTTTTTTTTTTATTGGTTGTTCAAAACATTACAAAGCTCTTGACATATTGCTTTGCTAGTAAAGGAGAAACACAGGAGAATCCTGTCCCAGAGGCTGATCCTGCCCCTCATCAGGAACAGAGGGTTTTTAAAGAGGTGATTCCACAGGACGTGCTCTCTGTTGGAGTTGTAATTCACTTGGTAATTTGGGAGTCTTTTCTGAGCTCTCCTGAGATTACTGGTGCAGGCTTTTCTCTGCCCTAAATTTGTGTTTTATTTTATAGGAGAAAGCTGTCAACTTCCAGGTGAGGATTAGAAGAAAACACCCCATGGGTCTCCCAGGATCTAGGAAGCCAGATTACTCCAGGTGGAAAAGGAAATACCGTTGTCATTACACAGGGGGATAAGGATGCATGAGAGGAAGGTAGAAGGGGGTAAAGGTGGGCCAGTGAGGGATGGTGTGAAAGTAGAATGTCAGACATTATGGGGTGCCCAAGAGGAGGGAAGTGTGGGATAGTGGGGGAAAGAGGGAAAGGGAGAGAATAGAAGAGAGAGAGAAGAAGGCAAGAGCAGAGACCCAGGAGAGAGAAGAGAGAGAATTGGGCTTTTGGATTATTCCTAATGTGAGCTACATAATGGTTCAGAGCTGGAACTGACTTTAAAGGTCACCTAGTCCAACTCTCCACTCATAAAAGTACCAGAGTCTCTGTCCCCAAGGGCAAGAACAGTGCAAGGAGTTCCTTCAACCCCCAGGGCAGATAACACTGCTTTAGAGAAATGTGTGGACTCCAGGTTTGAGGTTCTCCTTTGACCATTAAAGACAATGGGAGTAAAACCCAAATATATGGCGGGAGGGTGCAATGAAGGGTAATGGAAGGGAGTAGCCTCAGATCTTTCCTGAGTTACAGGTTTTTTTTAATCCCCTCCCTACCTGTGCAGGCATTCGTGTGAAAGGAACAAAAATCAGCATTTCATCACAGTGCCTAGTTATGAAAATTACTTTTTGATCATTTTCTCAATTAATTCTGTTTCCAAAGTAAAATTGGGCAAATCAGAAGACATGAGGATGGAGCTCTACCTCAACTCCATCTCATATTTGGTGAAGTGCCTGCCATTCCTAGGAGCCCCCAAAATGCTTTGAAGCGAGGCATGAAGGATTCCTCCTTGATGCTTCCTGACAGTCCTTGGCCAGACCGTCCCCAGGGGCTGCAGAGGTACCAACTGCTCCCAGACCATGTGCTTGTGTAATGGGTTCACTGATGCTTTGACTATATCCCTTGTGACTTGGAACTTACATTTTTTTTTCTTTTTCCCCAATCTCCTCTTCCCTAAACTTCTCCTCCCTGATCTCCTTTTCCCTAACTTCTCTTTTCTGATCTCCTCCCTGATGTTTTTTTCCCCTGAGCTTCTCCTTCCTGATATCGCCTCTAATATCATTTTCTCTGAATCATCTCTGTAAAAGCCCACTGTTCCAGCTGAGGGGCAGAATCACAGCCTTTGAGACACGGGAGTCCCCTGTGTTTCTCCTTTGCTAGTGAAAAACCAGCCTCTACCTCAGAGCAAAGCCTGTCCAAGGAAGGGACCTGACCTTTGTCCTTGGAAAGACCCACAGCGCACTCCTAGGCACATTCGCACCCTGCTAAGTTGTTTATCTACTAATGAGATATGCTGCCCCAGGTGTCCCTGGTCTTTTGGGGGTCCTGAATTCGAGCATAACACTAGCAAAGCAATAAACCTTTTCCCTTTTTCTCAAAACTCTGTTCCTGTTATTACATTGGCACTGGGGACAAGGATCAAGCTTTCGGCAACACTTGCTGGTTCTCAGACCCTGCCTCATCCACTGCATGTGAGGAGTCCAAGAACTCTTGGCCAAGGTGGTCTGGGACAGGGGATGAAGAAATGGTTTTTATGGTTATGGTGTCCAAGTCCCAACAGATAACAGATGGCATACTCAAAATAGAATAGTTCAAGGACAGTTTAATTTACAAGGAAGGATTTACAAAGAAGTGGGTGGAAGACAGTACAGTGAGCTGGTGGCAGCTGGGTTGTTCCTACCCTAAGAGCCAGGGACAGGAGAGGTTATCAGAATTCAGCTGGAGAGCAAGTCTTGTAGGGTTGCCACCCTGCCAGGAGCAGTGCCCATCAGTCAAGGGACAGCCAGTTCAAGGTGAATGCAGAGAAGGAAGCCTGACTTCATACTTCTCTTCCATCTGCTGTCAGGTGGAGGCTAAAGCAAGAGGAGCCTGTCTGTGTCCTACAGGTCAGCACTCTGGGTGCACACCCGGGTGGAGAAGGGTGGAGAGTGGGTCCGGAAGGACAGATGGGGACAGTAAGCACATTCACAACGGGGAGGAAAGGAGCCAAGGTTGGGTGTGTGCTGGGGGAGAGGTACAAAACGTGGGCTTCCTTTGGCCTCGAACAGCTATAGAAACTTAGTAGCAAACCAAGTTTGGTTTCCTGCTGGGGAACCTGGGAGAACATTCTCTTGCCCTCAAGGTTTATGTAACTGGATCTTTGTTTATTTTTTTCATACATATTTTCCAGTAAGTTTAATACATCCCTCAAAGTTAAGCTTGAATTTTGATTAAGGTTATACTGTATTTATAGAGCAATTTGGGGATAATTGGTTTTTAAAAAATGTTAAGTCATCCCATGCCAGAGCAGAAGGTAGTTTTGTTATGCTCGAATTCAGGACCCCCAAAAGACCACCAGAAATCAAGATCGGTGTAAGCAACAAAGAGGTGTTTATTTCGAGCTAGCGCGGTCCTCCTCATGTACACAGCAACTGGTGACGCTGAGAGGCCCCAGCCCAGGGTTTGCAGCAGTTTAATACACTCTTTGGGGAAGGCAGGGACTTCACATACATCATAGCATCTCTTAGCAAATCATCACACACCGCGGGAAAATCAAACAACAACTCTAAAACATGATTAGCACATTCACTGGCAGGAACAAGTTGGGTAGGGGTGATTGGTTAGTACAAGCGGGGGATTCATTTGAACTGATTGGTTTAGGTCACGAGGGTTTCCCAACATGTTATCAACCACCATAAACTACTGGGAGGGTCATCTGGCATCCCAGGTATTTTCCCTGTCTCATGCTGATTGGTGGTTGCTAGGGGGTTGCTATGGGTCCTCACCTAGCCTGACTGAATCAAGGACACCTGGCTCCACAGATCTCCCCTGTAGATAAACAACTCAGCAGGGTGGGTATGTGCCTTGGAGTGCTCTGTGGGTCTTTCCAAGGACTAGGGTCACGCCCTCTTCCTTGGACAGGCTTTGCTCTGAGGTAGAGGTTGGTTTCTCAGTTTCCCATTTATTAAAATAGATTTGTTTGCTCTTTTCCATGCTTTTTAAAATGAAAATTTTCATAGTAGTCCTTTGTTTGCTCTGCTAATTTTTAGAAATTTGATAGCTTTTGCTGCTATTGTGATTGGTATCTAATTGCAATTTTATTTTCAAATCAGTTTTTCTGGTAAAGAGAAATATAACCACATCCTCCCCACCCCGCCCCAGTACTGGGGGTTGAACCCAGCAATACTCTACTACTGAGATGCACCCCCAGACTTTTTTTTTTTTGAGGCAGGTGCTTATTTGCAATCCTCCTGCCTCAGCCTCCCAGGTCATTGGGATTATGGGCATGCTCCACTGTGCTTGGCTCAATTTTTTAAAAAAATTATGATTAAATATAACTTACACAATTTACCATCTTAATCATTTTAAAGTGTACAATTCAACAGTATTAAGTATATTCACAATGTTGTACAATCAATCCCTAAACATTTTTCATCTTCCAAAACTGGAACCCTACCCATTAAACAACTTCTTTTCTCCTGATCCTCAGCCCCTAGTAATTATCAGTCTATTTTCTGTTTCTGTGAATTTGAGTATTTTAGTTACCTCATATAAATATGATAACATAGGTTTTATCTTTTTGCAACTGGTTTATTTTTCTTAGCATAATGTCCTTAGAGTTCATTCATGTTGTGGCATATGACAATATTTCTGTATTTCTTCCAGCTGAATAACATTCTACTGTATATACACGCCACCTTTGTCTATCTGTTCATCTGTCAATGGACATTTGTTTAGTTTCTATTTCTTGGCTACTATGAATAATGCTGCTATGAACACAGGTGTGCAAATTTCTTAAGTTCTTTTTTTTTTTTTCAGTTCTTATTTATTTATTTATTGGTGCTGGGGATTAAACCCATGGATGCTTTACTTCTGAGCCATATCCCCAGCTCTTTTTATATTTTACTTTGAGACAGGGTCTCACTAAGTTGCTTAGGGCCTCACTAAGTTGCTGTAGCTGGCCTTGAACTTGGAGTTCTCCTGCCTCCCTAGCCTCTGAGATGACAAGTGTGCAACACAGTGCTGGCAAATTCTTTTAGGTTTATACCTAGAAGTGGCATTGATGGATCATATGGTAATTCTATTTTAATTTTTTTACATATGGTGATACTGTTTTCCATAGCAGTTGTACTATTATACAGTTCCACTGATAATGTATATGGATGCTAATTCCTCACATCCTGGCCTGTACTTTTTTTCTCCCTCCCTCCCTCTGTCCCCCCACCCCCCACTTTCCTTTTTTTTCTTTCCTACTTCCCTTTCTTTCTTAGAGTAGCCCTCCTAATGGGTCTGAGGTGATATTTCAATACATTGTTGATTTGTTTTTATGTAAGTTTTAGTGATGTTGAACATTTTTTCAGATGCTTGATGGCCATTTGAATATCATCTTTGGAAAATTGTCTTTGCCCATTTTAAAATTGTTTGCTGTTGCTGCATTGTAGGAGGTCTTTATATATTCTGGATATTAACTCATTGTCAGATATGTGATTTGTAAATGTTAGAAATTAGCCGATTTTTATACTATTAGTCTTATGAAGGACAATCTTATTGGATTCTCTCTTTTGATTTTAGTGGCTTGTTATTGATGTTTCCTTTGTCTCTCCTTTTCCAGGTAAATAATAATATCATCCACAAACAAGGAGAGTTTTTTTTTTTTCTCCTTCTAAATTCTTCCTTTCCTCCTTCTTCCTTTTACGTTTTTCTTATTTTTTAATTTTTTATTTTTTTTGTACTGGGAATCAAATGCAAGGGTGCTTGACCACTGAGCAACATCCTCAGCCTATTTAATTTTTTATTTTGAGACAAGGTCTCACTAACTTGCTCAGGGCCTTGCTAATTTGCTGAGGCTGGCCTAGAACTTGTGATCCTCCTGCCTCAGCCTCCTGAGCTGCTGGGATTACAGGTATGAGCCATTACCCTGCCTGTTTTCTAAATTCTTAAACATTTTAATTAGTTTTATTTTTCATATTATTGACTAGGATTTCCAATGCTATCTCAAATAGTAAGATAATAATGAGTATAATTTTTTAAAAAGGAGACACAGCTCAATGATCTCCATTAAGTATGACTTTGCTATAGTTTTTAAAAATTAAATTCATTTGAGATATTATGGATTCACACACAATTATAAGAAATAATACCTTTTACTCAGTTCCCTGATAGCTGCATCTTGCAAGCTATGGCACAATATCATAAGGAGGATACACTGATAGAGTCAAGATACAGAGCATTTCTGTCATCACACATTCCTCACATAGCCCTACTCTGGCCCCACCCACTTCCCTATTGCCCAGCACCCTCCTTAAAGTTGCAGTTGCTAATCTGTATTTCCTTCCCTCCCTCCCTCTGTCCCTCCCTACCCCCACCCCCACCCCCGTCCCCCCCTTCCTTCCTTCCTTTTTTTTTTTTTAAACCAGGGATTTAACCAAGGAGTGCTTCTTCAGCCCTTTTTATTTCCTAGACAATTCTAAGTTGCTTAGGGCCTCGATAAATTTCTAAGGCTGGCTTGGAACTTGTGATCCTCCTGCCTCAGCTCCCAAGCCACTGGGATTACAGGTGTGTGCCATTCTGCCTGGCTTCTGTGCTTTTTATAATTTTTTCATTTTAAGACAAAATGTTTCTAAAATAGAAACATACATTATATAACTTCTTGGAATTGATTTTTTTCCTTAGAATCATTTCTCTGGAGATTATACAAGGTTGTTGCATATGTAAATAATTTCTTACAGTTGAGTCATAGTCTGTGGTATGGCTGGAGCAGTTTTGTTGTTCACCTGTTGATGACATTCTAGCTTTTAGCTAAAATGAATAAAGCTGCTATAAGCATATAGGTACATTTTTTTTTGTGTGTGTGTGTGTGTGAATAGAAGTTGTCTTTCCTTGGGATAAATGTGCTGTTGAATTCTTCAATGTCCTTCCTGACTTTCTGTCTAGTTCTATTAATTTTTGTGAGAGTCGTGTTGAAGTCTCCAATTATAATTTTGTACTTATCTATTTTTTCTTTCAGTTCTATTAGTTTTTGCTTCACGTATTTTTAGCTTTGTTGTTTTTGCATAGACATTTATGATTGCTATGTACATCTTCTTGGTAGATTGACCCTTTTATTGTTATAAATTTCCTTTTCTTCAAAGTTTATCTGATAGCAGAACATTTACTTCTATTTTCCTTTGATTAATGAATGATTGCATGATTTTACTTTTAATCTGCCTATATTGTTATATTTGAAATTCAAGTTTTTTTTTTTGAAGATAGCATGTTTGTTTCACCTTTTAAAAATTCATTGCCAATCTCTGCCTTTTAATTGATGTATTTATACCATTTATATTTAACATAATTATTGATATATGTATTTCTCTATTTTGCTGCCATAACAAAATACCGTAGACTGGGTGACTTAGCAGAACTTTGTTTTCTCATGGTCCTGGAGGCTGGAAGTCTAAGATCAAGGTACCAATATGGTTGGCTTCTTCTAAAGGCTTTTCCTGGCTTGCAGAAAGCTGCCAGTGTTCTCACTGTGTCTTCACCTGGGGGAGGGAAGGCAGATTTCAGGAGACAGAGAGAGGGAGGGAGCGCTTGGGCATACCACTGTCTTCTGATTCCTGCAGGGACACTAATCCTATCAGACCAGGGCCCTACCCTATGACTTCATTTAACCTGAATTACTCAAAACTCTTTCTTCAGACAGTCCCACTGGGGATTAAGACACATGAATTTGTGGGACTCAATTCACTTTGTAGTAATACAATGGGACTTAATTTTCTCAAATTATTTTATATTCTGTTCATTGTCCACATTTTTTCATTTTTCTGTTTACTGTTTTCTTTCTGTGACTTACCTGAAAGTTTGTTTATAGTGTTTTTTTTGCACAACTTTTAAATGGTTGATATATATTGCTTATCACAGTCTGCTGGTGTCATTATTTACCAGTTTGAGTAAATTATAGAAAATTTACTTCTTTTTATATCCCATACCTTCACTCTCTCCATATAAATTCTTTTTTTTTTTTTTTTGTTAAAGAGAGAGTGAGAGAGGAGAGAGAGGGAGAGAGAGAGAGAGAATTTTTTTTTTAATATTTATTTTTTAGTTCTCGGCGGACACAACATCTTTGTTGGTATGTGGTGCTGAGGATGGAACCCGGGCTGCACGCATGCCAGGCGAGCGCGCTACCGCTTGAGCCACATCCCCAGCCCCATATAAATTCTTATATATTTCCTTTATGTACATTTAGAACCACATCAAACAGTTTTTAGGTTTTGCTTCAGTCATCAAACAATTTAGAACACTAAAGAACAGAAGAAAAATTTATTGCTTTTACACATATATTTGCTTACCTTCTTTTTTCTTTCTTGATGTCTCAACAGTGCTATTTTATCATTTCCACACTGTTTAGAGAACTCCTTTTTACCATTGGCATTATTGCTGGGTGGGTGTTCTCCCCCGACCCTCTATCTCTGTTGATATCTTGGGGAGGGGGATCTCACCACTGAGCTGCAGAAATGAAATTCTTGGCTTCCTAACTGATCTTTTTGGACACCACTAGGGTGATGTGTGGGGCCTTGTTATAGACTGTGGAAGTCTTTGGCTTCCTGGTGGGAGTGTGTGTGTGGGGGGATCACAGTTATCTATGGTGTTTGCTTGGAGTAGAGCAGTTATTTCCTGAAAGTTTTGTCTTGATAGGCTACCTCTGTCCCGGTTGTGGGCAGGGATTTTGCTGCAGGTGTAGCTTTTTGTGTGTGTGCCTTGTTCTTTCCAAGTTCTGTTTCTTCACCCCCAAGTCTGGGATATATGAGGCAAAAGAAGACCCAAGGAACTATGGCCATTGTGCTATTCTTCAGGGCTGAGGTCCTAGCTGATCTTCCTTCTCATCTCCACCTTTCAAAGTCTTCTTATATTTGCTTCATATATAATGCCCACAGTTTTAGTGACATTTAATAGGAGGAATATGGAAAAGTATGTCTAGTCCATCTTCTTAGAAGCAGACGTCCT
Organism: Urocitellus parryii; assembly: GCF_045843805.1. Classification (NCBI taxonomy): domain Eukaryota; kingdom Metazoa; phylum Chordata; class Mammalia; order Rodentia; family Sciuridae; genus Urocitellus; species Urocitellus parryii. The sequence goes on from NC_135538.1 coordinate 117,031,433, forward strand.
TGCTGTAGGACTTGGGTGACTTATTTATAATAAATCAGATAGGGTTTCTTTCATTCCTACTTTACTGTTTCTTTTTATATGACATAAAATAATTGTATATATTTATAGGCTACATTTGATGCATGTAAACACACATATTGATCAAATTAGAGTAATTAGTATTTTCATTTCCTTAAACACTTATCTTTTCTGCTAAGAATCTTCAAACTCCTGTTTCAGTTCACTTTTTTTTTTTTTTTGGGGGGTACTGGGGATTGAACCCAGTGTGCTCAAACACTGAGCCACATCCCTATCCCTTTTTATTTTTAATTTTTATTTTGAAACACGGTCTTGCTAAATTGCTTAGGTCATCATTAAGTTGCTGAGGCTGGCCTTGAACATGTGATCCTACTGCCTAAGCCTCCCCAACAGCTGAACTCCCACACTCAGCAGAACTAATTCTTTCTATATAACTGTATTTTGGTATGCTTTCTCCACATGTTTTTAAAAGAAAACATAAATGGATGTTGAAATTAAAGCAATAGTTTTCCGGTGTTCATTTATTCTACTGTATCTATTTTGCTTTTATAATTTTTTAATATGGTGAATCATATTGAGATTTTTAAAAAATATGAAATATCTTTGCATCCCTGGTATAAATCCTGTTTGATCATCCTATAGTTACACATTCACTGTTGGTTTGTTTAGTTAATTTTTTACTTAGGTATTGTATTTTCTTTTATGAAGGACGGACATAAAACTTGTTTTTCTTGTATGTCCTTGTTTGTTTTTTTGATAAAAATTCCTCTATACAATAAACTTGGCAGATTTTTTCTTTGATCTATTTTCTGGAACGACATATAAAACTATCTTTTTAAAAGCCAGCTTTTGTTTTCATTAATCTTTTTATTGCTTTAGTTCTCTATTTCATTGATCTCAATTCTTATCTTTATTATTTCCTTCCTTCTTTCGGTTTGCTTTTTTAAATTTTTTATTTTTTATTATTTCTTACATACATGATGCTTTTTTTAATCTAATGTTTGAGCTAATTAGATTCTAATGAGCTAATCTAGCTTATTAGATTGTAACCTTTTTTTGTTGCCTGATAAGTGCATTTACAGGTGGAAAAATTTTCCTCTAAGTTTTGCTGTAATCATATCTAGTACATTTTTGTATATAATATTTTAATTTTTATTCAGCTCTAAGTATTCTTCATATTTTTACAATTTTTTAACTCAAAGTTTAGAACATTTAAAATTTTCTTTTAATTTTAAAATGACTTTAAACTATAGAGAAGTTACAATAGTACAAAGAATTCTTATGTGCACTTAGTCTAAATTCACAATTTTGCCTAATTGATTTCTTTTACTGTCTGTCTCTCTCTAATGTTTCCCCTAATCTTTGTAGAGTTAGTTGTAGGTGTCCTAGCCCTTTACTGCTAAATATTTTCATGTATTTCCCAAGAACAAGAACATATTCTTATATAAATCCAGGAGAATGATCATATTCAGGGAATTTAACTTGGAAAAAATACTACTGTCTAATCCACAATCTATATTCAAATTTCATGATTTTTTTTTTCCAAAAAGATACTCCCTATCCCAAATTCTTGACCTGCAGAAGCATTCATTGCAGTAAGTTTTCATGACTTTTTAGTGATTTTTAATTTGGAAGAGTTTAGCAGTTTTTTTATTTATTGAGGCTTTATATTAACAACCTTAAAATTAAATAATAACTGAACTTCAATATCTATCCCCCCACCACCCGGGGCACTTAACCACTGAGCTACATCCCCAGCCCTTTTGTATATTTTATTTAGAGACAAGGTCTCACCAAGTTCTTTAGGGCCTCACTAAACTGCTGTGGCTGGCTTTAAACTCACAATTCTCTTGCCACAGCCTCCTGAGCTGCTGGGATTACAGGTACACACCACTGTGCCTGGCTGAACTTCAAGATCTCTGCTTTTTTTTTTTTTTTTTTGTCTAGTTTGTGAAGGTTTTTGAAGGGATTTATCTAAACCATCAAATGCATTTTTTTTTTTCTTTTTTCTCTTCTGCAGTGCTGGGGATTGAACTCAGGGTTTTTCACATTCTAGGCAAGTGCTCTACCACTGAGACACACCCACCAATTTTGCATTAAAAAAAAATCAACTTCTGCTTGTAGTTTTTTTCAATTGTTGCTTTATAAATTGTGAGACGATTGTTAAATTTATTTGTATTTATGATTACTATAACTTATTGTTCTATTGTTTCTTTTTAGAATTACATGGATATCTTTTCTTGTCTTTTATGCATTTTATTTTTTTTTGGGGTACTGAAGATTAAACTTGGGCACTTGACCACTCAGCCGCATCCCCAGCCATATTTTGTATTTTATTTAGAGACCGGGTCTCACTGAATTGTTTACTGCTTCAGTTTTGCTGAGATTGGCTTTAAACTTTAGATTCATCTGCCTCAGCCTCCCAAGCAGCTGGGATTATAGGCATGGACCACTGTGCCTGGCCTATGCACTTTATTTTAACTTTGTATTCTATTTTGTTATATATTGTATTGAAATTGTTGGGACTTTATTTTGCCTCTTATTTACTATGGGATAAATGTTTTTTCTCTCTTTCTAATTTTAATCCTTACGTATTTTTCTGCTCTAAGAGTTATTGTGAATCACGTATGATTTTTTACAAATTTCCTCCATTTCGAGAACCTTGATCTTTTAATTGGTAACTCCTAATGTATTAAGATATACTCTTGCAACTCATTTCACATTTTCTATTTATGGTAAAACTTCCACTTCTTGGAAACTTGATAGATTGATACTTTTTTCCCTACTGGATTAAAAGTTGTTACATACTGACTTTGTTCTTATGATGGGTGCTTGTTATTATTTTAACTTTTATTTTTAAATTAGAGGGTACAGTGTGCTATCCATTGTATCAAACATTTATCATTTCTTTGTGTTGCAAATACTCAAAATCCTCTCTATTATCTCTTTTGATCTAAACTTTTCATTGTTGTCAGTCATAGTTCCCCACTGTTCTATAGAACACTAGAAGTCATTTCTCCTATCCAACTGTACCCTTGTACCTATTAACCATTCTCTTTCTATCTGCCCTTCTCATTCCTGCCCCTCCCAGTAGGTTGCCTTTAAGACATACATTTATTTATTTTTAAAATTTCTTAAGTACTTTAATATTTGTTTCTTGTCCTCAGTCTTTTAATAGCATTCTCCTATGTCCTTTTGATCTTATCCTTCCCTTATCCAAATGCCAATTCTACCACCAGCTGTGTAGCCGTGTGTGTGTGTGTGTGTGTGTGTGTGTGTGTGTGTGTGTGTGTGTGTGTATGTATATAATTTGGGGGTCTGGGGATTAAACAGAGGGTCTTGCAAATGTTAGAATATGCTGTGCCAGTGACCTACAACCAGCCCAAAGTATATTCTATTTGTTTATTTATTTATTGCTACTGAAGAATGAACCAAAGGGTGCTTAACCACTGAACCACTGAACCACATCCCTACCCCTTTTTATTTTTTTTTATTTTGAGACAGTCTTGCTAAATTGCTTAGGGCCTTGCTAAGTTACTGAGGCTGGCTTTGAACTTGCAATCCTCCTGCTTCAGCCTCCTGAGCTGCTAGGATTACACGTGTGGTTCATCATGCCTGGCTTCAAAGTATAATTTAAATTCTGGACACACACACACACACACATTTTCTTTTCTAACAAAAATAATTTTCTCTCCTGTAATTTCATTGTAAATAAACAAATAGTAACTAAGACCATGTGATGTTCTTTGATCAAAGCCTTAAAATTCTGACATAGCTCCACATTTTTCTAGATCAATTTTGAATAAAAACATAGTTAATAATAAAATGCTTTGGATTTTCAAAATATTTGATTCTATTTTCCTTCTACCTCCTCTCTTGACTAATGCAACGTGGCTTCTCTTCTATATCTACAAAAAGATGACTTCAAAATCTGTTTCTCCACATCTGAATCCACCTTTATACTCAATACCCATGTTTGCCACTATTTATTTATTTGGTACTAGGGATTGAACCCAGAAGCTCTCTACACCAAGCTACACCCCCAGCCCTTTTTAATTTTATTTTTGAGACAGGATCTTGCTACATTACTAGGCTGGCCTCTAACTTGGAATCCTCCTGCTTCAGTTTCCTGAGTCACTGAGATTACAGGTGTGCACCACTGGACCCAGCTATGTTACTACATAGAAGAAAAAGAGACTGTTACTTCCGGTAGACTTACTACTATAAGTCTTGATTTCAAATGAAATCAACAAAAGGAAAATCAATGGAATAGACTTCGATGTAGACCTGATAGGACTTAAACTGATCTGAAACAAGTTTCTGGCTCAGAAGGTTGAGTGGACAGCGTTGTGATCCACTGGAAGAGGAAACACACAGGCAGGGCAGTAGTGTAGGGAATGTTTTCTCAAAGGTCTTAGGAGAGGTGACTATTTTCACACTGGGTGCTCCATGGTTTCTTGTTTTTGTATCAGTTGGGGATGTTGGGAGACCCAAGAGATAGTTCATCTCATAGATAAAGAAGGAGCATCCAGGCTACAGGGAATCAGTTGGTCAGGAACCAAGGAGGCTCTGTACTAAGCAACAATTCATCAAGTAAGTACCATGAAATGCTCAGCCATTAGGTGAAGCAATGGGCCAGGGACATCAGGATCACAGGCCATATCCAGTCCTGAGCAGTTTGAACAGTTCAATAGTTGGAAATGTGGTCATACCCCAAGAAGAATACGGGCTGTTGTTTCACATTCTGATGAGAGATGATAATAAGAAATGGCTAGAGTTATGGCCCTGTAGATGGGTTCTTAGATCTGTTTCTTTGATCCAGTTCTTGTAACAGGCGGCAAGACAGAACATGTCCTATAGGACATTTATCTTGAAGTTGGGTCACAGGTGACCTGCATTAGAATTTTCTGGGGCTTATGATGAAAATGTAGATTTCTGTACCTCTCTGAACCTGCTGAGTCAGAATCCCTGGGGCTGGAATCTGAGAATTTACACTTAAGCCTACTTCCTAGTAATTCTTAGGTAGACTAAAGTTTCAGAGGAATGAGTTAACTTGTTGGGTCAACTTGTGTAGTCTTAATAATAAAAAAAATTATACCAAATATGAATTAATTGGGCAATTGGACATTTCATTGGATTGAGGATGCTGATGATGACTTTGTCCAATATTTCTCAGTTCATCTGTTACTTCCAGTAGACTTACTACCATATCTTCTATTGAAGTTTTCTTTTCCCCAGTAAATTTTCTTTCTGCTGGTACAAAGAAAAGCATCTCTGTTTTCCTTTTTAGATTTTTTTTTAATTAAAAATTTATGAAACATTTTTTTTTTTTAATGAAACATTTTTAGCTTTAATGACAATCCTTCCGGAGCCTGTTCAAAAGGTGGTCACCTGGTTGATGTTCTGGAGAACTGAACTGTGTATCAGCAGAGTTTGATAAATATTTGTAAGCATTTATACTTACAGGGTCCTTTGGATAAAACAAGAGAAGACAAACACCATTATCCCATGAAAGAGCACACACTCTAGTTATGCAGACACTTAAACTGTGGTATTGAATGTTTTTAAAATTCTAAATCCCTCTCAGTAAAAAAAAAATATTCAAATTCCTCTATGTGTACACAGGCTTGTTTATAAATTGTCCTCATGTGCTAGTATATTATTTACTTATACACACTATAATATACATCATAACAAGTAAATTTAAAAGCTGCTGGCAGTAATCAGGCATGGTGGTGCACACATGTAATCCCAGTCTCTTGAGAGGCTAAGGCAGGAGGATTGTGAGTTCAAAGCCAGCCTCAGCAACTTAGTGAGACCCTGTCTCAAAATAAAAAATAAAAAGGGCTGGGTATGTGGCTAAGTGGGAAGTGCTCCTGGGTTCAATCCCTGGTGTGTGTGCGTGTGTGTGTTTGTGTATGTATGTGTTATATATACACATACATATATATGTATATACATACATATATATATTTTTTCGCTAAAAATAGAAATTTTAATATTTCCTTCCTATACTCCAAAGATCATTTGTGCATTCCCTTCAGTAGGCTCATATTTTGCAGACCAGTGGTTTTGAAAACAATATGTGTCTACATATTGTTAGGTACTCAGTTCTAAATTACAGCAAAAAATGCTTTAGAGTGAAATAAGAACAAGTCCAGATTCCCTCTGAACTGGTCAATGAATTGAATATAATTCAGAAATGAAAATATATTTAATAAATAGGGAAAAATTTTGCTTTGGATTCATGATATGGTCTAGTCAGAGGGATACATAAATAACAACGAACAAAAACACATATGCAGAGGGCAAAGAAACACAAGAAATGTGAATACTACTTCCTTCTGGTGAAATGTTTTGCTGCCCTTTGTAGGTATTTGCTGACATCTACAGGCTGCAATGTGCTAATGATTTTACTTAAAGTGAATGCTTTCCAAATGTAGTTAATTTTAATTAATTAATTGATTGATTGATTGATTAAAAATTTTAGTACTGAGGATTGAATCCAGGGTCACATTAGCACATCACCACAGCACCCCACCCCCAACTCTTTAAAATTTTATTTTGAGACAGGGTATTCCAAAGTTGCCCAGCCTGGTCTTGAATTGTAATCCTCCTGCCTCAGGCTTCTGAGTAGCTAGAATTACCATGACAGGCTAATGTGTGAATTAAAAAATATATATTTTACTAGAAGATTAAATAATTTAAATTAGTTTAGTAATTCAAATTAAAGACATTTTTTTAAAACCAAGGATTGAACCCCAGAGGCACTTAACCATCAAGTCACATCTCCAGCCCCTTTTATTTTTTCTTTTGAAACAGGGTCTCACTAAGTTGCTTAGGGCCTCCCTAAGTTGCTGAGGCTGGCTTTGAACTTACCTCAGCCTCCCAATGCACTGTGATCACAGGCATGTGCCACTGTGCCCAGCCAGTAATTTGAAATTTTTTAGAAGGCAAAATAGTTGTTGTAAATTTTAGTTATTTATACATCCAGTCTTGGGGTCCAAGACTACTGCATGAAGGGAAATTATATATATATATATATATATATATATATATATATATATATATATATATATATATATATATAATGGTTTTAGTCAGTCATAAAAATGAAATGATGTCATTTGCAGGAAAATGGATGGAACTTGAGAACATTATGTTATGTGAAATAAGTCAAACTTAGGTCAAGGGTTGTATGTTTTCTTTCATAAGTGGAAGCTAGACAGGAAAAAGGAAAACAAAGGAGGTGGGGATTTCATGAAAATTGAAGAGAGATCAGTAATGTAAAGAAAAAGGACCCCGGGGGATGGAGGAGGGGAGGGTAAGGGGAAATGATATTCGTCGAATTTTATTGTTATATTGTACGCATGAATGAATATATAACCACAAATCCCACCATTATGTACAACTATAAAGCACCAATAAAAAATATGGAAAAAAAGTAAAAACAAACCTCATCATTAACTTTGTTAGGAAAGCGACTGTATCTGTCTTCAGAAGCTCCCTACATGACATAAGGCTCATGGTGGATACCTGAGAACGTCTTCTAAATGACTGAAATGTATTTGTTTAAGGAAATCTGTTACAAATCATTTAGTAAAATTAAAAACCAATTAACAGTTGGTAAAATATATTTCTAGTGTTCATAAATGGACAAAGCCGTCATTTCAGTAAGCCAGTGGGCATGTCTGAGTGGCATGGTTAGTACAGATTCATATCTGGAACACAGTTCACACAGCGTCACACTTCTTTAGGAGCTGGAGCTTAAAGAAACTAGAAAAAGCTTGCCCAAGGCCACACCATTACTTAGGGGCAGTTATTTTAATATGTAACAAATTATGTGTGATTGTTGTTGTTCAAAGGAATTATTACAGGTTTTCTTAAAGGAACCATCCTCTCTCTACTATCCAAAAATAATTCAAGCTCTTTCTTGTTTTCTGCAAGAGCAGACTACATAGGACTAGATAGCATTTTGTAGAACTTAAAATTTTACATTTATTTTATAATGCTTAAGGATTCTCAAGTGTTTAGTGAAAAATATTAAAAACATGTGCCACAGTTTTAATCTTAATTGTCCCGGAGAGGTCCTTGTGGTAAAGTCTTAGTCCTCAGCTTGGCGCTTGTGAGAGGTGGTGGAAACTTTAAGGGGCAGGGCCTAGTGGGAGGTCTTCAGGTCATTGGAGGCAAGTGCTTGAAAAGGAAAGTGGAAGACCAGCCCCTTCCTCTTGCTCTCTTTTCCTTCCTGGCCATGAGGTGTTGTCTTCTGCTATATGCACTTGCCATGATGTGCCACCACAGGCATGAAGCAATGGGGCCAACTGATCATGGACTGAAACTTCTCCAACTCTGAGCCAAATAAAAATTTTTTCTTTGTAAGTTGATTATCTTGGTTATTTGTTACAGGGACAGAAAGCTGACTGAACACAGTGGTTTAAAAATCTTCATCAGATAATTCTAGCATTTCTTTCATTTTATTTTTGGCTTCTATTTGTTGCTTTTATTTTTTCATTCAGCTTGAGATATTCTTGGTTATTGATACTAAAAATGATTTTCCCTTGAAACCTGGACATTGCATTATGTCTTGGTGTCCAGGAACAGATGATGTATAAGGCTCTGGGTCTTATTTAAATTTTCTGTTTTAGGTGATTTCTTCTAACAGCACTCTGGCAGGGTGGTGGGTGAACTTCATCACTCTCCAGGTATGGGTAGAAGTCCACCCAGCCTCCATTGACACCCCAGATGAGTCCTCATTATTGCTGAGTGGCGGTGGGAATTCTGGATCCCCACTAGGTATTCACTCATACCTCGCTGTCTGGTTGGGGTGAAAGTGCCAGTACTATTTTTCACGTGACCTCCACTGACACCAGGCGGGGAGAGTGTGGGGAAGGGTGGTGAATAGAGTCAGGGGTGGTTGCCCGATTAGCTCTTGGTGGTGATGAAAATCCTGACTCTCCACTAGGTATTACCTTTCCCCTAAGAGGGGGAAAAAAGGGGTGCCTCATTACAGCTGGATGGGGGTAGAAGTCTAGATCCCACTGACACTATTGAAGTCTGAGTGGTCAGAGAACTCATTTCCTCTGAAAGTGGATGAACATCCTGGCTCCCTAGTCACCTTCTCTGATGTCACCTGGTGTGTGTGTTGGGGGCCTCATTACTGCATGGTGAAGGTGGAAGTCTAGACTCTTTGCTTGGCTTTTGCTGATGGGGATAGAATCACAATTTTTCTCTGTGGTGTTTGGCTGGAGTAGAACAGTTATTGTCTAAAAATTGTCCATTTTGCCATGTTGCTCTCCTCCCCTTCTCCCCCACTCCATGGCTATGAATATTTCTGGGTTTCTGGCTTCTTTAGTTGCAATTCTTAGATATATAAAACAAATGGAAAACTTGGGGAATTCACTGTGGTCCTGAAGCATCTAGCCAGTCTGCCTTCCCCACACCTTTTAGAGTCTTCTAGTGTTTGCTTTTATATGTAATGTCAAGGGTCTTAAATGTACTTAGGAGGAGGAAGAGAGAAAATACACCTACCCTAGCTCTTGGAAGCAGAAATTTCCTCCCCATGCATTTTGAAGTTGGCAACAAAGTTTTTATCATAAGTTAAAATAAAAGCAAGTTTGGGCTAAGTGTTGGAATTCAATAGAAGTTTTCCATAGTTTAAAAACTGTATATGCAAGATGTTATACACTCCATCATCTGTTTCACAAACATTCAGATATTTTGCATTGTTTCTCTTTTCTCAATTTCACACTCAACTTGCCTACCAGAATTTTATTCTAGATTTGTACTTGCAATTTTTTTGGTCCATCAACATATCACACTTCTCTGCAATACTATAGTCAATATAAATTTAACATTTCTAAGGCTAAAATGTCTTCTTTTGTTTGACTTACTGCATTTAGAAAGAGTATACAATAGAGCAAAATAGTATAAATTTATTAGACATGTTGATAAATATCATAAGAAGCAAGATTATGTCAGCAATGAATCTGTTATACAGATACATGGAGCTCTTCCAATGAATTTAATGTATCTGTAGATGAAAAATAGTTATTTCTAGATTTAGACAGCTTAGAATCAGTTTTATTTATTTTTATAATTTTTTTTGTAGTTGTAAATGGACAGCATGCCTTTATTTTATTTACTTATTTTTTTAATGTGGTGCCAAGGATCGAAACCAGTGCCTCACACATGTCAGGCAAGCGCTCTGCCACTGAGCCCTAGCCCCAGCCCCAGTTTAATTTATTTACAAATGATTTTTATTGTGATATTTAAGGTGTGCAACATGATGTTATAGAATACTTATAGACAGTAAGATGGTTACTATAGTGAAGTACACTAACATTCATCGTCTCTCTTAGTTACTCTTTTTTTTTTTTTTGGTGTGGTAAGAGCAGCTAAAATCTAATTTAGTAGTAATTAGCATCAATTTGATTTGAATTATCCATTTGTATATGTAAGCACTTAGAAACTTTGTGCATATAATTAAGATGATAGGGGCTGGGGCTGTAGCTCCATGGTAGTGCATTTGCCTAGCCTGCGTGAGGCACTGGGTTCGATCCTCAGCACCACATAAAAATAAACAAATAAAATAAAAGCATTCTGTTCATCTACAACTACAAAAAAAAATCATGTGTCCACATTAAAAAAAAGATGGGAATGAATAGAATTTTGTTATAGCTATTTTTCTTAATTATTTAAATTTCTGCAGAATTTTATTTCCTAAATCACAGTGAGCTATTATCAAAAATTATTTTTAAATGATGTAAAAGCAGACAACTTGAATAGGCTCTTTTTTTTTTTTTTGCCAGAAGTAGAGAACTGGAAACCACCTGACTTACAAAAAAGATTTGTTCCTGGTCATTAGACTCATTCCTTGTGTCAATTTGTGGGAGCAAATCTAAAAATAGAATGTGTCTAATCTAATTAAACTATCACAAGAGGTGCTTTGATTTTTAAAAATTTTTTTTTTAGTTGTAGATGGACACAATATCTTTATTTAGTTATTTATATGTAGTGCTGAGGATCAAACCCAGTGCTTCACATGTGCACTCTACCACTGAGCTGTAGCCCTAGCCCAAAGGTGCTTTGATTTTTAAGAGACTGTTGACTTTTGTAAACTTGAGAAAATGCTGTAAATGACTTAGTTACTCATACACTCTGTAAAATTTTAAAATTGTACCTCTTTGGAAAACTACTTTTTGGTACTGGGGCACTTAACCACTGAGCCACACCCCCATTTTTCATTTTTTATTTTTGAGATAAGGTTTCACTAAGTTGTTTATGGCCTTTCTAAATTGCTGAGGCTGGCCTTGAACTTGTGATTCTCCTGCCTTAGCCTCTCAAGTCACTGGGATTACAGGTGTGCACCACTGTGCCTGGCCTGGAAAATTTTTAATGTTAATAATGATCATATTTCTTTGAAGTTTCAAATGATTTTGTAATTATGAAATAATTCACATTGAGTTAATTAATAACTGACTTTTAATTATTTGCAAAATCCTCCAAAGAAATCATTCATATGGAGAAAAATTATTGGTTTACCAACATTTTTTTTTTAAATGTATATACTCTTGTCCATATTGACTTTTGGCAAATCTCAAATTAAGGTGGTAAATTCATTGTGATATGTACATTAGTGCATTGCACTGATAAAGTTCATTGTATTTTAGAGCTAAAGTTGAGAGTTTTGTCATTCAATTATATGTATAATTCTGCATGTTTAAAATACATACAGTCCTATCAGTATAGCTCAGTGGTAGAATAGTTGTTTAGCATACATGAAGCCCTAGGTTCAATCCCCAGCACCACAAAAGAACATAAACAAAAACAACAAAAAACCTATCAAACAGTGAATTAAAGTTAATAAGAAAAAAAAGAAGAAAAAGAAAGAGAAGGGAATCTGTCCTTCAAAATTGGTCTTGGAATATTCAGTGTATTCTTAGAGGTAGAAAAGTTTTTTTTTCTTTTAGTGGAATCTACTCAATTAAGCAGAACTTTCTTATTAGAACACTCTTTCAATATCTTGATAACTTTTAGTGCTTTGTGCTCATATTTCTGTTCTTTTTTTTTTTTTTAATAATGACAGACGTTTAAGAATACCAGTCTTTTTTTTTTTTTAAAGAAAGAGGGAGAGAGAGAGAGAGAACTTTAATATTTATTTTTCAGTATTTGGCGGACACAGCATCTTTGTCTGTATGTGGTGCTGAGAATCGAACCCGGGCCGCACGCATGCCAGGCGAGCGCACTACCATTTGAGCCACATCCCCAGCCCTATTTCTGTTCTTAAATAATTTAAAAAACACATAGCTGGGCACAGTGGCTCATGCCTGCAATCCCAGGGATTCAGGAGTCTGAGGCAGGAGGATCGAGAGTTCAAAGCCAGCCTCAGCAACCTAGTGAGACTGTCTCTATATAAAAAGTAAAAAGGGCTGGGAATGTGGCTCAATGGTTAAGTGCCCCTGGAGCCAATCTCTGGTATCATACAAATAGATAGATAAATAGACAGGTAGGTAGGTAGATAGATAGAAAGATAGATAGATAGATGGATGGATAAATCCACAACAACAACCAGAAAATTTTCTTCTGAGAACTCAAAAACTTCTGATAATTATCAATACCTTGTTTATATTTATTTTAAAAAGCATTATTCTTACTCTGATTATTGAGATAGCAAAATCTTACAATTGCTCACTCTCATGTACCTGTGCTCTCATCTTAATTAAGTGTCTTCTTTCCTCTGAAAATTCCTTTTTGTTGTTGCCTTCCTCAAACCCATGTCCTGAACCGGAACACTAAAACTGTCAAGTTTACACTCCCAAATCTTGGCTTTTTCTCATTAAGTGGCACCTGCTCACTTGGCCACTAGGTGGCACTAAAAGCCTAATCTTTTGCTTTATAAACCAAAGGAAGCTGGAAGCAAATTAGGTGTGTTTGGCAGTGAATCCTGTATTTTAAAATTAATTCTATACTATTAAAAGAGCTATCCTGTATATCAAACCCAACACACAATGTGAAAAAAGCCTGACAAAAACAGGAGTTTAACTTTCTTGTATTAAATTTTTTTTGAGGTAAAAATAATATTAATGTATATTTAGTGACTGCATAAATTTCAGAATAGTAAAAGGGCATGTCTGGCATGGTGGCTATGAATACATTTATTTTTTTTATTTTATTATTATTTTTTAATATTTATTTTTTAGTTTTTGGCGGACACAGCATCTTTGTTGGTATGTGGTGCTGTGGATCGAACCTGGGCCGAATGCATGCCAGGCGAGCGCGCTACCGCTTGAGCCACATCCCCAGCCCGAATACATTTATTTTTAGGAAGATTTTATTTATTGGTTTAGAACACTCTGGTCAACTGATAGGAATCTTAACATACTTTGTAGGATGGGTTAGAAGATCATGGAAAGTGGTCAATGCCCTCCTTGTAGATAATGTGCTCTGACTTTTGGAATAATGACTAGTAAGTCTTGGTGAAATATTGACCCTTGGAAGATTCTGCTCTTCTGTTCTGCTGTTGCTGGTAACTATGAGAAATTTAACAGAGCCATCTGGTCCTGCCTTAAACAGATGCTTTCTGCTTTCCCCTTATGCTTGCCTGAAGACTTCTGCTATGAGCTAGTCATCAAAAATTGGGTTTCACGAGAGAAATAACAGAAAAGGGAAACCTCAGAGGTGCATGACTCTTGATATTGTGGAGAATACACACACATATATGTATATTTATTCTATTTTCTGATGAGCATAAGAAAACCTGTTTTTTTTCCCCTTTATTTATCTATAACTCTCAGCTTTAGCCTATGCTTATGGAAACAAAGTCAAATGTTCTTGAGTGGTATCTGTTCCAAGGGACCCAGTTTTTCTGGAAAAATATCCTATAATAAATCTTAATGTAGATTACGAGGTCTATTGATTACTTAGGAGAAATTAAGCATGATTATGGACCTTATTAATTGGAATTTTGACAAATGCTTTTAAAATATTTTAAGGTTAGGAAAATCTTTGCTATCCTTTGTTAAAGAGCATAGAGTACAATTTTGCTTTTCATAACCACCATACATCTATAAACTATGAAACATTTTATAGATAGCATCATTGATAGAATTTATGATGATTTTTCTATAGAAAATTTGATACATAGTTATTTTCTGAAAATATGCAAAGTGCCTTTTATGGGTTACTTTGTTTTTACAAAAAATGTAGTAACATGCAATGTTTCAGTGATCCTGAGAGCCACAAATTTGGAGCCCTGAGATACCAGAACTGTTACATTAAAAGAAATCTCATTTATTTGGGCATTAAATTATTAAAGAGTGGGCTGGGGATGTGGCTCAAGCGGTAGCGCGCTTGCCTGACATGCATGCGGCCCGGGTTCGATCCTCAGCACCACATACAAACAAAGATGTTGTGTCCCCCGAGAACTAAAAAATAAATATTAAAAAAATAAATTATTAAAGAGCAAAGACTGTAGTTCATATGTGGAAACAAGGCTTACAAAGTCCTCCTAGGTACTGGTTTATAGGAGTCCCCACCTGATAGGTAGAAAAAACTTACTTTTGATAAGCCAGGATCACTGGTGAATTTTGGGAAACTCGGAGAAATAGGATTTCCTCCATAGATAGGGACTATGTATTGTCCTTAAAGCAAAGGAGAACAGTAAAACAACATGTCCCTGAAGGTCTCCTTTTTGTTTCCAAAATCCTACCCAAGTTAAGGGAACAATGAAAGCAGGCTTGGGTTAGAAAGTTCAGATACATATTATCTTGAAGGACACTGGTTTTCTGTTGGGCACACGGGAAACTAGGGCAAGTTAGTGTTATCTGCAAAAAGCTACTTTCTGGCATGTACACCAGGACACCTGCTCTTGGGGATGCTGGTCCTACAAGCAAGCTAATGCTGGAGATGTCCCTGCTTCTGTACCTTAATATATAAAACCCCTCTTTAGGAGTGGGGACAGGTGTGGAACTGAGGGCACTGTGGAACGGACATGTGCTGCTCATCCAGCTGGTGAGGGAGGACAAAACACCGTGAGGGAGAGGAGGCACTACATGGCACAGTACCCTGAGTGACTGACGGAGGTGCGATCTGCCTGTCGCCCTGAACTTCTCTGCTGTCTATAAGCACTTCTTTGGCCTCTCTGCAATCCTGGGACATCTGGGCTGTGGGTGAGACAGACTACAAGCAAAACTCTGAAGAGATGAGTCAGGGGAGGTTTCTCAGAATAAATGAGTTGATGAGTGGGGGTAAAAACAGACCTAATGGTTGGGGTATAGCTCAGTTGGTAGAGTGCTTGCCCAGCACCACACACACACACACACACACACACACACACACACACACCATACCATACCTTGTGGGCTGGGGGTGAGGCTCAGAGGTAGAAGGTGTGCTTAGCTTGCAGGAGGCTCTGGGTTCCATCTCCAGCATGCACACATGCAAACACACACACACACATACACACACACACATCCTGGTTAAGACTGAAGTGATTGAAATTATGACCTTATAGGACAAAGCCTTTCAGGCAGATGTGAACTCTCTAGCCTTAATCTGATAAGATTTTTGCTTTGTTAATTATACAACAAGGAAGTCTTTATTTCTGAATTCTAAAGCAGGTCAAACTAGAAGAGACGATAAAATTAATGAAACTGAATTAGAATATTTCTGTACCTTAAGGTCAGGAATTGTGTA
This sequence comes from Urocitellus parryii, assembly GCF_045843805.1. Taxonomy (NCBI): domain Eukaryota; kingdom Metazoa; phylum Chordata; class Mammalia; order Rodentia; family Sciuridae; genus Urocitellus; species Urocitellus parryii. Next base: position 117,047,144 of record NC_135538.1, read on the forward strand.
GGAAAAAAAAATGTTCCAGATTAGTAATAAGGTGAAATTGTGCCTATTTGATTATTTAATATCATACTTGAATCTTTTCTCAATAGCCTGCCTCAACATCTGAGTGATTATAACTTGCTTAAAAGAGGCCAGCTCTATCAACCCAGCCTATACATTTAGAGGCTAATTGGTAGGGAGCTGATAAGGGATGGTGGCTTTTGCCTTTTCTCTGTAGAGGAGATAACATTAAGGTTGGGATTTTATTACCCTGTAGTACATTAACCATGCTGAATGGCTAGCAGCAGTTTTTCCTGTTTTTCATCCATCTCTGTTTTCATGATACTCTTTGAATCAAGTCTCTTGCATTCTTCCTGGTTCCCTCATAAATGATTTTGATAAAACTTTGAAAAGTCTAGTAAACACATCTGTTTCAGAATTAGGCATTTGGAAAGGAAGTGCTAGAACAACGGATGGGGGGCTCCTCTTGTGAAGTGGGAAGTCCCAAACCACACACAGAACGAGGGTGCTGAACCTCCTCAGTGCTGTGGGAGCTTGAGATGCTGCTGCTTCTTCTGTTAGGAACTGTGCGTTACTTGCAGCCACTACTACAGGCACCAGCCAAACCACTTCTGTTCCAGGAACTTCATCTTTTTACCATCGCTTCTGCAAAAGCCAGTTGCTGCTTCTTTTTTTTCCATTGGCCTTTGCCAGCAAAACGAATACAGGTTGGATGCTTTTTCCTGCTGTTGCTTCCTTTTGAATTGAAGTCTCAGGTGGATGAACTTGATTGATGGGACTCAGTTCCTGTGTTTCTGTCCTAACTTCAAAAAGGATTTGAGGAAGTGATTTTTCTGATTTCTACCCTAGAGAGGCAGGACTCATAAGGTAGGAGCTACTTCAGAGGACTCTAATGGTGTCCAAATTTGACGGACACCCAGGAGATATAATCAGAGTCCATACCCCAAACACTGTGAGTGCTTGGAGAAGTGTTGGGCTGCCATGAAAAGGCATTTTGGCTCATGGGCTGTGTCAGTGGTTCTTAGAGGTCTGGTAATTCACAGACTCACAAGACAGGATAAAATAATTTTTTTTTCTTTAGTCTAAAGTCATTAAGTTTGGGGGTGGTTTGCTAATAGCCACAGATAACTGAAATAAACAGTATGTTTTTTGTGTATGTATCTGGCTTTTTCACTTGATATTATTATTATTATTATTATTATTATTATTATTATTATTATTATTTTGTTACTGGGGATTGAACCCAGGGGTGATTTACCACTGGTCCACGTTCCCAATCCATTCTATTTTTCATTTTGAGACAGGATCTCATTAAGTTGCTGAGGTTGGTCTTGAACTCCAAATCCTCCTGCCTCAGCCTCCTGAGTTGCTGGGATTACAGGCATGTGCCACCGGTGCTTGGCACTCAATATTATTTCTGACAGAGTCATCCGTGTTGTTGTATTATCAGTTATTCATTAATTTTTCATTGCTTATGTAGTATTCTGTTGTATGAATAAGCAACATTTTATTTATCTATTTATTGTTGATGAACTATTTTGTGAAACCATTTCAGGGTAATTTATGGACAGTATGACATTTCACCCCTAAATGTTTTGTCATGTACATTTTAAGAACGTGGACATTTCTCCTGCGTAATCACAATACCATCATCGCTCCATCATCAGATAAACTTGATACAATATTACCAAACACATAGTCCTGTTAAAATTGTCCCTATTGCACCAGTAATGCCCCATAGAAAATTTTTGCTTTTGGCCTCATTTATGAGACAGCAGCAGATAATACCAGAGTCTCCTTCTGCTAGTGGGATATTCATGGAGGGGTTTGGTGATTCATGGTCCTCAGACTTCTCTGGATCCGCTCCTGGGCTCTCAGTTCATATCTCAGGATCCAGACCCAACCCAGCAGTGGCTGTGCCTTCGCATCAGGGCTCCTGTGGAGTTTCGCAGCCAACAGTAGACCCTGGGCTGGCCCTCGTCCTTGTCTGTGCCGCACTGAGGATAAAAATATTCCCTTAAGATGGCCACAGACACTTCTAAACTTTTCATTCACGTCTCAAGTTGGATTAAAAGCTTTCAGTTCAGGGGCTGGGGTTGTGGCTCAAGCGGTAGCGCGCTCGCCTGGCATGCGTGCGGCCCGGGTTCGATCCTCAGCACCACATACCAACAAAGATGTTGTGTCCGCCGAGAACTAAAAAATAAATATTAAAAATTCTCTCTCTCTCTCTTTCTCCTCTCTCTCTTTAAAAAAAAAAAAAAAAAAGCTTTCAATTTATTCTTTCTCCTCTCCGTGCTCTCTAGGGCAGTCAGAAGCAGCCAGCCTGTGATGGTTGGGACAGAAACCTCAACTGAGTCACCCAGAGTTTGTCTGGTACCATTCTATCTTGTCACAGGTCTCCTTGGAAGGGAGGCCAATCTGACACTTCACGGATGACCGTAGCAGTTCACTTAATCGCTCCTGCCACATTTACCTTAAAGTTTCACTTTGTGCCCTTGATGGCTAATTTTATGGGTTGACTTGGCCAGCGTATGGTACCCATTTGTTTGCTACCAGTCTAGATGTCACTGTGAAGGTATTTTTTTTTTTTAAGATAAATTCAGCATTTAAATCAGTACATTTTTGGTAAAGCAGATTACCCTCTCCACAATGCAGGCGGGTCTTCCAATTAGTTGAAGGCCTTAAGAAAGACTGACATTCTGCGAGGAATAAGGGACTAACTCTACCTCCACACTCCATTCAGGCTTCAGCTGCAACATCTATTCCTCCTTGGGTCTTCAGCCTGCCCAGAAGATTCTGAACTTGCCAGTCTCCATAGACACTGAGCCAATTCCTTAAAATAAATCTTTCTAGGGCTGGGGGCATAGCTTCATGAGAGAGCACTTGCCTGGGCCCGGGTTCGATACTAAGCAACACAAACAAAACCCAAACCATCTCTCCATCAATTCATTCTATTGGTTCTGTTTCTCCTGACAAATACAAGCCATTTTATAGAGAATGGAATCTCTATATTTTATCTCTGCATTTTTGAGAGCATACATTCTGTATTACACATTCTATACATGGAACTCTGTCATGTTCCTTGTTGGGTAAAGTTGAATATTGTGAGCCAATTTCCAATGCTTCTGCGTAAGTCCAGTGAGTGAAAATGTTTTTCTTTTCACAATATATATCCATAGCCTGCAGACTCAAGAATTTAAGGAGGACCAAAACAAAATCCATATATTCTAGCTTATTATATAAAATAAAACATGTTTTTTACATTCCAAAAGATTTATAATAATCTCCCCTGACCCCACAAATGCACTGTGGAGAGAGGCAAATGTAGGAATGAATATAAGAATAATTCTTTCTTTCTTTTTTTTTAAGTATTTTTTGTTGTAGATGGACACAATACCTTTTTTATTTACTTATTATGTGGTGCTGAGGATTGAACCCAGTGCCTCACACATGCTAGGCAAGCACACTACCACTGAGCTACAACCCCAGCCCTGTAAGAATCATTCTTCTTCTTTTTTTTTTTTTTAAATAACTTAATTTTTTTTTTTTTGAGAGAGAGAGAGAGAGAGAGAGAGAGAGAGAGAGAGAGAATTTTTTAATATTTATATTTTAGTTATTGGCGGACACAACATCTTTGTTTGTATGTGGTATTGAGGATCGAACCCGGGCCGCATGCATGCCAGGCGAGCGCACTACTGCTTGAGCGACATCCCCAGCCCAAAATAACTTTATTTTGTGTATTTATTTCTTTATGTGGTGTTGAGGATCCAATCCAGTACCTCACATATGTGAGGCAAGCTCTCTACCACTTAGCCAAAATCCCAGCCTGAATCATTCTTAGTTCTTACCTTCCCTTTCTAAATCTTGATCTTCAATTAACTGCTTTGTTTCCTGTTTATTTAGTTGTATGGGAAAAATGGGGGAATTAGCTAATATTTGTCATGAAAATATAAGGAAAATTGCTCTCAGAACTATGGTTTTCTTGTGAGTTGTTGATTTCATTTTAACCTCAGATGCAAATGGTGGAATTAATTCTATTCCTCAGTTCATTGTACATGGTCATCATCAGTCTATATAAAATCTCCTCTGTATTCATTATAATTTATTTCATTTCCTACTTCCAATTTCTTTCCTCTCACTAAAGACAATCATTCTAATGTGCCTTATGTATATTTCTTTGTTATATGTATTCTTGCAAGATTTGTATTGTTTGTGTGTGTGTGTGTGATTTTAACTGAGTAGTTTTGTGCTAAAATCTCATTCTATTGTTTCCCTAGCTTTGTGTTTTCTAGATCCATTCATGTCACTATGGGTGCATTTAATGCAATGCTCTTGGCTTCTTCCTGGTGCTCCAGGGTGGCCATTCACACCTTTCTCCTGCCTTCTCTCTGGTAGACCTGAGGGTTGTCTCCATCTCCTGACACCACAAGGTGTTTAAAATAGCTGCCTTACAGTAGGAGAGGTCTCCTTGTGGACACATATAATAGGAGATGCGGGCATGTTCCCAGGAGTGAGGTTATTGATCATAGGGTGTTCATGCACATAATGTGATCAAGCATCAGAAAATTCTCCCCAGAATGGCTGCACCAGTTCATATTTTTACTAGCAGTGTGAGGGGCTTCTCTTAGCCCTATTTCCTCAACATTTAGCATCATCTGACAATGCTTTCCAGTCTAATAGGTAAGAGGTTGTCTTTTGGTGCATTTATCTCTAGGGGTTGCTAACTTTTTAATTACTGATTTCCAGTAGTTCATTGTATATTCTGGATATTATCCCTGGTTTTATTTATTTATTAATTGCAGTGCTGGGGATTGAACCCAGGGCCTTGTACATGATAGGTAAATGCGCTACCAGTGAGCCACATCCCCAAACCCCTGGTTGGTTTTAGATAATGCAAATACCCTTTCTCATTCTCTTTTTTGTAAGTGCTGTCCCCTTCATTAAATTTTTTTTAAATTTTAATTTAATTAAATAATAAAATATTTCCAATTATGGTTTTTGAAGTTTTATATTTTTGAATAAGTTCTTTGCTACTAATCTTTTTTAAATTTTTTTAGACATTGATGGACTTTTATTTTATTCATATATTTATATGTGGTGCTGAGAATCGAACCCAGTGCCTCACACATGCTAGGCAAATGCTCTACCACTGAGCCACAACCCCAGCCCCTGCTACTAATCTTGAAGATAATTTTTTCCATTTTATTCTATAAAAGTTTCACATTTCTCTTTTCACTTCAACCTGACTGTAGTCTGTTATTGTATGTGGCATTATGTCAGGATCTGGTTTTATATTTCTTTATATGGTAAACTTTGTTTTGAATAACATCTGTTACAATCCATAGTTTCTCTATTAGTTTGTGGTGCCAAGTTAATGCATATTAGATTTCCATAAATCTATGGGTTTATCTTTCAGCTATTTCTATACCTCATTTCCATACCTCTGTTCCCTTGTCAATTTATTTTAAAAATGACTATTAGATTTATAATAAGTCTTTTTCCCAGTTAGTTCCATAGAAGGTCTTAGTATTTCTTTAGGTGAGTCTCTCCTTTATATTATTCTTTTCTGAAGGTTTGCTTAGCTATTTGATGATTTTATTCTATCATATATATTTTATTTTATTATTTTAATTCTATCATATATATTTTAAAGTAAATTTATAAGTTTCTTCAAAAAGGTCAAGTGGAGTTTCAAATGAAATTAAATTCAAGACTAATGGGGGGGGGAAATTGATACCTTTATAAGATTATGATCCTCCCCAAGAACACAAAATGGCTGTTATTTAAAGTCATATTCAATAACTTCTTAGGGTTTTAAATTTTTCTATAAATTCTCGATTAAGTTAATCACTACATGCTTTATAAGTTTTTTGTTTATGGTGAATGCTTCCTGATTTTATTGTATTTCTTATTGGTTGTTCTGGTGTACTGAAATTCTCTTAATTTTATAGCTGAAAATCTTGATAAATTCTTTTGTTATTTTAATAATTTGTTGCTTATGTTTTTTTCAGCCTGCATTATATCTGCTGTGCAGTGATCTGTGGGTGGACTACATGTGATGGAATTGATGGTCTTCCTCTATCATCAATGTTACAGGATTCTTTTTAAAAATATTTTTCTAGTTGTTGATAGACCTTTATTTTATTTCTTTATATGTGGTGCTGAGAACCCAGTGCCTCACACATGCCAGGCAAGTGTGCTACCTCTGAGCCCCAGCCCTAGTCCCGAATTTTTTTTTTTTTTTAAGAGATCATTATAAACAAAAAGTTAGGGCTTGCTGGTTAGAATGAGAACCAGTCAAGGAAAAGTAAACTCTTCTGTCCCCAAAGGGCATTAACTAGGTCTGTTTTCATGTGCATCAGACAGTACATGTATAGGAAGCACAGTATCAGTGTTTGGTTTTTCATGTGTGTGTAAGCTTAGTTATTAGTCTCCATCGGATACAGTCACCTGTTACTCAAACACACGTGGTGCCTATTGAAACAACAGGATAGAGCTGCAGATGTTCAGTAAGGCTAGGAAAATATTTGCCCATTTTAGCCGAGTTTGGTTTTTAATGGCTATAGTAATTAATTGAGGCAACTCTGGGGCATGTGCTATGAAAAATTCTATTCCTTTTCTTTTTTAAAAAAATATTTATTTTTTTAGTTGTAGTTGTACACAATATCTTTATTTATTTATTTATTTTTATGTGGTGCTGAGGATTGGACCTAGGGCCTCGCCCATGCTAGGTGAGCACTTTGCCGCTGAGCTACAGCCCCAGTCCCCAAAAATTCTATTTCTTATTAAAGAACAACTTAATAGTAGATGAGTATTTCAGCAGTTGACTAATGTTTGAAATTATTTTTTTCTAAGAATTTTTTATAACCTTCCCAAAGTAGTGATGTTTGTAGTTACTATAAGCTTAAGAAGTCCATAATAAATAAATAAATGAAGACTGCCTTCCTTTTAGGAAAAAAAATGCAATTTTCTGGCCACGAGGACATAGTACAGTTCACTTAAATGTTGACATAATTTATAGTCAGTCTCCTTTTCTCTTATGCAAAAGGTGCATAGTAAACCATATTTTCTAAATAGTTATTCTTAAAATTTCAGTCTTATAAAGTTAGTAATAGAGTTTTATTTAAAGGCCTTAGTCATTATTTTTTTTAAATGAGTGCTTGAACTCAAAGCAGGTATTTGGAATAGCTGCCGAAATTGTAGTCTTGTGTGTGATTTTTTTTAAGTTGACATGTTTAATCTAAAGATTGTTCCATTAAAGTTTGATCTTATGCTCAGGATGAGTTTGTGAACCACAAAGAAAATGAGACTAGAAAAACAAGTTAAATAATAGTAATTACAGTGGTTGCTGGTATTGAGATTATTGTTAAACTATAGCTAATAATTTGGATGGCAGTATTTATGTTTGTTGGAAACTCTCATAGCTGAATCACTTAGGTATAATTTAATAGAGTTTTAGTGTAGTTAATTCTTTTTTTTTAAAGAAAGAGAGAGAGAGAGAGAGAGAGAGAGAGAATTTTTTAATATTTATTTTTCAGTTTTCGGTGGACACAACATCTTTATTTTATTTTTATGTGGTGCTGAGGATCGAACCCCGAGCATGCTAGGAGAGCGCGTTAACGCTTGAGCCACATCCCCAGCCCTGTAGTTAATTATTAATGGGAAAATCTGAAACCTAAATTGCAGATTTAAAAGTTACTGTATAACCATTGTTTCTGTAAATAACCTTTAGTATGTAATACAACTCGAGTGAGCGCTTTGGGAAGTATTATCAAGTTCTAGTGGTTACTTCTTAGTATTGAAGTGAATTTTCAATTCTGTCCTAGACATTTTTGCACTACAGTAGCCAAATCCATTCTTGTGTCTTTTTGTTAATGTGCTCTATGCTGCCGGGGAGTGCTCCTTAGTTTCCTTACCAGCTGCTACAGAAGGTTATTTTACATCCCTGTAGCTATCGCCAAACCTACAAAAAGGAAAAGCTATATTTGTATGCAACATTAACCCTTTGATTTCTTTTTAAAAAACATTTATTTTTTAGTGGTAGGTGGACACAATACCTTTATTTTTTTATTTTTATGTGGTGCTGAGGATGGAACACAGTGCCTCACACATGCTAGGCAAACGCTCTATTTCTGAGCCATAACCCCAGCCCTAACCCTTTGATTTCTAATGTATGTTTCTGCTCTCTGTGCCTTGTTATGGCTGCTTTTTTGTGCTAAAAAAAAAGTATGTTTGGTGTTCTCCTTGTGGAGATTTTATATATATATATATATATATATATATATATATATATATATATATATATGAGAGAGAGAGAGAGAGAGAGAGAGAGAGAGAGAGAGAGAGATATTGAGAGAGTATGTGTTTGTGTTATCAAAATAAAAATGTTTGTGTTTTCAACCGGGTACAGTGGCGCATGCCTGTGATCCCAGCAGCTTGGAAGGCTGAGACAGGAGGATCACAAGTTCAAAGCCAGCTCCACAACTTGATAAGGCCCTCATCAACTTAGTGAGACCTTGTCTCAAAATAAAATATAATAAAGTGCTGGGAATGTGGCTTAGTGATTAAATACTGTTGAGTTCAATCACTACCCCCCCCCAATAAGATTTGATTCTTGGATCTATAATTTTTTTTTTCATTTATTTTTTTAGGTGTAGATGGACACAACACAATGCTTTATTTTTATGTGGTGCTGAGAATCCAACCCGGGTCCCGCGCGTGCTAGGCGAGCGCTCTACCACTGAGCCACAATCCCAGCCCCTCTATAATTGTTTTCCCCAAATCATAAATATATAGTTTATCAAGTGCATTTTACTAATCAATTGAAGAAAAGCAAATGACTCTAATTTTTTAATTTATAAATATTGTGAATTATAGCAATGTATTTTATTATATTGAATCATCCTTGCTGTCCAAGGATTTCCCATTTGATCTTGATGTATTATTATTAGGTTTAATGTCATCAAAATCAGTTCACAAATAATTATTTATTTTTTCCCATCTGTATCCAAGGTTAGGTGGACCTATTATTTTCTTTCCCTGAATATTTCATATTTTGATTTGGAATCAAAACTACATTAACCTGATAAAATTAGCTGGGAATCTTTTAATCTATTTTTTTTTCTATTTTGTGAGAAAAGTGCTGTCATTCTGGGAGGGCACAAACCTTCAGTCCATAACATGACCATTAACATCACACTCAGTCCATAACATAACATGTGAGAAGGAAGAAGATTGAGATACCTTGCCAGCTCCAAGCATGTGTGGGTGCTCCCAGGGACCTTCTGCATTCATCACCTCCTCTGCCTCCTCTTCTTGTAAGCCTTCATTTTGGACGGCAGCTTATCTACCAAGTCTTTGAGCTGGGGGATATTCTTGGGGGGACTTCCCAAGCTTACAAAGAGAACATCCATGATAGGACTCCACAAACCTATTTGGCTTCTATTGATGAGATTTGGTCCACATGACCTTTGCTGAGGTTTTGGAGCCTCCACCTGCCCCTATTCTGACTATGGTAATCGTGCTCCTGATACTTGAATAGTGGCCACACACTCCAGATGTTGCCTGCCTGGCCTCTGGCCTCCTGGGTTCTGAATTCCTTTCCAGCAGTCACTGCACCTAAGCCCTGGAATACCCCTGGGTTGAATCTTCCTCATGGTGGCTATTCATGGCTCCACCTTTTCCTATCTTTTGCACCAACATTGCATCCAAGTGGTCATAATAAGAGATGAATAAAGTATCTGGATGATTCAGTGGTGTGTCTGTTTGTTGAATATTTGGGGTATTACAAAATAAAACAAAACAAAAATGGGTGGCGGAGAATGAAGAAGCCAGGATACTGGACATCTGAACAACAACTGGGTTCAATGATTTGAGTTTGAGGTCCCTATTATGGGTTGAATTGTGTCCCACCTGTAATATGTGGAATTTCTAATCCCCAGAACCTATTGTGACTTTATTTGGAAATAAGGTTTTTGTAGACGATGGAGTTAAGATGAGGTTATATGGTGGGTCCAAATTCAAAATGACTGATTTTAAAAAGCAATAATTTGGACACAGAATCAGGCACGCATGGGAAGAAAGCCAGAGATGATAAAGGCAGAGACTGAAGTGATGCTTCTAGAAACCAAGAACATCAAGGATTGTCCACAAAACACCAAAAGCCAGGAAAGAGGCCTGGAACAGATTCTACCTCTCAGTCCTCGGAAGGAACCAACCCTACCGACACTTTGATTTCCAACTTCTAACCTCTAGAACTGTGAGATAAAAACTTTATTATTTTAAGATTTTAAGTAAAAGGGAGAGGAAGAATAAGGAGGAGGAGGAGGAGGAGTAGGAAGGAGGAAGGAAAGAAAAGGTACATAAGCTGTGAGCTGTGAGGCTGGGAGTTGTATGTTCTTTAATGTTTGATGTTAATCACTTTTTTTTTTTTTTTTTTTTTTTTGGTACCAGGGATTGAACCCAGGGAAGCTTAACTACTGAGCCACATCCCCAGCCCTTTTTAGTTTTTATACTGAGACAGGGTCTTGCTAAGTTGCTGAGGCCAGCTTTGAACTTGGAATCCTCTGCCTTAGCCTCCTGAGCTGCAGGGACTATAGGCGTGTGCCACTATACCATGACTGGTGCAATGTTACTCACTTGTAAGATCATCTGGGCATTTAAAAAAAAATCATTTATCAGAGGCCATCAACAACTTTTTCTGTATCTTCAATATTAATTGGTGTAGTTGATTTTGTATTTATTCTTGTGCTGATTTTAGTAGATTAAGTGGTTTTCTGGGAACTTATCTATCTCACCAAGGTTTTCAAATTTATTAGCATATATTTATTCAAAATACCCTTTATTATGTTTATATCTCTGTTGTACTCACAGCAATTCTCACTTTTTTGTTCTTTATTTTTATTCATTTTCTCCCCTTTATCCACAGTCTTGTTCTAACTTTGAATATTTTAGAAATATATTTTAAGAAGTAGATTTTTTTTTTCTGTACTAGGGATTGAACTCAGGGACACTCGACCACTGAGCCACATCCCCAACTCTATTTTTGTATTTTATTTAGAGACAGGATCTGACTGAGTTGCTTAGCACCTTGCTTTTGCTGAGGTTGGCTTTGAACTCAAGATCCTCCTGCTTCAGCCTCTGAGCCAATGGGACCTATCCCTTTTTATTTTTTATTTTGAGACAGGGTCTCAATAGGATGCTTACAGTCTTGCTAAGTTGCTGAGGCTTGGCTTTGAACTTGCAATCCTCCTTCCTCAGCCTCCCTAGCCTCTGGGATTATAGGTATGTACCACCATGCCTGGCTATACCTTTTGTTTTGTGACTCTTCACTACTTAGTTTTTGTTCTCTATTTCATTAGTTTCTATTTTTTTAAAAATATTTTTGTTCTTCTTATTTCTTTAGGTTTATCCAATTTCTATTTTCCCACAGATTTTTTTTGTACCAAGGATTGAACCCAGGAACACTTTAACCACTGAGCCACATTCCCATCTCTCCCCCCAGATTTTTTTTTAATCTTTATTTTACATTTATGTGGTGCTAAGGATCGAACCCAATGCCTTGTGCATGCTTGGCGAGTGTTCTACCACTGAGCTACAACCCCAGCCCTCCCCCCAGCTTTTTGAGGAGAATTTCTTGGCCATTTATTTTTAACTTTCTCGTTCTAATAAATATATTGAAGTCATAAAAGTCTTCCAAATTACTGCTATATCAGTATTCCAAAACATGGGGTAACATTTTTTTTAACCTGGTTTCAAATGAGTTCATTTTTCTCATGATTGACTTTTTTTTTTTTTTAAAAGAGAGAGTGGAGAGAGAGAGAGAGAGAGAGAGAGAATTTTTTTCTTAATATTTATTTTTTAGTTCTAGGCGGACACAACATCTTTGTTGGTATGTGGTGCTGAGGATCGAACCCGGGCCGCACGCATGCCAGGCGAGCGCGCTACCGCTTGAGCCACATCCCCAGCCCCATCATGATTGACTTTTAAATCAATGTTAGTTATCAATATTCTGTTAGATAAAAAAAAAAATAAAAAAAAATATTCTGTTAGATAAAAGAATTTTAGATATCATTTTGTTAATCGAGTTCTCATTCTGTTGCAGAACATAGTTTCTAAAACTGAAACTTTGAAATTTACTGCAGTTTTCTTTATAGCATAATGCATATTCTATTTCAGTAAAAGTCCTGTGTGACTTAAGAAGTTATATATTTGGGATTTTTGGGTGGCTTTCAAAATATAAATCATGTGAAATCTTGTTCTAGGTTTTATTTCCTTGTTCTCTTTCTATACCCTGTAGGTCAGAGCCAACTGTATTTTATCCATTGATGGCCGGCTGGTACATATGTGTCTTGTTAAACTAGCTTTCTGGGGGAAAAAACAAGATCTGACTGGTAGCACTGTTGATTTCTGTAGTGTAAATACTTCCATCATGGTCAATATCAAATTACCAATGATTAACAACTGTCTTGAGAAATTCTTTGAACTCACCATCCTTCTGCCTCAGCCTCTGAGCCAATGGGACCTAGCCCTTTTTATTTTTTGTTTTGAGACAGGTTATATTTTACAGTCTGTTCTTGCAAGCCAGTGTAAGCCAGCTCCATACCACTTTAATGTATATACACATTTTAGCCTTTAGATTCATTTATTCTCTTAACCTAATTTTCCCTTTACCCTGATTTGTACTTTTAAAAATTATGTCTGGCTGGGTATGGTGGCATACACCTGTAATTCCAGGGGCTCAGGAGGTTGAGGCAGGAGAATCGAGAGTTTCAAGGCCAGCCTCAGCAATTTAGCGAGACCCTCACAAAACCCTGTCTCTAAAAAATAAAATTCAAAAAAGGGCTGGGGATGTGGCTCAGTAGTTAAGCACCCCTTAGTTCAATCCTACGTACAATATATATATATATCATATCTGTCTCTAAACTGTTATAAACTCTTTTTGGAATGAAGGGTAGGGATATAAGAGCAGTTAGTTGGCCAATAAAAAAAATCAAGCCTTCCAGTTTTAATAAGTTTCAATCTTGGTTCAGTTCTCAGTCTCACTGTGCTGCTTAGGGTGTGTCACATGGGTAAGTCCCTGGCTTGTGCAGCTCAAGGGTAATTGAGCAATCACGAGGGTTCAGACCTGGAATCAGGGAATCCCCAGCCTCAGGGGTCTTTTCTGGAGATTCCCCTACACTCTCCAGCCCACAGGAGCCCTTTTTCTTACTTCCTCTAGTATTTGTTTTGGAGACTTAGCATTTGTGCTATGCTCTAGTGCACGTCTGTACTCAGAGAATGACTTCAGGGCAAAGGGGGGTGGGGAAGAAAGGCCTTGAACATGGCCTTTGAGTTCTGACCCTCTTCACAACCCACCTGCTCTTGTTTACTTTCAGACTCCTCAAGTACTTGCTTTTTGTATCCTGTACAGAGTTTCTAGTTGTGATCACCAGGAGAGAGAGGCTCTTAAACTATTATTTTTAAAATTCAAAACAAATAGCAAGGAGGCTTTTAAGATTTTAGATTTTCCCCACACTCCTAAGGGTATGTGATTGTCTCTGAGTACTCTAAATTAGCAGGTTTAGCCTGAGATGCTACTTATATTTCCGTTTCCGTTGAATGGACCTCTTAAGGGATCTTTTTTTTTTTTTTTTTTTTAAAGAGAGAGAGGAGAGAGAGAGAGAGAGAGAATTTTTTTAATATTTATTTTTCAGTTTTCAGTGGACACAACATATTTATTTTATTTTATGTGGTACTGAGGATCGAACCCAGCACCCAGCGCATGCCAGGCGAGCGCGTTACCAGTTGAGCCACATCCCCAGTCCAAGGGATCATTTTTTTAAAAAAATATATTTTCTTTAGTTGTAGATGGACACAATACCTTTATTTTACTTATTTATTTACTTTTAAAATGTGGTACTGAGGATTGAACCCAGTGCCTTACACATGCCAGACGAGTGCTTTACAACTGAGCCATAATCCCAGTGTCCAAGGGATCACTTATTAGCAAAATGTCATTGGATGCTGGAGAAAGAAAACACTCACCACTCTCTGGTACAGAGAAGAAAAGGAGAGCTCTCTGAAGGGAAATAAGTTGCCCTGTCACTCAGGAAGTACAGGCAAAGATAGTACCAGAACTCAGCTATGTTTAACCCAGTTACTCAAACATCTGTAACAATTTCCTAAGTGTCAACAGACAAACTTGCAGGTTATTTTTTGCACCCTTATCTCTTAAGCCTTGGAATGAGTTGTTTTATTATTATTATGATGATGATGATGATGATGATGATGATGATGATGTGTGTGTGTTAGGGATTGAATCCAGGGCATGTGCTCTGCCACTGAGCCATACCCAGCAGCCCTATGAGATTTTAAAAAATTATCTATAATGTTTAAAAATCACTGAGTACATGATGACCTATCACATATAGGTTCCCTCCTATTTCTAGTATTCTCCTGTCTCCTTTCTCTAGGAAAGATGTTTCAGATCTGAGACAAGAATTAAAAGGATATGCTGACATCTGGGAGGGAAGAAGCCCCCTCTCCTAATATTCACCTCTCTGACACCCATTCCCCATTCACCACTCTGGCCTCTGGTCCTGTAGAGTTTATTAAAAACAAGGAAGGAAAGTCAGAGGAAGATTCACTCGTCATAGAATTTTGGCAGCTCATTCCCCAAGATTACTCGATGATCCACACCTGCAGCGGTGATAGTGACCAGGTAGATGACACCTCCACTGGAACCATCCCGGTTCATGGCCAGAGTGATAGCTGCAGAGGATTTCAAGTTCGAGAGAGGAGGAGAGAATGACTTAGCTTCAAAAATCTTTTCCTTCCCCTCCTGTCCACCTCAAAACCCCGCTTCCAGAGAGGCATATTTAGTGGTGAACTGGTAAACCAGCTTCAGAAAAGCAACCAAAAAGAAGCCTTCATATGTAGCTCCCACTCATGCCCTTGGTTTAGATGTACCCACTGATCAGTTTCAAACAGATTAACAAGAAGTTCCAAACCCTCGGATATTTAACAGTCAGCCCTCATGCATTGACATGAGCCAGCCCAGCACACCACTGGTTCCTATGAGGACCACATATCCTAGCTTATTTTGTTCTGAACAGTTCTGATTTACCCCTATTGTCCTCAAACCCCATTCAGTCTTATATTTGTCCTTCCCAATTTCCCTTTCACAGTGTCCCAGTTTGGACATTAAATTAAGTGGCCATCTATATTCCTGTTCCTTGTAACCTACTTCCTTCCCACGTGCAGCCTCCCACCCCCAGGTTACCTCCCATATGGTTAGTTACCATCTGTGGTGAAGCGCCTGCACTCCTCAGGGGTCATGCCTGGTTTATATGCTGCATCCACATAACCGTACATGTAAGTGCTGCCAGATCCACCAATGGCAAAGGGCTGTCGAGTCAGCATTCCTCCCAGGGTTCCATATACCTGGCAGCGGAGGCACCCTCAGGTCAGACTAAAGAATCATAGAGCCGCTCGATCCCATTGAGTCAAGCAGGTCGTCTCTGCACCCTGCAGGGAAGCCCCTGTTTTTCATATTCCCAACAATTGAGGCTGTAGTGTACTTTTTAAGAGGCAGTGTCTTTGGAACTCATTGCTGGAATGACTTATGACCTCCATCTCCTGGGTAGGGAAATGGGAAACCCCAAGGAAGGGGGTGCCTTAGGAGGGACTCACCTGGCCCCCTTCACGTTGGTCCCAGCCAGCTATCATGAGGTGTGCCGACAAGTCTTCCCTATATTTGTAGGTGATGTTCCTTATCACATTTGCAGCAGCCAGAACCAGTGGAGGTTCTTCCAGTTCCAACCTGAAGGAGATGTTAGGAATAAGGGTTGATAACATTTTCTTAAGTCCCACCCTCCTGTGCCGTTACTGTCATCCCTGCCAAGTGACACTTGAACCTACAGCTGCAATAGTTCAAACTCCAGATTCTTTCCCTCATCTACAGAGAAACTAGAGAGCCACACCACCAATTTGTAAGGAGCTTTCAGTTATTCACCCTCTTCCACTCAGCTCCACCCCACCCACCTTGCAATGGTACAAGTCTCTTTTGGCTGCAAGGGCCCTGCCCTTATGGGGAAAAGCAGATAAGCTTCACCTCAGTCCTAGGGACTTTGATTTCTCATGTGGTGACTGCCTGATATTATGGTGAGCCCCACATCATCGTTTTCTTCCTGATGAGTTTTCTTAGGATAGTGATTTACAGTTTTCAAACGGCTTTCACATTTATCATTTGATCTCAAAACAGCCATCTGGGGAGTCAGGGTAGGTACTATTTACTCCACTTTACAGATGTGGAAACTGTTCAAAGCTAACAAAAACAGAAGCTGAAACATTGCTCCTAGAACAAGATACTTCATCTGGAGTCAGGTCCTCAGGGTGTCATACCCATGCAACTCCAGCTGGTAGGCAGCCATGTCTGCAATGGCTTGGGCATCAGCGGCTGAACCAGAGAGGGCACAGTAGATGCGATGGTGTAGAGGGGACAGCTTGTCAAACACCCGGTTGACCACTGCTTCTCTGTTGGGAAACAGCCAATGGTCATTAATGTTAGAGTTGCAGGAATTTGGGGGCTAATCATTTATTGTTTCTCAAGGTTATTTGAAAAGAGAATAGCATGAAATTTAATGCTTGGATTAAAGCAGCCAACAAAAATAAAATAACCTCAGATAAAATAATCACTCTATTAATCATTATTAATTAGACTTCTTTTCAGACTTAGATTTTACAACAAAACAAATATACGGAGTTAAGAAACATGTGCCTCATGAATTTTTCTTCCCTATTAATCATCTTGGAGGAGTTCTGTTCTACAGAACATAATGTAAGTAATACTGATCTAATCCTATATACTCATGTTGCATGTGAGAAAACTGGCTAGGAGGGGAGAAGAGACAAAATTAAATGAAAATGTAAAAATGAGAAGTGAGATGCTTACTTGATGAAGCCATCTTGTTTATCCTTAAACACAGATGGAAGAAGACTCCTCAGAAACCTACAGCCTGTGCCACATTCAGACCCTAGTCCTTTACACTTATCGTGACACATGACAAGGACAGGCTATTTAGGCACTCAGACCCTAGATCCTCCTCCATGAATTCAGCACCCATACATCTACCCAAGGTCATATTATAGTGGATTTTTGAAAAGGTCAGCTTCATTTCCTGAAAGCTCTAACCTATCAGATTTTTTCACAAATGGGTCAGAAAAAATGTGTATTGGGGGCCATCATTAGCTTCCTTCCAAAGGTATACACCTTCACTGTACTCACCCTGCAGACACCCGGGAATCAGAACCCACCACGACACCCCCATCAAACTCCACTGCCATGATGGTTGTCTGCAAAGACACAGAGTATGAAATGTCAGAGCAGGAAAAGTCCCCATCCCTTAAGCTATAGAAGAGGAGACATTCCCGGAGAGGGAAGGTGACTAGCTCAAGGTCACACAGTAGTTCAGGCCAGAGCTGACTCCTAGCACAGGATTTTTTTTTCCCCTACATCTTTCTTCTTTCCCTACTGTTTCATTCAGCTGTAGGCAAATGTCACAGCCTGGCTCTAAGACCGCACAGAAAGAGCTATCTCTAAGCTCCAACTTCCCTAAGTGGAATTCTTACCACTCAAAAGAGAGGTGGAGATGAGGTTCCTAAAGGGAGAAGTGATCCTCCTGAGGGGAGGGCTGGAGGGGGTCACTTCCATGTGCTGGTGAAGAAGCCCACAAGTGAATAGTCTCCACTATCTTGTGCCTGTTGTAGGTGCAGATGTGGTCCAGATCTGATAGTGCAAGTTACTGTGAATTTGATAAACAAGGTCAGATCTTTTTTTGATCCCAAATCCTCTACCTCCATTCTTGCTTAATCAGAAGTGAGCTCTTTAAATTTACCAGGCAATGGAAAACATCAAGGAGGTCAGTGGTTGGCATGGCCACGGGTCAAGGTAGGAGGGTAGAAACAAGAACACATAGAAGGATTAAAAGAGGTAAATCAAAGTCTTTGCAGCCAGGGGAAGAGTCTGTACTAGGAGAGTGCTGATCTCTGTCCAGATCTCTTGACTGGAAAATTTGAACTGAAATTTCCAGGTCAAGAAAAGGATTAAGGAAGAATGAAAGAGGATAAAGATATACTTTTCCAGATCTTGTTGAGTTGGAAGGAGCCTTAAAGATTCTCTGTTCAGTGGAGGAAACTGAGTCACGGAGAAGAAATTACGTAGCCAAGGTCATGCAGAATTAATAGCAGACCTGGAACTAAAACCCAGGTCTAACTCCTATCCCTTGATTGGACTTCTTGTGCTTTCCACTGCTAATCTGGCAGTGAGACTTCTTGTGCTTTCCACTGCTCACCTGGTGCTGGTGAGGCATCTTGAGCTGTCCTAACCTGTACTGGGCAGATCTGCCCAGAGACAGGTGAAGAAAGAGTCCCTCCAAGTGGCTAGGACGAGAAAATTTGTGAATGTGGATCTGAAGGAGGCCAGGAGAGGAGGGAAGTGAGTGTGTGATGGCGACAAGGGGGACACCAGGGCTGCTAGCCAGAATGTCAGTTCTGATTTCAATGACCACTTCCAAAATATTTTGGGCGGATAGCTTTTAGAAGTGGGCAGGTCTCCATGCCTTACTCTGGCCCCTACGGAGCCTACCTCGAGTGCACTTTCTGACATACTGACTTATATACAAAGGGCCAGAGAACAGGAGTACTACATCTCAGAGGCCATCTCTATAACAAAACCACCTGAGGCCTAGAGTGGTGGCAGTCAGTGGTCAGAGAGCAGAAACCAGCCATATGCTTTCATATGCTCCAGGCACCCGGTATGGGCAAACTCCCCCAGCGGGCATGAGGGAGGTAAGGTAGGGAGCACGGTAGCACCTGTGCTAAGCAGGAGCCTTCCGGGAAAGAGCATCACTGACTCACATAAGGACACCTTCCTTCCTTTATTAGTGCTTGGGCTGCGAGTTACCCAGGGACAAAGTTTTGTGTAATGAATTGGTCCTTCTGCATAAATGCTCATATTTCTTTCTTCCAAGTGCTGTCCTGCTTCATTCAGGGCACCATTTCCTTATCTCTTTGCAGTCTCCAAGCTCCTCTCATGATTTAACTCACCCCCATTGTACACACCAGAGTGAAAGCGAAAGCGCTTCAGAGCAGCTTCCCCTTGACGCTACCAGCTAAGAGCCAAAGCTCCCTTTTCCAACACGGTCGCACGGAGACCCTGAACATCTCCCTTACGAATAGGGGCACCTATGTTCATTGCGGAGTGCAAGCACTGGCTGCTCCAGGCTACCTCCCTAAACTTCTGGTTAGTTTCTCTATTCACTGCCCGGCTCTTCCAGGGTCCTCCTGTCTCCACCTCCCTGAGCCCTCTGCCAACCCTCAGACCCAGACTCATTACCCCAGTGTGGACTTCTCCGGTCCGGGAGAAGTCCCCGGTAGGTGCTCCAGCCCGCAGCATCCCAGCCAAACGCCGCGCTCCTTGCTGACTGGGGCACTGGTTTCCAATCAGCGGCAGCGCGCTGCCTACGGCTCGCAGCCCCGCCCCCTCACTACTTCCGCCAGGGGGCGCCGGCGAGGCGTCGCGCGCTGTCCTAACCTGTGCTGGGCAGATCTGCCCGGAGACAGGTGACAGAAGAGTCCCGCCAGGCGGCTGCGGTGAGAAAATTTGTGCCCGTGGACCTGAAGGAGGCCGGGAGAGGAGGGGAAGCAGGGGGGGGGGGGCTGTGTGATAGCGACAATGGGGACACTAGGGCTGCTAGCCAGAATGTCAGTTCTGATTTCAATGACCACTTCCAAAATAGTTTGGGCGGGTCGCTTTTAGAAGTGGGCGGGTCTAATGAGCGGCGGCCGCTTTCGATTTCCCTTTCCCCTAAACAGCCACACTTCTAGCCAGCGCGGCCGGCATCAGCCGGTTCCTGGGACTTTCCTAGAGCTCCGCCTTGGCCGGCGGCTCTTCCCTCCCCCAGCCGCTGGTCCGGTCGCCCACAGGATCGTGGATTCCCGCAGCAGAGACTCCGGCCCAGTCGGGAAAGCGGAGAGTCCCAGGCCGGGACCAGGGACAGCTCCTGCGAGGCAATGGCCTGTCCAAAGTGGTCCGCCGGCTGCAGGTTCTTCCGCTGCTCCGGAGCTTCCCTGGGAGCGTGGCTGGGGGCGTCACTGCTACTTTCCGCCGACTGTGTGCTGCTCCGGACTGCGCTGCCCGGAGTAGTCTCCCGGCTAGTGCCCTCTTCGCTGCTGCTGCTCCGGACCTGGGTGGTGGGCCTGAGCCGCTGGATCATACTGTGGCTGGGGGTCCGCGGGATCCTCAAGGCAACAGTTGGCTGCAAGGGCGGAAGCACAAGGGGCCACGGGTGGCTGGCAGTTTTGGAGCCATTGGCGGCGGCCCTGGGTTTGGCCTTGCCGGGACTTGCCTTGCTTCGAGAGCTGGGCTCGTGGGGAGCCCTCGGGGATGTTGATAGCACCAGACTATTGCATTGGGGAAGTCGCCTGGATGCGTTCGTCCTCAGTTATGTAGCCGCGCTGCCTGCAGCCGCACTGTGGCACAAGCTCGGGAGCCTCTGGGAGGCCAGCGGTCATGGAGACTCTGGGGTTGCGGTACGTCGACTTCTAGGCTGCCTGGGCTCAGAGGTGCGACGTTTCCCTCTGATCCTGGTCCTACTGGTTCTCTCCTGTCTTGGTAAGGGAGACGCAGGGCTGAAGGGAAGGACGCTGGGGGCTGGGCAGAAAATCCAGGGTGATGGTCAAAGAAGAGCAGTGTGGGTTCTGGGAAATGTAGATGGGTGGACCTCTACCTAGCTCAGGTCTGCAGGGACCATTCCAGACTGCACTGGGTGGGAGCAGAAGTCCTGGGCTTCAGTGCTGGCCTGGGTCACTATGAGCAAGTCCTTTCTCTGAGGCAGAATATCTTATTTCTAATAGGAGTGTGTTTTACTGCACCATCTCCATCCTTCTTAATTAAACCTCCTGAAGGGGCTGGTGGGGCAACCACAGGATTGTGAGTTCAGTCATATTCAGCTTGGGCTATGAACTCAAAGTCTTTTTTTCTGCAGCTGCCCTGCAGGGTAATGGTAAGCCTGGAGAGGGGCTGGGCGGAGACAGTTTGAGGAGAGATGACCTACTCAGACTTAAAGTTTGTGACTGACCCATCTCTCTTCTCTCCCAGGGGAGATGGCCATTCCATTCTTCACTGGCCGCCTCACGGACTCGATTCTACAAGATAAGACAGCTACTACTTTAACCCGAAACATCACTCTTATGTCCATTCTCACCATAGCCAGGTCTGGGAGTTCAGCATAGGAACCCTGGAAAAGAGAGGGTTGGATACTGGGGAGACCATCCAAAGTGCACTCCTGCAGGGATATCTGGGACCTTCTCTTCCTTGCCTGAACATACCCTGACCCTTCTTCTCCCCCATCTCTTTTTAGTGCACTGCTGGAGTTCGTGGGTGATGGGATCTATAACAGCACAATGGGGCGTGTACATAGTCACTTTCAGGGAAAGGTGTTTCAGGCTGTCCTGCGCCAGGAGACGGAGTTTTTCCAGCAGAACCAAACAGGTTTCTCATGAAATTCCTTATACACTCTTATGCTCTTTATCTCCATATAAGCTCTTTTACTTTTAATCTTGCAGATTTCCTCTGCCTTTCTTAAACCCACACATTCTTTTTTTTTTTTTAAAGAGAGAGTGAGAGAGGAGAGAGAGAGAGAGAATTTTTTAATATTTATTTTTTAGTTCTCGGCGGACACAACATCTTTGTTGGTATGTGGTGCTGAGGATCGAACCCAGGCCGCACACATGCCAGGCGAGCGCGCTACCGCTTGAGCCACATCCCCAGCCCAACCCACACATTCTTATTTATTTATTAGTTGTAGTTGGACACAATACTTTGTTTTATTTATTTACTTTTATGTGGTGCTGGGGATTGAACCCAGGGCCTCACACATGCTAGGCGGGTGCTCTACCGCTGAGCCAGAAACCCAGCCCTAAACCACACATTCTTATTTGATATACCTCAGAAACAATATTGTTCTCTTTACCTTAAAAAATGTTTTCATCCAGAATTCCACATAAATATGTCCCCATGTGTTCTAGACAGAAACTATAGAATTTGAAACCTGGGAATGTTGAGATCATGAAGCCTAACTGCCTCATGAGGTCTAGACCCTAAATGCTGAAACCTGGATAGTCATATTTGGTTAGAGGCAAACTTGGTGTTAGACCCAGTATCTTGATTCCCAATGCAGCATTCATCCTGGACTCCTGGACTGCTTCCTAGCAGCACCCTCCCTCTGGGTCTCTGGGTCTGCTGCGCGACCAATTTGAGCTCCTTCTTGTGAATAGTGTGGGATATACAAAGCTTTAAGGAAGAGAAAGCTTTTAGAGAAATATAAAATCACAGGCAAACCAACTTTCTTAGAGTTGAAATGAAGGCCTTTGGCCAGGCTTTTCCTCTCTGACACTCATTTTTTCTGCATTGAGGTTCCCACACCTCCCCAGACTCCTAAGCTTATTTGCCTAGCCTCCTTAGAAACCCATGTTGACACCCCAACCCTGGCATCCTGGCTCTTTGTTCGTTCTTCTCATCACTCTGTGAACTGGTCTCATTCCTTCCACTCTCTTCTCCCCGACCCTGGCAGGTAACATCACCTCTCGAGTAAGAGATGACACATCCGCCGTGTGTGAGTCTCTGAGTGAGGAGCTGAGCATATTGATGTGGTACCTGGTGCGAGGACTGTGTCTCTTGGGGCTCATGCTCTGGGGATCACTGACCCTCACCCTGGTCACCCTAGCTGCCCTGCCTCTGCTTTTCCTTCTGCCTGAGAAGCTGGGAAAATGGTGCCAGGTATGTCCAGGGAGTTGGCTCAACCTACACAGACCATCATCACTGACTGGGAGACTCATTTTCCCTCAGATTACTTACAGCATGACTCTCTTGGTACCTTCACTGATTCTCCATCTTCATGGAACTCCCTGTCCCTATAGTTCCTATAATCCATGTTCACACATTGCTCAGCATTGATCTCCATATTCTCTTCTAACTTCTGCCCACAATCTCTCCTTAAGAATATGATCCTCAAACTATTTTGAGAAATTTTCCTCTTCCCTGCATGTCTTTAGTGTCCAGTGGTATAGTTGTGCCCCCTTGTCTTCCCTCCTGTCCCTCTTTCTCTTCCTGACTTTAATTTTTAAGAAGGTAGTTCAGATAATAGTGTCTCTTATGGTTTGCTAACCTTATGTGACATTTCTTGTCCTTGTCTTCACAGTCACTGGGAGTACAGGTGCGGGACTCTCTGGCAGAGGCCAGCCAGGTGGCCATCGAGGCCCTATCAGCTATGCCTACAGTCCGGAGCTTTGCCAATGAGGAAGGCGAGGCCCAGAAGTTTAGGCAGAAGCTGGAGGAAATGAAGACACTCAACCAAAAGGAGGCCATGGCCTATGCATTCAACCTGTGCACCACTGATGTGAGAACCTGGAGATGAGTTGCCACTCCCTTGTCCTTTTCCTGATCTTCCTTCCATTCTTCCTGCACCAGGACATGGTTGGTTTAGAGTTTTCATCATAGCACTGAGACTCAGTTACTCTACTTGTTGTCTCTAACTTCCTTCTTCTTTTAGGGTTGCTAAGTAGCTTCCTTCCACTATGGTACACAAAGTTCACCCAACCTTATGGATTGGAAAGATGTCATGCCTTCCAGTCCTAGGGCCTTCCTTTGCCTCTTAGCAAAAGCTAAGGGAGTCATAAATTTCTGCACCTGGGCCCACTTCATAGTGGTGCTGTGCCGATATGCTAGTGAGAGCCATGGGAATACTAGAAGCCAGGGATCAGGGGCATCTGTGATGGAATGTAAAGGGAACTGAACAGCAATCAGCAGTCCTGGCTTGATGCTGCCGTTTACTAGCTCTGAGTACAGGCAGGTAACTTACCTTCTCTGAGGCTGTTTCCTCATTTAGAAAAATGGAAATGATAGACCCTCCTTTACAGGGACTCTTGATACTAATAATAGCTGACAGCATATTCATGAAAGTCTTTTTGTGAAGAGTAAAATGCTCCCCAAATAAGTTGATAATGGTGATGTGAGAAAGGTAAGGACGACTCCTGGGATCTGTA
Organism: Urocitellus parryii; assembly: GCF_045843805.1. Taxonomy (NCBI): domain Eukaryota; kingdom Metazoa; phylum Chordata; class Mammalia; order Rodentia; family Sciuridae; genus Urocitellus; species Urocitellus parryii. Next base: position 117,071,225 of record NC_135538.1, read on the forward strand.
TTTGAGTCAGACTCTGTGGATTCTCTGGTTCATTCTTCCTTTCTACTTATGGAGCCTGCTACTATAGATTGAGAGAAAGGGACTTTATCTCTCCTTTATGCTAACTACTCTGGTTCTTTGTGTCCCTTCCACAATTCTTCTTTTTAAAAGTCTCTCTGTGTGGTCTCTCCATAGATCTCAGGGCTGCTGCTGAAGGTGGGAATCCTATACATTGGTGGGCAGATGGTGATAACAGGGACTGTAAGCAGTGGGAACCTCGTTGCATTTGTTCTCTACCAGATACAGTTCACTGGTGCTGTCAAGGTGAGGCCCTTCCAGTTTCACTCCCCAGTGCCATTCCTTCCCCATCCTGTCACACCTGTGTTCCTTTCCTTCCACTCTTTACCCTTCTCACGTCATATAATGCTGGCAAGTAGGTTAGGATTCCCCACCGCCCCTCTCACATTCATATCTCTCCTACAGGTGCTGCTTTCCACCTATCCCCAGGTACAGAAGGCTATAGGCTCCTCAGATAAAATATTTGAATATCTGGACCGGACCCCTCGCTGCCCACCCAGGGGTCTATTGATTCCCTCAAACATGGAGAGCCTTGTCCAGTTCCAAGATGTCTCCTTTGCCTATCCTAATGATCCAGATGTCCCAGTGCTGCAGGTATAGCCTCTCAATCTCTGTATTCCAGCCACCTCACCTTAACCTCTGTCATCCTAAATTTTCTTTCTGCTTCTAGCCTGCTAAACATCAAGCCCAATCTGTAAAAGACATTGATAAGGCTGGGCATGGTGGCACATGCCTGTAATACCAGTGGTTTGGGAGGCTAAGGTAGTAGGATCACTAGTTCAGAGCCAGCCTCAGCAACTTAATGAGGCCTTAAGCAACTTAGTGAGAACTATCTAAAACAAAACAACAAAACAAAAAACGCTGGGGATGTGGCTCAGTGGTTGAGTGCCTCTGGGTTCAATCCCTGGTACCAAAATAAATAAGTAAAAAATAAACAGGCATTGGTAAGCATATCTGTTCCATAAATCTTCCCCAAACTCAAGGATTAGTTTGAACTTCCAAGGAGAATGGGAAAAGAGGTTTTAAAGAGAAGACTCTCATGTTCCAAGGACTTGCTCACCAAAATATGTGTTCCTGGTCTTCTTTCTTTTCTTGTGTGATTAAGAATGTGATTTTTTTTTTCTGCTTCCTGGTGGTATCCAGTATCATGTGTGTGGCATAGTGGTGCTTTTCTTTACCTTCTTCTTTGTCTCATCTCCCATCTCTTCTCCTTGGGGAGGTATCATCCCAGAAGTCTATGCATATGGGCTAGTAAGAATTCCTATATGTCGAGGCTGGGGTTGTGGCTCAGTGGTAGAGCGCTTGCCTCGCTTGTGTGAGGCACTGTGTTCAATCCCTGGCACCACATAAAATGAAAATAAACAAAAATAAAGGTATTGTGTCATTTTACTTATTTTAAGAAAATAAGTTATATTTGCTTAAAATTTATCTATCTATCTATATCTGTATATCTATCTATATCTATATAGATAGATATTTAAGAATTCCTATATGTCCTCATTTTCTCCTTTCTTCTCTGGGGTAAGACGTCATGCTAAGTAACAAGACAATGACAGTCTTAATGTTAGAGTCCTTGATTAGAGTGCTTCTTATTGTGATTCTCTGACTTCCAGGGGCTGACATTCACCCTGTATCCTGGTAAAGTGACAGCACTAGTGGGACCCAATGGATCAGGGAAGAGCACTGTGGCTGCCCTGCTGCAGAATCTTTACCAGCCCACCACAGGCCAGCTGCTGCTGGATGGGGAGCCCCTTCCCCAATATGAACATCGCTACCTGCACAGACAGGTGAGCAAGAAGATGGCATGGGAAAGAAGGGGAGCACCAACCTAAGAGAGCATTGCCACTGAGCTGAAAGGAAGGTTAGGAATGATTAGGAGACTTTGGGTGGATATAGAAGTGTGGTCAGGAGAGGAATGTAATTTTATGATATGCTGTCAATCATGAGTGTCCTATCTCCAGATAGCTATACTCCTCTGTTACTTGTTCTGTGATTCTTCACCATATCTCATCTTAGGTGGCTGCAGTGGGACAAGAACCACAGTTGTTTGGAAGAAGTATTCAAGAAAATATTGCCTATGGTCTAATCAAGAAGCCAACTATGGAGGAGATAAAAAGTGCTGCAATACAGTCTGGAGCCCATAGTTTCATTTCTGGGCTCCCTCAGGGCTATGACACAGGTACCTATTCATCTTACCACCTGAACACTTTTACCCTTCTGAAACCCCAGTAGTCTTATCTTTATTATTCCATTCCTCCTGCCCCGTGGACATCAATTTGAAGTTGTAAGATCTTGTTGCTGTGGTGGCTTCATCCTCATAGCCTCAGAACTCTGCCCACCCTCCCAGAACCTCCCCTATCCAGTTGTATCCATCAGTCCTTGGTGTGTGTGTGTGTGTGTGTTTGCACATGTGAACACATGGGTCTATCCAGCTGTCATCTGGGCTCTTGTCTCTGCAGAGGTAGGTGAGGCTGGGGGCCAGCTGTCAGGAGGTCAGCGACAGGCAGTGGCCTTGGCCCGAGCATTGATTCGGAAGCCACGTGTACTCATTCTAGATGACGCCACGAGTGCCCTGGATGCAAACAGCCAGTTACAGGTAAGACAGCCATCTTCTTAATGCCTAGATCCCACTGAACCTTACTTCCTTTACTCATCCTACATTAGTTACACCAATGTCACAATTATCCAAACTGGTCCTTGGAATTTTTAGTTCCCATTAGTTTTCCCCCCAAGACATTCAGAACCAGTTAAAAGAGATTATCTCTGAATCCATAAAGACAAATATAAAGAAAAGACTATTCTAATATTAATATTAATTAAGCTTGTACTTATGTACTAGACTTGCTACTAAGTCCTTTACATGTACTGTGTCATCAATTTATTAATCGTGATTCTTGTGAGCTGGACATTATTGTCCTCTTCTACAGATACAATGGAGGCTAAGAGAGGTTGAGTAACCTGCTGTTTGGCCTGGACCCAAATTCAGATCTGTCTGACTTGAGTGCACATGCTTTTTACTACTACTAAGTTATATTTGCTCAAAATCTAAAAAAAAAAAAAAAATCCTGCTTGGTACAGTGGCACATGCCTCTAATTTCATTGGCTTAGGAGGCTGAAGCATGAAGCTCCAAGTTTAAAGCTAACCTAAGCAATTTAGTGAGACCCTGTCTCAAAAAATAAAAAGGACTAGAGATGTGGCTCAGTGATTAAGCACCCCTTAGTTCAATCCCCAGTACCAAAAATAACATAAAATAAAACAAAGAAATCCTGGCCCATAGGCAGAGAGGAGATTTAGTTTCACCATGAGATTCCTACTTTGTACCGCCTCATGTGAATGAATGAATATTCCTTAACAAAATAAAGGTTCGACAGAGAAACACTCCAAACAGGAATCTTCAGTGTCCTTGGGGTTATTGGCAAATCAGGCAGTGACCCTGTGAGGTCTGTCCTAGCCCTGGTTCTTGTGCTGGGAGTGAGGGGTCCCGTCCTGACAGGGTTTCTGTCTTTCCTCAGGTGCAGCAACTCCTGTATGAAAGCCCAGAGCGTTTCTCTCGCTCTGTGCTTCTTATCACCCAGAATCTCAGCTTGGTGGAGCAGGCTGACCACATCCTCTTTCTGAAAGGAGGCACCATCTGTGAGGAGGGAACCCACCAGCAGCTCATGGAGAATAGGGGATGCTACTTCGACATGGTGCAGGCTCCTGCAGGTGCTCCAGAATGAAAGACTTCTCTACCTGCACATTACCTTTCCCTCCATTTTCTTCTGTTCTCTGTGGTGGAGAACTTGGGAGCAAAGGTCCTACCAAAGCTATAGAGTGGGCAGCTGCTGCTAGGAAGAGTTACATGTTAAGACCTAACCTCCTGGGTGATTCTTGAAATTTGTATGTGTGTGACTTCTTCTCCAAGCTCCTCTTGATAATAAAGACTTCCTGGAAGACAAACAGGATTTTGTAAACCCTCCATGGGTTTAGAGATACATTTGATGCTTTGGTCTGAACAGCACTCTAAAAATGAGAAGAAATATTCAGAATGTACAGAAAGGGGAGACCAGCAGCCTTCAATATGTCCAAAGGCATATGCTGGCCCATAATTACTCTGTGGGTTCTTGATATTTATAATAAAGTTGGTGTTTTGTACTGTGATTTCTCCTGTTTCTGGCATCCCAAGAGTTCAACACCTTTTGCAGTGTACTTCTCCAAAGGTCTTCTTTTAGTATTATTAATGTTTGACAGCCCTAGGGGCACCATCCGCTCCCCCAGATATTTTATTTCTGTGGCCACCCCTCTATTCCCCTACACTGATCTGCTCCCAAGGATGAGCAAGACTCTGATGCGGTCCTCCTCAGGACACCAGCAGCTGCAGCTCAGAGCCGACTCTTTCAGAACTGGAATACCGAGGGCGAACCCAATGGAGGAAGCGCAAGCGCGCGAGCAGGGACTAGCAGGGCTTCACACCACCCACCCAGTTTCCTTAGATCCTTTCTGAAAGGCTCTCTCCATTCAGAGTGGCATCTGCCGCCGCGGTAATCTCAGAGTAGTGGGCGGGCTTATCTAGTAAATTTCTTCCATTCAGGGAGGGCCAGGGTGTGTGACGTTAACAGTTGCTGGGCAGATGAGGCCGACACAGGTTGCAAGAAGAGGCGGGGATTCAACTCAGCAGCGTTTTATTGCAGTCAGGAGCCAGGCGAGGAGAGGTGGGCCGAAAGGCATGTTCTTGGGGGTGGCCTCTGGTTAGGAGACTGTTGAACCAGGAGGGGCCCGACAAGGGACCACGTGGAAAGAGATTCAGAGACTCTCCTTCTCCTTGGGACCTGGTACAATGCGGGTACATTCTTTCCGGTGGCCCCAGACGCAGTGTCCCCAGCATCCCCGCCATCTACTTCTACTCTCCTCTGATTTTTATAGAAAGATGCTAACAGGAACACGGTTCCCCACCCTCACATGCCCCGACATGAAACCGCCTCCTGCCCCTTGCCGACTTGCACCTTTCTGATTGAGGCTACGTCTTTAGGTGCCACGGCCCTACCCACTCCTTGGCTGTTTCCAGCGGGTGCCTGCCTGGTGTCTCTCACTGTAATCTACTCCAAGAGGGCTTCCGAAGGCGCGCTCTCTCCACCCTTGGGACAGACCATTACCCATCGTTTATCAACCTCTGTGATGCGGAGAAGAGACGTCTGTCCCCAGTATAGTACTCCTGGTTCAGACATCCCCTGGCCTTTTCTCGGAAAGGGCAGGGGGATGTGGGAAAAAAAAAAAAATTCTGGTTCCCTCCCCTTGGTGCCACGGCTTTCGCTTTCACTTCCTCCTCCGAGAGTCGACGGATCTCCGGGTGTTAAGCGATCATGGCGCTGCTGGACGTGTGCGGAGCCCCCGGAGGGCAGCGGCCCGACTGGGTTGTCCCCGTTGCGGGAAACAGGCATCGCTCCGACCCGGGACACTACAGTTTCTCTATGCGAACTCCGGAGCTCGCCCTCCCCCGGGGAATGCAGGTGAGGGTGGCGGGAAACCCTAAGCGTGGAGGATCGAGGGTCTGTCTTGAGGTTTCCTTGCCAGAGGCGGGAAACGCCTAGGGGGTGATCCTTCAGCGAAGAAGAGCAGCATCCAGGGCCGGCCCCAGAGGAGCCCACAGAAGCGTGGGTATCTAAGGGCTAGCAAGTGCAGACGAGGACAAAGTTAGGGATGAGGTTGGGACGCCTTACCCACAGCAAGAGAGCTTTCCTCTCCCTTCTCCACCACACATAAACCGTGAAGCCTTTTTCATTAAGTTGCCACATGGTGTAAGGGCTGTGCAGGGTCTTGGAAGACCTGTGAACTTTGGTGGCTAGTCTGGTCTCAGAAACTCACAGTGTGTCCGAGAACAAGTCATTCGGTCTAGGTTTCAAGCCCCTCTTCCTTAAAATGAGAATATGTTCATAAAACATGTTTCCTGAAGGTTCAATGACCTATCAATGGGAGAAAACCCCTTAAAATCATTCTTAAACATTTTTAGTTATGACAACATTTGTTTTCTTTCATCTCTGTGGCACTGGAAAGTGGAAACGTTTTGTGCCCTGTGCTGCTTTTTTTCCTTCTCCCAAGTCATTTCATTCCAGAATTGGTTTCTAACTATCACGTATATTGGTGGCTCAAGAATTCTTACACATCTTATTCCCAGCCCTCTTTAATAAAACAGTTTTCTTCGGAGTTTCCTGCTACAGAAGTGTTCAGTGCCCCTTTCTCTTCCTCTTTCTCTCTCATAGCCCACTGAATTCCTGCAGTCCTTAGGTAGGGATGAAGAAAGAAATGTCCAGATTGAGATGGCCCATGGCACAACCACACTGGCCTTCAAGTTCCAGCATGGAGTTATTGTAGCAGTGGATTCCCGGGCCTCGGCCGGAAGTTACATTGGTGAGTGTGCAGGCTTCTTCAGCAGAATCGGAAGAGCTGGACCCTCTTCTCAGCAGGAGCCCGATGTTTGCACCAAAGCCAAAGCAGATATTGATCTAAGGCACATAAGAATAATTGTGGGGTCATTCTGCCTCTCTCAAAACTCTGTCTTCTTTCAGCCACCTTAAGGGTGAACAAGGTGATTGAGATTAATCCCTACCTGCTTGGCACCATGTCTGGCTGTGCGGCAGACTGTCAGTACTGGGAGCGCCTGTTGGCCAAGGAGTGCAGGTGGGTGAGGCCTCACACCTCCCTTTCTTAGTCTAGTGGTTGATTCCTGGGTCTCCTAGATCACTGCTCCTCACCCTTGTCCCCTGTGGTCTATATTAATGCTAAAAGAGTACTTCCCAAACAGCCTTTGAGTGATAAAAGCCTCCCAAATCTACATCTGTACTGCTGCCTATAAACCAAATACTTTCTCAATTATTTAGTGTGGACATCAGCTGTGATGATGTAGTATCATTTACTAGGTTTTAAAAATGTGTTTTAGATACTTTACATTCCACATCTTTCCTCGATCCTTGGAGCCTACAAAATAATTCCTTCCAAGTATTTAGCTTTTAATCATTTCCTGATTCATCAGGTGGGAGAGAGCTAAACTTCCTCCTCCACCTCCTGTCCTCATACAGGCTGTACTACTTGCGGAATGGGGAGCGGATCTCAGTGTCAGCTGCCTCCAAACTGCTCTCCAACATGATGTGTCAGTACCGGGGCATGGGCCTCTCCATGGGCAGTATGATCTGTGGCTGGGACAAGAAGGTGGGTACTCTCCATTTCCCATGATCCCCCAGCACAGATGAGTGAGCTCTTCTGCCTGCTACCCTCCCACTTCTGCCCCGACAAGATGTACAGCATATAGAATGTTGGATTCTAGAACTGTTTCAGTATATGCACAGGCTATTTCTTGGTCCAGATGTGGACACTTTATGTACTTCATAAACTATTTTGCTAAAATAGCTGAATCCCAGTTTTGTTTTTCCTTTTATTTCTAAAGTGATTTTTACCAAAGTGCTATCCTAATTCAAATGTTCTTATGGTAATTTTCATTCTTTTGAAAACTTTTTATGACTCACCCTTAAGCCTCTATGTTACCAACATTTCCTTTTCAAATTCAATTCAGAACTTTGTTTCATCCTACAGGGTCCAGGACTTTACTATGTGGATGAAAATGGGACTCGACTCTCAGGACATATGTTCTCCACGGGTAGTGGGAACAGTTATGCCTACGGGGTTATGGACAGTGGCTATCGGCCCAATCTTAGTACTGAAGAAGCCTATGACCTTGGTCGCAGGGCTATTGTTCATGCCACTCACAGAGACAGCTATTCTGGAGGCGTTGTTAATAGTAAGAGACTGATAATCCCACCATCATGCCTGGGAAGTGGGATTTAATTTTAGGGTACTCAGGGGAGGCAGAGTGGTAGGGAGGAGGTTTTCAGAGTAAGAAGTGCCCAGTAATAAGGGTTTTGAGCATGTGTGTGTGTGTGTGTTTTTGTGGGTCTGTGTGTGCACATGTGTATTCTTGTTGCCTTCAATATAAAACTGTGAACAGGAACTTGCTGAAGGGAAGGGTGACTCCATGCTCTTCTCTCATTTGTCCACAGTGTACCATATGAAGGAAGACGGTTGGGTGAAAGTGGAAAGTACAGATGTCAGTGACCTGCTGCACCACTACCGGGATGCCAGTCAGTAATGGTGGAGACTGGGTAGGCCTCCTCGGGCTAGCCTGGTAGACTCAGGGAACTGGTCATCTTAAGTCCCAGGAGAAAGAGTAGCCCGACCAAAGCCAGAGATAGAGAACTGGCTCCGCAGTCAGTGGGGACCTGGAAGGTTGGACCCAGCTCATCTTTTTTTGTGTGTGTGTTCTCCATTTCAGGGAGCATCCCTCCTGGGTGCTTCCTAAGCACAATAAAGTAAAAACGGTTATAAATGCATCTGTGTTGTGTGCTGAGGAATGGGGACTGTGGTTTTATTTGGCAGGTTGGAGTAGAGGGGAGGAAATCGAGACACTTTTCCAGAGAAGGGACTTAGACTCTTACCTAAGAAATGAGCTCTGACCAGATAGTTCTTCTCTCTAGGATCTCAGGAGGGCTGATGATGTTCTCTTTGGACACTTATTTGCAATTTCATTTAACTCAGGGTCCTTTCTAAAGAGACATTATCTGGAGACTCCTATGTGGTCTGTTATTAACTTTCTGGGTTACTTGCGGGGAGGGCACCTAAAACAGATGGTTTTTGACTGTAAAATGGAATGAAAAAGTTTCCACCTCACATATGTGTGGTAGTTGTAAATACTGTACCACTTACCCTAAGCAACACCTTGGAAGTATTGTTTTTTGAATGTAAGATGGGCATTTAGGGTAATTGGAAGTTGACAGAATCATCATGATTGAAGAGGAAGAAGACATAAACAGGAATCAAGTGGGGAATATGAGGTAAAAATAAAAGATCCAGGTTAGAAACAAAACAAAACAAAACAAGACAGATACAGTGAGATTCTCTGATTCACACAGGAGCTGCAGGAAGGAGCATGGACCACATCTTGGTCAGAAGAGAGGTGGTTAAAGGAGCCGCTTAACAGTTGGGAGCAGCTGGGAAAAGACCCTTAAAACCCCAGAGCAAATAAGTTCAGAGACATTTTAATAATTATCTACTTCAACACTTTCCTGCAACTATTTTCAACTTTAAATGTTACACAAATAACTTTTTAAAAGGGAAGTTTGGAATCCAAGTGATCACTGCTTTGGGGTTTTTGTGTATAGTTTTGGGTGTAGTTTCAACCGGAAGAGAGTCATTTCTGAAGTGAACGAATTTGCAGTTTCTATAGATAGGCTCTGGGTCTAGTAAAACCTGAAGAATCCTAATGGCATTTTTCTTTTTTGTAATGGAATTGAACCCAGGGCACTTCACCACTGAGCCCTTTTATTTATTTATCAGCCCTTTTATTTATTTATTTTTTGAAGAACTTCTTTTTTGTTGTAGATGGACACAATACCTTTATTTTATTTATTTTTTTTTAATGTGGTTCCAAGGATAAAACCCAGTACCTCACACCTGCTAGGCAAGCACTCTATACCACTGAGCTACAACCCCAGTCCCAGCATTTTTATTTTTTGAGCAGGGTCTCTCTAAATTGCTAAGGCTCAATCCTCCTGCCTCAGCCTCCCAAATCGCTGGGATTACAGGCGTGCCCAATTGTTATTCTAATCTGTATTAAAATAGACCAGTACCTGACATTTTCCTCATATGCCAACCACTTTCAGCACATTTCTGAACACAAACGTACAGGCCCTGTTACAAGTGCTCTGTTGAGCAGAACACATGAAGATAAAGGGCCAGGACCTCGCTAAATTAAAAATCTATTAGTGGAAACCTTCTTTGACCTGGTAAGAGTGTCTGGAACTTCTCATTAACGAGCGACCCTGCCTGTTTGGCTCTGGCTCTGGCTGTTTTACCCCGAGGCCCTAAAACGGGCTCTTCTGGGAGAATAGGGCATTTCCTGAAATAGGTTCCGAGCTAGAGGGAAAACTGAACAAAGTTACAGAGCACCTCAGACCCTGAAGCAGTTTTGCAATTTTATATTAAAAACTAACCGCCACAGAGGATGAACCACACTCCAGGGTTGGGATTTGCGAGCGCGACCTGCGGATCCCGGCTCCGCGGTCTGCGAGTCTCTGGCGCCGCCTGTTGGCCGCCGCGCCCAGAAAGAGGCAGGAGCTGGGAAGAGAAAGCGAAAGCCGCGAGGCCCCGGCGCCGGGCTGGGAGAACATCGCCGGCCGACCAAAGAGGGAAACGGAGTTGAGACAGTAGGAGCGGATTTCAGGCTCAGACCCCAGCACCTAACCGACAGCCGCGCAGAGCTGCAGTCACGCCGCCGCCGCTGGTGAGTTTGTGCGCACGGAAACTTGGATCGCGAGCAGGGGCGCCGCCGACCACCTCCCACCCCACCGCCCACCCCACGCCACACCCTTTGCTTCCCGATCCTCTGACCCAGAGGAAAGGAAGAGAGCAGGGCTGGGCTCGCTTGGCTCTTCTGAGCTCCGCGGCGACAGGCGCGGATGGCGGCGGGACCCGATTAGGGGATTTCTTATTTTTAAAGCGTGAGGCTTCCCAGCTCCCTCTGACGGGCAGAGTGCCGTCAGCCCTAGGAGGGACGTGCTGATGAGCACTGGGTACCCAGGGAATCTTACAGGGTGGGATCGGATGAAATGAGAAGCCAGTGGACCGGTGGGGGGGACACAGGGTGGCGGGGACAGAGAATGCTACTCCACTTCCCAAATTTTTCACTTTCTACCCGTAGATGGCGCTCCCTGACCTGAGGCCCTGGGCCTCCCTGCTGCTATTGGACGCAGTCTTACTCTGGCTGCTTCAGGGGACTCTGGGGACTTTGCTTCCTCAAGGGCTTCCAGGACTATGGCTGGAAGGAACCTTGAGACTTGGAGGCCTGTGGGGGCTGCTAAAGCTGTGGGGGCTTCTGGGATTTGTGAGGACCTTGCTGCCCCTGCTGTGCCTGGGGACCCCCTTGTTCCTCTCTCTGAGATCCTTCGTCGGGGGAACATTGAGTGCTCCCCCAGTCAGAGTGGCTTCAGCCTCTTGGAGCTGGCTGCTAGCAGGGTATGGGGCTGCAGTGCTAAGCTGGGCGGTATGGGCTGTTTTGAGCCCTCCTGGAGCCGAGGAGAGAGAGCCGAGCCAGGAGAACAACAGAGACCTGATGTGGAGGTTGCTGAAGCTCTCCAGGCCAGACCTGCCATTCCTCTTGGCCGCCTTCTTCTTCCTTGTTACTGCTGTGTTGGGTGAGTGGGGCCGGGCATTGTGAGTTCGAGTCTGAACAAGGGCCTTGGCACCAGCACATTCATCTGGTGTTCTCATGCCTTTTTTCAGGTGAAACATTGATCCCTCACTATTCCGGTCGGGTGATTGACATCCTGGGCGGTGATTTTGACCCTGATGCTTTTGCCAGCGCCATATTTTCCATGTGCCTGTTCTCTGTTGGGAGGTAGGTGATGGGCAGTTGGATCCCCAAGTCTATACAGGGGTCTTCACTCCTAAATCTATTTTGCACAAAACACAAAATACTTAAACTGAAATATACATGTATTTATCCACTATTCACTTTCATCCACTCATTCATTTCTTCCTTTATTCGCATTTACCCAATATCTTCAAAGTTTATAATACATTATTACCAATATGAGTATGGTTGGATGTAGTACAGAAGGAATTTATGTGTCAAAGGGAATGTCTTTCAGTTGCCTATCAACATTTCTCCATGAAATTCCACTTCTCTTTTCTGCCTCCTCCCTCCCACCCCTGTGTGTCTCCAAAGCATCTCTCCAAGGTGGACATATCCCTATCTCTCTCCACCCTTCAGTGTTCATTCATTTTGCAAATCCCAGAAGCTCTCACTCAGAGGCCTATCTTCCTTATTTCCAGCATCTTTACTCTTTCTCTTGACTTGCTTTCCCCTCTTTTTAGACATACACAAGAATCTGCTGTCACAAACAGGCTGGGACTGGATGAGGTGAATGAAGCAGCTAGGGTGCAAAATTTAAGGAGATGCTCACTTTAGCTTGCAACTGCTCCTTTTTCATGGCCATACTTCCTTTCAAATACTCTCAAAATCCAATTCTTTCATTATGTCTTCATTCTATACTTGGTACTTTCTGCTGGAACTACTCGAATGTGAACTTCTTATTGACCAATCCACTATCCCTCACCCCCTTCTAATCAGACCACAGTTCTTTTTGGTTTCTCTGTAGCATTTGGCTATATTATAATCTCTTTATTGATCTCTTTCTGCAGTTAGCTTTTATGAACTCCCTTTCTACTTTCCAAATCATTCTGCCTCCTTTGAAGAGCTTTCCTCCTCTGTACACTTAAATATGGACTTTGCTTTTAACTCATTTTTTTGATCTTTAGTAACATTTTTCCTATTAAGCTAATTGAGTTCATCTCTGGATATCATCACCAGATCCATATTTCCATAAGGATTGTCCCCTTATATCCAATAGAATCCCTGTTGAATAGCCCACTCACACTTCGTGTACTCAGAACTCCAAATGTATCACACACGGTTCTGGTCATCCAGAAATTGGCTCTGTCTTTTCATTCATGAAACCATCAGTATCCTGGGCTTGAGCGTCTGCACCATGGATATCATCCTCATATCAAACACTAGTCCTGCTATTTCCTACTTTCAAAATGTTTCTTCTATATGTGTTTTTTTTCTTTTCCTTCTTATTTAGATCACCAGTCCAAAACCCTCCTGATTTCATGTCTGATTACCCAACAGCCTTTTATATATGTAACTAAATATTATTAGAAATCTGTGTTTTATAAACACACATTTTTATGTTTTTAAAATATTTTTCCTTTAAGTTTTTTAAGTGTATTTTTTTCAACTGTAGATGGACACAATACCTTTATTTTATTTGTTTATTTTTAATGTGGTACTGGAGATAGAACCCAGTGCCTCATGCATGCTAGACAAGTGCTTTACCAGTGAGCCACAGCCCTGGCCCTCCTTTACGTTTTATAGTAAAATTTTGGTTGGTCGAAGGGGAAGTCTTCCAGAATGAAAGGCAGGGTCAGTGTGATTCTGTCTCTGGAGAACAGAAGGGCAGGGAGATCTGTGCTGAGTTCCCATAATGAAGTATCTATGATTATGAAGAAGGGTTTTGGGGCCAGGGAGAAAAGAGACCAAGACAGAGAAGAAGCCCAGAGGGACAACATAGAGGGAGGCCAGAAGTAAGCCCTGGGCTACTTCCTTTCACTTCTGTTGTATTCCGCCTTGCCTTGTGTAACACAGAGTGAACTCCATGAGCATTCATGAATTGTACATGTGATGACTTTGCTCCCACATCTGGCTTATCAGCTCTACCATTTCTTCTTCTCTTTATTCCCAAACCTCCTCTTCTCTTCTCTGTCTCTCGTCTCTCTCTGTCCCCCCCCCCCACTCTTCCTCTCTCCCTCTCTTTCCTTTTTGCTTTCCATGGTCTGCTGTCCCTAACTTTTGTATTTCTTTTAATTCTGGCCTTCTCTGCTTCTCTCGCCTCCCACTCTTCTCTGTGCCTCTGTCTCCTCTTCAACTTCCTGCTTTCTTCTCCCTTCCCACAGCTCGGTGTCTGCAGGTTGCCGAGGGGGCTCCTTTTTCTTCATCATGTCCAGAATCAACTTGCGGATCCGGGAGCAGCTTTTCTCCTCCCTGCTGCGTCAGGACCTCAGTTTCTTCCAGGAGACTAAGACAGGTGAGGGCTGAGTCCAGGTCTGGGATTCCCCTGGCCATTCCTTGTCCCTGTTACCCTCCCATCTTTACTATTTGCCAGGGCCCAGAGTTCTCTTCTGGGACAGTGTAGTGATGCACGTCTCTCTGTAAGGCAGGAGGGGTTTCTGTCAGTGGTGATGGTCAGGAGGGAGTTTTGGGGATGCTGCAGTGTTATGGTTTCCTCATCTGCTCTGTCGTTCCCAGGGGAGTTGAACTCACGGCTGAGTTCAGATACCACCCTGATGAGCCGCTGGCTTCCTTTAAATGCCAATGTAATCTTGCGGAGCCTGGTGAAAGTGATTGGGCTGTATGGCTTCATGCTAAGCGTGTCACCGCGACTCACCTTCCTCTCCATGCTCGAAATGCCCCTCCTAATAGCAGTGGAAAAGCTGTACAATATGCGCCATCAGGTATGTGTGGATGTTAGGGAACTGAGAGGAGAATAAAGCGTAGAGGCGAGGAATCCACATTCATAGCTGTAGGATCTCCTAGAGAGAAATTTTCTCTTTTCAGCCCTTAGAGTATATTATATATTTGTACCTTTTGCTTATTCAGTCATACATTGATGGACATTTGAGTCAGAAGGTCCATGGCCCCCTTAAACTGTAAGCAAACATGTACATGAGTGTGGGAATATACCAACTCCTGAGACTCTGCTTTCAATTCTTTGGGGTATACGTGCAGAAATATAATTGCTGGATCATATTGTAAATATATTTAATTTTTAAGGAACTGCTCTACCGTTCCACAGTAACTGCCCCATTTTACATTTCTACTAGAAATGTGCAAGGATTCTGATATTTTCATACCCTTGCCAACACTCACTTTCCTCTGTTTTTCTTTTCTTTTTTTAAAATAATAGCCATTATAATGATTGTGATGTAACTCATTGTGGTTTTGATTGCATTTCCCTAGTGATTAATGATGTTAAGCATGTTTTCAAGGGCTTATTGGACATTTTTGTATGCTCTTTGGAGGAATATCTGTTCAATTCCTTTGCCCATTTTTAAATTGGGTTGCCTTTTGTTTTTGTTGATTTGTAAGAGTTCTTTACAGATTGTGGATGACATTCCCCTATCGAATATATAATTTGCAAATGTTTTCTTGCATTTTGTGATGGCCTTTTCACTGATAGCACCCTTTGATGTACCAAAGTTTTTAATTTTGATGAAGTCCAATTTATCCATTTTTTTGGTTGCCTATGCTTTTGGTGTCATATCTAAGAAATCATTGCCAAATCATGAAGTTTTCCTCCTATGTTTTCCTGATAGTTTTAGCTCTTACCTTTGGGTCTTTGATCCATTTTGGATTACATCTTCACCTTTCTTAGCTAGCTCTCACTTCTTGGGAAAAGTATCTTTCCTTCCTTATCAGACACAGGAGGTTGAAGAATTACCTTATTAGAAGGCTAAAAACAAACAAACAAACAAATAAATAAAGCAAGCAAGCATATATCTCCCATACTACCTAACAGTGAGCACTCAATAGTATGGTTTTCTCCCTCCTTTACTCATTATTCCTTCTGTAAGGAAAATTAAGGAAGAGGGTAAAAGAACCGTTTGATGTTTTCCGGAGGTTGGGGAGCATCCCAAGGGCTGGAGGGTACCTGGGGCCTGCTGTCTTCTGTGGCATCACCGGGGATGTCGCTGTGCCACGCTTCCAGGCCGTGCTGCTGGAGATCCAGGATGCAGTGGCGAAGGCAGGGCAGGTGGTGCGGGAGGCAGTTGGCGGGCTGCAGACCGTGCGCAGTTTTGGGGCGGAGGAGGATGAGGTCTGCCGCTATAAGAAGGCTGTGGAGCGGTGCCGGCAGTTGTGGTGGCGACGGGACCTGGAACGTGCTCTGTACCTGCTTATACGGAGGGTGAGACAGCTGAGTGGCAGGATGAGGGCGTGGGAAGGGAAAGGAGAAAGGATGGGGGCGGGGAGACAGCAGGTTCTGGGTGTCCCTCACCAGTGTCTCTCACAGGGGCAGGTGCGGGGATAGAATGCGGAGACTTTACAGCCTCTCCTCTTCCCCCCTCGCAGGTGCTGACCTTGGGTGTGCAGGTGCTGGTGCTGAGCTGCGGGCTGCAGCAGATCCTGGCCGGCGAGGTCACGAGGGGCGGGCTGCTCTCCTTTCTGCTCTACCAGGAGGACGTGGGGAACTACGTTCGAGTGAGTGAGGACCCACGTGCTCTCCTGTTTACTCTGTTTTTCTCTCGGCCCTTATGGGTCTTGGGCTTTATTTCTTCCCCTTAAAAATACAAAACAAAATAGAAAACCCCAATTCATTTTGTTGTGGAGAATTTCAAGCATTAAAAAAAAAAAAAAAAAAAAAGAGGGGTTGGGGTTATAGCTCAGTGGTAGAGCGCTTGCCTCGCATGCGTGAGGCTCTGGGTTCAATCCTCAGCACCACATAAAAATAAATAAGTAAAAAGATATTGTGTCTTTATACAACTAAAAAATAATGATAAAAAAGAAAGTAATATAACAAATTCACATATGCCCAATACCAGCTTTAACAATTAACATCTCATGGCCAATCTTGTTTGGTCTGTATCCCCACTCACTTTCCCCACCCATATTATTTTAAAACAAATTCATTATCTGTAAACATTTTGGTATATATCACTAAAATAGAAACGTCTAAAAAAGTACTTAATCAAAAAGCTATTATCACCCCTAAAAATTGACATAATTCTTTATATGCAATCAATGGTCAAGTCTCCAGTTGTCTTAGACATGGTGTAGTAGGTTCCAAATAAGGTCTACATGCTGTGATTGGTTAATATGAATTTTAAATCTCTCAAAAAATTTCTCTCTTTGCAGTTTATTTGTTGAAGAAATAAGTGGTTTGTTTGGGAATTTCTTATGGCTTGGATTTTGTTGATGGAATCTCTGGGGTTTTATTTATTTATTTGTCGGTACCAGGATTGAACCTAAGCCACTTAACCACTGAGCCACATCCCTAGTCCTTTATATATTTTATTTAGAGACAGGGTCTCCCTAAGTTGCTTAGGGTCTCCCTAAGTTGCTGAGGCTGGCTTTGAACTTGTGATCCTGATTCAGCCTTCAGAGCCACTGGGATTACAGGGGTGCCCCACTACACCTAGATGTGGTTCTATTTTAGTAGGTTTCTCTACCTCTATTTTCCCTGCCCATTGGTAGACAAATCTTAAGTTTGTGAGATTCAGGATTCCTTCCTTCCTTCTTTCCTTCTTTTTCTTCCTTCTTCCCTCCCTCCCTTCCTCCCTCCTTTGTCCCTCCCTTCCTCCCTCCCTCCCTCCATCTCTCTCTCTCTCTCTCTCTCTCTCTCTCTCTCTCTCCCCCCCCCCCTCTCTCCTTTCTTTTAGTACTTCCTAGGTGGTGGTGGGTTCTTCCTCCAGGAGACTTACAGTGTCTCTTGTGGTAATATCAGACTTTCATGTTCAATGCCTAGAACTGTTAAATTATTGGGGCTGCAAAATGGTAATACTCTATCGTATCAGTTATTAAGAAAGACTTGTTCTCATCTATTATTGGGCTACCCAGTGATGCAGTTTGATTAGGAAAGGCAGAATGAGGATTAGGCCCTTTTCCTATATTTATCAGTTCAAAGCTAGTTACCGCATCATGGGTTTTATTTTGTAATTTCTCTGACATTTACTGATCATCTTTTATGTTTGGGAACTGTGCTAGGTACTCTGGTGGCTCCAAAGGTGAGTTAGGTACAATGTCTGCTTTTAAGGTGTTTCCTGTCTAGTCAAGCAAGACAGAACTGTGTATGAGGGATATAAAACAGTAATTTCCAAGGTCTGGCGATAGGCATAGTGCTGTGTGGTCAGAATATGGAATTTACATCCTCTTCATTGCAAATTAGAACACTGAGATGTTAGTGCCACTTTTAAATTATAAATTTCACATTTAAATAAGGAGTATCTTTTTTTGAGTGGGTGGAGTGTTGCAGGGGAGTGTGAGGAATTGGGAGGTTGGTTTCCATAGGATGTTTGCTTAGCTGACCTGTCCATTCTTGTTTCCCAGGCTCTGGTATTTGGTTTTGGTGATATGCTGAGCAACGTGGGAGCTGCAGAGAAGGTTTTCCGATACCTGGACAGAAAGCCCAACCTGCCTGAGCCAGGGACTCTGGCCCCTCCCACACTGCAGGGGATTGTGGAATTCCAAGACGTCTCATTTGCATATCCCAATCGCCCTGACCAACCTGTGCTCAAGGTGCCTGAGAAACGCCCCAGGGAGGGAACTTGTCCCTGGCTCCCTACTGCTTTTGGGTGATCAGGTACCAAAGACTGGAGATCATTTTCCTTTGAGGAGCTGATTTTGCTTCTGCTAGGAAAAGAAGGAAAGAGATGCTGAGGGAAAAGTGGCAGGCCCCTGACTCTCCTGGTTTTCCAGGGGCTGACGTTCACCCTCCACGCTGGAGAGATGACAGCGCTGGTGGGACCCAATGGTTCTGGGAAGAGCACTGTGGCTGCCCTGCTGCAGAATCTGTACCAGCCCACAGGAGGGCGGCTGCTGTTGGATGGGGAGCCCATCTCAAACTATGAGCACCACTACCTGCACAGCCAGGTGGGTGGGGAGGGAGGGAAGGGAGTGGGTAGGAGAGGATGATGGCTGATCCACAGGGAGAAATGTCAGGGGTCCATTCTGAGGCAGGCAGACAAGGAGGAACGGAGGGTCCCAACATAGGATTTGCACACTGTCCTCTGCTCCCATTCCCTGTGTACAGGTGGCTTTGGTGGGGCAGGAGCCCATGCTGTTTTCGGGTTCTGTGAGGGACAACATTGCTTACGGGCTGAGGAACTGTGAGGATGACAAGGTGATGGCTGCCGCCCGGGCGGCCCATGCATATGACTTCATAAATGAAATGAAGCATGGGATATATACAGGTACTTTTCACAGGTTGTAAGTCTACCCTTTCAGTCAACAGAGAAAGTGGAGCTTATCCATGGGGTGAGGTTGGGTTCCTGTAACTTGTTTACTCCTTTCCTGCCGTCCCTCTGTTCCCATTCACCGTTCTTCCCCAGCCTCCCTCTCTTGCTTGTTCCCTTGCTTGAGAGCATCCTGGAAGTAGGGCTTCTTCCACACAGGCAGCCACCGTCCCCACCTCCCAGGCTTCCCCCACGGGGCCCTCTTACCTCTTGAAGGGCTTGTGGGAAGAGCTGCTGGGCACTTGTCTCTCTGCTCAAGAAGAAGTGTCCTGATCCCTGTGTCTGAGGAATGGAATTTCTCTGGTTTCCTCAGATGTAGGGGAGAAAGGGAGCCAGTTGGCTGCAGGACAGAAGCAGCGCCTGGCCATTGCCCGGGCCCTTGTGCGGGATCCACGGATCCTCATCCTGGATGAGGCCACCAGTGCCCTAGATGTGCAGTGTGAGCAGGCCGTGAGTACCAGAGAGGGAAGGGCAGGGAACAGTGGAATCTAAGGGTCACAATTGAAGGATCAGCCCATGCAGAACTGGCAGGGGAGGACAGTAGCCTGCTGGTGCAAAGGGAGGCTGTGCCTGTGTAGGGTTGGGAATGAAATGGAGAAGGCAGTGGTGCAGGGGCCTACCTGATTCCTCCAAGGGTCCCTTTCCCATCCTCCAGTGGCAGCAGAGAGAAGGGCAGGGCAGACCCGTATCTACGGCCCTTCACACTGATCTCATGTTTCACGTCTTCTACACCCTAAGTCACAAGAGATGGTGCCCAGGCAGGTGGTGGTGTCCATGCTGTTCTTACCTTTTTGAGACACTGTGGTCCTGCCCCTTCAGCTCCAGGCCTGGAAATCTCGTGGGGACCGAACGGTGCTGGTGATCGCTCACAGGCTGCGCACGGTTCAGAATGCTGACCAGATCCTGGTGCTGAAGCAGGGGGAGCTGCTGGACCACGCCCAGCTCAGGGAGGGCCAGGACATCTACTCCCGCCTGGTACAGCAGCATCTGGAGGAGTGAGGCCTCCGGACACTGGGACCTTCTCAGGACTATTGCTGCAACCCAGACTCAGAAGCTCCTGCTCTGAATTCCCCTGGGTTTTACCCTGGGTAGCTCTTCCTGGTGCTGGAGGCATGATGGGGATTTGGACCATGTGTACTTTTGGCAGGCCGGGGTGGGTGGGAGTGAGGGGATGGTGGGTGGCCGTGGTGGGCTGACTTGGGCCATGGTGGGCTGTCTTGGGCTGTGGTGGGTCTGCTGTCTTGTTTAGAAACTTTTTTTCCCTTGGTTAATAGTTTTGCCTATGTGTAGTGTCTAGTGGCATAATAAATATGTTTAAAAATGCTTTTTCTTATATGTATATAAACAAGTACACATTCATTGAGAAACTATGGAAAGGACAAAGAAGAAAGTCAAAACTACCCACCATTTCACTTTCCAGAGAGAACCAAGGTTACTGTTTTGCTGACTGCCCGCTCAGTCACGTATCTGTTCTTTGAAATACCAGTTAACCCAATATGACATAAATATTCCTGGGTTGTCTTTCTGAATCCTTCCCCACTTCCATTAGTGCCTGCTTTTTTGGGGGAAGCTAGGGTTTTCCCCGAAAAAACACAGATCTCTAATTAGCAGTATAAATATATTGATAATAGCTACCATTTATAGAGTTTTAATATGAGTAGGAACTATGCCAAGTCATTTTTCATCACTATTAATCCTTGCCCCTAACAATATGAGGTTGGTGATTATTTATTATCCCCATCTTATACATGTGGAAACTGATTATATGACTTTTCCAAGGTTACACAGTGGTGGAGTTGGAGTTTGAATCCAGGTCTGAACCTACAGTCCACACCCTAAACTATCAGGGGTCAAAGGCCAGCGTCTCAATAAGGGCTCCTTCCTGCCCAGGGGAATCCAAGCCACCCTAAAACTTACAATATCAAATAACTAGCAAATAACAAAGTATGAACACTCAGAAATATATTTATAGAATGCAAAGCCCCTGATAGATCTAGTCCACATGGGTTCTGGAACTAGACAAAGACAAATGGCTCTGGTGGCTTATTTAAGCCAGTACATCAAAGGCAGGGGTAAGGTTTCAAGAGCAGAGTCTTGCTTCCTGATGTCTTGTAGTGAGCAGGTTGATTGACATCTTGGCAGGTCACACCCATCTCAGGTGCTATGTGGGCCACTGCAGAGTGGGAAAGCGAATCACATTGTCCCTGGATAGTTGACCAGAGGAAATGTCCACTGGCCGTTTCCAGACACCAGTTGTCTCTAGCAAAATAAAAATCTCAAAGGCATGCAGCCAATGATCTTCCTCTAACCCATGCCTATAGTTACCAGTTGCTATCCAAGTAGTCCATTCAAATTGTTAATCCATCAAATGGATGGATTAATCCATCAATTAGGTTATAGCTCTAATATTCTAATCATTTCATCTCTAAACATTCCTGCATTAACACAGGAGCTTTGGGTGGACACCTCACATTCAAACTCATTCATCCTATTAAGCTATATAGCTATATCCTATTAAGCTATTAAGCTATATATTGCTCCCCAGCGCACGGCCTGATTGACAATAGACAATAAATAATACATCTGTTGGATAAATGAATAAACCCCAGTCTTCCCTATAAGTAGCAACCACCAAGAATCCACACTGCACACATCACTGGCTGCTGGGAAGGACTTGTTTTGGAACTCTCCTATTCTAGGAAATAGAAACTTTCACATTCCCGGAAACAGCAGGTACTTTCCAGTTTGGGCGATGAACTTGCCAGAACTACTGTTTGGAATTTCTTCTGCCTGGCAGCTGCTGGGAGCAGGTAGGGTGAGAATGGAGAGCTCTTGTATAGATCAGCCTTTGTGTCATCCTGCTGCTACCCAGGAGCTCCGTTCCCACCCACCTCCCAGATTTTTTATAGAGAAACTGGCCTGAAATCAGCTAGTTAATCAGTGACAGTGAAACTGGATTTTCAGCCTCTGCTGTTGTAGTGGTGCATCGACTTCAGTTGCCACCTAGTGATTTCTTTCTGGGTCCATGTCTCATGAATTCGAAGAATGAAATCTATGGATATCAATGGAAGGTAAAAGTGAAAGGAGAAGGATTTATTTGAGGGAAAAAAAGAAGCAGAGCTCTTGCTGGGTGAGAGGGGATCCGATAGCAGGTTGCTGTCTAGGGGCTTATATAGCTACTGGGCAGGGGCATTGACCAATATTTATGCTAATCAGGTATTGGAAAAGTGCTGTTATTGGTTAGGCATACAGTATTCTGATTGGTTAGCCCTTAAGTCTGTAGCCTTCACTCAGATCTGTCCCACCTCCCTTTTCCTTCTGTCCCAGGACAAAGGAGTTGACTGGAATGTTGGGAATGTTTCTACAGGTTAATTTCATGGAATATTATTTAGAGATGTTTATTTAGAGATGCTTTTCTGGGTGGGGACATATTTCCTTAACTGCTTGCCTATTTTATGATCTATCTGTCCTATCCTATTCAATAGAACAGGGAGAAAAACTTAGGCATCCCAATGGGCAGTGCAGGAAGATGCAATAGAATTAAAGATCTTAAGATCTCCCCTCCCCCTACACCAATTTCTCATCTCAGAGGAAACACCCAGGTAAGCCTGTCAGGGATCCAGAAAATGTTCCCTGGTAGTCAAAGTATTCAGTGTAGACAGACAAATTCCTTCATGTGTGATCTGCCTGGTAATCGCAGATATTAGTCATTCTAGTTTGTCCAGAGTTCCCTTCATTCTTTCTCCTACTCTTAGAACTATGTGATTTCCTTGTCCCATAATTTCCCCTTGTTGTTACTCACCTTAAATTCCCTTTTTTAAAAAAAATTTAGTTATAGATGGACACAATATCTTTATTTTGTTTGTTTATTTTTATGTGGTGCTGAAGATCAAACCCAGTGACTCACATGTGCAAGGCAAGTGCTCTGCCACTGAGCCACAACCCCAGCCCCCAGTCTTACTCTTTCTAAAGGAAAATATGAGTGGAGAGGGAACCCTTAGGAAAACTTCATGGATTTCTTTGGGCCCCAGAACAAAAACCCACCGCTGCTCTGCACTCTGTGGAAAAGCATTTGGCTTCAAGTCCTTACAGCCCCTGCCCAGTGGGATAGTCTCTGGGAGGCCACACCGCAGTTGTAAATAAAGCAGAGGAAATGTAGAGTTGTCAGCATTTGAGGGGAAAGAAGGAGGGGATAGGGAACAGCTTTTCCTTGGGTCATGGTGTAGTGAGCTGAAGGACCACCCACTTGAGTCTGGTGCCATCTTGTGGTCCTCGGAAAGGGTTTTGAATCTAGAGTTTCATGGAATCTTATGAATTATCTTACTTATACTAATAATAACCATTCACTGGGTGCTTATGGTGTGCTATGGCTATAATGGGTGCCTGGCATATACATCTTTACTTTATCATCAAGGCAATCCTATGCAGCAGGTATTACTATCTCAATTCTAAGCATGAGAAAATGGAGTTTTAAAAACATTAACTAACTTCCCTGGGTCACAAGAAGGACAAGGTAGGCTTTTACCAACTCTGCAACAAAACTACTTCAAAGAAGTTGTCTTTATTCTCTGGGTCTACTTATACTCCTACTGTTCTCTTTTTGAAAGACACAACTTATTTGTTTATTTAATAGGCAATATATTAATGGGATTTCAAATTGAAAAGACATAAAAATATACAGAGGACTGCTTCATGCCCATCATTCCCTACAGTTTTTAGGCAATCCAGCTCTAAGAGTTATGTTTATCATCTTAGAGAAATTTAATGTATATGTAAGCAGTGGTGAAATCAATATTTCTTCATATTTTCACAATAGTTCTCTAAATATACTATTGTAAATTAAAATTTTATGGTCATGTGGGTTCAATTTTATGAAAGTATCATGTTTCATTTAGCCTGTCTCCTCCTGTTGATGGGTGGTCAGGTTATTGGAATTCTTTTGCCATTGTAAGCAAGAAGGGGCAGGTTCAGGCTTATGCCTCTTCTCCCCTCATGCTTTTTATTGCTTCTGATAACACCATGTCACATCCCATGTACTATGACTCCTTTGCAATTTGATATTTTAAGCTGAAGAAATCTGAGAAATGGTGGGTACAAGAAAGGCTTTTTGATCTTGCCCACCTCCTCTGAGTCAGGTTCTAGACCCTCAGGTAAGATGGAGGGGGAGTGAGAGGAACCCAAACAAGCAAGACTTGCTTAGCTTTTCCCAGTTTGCTAAGTTCATACTTTTGTTCCATCACAATTCCCATGACTTTCTATTCTTCATCAAACCTACTATAAATACACTAAGGCTTAATGTCACATAAGACTTATATTCAATAAACTTGTGCTCTTTTCTCTTGAATCTGTCTTTTGTTAGTCCAATTCACAGGGCTCCCTCTAGAGAACTTCAGATAGGTAGAGAAAGCAATTTCTCCATCCCTACAGTAACAAACAACTGCCATTTAAGTAAATGTGGTTTCCTCACTCCGGAAGAAACTGTTGTAGGTTTGGGTGGTGCTCTAGCAGCTGCCCTCAGTGATGACTCAGTTGGTTAGACTGATTTATGTTTGATTTCACCACTTCAATGCAAGGCTGTGCTGGTGCTCCTCTCCCTCTCTTTCTCTCCACCCCCCCAGCCTCTAAAGTCAGACAAACCATCACAGGACCCAAAGAAAAAGGTAGTTCTCTGTCTCTGTGTGATTATTTCGTGCAGCCCAGTTCACCTGGAGTGACCCTGAGTGTTTAGTTGTGGAATGCGACATTATCAGATATAAGTACATTCACTCCTGCTCTCTTTGGGTGCCATTTGCATGTAATATCTTTTTGCACCTCTTTACTTGTAGCCTATGTATGTTCTTAAGGTTTGAGTCTCCTGTAGGAATCATATGGTTTGATTTCACTAAAAATGCACTTAGTCTTCTATATCGTTTGACTGGATTATTTAATTTTATCTATATTTGCATTTTTTTTTACATTTCTTCAACATTTATTTGTTAACTATAATAGGACTTCTGAAGAATACTGGGAAAGGAGAAAAATATTTCCACAAATGCACCTATGCAGAATATGTTGACGTTTTGACATGATCAGGAAAATTAACCATTAATCTTTAAGCTGTAACCACTGAGCTATGTATATACATAGCTCAGTGATAAATTTCCCTGATCTTTTGCCCCATCCCTAATGTTGGGAAACACATCAAAATGTATCAATACTTTTGTTAAAAAATATCTTTCACCAAACACTATGGTTAATTTAAGATTTTCTTTTTGACATTTTAAATATATGTGGTTTATTGAATGCCAAGATTAAGTTCTGGTTTTAGTTGTTGCTTTCAATTGTGCCCCAGCAGAGAGAGGGTCCAACACTTGACCCTTCTACAGTGGAGGTCCAGAGAAAAGGGAGCATTTGTCAGTGCATGAATGTAAGGACTTATACTGCAATTTAAAAAAATTGTCTTCTGGTTGTCTTGCAGATCCTTGGTTTTTTTCTTTGTCTGTTGATGCATTCCTTTGCAATCAAGTGATTTTTTTCCTTATGATGTGTATTGATTCCTCCGTTAAAAAGAAAAAATCTTTTTTTTTTTTTTTTTTTTTTTTTTTTTTTTTTTTTTTTTAGTACCAGAGATTGAATCTAGGATCTTGCACATGTTAGGCAAGAGCTCTAACATTGAGCTACAACACCAGCCCTTCTTTATCTTGTTTTGAGACCGGTCTTGCTAAGAGTCTGCACTGGCCACAAACTTGCCATCCTCTTGCCTTAGTCTCTTGAGTAGCTGGGATTGCAGGTGTGCATGCCCACATTCAGCTGATTCCTTGCTTTTTACCTTTTGTGCACCTAAGATAGATTTTTGTTTCGTGGTTACCACCAGTGGACAAGAAACATCACATAGTTATACCAGGCTTTTTTAAGCAACTTAGCTTTGATTGCTAAAAATACCTACAAACCCCCAACACTCTACATTTTTACTCTTTCTTTCCCACATTTAAAAATTCTTGATGTCATTGTTTACATCTTTTTAACTAATGATTTTAAAACTTTCCTATGTTTTTGTGTTACTAATTATCTTTTCTTTCAGCTTAAAGAACTTCCTTTAGCATTACTTGCAAATTGGCTCCTGTGGGGATGAACTATCTCAACTTTTGTTTTTCTGGGCAAGTCTTCAGCTCTCTTTCATTTCTTTTTTTTAAAGTATATTTTTAGTTATTGATGGACCTTTTTTCATTTATTTATTTATATATGGTGCTGAGAATCAGTGCCTCACACATGCTAGGCAAGCACTCTACCACTAAGTCACAACCCCAGCCCTCTCCTTTCTTTCTGAAGGTCAGTTTTGCAGGGTAAAGTTTTCTTAGTTGGCAGTTTTTTTTTTCCTTTAGCATTCAAATATAATATTTAATTTTCTCCTGGCCTGTAAGGTTTCTGCTGATAAACCTACCATGTGCATATAAATTCCCTTATACATATTATTTGCTTCTTTTCTCTGGATGCTTTCAGGATCCTCTTTGTCTTTGAGTTTTGATGATTTGATTATATTACTCCTTGGTGTATCTTGTTTAAATAGACTCTGGAGACCTTTGAACTTTCTATACTTTGATATTTTTATATTTCCTATTTGGAAATTTTTATGCTATAATCTATTTAAATAAACTTCCTACTCTTTTATCTTTTCTTCTTGTTAAAATTTTATGCTTATGTATTTGTTTTTTTTGATGTTGTTCCATAAATCCCACAACATTTCATAATTAATTTTCATTATTTTTTTCCTCCTTTATATTTTTTTCAAATAAACTGTTTTCAAGTTCACAGATTCTTTCTTCTGCTTGATTAATTTGCTGTATTGTGCTTCTCATTTCATTTATTGTTTTTTCAGCTCCAGGATTTGACTTTTGAAAATAATTTCAACGTCTTCATCAAATTTCTCATTTTAGTTATTTGTTTTCCCAATTTCATTGAATTATTTTTCATTTATTTTTCTGGGAGTTTGAACTCTTTTAAAAGAATTCTTATTCTTAGTTCATATAGCTCCATTTGGGGGATTCAACAATGGTATTTGATGGTATGTGTCTCTTCATCAGTGGTTGCCTTACACTGATGCCTGCTTATTTGAATAAGCCTTTGGGCAGGCTGGTCTGCAACTGGTCAGCAGGTGGGAGAGCCTGGCACCAGGGTTCATTGGGTTCGGTGAAAGAATGGACCCAGTAGTGTGGACAAGCTGATTGATTGAGTCTGCAAGAATGACCCTGGAACCTAAGTACCCCAGGATGAGGTTGGAACCTGAGTTCAGTGGAGCCTGCCTGAAGCCTGAGTCTACATGAGCCATCTGGCATTGGACTGGGTTTGGAACCTAAGTCTGAGGTGGTGGGTCTGGGTCTTAGGTTCATGGACTAACCTAGAGTTTAGATCTTCAAGGGTGGTCTTGGATCCTTAGTCTATGGGGTATGGCCTGTCACCAGGGGCTATTGGGATTTGCTAAACCAAGTCTGGACCTTAGGTCCTCTGAAGCCTGGTACCACCACAGGGACTGGTATCACCATCTGTCCTAGCTGGCAACCTAATGCTGGATTCACAAAATCTGACTATTCCAATAACTTAAGTGACAGTTCTCCAACCTTAAGGGTCTGTGGAAAGAGAGAGAGAGAGCCACTAGAATTCTTTTTTTTTTTAAGATAGAGAGAGAGGAGAGAGAGAGAGAGAGAGAGAGAGAGAGAGAGAGAGAGAGAGAGAATTTTAATATTTATTTTTTAGTTTTCGGCAGACACAATATCTTTGTTTGATCAAACCCGGGCCGCACGCATGCCAGGCGAGTGCACTACCGCTTGAGCCACTTCCCCACCCCAAGAATTCTTTATTCTTATATAGGGGACACATAAGGGGAGTTTCCATGGAACATTTATCCCCAAAATGACAAAGGGGTAGGATTACAAGGGAATAGGTGAGCGTAACTCAACCCCAGTGGGTGACGCCTACTCCTGGAGCCACGCCTTGTTATCTGAGCTGGGGTAATACCCAAGTTATTGCGACCTGGCACTACTGTGCCAGACTGAATGCAATAATTGTGCATCAGGACTTAAAGTTGTCTGCATCCAGGGCAGCTCCCGACAGACTGGTGTGGACCCCCAGGGCTGACTTAGAACAATGGCAGGCATGGAGCCTGGAGCCTAGGATTGCAGGTTCTGGCCTGGTTCTGGGGCTGGCCTGGAACTTGGGGCCCTGGGGACTGACTCGGATCCTGTATTTGCTGGTGCTGCCCTGGAGGCGAGGCGCACAGGTCTAGATGCTAGCTCAGTGAGGGCTGACATAGGTCTTGGGGCCTTGGGAACCAGCTTGGGACTTAGATACACAGAATCCTTTGCTGAAACATGATGTGGTACTTAGATCTACAGGGAAGGGTTGAGTGGGTGGGCAATGGGGAAAGCTTGGCATTGGATAGGCCTGGAGCCATTTTTTATGGGTGCCTGCCTGTTGCGTGAGGCCAGGAATGCCAACCTGATGCTGGGGTGAACCTGAAGGGCTGACTTGGCACTGGGTGGACCCGGAAACAGGGTCTGGACTGGAGGCTGGGCCTATGTTTACTGGCCTGATGACTGATCCTGCAGGGATTGGCCTGGTGCTGGGACCTTGAATATTGGGGCCACAGAGTCCAGCCTCGTGCTGGGGCATCCAGAGCCTGAATCCACCAGGCTGGCCTAGAGTCCTGTGAATACATTAGCCTCTCTGGCATAGGGTCAATTTTGTTGGCTTAGTCCACAGGTACTGGCCTGGAGTTTGGGGACACAGGGGTTGGCCTGACATTGGATCATCATGGATCTTTTATCTGTAGGGTCAGGCCTAAATTCCTTGACCTTCAGAGCTATTCCAGTGCTGGAGGTGGTCCAGAGCAAGGCAGCAACAGAGACTGAGTTCACCAGGCTGACCAGGAGTCTGGGTTTTGGGAGCATGCCCAGCGCTGGGGTTTTTGGGGGCCTGGTATTGGATGCTTACCCCACTCTCCTTCCTCCATGTAGGTATCTCTTTTCATAATGAGCTGTAATGTAAAACTGATTCACTGCATCTTTTCTTAATTCTGTGCTATATCCAGTTACTATAAATGTTTTTACCTGGTTTCCTTAGCTCTTTTGAAAGTATTTTCTTCCTTGGGTAGTTGTTCTAATTGATGTTTTTGCCAGCCACGATGTACTAGAGAGTCTTATTCTGCCATCCTGCTGACTGGAACTCCCTGTTGCTTTCTTGTATTCTATCCTTAAGAAACAATTTTGCAGTATTTTATTCTTTTGAGAATCCTCTCTCCATATTCCTTTCTTTCTTTTTGTGGCTCTTTCTTGGCTTACAGGTAATCATACTCTCCAGGCTGTTATCTATTCTATTTCTTCTCTGATTACCCCTTCGCTAACTCCTCTTAGGACATATACCTCAGAATGCTATCCACTTTTTCTTTATTCACACACTCTCTGTTGTCAATGTCAACTATTCCATAGGAAGTTTTCAGAACAATCAAGGGACAGTGCTAAGTAAGTATAACAGGACATATAAGAAGCAATCTGCCTCGTTCTTTATGCCTTGTACTCCATGCTATGGAGAATATGTATTTCTTCTTATCTTAGCCCATTTCTCACTTACCTAAACTACTCTCAGTGATTCTACAGGTGACCAATTTCTGAACAGTATAGCACAACTTTATGAAGGTATTCTGCCCAGTGCCTAATGATGCAAAACTCTTCTATCTTGATTGGTTAACAGTCTGAGGAAGTTTCCAATCCCATGGAGGCCAGAAAGTTATCTATACTCAATGATTTTTTTTCCCACTGAGTTTTGAGGCAAGTTCTATTCTAGAGAGGTTGATAATTTTACTCTCATTTCCTGCTCTTCAGAATGGGCTCTGCATGGGTCCCCTGGGTGACAGCTCTGCTAGTGAATCTGATCAGGCTGAATTTCTCCATGACTCAAAACAGAGACTCTCCAGGTAAGTGCAGAGAACATCTTTCTGGATGTGTGTGCTAGGATTGGCATGGGGGAGGGGTGTCTTTCCTTATAGGTCCAGGTCACTGGACCGAGTGGAAGTGACTTCTGGCATCCAAGAGCAGAGTTCTTCCCATTGACAGAGAAGTGCTCTTTTCTTCTTTATCATGTACAATGTACCCTGGGAGAAGGACTTCCAGTTCCTAGACAAAGATTTGAGGGTAGGAAGAAAGGAAACGTTTTGTCTTGTTAGATTCCTTATTATATCAATATCAGTCACAGCAACTGTAAAAGCTGGAGGCAGTCTGAGAATAGCTGCCATTCTTAAACCAGGAGTTTATTATTCTGACAATTATAATGATTTCTGTCTTTATCTAGTAGGGGTGTTTATAGACAAATTGTACTGGAAACAATTTCTTCAGTCACTTTTTAAGATCTTATTATATGGTCTCAATTGTAGTAAGCAGTTTTGAGAAGTTGAATACATTAGTTATCCTTGTTCTCAGGTTACTGGGTACATATAATTTGCCACTGTTATTTTTCTTGCTAAGAAGACAGGCTATGCAAACATGTAGTGATGTTAGACCATGAAAGCACATATTTATGTGCAGAAAACAGGATGTACGGTGCTAAGAACAGAATCCCCTTTAAATGTCAGAGTTCCATTAAAGACAAAAGAGGAACTGACTCTGGGGAAAAGTATCATGGTTCTCAGAGAATAGAAACTACTTTGAGTTTATACTGTTCATTAAACAATACAATTAAAAATAATCGGTACAGATTTTAAATGATGATTAAAAATTCAGATGATTTTTCTTATTTAGACTATAAAGGGTAACAGAGAAAAATATAAATATGGAAAAATTGGAGGTTGGAACCTCACCTGAAATCGGCTGCTGAGTGAGAGATGAGCCTGGTTGGCCCAGGAAAATCATCCTTATGGCTCAGCTGAGGAGTTCCCGAAGGGCTCTCTGAACTTAGAAATAAAAGTAAATTTACAACTCAAGATCAACAGCAATTCTTCTTCAAGTCTCAAGTGTCATTTCTTCAGGAAGGTCTCACCTGACCTACCTGCATGATTAACCTCATTTGAATTTTCTTTTATTATTATTAAGGACATAGGATTGAACTAAAAAAATCTCAATGAGTCCACAGCACTTTGTAGTCACTGGTCAGTAGGAAGACCCTCCTCTCCTCCCTTGTCTCCATTATTACTCTCTCCTCTCCAGAGATATTCATTCTTAGTGTGTCTGGTATGTCTTGAACATGAGGGAGGCTTTTAAAAATATGTAGTCTTATTTTTCTGCATATATTTAAAGTTTTTAAAATGTGTCTTTGAATCACATTGTTTCTTTTCTCCCTAAACACTATACTTTTGAGCTCACTGATGTCAAAAGCCTCCTCTCAGATCTGTGTGGTCTGACATAATGTGGCAGGAATGGGACTTCCCAGAGGGGGAGGCTGTTTCATGGTCTCCCTCCTTTTTTTTCCCCCCTAGAAGATTTTGTGATTCAGGCAAAGGCCGACTGTTACTTTACCAATGGGACAGAGAAGGTGCAGTTTGTGGTCAGATTCATCTTCAACCTGGAGGAGTATGCACGTTTTGACAGTGATCTCGGAGTGTTTGTGGCATTGACAGAGCTGGGGCTGCCTGATGCTGAGCAGTGGAACAATCGGCCTGATATACTGGAGAGGAGCAGAGCATCTGTGGATATGCTCTGTAGACACAACTACAATTTGGGGGCCCCGTTCACTGTGGGGAGAAAAGGTGAGGAGAAAGGTGGGTCTAGTGGGGTTCAGGAGTCTGTTCCATGAGAACCTGTCCACAGTGCTTCTTCCTTATGACAGGTAAATTTCTGCTTCAGGATAAATGGGTTACAGGTCAGAAAGTGTGTGAATATGTTCTGTCCCCAGCTAGATGTGAGTCACTCGTTATCCTCACAGCTCAGGTCACTGTGATCTTGGTCCCAGACCTCCTAGGTTCTCAGGGTCTTTCAGGACTAGCATACTCTCAATAGAAGGGGTGATTGTAGGAGGATCTGATAAGATCTACATACTCTTCAGGGGGCATTGAAATAACCTATTTCTTAGTCTTTGAGGGATGCAATATCTCTACACTTGTATTTTTCACTTGGGTGATCTGGGATAGAGATTGGGGTAGTGATAGTCCCTAAAGAAGTTGCTGCTCTGGCTTGGCTGGTCTCATTTTTCTCTCCCTCCCTAGTGCAACCAGAGGTGACAGTGTACCCAGAGAAGACCCCATTCCTGCATCAGCACAACCTGCTGCTCTGCTCTGTGACAGGCTTCTATCCAGGGGACATAAAGATCAGGTGGTTCTGGAATGGACAGGAGGAGAGAGCTGGTGTTATGTCCACTGGTCTTATTAGGAACGGAGACTGGACCTTTCAGACCATGGTGATGCTGGAAGTGACTCCTTCACCTGGAGATGTTTACAGCTGCCTTGTTGAGCACCCCAGTCTGCCCGGCCCCGTTTCTGTGGAGTGGAGTGAGTAGTTTCTTGTACTCTCTGGGCCTGACTCAGGATCAAACATTTACAGGCTGGGTGTCTCTTCCCCATTCATCTTGGTCACAACACAATTCTTCCCCTTGATCTGGGAGGGTCACAAAAATCAGAGTCTTTGCTTTAGGATGGGAGAAAATAGGACAGCTATTCATCTTCATGTCTTCCAAGAAATAAGGAGGTTTAATCACCTCATTATTTGCTTCCCCCTCTGGGAACTACTCTCCTTCATGGAATATAAGAATCAATAAAAAGTGGGAGGCAACTCTGTAGTTGCAGACTTTGACCTTGGAGTGCCACTTCTAAATATTTTTCTTCTCTAAATAGCATTGGTGTCCAGTACAGACTTTGGAATTTTAAGAAGGTGCACCAACTACTGGGTGCTACTCACTAACTTTAAACTTGTTTTCTGCAGGAGCTCAGCATGAATATTCTTGGAAAAAGATACTCAGTGGAGTTGGAGCCTTCCTACTTGGGCTAACCTTCCTTCTGGTGGGGATCATCATCCATCTCAGGGCTCGAAAAGGTAATGAGCCTCTGAAACCTTGCCACCTGCCCTGTGACTTCCCTGGTTTCTGACTTTCCCTACATCAAGATCTGAGGCAGGGAAGACTGTACTTCACAGGGGTCACTAGGATCCCTGAAGCCAGAAACAACCCTAGGGTGAGCAGACACAAGTTTTGACAGTGCAGGCCATTTCCCATTCCTCAGAATAATCAAATTTGGTCCTAAATGGATCATTTCACTGTCTCTTTCCAGGATCTGTGGAGACTCAGTCTGGTGATAAGGTAATAGCTTTTCTTCCTTGTCTCTGGGTGGCATCTTCAGACAGTGCATTGGCTAGAGGGTGTCAACGGGGTAAGGGAGGCAGAGGGTGGCCCCGGCTGGTGGTATGTCTCCTGAGTTCCTGGAATGGGGGGTGGGGTTGCTTCATGAGACCTTCATCACTGTTTCCGCAGATCTCAAGAGCTATTCTACAGAAGCCATACTTAGGTCAAAGCTTCTCTCCTGAAACCTGAAGTAGTGCTGTGGCTTAGGAAAGGACATTGGAGAGGTCACTGTTCTGGGAATGACTTTGTTCCATGATTCTTGGAATCTTGAATGGATTTTGGAGTTTTGTGCTGTGAGATCATACATCCTCCAACCTCTGTCCTTCCTCTCATTGTGTGCTTTATTAGTTCCCATTCCAAACACATGGTTCAGAAATTTCCAGAAGACCTAACTCTTTCCAGTCCCAAACTATGCTTTTCTAGAGCCCAGCCCTAACCCCCACAATACCTAAATCTATCTTTCAACTGCAGTCTCCACTGTCTTCAGAAGACAGATGCTCAGTTGCTGTTTCCATTTACTATTTAAAAAAAACAATTATTGCAAAGTAAAACAGAGATACAGATAACCACACAAAATATATGATTTAATGGATTAAGGCAGAACCCCTATAGTCACCATTTAGGTCAAGAAACAGCACTTTTCTAGTCACTACAAAAGTTTTCATGTGTCTCAGGACAATCAAGCCCCTTTCTTCCCATTTATGATGCCCTCTTTCTTGTAGTTATTTATAGCCTATTCACCCAAGTGTGATTCTTGCACACCACACTTAGTTATCTTTTATGTCTCCTAGATCTCAGGTTTCTCCCCCATCCCCTTCTTTTCATTATGATTAATTCAGGAAAAGCTCCAGTCACTTGACCTGAAGTGTTTCCCACACCCTGGATTTTGGTGCCTGCATAAACATGGTGCAGTTTAACATGCCCCTTTGCCCTCTGTAATTTTTTTACCAATTAGCATCTGGTGCAGAGGTGGGATTAGATTCTGGTTTGATAATTTTGGAAAGCCTATTGGTGGCTGTGTAATCTTTCACCAAAAGACATGTAATTCTACTTGCATAAGAAGAGTTTTATGATGTTAGCAACCATTGATACTAATTGCCTAGTTCTGTTAATATATTTGGGATTGCAACTTGGTGATTTTTCTAGTTTTGTAATCCCTTCTTTGTTTATTCACTGTATACTATTTGTTATTTTCACTGCATTATTTGCATTGTGGGTGCAAAATCTATAGTGGGTAATACTGTTGGTGCCTTAGCTCAGTTGAAGGACTGATACCAAGCTCTATAGGTAAGTCTTGTATTCTTCACTGCCATGCACTTTCAAACAACAAATGCCAGTTTTGCTTAAGAATGGTCTTGATGAAGCAATAACAATCATTCATTTTTGCTAAATTTTGAACCTCAAGTATGTATTTTTAAAGTCAGATTGACAAAATAGGGAGCTTTCCTGTTGCATACAGATGGAAAGGTGCTGCGCCCCTCCCCTGACTCAGGCAATGGCAAGGCCCTACTGAGGTGGATGGCGCAAGGCGTCCATCCTCTGGAGGAGCGCAGTATGTTTCTGGGAATGGGCTGATTTGTTTTTGTATTCCTTTAATAAGTATAGTTGTGATTTCTCATATGACCATTAAGTATGAAGGAAAAATCATGACTTTCCCAATTAATGCAACTACTTCTAAAGCATAGATCTGTTTGCTCTAAATGCAATGATTCAGCTGTGGAGTGTAAATTGTTAATGTCTAATGAAAAACTCCCTGTATTCCTGTCAAGGAAGTTTTTGAGAAATTAAATTAAAATCTAGAGAAGATAGATTAGTGCTTAGGACTGGGCAACTTGTTCTTGTTCCTGTGCACAATGGTTTGTGCTCTTACTTTTGTTTGATTAAAAGTAATAACAAATCAACCACTTGCCGTAACCATGGCACCGGTTCCAGTCAGTAAGTCAAGAAACAATAGTCAAGGTATAGGCCAATAGTTTGGGACATTTGTAACTATTATTAAAAGTTAACTAAGCAGAAACAGCTCAAAACAAAACGCGAACTGAAAGTACAAATGCTTGCTTATGCATAAGCCAAAATACATTCTTCTATTCTAATTGTAACTACGTAATATTTTTGTTTCTTTGAATAATGATTACTGTTTTGTAACCACAAAGTACTGT
The DNA here is from genome assembly GCF_045843805.1 of Urocitellus parryii. Classification (NCBI taxonomy): domain Eukaryota; kingdom Metazoa; phylum Chordata; class Mammalia; order Rodentia; family Sciuridae; genus Urocitellus; species Urocitellus parryii. Next base: position 117,106,325 of record NC_135538.1, read on the forward strand.
AAGCCTGCCAAAATGAAAAGTATATATGATCAACTTCACAAGTAAAGATTGGGATCAACACCTTCACTTTGGTGTCTGTGTTGTTTCTCCACCCCTCTTTCGCCGACTCCTCACCATCCGTTCGTCTCCTGAGACCCCCTGTTGGAGCTGGTCTCCGACAGAAAGGCAGTTGTATCATGCTTGAGTTGTGAGTGGAATTAGCCCCCTCACCATTTAATGGATCATCACTTTTCCTTGAAAGAATAATTGAGAAACAGTGTGGTTATTTAGATTTGGGCATTTGGTATAAGTTTTCTCAAAATCAAGCAAATAGGCCTATTACCTGGAGGAAAATTTCATTGACAATAAAAATTATATTTTCAAGAGGAAATTAAAAAAATATAAAAAACTTGTTTGCCACATTTCTTCTTCTAAATATCTCCCTGATGTTATTGGTGGTGATTTGAACATACATGGTTTTGAAAGCATTGTTTAATGAAATGTGTTAACATTTTAAAGATCTGTATAACTCTATGAATCAATAATTTCCAAATAATCAATGCATAATGTGGCAAAGTGGAAGGATACATGATCCATTCAAAGTGTAAGATAGACCAATTAATTTTTAACACAACAGAATATGATAAGTTCATTGATAAGTTTTCGGATTCTATTTTGTAACTAACCTGTAAAATTCTGCTGCTTGCTGAGTTTTAATGTTGTAGAAGACTATCCATAATATCTGAAAAGCTATTAAAATTTTTCCTCTTTCTAACTACATTTCAGAGTATAGCCAAATTTTCTTCATGTACTTCAACCAAAACAATGATTGTTACAGTTTGAACAGAGAAGAATACGTAGCCAAGTTATCATTACTAAGTCTCACAGAGGAGAGTTTAAAAATGTAAAATAATTTCTTATATTTCAGTGTTATTCTGTGCTGGAAAATATAGCTATTTTCCATAAAAATATGTTATTTATGTGACATGTAATGCATTTATTTCTGCTATTTAAAAAGACACACAAAACAAATATTAGTGTTGCTTGACATAACCCATATAAATGGAAGTCCGTTTCTTCTTCTAAAAATTTTTAATCAACATATAGAAATTGTACACATTTTATGGAGTGAGGTTTCAATGCATGTAGACATTATGTGATATTTAAATCAGGATAAACATATCTGCTTCCTGAAACATTTATTATTTCTTGGTGGTGAAAGCATTAAAATTCTTTTTGATAGTTTTTTTTAAACATATAGTACAATTATTATTTATAGGCACCCTACTGTGAAATAGAACACCAGATGATATTTTTCTTTTCTATCATTTAGTTCCCATTGATCAACATTTACCCATCTCTCCCCACCCCCTTATTCTCTGCAGCCTCTGGTAACCACTCTTGTCCTATGAAATTTGACTTTTTTTAGGTTAAACATGAGTGAAATCACATAATACTTGTTTCACTTAACATAATGATCATCAGTTCTATGTGTTGTCAAAAATGACAGGATTTCATCTTTTTTCTGGATAAATAGTATTCCACTCTGTACCAGAGTTCTTTTAGCATTCTCAATTTTTAAGGGATTGTGATACCAAAAAGTTTGTGAATTACTGACATAGTCATTGTGTTGTTTGGAACTCTTTATTTAGTAGGTTCTTCAAGAAGTTGCCGAGAAGTGTATGAAACTCTCTGTTTGCAATTCTGGAGTTGTATGTTTCTCCATGTAATTCTGTGTTTTTTGCCTCATGTATTTCTGAGTGCTGACTTCCTGTTGACTCTTTTATCCTCATGAAGCGTTCTTCTTTATCTCTAACAATACATTTTATTTTGAAATGTGTTTTTTCCTGATAGCACCGTGGCCACCCAGCCTGCTTAGGCTTACTGTTGGTATGGAGTATCTTTTCCCATGAATTGACTTTCACTTCAGTATTTATACTGCAAATGCATATCTTGCCAATAGCACATCTCTGCCACTCAACCTATCAGCCTTTTAATTGGAGGGGTGACTCATAAGGCTTATTGTGGCTGTTAACATCAAAGGTTTGGGGCCTACCCGTTACTTTTCCTGTTTCTTGTTCTCTGGAACCTCCTTTTCTGCCCGATGACTTATCAAAAACCATAGAACAAGAAGAAAGGGAGGCAATGCCTTCAAGTCTCAGAGTAAAACATAGCCAATCCATTAGAGTATATCTGTCTCATATGTGAGCTTTTGGGGGCACTTCACATCCAAATCAAACAAATAGTAATCTGTACTATATGAAACGGTAAAGGAATTCTTTAGTTTGACAGCAAACAACACCAGTGGAAAACTCAGACTCCTAGAAAAAGTAAGAGCATCAGAACTGGCAAATGTCTGGCTCAATGTGAAAGACTATATTTCTTTCTCTCTCTCTGATCCCTTCTTCTTCTTCTTCTTCTTTTTTTTTTTTTTTGTACTGGGATTGAACCCAAGGACACTTAACCACTGAACCACATCACCATCCATTTTATATTCTATTCTGAAACAGTGTCTCACTAAGTTGCTTAGGGCCTGGCTAAATTGCTGAGACTGGCTTTGAACTTCAATCCTCCTGCCTCAGCCTCCTTAGGCTGGACTTGCAGGTGAGCTCCACCACACCTGGCTCTCTTTGACCTTTTACACTTACTTAATAAATACAAATAGAGCTTTCTCTTGGGGATTTTGAACTAAAAATCCCTCAATTGCATAGTTGTTCCCTGTACATTTCTTACTTAGTGATTTGTTAAAATCACTCCTAAATGGAGCAGCTTGAAATTACCAGGGTTTATGATCTTGCCACTTTCCTATGGGGAATGTTCAAGAACAGAACTTGAAGGCTGATGGGCAGGGAAGGAAGGACCTCATCCACAGCTCATTCCTGTAGCTCGTGGCCACAGCCCTCAGTTCCTGGCCATGGAGGACTCTCTTTAGGTGACTGTCCAGTGGAAGATGACTTAGCCAGGAGTGAATGATCCAAGAGAGAGCAGAACAAGCAGGAAAACCCTGTGTCTTTTTGTCTGTGGCTGCACACCATCGATTCTGCTTTGTCTCATCACTGGAGTGAATTGAAGAAGTCAGCCACATTCATGAGGAGGGGAACTAGGTTCTCTTCTTGAGTATCAAGGAACTTGTGATCAGTTGAAAACCACCAAAGTCACCCTTCTGACCACAGATCATTCATATTCCTTCCACGTGTACAGTAAACTGCTTTCCACTCAAGACTTCCAAAAGTCTCATTTCCTCTTCTAACCAGTGTCAACTCCAGAGTCTCATCATCTGAATCAGGTCCAGGTACAGATGAGCTCCTTGAATGAACTGAGGTCAGTGCAGCTCTCCACATGCAGTTCAAGAAAGCTCACCCTGTGGACCAAAGAGAAGAGTTGTCTGCATCCTGACATCTCGACTGTGACCCGCACAGATGAGACAAACTGGGTGCAATATAAAGCTAAGAGGAAGATGGTGGAAAATCACAAAACATGGGGGAAAGAACGGCTCTCCTTCAACTTTATGGTCGAGCTTCCACGCTGGAAAGAGAGAGCAAGCAAGCCTGCATTTCCTTTATTTATACAAAGGGGGCTTCAAAAGATATCATGGAATGTTCTTTTGCCAAATAAGGTAGAGGGTGGGCTGTTCAAATCCAATGGGTAACGTCTGATTCCAGAGCTACTAAGCAGCCTCTATAGCTGAGTGAAGACTGAGGTCACGTGCTGGGCGTAAAACACCACAAAATGATTGCAAGGCCAGACCAAAATTTCCTTAGCTTCATAACTGAGTAGAGGCTATGCCAATAGCTCAGGGATGGCCTCCCACACTGACAAACTTAGTATACAATGGTGACGCATAGATCCTCATCTCAGGATGGCCTGGCTCCTTTTGATATGAGGAGAAGGCTCCAGGGACTCAGAAACAGGCAAAACCTGCAAAATTTCTTTGGGCCACAATGACTCCTAAGAAGGTAAAACCTGTGAAATTTCTGTCTTTCTTTCTAATGCACTTTTAAAACCTGTCCTGTCCCAGGGCTTTTCTGACATGGAAATGTTGAAACAATTATATTTCATCCATCTTCCTTCCAAGCTGGCTTGGAATAAAACCTGCCTGTTTTCCTATTGCTAAGGTTTAGATATGAGGTGTCCCCCAATATGTCTTGTGTGAGGCAATAAAAGAACATTCATAGGTGAAACGATACAATTATGAGAGTTGTAACCTAATAAGTGGATTGATCCACTGAGAGGAATTAACTGAGTGGTAACTGTAGGCAAGTAGGATGTAGGTAGAGGAGGAAGGTCACTGAGGGTGTCTGCATTTGGGGTATATATTTTATCCCTGGTGAGGGCAGTTCTCTATCTATCTATCTATCTATCTATCTATCTATCTATCTATCTATCTATCTATCTATCTATCTCTGCTTTCTGATTACCATGACCTGAGCTGATTTTCCCCTCCACACCCTTCTGCCCTGAGGTTCTGTCTCTCCTCAGGCCCAGAGCAATGGAGTTGGCTGTCCAGGCTCTGAGATCTCTGAAACCCAAAAACACAAATAAACTTTTCCTCCTTTATGTTGTTCTTGTCACTTCTTTTGGTCACTGTGACTCAAAGCTGACTAAAACACTTTCCAATTTTCAATCAGACTCTTTGAGGGGCACTCCCTCCCTGAATTGGAATGTATTCTTCTGCCGAAGGAGGAAGCTAAGGGCCAGATACCCCACCCAGGGAGTCTCCACAGAAGACGGTAGCAGAGATGCCCACTCAGGCCTGTCGAGCTGCAGGATCCCTAAGTCTCTATAGGTATATTTCCTGCCTGTGTCATTTCCTTGCCTCTTCTTTAAAAATTAGGCTTATTTTCAGGGATTTTGGAGATGAAACTTTTGAAACAAGTTTTTTTCTTTTTCCATCCTCCTTCAAAACTGGCTTGAATAAAACCCTTTTTTCTACCAATTTGTTTTCAAATGTTCTGGAGCAGAGAGTATTATGGCCTGGCTTCCTTTCTCCCAGGCAGTGTTATAAGTGCCCAATAACAATTGAGTCCTAATCTCTTCTTCCCAAAGTGGGATATCATGCTGCTTGGTAGCAATCTAACCTTTTTTGTGTGAGTTCATGATGTAAAGGTAAAATTTCTAAGCTGATTCTAAGCTGCAAGAGTCTGAGTTAAAGTGTAAAAGACTGGGCATTGTAAAGTTTCTAAATTGAAAGGCTTGGGCTAAAAAAAAAAAAAAATAATAGACCAGGTATTGTTAAATTCCTCTGCTACCCCAGGAACCTGTAATCTCTGTAGCTGTTAGGACAATACCTTAACTGCCCAGTAAATATTTCCATTGATTCCCTGGTTGTTTATTAGCTAAGGGCTCCAAATAGCTCAGTACCTAAGCATCCAGGCCACAAAACCAATCAGTTTAAATGTGTACCCCGCTTAGGAATGACCAATCACCCCTGCCCAGAATCATGTATGATTTGTTCTGATGTATGCAAAGCCCCCCACCCTCTCCAAAAAGTGTACTTAAGCTCTGCTTGACCTCGGCTCTGGGCTCTGGGCTGCTCTCCTTTCTTGAGTGGGCACAGAGCCCCAGAATGCTGGTTCAATAAACTTCCCCCTGCTTATTGCATGAGGCTGGTCTCTTGTGTGGTCTCTCCCTCCGACGCTCCGCCGGACCCTTACATTGATCTGGAAATATTAATATATATATAGAGAGAGAGAAGGAGGAGAAGCAGAAGGAGAAGGAGGAGGAGAGAAAGGAAGATCTCTTTTACTCATAAGGTGCCAGTTTTATTGGTTTTGGGGTGCACCCCACCCTTCCCTTCCCTTCTCTTCCTTTTATTTCTTCCCTTCCCTCCTCTCCACTCTTTTGACCATATTTAGCCTCAATTATCTCTTAAATACTCTATCTCCAAACACAGTTACACTGGGATTAGAACTTCAACAAGTAAATTTTCGTGGGCTCAGGCGGGGGGGAGGGGGTTGTACAAACACCGGGGACTCCCCCAGGCCCTTGTTGTATGCAGAATACATTTATGTATTCAATACCTCCCAAATCTTGACTCAAACCTGCATCATTTTTAATGTTTTATGTCCATATTCTCCTCTAAATGTTATTTAAATTAGATATGGTCAGACAGACACATGGTACAATTCATCTTGAAGTAAACATCTCTCCAGCTGTGACCCTGTGAAACCAGACACCACCAGGGCTCAGCTGGGCACCCTGACTCCCAGGCTCCAGGCAGCAACAGCCTGGCCTGTGGAAACCACAGTGGGTCTCCCTCTGCCCCCCGCTTTAAAAATTTTTTTTTTTGTAGCTGTAGATGGACAGCATACCTTTATTTTATTTTATTTACCTTTATTTTATTCGGTTATTTTTATGTGGTGCCAGGAATTGAACCCAGTGCCTCACACATGCTAGAAAGCGCTCTACCACTGAGCCACAACCCCAGCCCTGGATCTCCCCTCTGAATCCTAGTTGGAGGCAGTCTTGTCCCCAGGCCTGTGCACTCTGATGGAGTTGTAGTCTGTGGTGGGGATAGCAGCCCCGATTTTCTACTGTAATGGAAATTCTCTTAACTAATTCCCTTTAAAATTTTCACTATATTTTATTAGTGGTTACTCTAGAATTTTCTAAGAAATTACTTCAGATTTATATTAAGTTTGCAAGATATGGAAATTCTTTTTTAGTGTATTTATTTAATTTATTATACATGACAGAAGAATGTATTTCAATTCATAGTACACATATAGAGCACAATTTCTCATTTCTGTGGTTGTACAAAGTAGAGTCACACCATTTGTGTCTTCATACATGTACTTAATGATGTTCATCTCATTCCACCATCTTTCCTACACCCATGTCCCTCCCTTCCCTCCCTCAACTTTATCCTCTTCAAAGTTCCTCCACTCCTCCCATGCTCCCCCCAACCCTCATTATGGATCAGCATCCACATGTTAGAGACAACATTTGGCCTTTAATTTTTTGGGAGTGGCTAACTACACTTAGCATGATATTCTCCAACTCCATCCATTTACCTGCAAATGTCATGATTTTATTCTTTTTTAATGCTGAGTAATATTTCATTGTGTATGTATGCCACATTTTCTTTGTCCATTCATTTACTGAAGGGCATCTACGTTGGTTCCACAGTTTAGCTATTGTGAATTATGCTGGTATAAACATTGATGTGGCTGTCTAGCTGCAGGATCACTAAATCTCTATATGTATCCGTGTAGTATGCTGTTTTTAGGTCCTTTGGGTATAGTACAAGAAGAGGAATAGCTGGGTCAAATGGTGGTTCCATACCCATTTTTCCAAGGAATCTCCATACAGCTTTCCAGATTGGTTGCACCAATTTACAGTTCCACCAGCAATGTATGAGTGTGCCTTTCCCACCACATCCTTGCCAACACTAATTGTTGTTTGTATTCTTAATAGCTGCCATTCTGACTGGAGTGAGATGAAACCTTAGAGTAGTTTTGATTTGCATTTCTCTAATTGCTAGAGATGATGAACATTTTTTTCATATATTTGTCTGTCCAGTTCCTTGGACCATTTATTGATTGGGTTATTTTATTTTATTTTTTTTGGTGTTAAGATTTTTGAGTTCTTTGAATATCCTGGAGATTAGTGCTCTATCTGATGTGCGTGTGGTAAAAATTTGCTCCCACTCTATAGGCTCTCTCTTCACTTTACTGAGTGTTTCTTTTGGTGAGAAGAAGCTTGTAGTTTGAATCTATCCCATTTATTAGTTCTTGATTTTATTTCTTGTGCTATAGGAGTCTTGTTAAGGAAGTCGGGGCCTAATCTGACATGATGGAGATTTGGGCCTACTTTTTCTTCTAATAGGGTGCAGTGTTCTGGACTTATTCCAAGGTCCTTGATCCACTTTGATCTAAGTTTTGTGCATGGTGAAAGATAGGGGCTTACTTTCATTTTGCTGCATGTGGATTTTCAGTTTTCTTAGCACCACTTGTTGAAGAGGATATCTTTTCTCCAATATATGTTTTTTGGCACCTTTGTCTAGTATGAGATAACTGTATTTATGTGGTTTATCTCTGTGTCCTCTATTCTGTACCACTGGTCTACAAGTCTATTTTGGTGCCATTACCATGCTGTTTTTGTTACTATTGCTCTGTAGTGTAGTTTAAGGTCTGGTATAGCGATGTCACCTGCTTTGCTCTTCTTGCAAAGAATTACTTTAGCTATTCTGGGTCTCTTATTTTTCCAGATAAATTTCATGACTGCTTTTTCTATTTCTTTAGGGAATGTCATTGGAATTTTGATTGGAATTTCATTAAATCTGTATAGTGCTTTTGATAGTATGGTCATTTTGACAACATTAATTCTGCATATCCAAGAACAAGGGAGATCTTTTCATTTTCTTTTTCTCTTTTTCTTTCTTTTTTTTTTTAGTTGTTGATAGATCTTTATTTTATTTATGTATATGCAGTGCTGAGAATCGAACCCAGTGCCTCACACATGCCAGGCAAGTGTGCCGCTGCTGAGCCCCACCACCAGCCCCAGCCCCAGCCCCAGCTAGATCTTTTCATTTTCTCAGATCTTCTTTAATTTCTTTCTTTAGTTTTCTGTAGTTTTTGTTGTAGAGGTCTTTCACCTCTTTCATTCAGCTGATTCCCAAGAATTTTTTTTTGAGGCTATTGTAAATGAGGTAGTTTTCCTTTCAGAAGATTTGTCACTGATGTATAGAAATGCCTTTGATTTGTTGGTGTTGATTTTATATCCTGCTACTTTGCTGAATTTATTTACTAGTTCTAGAAGTTTTCTGGTCTTCTATGTACAGAATCATATATCAGCAAATAGTGCTAATTTGAGTTCTTCTTTTCCTATCCATATCCCTTAATTTCTCTCTTCTAATTGCTCTGGCCAGTGTTTCAAGAACTATGTAAAACAGAAGTGGTGAAAGTGGGTATTTCTATCTTGTTCCAGTTTTAGAGGGAATGCTTTCAATTTTTCTCCATTTAGAATGTGTTGGCCTGGGCCTAGTATAGATAGCTTTTACGAAGTTAGTTATGTTCCTCTTACCTCTAGTGTGTTGAATATGAAGTGTTGCTGTATTTTGTTGAATGCTTTTTCTGCATCTATTGAGATGATCATATGATTCTTATCTTTAAGTCTATTGATGTGGTGAGTTACATTTTTTGATTTCCGTATGTTGAACCAAGCTTGAATCCTTGGGATGAACCCCAGTTGATTGTTGTGCACTACCTTTTTAATATGTTTTTGAGTTTGATTTGCCAAAAATTTTTTGAGATTTTTTTTGAGAATTTTTGCATTATGTTCATTGGTCTGAAGTGTTATTTCTTTGATATGTCTTTGCCTGGTTTTGGAATCAAAGTGATATTGGCCTCATAGAATGAGTTTGGAAGTGCTTCCTCGTTTTCTATTTCATGAAATAATTTAAAGAGTATTGGTATTAGTTCTTTTTTAAAGGTCTTGTAGAGCTCAGCTGTGTATCCATCTGGTCCTGGGTTTTTCTTTGTTGGTAGGCTTCTGATGGCATCTTCTATTTCATTGCTTGAAATTGATCTGTTTTAATTGTACATATCATCCTGATTCAATTTGGGAAAATCATATGACTCTAGAAATTTGTACATGCTTTTGATATTTTCTACTTTATTGGAGTACAAGTTTTCAAAATAATTTCTAATTATCTTCTGTATTACTGTAGTGTCTGTTGTGATATTTCCTTTTTCATCACATATATTAGTAATTTGAGTTTTTTCTCTCCTTCTCTTTGTTATCATGGCTAAGAGTTTTTCAATTTTATTTATTTTTATCTAACTTTTTGTTTTGTCAATTTTAAAAAAATTGTTTCTTTTGTTTCAAGTTAATTGATTTCTGTTCTGATTTTAATTATTTCCTGTTTTCTGCTTTTGGTGTTGATTTGTTCTTCATTTTCTAGGGCTTTGAGATATAATGTTAGGTCATTTATTTGTTGACTTTTTCTTCTTTTAGAATTCATGAATTCCATGCAATAAACTTTCCTCTTATTACTGCCTTCATAATGTCCCAGATAATTTTATACATTATATCAGTGTTCTCATTTACCTCTAAGAAATTTTTAATCTCTTCCTTGATGTCTTTTTCAACCCACTGCTCATTCAGTAGCATATTATTTATTCTCCAGGTATTAGAGTAGCTTTTATTTTTTATTTTATCATTGATTTCTAACTTTCTTCCATTATTATCTGATAGAAATCAGGGTAGTATCTCTACTTATTTGTATTTGATTAGAGTTGCTTTGTGGAATATTATGTAGTCTATTTTAGAGAAGGATCCATGTGCTGTTGAGAAGAAAGTGTATTTGCTTGTTGAAGGATGAAATATTCTATATATGTCAGTTAAATCTAAGTCATTGATTGTATTATTGAGTTCTATAGTTTCTTTGTTCAGCTTTCATTTGGTAGATCTATCCAGTGGTGAAAGAGCTGTGTTAAAGTCACTCAGAGTTATTGTTTTGTTGTCTATTTGACTTTTGAACTTGAAAAGAGTTTGTTTGATGAACGCAGTTAATCCATTGTTTGGGGCATAGACATTTATAATTGTTATGTGTTGTTGGTGTATTGTTCCTTTGAATAGTATGAAGTGTCCTTCATTATCACTTTTGATTGAATTTAGCTTGAAGTCTACATTATTTGATATGAGGATGAAAACCTCTGCTTGCTTCCGCAGTCCATGTGAGTAGTATGATTTTTCCCAATCTCTCATCTTCAGTCTGTGGATGTCTTTTCTTATGTGTCTCTTGGAAGCAGTATATTTTTGGGTCTTTTAAAAAATCCAGTCTGCCAGCCTATATATTTTGATTGGTGAATTTAAGCCATTAATATTCAGTGTTATTATTGAGACATTATTTGTATTCCCAGCCATTTTTATTTATTTTTGGTATTTAACTTGACTTGATTTCTCCTCTGGTTATTTTTTCCTTTAGTGCAATACCTCCCTCTGCTGATTTTCATTTCCTCTTTATGGAATATTTTGCTGAGGATGTTCTGTAGTACAGGCTTTCTAGTTGTAAATTCTTTTAACTTTTGTTTATCATAGAAAGCTTGTATTTCATCATCAAATCTAAAGCTTAATTTTGCTGGATATAAGATTCTTGGTTGGCATCCATTTTCTTTCAGAGCTTGGTATATGTAATTCCATGACCTCCTGGCTTTGAGGGTCTTGGTTGAAAAATCTGCTGGGATATGAATGAGTCTCCTACTATATGTGATCTGATTCCTCTCCCTTGCGGCTTTTAAGATTCTATCCTTGGGGATGGAGTTGTGGCTCGATGGTAGCACTCTTGCCTAGCATGTATGAGGCACTGGGTTAGATCCTCAGCACCACATATAAATAAATAAGTAAATAAAATAAAGATCTGTCAATAACTAATAAAAATATTAAAAAAAGATTCTATCTTTATTCTGTATGCTAGGCATTTTCCTTATAATGTGCCTTGGTGTAGATCTGTTGTAATTTTGTACATTTGGTATCCTATAAGCCTCTTGTATTTGGTTTTCCAATTCATTCTTCATGTTTGAGAAATTTTCTGATATTATCTCATTGAAGAGATTGTGCATTCCTTTGTTTGAAACTTGTGCCTTCCTCTATCCCTATAACTCTTATATTTTGTCTTTTGATGCTATCCCATAATTCTTGGATGTTCTGATCATGGTTTCTTACCATCTTCACTGTGTGGTCAACTTTATTTTCCAGATTGTATACTTTGTCTTTATTTTCTGATGTTCTGTCTTCCAAGTGACCTAGTCTGGTGGTGATGCTTTCTATTGATTTTTTAACTTGGTTTGTTGTTTCCTTTATTTCAAGGATTTCTGATTGCTTTTTTTTTCCCAGAATCTCTATCTCTTTCTTGAAATAATCTTTTGCTACCTGTATTTGCTCCCTTATCTCTTTATTGGTGTCATCAATGGTTTGCTATCTTATTTCTTTGTTGGAGTGATCAAATTTTGCCTGTATTTGCTCATTTAGGTCATTCTTTAATTCACAGATTATTTTAATTATGAACATTCTGAACTCCTTTTCTGACATTTCATCAACTGTGCTGTCCGTAGGTTCTGTTTTTATAGTATCCTGGTTTGTTTGAGGCAGTGTCCTCCCTTGTTTTTTCATGTTGTCTATGTGTCTTCCTTTCTTGCAGTGTGGCTCTGAGGTTTTAGAGTTTCTACCTTATAGTCTTTTTTTTTAAAATTTATTTTTCAGTTTTCGGCGGACACAACATCTTTGTATGTGGTGCTGAGGATCGAACCTGGGCCGCAAGCATGCCAGGCAAGCGCGCTACAGCTTGAGCCACACCCCCAGCTCATACCCTATAGTCTTGTAGTTTCTGTGCAGATTATCTGTACTTCACCTTGGTGTTGGGCTTCCAGACCCTGCCAGTGTCCCTGGATGGATGCTACTGCAACTGTAGGTGGTGGTGGCGATAGTGGAGGTAACTCAAGATAGCAGTGGAGGTGCCCCAAGATGGATGCAACGTCTTTCAGAGATGAGGCTAAAGGGGTGGTCCTTACAATGGCTTTGGAATGCCTGCTCCAAGATGCAGCTGCTTCTAGATCCTTTCTGTAGTTGCCATGTAGAGGCTACTGCATGGGGAGGCTATGGATGGCTTCAGTATCCCAAGGTGGAAGTGGGTTAGGCCTGGGCTCCCAGATGTGTGTGTGTGGTAGACCTGGGCCTACCCTGGGCCCAGGCTCCACGAGGTCTGGGATGGTGGTCCTGGGCCTGGGCCTTAGCTCTGCCAGGTATCTGCCAGTGGCTGGACGGACCTGGCACAGCTCAGAGGAGGTGGATCTGGGCTGGTCTCAAGGATATAATTTTTTTGTTTCCTAGATTTAACAGAAAGCCAGAATGTCTCCTATTATACTTTCTACTCAAAGTACCTCTGAGGATCATTACCTCTGTGCTTGTTATGATTGAAGGCTCAGTATTCCCAAAGCCCATGTGCTAGAGGCTTGGTCCCTGGGTGGTGCTACAGGAAAATGGTGAAATCCTTGAGAGGAGGGGCCTAGTGGGAGGTGCTTAGAACACTGGGGTTGTGCCTTTGAAGGACATTGTTGGACCCTTGTCCCCTTCTTGTTCTCCTTCACTGGTGAGGAGTGAGTGGTTTTGCTCTGCCCAGTGCTCCCAGCAGGATGTGCTGCCTCACTACAGGAGTAAAGTGGCAGGGCCAATCATGGACTTCACTTTCCAAAACTGTGAGTCCTAATAAACCTTTCCTCTTTATAAGTGAATTACCTCAGGTATTTGGTTATATTAATGGAAATCTAACACAGCAGTGTACCTTGAGTCTAAAAAAAAAAAAAATCAAAGCTAAGATTTTTTCCAGTTTGGGCAAATGCCTTGTGATGAGAGCAACTTTTTTTCCATGAATTTCTGCCCACATTTATATTTTGAGTTAAAGAATTGTTATCTTCTCCACTTTTGGATACTTTTTCTGTTTTATGTCTTCTTTCTAGCTGATTTTAAGCGAAAAGGCAAACATAATATCATGTTACTAAAAATTTAATCACCAGGAACTGCTGATTCCTTCCTGCTGTTAATCTGACACCAGGGCAGAGGCTGGAACACTATTCTGTCTACAGCAACGCTACTCAAATGTGTACTAAGTGCCCTAGCACTGGACTGTGGAATGTTTGTTACCAACCTACAACAAGACCCATACAGAAAGCGAGAGTGAGCAAGGACACTTCTATCCACACTTTGTCCAAGACTGACACCAGTCAAGCAAAAAATGCATATTTACATCAAGCCCTTGGGTCTGCTGAGAGCACTTTGGTCATCAGCTGTTGGTATAGTAGTTTGAACACCTCAGCTCAACATCTCCACTGAGTGCCTGCAAAGTCCTGTCTTCACATATGCTCATGACAATCTTCCCTTCTTTATTGATATAACTCTTTAATTTCTGATTACAGTGTCACAAATTTTTGTTGTTCTCTTATGTGGGGAGTCACTCTGAATGATTTGCGCCTTCCATCCTGGAGCGGAAAGGCTTTGACCATCAATCACTACATAACATACTGAATATTGCCCTGGTCCTGGAAGTTTGAGACGTAGGCATGTTGCCCCATGGCCCCTTGGGTCAAATTACACTCACCTATCCTTTGTAACCCTGCCCCTTCTGGCCTTTTTGGATGAAACTTTCTAAGTATAAGGGTCCCCCTAATAAAAGCCCTCTTCTGAACGTGCTCACTCTCTCTCATCAGTCTCTTGTGACTTTCTCTTGCTCTCCCATTTGGGGAGCCTGAGGTTGAGAGTGGAGAAGCCATCCTGAAGCTTGTTTAAAGGTAAAGTGTGTGACTGTGTTTTATTTGGTGTCCCTGAAAATTCACAGGAGCAACCTTAAGTTCAGCTGCCCACACGGGTAGGGGGCAGCACTCTTTTTTTTTTTTTTTTTTTTTTTAAAGAGAGAGAGAGAGAGAGAGAGAGAGAGAGAGAGAGAGAGAGAGAGAGAATTTTTAATATTTATTTTTTAGTTCTCGGCGGACACAACATCTTTGTTGGTATGTGGTGCTGAGGATCGAACCCGGGCCGCACGCATGCCAGGCGAGCGCGCTACCGCTTGAGCCACATCCCCAGCCCAAGGGGCAGCACTCTTACTTCCTCTTTCTCATACTCTGGTAAAGTTCCTTAGGAAGTATTGTAAATTCCATCTTCAAAATGTGTGCAGCATCCAAACACTTCCACTATTTCCCCTGCTCATACACCAGTGGAAGTGACCAACGTCTCCAACATAGGACTGACTGTTTTCCTGCTGCCTTGCTAGTCCTCATCTCGATTCTGGTCTCAGGTCAGAAGTTAGCATGATGCTTTGAAAAGATGCACTGTGTCTGCCTTGCTCAAAATTGCCTCACTTGATGCAAGATTCTTTCCGTCTACCTCCAGATCTTGCGACTGGCCATGTTTCTCAGCTCCTCTCAGTGACTCTGCTCAGGACATCTCAGATCCTCACTCTCCTTGGAACACACACAGGATTCTGCTCTGGTGCATTTGCACTGCAGCTTCCTGTTGCTTAGAAAGTTCTTCTTCCAAACATCCTCATGACAAGTTCTTTTACATCTTTCAAATCTATTCTCAAAGGTCACCTTGCTAATAAGTGCCATGCTGAGAACCCTAGTAAAACAGCCAACTTCCCTTTCCCCACACACCCACTCTCACACCTGCCCTGCAACACTTACCACCTAACATGAACACTGTCCTCAGGTACTCTGCTGACAGTGTGTCTTCTTCTGCTTTCCTATAGAACACAGGCCTGTTTTCATTTCCCTGATGTATCCTAGGTGAAAACTGTGTGTCATCTACTCAGTACTCAACAAATGAGAGATGAATGAATGATCAGTGTCAACTCCTCCTTCTTTATTAAAAGAATTTCAGATCAAATGCTGCTGTGGCATCTGCAGTCAAGGGTTTCTCACACTGAGATCAGGGCCATTTGGGCTTTTCTTACAAATGCTGCCCTCCATCCCTCCACACCAGCCCTCCTGCTCTCCGCAGCTGCTAAGGACATTTTGATCTTCATGATCCTTACCTAATGGGTCATATTTTCCAACTAAACAGAAACCTCCGTTAGACTCTTTTATCAACCCAGGAATCTGTAATGGAGCAAGTTCTAGGATGAGTATTGTTAAGGACAGTGAAACTGCTCAGTTAGAGAAGATGGAAGCCTAAGAGGAATTTATCTAAGATGAGAAATCATGAGATCCTTCCTCTCTGCTGTTCCCATAATCTGGTTCCTTTAAAAATCCTGGAGGAATGATAGGAAATACAATCCAGGAAACTGCCCTGGGTCTTGTGGGTCAATGACAGAAAAAATGAACTTCTGCTGTCACCGCTGAGAGACACCCAGAGTAGAACAAGACCAGAACCCAAACTTACTAATAAGAACAGGGATAAATCTTTGTGAAAAGTGAGAAACAAAAAAAAGATGGGAGCAGAAGGTCAGACTCAGGTCTCGTCCTATGTTAACCCAGTGGCCTGATGCCCTCCCTGGCCATGTTCCTGGAGACAGGACCAGCCCTGGTGATGCTACCTGTCATCAGAGGTCCTGATGGGATGAGGTTCATCTGAATGGACAAGGACTAAGGAGCAGTAAAAATGATCCAGTTGAGAGTGACCACAAAGACCTAGGATGGACTGAGCACAGACTGGATGCCACCTTGTCCACTCTCAACTTCTTTCATCCTTCTCCTGTCCCCTCCTGCAACAGACTTAGCACAGCAAACACATGGATTCTGGAAGGTTTCTGGTTTTATTTTCTCTCAGAAATTTTAGGAATCCTCTTCTCATTTAATTAACCCATCAACATATACTGTGGCACAAATGTGAAACACAATCAATATCCACATTCTGTTTTCCAAAAGGGGAGGAAGACGCTGCAATTCAGAGCAACATAAAGCTAAATCAGGAATGAAGACATCCCAGCCCCACATCAGCTACATAGGAAAGTTGAATGAGGAAGAGAACATTGTGGGGAGGGGTCCTGGTGATCAAGGATGTGTTCCTCTCTCCATTGCCTCACATTATGATTGTAGGAACACAGACACAAAGACACAATCAGATGCCAGCTGCACAAAGAGTAGCCAGGAACTCTTGAAACTGCAGTAGAGAGCAGGAAGGGAACTGAAGAAATCCTGCACTGCTCAGTCCCACAGACGGCAGTATCTCACACTGTAAAAGAAAGTATTATGAACAGATTCAGATCACTCCTTGTAATGGAGACACTCTGAACAACCCATTAAACACTCAAAATTTCACAAATCCCTGAGAGAGTCCCTGTAACCCAGCAGTCTCCCCATTCCCCAACCCCTCTCCCTCTCCAGGACCTCCAGAATCTTACCTTTCTCAGCAGTGAGAGACACATCAGAGCCCTGGGCACTGTCATTACCTGAGCAGAACAAAAACAGAACCTGGTCAGAGCCCACAGGAGATGAGGGTAATGGAGGAATTATGAGATGGATCAGCTCCCCCATTGCTCCCCATTACACCGTCCATGGGCCTCAGGGATCAGTGTTCTTCATACTTACAGGCAGCTGGAGCATAGGGCCCTTTCTTTACTCCTGTGGGAAGAAAACATCTTGTGAGAGAGCAGCTTGAAAACAGGTCTTAGAGGCGCCCCCTAGTCCTGGACACTAGGGAAGTCTCCAGAACTGTGACTGCAGATGTAGGATCAGGAGACAAGAAGAATATAGATGCGTAAAGATGGAGCTTATTACTCTCCTGAGTTCTTCCTCAGCAGGAAGATTCCCCTCTGGCCTCTAAATGCTGGGAATCAGGTCCCATCACCACAAACATCAAGAGGATATATTTGTCCTTTAGTTTCTATGCACTTTACAAAAAGTAAACAGATTCCAGGTTGGGTAAGGACACGAGTAGATATTACTTCCCATGAACAAGGCAGGGCACACTTCTACCAACTACTTGAAACCACCAGTGGGTCAAAAATTCAGACCCTGCACTTTCCCTACCTGTGTTTTTCTTTCTCCAGAAGATAAAACTGACCACAGCTCCAGTGACAATAAGGACAATCACAGCAGCAACAATTCCCATGACAGGGATGGTGGCCTGAGAGGGTGGCTCTGGGAGAGGAAGGGAATTCAGGTGAGGGTCTCTGATCCCCAGCTCTCAGCCCTGACCCTGCTGAGGGTCTCCAGAAAGCCTCCTGCTTTCCTGACAACAGGCTCTGGGCCCTCATCCCTCCTTACCCCATCTCAGGGTGAGGGGCTCAGGCAGCCCCTCATGGTGCACATGGCAGGTGTATCTCTGCTCCTCTCCAGCAGGCACCACCACAGCTGCCCATTTCTGGAAGTTTCCATCCCCAGAAGGTCTGGTCTCCACAAGTTCCATGTCCTGGGTCTGGTCCTCTCCATCCCGCTGCCAAGTTAGGGTGATCTCCTTAGGGTAGAAGCCCAGGGCCCAGCATCTCAGAGTGACATCCCCGTCAGGGCTAGGGTGGTGAGTCACATGTGTCTTCGGGGGGTCTGAGGGAAAGAATAGGGAAATTCAGACATTTTGGCATTTCCTCATGGACCACTGAAGGGCTCACATGACCCTCCTGAGAATGGACAACATGATCCGGGTGGGGAGGAGCACAAAACCTAGACATAAACCAGAAGGCAGGATTCTCGCATAATGTATTCCTTGGAAAGTTCTAGAATCATATCGAGACAACCTAGTGTAAGAGGTTTCAGGTCTCTGAGAGGGACTTCAAACTCTGGTCTGGGTAGAGGCTGAGACAGGTGGAAAAGCTGGAGTCAGACCTCCCAGGACACTAGGCTGGAGTGGACCTGACAGTCTGTTCCTGATGCCAAGGCTGGTGACAGGGACCTGTGGTGGGGTATTCACTGTCTTTCCCACCGCCAGGGAGAGAGAGACGGGATCCCTCACTTGTCCTGAGAGACAGCGGCCTCAGTTCCTCTCTAGGGCAGCCCCTGGGGGTCCAGGCCCACTCCTCCCCCTGGACCAGGAGCAGGAGGTGTCTAGTGTGGGCGCCCTTCTCCTCCCTCCTGTGGGGAGCTGGAGGAGGGACCTCCAGGGGATCAGGCAGGTGAAGCCCCTCACACCTGTGCGCTGCAGCGTCTCCTTCCCGTTCTCCAGGTATCTGGTGAGCCACTCCACACACTCCCCCTCCAGGTAGGCCCTGTGGTGCTCCGCGGCACCCGCCGCCTCCCACTTCCTCTTGGTGATCTGAGCCGCCGTGTCCGCCGCGGTCCAGGAGCGCAGGTCGTCGTTCAGGGCGATGTAGTCCTTGCCGTCGTAGGCGTGCTGCTGGTACCCGCGGAGGAGGCGCCCGTCGGTCCCCACGTCGCAGCCATACATTATCTGGATGGAGTGAGAGCCTGTCCCCCCCCCCCCCCGTCAGCCGCGGCCCCGCCCCGCCCGCCCCGGGTTCTCCCTAAAGTGAAACCGAAACCGTCGCAGTCCCCGGGCGCTGTCTGGGTCGGGGTCCCCGCGGGTCCCAGCCTTGGGGTGGCCCTCGGCCCGGGGACCCTGACGACTCGGGGCCGTCCGTGAGGGACGGGAGGGGTCGCGGCCTCCGCCAGGCCCGGGTCACTCACCGTCCGCGCTCTGGTTGTAGTAGCCGCGCAGGGTGTCGAGGTTCTCTCGGTAAAACTGTGCGTCACCCTTGGCGATCCGTGTCTGCCGCTCCCAGTACTCGGGCCCCTCCTGCTCTATCCACGGCGCCCGCGGCTCCTCCCTGGGATTCTCGGCGTCGCTGTCGAAGCGCGAGAACTGCGAGTCGTCCACGTAGCCCACAGTGATGAAGCGGGGCTCCCCGCCGGGGCGGGACACGGAGGTGTAGAAATACCTCATGGAGTGGGAGCCTGGGGAAGGGAGCCGCTGAGACCCCGGGATCCTCTTCCAGGCGCCAGACCCGGGTCCCAGGTTGACGACGCCAGGAGGAGAGGAGCGAGGTCTAGAGAAGCTTAGGGGTCGGTGGGACGCGGGAGGGCAGGACTTAGGGGCGGGAGTGGAGGGTCAGGATGAACCGCACCAGAGTGGGGAGGGTCTGGGCCGGGGGCAGCGGGGACGCGGCTTCCCCTGATCCTGAGCGCTCACAGGACGGTCCCCTCGCTCCTCCCGCGCGAGAAGCCATTCCCTCCCCACCTGGCACTCACCCGCCCAGGTCTCGGTCAGGGCCAGGGCCCCTGACAGGAGCAGGAGCAGCGTTCGTGGGGCCATCATCCGCATCCTGCAGCTCTGTGGAGATCTGGGGCTTGGCCGGCGGATGGGGACTTTAAAACCTGAACAGCTGTGACGCTGATTGGCTTCTCTAGGAGCAAGACACGCAATGGGAGTGAGACCTGCGGCCGCGTCAGGAGTGTCCAGGCAGAAGGACCTGACACGGGTTGGGAGAAGAAGAAGTGAAACTCCAGAGAGAAAATCCCCAGTACTCAGTGTCCACACCCCAGGCACCGCTCCAGACCCTGAGAGCCACGCCCGGGACTGGGACTTTGCCCAGAACCCTACTCTGTACTGTCGTCCTTGGTCACACACACCCTCACCTTGATTCCTGCCTCAAGGTGTAGAATCAGCAGTTCTCAAATTTTTGGTTTCAGTATCTTTATTTGTTCTAGAAAGTAGTAATCAGAGGTAATCAAGTTTATATGCATTATGTCTATCAATATTTGCCACCTTAGAAATTAATTCCATTTAAGAGATATACTATTCCTTCTTAATATTAATAACTAATTGCATGTTAACAGAAACAGTAGTTTCAAAGAGAAATAACTGTTTTCCAAAATGAAAAGATTTAATAAAAAATGGATCATTTTATTTTTTAGAATTTTGAAAGTTCTTTTTGTCAATAGAGAATACTAGATATTCATATTTTCTGCATTTAACCTGTGATTTTGATTGAAACAAAAAATACAACCACACAAATATATAGGAGGAATGTTTTTAATAACATATCCAATATTCATCTTTGATACTACACTAAAATGACACAAGTGTTAGTTTCTTAAAGGTTCTTTGCCATGAGGATCCTGAAATATTATCATTGAATAGTTCATATTCTATTTCATTAACGTCTGTGGGTGTGTCTTCACATTGAATGGATCTTGTGCTGATGCATGATATTTCTTAGTCACGCATTGTTTGACCAAGTTATATAGACCTTCTAGTATTAACATATTTAAGTGAAATAATCAAGAGGTCATATGCTGATATCACCACAGATTTCACCAGAAAGTGTTGTAAGTACTTGGGAGTTTGTCAGATTAATAGTGGTAGATACAGGTTTGCCCAGATTCTCATTTTCTCTTGAGAACATGCATGTTATCATTGAATATATTGCTGTCTGTGGATTATCTCAAAGGGACAGGTTGAGGTCATTTTTTAGAATGTTGGCCAAATATTGAAGTGTAAGGAATACCTCCCCTGTCATTCATTCTTTGAAGCAGGAATGGTGTTCCATAAAATAGGGCTAGTCGTACAACTCACTAAATGGCTTTTGTTGACACAAACATCCTACTTTTGAATGTAGCAGATGTGTTTTATGTGCACTTCCCATTCTATCAAAAATAAATGTATTTATAAAATGAACTATGTAATGAAGATTTAATATAATTATTTAAAAAAAAATATATTTAAATTATAGGTAGACATAATATCTTTATTTACTTTTTTTCCCTTTTTTTATTGGTTGTTCACAACATTACAAAGCTCTTGACATATCATATTTCATACATTAGATTGAAGTGGGTTATGAACTCCCAATTTTACCCCAAATGCAGATTGCAGAATTATGTTGGTTACACATCCACAATTTTACATAATGCCCTATTAGTAATTGTTGTATTCTGCTACCTTTCCTATCCCCTACTATCCCCCCTCCCCTTCCTTCACATCTTCTCTCTCTACCCCATCTACTGTAATCATTTCTCTCCTTGTTTATTTTCCCATTCCCCTCACATCCTCTTATATGTAATTTTGTATAGCAATGAGGGTCTCCCTTCATTTCCATGCAATTTCCCTTTTCTCTCCCTTTCCCTCCCATCTCATGTCTCTGTTTAAAGTTAATCTTTTCTTCCTGCTCTTCCTCCCTACTCTGTTCATAGTTGCTCTCATTATATCAAAGAAGACATTTGGTATTTGTTTTTTAGGGATTGGCTAGCTTCACTAAGCATAATCTGCTCTAGTGCCATCCATTTCCCTGCAAATTCCATGATTTTGTCATTTTTTAGTGCTGCGTAATATTCCATGGTGTATAAATGCCACATTTTTTTTTTATCCATTCATCTACTGAAGGGCATCTGGGTTGGTTCCACAGTCTAGCTATTGGGAATTGTGCTGCTATGAACATCGATGTGGCAGTATCCCTGCAGCATGCTCTTTTTTTTTTTTTTTTTCAAAGAGAGAGTGAGAGAGAGGGGGACAGAGAGAGAGAGAATTTTTAATATTTATTTATTTTTTCTTAGTTCTCGGCGGACACATCTTTGTTTGTATGTGGTGCTGAGGATCGAACCCGGGCCGCACGCATGCCAGGCGAGCGCGCTACCGCTTGAGCCACATCCCCAGCCCCTGCAGCATGCTCTTTTAAGGTCTTCAGGGAATAGTCCCAGAAGGGCAATAGCAGGGTCAAATGGTGGTTCCATTCCCAGCTTTCCCAGGAATCTCCATACTGCTTTCCAAATTGGCTGCACCAATTTGCAGTCCCACCAGCAATGTACAAGTGTACCCTTTTCTCCACATCCTCGCCAGCACTTGTTGTTGTTTGACTTCCTAATGGCTGCCAATCTTACTGGAGTGAGATGGTATCTTAGGGTGGTTTTGATTTGCATTTCTCTGACTGCTAGCGATGGTGAGCATTTTTTCATGTACTTGTTGATTGATTGTATGTCCTCCTCTGAGAAGTGTCTATTCAGGTCCTTGGCCCATTTGTTGATTGGTTATTTGTTATCTTATTGTCTAATTTTTTGAGTTCTTTGTATACTCTGGATATTAGGCCTCTATCTGAAGTGTGAGGAGTAAAAATTTGTTCCCAGGATGTAGGCTCCCTATTTACCTCTCTTATTGTTTCTCTTGCTGAGAAAAAACTTTTTAGTTTAAGTAAGTCCCATTTGTTGATTCTTGTTATTAACTCTTGTGCTATGGGTGTCCTATTAAGGAATTTGGAGCCCGACCCCACAATATGTAGATCGGAGCTAACTTTTTCTTCTATCAGATGCAGAGTCTCTGATTTGATATCAAGCTCCTTGATCCATTTTGAGTTAACTTTTGTGCATGGCGAGAGAAAGGGATTCAGTTTCATTTTGTTGCATATGGATTTCCAGTTTTCCCAACACCATTTGTTGAAGATGCTATCCCTCCTCCATTGCATGCTTTTAGCCCCTTTATCAAATATAAGATAGTTGTAACTTTGTGGATTAGTCTCTATGTCCTCTATTCTATACCATTGGTCCACCCACCTGTTTTGGTACCAGTACCATGCTGTTTTTGTCACTATTGCTCTGTAATATAGTTTGAAATCTGGTATCGCTATACCTCCTGATTCACACTTCCTGCTTAGAATTGCTTTTGCTATTCTGGGTCTTTTATTTTTCCATATGAATTTCATGATTGCTTTATCTATTTCTACAAGAAATGCCGTTGGGATTTTGATTGGCATTGCATTAAACCTATAGAGAACTTTTGGTAATATCGCCATTTTGATAATCTTAGTTCTGCCTATCCATGAACAGGGTATATTTACTTATTTTTATATGGTGCTGAGGGTCAAACCCAGTATCTCACACATGTAAGGCAAGCACTGTACCACTGAGCCACAACCCCAGCCCAGAGTTAATGATTTTTAACACTTCACTCAGGACATGTCTAAGTGAACTGGCACATTTTCCCTTCTGCAGTTAAAAGGTGCTCACGAATACAATAACTATGATTACAATTTGGTACTATACCTTCCACTTTGCCAAGTTTTACTTTATTGTAAGTAATGTTTTAGTGATATTATAAAAATGTTTTTTGAAGATATAGGTCCTGTGCAATAGTCTGAACACCTCCAAGGGTTCCACAGATCACACTTTGAGAACTGCTGCTCTGAGTAAACTGTGGAGAGATCCCAACTGCTCCTATAACTTCTTTGCTTGATTCACTGCCACTACTCTCAGTAATTGCTAAAACATGTAAAAAGATATGGTATTTGTAAACAAGTAAAGGAATTATGTGCAATTATATGTAGAAAGAAAACAAAGAAGTTCTTAGAAATTAAAAACTGGTCACAGAAGTGAATAAGTCTGTAGATGACTTGAACAATTAAAAATAGTACCAGAAAAGAAGTTGTATAGCTAGAAAAATAGAGGTAAGGAAGACAGAAGAACTATAAGAGCACAAGGCATCAATAAAGGATTTTCAACAACTGAACAAGATGAATTCCAAAATAGAGAGTCAGGAATGATTTTAAAATCTCAAGAAAAATTCTCAGTGCTTACAGCCCCCCCCCCAATTACATTTGAACTGCCACAAAATAAAGGAAAACTGACCCACGCCAAGATGCATGACAATGAAATTTCAGAAATTAGGTAGAAAAAGGAAACCCTGAACATTTCCAGAGGCAGGAAAGACAGACAGCCTTGGAAGCTAGACAATGTTGAAGCCATATCAGGTGCATTCAAAGAAAAACTATTTTCAACACAGAATTTTGTACTAAGTTAAAGTTGGACTTAGAGCTGGGGTGTGCTAAGGACATTTCAGATGTTTAGGGTTTCAATATTTTTTTGCTCCATGTTCCTATAGGATGTGGCTAAATGAAGTGAGAAAAATGATGGAGAAAACCAAGGAAAGGGGACAGAAGGGATGAAGTTAATAGGGAGCCAGCACAAGAGAGGGAGGCCAAGTTCCCCCATGAGGTGAAGCAGATCCAGGGAGTCAGCCTTGCTCCATTGTGAAGGCATCCAGCCCAGGTGTGGCTTCACAGTCCAGCTCTAGGACAAGTGTCTTCACAAAGACCAAATTGGTGGAGTCCTAGTTATGCTTTAATGTACTGGTGGAGACTGTCTTAGTCTTTTGGCTGCTCTAACAGAACACCACACATTGAGGAAATTATAAAGAAGAGAGAGTGAGAGAGGGAGAGAGAGAGAGAGAGAGAGAGAGAGAGAGAGAGAGAGAATTTTTTTAATATTTATTTTTTAGTTCTCGGCGGACACAACATCTTTGTTGGTATGTGGTGCTGAGGATCGAACCCGGGCCGCACGCATGCCAGGCGAGCGCGCTACCGCTTGAGCCACATCCCCAGCCCCATTTTTTAGAATTTTTAAATTTTTTTTTTTAAGCTTTCGGTGGACAAAACGTTTTTGTTTGTATGTGGTGGTGAGGATCGAACCCCGGCCTCACGCATGCCAGGCGAGCGCACTACCACTTGAGCCACATCCCCAGCCCAGATGTTTTATTTTCTCACCATTATTATGTTTGGGAAGTCCAAGTTCATGGTACTGGCGAGGGCCCTCCTGCTATTTCCTTGTGTGATAGGAGGTGTAAAGGCAAAAGAGAGGGCAGGAGAGGTAGGAGGCATCAACCCATTTCCAAAATAACATACTGATTTATTTAGGAGAGCAAAACCCTCATACTTACCCACCTCCCATTAGGCCCCATCTCCCCACAGCACCACACTGAAGATCAAGATTCCAACACATGAACCTTGGAACACACATTCAAACCTTAGCACAGACCCTGGGAGAGAGTTTGGGAAAGTCTCAGTAATGAAAACAACAGAAACTAAGCAAATGAAGGAAGAACACTTTTATTAATTGCAGGGAAGTTAAAAAGTCAGTCCAAGGAAACAAAGTCATGAAAGCTACAAGCCTAGTTGTGAATAACATTTTTATAGTCAGTGAATGTAAAAATGGTGATCTAATGGAAATTATAAAATGTTGAGAGGACAGGGGTCTGTGAATGGAAGCTGTCCATTAAAAGTGCCACATGAAACTGGAAAACTAAGGAGGAGCCCTGTTAGCATTCTATTTAGGGACACAGCATCAGGCAAAAGAAGTAAAGCAGGCTAATTCCTGGGATCAGGAAATGGGGCTGCTTGGAAGACTGGGGTCATTTGTCTTTATAGAAAGCCTTGTAGAAGCATTTGACCTTTGAAATGCTGCTGTAATTCCACTAGAAAAAAAAATCAGTGATTAAAAAGACAACATGAGAGAAAGGACTCAGACATCACTTTATAAGGTGTATCAGAGAATTGGGGGCAGTATGGGAGGGAGATATAGGATAGATGGTGAATTTTTAAGGAGGAATTTTGTTTTCTATAGAGAGGTTAATAAATGAGCCACAGAGTGTGGAAGGTGATGATGCAGGGGAGGGAGGGCCAACCTTGTTCCCAAGTGCAGAGGTGGCCTCAGACAGCAAAGACCATCCACCATCACTGTGGGACAGTTTCAAATGTGGGGGCTGTAATGGGATTATGAGGCAGTTCTAACCTGAGTCCTACTTTTTTTCCAAGTGAAGAGAAAAAGTATTTCATCCTCTAGGAGTGAGGAGTGGGGATGTAGTAGTGGGGTATGAGAAGGAGGGAGAAAATGAGAAATTGCTTTCTGAGGGAGCCAAAGAGCCCACTGACCTGGAAAATGGAATATGAAGAGGACAATCAGGGGCCACTGAAGCCTGTGCTCATCACCTGAGGAAAGAGAGGGGGAGAAGAGAAACACGCAGCATTCAGGCTGCAGGAGGAAGGTGATGACAGACTAGAAGGACATGCAACACATTTTTCTGGTCTAGGGGTATGGATTATTTTAAACTCCTAATTTATTATGGTTAACATTTTATAATTTTTCTGTATCAAATATAGAGTCCTACTTCACCTAATGACAAGAAATGTGCTCTGTCTATGAAGCCAGTATCACCCTGATACCAAAGCAGATAAAGTCACATCAAGGAAACAAAACTATATATCAGTTTGCCTGGTGAACATAGATGTAAAAATGATTAATAAAATATTAGCAATTTACATTCAAAAACAATAAGAAGATTATAGAGCAAGTGGGTTCCACCCAGAGATGCAAGGTTGGCTCAATATATGAAAATCAGTAAACGTAATATATCACATAAATAGAATTAAAGACAGACATCACATAATCATCTCAGTCAATGTAGAAAAACCCTTAAACAAAATTCAGTACGTCTTCATGTTAAAAATACTGAAGAGGGGCTGGGGCTGTGGCTCAGTGGTAGAGTGCTTGCCTAGCTTGTATTCTCAGCACCACATACAAACAAACAAATAAATAAATAAAGGTCCATCAATAACTAAAAAACAAACAAACAAAAACGGAAGAAACTAGACATAGAAGGAATTTGTGTCCACATTGTGAGTGCTATATATGTCAAACACAAAGATAATACCATACTAAATGGGGAAAAACTGAAAATATTTTCTTTAAAAATAGAAATAAGACACAGAAGTTCACTCTCACCACTCCTATTCAATATAGTACTTGAAACTCTAACCAGAGCAATCAGGCAAGAGATGAATATTAAAGAGTTAAAAATAGAAAATAATTCAATGATCTCTATTTGCTGACTCTCTACACTTTTAGAGGTAATAACTTCATCAAAGTAGCAAGATACAAGATGAACAAACAAGGCCTGGGGTTGTAGCTCAGTGGTAGAGTGGTAGCCTTTAATGCATGAGGCCCTGGGTTCCGTCCCCAGCACCACAGAGAAATAAACAAATAAAAATAAATATATTGTGTCCATCTACAACTAAAAAATATTTTAAAAAATCAACAAAGGAAAGTCAAACTTTCCTGGACACCAATAATGATCCTGCTGAGAAAGAAATCAGGAAAATTCCATTCAAAATAGCCTCAAACAAATAAAGACCTGGGAATATATCTAAACAAGGAGGTGAGAGACATGTACAGTGAAAATTATAAAACACTGAACAAAGAAGATGAAAAGACCTCCCATGTTCTTAGATTGGCAGAATTAATATTGACAAAATGCCCATATTTCCAAAAGTCATGTACAGATTCTCTGCAATCCCCATCAGAATACCAATGATGTTCTCAAAGGAAAAACAGTTCTAAATTTCACATGGAAGAAGAGAAGACTCAGAGTAGCCAAAGTAATTGTGTGCTACTAATCAGAGCAATGCTGGAAGCATCAAAATACCTAATCTCAAATTACAGTGCACAACTGTCCTAACAAAACCAGCTTGGTATTAGCATAAAAACATACAGGAAGGCCAGTGGAATAGAATAGAAGGTATAGAGACTGACCTAGAGAGACCCAGTCATCTGATCCTTGACAAAGGTGCCAAAAAGACAAATTGGAGAAAACATAGCTTTTAAACAAATGGTACCTGGCAAACTGGAAATCTATATGCAGAGGAATGAAACTGGATCCCTATCGCTCACCCTCACAAAAATCAACTGAAAGCAGACCAAAGACCTAGGAATTAGACAGAAGCATTGCAACTGCTAGAAAACAGGCCAACACTCCAACAATGTTGGCTCAGGCATCAGCTTCCTTAATAATACTCCTACAGCTCAAGAAATAAAACCAGGGGTCAATAAGTGAACATCAAATCAAAAAAATTTCTGTACAGCAAAGGAAACAATTAAGAGCATGAAGATAGAGCCTGCAGAATTGGAGAAAACCTTTGACAGATACTCTCTGACAAGGGATTAATATCCAGAATGTATAAAAACTCAAAACACTTGCCAGAAGAAAAGCAAGTAACTCAACCAATAAATAAACAAAAGAACTAAACAGACATTTCTCAAAAGAAGAAATGCAAATGGATTTCATATATACATATATATGTGTATATATAAATCAAAACTACTCTGAGATTTCATCTCTCACTACTGTTAGAAGAACAATTATGAAGAGCATAAATAGATGCTGGAGAGGATGTGGGTATATGTGTACACTTCAAACATTGTTGGTGGGACTGCAAATTAATACAACCACTTTGAAAATCAGTATGGAAATACCTCAAAAAGCTAGAAATGACTCCACTATGTGACCCCGCTATCTTACCCCTTGATATTTGTCCAAAAGAACCAAAATCAGCATACTCTATTAAGATATGCATAGCAATGTTTACAGCAGTGCAGTGTTCACAACAGCCATGTTATAGAACTGGCCTCAGTGTGTGTCAACAGATGAATGGACATAATATGTGCTATCTGTACACAGTGGAGTTTTACCCTGCCATAAAGAAGAATGAAATAATGTGGTGTGTTAATAAATTGATAGAACTGGAGAACATCATGCCAAATGAAAAAAAAAAAAAAAAAACAAAACAGACTCAGAAAGTCAAGGAGCAGAAGTTTTCTTTCATATGTAGAAACTGGAGAGGAACAAAAGAAAACAGGATAAAGAGGAATCTCATTAAAATAGAAGTTGAACAAATCAAGTACAAAGGGGGATTGAGAGAAAGAGGGGGGAGGATAAGGGAAGTTCTGGAGAATGAAATCTACCAAGTTATGCGTGGTCCATGTGCAGGTACACCACAATGAATCCTGCTTCCATATGTAAGTATAATGCACTGACTTAATTACAAAAGACAGAAGAGAGACCCTTAGAGTAGAGCAAGAGAGGATCAGGGAGAGGGAGGAGGAGAGGGAAAAGCAATACAGTGAGGAATGAGACTGATCAAGTTATGTGCATGTAAGGTTATGGCATAATGAATCTCACTGTTATGTATAATTTTAATGCACCAATAAAAAAAGAAAGAAACACGTTGTTAGGTAATTTCATCATGGTGCAAGCATCAGAGTATAACTTTCACCAACCTAGATGACATAGTCTATGACACACATAGACTTAGGGTAGAATCTGGATATGAACTGTCAATGGTGTCACAAGTGTAAGGGAGGTTAATGGTGTTTATTTTAAACAATAGGATTCATACCCAATCAGAAATAAGACAGATGTTCACTCCCACCACTCCTATTCAGTATAGTACTTGAAAGGTAAGAATATACAAAGTTAATCGTGGTGCTCCCCTCTCTCAACATCATCCCTTGTTCCTTAGGTCATCCACACAAAAACCATCACAGATAGCAATTTCTCACTTCTTTTGCCTAAAAAAAAATGTGCATCACTATTGTTATGTCAATAAAGGGCACAGACCGGGATACAATATTGTGTGTGATAATAGAAGCAAATGTGACTCCATTTTGTTTTATGACTTCATTCTGTAAAACAACCAGGCCAAGTGGAAGATCATGACTAGGGCAAGCTGTTCTTTTCCTTTTGCTATAGAAACCTTTATGAACACAGAACTACCTAATGGGGCTCTGTTTCTGTAACTGGGGTGACTGGGCTAACTGTGATTGTGTATAATTTTAATGCACCCTTCCCGCCGCTTGACTGAACTCTCCTGCTTCTGTAACCTGGCTTGCTTGCATTGGCTAGACCCCCGAACATCCCTTTTGTGGTTTTCAGACTTATAAGGAGTGCCTTTACAATTGTTCAGGACTGATTAGGGGAACAGCTTTATGTTCTGGTCAGCCGCCACTGGTGTGCTTCAATAAAGGCTTGATTTGATGATACGTGAGTGGTCTGGAAGTCAGTTTATGAAACCCTGGGACAAAGCTTTAACTATAACAGTGTTCCATGACTAAAACACTCAGGGTCTCTCCAGGTGAAGTGAGCTGCACAAAATAACCACACAGTGACAGAGAAATACCTTTTTCTTTGGGTCCTATGACAGCTCCTCTGACGTTAGGGGTCCATGGAAAGAGAGAGAGAAAGAGAGCATGTTTACCCTTTTTATTGAGAAGAAGCCATTCAAATGAGGAAGGGGTCAAGTTTCAGGGGGTTGAATCTAGCTTCGTGATGTCTGCTGTCAAGGTTGATGGACATCTAAGGAGGCTATGCCCATCTCATGAACTGTGTGGGGATCATGGCAGAGCAAGGGAAAAGACCAGAGCGAGGTCCACCCAAACAGAGGGGCAACATCAGTTCAGTCCACTCTGTGTGCTCAGTGCTCATAGTTCATACACACACAGCCCGTGGCTGGCTTGCCACATCTCCACATTCTCATCACTCAAGGCCAAGGGGCACTCGGTTCCTATGTGGCAGCTCCCAACAATACAGTATTTGTAAATGATATATCTAATAAGAGATTTGTATCTAGAATACAGAAAGAATCCCCTAAAAAGTAATCAAGAAGAAAACCCCTTTAAAAAAGAAAACCACATTTAAAATTTGGCAAAACAAATTACATTGTTATTTCATGTGCATGACCAAATACATAAAAGCAAATCTCATCATTATGTATAATTTTGCACAAACAAAAAATAGGAAAAAAATAGGTAAAAGTCTGAACAGACACTTCTCCAAGCAAGATTTACAGATGACAAATAAGTTCTTGAAAAGATGGACACTGTGAATAGTTATCAGGGAAATGCAAACTGAAACAACAATATATCATTACCCACATATTAATGTGGCTAAAATTTTAAAAACCCAGTAATACCACATGCTGATGTAGACACACAGCAACAGAAACCCTCATACTTGCTGGCAGGGATATAAAATGTTACAACCACAATGGGAGATATTGGATATTTTCTTGTAGATCTAAACAACTTCCACAGACTGCAGCATGGAACAGGAGGAACTAAAGAAGTTACCAGGGAGAATTCTGGGTAGCTCTACTTTGGCCAGGTGAAGAAGGTTCACACATCAGGGATGAGTCAAGAGAGCAGTGCATGCCCTAGACATGCTGTGTTAAGTGACATTTCATCTCTGTGTTCTCCCCCAACCCACAGCCCAGTCAACCAAACTCAAATCAAGGATCATTGTGCAATATTCCTGAGCAGCACTCCTCAAAAATATGAATGTCATAAAAAATAAGAAAGAAAGAAAGAAACCTGAGAAAGTGTCATGCCAGAGAAGCCTTAAGGAGAATGATTGCAACTAAATGTACAAATGTATCCTGGAATGGAAAAGGGTCATTAATAAAAGCTAATGACATCCAAATGAGCATGCTGCTGAGAAATAGTTTATCAATATTGCTTTAATAGTGCGACATATGCATGATCATAGTTAAGATGTTAACAGAGAAAAAGTACGTGATCTACAGGCACTCTGTTAACCTTTATCTTTTTCTCAATCTAAAAATATTTTATTTATTTTGGTGGTATAGGTATTACACCCCAGGGGCTCTTTACCACTGATTTACATTGCCAGTCCTTTTCCTTTTGTTTTGATAACTTGTTAACTTCCTCAGGTTGGGCTCGAACTTGGAATCCTCCCACTTCAGCCTCCTGTGTAGCTGTCATTACAGGCATGCACCACCATGCCTCGCTAAAGTCTATGTTTAAAAGGAACAGTTTGTAGAAAGAAAATTCATATGCTCTTCTTTCAGTTTTCCAGGTGATTATCCAGAAACTGGAGAAAGGGCTTTGAGGGGGAAGATCTGAGAAGTCGGCAGGATTCCTTGTAGGAACGTCCTCTAACTCTTGTGCCTTTAAAAACAACTCAGAAGCATCTTCATCTCCCCCTCAATGCACCCTCTCTAGATCTGCCATCTCTGCCCTAGTCCTTCCACTGCCTGGTCCTCCCCAGAGCTTCTCAGGCAGCCTCGCAGGGCAGCGCAGCGGCGCCCCCGTGTGGCCACGTGGCTGAGCACGGAAGACCTGAACTTCCGTTTCTTGTACTCATTTCTGAGTCCTGGGTCTCCCTAGGCTTGCGGCAACTGTACAGGGCTGTGCGCACAAGTTGGCGCTTTCATCCCGTGTCAGGTTTGGGATTCCAACTGTTACTCAAAATACAAGATGAAATATGTTTCCTCCCAGTTGATGGACAGTGACTCTTGTCCCAGGGAGCCTCCAGGTCTCCATGCCATAAAGGCAGGTTCCCAGGTTATGGATGAACCTCCTGAACAAAATGCATGTCCTCAATTTCCTGAATGGAGCCTTGGACCATTGAATCCCTGAGACTTGTTCTTACTGTTGTTCCCAGATTCAAGGGTCCCCTTTACTGGGCCAGATTTTCCAACCCTAGTGTTAGGTGGTAATTAATAATGAACAGTGGAATACAAAACAATAAAGTAGAAGGGTCATGTGGTTTTCTTTAAATTGCCTTTAATACTAATGAACAGCCAGAGTGGGGGTACACACCTGTAATCCCAGCAACAAGGGGAGGCAGGAGAATGGAAAGTTCAAAGCCAGCTTCAGCAACTTATGGAAGCCCTAAGCAACTTTGTGAGACCTTGTCTCAAAGTAAAAACTAAAAAATGGGCTGAGGATGTGGCTCAATGGTTAAGCGCCCCTAGGTTTAATGTCTGGTAACAAAACCAAAACCAAAACAAAAACTGAATATATAAATGAGTAACTCATAAGAAAAAAAATAGGTGTACTAACCCTGAGAATAAACAGGGGGAAGCAAAGGGAACAAATTAAGAAATAAATCCAGATGAAAGATCTATGGAGCAACTCCTGACAGTCTAGTGAGATCACTGTAAAGTTAGGATTTATAGCCACAGGATTCTCAATGTATATCAGAAGGGACTTTAGTAGCACAGGTGCACTAAGGTACAGTTTGCCTGGGTAGGGACCCTATCTCCTATATTAACATAGAATTGACTTGTGCATGAAGCCCCCCTGAATGGTATGGTCACCATGACAGTTACCAGAAGGACCAACTAGGATAAAACACTACCCTGCTCAGATTAATGAAGATTGCAGAAGGTGGACCCCTGTTCTCCTGGCAAACATCAAACCTAATGTGTTTGGAAGTAGTATCAAGTTTCCTTTGTGTTCTCTGCTGGGAGATGGCACACTCTCTCCCTTGAGGGCGTTCTTTGCTTGAGCCTCACTTTCACTTATAGTAAAATTCTCTTGTTGGCTTTTCATATGTGACTACAAATTTTCTTTCACAGGGCACAAGAACCAAGGCCCAGAGCTTCAGCTCCCCATTTACCTCTGACACTGATGGGGCAGGAGTGAGAGGAGCCCCTGGAGTGTTGGCCTAAGTTGAAGAGGTGAACAAGGGGAGGAAATAGGTTCACAAAGGGAATGGAGGCCGAAGAGGAGAGAGGGAGGAATCAGATCAGAAAAAGCTCTGGGAAGGGTCAACCTACTGAACACCTGTGGGGCAGGGGATGGGTGTGTTTGGGGAGAGGTTCAGGGTCTTCTGGCTGGGGTGCTGAAGGAGGGCTCCATTTTTTTACTAGGCTGGTCATTACACAGGTATTAGCTGTCCATCATCAGTAGGCCACTGTATGTTTTGGACAGTCTTCTGTGTTACATGCATAGAGTAATTCAAACACACACAGGGAAGGAATGGGAAAAGAAGCAGATGCAAGAGGATAATTGACTAAGGGGATCCCCCTCTTCCAGAGCCACACTCACTAATGCTGGGGTGCAGGCAGAATCAAGGAGAGGAGGGAAGAGAAGGCCTTTGCCTCACAGTGAAGTGCCCAGCTCTCGTCCCTGATTCTCAGGTTCTCAGGGTCCCACTTATTATTCTCCAATGTCATGGTCTTTTCTAAGCCCACCCTAGTCATCGTGCAACAAGCCTTAGCTACCTGGATGTCTTGGTTTGGTAGGAGCTGCTGCAGGAACAGGGGGCTATGGGCTGGCAGTTGGCTACACAGCTGGCAGCCATGGAGACAGAGGGTCAAGAGTAGGTGTGGCAGTAGCTGAAGACCACAGGGGGCTACTGCAAGACCTGTGAAGAGTAGGAGCCAAGGCGTCCACCCAGCATCTCCCCTGGATGCTGAGGTGGTCACTCTCTACTTCTCTAGACCTTCAAGTTCAGGTGTCCAACTACCATCCTTCTAGATGTCAAGCGTGGACCCTTCTCCAAGACACCAGATCAGGCACCCTCTTGGAGCCTGGAGGGCCATCTCTCCACAACCCCAAGAGTCCAGGACACAAACATCCTGCCTCTTCTTTTTTGGGACCAAAGCAGAAGTCCTGTTGCTACATTCCTCAAGCCTAACACCTTATCCTCACCATTTCTCCAAATTAATGGTCCTGTGGTTTTGAGTTTATTTTGATCCCTGCCATGTGCCACCAGAGTTTGGGGGTTTTGTTCTGGGGGAGGCTCCTGAGGGATCCACAGTCTGCAACTGGGGCAGGACTGTGAGACAGGCAGCAGCAGTGAATTCTTGAGCTTAGGCTGCTGGGTCATCCTGTACCTGGTTAGGATCCCCCTCCTGAATCCAGGAGGCTGTCAATACAATAAAGGGTCAGAACTCCTCCCTGGTCATGAACTTCATGTATGTCCAGAGTGTGGAGGGTGCTGTAGGGCTGCTGATTGAGGGGTTCCAGTTGGGAATAAAGTAGTAAGTAGCCCCTGTCATGCACACATGCACAAAGAGGACCCCCAGGAACATCCAGGAAAACTACCTGCCTTTCCTGGGCTCCAAGGAGATCTTGTCCTTGGATTTACTGATTCCTTAAAAAGTGTTTATCTGTTCTGTTCCTGGCTCTTACAATACATTAAACCAAAGT
Source organism: Urocitellus parryii (assembly GCF_045843805.1). Classification (NCBI taxonomy): domain Eukaryota; kingdom Metazoa; phylum Chordata; class Mammalia; order Rodentia; family Sciuridae; genus Urocitellus; species Urocitellus parryii. Next base: position 117,141,220 of record NC_135538.1, read on the forward strand.
CAGGCAAAATCCACTCTCCTCAAGGAGCTAACCTTCAGGTGGGGTTAATAAATAATGAGGTGACTGCAGGAAAAGGAGCATCAGAAAGTAGAGTGACTTAGAGAAAAGGAACAAAATAGTGATAAGGGAGATGGTTGTAATTATTTTAATTATTGTCCTCATAGTGGGGTTTCCTGAGAGGTGACATTTGGTCACCGCCTGCACATTCTGGGCTGTACTGAGCACCAACAGGACGCAGCAGGAATGGGAGTGGGCCCTCCCAGGACAAAGGGAAGGCAACGTGGCACAATCAGTATTTTTGTGTGCATGTGCAACACTGGTACAGCTCACTAGTAACTCTATAGAATACTCTAGAATGTTTGTTACCATACGGGGAGACAAACAGGCTAACATGTGAAGGGGGAGCTAACAGAGGGCATATAAGGCAACTCTTCACTGTGCTCAGGGCTCAGCCTTTGGGTGCAAATCCCCTTGGCCAGTGCCAGCACTAATAAATGCTGCTTCCTGCTGAAAGTCTCAGTGTCCTGTCTCTCTGTGTAAGAATCCTATAGTGGGCAGACTTCAGGAAGGACTTCCTGACTGTGATTCTGGGCAGAATATTTTGGACCCCATGACAGCTTCTCTTTTGTGTTTCATGAAGTCTTCCTGAAGTCCTGAAGTTTGGGGAAACTGAAGTTCTTGGTATTTGGAGGAAGGTTGGGAGAGGAGGGAGCAAGCTGAGGAGGGGTTCACACCCAGCTCCATCTCTGTGGTCTTCTCTTGCCTACAGAGTTTTTTTTAATTGTTCTTTCTAGTTATACATGACAATAGTCTATTTTGACATAATATACATATGTGAGGTATAACTTCCCATTTTTGTGGTTATACATGATGTGAAGTTACCCTGGTTTGTAGTCATATAAGAATGTAGAAAAGTAATGTCCCATTCATTCTACTGTCTTTCCTATTCCCATGCCCCCTCCGTTCCCTTCATCCCCCTTTGTCTAATCCAATGAACTGCTCCCCGCTTCCACGTATTGTGAGTTAGCATCCGCATATCCTAGAGAACATTCAGCCTTTGGATTTTGGAAATTGGCTAATTTTACCTATCATGATAGTCTCCAGTTCCACCTGCTTACCAGCAAATGCCATAATTTAATTCTTATTTATGGCTGGGTAGTATTCCATTGTGTGTATGTACCACATTTTCTTTATCCATCCATCTGTTGAAGGGCACTTAGGTTGATTCCATAGCTTAGCTCTTGTGAATTGAACTGCTATAAACATTGATGTGGCTATGTCACTATAGTTTGCTGGTTTTAAGTCCTTTGGGTATAGACCGAGGAGTGAGATGACTGTATCAAATGGTGGTTTCATTCCAAGTTTTCTGAGGAGATTCCATACAGCTTTCCAGAGTGGTCGCACCAATTTGCAATCCTATTAGCAATATATGAGTGTAACTTCTCCCCCACATCCTTACCAACATTTCTTGTTTGTTGTATTCTTGTTAATTGCCATTCTGACTGGAGTGAGATGAAATCTCAGTGTAGTTTTAATTTGCATTTCTCTAACTGCTAGAGATGTTGAACATTTTTTCATATATTTTTGACTAATTGTATTTCTTCTTCTGTTCAGATCCTTTGCCCATTTATTGATTAGGGTATTTGGTTATTTAGTGTTAAGCTTTTTTAGTTCTTTGTAAATCCTGGAAATTAATGCCCTATCTGAGGTACAGGTGGTAAAGATTTTCTCCCATTCTATAGGCTCTCTCTTCACATTCTTGATTATTTCCTTTACTGGGAAAAAGCTTTTTAGTTTGATACCATCCCATTTATTAATTCCAGATTTTCTTCTTGTACTTTAGGAGTCTTGTTTGAGGAAGTCAGTTCCTAGTCTGACATGGTGAAGAGTTTGGCTTACTTTTTCTTCTAATAGGTGCAAGGTCTATGGTCTAATGCCAGGTCCTTGATCCACTTTGAGTTTCTGAAGGGTGAGAGATAGGGGCCTAATGTCATTTTGCTACATATGGATTTCCAATTTCCCCAGATCATTTGTTGAAGATTGCCTACTGAGTTTGAGGTGTAATTGAATCTTACATGATCAGAAAATGCCCGTTTGGAGTGGGAGGATAGTTACCACCTGGCAGGATATAAAATAGAGGTCTTTCTACCCTAAGATTCTCCAAACAGCAACATTGAGAATGGCTAAGTATGAGAACAAGGCAAAATATCTCATAAACACTTTTTTTTTTTGGTTTCAAGTAGAAATTATATTTTGAATGTATTAAGTTTAATAAAATAATAATTTCATCTATTCCTTTCTCTTTTAAAATGTACTAGCAAACTTAAGATTGCATCTAGGGCTCATAGGTGTGGTTCAAATTATAGTTTTATTGGATAGCTCTGTTTTAGGAGCTTAATAATTGTATCTTCTATGTTCAGGTCTGTGATTCATTTCAAATGGTTTTTGTACATGGTGTTGTTTTTCTCCTTGGGTCTCAGTGTTCACCTCTGTTTGTTAAAAGTATGATCCTCTCCCTTTGGGTTCCTTGAGTCCCTTTCCATCAGCTTGGATGTACATTCCTAGTTGTGCATCTTTGTTCTCTCCTAGTGATGTAGACTATCCTGTGCCAGGCCTTTGTTTTATTACTTGAATGCAGAAGTAAATCTTGAAATTAGTGTGCATCTTCAAAGTGAAAAATATCTTGACAAAATTCAGTCTTTTTTTACTTGCATACTGATTATAGACTTCAGTTTGTTAGTTTCTAAAAAATAGGCTTCTTGATTTCAATTGGAAATACATTGGATTGGTAGATCAATTTTGAGAGAACTGATATCTTGTCAATATTAGCTATTCAATTCCTTGATTATAGTATTTTTATTTAGTTTTTATTTGTTTTCTCTTGAGGATGGCTTATAGATTTTAGTGTACAGTGTTGCTGTTATGGTTTAAATATTAGATGTTCCCCAAAAGCTCACATGTGAGACAATACAAGAAGGTTTATAGGTGAAATAATTGGATTATGAGAGTCTTAATCTAAAAATGAATTAATCCTGATAGGGATTAACCAGATGGTAACGGTAGACCGGTAGGGTGTGGCTGGCAGAGATGGGTCCCTGGAGGTGTGTGTTTGGGGTATATATTTTATCTTTGTTAAGTAGTGCGTTCTCTCTCTCTCTCTCTCTCTCTCTCTCTCTCTCTCTCTCTCTCTCTCTCTCTCCCTCCCTCTCTCTCTCCTTCCTGATGTCCTGAGCCAATTCCTCTATTGCACTCTTTGCTGCTGGATTTCTCTTCTTGGGACTAAAAGGCTCAGGGGTCACTCCAGTTTAAACTGGGCTAACTGGGCTGCATGAAATAACCACACAAGTGACACAAATACCTTTCTCTTTGGGGCTGCTGTGATGGCTCCTCTGACCTTAAAGGTCCGCAGGAAGAGAGAGAGCAAGAGCAGGTGATGACCCCTTTTATTGAGGAGAAGCTATTCAAATGAGGCAAGGGGTCAGGTTTCAGGGGGCTGAGTCTATCTTCATGATGTCCACTGTCAGCAGATTGACACCTGGGTAGGCCACACCCAAGGGCACAGTAAGAGAAAGGGACACATACAAGGCACTTCCATGGAAGATTCTATCCTAAACAGGGCAAGGGGTTATATTACAAAGGAACAGGTGAGCATAGCTTCACCCATGGGGCTGTAGCAAGACACACCCATGCACAAGACACCAACTCTTGCACCCAAGAAGGGTGGGGAAAACTCTGCCACATTTCTGCAACTGAGTGCCTCAGCACCCAGCCAAGGAGTGTAAGGTTGGTCTCCCACACTCTGCCATGATGTGCTGCCTCACCTCATGGAATGGAGTCAGCCCTCTATGGTCTGAGATCTTTGAAACTGTGAGCTGCCAAATAAACTTTTCTTCCTGTGATATTGATCTTGTCAGATCCTTTAGGGAGCAGTGAAAAAACTGATTAAAACAATTACCTAGTTTTTAAGAATGAGTACCTAAATATTTTATTTCAATGTTATTATAAATGGAATTTAGGGTTTTCCCCCCAAATATTACAATGCCAGGGCATGCCAATACAATTGACTTCAGACCTTGCCGTGTTCTAAATTCATTTATTAGTTTGAGGAACTTTCTTTGCTTTAGGATTTTCTATGTATACAATCATGTCATCTGCAAATTAAGACACTTCATCATTTATAAATTGAAACATAGTCTTTTCATTCTATATTCCTTTTATTTCTATCTCTTGTCTTAAGATTCTGGCTGAGATGTTGAGTTACAATGTGTAGTAGAAGAGGTGGGAGTCGACACACTGGACCATGAGTTATGGTTTAGATCCTGGATGTCCCCCAAAGGCCCAATATGCCAAAGGCTTGGTGACAGTCTAATGGATGAAACCTTTAATAGTGGGATCCCATGTAAAGAGGCTAGTTTATTAGTGGTGTGCCCTTGGAGAAGTGACTGAGACTTCGGTCCCCTCCTCTTTCTCTTTGTTTCCTGGCATCATGAGGTGAAGGGGCCTCCTGCCACATGCTCATGCTGAGGTACTGTGCCCCCACAGACCCAAAGCAATGGGGCCAAGTAACCAGGCACGGATACCTCTGAAACAGTGATCCAGAATAAACCTGTCCTCGTTTAAGTTGATTGACCTCAGGTGTTTTTTCACAGGAACACAAATCTGACTAACACCATATCTTAAATAAAGATAACATCATATCTTAAATAAAAAGGACTTTCATTACAAAGTTCATTGTTAGCTGTAGATTTTTTAGAGATGCCCTTTATCTGAAGAAGCTGCCTTTTACTCCTGATTTGCTAAGAAATTTGATCAAGAATAGGTTTTGAATTTGTATAATGCCTTTTCTTCAAGGAGATGGTCCTGTGGTTATTCTCCACAGTTATTCTCCATAGTTATAAATACTATGGTAAATTAGTATTGATATTAAATGTTCATCAAAATTTATAGTCTAGGATAAACTAATTTCATCATGAAGTTTAAATTTGATTTGCTGATATTTTATGGATTCATGAGAAATGTTAGTCCAAAGTTTTCTACTTTTTTATGTGAACAATATAAAATTCAAATAAATGTATACATGTATGCAACTATCATCACAGTACAATTATGGAATAATTCCATTACCCTAAGAAATTCCTCATGCTCATTGCCATGTCCCCACTTTCACAGTTAGGTAAACACAAATCTTCATTTGAATTCTATAGATTTGTATCACTTGACATTTCATATAAATGGACACATAGTCTGTGGTCTATTCTGTTTGGCTTCTTTTACTTAGCATATAGTGTGTGTGTGTGTGTGTGTGTGTGTGTGTGTGTGCGCGCGCATGCACGCACATGCACATGCATGCATGCTCACACATACATGCACAGTGCTGGGGGTTGAACCCAGGGTCTTGCACAATGCTAGGCAAGCACTCTACCACTGAGCTACATCCAACCCTACCTTAATTTATTGAGGTTTATACATATCTCAGTATTTCATTCCTTTTTATTGCTGAATATTATTCTATAGTATGGATATACCACATGGGATTTGTATCTAATTACCAGTTGATGTGCTACTACAAATTTCTACTATGAATTTCATTTTGCTAAAAAGTATGGAGCCATTTAGGTTATCTATGACTTCTAGTGTGTATGCAGATTCATAAGAGCATTTCAGAGGATATTTCCTAGAAAAAGAAATATGATACCAATGTTTCATTATATGTGATTATATATTACTATGTAATTCTAAGTTATTAGATACATGTTTTCCACACCAAATCTGTCCATTGACTTTATTTCTGCGTTATTCCTCCCTGTGTGGTGAACCAGGACCACTATCAGTACCACTGTCACAACAAGTGTAACTCCAACACATGACTTCTTCTGCTTAATGTAACCAAATTTCTGGGTCTGAGACACTCTGATTGTCTAATATTGAAATTTAATGAAATCCTTCTTTCACCAATCTCACTGAAGAGCAGTATTCCTGCTGTCTGAATCCCAATCACAGAGCAATGAGGAATGCAGCCTTCCTCTAATCCACCATCTTGACCATCCCATAGATGACTCTTTGCTGAGTCACCCCCATGTCTCTCAGGGGAACACCAGCAACCCCCTCCACACTCCCCACCAGAGGAACTAGCTCGCCAGCCCCTTTCTTCTCAAACGTCCTGAGTCCTCAGCGTATTTGTTGTGGGACCTTCACAACTGCCTCAGTTTTGTGATGGTCTTTTGCCCTGTAATATTTGGGGTTCTCCACCTGCTTCTCATTGGTTACCCCAATTCTTTTCTGGCCACTTTCTCTGTTTAGCCTTTTTTGAACCTCTATATTCCACCCCAGATTCTTGGTGACTAGAGGAAAAGTCTTCTTCTTATTTTTTTAAACTTTATTTAGTTATTTTTATGTGGTGCTGAAGATCAAACCCAGTGCCTCATACGTGTGAGACAAGTGCTCTACCACTGACTCACAACCACAGCCCAAGAGGAAAAATCTTGAGATAATTGATGGGTTTTGGCTAGAGAACACTCTGGTAAAAATCTAAAGATCTTTTTATTGAAGCTCAGATGCTGCAGCCCTTAGGCATAAGCGTTGAGGCCTTCACCTCAGCCTTTTAGGGGAAACATTAGAGAAGTTATCCAGCAGAGAACTGAAGAGGGTATTTTCTATTGTTTTTGGAAAGGTCTCACTTGAGTTATGTATATTTCCTTTCTTCCATCTTGACCACATTCATTAGTGTAGCTCGGTGACAGGGTTCTTGCTGAGCATGCCTGGCTTGCATCTCCAACATCTTTAAAAAATTCAGAAGCCTAGTCTTGCACTTGAGTCCTGTCTGCTGTGCAACTTCCCAGTCATTGCTCGGGGATGCAATGGTGCACTTCGGCCAACAGATGGCGATAGAGACCGAAGTTTAAGTGGTTTTTCTTCTGCTGAGGCGGAAATCCCCATGGAAACCCGACTATTCACCGGGGCTCTCCCCACGCAGCCTTGGCCTCTCTCTTCTTTCTCACATTACATCAATCTGCGAGGTTCTGACAGCGGCGACGGTGGGATATGGAAAACCAGGGACAGGAGAAGAGGTGATGGGCAGCTTTCCAGACCAGCCCCTGAAGCCCTCCTGCTTCCCGGGACCCAATTGTAGGGCGTCAGGCTGGAGGACAAGTGGGCGACCTGGGTCAGGAGGTGCATCCTGTAGATCTGGTCCTGCTAGAGCTGAGCTCCTCCCGGGAGAAATTCGGCTCCTGCACCCCGACCCCCGACATTTTCTCCACTAATGTATTATCATCACCTAGTGCAGTTCCACTGAACAAATATTTGTTGAATGAAAGAGCGAAGTAGAAAAATTGAGGCCATGCTCCTCTAAACTGTTTATCTGGGTTCCTTCAGGCACTTAGTGGCAGGGCCAGGTCTAGAGCTCAGGGTTTTTGATTTCCGGTTTGGTTCTCTTTCCACCAGTTTGTATACTCCCATCGTATTTCCATTTAGACTCTTTTAGTCCTAATTATTGAATGAAATACTTCATCCTCCCTTAGAGCATTTAGCGAGGAGAGAACTGCACAGGGTATTTTTTGTTTGTTTGTTTTGTTTTTTGGAAAGGTCTCACCTGAATTATATATTTTTCCTTTCCTCCATCTTGACCATATTCATTAGAGTCCTCTATCCTTTGCTGTCTTCTTCCCCAGATGAAGAATTCAGTTTTTACATTTTATCTGAATGTTTATCACCTGAAAGTTTATGTATATGTATGTGTGTGTGTGTGTCCGTGTCCTAAGGGTTTTCTTCTTCTTCTTTTTTCTTGCATTATAATTTGTCATAAAGGTGGGATTCATTGTGATATATTCATACGTGCATGTAACATAATTTGGTTGATTCCCTAAGGGTTTTCTTAACTCCTAGAGTATGAATCCTACCAATCTGAGGGACGACCATCATTTGTCTTCTCTGACAAAATATGTGTTGCATATTCTATAGGAAAAGGTGGGGTCGGAGTCAGAATTCTCCCTTTGTCTCTGGTTCAGGAAATGTTTCGAGCATGTGATTTGAGGAACAGAATGGGCACTACATAGAGGAAATTTGTTGATGGTGTGATACAGTTTGGGAGACATGAATGCTGTGGGGATCAGGACCTTGAAAGGGAAATGCATGGCGATTTTTTATTACTGATTTCTTTCCCCCTGGTTTACTTCTCTTCAATTTCTATTCTTGGGTACTGTCTCCTTGATATTGAGAATATAGCCTGGGGCAGTGGCACACACCTGTAATCCTAGAAATTTATGAAGCTGAGGCAAGAAGATCTCAAGTTTGAGGCCAGCCTCAGCAACTTAGTGAGATCTGCAGCAACTTAACAATACCTTGTCTCAAAAATAAATAGATAGATAAATAATAAATAATAAAAAGGAATGGGGATGTGGCTCAGTGATAAAGTGCCTCTGGGTTTAATCCCAGTAAAAAACAAACAGATAATTCCCCCCCTCCAAAACAAACAGAAAAAAATGGAGAAAAGGGGGGAAAACTAGAAAAAAATACATAATTTTCTTAGAAGAAACAACAACAAAAAACCCAGAAAATAAATGCTGTGAAAATTTCCATATTTCTTTATGACTTTTATGAACTATGACAGCCATGTTTTAGGATAGAGATATTTGATCAAATTACCATTAGAAAGAAATAGAAACTCCTAATGGGAGTTGCATGCCTTACATAATTTTTTCCTTTTTTTTTTTTTTTTGTTTTTTGCTTGCCTCTCCTACCTTGTTCCCTTCAATTATCCAACCAACTTACTCTGTTCCAACTACACTCTCCTTTTTCTTCAAACACAGGACGTACTTGCCGATCATGCCTGTTTTGCATCACCAACATCTTTAAAAAAAAAAAAAAAGTTCAGAAACCTAATCTTGACCTTGAGTCCTGCTCTGCTCTGCAACTTCCCAGTCATTGCTCCGGGACGCAATGGTGCACTTCTACCAACAGATGACGACGAAGACCTCTCTTGCCTCTAATGCTCTTCTTTGAGATCTTAACACAATTTTAAAATACCTATTTGTCACATCTGTTCAAATCTAAGCTCCATGAGGCAGGGACCATGCCAGCTTTTCTTCTATGTTACTTTGTAACCCCTGGTAGAGTGGCAATGGGAGGCCAAATATTTTATTTGAAACACATTGTAGCATGCATATCCCAATGGAATACATACACAGCAGAGGAACAATTTTATCTATATTTTCAGCAGGTAGAGAAACACATTTTAGGCATTCAGTAAATTGTTATTAAATCCATATTGAATTCTTCCCATTGATTTTTGAACATTTCAAGTTTGAAAAAAACAGAAAATCAGTATGCTATAGGTAATAGGGAGGGGGCAAAATCAAAAGCAGACTATGGATAGGATTTCCTTATGTAAACCCCAAATTTATCCAGGTACAATAGTGGTACAAGGAATATGTCTGATTAACCAGCGTTCGCTGTTCTCCTCAGTGGATTTCCAGTTCTTTGCCATACTTGATATATAAAGAATGAATAAGTTTGCCAAATTAATTAATTCAAAGATTGACATGAAGATTTTATTTAATAAAAATTTTAAGGAATTACTCGGTAATTCATTAGGAGAGTGCAACTGAGGGAGTTAAAATATGAATGTTTGTCTCATTTCAAACATTGTAAGTATTGTGAAAGCACTTGTTTTCTTCTCAAAGAGGAGTCTTGCTATGCTGCCCAGGCTGGTCCTGAACTTCTGGGCTCAAGCCATTTTGCTTCAGCCACTTAAGTAGCTGGGACGACAGGTGAGTGCACGTGGCTTTGAAAGCACTTAAATCAGTTAATACCTATCATTAACTAAATTCATATTTGATACTAATATGTAGCAGAAATTAAAATCGGAGTGTTATTTGCAGGACAATTGTAGAGTGTTGTGGTCACTGTCACTCTTCCAATTCCATTGATAACCCTCAGGCTTGTTCTTGGTAATGTATTTGATGGATTTACACAAGCTGTGTTATTTGAAATTATGTGATTTCATTGTTTCAATATTTTGCTCAAGCATTATTAATATAAATGACTAAAGTATTTGCATGAAGTTTAAGACTGATGATCAAAGGCACATCTTTAAAACAAATGATAAAGTGTGATGTTGGGCAAGTTACTCAGACTGAAGCATGGTTTCCTTATCTGAAAATTTAGATAATAATAATTACCCTATAGTCTTTTCAGGTTACTTGTGTCAAGATATTTTAAACGTGCCATGTCCGGCACATATTAAGATTGAAAAATGATAGTTATTATTGTTTATACTAATAGAAACAGTTGTTATAACTGTAATAATAATTACATGTCTATTCTTCTCTGGATTAGATTTAGAATTTGAAAAACTCCTATTAACTTTCAGCTTAACCTGACCTACTTCACCTGATCTATTTCACCTCTGGTTGCTGCTAGAACTGGGGTATCAATAGGCTCAGAGGGGTCAAGTCATCCTTGTGCAGTTATTTCCTGAAGGGCTTCCTCTGAATGCCATGAAAAATACATGTGTTGATAAATAACTCAGTTAAATAACCCAGGGAACTTTTCTCAACTATTTCCTCATCACAGCCTCTGTTTTGTCCCCTTTAAAAACGCATAACATGGCTTTATCTTGAGGTTCTAGCTCTTTGCCAGGATCTGCAATTAATATGTTATATCTATAAAATTTTATTTTGTCTGAATACCAATGGTGTCAAAGAGAAAGTGTCTACCTGTTAAAGGTACAATGACTGAGGCTAATAGAGATTATTTAATCTGTCCAGAGTCACAAAATCAATAAATTATTCAACCGTGATACAAATACATTTTCTTTATAATCTGTTTCCTTTCATATTGTATCTTAGTTCTTGTAGTGTTAAGTCAGGGGGGAAAATGAAGAGCTCTTAGATAATAATTTTATGTCCCAAGGAATAGTATTCCACTTCTTCCTGCCCTCTGGCATCCTTAGCCACCATCAAACAGCAAACATCAGAAACAAAATTTAAATAAATTTTACAAGAAGACATGCCTTGAGTCATGTTCTTGGTTCTGAATCTTCCTAACATATCTTCAGCATTTTACAAAGTTCAGTGATATTTGAAGATGATCTACCACTAGACACCTAGCAAATGATCAATGGATAATGTTTCTACAATTTTTTGGTTTTATTTTTTATTTATTTAGTTTTTAATTTTTAATTTGTTTTTTTAGATATACCTGACAGCAGAGTATATTTTGACATATTATACATACATGGGGTATAACTTATTCTAATTAGGATCCCACTTTGAAGTTGTACATGATGTGGTCTTTACTGGTGGTGTATTCAACAATAGATACTTTTTTGAGTTGAGAACTTCCATTAAAAATGTTTACCTAGAGACAAATGAGGACTTAAGTCATAGGGTTGATTGGTTTCTTCCTTAGGAACTGTCCAATCCTAAAATTCATAGGAAATTTCCTACTTTGCATCTCCGTGAAGTGAAATTTCAGGTCAATTGGTAGCAGTTGTGCTGAATGCCAAGTGCTTTTGTTAAATTGCTTCTGTTCCAATTTTGAAAAGATGACTGCGATAATCCCCAGGAACCCTTGGAAAGAAGCTGGGATTGTGATGGTGGTTCTCATGGTGCTGAGGACTCCCATGGCTAACAGAAGAGATTCCCCAAGTAAGTGCAGGACAGCTGCTATTCAGAGCCCAGATTTGGAAATAATTTCTTGGGGACTCTGAAGCCTAAGCTTGGGTCTGTTGTATTTTCAACAAACCACAGGTAGAATTTGGAAGGACTCTTACAAGAGTCCTGCTATCTCCTTCTTAGAGTTTTGCTAGATTCCTTTTTTCAACCTCTGCAGTGGAAGGGAGCCTAATATCTCTAAAGGACTTTGGGATCTCAGAATTGGAAGAAAAAGACAAAGTACCTTTCTATACCAGACACAGTACAAAATGCAAATGTGGTACTTGAGAAGCATCAGGTAAGTTTAAATAAAGAACTGGCCACTATGGGGATTTTCTGGGCCCAATAGTATTCATCTATTTAGGGGCTTGGGATCAGACAAATTCAGACCAGAGCTATAGTCTCTGGAGCTTCAATACCTGAAGAGTGTAGAGAATCAGATGTAACTGTGTTACTATTACTGTTCTTGATGGAGTCTGCCTGCAAATGGGATATTCTGTCAAGGTATAGATAAGTTAACAGCGGACATGCTTCCAAACGAGGTGTCTGCTGTCCTTGGGAGGGCCTGCTTGCAAATGAGAGGCTCCTTCAAGGTTTACATAAGGTAACAGCTGACATGCTTGAAAACGAGGTGTCTGCTGTCCTTGGGAGGACTTGCCTGCAAACGGGATGTTCTGCCAAGTGGGCTAGGAGGGCGCTGAGAAAAATTTTATTATCTGTTCTTAATAAAGAGCAGAGCTCAACATACTCAGAGCGGAGAATAGATTAGCCATGAGAAGCGGGTCACTTCTGATTAGAAAGTAAAACTTCTGTATGCTATGTTTAATTAGCTGAAAGATCTGATTTATTGATGTTGGAAGGCTGCCTTCTTTGTTCACAATACTATAAAAAGATTGCTTGTACACAATAAAGGACTTTTTTTTTCTGCTGCTGCTTTGCTTGCTCTGCTTCTTTTTCTTTCTTTTCCCATGCTGACCTGCAAGTGAATTACTGCAACAAAGAGCACAATTAATCACCCATGCCTTGGAGGTAAGCTTTGGAGTCATGGAAATGACACTGTGGGACTTGGGAGGAAGAATGGGATAAGGACAGACAGTTACTAATTCTGGGTTAATTAGGACTTGATTCAGTATTGATGGTGAATGGGGGCTATGACAATGGTGAAAAAAAAACTCCAAAATTGATATTTATTTTGCACCCATTAAATCCCAAACCTGTAGTGATAGTATTACATCAACTGTCTCACCTGGTCTTTCTAAAACACACACACAGATACAAATTGATGACTCCAGGGTATGTATTATTATAGTGTATTTTTAACTAATTATTAGGAAAATAACACAACAGACATCTTAACACACACATAACAAAATTTACAAAGAAGTATCCAAATAACCTCTAATCAAGTTGTACATATGTGAATATTACCAATTCTCCAAATGATTTCTGTGTGCTCCTTTCCAACAGTACCCATTTTCACATTCCAGGAGTAAGTTATATTGTGATTCTTTTAATCCTAATATTTTGCTCATTGTTACAGTTAGCATATATATGAATGTATCCTTAAACAATATAGATTAATATTTCCTCCTCTAAATGTTCTATAAATTCTGTGCTCTGTCTTGCTTCCTTTCTCAATATTATGTCTGAGAAGACTTGCCACAAATCTCTGATGAAATATTCATCCATTTTTGTTGTTGGGTAGTACATTCCATTTTATGAGGGCAGAGCAATGTACTTAACCTGTTCTTATGTGGATGGAGGTTTGGGCTGGTCTTACTTAAAAGAAAATGTATCCTGGAATCCTGGAACCTTTGGGTCTGCATTTCTCTAGACTGAAATAAATACTTCAATTGCAATGTCTGCCTATCTTCAACTTGACAAGACAAAGTCCAACTGTTATTCACATAGTTGTCTCATGAGCTGTTCAAAAGAAAATCCAATTCTTGACAGCTTTTGGTATCTTAGACTATTTAATGTTTCCCTGTCTGGTGAGTGTGTAGTGTTATGGGAACTTCTATTCTTTTCCATATTTATCTTTTTCTCATTTATTTCAAAAAGATAAAAAATACATTTCAAATCAAGCCCATCATCAGTATGTGCTTTGAAAATATTTGTACTTTTGGCCTTGTGTAAGTCTTTTAATGATATTTCTTGATGAGCAGAAGCTGTTACTTTTGTTGAATTGAATTTATCAATCTTTTTTATTTATGTCTAGTGCTTTTAGTGATCTAAGAAATCTGTCACAACTCCAACATCATGAAAATGTTCTCTAGTTTTATCTCCTAACAGATTTGTAGCATTTCATTCATACTTAGGTCTATGTTACATATGGTGCAAGAAGTATTCCTAATTTCTTCTGCTCTTTCTGATGTATTCCCATTTGTTAGAAAATAATTTATTAACAAAAGTATTCATTCCTCACTGACCACCTTGTGTGCCACCCTTGTAATATATTTAGTCTAAATGGATGCATGAAACTTATTTTGGAATACATTATTGCCATTTATTTATCTATGTCTGTGCCCAAAATATGGTGTTTAATTACCATCTTTGCCTTATGAACCTTTATTGCATTTTAGAATCAGCCTGTAAATTTTGAGTAATCACAAATTGGTAGGAATTTTAAATTATACCCACAGAATACATAAGACCATTTGAGATAATGTCCTCTTTATAATATTCAATCTTTCAATTCATGTACAGGTGTATCTTTGTGTTTACTTAGGATCCTTTTGATGTATCTCATAAATTTCATGGTTTCCCTTTTAGAATTCTTGTATATTTTTTATAACATTTCTTCATAATTTTTCATGCCATTATAAATGATGTAATTCACATTTGATTTCACATTTGTTGCTCATCTATATGTAGAATATTTAAAAATGGATCTTGTATCCAGCCATTTGCTGAACTCTCCCTTACTTTAAATTCTTTTAGTGGATTATTTAGGATTTTGGTTATTTACTGATCCAGCATATGAAAATGCTGGCAATTTTGTTTCTGTATTCCAAACATTATTCCATGATCTTCCTTGTTTGACATTTTTAATTTTCTCCAATAAATGATCAATGCAGGATTTGAGGTAGAGAAATCACTTCATTCATCCTGGGAATAAAATTCTGAGGGTTTAGAGCAGATTTTATTTAGTCACTGGTCTTTGTTGTCATGTCCCTTTACTCCCTGTGTCTCCCTAAACCAAACACCAGGGTTGGTTGGGATGCAAGCCTGAGCTAAATCTAACGTGGGCTGGTTCTCCTGCAGAGGATTTCATGTACCAGTTTAAGGGCACCTGCTACTTCACCAATGGGACTCAGGGAGTGAGGCTCATGGCCAGACAAATTTACAATAAGAAGGAGATCCTGTGCTTTGACAGTGATGTGGGGGTGTTTGTGGCTGTAACAGAGCAGAGGATGTCAAGTGCCAAGAGCTGGAATGCCCAGAAGAACCTCCTGGCTGAGTATCAGGCCCATGTAGACACCTTGTGCAGACACAACTATTAATAGACGTCTTCCTTCACTGTTCGGCTGAGAGGTGAGTTTAGGATTGATCAAAGTGCGCTCACTTCTGAACTAGTGTGGAAGGCCTGTGGGAAAGGCAACTTTTGGGATTCCTAGGATTTTGGTAAAATGGGGAGGGCATTTGAATTGAAGGAAAAACTGTTGAAATACTTGGTAGGCAGCATTGGAAGAGTGTATTAGTCAGCTTTGAGTTACTGTAATAAAGTGCTTGAGATAATTAACTTAAATAGAGGAGAGGTTTATTTTGATTCACAATTTAGTCCATGGTTGGTTGATAGCACTGGTGAAGTAGCACAACATAGTGGGGAAATACAGAGGAGGAGAGCATTGTTAGTTAATTGTATTCTGTGAAAATCACAGACTGTACTTACAGCAAGACAACTAGGACATCATTAGTAAGAATAATCTTAAGGGACCATAATGGTATATGCATTGCTGACCTATATATTTATAAAAGGGACATTCAATTTATTTTTTTCACTTAAAAATCAACATATAATATTGGTACTTATTTATGAGGTACACTGTTGTAATTCAACACAATGTGGTATGATCAAACTGGGGAGATCAGCATTTCCACTTCCTGAAATATTATCATTTGTGTGTACTGGCAACCCAAACTCTTCTTCTCTAGTTATTACAAAGTGTGTAATTAATTATTGTAGACTATCCTTTGTTGAGCTGTGTAACATTAAAAGTGCTCCCCTCCAAGTATGTTTGATTCCCATTATTCACCCTCTCACTATTCCTTTCCTGGGCTGTGGTGACCTCTATTCTACCCTCTATTTCTATGTGATCAACTTTTTTTTTTAAATCTTCCACAAATGGGTGAAACCTTTGGTATCTGTGAACACTAATATCTACTGTTTTCTCCACTTTCATATTAAAGGAGGGACTTAAGCCCATGTTGAGACCTGCCTTATTCTCTGACTTTATTTTTTGCTGTCATTCATCCTAGGGGACCCTATAGTCACCATCTCTCCAGCCAGGAAAAAGCCACCACAATTTGCTGATCTGCTCAGTGACAAATATTATCCTCAACAAGTTAAAGTCAGATGGTTCCGGAATAAAGAGGAAGAGACTTCTGGAGTTGTGTCCACACCACTTATTCAGAATGGGGATTGGACCTACCAGATTCTTGTGATGTTGGAAGTAATACCCCAGCATGGAGATGTCTACACTAGCCACATGGCGCACCCCATTCTCCAGAGCCCCATCACTGTAGAATGGTGTAAGGGCCACTTCATTGATACCAGAGGTCCAGCAGAAAGAAGCAAAGGCAGGGAGGACATTGGGTCTTGTGGGCTTGGGGTCCTTCTTTCCTCTGCTGTTGGACACATTCATACCTTCTCTCCTACACAACCCCTGGTGTCATTTCTGAGCCTAGAGTCATGGAGGCTTGTGATCTGAAGTTAAAAGGCAGATGCTGAGTACTGACCTCTTTTCGCTCCAAGATATTATTGCTTTGTGTAACCTGATCCCCAGGCTGAGGTTCAGCTTGGCAGTATATCTTCTGCAGTGGTGAAATTCTGGGCTTTGGCATTAAGGCTGGTGTTTGGGGGATGGTCTCTGGATTTTCAGATGGACCTACCTTGAGGATCCACTCTCCCTTTTTCCCCTAAATCCTCATCCACCCACTGTTCTCCTGAGGTCTCTGCATGCCCTTCACCCTCCTCTGTTTGGTAGTGAGGTACCTCCATCTCTTATATCTTGGGTTGGACTCTAAGGTTTCTGATGAGGACTCTGTGGGATGTGGGGACAGTCACTGATGCACAGGCTTCTACTTCCCAGGGGCACTGTCAGAATCTGCTCAGAACAAGATGCTGAATGGAATTGGGAGTCTTGTGCTGGGACTGATTTTTCTTGGCTTGGGCCTTATTGTCCACTTTTGTAATAAGAAAGGTAAGTCACCTTTAGAGAAAATGGGCAAGACTGGCTCTAGGACTAAGTGTTTCTGTTGTAACTTTTCTTATCTCAGTGAAAAGGGGGAGCCAAACTAGGGATAGCAGTAGATTGCAGAAATTAGGGAGGCCATGAGTCTTTCTTGTGCTGAGCTGGCTGTTAGGTGAGACGACAGGAGGTTACAGTTGTTACCTGTCCAGTTAACAATGTGACCTGTGCTTCACCAAAACACTTAGACTGCTGATGGGACTGGGGCCTTCTTCCACATGCCCCTGCGGAAGCTTTGTGTTCACTTTAGTGCAGTATCCTCTTTAATCAGATGCCAGGAGAGATGGTGAGGAGTGGGTGGTTGTACAAAATCACCCTTAGTGTTCTGAGTTGCAGAGAGGCCCCAGGGGTATTGGGTAGGGGGCTGACTTTCTCTAGGGATTTAACTTATGACTTATTTTTTCTCTTTCCTTCAGGGATCATGCACTGATTCCAACATTTTTCTTCCTGTTACCACTGTTCCATGGTCTACTGCTGTTCTCACCATTGTGCAAGTTCCTAGCCTCACTTCTCTCAGGCCTGTGAGGAATCCACTTCTGCCAGCTCTGTCCCCCATCAAGACCTGAGTCCCACAGTGCCTGAGCAGCAGATGCCAGGCCCTCTTCTTTTGCACACTCATACACACACACACACACACACACAATTTTTAGTTGTGATGGGTCTTTATTTTATTCATTTATTTATATGTGGTGCTGAGAATTGAACCCGGTGCCTCACACATGCTAGTCAAGTGTTCTACCACTGAGCCAAAGCCCCAGGCCCCTGGCCCTCTTCTTGTTCTGGTCTTTCCTGAGTTTCTGTGACTGCTTTCCACCCAACTCTGCTCCCTGTGCTGCCTGCCACATCTGTTTGGGCCACGAACTTTCAACATGTTCCTGATCTTGTTCTCTGTCTGAAGACTTCCCATGAATTACATGTCAAACTCCTTTATCTTTCAATATATTTTTTCAAAATTAAATAGATTTGTGAGTCCCTTGTGTTTCTGATTCTGATGGATTAAAAGTGGTGGTGGGAGATACTGACACAGAAAGGACCAGATTCTAGAGGGCTAGTTCAGTGATGCCCCAAAAGGGAGGAGACTAGGGGAAGTCATTGGTCCTCATACCTGGTCTAATTCAGGTGCCATATAATAATGTGAAAAGGTATGAAAACATTCAATTGTCCACTATCCGGGGCTTGGAAGTGGGGTTGTGTGCAGCAGTATTTTTTGAATTCTGTTGCAGCCTGACACGTTTTACATAGTTGAGGCATTGGGATTATTTTGTGCCATCATGTTAACTAACAACACCTAACACTATAAATTAGCCAACTTTGCCCCACAAATGTCATCTGGCATTATTGACTATGTACACAGAGGCAAAAGACAATGATTTTGGGTTGCATTTGAACTACCAGATTATATAATTGCCAGTGGGAGTTTTATTAGAAAGTAATATGTTGATTGAATGTGATGGAAACTCTACTAATACCGTCTTAAGGAAAAAAAATTAATTTTTTGGCATATAATTTAAAAGTTCATAAATTCATTTGGCTTCTGAAAAATGCCTAGATCAAGGACTAAGTTGAGATTCTTTTCTCCTTTGTCTCTTAACTCCTTCCTTTCTCTCTGACTTTTTCCTCCTGTCTTTACTCTCTTCTCTCAGTGTGCTTCTTTTTCTACTCTGTATCTCTTCATCTGTCTGTCTGTCTATCTATCTAGTTTTGGTACTAGGGATTGAACCCAGGGGTACTCAACCACTGAACCATATCCTCATTCCTATTTTGTATTTTATTTAAATACAGAGTCTCACTGAGTTGCTTAGTGCCTCACTGTTGTTGAGGCTGGCTCTGAACTCACAATCCTCCTGCCTCAGCCTCCTATATCTCCATACAGCTGGGATTACAGGCGTGCATCACTGTGCCTGGCTGTCTCTTTATTATCATGCATTTTGCTGTATCTCTGTCTATCTGAAGGATCCTCTCTCTGTTAATATATTAGATGGTTTTTGTAACTTTCTTCCATTTGCATTCCCCCATGAACTTCTCTCTCACATGTCTTTTATTTCTTACCTGCATTAGAATGTCTTGCTGTCTCTTTTTTCTTTGTTTTCCTCAATCAGTTCATTGGCCTGTGCTCATGTTGCTCATAGTCATTTCTTTCTGTCCTTCTATAGTCCATTATCTTTTTCCTTGTCTGCATTCTCTCTTTATGTTTATCTCTCTGCCTCTCTTTATCCATCTTTGCCTGTGTTTCTTTCTCTCTTGCTTGTGCTCTCTGTGTTTGTCTGAGTACTGCTTTTCCTGATAGTTCTTATTTTCTCCTCTGGAAATATGGGTATGTAGAGGAACATCTCAGACTTTCAGCCTATCACCTGAATAGCAAGAGATCAAACATGTCAACTCCAGTTTAACAATCTGGAGAAATCCCTGATAGAGTCACATTCCAATTTCTCAACCAATCATTTTAGCTATGGGATATAGGACTCTAAGTCAGGCCCTAGTTTTGAACCAATTTCTGTGCAGAAAGACAGATTTTATTTTCCTCAAAAAAAGAAAAGTATGAAAAACCAAGCAAGGCTGGATAGATGGTAACTGTAATAATGATAATATAATCATAGTGATATCAATTGTCATTCCCTCTATATAGGAAGTGCCCTTCTCTGTTTCTTTTTCTACCCATTAAAAGTTTGTTCCTGAAGGAATAGCTCAGTGGTAAAGCCCTTTCCTAACATGCATGAGGTCCGGGGCTTGCTCCTCAGTCCCCACACCCATGATGCTTCAACTATAATTTGTGTAGTTTACATACAACTTAAGTTTCATTTGTGCCACTATAGAAAGGGAATTTCAAATCATATCAACCTCCAAATCCAAGCTCTGCTTTGGGTGGTTCTTACTGACCCTGTAAATTATGGTGAAAGGATAAACTCATCTACCTTCAAAACATGAGGACATAATAGCATAATGACAATAAAAGTATAATCAGAAATCACTTTTGCTCAGCATAAAGTGGTATTTGATATTCTGGATGAAGTCAGTTCCCCATTGCTTATTACCAGATAAGGAGGAGGGAAGCCACTGGGATACAAATGCAGTAGCTTCTGGAATTATGTAATAGAACACTCCCACACTCATTTCCAACATATATCTGCCACTACTATCTAGTTTGGAGGGGTCATCAGGGAAAATAAAGTTTCAAAGTTAGGGCAGGTATTGATATATTTGAGATTTGATCTGTCCATGTAAGTCTGATGGTAAACATTTACAATATGGATCCCCAGGATGTCCTGCTACTTGGATTTTTCTAAAAAGAGATCAGTAGTAGCCCAGGTTCTCAGAGTCCTGCATTATTTATGTTTTAACTAATCAGATCACATATTTTGAAATGCTGTTTCCTATGGTATTCAGTAAGTGCTCAGTAAATATTCACTGGTTGCCCAAGAAGACCTTTGTTCATGGGTTAGCCTATTCCTGGAATCCTTTTACTTTTTTTTGTATACATTTTTATCATATCCTTTCATGTCTGTAGTGTCTCCTTCCCTCACTCATGATGGCAAAATTGTCTTGGCTATTTTGTCACTTTGACACATATACTGGTAGTGATGGTGGGATATCTCCATACAGCAGGATTTTATTTTTTATTTTTCAGTGTTAACTTTGGTGTTTTTATATTTTCCTGTTTTGGAATATGCAATATATATATTTTTTTAATCTACAAAAGTTTCATTTACTACATCTGCTTTTCACATCCTTTGTGTACTTCTAAACATCTATGAATCCTAGATATTTCAAATAAGGACTTAAATTTGTCTACTAAGTTCACAGTAGTGTTGAATAAAGTACACACATGTAACAATGGTTATATCTGAAAGTGTCTTCTAAGTAGGATAATTCTGGCCTAGAATCCTTCATTTCTTCCACTTCTATTTTCTATGTCACATGTGTCATATCTGAGTGTCATATAATGTGATATTACAATTTCACTTCCGAAAGGACTTTTCAGAAGACTGCCTTTCTATGAATTTTAACATAAAGTGTACAAAATATGTTAGTTTACTAACTCTACTTTTGTTATACAATGGCAATCTCTTTAATATCGAAAGTCTAGATATTATAAAATTAGGACTCCTTTGTCCAGTATATACACAATATATACAGAACAGCAAAGACAAATGAAATGCACATTGCAGGGCAATGGGTAAGCTGAAATTGTCTAGCACACTCTAACCAAACACCTTTTGCAACTTCCCTCCTGCCTCTCTCAACCCAGTGAACAAGTACAGACAGTGTTCTGTTCAGAGGTGGTTTAACAATTCCAAACACAGTATTTCCCATCAGTTTTTAAAAGCTCTTTACAAAAATATTCTTCCTACTACTTCTAAGTTCATCAAGCACTTCTAAATAGGACTAGATATTCCACATAAGAACCTGTCCATGATGCACCCTGAACTGGTAAATAAAATTGCACATGTAACAATGGTTATAATCAGAGGTATCTTCTAACATTTTGTCCTTGAACCTTTCCATCCTCACTTTCTTTTCTCTTCTTTCAGTGCAGTGGACAAGTAGAAGCATATAGAATGCTTTGAACAAATTCATATCCAAAAGTTTATATTTATAGAGGACAAGCTTTCCTATGAATTTCAACAGAAAATATACAAAATGTGCTAATTTTACTAACTACTTAGTCATACACTCTTTAACATCTAGAGACTAGATGTTGCAAAATTGGGACTCATTTGTCCATCATAGATACTTGATTCACAGCAAAACAAAGTGCACAAAACATGCAGAAAACTGATGTCTGAACATGTCTAAGTATGAACACACTAACACATTTCCCTTTGCAATTGTTCCCGCCCTCCTCCACACTACTCAACAAGTACAGTAGTACTCTACTGCTCACAGAGGTGGTTTCACAGTTCCATTTCCAAAAGACAATATTTCATATGAGTTTTATCAAAAAGATATTTACAAAGTGACATTTTACTACCTCTATATTTAACATACAGTGGGCATTTTTAAACATCTAGATAGACTAGGAGTTTCAAGTAAGAACTCAATTTGTTCACTGTGTACATGATAATCTTGAATAAACTGCACACATGTAAGAATAGTTCTAATTTGAAAATGTCTTCAAAATGTGAGTATTCTGCCCCTTCACTGACCCAGTGGGCTATAATGTTCAAATTTTCAGAAGAGAATCTTCCCTAGGAATTTTAGCACAAAATATACACAATTTGTTTTGTCATATACTGGCACCCTCTTTAACATCTAGAAATGACTAGATTAGGACTCATTTGTCCTTTATATACACTATATACAGAGCAAAGTAAAACAAAACCCATGGACCCAGGAACAACCATTGCCACACTGGCATGGTGCTCCTAAGGAGCAGCTCACAATCTGCACCACTCAGCAGGAGGTTTGGCTATTTCCCCCCAAATCATTTCATAAGAAAATTTACAAAATGTGCTATATTTTACCATTTCTACTTTTAACATATATCAGGCACTTTAGAACATCTAGATATTTCAAAACAAGTACTTAGCATTTATATATATATATAGTAATAAGGGATAAAATGCACAGAAAACAATCGTTATTTTATGAAAAAGGTCTTTTACACAAACCCATCTGGCACAGGACCTCCTCCAACTCGCCTCAAAGGCTTCTCCGTGTCCTCCAGCCCACTGGACAAACGTGGACAAGTGTCCCTCCTAGAGCTGGTCTAACAAATCCTTTTCAAAGTCCCTTCCAGAAGACATTTCTGAGGTTTTAACACGGGCATTTACAGTCATCACCGTCTACCTCTCTCACACGTGGGCAACCTCTTTACATTTACAAGGTCCAGTCGTAGCACTAGTTTTAAAGGTGGGGAGTTGAGAGCGGCCTTTCATATTGTACACACAGGCTTCTCCAAAGGGCCACGGAATCTTCCCGCAGGGCGGTGGCATTTCCAGTGGGTCCCTTGTGGCCTGTTGCTCTGCAGGCTCTCTGTGTAGGAGGACCACTGACCACCAGGCCGCTAACCAGTCCACCCTGGTCACCTGGGCGTCAATCACCTTCCAGGGCATTAAGGCCTCTGCCTTGTCCTACAAGGTGGTGTCGCCATGAGCTGGCAACCAGGAGTCACAGAGGGCCCTGGTCTGCGCTGCTCTGCTGTCCAAGGCGTGGTTGAGCTTTTGTCATTTGCTTGCCTTCTTGGCCCTCGAAGTCCCCACTGGCCTCCACCGCATTGGGGGACCTCCATTTTTTCCCTAGTCCTGCCCGCCAGCACCCAAAGGCACACCATGTCCTCAGTGGCAGTTCTGCCTGGGACCCACAGGATTGGGGCAGCAGACCAGGCAGCCCACAGGGCCCAGATCTGCCAGGTCACGACCACCCTCAGGTCATCCAGCCAGGGGGTCCTGGACATCCTGGGTCAGCCAGTGCACAAGCGCTGCCTGAGTTCTGGGGTCTGCAGGGCAGAGGCCATGGCCCGTCCCCAGACCCTCAGCTCACCTGTGGGCCTGGGGCAGAGGGCCCCAGAGGGTGCCAGGTTTCTGTTCTTTCGACTAAAAGGCTCAGGAGTCACTCTAGTTAAACTGGGCTGACTGGGCTGCATGAAATAACCACACAAGGGACACAAATACCTTTTTCTTTGGGGCCGCTGTGACGGCTCCTCTGACCTTAAGGGTCCGCAGAAAGAGAGAGAGCGAGAGCACGGGCGCTGACCCCTTTTATTGAGGAGAAGCTATTCAAATGAGGCAAGGGGTCAGGTTTCAGGGGGCTGAGTCTATCTTCATGATGTCCTCTGTCAGCAGGTTGACTGACACCTGGGTAGGCCACACCCAAGGGCACAGTAAGAGGAGGGGACACACAAGGCACTTCCATGGAAGATGGGGTTATATTATAAAGGAACAGGTGAGCATAGCTTCACCCATGGGGCTGTAGCAAGACACACCCATTTCTGTGACTGAGCGCCTCAGCACCCAGCTGGGGAGTGTAACTCAGTCACCCATAAGGTTGACCTCCCACAGAGGGTCCCCAGGAGCAGGTTGTGCTGCATTTCTCACCACCCTCTCTGCTAAAACTGATTCTGCAATAACCTTATTTTAAAAATCTTCTCCTGTAATCCCAGCAGGTAGGGAGGCTGAGGCAGGAGGATGGTGAGTTCAAAGCCATCCTCAGCAATTTAGCCAAACCATAAATAACTTAGTGAGACCCTGTCTCTAAATAAGATATAAAAAGGGCTGGGGATGTGGCTCAGCAGTTAAGTGCTCTTGAGTTTAATCCATAATAGGAAGAAAAAATAAAATCTTCAATACTGTGTTTTCAACAGAAATAGAATGCTTCATCATATAAGATCTTGAAGTCAGTAATTTTGCTAAACTCTTATAAAAATAAATTTCATGAGTCATCTTTAGAATTGTTTGCATTTCCTGTATCACATTTACACTGTTAAAAAGATAGTTTTGTTTTCTTCCTTTTCTGCTATTTTAGCTTTGTCTCCCTTTCTAACTTTCTGTAATGTTGGGAGACACATTCAGTAAACTACCAAGAGGGTGTTGCTGTATGGGAATAGGGCTCTCAACATCGCCTATTTTGAAGTTCTTATTCTAAGGTTTCTCTTGATTATGCCAAAGGCAAGAGAAAAATGATTGTTTTCTAATTTCTATTAACCAGAGAAAGCGTGTTAAAAAGAGGAGGTTCTCTACGATATTCTTGTCATTATTTAATTTAAATTTTATGTGAACTCCGAAGATGGCTAATTCTTCAATATTGCGGAAGTCTTTCATTCACTGATACAGACAAAAACCCCCAAACCACGTTCTTAGATACAATGCTCAACAAAGGAGTTCAAAGTCATAGGTACTGCAGAAGAGGGAGCTGAATTGCCACCAAGGATTCTTTCTTCTATTCAACTGATAGACATGGAATATTGATAAAAGAACAATGGCAGAGCAAAATTTTTTAGCTGATTTTAGGAAGATAAGAGTTTATTACAAGGCTTAATATACCTCAGAGAATTACCAGGGGAACTGGAGGAATAAGGCCACCTATGTAGCCACTCCCTCTTCTCTAACCAGAAAAACACATTGGTTGGGACAGCCACATGGGGAAGCCCCTCCATTTAGTGAGCTGCTCTCATCAATTTTCCCTGGTAAAGGGGACTTGCTGTGTGTTGCCTCTTTACATCTCTAAAGAGAGTTATCAGATATGAAGATCTCTCCTCATTTTAATACAGAAAACTAAGGTACCTTTTCAGCTGAAAGAACATCTAATCATGCTCAACTCTCACAGAATGCTTCTGATTAGTCAATCTAAATGACGCCAAAAGTTACCCAGGAAGCGTCGTCTTCAGCGTTGCACTTTTTGAAGTCAAGACGAATGCACTGGAAGAGGTTGAGAGTTGTTTTATTCCAACCCACTACATATGGGAATAGGGCACTCTTAAATTTTTTTTCACTTCTATTAGTAGCATAAGTAATTTTCAGATCAAATCTTCTTCCATGGAAATTATGAGTGATGGTCTTATTCCAGATTAGATCATGTGTAAATCAATGGCTTTTAGGCCCAACATGTAACAGCAATTACTCCAACAAAACAAAACAATAAATTCAAGTTAATCTTTTCCTTAAAACTCACAGAACATTAATTTAAATATAATTCTTTTCAAGAAATAATTGACTTGCCTGTGTCTTATGCTCTATTTTAATATATCTTTACGACTTGTTTTCTTTAATGAATGATGGCCTTCTTCCTTTTTCATCTCTCAAACCATAAGTTCTGGTTTCAGTGGAGAAAAGTCAGCATTACTGCAATGTCCCTTTCAGTCAGCTGTGGCCAGGAGTTTTCAGAAAATAACAGAGTAATCCAAGTCACTTCCTTCACTATGTCTTTTTCTGTGGTTTTACTCATTCATGACATAGCATTCTTTTTGGCTCCTCATTAACTTAGCTACACTGTCCCCCTATTTGTTGCTCTCACATGCAAAGTTGGTCTCTGCTTTAGGAGTTGCACTTACTGTTCTTGATGACTGGAATGGTTTGCTGTAGATTTTGAATAGTTGACTTTTTCTTGTCAGTCAAGTCTCAGTTCAAATAGTATATATGAGACTAGCCATACCTACTAATCCTCTCAATTTTGTTTTTTTTTTCCTTTAGGGGGCATTCACTACCATCTAACTTGGAATATTACCTGGCTCATATTATGTAATTAAACAAATAACATATGTATACATTAATTTCACTAAGCTGTTAACCCTGATTTTAGATGACACCAATCACTATAATATATTAGCATAAAATAAAATAAAGAAGAAGGAAATGAGCATTAGAGATATGTGGGACATTATCAAATGGTCTAATATAACTAAAATTATTCTAGAAAGAAGTGATAAAGGATGCAGGAAAGGAAACATAATAACAGAGAACTTTCTAAAACCAATTAAAGACAAAACACAGGTTCAAAAAACTCAACTTCATTCATAACATAGGCAAATAATAATATGCCTTTAAATAGAACGAATAACTTGCTGGAAACCAAAGATAAAGGGAAAAGCTTTCATTTGATGAAAGGAAAAAGTGCTCTATTTTCAAAAAAGAATAAGAGTTAAGATTGACTTTCATCAGAAAGAATGAAATCCAGAAAACAATGGAAGACATCATTAAAATCCATCAAGAATATTCTTGGCCCCCAAAGAAACCTAGAATCCCCAAAATCTTCTAAAACATTCTTTAGCAGTAATGCTCAGAATCTTTCTGTACTGGCTAAGTTGGAACATGGCCCACTATAGTCTCTATTTCCCAGTGATCATAATGAAAAATATTGAATTGAATGTGTAAAGTGCCACCCGTGGACCTTGAAAAGTAAACAGTATCAGGAGGGAAGTGGAACCTGAAGAAATGGCAGTCAGGGAGGGGATCCTGGTTCTTCTCTCTTTTCTCTCTTGGCTTTGACTGGGGTAACTGTGGTCATGGAACAGAGAGAAGAAACTCCAAAGGCACACCCTGTTTCTAGCCAGAAGATTGGAAAGGAGTTCTTTGAAAGTTATAGAGAGTATGGGGGAAATACACCCTATTTGTTTTTGCTTTCTTTTTCTTTTTTCTTTTTCTATTCTAGCTCTGTCCTGGGCATGGCCAAAACCATGAAGCTGCACTAAGGTGCAGTGGTGGAGGCATTAAAAACCCCGAGAGCAAAACCCATTTGACAGCCATAAAAACTGTGACTTATGGAGCTTGGGGGTATTTTCATATTATTTTTCCATTTGCCTCAAAAGACGCTCTAGTTGGGTGGAATCATATAACAGTACTGGAAACTACTTTGAGAGAAGCTCATCTTTCTGGACTGAGAAACTGGTAAAGGGATCTATAGGAACTGGAGTGTGTGGGGAAATGGCACAGAGCAGACAGTCATTCTATAAATTCATTATCATAACTTTTGGGGATCTCAGGCTGCACCTGAGTGGCACAGTCTTCCACCAACTCCCCAAATGCATTAGGAGCTGGGCTATGAAATAAACCACCATCCAAGTGCCAGAGAAAACACTGAGTGCCATATGCTCAGGGCAGGCACAGAGCAACATCGCTAAGGATTGAGAAACTGTACTGACATCAGTGCTACCATCCACAGAGATGAGACAGAGCTTGCCTTCTAGTCCTGATGAGGTTATTTGCCTGTTAAAGCAAAAATTTCAAAATTTTCCAGAGGATTTAATAGAACACAGAGCCCACATGTATATTCAAAATGTGAAGAATATAATCCAAACTTATTTGGCACACAAATAATCCTGGGGAAATATGACCACTTCTAGAGGTTTTTATCAGGGAAACACACCACACAGCATATTATTTTAAAAAATGGAATTGGTTGTGGTGGCACATGTCTGTAATTCTAGTGTCTTGGGAAGCTGAGAAAGGAGAATCACAAGTTCAAAGCCAGGCTCAGCAACTTATCAAGGCCCTAAGCAACTTAGTGAGACCCTGTCTGTAAATAACAAATAAAAAAAAAAAACTGTCTGGGGATGTCGCTTAGTGGTTAAGTGTCCCTGGTTTCAAACCCCAACATCCCCCACAAGAGTAATTTGTAATAAAACAATAACCTAAGCAAAATAAGAATTCACTGACAGATTCAATAGCACAATGGAAATGACAGGTAAAAGTGCAAATGATTTTGAAGATGGGTGAATATCCAGTATATAATTTGAAAAACAAAATAAGTATTAAAGAAGTGAACAGAGACAATATAAAAAGGTCTAACTTTCATGTCACTGGAGCCCCAAAGAAGAGATTAAAGAGATTAGTTGCATAAAATGTACTTGAAAAAGAAATAAGTTCATATTCAAGTACAGAAATTTACAAACTGAAGAGGCTCAGTGAACCCTAGAAAAGATAAAATAAACCAACACCAGAACCATTCTAATCCAATTACTGAAGATTAAAGATAAAAGAGCCACAGAAATATGATAAACTAGATATAATAAAACAATGATACAAGGTGAGCCAACTGGGGTGATGAAACCTGTGGTTCCCCATCAGGGAAGCCAGCTGGGCAGGGTGGAATGCAGGTCCAGAGTGAGGGAAAGCCTGGACATGCAGTAGAGCTGGGAGAAGATGAATACCAACAGCAGTTTTGGGGCTATCAGGGATTGGAATATCCTTTAATTACCTTCTTTATTAGGTCTTTTATAATGACCATATAATCATCCATAAGCATGAAGACTCAGTGATGCAATAGGTTTAATGAGGGTTGTCATTGGATCTTGGCAGTAGAAGGGCTGGAATATGGTCCCTCCACCATGACATTGTGGTCCATGTGATGTCAGCTGCTGTGGGAGGATATGAGGAAATCCAGACTCCCTCCCTCAAGCACATCTTGTCCTGATACTCAGAGCCATCTTCAGGGTCCATCTGGCCTATGGTAACATGTAGCCTAGGAACTTAGGGGTGTCAGTGCCCCTGGAGGCAATCCTCAACCAATAGGGATAGAAGACAATAGGTAAGACTTTTGTCCTTTAGATGACGGTTAGCGAAGGTGCTCTGCCTACTGTGCAGCAATATCATCTCCATTGCCCAGAGTAGTAATTTTAACAACACATCCCTTTGTGAGTGTGTGCGTGTGTATGTGTGTGTGTGTGTGTGTGTGTGTTTTCTCCCTCCTTTACCCTTTCCCTATACTTTTCCATCATTATTGTTCCCAATTAAACCACCTGTACCTAAGTCTTGTCTTAGGGGACATCAGTTTCAGATGATTTAGTTATCTGTGTGATCCTCATTAAGGGCCAGGCTAAATGCCAAAGAGAAATATGCTATACTTTATGTTTTACCAAGAATGTGGAACTATACTTAATTTCCCCCCTCAAACTACACTTATTTTTTTTTCTAATATAATTTCTTATCTCAAGATCAGTAACAGGTTTCTGGTATCATTTATTCCTTTGTAAATTTAGAAAGACAAGAAATCACTAGTTTTTGAATATGATGCAGTTGTTGAAACTGTTGTCCTACATTGCTTATCTGAGAGCCATGTGTACCTTTTACATGATCAACAGAACCCTTAAACAGAGTCTAGAAGCAAAGGAATCAACCCCTTTGGTATTTTCTTATTAATACGTGCAAGATACCTCTTTTCACAATTTTACAACACAAGAGAAACTATTTAGATTCAAATCATTTCTTTGTTCTTTTTGTCAATACAAACCTTGAAAGAAAATGATTCTGATGAAGCTACCAAAAATTAGAATTTAACATTCATGCTTTTAAAATAGAATATCTGCAAGAATGAAATTGAAACCAAACAGATCTTCTGGGTCACAGGATACCAAACCCTGATTTATTATTTTTAAAATTTGCTTTCCCACTTTTTAGGTACTTGCTATACCACTTCCCTCTTTCCTTGTTTCTTTATAAGATTTTTGCTTTTCCATGAAGTACTCACCTCTTCCCTCTTGTCTTGATCTGTGTCACATGAGACCTTCCACTTCCAGTTTCAGGTCTAAGTTTGGCATTTGAAACTTAGCCTCAGACATCACTGGGGAGAATTGTGTAGGATGGTGACTGTGGAACTGAAAACTACCCCTACTGCTAATCCCCTGCCTTCAGAGAAGGAGAAAACAGACTCTCATCAGGAGGTTGCTAACCCAGAACACTATGTAAAGCATCCTCTACAGAATAGATGGGCATTCTGTTTTTTAAAAAATGATAAAAGTGAAACTTGGCAAGCAAACCTTCTACCTATCTCTAGGTTTGATACAGTTGAAGACTTTGGGGTTCTATACAGCCATAGCTAGTTGTCTAGTAACTTAATGCCTGGCTGTGACTATTCAAATTTTAAGGACGGTTTTGAGCCTGTGTGGGAAGATGAGAAAAACAAATGGGGTGGACGATGGCTCATGATACTGAACAAAAAGCAAAAACGAAGTGACCTTGACCTCTTTTGTCTAGAGACACTGCTGTGCCTTATTGGTGAATATTTTGATGATCACAGTGATGATTTGTGTGGAGCTGTTGTTCATGGTAGAGCTAAAGGTGATGAGACAGCAACATGGACTTACTGAATGTGAAAACAGAGAGTCTGCTACACATATAGGGAGAATGTTTAAGAAAGATAGAGATTGGTTATCAGTCTTATGAAGACAGCTACCAAGAGAGGCTCTACCTCTAAAAATAGGTTTGTGTTTAAGAAGAGGCCTTCTGAGTGTTCTCAAAGAAGACTGCCTCAAGCAATTGAGATTTGGGGTTTGAGCCAAAGCCTCTTCAAAAGCAGAGTGGATTGCATTTAAATTTGATTTCATTTAAATGTTGCTGAGATATAAGGAAGTCTAATTTGCCTTTGTCTTGTACTTCGGTGTCCATTTTTAAAAATTTTAAAAATTGAGTGTCCCCTATCCCAATCAAAGAATTACAATCAACACAGTCCCCTAGATTCCATAAATGTGTTCCTGGCCCATTTTGTATTAGCTTAGTAGAATTGCCATTACAAACAAGTTTTACTCATTGACAATATTCAAAAGAACTTGCATTTCTTTACCTTAATAAGAAAAAAATTGAGTTTATATTTCATTGTGTGCAGAACATATTTACTAGTTTGAAAGAGTATGATGCATACAGTTTTCTCACAATTATTTTGTTTCTTTTGACAGCATTATACTTACTGTACTCTTGATGAAGGCTGCTAGATTTCTTTATTTGTTTCTCTACTCAATAACACTAATGATTCTGATTCCAGTTTTCCATTTGTTTTGCTTTTGTTTTTTGCTGCATGTAACATGGGTGAGGCATCCAGGAATATGTATAAATATTAACTTTGTGCATACTTTAATTTTTTTGTTTTTTGTAACTACAAAACTAGCTATAAATTTATATATTTCATTCAAATCAGTGACTTATCTTTGTGTGATTTCCTGAACATAATTATGGATTATAGAAAAGGACATCATAGTTACATTCCTAACTAGAATTACTATGCCTGATTTCATTTTTTTATGTTGTATTTTAACACTTTGCACTACTTAGGTAATTTTGCTTT
Source organism: Urocitellus parryii (assembly GCF_045843805.1). Lineage (NCBI taxonomy): Eukaryota > Metazoa > Chordata > Mammalia > Rodentia > Sciuridae > Urocitellus > Urocitellus parryii. The sequence continues at coordinate 117,172,832 of NC_135538.1, forward strand.
GGTTTAAAATGGCTCAAGTATAAAAGTAATCCCACTTATTTAAAGACAGTGTATAAAACTGTAAATAAAATGTGTACAGTGAATTGTATTTTAGACAAAAAAATCACTGGTATATTCTTTTTGAGGATTTTCCACCTCTTCTAAGAAGGAGAACCATCATTCAGAAGTTATATGCTGTGACCAGCACAGCCAAACTGGTCATTCTGGTGGGGGGCCATGGGGAATTAGAAAATACAGAGATTCACATGTGCGTATTTTGGAGATAAAGCTGAGATCTGGTGGAGCATTGCTCTCTGATAGAGAAGCAGATCTAGAGAGTTACACCAGCAATCTTTATTTTTTTATGTCTCATTATCAGGATAAAGACTATGCAAGCATTATTCTTTATATTTAGGAAAGTTACAGAATTAGAAACATCTATGCAGATTTCCCACAGTTGCAATCCACACTTGCAATGTGCAATGTTAGGAGCAGTTTTGTAGTGCTCAAGAGGGTACATTATTTAGGCTCATAGGCTCAGAAGTAGTAGAGCTGGTGAAACATTGTGGTTGTTTAGCATAAGAATTCTTCTATTCTCAGGAGATGTGTGCCTGAGATCAAGGTTGAAGCTGATAAAACTCTTGCACAGAGCTTCCTTAAGCAAGGTTTTACCATAGCATCGAGGCATCCTGTACCCTTGCACAGAAACTTTCCCAGGCACCTGGTGTGCCACAGGCATAAGGCCATCAGAGACCCTCAAATCTCAGTCACTGCTGTCTCATCTCTGTCACTGCTCTCCACAGTTATATACTACTTTTTTTAGTATGCTGCCCATATGCATACACCTTGAGCACCTAGACTAGGTCCTTTAGTGAAAATGGTATGAGTTAGCATCACCATCTCCTCAACAATCTATTTTGAGGTTACGGAAGGGCATACATTTAAAATATTGGGTGATTAACATGTTCAGGAAATAGACAATATTTTATATAATAAAAGTGCCTAAGTTATAATGTCAATAATCACAATTTATGAGCTTGAGCATGGAGTGGATTTAAATGTTTTTATACTATTATAAATGTCCACAGGATGAGGCTTTAGCCACCTCTGCTATAGGTGCCTTTATCCAGTATGTTGCCTCTCTCTGTTTTCATTGATGTTACCCACAAATGGGGCACTTTCTGGGACACACACAGCATTTTATTATTTTCTTGTTCTCACTTTTATCTTCTTTCTGGCCAATCCAGAGAGCTTCCATCTCATCTGGGGTGAAATATGGGAGCAGACATATTGAATCTTTCTGCCATCTTCACTAATCCAACATTTGTGAAGAACATTTTGACTTTATGTTCTTGAGAATCCAATTTTTGACTTTAAAAATATTTTATTTCAAGTTTTTATTTCTTCCAGAGATTTTAGAATGCTATTTGAAAACTCAAATCTTAAGCATTTCTCTTTCTTTTTTCACAAAAATACTACATTTAGGGAATAAAGTATTCACCATACTCAATGATCCTGAAAAGGGTAAATAAAGAGTGAGAGCAAAAAGGAAATGCAGAATATAAAAAAATCTTTTATTATGATACAATATCATTTTGATACTTCAGCTGTGGTGTTATTAATATGGCCTGATAAAGAAGATAAGGACCTAAGAAATCTGATAAAATTTCAAAATAAGTTCATCCATTGTTGTGCACAACTTAAATCAGTTCTAGGAAAAAGACAGAGGAAAAGTATACTCTAAGAAAAGACACCACAGAAAGAGATTTATTTATTTAATTTTCATACAGATTTTGGATGACGGTGACCCAAAAGTCAAGTAGGTAGATGGGTGGGAGAGATCTCTTTGTGAAAGGTAGGCGATCATGTAAGACTAAGTTGAAAGATTTTATAAGAGTAAGTAATCTCTGTGGGAAAAATGTTTCATGAATTCCACTCAAGCAGGGCAGGGAGGAGAACATGAAAGGAGCAATATGATAACCTAGAGCAGTAAGTGGGTCTAAGTCATACAGCAAGGCCTGCACAGAGAGCTAGAGTCAGCCAACCATTCCTCTTCTTTCTTGTAAATTGTGATTATCTGAAACAGCAGACAGCATGAGGTTGATGGAGCCTGTGCCCCTGTCCAAGGTCAAGCCATTCTTCAATTAGCCTAGAAGATTTCCAAAGACATTCAGGCATACAGGATGCCAACCCTGCACTCCCAGCCTCCCTGTCTCCAGTTCCAGATATGACACATCTGAGTCCTTACCTGTCTGTTTTCGAGGTTATCACACATGAGGTCCTAAGGTGGCTGGAAGTTCCACGGGAGTGCAGGACTTGGATGATGAGGATGGTGCCTATCACAACACCCATGAGGCCAAGAGCCAACCAACCCCAGGGCACAGGCCACAATCTCTGTCAGCTCTAACATAGGGGTTGGAAGCTCAGGTTCTGAGAAAAAAGAAAGATAGTCACAGGACAGGGTGTGTCTGTGGGGAAAATGGTGCATGTGTTTGGAAATGCACAAGACACCTAGACTTTGGGAAAGAGTGAAGTCAATTATTGGACAACTTTGCAATTGTGGAAAATAAAGTTGTGGCAATGGGGGTTAAAGGGTTCAATCAAGGCCATGTACCTTGGGGGTAGAATTGGAAGGTAGACAAGTGATGATGGGATTTCAACATACCCCAGTGCTTGAGGAGCGGCTCTTCTAGGCCCCAGTGTTCCACCTTGCAGTCATAGAAATCCTCAGTGGAGGGGACAAAAGTGAGGTAACTGAACTTGAGGAAGGAATGGTCACTCTTGGGATAGAAGATGGTCTTAGCAATACCTTCTGGAACTAAATGTCCATTGCAAAACCAAGTGATATTGATCACCGGAAGAAAGATGTTACCCACTAGACAGATGAGGGTGTTGGGAATGCCCAGGGTCACAGGTGATTTGGGAAACACAGCCACTTCAGGGATTTCTACAATGAAAACAGCACACTTACTGACATTTATGCTAACTGTGCCTTGAGATTTTTAAATCATTTTGGAGGTGCCTAGTATTCCCCAGATACTAATGAGATATTTACTTGTCATTTTAGAATAATTTTTATACCAGTTACTACTTCTATTTTTTCACTTTGATATACAGAACACATCTCTGTCTTTGGGAATCCACAGGGTGTGTGTGTGTGTGTGTGTGTGTGTGTGTGTGTGTGTGTGTGAGAGAGAGAGAGAGAGAGAGAGAGAGAGAGAGAGAGAGAAATGAACCAACTTAGAGCTTCTTAGGCCAAGAAGTTGGGAATATCCTTGTGTAGGAATTCAAGGAACATCTCATGAAACCTAGCAGAGGGATATTTAAAGATTAAAAGAATATGATGTGGACTATATGTGTACTAGAAAGGGGGAAGAATTTACCATGTAATGGAAAGACAACACCTACCCCCGGGGAAGGAAGAACTCAAATCTGGAATGTGAAGTAGGCACAGTGAAGAGAATCAGAATGTGGACACTTACCATTGGTGGCAGGTGTAAAGTTGGAATCTTCAATCAAAGTGTCCAAGTTTTTTTTGACCACAACAAGGTTTCTCAGGGCCTTCTGAATTTCAAATGTTGCAAAATTGCTAAACTCAGGCTGCGTCCACACAGTCTCCTTTTTTTCCAGGTCTATGTAGAACAGCTCATCTCCATCAAATTCAAATATAAACTGGCCATAGTCACCATATGTCTGGTAGATATTTGTGGCACAAGTGCAGACATGGTCAGCTGGGGAATAACCATTCCAGAACATGAAGATAAGAGTGGGCAGGTGAGATATAGGGAGAGGATAAAAACTTCATAAACAAGAAGGCATAGGAGATACTGTGAATATTGCAGTATATTACTTTATTTGGTTTCTATAATAAAATATCATAAACAAAGTATATTATTCTGCTTCTGGATTCCCAAATTCATGTCTTTCCCAATTGCATTTATTCTATCTCAAGAGTCTCAGAGGTTGGGAGTTCATAACCCACTTGAATCAAACTGTGAAATATGATGTATTAAGAACTATGTAATGTTTTGAACGACCAACAATAAAAAAAAAAAAAGAGTCTCAGAGGTTTTAGACTTGTTTTGGCACCAACATAAAAGTCTAAAGTCCAAACTCCCATCTAAATATCACCTAAATCAGATATCCCAGATTTAAGGCATTCTGAGGAAAATTATTCTCCAGTTATGAAGCTGTGAAATCAAACATGTTGTGTGCTTCCAAAGTACAATGTTGAGGCAGATATCAGATAGACATGCCTGTTCCAAAATGGCGAAGTAGGAAAAAAGAAAGAAATGGGAGGTCTTGATCAAGTCCAAAACCTTGCAAATAGAAAATAATTTTCTTTGGTTTGATGTTTTGAGCTCAAAGGTCTTGCCTGGGGTAGTATTTGGGCCTACAAGGCTCCAGAGGGTACTGACTTCATTGGTTTGGGAGGCTCCACTTCATGCCATTTCTTTATGGTGGCCCAACCTAGGTATTGGCTGTGTTCCCGGGTCTTACTGCCCTGGATCTTCTGGGCTTTACTCTAATAGGGGCTTTCTGCAGTGACTTCAGTGTTTCCAGGGCACTTGCCCCCTAGGCCTTTGCTGGATGGTAGCAACTCCAGTGACCTCTGAAATGCCTTTGAGGTCATTCTTCCATTGCCTGGGATAACAGGTTCTGGCTTCTGTTTAGGTGGCTGACTAACCTTGCCATTGTCTTCAGACTAGCACCTGGCTTTGGTTGAGATGACTAATCCATACTAATCTCCTTATCAAATGGTCCCTTGGCCATAGCCTGCTCTTTCCCAAACAGGCTGTCTCTTTTTTTTTTCTTAAAAACTACACTTTAATAAGAAATAAATTCAATAAACAATTATAATACTGAGAACCACGGCATTCAGATTTCAAAATCATACTACTTTTCAGTTGATCCAATATGTTGTCAACTAAATGTTCAAAAGTTTGTTCACAGCCAACATTACTTACTAATATCACACATCTATTATTTCATACATTTATTTTCTTCCCCATAAAAACCTGTTGATAAACATCTAAAATGTCCAGGTTTAACATAGTTGAGATGAAGCTGGATCAAGTACTGGTATAATTTTAAACTATCAACTCAAGTGTTTAAGTGTCACAAATTTATTCAAGCAGCCAAACAAATGAAAATCATAATGGCAGAGCACACATGGTAAATAAATCAAAACAATGGCATGTGTAACAGAAAGACAGAGCAGTGGCACATTAAACCAAAGCTAGCTAAATACAAAATAACTTTCTATTGCATAGGACATAACTGAAAATGGTTCCAAATGAAACAACCTGATGGAGAGGTCACTGTGAAGCTGCCAACTGAGCTTCTGCTGACACTGACTGACCAAAGAAAATTCATGCATAATGCATCATCACTCAGTTCGTTCAGAGAGAGTGTGATACTAACTGCTAGAAGTTACTCACAGTAACTGCTAGAAGTCTCTCACAGTAACTACTTCTGTCACTGAGTAGTTAGGGGCCATCTGTCTCCCTCTTTAAGGAGACCTTCTTGCCATTTGCTTGGTGGTGGCACATTGAAAGATGATCAGTGCTGTGGAATGAATTGGGCCTTATTGCTTTACTTCTTTACTTACATTCTATGCAGTTTCTAGAACCACTTTCACCTTGTGAGGGTATTTATAGGGTATGTAGATGGAACTCAGCCTCAGGCATGGGAGGGACTATTGCAGCAGTCAGGTGAGGAGTTGACTTTAGCATGATAGAGGTCTGTATTTGTCCCATCACAGGCATTATAATAGGGCCAGCTGAGTAGAAGTACTCAGAGCAGCTGGTGGGAGTACAGGCACAGTCTCTGTTATAATGCTTGGAGCAGACTGGGCTGTTGCCACAAGAGAAAAGGCAAAGGCTGGTGATTTAATGTTGGCATCTCTGCAGGTGTCATTCAGAATCAGGAGCTCATTAGATGCATCTTCTTCAGGCTATCTTCTCCTTCCAGGCCGTCTCATTTTTAACAATATGTATAGGCTGAGGATTATCCAAATTTTAAAGTTCTGGTTATTTTTTTAATTAACAACTTCATTTTAAGTCATTTATCATATAGTACAAATAGCCAAGAATATCCAACACTATGCTGGGAAATTTCCTTACCCAAATATACAATTTAATTTCTTACAACATCTACCTTCTAGGAAACACTAGGATACAAACACAATTTAACCACATTCTTTGCCATAATCACTTTTACCACAGTTTACCATAATCACCTTTACCACAGTTCCTAATAACATGCTCTTTATTTCCAACTGAGACCTCATCATCAGAATGATCTTTACTTCTGAAAATCTACAAGCAATTTTTTCAGGATTACTTTGATTCTTAGGTATTACTTAGCTATTCACTAAGAAGATTGAGGCTCTCTCTTTATAACTCTCTTCTTTTTTTGGGGGGGGGCTCTGCAAGAATCAACTTCACATTCTGTCCATAATTGTGGACCTTTTATAGTACACAGCAGAAAATCTTTGCAGCCTATATCCAGTTTGCAATTCCAAAGCTGTTTCCATACTGGTTACACCAGTACTGTACCCTTCTCCTGGTATCTATTTTCTATCTTAGTCCATTTGGGGTTGTTTTAACAGCATTCTATAAACTGGTTGAATTATAAACAGCAGAAATTTCTTTCTCTTACTTCTGGGGCTTAGTAAAACCGAGATCAGGACACCAGCAGATGTGACTTTTGCAGAGCCTGTTCTTTAGAAGGCCACCTTTTCAATATAACTTCAATAGCAGGAGGGGCAAGTGAGGCTGGGTGCAATAGCATACACCTGTAACCCCAGTGACTCAGGAAGCTGAGAAAGGAGGATCAAAGTTCAAAAGCAGCCTCAGCAACTTAGCAAGGCCTAAGTAATTTAATGAGACCCTGTCTAAAAGCAAAAAAGTAAAGAAAGAATTAGGGATGTACTCAGTGGTAAAACACCCCTAAGTTTAATTCATACTACAAAAAGAAAAAAAGAAAGAAAGAAAGAAAGAAAGAAAGGAAGAAAGAAAGAAAGAAAGAAAGGAAGAAAGAAAGAAAGAAAAATACAAATCCAGTGAGAATTTTTAGAAATATCTTATAGGGGCACTTGTCTCAGTCTAATAATCTATTAAAGTCCCAGTCTCCTAAACCATCATCTCAGAGGATAGGATTTGAACATATGAACTTGGGTAAAGGGACTAATAGCATGTGGTTTCCTATTTTGCATAGTCTGATGTCAAAGTCCCCATTTATGTCTTTTCCCTCTTTAAGTTATTGAGAGATAAGGTTTAAAAAATTGACTAAGTTTTCAATTTTAATTAACTAAAAATTAAAATTTTTATGGAAATTATGTTTTTCATGATATTGTATACTTCATAAGAAATAGGGATGTTATGTCTTATTCACTTCTGTACCTTGAGTACTTAGTATACTTCATGGCACACAGTAGGAATTCAGTAACATTTATTAGATAAATAAATAAATGATGATTAGGAAATATTTTAACGATTTCATTGTATTACATTTTTTAATAATTTTCTTTGCTTGGATTTTTTTGGGGGGGTTTAATGATTATTTCAGTGTCCATGACATAGCCATGTAAAGGCCTAGAGAGGAGGCTGATATGTACTGGGGAGAGTCATAGATTAAGAAGGTATTGTGGAAATGGAACAGGAAATCAGAGAAAGTTAAAGATTGATGTAGTTTAATCTGTTTTGCCCTCCTTCTAGTGCTTTGATGGTTAGATGTGACAGGACTTGGAGTATGATCTGACCAGCTGAGACTAACTTATTTCTAAGTCCCTAGGTTTTCCATCACACATTATTCCAGTTTTCTGAGACAAAAAAACAAGATGTTACACTTATAATAATGCCAAACCTTGGCATGTATAGAGCTCTTTATTAATTAGAATATACATTTGATTATTTATTTTATTTGTGTGTTTCTCCGAATATTGTGTTAATTAATTATACACATGGGAAACCTGAAGATCAACATATGGAATTGACTTGCTCAATGTCATTCTGCTAATCCTTTAATTTTTCCCATTCTAATGATCTTCAGTCAAATTTATTCTCCTTGCCTCTAAAGCCCAAACTTGGAAAATTTAAATTATGTTGGAAACAAACAAAAAAGTGACATACTATTTTCTGTATGGCAAAAACATTTATGGACTTAGTTATCCTAAGAAAATGGATAAAATAAGAATAAATCTGCAATGGCTTTGAGAAAGAGTTTGAAGTGGGCGAGGAGTAGTAGGTTCATACTCTGCTGTGAAAGGAAAGCATTATACTTGGAGAAAGATCTCTAATTTCAGGAGTTATCATAAATTAATGCTGTAATAATGCTTGAGTATATCATTTGGTTCTGACTTTAGAAAGACAATAATGCCCTTTGTGAATACTCAGTGAGAGGTGGACATTGTAGAATTCAGTCTAGTCTACTAAGATTAGGTTTTAGGGGTTTTGGTTTCTTGGAGGGAAAATAAGTGTAACAATTCAGATTCAGGGGAACTGTGGTTTCTTATACTACTATGGGGCAACAGATTCAGTCAGGTTTTGTTTTTCAGTTTTCTCTCTCAGTCCTAAATCCTCAACCATGTACTCACCCACTATGTCCCCACCTCCACAGGGGCTCAGGATGGCCAGCAGGGTGAGGACCCCCCCCCCCCAGGATCAGAGCTTTCTTCATGGCCACTCTCCTCCAAGGGAAACCTCAGAAGTCACTTTTCTGAATGGGGGAAGGGATGAGAACTGTGCAAAGAAAGTGACCTAAAGAGAACTACTGGAAATCTTCATTGTGTCATGTCCCACTCCACATCCCTCCTCCTAGTGTTTTTAGTGACTGGGACATTAGAGAAACCAAATAAGCAAAATTTTGTTTTCAATATGTTTTTCTATATTTTGGGTTAGCTTTATTCTCAAAAAGATCTCAATTAGTAGGAACCAAGTAACATTTTATGTTGTCCTACTTGTGTACTTCCAATTAAGCAAGTTCTTTGTTCATAGTCTCAAAAGCCCCAGAATTTTAAACATCTATATTTTCAAATAATTAAAAAAATGTGTAGTATCAAGTAGAACCACCCACACTGACATGTCCTTTTCTACATCTTCCTGATATTTTTCTACTTAATGTGCTCCTTACTGTCTGTCTGTATATGGTGTTACATATTTTAAGTTGAAGTTTGTGGATATGTTCATCAATGATAACTACTTCCATTAATTATGCCTCCCAGAAACTATGAACCCCTGTGGAGTTTCACATCTATCTAAAGTTTGCATTAAATCTTTTCGCATAGATTTTTGAAGCTACTGAAAGTCTTATACTTCACTATTTCCACATATGCATCTGTAGTTAGAAGATGTTTCTGGATCCACTCAGAACCTATTCCATTTACTTTGTGGCTTCTAACTTTCTTTTTAACACACCATAATTGTTGCTTTTATCATTCTAACTTACATTCTGTCTTTAAAATCTCTTGAGTTTCTAGCAGCAGACCAAACACTTTTTGCAATTTGATCTATTATTTTTTTGATAAAAAATTTAATTTAGTAGTCTGAGATTTTTAATGCATTAGATCTGAACACCATCAAACAGTGTCTAGTTTCAGAGCTCAGATAGGATGAAGGAAAATCCAGTCAAATTCCTGCTACCAGATAATAGATGGCAGATTTGTATGTGCATGCATGCATTTGTGTGTGTATTGTGCACGCAACTTTGAGGAAGATTGGGGAGATCAATTTTTCTGTTTTTCTGTCTCCTTTATCCATTATACTTTTTTCCCCTTTTCGGTACTGGGGATTGAGCCCATGAAAATTCTACCACTGAACTACACCTCCAGCACTTTTTAATTTTAATTTTGACACAGGGTGTCACTTACTTGCCAAGGCTGGCTTCAAACTTTTTATCCTCCTGAGTCTCCCAAGTCTCTGGGATTATAGGTGTGCACCACTGTGCTCAGGTATCCATTAAAACTTTTAACCACTTCTTGTTTTTTTGAGCCTAACATGGTAACTTTACAGTTAGCAAAGCAAAGTTCTTAGCATAATTATCTGAGTAAAAAGAAAGAATAACATTTTGATAATGACTAACACAAGGTTTCCTTTTATTTGAAGAGGAAAGAAAATGTTTTTCTTGCTAATTTAGTGGGAGGAGATGGAAGCTTAAATCATGTAAATTTTTCTAATAATTTGCTAGTATTCTCAAACATTAGAAGTATACTGAAGCTTAAATCATGTAAATTTTTCTAACAATTTCCTAGTAGTCTCAAACATTAGAAGTATACTGAAGGCAAATATTTTTTGATATAAAATGTTATACTCAAAGTGAATGGTATACAGTGCCCATCCTTCTTTTCTTTAATGCAGGTTTTCTGAGTGATTCCCTGAACAGCACTCAAGTTAGTATTAGTCAACATGGATAATACAATAAAGATCTGTATTTTTTCAAGGGCTGTAAAATCAAAGTTTTGCTATTAATTCCATAACTTCTTTGTAGTCACAGCATCCACCTGAGGTTGAAGTTCATCATGGTAGCAGAGATGAGCACGACTGAGGATAATGCATGGACTTCATATTAAAAAGACAGGAATTTGGGGCAGGAGTTGTGGCTCAGTGGTAGAGCGCTTGCCTGGCACTGGGTTTGATCCTCAGCATCACATAAAAATAAATAAACAAAATAAAGGTATTGAGTCCATCTACAACTAAAGAAGTGTATTTAAAAAGACAGGAATTTAAGTTCTCTCTCATTTATCAGCTACGTGGCTTTGGACAATTGATGTACATAATCTTAGCCCAGTGTTCTTATCTATAAAACAGAAATGGTAAGTCTTACCGTATAATTAGCAGACCAAACACTTTCTGCTATTTGATCTGTTATTATTTGATAAAAATTTTGTTTAGTAGCCTGGCATAAAAACAGTAAAGAAAATGATAATGAAGTAAATGTAACCTAAATCATATGTAAAAATATGCATTCAATTAGATGGCATAAGCTATTTATAAATCTCCTTTCATCATTTTGCTGTATATAGGATCTGTAATGATAGACGTACTTTCATTTTCTTTTTTAAAGAGAGAGAGAGAGAGAGAGAGAGAGAGAGAGAGAGAGAGAGAGAGAGAATTTTTTAATATTTATTTTTTAGTTTTCGGAAGACACAACGTCTTTGTTTGTATGTGGTGCTGAGGATCAAACCCAGGCCGCACGCATGCCAGGCGAGCGCACTACTGCTTGAGCCACATCCCCAGCCCAACCTACTTTCATTTTCTTACTCGTAATTTCTTTCTTTCTTCTTTCCTGGAAGTTTATACATTTTTATTAATAATTATACAGTATCATCTTTAGTGTTTGATAATGCTGTTTGCCAGTTTTCTTTTGCATTGGTATCTGCTTTTAGTTTTATTTTTTTCCCTATTTTATACTTTCTTTAGGTCTATGACTTTTTTCTGCGTTCTCAAGGTTGAAACTCATATCAATAATTAAACTTTTCTTCAGTTGCAGTGCACATATTTAAAGGGATTAATTTCCCTTTGATGTCTACTTTAACTGAATCTCATATATTTTGATATAGTGTTGGTCCAACTGATGTGTTCACATTGCTAACAGTAATCCAACTCTCCATTTATGATTTATGCTCTAAGGCAGACAAGAAACTCATATGTAACCCACTGTTGCAGTATAACCAAAAGGCAGAAAATACTATGAATTTTGAATTAATAAATAAAGAAAGAAATAAATACCCAAATCTATCAAAGCCACATTGGATACTGGTTTAATGACTCATCTAATGGAGACTGACTGGAGAAAAAGGTAGTGCATGGGGGGCTTCAGAGGAATAGACAGAAAATCAATCTTGTAAAAATAACCTTCTAATCTGAGTGAAGACATTTTGAAAACTAACCTGGGAACTAGAATACAGGATGCTGTATTCCAAGGTTGCTGTGGAATCTAATGAAAGGGGCTTGAATGTGGAGAGAATCAGAGGTGATAGACTTGGGAAGGTGTTGATCTTGGGAGTAGAGTGGGGACTTCAATGGTTCGGGCTCCTGTAAGAGACATAGCAGTAAAAAGAAAAAGGAAGTAAGTGGAGGGATTGAAGTATTTTTAGAAACAAAAAGGAATCACAAAATCAGACCAATTAACTTCTGATACATTATTGAAACTGCACTGCCCTGTATTAGCACTAGAGGATGATCTTGAACTAAGAAACTCAGCAATCCACAAAAATTCTTCCCTTAATATTCAAACCACTGTGCATAGCACAGGAAAATAGACTTCACAGAATAAACCAAAAACTGTAGATGTGATCTATTAAAGACTCTGCTATCTAGCATATAGTGTCTCCAATACAAGAATAAAGAGAGGAAAAGAACGACTTCAACACCAGTAATGAAGCCCAAGGGAACTGTAACACTAGGCCCCAGATGGAATCAAGCATTCATGAATTGAAGGAAAATTCAAATTAGAAATGAAATGAACAGAATACAGAAAGACATGAGTTAACTCAGGAAAGAAGAAAAAGACAAAAATCACTTTGAAAACAAAGACTAAATGACAAATGAATAAAGTTTTGAAATTAAAACATAACAAAGGGCATTGTAAAATGGCATAAAAACAGTAAAGAAAATGATAATGAAGTAAATAGGTAAATGAGTATCAGCAATTGCCTGAGCTTCCTAATGTTGCAAAACATATTACCATGAAGAACAGTTAGAAATAACACAAATATATTTCCTCATATTTCCTGTAGGCCATAAGTCCAGTTGCAACTTCCCTGGGTCCTCTACTTGAGGTCTCACAGCCTACAATCAAGCTAGGCCAGGCTGCATTGCTAACTGGAGGTTTGACTAGAGAAGAATCCACTTCCAGGCTCAAGTAGGCAAGATCCATCTACTGAGGGGTGAAACACTGAGGGTCCTGTTTCATGCAGACTGCTGACCAGGATCCCCACTCAGTTGCTACAGGCCACATGGACTTTCACAGGTGCTAACACAAGCTGAAATTTATTTCCATGGCAGCAAGAGAGAATCTCTCAAACATGCTAAGATAAAGTTTCACATACAAAACACAACCATAGAGCAATATTCTATCACCTTTGACCTATAAATTCTAGCTAAGGAAGGACATCCTATTACATTTGCCAAGTAGCATAGCCTTATCATCTTTGCCACATCATTCTGGTTAAATTCAAGTCACTAGATGGGAGGAGGTTACACAGGCTGTTACTCATTAGGGATCACTTTGATGTACATCTACCTTCTGGCCCTAATGGCTTATATGTCTCCCATGTGTAAAATACATTTATTATATGCCAAAGTCCAAAAGTCTCCTTCTATGATAACAACAGCCCACAGTCCAAAATTTCACATAAATCAGGTCCAGCTGAGGATGAGGCACCTGGGAATAATTCAGTACAACTTCTGCAATAGGATTCTTTTCCATCTGTGTAATTGTGAAATAGGGACAAATTATCTACCTCCAAAATACCCAGTTTATCCTTGTGGGGCAGACATAGGGTAAGAGCTACAGGTATTCTTGTTCAAAAATGGAGAAAGTAGAAAGTTAAAAGGGCTCACTGGTCCATGCTTGTTCTGAATTCCAGATGGGAAAACTCTATCCAGACCACTTGGGCTAGGTTCTAAGGACTGGGAGTAATCTACACCCTCACTTTCACAGATGTGGAAGGGAAGGGCCAGCTTCCTTCTTGCAGGGTGACAATGCCACTTACTCTTCCAGGCTTCAGTGGCTCTTTGCTGTGTTCTCTGGGTTTTGGGTCTGCCCTGAATCATCCTTCTCTTTTCATGGAAGGTACATGTGTTTGCAACTGAATAGTTTTATCCATTCACTTCCTGCTAGTGGAATTTTGAGAGTCCACAAGGCTGCTTTCACCTGCTTTTCCCCATTTAGTTTAGGCAAACACGTTTCTTAAAACCTTTGTGTGTTTTCACTGTATTTCAGGGGGATTTACCCTAGTAGAGTGAAAAGCCACATGCATCAGTCTTTTTGAGACAGTCTCTTCTCTGTGTGCTCTCTGCTGAGGTGGTTGAGGGACAACAGCTGAGAGTACAGGTGAGAGAGGATCCTTTGTGTGACTGAATTCTCTAACCATTTGATCTTCCTGTGGTGCATCTGCCATAGTGGTGCAGTGATTGGTACAGAGGACAGGCAAAAGAAGGCAAACATACACAGAGTGAAATCCATAAAGAAGAAAGAATAAGACAGTGTTAGGGTTATTTTATTTCTAAATTGATTTCAATCTTGAGTATAAAAAGGGGGCAGTCTTTAAGGCAGATGCATAAGTACTAAACAGTTATCAATTTAGAGCGTTTGGGTAATGGTGTCACAGTTATGGAAAACCAGAGGAGGGGAGAGAAAGAAGAAATAAAAACTAGACTCCTGTTCAATTTATACTGAAACACATAATTAAGAAAATATATTGCTGTGTACAGGTATTCTACAAAAAAGACATTAGGAAGAAAATAGAAAAAAAAAGAATAGAAAACTTTTCTTGAGTAAAGTCTTTGGATGGAAAAGATTCATTCATAATTTAAAGTAATTAAACAGTGATAATGATAATCTGCAGATTCATAGGTAGTGATATAATTTTTTGACTACAAGATAAACAAAAGAAAAAGAAAAAAAATATTTAAAATGTTTAAAAAACTTGTGAAAAGGAAATAGGCCAAGAATTATATGTAAAAGGATAAGAACCAAACAGAAAATATTTCTTTTCTGAAAGAAGAAAAACTGAGCAACAACCATTGGAAATAGTGGGGAAAAGTATTGCTAAGAAGAGCGTTATTTCAAAATTTTCCTTGTGTGGCAGATTCAAAATTTTTGCCACGCATTCAGAGACTTAAATTACAGTAAACATTTTTTGAGTTATGTTTGGTCTTTCTTTTGAAAAATTGTGCTAAAACACATTGATTTGCTGTGAGAAGTTCAAGGTGCCTAGGATATCCACATCTGAAGGGTATTAATTAGGTCATGCGCACCAGCAGGGGGAGACTCTTGCACTTTAGGAGTTTCAGGCGCACTGCTGCTCTCCCTTCCCCTCCCAGGTCTCCCTGGGAAAGACCAGCAGTTCTACCCAGAGCCTGGCAACCAGCTCAGCTCTGTTTTCACTGACTATTCCAACATATTTTTAGTAAATGACGCTATCTGAGGTGTGGGTTTGGATGTTTGAGCAGCAAAAAAGCATGAAATAGAGCAGGACTTCAACTCTGCTTTTGCTTTCAGACTCAGAAGCTATGAGGTTACTTATGTAAAATTACATGCTTAGGAAACTATCTTCACTGCCTTCCCTCTAGTGCAAGCCACAACCCTTGTTCCTACTGCTTTCATAATTCTCTGCCACTGTCAAATGAATTCTTGATACTTCAACAAGTCATATTTTATTTTATAATTTATATTTAAAAATTATCAGAAGAGTACATATAATTTAAATATTAAAGAATAGAGAGGTGTTTTAGTAAAAACGGGAGAACTTCATACATATATAATAATAAAAATATTGATAGATTCTTATTTTCTTGGGTAATTTAAACATGAATGGACTCTGAGTTATGTTAAATGCTTCTTTGGGAATTATCTAAGGATCAATGAATTTGCAAGGATTCAAATTATACAAAGTTTACCTACTTATCAAAATGAAATAAAATTAGAAATAAATGCAAAAATATATTGTCAAATATTTGAAAACTAAAACCCACGGTGCTTTTGAATAAAACATGGATCAGGGAAGAAAATTAGAAAGGGATTTAAAAATTATTTGGAGATGAATGAAATAAAACACAATATACCACAATTTATACATCTAAAGCAGTGTTTCAATAAATAATCACAATAATTATTCAGTCATTTATTCGAGGCTAAAGAGACAGAAAACAATGAAGAGAGATCTCAAATCAATGAATTAAGAAACTACCCTAAGAAATTAGAAAACCCTGGAGCTCGGTGGCCCCCATCTTCCATTCTGGCCACGGCGGCGGTGAAGACGCGGGGTCCTTGTGCTCTGCTTGGCGGCGGGCGGGGACCAGGCAGGAGCTAGGAGGCGGGCGGCCCGCCCCTTTGCCGCCCGCGCGTCGCCTTGGGCAGAGTGCGGAGCGCAGACACGGCCAGGAGCGCCAGACCCGCCAGAGGCCCTGCAACCCCGATTCCCTCCACCCCTGGCCGCGCAGATGGGATAGGCGGCAAAGATGTTCAAATTCAAAGGGGTCTTAAAAAGGAGGCCCAAGGTATAGCTTGGTGGCGCCAGCAGGAAGGATGAAAAGGTTTCTCTTTTACATCGCACTCAGGAAGAAAGAAGGAAAAGAAGAAAGGCGAAGATTTAAAAAAATGCAATAATTATTCAGTCATTTATCCCAGGCTACAGAGAAAGAAAACAGCAATATTCCCTCCAGAGAAGTGCGTTCTCTATCTTTGTGCACACTTGGCAGAGTCTGGTAGCACTTTCTCCATCATTAGTGCCCCCTATCTTACCCTCCTGATAAGGCAGCTTCTGTTTTTATACAAACAAAACGCAGATGCAAAACGATTGATATGGCTATATCAGAACTTAATTAAACAGTTCCCTGTTTGTCAAGCAACTGAATGGATCCGAGAGACCGAAATGCTTATTTCAGATAAAGAGGCTCATGAGCCTCTGTTGCAGGTGGCTGCAGAGCTGTAATGATGACAGTTTGAATGTTGCACTTCCAACGCGAAACCTTGAGGTCTTTTCCTCTGAGAATACTTCCTTGCCTGTTTACTAGATGCTAGCTATGTGGTGTCAGTAATTGAACAGGCTTTGCACTACATGAAACACAATGGGTATTATAGGTCTCTCTATTTGTTGATTAACAGCAAGCTTCCATCCAGTATTGAATATTCTGATTTATCACGAGTTCCTATAGCAAACATTTTGCTGGAGAATGTCCTAAAGCCTTTGCACTTTACCTACAGCTCCTGCCCAGAAGGTGCAAGGCAGCAAGGTTTTTCAGCCTTCACAGAGGAGTTTCTGGCAGCACTTTTTACAGATCAGATTTTCCGCTTGTCATTCTGGTATTAGCAGATGTACAGACCGTTTTCCCTTAAGAGTCCTTTCTGAATGCACTATTGTTACTAGAGAGTAGATGTTCAAAAAGGAGTGGTGGAGCACCTGGCTTTTCTAATTGTATTAACTGTTGGCAAAAATGACTTGGGGGTGCTCTCTGAGGAGGGCCTGCTGGTGTATCTGCACGTGCTCCAGACTTTCCTCTCCCAGTTACCTGCCTCCCCTGCAGGTGCCAGCTCCCAGGACTCCACCAGGGACTCTGAGAACGAGAGTGAGGAGGCCGACAAGCCCGCCAGGCCCCAGGACTGCAGTCTCTGCCCCATACATCACCGAGGAATGTCTGAAGAAGCTGGACTCGAAGCAGCAGACCAGTGCCCTGCTGAACCTGGTGTAGAGGGACTCGGCCAGCCAGGAGGTCTTCACCCGGATGGCTCCATCTGTCACACGCTGATGGTGCCCAAAGTCAGGCTTCTCTACAGTTTAGCCTTCAATGCCAGGTTTCTGTGGCACCTTTGGGTCCTCATCTCTTCCATGACAACACAAGGCCGATGGTACCGCTGCTTCAGGTGATATCCAGGGGCTCTCCCATGATCTTCCGGGACTCAGGCCGAATCATCCTGCTCTTTTACCTCTTCAGCTCCCTCTTCATTCACTCACTGATTTCCATCCATGATAACGAATTCTTCTGAGATCCCATAGAAGTTGTAGGGCAGAGGCGGTCGTCCATGATGCCCTTCACGCTGGAGGAGCTGGTCGCCCTGTCCCGCTGCCTGCGCGATGCCTGCCTGGGCATCATCAAGCTGGCCTATCTGGAAACAAAGCCCGAGGTGCAGGAGGAGTATGTCACCGCCTTTCAGAGCATCAGCGTGACCACCAGTGCTGAGATGCAGCAGTGTATACAGACGGAGCAGAAGTGTTGGAATTCAGTTGTTTAAGGTTATCACCAACCTAGTGAAAATGCTGAAGTCCAGAGACACGAGGAGAAACTTTTGTCCTCCAAATCATTGGCTATCAGAACAAGAAGATATTAAAGCAGATAAGGTCACCCAGCTCTATGTGCCTGCATCCAGACCTGTATGGAGGCTCCTTGGGTTGGAGAGGATTGGCTTGCTGCAGCCTGTCCTGGAGGTGGGCCTGGAGTCCCCACAGCTGTCTGTGTCTGAGGAGCGGCAGCTGACTGTCCTGACAGAGCTGCCTTTTGTGGTCCCCTTTGAGGAGCAAGTGAAGATCTTTCAAGGTTGATTTATGCAGATTAACAAGAAGTTCAAGGAGATGGCCCATATCTGGATGGAATTAATGTCACAATAAGAAGAAACTATATTTATGAGGATGCTTATGACAAACTTTCCCCAGAAAATGAACCTGATTTGAAAAAGCAGATCTGTGTGTATTTGCTCAACGTCCATGGCCTGGATGAAGCTGGCATCGATGGTGGTGGTATTTTCAGGGAGTTTTTAAAAGAACTACTAAAATCAGGATTTAACCCTAACCAGGGGTTCTGTAGGACGACTAATGAAGGGCTTCTGTACCCCAATCCGGCTGCTCAGATGCTCCTGGGAGATTCTTTTGCCAGACATTACTACTTCCTAGGCAGGATGCTTGGAAAGGCTCTCTATGAAAACCTGCTGGTGGAGCTGCCCTTTGCTGGCTTCTTCCTCTCCAAGCCGCTGGGCACCAGTGCCGACATGGACATCCACCACTGGCCTCCTTAGACCCCGAGGTCTACAGGAACCTGCTGTTCATCAAGAGCTCAAGGAAGACGCAGAGGAGCTGGCACTGAACTTCACCATGGTGAACAATGACCTGGGAGAACCCCAGGTGGTTGAACTCAAGCTTGGTGGGAAAGATATCCCTGTCACCAGTGTCAACCACATTGCATACATCCTCCTGGTGGCAGACTACAGGCTGAACAAGCAGATCCACCCACACTGCCTGGCTTTCCCACAGGCCTGCCTAATATCCTTAGCTGAAGTGGCTCCCAATGTTTGACCAGAAGGAAATTCAGGTATTAATTTCTGGTGCACAAGTTCCCATAAGTCTGGAGGACCTAAAATCCTTTACGAACTATTATGGAGGCTATTCTGCCAATCACCCTGTCATTAAAATCTTCTGGAGAGTGGTTGAAGGTTTCACTGATGAAGAGAAGCTCAAGCTGCTCAAGTTTGTGACCCCTCTCCTGGGGTCCCAGGAGCTATACCCGGCCTTTTGCATTCACAATGGGGGCTCTGACCTTGAGTGGCTCCCCACAGCCAACACCTGCATGAACCTACTGAAGCTCCCAGAGTTTTACAAGGAGACCCTTCTGCGAATCAAGGTGCTCTATGCCATCCAGTGTGCTGCTGGCTTCGAGCTGAGCTGAGCTGTACCCAACCCTCACAGAGCAGCCAGCACCTCCCCAGGCCCAGAGAGAGCTCAGGCTGGACCCTGGCTCTCCAGGCTCCTCCCTCCTTCTGACATTCTACCCTCCCTTCATTTTTTAGATGATTTTTTATTACAACCTGGTCACTTATTTAGATGGACGTTGCTTTTCAGATAACTTAAAATAACAATTGTTTTGTGCCAGGTGGCTGATGTAGTCACTTTGCCAAGAAGAGCACAGTTTTTAGACTAATGGCATCTCAGTGAAATTAACCAAAGATGAAGCTTTGGCTTTGCTGACCTTGTTAGACTCCTTCTGAGCCATGGCCTCTACCTCCTGTGTGGGCACCCCAAAGTCTGTGACCAACTGAGGGGCCCAAGTGCAGCCCTCCTGGGCCACTGCTTCTCATGTAGTTGATTGTTTACAAGCCTAATTGTTGAAACTAAAGGCACTTTCTGCTGCTCCCCCCCACCCCCGCCATGGTGGTTAGGTTTGGACAGTGGGTGATGGTAGTCTTACTGATAGACCCAACCTGATCTTTTCTTAAAATTGGGCATCTCACCACAAAACCATGAAAAGATAATTTCGGCTTTACTATAAATTACTGCAAATTCTGAACCTGCTTGGAATGCCTGCCCGTTCCTTGAACTCACCCATGCCTGGCTCTCTGACCAGATAGCAGCCCTCTCTGAAACTTTAGTGACACCTCATAAATATTGGCCTTCCCTGGCCAGACAACGACCCTCTCTGAGGCTCTAATGGTCCTCATAAATTCTGATGTTGGGGCCAGCAAACAAACAAAAAAAAAATGTAAACTACCATTAGTGTGATGCTTGTCAGAGTTCTGTTATCTGTAACCCCCCTTTTGTGTAACTTTCTGGGCTATAAAGCTGGGCTGCAGGAAAGGTGGGGTTGCTCTCTTGTTCCCGCCGTTTTGGGAGGGAGAGGCAGCCCGGTCGGTCGAAATAATAAGCTTGCTTTAATTTGACTTTTAATTGGAGTCAGTGGTCTTTTCTTGAGTCCTGGTCTAACAGTACTTGTGTTTTTCTTGCCATTTCTCCCAGCTGGGACTGGCATGCTTGTTCTCAGTATAGCCTTGACCTGCATCATGATGGCTTGGGTATTGCCTTGAGGATGTGAGGTGGTCACTGCATTCTCCTCTGTGTATCTCCACGTGGTGCCTGGAGAGCTTCAGGGAGAGGCCCAGCACACATGTGGCCTGCAGTGAATAGTGGCTGGGGGTTTGGAGGCCCATCAGCTTCTATTAAAGTCATTTGACCAAAGTGGTGGGATGTGTCTCTCTGTGACCACACGCCCTCCTCAGTCTGGCTGCAGTGCCCATCACCCAGGGCGTCTTGGGGTATCTTACACCCTGTGCTTCCAGCTGCTGCTCTGACATGGAGATAGGCATCGCTGGTGCGTGTGGGGACGGGGAGTCTCACATAGGCACTTTATCAGGTCCTCAGTCTCCTCAACAGCATCGGGGTGCTGGCTACTTGGGCAGCCGAGCTGGTGCTGGGGAGAGCTGCAGGCCCTGTCCCTGTGCACCAAAGTCCCCTCCACTGGAGGCCTGTAGGCCTTTGTAGTCAATAGACCAGAATTAGCAATATGCTTCTGAATGGGAAAACAAACAGAATGACACTTTTAAGACAATGACTGTTAATCAAAACAAAATGTATAATTTCTTAATTTGAATAACAAATTGTTTAAATGCAAAAAAAAAGAAATTAGAAAACCATGTATTACTTCCCTTTCCATTGCAGTATAAATCCTAGTAAAGCCTCTTTCTGAGGTACAAAATAAGAAATTATAAACTTAATATAATATAATATAATATAAGCCCAAATTAAGCAGAAGAAAGGAAATAATAAAGTATAAATCATTGGCATGGAAACCAGAGAAATGAGAGAAAACTAAGTGAAATAAAAATATATTTATTTTTCTGGAGGTCACTAAAATTGATGAGCTTATAGTGAGCCTAACCAGGAAAGAAAAACACAATTTACCAATATGAGGAATGAGAGAAGAGACATCATTGCAGATTGTGCAGAGATTAAAATAATTATGAAAAACTTTGTGCATATAAATTGGACCACTTAGATGAAATAGGAAAACTCCTTGATAAATACAACTACTGAAGGTCATTCAAGAAAATGCAGTAACTTAGCCCACGTGGTAGTGAATGCCTGTAATCCTCGCAGCTGAGGCAGGAGGATCTGAATTCAAAGCCAGCTTCAACATCTTAGTAAGGCCCTAAGCAACTCAGTGAGACTGTGTCTCAAAGTAAAAAATAAAAAAGATCTGGGGAGTGGCTCAGTGGTTAAGTGCCCCAGGGTTCAAACCCCCAGTACCCCACCCCTAAAAAGGAATAACCTGAAACAGCCTTGTACCTAATAAATACATTGAATTTTTAGCTAAAATCCTTTCTGAAAGGAAAGTGACCACAACACTTGGAGCAACCAAAAGATCTTCATTGCAGCAGTGCAACAAAGAGAAAGGAAAGAAGGCAAGAAGGAGAGAGAGAGAAAGAAGAGAAGAGATGAACAGGAAGAGAGCGCGCGCAAGAAAGATAAAGAGCAAGAGAGAGAGAGAGAGCAAGAGAGATAGCAAGAGAGAGGGAGCAAGAGAGAGAGAGCAAGAGAGAGGGCGAGAGAGGGGGGGCCTGGCAGGAGAGAGTTTTTATAGCCCAAATCTAATGGGGCCTCTGGGTCTGCAAGCTGCCTTGTTGGCCCAAGGGGGGTTGAGTGCTCAGCCTTGAGCAGGACTTGACACAAACAGGTGATAAAGGACCAGATAGAGGGGGGTTTGAGTGCGTGGGCTATCTTGCAGCCAACATCTGTCAGCCTGCCCTGCAGACAACACAGTTCAGCCTGCTCTGCACCCAACACTTTCCTCAAGGATGCTCCAAGCCCTCCCAGGTGATTTCATTGACCAATTCTTCCAAGCACTTAAAGAAGCCATAACATCATTATATAAATTGTTACAGAAAATGAAAGAAGAGGGTATACATCTCACCTCTTGTCATCAAATTAATCTTCTACCACAATTAAATATACTACAAGAAAACCCTCATGAGCTAATATCTTCATAAGTATAGATGAAAAGTTCTCAATGCAATTTTAGTTAAACCAAACTCAACAACATATATGAAGAATAATTAAGCACAACTCATCAAAGAATGCAAGTTTTTAGCCTGAAAAACTTTACCAAAGTGGTTTATAATATTATTGGAAAAAATGAATGAAATAATCATTAACTCAATTTTTGCAAAAAAGAAAATTTGACAAAATCAACATTGATTCATGATGGAAATTCTTACTTAGAAAGTTAGAAATAGAAAAGAAATGTTATCAATCTGAAAAAGGGCCACAAACACCAAACTCAATATTGAAAGAATAAAGCTTTTGCTCTAATATAGGGACTCAGCAAAGAATGTCTGCTGTTTCTACTCCTAGTCAATTGTGAAAAAAGCAAGAGAAGAAATAAGAGAGGTTCCAATTGGAAAGGGCAAAGTATGTTTTTTTCCCCCATAGGTAACATGATTGAAAGGGATTGGCATTTTTTTTTTTCTATAAAAAGCAGACATTTCAGGATTTGTGGTCTAAGACATGAAATCAAGGATACTATATAGATACTTGTACAATCATCTCAAATGTAATCATTGACAAATGTAACAACTTTTCTTAGTTCATAGATTGTACAAAAACAGATGGTTGGCTGGATTTTGTAGGGCATGATGTAATGTGGGACATGTTGCATCAGAAAAAAAGGAAACCTAACTTGCTGGTTGCTACTCCACTCCCAGTCCTGGGGCCACATGTGGCTAAGATAGCACCTAGTGACTAGCCAGAAGGCATTGCCATGGGTTATGGTGAAGAATTGGACCACCTCTAGGATAGGCTCAGAACCCTTCTGCCCTCATGGACAGCTCAGCTTGGACAGCTTGTGTCTCCCATTATTGCCTGTAGGATAGGTGTAGATGTAAATTCTCCCCACCCTGCTGACTTTTACCCTGATAGGCTCCTGTACATTACATTAGCTGTGTGTGTTTTCTCCATAAATGAGATCCTGCTTTGACTGTTCTCCCTGGCGAGTCTGATTGTCCTCCAGAGAGGGAGGGCTGGGTGTGGGTGGCCAGTCCACCTTTACCTTTCATGGTTCCTCCTGGTAGGGTCATGCTCTCCCAATCTCTCCCACGGGTCAGGAGGGAACAGGGGGCTAAAAACCCCGACAGGATGTGGCCTGTTGACTATGATTTGTCAGCCCCTACAACAGAGTGTCTTATGGAGTCCACCAAAAACAAACCAACAGGATAAAGAAAAAGTGAAACTAGCAATGTTTCAGGATACAAATTCAATAACAATTACCATTTTTATTTATATGTAGCAGTAATGAACTATCAAAAATTGAAATTTTTAATTTTAACTTGCAGTATCATCAAAAATACAAAACATGCAGAGATAAACCTGACAATTTTTATACTGTAATCTATAAAACATGGTTGAGAGAAATTAAGATAATCAATGGAGAGATATACCATGTTCATGTAGTGGAAGAATCAATATTGTTAACATAATTCTTCCCTAACTTATGTATGTATAAATTCAACATAACTGCAATCCAAATACATACAGGATTTATTGAAGAAAATTGATAACCTTATTTTTAAGATTGAATGGAAATTCAAAGATGATAGAATAGGAAAAATACTTTTGAAAAAAGAATAAAGGTGGAAGTTTATGATTCCTGATTTTAAGACTTTTTATGTTGTGAACATCAAGATGGTATGGTGTTAATGAAAAGGTAGATATGTAGACAAATAGAATAGAACAGATTCCAGAGGTCTACTTACATATATTTCACCAATATATGCATGTAAACAACTTTTGACACCCAAGCAATTTAATGGGGGAAATACTAATCTTCTTTAACAAATAGTGCCAGAACAATTGAGTATCTATATATGAAAATTGCAACTAGACTTTTACACAACCAAAAATTAACTTGAAATGAATACTAGTCCTAAACAGGAGTGAAAAATTTAAAAATTCAGTAAGAAAATTGGAGCAAATCTAAGTACCTTCAGCTTGGGCAAAGACTTCTTAACTAACATACAGAAATAATAAAAAAAAGTACAAAAAATCAACCAGTTTAACTGTATCAAAATAAAGACTTGTTTTTGAAAAGATATATTTCAAAATTAAAAAGACAAACACAAAATGGGAGAAATATTTACCAATCTCTGACAGAGATCTTTTATATTATATAAATAAAGAACATGTATGTTCTTAGCAAAAATAGAAAACAACCCAATTAAAAGTGGTCAAAAATTTTGAATAGACACTTCATCAAGGAAGATATAAAGATGGTAATTAAGCACACTAGAATATTCAATAGCAGCAGACATTATGAAAATGAAAACTAAAACCACAGCAAAATGCTACTATATTGGCATTGAAATGGCTACATTAAAGACCACTATACCAAATGTGGGCAAGGATGTGTAATAACTAGAACTCTCTTATACTGCTGTTAAATAGTACAATCACTTTGGAAAATATTTAGGCAACATTTTAAAAAATAAAATAAAACATCATGATTCAATCATTTCACTACTAATTATTTACCCAAGAGAAAAGGAAATAATTTACATAGGAAGACTTGTATGGGCTATTCAGAATTTACTTGTAATAGCCAGACTTCCCAAAACAACTCCAATGTCCATTAACAGGTGAGTAGATAAGGAACTTGTGGTATATCTATACAATGAAATGCTGCTAGACAATAAAAAGGAAGACGTCATTGACATATACAACAATATGCTTAGGCCTCAGAATAATTAAGCTGAATGAAAGAAGACAGAAAATGAGTTCATATTTTATGATTAATTTGATAAAATTTTAGAAAATACAGACTAATTTATAGTGACAGAAATCAGATGAGTAACTGCTTGTTGGCTGGGGGTGGGGCTGGTTTACAAATGATCATAGGGAAGTTTTAGGAATGAGAGAGAATATTTTTTGAAGAGCAAGATATATTCATGTTTTTTTAAAAATGAATTTTTTAAAAAAATAAATGTCAGCATTCTTATTACACATACAGAGCACATTTTTTATATCTCTGGATGTTTATAAAATATGTTCACACCATTTCATGCCTTCATACATGTCCTTTGGATAAATGTCCATCACATTCCATCATCCTTGCTAACCCCCTGCCCCCTCCCTTCCCCTCTCACCCCTCTGCCCTATCTAGAGTTCCTCTATTTCTCTCATGCCCCCTTCCTACCTCACTATGAATCATTCTCCTTATATCATAAAAAACATTCTGCATTAAGAGAAAACTGCAAGAGAGAAAATCCAAGAGTGCTAAAAATGAGCATTTCACTGTACCAGTCATTACAAAATTCTTAGTATTATGTATATATTTATTCAGCACTAGAAAGAAACATATATGAAGTGGGTAGTGAGATGTATTATCTGTCACTGGTAAATTTCCACTGCAATAAATAAACCTATTCTCATGCCCAGGTTACCATTACATATCGCTCTTGATTCAGGAATATTTATAAACCAACTTGGCTCAAAATATCAGCCATCATGGGTTTTCTTTTTTAATTTTTAAAATTTTTTATTTGTTCTTTTTAGTTATACTTAACAGTAAAATCTATTTTGGCATATTTGTACATTTTGTAAATTGTGTAATTCAAAGTAAATCATGCCAAATTTTTCTGATTTGCACTGGGTGGGGTCAGAGACAGTAAAGCCCTGGCTAACATAGCTCAGGTCCTGAAGGATTCATGCTCCAAAAAGTATACTGTGCCCTTATTCAAGGCCCAGTATATGCATGGGGCTTAAGACTCAAGGGACTGGCTTCTAGCAGGAGGCTCTTTTATTGCCACTAGTTTAAACAGGCAGGCAGCATTGTTCTAATCTCTGCTTGAGTGTGACCTCTACATATACAGTCCTGGTTAATGCAATCTCACTGTTCAAGCTCTACTCCTCTAAGGAATGGAGACAGCAGCTCTGTGTGGCTGGCCCAGAGCTATCCACCACTCTCACTGCCATACCACACAAATTCGGGTTGTTCTTATTGCCATGGACTTACCATCTGCTTTCTTTTCTTTTGGGAAACCTTCTACAATGTAATTAGTGTATGTTAGATTCATATGCCCAGAAAGTGTCTTGTAGAACAGAGTCTTGTTGAAAGTTCTGTTATAGTGACCATACTTTTAAACTCTACTTTTATGATGCTGTTACTTGTGAATAGTTTTGTTCTGATCTTCTTCATATGTTGGAGGATTGGCCAAAGAATGAATGAATGAATGTATATATTCATATCTTGTATATGGATATTGTTGTATATGTTGATGATGTCTTCCTTTCTATTGTCTAGCAACATTTTATTGTACAGATATACCACATGTATATACATTATATATAAATATATTTTTAATCTAAAATTACCTTAAGAACCTCAGAAAAACATCACACAATGTTTGTAGAAACGAGAAGCTGCCTGAGCATAGGAAGTGGTTATTTGGTTAGGGTTGTGGTTAAATAGGAATAATGATGACATAAATCTTTCCATAAATCACATTTCCAGGAAACTATGACCCATAATTCAATACTTTTCTTTCCAGCTAATAAGGCAAAGGAGAGAGGGCAGCATCAATTGTCTCTGACAGAATACACTGCCAATAAGGCACACTCAGAGTTTTAGGAGAAAAAATTCCTTTAAGATAAAGAATAATAGAAGATTTATAATATTTTTCTTAATCTCTGTTGTTTTGTTTTTGAGGTTATTGTGAATATAATCATTATAATCCATTTCTTTTTAATGTTCCTTCTTACTACAGTGTAGAAATATAGTATATATATATATATATATATATATATATATATATATATATATATATGCAGATTTTGATCTTACAAACTTTAAATGTGTTTTATTCTAACAGTTCTTTTTTGGATTTCTTGATCTGATATTTTCTGCAAATACTGTCAAGTCACCTGTGAATAAAGACAGTGATCCCAAATGTGAAAAAAAGAATAATAGAAAATAACAAAGGATAATTTTCATAAGAAATGCATATAATTAAGAGAAAGTAAAAGTGATATTTAATAGAAATGAAAACAACAAATTATACAAATTAATGAAAAGAGATCATAAACTTCAATGGAGATACAGTCTATAGATTTACAATAATTTTTGCTCAAACTCTTCATAAAATTTAAAAATTATTCAATATTGTGAAAGCATAGGATAAATACATTACATTGTAGTAAATATTTTCATGTGTTGTTAATTTGCAAAAGGGATTTTCTGTTCCATCTAAGGAAGGCTGACTTCTCCAATCTCTGTGAATATAAAAAAAAATTTTGGCTTTGTTTTGCTTTATGTAAATATATTTAAAGCTGCCTTCAATTTCTGATTGTTTGTTTTATCTGTTTTGTTTTGTTTTCTTCATCCTTCTTACTCCCTTAAAAATGTTCTGTGTTTCTCGATATTATTTTACAATTTTTAAAATTTTAATTTGTTATATATGACAGCAGAATGCATTACAGTTCATATTATCCATATAGAGCATAATTTTTCATATCTCTGGTTGTAGACAGAGTCACACCATTCATGTCTTCATACATGTAATGTATGAAGTAATGATGTCCACCTCAATCCACCATCTTACCTACCTCCAATGCCCCCTCCTTTCCCCTCCCTCCTTTTTTCCCCGATTTAGAGTTCATCTAATCCTCCCATGCCATCCACCCACCCCATTATGAATCAGCATCCTTAAATCAGAGAAAACATTCAGCATTTGTTTTTTGGGAGGGATTGACTAACTTAGCATTATATTCTCCATCTCTATCCATTTAGCTTCAAATGCCATGATTTTATTCTCTTTTAATGCTGAATAATATTCCATTGTGTATATATACCACATTT
This sequence comes from Urocitellus parryii, assembly GCF_045843805.1. Taxonomy (NCBI): domain Eukaryota; kingdom Metazoa; phylum Chordata; class Mammalia; order Rodentia; family Sciuridae; genus Urocitellus; species Urocitellus parryii. The sequence continues at coordinate 117,201,142 of NC_135538.1, forward strand.
TCTTTATCCATTCATCTATTGAAGGGCATCTAGGTTGGTTCCACAATGTAGCTATTGTGAATTGTCCTGCTATAAACATTGATGTGGCTGTGTCCCTGTAGTATGCTGTTTTTAAGTCCTTTGCATATAGACTGAGAGGGATACCTGGATCTACATCTTTCCATCTTCTGAGGTCTTCTTTGATTTTTTTCCTTTAGGGTTCTGTAGTTTTCATTGTATAGATCTTTAACCTATTTTGTTGATTCCCAAATATTTTTTTTGAGGCTATTAAGATTGGGGTAGTTTTCCTCATTTCCCTTTCAGAGGCTTTGTCACTGATATACAGAAATGTCTTTGATTTATGGGTGTTGATTTTGTATCCTGCTATTTTGCTGAATTCATTTACTAGTTCTAAAAGTTCTCTGGAGGAATTTTTTTGGGTCTTCCAGGTATATAATCATATTGTTGGCAAATAGTGCTAATTAGAGTTCTTCTTTACCTATTCATATCCTTTAATTTCTTTTATCTGTCTAATTGCTCTGCCAGTGTTTTAAGAACTATGTTAAACAGAAGTGGTGAAAGGTGAAAAGAAGCATCCCTGTCTTGTTCCAGTTTTTAGAGGGAATGCTTTCATTTATTTTTTCCATTTAGAATGATGTTGGCCTGGGGCTTACCATAGGTAGCTTTTAAAAGGGATTAAAAAATAGCTATGAATTCAAAGATGGGATTTGATAGGATTTGGGCTAATACTACAAGGTCTGTCTCCTTTACTGAGTGACCATGAAATCCATAACATGTAATTATTTTTTCTGGGCCTATTCAAATTTTCTTAAGAGGAAACTCCAAGTAGTTTGCTTGAGAAGACAGATAGCAGGCCAGGCCGCCTGAATGGTATGTCCCCAAGTAAAAAATTGTTTTAGTAAATATCATTTCAAGCATATGGTGATTTTTAGTAGCCACTAAAGATAAAATTTTATGACACTGCTCAGTGATATAGGAAACTATCCACCATAGATTATGTGTGAAAAAGATTATAAGACAAAAATTCTAATTCTGTGAAGTTTTATATCTATACTGATGTGTGTATCTATATTTATAATATCATTAAGGACTTTAATGACATTCATAGGACTGCAAATGACAAATGATAGAAGAACTCTTATATGCTTCCTGGATATCATGTCCTGAACTACATTCCTCTGCCACACTCTTCCACCATGGTGATCTACTTACCTTGGGCCCAGAGCTATGGAGTCAACCATGGATGGAACCTCTGAAACCATGGGCCAAATAAGTTTTCTCCTCCATGTTGTTCTTTTCAGGTCTTTTCTTCACAGCAGTACAAAAGCTGACTAAAATAGTGGGCATTACAATTTTTCTCAACATTTTTTCTACTTAATATTATCCAATAATGAAACACTAAATTAACTTGTTCACACATGATCTCCTCTTGGTGGAGTAAATTTTTAGGAGTGAGGTTGGTAGATTAAAGGGTCAATGCATATGCCATTTTGTTGGGTATTGCCAACACATTTTATAGCAGGACAGCTTTCACCTGTCACCAGCAATGCATGGGTTGTCAATTTCACTATAGCTTTGTCCAGGCAATGGTCATAAAGCCTTCATATTTGATTATTATTACTTACCTAATAAGTATGAAGTGCTAGTTTCACTGTAGTTTTAATTTGCTTTCTAACACATGCTTCAAATACTTTTGTTTACTTTTTTTCTGTGCAAGCCTACTGTCTATTTTTATATAAGTATTTTAATCTCTGTGTCTTAATTTTTATTTCTTCGCATTTAAGCAATGCATAGTACAAATATATTCTTCCAGTTTTTAATTTGCCTTTTGGCTTTCCAGAGATCTTTTGATATTTGCAGTACTAAAGCTTTTGTTTATAAATTTTAAATAGTTAACTTTATACATTATGGGTGGGGCTGGAGGTGAAGTTCAGTGGGAAAGAACTTGTCTAGCATATGCAAAGCCCTAGGTTCCATACCCATGACTATATAAATAAAAAATTATGTCCCTTCTTTTATTTTCTTTTAATTTTTGAACCACAATTAGAAATATTTTTCCTGCATTTAATTTATAAAAAGAATATGTCTAAATTTTCTTTTAACAGTTATATAGCTTCATATTTTTACATTTTGTTCTCTGATTAATTCAGAGTTTTTAATTTGTTTCTTGTATGGATATAGTTTTATCTTTCTCCAAGAGCCTATCATGGGTTGCAACACCATTTATTTGAAAAGTTCACTGATTTAATATGTCACTTTTATTATGTGCTAAATATCCATGTGTACTTGAGATAATTTTCAACTTTTCCTTCCTTTATATTAATAACTATTTTTAGAACAATTTTACTCTTGCAGAAAATTTGAGCCTCTAAAACAGAGTTCGCTGTATGATTGAAATGATATTTACTAAAACATGATACCCATCTGTACACAGATTTTTCTATTATAAACATCTTATATTAGTATGGAACATTTACCACTATTAATTAAATAATGCTAATACATTATTTCTAACTAAAACCCATGATTTATTCAGACTGCCTTAGTGTTTATGTACCTAGTTTTTTTTTTCTGTTCCAGGGTCCCCTGGAGGACCCCACATTACACTTGATTGTCATCTTTCTTTAAGTTCCTTTTGTCTGTGATAGTTTTTAAAAAATTTCCCTGTATTTGATTACCTTGGAAAATTTTAGGAGCTCTGGTCAATTATATTACAACATAAAGTGCTATTAAGTGACATTGAAAGTTTTTGTTCTTGTTTCTTGCTAGTAATCAATTTTTGTATATTAACATTGTATCCAGTGATCCTATTAAATAAATTCAATTCTTTAAAAAATGATAGAACTACCACATTTTTCTCCTCTTGATATTGTATTGTCAGATCTAAGGCAGATCTAAGGCAAGTGGCCCTGAAAAACTTCAGTTTGGGGAAATTTGCATATGGAGCACTGTACAGAATTTCTCTTCCTTTTCTCCCTCTCCTGCAGGCCTTCTTGGTCCCTCTGGGATCATGCCTAGAAACAAAGTTTGTGGTCTTGGTTGAGCACTCAAATCCATTTCAATTATTTTATATATCTTTAGTCATTATACTTCTCATTCTCACCACTATGGTCTTTTTTTTCCCTATTTATCTCATGGATCCAAAATAATGACATCATAATTCCTTACATAGAAACAAAAGATGAAAGATTATTCCCTAACCCCAATGAGCCTTTTATTTTGAACCCATGACTCCTGAGGTACCCAGGGGAGCAGAGAGAGAAGAGTACCAAGGCTTTTGATGAAGCAAAAATCTTTTGTCAGCTTTGAAGTGTTTGAACCTGTAAGATTTTGAAGTAAATCTAACTGAATAAAATTTCAGATGCCTCAGATGATTGTGAGGGCTGTAAAGTGCATCATCTCTTCAAATAACCAGCACCTGAATTATACTGAATCTGACAAAGAACACCCATCTGTGCATCAATCAAATACTATCAGGCATAAGAAACAAAAAGAGAAGAAAGAGCCCTTTTCCACTCATGACAGAAAGGGGGAGGTGACATCAGTTGAAGGTGTGCATGGCCAGGGCCCTATGCAATTACTTCTTTAGAAGAATTCAGTGAGTGGTTTAACAATGGTCCAGTGCCTACCAGAGGATGTGTGGTATAAATCCCCTTCCAGGCCTCAAAGTAGCACAGTCATTCCTCTGTCCCATGATTCTGTGGTTTGAGTGCCTGAGTTTCAATTCAGGTTCCACCTCATACTAATAATGTAGCCTTAGGGAACTATTCAACCTCTTCATGCTACAATGTCCTAATTGGTAAAATGAAAAGGAGAATTAATAATAATAGATCTACTTCACTGCATCTCAGAAAAAGTAAGCCAGTTAGAGTAAAAACACTTAGGAGAGTGTCTGAAACATATTAATAAGTGTTCAATAAAAATTAGGCATTATTATAATAATTATTAATTCTGATCATCATCAGGGCAATATTATTAATCATGATCATCATCACAATATCAATTTTCTCACCAGCCTGACTGATAAGGATCCCACACATCTGAAAAGAAATTCTCAGGGTCACAAGTCAAAAGAAGCCTGCATTTCTTTATTTTTGGTGGGAATGGGGTGGAGAAGAGGGATATGAAAAGAATATCAATTTTGTGTTTTAGATTCTAAAAACTGCCCCAGACACTTGCAGACTTTAATCAGCTCCCAGACACATCTAGGTCCATTTCCTCACCCCCATCCTGGTTTCTTTCCAACCTTGTCCCATCCTAGAATTTGTTGGTTGACTCTGAAACTGCAAAGATCAGATTCACACCAGTACAGTTTATTCCTGGGCTTACTGATAGTTTAGTAAGCAGATCCATAAAGAAATGAAGTGTCCTCTGTGTTTCCAGAAGTGAAGACACTTTAAGATGTTTGTGTTGATAATTTTCCTTCCCCTTCAAACCTGTGGGTCTAAGCCATCCTTGGTTCAAGTCCTAGCCCTGGATGATGACCTAGAGCACAAAGTCCCTACCCTTCCCCTGCTGAGCCCTCACTCCTCTATGCATATGGAAAATGTTCCCAACAAAGCAGCAGATTCCCCTGGAAGGCACACCAATGCCCTCTGTGCTGTCTACAATTCCTGACTCTAATCCCCAAACTCTGTCACTCACTCTTCTCTAGTCAGTATTTGGTGACAAGCAACCTGTGCAGAAGGTAGGTCTAATTGATGCCAAAATGAGACACCTGATATTCCCTCTCCAGCCAGTTAGAACCATAGAGCAGGTAGCATGGTTTGTCTTGGTCAGACTAAGCCATGAAGAATTATGGGAAGGACACCTAGTTATAAGGAAAGAAAAAAAATATTCATTAGCAAAGACAATAAATTCCTAATTCATATACTTAATAAGGAATGTAAAGAATCAAAGAGAATACTACAAAGCTCTTTTTGAGAGCACAAAAGAAGATGATTTGTATGTTTCCAGAGAGGAATGTAATATACACATTTAATGCAGTGTCATTCAACATCTACATGGATTTTTAAAAGTTGATATTGTGTTTCTAGTTGTCACCTCTGAAAACTGACTATTTGTACACAGTTATTTGAGACCTCCACAGTATAGAGAAATTTTTAAAAATAATTGGCTTTCTTCCTGCTACAGTGCTTAATTTTCAAAAGCATTGTTTCTTTTCATATTACTTTGCTGTTTTTATATGGAGATATTTTTATTAATTAATTAATTTTCATTTATATATGATAGCAGAATTATTACAATTCTCATTACACATATAGAACACAATTTTTCATATTTCCGGTTTATACACAGTATATTCACACCAATTTTTGTCTTCATACCTGTACTTTGGATAATACTGATCATCACATCCACCATCATTAATAACCCCATGCCCACTCCCTTTCCCTCCAATCCCTCTGCCCTATGTTAAATTCATCTATTCCTCCCATGCTCCCTATATGGAGATAATTTATTCTGATGTCTCCAATGGCAATATTAATAATAGTAGTTTGATGTATAGAGATCCAAATCCTAAAGATAGTTTCAGGGTGGAAGGAAAAAAAAAAACAAAAAAAAAACAAAACACCACCACAAAAGAAACCACCTTTCAGAGTGGCTTACAGCTCAGCCTTTCTCTGCTGAACCACAACCCACCACTTCTTCATCTCCTCCAAGAGAGCACAGCTGAACTAGAATTTATCAACATGAAGCCTTCACAGAAGTTGTGTTTAAGTGAAGCAACAATTTGTCATTGAACATGTTCTTTCCAGCCAATGAGGATCAGTGTAGGGCTCATCTCTTGCCTCTGGAGGACTAAGCTGTCAAGAAAACTCACAGGAATGGAGCTACTGTGCAGAGAAAAGGTGTTTCTTCTCACAATACCAATAAAATCTAGTACATAAGAAACAAAGAATATAACAAATTTTTATTAATATATTCCATATAATATGAAGAACGGAAAGATTAATCCAGAATCCTGAATAGTAAGTTAAATTCATATGAAGTTCTAAAGTTAACATTATGTTTCTAAAAATCAATAGGAATGATGAACAGGCTATAGATTATGTAAAAAATGTTTAATTAATTATATAAACTCTAATAATCACTGCTGCTTGGAATGCTTTACTGGTATCTGTCACAATAACTTCAAAACAACAGCAGATTTGTTCTATACCAGGGACCCATTAATATACTAAAACACAGAAGCTTTGGCCTTCAGACTTTGGCTGAAGAGTCTTACAAATTTGGTCATTTCCCATTATATAACCAAATTTGATTTATAAACATCATCTGTTTTTAATATTCAGAGTTAAATAAAAGAAATCATGTTAAAACCCCAACAAGTTATGTTCAGATAAATATTTCTCATATTTCATAGTTTGAACATTTTCATTATATTTATAAAATTCACATTCAGTAAAATAATGGTGCAGATTCTGTGAGAGCTTGGCATGTGTCAGGCCACATTTAATCTGAACATATGAGGACCAGATGATGGAAGTTTTACTAGTGACATGAGAGACTTGGTTTTGCAGAATGTTCCACCTTCCACTTCTGTGTCCTTAATGGCTATCTTAGCTCCATTTGTTGGGTGTCCCATTAATGAAGTTATTATTATAATGGCTAGCCTGGGGGAAGCTGAGAGTAGATAGCAGTTAAAAAATATTCACAGAGGGAAATAGGCCTGGAAACAAGATAAACAAAGGAAAGAAGGGCTTTTAGAATCACAGATGTGCACAAGTATGAGCACCACCCCTGGCAGCAGTAGATCACAGGAAGATAAACAATCACCTAATGCAGTCCTTCTTGAGCTGTGGAAGCAGCCACACCCACAGCAGCAATACCTGAGAACAGGCAGAGGTAAACAAGCACCCTGAGATGCCCGACCCTTGCAATTGAAAGACTATTTGGCTTCTTCTCGGGGAATGAAGGGATTTTGTTTCAGTACAACTAGGAATTTGGCCAAGGTGCCCACCCTGCATGAACTGGCTGGGACTGAAGTGACATGTGGAACTTGCTATCCACTGGTCCCTGAACAATGGGCAGAGGGTATTGGCCTTGATGGATACTAATCCTTGGTGAACATGGATTAGTTCCCGGGTCAATATATTCATAGTGATGGTTATGGGTGATGGACAATTAAGGGAAAGGCAGTGTCCTTACAGCTGGGGATAGTCATTCGCCCCCACAAGCATAAATAGTACATATGTCTCCCATCCCAGAGTACATCTAAAACTGTGGCTACAGACCACAGCAGGGAAGTTTCACCTCTGTTTGTGAGTTGTGCAGGTGATTATGAGAGGATATGCCAAACACCTGCCCAAGTCTTGACCCAACCCCAGAGGACTGTGACAGAGAGGCAGTACTGCCTCCCAGGGGGACATGCAAAAATTGGAGTTACTCTCTAGGAACTGGAGAAGGTGGGCATAATGAGAGCCCCACATACCCTTTTAACTCTCCAGTGTGACTGGTGAAGAAGCCTCAGGGCACTTGGAGAATGACTAGATTATCAAGAACTGAGTTGGTGGTACCTTCTCTGCATGAAGTAGTTCCCTCAGTGCATAATCTTATGGACCAAAGGACATTGCAATTGGGCACTTACCATTATGTGCTGCACTTAGCTAATGCTTTATTTTCTATTACTCCACTCCAGAGAGCTGAGAGCAGTTGTCTTCACGATAAGGCCAGAAGTGGACATATCAAGTGTTGTGACAATGTTATCTGCATAGCCCAACCATATGCTATGATTTGGTGGCCAGTGTCTTACCTCAGTGGACTCAGCCACTCATTATGCATATATTTCATTATATTGATGATGTTATCAACTTCTGACTTTCTTTCAGATTTAGAGCTTGCAGCCCCAACTTTAGGGGCCCATTTTAGACACATGAATGGATACCCAAAATGGCTGTAGTTAGGCTCTCTTGCAGAGACTTCCAGCAGACTCTTATACTTAATATTAGTTTTTAAATGTGTAGTCAGGGCTGGAAACCAATTATGTTATGGTTAATCAAGGCCAGAAACACTCTGATCCAAAATATATATTCAAGGTCATAAACATTTGCTTGTAACCATGTGCCCCATCTATGTAACCTGTTGGCAGTGTGCCTTCTTTGTTTGAACTGTATATAAAAAGAGCCTATGAAAATGGATCAGGGGTGGGGGTGTTGGCTAATGGCTATAGCTGCCTCTAAATAAAGGATGACAATTATTCCCACTATGCCTCAAATCTTCTTTCAATTGCCAGATCCTCACACCTTGATTCCCTGGCCTGAGCCTTGCTCCCACCTTCACGCTCTGCATCTATTTTTATCTTCCATAAGTGATTTGTTTCTTCCTATTTCTGAGTAGAATTCCGTTGTATGAATATACTAAAATTTGCTTATCCTTTCTTCTGTTAATGAGCACTTGAGTTGTGTTAAGTTTTATTTTCTTTTATGAGTGTATGAATTATTTTGTAGTAGTCTGCTTGGAAGATATATTTTCATTACTTTTAGGATCTTTAGAATAAAAAGTTGAATCATGGGGCAAAGCTGTGTTTATCTTTATCTGTAACTGCCAAAAAGTTCTGTAACATGATGAAATCATTTTATCCCCCACCAATAATATATGAGGATTCCAATTGCTCCACATCCTTTCCGCTATAGTTTGGATCTTGAATGTTTCCGAAAGTCACCTGTGTTGAAGGCTTCATCCCCAGCCCCTGGCGCTATTGAGAGAGGATGAAATGCTTAGGAGGTAAGGCCTAGTGGGAGGAACTAAGGTCATTGGAGGTGTGCCCTTGAAGGTCATTTGCTCCCGCAAGCATAAATAGTACATATGTCTCCTATCCTTGAGTACATCTAAGACTGTTCCTCTCCTCCTCAACCATTGCTTCCTAGCACACCATGAGATGGACAAGCTTTCTCTTTCATGAACTCCTGCCATGATGTACTGTGCCACCATAGGCCCAAAGCAACAGGGCCAAGTGACATGGACAGTCCTCCAAACTAACAGCCAAAATTAGCCTCTCCTCTTTTAAGTTGATTTATCTCAGGTGTTTGCTATTAACATACTTGCCAAATTACTGTGGTTAGGCTTTTTAATTTTACTCATACTAAGCAATTGATGCTGATTTGTTTTATTTTTTTCCCTAATGACTAAAGATGTTGAGCATTTTTCATGTATATATTGGCAATTTGAATAAAGTCTTTTATATTCTTTTGCCCTTTCTGTCTACTTAGTACTAAAGTGTTTCAATCCTTGATAAACTCTGGGTCATTATTTGTTAGACATGATTTGTGAATATTTTCCCTAGTGTACAACTTGTATTTAGAATTTTTTTATAATGATGTCTTTTGAAAATATGTTTTTGACTTTTACAAAGTCCAAATGATCAATCTTTTAAAACTCCATCTTTTATGGTTAGGGACTTTATGCTTAAAGTTATTGACTTTCACAAAGTTCATTGATATTCTATTTTCTTCTGCATTCTTCATGGTTTCTCCTATTAATTTCAGGCTCACTTTAAGTCAATTTTTTGTGTATATATATTAGGAATCAAAGTTTCTTTTTTGTAGAGATAATAATTCATGCAGCACTACATATTAAAAAGATTATCCTTTTTCCTATTAAGTTGCCATGACAGCTATACTGGAAATTGATTGGGAGGACCTAACTCTATTTCTAGTCTCTTTGTTCTGTTCCATCTTGATGGCCATACTTTGGTATTGTCTCTCTTTATAACATAGCTATATAGTAAGTTTTAAAATCAGATAGTTTAGCATGGCATGGTGGTGCACACCTGTACTCCCAGGGGCTTTGGTGGCTGAGGTAAGAGAATCGTGAGTTTAAAGCCAGTCTCAGCAAAAGCAAGGTGCTAAGCAACTTATGAGACCATGTCTCTAAATAAAATACAAAATAGGGCTGGAGATGTGGCTCATTGGTCAAGTGCCCCTGAGTTCAATTCCTGGTATCCCTCCCCACAAAAAATATCAGATAGTTTAACTCCTTCACAGACTTCTTTTTAAAATCACTTATGCTATTTTATGTCCTTTTCATAGCTATATAGATTTTATCATTAGGTCAACAATTTCTACAGAGAAAATATGAATGGGAGGAGAGAATAGAAGAGGAAGGGGAGAGAGAGAATAATGGAGGAGGAGGAGGAAAAATCTTACTCAATAAATTTTAGAAAACTGGCCTTATAAACAATAGTGAACCTTCAAAATTCACTAGATAAATCAATTATTTAGATCTTCTTTTTAAATGTATTTTACCTATATTTTATATTGATTTTTAGTTTAGAGTTCTCCATTATTTTTCATTATAATTACTTCTCATTGTGTTTTTTGGTGGTTTGATTGTTTATACTTTTGGATTTTAAAAAATAAAGTTTAATATACATATGGTAACATTTAACCTTTTCATTTCATATTGTTGTGAGTTTTGATGAAATATATAGTCATATAACCACCACCATCCTCAAGATATAGAATAGTTTAATCACTCCAAAACATTTCCCTTCGTGCTCATCCTTTCTCCCTAGTGTAATAGTTAGCTTTTTAAAAATATCATATTAGCAGAATTATGTTGTATGTGGGATTTAGAGTCTAGATTCAGAGTCTGGCTTCTTTCACCTAGCATGAAGATTATCAAAGTTTTAACAATTAATCTGTAGCTTTCTTCCTTTTATTTTGAACAATATTCCATTATATAAGTGTAGGATGGTTTGTGTAAACATTTCCTAATGAGGAATATTGCATTATTTTCAGTCTTATTGATTAAAAATTATGACATTTGCTGGTAAGTGAAATAAGTCAATGCTAAGTGAAATAAGTCAATCCCCAAAAGGCAAAGGCTGAATGTTTTCTCTGATAAGTGAATGCTAATTCACAAAAAGGGGTGAGGGGCTAGGGGAGATAGAGATACTTTAAAATAGGTAGAGGGAAGTGGAAGGAGGGGAGGGCATATAGGGGTAGGAAAGATAGTAGAACAAATCAGATATGATTACTCTATGTACAAATACAACTATATGACCAGTGGGATTCTACATCATGTACAACAAGATGAATGAGAAATTATACTCCATTGATGTGTAATGTATCAAAGTGTATTCTACTGTCACATAAAACCAATTAGAACTAATAAAAAGTTATTTAAAAAATTAAACAGGTATTTTTTTTCTAAAGATTTTATATACTTTGGAGAAAAGACAGCCTCTTTAACAAATGGTTCTGGAAAAAGTGGTTATCCATAAATAGAAGAAAAATAATATCCTGCTCAAAAATAAAGTAAAATGTATCAAAGACCTAGGAATTAGACCAGAAAATATGCAACTTCTAGAAGAAAATGTAGGGTCAATACTCCAGCATAGAGGCACAGGCAATGACTTTCTCAATAGGATCCCTATGGCTCAGGAAATAATGCCAAGAGTTAACAAATGGGAATGCATCATTAAATGTATCTTATTACAGTGATACATGCATATCTATGTTTATCGCAGTACAATTCACAATAGCTAAACAATGAAACCAGCCTAGGTGTCCATCAGTGGATAAATGGATAAATAAAATGTGATATTTATATATCACATATACCTATATATGTGATATATAATAAAATTATAATTTTATAATTATAAATATAATTATAATTATATAATTATAAAATATATTAAATTATATACAATTTTATATATTTATTATATATCACTGGGCCAGAAATTTTTCCATAAACTAATCCAAGAAAATCATGACTCCTATGAACTAATTTTTTCTGAGGTGTTTCCTAATTGTCTTGAGGCTAAGAGGGATCCTCTCACCTGTCTGATTCCTAGTAATCTCCTATAACTAGCCACCCTACAGTCTAGGATGTATCCTCATAAGATACCCGAATCTCCCCCAGCTGGCTTTCACCTCAACTTCTCTTGCTTTTGAGAGTGCCTTTAGGCTCAGATTTCTCCAAGCTCTATTACAATTGAAGTCACTTCCTTTGGGAATATATCAGAGGTTATGTATTTCAGAGCCTGCAATTCCTGACCAAGCAAAATCTCTAAGTCAGGGTTCTGGCACCGGGCATTGGGACAATGGTAAGCTTCTCTGAGTGACAGCCTGACTCTAGTAGTTGAGCATTTGGGTGAGAGGGTGGCCACCAGCCTGTAGTTCACTCAGTCTCCCTATCCTGGGGTGGAGCCACCACCTCATAAGCTGAGAAAATGGTTGCAGGCCCCCAGAAACCTTAGCATGCCACATCCAAGGTAGACTCTTCATTCCATAAGTGGGGGTCAGGCAGAAGGGGGGAACTCTGACTTCTCAAGTGCACGTGTCTAAAGCTTAGCCTCAGCAAAGGGCTGGCAGGTAGCTGGGGCACAATGAGAAACTGTGAAGGCCTGCTCTTCCTAGCATAAGGTCCCATGGCTTGAAGCTGGGGGCACAGGGAGCCCTGTGCTCATGGCTGCAGCAGTCTAGAGCTGAGTCTGTCTTGCTGAGCTGAGAGGGAGTGAGTAGTAGACTTGGCTTCAATACCACAGAGACTGATTTTCTTAAGTTTTCATAGATATTCTTGAATAGAGGCTTCACCATTTGCTGTTTGCCTTCAGGAAATGTCCACAAGTGGCCAGTAATGCTGCTTACACTTTCATGTCAAAAGTCTACTTCCTTACATGATATTCACAAATGTAAACACTACAGAAATAAAGAACAGTGGTTTCCACAGGTTTAGGCAAGTGTGGGAGTGAGTGTGGGGAATGGGAGAGAAGTAACTATGGCTGTAAAGGGGCAACATAGTCCTTGTGGATTCAGTAAGGTTCTGTAATATCCAGGTTGTGATTTTACAGTGTAGTGTATTCATATGTTGCCATTTGGGGATGTTGGGTACAGGGCACATAAGATCTCATTGTATCATTTGCTACAATTGTAAGTACAACTTCAAGCATTCAAAATAACAAATTCAAATGATGTAAAGGATCCCCAATATAGCAATAAATTGTAACATAAAAATAATGTCACATGCTTTCTGAATACAGTTGTCCCTAGAGAATTGGTTCCAAGACCCTCTGTGTATTCCAAAGTCCATTGCTCATGTCCCTTGTAGAAAATGTCACAGTATTTGCATATAAGCTACACATACCCTCTTATATGCTTTAAATCATCTTTAGGTTTCCTATAATACCTAATATAGTATAAATGCTATGTTATACTATACTATTTAGGGAAAATAGTGGGGGAGAAAAAAATATATGATCAGGACAGGTGCAATTTTTCTGAATATTTCTGATCAATTGTTGGTTGTATCCCACAGAGATTGAGGGTTAATTATTTATTAAAAATGAATATTGATAAAAACACAATGAAAACATGGGACACAATAAATACAATATGGATTATTTAAAATACAGTGTCAAGTAACCTGTGCAAAATTTCAAAGTCTTGTAATAAGTTCACTTTTTATAAAAGCCAGAGATATGTGCTTTAGAAAAATAGAGTGAAATATGCATTAAAGTGGCCTCAGTGATTGTCTCATAATGAAGACTTTCAATCTTTTTAATTGACCTGAAAGAAAAGTAGTGTGATTTTTTTTTTCATTAAAAAAATGTGGCTCACTGTACTTTTCCTGGCTTTGGATTTTATGAAACACAAAACTCCAATATCCAGTATTCACAGTGAGAGGTAGCGGGTTATTGACAACTATTGTACACAATAAGTCATCCAAGAAGGCATCACTAGTTCCTGATTACATGGAATGTATATGAAGATTTTATCCTGGGTCAAGACTTAAGTTGTAAAATAGAACTTTATCACTTAGCTACTAATGTTTTCTTTCCAGTGTTGAAGATGGAAGATCACTTAGTCTCTTTTTTCCTCCCTTAACAGGTATTCCTATATTCTAGGGATATCTATAGAAAACTTCAATAAATCCTATGTAGAATTGTTCCTGTCTGCATAAGGAATGACCCACTCTCCCAACTTCTGATTCATATGCAAAACAAGGATTTCTACTTTTCTGCCCTTACCTGGGAATTGGCAAGTCTAGATTATTACAGAGTTGTCCACTTGTATTAGGGGCACAGGCACCATGCACCATGCCAGGCTTTCAGTGAAGTGTTTGCATGGTGCTATCAGGGGGCTGACTAATAATGTCACAGTAGTCATTAATCAGGGCATGGAGGGTAAAGTTAGTGAATACACAATGATGAAAACTAACTACAGGCTTTATAGTCTAATTTTTAGAACTTGTACTTTCTACCCAGAGTAGAAGAGCACTAACAGGGTATTGGCAAGCTCCTGATCCAGTGACTTACTTATGCAAACATAACTTCAACAAATAATGACTTTGCCTTGCTTCTAATAGATAATTGGAAAAGAACCCATAAGCAGGCTATTTTTTTAAGTTAATATTTTTTAGTCATACTTAGAAATTATTTTTCTCTGGGATAGTTAAATGTTTTTATTTATGTTTTTGGTGAAATTAGTAGTTTTTAAACCATTTTATTTCACTTTCTGTGTTTTTAATAGTGCGTTATATTATATAGAATATTGATTCATTTTAACAAAATTATACAAACATGAAATACAATTGTCTCCAATTCAGTCCTCAGTTTTTCTCCTTTCCCTTACCTCCCCCCTCATCCCCCTGTGCCTTTTCCTCTCCTGAAATTTCTTCTATTCATAGTTTTTTTTTTAAATTAGTGCCTTGTGGATATACACAATGGTAAATTTACTGTGGCATATTCATATATGAACATAGGAAAGTTTGGACAGATTCACTCCACGGTTCCATTTCCTGTGTCTTCCCTCCCTCTCAGTCTCCTTCCTTTACTCCACTGATCTCTTTTCTATTCTCAGGGGACTTCTCCCTGCTTTCTCCACTTATCTTGCTCTAGTTTCCATATATGAGAGAAAACATTTGACTTTTGACTTTCTGGGTCTGGCATATTTCACTTAGCCTGATGTTCTCCATTTCCATCCATTTACCAGAAAATCCAATTATTTCATTCATCATTATGCCTGAGTTAAACTCTGTGTTTGTGTGTGTGTGTGTATTTATATATGTGTGGATATATATATATATATATATATATATATATATACACACACACACACACACGTACACATATATATTATATGTATGTATATATGTGTATATATAACTCTTTTTCTTTATCCATTTGTCTGTTGATTATTTTACTAAAATGGGCATGTGGCATATGCAAAACAAGGCCCATTTTAGTAAAATAAAAATTAATGCTGATTAATATTTGTCACATTCTAGGAATCGGCTAAGTACTAACTTTGGAGTCTTCAACTCCTCCAATTTGGTGATGAAGAAATAGAAGATCAAAAGAGTAAATACTTGACCAAAGTGTGGATTAGGCCAAACATCTGATCTCTTGACCGTGAACACAGGTTTCTCTGAATCCCATTCTATAACTCTATTTCACTAGTTGAGCTCCAGTGTAACTCTGATTGGATTTTTTCCTTGGAGGGGTATTGGAAGAGAAAATATTTCATTTAAGTGTTTGGAATTCATAGAGTGTTTGGAATTCATAGAGTGGAATTCATAGAATTCATTGAAGTGTTTGGAATTCCTAGGTTCACTAAACTTTAGTTCAGATACTCTTATGATTTCAGATAAACAAATATTTGAAATTCCTGGTCTTAGCACTTAGGCAGAATTGGGTTTGAATCCTAAAAATCTCTTGGATTCATTAAGGTTATTAATTCTTAGTGTACTACACACTTATTAGTTTGAAAAATATTTATTAAGTGCTAATAAATATCATATTTGCTGCAGACCCAGCAGTTGATAAAGATGCAAGTCTATTATCATAATTAATTACTCCTGGAGGTGCTGCTTTGCCAGAGCAAAATAACAGTGAATGGTAACATGGCTATTCCTCAAATTGTCCTGTGACAATCAGCAGGTGTGATCATGGATTTTTTAAGTTTCTATCTTGTACTAATGCATCACTAACAGGGAGAATCCAGCATCAGAATTATAGCATCAGAGTCATTTCCTTCTCTTTTAAAGCTGACAAGAGACCTCCCACAGATGCATGAAAAACATCTCCCAGGTAACACCAATTACTTGAATCCTTATTCTCCACTGAGCTTTGCAACCACAAAATGTGACTCCTTGGCTCTCTGCCTGGCATATCTTATTTCTTTCCACAAAACTTCATTGCCATAAACTGTCCTGCTCTTTGTACTCTTTCTCCTCAAGTCCTGAGCTGGGATCAGACTATCATGACAAATATATCTGCAGGAGACAAATGATGCTGCTCCACTCTCCACCCTTATTGGTTGAACAGAGAGGCTGATGAAGAAATTTGGATTTCCAGAAAGCTTTTATTTCTCAAAATGCATCAGTGCAAAAAGCTGGAATGCCTTCCCAAATAGGAATTAGCCTGAAATGAGATCTATGAGGCACATTCTAGGTTTGAAGATTGAGCCCACAGGTGCTGTTTCTGAAAAAAAAGAGAAGGCACATTTCTTCTAAAAGGATCAGTCTTTCCCACTTCCTCAAGATATTTTCTGGCACAATTAAGAGAATATTAGTGTTTAGAAAATCCAAACCCTCCATTCTAGAAAGTGGTATAGGGGTGGGTCATGTCCTATCTTATCTCTGCACTGGAATTGTCAAAATGATATCCTGATTGCTTTTCCACCTTATATGCAGATAGACAACTCATTTGCCTTTGTGGGTTGTTCTGTACATTCCCTCTCATTCCTTAAAGAACACAGGACTCATCTCCTGGGCTGCATCATTCATCCTTTGTTGCTCCAGTAATATAATTTCTTTATCTCTTCTTTGCCCCTTCTGTTCCCTTAATCTCCCTGAATTTTTTTCCCTTTTAATGTGTGATATTATCTCTCACATACACAGAGAACTCAAATTTTAATTTTAATGTTGTTATGGGATTGTAAAACATTTAAATAATTTTGTCAACCTTTGGAAACTTATTGTCCCACCAATTTGGGCTCTCATGTTATTTTTTAACACTTTCAATGTAGTACTTGCTGCATAGTATTATAGTAACTTTATATTGGCTCTGAACTGATAGAAAATGAGATGTACAGATCCCATTCATACTTGTAATGCATCACCTTGAAGAATGCTTTGTATGATTATAGCACTAATACATTTAAAAATAAGTTATATTCTCCAAAAAGAAAAAAAAATGTGTTTTTCTTTTTGACCTCAGGATGTGATTTTCATGGTCTTATTGTCACTTCCAAAAATGTTATAGAACGTTATTTGAAGAGTTGTTATAAAGATTAATGAGATAATTGGAAAATGTCTAACCAGGACCTGCAACTGTTGATTTCACTTTTCAGTATTGACCCTGCACTTCCTTCTGGTAACCAACAGGTGGGAGATGGCCCTTAATCAATCTCTCTTTTCTTTCAGTCTTCTCACCACCAAGAATTCAATTTTCTACCAGTAATGAGATACTAGCATCATAACAATTTGCCTTCCTTTTAATTCTTGAAAGGGGCTTTCCAACTATGCCTGAAAAGGAACAAATAAACTGATTCTGGCATTCCCCTGCCATCCAAATCATGCTTGAAAATGAAGAAGAGTTTTGGCACTCACATAGCCATATCGTGTTCCTTCCCACAAACTCCAGATATTAGCTCTTCCTCTTGCTGCATAACTCATAACCCACCCCCACACCACATTCTCACAGGCTTGAATTCAGACATTCTGGGGTTATTATAATACTGTTATTTGCTGGAGGTGAGTGAATGACTTCACCTATTGATTGTGTAGGAAGGAAATGGACAAATCACAGAGATGTTCATTTTTTTCTAAAGGGAGAGAGAGAGAGAGAGAGAGAGAGAGAGAGAGAGAGAGAGAGAGAATTTTAATATTTATTTTTTAGTTTTCGGCAGACACAACATCTTTGTATGTGGTGCTGAGGATCTAACCCAGGCCGCACGCATGCCAGGCAAGTGCGTTACCGCTTGAGCCACATCCCCAGCCCAGAGAGATGTTCATAATGTGCTTTTTTCCAGAAAATTTACCTGCTTCCATCTGAAGTAAAGAGCAGGGCCCAGAAGAGATAAATAAGTTGAGGTTTAAGGGTTAAACCAAATAATTCAATTGTTAGAGTCTGTAAACAAGTCAGGATGGCACCTGGCATTGTTAGAGTCTGTAAAAAAGTCTGGATGGCACCTGGAAAAATGCCAGAGGGAGTGGTTTGTGAAGTAAGGCCAGCGAGCCATTAAGTGTGGAGATTCCTTATTGGTTGACTGCTGTATCGAGTTTATGCTAATTAAGATAAGCTGTGTAAAATGTATAAATACCTCTGTTGTCCTACAATAAACGGCTCCCACTCCTGCTGTATCAATCTACACAAGTTGTTCGTCACACCCCCACCCCATTTATTCTGCTGCAGCCGGACTGCGGCATTCAATAGTGGTACTTTGCACATATTTGGAAGAGTGCAAGGCTTTCAGCACTACCAGACTTACCAGTAACTCACCATCACCCCTAACTCCAGTCTTGATGCTGTACTTATAACTATGTGACACCTGTACTAGTACTGGTCAGTTTTCATTTTTGTAATGATACACCTGACACAGGCTACTTAAGGGAAATGGAGATTTATTTAGCTTATATTTTTGGAGAATCAAGGGCACAGTGCCTATATTGCCTCAGCTCTGGCCCCATAGCAGTTGGCAGGTAGTGGATGGCAGTGATAGGAACCCATGTCAAAGACAGTGGTCACTTCTCAAGGCAAGAAGCAGAAAGAAAGAGGGAGGCGTGGTGGGCCAGGCTTGCTCCTTTTATAATAACTTCTCACAAAGGAGTCACATGAAAACTACTAAAGATCACAAAACTACCTCCAGTCACCAGTGACACAAGCTTTTCCACTAGGCCCCACCTCTTGAGGGTTCCATAACACCTTCAACACCACCCCCTGGGAACCAAGCCTCCAGTACCCTGGAAAGTTGGGGGATACTCAAATCATAGCAATGTTATGTTGCCAAGAGTTGATTTTTGCTGTTTTATATTTGCAGATTTCAATTCACAACCTTCCTACAGAAGTCATTTCTTTGCCAGATTCTCAGCCTATAACACAGCAGGCTCTCCCTGCACGTCTTCCCTGTCCAAAACCATTCTGCAGTCTGCATGTTCACATCCATCAATCTGGACATCTTAGACTAAGCCACCTCACCATCCCTCCTGAACTGCTCTTGCTCATGTGGTTCCTGCTTGTTCCTTTCATTCTGCTCTGCCTTTGAATAATGTCTTCCTCTTTTCTGCTTCAAGTCTCTCTTCCTCAAATAACTGAGCAACAGTTTCAAGTTTTCTCTAAGGACTTCAATGAAAGTTCCTTTCAATTGCTAATAGTCTACAGATTTTATCAGGGAATGAAGTTGAATTCAGATGAAAATTTATTTGGGATACTTTGTAATGAACATATGGCTATTGACCTTCCTTCTGTTAATTTCCCAAACATTAGACCAACCTTGTGAAGAGATAGAGATTGCTTTCTGTGTTTTTGCAGTTGATTTCCTAGCATTCTGTGCAGATTTCTGAGCCTAGGTTCATGATGCATTTTGGCTGCTGTTCTTTTCCTTGTGATGCCTTTGCCTGTCTTGGAAGAAGCAAAGTGCATAAGCAAGAAGAAATTGGGACAAATCTTTAAACTTCTAAACAAACAAAAATATCAATCCATAAGCATATGTCAATGAAAAATGTCCTTTAAGAAAGAAAAATAAACAAAAAGATTTCCAGATAAGCCTAAAATAAAAGAATCAGTTACTAAGTAACTAAGTGAAAATTGTAAATGAATTCTTTGATTTGAAGGCAAATGATGCCAAATCAAACTCAAATATTCAGAAAAACAAAGAGCAGATATGGCATATATCTGGCTAAATGCAAAGGACTATCTCATTGTTTATACCTTTTCCACTTACTTAAGGGATATATATATATATATATATATATATATATATATATTACTGTAATAAACTAAAATTGTAACATTTTTGTGGACATTGCAACCTGCATAGATATATTAAATATAAATTTATAACATTAAATTTAGGTAAAGAGGGAAGGTTGAATACTTGCAAGATTTCTATATTCATGTGAATGAATGCACTGTTAAATAAAAGTAGAATGAAATGTTATGATGAATATATAATCCTAAGTAAAATTTGTATGAATATAATGAAAAACAAAATTGCTAATAAGAAAATTAAAATGAGTTTCTAAAAACAATTGAAATAAATTAAGAAGTCATTTTTAGTTTGAAGGACAGTATTTGTGGATAGATTGCTTTTACTTGGCAACCTTTTTCTGTTAATTATTGAGGTATATCACCCCAAGTTTTTCTGGACTACATTGTTTCCAACTGCTTCCATGTCTTGTGGCTGCATATGTGGCTGGGATGGCTCCTGGCCATTAGCCAGGAAGTGTTGCTGTGGGTGGTGAGGGAAAAGGCAGACCTCCTCCAGGATAGGTCCAGAACTCTTCCTCCCTTGTGGACAGCTCGTGCCTTCCCTTACAGAATATGGGATGGGTGTACACGTGAACTTGCTCCACCTCTCTGACCTTTATCCTGATTGGCTCCTGTGCAGTATATAAGCTGTGTGTACTTCCTCAATAAACGGGATCCTGCTTCAACTTGTCTCCCTGGCACGTCTGATTGTCCTCCTTCGAGGGAGGGCTGGGTGCAGGCCACCAGTAGACCTTTACCTCTCTTGGCTCCTCTTGGTCCAGGCATGCTTTCCCCACTTCTCCTGCTGGTCAGGAAGAGATGGGGGGCTAAAACCCCCAACATCTAACAAGAACTCTGCTGTTGATCACATTGTTGTTTCCCATGTATTTGTTATAGATATTGGTTTGTTACAAATCACTACAAAACATAGCAACTTAAACTTACATGGATTTATTATCTTTCTGCTTTTATGTGAATGATGTTCAAAAATTGGCTTAGCTGGGTGTGTCTACCTCTGAGTATCTCATGAAATTGCAATTAAGATACTGGCCAGAACTGGCAGGCTTGATTAGCACCCAAAGACCTCCATCATAGCTCATACCTCCTGACCATGTGCGAATCTCCTGAAATGATTAGCCACTACATGGCAGGCGCTTACCCAGGAAGGGCTGATCCAAGAGATAACAGAGCCAGTAGGAAGTCCCAGTTCATTCTCTGTGGATGCATACTGTCATTTCTGGTTTATTCTCTTGATAAAGGTGAGGTTAGTAAGTCCAGCATCATTTCCTGAGGAGGAAAATTATCGCATGCTCTTGAGTATCAAGGAATCTGTGTTTAGTTTTTGAAAATCACCATGGTCATCCTTTTTTTTTCTTTCTTCTTAGTACTGGGGATTGAACCCAGAGACACATAATAATTGCACCACATCCTATCTTTTTAAAATTTTTTTATGGAGACAGTTTGTCACTCAATTGTTCAGAACCTCACCAAGTTGCTTAGGCAGGCTTTGAACTCATAATCAGCCTACCTTAGCCTCCCAATCCTCTGGTATTACAGGCATATGCCAACACACCTAGCTCTAATCATCCTTATGACCACAAATTTTGGTATTCTTGCCACAGGTACAATAAGCTGTCTTGTACAAAGGCTCCAACAATCTCATTCCATCCCATACTCAGTGTAAAGTCCAGACTCTCATTATCTGAACCAGGTCCAGGTAAAAATGCTGCTCCTTAAATGAATTAATATGAGTGCAGCACTTCACATATGGTTCATAAAAGTGTACTCTCTGCACCCTAGCATACACAATATACAATAGTGGGGCATAAAAAATCATTCTGGACTTTTTAATTCAGGGTGAGAGGCACAAAAGATCGCCAGATCTTCGGCATTGTTCAGATACAGCCGGGTAAATGTTGGAGGTTTCTTGATTAGGTCTAAGTGTTATTTCTTCCTGAAAGTAGTTCCTGGTTCTTGGTTCTACATTCAGATCTGTTTTGCACTCTTGGTAATGCACTTAAAAAAATTGAATGCAACCTATATTTGCAGTTATATAGTTTCTTCACTGCTTCTTGCTAATAGAACTTGGGGGCTCTCTAAGTTTTTTTTTTTTTCATACTGCCTCTGTCCATTGCATTAAAAAAGTCAGTCTTTCTTTTACTGTAGTTTTCTTAAAGAGTCCCTTCAAAGTCCTTCTAAGTGTACTGATTTACCAGTTCCAAGCTACTCCATCCTTTTAAAGTTTTGTTAGGGCAGAACCTATTATGAGTGCTAATGTCTGTTGTAGGTATCTATTACTGTGGAACAAATAGTAACAAAATATTCATTCAGTCTTTTAAAAAAAGAAATCTCATTGGTAGTAACATGGATGAATCAGGAGATGTTATGCCAAATGAAATAAGCCAGATCCAGAAAGACTGCATGTCCTCACCCTATGTGGAATCTGGTGTGGGGCAAGTTATTGGTCAAAGAGAACTAGCTTTAAGTTATGCAAGATGAAAAAGTGCTGGGGATGTAATTCATGAACATACAGAATTGTCACTCTAGTTAACAATACTCCAATATTTACTTAAAATATGCTAAGAGGGCAGACCTTAAAAATTTTAACCACACACACAAAAAGGAAAAAAAGAAGGAAAGGTTGTCAATATTTACTCAGTTGAATTTGTCAGTTATTTTACTCCTATTTTCTATGTGTCTCATTGTTTTTGTTCTTCAATTTTTCCTGTATTCATTATGCATATGTCAAGTGAAAATTTTTAGTATACTAATACCCTCAGTTGTTTTTCCCTAGAATTTTCTCAATGTTCACTTGGAGGATTTACCAGATACATCTGGTCTTACTAGAAACCACTTTGGAAACCACTGTATAGGAACATAGGAATGCTACCTCTATACTTCTGTTTTTACTTCTTCCTCTTTCTATGATTAGTATTAAACATATCCTACCTGAATATGTCAGACACCTCATGTATATTATAAAATCATACCTTTATATATTTAAGAAAATTTTTTGTTTATATGCCTTCAAAGACTTTGATCTTTTCTACAATAAGTCTATCATTAATCCATTCTCATATTCAGTGTATTTTATATTCAGACATTTTATTCCTTGGAAGTTTCATTTTGATGTTTTATGTATCTTTCATGCCTTTTATGTTACTTATTGAATGTATGTCATACATTTACCATAAGCATTTTAAAAATCATCAGCTTCTAATCTTAACCTTACTGTCAGTTCCAGGTTAGTTCTGATTGATGCTTTTCTCTGTCTTCTAAATTGCATTTTCTTGGTCTCATTTTTTTCTGGGCAACTTTTAATCTGATGCCAGACATTATGAGTTAACCAAGTTAGTACTAGACATTTATTTATGCCATAAACTTCTTTTAGCAAATTGAGTCATTCAGAACCTGTTTCATCTTTTTGTGTTCTGTCTTTTAGCATTTCTTAGGTAAATCAGAAAGTGATTAGTGTAGGCTGATTATTCACCACTACAGACAGGAGACCCTTCTGAGTATTCTATCCAATGCCCAGAAAACGATGAGCCTTCTCAATATTGCTTTTGGAAACAGACACTGTCATTGGCCCTGTGTATCCTCAGGTACCATTTTTCCCTCTTGTCATTTTGGGTCATTCTTTCCTTCTCCTTGGATAATTTTCTAATGTGCATTTATTGAGGAGCTGAGGACTGAGGGGAGCCTCCTGCTGAACTCCATTGCTTTTATTTTCAATGACCTTCTCTAGGTACCTTCATTTCACATTCTTGCTGCCCTGAACTCCTGACATTAAGAACACTCCCACCTCAACTCACCTTGTCATTCCCTTTTTCTTAGAGACTGCAGTCTTTGGGGGCCTTGTTGTGCAATCTGAAGAACTATCTATTTTTTGCATATACTTCCTGAATTTTTGTGTCTAAGGTGTGAGAATAAATCTGTTTTTTTTTTTTATTCCTTCCATCATGGTGTTTGCTGCTTGGAGGCTCTTTTAGGACAGCACATGTACTTGCAGGGAAGAAACTGCTGCCTCTTCAACTGACTGCTAACCTTCTTCCTCCTCCTCCTCCTCCTTTGTTTCTTTATTTTATCATTGTTTCTTTATTTTAGATAAAGCCTTGAAACAAACAATAGATACCTATTAAACCAGCCATAGCTGCCCAGCTCCTCTTCTAGGTGATTTAGAATAAACTATTTATTTTGATGCTAAATTCTCTACCTTCTTCCTTACCAGGCAGAACAGGATACATACAGAAATGGTAATAAGCAAGTAAGCTTCTACCTTACCTTGTCCACATAGGGAACATTCCAGTAAAAATGTGCCCATATGTTTAGCCCTTGCATCTTCTGGGAATTGTTTGGGCATCACATGGGTAAACATCATTTGGGGTAGCAAGGGAGCTACATCAGCAGGGTATTTTAGAGTTTTGTGGGAATTCAAAGAAAAAGAACTGATGAATGTCAAGGACACTCTCCTTATGTGCATGTACCACAAAATATAAAATTAATATTAACATCACACCATTTGTGGATCCAAAGATATCTTAGAGACCTGGGGTTCTTAATCCTAGCAAGAGACAAAGATAGGAAGAAAACTGATGAGATCCTCATTTTATCCTATGATTCTGCCACTCTGCTTATCTGAGAACATAAATTGGAATAGAGGAAAGCTGGATCACAATTTGAACTATAAGAGAAATAATTTGATAAATGTTTTTTAGAACTTAGTCAGTGGAGCTCAGGTGCCTGTGATGGGCTGAATCAAGTTTCCTCAGTTCACTGTTCTAGAAACTGATGTTAGCAATTCCATCATTCAACCCTCTGCTCCAGCACTTGATCTCTCTTCCTACATTAGAGAAATTCCACACTTATAAAAGATCAGAAGAAGACAGAAATTTTTTCCTTGCATCAAAGAGGAACATTCACTTTTCTCAATATTATTGCATTTGAGCAATTTTCCAGGCTTGGGCTCTACTGCTCAGGTGACCACATGTATCAGGCGCATGACCAGGATGTACAGACACAAGAAGCTGGCACTGTGCAGAATGACTTGTAAAGGTAGCCTTAGTGGTAACAGTGATTTCCAGATTCCATCATGAGCAGCAATGACAGCAGTCCCTGCTCTAGAGTCCAGTGGGCAGCATCAGTCTCAGTGGCATCTGAGTCCAGCATCAGGATCAGTGCTTCTTAACTGAGGGAAGGATCATGGATTGTTTCTGGCTATGTGGTCTCCAGCCTGGTTCTCTGACCCTCTTCAAAACTAAATTAGCTCTCCAAACACATATGTAATTTCCTTTATGCTTGAACTAGAAAAACTGGACTTTTTTTTCTGAAAGAATTGACAGGTAAATCAGGTCTGGGAGTGATTTCAGAGAGCATTATTGGGAGATTTACATTATGCTGAGCTGATAGTCACCTCTTAAATCTTCCATCTGCCTGTACCTCCTGGGACACAAAATTATACTTATCTCCTAAATTGGGTATGATAATTGACTGGATAAATCCACCATTTCCTTTCTGAGGAAAAATACTGCATTTAAATGTAGATATAAGACCCGTCCCCACTCTGAACACTCTGATCACTGACCTCGGCTGTTCTTACCTATCCTTGTAGCACAGTTGCTGGTGAACTGTGTATAGAACACTCAGACTTCCTCCCAGACCTGTGGTCTCAACTATGATGTACAAGACCAAGAACTACTTGTTGAACAACCATGAAACAAGCTGCCAATGCATAGTCTGGAATCCTGTTCTACCTTCTTACCACTGCAGTAAGAAGTGTGATCTGCAGAGCAGCAGAACCGGAACCACCTTCTCTTAAATATGCAATCTCTTGCTCAACTCCAGAACATCTGTTCCTTAAAGTGACATCCAGAGGATCCCAATGCAGGAAAGTCTGGGACTCCCTGTTCTACCAGCTTCTACTTGTAGTGCCAGAACTCTTCAGTCTGCTGGGGCCTGATCAGGTCACTTACACTGAGCTCCAGGCTCAGTCCTTGTTCCCTTTCTCCTCTGCTGCCAATCTCTCCCTTGATGACCTCATCAGTTCTCAAGGCTTTAACTATCATTTAATGGCAATACTTCCTAGATATCATTCCGTTGTCTAAATATTTTCACATTCATCTGTTCCTCTGCCAACTGGCCCCCTCACCTGCATTTCTAGTGCAACTCACAGCCCAGCTTCTCCT
The DNA here is from genome assembly GCF_045843805.1 of Urocitellus parryii. Classification (NCBI taxonomy): domain Eukaryota; kingdom Metazoa; phylum Chordata; class Mammalia; order Rodentia; family Sciuridae; genus Urocitellus; species Urocitellus parryii. The sequence goes on from NC_135538.1 coordinate 117,227,248, forward strand.
ACCTGGAGAGCCTGCCCTGCATTCAGGTATCCTCACCTGTGCCCCTGCAGAGTTCTCCCCGTATCTGTGAAGAGCAGCTCATCATTCTTTCACAGACCAAACTCACTTGTGTCTTCCTCGACTCCTCTTTGTCATACCTTGGATTTAGTCCATCAGGAAATGCTTTCATATCCACCTTCAATGTTCTGTAGAAACCAGTCACTTTCACAACCCAAGTAAAGTTATGGACATGTCCGTTCTGGAGGACTCACTAGTTCCTACACTTTCCCATCTCCTCACCTGCCCCTGTCCTCTCCAAACTGTTCTCAGCAGAGCAGCCAGAGTGAGCCTTTGAAAGAAGTTTCCTACTGTCTGTCTTTGCTCCATGCTGCCTCACTCGCAGTAGGAGTCCTTCCAGCACCTCAGGTCCACAGGTTCTGTACTGATAACTTCCTCTTAATGACTCTGCTCCAGTCACACAAGCCTCATTGTTTTTCCAGAATGCATAGACACAAGTTTGCCCTAGAGCTTTTCCACTGATATTTCTCCCTGCCTGGAAAACAATTCCCAGAATCTTCAATACAGAGCTCTACATGTTCTTCTAATCTGCCACCTTCCCAACAAGCCTTATGTGACCCTAGAGAAATAGTCATCTTCCCTGTGCCCACACACCAGCACTCTGATTCACATTCCCTATAACACTGACCACCGTTAACATGAACACTTTCCTTACTCTGCTTAGGGTATATCATTTGCCTTTACCAATAAAGGCTCCACAAAAATAGAAGTTTTATTCTCTTTTAGTTCCAAGATAGGTCAAAAATGCAAAAATTGTTTGTGATATATACAGTATATGACAGCACTCAAAAGCACCTCCCTACCTAGTGACAGTATCTTCATTAATGGAATCTCAGAACAAAGGCTTCTCTGTGGCAGCTGCAGAACAAAGTCCTCTCACACTGAGGGTCTGGTTTGCCTGGGCATTTCTCTCCAATGATGCTTGTCCTTCCCCTCTTCATCCCTGCCTATACCTAGGCTCATCCTGTTTCTCAGTCAAAGGAAAATATAATCAGTCTCTGATTCATACATCTACGGATCTGGATAGGAGCCAGCAGGAGGACTGCTAGGATTTGGGGCAGGAAAATTAAGTGTTAGGAGCCATTTTCTGTCCAGGTAGTTGAGAGTGGTGAGGCCCCTGATATCATGGCTAAGACACCATGGTGTAGAAATACACTGGGGAGTGGAACCCTGGGGACATGTGGAAGCTGAGGATAATCTTAGGCCAGGTGTGTGTCTGAGGACTTCAGCAAGGAGAACCACTGTGATGCTGATTGGCCTCTCTAAAATCACTCAAAGGGAATGAGAAATAGGTCCACATCCTGAGTGTCCAGGCAGAAGGATCTGACTAATGTTGGAAGACGGAAAGTTTCACTTTGAGGAGATGGGGAATCTCCAATACTAGGGTTCCCTCTGGTCTAGACCCTGAGATTCATGCCCTGGGTGCTGGGGCTTTATCTTGATACCCATCCACTTGGGTCCAGTGCTCTTTGTCACACTGACTTTCTGAGTCCTGATCCAGGGGCTAATTCAGCCATTGTCAACATTTTGGCTTTGGACCTTTATACTCTCCTTGAAATTAGTGTGAACTGCAAAGGTAATATTGCTTTTGTGAGTTTATCTGTATGCTTACAGTATATGAAAAGAAACCATTTAAAAACTTTTAATGCATTTAGAATAGTAATCCCCTGCTTGTCAACAGTTTTTTTTATAAACATTTTGCAAGTCATTTTTTGCCTGTCTCATTAGAAGACCCCTGGATTGTTATACATACTTCTGCACTTAACCTGTGCAAACTGAAGTGAGTGGAAAAAAAATCTGGCCTCACACATTTTGTAGGAGGAATGTTTTAATAACTTTGTCAGATAACTGTGACTATTCAACAAGGATATTACACTAAAATGACACATGTGTTAACTTAAATATTGCCCATGTCCCCTGGAGGCGATGGATTCAGGATCACTCCGTGTGGATTGGGCTGGCAACTAAAAGACCACACAAACACAGAAATACCTTTCTTGGGCTTGGGGATGGCTCTGAGACCTCAGGTGTCAGCTCCCACGCTGGAGGGAAAGAGGAGCAAGGGAGGCAAGAGAGAGTGAGCATAACCTGAGCCCCTCTAGTTATTAGGGAAAAGACATTCCATAGAATATTCCAACCAAATAATGCAAGGGATTGTGTTACAACAAATGGGAGTGTAGCCAGTCCCATTGGGTGACCCCCAGTCCCAGAGCTGCACTTCCTTGCCCAGGGAAGGTAAGGCTCATTGGCTTCACACTGCATGCAATGCCAGTTCAACATCTTCCTTAGTGAAGGCTAAGGGGGCATGCTCAGCTCCTATTCAGGGCTGCCCCCAACACTTAAAAGTTAGTTGAAATATGGAAGTTGAAACACTCACTGAATAGCTCATATTCTGTCATACTAAAATCTATATGTCTATCTTTCACATTGAATAGATCTTGTGCTAATGTATGAGTGTTTTAAAAGCAATACATTGTTTCCTCAAATTATATATTTTTATAGTGTTTCATATTCACAGCAGATGATCAAAAAAGCCATATTTGCTAATATCATTGCAAATCCCTCAGAAAAGGATGTAAGTATTCAGGAACTGTCAGATTTAGGGTGGTGGGTAGAAGTCCTTCAAAATTCCTTCTCTTCAGAGCTTCTATTCCATCACTGTAAAATATACTGCCAGTGCATTATCTTGAAGGAACCAGCTCACACTTAGATTTGAGACAGTGTCAGGCAACAATCTGAGTAATCACACTTTCTGTGTCATTCATTCTTTCAAGTAAAAATGGTATTCCCTAAAAAAGAGTCAATATAGCTCACAAAATGGTTTTGCTGACACAAACATTCCATTTGGAATGCAGTAGAAAGATACACATGGGTTTTCCATTTAATCATATGAGATGTTTTGAAAATGAGGACCCTACAATAAATAACTGATGAAGTTAACAATTTTGAACAATTCAACCAGGACATGTTTAATTGCAAGTGGCTTTTTTCTTTGTTTTGTTTTCTGCAACTAAGAGGTGATGTAGAGAACAATAACTGTGTTACCTTTCATTTTGGCTAAGTTTTACTTTCATGCAACTATTGTCTGGGTAGCATTATAAAATTGGCTTGTGACTCATGGGACAGTGTTACAGTGAGTGTCTAAGCACACTCAAATATTCCACAGACGACTTTGAGCACTGCTGCCCTGAAAACCCAGGAGAGTTCCCAAGTGTCCCCATCTTCTTTGCCACTTCTTTATGTCCAGATCATCTCCTGAGATGATCTAGTGCTCTATTCTCTAGTGCTCTGCCCTGGAGGACAAGACACCCCCTAAATATTTGATGCCATAACTGTCCTTTTTCTGGGAACAGAGATGGAGGGACATGTTTTTCTGTTTGCAATTGTGTGTGAAGGCACCAAATAGATTATCACCCGTAACCTCTTTTGGTTGCCTGCGTCCACATCATGACACAACTAGGGTGCAGTCTCCATGAGAAATAATAAAATCGGCTGTTTTCATTTTAAGTGGGTGTAGTGGTGCAGTTACTGTAGTCTGTGAGGTTGCTGTATCAAAAATGCAACAAACCGGGTGGCTTACTAACTACAGATATTTGTTTCTCACAGATCTGGAGGCTGAAAAATTCAAGATGGAGGTGCTGGCACTTCATTCCTAGTGAGAGAAACTTCCTCATAGACAGCCATCTTCTCACTACATCCTCAGAGGGCAACTGGCCACAGTAGCTCTCTGGATTCTCCTTTCGGAGATCCTAATTCTAGTCATGAGGGTCATTACTGATTATCCCGAGAGACGTCACTAATTCTAGTCAGCCTTTATATGGATTTAGAAGGGACCTAAGCTTAGTCTGGCAGCAGTGCTGTTTGTGAAAATACTATGTAGTGAGGAAATTGTTCTATCTCTACACCTTCCAATAAGGTAGCTACTAGGTGCATGTGGTTATTAAGCACTTAAATGTGGCTGGCCAACTAAACAATAGAATTTTATTTATTTTTTGTTAATTGAAACATAAATAACTATGTCTAGTTCACTGTTACTATTCCTGACAGTGCATATCTAGTGTGTTCTTAATATTCAGTCTCCTACCCTCAAAGATACACTTGACTCCTGGATGGAAGTCTGTTAAAATATCCTTATATGAAAACTGGGGCTTTGGTTGGACGATATGGGGGATGGTTAAGGAAGTAGGAGTTCACTCTCGATTGGGTGGCATCCAGAAGAGGGGGATTATGGGATGGAATCAGTAAAACTTAGCCATAAGAAGTACAGACTTGAGCAAGAATAAAACCAATTTGTAAAGAAGGTGCTGTCACCAATTCACAATAGCTAAATTATGGAACCAACCTGGATGCCCTTCGGTAGATGAATGGATAGAGAAACTTTGGTATATATACACAAAGGAACCTTACTCAACATTAAAAGAAACTAAAATCATGATGTTTTCAGGTAAATGGATGAAGTTAGAGAATATAATGCTAAGTGAAGCAAGCCAATCCCAAAAACTCAAAGGCCGAATATTTACTTTGATTTGAGGATGCTGACTCATAATGGTGATGGGAGGTGGAGGGGCAGCATGGGAGGAATGGAGGAACTTTAGATAGGGCAAAGGGGAGAGAGGGGAAAGGAGGGGGAAAGGGGGTAGGAATGATGGTGGAATGAGTTAGACATCCTTACCCTAAGTATCCGTAAAAGACTCGATGATGTGAAAATAATTTGTGTACAATCAGTGACTTGAAAAATTGTGCTCTATATGTGTAATATGAAATAAATTGCATTCTGCCATCACATATAACAAATTAGAATAAAAAGGTGTTATTATTCATATCCACCTACATAGGAAGCTGGCTAGTGTTTTTTTAATCGCATAATTCCTTAGTTTTGCAGGTGCTTAGAAAAAGTTGTTATGTACTATTTTTGATTTACCTTATTTTGCATGTTTCAGGATCAGTTTGTATGCATTGCTTCTTAGTATGCCTTTTGTCCAACAAGGAATACCATGGCCTCACTATGTGTACCACAATAGCTCCTAACAACTCTGACCCCTAGCTCTAAGTGTCAGAGTAGTTTCCATATGTCAGGATCTGATTTTCTTCTTTCTTAAATTCAATATTTTGTAGTGAGTACCTTCCTAATCAAAATGAATAAGAATACAACTTGGAAAAGAAGAAAGGCACAAATTGAACAAATATATTAGCAATAATTTCTTTCACCTGCATTGTCACAAGGGACATGCATATTCACCAGACATTACAAAAATAAATTAAACATCCCTATTGAGTTCTACAATGTGAGTAAGGTTCATGGATTCATGAAAGCAGATAAGCAGGACACCTCAGAGTACCCTGCCATAATTCTTTCTCAATAACATCTAAAATATGCAAAAACATTTATGGAATTTAATGCTTCTACTAGCTATTAGTTTTATCTATTTGTATTCATTCTTATTGTGGTTTAGAAATTGAAAACTGCATCTTTAATTAGGTAACATTGAACTACACTCAGTAAAATACAGGAAATTTATAGCAGCATGTTTCCAGTTAACCACCCTTCTGGTATTATCACTATATATATTACATCAGTGTTCATTGTACACCTAGCCAGACAGGGTAATACATTGTGCTATAAAAGTCATCTGTCCTTTTAAATATTAAAATATAATATATGTAAACTATTGTAATGTTCTATTGCTAGTTATTCCTTTCTGTACAAATTAGTTACCATCTTTGACTATTAAACTTTAGGCTTTTCTTCATTTCAAATTACATGTGGTGAAAGACTGCTAGTAAGGAATCCTGTCAATATTTACTTATCAGATAAATACTTTGTTTTGCCTTATTTTTCCATTTTTGTCTATGAATACATTTATGTGAAATAAAATTCACTAATTTGGGGTGTAAAGTTGTTTGGAATCAATTATCACCATTACAACCAGAATATGTTCTTATGTATCCCTGTCCTTTACTCTGAACTCTTCTGCTTTCTTGTGTAACCCTCTCCTCTACTCCAGCTTCAGTTGATCACCAATCTGCTTTCTGAGTAGAATTCTGAATATGCTGGAATTTCATGTACATGCAACCATATAGTATATAATCTTTGCTATAACAGTTATTTTAAGCTTTGTTATGTTATTGTGTGTGTGCATTAATATTTCATTCATTTTTAGTACTGGGTATTACTGAAATACTAGCTAAATCCAAAGGAATTTTCTACTGAAAATGTATTAAATGTGTTAAACAGGAAGGTTATTACAAGAATGGGTCTGATATAAATAAAATCACTGTGAACTTTTGAGTATAGTCTGTCTGTATACATGTCTTCCTGTCTTTTGGATAAATGTCTTATACTGGGGTTGATTGGTCATAAGGTCAGTGTGTTTAGTGATGTCAGAATTTGTCATTTTATTTTATAAAATGGATTGTAATTTTTCACATTTCTAGCAGCAATGTGAGAGATTTCTAGTTGCTCCCCATTCTGTTGTTGTTTGGTATTGTCACAACTCTCTAACATTATCCATTCTAGTTGAGGTGAGGTGGTATCTCATTGTGATTTTAATTTGTACATTTTTGGAGACTATTGATGATGAGCATCTTTTTAATAACTATTAGGGACTTGTTTAGCTTAGCCTGTGAACTCTTCTTCACATATATTGTCCATGGAAGTAAGGGCTGGTTGTCTCATCATTGAATTGTAAATGTTCTCCTTATATTATGGATACTGGCTGTATGACAAATATATTTCCTGCAGATGTTTTTCTTCTTTTCTGAAGTTTGTGTTTTCATCTCCTTTACTATGGTTATTAAAAGTTGTGCATTAAGCATGAGTCGATCCATTTCATTACTTTTGTTTTATATATTTTACATTTTGCTTTATACTTCATGTAGTCAAAATTTTGTTAACACAATTTCGATAAATTTTCCTCTATGTTTGTAAAAGGATGTTCAATAGCTTTGTTGCATTAGATAAGTTGTGATTTAAATCTTGATTATGATGACACAAAATGATTGAGTCCATTTTCTTTTCCCATATGGATTTCCAGGTGTTCCTATAATATGTGTTAAAACCCTACCTTTTTCTCCATTGAATTATCTTGACACTTTTGTCAAAAATGTGATCTATGTGTCTGTTCTTACATCAATGCCATGTTTTGTGGATTGTTGTGATTTCATAAGTCTTAGAATAAAATATTTTAAGCTTTCCAACTTTGTTCCTATTTTTCTGTAAGTCTCTTGTTGTGACCTTTTAAGAAATGGGACAGAGAATTTAGCATTGCAATGAGTAAAATGACTAGAATCAACACTGGTACCTAAGGATACACAACACCAATTTAGAGTCTGTTTCCAATAGCAATACTGAAAATTCTCATAGTTTCCTGGGCACTGAATAGAATATTCAGAAGGGTCTCATTTCCAAAGTGGTAAATAATTAGCCACTTTCTGGTTTACCTAAAAATGTTAAAAGACAGAACACAAACAACCAAACAGGTCTTGAATGACTTCATTTGTCTCAGTAATAAAAGCTGAACAATGTAAATGGCATGCAAAAATAATTGGCATCTAACTTAGTTAAGTCAGAATGTCTGACATTAAATTAAAAGCCATGAAGAATACAAGTACTGGGCACTGGAGGTGCACTGAGTTAAAATCTCCAGATCAACTGTCATTCAGTGAAAGCCTAAACTCTGCTTCCAGGAATTCAGCCTATGGGATTACCTTTCTCACTCCAGCAATCCACAGAGTGGAGGATCATGCTCCAGATGACCCCATCTAAAACTACTGAGAGGAGAAGCTGAGAATCTTCTGAACTCCAATGGAAAGAATTCTTTAACTTTTTATCAAAATCTTTATTTTTCATTTTTCTCTGTTTAATTGTGACTTTAATGGTACAAAGACATTTATACATATTTATAATTGTTTTTGTTCTTTTCTAGTGTTTTTAAAGCCAGCTATTTTTCATGGATTAGTTTTTTTTTCTGAACTAGCATATTTTAGGGTTTTAAAATATTCTGTTATTTAAAAATTTTTAAAACTTTTTGTTATATATTTTTTCTCCTACTAGTTTAGAAATGATGGAAAATATAATCCAGAAAACTGCCCTGGGTTTTGTGGGACAATGACAGGAAAAGGGATTTCTGCTGCTCTCAAAGAGAGACACCCAGAGAAGAATGAGACCAGAACTCATACTTAATAATAAGAATAGGAATAATTCTCCCCATAGAAACTGAGAAACAACAAAAGATGGGAGCAGAAGGTCAGACGCAGGTCTCAGCCTATGTTAACCCACTCAATGTGATGCCCTCCCTGCCCATGGTCCTGGAGACAGGACCTGCCCTGGTGATGCCTGAGTCCCTGTCATTACAGGTCCTGGTGGGATGAGGTTCAATTGAACAGAGGGGTCTGAGGACCAGGGAAGATGAACCAGCTGAGGAGTGACCACATCAAACCCAGGATGGACTGAGCACAGATTGGGTGCTGCTTTGTCCACCTTCAGCTCCTTTCATATTTCTCCTGTCCCCACCTGAGGCAGACTCAGCACAGCAAACATGTGGATTCTGGAAGGTTTGGGGTTTTATTTTCTCTCAGAAATTTTAGGAATCCTCTTTTCACTTAATTAACCCACAACCATAATTCATGGCACAAATGTGAAATACAAATCAATATACACATTCTGTTTTGCAAAGGACAAGGAAAAGTCTACAGCCCAGGGCAACATAAAGCTACCAGGAATGAAGACATCCCAGTCCCATATTTGCTTCATAGGAAAGTTAACTGAGGAAGAGAACAGGACAGTGTAGGGAGGGATCTTGATGATCAAAGATGAGCGCCTGTCTCCATTTCCTCATGATCTGATGACAGGAACACAGACATATAGACACGGTTAATTGCCAGCTGCACAAAGAGAAGTTGGGACCTCTTGAAACTGCAGTAGGGAGCAGGAAGAGAACTGAGGAAATCCTGTATTACTCAGTTGAAAGAAAATACTGTAAATAAAGTATTATGAACAAATTCAGGTAAGTCATTGTAATGAAGACACTTTGAACAACCCATTAAACACTTAAAATGTCAGAAATTCCTGGGACACTCCCTGTAACTCAGAGTCTCCCCATTCTCCCTCTCCAGGCCCTCCAGGGTCTCACCTTTTATCCAGTGAGAGACACATCAGAGCCCTGGGAACTGTCATTACCTGAGCAGAGCAAAAACAGAACCTGGTCAGAGTCCACTGGAGACGTGGCTAATGGATGAATTATGGGTGGATCAGCTCCCCCATGGCTTCCCACTACAGTCACCCAGGGTCTCGGAGATCACTGTTCTTCATACTTACAGGCAGCTGGAGCAGAGGTGTCTGGTTTTACACCTGTGGGAAGAAAGCCTCCTGTGAGAGAGCAGCTTGGAAACAGGTCTGAGAGTGTCCCCTACTCCTGGACACTGGGGAAGTCTCCAGAACTGTGACTGTAGATGTAGGAAAGGATCAGGAGACAAGAAGAAAATAGACAGGTAAGGATGAAGATAATTACTTTCCTGGAGTTCTGTCTTCACCTGGAAAATTCCCTTCTGGCCTCTAAATGCTGGGAATCAGGCCCCCACCACCACAAATATCAAGAGGATATATTTGTCCTTTAGTTTCTGTGCACCTTACAAAAAGTAAACAGGGTCCAGGTTGGGTAAGGACACTTGTAGATGTTACTTCCCATTAACAAGGCAGGGCATATTATCAGGAACTGCCTGTAGGAGCTGAGCACAACACCTTAGCCTTGAGCGATGGAGGTGTGGAACTGGCTTCTGTTGTGCACAAAAGCAAGTGGACTTCACCTTTGCTAGGCAGGGGACTGAAGCTCTGGAAGTGGACATTACCTAATGGGAGTGGCCTGCCCCCCCTGTTCTCCTTTAACACTACCCTTTCTGCCTTATTTGGATGGAATGTCCTTTGGAACACCCTCCCCCAATAAAAACCAAGGTTCAGGGCATGCTCTTTCTCTGTTGCCCACCTCCCTTCCTTTCTCTTGTTCCTCTTGTGGGAGCTTGCAGTTGAGGCAGAAGAACCGAACTGAAATGCCCCCCAAAAGGTCTAAATGTTTGTGTGTTTTGTCGTGCCAGCCCAATTGACCCTAGAGACCTGGGTTTTTGTAGCCCCTGTGGGACATGGGCTAAAACACACTTCTACTAGGTACTTCAAACCACCAGTGGGACAAAAATTCAGACCCTGACTTTTCCTACCTGTTTTTCTTCTTCCAAAAGACAAAAGTGACCACAGCTCCAGTGACAACAGCTCCAAGGAGAATTACACCAGCAACAATTCCCAAGATGGGGATGGTGGGCTGACGGGGTGGCTCTGGGAGGGGAAGGGAAGTTAGATGAGGGGACCTGGTCCCCTGTTCTCAGTCATTACCCTGGTGAGGGTCTCCAGAAAGCCTCCTGCTTTCCTGACAACAGGCTCTGTGCCCTCATCCCCTCCTTACCCCATCTCAGGATGAGGGGCTCAGGCAGCCCCTCATGATGCACATGGCATGTGTATCTCTGCTCCTCTCCAGCAGGCACCACCACAGCTGCCCATTTCTGGAAGTTTCCATCCCCTGCAGGCCTGGTCTCCACAAGTTCCATGTCCTGGGTCTGGTCCTCTCCATCCCGCTGCCAGTTCAGGGTGATCTCCTTAGGGTAGAAGCCCAGGGCCCAGCATCTCAGAGTGGCATCCCCTTCAGGGATAGGGTGGTGAGTCACATGAGTCTCTGGGGGGTCTGAAAAAAAGAACTGTGAAATTCAGACATTTTGGCATTTCCTCTTGGGCCACTGAAGCGGTGCTCACATGGCCATCATAAGACCATCGTGAGTAATGAACAACATAATTCAGGTGGGGGAGAGAGCACAAAACCTAGACACAAGACAGGATGCAGACTTCTGGCACAATCTATTCCTTGGAAAGTTCTAAAATCAGATTGAAACAACCCAGTGGAAGAGGCTTCAGGTCCTTGAGAGGGACTTCAGAATCTGATCTTGATAGAGGTTGGGACACTTGGAAAAGCTGGAGTCAGACCTCAAAGGCACTAGGCTGAAGTAGAACTGACTGTCCCTGATGCCAAGACTGCTGACAGGGACCTGGGGTCAGGTATTAATTGTCTTTCCCACCAGCCAGGGAGAGAGAGAGACCAGATCCCTAACTTGTCCTCAGAGAAAGCAGCCTTCAGTTCCTCTCTAGTACAGAACTGGGGAATCCAGGCCCATACCCTCCCCTCTGGACTATGAGCAGGGCGATGCTCTACAGTGGGCACCATTCTCCTCCCCTCCTCCTGGGAACTGCTAGAGAGATCTACAGGAGATGGGGCAGGTGTTCAGCAGCTGCTCATACCTGTGCGCTGCAGCGACTCCTTCCCTTTCTCCAGGTAGCCTGCAAGACACTTCAAGCAATCTCCTTCCAGGTAGGCCCTTAAGCTCTCTGCGTCACCTGCTGCCTCCCACTTCCTCTTGGTGATCTGAGCCGCCTTGTCTGCTGCGGTCCAGGAGCGCAGGTCCTCATTCAGGGCGATGTAATCCGCGCCATCATAGGCATCCTGACTGTACCCGCGGAGGAGGCGCCCATCTGTCCCCATGTCGCAGCCATATATCCTCTGGTAGGTGTGAGAGCCTGTCCCTGCCCCGCTGTCAGCCAGGGTCCGAAACTGCCCACCCTGCGGGTTTTTGTCTTAAACTGAAAACGAAACCGGTCACAGTCCCCAAGGGCGCATTCTGGGTCGAGAGTCTCCACGGGTCCCTCAGACTTGGGGTGAAGCTTAGCCCGGGAATTCCTGACTTCTTGGGACCATCTGTGAGGGACGTGAGGGGTCGCGACGTCTGACATGGACCCAAGTCACTCACCGCCCGCGCTTTGGTTGTAGTAGCCTGGCAGGTTGTTGAGGCTCACTAGGTCACTCTGTGCATTGTCCTTGGCGGTCTGTGTCTCCCGTTCCCAATACTTGGGTCCCACCTTCTCCATCCAAGGCGCCCGGGGCTCCATCCTGGGATTCTCGGTGTCGCTGTCGAAGCGCACGAACTGCGTGTGGTCCACGTAGCCCACGGAGATGAAGCGGGGCTCCCCGCCGGGGCGGGACACGGAGGTGTCGAAATACCTCAGGGAGTGGGAGCCTGGGGAAGGGAGCCGCTGAGACCACCCAACCAAGTGCCAGGTTGACTACCCAGGAGGAGAGGAGCGGGGTCCAGAGACGCTAAGGGGGCGGTGGGAGCAGAAGGGCAGGACGTAGGGGCGGGAGGGGAGGGAAGGGAAGAATCGTCCTATGCTGGGGAGGGTCTGGGCTGGGGGCGGCGGGGAAGCACCTTCCCCAGGTCCAGAGTGCTCACCAGATGGTCCCCTCGCTCCCCCCATTTGGAGGCTATTTCCCTCCCAATCATGTGCTCACCCGCCCAAGTGTCCCTCAGGGCCAAGGCCCCCAAGAGCAGGAGGAGCAGCATTGGGGGCGCCAGCACCCTCGTCCTGCAGCTCTGTGGAGATTCTGCGACTTGGAGTGACAAAGATTGGCTTCTTTAGGAGAAGACGACATGGGAGTGAGAACTGTGGACCAGTCAGGAGTGTCCAGGCAGAATGACCTGGCCCAGGTTGGGAGGAGAAAAGTGAAACTCCCTGGAGACAGGGATTCTCAGCGCTCCCTGTCCACACCCGGGACACAGCTCTAGACCCTGAGAGCCACACCCAGGGCTGGGAGTTTGCCCTGAACCCTCCTCCTTATTAATCATTCTTTGTCTCACCATCCCTTGATTTCTGCCTCAGGGTGTAAAATCAGCAGTTCTCAAACGTTTTGGTTTCAGGATCTTTATATGCTCTTAGAAAGTAATGTGCACTCCAGAGGTAGTTAGATTTATGTGGGTTATGTCTATCAATATTTGCCATATTAGAAGTTAATGCCATTTTCCAGATATTTTATTCCTCCTGAATACTAATAACTAATTGCATGTTAAATAATTGCATGAAAAATGTGCGGCACTCTTTGAAACAGTAGTTTCAAAGAAAAATAACTTTTCCCAAATTAAAATATTTATTAGGAAAAATGGATCATTTTACTTTTTACAATTTTATTTGTCATCAGAGAATGCTAGATATTCATATTTTCTGCATTTAACTTGTGACTTTGGTTTAAACAAAAAAATGTAGCCTCACACAAATATTTATAAGAGGAATGTTTTTAATAATGTTCCCAGTATTCATCTTTGAAACTACACTAAAATGATACAAGTGTTAGCTTCTTAAAAGTTCTTTTCCACAAGAACCATAAAATACTGTCATTGAATAGTCCATATTTTATCCATTAAAGTCTGTGGATGTGTCTTGTACATTGAATTGATCTTGTGCTAATGCATGATATTTTTTAAAGTCATGCATTGTTTGACCAAGCTATATAGACCTTCTGGTGTTAACACATTTAAGTAAAATTAATCAAGTGGTCTTTGTTGATTATTTTGATATCACCACAGATTTCACCAGAAAGTGTTGTAAGTACTTGGGAGTCTGTCAGGTTGATAATGGTGGATGCAGGTTTGCCCAGATTTTTTTTTTCCCTCTTGAGAGCATACATTTTATCATTGAATATATTGCTGTCAGTGGATTATCTCAAAGGGACAGGTTAAGGTCATTTTTTAGAACATTGGCCAAATATTGAAGTGTAATTAATACCTCCCCTGTCATTCATTCTTTTAATCAGGAATGGTATTCCATAAAGATGACGCTAGTAAACCTCACTAAATGGCTTTTGTTGACACAAACTCCCTATTGTTGAATGTAGTAGGTGTGTTTTATGTGTACTTCCCCTTTTTATCAAATAAGTGTATTTATAATGTGCACAGTGGAATGGCAATTTAATAAATTTAATGATTTTTCATACTTCAGGACATATTTAAGTGAACTGGAATGCCTTCCCTTCTACAGTTAAAAGGTGCTCAAGAACACAATAACTATTATTGCAGTTTGGTACCATTACTTCCACTTTGCTGAGTTTTAATTTATTTTAAATAATGTTTTAGTGATATTATAAAAATAGTTTTTGATAATATAGATCCTGTGCAATAGTCTAAACACCTCTGGTGGTTCCAAAAATGACACTTTGAGAACTGCTGCTCTGAGTAAACTGTGGAGAGATCCCAACTGGTTCCATCCTCTTCCCTTGATTCACTGCCACTACTCTAGATAATTGCTAAAACATGTAGAAAGATATGGTGTTTGTGAACAAGTAGTGAAATTATGCAGAAAACAAAAATAATTTCTTAGAAATTTAAAACTGGTCACAGAAATGAATAAGTCTATAGGTGATTTGGGCAATTAAAATAGTACCAGAAAAGAAGTCATATACCTAGTAAAAAAGTTAAAGTTGGACTAAGAGCTAGGGTGTCCTAAAGATATTTCAGACGTTTAGAGTTTCAACATTTTCTTTTCCATATTTCTATAGGATATGGCTAAATGAAGTGAGAAACAAAAATGATGGAGGAAAACCAAGGAAAGGGGATATGTGAAATGTAGTTAAAAGGAGCCAGCACAAGAATGGAGGCCAAGTGTGTTCCCCCCTGAGGTGAAGGAGATCCAGGGAGTCAGTCTGAATCCAGTTGTGAAGGCATCCAGTCCAGCTCTGGCAGGACTGAGAGTTCTAGGACTGGTGTCTTAACAAAGATCAAATTGGTGGAATTGTAGTTATGCCTGAATATATTCATGGAGATTTAGTCTGTTGGGCTTCTATAAGACCACACCACATATTGAGGAAATTATGAAGAACAGAAACTTATTGTCTCACTGTTAGTAAGGTTGGGAAGTCAAAGGTCAAGGCACTGGCATCTGGCTAGGGTCCTCCTGCTGTTTACTCATGTGGGACAGTTTCAAATGTGCAGGCTCTGAGGGGACTATGAGGCAGTCCTTACCTGAGTCCTACTTTTTTTCCATGTGAAAAGAGAAAAAATTTCATCCTCTAGGAGTGAGAAATGGGGAGGTAGGGTGGGATGCAAGAAGGCAGGAGAAAGTGAGAAATGCACTTTTTGGGGGGCAGAGCCAACTAACCTGGAAAATCCTATTCAGAGAGAGCAGTGCAGGGGGCCACTGTAGCCTGTGTTCATCATCTGAGGGAAAGAGAGGGAGAGAAGGAGAAATGTGCAGCATTCAGGCTGCAGGAGGAGGAGAATAACAGACTAGAATGAAATGCAACAAGTTTTTCTGGTCTAGGCATTTGGATTATTTTTAACTTGTAACATACTATGGTTAAGATTTTGTAATTTTTCTGTATCAAAAATACTTTATAGTCATACATTACCTAATGACATGAAATGTGTTTTGATTCTTTGAAGCCAATATCACCCTGATACCAAAGCAGATAAAGACACATCAAGGAAACAAAACTATAGATCAGTATGCCTGATGAACATAGATGTAAAAATCCTTAATAAAATATTAGCATTTGCATTCAAAAACCCATTAAGAAGATCAATTCCATTCAACATTGCAAGGTTGGCTCAATATATGAAAATCAGTAAATGCAATGTATCACATAATTAGAATTAGAGAAAAACATTACATAAACATCTCAGTAAATATAAAAAAAATCCCTTTAGCAAAATTCAGTACCTATTCACGTTAAAAACACTTTAAAAACTAGGAATAAAAGGAACTTGTGTCAACATTGCAATTCTATATGTCAAACCCAAAGCTGATGCCATACTAAGTGGAAAACAATTGAAAGTATTTTCTTTAAAAACTGAAATAAGACACAGAAGTTCATCTCACCACTCCCATTCAATACAGTACTTGAAACTCTAGCCAGAGCAATCTGGCAAAAGATGAAAATTAAAGAGATAAAAATAGAAAAGGATTCAATATCCCTGTTTGCTGATGACATTATTCTATACTTAGAAGATCCCAAGGGAAAAAAAAAAAAACAACACACTTTTAGAGCTGATAAATTCAGCAAAGTAGCTAGATTCAAGATCAATTAGCAAAAGTCAAACTATCCTAGACACCAATAATGATCCTACTGAGAAAGAAATTAGGAAAATTCCATTCACAATATCCTCAAACAAATAAAAAACTGTGAATACATCTAAACAATGAGAGATGTGTACAGTGAAAATTATAAAAACATTGAAGAAAGAAATTAAAGACACTAGAAAATGGAAAAATCTCCCATGTTCTTGGATTGGCAGAATTAATATTGTCAAAATAGCCATATAACCAAAAGTGATGTACAGATTCTCTGCAATCCCCATCAAAATACTAATGATTTTCTCAAAGAAAAAAACAGTCCTAAATTTCATATGAAAGAAGAAAAGACCCAGAATAGCTGAAGCAATTATTAGCTATTAATCAGAGCAATGCTGGAGGCATTAAAATACTCAATCTCAAATTATAGTGCAGATTTGCCATAACAAAACCAGCTTGGTATTAGCATAAAAACATACAGGAAGGTCAGTGGAATAGAAGGTATATAGACTGACCTACAGAGATCCAGTCTTCTGATCCTTGACAAAGGTGGCAAAAACAAATTGGAGAAAACATAGCTTTTAAACAAATGTACCTGGAAAACTGGATATCCATATGCAGAGGAATGAAACTGGATCCTTATCGCTCACCCTGCATAAAAATCAACTGGAAGCAGATCAAAGACCTAGGAATTAGACCAGAAGCATTGCAACTGCTAGAAGAAAACAGGCCAACACTCCAACATGTTGGCTCAGGCATCAACTTCCTTAATAAAACTCCTACAGCTCAAGAAATAAAACCAGGGATCAATAAGTAGATATCAAATAAAAAAGATTCTGCAGAAAAAGGAAACAAATAAGAGAATGAAGAGAGATCCTGTAGAATTGGAGAAAACCTTTGACAGATACTCTCTGACAAGGGATCAATATCCAGAATGTATAAAAACTTTAAACACTTGCCAGAAGAAAAGCAAGTAACCTAACCAATAAATGAACAAAAGAACTAAACAGACATTTCTCAAGAAGAAATTCAAATGGCATTTCATATATACATATATGTATATACCTATATCTATCTATCTATATCAGAGAAATACAAATCAAAACTCCATTGAGAGTTTATCTCTCACAACTATTAGAAGACCAATCATCAAGAATACAAATAATAAATGCTGTGGAGGATACGGGGTTAAGTGTACACTTAAAACATTGTTGGTGGGCCTACAAATTAATACAACCACTTTGGAAATTGGTATGAAGATGCCTCAAAAAGCTAGGAATGGCACCACCATATGACCAGTTATCCCACTGCTTGATATTTGTTCAAAATAACTAAAATCAGCATACTCTAATGAGATATGCACACTCACCACTGTTTACAGCAGCACAATTTCCCAATATCCATGTTATACAACAGATCTAGGTATATGTCAACAGATATATATGTGCTATATGTACACAGTGGCGTTTTATCCTGCCATAAAGAAGAATGAAATAATGTCATTTGTTAATAAGCTGATAGAACTGGAGAATATCATGCCAAGTGAAACACACCAGACTCAGAAAGTCAGGGAGCAAAAGTTTCTTTCATATGTAGAAGCTGGAGAGGAAAACAAACAAACAAACAAACAAAACCAAAATAAAGAGGAATCTTTAGATCAGCCATCTCTGCCCTAGTCCTTCCACAGCCTGATCCTCCTCAGAGCTGCTCTGGCAGCCTTGCAGGGCAGCACAGCAGCGCCTCCGTGTGGCCATGTGGCTGAGCACAGATGATCTGAACTGCCATTTTTGTGTTAATTTGGGAGTCCTGGGTCTCCCTAGGGTTGCAGCAACTGTACAGGGATCTGTGCACAAGTTGGTGCTTTTATCCCATGTCAGATTTGGAATTTCCAACTGTTACTGAAAATACAAGATAAAATATATTTCCTCCCAGTTGATCGACAGTGGACTCTTGTCCCAGGGAGCCTCCAAGTCTCCATGCCATAAAGGCAGGTTCCCAGGTTATGGATAAACCTCCTGAACAAAATTCATGTCCTCAATTCCTGAATGGAGCCTTGTACCACTGAATCCCTGAGACTTGTTCCCAGGTTCAAGGGTCCCCTTTACTGGGCCAGATTTTTTAACCCTAGTGTTAGGTGGTAATTGGTAATGAGCCGTAGAATATAAAACAATAAGGTAGAAGGGTGTTAGGATGGACTTAGGCCTGAGCCTAAGCAACTCCATTTTAAAAACTCCAGTTTAACCTGCAGTCTCACTAGGCACACCCACAGAGCCCTCCAGTATGGCCTCAAACAAGTTACTTCCCCTCACCCTTATAAAGAGAGTGAAGCCCCTGGCAGGCTGTCCTGGCCTAATAAGAGGGAAAGGGGGGAAGATCAGGGTGGAGACCACCAGACCAGATGTTTCTGACCCCAGGGTAAATGATGTCACCAAGAAATCTGGTGGTAGCTGATAAAGATTGAAAGGTGGGTCAAAAGCCCCTAAATTTAGTATAAATGATAGAGCAAATGAACAGGGATTCAGGCAGCCAAAACAAGGATGCACTCCAGCTGGAGAGCTTGATGAGGACCTGACATCCCATCACTTTTCATCGTTTCCTGAGCCTCTGTGTGATCCTCACCACTCTCAAACTCTTCTGCCTCGTCTGGACCTTGGTGAGAGCTACAACTCCTCCTTATGACCTCTCTCCTCAACAGGTCATCTACTCCATGTCAGGAAAAGCCTGCCTTGATTCTGGACCTGGTCACCACGGTCTGAGTGAGTGTGCATCTGCTGGACATAAAGCCTAAGGCTTAAGACTTTTGAATTTAGCATGCAGAGGAAATGTCTGTCATTAGCCTGTCATGATTATATGTGTTTTGCAGTGTTTAGAATCAATAAAATAGAATTGTTTACTGTCAATTGATTATGTCTATTGCAGTGCCTAGCACTAAGGATTGTCATTTTCTTGATTAAGAATCCATAGAGTGAAATTGTATTGAGTAATCTGAGTGAATAAAGCATTGAAAGGGGCAGAAGTGCATGAACATTCTTTATTTCTCCCCTTGACTGCATAAGTGGCAATTTTACCCCTGTGAGACATAGGGTCATGTGGTTTTCTTTAAATTGCCTTTAATACTAATGAACAGCAAAGTGGTGGTACATGCTTGTAATCCTAGCAACAAGGGGAGGCAGGAGAATGAAAGTTCAAAGCCAGCTTCAGCAATTTATGGAAGCCCTAAGCAACTTTGTGAGACCTTGTCTCAAAACAAAAGCTAAAAAATGGGCTGGGATGTGGCTCAATGGTAAAGCACCCCTAGGCTTAATGTCTGGTAACAAAAACAAAAACAAAACAAAAACCTAATATATAAATGAGGAACTCATAGGAAAAAAAATAGGTGTACCAACCCTGAGAATAAACAGGGGCAAGCAAAGGGACAAATTAAGAAGTCCAGAAGGAAACATCTATGGGGAGTTCCTGACAGAATCTTGCAGGATCATTGTAAAGTTAGGAATTTATAGCCACAGGATTCTCAATGTATATCAGAAGAGACTTTAGTAGCACAGGTACATTAAGGTAAAGTTTGCCTGGTTGTGGACCCCATCTCCTATATTAACATAGAATGCACTTGTGGATGAAGCCCCCCTGAATGGGATGGTCACCATGACAGTTACCAAGAGGATCAACTAGGGTAAAACAATACCCTGCTCAGATTAATGAAGATGGCAGAAGGTGGACCCCTATTCTCCTGATAAACATCAAACTTAATAATTTGGAAGTAGTATCAAGTTTTCTTTGTGTTATCTGCAGAGAGATGGATGACTCACTCTCTTTCTCCCTTGAGAGTGTTCTTTGCTTGAGCCTTATTTTCACTTATAATAAAATTCTCTTGCTTGTCTTTTTCATGTCTGACTCTAAATTTTATTTCATCAGGCACAAAAATGGAGGCCTGGGGCTTCAGCTCCCCATTTGCTGTGACACAGATGGGGCAGGAGTGAGAGTATCCACAGGAGTGTTGTCCTAGGGTGGTGAGGGAGCCTCCTGAAGAGGTGAACATGGGAAGAAAGTGGGACGTTAAAGAAACGAAGGCCCAAGAAGTGAGGAGAATGAATCAGACCAAAAAAAAAAAAAAAAAAAAAAAAAAAAGAAGGCCTGGGAAGGGCCAACCTAGTAAACACTGTGAGAGGGGATGGGTCTGTTTGGGGAGAGGTTTGGCTGGGGTGCTGAAGGAGACCTCCAGTTTTTACTATGCTGGTCATCACACAGGTATTAGCTGTCCATCATCAAGAGGCCACTGTATGTTTTGGACAGTCTTCTGTGTTACATGCATAGAGTAATGCACACACACACAGGGAAGAAATGTGAAAAGAAGCAGATGCAAGAGGATAATTGACTAAGGGGATCCCCATCTTCCAGAGCCACACTCACTAATACTGGGGTGCAGGCAGAATCAAGGAGAGGAGGGAAGAGAAGGCCTGTGCCTCAAAGTGAAGTGCCCAGCTCTCGTCTCTGATTCTCGGGTTCTCAGGCTCCCACTTATTATTCTCCAATGTCATGGTCTTTTCTAAGCCCACCCCAGTCATCCTGCAACAAGCCTTGTCTACTTGGATGTCTTGGTTTGGTAAGAGCTGCTGCAGGAACAGGGGGCTATGGGCTGGGTGTTGGCTACACAGCTGGCAGCCTTGGAGACAGAGGGTCAAGAGTAGGTGTGGCAGTAGCTGAAGACCACAGGGGGCTACTGCAGACTTGTGAAGAGTAGGAGCCCAGGCGTGCACCCAGCATCTCCCCTGGATGCTGAGGTGGTCACTCTCTTCTTCTCCAGATCTTCAAGTTCAGATGTCCAACTACCATCCCTCTTGATGTCAAGGGTGGACCCTTCTCCAAGACACCAGATCAGGCACCCTCTTTGAGCCTGGAGGACCATCTCTCCACAACTCCAAGAGTCCAGGACACAAACATTCTGCCTCTTCTTTTTTAGGACCTAAGCAGAAAAAGACCTGTTGCTACATTCCTCAAGCTTTATCCTCACCATTTCTCCAAATTAATGGTCCTGTGGATTTGAGTTTGGCTGGCAGAGATGGGTCCCTGGGAGTGTGTGTTTTGGGTATATATTTTATCTTTGTTAAGCAGAGCTCTCTCGCTCTCTCTGTCTCTGCTACCTGATGTGATGTCCGCAGCCATTTCCTCCATTGCACCCTCTGCCATGATGTGCTGCCTCACCTCAAGTCCCGAGGAATGGAGTCAGCCCTTTGTGTTCTGAGATCTCTGAAACTGTGAGCTGTGAAATAACCTTTTCATCATGTGATGTTGATCTTGTCAGATCCTTTAGTCAGCAATAAAAAGACTGACTAAAACAATTGCCTAGTTTTTAAGAATGAGTACCCAAATGTTTTATTTCAATGTTATTATAAATGGAATTTAGGGTTTCCCCCTAAAATATTACAATGCCAGGGCATGCCAATACAACTGACTTCAGACCTTACCGTGTTCTAAATTCATTTATTAGTTCAAGGAACTTTCTTTGCCTTAGGATTTTCTATGTATACAATCATGTCATCTGCAAATTAAGACACTTCATCATCTATAAATTGAAACATGATCTTTTCAATCTATATTCCTTTTATTTCTATCTCTTGTCTTAAGATTCTGGCTGAGATGTTGAGTTACAATGTGTAATAGAAGAGGTGGGAGTCGACACACTGGACCATGAGTTATGGTTTGGTTCCTGAATGTCCCCCAAAGGCCCAATATGCCAAAGAATTGGTGACAGTCTAATGGATGAAACCTTTAATAGTGGGATCCCACATAAAGAGGCTAGTTTATTAGGGGTGTGCCCTTGGACAAGTGACTGAGACCTCTGTCCCCTCCTCTTTCTCTTTGTTTCCTTGCATCAGTGGTGAAGGGACTTCCTGCCACATGCTCTTGCTGAGGTACTGTGCCCCCACAGACCCAAAGCAATGGGGCCAAGTAAGTAGGCACAGGGAAGGAAAATGGAAAAATCCCACCTGTGCAAGTTTTCTTTTTTCTTGAGAACCTTTTCCTGAGGTCCGCCCTCTGTTGGGACTTCATGGGCTTCTACAGTCTTTAAGTATTTGGATGACTCTAACTCAAATAGAACCCTGGTCTGATGGATGTTCCATGTGTCTCTCTTACTAGGGTAATTACAGGCATGTAATTATGTCTTTTTTTTAAACTCATTTTTTTTGGTAAATTCACCTTTATTTCATGTACCTAAATTAATATATTTTTGTTCTAATTAATCTTGTTTTAATGTAACTGAAGTTTTTTAGTCCTATGTGTTATACTGCTGTCTTTGTTCAAAGGCTAATTATTCAAAGGTGAATTCTCAAATACACCAGAAAAGGAAAGACCCCTGTAGGACCCCTTCACATGGTCCTAAAACAGAGAATAAACAGTGATGATATTGACATAGATCTACCTCATGGCTGGACAAGTGGCCATCGGAAAGATTGATTCAGTGTCCAGGTGTGATTGATGGACCCTGTCCCAGCCATCCCCAACTGTGCAAGACTCCTCCAGGTCTATGCCCTTTATTCTACAATATATTGATCACTGTCACACTGAGGACATCTGTGACAGGGTTTGTTTTAATTTCTGAAGGGTTAATTTGACATAAAATGTGTAATAAACACCTACAGATCTTTTGTCAATTACCTGTGGGGAGCATATACATGGCAAAAAGCTATGTAATCCCCTATTTCCTATTTGATTTCATGTAGGTTTGTGCACCCCTGTCTATTCTATACTACGTCTACACACATGGTGTGTCTATGCATCATTTATATGCTACCCAAACTGGCTTATAGACATATAATCTGGTTTAAAGAAAAATTTTTAAAAAATTGATTCAAATGACTTTTAGTTCTAATGACTTAAATATACTTTTAACAAAAGATCAATATAAATTACCCAGAAATATAAAAGTACAAATGTCTTAAAAATTACTAATCCACATGTTTTTCTAGGTGGTCAGCGAATTAAGGGTGTTGGTTTCTATAAAATGTTTAAAGTATTGTGTCCAGTGCTTTTAATTTTTTTCTTTGTCAGAAAAAGGTGGCTTGAAACATTAGCATTCATTTTCATTGACAATCAAAATTTAATAATTAAAATGGTAAACTAGATTTAACATAAATGATATAAACATTTACAAACGTGTTTGTTAGAGAAGATATTTGATTAATTTGCAAAGTTAAAATACAGACCATCAACTTCTAAATATAATCTCAAGTAGTCTTGGCTTATTAACTTCTTTAACAAATATCTGTAAAGTCTTTTAAGTGATCTTTTTTATAACTCTGGCTCTCTTTATGGCATATAATGTTCTGTATCTGAATAAAGGTAACCTGTCATCAATAAATGATTTAAAAATTTTATGTCACTCTTTTCAGTGGGATGTAAATTTAAGTTTATATATATTTTTCAAATAGTAATAGGAGAATCTGATTCATTGAACAGTTTTGACTATGTGGAACATAAAAATATTTTGTCACTTATTTCCACAAAAAAAATTAAGAGTGCTCAATTCTGCTTGCTTCCTGCTTCGGATATAATGTCATGTTATGTGAAATTATATTCAGATAGGCTCAGGAAACAATATATGATAACTTTGTAGAATCATATTTTAAAAGAGGCAAAGATCAGCTTCAAAAATAAAAAAAATTTAGGAATCCTCGAGAGCCTTGTTTCACCTGAGATATGACTCTGCCTCTCATCCTAATAAGATGAGACAAGTAGAGATGACTCCATAGTAGACTAGAATTAAACTCATTTGAAGTTATGTTCATCTTTACAAAACTTGAAATGGGACCACCATTTGACTCAGTTATCCCACTCAAAGGACTTAAAATGAGCATACTATAGTGACATACCCACATCAATGTTTATAGCAGCTCAATTCATAATAGCTAAGCTATAGTACCAATCTAGGTGCCCTTAAACAGATGAATGGATAAAGAAATGTGGTATATATACACAATGGAATACAACTCAGCCATAAAGCAGAATGAAATTATGGCATTCACTAGTAAAATGAATTGAACTGGAGACTTGCCGCAGCCTGGCTGTCTGGGCAAACTAACAAGGGGGTGACGAACAACTTGTGTACAGTGATACAGCAGGAGTGGGAGCCGTTTATTGTAGGACAGGAGGGGTATATATTCATTACTGAATACACAACTTATCTTAATTAACATAAACTAGATACAGCAGTCAACCAATAAGGAATCTCTACACTTAATGGCTCGCTGGCGTTACTTCTCAAACCACTCCCTCTGGCAAAATGCCAGGCACCATCTTGACTTGTTTACAGACTCTAACAGAGACTATCATACTAAGTAAATAAGCCAACCTTCCAAGCCAAAGACTGAATGTTCTCTCTGATATGTGATGCTAACACACATGGGGTGGGGAAAGAACAGAAGTTTATTGGATTAGACAAAGGGGAGTGAAGGGAAGGGAGTGGGGATGAGAATAAGAAAGACAGTTGAATGAACTGGACATAACTTTCCTATGTTCATATATGAATATCTGACCAGTGTAACTCCACATCATGTACAACCACAAGGGTGGAGATTCATATTCTACATATGTCTAATATGTCCAAATACACTCTACTGTCAAGTATATCTGAAAAGAACAGATAAAAAAGTTAAACTCATAAAAAAATATAGTGTATGTTCAAAAGATATATTTTTGTTTTGGAGATTACTGAGATCTCAAAATAAAAGGGGATATAATACAAAATTAAGTAAAGGTTTTGGGTAAATTATGAAAGGTATTTAAAGTTTGTAAAGGTTTAAAATAAAGAAAATTTTGTAAAGGATTTTTTTATGTGACTGAGTTGATAAATATGTGGATTTTTGTAGAATAAATACATGGGTCTTTATGGAGGATTGGTGAAACTGGCCTATTGGATATTTAAAATAAAAAATTGAAGACAAAAGCCAAGGAAGCAAAAGGGCAAAGGAAAAATCAATCAATATTTGACCCTTGCCCTCTAAGGTCAGCAAGGACCCAGGGAATGATGGGAATACTCTAAGGGACATCAACTCTGGCAAGTCACTGGACCTCCTGATTAGGGAGCTGAGAGGACCTAGAGAACAGGAAGCAACCAGTGAAGATTCTGCAGAGAATTATTGGAGAAGGAGATGTCCCTGATGCTTCCAAAGGAAGCCATGAGTGGTCAGCAAGAGTCTGACCCATCCTGGAAGATGAAATGGCTGGTAGAGGAAAGCTAAAGAGGCCAAGCTTCTTCTCACAGTTCCCAAGAGTGATCCCTGAGGAATCTCAATGGCCCTGAGTGTAGGACAAGGTCTATTTTTGAACAATTTAGTCTTAAGTCCTGGTAGTCAAGTATAACCAAAGCACAGCCATTACATGGACATTTAAAAGGAAAGACAATCTTGGGATGTATACTTGCATCAGTCCTCCTAAAAGCCAGTAAACTAGGAGGTTATAAAGAGAGGGTTCTTGTGCAGGAGAGCCTAATAATTACCACAAAGGACTCTAATAGAGTGACAAGTTTGTCCTGAGTCCATTTGAGCCTAATCTCACAAATTTACCAAATTTCCTCACCTCCTACATAAATAGACTAGATCTGTGTTTCTGGCTTTCAATCTAGCCCCAAGCACAGCATCCATCAGAGCTAAAAGGGCTATACCACTCATTCCTCTTCTAGTAGGATTGGGAATAACTGCTGGGATGGATACACTGATAGGAGATTTATCCACCTTTCTATCCTGTCATCTAGATTTATGTAAAGATCTCTGTGTTCGTCTAGAGGAAACAGCAATAGGAACAATTACCCTCCAGAACCAGGTGGACTCACTAACAGCAGTCACTCTCCAAAACTGAAGATAATCAGATCTATTTACCACCAAGAGACTATGTCTCTTCCTGGAAGAAAGATGGCATTTTTATGTAAACCAATCTGGTATAGTTAGAGCTGTAACAAAGAAATTAGCAGACTGTCCCGCCAGGATTAGGCAGCAACCTTCAGATTCATAAGGATCATGGTCAAAATTTACAGCTGGGTGTTTTGGTGCCATCCTTGGTGGGATTCTTTCTGATGCTCCTTCTAGCTCTGCTGCTTGGATCCTTCCTGTTAAACCTACTGTCACAGTTGATCTCTTCTCATCTAGAGGCTGTCAAACTCCAGCTGGTGCTGCAGCAGGGCTTCAAACCAATCCCACAAATGGACCCAAATGCCCTGCTGTGTCTTTTTGACAGGGCAAGAGGGTCATGGTTCCCAATTAGGCAGGAGGAGGACCTCCAATGTGCCTGAATCAACTACAGGAGGTGAGACCTCCAGCTCCTCAGCCACCCCAAAAGAATTTTGGGATCATGTCTCTCAGGGGAAATGGGGTAGGAGTTTAGGGGTGTTAAGATAGTGGAAGGTAGAAGAAAAATGTGGGTTGGAATACAGAATGGCTGTGTTATGGTAATAAGTCCCATTACCATGACAATCTCTGCTCTGGAGAGCTTATTGCCCATAGCAACTCTCATCACAGGTTCTGTATTCTAATTAGATGCAAATAAAGTTCCCATTGAGAACCAACAGGACATATTCTTCAATCATCCTGTGCAGAGAGGGGACAAAGGCACAGCTCAGCATGTAAGAGAAACTCACCAGACATTGAGACCTTGGGTCCTGCTCTAGCTTGGCCCACTCTGCTCTACTTTAGGAGTGTTACTTTCCCTTTCCCTTTCAATATATCTATGCTCTGTTATTTTTGTTTTTCTTGCTCACTTGTTTGATTGGGAAGCCAAGAACCTGGGCCTCATCTGGACATCCCACTAGTAACAGTTTTGAGGCATGATTTTTGGTGGATTGTCAGTGATAGGGATTCCTGGTCTCCAAGACCACATTTCTTGCTTTTCAGCAGTGATTGATTTACATCATAATCTTAATAATGTGTGGGTGGACGTAGATCTTCTACATTGTCCTTTCTAGCCCTTATGCCTGGTGATTAGGTCCATGCAAAACAGGAGTGCTGTTACATCTTATCCAAATGTTTAATACTATTAGTATTAAATACATATTCAGTATTAGATATAATCACTATTCTGTAAACTGCCCATTCATCTTCTCTTAGAGCAGTTATTCAGCAGAGAACTGAAGAGGGTATTTTCTTTTGTTTTTGGAAAGGTCTCACTTGAGTTATGTATATTTCCTTTCTTCCATCTTGACCACATTCATTAGAGTCCTCTATCTTTTCCTGTCATCCTGGTGTTTAATACATCACCAGATAGAATAAGATTCTGTAAACTGCGTCTGAGAGCAAAGATATCGTTCAGGATTTGGCTTGAAGGTGTACTCTGTCAGCTTATTTCATAAGAAGTTTTCATTTTCATCATTAACCCAGGGAGGTGTGGGGACCTCTTAGGTTTCTGACCCAGAATGTGCCTTGGGAGGAGGAAGGTAAGGTGGAGGAGAGATTGTAGCAGGTCTTCTTTGGCTGGTGTTTTGGGGGGTATAAAGATCTCATCTCTAGTATCCTTACATGGCATATGAGCTAAAAGAAGACGGTTTTCCATGTTATAATGAAGGGCACAGTCAAGATGCTAGATGAAATACTGAATAAAATTCCGGATGAAAGAAGTTTAGAAACTTGGGCTAGAGGTGCAGCTCGTGGCAGGGTACTTGGCGAGCATGCCTCCCTTGGATCGCCAACATCTTAAAAAAAAAAAAAATTCAGAAGTCTAGTCTTGCACTTGAGTCCTGCTCTGCTGTGCAACTTCCTAGTCATTGCTCCGGGATGCAATGACGCACTTCGGCCAACAGATGGTGACAGAGACCGAAGTTTAAGCTGTTTTTCTTCTGCTGCGGGGGCTTTGGGGGTGGGGAAATCCTCGTGGAAACCCGACTACTCACAGGGGCTCTCCCCACGCAGCCTTTGCCTCTCTCTTCTTTCTCACTTTACATCAATCTTCGAGGTTCTGACAGTGGTGACGGTGGGATATGGAAAACCAGGGACAGGAGACGGGGTGAGGGGAAGCTTTCCAGACCAGCCCCTGAAGCCCTCCTGCTTCCCAGGGACCCAATTGTAGGGGTCAGGCTGGAGGAGAAGTGGGCGACCTGGGTCAGTCCGCGCATCCTGTAGATCCCACTGTGGTCCTCCTAGAGCTGAGCTCCACCCAGGCAGGAATTCGGCTCCTGCGCCTGATCCCCGACCTTTTCTCCACTAATGTATTATCATCACCTAGTGCAGTCCCCCTGAATAAATATTTGTTGAATGAAAGAGCGAAGTAGAAAATTGAGGCCATGCTCCTCTAAATTGCTTATCTGGGTTCCTTCAGGCACTTAGTGGCAGGGCCAGGTCTAGAGCTCAGGGTTTTTGATTTCTGGTTTGGTTCTCTTTCCACCAGTTTGTATACCCCCATCGTATTTCCATTTAGACTCTTTTAGTCCTAATTATTGAATGAAAGACTTCATCCTCCCTTAGAGCAGTTAGCGAGAAGAGAACTGCACAGGGTATTTTTTGTTTGTTTGTTTTGTTTTTTGGAAAGGCCTCACCTGAATTATATTTTTTATAATTTCCTCCATCTTGACCATATTCATTGAAGCCCTTTATCCTTTGCTGTCGTCTTCCCCAGATGAAGAATTCAGGTTTTACATCTTAACTGAATATTCATCTTTCACCTGAAAGTTTATGTGTGTGTGTGTGTGTGTGTGTGTGTGTGTGTGTGTGTGTCCATGTCCTAAGATTTTTCTTCTTCTTCTTTTTTCTTGCATTATAATTTGTCATAAAGGTGGAATTCATTGTGATGTATTCATACGTGCATGTAACATAATTTGGTTGATTCCCTAAGGGTTTTCTTAACTCCTAGAGTATGAATCCTACCAATCTGAGGGACGACCAGCATTTGTCTTCTCTGACAAAATGTGTTGCATATTCTATAGGAAAAGGTGGGGTCGGAGTCAGAATTCTCCGTTTGTCTCTGGTTCAGGAAATGTTTCGAGCATGTGATTTGAGGAACAGAATGGACACTACATAGAGGAAATTTCTTGATGATGTGATACAGTTTGGGAGACATGAGTGCATGGCCTTGAAAGGGAAATGCATGGTGATTTTTTATTCCTGATTTCTTTCCCCCAGGTTTACTTCTCTTCAGTTTCTGCTCTTAATAACACTTAATCAGGTTCTATCTCCTTGTTATTGAGAATATAGCCAGGTGCAGTAGCACACACCTGTAATCCTGGCAATTTATGAATTTGAGGCAAGAAGATCTCGAGTTTGAGGCCAGCCTCAGCAACTTAGTGAGATCTGCAGCAACTTAACAATACCTTGTCTCAAAAATCAATCAATCAATCAATCAATCAATCAATCAATAAATAAATAATAAAAAGGAATGGGGATGTGGCTCAGTGATAAAGTGCCCCTGAGTTTAATCCCAGTATAAAACAAACAGATAACCTTCCAAAAAACAAACAGAAAAAAATGGAGAAAAAGGGGGGAACTAGAAAAAAATACATAGTTTGTGTTAGAAGAAACAACAACAAAACCAGAAAAAAATGCTGTGAAAATTTTCATATTTCTTTATGACTTTTATGAAATGTGACAGCCATATTTTAGAGTAGAAATATTTGATCTAATTACCATTAGGAAGACATGGAAACTCCTAAAGGGAGTTACACGCCTTACATAATTTTTTCCTTTTTTTTTTTTTTGCTTGCCTCTCCCACCTTGTCCCCTATAATTATCCAACCAACTTGCACTGTTCCAACCACAATCTCCTTTTTCTT
Organism: Urocitellus parryii; assembly: GCF_045843805.1. NCBI lineage: Eukaryota > Metazoa > Chordata > Mammalia > Rodentia > Sciuridae > Urocitellus > Urocitellus parryii. The sequence continues at coordinate 117,256,977 of NC_135538.1, forward strand.
CAAACACACTAAGTGCTTGCCGAGCATGCCTGGCTTGGTTCGCCAACATCTTAAAAAAAAAAAAAAGTTCAGAAGCCTAATCTTGTACTTGAGTCCTGCTCTGCTCTGCAACTTCCCAGTCATTGCTCCAGGATGCAATGATGCACTTTGGCCAACAGATGGCGACGGAGACCTCTCTTGCCTCTAATGGTCTTCTCTGAGACCTTAACATAATTTAAAAATACCTATTTGTCACATTTGTTCAAATCTAAGCTCCATGAGGCAGGGACTGTGCTAGTTTTTCTTCTATGTTACTTTGTAACTCCTGGTAGAGTGGTAATGGGAGGCCAAATATTTTATTTGAAAAACATTGTAGCATGCGTATCCCAATGGAATAATACACCAGCAGAGCAACTCTTTTATCTGTATTTTCAGCAGGTAGAGAAACACATTTTAGGCATGCAGTAAATTGTTATTAAATCCATATTGAATTATTCGCATTGATTTTGAACATTTCAAGTTTGAAAAAACCAGAAAACCAGAATGCTATAGGTAATAGGGAGGGGACAAAATCAAAAGGAGACTATGGACAAGATTTCCTTATGTAAATCCCAAATTTATCCAGATACAATAGTGGTACAAGAAACATGTCTGATTAATGAGCGTTCTCTTTTCTCCTCAGTGGATTTCCAGTCCTTTGCCATATGTGATATATAAAAAATGAATAATTTTGCCAAGTTAATTCAAAGACTGACATGAAGATTTTATTTGCTTAATAAAAATTTAAAGTAATTACTCAGTAATTCATTAGGAGAATGCAACTGAGGGGGGTTAAAATATGAATGTCTGTCTCATTTCAAACATTATAAGTACTGTGAAAGCACTTGTTTTCTTCTCAGAGAGGAGTCTTGCTGTGCTGCCCAGGCTGGTCCTGAACTTCTGGGCTCAAGCCATTTTGCTTCAGCCTCTTAAGTGGCTAGGAAGACAGGTGTGTGCACCTGGTTTGAAAGCTCTTAAATCAGTTAATACCTATCATTAACTAAATTCATATTTGATATTAGTATTATCAGAAATTAAAATTTGTTGTTATTTGCAGGACAATTATAGTGTATTGTGGTCACTGTCACTCTTCCAGTTCCATCGATATTCCTCAGGCTTGTTCTTGGTGATGTATTTGATGGATTTACACAAGTTGTGATATTTGAAATTATGTGATTTCATTGTTTCAATATTTTGTTCAAACATTATTAATATAAATGACTAAAGTATTTGCATGAAGTTTAAGACTGATGATCAAAGGCACATCTTTAAAACAAATGATAAACTGTGATGTTGGGCAAGTTACTCAGACTGAAGCATGGTTTCCTTATCTGAAAATGTAGATACTAATTATCACCCTATAGTCTGTTCAGGTTACTTGTGTCAAGATATTTTAAATGTGGGCTGGGGATGTGGCTCAAGCGGTAGCGTGCTCGCCTAGCATGCGTGCGACCCGGGTTCGATCCTCAGCACCACATACAAACGAAGATGTTGTGTCCGACGAGAACTAAGAAAAAATTAATAAATATTAAAATTCTCTCTCTCTCTCTGTCTCCCTCTCTCTCACTCTCTCTTTAAAAAAAAAGATATTTTAAATGTGCCGTGTCAGGCATATATTAAGATTGAAAAATAATAGTTGTTATTGTTTATACTAATAGAAACAATTGTTATAGCTGTAATAATGATTACATATCTATTCTTCTCTGGATTAGATTTAGAATTTGAAAAACTCCTATTAACTTTCAGCTTAACCTGATCTACTCCCTGCTAATGTATGTCACCTTCTGGTTGCTGCTGAAACTGGGGTTTCAATAGGCTCAGAGGTGTCAAGTCATCCTTGTGCAGCTATTTCCTGAAAGGCTTCCTCTGAATGCCATGTAAAATACATGTGTTGATAAATAACTCAGTTGATTAAATAACCCAGGGAACATTTCTCAACTATTTCCTCATCACAGCCTCTGTTTTGTCCCCTTTACAAACACGTAACATGGCTTTGTCTTGGGGTTCTAGCTCTTTGCCAGGATCTGCAATTAATATGTCATATCTCTAAAATTTTATTTTGTCTGAATATCAATGGTGTCAAAGAGAAAGTGTCTACCTGTTAAAGGTACAATGACTGAGGCTAATAGAGATTATGTAATCTCTCCAGAGTCACAAAATCAATAAATTCTTCAACCGTGACACAAATATATTTTCTTTAAAATCTGTTTCATTTCATATTTTGTATCTTAGTGCTCGTAGTGTTAAGTCAGGGGGAAAAATGAAGAGCTCTTAGATAATAATTTTATGTCCCAAGGAATAGTATTCCACTTCTTCCTGCCCTCTGGCATCCTTAGCCACCATGAAACCCCAAACATCAGAAACAGAATTTAAATAAATGTCACAAGAAGACATGCCTTGAGTCATGTACTTGGTTCTGAATCTTCCTAACATATCTTTAGCATTTTACAAAGTTCAGTGATATTTGAAGATGATCTACCACTAGACACTTAGTAGATGATCAATGGATAATGTTTCTACAATTATTTTTGTTTTATTTTTCATTTATTTAGTTTTTAATTTTTAATTTTTCTTTTTAGATATACCTGACAGCAGAGTGTATTTTGACTTATTATACATACATGGAGTATAACTTATTCTAATTAGAATCCCACTGTTGAGGTTGTACATGATGTGGTGTTTACTGGTGGTGTATTCAACAGGGATATTTTTTTGAGTTGAGAACTTTCATTAAAAATGTTTACCTAGAGACAAATGAGGACTTAAGTCATAAGGTTGATTGGTTTCTTCCTTAGGAACTGTCCAATCCTAAAATTCATAGGAGATTTCCTACTTTCCATCTCTGTGAAGTGAAATGTCAGATCAATTGGTAGCAGTTGTGCTGAATGCCAAGTGCTTTTGTTAAATTGCTTCTGTTCCAAGTTTGAAAAGATGACTGTGATAATCCCCAGGACCCCTTGGAGAGAAGTTGGAATTGTGATGGTGGTTCTCATGGTGCTGAGGACTCCCATGGCTAACAGAAGAGATTCCCCAAGTAAGTGCAGGACAGCTGCTATTCAGAGCCCAGATTTGGAAATAATTTCTTGGGGGCTCTGGAGCTTAAGCTTGGGTCTGTTGTATTTTCAACAAACCACAGGTAGAATTTGGAAGGACTCTTACAAGAGTAAAGCCTGTTTAGAGTTTTGCTAGATTCCTTTTTTCAACCTCTGTAGTGGAATGGAGGCTAATTTCTCTAAAGGACTTTGGGATCTCAGATTTGGAAGAAAAAGACAAAGTACATTTCTATACCAGACACAATACAAAATGCAAATGAGGTACTTGAGAAGCATCAGGTAAGTTAAAAGAACTGGCCACTCTGAGGATTTTCTGGGCCCAATAGTATTCATCTACTTGGGGGCTTGGGATCAGACAAATTCAGACCAGAGCTATAGTCTCTGGAGCTTCAATACCTGAAGAGCACAATTAATCACTCATGCCTTGGAGATAAGCAGTGGGGTCATGGAGATGACACTGTGGGACTTGGGAGGAAGAATGGGATAAGGACAGGCAGTTAGTAATTCTGGGTTAAATAGGACTTGATTCAGTATTGATGGTGAATGGGGGTTATGACAATGGTGAAAAGAAACTCCAGAATTGATATTTATTTTGCAACCATTAAATCCCAGTGATAATGTTACATCAACTGTCACACTCGGTCTTTCTAAAACACACACACAGATACAAATTGATGACTCTGGGTTATGTATTATTATAGTGTATTTTAAACTAATTATTAGGAAAATAACACAACGGATATAATAACACACACATAACAAAAATTACAAAGAAATATCCAAATAACCACTAATCAAGTTGAACATATGTGAATATTACCAATTCTCCAAATGACTTCTGTGTACTCCTTTCCAACCGGACCCATTTTCACCTTCCAGAAGTATGTTATATTGTGTCTCTTTTAATCCTATTTTTTTTTGCTCATTGTTACAGTTAGCATATATATGAATGTATACTTAAACAATATAGATTAATATTTCCTCCTCTAAATGTTCTATAAATGCTGTGCTCTGTCTTGCTTCCTTTCTCAATATTATGTCTGAGAAGAGTTGCCACAAATCTCTGATGCAACATTCATCCATTTTTGTTTTTGGGTAGTATATTCCATTTTATGAGGGCAGAGCAATGTAGTTAAACTGTTCTTATGTGGATGAAGGTTTGGGCTGGTCTTACTTAAAAGAAAATGTATCCTGGAATCCTGGAACCTTTGGGTCTGCGTTTCTCTAGACTGAAATAGATACTTCAATTGGAACGTCTGCCTATCTTCAACTTGACAAGACAAAGTCCAACTGTTATTCACATAGTTGTCTCATGAGCTGTTCATAAGAAAATCTAATTCTTGACAGTTTTTGGTATCTTAGACTATTTAATGTTTCTCTGTCTTGTAAGTGTGTAGTGTTATGGGAAATTCAATTCTTTTCCATATTTATCTTTTTCTCATTTATTTCAAAAAGATAAAAAATATACTTCAAATCAAGCCCATCATCAGTATGTGCTTTGCAAATATTTGTATTTTTGGCCTTGTGTAAATCTTTTAATGATGTCTCTTGATAACAGAAGCTGTTAATTTTAATGAATTGAATTTATCAACCTTTTTAATTTATGTTTTGTGCTTTTAATGATTTAAGAAATCTGTCACAACTCCAACATCATGAACATTTTCTCTAGTTTTATCTCTTAACAGATTTGTAGCATTTCATTCATACTTAGGTCTATGTTACATATGGTGCAAGAAGTATGCCCAATTTCTTCTGCTCCTTCTGATGTATATCCATGTATTAGAACATCATTTATTAACAAAAATATTCATTCCTCACTGACAACCTGGTGTGCCACCCTTGTTGTAAATTTAGTCTAAATGGATGCATGAAACTTATTTTGGAATACATTGTGCCATTTATTTGTCTATGTCTGTGCCAAAAACATGATGTTTAATCATTAGGACTCTTTTGATGTATCTCATAAATTTCATTATATTGAGAGCAACTAAGAATAGAGCAGGGAGGAAGAGCAGGAAGAAAAGATTGATATTAAACAGAGACACGAGATGGGAGGGAAAGAGAGAGAAAAGGGGAATTGCATGGAAATGGAAAGAGACCCTCATTGTTATAAAAAAACTACATAAAAGAGGTTGTGAGGGGAATTGGAAGAAAAAACAAGGAGATAAATGAATTACAGTAGATGGGATAGAGAGAGAAGATGGGAGGGGAGGGGAGGGGGGATAGTAGAGGATAGGAAAGGTAGCAGAATACAACAGTTACTAATAGGGCATTATGTAAAAAGGTGAATGTGTAACTGATGTGATTCTGCAATCTGTATTTGGGGTAAAAAATGGGAGTTCATAACTCACTTGAAACTAATGTCTGAAATATGATCTTATGCTCTAGTTATTACAAAGTGTGTAATTAATTATTGTAGACTATCCTTTGTTGAGCTGTATAACATTAAAAGTGCTCCCCTCCAAGTATGTTTGATTCCCATTATTCACCCTCTCACTATTCCTTTCCTAGACTGTAGTGATTTATATTCTACCCTCTATTACTATGTGATCAAGTTAAAAAAAATCTTCCACAAATGGGTGAAACCTTTGGTATTTGTGGACACTAATATGTGCTGTTTTCTCCACTTTAGTATCAAAGGAGGAACTTAAGCTCACATGAGATCCTCTATGCTGCCTCATTCTCTGACTTTATTTTTTGCTGTCATTCATCCTAGTGGAGCCTATAGTCACCATCTCTCCTGCAGGACAGAGCCCCTAAACCACCACAATTTGCTGATCTGCTCAGTGACAAATTTTTATCCTTGACAAGTTAAAGTCAGATGGTTCCAGAATAAAGAGGAAGAGACTTCTGGAGTTGTGTCCACACCACTAATTCAGAATGGGGATTGGACCTACCAGATTCTTGTGATGTTGGAAGTAATACCCCAGCATGGAGATGTCTACACTTGCCACGTGGAGCACCCCAGCCTCCAGAGCCCCATCACTGTAGAATGGTGTAAGTGTCACTTTGTTGATACCAGAGGTTCAGCAGAAAGAAGCACAGGCAGGGAGGACATTGGGTCTTGTGGGCTTGGGGTCCCTCCTTTCCTCTGCTGTTGGACATATTCATACCTTCTCTCCTATACAACCCCTGGTGTCATTTCTGAGCCTAGAGTCATGGAGGCCTAAGATCTCAAGTCAAAAGGAAAATGCTGAATATTGACCTCCTTTCTTTCCAAGATATTATTGCTTTATGTAACCTGATCCCCAGGCTGAGATTCAGCTGGGCAGTATATCTTCTGCAGGGGTGAAATTTTGGACTTTGACATTAAGGCTGGTGTTTGGGGATGGTCTCTAGATTTTCAGATAGACCTACCCTGGGGACCCACTCTCCCTTTCCCCCAAACCCTCATCCACCCACTGTTCTCCTGGGGTCTCTGCATGCCCTTCACCCTCCTCTGTTTGGGGGTGGGGTACCTCTGTCTCTTATATGTAGGGTTGGACTCCATGCTTCTGGACGAGGACTCTGTGGGATGTGGGGACAGTCACTGATGCACAGGCTTCTACTTCCCAGGGGCACTGTCAGAATCTGCCCAGAACAAGGTGCTGAGTGGCATTGGGAGTCTTGTGCTGGGACTGATCTCTCTTGGCTTGGGCCTTATTGTCCACTTTTGGAATAAGAAAGGTTAGTCACCTTTAGAGAAAATGGGGAAGACTGGCGCTAGGACTAAGTGTTTCTGTTGTAACTTTTCTTATCTCAGTAAAAATGGGGAGCCACACTAGGGATATAAGTAGATTGCAGAAATTAGGGAGGCCCTGAGTCCTCCTTATCCCAAGTCAAGTTTGCTTCATCATAGAGGACAGTGCTGGAGGATGATATTTAGACAGAGAAGCTCTCAGTCCATCCTTACCTATGCCAAGCCCTTTTTAACATGTGACTCCCTTAAAGATGCAGAGTCCTTGCTCACTACCTTCAGTGAGTGACTCAGTGACTTTGGGGTGATGCCACTTGATGACAGTTAAACCTGAGTGCACATGGACTGGAGTGGGAGAAAAGAGCAATCTGGACATTCTTCAAATTTTCTTTTGGAACTTGAGACAAAGAGACAGAGAAGCAACTCTTCTTTTGCCCAGGTTAAGGAGCTGTTCTGTCCCTTTCTCTTTTAATTCTTGCTGATGATAGAACAACCCAAAGCTCCACCCCAAGACAGAGCCCTACTCCTCTTGCCCAGAAATGTGACACATGTAAGATAGATAAAGATGTTGGCTGGGTTTGACTGGACACCCTAATTCACTTCAGTTACTTTGTTCTTGGCTTCATGCCACACTCTCTCTCATGTGAGTTTGGTTGGAGGAAAATTTTGGAATATTCCACATGGTCTCTGCAGGAAATTTCAGGGATTTTTCTCCAGAACAACACCCAAACTTTGGCATTGAGTGAGGCTTGCATGATGCTCTCAGAGCCCCAGATTACAGAGTGCTGCTGAGCTGGATGTTAGGTGAGGTTACAGTTCTTACCTTTCCAGTTAAGTATGTGACTTGTGCTTCACCAAAGCACTTAGACTGGTGATGAAACTGGGGCTGTCTTCCACATGCCCCTGCAGAAGCTTTGTCTTCACTTTAGCATGGTATCCTCTTTAATCAGATGCCAGGAGAGATGGTGAGGAGTAGGTAGTTGCACAAAAAACACCCTTAGAGTTGCAGAGAGGCCCCAGGGGTATTGGGCAGGGCTGACTTTCTCTAGTGATATAACTTATGACATTTTTTCTGTCTCCTTCAGGGATCATGCACTGATTCTAACATGTTTCTTCCTTTTAACCCTGTTTCATGGTCTACTGCTGTCTTCACCCTTGTGCACAGTTCCTAGCCTCCCTTCTCTCAGGCCTGTGAGGAATCCACTTCTGCCAGCCCTGTCCGCCATCAAGACCTGAGTCCCACAGTGCCTGAGCAGCAGATGCAAGGCCTTTTTCTTCTGTGCATGCGCACACACACACACACACACACACACACACACAGATTTTATTTGTGATGGATCTTTACTTTATTCATTTATTTATATGTGGTGCTGAGAATCCAATTCAGTGCCTCACACATGCTAGTCAAATGCTCTACCACTGAGCCAAAACCCCAGTCCCCTGGCCCTCTTCTTGTCCTGGTCTTTCCTGAATTTCTGTGACTACTTTCCACCTGATGCTGGGAGCTCTTCTCCCTGTGCTGCCTGCCACATCTGTTTGGGCCACGAGTACTTTCAACATGTTTCTGATCTTGCCCTGTGTCTGAAGACTTCCCATGATTTAAATATCAAATTCCTTCATCTTTAAATTTTTTTTTTCAAAATTAAATAGATTTGTGAGTCCCTTGTGTTTCTGATTCTGATTAAGTAAAAGTGGTGGTGGGAGATACTGACACAGAAAGGACCAGATTCTAGAGGGCTAGTTCAGTGGTGCCCCAAAGGGGAGGACACTAGGTGAAGTCATGGGTCCCTATACCTGGTCTAATTCAGGTGCCATGTAAGAATGTGAAAATGTATGAAAACATTCAATTGTCTGCCATCCAGGGGCTTGGAAGTTGGGGTTTTGTGAATCAGTCTTTCCTGGCTTCTGCTGCAGCCTGATGTGTTTTACATTGTTGAGCTATTGGAATCATTTTGTGCCATCATGTTAATTAACAACACCTAACACTATAAGTTAACCTACTCGACCCACAAATGTCTCCTGGCATTGTTGACTATGTACAAGCAGGCAAAAGACAATGATTGTAGGTTGCATCTGAACTACCAGATTATATACTTGCCAGTGGGAGTTTTATTAGAAAGTAATATGTTGATTGCATGTGATGGAAACTTTACTAATACCATCTTAAGAAAAACATTAATTTTTTGGCATATAATTTAAAAGTTCATAAATTAATTTGGCTTCTGAAAATGCTTAGATTAAGGACTAAGATGAGATTCTTTTCTCCTTTGTTTCTTAGCTCCTTCCTTTCTCTCTGACCTTTTCCTCCTGTCTTTACTCTCTTCTCTCAGTGTACTTCTTTTTCTACTCTGTAGCTCTTCATCTGTCTGTCTATCTATCTACCTAATTTTGATCCTGGGGATTAAACCCAGGGGCACTCAACCACTGATCCATATTCCAAGTCCTATTTTGTATTTTATTTAGAGACAGGGTCTCACTGAGTTGCTTATCACCTCACTATTGTTGAGGCTGGCTTTGAACTCACAATCCTCCTGCCTCAGCCTCCTATATCTCCATATGGCTGGGATTACAGGCGTGCACCACTGCACCTGGCTGTCTCTTTATTATCATCCATTTTTCTGTATCTCTGTCCATCTGAGGGATCTTCTGTCTATTAATATATTATATGATTTTTTTCTCAATTTCTTCCATTTGCATTCCCCCATGAACTTCTCTCTCACACATCTTTTATTTCTTACCTGCATTAGAATGTCTTGCTGTCTACCTCTTTTTTCTTTTCTTTCTCAATCCATCCATTGGCCTGTGCTCATAGTGCACATGGTCATTTCTTTCTGTCCTTCTATGGTCCATTATCTTTCTCCTTGTCTGCATTCTCTCTTTATGTTTATCTCTCTGCCTCTCTTTATCCGTCTTTGTGTGTGTTTCTTTCTCTCTTCCTTGTGCTCTCTGTGTTTGTCTGAGTACTGCTTTTCCTGATAGTTCTTATTTTCTCCTCTGGAAATAGGGTATGTAGAGGAACATCTCAGACTTCCAGCCTATCACCTGAATAGCAAGAGTTCAAGTATGTCAACTCCAGTTTAACAATCTGGAGAAATCCCTGATAGAGTGACATTCCAATTTCTCAAACAATCATTTTAGCAATGGGATATAGAACTCTAAGTCAGGCATTAGTTTTGAACCAATTTCTGTGGCAGAAAGGCAGATTTTTTTTTCCTAAAAAAAATAGAAAAGAAAAGTATTAAGAACAAAGCAAGGCTGGATAGATGAGAACAGTAATAATGACAACACAATACTAGTCATATCAATTGTCATTCCCTCTATATATGAAGGTGTCCTTCTCTGTTTCTTTTTATACCCATTAAAAGTTTGTTGCTGAAGGAGTAGCTCAGGGTAAAGCTCTTTCTTAGCATGCATGAGGTCCTGGGTTTGATCCTCAGTCCCCAAACCCACGATGCTTCAAGTATAATTTTTGTAGTTTACATACAACTGAAGATTTATTTCTGCCATTATAGAAAGAGAATTTAAAATTATATCCGCCTCCAAATCCAAGCTCTCTGGTTATAGGAATTTATCTTTATTTGCTTTGGTTATTTTTATTGACCCTGTAAATTATGGTGAAAGGATAAACTCATCTACCTTCAAAACATGAGAAAATAATAGCATAATAACAATAAAAGTATAATCAGAAACCACTTTTACTCAGCATAAAGTGGTATTTGATAATCTGGGTGAAGTCAGTTTCCTGTTGCTTATTTATGCTGCCTATTACCAGATGAGGAGGAGGGAAGCCACTGGGATACAAATGCAGGAGCTTCTAGAATTATATGATAGAACATCTCCACACTCATTTTCAACATATATCTGCTACAAGTATCTACTTTGGAGGGGTCATCAGGGAAAATAAAGTTGTCAACGTTAGGGCAGGTATTGATACATTTGAGATTTACTCTGTCCATGTAAGTCTGATGGTAAACATTTACAGTATGGATCCCCAGGATGTCCTGCTTCCTGGGTTTTTCTAAAAAAGAGATCATTAGTAGCTCAGGTTCTTCGAGTCCTGCATTATTTATGTTTAATTAATCAGATCACATACTTTTGAAATGATGTGTTCTATGGTATTCAGTAAATGCTCAGTAAATATTTGCTGGTTGCCCATGAAGACTGCTGTTTCATGGGTTGGCCTATTCCTGGAATCCTTATACATTTTTATCATACACTTTGAAATCTGTATTGTCTCCTTCCCTCACTCATGATGGCAAAATTGTCTTGGTTATTTTTTCACTTTGAAGCATATAGTGGTAGTGATGGTGGGGTAGTATCTCCATACAGCAGGATTTTATTTTTTATTTTTCAGCGTTAACTTTTGTGTTTTTATATTTTCTTGTTTGGGGATATGCAATATATTTTTTTAATCTACAAAATATTTCATTCACTACCTCTACTTTTAACATCCTTTGTGCACTTCTAAACATCTAGGAATACTAGATATTTCAAATAAGGCCTTAAATTTGTCCACTATGTACACAGTAGTGTTGAATAAACTACACACACGTAACAATGGTTACATGTGAAAGTGTATTCTAAGTAGGACATTCTGGCCTAGAATCCTTCATTTCTTCCAGTTCTATTTCCTATGTCACATGTATCATATCTGAGTGTCATATAATGTGATATTACAATTTCACTTCCAAAAGGCCCTTTCAGAAGACTGCCTTTCTATGAATTTTGACGTAATGTGTACAAATGTGTTAGTTTACTAACTCTACTTTTGTTATACATTGGCAACTTCTTTAATATTTAAAGGCTAGATACTATAAAATTAGGACTCCTTTGTCCAGTATATACACAATATATACAGAACAGCAAAGACAAATGAAATGCACATTGCAGGGCAATGGGTAAGCTGAAATTGTCTAGCACACTCTAACAAAACACCTTTTGCGAATTTCCTCCTGCCTCCCTCAACCAAGTGAACAAATATAGACAATGTTCTGTTCAGAGGTGGTTTATCAATTCCAAGCACAGTATTTCCCATCAGTTTTTAAAAGCTCTTTACAAAAAAGATTTGTCCTACTACTTCTAAGTTCATAAAGCACTTCTAAATAGGACTAGATATTCCACATAAGAACCTGTCCATGATGCCCCCAGAATTGGTAAATAAAATTGCACATATAACAATGGTTATAATTAGAGGTATCTTCTAATATTTTGTCCTGGAACCTTTCCATCCTCACTTTCTTTTCTCTAATTTTAGTCCAGTGGACAAGTAGAAGCATATGTAATGCTTAGAGCTGGTTGAACATATTCATATCCAAAAGTTTATATTTATAGAGGACAAGCTTTCCAATGAATTTCAACACAAAATGTACAAAATATACTAATTTTACATACTACTTGGTCATACACTCTTTAACATCTAGAGACTAAATATTGCAAAGTTGGAACTCCTTTTTCCGTCACAGATACTAGATACACAGCAAAACAAAGTTCACAAAACATTTAGAAAACTGATGTCTGAACATGTCTAAATATGAACACACGAACATATTACCCTTTGCTATTTTTCCCACCCTCCTCCACACCACTCAACAAGTACAGTAGTACCATCCTGCTCACAGAGGTGGTTTCACAGTTCCATTCCCAAAAGACAATATCTCATATGAATTTTAACAAAAAGATATTTACAAAGTGACATTTTACTACCTCTATATTTAACATACAGTAGGCACTTCTAAACATCTAGACAGACTAGGAGTTTCAAGTAAGAACTCAATTTGTTCAGTGTGTACACAATAATCTTGAATAAATTGCACACATGTAACAATATTTCTAATTCAAAAATGTCTTCAAAGTGTGAGTATTCTGGCCCTTCACGGTCCCACTGGGCTATAATGCTCAAATTTTCAGAAGACAATCTTTCCTAGGAATTTTAACACAAAATAGACACAATGTGTTTATTAATTCTACTTTTGTCATAAACTGACACCCTCTTTATCATCTAGAAATGATGAGATTAGGACACATTTGTCCTTTATATACACTACATACAGAGCAAAGTAAAACAAAACCCACAGACACAGGAACAACCCTTGCCACATGGGCATGGTTCTCCTGAGGAGCAGCTAACAATCTGCACCACTCAACAGAGGGTTTGGCTATTTCCCCCCAAATCATATATAAAAAGGGCTGGGGATGTGGCTTAGCAGGTAAGTGTTCCTGAGTTTAATCACTGGCAGGAAGAAAAAAAATCTTTAATACTGTGTTTTCAACAGAAATAGCATGATTCATCATATAAGATCTTGAAGTCAATAATTTTGCTAAACTCTTATAAATCTCATGAGCCATCTTTAGAATTGTTTGCATTTCCTGTATCACATTTATACTGTCTGTTGAAAAGGTAGTTTTGTTTTCTTCCTTTTCTGCTATTTTAGCTTTATCTCCCTTTCTAACTCTCTGTAATATTGGGAGACACATTCAATAAACTTCCAAGAGGGTGTTTCTATAGCTGCCATTCTTGTTTCATTCAAAAGCAGCCTATTTTGAAGTTATTATTCTAAGGCTTTCTCTTGATTATGCCAAAGGCAAGAGAAAAATGATTGTTTTCTAATTTCTATTAACCAGAGAAAGCATGTTAAAAGAGGGGTTCTCTAAGATATCCTTTTCATTATTTAATTTAAATTTTATGTGGACTCAGAAGATGGCTAATTATTCAATGTTCCTGAAGTCTTGCATTCAGTGATACAAACAAATACCCCAAAACCACATTCTTAAATGTAAAGCTCAACAAAGGAGTTCAAAGTCATAGGTACTGCAGAAGAGGGAGTTGAACTGCCATCAAGGATTTTTTCTTCTATTCAACTGATAGACATGGCATATTGATAAAAGAACAATGACAGAGCAAAATTTTCTTTAGCTGATTAGGAAGATAAGAGTTTATTACAAGGATTAATATAGCTCAGAGAATTACCCTGGGAATAGAAGGAGCTGAATAAGGCGACTGAAGAAGCCACTCCCTCTTCTCTAACCAGTAAACCACATTGGTTGGGACAGCCACATGGGGAAGCCCCTCCATTTAGTGAGCTGCTCTGATCAATTTGCACTGGTAAAGGGGACTTGCTTCATGTTGCCTCTTTACATCCCTAAAGTGAGTTATCAGATATGAAGATCTCTCCTCATTCTAATACAGAAAAATAAGGTAATTTTTCAGCTGAAAGAACATCTAATCATGTTCAACTCTCACCAGAATGCTTCTGATTAGTCAATCTAAATGATGCCAAAGGTTACCCAGGAAGCATCCTCTTCACCGTTGCACCTTCTGAAGTCAGGATGAATGCACTGGAAGAGGTTGAGAGCTGTTTGATTCCAACCCAGTACATATAGGAATAGGGCACTCTTAAAATTGTTTCCACTTCTTTTAGTAGCATAAGTAACTTTCAGATCAAATCTTCTTCCATGGAAATTATGAGTGATGGTCTTATTCCAGATTAAATCATGTGCAAATCAATGGCTTTTTGGCCTAACAGGCCTTTTCTATTTAATGTAACAACAACCACTCCAAAATAAATTCAAGTTAATCTTTTCCTTAAAACTCACAGAGCATTAATTTAAATTTAATTCTTTACAAGAAATAATTGACTTGCCTTGTCTTATGCTCTATTTTAATATATTTTTACGATTTGTTTACTTTAATAAATGATGTCCTTCTTCCTTTTTCATCTCTTAAACCATAAGTTCTGGTCTCAGTGGAGAAAAGTCAGCATTACCACAGTGTCCCTTTGAGTCAGCTGTGGCCAGAAATTTTCAGAAAATAACAGAGTAATCCAAGTAACTTCCTTCACTATGTCTTTTTCTGTGGTTTTACTCACTCATGACATAGCATTCTTTTTGTCTCCCAATTAACTTAGTTATATTGTCTCTCTATTTTTTGCTCTCATATGCAAAGTTGGTCCCTGCTTTAGGAGTTGCACTTACTGTTCTTGTTAACTGGAGTGTTTTGCTGTAGATTTTGAATAGTTGGCTTTTTCTTGTCATTCAAGTCTCAATTTAAATAGTATATATGAGACTAGCCATACCTACTCATTCCTTCAATTATTTTTTTTTCCTTTAGGGAGCATTCATTACCATCTAATTTGAAATATTACCTGGCTTATATTATGTAATGAAACAAATAACATATGTATACATTAATCTCACTAAGATGTTAACCCCAATTTTAGATGACACCAATCACTATAATATATTAGGAAAAAATAAAATAAAGAAGAAAGAAATGAGCATTAGAGATATGTGAGACATTATCTAATCATCTAATATAATTAAAATTGTTCTAGAAAAAAGTGATAAAGGATGCAGGAAAGAAAAAGTTAATGGCAGAGAACTTTCTAAAACCAATTAAAGACAAAACACAGGTTCAAGAAACTCAACTTCAACCATAACATAGGCAAAAAAAATATGCCTAGAAATAGCATGAATAACTTGCTGGAAACCAAAGATAAAGGAAAAACTTTCAATTGATGAGAGGAAAAAATGCATTAAAAAATAAGAGTTAGAATTAACTTTCAACAGAAAGAATGGAATCCACAAAACAACGGAAAACATCATTAAAATACATCAAGAACATCCTCGGCCCCCCAAAAACCTAGAATCCCAAAATCTTCTAAAACATTCTTTACCAGTAATGCTCAGAATCTTTCTGTTCTGGCCAAGTTGGAACACAGCTCACTATAGTCTCTCTTTCCCAGTGATCATAATGAAAAATATTGAACAGAACGTGTAAAGAGTCACCCATGGACCTTGAAAAGTAACTAGTAGCAGGAGGGAAGTGGAACCTGAAGAAATGGCAGTCAGGGAGGGGGTTCCTGGTTCTTTTCTATTTTCTCTCTTGGCTTTGATAGGGGTAACTGTGGTCATGGAGCAGACAGAGAAATCTCCAAAGGCACTCCCTGTTTCTAGCCAGAAGATTGGAAAGGGGAAAGTTAAAGAGAGTATGTGGGAAATATACATTGTTTGTTTTTGCTTTATTTTCTTTTTTCTTTTTCTATTCTAGCTCTGTTCTGGGCATGGCCAAAACTATGAAGCTGCACTCAGTTTCTGTAATGGAGGCATTAAAAACCCTGAGAGCAAAACACAATTGATGACCATAAAAACTGTGATTTACAGAGCTTGTGGGTATTTCCACATTATTTTTCTCTATTTTATTTTGCCATTTTGCCTCAAAAGCAGCTCTAATTGGGAACTATTACTGGAAACTACTTTGGGAGAAGCTCATCTTTCTGGACTGAGAAACTAGTAAAGGGACCTATAGGAACTGGAGTGTGTGGAGAAATGGCACAGAGGGGAGAGTCATTCTATGAATTCTTCATCATAACTCTTCGGGATCCCAGACTCCCCAAGCTGCACCTGATTGGCACAGTCTTCCAACAGCTCACCAAATGCATGAGCAACTGGGCTATGAAATAAACCACCATCCAAGTGCCAGACAAAACACTGAGTGCCATATGCTCAGGGCAGGTACAGAGCAGCATTGCAAAGGATTCAGAAACTGTACTGACATCAGTGCTACCATCCACAGAGATGAGACAGAGCTTGCCTTTTAATCCCGATGATGTTAGTTGCCTGCTAAAGCAAAAATTTCAACATTCTCCAGAGGATTTATTAGGACACAGAGCCCACATGTATATTCAAAATGTTCAGAATATAATCCAAACTTATTTGGCACACAAATAATCCTGAGGAAACATGACCACTTCTAGAAGTTTTTAGCAGGGAACACCACATTAAAAAAATGGAGCTGGGTGTGGTGGCACATGTCTGTAATTCCAGTAGCTTGGGAAGCTGGGAAAGGAGAATCACAAGTTCAGGGGCAGCCTCAGCAATTTATGGAGGCCTTAAGCAACTTAGTGGGACCCTGACTCTAAATAACAAATAAAAAACTGTCTGGGGATGTTGCTTAGTTGTTAAGTGTCCCTGGTTTCAATCCCCTATATACCCGTCAAGTGTAATTTGGAATAAAAAGTGACCTAAGGAAAATAAGAATTCACTGACAGATTCAATAGCACAATGGAAATGACAGGCAAAAGCACAAATTATTTTGAAGATGGGTGAATATTCAGTATACAATTGGTAAAACAAAATGAGTATTAAAGAATTGGACAGAGATTCAGGGTCATGTGTGACAATATCAAAAGGTCTAATGTTCATGTCACTGGAGCCCCAAAGAAGAGACGAAAGGTATTAGTTGCATAAAATGTTCTTGGAAAAGAAATAATTCCATGTTCAAATACAGAAATTTACAAACTGAATAGTCTTAGTGAACCCTGTAAAACAAGGACCAGAACCATTCTAATCCAATTACTGAAGATTAAAGATAAAACATCTTTAAAAGAGACAGAGAAATATGATAAACTAGATATAAGTAAACAATGATAGCAAAGTGAGGCGACTGAGAAGACAAAACCTGTGGTTCCCCATCAGGGAAGCCAGCTGGGCAGGTTGGAATGCCAGCCCAGGGTGAGGGAAAGCCCAAATGTGTGGTAGAGTCAGGAGAAGATGAATACCAACAGCAGTTTGGGGGCTATCAGGTATTGGAATATCCTTTAATTACCTTCTTTATTAGGTCTTTTATAATGACTATAATCATCCATAAGCATGAAGACTCAGTGAAGCAATAGGTTTAATGAGGGTTGTCATTGGATCTTGGCAGTAGAAGGGCTGAAATATGGTCCCTCCACCATGACATTGTGGTCCATGTGATGTCAGCTGCAGTTGCTGTGGGAGGTTATGAGGAAATCCAGACTCCCTCCCTCAAGCACATCTTGTTCTGATACTCAGAGCCATCTACAGGGCCCATCTGGCCTATGTTAACGTGAAGCCTAGGAACTTAGGGGTGCCAGTGCCCCTGGAGGCAGTCCTCAACCAATAGGGGTAAAAGACAATAGGTAAGACTTTTGTCCTTCAGGTGACGGTTAGGGAAAGTGTTCTGCCTACTGTGCAGCAATATCATCTCTATTGCCCAGGTAGTAATTTTAACAGCACTTCCCTTTTTGTGTGTGTGTTTCCCCCTCCTTTACCCTTTCCCTATCCTTTTCCATCATTTCTGTTCCCAATTAAACCACCTGTACCTAAGTCCTTGTCTTAGACAGGGGATACCAGTTTCAGATGAGTTAGCTATCTGTGTGATCCTCATTAAGGGCCAGGCTAAATGCCATAGAGAAATATGCTGTACTTTATGTTTTACCAATAATATGGACCTATGCTTAATTTTCCCCCTCAAACTATACTTATTTCTTTTTCTAATATAATTTCTTATCTCAAGATCAGTAACAGGTTTCTAGTAACATTTATTCTTTTGTAAATTTGAAAAGATAAGAAATCACTAGTTTTTTAATATGACAGAGTTGTTGAAACTGTTGTCCTACATTGCTTATCTGAGAGCCATGTGTCCCTTGTACATGATTAACAGAACCCTTAAACAGAGTCTAGAAGCAAAGGAATAAATTATCAATCCCTTTGGTATTTTCCTATCAGCACATGCAAGATATCTTTTTTCACAATTTTACAACACAAGACAAAAACATTTATTTAGATCTGAATCATTGTTTATTCATTTTGTCAATATAAAACTTGAAAGAAAATGATTCATTCATGCTTTTAAAAATTAATATCTGCAAGAATGAAATCTAAACCAAACAGATCTTCTGGGTCACAGGATACCAAACCCTGATTTATTATTTTTAAATGCTGCTTTCCCACTTTTTACTAACTTGCTAAACCACTTCCCTCTTTCTTTCTTTTTTTATAAGATTTTTACTTTTCCATGAAGTACTCACCTCTTCCCTCTTGTCTTGATTTGTGTCACATGAGACCTGCCACTTCCAGTTTCGGGTCTAAGTTTGGCATTTGTAACTTAGCCTCAGACATCACTGGGGAGATTCATGTAGGATGGTGACTGTGGAACTGGGAACCACCCCTACTGCTAATCCCCTGCCTTCAGAAAAGGAGAAAACAGACTCTCATCAGGAGGTTGCTAACCCAGAACACTATGTAAAGCATCCTCTACAGAATAGATGGGCATTCTGGTTTTTTAAAAAATGAAACAAGTAAAACTTGGCAAGCAAACCTTCTACTGATCTCTAGGTTTGATACAGTTGAAGACTTTGGGCCTCTATACAGCCATAGCTAGTTGTCTAGTTATTTAATGCCTGGCTGTGACTACTCAAATGTTAAAGATGATTTTTAGCCTGTATGGGAAGATGAGAAAAACAAATGGGTGGAAGATGTCTCATGACACTGAATAAACAGAAAAGATGAAGTGACCTTGACTGCTTTTGTCTAGAGACACTACTGTGCCTTATTGGAGAATCTTTTGATGAGCACAGTGATGATGTATGTGGATCTGTTGTTCATGTTAGAGCTAAGGGTGATTAGACAGCAACATGGACCTATTGAATGTGAAAACAGAGAGGCTTTTACACATATAGGAAGAGTATACAAGGAAGATAGAGATTGGTTATCAGTCTAATGAAGACACAGCTACTAAGAGAGACTCTATTCTAAAAATAGGTTTGTGTTTAAAAAGAGGCCTTCTGAGTGTTCTCAAAGAAGAATGCCTCAAGCAATTGAGATTTGGGGGCTGAGGTAAAGCCTATTCAAAAGCAGAGTGGACTACATTTAATTTTGATTCCATCTAAATGTAGATAAGATATAAGGAAGTCTCATTTACCTTTGTCTTGTACTTCAATGCTCATTTTAAAAAAATTTACAAATAGAGTGTCCACTATCCCAATCAAAGAATTACAATCCACACAATCCCCCAGATTCCATAAATGTGTTCCTGGCCCATTTTGTATTAGCTTAGTAGAAATGTCATTACAAACAAGTTTTACCCATTGACAATATTCAAAAGAACTTGCATTTCTATACCTTAATAGGAAAAAAAAAGAGTTTTGTTCCATTGTATGCAGGGCATATTTTGCTGGCTTGAAATAGTATGATGCATATAGTTTTCTAGCAATTTTCTCTGTTTATTTTGACAGCATTATATTTACTGTACTCTGGATGATGGCTGCTAGATTTTAATTTATTTGTTTCTCTACTTGATAACACTGATGTTTCTGATTCCAGTTTTCCATTTATTTTGCTTTTGTTTTTTGCCTCATGTAACATGGGTGAAGCATTCAGAAATGTGACACAAAAGTGTAATACAACATAACTTTGTGCATACTTTAATTTTGGGTTTTTTTCCTAACTACAAAAGTTTGCTAAAAATTTATACATTTCATTCAAACCAGTAGCTTATCTTTGTGTGATTTCCTAAACATAATTGTGGATTATAAAATGTAACAACATAATTACATTCCTAAGTAGAATTAGTATGCCTGATTTCATATCTTTATGCTATATTTTAACACTTTGTACTACTTAGGTAATTTTGCTTTGGTTAAAAATGGCTCAAGTAAAAAAGCAGTCCCACTCATTTTAAGATAGTGTGCAAAACTACAAATAAAATGTATACAATGATTTGTATTTTAGACAAAAATATCACTGATATATTCTTTTTGAGGATTTTCCACCTCTTCTAAGAAGAACCATCATTCAGAAGTTATATGGTTCTAGTGAGGGGCCATGGGGAATTAGAAAATATAGAGATTCACACATCCATATTTTGGAGATAAAGCTGAGATCTGGTGGAGCATTGCTCTCTGATAGAGAGGCAGATCTAGAGAGTTACACCAGCAATCTTTATTTATATATGTCTCCTTCTATGCAGCTTTTCCACAGTTGCAATCCACACTTGCAATGTGCAATGTTAGGAGCTTTGTGCAGTGCTCAAGAGGATACATTGTTTAAAATTACTGTTAAGCCAGCAGGCTCAGAAGTAGCAGAGCTGGTGAAACATTGTGGTTAATTAGCATGAAAATTCCTCTATTCTCAGGAGATAAAGTGCCTGAGATCAAGGTTGAAGCTGATAAAACTTGAACAGAGCTTCCTCAGGCAAGGTGTTACCATAGCAGCTAGGCATCCTATACCCTTGCACAGAAACTTTCTCAGGCACCTGGTGTGCCACAGATATAAGGTCATCAAAGACCCCAAATTTCAGTCACTGCTCTCCCATCATCTGTCATTGCTCTCCACAGTTATATACTATTTTTTTCCATATGGTACGCATATGCATATACCTCGAGCACCTAGACTAGGTCATTTAGTGAAAATGGTAGGAGTTAGCATCACTATCTCCTCAATAACCTATTTTGAGGTTACTGAAGGGTATACATTTAAAATATTGGGTTATTAACATGTTCAGGAAATATACAATATTTTATATCATAAAAGTGCCTAAATTATAATGTCCATAATCACAATTTATGAGCTTGAGCATGGAGTAGATTTAAAAGTTTTTATACTATTATAAATGTCCACAGGGGATGAGCCTCTAGCTGCCTCTGCTATAGGTGCCTTTATACATTACATTGCCTCTCGGTGTTTGTTTTCATTTATGTTACCCACAAAAGGAGCAATGTATGGGGCACTTTCTGGGACACACACAGAGCATTTTCTTATTTTCTTGTTCTCACCTCTATCTTCTGTCTGACTAATTCAGAGAGCTTCCATCTGATCTGTGGTGAATTATGGAAGCAGACATCTTGCACCATTCTGCCATCTTCACAAATCCAACATTTGTGGAGAATATTTTGAATTTATGTTCTTGAAAATCCAATTTTTGACTGGAAAAATATTTTATTTCAAGTTTTTGTTTCTTCCAAAGCTTTTAGAATGCTATTTGAAAACTTAAAACTTAAGCATTGCTCTTTCTTTTTTTCACAAAAATACTACATTTAGGAAATAAAGTAGTCACCATTCTCACTGATTCTGAAACTGGTAAAGAAAGAGTGAAAGCAAAAAGGAAATGCAGAATGTAAAAAAAATCTTTTATTATGATACAATATCATTTTGATATTTCAGCTGTGATGTTATTTATACGGTCTGATGAAGAAATTAAGTTCAGGACCTAAGAAATATGGGAGTCCAACCCTGAACTCACAGCCTCCCTATCTTCAGTTCCAGATATGACACATGTGAGTCCTTACTTGTCTATTTTCTATGTTATCACACCTGAGGTCCTATGTTGGCTGTAAGTTCCACAGGAGTTCAGGACTTGGATGATGAGAATGGTGCCTATCACAACACCCATGAGGTCCAGAGGCAACCCCAGGGCACAGACCACAGTCTCTGTCAGCTCTGACTTAGGGGTTGGAAGCTCAGGTTCTGAGAAAAAAGAAACATAGTCACACAACAGGATGAGTCTGAGGGGAAAATGGTGCATGTGCTTGGAAATCCACAAGACAACTAGACCTTGGGAAAGAGTGAAGTCAATTATTGGACAACTTTGAAATTGTGGGAAATAAAGTTGTGGCAATGGGGATTAAAAGGTTAAGGCAAGACAATGTAGCTTGGAAATAGAATTGGAAGGTAGACAAATGATGATGGGATTTCAACATACCCCAGTGCTTGAGGAGCGGCTCTTCTAGGTCCCAGTGTTCCACTTTGCAGTCATAGAAATCCTCAGTGGAGGGGACAAAAGTGAGGTAGCTGAACTTGTGGAAGGAATGGTCACTCTTGGGATAGAAGGTGGTCTCAGCAATACCTTCTGGAACTAAATGTCCATTGCAAAACCAAGTGATATCGATCACAGGAGGAAAGATGTTATCCACTAGACAGATGAGGGTGTTGGGAATGCTCAGGGTCACAGGAGATTTGGGGAACACAGCCACTTCAGGGATTTCTACAATGAAAACAGCACACTTATTGACATTTATGATACCTGCACCTTGAGATTTTTAATCATTTTGGAGGTGCCTAGTATTCCCCAGATACTAATGAGATATTTTCTTGTTTTTTAGAATAATTTTTATACCAGTTACTGCTTCTATTTTTTCACTTTGAAATAGAGAACACATCTCTGTCTTTGGGAATCCACAGGGTGTGTGTGTGTGTGTGTGTGTGTGTGTGTGTGTGTGTGAGAGAGAGAGAGAGAGAGAGAGAGAGAGAGAGAGAGAGAGAGAGAGATGAACCAGCTTAGAGCTTCTTAGGCCAAGAAATTGGGAATATACTTGTGTAGGAATTCAAGGAACATCTCATGGAACCTAGCAGAGAGATATTTAAAGATGAAAAGAATATGATGTGGACTAAGTATTTGCCAAAACGTGGACTAGAAAGGGGGAAGAATTTATGATGTAATGGAAAGAACACCTACCCCCTGGGAATTAGAGATCAGACCTGGAATGTGAGGCAGGTGCAGCGTAGAGAATCAGAATGTGGCCACTTACCATTGGTGGCACGTGTAAAGTTGGAGTTTTTAATCAAAATGTCCAGAATATTTTTGACCACAACAAGGTTTCTCAGGGCTTCTGAAGTTCAATTGTCATGAAATTGCTAAACTCAGGCTGCCTCCACACACCTTTTTTTCCATGTCTAAGTAGAACAGCTCATCTCCATTAAATTTGTATGTAAACTGGCCATAGTCACCATATGTCTGGTAGACATTTGTGCCATAAGTGCCAACATGGACAGCTGGGGAATAACTATTCCACAGCATGAAGATTAGAGTGGGCAGGTGAGATATAGGGAAAGGGAAAAAACTTCATAAACAAGAAGGCATAGGAAATACTGTGAATATTGCAGTGTATTACTCTATTTGGTTGCTATAACAAAATATCATAAACAACCTCTATTATTCTGCTTCTGGAGTCCCAAATCCATGTCTTTCCCAATTGCATTTATTCTATCTCAAGAGTCTCAGAGGTTTTGGACTTGTTTTGGCACCAACATAAAAGTCTAAAGTCCAAACTCCCATCTAAATATCCTCTAAATCAGATATCCCCGATTCAAGGTATTCTGAGGAAAATTATTCTCCAGTTATAAAGCTGTGAAATCAAACAGTTTTGTGACTCCAAAGCACAATGGTGGTGGCAGGTGTGGGGCACGCATCAGATAGATATGCCTGTTACAAAATGGAGAAGTAGGAAAAAAGAAAGGAGTGGCAGGTCTCGAGCAAGTCCAAAACCTTGCAGATAGAAAATAATTTTCTTTGGTTTGATGTTTTGACCTCAAGGGTCTTGCCCAGGGTAGTATTTGGGCCTATAAGGCTCCAGAAGATACTGACCCCATGGCTTTGGGAGGCTCCACTTCATGCCAGTTCTTTATGGTGGCCCTATCTAGGTATTGCCTGTGTGCCTGGGTTGTACTGCCCTGGATCTTCTGGGCATTACTCTAATAGGGGCTTTCTGAAGTGACTTCAGTGTTTCCAGGGCACTTGCCCTCTAGACCTTTATGGATGGTAGCAATTTCAATGTCCTCTGAAATGCATTTGAGGTCATTCTTCCATTGCCTGGGATAACAGGTCCTGGCTTCTCTTTAGATGGCTGACTAACCTTGCCATTGTCTTCAGACTAGCACCTGGCTTTGGTTGAGATGACCAATCCATACTAATCTCCTTACCAAATGGTCTTTTGGCTATAGCCTGCTCTTTCCCAAACAGGCCATCTCATTTTTAACAATATGTATAGGCTGAGGATTATCCAAATTTTGAAGTTCTGCTTATTTTTTATTACCAGTTTCATTTTAAGTATTTATCATATAGTACAAATAGCCAAGAATATTCAAGTTACACCTCCAACACTATGCTTCGAAATTTCCTTACCCAAATATACAATTTAATTTCTCACAAGATCTACCTTCTAGGAAACACTAGGATACAAACACAATTCAACTACATTCTTTGCCATAATGAGGATCACCTTTACCACAGTTCCTAATAACATGCTCTTCATTTTCAACTGAGGCCTCATCAGAATGACCTTTACTTCTGAAAATCTACAAGCATTTTTTAAGGATCACTTTGATTCTTAGGAATTACTTAGCTATTCACTAAGGAGATCGAGGCTCTCTTTTTATAGCTCTCTTCTTTTCCTTTTGGGCCTCTGCAAGAATCACCCTTCACATTCTGTCCATGATTGTGTGAACCTTTTATAGCACACAGCAGAAAATCTTTGCAGCCTGTATCCATTTTGCAGTTCCAAAGCTGTTACCATACTGGTTACACCAGTACTGAACCCTTTCCTGGTACCTATTTTCTATCTTAGTCCATTTGGGGTTGTTTTAACAAAATTGTATGAACTGGTTGAATTATAAAAAGCAGAAATTTCTTTCTCTCAGTTCTGGGGCTTAGAAAAACCAACATCAGGACACCAGCAGATGTGACTTTTGCAGCGTCTATTCTCTAGAAGGCCATCTTTTCACTATAACTTCAATAGCAGAAGGGGCAAGTGAGGCTGGATGCAATAGCATACACCTGTAATCCCAGTGACTCAGGAAGCTGAGCCAGGAGGATCGAAGTTCAAAAGCAGCCTCAGCAACTTGGCAAGGCCTAAGCAATTTAGTGAGACCCTGTCTCCAAGCAAAAAAAAAAAAAAAAAAAAAGAAAGAAAGAATTGGGGATATACTCAGTGGTAAAACACCCCTAAGTTTAATCCCTAGTACAAAAGAAAGAAAAAATAAAAAGCCAGTGAGAATTCTTAGAAATATCTTATAGGGGCACTTGTCTCAGTCTAATAACCTATTAAAGTCCCAATCTCCTAAACCATCACCTCAGAAGGTAGGATTTGAACATACAAATTTGGGTAAAGGGACTAATAGCATGTGGTTTCCTACTTTGCATAATCTGATGTAAAAGTCCCCATTTCTGTCTTTTCCCTCTTCCAGTTATCGAGAGATAAGTTTGAAAAATTGACTAAGATGTAAATTTTAATTAACTAAAAATTAAGTTTCTGTTCATTCTTATTGGCTTTTCCACGATATTGTATACTTCATGAGAAATAGGGATGTTATGTCTTATCCACTTGTGTACCTTGAGTACTTAGTAGACTTCATGGCACATAGTAGAAATTCAGTAACATTTGTTAGATAAATAAATAATTGATGATTAGGAAATATTTTAAAGATTACACTGTGTTTCATTTTTTGTACATTTCTTTGCTTGGATTTTTTGGGGGAGGTTAAAATTTAATGATTGTTTCAATGTCCATGACATAGCCGTGTAAAGATCTAGAGAGGAGGCTGATATGTACTGGGGTGAGTCACAGATTAAGAAGGTATTGTGGAAATAGAACGGAACAGCAGACAGAGTAACAATGATGTAATTTAATCTGTTTTGCCCTCCTTCTAGTGCTTTGATGGTTAGGTGTGACTGGACTTGGAGTTTGGGCTGCCAGCTGAGACTAACTTATTTCTAAGTCCCTAGGTTTTCCATCATACATTATCCCAGTTTTCTGAGACAAAAAAAACCAAAATGTTACACTTATAATAATGCCAAACCTTGGCACTTACAGAGCTCTTTATTATTTAGAATACACATTTGATTATTTATTTTATTTGTATGTTTCTCAGAATATTGTTTTAATTAATTATACACATGGGAAATCTGAAGATCAACATATGGAATTGACTTGCTCAATGTCATTCTGCTAATCATTTTAATTTTCCCATTCTTATGATCTTCAGTCAAATTTTTTCCCCTTGCCTCTAAAACTCAAATTTGGAAAATATAAATTATGTTGGGAAAAAATCAAAAGTGACATACTATTTTCTGAATGGCAAAAACATTTATGGACTTAGTTATCCTAAGAAAAAGAATAAAATAAGAATAAATCAGCAATCACTTTGGAAAGAGTTTAAAGAGGGCGAGGAGTAGTAGGTTCATAATCTGCTATGAAAAGAAAGCAATATACTTGGAGAAAGATCTCTAATATCAGGAGTTATCATAAATTAAGGCTATAATAGTGCTTGAGTATATCATTTGGTTCTGAGTTTAGAAAGACAATAATACCCTTCATGAATACTCAGTGAGAGGTAGACATTGTAGAATTCAGTGTAGTTACTAACATTAGGTTTTAGGGGTTTTGGTTCCTTAGAGGGAAAATAAGTATAACAATTCAGATTCAGGGGAACTGTGGTTTCATATACTACTATGGGGAGACAAATTCAGTCAGGTTTTTTCAATTTTCTTTCACAGTCCTAAATCCTCAACCATGTACTCACCCACTATGTCTTCACCTCCACAGGGGCTCTGGATGGCCAGTAGGGTGAAGGCTCCCAGGATCAGAACTTTCTTTATGGCCACCCTCCTCCAAGGGAAACCTCAGAAGTCACTTTTCTGAATGGGGGAAGGGATGAGAACTGTGCAAAGAAAGTGACCTAAGGAGAACTCCTGGAAGAAAGCATTAGGAGGAGCCCAGAGCTACCCTGGCTGTCTTGAGTTTCAACCCATTAGAGAATCCCTTGGAGCTGACACCTCAGTTGCCAGTTGAAGTACTTTTACAAAGAGACCAGGAAGGAGCCTGTGAACTTCCCCTGTGTTGAATGCTGTAGGAGCACAGATTCACAGTGGAGCAGGGGGAACTTTCATTCTGTAGATGCATGACAGGAACAGCAACCTCCATGTGCCCTGGCAGAATGTGCAGATCTAGGGAGGAGCCTGGAGGTGGATGTTGCTGGGAAGCCTCATGGATTGCCGCAGTCCGGCTGCAGCAAAATAACCGGGGGGTGACGAACAACTTGTGTACATTGATACAGCAGGAGTGGGAGCCATTTATTGTAGGACTGGAGGGGTATATATACACCACACAGCTTATCTTAATTAACATAAACTAGATATAGCAGTCAACCAATAAGGACTCTCCACACTTAATGGCTCCCTGGCATTACTTCACAAACCACTCCCTCTGCAAAATGCCAGGCGCCATCTTGACTTATTTACAGACTCTAACAATGGATGGTCACTGTGTTGTGTCTATTGAGTCTATATTAATTATTATTGCTCCAGGAAATCTTCATTGTGTCATGTCCCACTCCACCCCACTCCACATCCCTCCTCCTAGTGTTTTTGGTGACTGGGACATTAGACAAACCAAATAAGCAAAATTTTGTTTTCAATGGGTTTTTCTATATTTTGGGTTAGTTTTGTTCTCAAAAAGATCTCAATTAGTAGGAATCAAATACATTTTATTTTGCCCTACTTCTGTACTTCCAATTAAGCAAATTCTTTATTCATAGTCTCAAAAGCCCCAGAATTTTAAACATCTGTATTTTCAAATACTTAAAAAAATTGTAGTATCAAGTAGAACCACCTACACTGACATGTCCTTTTCTACATCTTCCCGATTTTTTTTCTGCTTTATGTGCTCCTTATGGTCTGTCTGTGTATGGTGTTACATATTTTAAATTGAAGTTCGTGGATATGGTCATCAATGATAACTGCCTCCGTTAATTATGACTTCCAGAAACTATGAGCCACTGTGGAGTTTCACATCTATCTAAAGTTAGCATTAAAACTTTTGGCAGAGATTTTTGAGGCTACTGAAAGTCTTATGCTTCAGTATTACCACATATGCATCTGTAATTAGAAGATGTTTCTGTATTTACTCAGAACCTATTCCATTTACACTGTAGCTTCTAACTTTCTGTATAGCACACCATAATTATTCCTTTTATCATTCTAACTTATGTTCTGTCTTTACAAGTTTCTTGAGTTTTTAGCAGTAGACCAAACACTTTTTGCAATTTGATCTATTATTTTTGATAAAAATTTTATTTAATAGCCTGAGAATTTTAATGCATGAGACCTGAACACCATCAAACAGTGTCTAGTTTCAGAGCTCAGATAGGATAAAGGAAAATCCAGGCAAATTCCTGCTACCAGATAATAGATGGCAGATTTGTATGTGCATGCATGCATTTGTGTGTGTATTTTGCATGCAACTTTGAGGAATTGAGGATATCAGTTACTTTTTCTGTTTTTCTGTCTCCTTTTTCCATTACACATTTTCCCCCTTTTTGGTACTGGGTATTGAACCCAGGAAAATTCTACCACTGATCTATACCCCCAGCCCTTTTTAATTTTTTTTTTTTTTGACACAGGATGTCACTTACTTGCCAAGGCTGGCCTCAAACTTGTGATCCTCCTGTCTGAGCTTCCCAAGTTGCTGGGATTTTCGGTGTGCACCACTGTGCCCAGGTATCCACTACACTTTTAAACACTTCTTGGATGTTTTGAGTTTAACGTGGTAGCTTTACATTCAGCAAAACAAAATTATTAACATAATCATCTGAGTAAAAAGAATGAATAACATTTTGAAAAATGACTAACAAAAGGTTTTCTTTTTTTGATGAGGAAAGAAAATGTTTCTCTTGCTAATTTAGTGGAAGGAGATGGAAGGGTAAATAATGTAAAATTTTCTAACAATTTGCTAGTATTGTCAAACATTTAGAAGTATAGTGAATGGTATACCATACTCATTCTTCTTTTTTTAATGCAGGTTTTCTGAGTGATTCCCTGAAGAGCACTCAAGTTAGTATTAGTCAACATGTATAATACAATAAAAATCTGTATTTTTTCAAGTGCTGTAAAATCAATATTTTGCTATTAGTTCCATAACCTCTTTGTAGTCACAGCATCCACCTGAGGTCGAAGTTCATCATGTTTTGAGTTTGACATGGTAGCTTTACATTCAGCAAAACAATATTTTAACATAATCATCTGAGTAAAAAGAATGAATAACATTTTGAAAAATGACTAACACAAGGATGCTTTTACATGGTAGCAGACCTGAGCAAGACGGAGGATAGTGCATGGACTTCATATTAAAAAGACAAGAATTTGGGGCTGGAGTTGTGGCTCAGTGGTAGAGCACTTGCCTGGTACACGCGAGGCACTGGGTTTGATCCTCAGCATCACATAAAAATAAATAAACCAAATAAAGGTATTGAGTCCATCTACAACTAAAAAAGTGTATTTAAAAAAGACAGGAATTTAAGTTCTCTCTCATGTATCAGCTACATAGCTTTGGACAATTGATATACTTAATTTTAGCCCAGTGTTCTTATCTGTAAAACAGAAATGATAAGTCTTACTTTATAAATAATTGATATGTAACCTAAATCATATGTAAAAATACAGCATTCAGTTAGTTGGCATAAGCTCTTCATAAATCTCCTTTCATCACTTTGCTGTCTGTAGAATCTGTAATGATAGACCTACTTTCAATTTTCTTACTGGTAATTTCTCTTTCTCTCTTCTTTCCTGGAAGTTTATACATTTTTATTAATCATTATACAGAATCAACTTTAGTGTTTGATAATGCTGTTTGCCAGTTTTCTTTTTTATTGGTATCTGATTTTAGTTTTATTAATTTTTCTTATACTTTCTTTGGGTCTATGACGTTTTTCCTACCTTCTCAAGGTTGAAATTCATATCACTAATTAAACTTTTCTTAAGTTTCAGTGCACATATTTTAAAGGGATTAATTTCCCTTCTAGTCTAACTTTAACTGAATCTCATATATTTTGTTATAGTGTTGTTCCAACACTTTGCTAACAATGATCTAACTGTCCGTTTCTGATTTGTGTTCCAAGGTAGATAAGAAACTCATATGTAACCCACTGTTACAATATAACCAAAAGGCAGAAAATACTATAAATTTTAAATTAATGCATAAGTAGGTAAATAAATACCAAAATCTATCGAAGCTACATTGACTACTGGTTTAATGACTAATCTAATGGATACTGACTGGAGAAGAAGGTAGTGCATGGGGGGGTTTCAGAGGAATAGACAGAAAATCAACCTTGTAAAAACAACCTTCTATTCTGAATAAAGACATTTTGAAAACTAGCCTGGGACCTAGAATACAGGATGCTGTATTCTGCACTTGTGAAATCTAATGAAAGGGGCTTGAATGTGGATAGAATCAGAGGTGATAGACTTGGGAAGGTGTTGATCTTGGGAGTAGAGTGGGGACTTCAATGGTTCAGGCTTCTGTAAGAGACATAGCAGTAAAAAGAAAAGGGAAGTAAGTGGAGGGATTGAAGTATTTTTAGAAACAAAAAGGTATCACAAAATCAGATCAATTAATTTCTGATACATTATTGAAACTGCACTGCTCTGTCCTAGCACCAGAGGGTGATCTTGAACTAAGAATCTCAGAAATCCACAAAAATTCTTCCCTTAATATACAAATCATTGTGCCTAGCACAGGAAAATAGACTTCACAAAATAAACCAAAAACTGTAGATGTGATTTATTAAAGCCTAGCCCCACTTGATGGAGATTAGGGCCTACTTTTCTTCTATTAGATGCAGAGTCTCTGGTTTAATTCCTAGATCCTTGATCCATTTTGAGTTAAATTTTGTGCATGGTGAGAGATAGGGATTCAATTTCACTTTGATGCATATGGATTTCCAGTTTTCTCAGCACCATTTGTTGAAGATGCTATCTTTTCTCCAGTGCATGCTTTTAGTAACTTTGTGTAATATAATGTAGTTGTAATTTTGTGGGTTAGTCTCTGTGTCCTCTATTCTGTACCACTGGTCTACCAGCCTGTTTTGGTGCCAGTACCATGCTGTTTTTGTTACTATTGCTCTGTAGTATAGTTTAAGATCTGGTATAACGATACCACCTGTTTCACTTTTCCTGCTTAGAATTGCTTTAGCTATTCTGGGTCTCTTATTTTTCCAGATGAATTTCATAATTGATTTTTCTATTTCTGTGAGGAATGCTATTGGGATTTTCATCAGAATTGCTTTGAATCTGTATAGTGCTTTAGGTATTATGGTCATTTTAATAATATTAATTCTGTCTATCCATGAGCAAGGTAGATCTTTCCATCTTGTAAGGTCTTCTTCTATTTCTCTCTTTAGGGTTCTATAGTTTTCATTGTATAGATCTTTCACCTCTTTTGTTGATTCCCAAGTATTTTATTTTTTTGAGGATATTGTGAATGGATAATTTTCTTCATTTCCTTTTCAGAGGATTTGTCACTGATATACAGAAATATCATTGATTTATGGGTGTTGATTTTATATCCTGCCACTTTGCTGAATTCATTTACTAGTTCTAGAAGTTTCTTGGTGGAGATTTTTGGGTCTCTAGATACAGAATCATATCATCAGCAAATAGTGCTAGTTTAAGTTCTTCTTTTCCTATTGTTATTCCTTAAATTTCTTTCATCTGTCTAATTGCTCTGGTCAGTGCTTAAAAACTATGTTGAATAGAAGTGGTGAGAGAGGGCATTCCAGTCTTGTTCCAGATTTTACAGGGAATGCCTTCAGTTTTTCACCATTTAGAATGATGTTGGCCTGAAGCTTAGCATAGACAGCTTTTACAATGTTGAGGTAAGTTCCTGTTATCCCTAGTTTTTTAGTGTTTTGAACATAAGGGGGCGCTGTATGTTGTGAAATGCTTTTTCTGGGTCTATCAAGATGATCATATGGTTCTTATCTTTAAGTCTATTGATATATTGAATTACATTTATTGATTTCCATATGTTGAACCAACCTTGCATCCCTGGGATGAATCCCATTTGATCAGGGTGCACGATCTTTTTGATATGTTTTTGGATCTGATTTGACAAAATTTTATTGAGGATTTTTGCATCTATATTCATTAGAGATATTGGTCTGAAGTTTTCTTTCTTTGAAGTGTCCTTTTCTGGTTTTGGAATCAGGGTGATATTGGCCTCATAGAATCAATAGCATGGCTAAGGGTCTGTCAGTCTTATTTATTTTTTTAAAGAACCAACTTTTATTTTGTCAATTTTTTAAATTGTTTCTTTTGTTTCAATTTCATTGATTTCAGCTCTAATTTTAATTATTTCTTACCTTCTTCTGCATTTGCTGCTGATTTGTTCTTCTTTTTCTAGGATTTTCAGATGTAGTGTGAGGTCATTTATTTGTTGGCTTTTTCTTCTTTTAAGGAATGAACTCCATGTAATGAATTTTCCTCTTAGTACTGCTTTCATAGTGTCCCAGAGAATTCAATATGTTGTGTCTATGTTTTTATTTATCTCTAGGAATTTTTTAATTTCCTCCTTGATGTATTCTGTAACCCAATGTTCATTTAGTAGCATATTGTTCATTCTCCATGTGATGTAGAAATTTTCTTCCTTATTTTATTGTTGATATCCAGCTTCATTCCATTATGATCTGATAAAATGCATGGTAGTATCTCTACTCCTTTGTATTTGCTAAGAGTTGCCCTGTGGCATAATATATGGTCTATTTTTGAGAAGGATCCATGTACTGCTGAGAAAAAGGTGTATCCACTTGATGTTGGTTGATATAATCTATATATGTCAGTTAAGTCTAAGTTATTAATTGTGTTATTGAGTTCTATAGTTTCTTTATTCAACTTTTGTTTGGAATATCTGTCCAGTGGTGAGAGAGGTGTGTTAAAGTCACCCATGATTATTGGGTTGTGGTCTATTTGACTCTTTAACTTGAGAAGAGTTTGCTTGATGCACATAGCTACACCATTGTTTGAGGCATATACATTAATGATTGTTATTTCTTGTTGGTGTATGGTTCCCTTTAGCAGTATGTAGACTCCTTATTTATCCCTTTCAATTAACTTTGGCTTGAAATCTATTTTAATTGATATGAGTATGGATACCCCTGCTTGCTTCTGAGGTCCATGTGAATGGTATGATTTTTCCCAACCTTTCACCTTCAGTCTGTGTATGTCTTTTCCTATCAGATGAGTCTCCTGTAGGCAGCATATTATTGGATCTTTTTTTTTTAATCCAGCCTACTAGCCTATGTCTTTTGATTGGTGAGTTTAAGCCATTAACATTTAGGTTTACTATTGAGATATGGTTTGTATTTCCAGCCATATTTGTTTATTTTTGTTATTTAACTTGATTTGTTTTTCCTCTTTGATTAGTTTTTCCTTTACTGTACTCACACTGTTGATTTTCACTGGTATTTTTCATTTCCTTTTCATGTAATGTTTTGCCAAGGATGTTTTGAAGTGCTGTTTTTCTAGGTGCAAATTCTTTTAACTTTTGTTTATCATGGAAGGTTTTTATTTCATCTTCAAACCTGAAGCTTAATTTTGCTGGATACAAGATTCTTGGTTGAAACCCATTATCTTTCAGCATTTGAAATACCTCATTACAGGATCTTCTAGCTTTCAGAGTCTGTGTTGAAAAATCAGCCATTAACCTAATTGGTTTTCCCCTAAATGTAATCTGCTTCCTTTCTCTTGTGGCTTATAAATTTTTCTCCTTGTTCTGTATGTTGGGCATTTTCATTATTATGTGTCTTTGTGTGGATTTCTTGTGGTTTTATATATTCCTCATCCTGTAGGCTTCTAGGATTTGGATTTCCATTTTATTCTTCATGTCTGGAAATTTTTCTAAAATTATTTCATTGAACAGATTGCTCATTGTTTTGATTTGGACATTTATACCTTCCTCTATCTCAATAATTCTTAAATTTGGTCTGTTTGTCATCCCAAATTTCTTAGATGTTCTGCTCGTGGTTTCTTACCAGCCTTTCTGAGCTGTCTACACTCTTTTTGAGATGATATACTTTGTCTTCATTGTCTGACATTCTGACTTTTAAATGTTCTACTCTGCTGGTGATACTTTCATTTGAGTTTTTAATTTGGTTTATTATTTCCTTCATTTCCAGGATTTCTGTCTTCATTTCCAGGATTTCTGTTTTTTTTTTTTTTTTTTTTTTTTTTTTTGGTATAACCTCTATCTCCCTGTAGAGTTGATCTTTGCTTCTTGGATTTGTTTATGTAACTCATTGTCAAAGTGATTTTTCATTGTCTGTATTTGCTGTCTAAAGGCTTCCTTGAGACTCCAGATCATCTGACCATGTATATCTTGAAATCTTTATGTGACTTTCTTTCTGCTGTAACTTTTATCTCCTCTATTGTTGAATTGTCCTGCATTGTTTATGGTCTTTTCTTTCCTTGTTTTTTTCATGTTGCTCACGTTTCTTTCCAGCTCTGTGTGAATGTTGTGTTATTATTTTTCTCCTATAGATTTGTATTGTTCTTGTATAGTTCTGAAATCTCTCCTTTGTGATAGGAGACAATGTCTAGAGATGTTGGATTCAATTATAATTTAAAATATATTCATTAGCTTCATAAAAGGCATACAGATTCTGGTGGTATATAGAGAACTGAGGGTTGGGTGTAGAACTTTATATTTAGGGGAAAGATGTGAGGGGATGGGGGTTAATATATCTTAGCTACTTTGGAGGAGTACTCTAATGAAGGGGGTTATTAGCAGCAGAATAGACAGGAGGTATTTTAGGGTAGCTAAGTATGTGGGAGGACAATAAGAAGCATAGAAACAATCACCTATTTGCATTTAGTAAATAGAAATATGTAGTAGAAATAGTAACAGTTGGGAGGATGGGAGAGGAAGAGAAGGAGGAAGAAAAGTAAAAAGAAAAGAAGAAAACAGGAGGGGAAGAGATAGAGAAAAAGGAATGAAAAAAGAGAGAGAAAAAAGAGGAGAAAAAGATAAAAAGAAAAAAGGAAAGAAGGAAAAAGACAAAAATGCACTCTTAGAATTCTGTTTTCTTCTCTTCCAGTAGGTGGCATTGTGCATTCCAGGTTGAGTCTCTGCCCTCAGAGTGGAGGAAGCAATCCTGAGGAGGAGGCTCTCCTTCCATTGCTAGGTGCCTCTCCAATAACGGTCCCCTTGGGTTGCTCCCAGTCTCTATACCCCTCACCTCTCCTGCCCACCAGGCCCCAATTACTGGGACTCTTGTCCAGAGCCCTGGGTTCACTCTGGGCTTGCCGTGCCCTGGCCGCCCCATGCTCCTGATCAACTGAGCGCTATCTCGATTTGCGTAGTCAGCAAGTCATCACAGCTGTGGAGAGAGGGAGTTGGAAATCAGCAACCTGTTCTGTCATATTTCCTCTGATAGCCATGCCCACTGAGAGCTGGCAAGAATGGTTTTGGTTATCACAGCTGGGGGAGGGGGAGTTGGAGATCAGGCACCTTTTCAGTTTCACTCAGCTCTGATATTCACACCCACTGAGAGCTGGTGAGAAAGGTTTTGAGTTATCACAGCTGGGTAGACTCAGGGCTGGGGGTTACCCACCTGTTCAGACACCAATCACGTTGTCTGTTATATCTACTAAAAGCTGATGAGGTAGATTTTCCCAGATGGTGACTGCCCACTTCTACTCCAGGTTGTCCGGTGAGGTGGAGGGAGCTGGGCTGTTCCTTCACTATGTCCAGAATTCAGTCCTCAGTCCAGTGCCTTTCAGTGACATGGGTCGCAGTCTGGTGTGCTCCAGCTCTAAAGGATCTGTAACTCTGCATCTCTGCAATGCCAGAACTCTGCCCATCTGCAGAGTGTTCCCTGTCTTCGCTGCTGGCCGGCTTCCACGGCAAAGAATGACTCCGGTTTTCCAGCGCTCTGGGCTATGCTTGCAACAAACCACTGTTTAAAATCCTGTCACAGGCTCCATGAAGCTTAAATT
The DNA here is from genome assembly GCF_045843805.1 of Urocitellus parryii. Lineage (NCBI taxonomy): Eukaryota > Metazoa > Chordata > Mammalia > Rodentia > Sciuridae > Urocitellus > Urocitellus parryii. Next base: position 117,293,065 of record NC_135538.1, read on the forward strand.
TGTGAATGGGAGCCCCTATGAGGGAAAGTGTCAGACCACTCACTTGGAGTCATGCCAGTAATGAGTTCTCCTCTACTCCGCCATCTTTGTTCTCTTCTCCTGGATAGAACTTTCTAAAGAACAAGAGTCCCCCCAATAAAAGCCCACTTCTGAATGTGCTGGATCTCTCTAGCCAGCCTCTCATGATTTTCTCTGCTCTCCCTTTTGGGGAGTTTGAGGCCAAGAGCAGAGAAGCTGTCCTGAAGCTTGTTTTAAGGTAAAGTGTGTCTTTATTTTATTTGATGTCCCTGGAAATTTGCACAAGTGACCTTAAGTTGAGTTGCTTGCACAGGATGGGGGCAGCAGAGGTGCATGGATTTAAAATCTCCAGATGAATTGGCATTCAGCAATTAACCTAAACCCTGCCTCAAGAATTTGGCTGTGGGATTAGCTCTCTCACGTCAGCAATTCATGGGTTGGGGCATCATGTTCCAGATGACCTCACCTAAAACTACTGAGAAGAGAAGCTGAGAATATTTTGAACTCCAATGGAAAAATATTCTTTAACTTTTCATCAAGATTTTTTTTCTTTTTTCATTGTTTAATTGTGGCCTTAATTGTGTGTGTGTGTTTGTGTGTGTATATATATGTATATATTCCTATTTTTTTCTCATTTATAGTATTTTTGAAGTCAGTTATTTTTCATGGATTATTTTTTTTTTGTGAACTTGGATGTTTGATTAGTGCAGTTTTGTTTTTTATTCTTTTATTTTAATTTTTAATTTTTTAAATTTTTACTTTATACATGTTTGTCCTCCTGTTTCCCTGGATATTCTCTTTTCTTTTGTTAACTGCTAAGTTCTATTGATCTGTCTTCCACTTTTTCTTTAATTTGTCAATTCTTCTCTCCTTCTCTTTCATAATCATCACATCCTATATCACATCTGTTCTCTCCCTGTTCATTTGAAAATGTAGACCTTTTTGCAAACTTGCTGTTTTTATTATTGTCAATAACTGGTCATATCATTTCTGTTTATTGTGATAATTAACATTGTAGATGCCATAGTAGAAACTATTTGATTCAGTGCTGTGAATTGTTTGCATTGGTTGTCATTACCATTTTTCTCCCTCTAAACATTGAGGTACTGGAAACCTTCAGGGATACTATAAGTCCACAGAATAGAAACTCTACTGCCTCAGATGCATATGTTAAATGGGGAGACACACGAACAACATAAACAAGCAAGGGAACAAATCACCCAGACAAACCAAGATACTTCAGTAACCAAATCCACTGACAACACAGAGGAAGAAATGTGAGAGAAGGTGTTTAATATGTACTTACTTAAACTGATCTACAAAGTAAAGCATGGTATAAGAAATGAAATCAGACAGAAAATAAAGGAAGAACATGGCGGCGGGCACGGAGAGATCAAGTCTCTGACCTCTTCAGCTGCATGGGCATAGGGAGTCTTAAACCATTGAAATGCTGTTTGCTCAGGAGCACTAGGCAATGCTGAGCTGACGTGGATCTGGGGTGAACAATCTGTGCCTCTCATGATACACACCGAGCCTGGAAGGGCTGAATTCAGGCTCCCATTCGCCTGCGTCTTGCAGACAAATCACTGTGACTCAGCACTAAACAATCCCAATCCCGATGAGACAACTTGTCGGCTTTTCCTGATCCTGCAGAGGTTAATACCAACCGAGCCTCCATAGGCAGTGGCCACAGGATTGAGATGGGGCTTGGGAGAGCCGGTCAGGACCCACCCGTTGCATCTTCCACCCAGCAAAGGGAATGAACTGTCGCCATTCGTATGGGATATCACCATGGCAGAGAACTGATGTCACCAGAATGTGGAGGAGGAGATAACTTCATTAAAACCAGCAGTGGCAGGTGTGTAACCCCCTAGACCCCCTCCACACAGCGGGGAAACCTCAAGGGCCCCTCCCAGCTGTCCCGTGAGCAGATAGTCAGACCAAGGGAACAGCGGCGAGGGACCTGCAGTGCAGGACCCCTGGCCACCGCTCCCTCTAGCGCTGAAAACTGAGGTCTCTTGCACCAGCTACCAGGGGCGTGGCTACTGGAGGGCAAGTAAAATACGCTGAGGGTTCTCAGCCCCAAGCTCCACAACCTTAGGGTCTGAGGGACTGGCAAACGGAGAATGTGCCCAGTTGTTCAAGAAAATAGGGCTCCCAGGAGCAGCAGACCTGGCATGTAGCCAGTATTGTGGTGAGCGTCACCGATGAGCAGGGCCTGGCTGGAGGAAAAGTGGGGAAGTGTCTAGACACAAGAAAGGGCCCTAGGCACACAGGATTGGAGACCTTCCCAGTCCGGGAGGAGGAGCTGCTGCACAGTGATTGGTCCCAGCATATTGAGAGGAGAAGCTTGGCCCGGTGGGCACAGCGCCACCTACTGGAAGAGAAGTTAATTGAACTCTAAGACTGCACTTTTTAAAATTTTTAAAATTTTTTTAAAATGTTTTTTTATTTTTATTTTTATTTTTTTATTATTATTTTTTCTATTTTTTAAAATTTTTTCTTTTTTTATTTTCTATTTTTTTCTTTTGTCTTTTCATTTCTTTTCAATTTCCTTATTCCCCTTTCATTGAATTCTACCTGTTTACTCTCATTCTCTTTAGGGACTTCTTCTCTTCCCTTCTAATACCTTTCCTCCCAAGCATCACAACGCTGTTTATGTGTAATTTACTAAGTATATATAGGTCAATGTTCCGAGGCGTTATATAGTGCTACCAAGTCCCTAGCTGCCCCCAAATACTCCAGACCATTCTCCTGTTAATATCCCTCATCAGTAGAGCAACCTTCCAAGGTTGCCAAGAGATATCAACCTCAATACCATCACATCATTCGACCTAAATATAAGTCCCAAGACCAAATCGCAGACTGCTATATGCCATCAGAATCCATACACAGTTTAGGAAACGAATGAATCTGCATCAAAGTGCAACAAAACTCATCATCTCTAGTCATAGTCTCCCATTACAAAAGAGACACTCCAGAGACACATAAAACCAAATAAATTTATAAGAGTAAACAGTAACTGAGCAGTCAAACAGAAAAAGAAATAACATGAGCAGCATGAAAAAGCAAGGAAGAAAAGGAGTACAAACAATGCAGGACAGCCTAAATATACAGGAGGACCTAGAGGCATCAGAAAAATGGTCAAATAAAGAACTCAAGGAATACCTTAGACAGATGGAATGGATTCTTAAAGAGGACATGAGACAGCAAAATCAAACAATGAAAGAACACATTGAAAATGAATTACATAAACAGATAAATGAAGCAAATAAGCATCTTTATCAGGAGATAGAGATTATTAAAAAATCAATCAATAATTCTAGAAATGAAGGAAACTATAAACCAAATTAAAAACTCAAATGAGAGTATCACTAACAGAGTGGAGCAAGTAGAAACCAGAACGTCAGATAATGAAGACAAAATATATCATCTTGAAAGAGTCTAGCCAACTCAGAAAGGCTGGTAAAAAACCATGAGAAAAACATACAAGAGATATGGGATAACATAAAAAAACCAAACTTAAGAGTCATTGGGATAGAGGAAGGTATAGAGGTTCAAACCAAGGGAATGAGCAACCTGTTGAATGAAATAATTATAGAAAACTTTCCAGATATAAAAAAGGAAATGGATGTACAAATTGTAGATGCATACAGGACACCAAGCATGCAAAATACTAGTAGACAAACACCAAGACACATTGTTATGAAGATATCCAATATACAGAACAAAGAGAAAATATTAAAAGCTACAAGAGAAAGGAGGCAGATTACATTCAGGGTCAAACCAATAAGGTTAACAACGGATTTTTCATCACAGATGCTGAAAGTGAGAAGATCCTGGAACAACGTATTTCAAATACTGAAAGACAATGGATGCCAACCAAGAATTTTGTATCCAGCAAAAATAAGCTTCAGGTATGACAATGAAATTAAACTCTTTTATGATAAACAAAAGTTAAAAGAATTTGCAGCCAGAAAACCAGCATTGCAACGAATCTTGAGCAAAACACTACATGAGGAAGGAATGAAAAACAATAACCAAAACCAACAGTGGGAAGTACCTCAGTAAAGTGAGAGGGCAGGGGGAAAGCTAATCATGGAGAAACAAACCAAATTAAAATAAAAAAAGACAAATAATCAAACATGGCTGGAAGTACAAAGCATGTATCAATAGTAACTCTAAACATTAATGGCTTAAACTCACCAATAAAGTGACATAGTCTGGTAACATGGATTAAAAAAACAAATCCAACAATATGCTGCCTCCAGGAGACACATCTGATTGGAAAAGACATACACAGGCTGAAGGTGAAAGGTTGGGAAAAAATATACCACACATACGGTCCTCGTAAGCAAGCAAGGGTGGCCACCTCATATCGAATAAAATCGACTTCAAGACTAAGTTAAATCAAACTGTGAAATATGATGTATTAATAACTATGTAATGTTTGAACGACCAACAATAAAAAAAAGACTAAGTTAATCAAAAGGGATAATGAAGGACATTATATACTGTTAAAACGAACCATTCACCAACAAGACATAACAATTATCAATATTTATGCAACAAATAATGGTGCTGTGACATTCATAAAACCAACTCTCCTCAAGTTCAAGAATCAAATAGACCACAACACAATAATTATGGGTGACTTCAACACACCTCTCTCACCATTGGATAGATCCTCCAAACAAAAGTTGAATAAAGAAACTATAGAACTCAATAACACAATCAATAACCTAGACTTAACTGACATATATAGAATATATCAACCATCATCAACTGGATATACTTTTTTCTCAGCAGCACATTGATGCTTCTCAAAAATAGACCATATATCATGCCATAGGGCAACCCTCAGTAAATATAAAGGGGTGGAGATAATACCATGCATTTTATCTGATCATAATGGAATGAAACTGGAAATCAATGATAAAAGAAGGAAGGAAAAATCCTACATCACGTGGAAAATGAACAATATGTTACTGAATGATCAATGGGTTACAGAAGACATAAAGGAGAAAATAAAAAAAAAATTCTTAGCGATAAATGAAAATACAAACACAACATTTCAGAATCTATGGGACACAATGAAAGCAGTTTTAAGAGGGAAAGTCATTGCCTGGAGGTCATTCCTCAAAAAAAGAAAAAACCAACACAAATGATCTCACACTTCATCTCAAAGCCCTAGAAAAGGAAGAGAAAAACAACAGCAAATGTAGAAGAAGGCAAGAAATAATTAAAATCAGAGTGGAAATCAATGAAATTGAAACAAAAGAAACTGTTGAAAAAATTGACAAAACTAAAAGTTGGTTCTTTGAAAAAATAAATAAGATCGACAGACCCTTAGCCATACTAACGAAGAGAAAAAGAGAGAGAACTCAAATTACTAACATACAGGATAAAAAAGGCAATATCACAACAGATGCTATAGAAATACAGAAGACAATTAGAAATTATTTGGAAACTCTATATTCCAGTAAAATAGAAGACAGTGAGGACATCGATAAATTTCTTAAGTCATATGATTTGCCCAGACTGAGTCAGGAGGATAAGCACAATTTGATCAGACCAATATCAATGGATGAAATAGAAGAAGCAATCAAAAGACTACCAACCAAGAAAAGCCCAGGACTGGATGGGTATACAGCGGAGTTTTACAAAACCTTTAAAGAAGAATTAATACCAATACTTTTCAAGTTATTTCAGGAAATAGAAAAAGAGGGAGCTCTTCCAAATTCATTCTATGAGGCCAACATCACCCTGATTCCGAAACCAGACAAAGACACTTCAAAGAAAGAAAACTACAGACCAATATCTCTAATGAAAGAAGATGGAAAAATCCCCAATAAAATTCTGGTGAATTGGATTCAAAAACACATAAAAAAAATTGTGCACCATGATCAAGTAGGATTCATTCTTGGGATGCAAGGATGGTTCAATATACGGAAATCAATAAATGTTATTCACCACATCAATAGACTTAAAGGTAAGAACCATATGATCATCTCAATAGACGCAGAAAAAGCATTCGAGAAAGTACAGCATCCTTTTATGATCAAAACACTAGAAAAACTAGGGATAACAGGAACTTACCTTAACATTGTAAAAGCTATCTATGCTAAGCCTCAGGCTAGCATCATTCTGAATGGAGAAAAATTGAAGGCATTCCCTGTAAAATCTGGAACAAGACAGGGATGCCCTCTATCACCACTTCTATTCAATATGGTTCTCGAAATACTGGCCAGAGCAATTAGACAGATGAAAGAAATTAAAGGCATAAAAATAGGAAAAGAAGAACTTAAATTATCACTATTTGTGGATGATATGATTCTATACCTAAAAGACCAAAAAGGTTCTACAAAGAAACTACTGGAACTAATAAATGAATTCAGCAAAGTGGCAGAATATAAAATCAACATGCATAAAGCAAAGGCATTCCTGTATATCAGCGACAAAACTATTGAAATGGAAATGAGGAAAAATACTCCATTAACAATATCCTTAAAAAAAAATACTTGGGAATCAACTAAACAAAAGAGGAGAAAGATTTATACAATGAAAACCACAGAACCCTAAAGAGAGAAATAGAAGAAGACCTTAGAAGACAGAAAAATATACCCTGTTCATGGATAGGCAGAACTAACATCATCAAAATGGTGATATTACCAAAAGTACTCTATAGGTTTAATGCAATGCCAATCAAAATCCCAATGGCATTTCTTGTATAAATAGATAAAGCAATCATGAAATTCATATGGAAAAATAAAAGACCCAGAATAGCAAAAGAAACTCTAAGCAGGAAGTGTGAATCAGGCGGTATAGCGATACCAGATTTCAAACTATACTACAGAGCAATAGTAACAAAAAGAGCATGGTACTGGTACCAAAATAGGCGGGTGGACCAATGGTACAGAATAGAGGACACAGAGACCAATCCACAAAGTTACAACTATCTTAGATTTGATAAAAGGGCTAAAAGCATGCAATGGAGGAAGGATAGCATCTTCAACAAATGGTGCTGGGAAAACTGGAAATCCATATGCAACAAAATGAAACTGAATCCCCTTCTCTCACCATGCACAAAAGTTAACTCAAAATGGATCAAAGAGCTTGATATCAAATCAGAGACTCTGCGTCTGATAAAAAATGTTGGTTCCGATGTACATATTGTGGGGTCGGGCTCCAAGTTCCTTAATAGGACACTCATAGCACAAGAGTTAATAACAAGAATCAACAAATGGGACTTACTCAAACTAAAAAGTTTTTTTTCTCAGCAAGAGAAACAATAAGATAGGTAAATAGGGAGCCTACATCCTGGAACAAATTTTTCCTCCTCACACTTCAGGTTGAGCCCTAATATCCAGAGTATACAAAGAACTCAAAAAATTAAACAATAAGATAACAAATAACCCAATCAACAAATGGGCCAAGGACCTGAACAGACACTTCTCAGAGGAGGACATACAATCAATCAACAAGTACATGAAAAAATGCTCACCATCTCTAGCAGTCAGAGAAATGCAAATCAAAACCACCCTAAGATACCATCTTACTCCAGTAAGATTGGCAGCCATTATGAAGTCAAACAACAACAAGTGCTGGCAAGGATGTGGGGAAAAGAGTACACTTGTACATTGCTGGTGGGGCTGCAAATTGGTGTGGCCAATTTGGAAAGCAATATGGAGATTCCTGGGAAAGCTAGGAATGGAACCACCATTTGACCCAGTTATTCCCCTTCTTGGACTATTCCCTAAAGACCTTAAAAGAGCGTATTATAGGGATACTGCTACAATGATGTGCATAGTAGCACAATTCACAATAGCTAGACTGTGAAACCAACCCAGATGCCCTTCAATAGATGAATGGATTAAAAAAATGTGGCATTTATACACAATGGAGTATTACTGTGCAATAAAAAAATGACAAAATCATGGAATTTGCAGGGAAATGGATGGCACTAGAGCAGATTATGCTAAGTGAAGCTAGCCAATCCCTAAAAAACAAATGCCAAATGTCATCTTTGATATAAGGAGAGCAACTAATTACAGAATAGGGAGGACAAGCATGAGAAGAAAATCACCGAAAAACAGGGAGGAGAGCGGGGAGGGAAAGAGAGAGAGAATGGATGTTGCAAGGTAAAGGAAGGAGACCCTCATTTTTATACAAAAATTACTTATAAGAGGAAGTGAGGGGAAAGGGGGAAAAAACAAGGGAGAGAAATGAATTACAGTAGATGGGTTAGAGAGAGAATATGGGAGTGGAGGGGAGGGGAAGGGAGGGGGGATATTAGAGAATAGGAAAGGCAGCAGAATACAAAATACACTAGTATGGCAGTATGTAAAAAAAGTGGATGTGTAACCAATGTGAATCTGCAATATGTATATGGGGTAAAAATGGGAGTTCATAATCCATTTGAATCAAATGTATGAAATGTGATATGTCAAGAGCTTTGTAATGTTTTGAACAACTAATAAAAAAATTTCAAAAGAAAAAAAAAGAAAAGAAAGCAAGTAAAATATCACTTCAGTAAAGAGGCAGAGAATCTAAAACCAAGTAGAAATTCTCAAAATGAGGGAAATAATAAGTCAAAATAAATATTTAATAGAAAGCACCACCAACAGATTGGAGCACATGGAAGACAGAACTTCAGGCAATGAAGACAAAATATATGTTCTTTTTTTCATTTTTTTTACTGGTTGTACAAAACATTACAAAGCTCATGACATATTATATTTCATACATTTGATTCAAGTGGGTTATGAACTCCCATTTTTACCCTGTATACAGATTGCAGTATCACATTGGTTAAACATCCACGTTTTTACATATTGCCATACTAGTGACTGTTGTGTTCTGCTACCTTTCCTATCCTCTACTATCCCCACTCCTCTCCCCTCCCCTCCCATCTTCTGTCTCTAACCCATCTACTGGAATTCATTTCTCTCCCTTGTTTTGTTTTTTTTTCCCTTTCCTCTCACATCCTCTTATATGTAATTTTGTATAACAATGAGGGTCTCCTTCCATTTCCATGCAATTTCCCTTCTCTCTCCTTTTCCCTCCCACCTCTCGTCCCTGTTTAATGTTAATCTTTTTCTCATGCTCCTCCTCTCTGGTCTGTTCTTAGTTGCTCTCCTTATATCAAAGAAGACATTTGGCATTTGTTTTTTAGGGATTGGCTAGTGAAATTAAGCTTCAGGATTGAAGATGAAATAAAAATCTTCCATGATAAACAAAAGTTAAAAGAATTTGCAGCTAGAAAACCAGCTCTTCACAACATCCTTGGCAAAACATTACAGGAAGAGGAAATGAAAATTAACAATGAATAGCATCAGTGGGAGGTAGTACAGTAAAGGAAAAACTAATCATAGAGGAAAAACAAATCATGTTAAGTAACATACATAATCAAATATGGCTGGAAATACAAACCATATCTCAATAGTAACCCTAAATGTTAATGGCTTAAATGCACCAATCGAAAGACACAGGCTAGAAGAATGGATTAAAAAAAGATTCAACAATATGCTGCCTACAGGAGACTCATCTGATAGGAAAAGACATACACAGACTGAAGGTGAAAGGTTGGGAAAAATCACACCACTCATATGGATCCCAGAAGCAAGCAGGGGTGTCCATACTTGTATCAAATAAAATAGATTTCAAGTGAAAGTTAATCAAAAGTGATAAACAAGGACACTACGTACTGCTCAAGGGAACCATATACCAATAAGACTTGACGATCATTAATATATATGTCCCAAACAATGGTGCAGCTACGTTCATCAAACAAACTCTTCTCAAGTTCAAGAGTCAAATAGACCACAACACAATAATCATGGGAGATTTTAACACACCTCTCTCACCACTGGACCATCTTCCAAACAAAAGTTGAATAAAGAAACCATAGAGCTCAATAATACAATTAACAATTTAGACTTAATTGATATATACAGAATATACCACCCAACATCAAGCAGATACACTTTCTTCTCAGCAGCACATGGATCCTTCTCAAAAATAGACCATATATTATGTCACAGGCCAAATCTTAGCAATTACAAAGGAGTAGAGATACTACCATGCATTTTATCTGATCATAATGGAATGATATTGGAAATCAATAATAAAATGAGAAATAAAAAATCCTACATCACATGGAGATTAAACAATATGCTACTGAATGAACAAAGGGTTATAGAAGACATCAAAGAGGAAATTAAAAAATTCTTTGAGGTAAATGAAAACTCAGACACAACATATCGAAATCTCTGGGACACTATGAAAGCAGTACTAAGAGGAAAATTCATTTCATAGAGTTCATTTTTTAAAAGAAGGAAAAGCCAACAAATAAATGACCTCACACTACACCTCAAAGCCTTAGAAAAAGAAGAACAAGTCAGCAGCAAATACAGTATAAGGCAAGAAATAATTAAAATCAGAGCTGAAATCAATGAAATTGAAACAAAAGAAACAATCGAAAAATTTGACAAAACTAAAAGTTGGTTCTTTGAAAAAATAAATAAGATTGATAGACCAATAGCCACGCTAACAAAGAGAAGAAGAGAGAGAACCCAAATTACTAGCTTACGGGATGAAAAAGGCAACATCAGAACAGACAATTCAGAAATACAGAAGATAATTAGAAATGAATTACAGTAGATGGGGTAGAGAGAGAAGATGGGAGGGGAGGGGAGGGGGGATAGTAGAGGATAGAGGAAAGGTAGCAGAATACAACAGTCACTAATATGGCAGTATGTAAAAATGTGGATGTGTAACCGAGGTGATTCTGCAATCTGTATTTGAGGTAAAAATGAGAGTTCATAACCCACTTGATTCTAATGTATGAAATATGGTATGCCAAGAGCTTTGTAATGTTGTGAACAACCAATAATAAAAAAACAAGAAAAAAATTATTTTGAAACCTTATACTCTAATAAAATAGAAAATAGTGAAGGCATCGATAAATTCCTTAAGACATATGAGCTACACAGATTGAGTCAGGATGATATAAACAACCTAAACAGACCAATATCAAGTGAGGAAATAGAAGAAGTCATCAAAAGACTACCAACCAAGATAAGCCCAGGACTGGACGAATATACAGTAGAGTTTTACAAGAACTTTAAAGAAGAACTAATACCAATACTCTACAATCTATTTCAGGAGATAGAAAAAGAGGGAGAACTTCCAAATTCATTCTATGAGGCCAATATCACCCTGATTCCCAAACCAGATAAAGACACCTCAAAGAAAGAAAACTACAGACCAATATCCCTAATGAATTTAGATGCAAAAATCCTCAATAAAATTCTGGCAAATCGGATACAAAAACATATCAAAACATCGTGCACCGTGATCAAGTAGGATTCATCCCTGGGATGCAAGGCTGGTTCAATATACAGAAATCAATAAATGTTATTCACCACATCAATAGACTTAAAGATAAGAACCATATGATCATCTCGATAGATGCAGAAAAAGCATTAGACAAAGTACAGCATCCCTTTATGTTCAAAACACTAGAAAAACTAGGGATAACAGGAACTTACCTCAACATTGTAAAAGCTATCTATGCTAAGCCTCAGGCTAGCATCATTCTAAATGGGGAAAATTGAAGGCATTCCTGTAAAATCTGGAACAAGACAGGGATGCCCTCTCTCACCACTTCTATTAAATATAGTTCTCAAAATATTGGCCAGAGCAATTAGACAGACAAAAGAAATTAAAGGCATTAAAATAGGAAAAGAAGAACTTAAATTATCACTATTTTCAGATGATATGATTCTATCCCTAGAAGACCCAAAAGGGTCTACAAAAAAACTACTAGAGCTAATAAATGAATTCAGCAAAGTGGCAGGGTATAAAATCAACAGGCATAAATCAAAGGCATTCCTGTATACGTCAGCAACAAGTCTTCTGAAATGGAAATGAGGAAAACCACCCCATTTACAATATCCTCAAAAAAATAAAATACTTGGAAATCAACCTAACAAAAGAGGTGAAAGATTTATACAATGAAAACCACAGAACCCTAAAGAGAGAAATAGAAGAAGATCTTAGAAGATGGAAAAATATACCCTGTTCATGGATAGGTAGAACTAACATCATCAAAATGGCGATATTACCAAAAGTTCTCTCTAGGTTCATTGCAATGCCAATCAAAATCCCAATGGCATTTCTTGTAGAAATAGATAAAGCAATCATGAAATTCATATGGAAAAATAAAAGACCCAGAAAAGAAAAAGCAATTCTAAGCAGGAAGTGTGAATCAGGAGGTATAGTGATAACAGATTTCAAACTGTAGTTCAGAGCAATAGTAACAAAAAGAGCATGGTACTGGTACCAAAACAGGCGGGTGGACCAATGGTACAGAATAGAGGACACAGAAACCAATCCACAAAACTACAACTATCTTATATTTGATAAAGGGGCTAAAAGCATGCAATGGAGGAAGGATAGCATCTTCAACAAATGGTGCTGGGAAAACTGGAAATCCACATGCAACAAAATGAAACTGAATCCCTTTTCTCTCACCATGCACAAAAGTTAACTCAAAATGGATCAAAGAGCTTGATATCAAATCAGAGACTCTGTGTCTGGTACAAGAAAAAGTTGGCTTTGATCTACATATTGTGGGGTCAGGCTCCAAATTCCTTAATAGGACAACCATAGCACAAGAGTTAACAACAAGAATCAACAAATGGGACTTACTCAAACTAAAAAGTTTTTTTCTCAGCAAGAGAATCAATAAGAGAGGTAAATAGGGAGCCTACATCTTGGGAACAAATCTTTACTCCTCACACTTCAGATGGAGCCCTAATATCAAGAGTATACAAAGAACTCAAAAAATTAAACAAAATATATGTTCTTTAAAATAGAGTTGACCATGGAGAGAAGGTTCTATGAAACCATGAACATAACTTCCAAGAATGAGACAACATGAAAAGATTTAAGATTTGTTAGTATAGATGAAGGCACAGAGATACAAACCAAAGGAATGCCCACTCTTTTAAATGAAATAATATCAGAAAATTTCCCAAACCTAAAGAATGAAATAGAAAAGCAAATATAAGAAGCTTACAGGACCCCAAATGTGCAAAATCACAACACACCCACACCAATCCACACTGTAATGAAAATGGCTTATATACAGAATAAGGACAGAATTTTAAAGACTATGAGAGAAAATATCAGATTACATAAAGGGGAAACCAATTTGGATTTCAACTGATTTCTCAACCCAGACCCTCAAAACTAGGAGGTTCTTTAACAACATATTTCCATCTCTGAGAGAAAATGAATGCCAAATAAGAATCCTTTATCCAGCAAAATTAAACTTCAGATTTGAAGATGAAATTAAAACCTTCCACAATAAACAAAAAATTCACAACTAGAAAGCCTGCACTACAGAACATATTCAGCAAAATATTCCATAAAGAGGAAATGAGCAAAACAAAACAACAACAACAACAAAACAATGAAAAAAAGCAAAGGGAAAAATTACCCTAAACGAAGGGTCAATCAAAGGAAAAACTAAGTCAATATTGCAACAAACTGTTGTTTAAAACCCTGTCACAGACTAGAAGTAAACCAAAATTACCAGGAATAGGAATAATATCTCAAAAATAACCTTGAATGTTAATAGCCTAAACTCATCAATCAAAAGATAAAGACTGGCAGATTGGATAAAAAGAAAAAAGAAAAGACACAACAATATGCTTTCTCCAAGAGACTCACCTCAGGCAAAGATACCCACAGACTGAATATGAAAGGATGAGATTGTCTAAAGAACAGGGGCTTCTATCCTCATATCAGATAAAGTGAAATTCAAGCCAAAGTTAATCAGAAGGGACAATGAAGGCCATTTCATATTGCTTAAAGAAATTATACATCAATAAAACATAACAATTGTAAATATTTGTGCCCCAAACAATGGAGCATCTACAGACATTAAACAAACCCTTCTCAATTTCAAGAACCAAATAGACCACAACACAATAATACTGGGGAAATTTAACATGCCTCTGTCACCACTCCAAACAAAATCCTCCAAACAAAAACTAAATTAAGAAGATATAGAAGTAAGAAATAAAATTGATAATTTATACTTAACAGACATATAGAGACTATTTCATCTATCAATGATTGAATACACTTTCTTCTCAGCAGCACACAGATCCTTCTCTAATATAGACTATGTTATATAAGCTATCACATATGTTTGCACACAATTGTAGTATTACTTTAGTATAGTTTTAGTATCTGTAGGGTTATTTTGATAGCTCCCTTTCCATTGATATTAATTTTTGTGTACTTTCTTTTTTCTTGATTAGAATTGTTGAATTATCATCAAATTTTAGCTGCATTATTTTTTCTTATTTCTTATATTTCTGCTACTCTTATTTTTTCCTTCCTACTACATAATTTGAAAATAATTTGATGATTAACCTAACTTCTTTCTGATACAAGAAAACCACCAAAGTCATCCTTGTGACCACAAATCATTCATATTCCTTCCACGTGTACAGTAAACTGCTTTCCACTCAAGACTTCCAAAAGTCTCATTTCCTCTTCTAACCAGTGTCAACTCCAGAGTCTCATCATCTGAATCAGGTCCAGGTACAGATGAGGCTCCTTGAATGAACTGAGGTCAGTGCAGCTCTCCACATGCAGTTCATGAAAGCTCACCCTCTGGACCAAAGAGAAGAGTTGTCTGCATCCTGACATCTCGACTGTGACCCGCACAGATGAGACAAACTGGGTGCAATATAAAGCTAAGAAGAAGATGGTGGAAAATCACACAATACAGAAAGTAGTACCCAAAACATGGGGGAAAGAACGGCTCTCCTTCAACCTTATGGGTCGAGCTTCTATGCTGGAAAGAGAGAGCAAGCAAGCCTGCATTTCCTTTATTTATACAAAGGGGGCTTCAAAGGATATCCATGGAATATTCTTTTTCCAAATAAGGTAGAGGGTGGGCTCTTCAAAATCAGTGGGTAACGCCCAACTCCAGAGCTACTAAGCAGCCTCTATAGCTGAGTGAAGACTGAGGTTATGTGCTGGGCGTAAAAATCCACAAAATGATTGCAAGGCCAGACCCAAATTTCCTTAGCTTCATATCTGAGTAGAGGCTATGCCAATAGCTCAGGGGTGGCCTCCCACACTGACAAACCTAGTATAGATCCTCATCTCAGGATGGCCTGGCTCCTTTTGATATGAGGAGAAGGCTCCAGAGACTCAGAAACAGGCAAAACCTGCAAAATTTCTTTGGGCCACAATGACTCCTAAGAAGGTAAAACCTGTGAATTTTCTGTCTTTCTTTCTAATGCACCCTTCCACTTTTAAAAGCTGTCCTGTCCCAGGGCTTTTCTGACATGGAAATGTTGAAACACTTATATTTCAACCATCTTCCTTCCAAGCTGGTTTGGAATAAAACCTGCCTGTTTTCCTATTGCTAAGGTTTAGATATGAGGTGTCCCCCAAAAGGTCCTGTGTGAGGCAATAAAAGAACATTCATAGGTGAAATGATACTATTATGAGAGTTGTAACCTAATAAGTGGATTGATCCACTGAGAGGAATTAACTGGATGGTAACTGTAGGCAAGTAGGATGTAGGTAGAGGAGGAAGGTCACGGAGGGTGTCTGCATTTGGGGAGTATATTTTATCCCTAGTGAGGGCAGTTTATCTATCATCTATCTATCTATCTATCTATCTATCTATCTATCTATCTATCTATCTATCTATCTATCATCTATCTATCTATGCTTTCTGATTACCATGACCTGAGCTGATTTTCCCCTCCACACCCTTCTGCCCTGAGGTTCTGTCTCTCCTCAGGCCCAGAGCAATGGAGTTGGCTGTCCAGGCTCTGAGATCTCTGAAACCCAAAAACACAAATAAACTTTTCCTCCTTTATGTTGTTCTTGTCACTTCTTTTGGTCACGATGACTCAAAGCTGACTAAAACACCTTCCAATTTTGAATCAGACTCTTTGAGGGGCATTCCCTCCCTGAATTGGAATATATTCTTCTGCTGAAGGAGGAAGCTAAAGGCCAGATACCCAACCCAGGGAGTCTCCACAGAAGATGGGAGCAGAGATGCCCACTCAGGCCTGTCAAACTGCAGGATCCCTAAGTCTCTATAGGTATATTTCCTGCCCGTGTCATTTCCTTGCCTCTTCTTTAAAAATTAGGCTTATTTTCAGGGATTTTGGAGATGAAACTTTTGAAACAAGTTTTTTTTTTCCCATCCTCCTTCAAAACTGGTTTGAATAAACCCATTTTTCAACCAATTTGTTTTCAAATGTTCTGGAGCAGAGAGCATTATGGCCTGGCTTCCTTTCTCCCAGGCAGTATTGAACAACAACTTGAATCCTAATCTCTTCTTCCCAAAGTGGGATATTGTGCTGCTTGGTAACAATCTAACCTTTTTTGTGTGGGTTACTGATCTGGAAATATATATATATATATATATATATATATATATATATATATATATAGAGAGAGAGAGAGAGAGAGAGAGAGAGAGAGAGAGAGAGAGAAGTAGGAGAAGCAGAAGGAGAAGGAGGAGGAGAGAAAGGAAAATCTCTTTTACTCATTATGGAGCACCAGTTTTATTGATTTTGGGGTGCACCTTCTCTTCCCTTCCTTTTATTTCTTTCCTTCCCTCCTCTCCATTCTTTTGACCATATTTAGCCTCAATTATCACTTAAATACTCTATCTACAAACACAGTTACACTGGGATTAGAACTTCAAGAAATAAATTTTCGTGGGCTCAGGCAGAGGGTTGTACAAACACTGGGGGCTCCCCCAGGCCCTTGTTGTATGCAGAATACATTCATCTATTCAATACCTCCCAAATCTTGTCTCAAACCTGCATCATTTTTAATGTTTTATGTCCATATTCTCCTCTAAATGTTATTGAAATTAGATATGGTCAGACAGACACATGGTACAATTCCTCTTGAAGTAAACATCTCTCCAGCTGTGATCCTGTGAAACCAGACACCACCAGGGCTCAGCTGGGCACCCTGACTCCCAGGCTCCAGGCAGCAACAGCCTGGCCTGTGGAAACCCCAGTGGGTCTCCCTCCGCCCCCGCTTTAAAAAAAAAAATTGTACCTGAGGATGGATAGCATACCTTTATTTTATTTTATCTACCTTTATTTTATTCGTTTATTTTTATGTGGTGCCAGGAATTAAACCCCGTGCCTCATACATGCTAGCCAAGCGCTCTACCACTGAGCTACAACCCCAGCCCCAGGTGTCCCCTCTGAATCCTAGTTGGGGGCAGTCTTGTCCCCAGGCCTGTGCACTCTGATGGAGTTGTAGCTTGTGGTGGGGGTGGCAGCCCTGATTTTCTACTGTATTGGAAATTCTCTTAACTAATTCCCTTAAAATTTTTCACTATATTTTATTAGTGGTTAATCTAGAATTTACTAAGAAATTACTTCAGATTTATATTAATTTTGCAAGATATGGAAATGACAGCAGAATGCATTTCAATTCATAGTACACATATAGAGCACAATTTCTCATTTCTGTGGTTGTACACCATTTGTGTCTTCATACATGTACTTAATGATGTTCATCTCATTCCATCATCTTTCCTACACCCATGTCCCTCCTTTCCCTCCCTCAATTTTATCCTCTTCAAAGTTTCTCCACTCCTCCCATGCTCGCCCCAACCCCTGTTATGGATCAGCATCCACATGTTAGAGACAACATTTGGTCTTTAATTTTTTGGGATTAGCTTATTTCACTTAGCATGATATTCTCCAACTCCATCCATTTACCTGCAAATGTCATGATTTTATTCTTTTTTAATGCTGAGAAATATTTCATGTGTATGTATGCCACATTTTCTTTGTCCATTCATTTACTGAAGGGCATCTAGGTTGGTTCCACAGTTTAGCTATTATGAATTACACTGCTACAAACATTGATGTGGCTGTCTAGCTGCAGGATCACTAAATTTCTATATGTATCCCTGTAGTATGCTGTTTTTAGGTCCTTTGGGTATAGTCCGAGAAGAGGAATAGCTGGATCAAATGGTGGTTCCATACCTATTTTTCCAAGGAGTCTCCATACTGCTTTTCAGATTGGTTGCACCAATTTACAGTCCCACCAGAAATGTATGGAGTATGCCTTTTCCCCCACATCCTTGCCAACACTAATTGTTGTTTGTATTCTTAATAGCTGCCATTCTGACTGGAGTGTGATGAAATCTTAGGGTAGTTTTGATTTGCATTTCTCTAATTGCTAGAGATGATGAACATTTTTTTTTCATATATTTGTCCAGTTCCTTGGACCATTTACTAATTGGGTTATTTGTTTTTTTTTTTTTTTTGGTGTTAAGATTTTTTAGTTCTTTGAATATCCTGGAGATTAGTGCTCTATCTGATGTACATGTGGTAAAAATTTGCTTCCACTCTGTAGGCTCTCTCTTCACTTTACTGAGTGTTTCTTTTGGTGAGAAGAAGCTTGTAGTTTGAATCTACCCCATTTATTGGTTCTTGATTTTATTTCTTGTGCTATAGGAGTCTTGTTAAGGAAGTCGGGATCTAATCTGACATGATGGAGATTTGGGCCTACTTTTTCTTCTAATAGGTACAGTGTTCTGGACTAATTCCAAGGTCCTTGATCCACTTTGATCTAAGTTTTGTGCATGGTGAAAGATAGGGGCTTAATTTCATTTTGCTGCATGTGGATTTTCAGTTTTTCTAGCACCATTTGTTGAAAAGGTTATCTTTTCTCCAATATATGTTTTTGGCACCTTTGTGTAGTATGAGATAACTGTATTTATGTGGTTTATCTCTGTGTCCTCTATTTTGTACCACTGGTCTACAAGTCTATTTTGGTGCCATTACCATGCTGTTTTTGTTACTATTGCTCTGTAGTGTAGTTTAAGGTCTGGTATAGCGATGCCACCAGTTTTGCTCTTCTTGCTAAGAATTACTTTAGCTATTCTGGGTCTCTTATTTTTCCAGATAAATTTCATGATGGCCTTTTCTATTTCTATAGGGAATGTCATTGGAATTTTGATTGGAATTGCATTAAATCTGTATAGTACTTTTGATAGTATAGCCATTTTGACAACATTAATTCTGCATATCCAAGAACAAGGGAGAACTTTTCATTTTCTTTTATTTTTTTTTTAGTTGTTGATAGATCTTTATTTTATTTATGTATATGCAGTGCTGAGAATCCAACCCAGTGCCTCACACATGCCAGGCAAGTGTAGCACTGCTGAGCCCCAGCCCCAGCCCCAGCTAGATCTTTTCCTCTCAGGTCTTCTTTAATTTCTTTCTTTAGTGTTCTATAGTTTTTGTTGTAGAGATCTTTCACCTCTTTCATTCAGCTGATTCTCAAGAATTTTATTTTTGTGGCTATTGTAAATGAGGTAGCTTTCCTTTCAGAAGATTTTTCACTGATGTACAGAAATGCCTTTGATTTGTTGGTGTTGATTTTATATCTAAAATCTAGCTGAATTTATTTACTAGTTCTAGAAGTATGCTGGTGGAATTTTTGGGTCTTCTATGTACAGAATCATATCATCAACCAATAGTACTAATTTGAGTTCTTCTTTTCCTATCCATGTCCCTTAATTTCTCTCTTCTGTCTAATTGCTCTGGCCAGTGTTTCAAGAACTATGTAAAACAGAAGTGATGAAAGTGGACATCTCTATCTTGTTCCAGTTTTGGAGGGAATGCTTTCAATTTTTCTCCATTTAGAATGTGTTGGCCTGGGCCTAGTATAGATAGCTTTTACAAATTTGAGATATGTTCCTCTTATCCCTAGTTTTTCTAGTGTGTTGAATATGAAGGGGTGCTGTATTTTTGTTGAATGCTTTTTCTGCATCTATTGAGATGATCATATATTTCTTATCTTTAAGTCTATTGATGTGGTGAGTTATATTTTTTGATTTCCGTATGTTGAACCAACCTTAAATCCTTGGGATGAACCCCAGTTGATTGTGGTGCACTATCTTCTTAATATGTTTTTGAGTTTGATTTGCCAAAATTTTTTTTGAGAATTTTTGCATTATGTTCATTGGTCTGAAGTGTTATTTTTTTGATATGTCTTTGCCTGGTTTTGGAATTAAAGTGATATTGGCCTCATAGAATGAGTTTGAAAGTGCTTTCTCGTTTTCTATTTAATGAAATAATTTAAAGAGTATTGGTATTAGTTCTTTTTTAAAGGTCTTTAGAACTTAGCTGTGTATTCATCTGGTCCTGGGCTTTTCTTGGTTGGTAGGCTTCTGATGGCATCTTCTATTTCATTGCTTGAAATTGATCTGTTTAAATTATGTTATCATCCTGATTCAATTTGGGAAAATCATATGACTCTAGAAATTTGTCCATGCTTTTGATATTTTTCACTTTATTGGAGTACAAGTTTTCAAAATACTTTCTAATTATCTTCTGTATTTCTGTAGTGTCTGCTGTGATATTTTCTTTTTAATCATGTATATTAGTAATTTGAGTTTTTTCTCTCCTTCTCTTTGTTATCATGGCTAAAAGTTTTTTAATTTTATTTATTTTTATTTAACTTTTTGCTTTGTCAATTTTTAAAAATTGTTTCTTTTGTTTCAAGTTCATTGATTTCAGTTCTGACTTTAATTATTTTCTATCTTCTCCTGCTTTTAGTTTGAAATGTTCTTCATTTTCTAGGGCTTTGAGATGTAATGTTAGCTCATTTATTTGTTGACTTTTTCTTCTTTTAAGGAATGAACTCCATGCAATAAACTTTCCTCTTAGTACTGCCTTCATAGTGTCCCAGATAATTTGATACATTGTATCAGTGTTCTCATTTAGTTCTAAGAAATTTTTAATCTCCTCTTTGATGTCTTTTTCAACCACTGTTCATTCAGTAGGATATTATTTATTCTCCAGGTGTTAGAGTAGCTTTTATTTTTTATTTTATCATTGATTTCTAACTTTCTTCCATTATTATCTGATAGAAGGCAGGGTAGTATCTTTACTTATTTGTATTTGATTAGAGTTGCTTTGGGGAATAATATGTAGTCTATTTTAGAGAAGAATACATGTGCTGCTGAGAAGAAAGTGTATTTGCTTGTTGAAGGATGAAATATATATATACATATATATTTTTTTCTATATATATTGAGTTCTATAGTTTCTTTGTTCAGCTTTCATTTGGTAGATCTGTCCAGGGGTGAAAGAGGTGTGTTAAAGTCACTCCGAGTTATTGTTTTGTGTTCTATTTGATCTTGAACTTGAGAAGAGTTTGTTTGATGAATGCAGCTACTCCATTGTTTGGAGCATAGATATTTATAATTGTTATGTGTTGTTGGTATATGGTTCCTTTGAACAGTATGAAGTGTCCTTCATTATCCCTTTTGATTGAATTTAGCTTGAAGTCTACATTATTTGATATGAGGATGAAAACCCCTGCTTGCTTCCACAGTCCATGTAAGTAATATGATTTTTTCCAACCTTTCACCTTCAGTCTGTGGATGTATTTTCCTATGAGTCTCTTGGAGGCAGTATATTGTTGGATCTTTTTGTAAAATCCAATGTGCCAGCATATGTCTTTTTATTGGTGAATTTAGGCTATTAACATTCAGTGTTATTATTGAGACATTATTTGTATTCCCAGCCATTTTTGTTTATTTTTGGTATTTAATATGACTTGGTTTCTCCTCTGGTTAGTTTTTTACTTTAGTGTAATACCTCCCTCTGCTGATTTTCATTGTTTTTTTTTCATTTCCTCTTCATGGAATATTTTGCTGAGGATGTTCTGTAGTACAGGATTTTTAGTTGTAAATTCTTTTAACTTTTGTTTATCATGGAAGGTTTTTATTTCATCATCAAATCTAAAGTTTAATTTTGCTGGATATGATTCTTGGTTGGCATCCATTTTCTTTCAGAGCTTTGAGGGTTTGGTTGAAAAATCTGCTAGGATACTAATTAGTCTCCCGCTGCATGTGATCTGATTCCTCTCCCTTGGAGCCTTTAAGATTCTATCCTTGGGGCTGGAGTTGTGGCTCAGTGGTAGACGCTTGCCTAGCATGTGTGAGGCACTGGGTTCGATCCTCAGCACCACATATAAATAAATAAAATAAAGATCCCGTCAACAACTAATAAAAATATTTTTAAAAAGATTCTATCCTTATTCTGTATGGTAGACATTTTCATTATAATGTGCCTTGGTGTAAATCTGATGTAATTTTGTACATTTGGTGTCCTGTAAGCCTCTTGTATTTGGTTTTCCAATTCATTCTTCATGTTTGAGAAATTTTCTGATATTATCTCATTGAAGTGATTGTGCATTCCTTTGGTTTGAAACTCTGTGCCTTCCTCTATCCCTATAATTCTTATTTGGGTCTTTTGATGCTATCCCATAATTCTTGGATGTTCTGATCATGGTTTCTTACCATCTTCATTGTGTGGTCAACTTTATTTTCCAGATTGTATACTTTGTCTTTATTATCTGACATTCTGTCTTCCAAGTGATTTAGTCTGGTAGTGATGCTTTCTATAGAGGTTTTTATTTGGTTTGTTGTTTCCTTTATTTCAAGGATTTCAAGGATTTTTTTTTCAGAATCTCTATCTCTTTCTTGAAATAATCTTTTGCTACCTGTATTTGCTCCCTTATCTCTTTCTTGGTGTTATCAGTGATTGCCTGTTTTTGCTTTCTTATTTCTTTGTTGGAGTGATCAATTTTTGCCTGTATTTGCTCATTTAGGTCATTCTTTAATTCACAAATATTTTAATTATAAACATTCTGAACTCCTTTTCTGATATTTCATCAACTGTGCTGTCCGTAGGTTCTGTTTTTATAGTATTCTGGTTTGTTTGAGGCAGTGTTCTCCCTTGTTTTTTCATGTTGTCTACGTGTCTTCCTTTCTTGCAGTGTGGATCTGAGGTATTAGAGTTTCTACCCTATAATCTTGTAGTATCTGTGCAGATTATCTGTACTTCACCTTGGTGTTGGGCTTCCAGACCCTGCCAGTGTCCCTCAATGGATGCTACTGCAACTGTAGGTGGTGGTGGCGATAGTGGAGGTAACTCAAGATAGTAGTGGAGGTGCCCCAAGATGGATGCAATGTCTTTCAGAGATGAGGCTAAAGGGGTGATCCTTACAATGGCTTTGGAATGCCTGCTCCAAGACGCAGCTGCTTCTAGATCCTTTCTGTAGTTGCCATGTACAGGCTACTACATGGGGAGGCTATGGATGGCTTCAATATCCCAAGGTGGAAGTGAGTTAGGCCTGGGCTCCCAGATGTGTGTGTGGGGTAGACCTGGGCCTATCCTGCGTCCAAGGCTCCAGGAGGTCTGGGAAGGTGGTCCTGGGCCTGGGCCTTAGCTCTTAGTATCTGCCAGTGGCTGGACGGACCTGGGTCTACCATGGGTGAAGCTCAGAGGAGGTGGATCTGGGCTGGGTCTCGAGGATGTAAATTTTTTGTTTCCTAGATTTAACAGAAAGCCAGAATGTCTCCTATTATACTTCCTATTCAAAGTACCTCTGAGGATCATTCCCACTGTGCTTGTTACGATTGCAGGCTCAGTGTTCCCAAAGCCCATGTGCTAGAGGCTTGGTCCCTGGGTGGTGCTACAGGAAAATGGTGAAATCCTTGAGAGGAGGGGCCTAGTGGGGGGTGCTTAGAATACGGGGGTTGTGCCTTTGAAGGACATTGTTGGACCCTTGTCCCCTTCTTGTTCTCCTTCACTGGTGAGGAGTGAGTGGTTTTGCTCTGCCCAGTGCTCCCAACAGGATGTGCTGCCTCACTATAGAAGTAAAGTGGCAGGGCCAATCATGGACTTCATTTTCCAAAACTGTGAGTCCTAATAAACCTTTCTTCTTTATAAGTGAATTACCTCAGGTATTTTGTTATTCTAATGGAAATCTAACACAGTATTATACCTTGAGTCTTAAAAAAAAATCAAAGCTAAGATTTTTTCCAGTTTGGGCAAATGCCTTGGGATGCGAGCAACTTTTTTCCCCCATGAATTTCTGCCCACATTTATATTTTGAGTTAAAGAATTGTTATCTTCTTCCCTTTTGGATGCTTCTTCTGTTTTATGTCTTCTTTCTAGCTGATTTTAAGGGAAGAGGCAACCATAATATCATGTTACTAAAAATTTAATCACCAGGAACTGCTGATTCCTTCCTGCTGTTAATCTGACACCAGGGCAGAGGCTGGAACACTATTCTTTCTACAGCAATGCTACTCAAATGTGCACTAAGTGTGCTAGCACTGGATTGTGAAATGTTTGTTACCAACCCACAACAAGACACATACAGAAAGCGAGAGTGAGCAAGGACACTTCTATCCACACCTTGTCCCAGACTGACACCAGTCAAGCAAAAAATGCATACTTACATCAAGCCCTTGGGTCTGCTGAGAACACTTTGGTCATCAGCTGTTGGTATAGCAGTTTGAACACCTCAGCTCAACATCTCCACTGAGTGCCTGCAAAGTCCTGTCTTTACTTATGCTCCTGACAATCTTCCCTTTGTTGATATAACTTTTACCTTTCTAATTACAGTGTCACAAATTTTTGGTGTTCTCTTACTTCCTTTTTCTCATACTCATTTAAGTTCATACTCAGTTAAATTCCATCTTCAAAATGTGTGCAGCATCCAAACACTTCCACTATTTCCCCTGCTCGTACACCAGTGGAAATGACCAACATCTCCAGTATAGGAGTGTCTAGTTCCCCAGTGTTTCCCTGCTGCTTTGTTAGTCCTCCCGTCTTGATTCTGTTCTTGGCTCAGAAGTTAGCATGATGCTTTGAAAAGATGCACCATGTCTGCCTTGTCAAAAATGCCTCACTCAATGCAAGATTCTTTCTGTCTACCTCCAGATCTTGTGACTGGCCATGTCTCTGAGCTCCTCTCAGGACTATGCTTTGGACATCTGAGATCCTCACTCTCCTCAGAACATATACACAGGATCCTGTCCTGGTGCATTGGCACTACAACTTCCTGTTGCCTAGAAAGTTCTTCCTCCAAACATCTTCATGACAAATTCCTTTTCATCTTCCAAATCTATCACCTTGCTAATAAGTGCCATGCTGAGCACCCTAGTAAAACAACCATCTTCCCTGTCCACACACACCCACTCTCACACCTGCCCTGCAACACTTACCACCTAACATGAACACTGTCATCACTTACTCTGCTTACAGTGTGTCTTCTTCTGCTTTCCTATAGAACACAGGCCTGTTTTCATTTCCCTGATGTATCCCTAGGTGAAAACTGTGTATCATCTACTCAGTACTCAACACATGAGAGCTGAATGAATGATCACTGTCAACTCCTCCTTCTTTATTAAAGGAATTTCAGATCAAATGCTGCTGTGGCATCTGCAGTCAAGGGTTTCCTCACACTGAGATCAGGGCCATTTGGGCTTTTCTCACAAATGCTGCCTTCCATCCCTCCACACCAGCCCTCCTGCTCTCCACAGCTGCTAAGGACATTTTGATCTTCATGATCCTTAACTAATGGGTCATATTTTCCAAATAAACAGAAACTTCTGTTAGACTCTGTTTTATGAATCCAGGAGTCTGTAATGGAGCAAGTTCTGGGATGAGTATAAAGGACAGTGAAACTGCTCAGTTAGAGAAGATGGAAGCCTAGAGGAATTTATCTAAGATGAGAAATCATGAGATCCTTCCTCTCTGCTGTTCCCATAATCTGGTTCCTTTAAAAATACTGGAGGAATGATAGGAAAAACAATCCAGGAAACTGCCCTGGGTCTTGTGGGTCAATGACAGAAAAAATGAACTTCTGCTGTCACAGCTGAGAGACACCCAGAGTAGAACAAGACCAGAACCCAACCTTACTAACAAGAACAGGGATAATTCTTTGAGAAACAAAAATAGATGGGAGCAGGTCAGACTCAGGTCTCATCCTATGTTAACCCAGTGGCCTGATGCCCCCTGGCCAAGGTCCTGGAGCAGGACCAGCCCTGGTGATGCTACCTGTCATCAGAGGTCCTGTTGGGATGAGGTTCAACTGAATGGACAAGGACTAAGGAGTAGTAAAACTGACCCAGCTGAGAGTGACCACAGAGGCCCAGGATGGACTGAGCACAGACTAGGTGCCAGCTTGTCCACTTGCTGGAGCTCTTTTCATCCTTCTCCTGTCCCCACCTGCAGCAGACTCAGCACAGCAAACACGTGGATTCTGGAAGGTTTCAGGTTTTATTTTCTTTCAGAAATTTTAGGAATCCTCTTCTCATTTAATTAACCCATCAACATATTTTTTGGCACAAATTTGAAACACAATCAATATCCACATTCTGTTTTCCAAAAAGAAAGGAAGACACTACAATTCAGAGCAACATAAAGCTAAATCAGGAATGAAGACATCCCAGCCCCACATCAGCTACAGAGGAAAGTTGATTGAGGAAGAGAACAGTGTGGGGAGGGGTCCTGGTGACCAGGGATGTGCTCCTCTCTCCATTGCCTCACATTATGATTGTAGGAACACAGACACAAAGACACAATCAGATGCCAGCTGCACAAAGAGTAGCCAGGAACTCTTGAAACTGCAGTAGAGAGCAGGAAGAGAACTGAAGAAATCCTGTACTGCTCAGTCTCACAAATGGCTGTATCTCACACTGTAAAAGAAAGTATTATGAACAGATTCAGATCACTCCTTGTAATGGAGACACTCAAAATTTCACAAATCCCTGAGAGAGTCCCTGTAACCCAGCAGTCTCCCCATTCCCCAACCCCTCTCCCTCTCCAGGCCCTCCAGAATCTCACCTTTCTCAGCAGTGAGAGACACATCAGAGCCCTGGGCACTGTCATTACCTGAGCAGAACAAAAACAGAACCTGGTCAGAGCCCACAGGAGATGCGGGTAATGGAGGAATTATGGGATGCATCAGCTCCCCCATTGCTCCCCATTACACTGTCCCATGGGCCTCAGAGATCAGTGTTCTTCATACTTACAGGCAGCTGGAGCATAGGGCCCTTTCTTTACTCCTGTGGGAAGAAAACATCTTGTGAGAGAGCAGCTTGGAAACAGGTCTGAGAGGTGTCCCCTAGTCCTGGACACTGGGGAAGTCTCCAGAACTGTGACTGCAGATGTAGGATCAGGAGACAAGAAGAAAATAGATGCGTAAAGATGGAGCTTATTACTCTCCTGAGTTCTTCCTCAGCAGGAAGATTCCCCTCTGGCCTCTAAATGCTGGGAATCAGGTTCCATCACCACAAACATCAAGAGGATATATTTGTCCTTTAGTTTCTATGCACTTTACAAAAAGTAAACAGATTCCAGGTTGGGTAAGGACACATGTAGATATTACTTCCCATGAACAAGGCAGGGCACACTTCTATCAGCTACTTGAAACCACCAGTGGGACAAAAATTCAGACCCTGCACTTTCCCTACCTGTGTTTTTCTTTCTCCAGAAGATAAAACCGACCACAGCTCCAGTGACAACAAGGACAATCACAGCAGCAACAATTCCCATGACAGGGATGGTGGCCTGAGGGGGTGGCTCTGGGAGAGGAAGTGAAGTTAGATGAGGGGACCTGATCCCCAGCTCTCAGTCCCTACCCTGCTGAGGGTCTCCAGAAAGCCTCCTGCTTTCCTGACAACAGGCTCTGGGCTCTCACCCTCTCCTTACCCCATCTCAGAGCAAGGGACTCAGGCAGCCCCTCATGGTGCACACGGCAAGTGTATCTCTGCTCCTCTCCAGCAGGCACCACCACAGCTGCCCATTTCTGGAAGTTTCCATCCCCAGAAGGTCTGGTCTCCACAAGTTCCATGTCCTGGGTCTGGTCCTCTCCATCCTGCTGCCAAGTCAGGGTGATCTCCTTAGGGTAGAAGCCCAGGGCCCAGCATCTCAGAGTGACATCCCCTTCAGGGCTAGGGTGGTGAGTCACATGTGTCTTCGGGGGGACTGAGGGAAAGAATAGGGAAATTCAGACATTTTGGCATTTCCTCAGGGGCCACTGAAGGGCTCACATGACTATCACATGACCCTCCTGAGAATGGACAACATGATTGGGGTGGGGAGGAGCACAAAAGGTAGACATAAACCACAAGGCAGGATTCTTGCATAATGTATTCCTTGGAAAGTTCTAGAATCATATTGAGACAACCTAGTGTAAGGGGTTTCAGGTCTCTAAGAGGGACTTCAAACTCTGGCCTTGGTAGAGGCTGAGACAGGTGGAAAAGCTGGAGTCAGACCTCCCAGGACACTAGGCTGGAGTGGACCTGACAGTCTGTCCCTGATGTCAAGGCTGGTGACAGGGACCTGTGGTGGGGTATTCACTGTCTTTCCCACCAGCCAGGGAGAGAGAGGGATCCCTCATTTGTCCTGAGAGACAGCGGCCTCAGTTCCTCTCTAGGGCAGCCCCTGGGGGTCCAGGCCCATTCACTCCTCCCTGGACAAGGAGCAGGGGGTGTCTAGTGTGGGCGCCCTTCTCCTCCCTCCTGTGGGGAGCTGGAGGAGAGACCACCAGGGATCAGGCAGGTGAAGCCCCTCACACCTGTGCGCTGCAGCGTCTCCTTCCCGTGCTCCAGGTGTCTGCGGAGCCACTCCACACAGCGACCCTCCAGGTAGGCCCTGTAGTACTCCGCGTTATGGCCATCCTCCCACTTTTGCTTGGAGATCTGAGCCGCTGTGTCCGCCGCGGTCCAGGAGCTCAGGTCCTCATTCAGGGCCAGGTAGTCCACGCCGTCGTAGGCGAACTGAGTGTACCCGCGGAGGAGGCTCCCGTCGGTCCCCACGTCGCAGCCATACATCTTCTGGATGGTGTGAGAGCCTGTCCCCGCCCCGTCAGCCGCGGCCCCGCCCGCCGGCCCTGGGTTCACCCTAAAGTGAAACCGAAACCGTCGCAGTCCCCGGGCGCTGTCTGGGTCGAGCTTCCCCGCGGGTCCCTCAGCTTGGGGTGAAGCTCAGCCGGGATCCCTGACGACTCGGGGCCGTCCGTGAGGGATGGGAGGGGTCACTCACCGCCCGCGCTCTGGTTGTAGTAGCCGCGCAGGTTCTTGAGGTTCACTCGGAAAACCTGTGCGGTGCCCTTGATTCCCTGTGTCTCCCGCTCCCAATACTCGGGCCCCTCCTGCTCTATCCAAGGCGCCCGGGGCTCCATCCTGGGATTCTCGGCGTCGCTGTCGAAGCGCACGAACTGCGAGTCGTCCACGTAGCCCACGGCGATGAAGCGGGGCTCCCCGCCGGGGCGGGACACGGAGGTGTAGAAATACCTCATGGAGTGGGAGCCTGGGGAAGGGAGCCGCTGAGATCCCGGGATCCTCTTCCAGGCGCCAGACCCGGGTCCCAGGTTGACGCCGCCAGGAGGAGAGGAGCGGGGTCTAGAGAAGCTTAGGGGTCGGTGGGACGCGGGAGGTCAGGACTTAGGGGCCGGAGTGGAGGGTCGGGATGAACCGCACCAGAGTGGGGAGGGTCTGGGCTGGGAGCAGCGGGGACACAGCTTCTCCGGTTCCTGAGCGCTCACAGGACGGTCCCCTCGCTTCTCCCGCGCAAGAAGCCATTTCCCTCCCCACCCGGGTCTCACCCGCCCAGGTCTGGGTCAGGGCCAGGGCCCCTGACAGGAGCAGGAGCAGCGTTCGTGGGGCCATCACCCGCATCCTGCAGCTCTGTGGAGATCTGGGACTTGGCCGGCGGGTGGAACTTTAAAACCTGAGCAGCGGCGACGCTGATTGGCTTCTCTAGGAGCAAGACACGCAATGGGAGTGAGAACCGGGGCCACGTCAGGAGTGTCCAGGCAGAACGACCTGACACGGGTTGGGAGAAGAAGAATTGAAACTCCAGAGAGAAGAAAATCCCCAGTGCTCGGTGTCCACACCCCAGGCACCGCTCTAGACCCTGAGAGCCACGCCCGGGACTGGGACTTTGCCCAGAACCCTTCTCTATACTATCCTTCTTGGTCACGCACACCCTCACCTTGATTCCCGCCTCAAGGTGTAGAATCAGCAGTTCTCAAATTTTTGGTTTCAGAATCTTTATATGCTCTAGAAAGTAGTAATCAGAGGTAATCAAGTTTATATGGATTATGTCTATCAATATTTGCCACCTTAGAAATTAATTCCATTTAAGAGATATGCTATTCCTTCTTAATATTAATAACTAACTGTATGTTAACAGAAACAGTAGTTTCAAAGAGAAATAACTGTTTTCCAAAATGAAAAGACTTAATAAAAAATAGATCATTTTATTTTTTACAATTTTGAAAGTTCTTTTTGTCAATAGAGAATGCTAGATATTCATATTTTCTGCATTTAACCTGTGATTTTGATTGAAACAAAAATACAGCCACACAAATATATAGGAGGAATGCTTTTAATAGCATATCCAATATTCATTTTTGATACTACACTAAAATGATACAAGTGTTAGCTTCTTAAAGCTAATACCTGTATCATTCTCTTTGCCATGAGGATCCTGAAACATTATCATTGAATAGTTCATATTCTATTTCATTAAAGTCTGTGGGTGTGTCTTCACATTGAATGGATCTTGTTCTGATGCATGATATTTCTTAGTCATGCATTGTTTGACCAAGTTATATAGACCTTCTAGTATTAACATATTTAAGTGAAAATAATCAAGAGGTCCTATGTTGATAGCACCACAGATTTCACCAGAAAGTGTTGTAAGTACTTGGGAGTCTGTCAGGTTAATAGTGGTAGATACAGGTTTGCCCAGATTCTCATTTTCTTTTGAGACCATACATGTTATCATTGACTATATTGCTGTCTGTGGATTATCTTGAAAGGAGAGGTTGTTGGCCAAATATTGAAGTCTAAGGAATACTTCCCCTGTCATTCATTCTTTGAAGCAGGAATGATATTCCATAAAATGGGGCTAGTCGTACAACTCACTAAATGGCTTTTGTTGACACAAACACCTGACTTTTGAATGTAGCAAATGTGTTTTATGTGCACTTCCCATTCTATTAAAAATAAATGTATTTATAAAATGGTCTATGGAATGAAGATTTAATATAGTTAATGTTTTTAATATATATATTTAAATTATAGGTGGACATAATATCTTTATTTACTTATTTTTATATGGTGCTGAGGATCCAACCCAGTATCTCACACATGGAAGGCAAGCACTGTACCACTGAGCCACAACCCAGCCCAGAGTTAATGATTTTTAACACTTCACTCAGGACATGTCTAAGTGAACTGGCACATTTTCCCTTCTGCAGTTAAAAGGTGCTCACGAATACAATAACTATGATTACAATTTGGTACTATAGCTTCCACTTTGCCAAGTTTTACTTTATTGTAAGTAATGTTTTAGTGATATTATAAAAATGTTTTTTGAAGATATAGGTCCTGTGCAATAGTCTGAAAACCTCCAAGGGTTCTACAGATCACACTTTGAGAACTGCTGCTCTGAGTAAACTGTGGAGAGATCCCAACTGCTCCCAACTTCTTTGCTTGATTCACTGCCACTACTCTCAGTAATTGCTAAAACATGTAAAAAGATATGGTATTTGTAAACAAGTAAAGGAATTATGTGCAATTATATGCAGAAAGAAAACAAAGAAGTTCTTAGAAATTAAAAACTGGTCACAGAAGTGAATAAATCTGTAGACGACTTGAACAATTAAAATAGTACCAGAAAAGAAGTTGTATAGCTAGAAAAATAGAGGTAAGGAAGACAAAAGAACTATAAGAGCACAAGGCATCAATAAAGGATTTTCAACAACTGAACAAGATGAATTCCAAAATAGTCAGGAATGATTTTAAAATCTCAAGAAAAATTCTCAGTGTTTACAGCCCCCCCCCAATTACATTTGAACTGCCACAAAATAAAGGAAAACTGACCCACGCCAAGATACATGACAATGAAATTTCAGAAATTAGGTAGAAAAAGGAAAACCTGAACATTTCCAGAGGCAGGAAAGACAGCCTTGGAAGCTAGACAATGTTGAAGCCATATCAGGTGCACTCAAAGAAAAACTATTTTCAAAACAGAATTCTGTACTAAGTTAAAGTTGGACTTAGAGCTGGGGTGTGCTAAGGACATTTCAGATGTTTAGGGTTTCAATATTTTTTTGCTCCATGTTCCTATAGGATGTGGCTAAATGAAGTGATAAACAAAAATGATGGAGAAAACCAAGGAAAGGGGACAGAAGGGATGAAGTTAATAGGGATCCAGCACAAGAGAGGGAGGCCAAGTTCCCCCATGAGGAGAAGCAGATCCAGGGAGTCAGCCTTGCTCCATTGTGAAGGCATCCAGTCCAGGTGTGGCTTCACAGTCCAGCTCTAGGACAAGTGTCTTCACAAAGACCAAATTGGTGGAGTCCTAGTTATGCTTTAATGTACTGGTGGAGACTGTCTTGGTCTGTTTGGCTGCTCTAACAGAACACCACACATTGAGGAAATTATAAAGAACAGATGTTTTATTTTCTCACCATTATTATGGTTGGGAAGTCCAAGGTCATGGTACTGGCGAGGGCTCTCCTGCTATTTCCTTGTGTGATAGAAGGTGTAAAGGCAAAAGAGAGGGCAGGAGAGGTAGGAGGCATCAACCCATTTCCAAAATAACATACTGACTTATTTAGGAGAGCAGAACCCTCATACTTACCCACCTCCCATTAGGCCCCATCTCCCCACACCACCACATTGAAGATCAAGGTTCCAACACATGAACCTTGGAGCACACATTCAAACCATAGCACAGACCCTGGGAGAGAGTTTGGGAAAGTCTCAGTAATGAAAAGAACAGAAACTAAGCAAATGAAGGAAGAACACTTTTACTAATTGCAGGGAAGTTAAAAAGTCAGTCCAAGGAAACAAAGTCATGAAAGCTACAAGCCTAGTTGTGAATGACATTTGCATAGTCAGTGAATGTAAAAATGGTGATCTAATGGAAATTATAAAATGTTGAGAGGACAGGGGTCTGTGAATGGAAGCTGTCCATTAAAAGTGCCACATGAAACTGGAAAACTAAGGAGGAGCCCTGTTAGCATTCTATTTAGGGACACAGCATCAGGCAAAAGAAGTAAAGCAGGCTAATTCTGGGGATCAGGAAATGGGGTTGCATGGAAGATTGGGGTCATTTGTCTTTATAGAAGCATTTGACCTTTGAAATGCTGCTGTAATTCCACTAGAAAAAAAAATCAGTGATTAAAAAGACAACATGAGAGAAAGGACTCAGACATCACTTTATAAGGTGTATCAGAGAATTGGGGGCAGTATGGGAGGGAGATATAGGATAGATGGTGAATTTTTAAGGAGGAATTTTGTTTTCTATAGAGAGGTTAATAAATGAGCCACAGAGTGTGGAAGGTGATGATGCAGGAGAGGGAGGGCCAACCTTGTTCCCAAGTGCAGGGGTGGCCTCAGACAGCAACAGACCTTCCACCATCACTGGTGGCACAGTTTCAAACGTGGGGGCTGTAATGGGATTATGAGGCAGTTCTAACCTGAGTCCTACTTTTTTTCCAAGTGAAGAGAAAAAGTATTTCATCCTCTAGGAGTGAGGAGTGGGGATATAGTAGTGGGGTATGAGAAGGGAGGAGAAAGTGAGAAATTGCTCTCTGAGGGAGCCAGAGAGCCCACTGACCTGGAAAATGGAATATGGAGAGGACAATCAGGGGCCACTGAAGCCTGTGTTCATCACCTGAGGGAAAGAGAGGGAGAGAAGAGAAACACACAGCATTCAGGCGCAGGAGGAAGGTCATAACAGACTAGAAGGACATGCAACACATTTTTCTGGTCTAGGGGTATGGATTATTTTAAACTCCTAATTTATTATGGTTAGCATTTTATAATTTTTCTATATCAAATATAGAGTACTACATCACCTAATGACAAGAAATGTGCTCTATGAAGCCGGTATCACCCTGATACCAAAGCAGATAAAGACACATGAAGGAAACAAAACTATATATCAGTTTGCCTGATGAACATAGATGTAAAAATGATTGATAAAATATTAGCAATTTACATTCAAAAACATTAAGAAGATTATAGAGCAAGTGGTTTCCACCCAGAGATGCAAGTTTGGCTCAATATATGAAAATCAGTAAACACAATATATCACATAAATAGAATTAAAGACAAACATCACTTAATCATCTCAGTCAATGCAGAAAAACCTTTAAACAAAATTCAGTACGTCTTCATGTTAAAAATACTGAAGAGGGGCTGAGGCTGTGGCTCAGTGGTAGAGTGCTTGCCTAGCTTGTATTCTTGGCACCACATACAAACAAATAAATAAATAAAGGTCCATCAATAACTAAAAAACAAACAAACAAACAAAAATGGAAGAAACTAGACATAGAAGGAATTTGTGTCCACATTGTGAGTTCTATATATGTCAAACACAAAGATAATACCATACTAAGTGGGGAAAAACTGAAAATATTTTCTTTAAAAATAGAAATAAGACACAGAAGTTCACTCTCACCACTCCTATTCAATATAGTACTTGAAACTCTAACCAAAGCAATCAGGCAAGAGATGAATATTAAAGAGTTAAAAATAGAAAAGGATTCAATTATCTCTATTTGCTGACTCCCTACACTTTTAGAGGTAATAACTTCATCAAAGTAGCAAGATACAAGATGAACAAACAAGGCCTGGGGTTGTAGCTCAGTGGTAGAGTGCATGCCTTACATGCATGAGGCCTTGGGTTCCGTCCCCAGCACCACAGAGAAATAAACAAATAAAAATAAATATATTGTGTCCATCTACAACTAAAAAATATTTTAAAAAATCAACAAATGAAAGTCAAACTTTCCTAGATACCAATAATGATCCTGCTGAGAAAGAAATCAGGAAAATTCCATTCAAAATAGCCTCAAACAAATAAAGACCTGGGAATATATCTAAACAAGGAGGTGAGAGACATGTACAGTGAAAATACATTGAACAAAGAAGATGGAAAGACCTCCCATGTTCTTAGATTGGCAGAATTAATATTGACAAAATGCCCATATTTCCAAAAGTGATGTACAGATTCTCTGCAATCCCCATCAAAATACCAATGATGTTCTCAAAGGAAAAACAGTTTTAAATTTCACATGGAAGAAGAGAAGACTCAGAGTAGCCAAAGTAATTCTGTGCTACTAATTAGAGCAATGCTGGAAGCATCAAAATACTCAATCTCAAATTACAGTGCACAACTGTCCTAACAAAACCAGCTTGGTATTAGCATAAAAACATACACGAAGGCCAGTGGAATAGAATAGAAGGTATAGAGACTGATCTACAAAGATCCAGTCATCCGATCCTTGACAAAGGTGCCAAAAAGACAAATTGGAGAAAACATAGCTTTTAAACAAATGGTACCTGGCAAACTGGAAATCCACATGCAGAGGAATGAAACTGGATCCCTATCGCTCACCCTCACAAAAATCAACTGGAAGCAGACCAAAGACCTAGGAATTAGACAGAAGCATTGCAACTGCTAGAAGAAAACAGGCCAACACTCCAACATGTTGGCTCAGGCATCAGCTTCCTTAATAATACTCCTACAGCTCAAGAAATAAAACCAGGGGTCAATAAGTGGACATCAAATAAAAAAAAATTTCTGCACAGCAAAGGAAACAATTAAGAGCATGAAGACAGAGCCTGCAGAATTGGAGAAAACCTTTGACAGATACTCTCTGACAAGGGATTAATATTCAGAATGTATAAAAACTCAAAACACTTGCCAGAAGAAAAGCAAGTAACTCAACCAATAAATGAACAAAATAACTAAACAGACATTTCTCAAAAGAAGAAATGCAAATGGATTTCATATATACATATATATGTGTATATATAAATCAAAACTACTCTGAGATTTTATCGCTCACTACTGTTAGAAGAACAATTATGAAGAGCATAAATAGATGCTGGAGAGGATGTGGGTATATGTGTACACTTCAAACATTGTTGGTGGGACTGCAAATTAATACAACCACTTTGAAAATCAGTATGGAAATGCCTCAGAAAGCTAGAAATGACTCCACTATGTGACCCCCCTATCTTACCCTTTGATATTTGTCCAAAAGAACCGAAATCAGCATACTCTATTAAGATATGCATAGCAATGTTTACAGCAGTGCAGTGTTCACAACAGCCATGTTATAGAACCGGCCTCGGTGTGTGTCATCAGATGAATGGACATAATGTGTGCTATCTGTACACAGTGGAGTTTTACCCTGCCATAAAGAAGAATGAAATAATGTGATGTGTTAATAAATTGATAGAACTGGAGAACATCATGCCAAGTGAAAAAAACCAGACTCAGAAAGTCAAGGAGCAGAAGTTTCTTTCATATGTAGAATCTGGAGAGGAACAAAAGAAAACAGGATAAAGAGGAATCTCATTAAAATAGAAGTTGAACAAATCAAGTACAAAGGGGGATTGAGAGAAAGGGGGGAGGGGAGGATAAGGGAAGTTCTGGAGAATGAAATCAAGTTATGCTTGGTCTATGTGCAGGTGCACCACAATGAATCCTGCTTCCATATATAAGTATAATGCACTGACTTAATTACAAAAGACAGAAGAGAGACCCTTAGAGTAGAGCAAGAGAGGATCAGGGAGAGGGAAGAGGAGAGGGAAAAGCAATACAGTGACGAATTAGACTGATCAAGTTATGTGCATGTAAGGTTATGGCATAATGAATCTTACTATTGTGTATAATTTTAATGCACCAATAAAAAAGAAGAGAAACACGTTGTTAGGTAATTTCATCATGGTGCAAGCATCAGAGTATAACTTTCACCAACCTAGATGACATGGTCTATGACACACATAGACTTAGGGTAGAATCTGGATATGAACTGTCAATGGTGTCACAAGTGTAAGGGAGGTTAATGGTGTTTATTTTAAAAAATAGGATTCATACCCAATCAGAAATAAGACAGATGTTCACTCCCACCACTCCTATTCAGTATAGTACTTGAAAGGTAAGAATATACAAAGTTAATCGTGGTGCTCCCCTCTCTCAACATCATCCCTTGTCCTTTAGGTCATCCACACAAAAACCATCACAGGTAGCAATTTCTCACTTCTTTTGCCAAAAAAAATGTGCATCACTATTGTTATGTCAATAAAGGGCACAGACTGGGATACAATGTTGTGTGTGATAGTAGAAGCAAATGTGACTCCATTTTGTTTTATGACTTCATTCTGTAAAACAACCATGCCAAGTAGAAGGGTCATGACTAGGGTAAGATGTTCTTTTCCTTTTGCTATAGAAACCTTTACAAACGCAGAACTACCTAATGGGGCTCTGTTTCTGTAACTGGGGTGACTGGGCTAACTGTGATTGGTTAGGCTTCCTGCCGCTTGACTGCACTCTCCTGCTTCTGTAACCTGGCTTGCTTGCATTGGCTAGACCCCCGAACATCCCTTTTGCCGTTTTCAGACTTATAAGGAGCGCCTTTACAATTGTTCAGGACTGATTAGGGAAACAGCTTTATGTTCTGGTCAGCCGCCACTGGTGTGCTTCAATAAAGGCTTGATTTGATGATACGTGAGTGGTCTGGAAGTCAGTTTATGAAACCCTGGGGCAAAGGTTTAACTATAACAGTGTTCCATGACTAAAACACTCAGGGTCGCTCCAGGTGAAGTGAGCTGCACAAAATAACCACACAGAGACAGAGAAATACCTTTTTCTTTGGGTCCTATGACAGCTCCTCTGACCTTAGGGGTCCACGGAAAGAGAGAGAGAGAGAAAGAGAGCATGTTTACCCTTTTTATTGAGAAGAAGCCATTCAAATGAGGAAGGGGTCAAGTTTCAGGGGGTTGAATCTAGCTTCGTGATGTCTGCTGTCAAGGTTGATGGACATCTAGGGAGGCCATGCCCATCTCATGAACTGTGTGGGGATCATGGCAGAGCAAGGGAAAAGACCAGAGCGAGGTCCACCCAAACAGAGGGGCAACATCAGTTCAGTCCACTCTGTGCGCTCAGTGCTCATAGTTCACACACACACAGCCCATGGCTGGCTTACCACATCTCCACATTCTCATCACTCAAGGCCAAGGGGCACTCGGTTCCTATGTGGCAGCTCCCAACAAAACAGTATTTGCAAATGATATATCTAATAAGAGATTTGTATCTAGAATACAGAAAGAATCCCCTAAAAAGTGATCAAGAAGAAAACCCCATTAAAAAAGAAAACCCCATTTAAAATTTGGCAAAACAAATTACATTGTTATTTCATGTGCATGACCAAATACATAAAAGCAAATCTCATCATTATGTATAATTTTGCACAAACAAAAAATAGGAAAAAATAGGTAAAAGTCTGAACAGACACTTCTCCAAGCAAGATTTACAGATGACAAATAGAGCCCTAATATCCAGAGTATACAGAGAACTCAAAAAATTAGACAATAAGATAACAAATAACCCAATCAACAAATGGGCCAAGGACCTGAACAGACACTTCTCAGAGGAGGATATACAATCAATCAACAAGTACATGAAAAAATGCTCACCATCTCTAGCAGTCAGAGAAATGCAAATCAAAACCACCCTAAGATACCATCTCACTCCAGTAAGATTGGCAGCCACTATGAAGTCAAACAACAACAAGTGCTGGTGAGGATGTGGAGAAAAGGGTACACTTGTACATTGCTGGTGGGA
Organism: Urocitellus parryii; assembly: GCF_045843805.1. Taxonomy (NCBI): domain Eukaryota; kingdom Metazoa; phylum Chordata; class Mammalia; order Rodentia; family Sciuridae; genus Urocitellus; species Urocitellus parryii. The sequence goes on from NC_135538.1 coordinate 117,331,644, forward strand.
CTGCAAACTGGTGCGGCCAATTTGGAAAGCAGTATGGAGATTCCTGGGAAAGCTGGGAATGGAACCACCATTTGACCCTGCTATTGCCCTTCTCGGACTATTCCCTGAAGACCTTAAAAGAGCATGCTACAGGGATACTGCCACATCGATGTTCATAGCAGCACAATTCACAATAGCTAGACTGTGGAACCAACCCAGATGCCCGTATAGATGAATGGATAAAAAAAATGTGGCATTTATACACCATGGAATATTACACAGCACTAAAAAAATGACAAAATCATGGAATTTGCAGGGAAATGGATGGCACTAGAGCAGATTATGCTTAGTGAAGCTAGCCAATCCCTAAAAACCAAATACCAAATGTCTTCTTTGATATAATGAGAGCAACTATGAACAGAGCAGGGAGGAAGAGCAGGAAGAAAAGATTAACATTAAACAGAGACATGAGATGGGAGGGAAAGGGAGAGAAAAGGGAAATTGCATGGAAATGAAGGGAGACCCTCATTGCTATACAAAATTACATATAAGAGGTTGTGAGGGGAATGGGAAAATAAACAAGGAGAGAAATGAATTACAGTAGATGGGGTAGAGAGAGAAGATGTGAGGGAAGGGGAGGGGGGATAGTAGGGGATAGGAAAGGTAGCAGAATACAACAATTACTAATAGGGCATTATGTAAAATTGTGGATGTGTAACCGATGTGATTCTGCAATCTGCATTTGGGGTAAAATTGGGAGTTCATAACCCACTTCAATCTCTTGTATGAAATATGATATGTCAAGAGCTTTGTAATGTTGTGAACAACCAATAAAAAAAAAGATGGACACTGTGAATAGTTATCAGGGAAATGCAAACTGAAACAACAATATATCATTACCCACATATTAGTGTGGCTAAAAATTTAAAAACCCAGTAATACCACATGCTGATTTAGACACACAGTAACAGAAACCCTCATACTTGCCGGCAGGGATATAAAATGTTACAACCACAATGGGAGATATTGGACATTTTCTTGTAGATCTAAACAACTTCCAAAGACTACAGCATGGAACAGGAGGAACTAAAGAAGTTACCAGGGAGAATTCTGGGTAGCTCTACTTTGGTCAGGTGAAGAAGGTTCACACATCAGGGATGAGTCAAGAGGGCAGTGCATGTCCTAGACATGCTGTGTTAAGTGGCATTTCATCTCTGTGTTCTCCCCAAACTCAAATCAAGGATCATTGTGCAATATTCCTGAGCAGCACTTCTCAAAAATATGAATGTCATAAAAATAAGAAAGAAAGGAAGAAAGAAAGAGAGAAAGAAAGAAAGAAACCTGAGAAAATGTCATGCCAGAGAAGCCTTAAGGAGACATGATTTCAACTAAATGTACAATTGTATCCTGGAAGACATCCTGGAATGGAAAAGGGTCATTAATAAAAGCTAATGACATCCAAATGAGCATGCTGCTGAGAAATAATTTATCAATATTGCTTTAATAGTGCGACATATGCATGATCATAAAGTAAGATGTTAACAGTAAGAGAAAAAGTAGGTGATCTACAGGCACTCTGTTAACCTTTATCTTTTTCTCAATCTAAAAATATTTTATTTATTTTGGTGGTGCAGGGTATTACACCCAGGGGCTCTCTACCACTGATTTACATTGCCAGTCTTTTTCCTTTTATTTTGATATAGGGTCTTGTTAACTTTCTCAGGTTGGGCTCGAACTTGGAATCCTCCCACTTCAGCCTCCGGTGTAGCTGTCATTACAGGCATGCACCACCATGCCTCGCTAAAGTCTATGTTTAAAAGGAACAGTTTGTAGAAAGAAAATTCATATGCTCTTCTTTCGGTTTTCCAGGTAATTATCCAGAAACTGGAGAAAGGGCTTTGAGAGAGAAGATCTGAGAAGTCGGCAGGATTCCTTGTAGGAACGTCCTCTAACTCTTGTGCCTTTAAAAACAACTCAGAAGCATCTTCATCTCCCCATCAATGCACCTTCTCTAGATCTGCCATCTCTGCCCTAGTCCTTCCACTGCCTGGTCCTCCCCAGAGCTGCTCTGGCAGCCTCGCAGCAGTGCAGCAGCGCCCCCGTGTGGCCACGTGGCTGAGCACGGAAGACCTGAACTTCCGTTTCTTGTACTCACTTCGGAGTCCTGGGTCTCCCTAGGCTTGCGGCAACTGTACAGGGCTGTGCGCACAAGTTGGCGCTTTCATCCCGGGTCAGGTTTGGGATTTCCAACTGTTACTCAAAATACAAGATGAAATATGTTTCCTCCCAGTTGATGGACAGTGACTCTTGTCCCAGGGAGCCTCCAGGTCTCCATGCCATAAAGGCAGATTCCCAGGTTATGGATCAACCTCCTGAAGAAAGTGCATGCCCTCAATTTCCTGAATGGAGCCTTGGACCACTGAATCCCTGAGACTTGTTCTTACTGCTGTTCCCAGGTTCAAGGGTCCCCTTTACTGGGCCAGATTTTCCAACCCTAGTGTTAGGTGGTAATTAGTAATGAGCAGTGAAATACAAAACAATAAGGTAGAAGGGTCATGGGGTTTTCTTTAAATTGCCTTTAATACTAATGAACAGCCAGAGTGGGGGTACACGCCTGTAATCCCAGCAACAAGGGGAGGCAGGAGAATGGAAAGTTCAAAGCCAGCTTCAGCAACTTATGGAAGCCCTAAGCAACTTTGTGAGACCTTGTCTCAAAGTAAAAACTAAAAAATGGGCTGAGAATGTGGCTCAATGGTTAAGCACCCCTAGGTTTAATGTCTGTTAACAAAACCAAAACCAAAACCAAAACCGAATATATAAATGAGTAACTCATAAGAAAAAAAAATAGGTGTACTAACCCTGAGAATAAACAGGGGGAAGCAAAGGGAACAAATTAAGAAATAATTACAGATGAAAGATCTACGGAGCAACTCCTGACAGTCTAGTGAGATCACTGTAAAGTTAGGATTTATAGCCACAGGATTCTCAATGTATATCAGAAGGGACTTTAGTAGCACAGGTGCACTAAGGTACAGTTTGCCTGGGTGGGGACCCCATCTCCTATATTAACATAGAATTGACTTGAGGATGAAGCCCCCCTGAATGGGATGGTCACCATGACAGTTACCAAGAGGACCAACTAGGGTAAAACACTACCCTGCTCAGATTAATGAAGGTGGCAGAAGGTGGACCCCTGTTCTCCTGGCAAACATCAAACTTAATGTGTTTGGAAGTAGTATCAAGTTTCCTTTGTGTTCTCTGCTGGGAGATGGCACACTCTCTCCCTTGAGGGCGTTCTTTGCTTGAGCCTTACTTTCACTTATAATAAAATTCTTTTCATATGTGACTACAAATTTTCTTTCACAGGGCACAAGAACCAAGGCCCAGAGCTTCAGCTCCCCATTTACCTCTGACACTGATGGGGCAGGAGTGAGAGGAGCCCCTGGAGTATTGGCCTAAGTTGAAGAGGTGAACATGAGGAGGAAATAGGTTCATGAAGGGAATGGAGGCCGAAGAGGAGAGAGGGAGGAATCAGACCAGAAAAAGCTCTGAACACATGCGGGGCAGGGGATGGGTCTGTTTGGGGAGAGGTTCAGGGTCTTCTGGCTGGGGTGCTGAAGGAGGGCTCCATTTTTTACTATGCTGGTCATTACACAGGTATTAGCTGTCCGTCATCAGTAGGTCACTGTATGTTTTGGACAGTCTTCTGTGTTTCATGCATAGAGTAATTCACACACACACACACACAGGGAAGGAATGTAAAAAGAAGCAGATGCAAGAGGATAATTGACTAAGGGGATCCCCCTCTTCCAGAGCCACACTCACTAATGCTGGGGTGCAGGCAGAATCAAGGAGAGGAGGGAAGAGAAAGCCTTTGCCTCAAAGTGAAGTTCCCAGCTCTGGTTCCTGATTCTCAGGTTCTGAGGGTTTCACTTATTATTCTCCACTGTCATGGTCTTTTCTAAGCCCACCGCAGTCATCCTGCAACAAGCCTTGTCTACCTGGATGTCTTGGTTCAGTAGGAGCTGTGGCAGGAACAGGGGGCTATGGGCTGGGTGTTGGCTACACAGCTGGCAGCCATGAAGACAGAGGGTCAAGAGTAGGTGTGGCAGTAGCACAAGAACACAGGGGGCTACTGCAAGACCTGTGAAGAGTAGGAGCCCAGGTGTCCACCCAGCATCTCCCCTGGATGCTGAGGTGGTCACTCTCTACATCTCTAGACCTTCAAGTTCAGGTGTCCAACTACCATCCCTCTAGATGTCAAGGGTGGACCCTTCTCCAAGACACCAGATCAGGCACCCTCTTGGAGCCTGGAGGGCCATCTCTCCACAACCCCAAGAGTCCAGGACACAAACATCCTGCCTCTACTTTTTTGGGACCAAAGCAGAAGAAGACCTGTTGCTACATTCCTCAAGCCTAACACCTTATCCTCACCATTTCTCCAAATTAATGGTCCTGTGGTTTTGAGTTTATTTGATCCCTGCCAAGTGCCCCCAGAGTTTGGGGGTTTTGTTCTGGGGAGGATCCTGAGGGATCCACAGTCTGCAATTGGGGCAAGACTGTGAGATGGGAAGCAGCAGTGAATTCTTGAGCTTAGGCTGCTGGGTCATCCTGCGCCTGGTTAGGATCCCCCTTCTGACTCCAGGAGGCTGTCAACACTGTTAGTGGTCAGAACTCCTCCCTGGTCATGAACTTCGTGCTATGTCCACAGTGTGGAGGGTGCTGTAGGGCTGCTGAGTGAGGGGTTCCAGTTGGGAATAAAGTAGTAAGTAGCCCCTGCCATGCACACATGCACAAAGAGGACCCCCCAGTCGCATCCAGGAAAACTACCTGCCTTTCCTGGGCTCCAAGGAGATCTTGTCCTTGGATTTACTGATTCCTTGAAAAGTGTTTATCTGTCCTGTGCCTGGCTCTTACAATACATTAAACCAAAGTCAGGCAAAATCCACTCTCCTCAAGGAGCTAACCTTCAGGTGGGGTTAATAAATAATGAGGTGACTGCAGTAAAAGGAGCAGAAGAAAGTAGAGTGATTTAGAGAAAAGGAACAAAGTAGGGATAAGGGAGATGGTTGTAATTATTTTAATTATTGTCCTCATAGTGGGGTGACATTTAGTCACTGCCTGCACATTCTGGGCTGTACTGGGGAATAACAAGCTGCAGCAGGAATGGGAGTGATCCCTCCCAGGACAAAGGGAAGGCAACGTGGCACAATCAGTATCTATGTGTGCATGTGCAACACTGGTACAGCTCACTCGTGACTCTTTAGAATACTCTAGAATGTTTGTTACCATATGGGGAGAGAAACAGGCTAACATGTGAAGGGGGAGCTAACAGAGGGCATATCAGGCAACTCTTCACTGTGCTCAGAGCTCAGCCTTTGGGTGCAAATCCCCTGGGCCAGTGCCAGCACTAATAAATGCTGCTTCCTGCTGAAAGTCTCAGTGTCCTTTCTCTCTGTGTAAGAATCCTACAATGGGCAGACTTCAGGAAGGACTTCCTATCTGTGATTCTAGTCAGAATTTTTTGGATCCCATGACAGCTTCTCTTTTGTGCCTCATGAAGTCTTCCTGAAGTCCTGAAGTTTGGGGACACTGAAGTTCTTGGTATTTGGAGGAAGGTTGAGAGAGGAGGGAGCAAGCTGAGGAGGGGTTCACACCCAACTCCATCTCTGTGCTCTTCTCTTGCCTATAGTGTTTTTTTTTTTTTTTGTTCTTTCTAGTTATACACGACAGTAGAATCTATTTTGACATAACATACATATGTGGGTATAAATTTCCATTTTTGTGGTTATGCATGATGTGAAGTTACCCTGGTTTGTAGTCATATAAGAATGTAAAAAAGTAATGTCCCCTTCTTTCTACTGTCTTACCTATTCCCATGCCCCCTCCGTTCCCTTCATCCCCCTTTGTCCAATCCAATGAACTCCTCCCTGCTCCCATGTATTGTGAGTTAGCATCCGCATATCCTAGAGAACATTCAGCCTTTGGATTTTGAAAATTGGCTAATTTTACCTATCATGATAGTCTCCAGTTCCACCTGCTTACCAGCGAATGCCATAATTTAATTCTTATTTATGGCTGGGTAGTATTCCATTGTGTGTATGTACCACATTTTCTTTATCCATCCATCTGTTGAAGGGCACTTAGGTTGATTCCATAGCTTAGCTCTTGTGAATTGAGCTGCTATAAACATTGATATGGCTGTGTCAGTATGCTGGTTTTAAGTCCTTTGGGTATAGACCGAGGAGTGAGATGACTGCATCAAATGGTGGTTTCATTCCAAGTTTTCTGAGGAGATTCCATACAGCTTTCCAGAGAGGTTGCACTAATTTGCAGTCCTATTAACAATATATGAGTGTACCTTCTCCCCCACATCCTCACCAACATTTCTTTTTCTTGTAATCTTGATAATGGCCATTCTGACTGGAGTCAGATGAAATCTCAGTGTAGTTTTAATTTGCATTTCTCTAACTGCTAGAGATGTTGAACATCTTTTCTTCATATATATATATATATATATATATATTTACCAATTGTGTTTCTTCTTCTGTGAAGTGTCTGTTCAGATCCTTTGCCCATTTATTGATTGGGGTATTTGGTTATTTAGTGTTAAGCTTTTTTAGCTCTTTGTAAATCCTGGAAATTAATGCCCTATCTGAGGTACAGGTGGTTAAGATTTTCTCCCATTTATAGGCTCCCTCTTCACATTCTTGATTGTTTCCTTTACTGGGAAGAAGCTTTTTAGTTTTATACCATCCCATTTATTGACTCTTGATTTTCTTATTGCACTTTATAAGTCTTGTTGAGGAAGTCAGTTCATAAGCTGACATGGAGGAGAATTGGGCTTACTTTTTCTTCTAATAGGTGCAAGGTCTATGGTCTAATGCCAGGTCCTTAATCCACTTTGAGTTTTGTGCAGGGTGAGAGATAGGGGCCTAATGTCATTTTGCTACATATGGATTTCCAATTTCCCCAGATCATTTGTTGAAGATTGCCTACTGAGTTTGAGGTGTGATTGAATCTGACATGATCAGAAAATGCCCGCTTGGAGTAGGAGGATAGTTACCACCTGGCATGATATAAAATAAAAGTCTTTGTAGCCCTAAGATTCTCCAAAAAGCAACAGTGAGAATGGCTAAGTATGAAAACAAGGCACAATATCTTGTAAACACTTTTTTTTTTGGTTTTTAGTAGAAATTATATTTTGAATGTATTAAGTTTAATAAAATAATAATTTCATCTATTCCTTTTTCTTTTAAAATGTACTAGCAAACTTAAGATTGCATCTAGGGCTCATAGTTGTGGTTCAAATTATAGTTTTATTGGATATCTCTGTTTTAGAGCTTAATAATTGTATCTTCTGTGTTCAGGTCTGTGATTCATTTCAAATGGTTTTTGTACATGGTGTTGTTTTTCTCTTTGGGTCTCATTGTTCACCTCTGTTTGTTAAAAGGATGATCCTCTCCCTTTGGGTTCCTTGAGTCCCTTTCCATCAGCTTGGATGTACATTTCTAGTTGTGCATCTTTATTCTATCCTAGTGATGTAGACTATCCTGTGCCAGGCCTTTGTTTTATTACTTGAATGCAGGAGTAATCTTGAAATTAGTGTTCGTCTTCAAAATGAAAAATATCTTGACAAAATTCAAAGTTTTTTTTCACTTGCATACTGATGATAGACTTCAGTTTGTTAGTTTCTAAAAAATAGGCATCTTGATTTCAATTGGAAATACATTGGATCGGTAGATCAATTTTGAGAGAACTGATATCTTGTCAATATTAGCTATTCAAATCCTTGATTATCGTATTTTTATTTAGTTTTTATTTGTTTTCTCTTGAGGATGGCTTATAGATTTTAGTGTAAAGTGTTGCTGTTATGGTTTAAATATTAGATGTTCCCCAAAAGCTCACATGTGAGACAATACAAGAAGGTTTATAGGTGAAATAATTGGGTTATGAGAGACTTAATCTAAAAATGAATTAATCCTGATAGGGATTAACCAGATGGTAACTGTAGACAGGTAGGGTGTGGCTGGCAGAGATGGGTCCCTGGAGGTGTGTGTTTGGGGTATATATTTTATCTTTGTTAAGTAGTGCTTTCTCTCTCTCTCTCTCTCTCTCTCTCTCTCTCCTTCCTGATGTCCTGAGCCAATTCCTCTATTGCACCCTTTGCTGCTGGATTTCTGTTCTTGGGACTAAAAGGCTCAGGGGTCACTCCAGTTAAACTGGGCTAACTGGGCTGCACGAAATAACCACACAAGAGACACAAATACCTTTTTCTTTGGGGCCGCTGTGACAGCTCCTCTGACATTAAAGGTCTCCAGGAAGAAAGAGAGCAAGACCACACGCTGACCCCTTTTATTGAGGAGAAGCTATTCAAATGAGGCAAGGGGTCAGGTTTCAGGGGGCTGAGTCTATCTTCATGATGTCCACTGTCAGCAGGTTGACTGACACCTGGATAGGCCGACACCTGGGTAGGCCACACCCAAGGGCACAGTAAGAGAAAGGGACACACACAAGGCACTTCCATGGAAGATTCTATCCTAAACAGGGCAAGGGGTTATATTACAAAGGAACAGGTGAGCATAGCTTCACCCATGGGGCTGTAGCAAGACACACTCATGCACAAGACACCAACTCTCGCACCCAAGAAGGGTGGGGAAAACTCTGCCACATTTCTGCAACTGAGTGCCTCAGCACCCAGCCAGGGAGTGTAAGGTTGGTCTCCCACACTCTGCCATGATGTGCTGCCTCACCTCATGGGATGGAGTCAGCCCTCTATGGTCTGAGATCTTTGAAACTGTGAGCTGCCAAATAAACTTGTCTTCCTGTGATATTGATCTTGTCAGATCCTTTAGGGAGCAATGAAAAAACTGATTAAAACAATTACCTAGTTTTTAAGAATGAGTACCTAAATATTTTATTTCAATGTTATTATAAATGGAATTTAGGGTTCCCCCCAAATATTACAATGCCAGGGCATGCCAATACAACTGACTTCAGACCTTGCCGTGTTCTAAATTCATTTATTAGTTCGAGGCACTTTCTTTGCCTTAGGATTTTCTATGTATACAGTCATGTCATCTGCAAATTAAGACACTTCATCATCTATAAATTGAAGCATAGTCTTTTCAATCTATATTCCTTTTATTTCTACCTCTTGCCTCAAGACTCTGGCTGAGAGGTTGAGTTACAATGTGTTTCAGAAGATATGGAGTCAACACACTTGCCTATGAGTTATGGTTTGGATCCTGAATGTCCCCCAAAGGCCCAATATGCCAAAGGCTTGGTGACAGTCTAATGGATGAAACCTTTAATAGTGGGATCCCATGCAAAGAGCCTAGTTTATTAGGGGTGTGCCCTTGGAGAAGTGACTGAGACCTCGGTCCCCTCCTCTTTCTCTTTGTTTCCTGGCATCATGAGGTGAAGGGGCCTCCTGCCACATGCTCCTGCTGAGGTACTGTGCCCCCACAGGCCCACAGCAATGGGGCCAAGTAACTAGGCACTGACACCTCTGAAACAGTGATCCAGAATAAACCTGTCCTCATTTAAGTTGATTGACCTCAGTTGTTTTTTCACAGCAACACAAATCTGACTCACACCATATCTTAAATAAAGATAACATCATATCTTAAATAAAAAGCACTTTCATTACAAAGTTCATTGTTAGCTGCAGATTTTTTAGAGATGCCCTTTATCTGAAGAAGCTGCCTTTTACTCCTGATTTGCTAAGAAATTGGATCAAGATTAGGTTTTGAATTTGTATAATGCCTTTTCTTCAAGGAGATGGTCCTGTGGTTATTCTCCACAGTTATTCTCCATAGTTATAAATACTATGGTAAATTAGTATTGATATTAAATGTTCATCAAAATTTATAGTCTAGGATAAACTAATTTCATCATGAAGTTTAAATTTGATTTGCTGATATTTTATGGATTCATGAGAAATGTTAGTCCAAAGTTTTCTACTTTCTTATGTGAACAATTTAAAATTCAAATAAATGTATACATGTATGCAACTATCATCACAGTACAATTATGAATAATTCCATTACCCTAAGAAATTCCTCATGCTCATTGCCATGTCCCCACTTTCACAGTTAGGTAAACACAAATCTTCATTTGAATTCTATAGATTTGTATCACTTGATATTTCATATAAATGGACACATAGTCTGTGGTCTATTCTGTTTGGCTTCTTTTACTTAGCATATAGTGTGTGTGTGTGTGTGTGTGTGCGTGCGCGCGCGCGCACGCACATGCACATGCATGCATGCTCACACATACCTGCACAGTGCTGGGGGTTGAACCCAAATTCTTGCACAATGCTAGGCAAGCACTCTACCACTGAGCTACATCCAACCCTACCTTAATTTATTGAGGTTTATACATGTCTCAGTATTTCATTCCTTTTTATTGCTGAATATTATTCTATAGTATGGATATACCACATGGGATTTGTATCTAATTACCAGTTGATGTGCTACTACAAATTTCTACTATGAATTTCATTTTGCTAAAAAGTATGGAGCCATTTAGGTTATCTATGACTTCTAGTGTGTATGCAGATTCATGAGAGCATTTCAGAGGATATTTCCTAGAAAAAAAATATGATGCCAATGATTCATTATATGTAATTATATATTACTATATAATTCTAAGTTATTAGATATCTGCTTTTCACACCAAATCTGTCCATTGACTTTCTTTCTGAGTTATTCCTCCCTCTGTGGTGAACCAGGACCACTATCAGTACCACTGTCACAACAAGTGTAACTCCAACATATGACTTCTTCTGCTTAATGTAACCAAATTTCTGGGTCTGAGACACTCTGATTGTCTAATATTGAAATTTAATGAAATCCTTCTTTCACCAATCTCACTGAAGAGCAGTATTCCTGCTGTCTGAATCCCAATCACAGAGCAATGAGGAATGCAGCCTTCCTCTAATCCACCATCTTGACCATCCCATAGATGACTCTTTGCTGAGTCACCCCCATGTCTCTCAGGGGAACACCAGCAACCCCCTCCACACTCCCCATCAGAGGAATTATCTCTCCAGCCCCTTTCTTCTCAAACGTCCTGAGTCCACAGGGTACTTGTCGTGGGACCTTCACAACTGCTTCAGTTTTGTGATGGTCTTTTGCCCTGTAATATTTGGGGTTCTCCACCTGCTTCTCATTGGTTACCCCAATTCTTTTCTGGCCACTTTCTCTGTTTAGCCTTTTTTGAACCTCTATATTCCACCCCAGATTCTTGGTGACTAGAGGAAAAGTCTTCTTCTTCTTATTTTTTTAAACTTTATTTAGTTATTTTTATGTGGTGCTGAAGATCAAACCCAGTGCCTCATACAGGTGAGACAAGTGCTCTACCACTGACTCACAACCACAGCCCAAGAGGAAAAATCTTGAGATAATTGATGGGTTTTGGCTAGAGAACACTCTGGTAAAAATCTAAAGATCTTTTTATTGAAGCTCAGATGCTGCAGCCCTTAGGCATAAGGGTTGAGGCCTTCACCTCAGCCTTTTAGGGGAAACATTAGAGAAGTTATCCAGCAGAGAACTGAAGAGGGTATTTTCTTTTGTTTTTGGAAAGGTCTCACTTGAGTCATGTATATTTCCTTTCTTCCATCTTGACCACATTCATTAGTGTAGCTCGGTGACAGGGTTCTTGCTGAGCATGCCTGGTTTGGATTCCCAACATTAAAAAATTCAGAAGCCTAGTCTTGCACTTGAGTCCTGCTCTGCTGTGCAACTTCCCAGTCATTGCTCGGGGATGCAATGGTGCACTTCGGCCAACAGATGGCGATAGAGACCGAAGTTTAAGTTGTTTTTCTTCTGCTGCGGCGGAAATCCCCGTGGAAACCCGACTATTCACCGGGGCTCTCCCCACGCAGCCTTGGCCTCTCTCTTCTTTCTCACATTACATCAATCTGCGAGGTTCTGACAGCGGCGACGGTGGGATATGGAAAACCAGGGACAGGAGAAGAGGTGATGGGCAGCTTTCCAGACCAGCCCCTGAAGCCCTCCTGCTTCCCGGGACCCAATTGTAGGGCGTCAGGCTGGAGGACAAGTGGGCGACCTGGGTCAGGAGGTGCATCCTGTAGATCTGGTCCTGCTAGAGCTGAGCTCCTCCAGGGAGAAATTCGGATCCTGCACCCCGACCCCCGACATTTTCTCCACTAATGTATTATCATCACCTAGTGCAGTTCCACTGAATAAATATTTGTTGAATGAAAGAGTGAAGTAGAAAAATTGAGGCCAGGCTCCTCTAAATTGTTTATCTGGGTTCCTTCAGGCACTTAGTGGCAGGGCCAGGTCTAGAGCTCAGGGTTTTTGATTTCCGGTTTGGTTCTCTTTCCACCAGTTTGTGTACTCCCATCGTATTTCCATTTAGACTCTTTTAGTCCTAATTATTGAATGAAAGACTTCATCCTCCCTTAGAGCAGTTAGCGAGGAGAGAACTGCACAGGGTATTTTTTGTTTGTTTGTTTGTTTTGTTTTTTGGAAAGGTCTCACCTGAATTATATATTTTTCCTTTCCTCCATCTTGACCATATTCATTAGAGTCCTCTATCCTTTGCTGTCGTCTTCCCCAGATGAAGAATTCAGTTTTTACATTTTATCTGAATGTTTATCACCTGAAAGTTTATGTATATGTATGTGTGTGTGTGTGTCCGTGTCCTAAGGGTTTTCTTCTTCTTCTTTTTTCTTGCATTATAATTTGTCATAAAGGTGGAATTCATTGTAACATAATTTGGTTGATTCCCTAAGGGTTTTCTTAACTCCTAGAGTATGAATCCTACCAATCTGAGGGACGACCAGCATTTGTCTTCTCTGACAAAATATGTGTTGCATATTCTATAGGAAAAGGTGGGGTCGGAGTCAGAATTCTCCCTTTGTCTCTGGTTCAGGAAATGTTTCGAGCATGTGATTTGAGGAACAGAATGGGCACTACATAGAGGAAATTTGTTGATGGTGTGATACAGTTTGGGAGACATGAAAGCTGTGGAGATGAGGACCTTGAAAGGGAAATGCATGGTGATTTTTTATTACTGATTTCTTTCCCCCTGGTTTACTTCTCTTCAATTTCTATTCTTGGGTACTGTCTCCTTGATATTGAGAATATAGCCAGGGGCAGTGGCACACACCTGTAATCCTAGCAATTTATGAAGCTGAGGCAAGAAGATCTCAAGTTTGAGGCCAGCCTCAGCAACTTAGAGAGATCTGCAGCAACTTAACAATACCTTGTCTCATAAATAAATAAATAAATAAATAATAAATAATAAAAAGGAATGGGGATGTGGCTCAGTGATAAAGTGCCTCTGGGTTTAATCCCAGTAAAAAACAAACAGATAATCCCCCCCCAAAACAAACAGAAAAAAATGAAGAAAAGGGGGGGAAAACTAGAAAAAAATACATAATTTTCTTAGAAGAAACAACAACAAAAAACCCAGAAAATAAATGCTGTGAAAATTTCCATATTTCTTTATGACTTTTATGAACTATGACAGCCATGTTTTAGGGTAGAGATATTTGATCAAATTACCATTAGAAAGAAATAGAAACTCCTAATGGGAGTTAGATGCCTTACATAATTTTTTCCTTTTTTTTTGCTTGCCTCTCCTACCTTGTTCCCTTCAATTATCCAACCAACTTACTCTGTTCCAACTACACTCTCCTTTTTCTTCAAACACAGGACGTACTTGCCGATCATGCCTGTTTTGCATCGCCAACATCTTAAAAAAAAAAAAAAAGTTCAGAAACCTAATCTTGACCTTGAGTCCTGCTCTGCTCTGCAACTTCCCAGTCATTGCTCCGGGAGGCAATGGTGCACTTCGACCAACAGATGACGACGAAGACCTCTCTTGCCTCTAATGCTCTTCTCTGAGATCTTAACACAATTTAAAAATACCTATTTGTCACATCTGTTCAAATCTAAGCTCCATGAGGCAGGGACCATGTCAGCTTTTCTTCTATGTTACTTTGTAACCCCTGGTAGAGTGGCAATGAGAGGCCAAATATTTTATTTGAAACACATTGTAGCATGCATACCCCAATGGAATACATACACAGCAGAGGAACAATTTTATCTATATTTTCAGCAGGTAGAGAAACACATTTTAGGCATTCAGTAAATTGTTATTAAATCCATATTGAATTCTTCCCATTGATTTTTGAACATTTCAAGTTTGAAAAAAACAGAAAACCAGGATGCTATAGGTAATAGGGAGGGGGCAAAATCAAAAGCAGACTATGGATAGGATTTCCTTATGTAAACCCCAAATTTATCCAGATACAATAGTGGTACAAGGAATATGTCTGATTAACCAGCGTTCGCTGTTCTCCTCAGTGGATTTCCAGTTCTTTGCCATACTTGATATATAAAGAATGAATAAGTTTGCCAAATTAATTAATTCAAAGATTGACATGAAGATTTTATTTAATAAAAATTTTAAGGAATTACTTGGTAATTCATTAGGAGAGTGCAACTGAGGGAGTTAAAATATGAATGTTTGTCTCATTTCAAACATTGTAAGTATTGTGAAAGCACTTGTTTTCTTCTCAAAGAGGAGTCTTGCTATGCTGCCCAGGCTGGTCCTGAACTTCTGGGCTCAAGCCATTTTGCTTCAGCCACTTAAGTAGCTGGGATGACAGGTGAGTGCACATGGCTTTGAAAGCTCTTAAATCAGTTAATACCTATCATTAACTAAATTCATATTTGATACTAATATGTAGCAGAAATTAAAATCGGGGTGTTATTTGCAGGACAATTGTAGAGTGTTGTGGTCACTGTCACTCTTCCAATTCCATTGATAACCCTCAGGCTTGTTCTTGGTAATGTATTTGATGGATTTACACAAGCTGTGCTATTTGAAATTATGTGATTTCATTGTTTCAATATTTTGCTCAAACATTATTAATATAAATGACTAAAGTATTTGCATGAAGTTTAAGACTGATGATCAAAGGCACATCTTTAAAACAAATGATAAAGTGTGATGTTGGGCAAGTTACTCAGACTGAAGCATGGTTTCCTTATCTGAAAATTTAGATAATAATAATTACCCTATAGTCTTTTCAGGTTACTTGTGTCAAGATATTTTAAACGTGCCATGTCCGGCACATATTAAGATTGAAAAATGATAGTTATTATTGTTTATACTAATAGAAACAGTTGTTATAACTGTAATAATAATTACATGTCTATTCTTCTCTGGATTAGATTTAGAATTTGAAAAACTCCTATTAACTTTCAGCTTAACCTGACCTACTTCACCTGATCTATTTCACCTCTGGTTGCTGCTGGAACTGGGGTATCAATAGGCTCAGAGGGGTCAAGTCATCCTTGTGCAGTTATTTCCTGAAGGGCTTCCTCTGAATGCCATGAAAAATACATGTGTTGATAAATAACTCAGTTAAATAACCCAGGGAACTTTTCTCAACTATTTCCTCATCACAGCCTCTGTTTTGTCCCCTTTAAAAACGCATAACATGGCTTTATCTTGAGGTTCTAGCTCTTTGCCAGGATCTGCAATTAATATGTCATATCTATAAAATTTTATTTTGTCTGAATACCAATGGTGTCAAAGAGAAAGTGTCTACCTGTTAAAGGTACAATGACTGAGGCTAATAGAGATTATTTAATCTCTCCAGAGTCACAAAATCAATAAATTCTTCAACCGTGATACAAATACATTTTCTTTATAATCTGTTTCCTTTCATATTGTATCTTAGTTCTTGTAGTGTTAAGTCAGGGGGGAAAATGAAGAGCTCTTAGATAATAATTTTATGTCCCAAGGAATAGTATTCCACTTCTTCCTGCCCTCTGGCATCCTTAGTCACCATCAAACACCAAACATCAGAAACAAAATTTAAATAAATTTTACAAGAAGACATGCCTTGAGTCATGTTCTTGGTTCTGAATCTTCCTAACATATCTTCAGCATTTTACAAAGTTCAGTGATATTTGAAGATGATCTACCACTAGACACCTAGCAAATGATCAATGGATAATGTTTCTACAATTTTTTGGTTTTATTTTTTATTTATTTAGTTTTTAATTTTTAATTTGTTTTTTTAGATATACCTGACAGCAGAGTATATTTTGATATATTATACATACATGGGGTATAACTTATTCTAATTAGGATCCCACTTTGAAGTTGTACATGATGTGGTGTTTACTGGTGGTGTATTCAACAATAGATACTTTTTTGAGTTGAGAACTTCCATTAAAAATGTTTACCTAGAGACAAATGAGGACTTAAGTCATAGGGTTGATTGGTTTCTTCCTTAGGAACTGTCCAATCCTAAAATTCATAGGAAATTTCCTACTTTGCATCTCCGTGAAGTGAAATTTCAGGTCAATTGGTAGCAGTTGTGCTGAATGCCAAGTGCTTTTGTTAAATTGCTTCTGTTCCAATTTTGAAAAGATGACTGTGATAATCCCCAGGAACCCTTGGAGAGAAGCTGGAAATGTGATGGTGGTTCTCACGGTGCTGAGGACTCCCATGGCTAACAGAAGAGATTTCCCAGGTAAGTGCAGGACAGCTGCTATTCAGAGCCCAGATTTGGAAATAATTTCTTGGGGACTCTGAAGCCTAAGCTTGGGTCTGTTGTATTTTCAACAAACCACAGGTAGAATTTGGAAGGACTCTTACAAGAGTCCTGATATCTCCTTCTTAGAGTTTTGCTAGATTCCTTTTTTCAACCTCTGCAGTGGAAGGGAGCCTAATATCTCTAAAGGACTTTGGGATCTCAGAATTGGAAGAAAAAGACAAAGTACCTTTCTATACCAGACACAGTACAAAATGCAAATGTGGTACTTGAGAAGCATCAGGTAAGTTTAAAGAACTGGCCACTATGGGGATTTTCTGGGCCCAATAGTATTCATCTATTTAGGGGCTTGGGATCAGACAAATTCAGACCAGAGCTATAGTCTCTGGAGCTCCAATACCTGAAGAGTGTAGAGAATCAGATGTAACTGTGTTACTATTACTGTTCTTGATGGAGTCTGCCTGCAAACGGGATATTCTGTCAAGGTATAGATAAGTAACAGCGGACATGCTTCCAAAGGAGGTGTCTGCTGTCCTTGGGAGGGCCTGCTTGCAAATGAGAGGCTCCTTCAAGGTTTACATAAGGTAACAGCTGACATGCTTGAAAACGAGGTGTCTGCTGTCCTTGGGAGGACTTGCCTGCAAACGGGATGTTCTGCCAAGTGGGCTAGGAGGGCGCTGAGAAAAATTTTATTATCTGTTCTTAATAAAGAGCAGAGCTCAACATACTCAGAGCGGAGAATAGATTAGCCATGAGAAGCAGGTCACTTCTGATTAGAAAGTAAAACTTCTGTATGCTATGTTTAATTAGCTGAAAGACCTGATTTATTGATGTTGGAAGGCTGCCTTCTTTGTTCACAATACTATAAAAAGATTGCTTGTACACAATAAAGGACTTTTTTTTTTCTGCTTCTGCTTTGCTTGCTCTGCTTCTTTTTCTTTCTTTTCCCATGCTGACCTGCAAGTGAATTACTGCAACAAAGAGCACAATTAATCACCCATGCCTTGGAGGTAAGCTTTGGAGTCATGGAGATGACACTGTGGGACTTGGGAGGAAGAATGGGATAAGGACAGACAGTTACTAATTCTGGGTTAATTAGGACTTGATTCAGTATTGATGGTGAATGGGGGCTATGACAATGGTGAAAAAAAAACTCCAAAATTGATATTTATTTTGCACCCATTAAATCCCAAACCTGTAGTGATAGTATTACATCAACTGTCTCACCTGGTCTTTCTAAAACACACACACAGATACAAATTGATGACTCCAGGGTATGTATTATTATAGTGTATTTTTTTTTTAAAGAGAGAGTGAGAGAGGAGAGAGAGAGAGAGAGAGAGAGAGAGAGAGAGAGAGAGAGAGAGAGAGAATTTTTTAATATTTATTTTTTAGTTCTCGGCGGACACAACATCTTTGTTGGTATGTGGTGCTGAGGATCGAACCCGGGCCGCACACATGCCAGGCGAGCGCGCTACCGCTTGAGCCACATCCCCAGCCCCTTATAGTGTATTTTTAACTAATTATTAGGAAAATAACACAACAGACATCTTAACACACACACATAACAAAAATTACAAAGAAGTATCCAAATAACCTCTAATCAAGTTGTACATATGTAAATATTACCAATTCTCCAAATGATTTTTGTGTGCTCCTTTCCAACAGTACCCATTTTCCCATTCCAGGAGTAAGTTATATTGTGATTCTTTTAATCCTAATATTTTGCTCATTGTTACAGTTAGCATATATATGAATGTATCCTTAAACAATATAGATTAATATTTCCTCCTCTAAATGTTCTATAAATGCTGTGCTCTGTCTTGCTTCCTTTCTCAATATTATGTCTGAGAAGACCTGCCACAAATCTGTGATGAAATATTCATCCATTTTTGTTGTTGGGTAGTACATTCCATTTTATGAGGGCAGAGCAATGTACTTAACCTGTTCTTATGTGGATGGAGGTTTGGGCTGGTCTTACTTAAAAGAAAATGTATCCTGGAATCCTGGAACCTTTGGGTCTGCATTTCTCTAGACTGAAATACTTCAATTGCAATGTCTGCCTATCTTCAACTTGACAAGACAAAGTCCAACTGTTATTCACATAGTTGTCTCATGAGCTGTTCAAAAGAAAATCCAATTCTTGACAGCTTTTGGTATCTTAGACTATTTAATGTTTCCCTGTCTGGTGAGTGTGTAGTGTTATGGGAACTTCTATTCTTTTCCATATTTATCTTTTTCTCATTTATTTCAAAAAGATAAAAAATACATTTCAAATCAAGCCCATCATCAGTATGTGCTTTGAAAATATTTGTACTTTTGGCCTTGTCTTTTAATGATATTTCTTGATGAGCAGAAGCTGTTACTTTTATTGAATTGAATTTATCAATCTTTTTTATTTATGTCTAGTGCTTTTAGTGATCTAAGAAATCTGTCACAACTCCAACATCATGAAAATGTTCTCTAGTTTTATCTCCTAACAGATTTGTAGCATTTCATTCATACTTAGGTCTATGTTACATATGGTGCAAGAAGTGTGCCCAATTTCTTCTGCTCTTTCTGATGTATTCCCATTTGTTAGAAAATAATTTATTAACAAAAGTATTCATTCCTCACTGACCACCTTGTGTGCCACCCTTGTAATATATTTAGTCTAAATGGATGCATGAAACTTATTTTGGAATACATTATTGCCATTTATTTATCTATGTCTGTGCCCAAAATATGGTGTTTAATTACCATCTTTGCCTTATGAACCTTTATTGCATTTTAGAATCAGCCTGTAAATTTTGAGTAATCACAAATTGGTAGGAATTTTAAATTATACCCACAGAATACATAAGACCATTTGAGATAATGTCCTCTTTATAATATTCAATCTTCCAATTCATGTACAGGTGTATCTTTGTGTTTACTTAGGACCCTTTTGATGTATCTCATAAATTTCATGGTTTCCCTTTTAGAATTCTTGTATATTTTTTATAATATTTCTTCATAATTTTTCATGCCATTATAAATGATGTAATTCACATTTGATTTCACATTTGTTGCTCATCTATATGTAGAATATTTAAAAATGGATCTTGTATCCAGCCATTTGCTGAACTCTCCCTTACTTTAAATTCTTTTAGTGGATTATTTAGGATTTGGTTATTTACTGATCCAGCATATGAAAATGCTGGCAATTTTGTTTCTGCATTCCAAACATTATTCCATGATCTTCCTTGTTTGACATTTTTAATTTTCTCCAATAAATGATCAATGCAGGATTTGAGGTAGAGAAATCACTTCATTCATCCTGGGAATAAAATTCTGAGGGTTTAGAGCAGATTTTATTTAGTCACTGGTCTTTGTTGTCATGTTCCTTTACTCCTTGTGTCTCCCTAAACCAAACACCAGGGTTGGTTGGGATGCAGCCTGAGCTAAATCTAACATGGCCTGGTTCTCCTGCAGAGGATTTCATGTACCAGTTTAAGGGCACCTGCTACTTCACCAATGGGACTCAGGGAGTGAGGCTCATGGCCAGACAAATTTACAATAAGAAGGAGATCCTGTGCTTTGACAGTGATGTGGGGGTGTTTGTGGCTGTAACAGAGCAGAGGATGTCAAGTGCCAAGAGCTGGAATGCCCAGAAGAACCTCCTGGCTGAGTATCAGGCCCATGTAGACACCTTGTGCAGACACCACTATTAATAGATGTCTTTCTTCACTGTTCAGCAGAGAGGTGAGTTTAGGATTGATCAAAGTGCGCTCACCTCTGAACTAGTGTGGAAGGCCTGTGGGAAAGGCAACTTTTGGGATTCCTAGGATTTTGGTAAAATGGGGAGGGCATTTGAATTGAAGGAAAAACTGTTGAAATACTTGGTAGGCAGCATTGGAAGAGTGTATTTGTCAGCTTTGAGTTACTGTAATAAAGTGCTTGAGATAATTAACTTAAATAGAGGAGAGGTTTATTTTGATTCACAATTTAGTCCATGGTTGGTTGATAGCACTGGTGAAGTAGCACAACACAGTGGGGAAATACAGAGGAGGAGAGCATTGTTAGTTAATTGTATTCTGTGAAAATCACAGACTGTACTTACAGCAAGACAACTAGGACATCATTAGTAAGAATAATCTTAAGGGACCATAATGGTATATGCATTGCTGACCTATATATTTATAAAAGGGACATTCAATTTATTTTTTTCACTTAAAAATCAACATATAATATTGGTACTTATTTATGAGGTACACTGTTGTAATTCAACACAATGTGGTATGATCAAACTGGGGAGATCAGCATTTCCACTTCCTGAAATATTATCATTTGTGTGTACTGGCAACCCAAACTCTTCTTCTCTAGTTATTACAAAGTGTGTAATTAATTATTGTAGACTATCCTTTGTTGAGCTGTGTAACATTAAAAGTGCTCCCCTCCAAGTATGTTTGATTTCCATTATTCACCCTCTCACTATTCCTTTCCTGGGCTGTGGTGACCTCTATTCTACCCTCTATTTCTATGTGATCAACTTTTTTTTTTTTTAAATCTTCCACAAATGGGTGAAACCTTTGGTATTTGTGAACACTAATATCTACTGTTTTCTCCACTTTCATATTAAAGGAGGGACTTAAGCCCATGTTGAGACCTGCCTTATTCTCTGACTTTATTTTTTGCTGTCATTCATCCTAGGGGAGCCTATAGTCACCATCTCTCCAGCCAGGAAAAAGCCACCACAATTTGCTGATCTGCTCAGTGACAAATATTATCCTCAACAAGTTAAAGTCAGATGGTTCCGGAATAAAGAGGAAGAGACTTCTGGAGCTGTGTCCACACCACTTATTCAGAATGGGGATTGGACCTACCAGATTCTTGTGATGTTGGAAGTAATACCCCAGCATGGAGATGTCTACACTAGCCACGTGGAGCACCCCAGCCTCCAGAGCCCCATCACTGTAGAATGGTGTAAGGGCCACTTCATTGATACCAGAGGTTCAGCAGAAAGAAGCAAAGGCAGGGAGGACATTGGGTCTTGTGGGCTTGGTTTCCTTCTTTCCTCTGCTGTTGGACACATTCATACCTTCTCCTCTGTACAACCCCTAGGGTCATTTCTGAGCCTAGAGTCATGGAGGCTTGTGATCTGAAGTTAAAAGGCAGATGCTGAGTACTGACCTCTTTTCGCTCCAAGATATTATTGCTTTGTGTAACCTGATCCCCAGGCTGAGGTTCAGCTTGGCAGTATATCTTCTGCAGTGGTGAAATTCTGGGCTTTGGCATTAAGGCTGGTGTTTGGGGATGGTCTCTGGATTTTCAGATGGACCTACCTTGAGGATCCACTCTCCCTTTTTCCCCTAAATCCTCATCCATCCACTGTTCTCCTGAGGTCTCTGCATGCCCTTCACCCTCCTCTGTTTGGTAGTGAGGTACCTCCATCTCTTATATCTTGGGTTGGACTCTAAGGTTTCTGATGAGGACTCTGTGGGATGTGGGGACAGTCACTGATGCAGAGGCTTCTACTTCCCAGGGGCACTGTCAGAATCTGCCCAGAACAAGATGCTGAATGGAATTGGGAGTCTTGTGCTGGGACTGATTTTTCTTGGCTTGGGCCTTAGTGTCCACTTTTGGAATAAGAAAGGTAAGTCACCTTTAGAGAAAATGGGCAAGACTGGCTCTAGGACTAAGTGTTTCTGTTGTAACTTTTCTTATCTCAGTGAAAAGGGGGAGCCAAACTAGGGATAGCAGTAGATTGCAGAAATTAGGGAGGCCATGAGTCTTTCTTGTGCTGAGCTGGCTGTTAGGTGAGACGACAGGAGGTTATAGTTGTTACCTGTCCAGTTAACTATGTGACCTGTGCTTCACCAAAACACTTAGACTGCTGATGGGACTGGGGCCTTCTTCCACATGCCTCTGTGGAAGCTTTGTGTTCACTTTAGCACAGTATTCTCTTTAATCAGATGCCAGGAGAGATGGTGAGGAGTGGGTCGTTGTACAAAATCACCCTTAGTGTTCTGAGTTGCAGATAGGCCCCAGGGGTATTGGGCAGGGGGCTGACTTTCTTTAGGGATTTAACTTATGACTTATTTTTTCTCTTTCCTTCAGGGATCATGCACTGATTCCAACATTTTTCTTCCTGTTACCACTGTTCCATGGTCTACTGCTGTTCTCACCATTGTGCAAGTTCCTAGCCTCACTTCTCTCAGGCCTGTGAGGAATCCACCTCTGCCAGCCCTGCCCCCATCAAGACCTGAGTCCCACAGTGCCTGAGCAGCAGATGCCAGGCCCTCTTCTTTTGCACACTCATACACACACACACACACACACACACACAATTTTTAGTTGTGATGGGTCTTTATTTTATTCATTTATTTATATGTGGTGCTGAGAATTGAACCCGGTGCCTCACACATGCTAGTCAAGTGTTCTACCACTGAGCTAAAACCCCAGGCCCCTGGCCCTCTTCTTGTTCTGGTCTTTCCTGAGTTTCTGTGACTGATTTCCACCCAACTCTGCTCCCTGTGCTGCCTGCCACATCTGTTTGGGCCACGAACTTTCAACATGTTCCTGATCTTGTTCTCTGTCTGAAGACTTCCCATGAATTACATGTCAAACTCCTTTATCTTTCAATATATTTTTTCAAAATTAAATAGATTTGTGAGTCCCTTGTGTTTCTGATTCTGATGGATTAAAAGTGGTGGTGGGAGATACTGACACAGAAAGGACCAGATTCTAGAGGGCTAGTTCAGTGATGCCCCAAAAGGGAGGAGACTAGGGGAAGTCATTGGTCCTCATACCTGGTCTAATTCAGGTGCCATGTAAGAATGTGAAAAGGTATGAAAACATTCAATTGTCCACTATCCGGGGCTTGGAAGTGGGGTTGTGTGCAGCAGTATTTTTTGAATTCTGTTGCAGCCTGACACGTTTTACATAGTTGAGGCATTGGGATTATTTTGTGCCATCATGTTAACTAACAACACCTAACACTATAAATTAGCCAACCCTGCCCCACAAATGTCATCTGGCATTATTGACTATGTACACAGAGGCAAAAGACAATGATTTTGGGTTGCATTTGAACTACCAGATTATATAATTGCCAGTGGGAGTTTTATTAGAAAGTAATATGTTGATTGAATGTGATGGAAACTCTACTAATACCGTCTTAAGGAAAAAAATTAATTTTTTGGCATATAATTTAAAAGTTCATAAATTCATTTGGCTTCTGAAAAATGCCTAGATCAAGGACTAAGTTGAGATTCTTTTCTCCTTTATCTCTTAACTCCTTCCTTTCTCTCTGACCTTTTCCTCCTGTCTTTACTCTCTTCTCTCAGTGTGCTTCTTTTTCTACTCTGTATCTCTTCATCTGTCTGTCTATCTATCTAGTTTTGGTACTAGGGATTGAACCCAGGGGCACTCAACCACTGAACCATATCCTCATTCCTATTTTGTATTTTATTTAAATACAGAGTTTCACTGAGTTGCTTAGTGCCTCACTGTTGTTGAGGCTGGCTCTGAATTCACAAACCTCCTGCCTCAGCCTCCTATATCGCCATACAGCTGGGATTACAGGCGTGCACCACTGTGCCTGGCTGTCTCTTTATTATCATGCATTTTTCTGTATCTCTGTCTATCTGAAGGATCCTCTCTCTGTTAATATATTAGATGATTTTTGTAACTTTCTTCCATTTGCATTCCCCCATGAACTTCTCTCTCACGTGTCTTTTATTTCTTACCTGCATTAGAATGTCTTGCTGTCTCTTTTTCTTTGTTTTCCTCAATCAGTTCATTGGCCTGTGCTCATGGTGCTCATGGTCATTTCTTTCTGTCCTTCTGTAGTCCATTATCTTTTTCTTTGTCTGCATTCTCTCTTTATGTTTATCTCTCTGCCTCTCTTTATCTGTCTTTGTTGTGTTTCTTTCTCTCTTGCTTGTGCTCTCTGTGTTTGTCTGAGTACTGCTTTTCCTGATAGTTCTTATTTTCTCTTCTGGAAATAGGGTATGTAGAGGAACATCTCAGACTTCCAGCCTATCACCTGAATAGCAAGAGATCAAACATGTCAACTCCAGTTTAACAATCTGGAGAAATCCCTGATAGAGTCACATTCCAATTTCTCAACCAATCATTTTAGCTATGGGATATAGGACTCTAAGTCAGGCCTTAGTTTTGAACCAATTTCTGTGCAGAAAGACAGATTTTATTTTCCTCAAAAAAAGAAAAGTATGAAAAACCAAGCAAGGCTGGATAGATGGTAACTGTAATAATGATAATATAATCATAGTGATATCAATTGTCATTCCCTCTATATAGGAAGTGCCCTTCTCTGTTTCTTTTTCTACCCATTAAAAGTTTGTTCCTGAAAGAATAGCTCAGTGGTAATGCCCTTTCCTAACATGCATGAGGTCCGGGGCTTGCTCCTCAGTCCCCACACCCATGATGCTTCAAGTATAATTTGTGTAGTTTACATACAACTTAAGTTTCAGTTGTGTCACTATAGAAAGGGAATTTCAAATCATATCAACCTCCAAATCCAAGCTCTGCTTTGGGTGGTTCTTATTGACCCTGTAAATTATGGTGAAAGGATAAACTCATCTACCTTCAAAACATGAGGACATAATAGCATAATGACAATAAAAATATAATCAGAAATCACTTTTGCTCAGCATAAAGTGGTATTTGATAATCTGGATGAAGTCAGTTCCCCATTGCTTATTACCAGATAAGGAGGAGGGAAGCCACTGGGATACAAATGCAGTAGCTTCTGGAATTATGTGATAGAACACTCCCACACTCATTTCCAACATATATCTGCCACTACTATCTACTTTGGAGGGGTCATCAGGGAAAATAAAGTTGTCAAAGTTAGGGCAGGTATTGATACATTTGAGATTTGATCTGTCAATGTAAGTCTGATGGTAAACATCTACAGTATGGATCCCCAGGATGTCCTGCTACTTGGATTTTTCTAAAAAGAGATCAGTAGTAGTCCAGGTTCTCAGAGTCCTGCATTATTTATGTTTTAACTAATCAGATCACATATTTTGAAATGCTGTTTCCTATGGTATTCAGTAAGTGCTCAGTAAATATTCACTGGTTGCCCAAGAAGACCTTTGTTTCATGGCTTAGCCTATTCCTGGAATCCTTTTACTTTTTTTTCGTATATATTTTTATCATACCCTTTGATGTCTGTAGTGTCTCCTTCCCTCACTCATGATGGCAAAATTGTCTTGGCTATTTTGTCACTTTGACACATATACTGGTAGTGATGGTGGGATATCTCCATACAGCAGGATTTTATTTTTTATTTTTCAGTGTTAACTTTGGTGTTTTTATATTTTCCTGTTTTGGAATATGCAATATATATATTTTTTTAATCTACAAAAGTTTCATTTACTACATCTGCTTTTCACATCCTTTGTGTACTTCTAAACATCTATGAATCCTAGATATTTCAAATAAGAACTTAAATTTGTCTACTAAGTACACAGTAGTGTTGAATAAACTACACACATGTAACAATGGTTATATCTGAAAGTGTCTTCTAAGTAGGATCATTCTGGCCTAGAACCCTTCATTTCTTCCACTTCTTTTTTTCTATGTCACATGTGTCATATCTGAGTGTCATATAATGTGATATTTCAATTTCACTTCTGAAAGGACTTTTCATAAGACTGCCTTTCTATGAATTTTAACATAAAGTGTATAAAATATGTTAGTTTACTAACTCTACTTTTGTTATATAATGGCAACCTCTTTAATATCTAAAGGCTAGATATTATAAAATTAGGACTTCTTTGTCCAGTATATACACAATATATACAGAACAGCAAAGTTAAATGAAATGCACATTGCAGGGCAATGGGTAAGCTGACATTGTCCAGCACACTCTAACCAACCACCTTTTGCAATTTCCCTCCTGCCTCCCTCAGCCCAGTGAACAAGTACAGACAGTGTTCAGTTCAGAGGTGGTTTAACAATTCCAAACACAGTATTTCCCATCAGTTTTTAAAAGCTCTTTACAAAAAGATTCATCCTACTACTTCTAAGTTTATCAAGCACTTCTAAATAGGACTAGATATTCCACATAAGAACCTGTCCATGATGCACCCAAAACTGGTAAATAAAATTGCACATGTAACAATGGCTATAATCAGAGGTATCTTCTAATATTTTGTACTTGAACCTTTCCATCCTCACTTTCTTTTCTCTACTTTCAGTCCAGTGGACAAGTAGAAGCATATGTAATGCTTTGAACAAATTCATATCCAAAAGTTTATATTTATAGAGGACAAGCTTTCTTATGAATTTCAACAGAAAATGTACAAAATGTGCTAATTTTACTAACCACTTGGTCATACACTCTTTAACATCTAGAGACTAGATGTTGCAAAATTGGGACTCATTTGTCCATCATAGATAACTGATTCACAGCAAAACAAAGTGCACAAAACATGCAGAAAACTGATGTCTGAACATGTCTAAGTATGAACACACTAACATATTACCCCTTGCAATTGTTTCCACCCTCCTCCACATCACTCACAGAGGTGGTTTCACAGTTCCATTCCCAAAAGACAATATTTCATATGAGTTTTAGCAAAAAGATATTTACAAAGTGACATTTTACTACCTCTATATTTAACATAGAGTGGGCATTTTTATATATCTAGACAGACTAGGAGTTTCAAGTAAGAACTCAATTTGTTCACTGTGTGCACCATAATCTTGAATAAACTGCACACATGTAACAATATTTCTAATTTGAAAATGTCTTCAAAATGTGAGTATTCTGCCCCTTCACTGACCCAGTGGGCTATAATGTTCAAATTTTCAGAAGAGAATCTTCCCTAGGAATTTTAAAGCAAAATATACACAATTTGTTTTGTCATATACTGGCACCCTCTTTAACATCTAGAAATGACTAGATTAGGACTCATTTGTCCTTTATATACACTACATACAGAGCAAAGT
Source organism: Urocitellus parryii (assembly GCF_045843805.1). Classification (NCBI taxonomy): domain Eukaryota; kingdom Metazoa; phylum Chordata; class Mammalia; order Rodentia; family Sciuridae; genus Urocitellus; species Urocitellus parryii. Next base: position 117,359,122 of record NC_135538.1, read on the forward strand.
AAAACAAAACCCACCGACCCAGGAACAACCCTTGCCACACTGGCATGGTGTTCCTGAGGAGCAGCTCACAAACTGTACCACTCAGCAGGAGGTTTGGCTATTTCCCCCCAAATAATTTCATAAGAAAATTTACAAAATGTGCTATATTTTACCATTTCTACTTTTAACATATATCAGGCACTTTAGAACATCTAGAAAGCCTAGATATTTCAAAAAAAGTACTTAGCATTTTCAATTATATATACAGTAATGAGGGATAAAATGCATACAAAACAATTGTTATTTTGTGAAAAAGGTCTTTTACACAAAAACATCTGGCACAGGACCTCCTCCAACTCGCCATCAAAGGCTTCTCTGTGTCCTCTAACCCACTGGACAAACGTGGACAAGTGTCCCTCCTAGAGCTGGTCTAACAAATCCATTTCAAAGTCCCTTCCAGAAGACATTTCTGAGTTTTAAAACAGGCATTTACAGAAGTCACCGTCTACCTCTATCACACGTGGGCAACCTCTTTGCATTTACAAGGTCCAGACGTAGCACTAGTTTTAAAGGTGGGGAGTTGAGGTCGACCTTTCATATTATACACATGGGGTTCTCCAAAGGGCCACGGAATCTTCCCGCGGGGCGGTGGCATTTCCAGTGGGTCACTTGCGGCCTGTTGCTCTGCAGGGTCTCTGTGTAGGAGGAACACCGAGCGCCAGGCCACTAACGGGTCCTGTCCCCAAACCCTCAGCTCACCTGCCGGCCTGGGGCAGAGGGCCCCAGAGGGTCCCCAGGAGCAGGTTGTGCTGCATTTCTCACCACCCCACCTGCCAAAACTGATTCTTCAATAACCTTATTTTTGAAATCTCCTGTAATCCCAGCAGGTAGGGAGGCTGAGGCAGGAGGATGGCGAGTTCAAAGCCATCCTCAGCAATTTAGCCAAGCCCTAAATAACTTAGTGAGACAGTCTCTAAATAAAATATAAAAAGGGCTGGGGATGTGGCTCAGCAGTTAAGTGCTCTGAGTTTAATCTGTAGTAGGAAGAAAAAATAAAATCTTCAATACTGTGTTTTCAACAGAAATAGAATTCTTCATCATATAAGATCTTGAAGTCAGTAATTTTGCTAAACTCTTATAAAAATAAATTTCATGAGTCATCTTTAGAATTGTTTTCATTTCCTGTATCACATTTATACTGTTAAAAAGATAGTTTTGTTTTCTTCCTTTTCTGCTATTTTAGCTTTGTCTCCCTTTCTAACTTTCTGTAATGTTGGGAGACACATTCAGTAAACTACCAAGAGGGTGTTGCTGTATGGGAATAGGGCTCTCTTACCATTTTTGTTTCATTCAAAATAGCCTATTTTGAAGTTCTTATTCTAAGGTTTCTCTTGATTATGCCAAAGGCAAGAGAAAAATGATTGTTTTCCAATTTCTATTAACCAGAGAAAGCATGTTAAAAAGAGGAGGTTCTCTACGATATTCTTGTCATTATTTAATTTAAATTTTATGTGAACTCTGAAGATGGCTAATTCTTCAATGTTGCTGAAGTCTTTCATTCACTGATACAGACAAAAACCCCAAAACCACGTTCTTAAATATAGTGTTCAACAAAGGAGTTCAAAGTCATAGGTACTGCAGAAGAGGGAGCTGAATTGCCACCAAGGATTCTTTCTTCTATTCAACTGATAGACATGGAATATTGATAAAAGAACAATGGCAGAGCAACATTTTTTAGCTGATTTTAGGAAGATAAGAGTTTATTACAAGGCTTAATATACCTCAGAGAATTACCAGGGGAACTGGAGGAACTGCATAAGGCCACTGAAGAAGCTACTCCCTCTTCTCTAACCAGGGAAACACATTGGTTGGGACAGCCACATGGGGAAGCCCCTCCATTTAGTGAGCTGCTCTGATCAATTTGCCTTGGTAAAGGGGACTTGCTGTGTGTTGCCTCTTTACATCCCTAAAGAGAGTTATCAGATATGAAGAGCTCTCCTCATGCCAAAACAGAAAATTAAGGTACATTGTCAGCTGAAAGAACATCTAATCATGTTCAACTCTCACAAAATGTTTCTGGTTAGTCAATCTAAATGATGCCAAAGGTTACCCAGGAAGCGTCCTCTTCAGCGTTGCACCTTTTGAAGTCAAGACGAATGCACTGGAAGAGGTTGAGAGCTGTTTTATTCCAACCCACTACATATGGGAATAGGGCTCTCTTAAAATTGTTTTCACTTCTATTAGTAGCATAAGTAATTTTCAGATCAAATCTTCTTCCATGGAAATTATGAGTGATAGTCTTATTCCAGATTAGATCATGTGTAAATCAATGGCTTTTAGGCCCAACATGTAACAGCAATTACTCCAACAAAACAAAACAATAAATTCAAGTTAATCTTTTCCTTAAAACTCATAGAACATTAAATATAATTCTTTTCAAGAAATAATTGACTTGCCCGTGTCTTATGCTCTATTTTGATATATTTCTACAACTTGTTTTCTTTAATGAATGATGGCCTTCTTCCTTTTTCATCTCTCAAACCATAAGTTCTGGTTTCAGTGGAGAAAATTCAGCATTACCACAATGTCCCTTTCAGTCAGCTGTGGCCAGGAGTTTTCAGAAAATAACAGAGTAATCCAAGTCACTTCCTTCACTATGTCTTTTTCTATGGTTTTACTCACTCATGACATAGCATTCTTTTAGTCTCCCAATTAGCTTAGCTATACTGCCCCCTATTTGTTGCTCTCACATGCAAAGTTGGTCCCTGCTTAAGGAGTTGCACTTACTGTTCTTGCTGACTGGAGTGGTTTGCTGTAGATTTTGAATAGTCGACTTTTTCTTATCAGTCAAGTCTCAGTTCAAATAGTATTTATGAGACTAGCCATACCTACTCATTCCCTCAATTTTGTTTTTTTTTTTCCTTTAGGGGGCATTCACTACCATCTAACTTTGAATATTACCTGGCTCATATTATGTAATTAAACAAATAACTAAGATGTTAACCCTGATTTTGGATGACACCAATCACTATAATATATTAGCATAAAATAAAATAAAAAAGAAGGAAATGAGCATTAGAGATATGTGGGACATTATCGAATGGTCTAATATAACTAAAATTGTTCTAGAAAGAAGTGATAAAGGATGCAGGAAAGGAAACATAATAACAGAGAACTTTCTAAAACCAATTAAAGACAAAACACAGGTTCAAAAAACTCAACTTCATTCATAACATAGGCTAATAAAAATATGCCTTTAAATAGTATGAATAACTTGCTGGAAACCAAAGATAAAGGGAAAAGCTTTCATTTGATGAAAGGAAAAAGTGCATTATTTTCAAAAAAGAAGAGTTAAGATTGACTATCCTAAGAAAGAATGGAATACAGAAAACAATGGAAGACATCATTAAAATCCATCAAGAACATCCTTGGCCCCCAAAGAAACCTAGAATCCCCAAATCCTAAAACATTCTTTAGCAGCAATGCTCAGAATCTTTCTGTACTGACTAAGTTGGAACATAGCCCACTATAGTCTCTCTTTCCCAGTGATCATAATGAAAAATAGTGAATTGAATGTGTAAAGTGCCACCCGTGGACCTTGAAAAGTAAACAGTATCAGGAGGGAAGTGGAACCTGAAGAAATGGCAGTCAGGGAGGGGTTCCTGGTTCTTTTCTCTTTTCTCTCTTGGCTTTGACAGGGGTAACTGTGGTCATGGAGCAGAGAGAAGAAACTCCAAAGGCACTCCCTGTTTCTAGCCGGAAGATTGGAAAGGAGTTCTTTGAAAGTTATAGAGAGTATGTGGGAAATACACCCTGTTTGTTTTTGCTTTCTTTTTCTTTTTTCTTTTTCTATTCTAGCTCTGTCCTGGGCATGGCCAAAACCATAAAGCTGCACTAAGGTGCAGTGGTAGAGGCATTAAAAACCCTGAGAGCAAAACCCATTTGATGGCCATAAAAACTGTGATTTATGGAGCTTGGGGGTATTTCCACATTATTTTTCCATTTGCCTCAAAAGACGCTCTAGTTGGGTGGATCATATAACATTACTGGAAACTACTTTGAGAGAAGCTCATCTTTCTGGACTGAGAAACTGGTAAAGGAACCTATAGGAACTGGAGTGTGTGGGGAAATGGCACAGAGCAGACAGTCATTCTATAAATTCATCATCATAACTTTTGGGGATCTCAGGCTGCACCTGAGTGGTACAGTCTTCCACCAACTCCCCAAATGCATTAGGAGCTGGGCTATGAAATAAACCACCATCCAAGTGCCAGAGAAAACACTGAGTGGCATATGCCCAGGGCAGGCACAGAGCAACATTGCAAAGGATTGAGAAACTGTACTGACATCAGTGCTACTATCCTCAGAGATGAGGCAGAGCTTGCCTTCTAGTCCTGATGAGGCTAGTTGCCTGTAAAAGCAAAAATTTCAACATTTTCCAGAGGATTTAATAGAACACAGAGCCCACATGTATATTCAAAATGTTCAGAATATAATCCAAACTTATTTGGCACAAATAATCCTGGGGAAATATGACCACTTCTAGAGGTTTTATCAGGGAAACATACAGCATATTATTTTAAAAAATGGAATTGGTTGTGGTGGCACATGGCTGTAATTCTAGTGTCTTGGGAAGCTGAGAAAGGAGAATCACAAGTTCAAACCAGTCTCAGAAACTTATCAAGGCCCTAAGCAACTTAGTGGGACCCTGTCTCTAAATAACAAATGAAAAACTGTCTGGGGATGTTGCTTAGTGGTTACGTGTCCCTAGTTTCAATCCCCAACACCCTTCCCCCCAAGAGTAATTTGTAATAAAACAATGACCTAAGCAAAATAAGAATTCACTGACAGATTCAATAGCACAATGGAAATGACAGGTAAAAGTGCAAATGATTTTGAAGATGGGTGAATATCCAGTATACAATTTGAAAAACAAAATAAGTATTAAAGAAGTGAACAGAGATTCGGGAACCTGTGAGACAATATAGAAAGATCTAACATTCATGTCACTGGAGCCCTAAAGAAGAGATTAAAGATATTAGTTGCATAAAATGTACTTGAAAAAGAAATAAGTTCATATTCAAGTACAGAAATTTATAAACTGAAGAGGCTCAGTGAACCCCAGAAAAGATAAAATAAACCACACACTAGAACCATTCTAATCCAATTACTGAAGATTAAAGATAAAACATCTTTAAAAGAGCCACTGAAATATGATAAACTAGCTATAAGTAAACAATGATACAAGGTGAGCCAACTGGGGTGATGAAACCTGTGGTTCCCCATCAGGGAAGCCAGCTGGGCAGGTTGGAATGCAGGTCCAGAGTGAGGGAAAGCCTGAACATGCAGTAGAGCTGGGAGAAGATGAATACCAACAGCAGTTTTGGGGCTATCAGGGATTGGCATATCCTTTAATTACCTTCTTTATTAGGTCTTTTATAATGACTATAATCATCCATAAGCATGAAGACTCAGTGATGCAATAGGTTTAATGAGGGTTGTCATTGGATCTTGGCAGTAGAAGGGCTGGAATATGGTCCCTCCACCATGATATTGTGGTCCATGTGATGTCAGCTGCAGCTGCTGTGGGAGGTTATGAGGAAATCCAGACTCCCTCCCTCAAGAGCATCTTGTCCTGCTCTCAGAGCCATCTTCAGGGCCCATCTGGCCTATGTTAATGTGTAGCCTAGGAACTTAGGGGCGTCAGTGCCCCTGGAGGCAGTCCTCAACCAATAGGGGTAGAAGACAATAGGTAAGACTTTTGTCCTTTAGATGACGGTTAGGGAAGGTGCTCTGCCTACTGTGCAGCAATATCATCTCCATTGCCCAGAGTAGTAATTTTAACACATCCCTTTGTGAGTGTGTGTGTGTGTGTGTGTGTGTGTGTGTTTTCTCCCTCCTTTACCCTTTCCCTATACTTTTCCATCATTCTTATTCCCAATTAAACCACCTGTACCTAAGTCTTGTCTTAGACAGGGGACACCAGTTTCAGATGATTTAGTTATCTGTGTGATCCTCATTAAAGGGCAGGCTAAATGCCAAAGAGAAATATGCTATACTTTATGTTTTACCAAGAATGTGGACCTATACTTAATTTTCCCCCTCAAACTACACTTATTTTTTTCTAGTATAATTTCTTATCTCAAGATCAGTAACAGGTTTCTGGTATCATTTATTCCTTTGTAAATTTAGAAAGACAAGAAATCACTAGTTTTTGAATATGATGCAGTTGTTGAAACTGTTGTCCTACATTGCTTATCTGAGAGCCATGTGTACCTTTTACATGATCAACAGAACCCTTAAACAGAGTCTAGAAGCAAAGGAATAACTTGTCAACCCCTTTGGTATTTTCTTATCAATACATGCAAGGTACCTCTTTTCACAATTTTACAACACAAGATTTAGATTCAAATAATTTATTTGTTCTTTTTGTCAATACAAACCTTGAAAGAAAATGATTCTGATGAAGCTACCAAAAATTAGAATTTAATATTCATGCTTTTAAAAATGAATATCTGCAAGAATGAAATTGAAACCAAATAGATCTTCTGGGTCACAGGATACCAAACCCTGATTTATTATTTTTAAAATTTGCTTTCCCATTTTTTAGGTACTTGCTATACCACTTCCCTCTTTCCTTGTTTCTTTATAAGATTTTTGCTTTTCCATGAAGTACTCACCTCTTCCCTCTTGTCTTGATCTGTGTCACATGAGACCTTCCACTTCCAGTTTCAGGTCTAAGTTTGGCATTTGTAACTTAGCCTCAAACATCACTGGGGAGAATTGTGTAGGATGGTGACTGTGGAACTGAAAACTACCCCTACTGCTAATCCCCTGCCTTCAGAGAAGGAGAAAACAGACTCTCATCAGGAGGTTGCTAACCCAGAACACTATGTAAAGCATCCTCTACAGAATAGATGGGCATTCTGGTTTTTAAAAAATGATAAAAATGAAACTTGGCAAGCAAACCTTCTACCTATCTCTAGGTTTGATACAGTTGAAGACTTTGGGGTTCTATACAGCCATAGCTAGTTGTCTAGTAACTTAATGCCTGGCTGTGACAATTCAAATTTTAAGGATGGTTTTGAGCCTGTGTGGGAAGATGAGAAATTCAAATGGGGTGGAAGGTGGCTCATGATACTGAACAAAAAGCAAAAATGAAGTGACCTTGACCTCTTTTGTCTAGAGACACTGCTGTGCCTTATTGGAGAATATTTTGATGACCACAGTGATGATGTATGTGGAGCTGTTGTTCATGTTAGAGCTAAAGGTGATGAGACAGCAACATGGACTTACTGAATGTGAAAACAGAGAGGCTGCTACACATATAGGGAGAATGTTTAAGAAAGATAGAGATTGGTTATCAGTCTTAGGAAGACACAGCTACCAAGAGAGGCTCTACCTCTAAAAATAGGTTTGTGTTTAAGAAGAGGCCTTCTCAGTGTTCTCAAAGAAGACTGTCTCAAGCAATTGAGATTTGGGGTTTGAGCCAAAGCCTCTTCAAAAGCAGAGTGGATTGCATTTAAATTTGATTTCATTTAAATGTTGCTGAGATATAAGGAAGTCTCATTTGCCTTTGTCTTGTACTTCGGTGTCCGTTTTTAAAAATTTTAAAAATTGAGTGTCCACTATCCCAATCAAAGAATTACAATCAACACAGTCCCCCAGATTCCATAAATGTGTTCCTGGCCCATTTTGTATTAGTTTAGTAGAATTGCCATTACAAACAAGTTTTACTCATTGACAATATTCAAAAGAACTTGCATTTCTATACCTTAATAAGAAAAAAATTGAGTTTATATTTCATTGTGTGCAGAACATATTACTAGTATGAAAGAGTATGATGCATACAGTTTTCTCACAATTATTTTGTTTCTTTTGACAGCATTATACTTACTGTACTCTTGATGAAAGCTGCTAGATTTCTTTATTTGTTTCTCTACTCAATAACACTAATGATTCTGATTCCAGTTTTCCATTTGTTTTGCTTTTGTTTTTTGCTGCATGTAACATGGGTGAGGCATCCAGGAATATGGTATAAATATTAACTTTGCGCATACTTTAATTTTTTTGTTTTTTGTAACTACAAAACTAGCTATAAATTTATATACTTCATTCAAATCAGTGACTTATCTTTGTGTGATTTCCTGAACATAATTATGGATTATAGAAAAGGACATCATAGTTACATTTCTAACTAGAATTACTATGCCTGATTTCATTTTTTTATGTTGTATTTTAACACTTTGCACTACTTAGGTAATTTTGCTTTGGTTTAAAATGGCTCAAGTATAAAAGTAATCCCACTTATTTAAAGACAGTGTATAAAACTGTAAATAAAATGTGTACAGTGAATTGTATTTTAGATAAAAAAATCACTGGTATATTCTTTTTGAGGATTTTCCACCTCTTCTAAGAAGGAGAACCATCATTCAGAAGTTATATGCTGTGACCAGCACAGCCAAACTGGTCATTCTGGTGGGGGGCCATGGGGAATTAGAAAATACAGAGATTCACACATGCGTATTTTGGCGATAAAGCTGAGATCTGGTGGAGCATTGCTCTCTGATAGAGAAGCAGATCTAGAGAGTTACACCAGCAATCTTTATTTTTTTATGTCTCACTATCAGGATAAAGACTATGCAAGCATTATTCTTTATATTTAGGAAAGTTACAGAATTAGAAACATCTATGCAGATTTTCCACAGTTGCAATCCACACTTGCAATGTGCAATGTTAGGAGCAGTTTTGTAGTGCTCAAGAGGGTACATTATTTAGGCTGGCAGGCTCAGAAGTAGCAGAGCTGGTGAAACATTGTGGTTGTTTAGCATAAGAATTCTTCTATTCTCAGGAGATATGTGCCTGAGATCAAGGTTGAAGCTGATAAAACTCTTGCACAGAGCTTCCTTAGGCCAGGTTTTACCATAGCATCGAGGCATCCTGTACCCTTGCACAGAAACTTTCCCAGGCACCTGGTGTGCCACAGACATAAAGCCATCAGAGACCCTCAAATCTCAGTCACTGCTGTCTCATCTCTGTCACTGCTCTCCACAGATATATACTACTTTTTTTAGTATGCTGCCCATATGCATACACCTTGAGCACCTAGACTAGGTCCTTTAGTGAAAATGGTATGAGTTAGCATCACCATCTCCTCAACAATCTATTTTGAGGTTACGGAAGGGCATACATTTAAAATATTGGGTGATTAGCATGTTCAGGAAATAGACAATATTTTATATAATAAAAGTGCCTAAGTTATAATGTCAATAATCACAATTTATGAGCTTGAGCATGGAGTGGATTTAAATGTTTTTGTACTATTATAAATGTCCACAGGATGAGGCTTTAGCCACCTCTGCTATAGGTCCCTTTATCCAGTATGTTGCCTCTCTCTGTTTGTTTTCATTGATGTTACCCACAAATGGGGCACTTTCTGGGACACAAACAGCATTTTCTTATTTTCTTGTTCTCACTTTTATCTTCTTTCTGGCCAATCCAGAGAGCTTCCATCTCATCTGGGGTGAAATATGGGAGCAGACATATTGAATCTTTCTGCCATCTTCACTAATCCAACATTTGTGAAGAACATTTTGACTTTATGTTCTTGAAAATCCAATTTTTGACTTTAAAAATATTTTATTTCAGGTTTTTATTTCTTCCAGAGATTTTAGAATGCTATTTGAAAACTCAAATCTTAAGCATTGCTCTTTCTTTTTTCACAAAAATACTACATTTAGGGAATAAAGTATTCACCATACTCAATGATCCTGAAAAGGGTAAATAAAGAGTGAGAGCAAAAAGGAAATGCAGAATATAAAAAATCTTTTATTATGATACAATATCATTTAATACTTCAGCTGTGGTGTTATTAATATGGCCTGATAAAGAAGTTAAGGACCTAAGAAGTCTGATAAAATTTCAAAATAAGTTCTTCCATTGTTGTGCACAACTTAAATCAGTTCTAGGAAAAAGACAGAGGAAAAGTATACTCTAAGCAAAGACACCACAGAGATTTATTTATTTAATTTTCATACAGATTTTGGATGAGGGTGACCCAAAAGTCAAGTAGGTAGATGGGTGGGACAGATCTCTTTGTGAAAGGTAGGCAATCATGTAAGACTAAGTTGAAAGATTTTATAAGAGTAACTAATCTCTGTGGGAAAAATGTTTCATGAATTCCACTCAAGCAGGGCAGGGAGGAGAGCATGAAAGGAGCAATATGATAAACTAGAGCAGTAAGTGGGTCTAAGTCATACAGCAAGGCCTGCAAAGAGAGCTAGAGTTGGCCAACCATTCCTCTTCTTTCTTGTGAATTGTGATTATCTGAAACAGCAGACAGCATGAGGTTGATGGAGCCTGTGCCCCTGTCCAAGGTCAAGCCATTCTTCAATTAGCCTAGAAGATTTCCAAAGACATTCAGGCATACAGGATGCCAACCCTGCACTCCCAGCCTCCCTATCTCCAGTTCCAGGTATGACACATCTGAGTCCTTACCTGTCTGTTTTCTAGGTTATCACACATGAGGTCCTATGGTGGCTGGAGGTTCCACAGGAATGCAGGACTTGGATGATGAGGATGGTGCCTATCACAACACCCATGAGGCCAAGAGCCAACCCCAGGGCACAGACCACAGTCTCTGTCAGCTCTGACATAGGGGTTGGAAGCTCAGGTTCTGAGAAAAAAGAAAGATAGTCACAGGACAGGGTGTGTCTGTGGGGAAAATGGTGCATGTGTTTGGAAATGCACAAGACAACTAGACTTTGGGAAAGAGTGAAGTCAATTATTGGACAACTTTGCAATTATGGGAAATAAAGTTGTGGCAATGGGGGTTAAAGGGTTCAATCAAGACCATGTACCTTGGGGGTAGAATTGGAAGGTAGACAAGTGATGATGGGATTTCAACATACCCCAGTGCTTGAGAAGTGACTCTTCTAGGCCCCAGTGTTCCACCTTGCAGTCATAGAAATCCTCAGTGGAGGGGACAAAAGTGAGGTAGCTGAACTTGAGGAAGGAGTGGTCACTCTTGGGATAGAAGATGGTCTTAGCAATACCTTCTGGAACTAAATGTCCATTGCCAAACCAAGTGATATTGATCACAGGAGGAAAGATGTTATCCACTAGACAGATGAGGGTGTTGGGAATGCCCAGGGTCACAGGAGATTTGGGGAACACAGCCACTTCAGGGATTTCTACAATGAAAACATCACACTTATTGACATTTATGATAACTGTGCCTTGAGATTTTTGATCATTTTGGAGGCGCCTAGTATTCCCCAGATACTAATGAGATATTTTCTTGTCATTTTAGAATAATTTTTATACCAGTTACTGCTTCTATTTTTTCACTTTGAAATACAAAACACATTTCTCTCTTTGGGATCCCACACTGTGTGTGTGTGTGTGTGTGCGCGTGCACGTGTGTGTGAGTGTGTGTGTGTGAGTGTGTGTGTGTGTGTGTGTGTGTATGAGAGAGAGAGAGAGAGAGAGAGAGAGAGAGAGAGAGAGAAATGAACCAACTTACAGCTTCTTAGGCCAAGAAGTTGGGAATATCCTTGTGTAGGAATTCAAGGAACATCTCATGAAACCTAGCAGAGGGATATTTAAAGATTAAAAGAATATTATGTGGACTATATGTGTACTAGAAAGGGGGAAGAATTTACCATGTAATGGAAAGACAACACCTACCCCCAGAGAAGGAAGAACTCAAATCTGGAATGTGAGGTAGGCACAGCGAAGAGAATCAGAATGTGGACACTTACCATTGGTGGCAGGTGTAAAGTTGGAATCTTTAATCAAAGTGTCCAAGTTTTTTTTGACCACAACAAGGTTTCTCAGGGCCTTCTGAATTTCAAATGTTGCAAAATTGCTAAACTCAGGCTGCGTCCACACAGTCTCCTTTTTTTCCAGGTCTACTTAGAACAGCTCATCTCCATCAAATTCATATGTAAACTGGCCATAGTCACCATATGTCTGGTAGATATTTGTGCTGTAAGTGCCGACATGGTCAGCTGGGGAATAACCATTCCAGAGCATGAAGATAAGAGTGGGCAGGTGAGATATAGGGAGAGGAAAAAAACTTCATAAACAAGAAGGCATAGGAAATACTGTGAATATTGCAGTATAATACTTTATTTGGTTTCTATAATAAAATATCATAAACAAACTATATTATTCTGCTTCTGGACTTCCAAATCCATGTCTTTCCCAATTTTATTTATTCTATCTCAAGAGTCTCAGAGGTTTTTGACTTGTTTTGGCACCAACATAAAAGTCTAAAGTCCAAACTCCCATCTAAATATCACCTAAATCAGATATCCCAGATTCAAGGAATTCTGAGGAAAATTATTTTGCAGTTATAAAGCTGTGAAATCAAACATGTTGTGTGCTTCCAAAGTACAATGGTGAGGCAGATATCAGATAGACATGCCTGTTCCAAAATGTCGAAGTATGAAAAAAGAAAGGAATGGGAGGTCTCGATCAAGTCCAAAACCTTGCAAATAGAAAATAATTTTCTTTGGTTTGATGTTTTGACCTCAAGGGTCTTGCCTGGAGTAGTATTTGGCCCTACAAGTCTCCAGAAGGTAGTGACCCCATGGCTTTGGGAGGCTCCACCTTCATGCCATTTCTTTATGGTGGCCCAACCTAGGTATTGGCTCTGTGCCTGGGTCTTACTGCCCTGGATCTTCTGGGCTTTACTCTAATAGGGGCTTTCTGCAGTGACTTCAATGTTTCCAGAGCACTTGCCCCCTAGGCCTTTGCTGGATGGTAGCAACTCCAATGACATCTGAAACGCATTTGAGGTCATTCTTCCATTGCCTGGGATAACAGGTCCTGGCTACTGTTTAGGTGGCTGACTAACCTTGCCATTGTCTTCAGACTAGCACCTGGCTTTGGTTGAGATGACTAATCCATACTAATCTCCTTATCAAATGGTCCCTTGGCCATAGCCTGCTCTTTACCAAGCAGGCCATCTCATTTTTTTTCTTAAAAACTACACTTTAATAAGAAATAAATTCAATAAAAAATGATAATACTGAGAACCAAGGCTTTCAGGTTTCAAAATCATACTACTTTTCAGCTGATCCAATATGTTGTCAACTAAATGTTCAAAAGTTTGTTCACAGCCAACATTACTTACTAATATCACACATCTATTATTTCATACATTTACTTTCTTCCCCATAAAAGCCTGTTGATAAACATCTAAAATATCCAGGTTTGACATAGTTGAGATGAAGCTGGGTCAAATACTGGTATCATTTTACACTATCAACTCAAGTGTTTAAGTGTCACAAATTTATTCAACCAGCCAAACAAATGAAAATCATAATGGCAGAGCACACATGGTAAATAAATCAAAACAATGGCATGTGTAACAGAAAGACAGAGCAGTGGCACATTAAACCAAAGCTAGCTAAATACAAAACAACTGTCTATTGCATAGGACATAAACTGAAAATGGTTCCAAGTGAAACAACCTGATGGAGAGGTCACTGTGAAGCTGCCAACTGAGCTTCTGCTGACACTGACTGACCAAAGAAGATTCATGCATAATGCATCCTCACACAGTTCGTTCAGAGAGTGTGACAGTAACTGCTAGAAGTCTCTCACAGTAACTGCTTCTGTCACTGAGTAGTTAGGGGCCATCTGTCTCCCTCTTTAAGGAGACCTTCTTGCCATTTGCTTGGTGGTGGCACATTGAAAGATGATCAGTGCTGTGGGATGAATTGGGCCTTATTGCTTTACTTCTTTACTTCTATTCTGTGCAGTTTCTAGAACCACTTTCACCTTGTAAGGGTATTTATAGGGTGTGTAGATGGAACCCAGCCTCAGGCATGGGAGGGACTATTGCAGCAGTCCAGTGAGGAGTTCACTTTATCATGATAGAGGTCTGTATTTGTCCCATCACAGGCATTATAATAGGGCCAGCTGAGTAGAAGTACTCAGAGCAGCTGGTGGGAGGACAGGCACAGTCCCTGTTATAATGCTTGGAGCACACTGGGCTGTTGCCACAAGAGAGAAGGCAAAGGCTGGTGATTTAATGTTGGCATCTCTGCAGGTGTCATTCAGAATCAGGAACTCATTAGATGCATCTTCTTCAGGCTATCTTCTCCTTCCAGGCCATCTCATTTTTAACAATATGTATAGGCTGAGGATTATCCAAATTTTAAAGTTCTGCTTATTTTTTTTATTAACAACTTCATTTTAAGTCATTTATCATATAGTACAAATAGCCAAGAATATCCAACACTATGCTGAGAAATTTTCTTACCCAAATATACAATTTAATTTCTTACAACATCTACCTTCTAGGAAACACTAGGATACAAACACAATTTAACCACATTCTTTGCCATAATCACTTTTACCACAGTTTACCATAATCACCTTTACCACAGTTCCTAATAACATGCTCTTTATTTCCAACTGAGACCTCATCATCAGAATGCCTTTACTTCTGAAAATCTACAAGCAATTTTTTCAGGATTACTTTGATTCTTAGGTATTACTTAGCTATTCGCTAAGAAGATTGAAGCTCTCTTTTATAGCTCTCTTCTTTTTCTTTTGGGCCTCTGCAAGAATCATCCTTCACATTCTGTCCATGATTGTGTAGACCTTTTATAGCACACAGCAGAAAATCTTTGCAACCTGTATCCATTTTGCAGTTCCAAAGCTGTTTCCATACTGGTTACACCAGTACCATACCCTTCTCCTGGTACCTATTTTCTATCTTAGTCCATTTGGGGTTGTTTTAACAGCATTCTATAAACTGGTTGAATTATAAACAGCAGAAATTTCTTTCTCTTAGTTCTGGAGCTTAGAAAAACCGAGATCAGGACACCAGCAGATGTGACTTTTGCAGAGCCTATTCTCCAGAAGGCCATCTTTTCACTATAACTTCAATAGCAGAAGGGATGAGTGAGGCTGGGTGCAATAGTGTACACCTGTAATCCCAGTGACTCGGGAAGCTGAGGCAGGAGGATCAAAGTTCAAAAGCAGCCTCAGCAACTTAGCAAGGCCTAAGTAATTTAGTGAGACCCTGTCTAAAAGCAAAAAAGTAAAGAAATAATTGGGGATGTACTCAGTGGTAAACCACCCCTAAGTTTAATTCCTACTACAAAAAGACAGAAAGAAAGACAGACAGACAGAAAGAAAGAAAGGAAAAAAGAAAGAAAGAAAAAGAAAAATCCAGTGAGAATTTTTAGAAATATCTTATAGGGGCACTTGTCTCAGTCTAATAATCTATTAAAGTCCCAGTCTCCTAAACCATCATCTCAGAGGATAGGATTTGAACATATGAACTTGGGTAAAGGGACTAATAGCATGTGGTTTCCTATTTTGCATAGTCTGATGTCAAAGTCCCCATTTATGTCTTTTCCCTCTTTAAGTTATTGAGAGATAAGGTTTAAAAAATTGACTGTTTTAAATTTTAATTAATTAAAAATTAAATTTGTTTTTATGCAAATTGTGTTTTCCATGATATTGTATACTTCATAAGAAATAGGGATGTGATGTCTTATTCACTTCTGTACCTTGAGTACTTAGTATACTTCATGGCACACAGTAGGAATTCAGTAACATTTATTAGATAAATAAATAAATGATGATTAGGAAATATTTTAAAGATTTCATTGTATTCCATTTTTTTAATAATTTTCTTTGCTTGGATTTTTTTGGGGGGGTTAAACTTTAATGATTATTTCAGTGTCCATGACATAGCCATGTAAAGGCCTAGAGAGGAGGCTGATATGTACTGGGGTGAGTCATAGATTAAGAAAGTATTGTGGAAATGGAACAGGAAATCAGAGAAAGTTAAAGATTGATGTAATTTAATCTGTTTTGCCCTCCTTCTAGTACTTTGATGGTTAGATGTGACAGGACTTGGAGTTTGGGCTGCCAGCTGAGACTAACTTATTTCTAAGTCCCTAGGTTTTCCATCACACATTATTCCAGTTTTCTGAGACAAAAAAACAAGATGTTACACTTATAATAATGCCAAACCTTGGCATGTGTAGAGCTCTTTATTAATTAGAATATACATTTGATTTTTTATTTTATTTGTGTGTTTCTCCGAATATTGTGTTAATTAATTATACACATGGAAAAATCTGAAGATCAGAATATGGAACTGACTTGCTCAATGTTATTCTGCTAATCCTTTTAATTTTTCCCATTCTATTGATCTTCAGTCAAATTTATTCTCCTTGCCTCTAAAGCCCAAACTTGGAAAATATAAATTATGTTGGAAACAAACAAAAAAGTGACACCCTATTTTCTGTATGGCAAAAACATTTATGGACTTAGTTTCCTAAGAAAATGGATAAAATAAGAATAAATCTGCAATGGTTTTGAGAAAGAGTTTAAAGTGGGTGAGGAGTAGTAGGTTCATACTCGGGTGCTGTGAAAGGAAAGCAATATACTTGGAGAAAGATCTCTAATTTCAGGAGTTATCATAAATTAAGGCTGTAATAATGCTTGAGTATATCATTTGGTTCTGATTTTAGAAAGACAATAATGCCCTTTGTGGATACTCAGTGAGAGGTGGACATTGTAGAATTCAGTCTAGTCTACTAAGATTGGGTTTTAGGGGTTTTGGTTTCTTGGAGGGAAAATAAGTATAACAATTCAGATTCAGGGGAACTGTGGTTTCAGATACTACTATGGGGCAACAAATTCAGTCAGGTTTTGTTTTTCAGTTTTCTCTCACAGTCCTAAATCCTCAACCATGTACTCACCCACTCTGTCTTCACATCCACAGGGGCTCAGGATGGCCAGCAGGGTGAGGGCCTCCAGGATCAGAGCTTTCTTCATGGCCACCCTCCTCCAAGGGAAACCTCAGAAGTCACTTTTCTGAATGGGGGAAGGCATGAGAACTGGGCAAAGAAAGTGACTTAAGGAGAACTCCTGGAAGAAAGCATTAGGAGGAGCCCAGAGCTACCCTTGCTGTCTGGGGTTTCAGCCCATTAGAGAAACCCCTGGAGCTGACACCTCAGTTGCCACTTGAAGTACTTTTACAAAGAGACCTGGAAGGAGCCTGTGAACTTCCCCTGTTTTGAATGCTGTAGGAGCACAGATTCACAATGGAGCAGAGGGAACTTTCATTCTGTAGATGGAGGAGAGGAACAGGAACCTCCATGGACCCTGGCAGAATGTGCAGATCTAGGGAGGAGCCTGGAGGTCGATGTTGCTGGGAAGCCTCATGGATGGTCACTGTATGGTGTCCATTGAGTTCATATTAATTATTACTTCTCCAGGAAATCTTCATTGTGTCATGCCCCACTCCACCCCACTCCACATCCCTCCTCCTAGTGTTTTTGGTGACTGGGACATTAGAGAAACCAAATAAGCAAAATTTTGTTTTTAATATGTTTTTCTATATTTTGAGTTAGCTTTATTCTCAAAAAGATCTACATTAGTAGGAATCAAGTAACATTTTATGTTGTCCTACTTCTGTACTTCCAATTAAGCAAGTTCTTCATTCATAGTCTCAAAAGCCCCAGAATTTTAAAAATCTATATTTTCAAATAATTAAAAAATATGTAGTATCAAGTAGAACCAACCACACTGACATATCCTTTTCTACATTTTCCTGATTTTTTTCTACTTAATGTGCTCCTTATGGTCTGTCTGTGTATGGTGTTACATATTTTAAGTTGAAGTTTGTGGATATGTTCATCAATGATAACTGCCTCCATTAATTATGCCTCCCAGAAACTATGAACCCCTGTGGAGTTTCACATCTATCTAAAGTTAGCATAAAACTTTTGGCATAGATTTTTGAAGCTACTGAAAGTCTTATACTTCACTATTTCCACATATGCATCTGTAATTAGAAGTTGTTTCTGGATCCACTCAGAACCTATTCCATTTACTTTGTAGCTTCTAACTTTCTGAAGAACACACCATAATTGTTGCTTTTATCATTCTAACTTACATTCTGTCTTTACAAATCTCTTGAGTTTCTAGCAGCAGACCAAACACTTTTTGCAATTTGATCTATTTTTTTTTGATAAAAAATTTCGTTTAGTAGTCTGAGATTTTTAATGCATGAGACCTGAACACCATCAAACAGTGTCTAGTTTCAGAGCTCAGATAGGATGAAGGAAAATCCAGTCAAATTCCTGCTACCAGATAATAGATGGCAGATTTGTATGTGCATGCATGAATTTGTGTGTGTATTGTGCGTGCAAATTTGAGGAAGATTGGGGAGATCAATTACTTTTTCTGTTTTTCTGTCTCCTTTATCCATTACACTTTTTTCCCCTTTTTGATACTGGGGATTGAACCCAGGAAAATTCTACCACTGAGCTACACCTCCAGCACTTTTTAATTTTAATTTTGACACAGGGTGTCACTTACTTGCCAAGGCTGGCTTCAAACTTGTTATCCTTCTGAGTCTCCCAAGTCTCTGGGATTATAGGTGTGCACCACTGAGCTCAGGTATCCATTAAACTTTAAACCACTTCTTGGTTGTTTTGAGCTTAACATGGTAACTTTACAGTTAGCAAAGCAAAGTTCTTAGCTTAATTATCTGAGTAAAAAGAAAGAATAACATTTTGATAATGACTAACACAAGGTTTCCTTTTATTTGATGAGGAAAGAAAATGTTTCTCTTGCTAATTTAGTGGGAGGAGATGGAAGCTTAAATCATGTAAATTTTTCTAATAATTTGCTAGTATTCTCAAACATTAGAAGTATACTGAAGCTTAAATCATGTAAATTTTTCTAACAATTTGCTAGTAGTCTCAAACATTTGAAGTATACTGAGGGCAAATATTTTTTGATATAAAATGTTATACTAAAAGTGAATGGTATACAGTGCCCATCCTTCTTTTCTTTAATGCAGGTTTTCTGAGTAATTTCATGAATAGCACTCAAGTTAGTATTAGTCAACATGGATAATACAATAAAAATCTGTATTTTTTCAAGGGCTGTAAAATCAAAGTTTTGCTATTAGTTCCATAACCTCTTTGTAGTCACAGCATCCACCTGAGGTTGAAGTTCATCATGGTAGGAGAGTTGAGCAAGACTTAGGATAGTGCATGGACTTCATATTAAAAAGACAGGAATTTGGGGCAGGAATTGTGGCTCAGTGGTAGAGCACTTGCCTGACGCACATGAGGCACTGGGTTTGATCCTCAGCATCACATAAAAATAAATAAACAAAATAAAGATATTGAGTCCATCTACAACTAAAGAAGTGTATTTAAAAAGACAGGAATGTAAGTTCTCTCTCATTTATCAGCTATGTGGCTTTGGACAATTGATGTACATAATCTTAGTCCAGTGTTCTTATCTATAAAACAGAAATGGTAAGTCTTACCGTATAATTAGCAGACCAAACACTTTTTGCTATTTGATCTGTTATTATTTGATAAAAATTTTGTTTAGTAGCCTGGCATAAAAATGATAAAGAAAATGATAATGAAATAAATGTAACCTAAATCATATGTAAATATATGCATTCAATTAGTTGGCATAAGCTATTCATAAATCTCCTTTCATCATTTTGCTGTGTGTAAGATCTGTAATGATAGACGCACTTTCATTTTCTTTTTTTTTAAAGAGAGAGAGAGAGAGAATTTTTAATATTTATTTTTTAGTTTTCAGCAGACACAACATCTTTGTTTGTATGTGGTGCTGAGGATCAAACCCAGGCCGCATGCATGCCAGGCGAGCACACTACTGCTTGAGCCACATCCCCAGCCCAACCTACTTTCATTTTCTTACTGGTAATTTCTCTTTCTTTCTTCTTTCCTGGAAGTTTATACATTTTTATTAATAATTATACAGTGTCATCTTTAGTGCTTGATAATGCTGTTTGCCAGTTTTCTTTTGCATTGGTATCTGCTTTTAGTTTTATTTTTTTTCTATTTTATACTTTCTTTAGGTTTATGACTTTTTTCTGCCTTCTCAAGGTTAAAACTCATATCACTAATGAAACTTTTCTTCAGTTGCAGTGCACATATTTAAAGGGATTAATTTCCCTTCGAGGTCTACTTTAACTGAATCTCATATATTTTGATATAGTGTTGGTCCAACTGATGTGTTCACATTGCTAACAATAATTCAACTCTCCATTTCTGATTTATGTTCTAAGGCAGAAAAGAAACTCATATGTAATCCACTGTTGCAGTATAACCAAAAGGCAGAAAATACTATGAATTTTGAATTAATGCATAAATAGGGAAATAAATACCCAAATCTATCAAAGCCACATTGGATACTGGTTTAATGACTCATCTAATGGAGACTGACTGGAGAAGAAGGTAGTGAATGGGGGGCTTCAGAGGAATAGACAGAAAATCCATCTTGTAAAAATAACCTTCTAATCTGAGTGAAGACATTTTGAAAACTAGCCTGGGACCTAGAATACAGGACGCTGTATTCCACGGTTGCTGTGGAATCTAATGAAAGGGGCTTGAATGTGGAGAGAATCAGAGGTGATAGATTTGGGAAGGTGTTGATCTTGGGAGTAGAGTGGGGACTTCAATGGTTTGGGCTCCTGTAAGAGACATAGCAATAAAAAGAAAAAGGAAGTAAGTGGAGGGATTGAAGTATTTTTAGAAACAAAAAGGAATCACAAAATCAGACCAATGAACTTCTGATGCATTATTGAAACTGCACTGCCCTGTACTAGCACTAGAGGGTGATCTTGAACTAAGAAACTCAGCAAGCCACAAAAATCCTTCCCTTAATATACAAACCACTGTGCATAGCACAGGAAAATAGACTTCACAGAATAAACCAAAAACTGTAGATGTGATCTATTAAAGGCTCTGCTATCTAGCATATAGTGTCTCCAATACAAGAAAAAAGAGAGGAACAAGAACGACTTCAACACCAGTAATGAAGCCCAAGGGAACTGTAACACCAGGCCCCAGATGGAATCAACCATTCGTGAATTGAAGGAAAATTCAAATTAGAAATGAAATGAACAGAATACAGAAAGACATGAGTTAACTCAGGAAAGAAGAAAAAGACAAAAATCACTTTGAAAACAAAGACTAAATGACAAATGAATAAAGTTTTGAAATTAAAACATAACAAAGGGCATTGTAAAATGGCATAAAAACAGTAAAGAAAATAATAATGAAGTAAATAGGTAAATGAGTATCAGCAATTGCCTGAGTTTCCTAATGTTGCAAAACATATTTCCATGAAGAGCAGTTAGAAATAACACAAATATATTTCCTCATAATTCCTGTAGGCCATAGGTTCAGTTGCAACTTCCCTGGGTCCTCTACTTGAGGTCTCACAGCCTACAATCAAGCTAGGCCACGCTGCATCGCTAACTGGAGGTTTGACTAGAGAAGAATCCACTTCCAAGCTCAAGTAGGCAAGATCCATCTACTTAGGGGTGAAGCACTGAAGGTCCTATTTCATGCAGACTGCTGACCAGGATCCCCTCTCAGTTGCTACAGGCCACATGGACTTTCACAGGTGCTAACACAACCTGAAATTTATTTCCATGGCAGCAAAAGAGAATCTCTCAAACATGCTAAGATAAAGTCTCACATACAAAACACAACCATGGAGCAATATTCTATCACCTTTGACCTATAACTTCTAGCTAAGGAAGGACATCCTATTACATTTGCCAAGTAGCATAGCCTTATCATCTTTGCCACATCATTCTGGTTAAATTCAAGTCACTAGAGGGGAGGAGGTTACACAGGGTGTTACTCATTAGGGATCACTTTGATGTACATCTACCTTCTGGCCTTAATGGCTTATATGTCTCCCATGTATAAAATACATTTATTATATGCCAAAGTCCAAAAGTCTCATTCTATGATAACAACAGCCCACAGTCCAAAATTTCACATAAATCAGGTCCAGCTGAGGATGAGGCACCTGGGAATAATTCAGTACAACTTCTGCAATAGGATTCTTTTCCATCTGTGTAATTGTGAAATAGGGACAAATTATCTACCTCCAAAATACCCAGTTTATCCTTGTGGGGCAGGCATAGGGTAAGAGCTACAGGCATCCTTGTTCAAGAAGGGAGAAAGTAGAAAGTAAAAAGGGCTCACTGGTCCATGCTGGTTCTGAATTCCAGATGGGAAAACTCTATCCAGACCACTTGGGCTAGGTTCTAAGGACTGGGAGTAATCTACACCCTCACTTTCACAGGTGTGGAAGGGAAGGACCAGCTTCCTTCTTGCAGGGTGACAATGCCCCTTACTCTTCCAGGCTTCAGTGGCTCTTTGCTGTGTTCTCTGGGTTTTGGGTCTGCCCTGAATCATCCTTCTCTTTTCATGGAAGGTGCATGTGTTTGCAACTGAATAGTTTTATCCATTCACTTCCTGCTAGTGGAATTTTGAGAGTCCACAAGGCTGCTTTCACCTGCTTTTTCCCATTTAGTTTAGGGAAACACGTTTCTTAAAACCTTTGTGTGTTTTCAGTGTATTTCAGGGGAATTTACCC
Organism: Urocitellus parryii; assembly: GCF_045843805.1. Lineage (NCBI taxonomy): Eukaryota > Metazoa > Chordata > Mammalia > Rodentia > Sciuridae > Urocitellus > Urocitellus parryii. Next base: position 117,381,535 of record NC_135538.1, read on the forward strand.
TAGTAGAGTGAAAAGCCACATCCATCAATCTTTTTGAGACAGTCTCTTCTCTGTGTGCTCTCTGCTGAGGTGGTTGAGGGACAACAGCTGTGAGAACAGGTGAGAGGATCCTTTGTGTGTCTGAATTCTCTAACCATTTGATCTTCCTGTGGTGCATCTGCCACAGTGGTGCAGTGATTGGTACAGAGGACAGGCAAAAGAGGTAAACATACACATAGTGAAATCCATAAAGAAGAGAGGAAAGAATAAGACAGTGTTAAGGTTATTTGATTTTTAAATTGCTTTCATTCTTGAGTATAAGAGGGGGACACTCTTTAAGGCAAATGCAGAAGTACTAAACAGTTATCAATTTAGAGTGTTTGGGTAATGGTGTCACAGTCATGGAAAACCAGAAGAGGGAGAGAAAGAAGAAATAAAAACTAGACTCCTGTTTAGTCTATACTGAAACACATAATTAAGAAAATATATTGTTGTGTACAGGTATTCTAGAAAAAAGACATTAGGAAGAAAATAGAAAAAAAAATAGAAAACTTTTCTTGAGTAAAGTCTTTGGATGGAAAAGATTCATTCATAATTTAAAGGAATTAAACAGGAATTAAATCTGCAGATTCATAGGTAGTGATAAAATTTTTTGACTACAAGATAGAGAAACCAAAGAAAAAGAAAAAAATATTTAAAATGTTTAAAAAACTTTCGGAAAGGAAATAGGCCAAGAATTATAAGTAAAAAGGATAAGAATCAACAGGAAATATTTCTTTTCTGAAAGAAGAAAAACTGAGCAACAACCATTGGAAATAGTGGGGAAAAGTATTGCTAAGAAGAGAGTTATTTCAAAACTTTCCTTTCCTTGTATGGCAGATTCAAAATTTTTGCCACGCATTCAGAGACTTAAATTACAGTAAACATTTTTTGAGTTATGTTTGGTCTTTCTTTTGAAAAATTGTGCTAAAACACATTGATTTGCTGTGAGACCTTCAAGATGCCTAGGATATCCACATCTGAAGGGTATTAATTAGGTCATGCACACCAGCAAGGGGAGACTCTGCACTTTAGGAGTTCCAAGGACACTGCTGCTCTCCCTTCCCCTCCTAGGTCTCCCTGGGAAAGGCCAGCAGTTCTATCCAGAGCCTGGCAACCAACTCAGCTCTGATTTCACTGACTATTCCATCATATTTTTAGTAAATGAGCTATTTGAGGTGTGGGTTTGGATGTTTGAGCAGCAAAAAAGCATGAAATAGAGCAGGACTTCAACTCTGATTTTTCTTTTAGACTCAGAAACTACGAGGTTACTTATATAAAATTACATGCTTAGGAAATTAACTTCACTGCCTTCCCTCTAGTGCAAGCCACAACCCTTTCTCCTACTGCTTTCATAATTCTCTGCCACTGTCAAATGAATTCTTGATACTTCAATAAGTCATATTTCATTTTATATTTCATATTTAAAAATTATCAGAAGAGTACATATAATTTAAATATTAAAGAATAGAGAGGTGTTTTAGTAAAAACGGAGAACTTCATACATATATAATAATAAAAATATTGATAGATTCTTATTTTCTTGGGTAATTTAAACATGAATGGACTCTGAGTTATGTTAAATGCTTCTTTGGGGATTATCTAAGGATCAATGAATTTGCAAGGATTCAAATTATACAAAGTTTGCCTACTGACCAAAATGAAATAAAATCAGAAATAAATGCAAAAATATATTGTCAAATATTTGAAAACTAAAACTCACAGTGCTTTTGAATAAAACATGGATCAGGGAAGAAAATTAGAAAGGGATTTAAAAATTATTTTGAGATGAATGAAATAAAACACAATATACCACAATTTATACATCTAAAGCAGTGTTTCAATAAATAATCACAATAATTATTCAGTCATTTATTCGAGGCTACAGAGACAGAAAACAATGAAGAGAGATCTCAAATCAATGAACTAAGAAACTACCCTAAGAAATTAGAAAACCCTGGAGCTTGGTGGCCGCCATCTTCCGTTCTGGCCACAGCGGCGGTGAAGACGCGGGGTCCTTGGGCTCTGCTTGGTGGCAGGCGTGGACCAGGCAGGAGCTTGGAGGCTGCCCGCCCCTTTGCCGCCCCGGCGTGGCCTTGGGCAGAGTGCGGAGCGCAGACACCGCCAGGAGCAACAGACCCGCCAGAGGCCCCGCGTTCCCCTTCCCTCCACCCCCTGCCGCGCAGATGGGATAGGCGGCAAGGATGTGCAAATTCAAAGGGGTCTTAAAAAGGAGGCCCAAGATGTAGCTTGGTGGCGCCAGCAGGAAGGATGAAAAGGCTTCTCTTTTACATCGCACTCAGGAAGAAAGAAGGAAAAGAAGAAGAAAGGCGAAGATTAAAAAAATGCAATAATTATTCAGTCATTTATTCCAGGCTACAGAGACAGAAAACAGCAATATTCCCTCCAGAGAAGTGCGTTCGATCTCTGTGCACACTCGGCAGAGTCTGGTAGCACTTTCTCCATCACTAGTGCCCCCTATCTTACCCTCCTGGTAAGGCAGCTTCTGTTTTTATACAAACAAAAGGATTGATATGGCTGTATTAGAGCTTAATTAAACACAGCTCCCTGTTTGTCAAGCAACTGGATGGATCCGAGAGACAGAAATGCTTATTTCATATAAAGAGGCTCATGAGCCTCTGCTGCAGGTGGCTGCAGAGCTGTAATGATGACAGTTTGAATGTTGCACTTCCAATGTGAATGCTTGAGGTCTTTTCCTCTGAGAATACTTCCTTGCCTGTTTTACTAGATGCTAGCTATGTGGTGTCAGTAATTGGACAGGTTTTGCACTACATGAAACACAGTGGGTATTATAGGTCTACTTGTTGATTAACAGCAAGCTTCCATCAAGTATTGAATATCATGAGTTCCTATAGCAAACATTTTGCTGGAGAATGTCCTAAAACCGTTGCACTTTACCTACAGCTCCTGCCCAGAAGGTGCAAGGCAGCAAGCTTTTTCAGCCTTCACAGAGGAGTTTCTGGCAGCACCTTTCACAGATCAGATTTTCCGCTTGTCATTCTGGTATTAGCAGATGTACAGACCATTTTCCCTTAAGAGCCATCTCTGAATGCACTATTGTTACTAGAGAGTAGATGTTCAAAAAGGAGTGGTGCAGCACCTGGCTTTTCTATTTTGTTTTAACTGTTGGCGAAAATGACTTGGGGGTGCTCTCTGAGGAGGGCCTGCTGGTGTATCTGCACGTGCTCCAGACTTTCCTCTCCCAGTTACCTGCCTCCCCTGCAGGTGCCAGCTCCCAGGACTCCACCAGGGACTCTGAGAACGAGAGTGAGGAGGCCGACAAGCCCACCAGGCCCCAGGACTGCAGTCTCTGCCCCATACATCACCGAGGAATGTCTGAAGAAGCTGGACACGAAGCAGCAGACCAGTGCCCTGCTGAACCTGGTGTGGAGGGACTCGGCCAGCGAGGAGCTCTTCACCCGGATTGCTCCATCTGCCACACGCTGACGGTGCCCAAAGTCAGGCTTCTCTACAGTTTAGCCTTCAATGCCAGGTTTCTGCAGCACCTTTGGGTCCTCATCTCTTCCATGACAACACGGATGATCAAAAGGCCGATGGTACCACTACTTCAGGTGATATCCAGGGGCTCTCCCATGTCCTTGGAGGACTCAGGCCACATCATCCCGCTCTTTTACCTCTTCAGCTCCCTCTTTATTCATTCACTGATTTCCATCCATGATAACGAATTCTTCTGAGATCCTATAGAAGCTGTAGAGCAGAGGTGGTCATCCATGATGCCCTTCACCCTGGAGGAGCTGGTCGCCCTGTCCTGCTGCCTGCGTGATGCCTACCTGGGCATCATCAAACTGGCCTACCCAGAAACAAAGCCCGAGGTGCGGGAGGAGTACGTCACCGCCTTTCAGAGCATCAGCGTGACCACCAGCGCTGAGATGCAGCAGTGTATACAGATGGAGCAGAAGCACTGGAATTCAGTTGTTTAAGGTTATCACCAACCTAGTGAAAATGCTGAAGTCCAGCGACACGAGGAGACACTTTTGTCCTCCAAATCATTGGCGATCAGAACAAGAAGATATTAAAGCAGATAAGGTCACCCAGCTCTATGTGCCTACATCCAGACCTGTATGGAGGCTCCTTCGGATGGAGAAGATTGGCCTGCTGCAGTCTACCCTGGAGGTGGGCCTGGAGTCCCCACAGCTGTCTGTGTCTGAGGAGTGGCAGCTGACTGTCCTGACAGAGCTGCCTTTTGTGGTCCCCTTTGAGGAGCAAGTGAAGATCTTTCAAGGTTGATTTATGCAGATTAACAAGAAGTTCAAGGAGATGGCCCATTTCTGGATGGCATTAAAGTCACAATAAGAAGAAACTATATTTACAAGGATGCTTATGACAAACTTTCCCCAGAAAATGAACCTGATTTGAAAAAACAGATCTGTGTGCATTTGCTCAATGCCCATGGTCTGGATGAAGCTGGCATCGATGGTGGTGGTATTTTCAGGGAGTTTTTAAATGAACTACTAAAATCAGGATTTAACCCTAACCAGGGGTTCTGTAAGACTACTAATGAAGGGCTTCTGTACCCCAATCCGGCTGCTCAGATGCTCACGGGAGATTCTTTTGCCAGACATTACTACTTCCTAGGCAGGATGCTTGGAAAGGCTCTCTATGAAAACCTGCTGGTGGAGCTGCCCTTTGCTGGCTTCTTCCTCTCCAAGCCACTGGGCACCAGTGCTGACGTGGACATCCACCACTGGCCTCCTTAGACCCCAAGGTCTACAGGAACCTGCTGTTCCTCAAGAGCTCAAGGAAGACGCAGAGGAGCTGGCACTGAACTTCACCGTGGTGAACAATGACCTGGGAGAGCCCCAGGTGGTTGAACTCAAGCTTGGTGGGAAAGATATCCCTGTCACCAGTGCCAACCGCATGGCATACATCCTCCTGGTGGCAGACTACAGGCTGAACAAGCAGATCCACCCACACTGCCTGGCTTTCCCACAGGCCTGCCTAATATCCTTAGCTTGGAGTGGCTCCAAATGTTTGACCAGCAGGAAATTCAGGTATTAATTTCTGGTGCACAAGTTCCCATAAGTCTGGAGGACCTAAAATCCTTTACGAACTATTATGGAGGCTATTCTGTCAATCACCCTATCTTTAAAAATCTTCTGGAGTGTGGTTGAAGGTTTCACTGATAAATAGAAGCTCAAGCTGCTCAAGTTTGTGACCCCTCTCCTGGGGTTCCAGGAGCTATACCCGGCCTTTTGCATTCACAATGGGGGCTCTGACCTCGATTTGCTCCCCACAGCCAGCACCTGCATGAACCTACTGAAGATCCCTGTGAATCAAGCTGCTCTATGCCATCCAGTGTGCTTCTGGCTTCAAGCTGAGCTGAGCTGGACCCGACCCTCACAGAACAGCCAGCACCTCCCCAGGCCCAGAGAGAGCTCAGGCTGGACCCCAGCTCTCCAGGCTCCTCCCTCCTTCTGACATTCCTCCCTCCTTTCATTTTTTAGATGATTTTTATTACAACATGGTCACTTATTTAGATGGACGTTGCTTTTCAGATAACTTAAAATAACAATTGTTTTGTGCCAGGTGGCTGATGTAGTCACTTTGCCAAGAAGAGCACAGTTTTTAGACTAGTGGCATCTCAGTGAAATTAACCAAAGATGAAGCTTTGGCTTTGCTGACCTTGTTAGACTCCTTCTGAGCTGTGGCCTCTACCTCCTGTGTGGGCACCCCAAAGTCTGTAACCAACTGAGGGGCCCAAGTGCAGCCCTCCTGGGCCACTGCTTCTCATGTAGTTGATTGTTTACAAGCCTAATTGTTGAAACTAAAGGCACTTTCTGCTGCTCCCCCCCACCCCTGCCATGGTGGTTAGGTTTGGACAGTAGGTGATGGTAGTCTTACTGATAGACCCAACCTGATCTTTTCTTAAAATTGGGCATCTCACCACAAAACCATGAAAAGATAATTTTGGCTTTACTATAAATTACTGCAAATTCTGAACCTGCTTGGAATGCCTGCCCGTGCCTTGAACTCACCCATGCCTGGCTCTCTGACCAGATAGCAGCCCTCTCTGAAACTTTAGTGACACCTCATAAATATTGGCCTTCCCTGGCCAGACAATGATCCTCTCTGAGGCTCTAATGTCCTCATAAATTCTGATGTTGGGGCCAGCAAAAAAAAAAAAAAAAAAAAAAAAAAATGTAAACTACCATTAGTGTGATGCTTGTCAGAGTTCTGTTATCTGTAACCCCCCTTTTGTGTAACTTTCTGGGCTATAAAGCTGGGCTGCAGGAAAGGTGGGGTTGCTCTCTTGTTCCTGCAGTTTTGGGAGGGAGAGGCAGCCCGGCCGGTTGAAATAATAAGCTTGCTTTAATTTGACTTTTAATTGGAGTCAGTGGTCTTTTCTTGAGTCCTGGTCTAACAGTACTTGTGTTTTTCTTGCCATTTCTCCCAGCTGGGACTGGCATGCTTGTTCTCAGTATAGCCTTGACCTGCATCATGATGGCTTGGGTATTGCCGTGAGGGTGTGAGGTGGTCACTGCATTCTCCTCTGTGTATCTCCATGTGGTGCCTGGATAGCTTCCGGGGGAGGCCAAGCACACATGTGGCCTGCAGTGAATAGTGGCTGGGGGCTTGGAGGCCCATCAGCTTCTATTAAAGTCATTTGACCAAAGTGGTGGGATGTGTCTCTCCATGACCACAAGCCCTCCTCAGTCTGACTGCAGTGCCCATCACCCAGGGTGTCTTGGGGTACCTTACACCCTGTGCTTCCAGCTGCTGCTCTGACATGGAGATAGGCATCCCTGGTGCGTGTGGGGACGGGGAGTCTCACATAAGCACTTTTTCAGGTCCTCAGTCTCCTCAACAGCATCAGGGTGCTGGCTACTTGGGCAGCCGAGCTGGTGCTGGGGAGAGCTGCAGACCCCGTCCCTGTGCACCCAAGTCCCCTCCACTGGAGGCCTGGAGGCCTTTGTAATCAATAGACCAGAATTAGCAATATGCTTCTGAATGGGAAAACAAACAGAAGGACACTTTTAAGACAATGACTGTTAATCAAAACAAAATGTATAATTTCTTAATTTGAATAACAAATTGCTTAAATGCAAAAAAAAAAGAAATTAGAAAACCATGTATTACTTCCCTTTCCATTGCAGTATAAATCCTAATAAAGCCTCTTTCTGAGGTACAAAATAAGAAATTATGAACTTAATATAAGCCCAAATTAAGCAGAAGAAAGGAAATAATAAAGTACAAATGATTGGCATGGAAACCAGAGAAATGAGAGAAAACTAAGTGAAATAAAAATATATTTATTTTTCTGGAGATCACTAAAATTGATGAGCTTATAGTGAGCCTAACCAGGAAAGAAAAACACAATTTACCAATATGAGGAATGAGAGAAGAGACGTCATTGCAGATTGTGCAGAGATTAAAATAATTATGAAAAACTTTATGCGTATAAATTGGACCACTTAGATGAAATAGGAAAACTCCTTGATAAATACAACTACTGAAGGTCATTCAAGAAAATGCAGTAACTTAGCCCACGTGGTAATGAATGCCTGTAATCCTGGCAGCTGAGGCAGGAGGATCTGAATTCAAAGCCAGCTTCAGCATCTTACCAAGGGCCTAAGCAACTCAGTGAGACTATGTCTCAAGGAAAAAATAAAAAAAGATCTGGGAAGTGGCTCAGTGGTTAAGTGCCCCAGGGTTCAAACCCCCAGTACCCCACACCCCCAAAAGGAATAACCTAAAGCAGCCTTCTACCTAATAAATACATTGATATTTTAGCTAAAATCCTTTCCTCAAGGATGCTCCAAGCCCTCCCAGGTGATTTCATTGACAAATTCTTCCAAGCACTTAAAGAAGCCATAACAACATTATATAAATTGTTACAGAAAATGTCATCTCTTGTCATCAAATTAATCTTCTACCACAATTAAATATACTACAAGAAAACTCTCATGAGCTAATATCTTCATAAGTATAGATGAAAAGTTCTCAATGCAATTTTAGTTAAACCAAACTCAACAACATATATGAAGAATAATTAAGAACAACTAATCAAAGAATGCAAGTTTTTAGCCTGAAAATCTTTACCAAAGTGGTTTATAATATTATTGGAAAAAATGAACGAAATAATCATTAACTCAATTTTTGCAAAAAAGAAAATTTGACAAAATCAACATTGATTCATGATGGAAATACTTACTTAGAAAGTTAGAAATAGAAAAGAAATGTTATCAATCTGAAAAAGGGCCACAAACATCAAACTCAATATTGAAAGAATAAAGCTTTTGCTCTTATATAGGGACTCAGGAATGAATGTCTGCTGTTCCTACTCCTAGTCAATTGCGAAAAAAGCAAGAGAAGAAATAAGAGAGGTTCCAATTGGAAAGGGCAAATTTTTCCCCCCCATCGGTAACATGATTTAAAGGGATTGGCATTTTTTTTCTATAAAAAGCAGACATTTCGGGCCTTTGTGGTCTAAGACATGAAATCAAGGATACTATATAGATACTTGTACAATCATCTCAAATGTAACCATTGACAAATGTAACAACTTTTCTTAGCTCATAGATTGTACAAAAAGAGGTGGTTGGCTGGATTTTGTAGGGCATGATGTAATGTGGGACATGTTGCATCAGAAAAAAAGGAAACCTAACTTGCTGGTTGCTGCCTGATTCCCATTCCTGGGGCAACATGTGGCTAAGATAGCACCTAGTGACTAGCCAGAAGGCATTGCCATGGATTGTGGTGAAGAATCAGACCACCTCTAGGATAGGCTCAGAAACCTTCTGCCCTCATGGACAGCTCAGCTTGGACAGCTTGTGTCTCCCATTATTGCCTGTAGGATGGGTGTAGATGTAAATTCTTCCCACCCTGCTGACCTTTACCCTGATTGGCTCCTGTACATTACATTAGCTGTGTGTGTTTTCTCCATAAATGAGATCCTGCTTTGACTGTTCTCCCTGGCGCTTCTGATTGGCCTCCAGAGAGGGAGGGCTGGGTGTGGGCGGCCAGTCCACTTTTACCTTTCTTGGTTCCTCCTGGTAGGGGCATGCTCTCCCAATCTCTCCCATGGGTCAGGAGGGAACAGGGGGCTAAAAACCCCCACAGGATGTGGCCTGTTGACTATGATTTGTCAGCCCCTACAACAGAGTGTCTTATGGAGTCCACCAAAAACAAACAGGATAAAGAAAAAGTGAAACTAGCAATGTTTCAAGATACAAATTCAATAACAATTACCATTTTTATTTATATGTAGCAGTAATGAACTATCAAAAATTGAAATTTTTAATTTTAACTTGCAGTATCATCAAAAATACAAAACATGCAGAGATAAACCTGACAATTTTTATATTGTAAACTATAAAACATGGTTGAGAGAAATTAAGATAATAAATGGAGAGATATACCATGTTCATGTAGTGGAAGAATCAATATTGTTAACATAATTCTTTCCTAACTTATGTATAAATTCAACACAACTGCAATCCAAATACATACAGGATTTATTGAGGAAAATTGATAAGCTTATTTTTAAGATTGAATGGAAATTAAAAGGTGGATAGAATAGGAAAAATGCTTTGAAAAAAGAATAAAGGTGTAAGTTTATGATACCTGATTTTAAGACTTTTTATGTTGTCAACATCAAGATGGTATGGTGTTAGTGTAAATGTAGATTTGTAGACAAATAGAATAGAACAGATTCCAGAGGTCTACTTACATATATTTCACCAATATATGCATGTAAACAACTTTTGACACCCAAGCAATTTAATGGGGGAAATACTAATTTTCTTTAACAAATAGTCTCAGAACAATTGAGTATCTATATATGAAAATTGCAACTAGACTTTTACACAACCAAAAATTAACTTAAAATGAATACTAGTCCTAAACAGGAGTGAAAAATTTAAAAATTCAATAAGAAAATTGGAGAAAATCTAAGTACCTTCAGCTTGGGCAAAGACTTCTTAACTAACATACAGGAATAAAAAAAAAAACAACTATAAAAAAATCAACCAGTTTAACTGTATCAAAATAAAGACTTTTGTTTTTGAAAATTTATATTTCAAAATTAAAAAGACAACCACAAAATGGGAGAAATATTTACCAATGTCTGACAGAGATCTTTTATATTATATAAGTAAAGAATATGTATGTTCTTAGCAAAAATAGGAAACAACCCAATTAAAAGTGGTCATAAATTTTGAGTAGACACTTCATTAAGGAAGATATAAAGATGGTAATTAAGCACATTAGAATATTCAATAGCAGCAGACATTATGAAAATGAAAACTAAAACCACAGCAAAATGCTGCTATATTGTCATTGAAATGGCTACATTAAAGACCACTATACCAAGTGTGGGCAAGGTTGTGAAATAACTAGAACTCTCTTATACTGCTGTTAAATAGTACAATCACTTTGGAAAATATTTGGGCAACATTTTAAAAAATAAAATAAAACATCATGATTCAATAATTTCACTACTAATTATTTACCCAAGAGAAAAGGAAATAATTTACATAGGAAGACTTGTATGGGCTATTCAGAATTTACTTGTAATAGCCAAAATTCCCAAAACGACTCCAATGTCCATTAACAGGTGAGTAGATAAGGAACTTGTGATTTATCTATACAATGAACTGCTGCTAGACAATAAAAAGGAAGACGTCATTGACATATACAACAATATGCTTAGGCCTCAGAATAATTAAGCTGAATGAAAGAAGACAGAAAATGAGTTCATATTTTATGATTAATTTGTTAAAATTTTAGAAAATACAGACTAATTTATAGTGACAGAAATCAGATGAGTAACTGCTTGTGGGCTGGGTGTGGGGCTGGTTTACAAATGATCATAGGGAAGTTTTAGGAATGAGAGAATATTTTTTGAAGAGCAAAAATATTCAGGTTTAAAAATAATTTTAAATTGATTTTTTTAAAAATAATAAATGACAGCAGAATGTATTACAATTCTTATTACACATATAGAGCACAATTTTTTATATCTTTGGCTGTTTATAAAATATGTTCACACCATTTCATGTCTTCATACATGTCCTTAGGATAATGATGTCCATCACATTCCATCATCCTTGCTAACCCCCTGCCCCCTCCCTTCCCCTCCCACCCCTCCTCCCTATCTAGAGTTCCTCTATTCCTCCCATGCCCCTTTTCCTACCTCACTATGAATCATTCTCCTTATATCAGACAAAACATTCTGCATTAAGAGAAAACTGTGGGCTGGGGATGTGGCTCAAGCGTTAGCGTGCTCGCCTGGCATGCGAGTGGCCCTGGGTTCGATCCTCAGCACCACGTACAAATAAAGATGTTGTGTCTGCCGAAAACTAAGAAATAAATATTAAAAAATTCTCTCTCTCTCTCTCTCTCTCTCTCTCTCTCTCTCTCTCTCTCTTTAAAAAAAAAGAGAAAACTGCAAGAGAGAAAATCCAAGAGTGCTAAAAATGAACATTTCACTGTACCAGTCATTACAAAATTCTTAGTATTATGTATATATTTATTCAGCACTAGAAAGACACACATATGAAGTGGGTAGTGAGATGTATTATCTGTCACTGGTAAATTTCCACTGCAATAAATAAACCTATTCTCATCCCAGGTTACCATTACATATCGCTCTTGATTCAGGAATATTTATAAACCAACTTGGCTCAAAATATCAGCCATCATGGGTTTTCTCTTTTAATTTTTTAAATTTTTTGTTTGTTCTTTTTAGTTATATATGTTAGTATAATCTATTTTGGCATATTTATACATTTTGCAAATTGTGTAATACAAAGTAAATCATGCCAAATTTTTCTGATTTGCCACTGGGTGGGGTCAGAGACAGTAAAGCCCTGGCTAACATAGCTCAGGTACTGAAGGATTCATGCTCCAAAAAGTATACTGTGACCTTATTCAAGGCCCAGTATATGCATGGGGCTTAAGACTCAAGGGACTGGCTTCTAGCAGGGGGCTCTTTTATTGCCACAAGTTTAAACAGGCAGGCAGCATTGTTCTAATCTCTGCTTGAGTGTGACCTCTACATATACAATCCTGGTTAATGCAATCTCACTGTTCAAGCTCCACTCCTCTAAGGAATGAAGACAGCAGCTCTGTGTGGCTGGCCAAAAGCTTTCCACCACTATCGCTGTCATACCACACAAATTCAATTTGTTCTTATTTCCATGGACTTCTCATCTGCTTTCTTTTCTTTTGGGAAACCTTCTACAGTGTAATTAGTGTATGTTAGATTCATATGCACAGAAAGTGTCCTGTACAACAGGGTCTTGTTGAAAGTTCTGTTATAGTGACCATACTTTTAAACTATACTTTTCTGATGCTGTTACTTGTGAATAGTTTTGTTCTGATCTTCATCATATGTTGGAGGACTGGCCAAAGAATGAATAAATAAACATACATATTCATATCTTGTATATGAATTTTTTTTTTAAATTAGGGACTGGAGGACCCAGTTCCAATTCTTTTTTTTTAAAGAGAGAGAGAGAGAGAAGAGAGATGAGAATTTTTTAATATTTATTTTTTAGTTCTCTGTGGACACAACATCTTTGTTTGTATGTGGTGCTGAGGATTGAACCCGGGCCGCACGCAGGCCAGGTGAGCGCGCTACCATTGAGCCACATCCCCAGCCCTTGTATATGGATATTGTTGTATATGTTGATGATGTCTTCCTTTCTATTGTCTAGAAGCATTTTATTGTACAGATATACCACATTTATATACATTATATAAAAATTTATTTTTAATCTGAAATTACCTTGAGAACCTCAGAAAAACAACACACAATGTTTGTAGAAACGAGAAGTTGCCTGAGCATAGGAAGTGGTTATTTGGTTAGGGTTGTGGTTAAATAGGAATAATGATGACATAAATCTTTCCATAAATCATATTTCCAGGAAACTATGACCCATAATTCAATACTTTTCTTTCCAGCTAATAAGGCAAAGGACAGAGGGCAGCATCAGTTGTCTCTGACAGAATACACTGCCAAGAAGGCACACTCAGAGTTTTAGGAGAGAAAATTCCTTTAAGATATAGAATAATAGAAGATTTAGAATATTTTTCTTAATCTCTGTTTTTTTGTTTTTGAGGTTATTGTGAATATAATGATTATAATCCATTTGTTTTTAAAGTTCCTTCTTACTACAGTGTAGAAATATAGTTGATATATATGCAGATTTTGATCTTACAAACTTTAAATGTGTTTTATTCTAACAGTTCTTTTATGGATTTCTTGATCTGATATTTTCTGCAAATACTGTCAAGTCACCTGTGAATAAAGACAGTTCCAAATCTGAAAAAAAAGAATAATAGAAAATAACAAAGAATAATTTTCATAAGAAATGCATATAATCAAGAGATAGTAAAAATGATATTTTACTAAAAAAAAACCAAATTATACAAATTAATGAAAAGAGATCATAAACTTCAATGGAGATACAGTCTAGAGATTTACAATAATTTTTGCTCAAACTCTTCAGAAAATTTAAAAATTAATCAATATTGTGAAAGCATAGGATAAACACATTACATTGTAGTAAATATTTTCATGCGTTGTTAATTTTCAAAAGGGATTTTCTGATCCATCTAAGGAAGGCTGACTTCTCCAATCTCTGTGAAAATAATAAAAAAAAAATTTGGCTTTGTTTTGCTTTATGTAAATATATTTAAAGCTGCCTTCAATTTCTGATTGTTTGTTTTATCTAAGTTTTGTTTTGTTTTGTTTATCCTTCTTACTCCCTTAAAAATGTTTTGTGTTTCTCGATATTATTTTACAATTTCTAAAATTTTAATTTGTTATATATGACAGCAGAATGCATTACAATTCATATTATCCATATAAAGCATAATTTTTCATATCTCTGGTTGTAGACAGAGTCACAGGATTCATGTCTTCATACATGTAATGTATGAAGTAATGATGTCCACCTCAATCCACCATCTTTCCTACCTCCCACTGCCCCCTCCTTTCCCTTCCCTCCTGTTTGCCCGATTTAGAGTTCATCTAATCCTCCCATGCCCCCCACCAACCTCATTATAAATCAGCATCCTTGAATTAGAGAAAACATTCAGCATTTGCTTTTGGGGGGATTGACTAACTTAGCATTATATTCTCCATCTCTATCCATTTAGCTTCAAATGTCATGATTTTATTCTCTTTTAATGCTGAATAATATTCCATTGTGTGTATATATATCACATTTACTTTATCCATTCATCTACTGAAGGGCATCTAGGTTGGTTCCACAATTTAGCTATTGTGAATTGTGCTGCTATAAACATTGATGTGGGCTGTGTCCCTGTAGTATGCTGTTTTTAAGTCCTTTGCATATCGACTGAGGAGAGGGATAGCTGGGTCTATGTCTTTCCATCTTCTGAGGTCTTCTTTGATTTTTTTTCCTTTAGGGTTCTGTAGTTTTCATTGTATAGACCTTTAATCTATTTTGTTGATTCCCAAGTTTTTTTTTTTTTTGAGGCTATTAAGAATGGGGTAGTTTTCCTTATTTCCCTTTCAGAGGCTTTGTCACTGATACACAGAAATGCCTTTGATTTATGGGTGTTGATTTTGTATCCTGCTACTTTGCTGAATTCATTTACTAGTTCTAGAAGTTCTCTGGAGAAATTTTTTTGGTTCTTTCAGGTATAGAATTGTATTGTTGGCAAATAGTGCTAATTTGAGTTCTTCTTTACCTATCTATATCCTTTAATTTCTTTTATCTGTCTAATTGCTCTGCCAGTGTTTCAAGAACTATGTTAAATAGAAGTGGTGAAAGGTGAAAAGAAGCATCCCTGTCTTGTTCCAGTTTTTAGAGGGAATGCTTTCATTAATTTTTTTTCCATTTAGAATGATGTTGGCCTGGGGCTTCCCATAGGTAGCTTTTAGAAATTTTTTTTTTTTTTAAAGAGAGAGTGAGAGAGGAGAGAGAGTGAGAGAGAGAAGTTTCCAACATTTTTATTTTCTAGTTCTCGGCGGACACAACATCTTTGTTGGCATGTGGTGCTGAGGATTGAACCCGGGCCACACACACACCAGGCGAGCGCGCTACCACTTGAGCCACATCCCCAGCGCCCATAGGTAGCTTTTAAAAGGGATTAAAAAATAGCTATGAATTCAAAGATGGGACTTTATAGGATTTGGGCTAATACTACAAGGTCTGTCTCCTTTACTGAGTGACCATGAAATCCATAACATGTAATTATTTTTTCTGGGCCTATTCAAATTTTCTTAAGAGGAAACTCCAAGTAGTTTGCTTGCGAAGACAGATAGCAGGCCAGGCCGCCTGAATGGTATGTCCCCAAGTAAAAAATTGTTTTAGTAAATATCATTTCAAGCATATGGTGATTTTTAGTAGCCACGAAAGATAATATTTTATGAGACTGCTCAGTGATATAGGAAACTATCCACCATAGATTATGTGTGAAAAAGATTATAAGACAAAAATTCTAATTCTGTAAAGTTTTATATCTATACTGATGTGTGTATCTATATTTATAATATCAGGAAGGACTTTAATGACATTCATAGGACTACAAATGACAAATGATAGAAGGACTCTTACATGCTTCCTGTGTATCATGTCCTGAACTTCATTCCTCTGCCACACCCTTCCACCATGGTGATCTACTTACCTTGGGCCCAGAGCTATGGAGTCAGTCAACCATGGATGGAACCTCTGAAACCATGGGCCAAATAAGTTTTCTCCTCCATGTTGTTTTTTTCAGGTCTTTTCTTCACAGCAGTACAAAAGCTGACTAAAACAGTGGGCATTACAGTTTTTCTCAACATTTTTTCTACTTAATATTATGCAATAATGAAACACTAAATTAACTTGTTCACACATGATCTCCTCTTTGTGGAGTAAATTTTTAGGAGTGAGGTTGGTAGATTAAAGGGTCAATGCCTATATCATTTTGTTGGATATTGCCAACACTTTTTATAGCAGGACAGCTTTAACCTGTCACCAGCAATGCATGGGTTGTCAATTTCACTATAGCTTTGTCCAGGCGATGGTCATAAAGCCTTCATATTTGATTATTATTGCTTACCTAATAAGTATGAAGTGCTATTTTCACTGTAGTTTTAATTTGCTTTCTAACACATGCTTCAAATACTTTTGTTTACTTTTGTTCTGTGCAAGCCTACTATTTTTATATAAGTATTTTAATCTTTGTGTCTTAATTTTTATATCTTCATATTTAAGCAATGCATAGTACAAATATATTCTTCCAGTTTTTAATTTGCCTTGTGGCTTTCCAGAGATCTTTTGATATTTGCAGTACTAAAGCTTTCGTTTATAAATTTTAAATAGTTAACTTTATACATCCTGGGGCTGGAGGTAAAGTTCAGTGGGAAAGAACTTGTCTAGCATATGCAAAGCCCTAGGTTCCATACCCATGACTATATAAATAAAAAATTATGTCCTTTCTTTTATTTTCTTTTAATTTTTGAACCAAAATTAGAAAGATTTTTCCTGCATTTAATTTATAAAAAGAATATGTCTAAATTTTCTTTTAACAGTTATATAGCTTCATATTTTTACATTTTGTTCTCTGATTAATTCAGAGTTTTTAAATTGTTTTTTGTATGGATATAGTTTTATCTTTCTCCAAGAGCCTATCATTGGTTGCAACACCATTTATTTGAAAAGTTCACTGATTTAATATGTCACTTTTATTATGTGGTAAATATCCATGTGTACTTGAGCTAATTTTCAACTTTTCCCTCCTTTATTTTAATAACTATTTTTAGAACAATTTTACACTTCCAGAAAATTTGAGCCTCTAAAACAGAGTTCACCATATGATTAAAATGATATTTACTAAAACATGATATCCACCTGTACACATATTTTTCTATTATAAACATCTTACATTAGTATGGAACATTTACCACAATTAATTAAATAATGCGAATACATTACTTCTAACTAAAACCCATGATTTATTCAGACTGCCTTAGTGTTTATGTACCTAGTTTTATTTTTTCTGTTCCAGGGTCCCCTGGAGGACCCCACATTACATTTGATTGTCATGTTTCTTTAAGTTCCTTTTGTCTGTGATAGTTTTAAAAACATTTCCCTGTATTTGATTACCTTGGAAATTTTTAGGAGCTCTGGTCAATTATATTACAACATAAAGTGCTATTAAGTGACATTGAAAAGTTTTTGTTCTTGTTTCTTGCTAGTAATCAATTTTTGTATATTAACATTGTATCCAGTGATCCTATTAAATAAATTCAATTTTTTAAAAAATGATAGAACTACCACATTTTTCTCCTCTTGATATTATATTGTCAGATCTAAGGCAGATCTAAGGCAAGTGGCCCTGAAAAACTTTAGTTTGGGGAAATTTGCATATGGAGCACTGTACAGAATTTCTCTTCCTTTTCTCCCTCTCCTGCAGGCCTTCATGGTTCCCCTGGGATCATGCCTAGAAACAAAGTTTGTGTTCTTAGTTGAGCACTCAAATCCGTTTCAATTATTTTGTATATCTTTAGTCATTATACTTCTCATTCTCACCACTATGGTCTTTTTTTTTTTTTTTCCTATTTGTCTCATGGATCCAAAATAATGACATCATAATTCCTTACATATAAACAAAAGATGAAAGATTATTCCCTAACCCCAATGAGCCTTTTATTTTGAACCCATGACTCCTGAGGTACCCAGGGGAGCAGAGAGAGAAGAGTACCAAGGCTTTTGATGAAACGAAAATCTTTTGTCAGCTTTGAAGTGTTTGAACCTGTAAGATTTTGAAGTAAATCTAACTGAATAAAATTTCAGATGCTTCAGATGATTGTGAGGGCTGTAAAGTGCATCATCTCTTCAAATAACCAGCACCTGAATTATACTGAATCTGACAAAGAACACCCATCTGTGCATCAATCAAATACCATCAGGCATAAGAAACAAAAAGAGAAGCAAGAGCCCTTTCCCACTCATGACAGAAAGGGTGAGGTGACATCAGTTGAAGGTGTGCATGGCCAGGGCCCTATGCAATTACTTCTTTAGAAGAATTCAGTGAGTGGTTTAACAATGGTCCAGTGCCTACCAGGGGAAGTGTGGCATAAATCCCCTTGTTGGCCTCAAAGTAGCACAGTCATTCCTCTGTCCCATGATTCTGAGGTTTGAGTGCCTGAGTTTCCATTCAGGTTCCACCTCACTAATAATGTAGCCTTAGGGAACTATTCAATCCCTTCATGCTATAATGTCCTAATTGGTAAAAGGAAAAGGGGAAGTAATAATAATAGATCTACTTCACTGCATGTCAGAAAAAGTAAGCCAGTTAGAGTAAAAACACTTAGGAGAGTATCTGAAACATATTAATAAGTGTTCAATAAAAATTAGGCATTATTATAATAATTATTAATTATTATCATCATCAGGGAAATATTATTAATCATGATAATCGTCACAATATCAATTTTCTCACCAGCCTGACTGATAAGGATCCCACACATCTGAAAAGAAATTCTCAGGGTCACAAGTCAAAACAAGCCAGCATTTCTTTATTTTTGGTGGGAATGGGGTGGAGAGGAGGGATATGAAAATAATATCAATTTTGTGTTTTAGATTCTAAAAACTGCCCCAGGCACTTGCAGAAGACTAATCAGCTCCCAGACACATCTAGGTCCATTCCCTTATCCCCATGCTGTTTTCTTTCCCACCTTGTCACATCCTAGAATTTGTTGGTTGACTCTGAAACTTCAAAGGTCAGATTCACCCCAGTACAGTTGATTCCTGGGCTTACTGACAGTTTAGAAAGCAGATCCACAAAGAAATGAAGTGTCCTCTGTGTTTCCAGAAGTGAAGACACTTCAAGATGTTTGTGTTGATAATTTTCCTTCCCCTTCAAACCTGTGGGTCTAAGCCATCCTTGGTTCAAGTCCTAGCCCTGGATGATGACCTAGAGCATAAAGTCCCAGCCCTTCCCCTGCTGAGCCCTCACTCCTCTATGCATATGGAAACTGTTCCCAACAATGCAGCAGATTCCCCTGGAAGGCACACCAATGCCCTCTTGCTATCTACAATTCCTGACTCTAATCCCCAAACTCTGTCACCCACTCTTCTCTAGTCAGTCTTTGGTGACAAGAAACCTGTGCAGAAGGTAGCTCTAAGTGATGCCAAAAAGAGACACCTGATATTCCCTCTCCAGGCAGTTAGAACCATAGAGCAGGTAGCATGGTTTGTCTTGGTCAGACCAAGCCATGAAGAATTATGGGAAGGACACCTAGTTATAAGGAAAGAAAAAAGTATTCATTAGCAAAGACAATAAATTCCTAATTCATATACTTAATAAGGAATGTAAAGAATCGAAGCGAATACTACAAAGCTCTTTTTGAGAGCACAAAAGAAGATGATTTGTATGTTCCCAGAGAGGAATGTAATATACACATTTAATGCAGTTTCATTCAACATCTATGTGGATTTTTAAAAGTTGATATTGTGTTTCTAGTTGTCACCTCTGAAAACTGACTATCTGTACACAGTTATTTGAGACCTCCACAGTATAGAGAAACTTTTAAAAATAATTAGCTTTCTTCCTGCTACATTGCTTAATTTTCAAAAGCATTGTTTCTTTTCATATTACTTTGCTGTTTTTATATGGAGATATTTTTAGTAATTAATTAATTTTTATTTATATATGATAGCAGAATGCATTACAATTCTCATTACACATATAGAACACAATTTTTCATATTTCTGGTTTATACACAGTATATTCACACAAATTTTTGTCTTCATACCTGTACTTTGGATAATACTGATCATCACATCCACCATGATTAATAACCCCATGCCCTCTACCTTCCCCTCCAATCCCTTTGCCCTATGTTAAATTCTTCTCTTCCTCCCATGCTCCCTATAGGGAGATAATTTATTCTGATGTCTCTAATGGCAATATTAATAATACTAGTTTGATATGTAGAGAACTAAATCCTAAAGATAGTTTCAGGGTGGAAGGAGAAAAAAAAATACCACAAAAGAAACCACCTTTCAAAGTGGCTTACAGCCCAGACTTTCTCTGCTAAACCACAACCCACCACTTCTTCATCTCCTCCAAGAGAGCACAGCTGAACTAGAATTTATCAACATGAAGCCTTCACAGAAGTTGTGTTTAAGTGAAGCAACAATTTGTCATTGAACATGTTCTTTCCAGCCAATGAGGATCAGTGTAGGGCTCATCTCTTGCCTCTGGAGGACTAAGCTGTCAAGAAAACTCACAGGAATGGAGCTACTGTGCAGAGAAAAGGTGTTTCTTCTCACAATACCAATAAAATCTAGTACATAAGAAACAAAGAATATAACATATTTTTATTAATATATTCCATATAATATGAAGAACTGAAAGATTAATCCAGAATCCTGAATAGAAGTATAAGTTAAATACATATGAAATTCTAAAATTAACATTATGTTTCTAAAAATCAATAGGAA
Source organism: Urocitellus parryii (assembly GCF_045843805.1). Classification (NCBI taxonomy): domain Eukaryota; kingdom Metazoa; phylum Chordata; class Mammalia; order Rodentia; family Sciuridae; genus Urocitellus; species Urocitellus parryii. The sequence goes on from NC_135538.1 coordinate 117,402,006, forward strand.
TGATGAACAGGCTATAGATTATGTAAAAAAACATTTAATTAATTATATAAACTCTAATAATCACTGCTGCTTGGAATGCTTTACTGGTATCAGTCCAAATAACTTCAAAACAACAGCAGATTTTTTTTCTATACCAGGGACCTATTAATATACTAAAACACAGAAGCTTTAGCCTTCAGACTTTGGCTGAAGGGTCTTACTAATTTGGTCATTTCCCATTATATAACCAAATTTGATTTATAAACATCATCTGTTTTTAATATTCAGAGTTAAATAAAAGAAATCGTGTTAAAACCCCAACAGCTTATGTTCAGATAAATATTTCTCATATTTCATAGTTTGAACATTTTTATTATATTTATAAAAATTCACATTCAGTAAAATAATGGTGCAGATTCTGTGAGAGCTTGGCATGTGTCAGGCCACATTTAATCTGAACACATGAGGACCATATGATGAAAGTTTTACTAGTGACATGAGAGACTTGGTTTTGCAGAATGTTCCACCTTCTACTTCTGTGTCTTTAATGGCTATCTTAGCTCCATTTGTTGGGTGTCCCATTAATGAAGTTATTATTATAATGGCTAGCCTGGGGGAAGCCGAGAGTAGATGGCAGTTAAAAAATATTCACAGAGGGAAATAGGCCTGGAAACAAAGGAAAGAAGGGCCTTTAGAATCACAGATGTGCACAAATATGAGCACCACCCTGGCAGCAAGAGTAGATCACAGGAAGATAGACAATCACCTAATGCAGTCCTTCTTGAGCTGTGGAAGCAGCCACACCCACAGCAGCAATACCTGAGAACAGGCAGAGGTAAACAAGCACACTGAGATGCCCGACCTGTGCAATTGAAAGACTATTTGGCTTCTTCTAGGGGAATGAAGGGATTTTGTTCCAGTACAACTAGGAATTTGGCCAAGGTGCCCACCCTGCATGATCTGGCTGGGACTGAAGTAACATGTGGAACTTGCTATCCACTGGTCCCTGAACAATGGGCAGAGGGTATTGGCCTTGGTGGATACTAATCCTTGGTGAACATGGATTAGTTCCCAGGTCAATATATTCATAGTGATGGTTATGGGTGATGGACAATTAAGGGAAAGACAGTGTCCTTACAGCTGGGGATAGTCATTTACCCCCACAAGCATAAATAGTACATATGTCTCCAATCCCAGAGTACATCTAAAACTGTGGCTACAGACCACAGCAGGGAAGTTTCACCTCTGTTTGTGAGTTGTGCAGGTGATTATGAGAGGATATGCAAAACACTTGCCCAAGTCTTAACCCAAACCCAGAGGACTGTGACAGAGAGGCAGTACTGCCTCCCAGGGAGACATGCAAAAATTGGAGTTACTCTCTTGGACCTGGAGAAGGTGGGCATAATGAGAGCCCGACACACCCTTTTAACTCTCCAGTGTGGCTGGTGAAGAAGCCTTGGGGCACTTGGAGAATGACTAGATTATCAAGAACTGAGTTGGTGGTACCTTCTTTGCATGAAGTAGTTCCCTCAGTTTATAATCTTATGGACCAAAGGACATTGCAATTGGGCACTTACCATTATGTGCTGGACTTAGCTAATGCTTTATTTTCTATTACTCCACTCCAGAGAGCTGAGAGCAGTTGTCTTCACATGATAAGGCCAGAAGTGGACATATCAAGTGTTGTGACAATGTTATCTGCATAGCCCAACCATATGCTATGATTTGGTGGCCAGTGACTTACCCCAGTGGACTCAGCCATTCATTATGCATATATTTCATTATATTGATGATGTTATCAACTTCTGACTTTCTTTCAGATTTAGAGCTTGCAGCCCCAACTTTAGGGGCCCATTTTAGACACATGAATGGATACCCCAAATGGCTGTATTTAGGCTCCCTTGCAGAGACTTCCAGCAGACTCTTATATTTAATATTAGTTTTTAAATGTGTAGTCAGGGCTGGAAACCAGTTATGTTATGGTTAATCAAGGACATACACACTCTTATCCAAAATATATATTCAAGGTCATAAACATTTGCTTGTAACCATGTGCCCCATCTATGTAACCTGTTGGCAGTGTGCCTTCTTTGTTTGAACTGTATATAAAAAGAGCCTATGAAAATGGATCAGGGGTGGGGGTGTTGGCTAATGGCTATAGCCGCCTCTAAATAAAGGATGACAATTATTCCCACTATGCCTCGAATCTTCTTTCAATTGCCAGATCCTCACACCTTGATTCCCTGGCCTGAGCCTTGCTCCCACCTTCAAGTTCTGCATCTATTTTTATCTTCCATAAGTTTCTTCCTATTTCTGAGTAGAATTCCATTGTATGAATATACCAAAATTTGCTTATCCTTTCTTCTGTTAATGAGCACTTGAGTTGTGTTAAGTTTTATTTTCTTTTATGAGTCTATGAATTATTTTGTATTAGTCTGTTTGGAAGATATATTTTCATTACTTTTAGGATCTTTAGAATAAAAAGTTGAATCATGGGGCAAAGCTGTGTTTATCTTTATCTGTAACTGTCAAAAAGTTCTGTAACATGATGAAATCATTTTATCCCCCACCAATCATATATGAGGATTCCAATTGCTCCACATCCTTTCTGCTATAGTTTGGATCTTGAATGTTTCCAAAAGTCACCTGTGTTGAAGGCTTCATCCCTAGCCCCTGGTGCTATTGAGAGGTGATGAAACGCTTAGGAGGTAAGGCCTAGTGGGAGGAAGTAAGGTCATTGGAGGTGTGCCCTTGAAGGTCATTTGCTCCCGCAAGCAAAAATAGTACATATGTCTCCTATCTCAGAGTACAGCAAGACTGTGGCTACAGACCTCAGTTCCTCTCCTCCTCAACCTTTGCTTCCTAGCCACCATGAGATGGACAAGCTTTCTCTTTCATGAACTCCTGCCATGATGTACTGTGCCACCATAGGCCCAAAGCAACAGGACCAAGTGACATGGACAGACCTCCAAACCAACAGCCAAAATTAACCTCTCCTCTTTTAAGTTGATTTATCTCAGGTGTTTGCTATTAACATACTTGCCAAATTATTGTGGTTAGGCTTTTTAATTTTCCTCATACTAAGCAATTTATGCTGATTTGTTTTAATTTTTTTCCCTAATGACTAAAGATGTTGAGCATTTTTCATGTATATATTGGCAAGTTTAATAAAGCCTTTTATATTCTTTTGCCCTTTCTGTCTACTTAGTACTAAAGTGTTTCAATCCTTGATAAACTCTGGGTCATTATTTGTCAGACATATGATTTGTGAATATTTTCCCTGGTGTACAACTTGTATTTAGAATTTTTTATAATGATGTCTTTTGAAAAGATGTTTTTGACTTTTACAAAGTCTAAATGATCAATCTTTTAAAACTCCATCTTTTATGATTAGGGACTTTATGCTTAAAGTTATTGACTTTCACAAAGTTCATTGATACTCTATTTTCTTCTGCATTCTTCATGGTTTCACCTATTAAGTTCAGGCTCACTTTAAGTCAATTTTTTTGTGTATATAAATTAGGAATCAAAGTTTCTTTTTGTAGAGATAATTTATGCAGCACTACATATTAAAGAGATTATCCTTTTTCCTATTAAGTTGCCATGACAGCTACACTGGAAATCGATTAGGAGGACCTAACTCTATTTCTAGACTCTCTGTTCTGTTCCATCTTGATGGCCATACTTTGGTATTGTCTCTCTTTATAACATAGCTATATAGTTAGTCTTAAAATCAGATAGTTTAGCATGGCATGGTGGTGCACACCTGTACTCCCAGGGGCTCTGGAGGCTGAGGTAAGAGAAGCATGAGTTTAAAGCCAGTCTCAGCAAAAGCAAGGTGCTAAGCAACTTATGAGACCATGTCTCTAAATAAAATACAAAATAGGGCTGGAGATGTGGCTCATCGGTCAAGTGCCCCTGAGTTCAATTCCTGTTATCCCTCTCCACAAAAAATATGAGATAGTTTAACTCCTTCACAGACTTCTTTTTAAAATCACTTATGCTATTTTATGTTCTTTTCATAGCTATATAGATTTTATCATTAGGTCAACAATTTCTACAGACAAAATATGAGTGTGAGGAGAGAACAGAAGAGGAAGGGGAGAGAGAGAATAATAGAGGAGGAGGAGGAAAAATCCTACTCAATAAATTTTAGAAAACTGGCCTTTTAAACAAAAGTGAACCTTCAAAATTCACTAGATAAATTGATTATTTAGATCTTCTTTTTAAATTTATTTTACCTATATTTTATTGATTTTTAGTTTAGAGTTCTCCATTATTTTTTATTACAATTACTTCTCATTGTGTTTTTTGGTGGTTTGATTGTTTATACTTTTGGATTTTAAAAAATAAAGTTTAATATACATATGGTAACATTTAGCCTTTTCATTTCATATTGTTGTGAGTTTTGATGAACATATATAGTCATATAACCACCACCATCCTCAAGATATAGAATAGTGGCTCCAGACACCGGTCGGACCACAGTGGAGAACAGCAGCCGCCATTTCGGAGAGATGATGTAATCATCCCCGTGTTCTACTGATCTCAGCCCATTCAACTACGAACAGGTGATAACAGGCTGGTATTTGCCTGCTTCTAGCAGACAGATTTTCTGCTCAGGCTCGGGGCGGGGGTTCTTGTGGAGAATACTCCTAGAGGCTCGTGCCTGGCAAGGCGTGCGCCGGGCACTGAGCAGCTGGATTCGGGTTCCCGGGGCTAACCTGGCCCAGGTCTGAGGAAACTGCGGAGACTGCCGGCGGAGGCCAGCTCCAAGTGGAGCGTGCGCTGAGCTTGGGGCGACTGGGTTCTGACTCCCGGAACAGTTTTGGCCTGGGGCTGGGAAACCCGTGGCGTCGCTCCCTGGAGCCAGCTCCCAGCGGAGAGTGTATCAGATCGGAGAGGCGGGGTTCCGGCTACCTAAGCTGCTTTGGCCCAAGGCTAGGGAACCGGCGGTGACTGCTTCTCAATCAGGGTCCGGCGGGGTGTTGTAGGGACAGAGTGGATCTTCCTCCTGCGCCCAGAGCAGTCCAAGTGACCCGCCGGCGTGGTGCCATGACACCCCAAACGCAGCTGGGGCTGAAGAGAGCAGCCGCCCACGCATAGAATAGGACCAGCGATTCCGCGGCGCAGCAGCCAAGTAACCTCATTTGGAGTAGGGGCTGTGCAGAGCTGCCATCCGAGCAAGCAGGGCAGGCAGACCTGCCGCCAACTGGCAAGACAGGCCAGGTAGCTTGCCAGCGGGGTGGACACGTAACACCGAGGCAGTCGCGTCACACTGGTTGGAGTGGGGGTGGAGCAGGGTCGCCGCCCGGGTCCGGAGGGGGCTCAGCGACCCGTTGGAGAGGTAGTTAGGTACCCCCATTGGGAGTGGGGGCTGTGCAGAACTGCGACCCACCGGCCTAGAGGTCTGCCAGCGCGGTAGACTCGTCACACCAATTGGAGCGGGGGGGGGGCCCAGCTGAGCCGCCACCCACATCCAGATCAGGACCAACGATCCCAGGGCGTGGTAGTTAAGTTACCACAATTGGAGTGGGGGCTGAGCAAAGCCACCACCCGTGCCCGCAGCGGGGGCAGACCTGCGACCGATCAGCGGGGTAGACAGACCACCATAATTAGAGGAGGAGCACAGCCAATACCCGCCCTGCAAGGGAGACTTCCCAACTATACAAGAGCAACATAAATAAATAGGGGGTAAATTTCAAAAACACAACAGTGGCACCAAGCAGAAAGAAACGTCAGCAGTATGAAAAGACAAGGAAAGAAAGGACCACAAGCAATGCAGGTCAACTCAACTTTAGAAGAGGTAATAGCTGCAACAGATGGAATGTCAGATAAAGACATCAGGATTTATATGCTTCAGATGATCTGGAGTCTCAAGGAAGACATGAGACAGCAAAATCAGACAATGAAAGATCACATTGACAAACAAATCCAGGAAGTAAAAGATCAATTTCACAGGGAGATAGAGGTAATAAAAAACAAACAAATAGAAATTCTAGAAATACAGGAAGCTATAAACCAACTTAAAAACTCAATTGAGAATACTACCAGCAGAGTAGATCACTTAGAAGAGAGAACATCAGACAATGAAGACAAAGTATTTCAACTGGAAAAGAACATAGACAGCTCAGCAAGTCTGCTAAGAAACCATGAGCAGAACATCCAAGAATTATGGGATAATATCAAAAGACCAAATTTAAGAGTCATTGGGATACAGGAAGGCACAGAGCTCCAAACCAAAGGAATAAAAAGTCTTTTCAGTGAAATAATACGAGAAAACTTCCCAGACTTGAAGAATGAGACAGAATCCCAAATCCTAGAAGCCTACAGGACGCCGAATGTGCAAAATCTTAAGAGATCCACACCTAGACACATTATAATGAAAATGTCCAACATACAGAATAAGGAGAGAATTTTAAAAGCTGCAAGAGAAAGAAAGCAGATTACATTTAGGGGTAAACCAATCAGGATAACAGCTGATCTCTCAACACAGACTCTGAAAGCTAGAAGATCCTGGAATAACATATTTCAAACACTGAAAGAAAATGGGTTCCAACCAAGAATCGTGTATCCGGCGAAATTAAGCTTCAGATTAGAAGATGAAATTAAAACCTTCCACGATAAACAAAAATTAAAAGAATTCGCAGCTAGAAAACCATCTCTTCAAAAAATCCTTGGCAAAACATTACAGGAAGAGGAAATGGAAAATAACTTTGAAAACCAACAATGGGAGGTAGGACAGTAAAGGGGGGAAAGTAGTCAAAGAGGATAACAAATCAGGTTTAGTAACATCAATAAACAAATATGGATAGAAGAACAAACCATATCTCAATAATAACCCTAAATGTTAATGGCTTAAACTCACCAATTAAGAGACACAGGCTAGTAGAATGGATCAAAAAACAAGACCCAACAATATGCTGTCTACAGGAGACGCATTTGATAGGAAAAGATATACATAGACTGAAGGTGAAAGGTTGGGAAAAATCATATCACTCATATGGACCGCGGAAACAAGCAGGAGTGTCCATACTCATATCTAATAAAATAGATTTCAAGCCAAAGCTAATCAAAAGGGATATAGAAGGACACTTCATACTGCTCAAGGGAACTATACACCAACAAGACATAACAATCATAAATATATATGCCCCAAATAATGGTGCAGCTGTGTTCATCAAGCAAACTCTTCTCAAGTTCAAGAGTCTAATAGACCAACATACAATAATCATGGGAGACTTCAACACACCTCTCTCACCACTGGACAGATCTTCCAAACAAAAGTTAAATAAGGAAACTATAGAACTCAATAACACAATTAACAACCTAGACTTAATTGACATATATAGACTATACCACCCAACATCAAGTAGCTACACTTTTTTTCTCAGCAGCACATGGAACCTTCTCAAAAATAGACCATATACTATGTCACAGGGCAACTCTTAGACAATACAAAGGGGTAGAGATAATACCATGCATCTTATCTGATCATAATGGAATGAAACTGAAAATCAATGATAAAAGAAGAAAGGAAAAATCAAGCATCACCTGGAGAATGAACAATAGGTTGCTGAGTGATCAATGGGTTTTAGAAGACATCAAGGAGGAAATTAAAAAATTCCTAGAGTTAAATGAAAACACAGACACAACATATCGGAATCTATGGGACACATTGAAAGCAGTTCTAAGAGGAAAATTCATTGCTTGGAGTTCATTCCTCAAAAAAAGAAAAAACCAACAAATAAATGATCTCATACTTCATCTCAAAATCCTAGAAAAAGAAGAGCAAAACAACAGCAAAAGAAGTAGAAGGCAAGAAATAATTAAAATCAGAGCTGAAATTAATGAAATTGAAACAAAAGAAACAATTGAAAAAATTGACAAAACTAAAAGCTGGTTCTTTGAAAAAATAAATAAAATTGACAGACCCTTAGCCATGCTAACGAAGAGAAGAAGAGAGAGAACCCAAATTACTAGCATACGGGATGAAAAAGGCAATATCACAACAGACACTTCAGAAATACAGAAGATAATCAGAAATTACTTTGAATCCTTATACTCCAATAAAATAGAAGATAGTGAAGGCATAGATAAATTCCTTGAGTCCTATGATCTGCCCAGATTGAGCCAGGAGGATATAGACAACCTAAACAGACCAATAACAATAGAGGAAATAGAAGAAACCATCAAAAGACTACCAACTAAGAAAAGCCCAGGACCGGATGGGTATACAGCAGAGTTTTACAAAACCTTTAAAGAGGAACTAACACCAATACTTTTCAAGCTATTTCAGGAAATAGAAAAAGAGGGAGAACTTCCAAATTCATTCTACGAGGCCAACATCACCCTGATTCCGAAACCAGACAAAGACACATCAAAGAAGGAAAACTACAGACCAATATCTCTAATGAACCTTGATGCAAAAATCCTCAATAAAATTCTGGCGAATCGGATTCAAATACATATCAAAAAAATTATACACCATGATCAAGTAGGATTCATCCCTGGGATGCAAGGCTGGTTTAATATACGGAAATCAATAAATGTTATTCACCACATCAATAGACTTAAAAATAAGAACCATATGATCATCTCAATAGATGCAGAAAAAGCATTCGACAAAGTACAGCATCCCTTTATGTTCAAAACGCTAGAAAAAGTAGGGATAACAGGATCATACCTCAACATTGTAAAAGCAATCTATGATAAGCCACAGGCCAGCATCATTCTGAATGGAGAAAAATTGAAGGCATTCCCTCTAAGATCTGGCACAAGACAGGGATGCCCTCTCTCACCACTTCTGTTCAACATAGTCCTCGAAACACTGGCCAGAGCAATTAGACAGTCAAAAGAAATTAAAGGCATAAAAATAGGAAAAGAAGAACTTAAATTATCACTATTTGCAGATGATATGATTCTATACCTAGCAGACCCAAAAGGGTCCACAAAGAAGCTATTAGAGCTAATAAATGAATTCAGCAAAGTGGCAGGATATAAGATCAACACGCATAAATCAAAGGCATTCCTGTATATCAGCGACAAATCCTCTGAAATGGAAGTGAGGACAACTACTCCATTCACAATATCCCCCCAAAAAATAAAATACTTGGGAATCAACCTAACAAAAGAGGTGAAAGATTTATACAATGAAAATTACAGAACCCTAAAGAAAGACATAGAAGAAGACATTAGAAGATGGAAAAACATACCCTGCTCATGGATAGGCAGAACTAACATCATCAAAATGGCGATATTACCAAAAGTTCTCTATAAGTTCAATGCAATGCCAATCAAAATCCCAACAGCATATCTTGTAGAAATAGATAAAAGAATCATGAAATTCATATAGAATAATAAAAGACCCAGAATAGCAAAAACAATACTAAGCAGGAAGTGTGAATCAGGCGGTATAGCGATACCAGACTTCAAACTATACTACAGAGCAATAGTAACAAAAACAGCATGGTACTGGTACCAAAACAGGCGGGTGGACCAATGGTACAGAATAGAGGACACAGTAACCAATCCACAAAACTACAACTATCTTATATTTGATAAAGGGGCTAAAAGCATGCAATGGAGGAAGGATAGCATCTTCAACAAATGGTGCTGGGAAAACTGGAAATCCATTTGCACCAAAATGAATCTGAATCCCTATCTCTCGCCGTGCACAAAAGTTAACTCAAAATGGATCAAGGAGCTTGATATTAAATCAGAGACACGGCATCTGATAGAAGAAAAAGTTGGTTATGATCTACACGCTGTGGGATCGGGCTCCAAATTCCTCAATAGGACACCCATAGCGCTAGAGTTAACAAATAGAATCAACAAATGGGACTTACTCAAACTAAAAAGTTTTTTCTCAGCAAAAGAAACAATAAGAGAGATAAACAGGGAGCCTACATCCTGGGAACAAATCTTTACTCCACACACTTCAGATAGAGCCCTAATAACCAGAATATACAAAGAACTCAAAAAATTAGACAATAAGATAACAAATAACCCAATCAATAAATGGGCCAAGGACCTGAACAGACACTTCTCAGAGGAGGACATACAATCAATCAACAAGTACATGAAAAAATGCTCACCATCGCTAGCAGTCAGAGAAATGCAAATCAAAACTACCCTAAGATACCATCTCACTCCAGTAAGACTGGCAGCCATTAGGAAGTCAAACAACAATAAGTGCTGGAGAGGATGCGGGGAAAAGGGCACTCTTGTTCATTGCTGGTGGGACTGCAAATTGGTGCAGCCAATTTGGAAAGCAGTATGGAGATTTCTCGGAAAGCTGGGAATGGAACCACCATTTGACCCAGCTATTCCCCTTCTCGGTCTATTCCCTAAAGCCCTAACAAGAGCATGCTACAGGGACACTGCTACATCGATGTTCATAGCAGCTCAATTAACGATAGCAAGACTGTGGAACCAGCCTAGATGCCCTTCAATAGATGAATGGATTAAAAAAATGTGGCATTTATATACAATGGAGTATTATTATGCATTAAAAAATGACAAAATCATAGAATTTGGAGGGAAATGGATGGCATTAGAGCAGATTATGCTAAGTGAAGCTAGTCAATCTTTAAAAAACAAATACCAAATGACTCCTTTGATATAAGGGGAGTTAACAAGGACAGGGTAGGGACGAAGAGCTTGAGAAGAATATTTACATTAAACAGGGATGAGAGGTGGGAGGGAAAGGGAGTGAGAAGGGAAAGTGCATGGAAATGGAAGGCGATCCTCAGGGTTATACAAAATGTCATATAAGAGGAATGGAGGGGTAAGACAAGATAATACAAATGGAAGAAATGATTTACAGTAAAAGGGGTAGAGAGAGAAAAGGGGAGGGGGGAGGGGAGGGAAGGGGAGGGGAGGGGGGATAGTAGAGAATAGGACAGACAGCAGAATACATCAGACACTAGAAAGGCAATATGTCAATCAATGGAAGGGTAACTGATGTGATACAGCAATTTGTATACGGGGTAAAAGGGGGAGTTCATAATCCACTTGAATCAAACCGTGTAATATGATGTATTAAGAACTATGTAATGTTATGAACGACCAATAAAAAAAAAATAAATAAAAAAAAAAAAAAAAAAAAAAAGATATAGAATAGTTTAATCACTCCAAAACATTCCCCTTCGTGCTCATCCTTTCTCCCTAGCCTAATAGTTAGCTTTTTTAAAATATCATATTAGCAGAAAAATGTTGTATGTGGGATTTAGAGTCTAGATTCAGAATCTGGCTTCTTTCACTTAGCATGAAGATTATCAAAGTTTTCACAATTAATCTGTAGCTTTTTTCCTTTTATTTTGAACAATATTCCATTATATAAGTGTAGGATTGTTTGTGTAAACATTTCCTACTGAGGAATATTGCATTATTTTCAGTCTTATTGATTAAAAATTATGGCATTTGCTGGTAAGTGAAATAAGTCAATGCTAAGTGAAATAAGTCAATCCCCAAAAGGCAAAGGCTGAATGTTTTCTCTGATAAGTGGATGCTAATTCACAAAAAGCGGTGGGGGGCTAGGGGAGATAGAGATACTTTAAATTAGGTAGAGGGAAGTGGAAGGAGGGGAGGGCATATGGGGGTAGGAAAGATAGTAGAACAAATCAGACATGATTACCCTATGTACAAATACAAGTATATGATCAGTGGGATTCTACATCATGTACAACAAGATGAATGAGAAATTATACTCCATCGATGTGTAATGTATCAAAGTGTATTCTACTGTCATATAAAACCAATTAGAACTAATAAAAAGTTATTTAAAAAATTAAACAGGTATTTTTTTCTAAAAATTTTATATACTTTGGAGAAAAGACGACCTCTTTAACAAATGGTTCTAGAAAAAGTTGTTATCCATAAATAGAAGAAAAATAATATCCTGCTCAAAAATAAAGTAAAATGGATCAAAGACCTAGGAATTAGACTAGAAAATATGCAACTTCTAGAAGAAAATGTAGGGTCAATACTCTAGCATAGAGGCACAGGCAATGACTTTCTCAATAGGATCCCTATGGCTCAGGAAATAATGCCAAGAGTTAACAAATGGGATGGCATCATTAAATGTATCTTATTAGAGTGATACATGCATATCCATGTTTATCGAAGTACAATTCACAATAGCTAAACAATGAAACCAGCCTAGATGTCCATCAATGGATAAATGGATAAAGATAATGTGATGTTTATATATCACATATATCTATATATGTGATATATATATCACATATATCTATATATGTGATATATAATAAAATTATAATTTTATAATTATAAATATAATTATAATTATATAATTATAAAATATATTAAATTATATATAATTTTATATATTTATTATATATCACTGGGCCAGAAATTTTTCCATAAACTAATCCAAGAAAATCATGACTCCTATGAACTAATTTTTTCTGAGGTGTTTGCTAATTCTCTTGAGGATAAGACGGATCCTCTCACCTGTCTGATTCCCTAGTAATATCCTATAACTAGCCAACCTACATTCTAGGCTGTGTCCTCATAAGATACCCGAATCTCCCCCAGCTGGCTTTCACCTCAACTTCTCTTGCTTTTGAGAGTGCCTTTAGGCTCAGATTTCTCCAAGCTCTATTACAAATGAAGTCACTTCCTCTGGGAATATATCAGAGGTTATGTATTTCAGAGCCTGCAATTCCTGACCAAGCAAAATCTCTAAGTCAGAGTTCTGGCACTGGGCATCAGGACAATAGTAAGCTTCTCTGAGTGACAGCCTGACTCTAGTAGTTGAGCATTTGGGTGAGAGGGTGGCCACCAGGCTGTAGTTCACTTAGTCTCCCTATCCTGGGGTGGAGTCACCACCTCATATGCTGAGAAAATGGTTGCAGGCCCTTAGCATGCCACACCCAAGGTAGACCCTTCATTCCACAACTGGGGGTTAGGCAGAAGGGGGGGTACTCTGACTTCTCAAGAGCACATGTCTAAAACTTTCCTCAGTAAATGGCTGGCAGTTAGCTGGGGCACAATGAGAAACTGTGAAAGCCTGCTGTTCCAAGAATAAGGTCCCATGGCTTGAAGCTGGGGGCACAGGGAACACTATGCTCATGGCTGCAGCAGTCTAGAGCTGAATCTGTCTTGCTGAGCTGAGAGGGAGTGAGTAAACTCAACTTCAATACCACAGAGCCTGATTTTCTTAATTTTTCATATATATTCTTGAATAGAGGCTTCACCATTTGCTGTTTGCCTTCAGGAAATGTCCACAAGTGGCTAGTGGTGCTCCTCACTCTTTTATGTCAAAAGTCTACTTCCTTACATGATATTCACGAATACAGAAATAAAGAACAGTGGTTTCCACAGTTTTAGGCAAGTGTGGGAGTGAGTGTGGGGAATGGGAGAGAAGTAACTAGGGCTGTAAAGGGGCAACATAATCTTATGGATTCAGTAAGGTTCTGTAATATCCAGGTTGTGATTTTACAGTGCAGTGTATTCATATGTTGCCATTTGGGGATGTTGGGTACAGGGCACATAAGATCTCATTGTATCATTTGCTACAATTGCAAGTACAACTTCAAGCATTCAAAATAACAAATTCAAATGATGTAAAGGATCCCCAATATAGCAATAAATTGTAACATAAAAATAATGTCACATGCTTTCTGAATACAGTTGTCCCTAGAGAATTGGTTCCAGGACCCTCTGTGTATTCCAAAGTCCATTGCTCATGTCCCTTATAGAAAATGGCACAGTATTTGCATATAAGCTACACATACCCTCTTATATGCTTTAAATCATCTTTATGTTTCATATAGTACCTAATATAGTATAAATGATATGTTATACTATACTATTTAGGGAAAATAGTGGGGGAGAAAAGTATATATGATCAGGACAGGTGCAATTTTTCTGAATATTTCTGATCAATTGTTAGTTGTATCCCACAGAGACTGAGGGTTAATTATTTATTAAAAATGAATATTGATAAAAACACAATGAAGACATGGGACACAATAAATACAATATGGATTATTTAAAATACAGTGTCAAGTAACCTGTGAACAATTTTAAAAGTCTTGTAATAAGTTCACTTTTTATAAAAGCCAGAGATGTGTGCTTTAGAAAAAAAGAGTGAAATATGCATTAAAGTGGCCTCAGTGATTGTCTCATAATGAAAACTTTCAATCTTTTTAATTGACCTGAAAGAAAAGTAGTGTGATTTTTTTTCATTAAAAAAATGTGGCTCACTCTACTTTTCCTGGCCTTGGATTTTATGAAACACAAAACTCCAATATCCAGTATTCACAGTGAGAGGTTGCGGGTTATTGACAACTATTGTACACAATAAGTCATCCAAGAAGGCATCACTAGTTCCTGATTACATGGAATGTATATGAAGATTTTATCCTGGGTCAAGACTTAAGTTGTAAAATAGATCTTTATCACTTAGCTACTAATGTTTTATTTCCAGTGTTGAAGATGAAGATCACTTAGTCTCTTTTTTCCTCCCTTAACAGGTATTCCTATATTCTAGGGCTATCTATAGAAAACTTCAATAAATCCTATGTAGAATTGTTCCTGTGTGCATAAGGTATGACCCACTCTCCCAACTTCTGATCATATGCAAAACAAGGATTTCTACTTTTCTGCCCTTACCTGGGAATTGGCAAGTCTAGATTATTACAAAGTTGTCCACATCTATTAGGGGCACAGGCACCATGTCAGGCTTTCAGTGAAGTGTTTGCATGGTGCTATCAGGGAGCTGACTAATAATGTCACAGTAGTCATTAATCAGGGCATGGAGGGAAAAGTTAGTGTATACACAGTGATGGAAACTAACTGCAGGCTTTATAGTCTAATTTTTAGAACTTGTACTTTCTACCTAGAGTAGAAGAGTGTATTGGCAAGCTAACAGTGTATTGGCAAGCTCCTGATCCAGTGACTTACTTGTGCAAACATAACTTCAACAAATAATGGCTTTGCCTGGCTTCTAATAGATAATTGGAAAAGAACCCATAAGCAGGCTTTTTTTTTAAGTTAATATTTTTTAGTCATACTTAGAAATTATTTTTCTCTGGGATATAGTTAAATGTTTTAATTTATGTTTTTTGGTGAAATTAGTAGTTTTTAAACCATTTTATTTCACTTTCTGTGTTTTTTAATAGTGTGTTATGTTATATAGAATATTGATTCATTTTAACAAAATTATACAAACATGAAATATAATCTTCTCCAATTCAATCCTAGGTTTTCTCCTTTCCCTTACCTCCCCTCTCATCCCCCTGTGCCTTTTCCTCTCCTGAAATTTCTTCTATTCATAGTTTTTTAAAAATTAGTGCCTTGTGGATATACACAATGGTAAATTCACTGTGGCATATTTGTATATGAACATAGGAAAGTTTGGACAGATTCACTCCAAGGTTCCATTTCCTGTGTCTTCCCTCCCTCTCAGTCTCCTTCCTTTACTCCACTGATCTCTTTTCTATTCTCATGGGACTTCTCCCTGCTTTCTCCACTTATCTTGCTCTAGTTTCCATATATAAGAGAAAACATTTGACTTTTGACTTTCTGAGTCTGGCATATTTCACTTAGCCTGATGTTCTCCATTTCCATCCATTTACCAGAAAATCCAATTATTTCATTCATCATTATGGCTGAGTTAAACTCTGTGTGTGTGTGTGTGTGTGTGTGTGTGTGTGTGTGTGTTTATATATGTGTGAATATATATATATATATATATATATATATATATATATATATATACACACATGTACACATATATATTATATGTATGTATATATGTGTATATATAACTCTTTTTCTTTATCCATTTGTCTGTTGATTATTTTACTAAAATGGGCATGTGGCATATGCAAAACAAGGCCCATTTTAGTAAAATAAAAATTAATGCTGATTAATATTTGTCATGTTCCAGGAAGCGGCTAAGTACTAACTTTGGAGTCTTCAACTCCTCCAATTTGGTGATGAAGAAATAGAAGATCAAAAGAGTAAATACTTGACCAAAGTGTGGATTAGGTCAAACATCTGATCTCTTGACCGTGAACACAGGGTTCTCTGAATCCCATTCTATAACTCTATTTCACTAGTTGAGCTCCAGTGTAACTCTGATTGGATTATTCCTTGGAGGGGTATTGGAAGAGAAAATATTTCATTGAAGTGTTTGGAATTCATAGAGTGTTTGGAATTCATAGAGTGGAATTCCTAGAATTCATTGAAGTGTTTGAAATTCCTAGGTCCACTAAACTTTAATTCAGATACTCTGATGATTTCAGATAAACAAATATTTGAAATTCCTGGTCTTAGCACTTAGGCAGAATTGGGTTTGAATCCTAAAAATCTCTTGGATTGATTAAGGTTATTAATTCTTAGTGTACTACACACTTATTAGTTTGACAAATATTTATTAAGTGCTAATAAATATCATATTTGCTGCAGACCCAGCAGTTGATAAAGATGCAAGTCTATTATCATAATTAATTACTCCTGGAGGTGCTGCTTTGCCAGAGCAAAATAACAGTGAATGGTAACATGGCTTTTCCTCAAATTGTCCTGTGACAATCAGCAGGTGTGATCATGGATTTTTTAAGTTTCTATCTTGTACTAATGCATCACTAACAGGGAGAATCCAGCATCAGAATTATAGCATCAGAGTCATTTCCTTCTCTTTTAAAGCTGACAAGAGACCTCCCACAGATGCATGAAAAACATCTCCCAGGTAACACCAATTACTTGAATCCTTATTCTCCACTGAGCTTTGCAACCACAAAATGTGACTCCTTGGCTCTCTGCCTGGCATATCTTATTTCTTTCCACAAAACTTCATTGCCATAAGCTGTCCTGCTCTTTGTACTCTTTCTCCTCAAGTCCTGAGCTGGGATCAGACTATCATGGCAAATATATCTGTAGGAGACAAATGATGCTGCTCCACTCTCCACCCTTATTGGTTGAACAGAAAGGCTGATGAAGAAATTTGGATTTCCAGAAAGCTTTTGTTTCTCAAAATGCATCAGTGCAAAAAGCTGGAATGCCTTCCCAAATAGGAATTAGCCTGAAATGAGATCTATGAGGCACATTCTAGGTTTGAAGATTGAGCCCACAGGTGCTGTTTCTGAAAAAAAAGAGAAGGCACATTTCTTCTAAAAGGATCAGTCTTTCCCACTTCCTCAAGATATTTTCTGGCACAATTGAGAGAATATTAGTGTTTAGAAAATCCAAACCCTCCATTCTAGAAAGTGGTATAGGGGTGGTTCACCTCCTATCTTATGGCTACACTGGAATTGTCAAAATGATATCCTGATTGTTTTTCCACCTTATCTGCAGATAGACAACTCATTTGCCTTTGTGGGTTATTCTGTACATTCCCTCTCATTTCTTAAAGAACACAGGACTCATCTCCTGGGCTGCATCATTCATCCTTTGTTGCTCTTGTGATATAATTTCTTTATCTCTTCTTTGCCCCTTCTGTTCCCTTAATCTCCCTGAAATTTTTTCCCTTTTAATGTGTGATATTATCTCTCACATACACAGAGAACTCAAATTTTAATTTTAATGTTGTTATGGGATTGTAAAACATTTAAATAATTTTGTCAACCTTTGGAAACTTATTGTCCCACCAATTTGGGGTCTCATGTTATTTTTAAACACTTTCAATGTAGTACTTGCTGCATAGTATTATAGTAACTTTATATTGGCTCTGAACTGATAGGAAATGAGATGTACAGATCCCATTCATACTTGTAATGCATCACCTTGAAGAATGCTTTGTATGATTATAGCACTAATACATTTAAAAATAAGTTATATTCTCCAAAAAGAAAAAAAATGTGTTTTTCTTTTTGATCTCAGGATGTGATTTTCATGGTCTTATTGTCACTTCCAAAAATGTTATAGAATGTTATTTGAAGAGTTGTTATAAAGATTAATGAGATAATTGGAAAATGTCTAACCAGGACCTGCAACTATTGATTTCACTTTTCAGTACTGACCCTGCACTTCCTTCTGGTAACCAACAGGTGGGAGATGGCCCTTAATCAATCTCTCTTTTCTTTCAGTCTTCTCACCACCAAGAATTCAATTTTCTACCAGTAATGAGATACTAGCATCATAACAATTTGCCTTCCTTTTAATTCTTGAAAGGGGCTTTCCAACTATGCCTGAAAAGGAACAAATAAACTGATTCTGGCATTCCCCTGCCATCCAAATCATGCTTGAAAATGAAGAAGAGTTTTGGCACTCACATAGCCATATCCTGTTCCTTCCCACAAACTCCAGATATTAGCTCTTCCTCTTGCTGCATAACTCATAACCCACCCCTACACCACATTCTCACAGGCTTGAATTCAGACATTCTGGGGTTATTATAATACTGTTATTTGCTGGAGGTGAGTGAATGACTTCACCTGTTGATTGTGTAGGAAGGAAATGGACAAATCACAGAGATGTTCATAATGTGCTTTTGTCCAGAAAATTTACCTGCTTCCATCTGAAGTAAAGAGCAGGGCCCAGAAGAGATAAATAAGTTGAGGTTTAAGGGTTAAACCAAATAATTCAATTGTTAGAGTCTGTAAACAAGACAGGATGGCGCCTGGCAAAATGCCAGAGGGAGTGGTTTGTGAAGTAATGCCAGAGAGCCATTAAGTGTGGAGATTCCTTATTGGTTGACTGCTGTATCGAGTTTATGCTAATTAAGATAAGCTGTGTAAAATGTATAAATACCTCTGTTGTCCTACAATAAACGGCTCCCACTCCTGCTGCATCAATCTACACAAGTTGTTCGTCACCCCCCATTTATTCTGCTGCAGCCTGACTGCGGCATTCAATAGTGGTACTTTGCACATATTTGGAAGGGTGCAAGGCTTTCAGCACTACCAGACTTACCAGTAACTCACCATCACCCCTACCTCCAGTCTTGATGCTGTACTTATAACTATGTGACACCTGTACTAGTACTGGTCAGTTTTCATTTTTGTAATGATATACCTGACACAGGCTACTTAGGGGAAAAGGAGGTTTATTTAGCTTATATTTTTGGAGAATCAAGGGCACAGTGCCTATATTGCCTCAGCTCTGGCCCCATAGCAGTTGGCAGGTAGTGGATGGCAGTGATAGGAACCCTTGTCAAAGATAGTGGTCACTTCTCAAGAAGCAGAAAGAAAGAGGGAGGTGTGGTGGGCCAGGCTTGCTCCTTTTATAATAACTTCTCACAAAGGAGTCACATGAAAACTACTAAAGATCATAAAACTACCTCCAGTCACCAGCGACACAAGCTTTTCCACTAGGCCCCACCTCTTGAGGGTTCCATAACACCTTCAACACCACCCCCTGGGAACCAAGCCTCCAGTACCCTGGAAAGTTGGGGGATACTCAAATCATAGCAATGTTATGTTGCCAAGAGTTGATTTTTGCTGTTTTATGTTTGCAGATTTCGATTCACAACCTTCCTACAGAAGTCATTTCTTTGCCAGTTTCTCAGCCTATAACACAGCAGGCCCTCCCTGCACGTCTTCCCTGTCCAAAACCATTCTGCAGTCTGCATGTTCACATCCATCAATCTGGGCATCTTAGACTAAGCCACCTCACCATCCCTCCTGAACTGCTCTTGCTCATGTGGTTCCTGCTTGTTCCTTTCATTCTGCTCTGCTTTTGAATAATGTCTTCCTTTTTTCTGATTCAAGTCTCTCTTCCTCAAATAACTGAGCAACAGTTTCAAGTTTTCTCTAAGGACTTCAATGAAAGTTCCTTTCAATTGCTAGTAGTTTACAGATTTTATCAGGGAATGAAGTTGAATTCAGATGGAATCTTTATTTTGATACTTTGTAATGAACATATGATTGTTGACCTTTCTTCTGTTAATTTCCCAAACATTAGACCAACCTTGATTTCCCACGAGGGATAAAACCAGTGTGAAGAGATAGAGATTGCTTTCTGTGTTTTTGCAGTTGATTTCCTAGCATTCTGTGCAAATTTCTGAGCCTAGGTTCATGATGCATTTTGGCTGCTGTTCTCTTCCTTGTGATGTCTTTGCCTGTCTTGGAAGAAGCAAAGTGCATAAGCAAGAAGAAATTGGGACAAATCTTTAAAGCTCTAAACAAACAAAAAAGTCAATCCATAAGCATATGTCAATGAAAAATGTCCTTTAAGAAAGAAAAATAAACAAAAAGATTTCCAGATAAGCCTAAAATAAAAGAATCAGTTACTAAGTAACTAAGTGAAAATTGTAAATGAATTATTTGATTTGAAGGCAAATGATGCCAAATCAAACTCAAATATTCAGAAAAGCAAAGAGCAGATATGGCATATATCTGGCTAAATGCAAAGGACTATCTCATTGTTTATACCTTTTCCACTTACTTAAGGAATATATATATATATATATATATATATATATATATTACTGTAATAAACTAAAATTGTAACATTTTTGTGGACATTGTGACCTGCGTAGATATATTAAATATAAATTTATAACATTAAAGTTAGGTAAAGAGGGAAGGTTGAAGACTTGCAAGATTTCTCTATTCATGTGAATGAATGCACTGTTAAATGAAAGTAGAATGAAATGTTATGATGAATATATAATCCTAAGTAAAATTTGTATGAATATAATGAAAAACAAAATTGCTAACAAGAAAATTAAAATGAGTTTCTAAAAACAATTGAAATAAATTAAGAAGTCATTTTTATTTTGAAGGACAGTATTTGTGGATAGATTGCTTTTACTTGGCAACCTTTTTCTGTTAGTTATTGATGTATATCACCCCAAGTTTTTCTGGACTACATTGTTTCCAACTGTAGGGCATGACTTACTGCCCACTTCCATGTCTTGGGGTCGCATATGTGGCTGGGATGGCTCCTGGCCATTAGCCAGGAAGTGTTGCTGTGGGTGGTGACGGAAAAGGCAGACCTCCTCCAGGATAGGTCCAGAACTCTTCAGCCCTTGTGGACAGCTCGTGCCTTCCCCTTACAGAATATGAGATGGGTGTACACGTGAACTTGCTCCACCCCTCTGAGCTTTATCCTGATTGGTTCCTGTGCAATATATAAGCTGTGTGTACTTCCTCAGTAAAGGAGATCCTGTTTCAACTTGTCTTCCTGGCACATCTGATTGTCCTCCTTCGAGGGAGGGCTGGGTGCAGGCCGCCAGTTGAACTTTACCTCTCTTGGCTCGTCTGGGTCCAGGCATGCTTTCCCCACTTTTCCTGTTGGTCAGGAGGAGATGGGGGGGGGGGCTAAAACCCCCAACATCTAACAAGAATTCTGCTGTGGATCACATTGTTGTTTCCCATGTATTTGTTATAGATGTTGGTTTGTTACAAATCACTACAAAACATAGCAACTTAAACTTACAGGGATTTATTATCTTTCTGCTTTTATGTGAATGATGTTCAAGAATTGGCTTAGCTGGGTGTGTCTACCTCTGAGTATCTCATGAAATTGCAATTAAGATCCTGGCCAGAACTGGCAGGCTTGATTAGCACCCAAAGACCTCCATCATAATTCATACCTCCTGACCATGTGCGAATCTCCTGAAATGATTAGCCACTACATGGCTGGTGCTTACCCAGGAAGGGCTGATCCAAGAGATAACAGAGCCAGTAGGAAGTCCCAGTTCATTCTCTGTGGATGCATACTGTCATTTCTGGTTTATTCTCTTGATAAAGGTGAGGTTAGTAAGTCCAGCATCATTCCTGAGGAGGAAAATTATCAAGTACTCTTGAGTATCAAGGAATCTGTTTAGTTTTTGAAAATCACCATGGTCATCCTTTTTTTTTCTTTCTTCTTGGTACTGGGGATTGAACCCAGAGACACATAATAATTGCATCACATCCTATCTTTTTAAAATTTTTTATATGGAGACAGTTTTTCACTCAATTGTTCAGAACCTCACCAAGTTGCTTAGGCAGGCTTTGAACTCATAATCAGCCTGCCTTAGCCTCCCAGTCCTCTGGGATTACAGGCATGTGCCAACACACCTAGCTCTAATCATCCTTATGACCACAAATTTTGGTATTCTTGCCACAGGTACAATAAGCTGTCTTATACAAAGGCTCTAAAAATCTCATTCCATCACATACTCAGTGTAAAGTCCAGACTCTCATTATCTGAACCAGGTCCAGGTAAAAATGCTGCTCCTTAAATGAATTAATATGAGTGCAGCACTTCACATATGGTTCATGAAAGTGTACTCTCTGCACCCTAGCATACACAATATACAATAGTGGGGCATAAAAAAAATCATTCTGGACTTTTTAATTCAGGGTGAGAGGCACAAAAGAGCGCCAGATCTTCAGCATTGTTCAGATACAGCCGGTTAAATGTTGGAGGTTTCTTGATTAGGTCTAAGTGTTATTTCTTCCTGAAAGTAGTTCCTGGTTCTTGGTTCTGCATTCAGATCTGTTTTGCACTCTTGGTAATGCACTTAAAAAAATTGCAGTTATATAGTTTCTTCACTGCTTCTTGCTAATAGAACTTGGGGGCTCTCTAAGTTTTTTTTTTTTTTTTTCATACTGCCTCTGTCCATTGCATTTAAAAAGTCAGTCTTTCTTTTATTGTAGTTTTCCTAAAGAATCCCCTCAAAGTCCTTCTAAGTGTACTGATTGACCAGTTCCAAGCTACTCCATCCTTTGAAAGTTTTGTTAGGGCAGAACCTATTATGAGTGCTAATGTCTGTTGTAGGTATCTATTAGTGTGGAACAAATAGTAACAAAATATTCATTCAGTCTTTTAAAAAAAGAAATCTCATTGGTAGTAACATGGATGAATCAGGAGATGTTATGCCAAATGAAATAAGCCAGATCCAGAAAGACTGCATGTCCTCACCCTATGTGGAATCTGGTGTGGGGCAAGTTATTGGTCAAAGAGAACTAGCTTAAGTTATGCAAGATGAAAAAGTGCTGGGGATGTAATTCATGAACATACAGAATTGTCACTCTAGTTAACAATACTCCAATATTTACTTAAAATATGCTAAGAGGGCAGACCTTAAAAATTTTAACCACACACACAAAAAGGAAAAAAAGAAGGAAAGTTTGTCAATATTTACTCAGTTGAATTTGTCAGTTATTTTACTCCTATTTTCTATGTGTCTCATTTTTTTTTGTTCTTCAATTTTTCCTGTATTCATTATGCATATGTCAAGTGAAAATTTTTAGTATACTAATACCCTCAGTTGTTTTTCCCTAGAATTTTCTCAATGTTCACTTGGAGGATTTACCAGATACATCTGGTCTTACTAGAAACCACTTTGGAAACTACTGTATAGGAACATAGGAATGCTACCTCTATACTTCTGTTTTTACTTCTTCCTCTTTCTATGATTAGTATTAAACATATCCTACCTGAATACGTCAGACACCTCATGTATATTATAAAATTATACCTTTATATATTTAAGAAAATTTTTTGTTTATATGCCTTCAAAGACTTTGATCTTTTCTACAATACAATCTATCATTAATCCCTTCTCATATTCAGTGTATTTTATATCTCAGACATTTTATTCCTTCAAAGTTTCTTTTTGATGTTTTATGTATCTTTCATGCCTTTTATGTAACTTGTTGAATGTATGTCATACATTTACCATAAACATTTTTAAAATCATCAGCTTCTAATCTTAACCTTACTGTCAGTTTCAGGTTAGTTCTGATTGATGCTTTTCTCTGTCTTCTAAATTGCATTTTCTTGGTCTCATTTTTTTCTGGGCAACTTTTAATCTGATGCCAGACATTATGAGTTAACCAAGTTAGTACTAGACATTTATTTATGCCATAAACTTCTTTTAGCAAATTGAGTCATTCAAAACCTGTTTCATCTTTTTGTGTTCTGTCTTTTAGCATTTCTTAGGTAAATCAGAAAGTGCTTAGTGTAGGCTGATTATTCACCACTACAGACAGGAGACCCTTCTGAGTATTCTATCCAAGGCCCAGAAAACGATAAGCTTTCTCATTATTGCTTTTGGAAACAGACACTGTCATTGGCCCTGTGTATCCTCAGGTACCATTTTTCCATCTTGTCATTTTGGGTCATTCTTTCCTTCTCCTTGGATAATTTTCTAATGTGCCTTTACTGAGGAGCTGAGGACTGAGGGGAGCCTCCTGCTGACCTCCATTGCTTTTATTTTCAATGACCTTCTCTAGGTGCCTTCATTTCACATTCTTGCTGCCCTGAACTCCTGACATTAAGAACTCTCCCACCTCAACTCACTGAAAGAGCTGGCCTGCTTAGAGCTCCTCCTCCCTGCACTGTGTCCTGGAAACTCTGCAGGAAGACAGATGGACAATAGCCGGCCTCACCTGGCCATTCCCTTTTTCTTAGAGACTGCAGTCTTTGGGGGCCTTGTTGTGCAATCTGAAGAACTATCTATTTTTTACATATACTTCCTGAATTTTTGTGTCTAAGGTGTGAGAATAAACCTGTTTTTTTTTTTTTTAATTCCTTCCATCATGGTGTTTGCTGCTTGGAGGCTCTTTTAGGGCAGCACATGTACTTGCAGGGAAGAAACTGCTGCCTCTTCTACTGATTGCTAACCTTCTTCTTCCTCCTCTTCCTCCTTCTTTGTTTCTTTATTTTATCATTGTTTCTTTATTTCAGATAAAGCCTTGAAACAAACAATAGATACCTATTAAACCAGCCAAAGCTGCCCAGCTCCTCTTCTAGGTGATTTAGAATAAACTATTTATTTTGATGCTAAATTCTCTACCTTCTTCCTTACCAGGCAGAACAGGATACATACAGAAATGGTAATAAGCAAGTAAGCTTCTATCTTACCTTGTCCACATAGGGAATATTCCAGTAAAAATGTGCCCATATGTTTAGCCCTTGCATCTTCTGGGAATTGTTTGGGCATCACATGGGTAAACATCATTTTGGGTAGCAAGGCAGCTACACCAGCAGGGTGTTTTAGAGTTTTGTGGGAATTCAAAGAAAAAGAACTGATGAATGTCAAGGATACTCTCCATATGTGCATGTACCACAAAATATAAAATTAATATTAACATCACACCATTTGTGGATCCAAAGATATCTTAGAGACCTGGGGTTCTTAATCCTAGCAAGAGACAAAGATAGGAAGAAAACTGATGAGATCCTAATTTTATCCTATGACTCTGCCACTCTGCTTATCTGAGAACATAAATTGGAGTAGAGGAAAGCTGGATCCCAAGTTGAACTATAAGAGAAATAATTTGATAGATGTTTTTTAGAACTTATTCAGTGGAGCTCAGGTGCCTGTGATGGGCTGAATCAAGTTCCCTCAGTTCACTGTTCTAGAAACTGATGTTAGCAATTCCATCATTCAACCCTCTGCTCCAGCACTTGATCTCTCTTCCTACATTAGAGAAATTCCACACTTACAAAACATCAGAAGAAGACAGACAATTTTTCCTTGCATCAAAGAGGAACATTCACTTTTCTCAATATTATTGCATTTGAGCAATTTTCCAGGCTTGGGCTCTACTGGTCAGATGACCACATGTATCAGGCCCATGACCAGGATGTACAGACACAAGAAGCTGGCACTGTGCAGAATGAATTGTAAAGGTAGCGTTAGTGGCAACAGTGATTTCCAGATTCCATCATGAGCAGCAATGACAGCAGTCCCTGCTCTAGAGTCCAGTGGGCAGCAGCAGTCTCAGTGGCATCTGACTCCAGCATCAGGATCAGTGCTTCTTAACTGATGGAAGGATCATGGATTGTTTCTGGCTATGTAGTGTCAAGCCTGGTTCTCTGACCTTCTTCAAAACTAAATTAGCTCTCCAAACACATATGTAATTTCCTTTATGCTTGAACTAGAAAAACTGGCACT
The DNA here is from genome assembly GCF_045843805.1 of Urocitellus parryii. Taxonomy (NCBI): domain Eukaryota; kingdom Metazoa; phylum Chordata; class Mammalia; order Rodentia; family Sciuridae; genus Urocitellus; species Urocitellus parryii. The sequence continues at coordinate 117,427,795 of NC_135538.1, forward strand.
TTTTGTTCTGAAAGAATTGACAGGTAAATCAGGTCTGGGAGTGCTTTCAGAGAGCAGCATTGGGAGATTTACATTATGCTGAGCTGAGAGTCACCTCTTAAATCTTCCATCTGCCTGTACCTCCTGGGACACAAAATTATACTTATCTCCTAAATTGGGTATGATAATTGACTGGATAAATCTACCATTTCCTTTCTGAGGAAAAATACTGCATTTAAATGTAGATATAAGACCCGTCCCCACTCTGAACACTCTGATCACTGACCTCAGCTGTTCTTACCTATCCTTGTAGTGCAGTTGCTGGTGAGCTGTGTATAGAACGCTAAGACTTCCTCCCAGACCTGTGGTCTCAACTATGATGCACAAGACCAAGAACTACTTGTTGAACAACCATGAAACAAGCTGCCAATGCACAGTCTGGAATCCTGCTCTACCTTCTTACCACTGCAGTAAGAAGTGTGATCTGTAGAGCTGCAGAACCGGAACCACCTCTTAAATATGCAATCTCCCGCTCAACTCCAGAACATCTGCTCCTTAAAGTGACATCCAGAGGATCCCAATGCAGGAAAGTCTGGGACTCCCTGTTCTACCAGCTTCTAGTTGTGGGGCCAGAACTCTGCAGTCTGCTGGGGCCTGATCAGGTCACTTACACTGAGCTCTAGGCTCAGTCCTTGTTCCCTTTCTCCTCTGCTGCCAATCTCTCCCTTGATGACCTCATCAGTCCTCAAGGCTTTAACTATCATTTAAATGGCAATACTTCCTAGATATCATTCCTTCATCTAAATATTTCCACATTCATCTGTTCCTCTGCCAACTGGCCCCCTCACCTGCATTTCTAGTGCACCTCACAGCCCAGCTTCTCCGACACTGAGAGCCTGCCCTGCATTCAGGTATCCTCACCTGTGCCCTGCAGAGTTCTCCCCGTATCTGTGAAGAGCAGCTCATCTTTCTTTCACAGACCAAACTCACTTGTGTCTTCTCGACTCCTCTTTGTCATACCTCAGATTTAGTCCATCAGGAAATGCTGTCATATCCACCTTCAATGTTCTGTAGGAACTAGTCGCTTTCACAACCCAAGTAAAGTTATGGACATGTCCTTTCTGGAGGACTTACTAGTTTCTACACTTTCCCACCTCCTCACCTGCCCCTATCCTCTCCATACTGTTCTCAGCAGAGCAGCCAAAGTGAGCCTTTGAAAGAAGTTTCCCATTGTCTGTCTTTGCTCCATGCTGCCTCACTCGCAGTAGGAGTCCTTCCAACACCTCAGGTTCACAGGTTCTGTGTTAGAGTCTGTAAACAAGTCAAAATAACACCTGGCATTTTGCCAGGGGAATGTTAGAGTTCGTAAACAAGTCTGGATGGTGCCTGGCAAAATGCCAGAGGGAGTGGTCTGAGAAGTAACAAAAGCGAGCCATTAAGTGTGGAGATTCCTTATTGGTTGACTGATGTATCTAGTTTATGCTAATTAAGCTCTGCAAAATGTATAAATACCTCTGTTGTCCTACAATAAAGGGCTCCCATTCCTGCTGTACCAACGTACACAAGTTATTCGTCACCCCCTGGTTAGTTTGCCCAGCCAGAAGGGCTGCGGCAGCTCTGTACTGATAACTTCCTCTTAGTGACTCTGCTCCAGCCACACAAGCCTCATTGTTCTTCCAGAATGCATAGACACAAGTTTGCCCTAGAGCTTTACCACTGATATTTCTCCCTGCCTGAAAAACAATTCCCAGAATCTTCAATACAGAGCCCTTCATGTTCTTCTAATCTGCCACCTTCCCAACAAGCCCTATGTGACCCTAGAGAAATAGTTATCTTCCCTGTGCCCACCCACCAGCACTCTGATTCACATTCCCTATAACACTGACCACCATTAACATGAACACTTTCTTTACTCTGCTTAGGGCATATCATCTGCCTTTTACCAAAAAAACTCAGGCTCCACAAAAATAGAAGTTTTACTCTGTTTTAGTTCCAAGATAGGTCAAAAATGCAAAAATTGTTTGTGATATATGCAGTATATGACAGCACTCAAAAGCACCTCCCTACCTAGCGACAGTATCTTCATTAATGGAATCTCAGAACAAAGGCTTCTCTGTGGCAGCTGCAGAACAAAGTCCTCTCACACTGAGGGTCTGGTTTGCCTGGGCATTTCTCTCCAATAATGCTTGTCCTTCCCCTCTTCATCCCTGCCTATACCTAGGCTCATCCTGTTTCTCAGTCAAAGAAAAATATAATTAGACTCTGATTCATACATCTACGGATCTGGATAGGAGCCAGCAGGAGGACTACTAGGATTTGGGGCAGGAAAATCAAGTGTTAGGAGCCATTTTCTGTCCAGGTAGTTGAGAGTGGTGAGGCCCCTGATATCATGGCTAAGACACCATGGTGTAGAAATACCTTGGGAAGTGGAACCCTGGGGACATGTGGAAGCTGAGGATAATCTTAGGCCAGGGGTGTGTGTGAGGACTTTAGCAAGGGGAACCACTGTGATGCTGATTGGCCTCTCTAAAATCCCAGCACTCAAAGGGAATGAGAAATGGGGCCACATCCTGAGTGTCCAGGCAGAAGGATCTGACTAATGTTGGAAGACGGAAAGTTTCACATTGAGGAGATGGGCAATCTCCACTTACTAGGGTTCCCTCTGGTCTAGACCCTGAGATTCATGCCCTGGGTGCTGGGGCTTTATCTTGACACCCATCCACTTGGGTCCAGTGCTCTTTGTCACACTGACTTTCTGAGTCCTGATCCAGGGGCTAATTCAGCCATTGTCAACATTTTGGCTTTGGACCTTTATACTCTCCTTGAAATTAGTGTGAACTGCAAAGGTAATATTGCTTTTGTGAGATTATCTGTATGCTTACAGTATATGAAAAGAAACCATTTAAAAACTTTTAATGCATTTAGAATAGTAATCCCCTGCTTGTCAACAGTTTTTTTATAAACATTTTGCAAGTCATTTTTTGCCTGTCTCATTAGAAGACCCCTGGATTGTTATACATACTTCTGCACTTAACCTGTGCAAACTGAAGTGAGTGGAAAAACATCTGGCCTCACACATTTTGTAGGAGGAATGTTTTAATAACTTTGTCAGATAAGTGTGACTATTCAACAAGGATATTACACTAAAATGACACAAGTATTAACTTAAATATTGCCCATGTCCCCTGGAGGCGATGGATTCAGGATCACTCCGTGTGAATTGGGCTGGCAACTAAAAGACCACACAAACACAGAAATACCTTTCTCGGGCTTGGGGATGGCTCTGAGACCTCAGGTGTCAGCTCCCACGCTGGAGAGAAAGAGGAGCAAGGGAGGCAAGAGAGAGTGAGCATAACCTGAGCCCCTCTATTTATTAGGGAAAAGACATTCCATAGAATATTCCAACCAAATAATGCAAGGGATTGTGTTACAACAAATGGGAGTGTAGCCAGTCCCATTGGGTGACGCCCAGTCCCAGAGCTGCACTTCCTTGCCCAGTGAAGGTAAGGCTCATTGGATTCACACTGCATGCAATGCCAGTTCAACATCTTCCTTAGTGAAGGCTAAGGGGGCCTGCTCAGCTCCTATTCAGGGCTGCCCCCAACACTTAAAAGTTAGTTGAAATATGGAAGTTGAAACACTCACTGAATAGCTCATATTCTGTCATACTAAAATCTATATGTCTATCTTTCACATTGAATAGATCTTGTGCTAATGTATGAGTGTTTTAAAAGCAGTACATTGTTTCCTCAAATTATATACTTTTTATAGTGTTTCATATTCACAGCAGATGATCAAAAAAGCCATATTTGCTAATATTATTGCAAATCCCTCAGAAAAGGATGTAAGTATTCAGGAACTGTCAGATTTAGGATGGTGGGTAGAAGTCCTTCAAAATTCTTTCTCTTCAGAGCTTCTATTCCATCACTGTAAAATATACTGCCAGTGCATTATCTTGAAGGAACTAGCTCACACTTAGATTTGAGACAGTGTCAGGCAACAATCTGAGTAATCACACTTTCTGTGTCATTCATTCTTTCAAGTAAAAATAGTATTCCCTAAAAAAGAAGTCAATACAGCTCACAAAATGGTTTTGCTGACACAAACATTCCATTTGGAATGCAGTAGAAAGATACACATGGGTTTTCCATTTAATCACATGAGATGTTTTGAAAATGAGGACCCTACAATAAATAATTGATGAAGTTAACAATTTTGAACAATTCCACTAGGACATGTTTAATTGCAAGTGGCTTTTTTTGTCTTCTGCAACTAAGAGGTGATATAGAGAACAATAACTGTGTTACCTTCCATTCTGGCTAAGTTTTACTTTCATGTGACTATTGCCTGAGTAGCATTATAAAATTGGCTTGTGACTCTTGGGACAGTGTGACAGTGAGTGTCTAAGCACACCCAAATATTCCACAGACCACTTTGAGCACTGCTGCTCTGAAAACCCAGGAGAGTTCCCAAGTGTCCTCATCTTCTTTGCCACTTCTTTATGTCGAGATCATCTCCTGAGATGTATTCTCTAGTGCTCTGCCCTGGAGGACAAGCCACCCCCTAAATATTTCATGCCATAACTGTCCTTTTTCTGGGAAGAGAGATGGAGGGACATGTTTTTCTGTTTGCAATTGTGTGTGAAGGCACCAGATAGATAATCACCCATAACCTCTTATGGGTGCCTGCATCCACATCATGGCACAACTAGGGTGCAGTCTCCATGAGAAATAATATTGGCTGTTTTCATTTTAAGTGGGTGTAGTGGTGCAGTTACTGTAGTCTGTGAGGTTGCTGTATCAAAAATGCAACAAATGGGGTGGCTTACTAACAACAGATATTTGTTTCTCACAGATCTGGAGGCTGAAAAATTAAAGATGGAGGTGCTGGCACTTCATTCCTAGTGAGAAAAACTTCCTCATAGACAGCTATCTTCTCACTACATCCTCAGAGGGCAACTGGCCACAATAGCTCTCTGGATTCTCCTTTAGGAGGTCCTAATTCTAGTCATGAGGGTCATGACTAATTATCCTGAGAGACATGACTAATTCTAGTCAGCCTTTATATGGATTTAGAAGGGACCTAAGCTTAGTCTGGCAGCAGTGCTGTTGGTGTGAATACTATGTAGTGATGAAATTGTTCTATCTCTACACCTTCCAATAAGGTAGCTACTAGTTGCATGTGGCTATTAAGCACTTAAATGTGGCTGGCCAACTAAACAATAGAATTTTATTTTTTTTTTGTTAATTGAAACATAAATAACTATGTCTAGTTCACTGTTACTATTCCTGACAGTGCATATCTAGTGTGTTCTTTATATTCAGTCTCCTACCCTCAAAGATACACTTGACTCCTGGATGGAAGTCTGTTAAAATATCCTTATATGAAAACTGGGGCTTTGGTTGGATGATATGGGGGATGGTTAAGGAAGTAGGAGTTCACTCTAGATTGGGTGGCATCCAGAAGAGGGGGATTATGGGATGGAATCAGTAAATCTTAGCCATAATAAGTACAGACTTGAGCAGGAATAAAACTAATTTGTAAAGAAGGTGCTGTCACCAATTCACAATAGCTAAATTATGGAACCAACCTGGATGCCCTTCGGTACATGAATGGATAGAGAAACTTTGGTATAAATACACAAAGGAACATTACTCAACATTAAAAGAGACTAAAATCATGATGTTTGCAGGTAAATGGATGAAGTTGGAAAATATAATGCTAAGTGAAGCAAGCCAATCCCCAAAACCCAAAGGCTGAATGTTTACTTTGATATGACGATGCTGACTCATAATGGTGATGGGGGGAGGCGGAGGGGCAGCATGGGAGTTATGGAGGAACTTTAGATAGGGCAAAGGGGAGAGAGGGGAAAGGAGGGGGCAAGGGGGTAGGAATGATGGTGGAATGAGTTGGACATCATTACCCTAAGTATCCGTAAAAGATGAGATGGTGTGAAAATAATTTGTGTACAATCAGTGACATGAAAAATTGTGCTCTATATGTGTAATATGAAATAAATTGCATTCTGCCATCACATATAACAAATTAGAATAAAAAGGTGTTATTATTCATATCCACCTACATAGGAAGCTGGCTAGTGTTTTGTTAATCGCACAATTCCTTAGTTTTGCAGGTGCTTAGAAAAAAGTTGCTATGTACTATTTTTGATTTACCTTATTTTGCATGTTTCAGAATCAGTTTGTCTGTATTGCTTCTTTGTATGCCTTTTGTCCAACAGGGAATAGCATGGCCTCACTATGTGCACCACAATAGCTCCTAACATCTCTGACCCCTAGCTCTAAGTGTCAGAGTAGTTTCCAGATGTCAGGATCTGATTTTCTTCTTTCTTAAAATCAATATTTTGTAGTGACTACCTTCCTAATCAAAATGAATAAGAATACAACTTGGAAAAGAAGAAAGGCACAAATTGAACAAAATATTAGCAATAATTTCTTTCACCTGCATTGTCACAATGGACATGCATATTCAGCAGACATTACAAAAATAAATTAAACATCCCTATTGAGTTCTACAGTGTGAGTAAGGTTTATGGATTCATGAAAGCAGATAAGCAGGACACCTCAGAGTACCCTGGCCACAATTCTTTCTCAATAACATCTAAAATATGCAAAAACATTTATGGAATTTAATGCTTCTACTAGCTATTAGTTTTATCTATTTATATTCATTCTTATTGTGGTTTAGAAATTGAAAACTACATCTTTAATTTAGGTATTATTGAACTACACTCAGGAAAATACAGGAAATTTATAGCAGCATGTTTCCAGTTAACCACCCTTCTGGTATTATCACTATATATATTACATCAGTGTTCATTGTAAACCTAGCCAGACAGGGTAATACATTGTACTATAAAAGTCATCTGTCCTTTTAAATATTAAAATATAATATATGTAAACTATTGTCATGTTCTATTGCTAGTTATTCCTTTCTGTACAAATTAGTTACCATCTTTGACTATTAAACTTTAGGCTTTTCTTCATTTCAAATTACATGTGGTGAAAGACTGCTAGCAAGGAATCCTGTCAATATTTACTTATCAAATAAATACTTTGTTTTGCCTTATTTTTCCATTTTTGTCTATGAATACATTTATTTGAAATAAAATTCACTAATTTGGTGTGTAAAATTGTTTGGAATCAATTATCACCATTACAACCAGAATATGTTCTTATGTACCCTTGTCCTTTACTCTGAACTCTTCTGCTTTCTTGTGTGACCCTCTCCTCTACTCCAGCTTCAGTTGATCACCAGTCTGCTTTCTGAGTAGAATTCTGAATATGCTGAAATTTCATGTACATGCAAACATATAGTATATAATCTTTGCTATAACAGTTATTTTAAGCTTTGTTATGTTATTGTGTGTGCATGAATATTTCATTCATTTTTAGTACTGGGTATTACTGAAATACTAGCTTATCCATTGGATTTTCTACTGAAAATGTATTAAATGTGTTAAACAGGAAGGTTATTACAAGAATGGGTCTGATATAAACAAAACCACTGTGAACTTTTGAGTATAGTCTGTCTGTATACATGTTTTCCTGTCTTTTGGATAAATGCCTTATACTGGGGTTGATTGGTCATAAGGTCAGTGTGTTTAGTGATGTCAGAATTTGTCATTTTATTTTATGAAATGGATTGTAATTTTTCACATTTCTAGCAGCAATGTGAGAGATTTCTAGTTGCTCCACATCCTGTTGTTCTTGTTTGGTATTGTCACAACTCTCTAACATTGTCTATTCTAGTTGAGGTGAGGTGGTATCTCATTGCGATTTTAATTTGTACATTTTTGGAGACTATTGATGATGAGCATCTTTTCAATAACTATTAGGGACTTGTTTAGCTTAGCCTATGAACTCTTCTTCACATTTATTGTCCATGGAAGTAAGGGCTGGTTGTCTCATCATTGAATTGTAAATGTTCTCTTTATATTATGGATACTGGCTGTATGACAAATATATTTCCTGCAAATGTTTTTCTTCTTTTCTGAAGTTTGTGTTTTCATCTCCTTTACTATGGTTATTAAAAGTTGTGCACTAAGCATGAGTCAATCCATTTCATCACTTTTGTTTTATATATTTTACCTTTTGCTTTATACTTCATGTAGTCAAAATTTTGTTAACACAATTTCAATAAATTTTCCTCTATGTTTGTAAAAGGATGTTCAATAGCTTTGTTGCATTAGATCAGTTGTGATTTAAATCTTGATTATGATGACACAAAATGATTGAGTTCATTTTCTTTTCCCATATGGATTTCCAGGTGTTCCTATAACATGTGTTAAAACCCTACCTTTTTCTCCATTGAATTATCTTGACACTTTTTGTCAAAAATGTGATCTATGTGTCTGTTCTTACATCAATGCCATGTTTTGTGGATTGTTGTGATTTCATAAGTCTTAGAATAAAATATTTTAAGCTTTCCAACTTTGTTCCTATTTTTCTGTAAGTCTCTTGTTGTGACCTTTTAAGAAATGGGACAGAGAATTTAGCATTGCAATGAGTAAAATGACTAGAATTAACAATGGTACCTAAGGATACACAACACCAATTTAGAGTCTGTTTCCAATAGCAATACTGAAAATTCTCATAGTTTTCTGGGCACTGAATAGAATATTCAGAAGGGTCTCATTTCCAAAGTGGTAAATAATTAGCCACTTTCTGGTTTACCTAAAAATGTTAAAAGACAGAACACAAAAAACCAAACAGGTCTTGAATGACTTCATTTGTCTCAGTAATAAATGGTGAACAATGTAAATGACATGCAAAAATAATTGGCATCTAACTTGGTTAAGTCAGAATGTCTGACATTAAATTAAAAGCCACGAAGAATACAATTAAAGCAAGAAAATGCATTTCAGAAAGCAAATAAAAGCAATCAATCTATCCCAGAACTGACACTAAGCTTAAAATGAACAATGAATGACATTATACTCAGTAATTCACATAAGAGACATGAAAGATACATAAAAAGCAAAAATTAAATTTGCAACAATAAAAATTCTGAGATGTAGAATATGCTGGTGATGGTAGACTCTGGGTTGTACAACAGTGTCTTTGAAGGCACATAAACAAAAAAAATCCTTAATTACATAAGGGTATAATATTTATACATATGTTGAGTGGATAACATTCAGACAGGATATGTTTAATATAAGCACACAAAGAGGAAGAAGAACAAATGGATCTATAGAGGTGGTGTTTTTACATTTCACTGAAATTGAGTTAGTAGTTTCCAAAGTGGTTTCTAGTAAGATCAGATGTATACAGTAGATCCTTCAAGAAACCATTAAGTAAACTCTAGAGAAAAATGATTAAGAGAATTAAAATACTACAAAATATCCATGTGACACATGCAGACTATGTTAGGGAGAATGGAATAAAAAATATGGAAATCAAATGGTTAAATGACAAATTCAACGGTATAAATATTAACATTAAGTGGAAGTGGAATGACCAAGCCAATCACAAGGTCAGATTGTTGCTTTAGGCAAAAGAATAAGAGCAGACTATGCTGAAGGAGTCATACTTCACAGTCACAAGTACATTAAAATCTAATATGTGACCCATTGATATATTAACAGCAACCATGATAAACCTGGAGTACTTACACACATATTTAAAAATAGCCTATTTACTGGGAGTAGTGATAAACAGGGAATTTTGAAATGATGCTTTAGACAGCTTTCAATCACTGTGACAAAACACCTAAGGTAATCAATATATAAATTGGGAAGGCTTCTTTTGGCTCACAGTTTCAGAAATTGCATTCCATGGGCAGCTGGTCCTGCTGCCTTGTAACTTGTGGCCCAATAAGAATCACACTAGGGAACATTTGGTGGAAAAAATTGATCCCCTCATATTAACAGAGAGCAAATAGAGAGAAATAAGAAAATTCGGGGTCCCAAAATTTCATAAAGGGCATGAACCAAAGAAGACTTTCTCTCATCAGGAACCTCCTCTTAAAAGCTCTACCTTCTCCCTATGGTGCCATAAAGTAGTGATCATGTCATTAACACATAGGTCTGTGGGGGACACTTATACAAACCATAGCAAATGATAAAATATTAATTCAACAGACAGATATAACAATGCAAAATATATGTGCATCTAATAATAAAGCACCAAAAATATAGCCATACATCACATAATAATGTTTTTGATCAATAATGTTCCAATAAAATTATATAACCTAGGAACATCCTGACTCTCTTAGTTTGTATAAATATACTTTAAGATACCACATAATACTGAAATGACTGAATGGTGCATTTCTCAGTTTCCATGTCAGTAAGCAACACAAAATTATATAGCACAACAAACTTGGTGGATATGCAGAGAAATGCAAAATCCAGAAATACTAGTTGAAGGCCTCCTCAATATTCCACACTCGATGATGATTAAAACTACTAAGCAAAGGATAAACAAATTTGAACAGCATTGTGAACCATCTAAACTTAGTGGGCATCTGTGAACACTCCTCCCAGTAACATTTGAATACATACTGTTTTAGAGTGCATGTGGAACATTCTTCAGGATGCACCACATGCTCCTCTGTAAGAGAAATATTAATCCATTTGAAACCATATAAATAAATAAAAATGAGGTTTTCAAGATGGTGGAATACAGATCACTTCCCTGGCTACTCTGTGGAGTGAAACCAAAAAGCAGACAGGCAGCTTCTCAGCAAGGTGGGTGAAAAAAAAAGTGTGGGGACTTTACTGGAATTTAAAACTGGACATTCAAAGCAGATTGGGGACTCAGGAAGTTGGACACAATAAAATGAGGAAGAAATCCCCAGCGGCACAGCCACTGCAGGTGCTGGGCCAGAAGTACCAGCCAGAGTGGTCTCTTTATCCTCATAGTGGAGGGATAAGGGAATTATAAGAACTCGAATTTTGGGTAGGCCCAGGACATTTCTGGGTGTGCAGTGTTAGAGATCAAGGACATTATCCTGCAACCTGAAAGAAATGCTGCCCAATATCTGTGTGTGTGGTAAAGAAGCTGCCATCTCTCCAGGTGGCATGTGGAGGACAAAGGAAGGAACAATTTTGCAGTTGCTGCATGGAGACTGGGGGCTGAAGGGGCCAATTCCTGGGAAACTTGAGTTTGGCACAAAATACACTGCATGACATAGAGTGTGCTTAAGTGACCAGGAGAACATCAAACGTAGAAAGAGGTTCACACAGAGGACAACATGTCTTGGAAGCCCACCTAGCTCTACCTCTCCCGCTCCAATCCCACTGTTTGCAGAACTAGTTGGGAAAGATGCATCTGACTGAGAACTTGGAAGGCAGGGGTGGAAGAGATTGTTTGGAGACTGAACTGGAGACCAGGAAACACGGGGTCTGAAGGTGGGTAGAGGATTAAGAATTGACTCCCCCATCACAAAAGTGGAACCCAGGGGAGATCCGTGGGGTACAATCTTCCAGCATGGACCAGCAAGTACTGGGTACTGGAGGTGCACTGAGTTAAAATCTCCAGATCAACTGTCATTCAGTGAAAGCCTAAACTCTGCTTCCAGGAATTCAGCCTATGGGATTACCTTTCTCACTCCAGCAATTCACAGAGTGGAGGACCATGCTCCAGATGACCCTATCTAAAACTACTGAGAAGAGAAGCTGAGAATTTTCGAACTCCAATGGAAATAATTCTTTAACTTTTCATCAAAATCTTTATTTTTCATTTTTCTCTGTTTAATTGTGACTTTAATGGTACAAAGACATTTATACATATTTATAATTGTTTTTTTCTTTTCTAGTGTTTTTGAAGCCAGTTATTTTTCATGGATTAGTTTTTTTTCTGAACTAGCATATTTTAGGGTTTTAAAATATTCTTTTATTTAAAAAATTTTGTTATATATTTTTTCTCCTACTAGTTTCCCTTGATTTGTTCTTTTCTTCTGCTAACAGTCAATCTCTATTGTTTTTCTCTTTCACTCTTCTTTAATTTGTTACCTCTCTTTTCCTCCTCCCTCACAATCATTACATTCTATAACACTTCTTTTCTCTCCCTGTCCACCACTTGAAAATGTAAACACTTTTGCAAACTTGCTGGTTTTTAAAAATGTTTTTATTTATTTATTTTTGTGGTGCTAAGGATCAAATCCAGTGTCTCACCTGGGCTAGGTAAATTCTCTACCACTGAGCCCCAAACACAGCCCTGAACTTTCTGTTTTTATTATAGGCATAAACTGGTCATTTCATTTCTGTTTACTGTGATAATTAACATGGTAGACATCCTAGTAGAAACTACTTGGTTTAATGATGTGAATTGTTTGCATTGGTTTTTGTTATTTATTTTCTCCCCCTAAACAGTGAGGTATTGGAAATCTCCAGGGACACTATAAGTCCACAGGGTAGAAACTCTATCACCTCAGGTCCATACTATTTGGTAGACAGACACACACACAACATGAATAAGCAAGGGAACAAATCATCCCAAACAAACCAAGATACTCCAATAACCAAATCCATTGACACCACAGTGGAAAAAATTTCAGGGAAGGTGCTTAGAAAGTACATAGTTAATCTGATCTGTAAAGTATAGGATGGTATAAGGAATGAAATCAGAGAGAAAATACAAGAAGTAAAAGATAACTTCAATAAAGAGGCAGAGACTGAAAAAAAAGTAGAAATCCTCAAAATTTTGGAAATTAAAAATTCAGTAGAAAGCATCACCAACAGACTAGAGCACTTCAAAGACAGAAACTCATACAATGAAGACAAAATATATAATCTTGAAAATAGCATTGACCATCGAGAGAAATGTTAAGAAACCATGAATAGACCTTCTAAGATCTATGGGATAACATGAAAATATTTAAAATTTATCAGGATAGATGAAGGTGCAGAGATACAAACCAAGGGAATGAACAATTTTTTTCAATGAAATAATATTAGAAAATTTCCCAAACATAAAGAATGAAATAGAAAATCCAATACAAGAGGTTTGTAGGATCCCAAATGTACAAAATCACAACAAACCCATGCCAAGGCACAATATAATGAAAATGCCTATTATACAGGATAAGGATAGAATTTTAAAGGTTGAGAGAGGGAAAATATCATATTTAATATAGGGGAAACCAATCTGGATTTCAGCTTATTTCTCAACCAAACCCTTAAAGCTAGGAGGTCCTGGAACAACATGGTTCAAGCTCTGTAAGAAAATGGATGCCAACCAAGAATCCTATGTTCAATAAAATTAACCATCAGATTTGAAGATGAAATAAAAACCTTCCATGATTAACAAAAGTTAAAAGAATTCCCAACTAGAAAGCCTGAACTACAGAACATACTCAGCAAAATATTCCATAGGGAGTAAATGAAAAAAATAACAACAACAATGAAAACCAGTAAAGGGAGGAACTACACTAAAGGAAAGGTCAATCAAAGGAGAAACTAAGTCAAGTTAAAAACTAGAAACACACGCAAATGACCAGGAATACAAATCATATCTCAATAATAACCTCAAATGTTAATGACCTAAACTCATCAATCAAAAGACATAGACTTGCAGATTAGATTAAAAAACAAGACCCAGCAATATGCTAAGAGACTCACCTCACAGGCAAAGACATCCATAGACACAAGGTGAAAGGATGGGTATAAACATATAACTCACAAGAATGGTATAAACAACAGGGACTTCTACCCTCATATCAGATAAAGTGGGCTTCAAGCCAAAGTTAATCAGAAGGGACAAAGAAGGCCATTTCACACTGCTCAAGGGAATTATATATCAACAAGACATAACAATTGTAAATATTTTTGCCCCAAACAATGGAGCATCTACGAACATCAAAGGAACCCTTCTCAATTTCAAGAATTAAATAGACACAACACAATAATACTGGGGAACTTTAACATGCCTATGTCACCACTGGATAGCTCCTCCAAACAAATTCTAAATAAAGAAGATATAGAAGTAAAAATAAAATTGATAATTTAGACTTAACAGGCATATATAGAATATTTCATCCATCATTAAGCGAATACACCTTCTTCTCAGCAGCACATGGATCCTTCTCTAATACAGACCATGTTATGTAAGCTATCACATATGTTTGCATGCAATTATAATATTAATTCAACATATTTTTAGTATCTGTAGGGTTATTTTGATAGCTCTATTTCCATTGATATTAATTTTTGCATTCTTGCTTTTTTCTTGATTAGACTTGTTTGATTTTTATCAACTTTAAGCTGTGTTATTTCTTCTCTAGTTCATATATTTCTGGTCCTACTCTTATATTTTCCTCCCTACTATATAATTTGAAAATAATCTGATTATTAATCTAGCTTCTTTCTGATACAAATGCTGTAAGTTATAAATGCTTATCTGAGTGCCGTTTCATCCCAGAAATCCTGGTACATTAAACTTTTATTATTACTTAGTTCAAAGCACTTATTATTTACTTTTCTGTGCTTTCTTTTTTGACCTGTGAGATATTCATAAGTGTGATGGATGATTTTGAAGTGAGTTGACCTGTAGGGGTGGAGTTCTACAGATCTTAAGGTGATTGGTTTTTAATGTAATATATTGGGCAGGAAACACAGTCTGCATGATTTTATATTTTTCAAAGAGAGAGAGGGAGAGAGAGAGAGAGAGAGAGAGAGAGAGAGAGAGAATTTTTTATTTGTTATTTTTTATTTTTAGTTTTTGGTGGACACAACATCTTTATTTTATTTTTATGTGGTGCTGAGGATCGAACCAAGCACCATGCACATGCCAGGTGAGTGTGTTACTGCTTGACCACATCCCCAGCCCAAATTCATATTTTTTAAAAAAGCATTGCATGTTGATTGTATAGGTTGCATAGATGTCAAAACTGATCAAATTGCATACTTCAAATATGTACATTTTATTGTACTTCAATTTTACCTCAATACATTTATGGAAAAAAAGAAATAATAAAAAATATTTTCTGACCACAATGAAATGAAATTAGTAATCAATCAACTAATACAAGAAGTAGGGAAAATCACAAATGTATGGAATTTTAAAAACACTCCAGAATAGTCAAGGGCTTAAGAAAATTAAAATAAAGCTAGGAAACACTCTCAAATTAATGAAAATGAAGAAAAATACATCATATTTATGAGACACTAATAAAGGAGAACTTAGAGTAAATTTGTAGCTGTAAATGCCTGCATTAAAAAGGATTCAAATGAATAACCAAACTTTTACCTTAAGGCATAGGAACAGAAGAGCAAACTGAACCCCAAACAGATATAGAGAAAGAAACAGGGAACAAATAGCAGAATATAATAGCAAGAAACAGTAGAAAATAATAAAGAACAGAGAAGCTATCGATGGAACCAAATAGAATACTTTGGGAAGATGAACAAAAATTGACAAATTGTCAGCTGGATACACTAAATAAAACAATAGTAAAATAATTAGTATCAGAAAAAACAGAGGATGCAATATTACTTACTTTGCAATAATAAAAACAATCTGAATTCTGCTGTGAACAATGGGGTGCCAAAAAATTAGATAGCTTACATAAAATGGACAAATGGTAGATAGACAAGAAACTAGTAATGTTGACTCAAGAATAAATAGATATTTTGAATATAACTAGAACAAGTGAAGACACTGAATTAGTAATAATATATTTTATAAATATACCTACAAAGAAAACTCCACCTCCAAATGACTTTACTGGTAAATTATACCACAGAGTTGAAGATAATTATTGATGACAGCTCAGGCTCCTGGCTCACTATGGGAATTCTAGAGTTTGACTGCTTGGGTTTGAATCTTGGCTCCATCATTTGTGGGTTGTGGGACCTTGGGAAAGTTTCTGAGCCCATTGTGTCTCTGCTTTACCTTCTATACAATGGGGATGACGCCGACTGTTGTACTGAATGTTCACTGTGGTTAAATAAGTGACTGTGGTTAAAATAGCACAAACATAAAAATGAGATAGTTTTGTAAAGTCAATAATTATTTGTACATGTGACTTTTTTAAACTGTTGTATGTATTTCACAGGACATGGTCATGACTGGGAGAGAGACCTAAGATGCCAGGGCTTTGGGGAGCTGTTGGGGGAGGTATCCACGTCAGGCAGTAATGGCTTCTACAGCTGCAGGCACAGAAACTGAATGAGGGAAATTAAAGGATAAAAATACAGAAACAGCCCTATTTCCTCAAGTGGAAAATGAAGGAAACAGGAAAAGTCAGGGCACCCTCCACTGGTCACGTTGGAGCTGTTCTTCTATCTGAGGTAGCCATGACCCCACACAAACCCCCTCATCTCCCTAGGCTCAGCTTTCTCTCCTGACTTTGCCTTCTTGTGGCTCACAGTGGCCTTCAGCATTTAAATGTGTTCTTTGTATAGTGCAGGATGCTGTGAGAATTTGTTTATATAGTGTTTGTTAATAATCATAAGGAATTTTCCTATCACTTGGAGGAGAAAAGTGGGTAACAGATTACTGAAGTAATTAGTTCCAAGTCCAGCCAGAGCTTCTACAGAGCTCGTGTCCTTGGTTTCTCTACAGTAGGAGAAGTGATCCTGGACATGGTCACTGCTCACCCAAAGATCTTGGTCTCTGAGGATGGTGCACATGTGACCATGGTAGATTTTGCTAGGCCAATGCTCATTCAAAAAGTGTTGGGGGGAGGGGGAGAAAGAACCCCTATGTGCTGAGTTGTGGGGTTTTCTTTCTGTACCTGGCTTGTTTCATTTAGTATAATGTCCTCCTGAATCATCCATGTTATTGCAAATTAAAAAATTTTCTCTTTTTTTAAAGGCTGAAAAAATATTTTTTAATGATTTTTTCCAACAATAAGTATCTACAACAGACATTTCCAAGCAAATGTGGTGCCATCATTTAAAAAAAAACAGAAACAAAAACAAAAAGTTTAAAGGATGGAGTAGAATTGGAACTGGGTCATGGGTATACCTTGAAGGACTTCAAAGAGGCTTTTTAGAAGAAACTTGATTAGGAGAAACAGAACTTCAATGTAAGAAACAGAGACAGTGCAAAATACAAAGAGACTTATAGAGCCCTCTAGTTCTCTGAGCAAGAAGCAGTGAAGAAATTATGCAATTGCAAACATAGGCTGCATTTCATTGAGAGGAAAAACAGTGGATCACCAAGAGTGCAAACAGATCTCATTGTGTAGAACCAAGAGATCAAACTATTCTTGGGAAGAGAACGAAAACTGAGTCCTAATCAAGAAACGTTCAGCATTTACCTAGCATATTTAAACATTGCTCTATACCAGGGGCACCTTTGAACCTTTGTGATGTTGTGCTGGGTGTGATCCAGAATTAAGTTACATAAAAAATGCTGAGATCCAACACTTTAACTTTGTTGCTGATCCCCAAAAGAAAGTGTTGAGCCTTTTTATCACTGATACAGATGAGAGTGGTAGAATTTTATTACTTTCCCTAATCTTATTGAGAATGTTCTTTTCAATACCTAGAGCCCTAGAGATTTTACCATGACATTATATTGAATTTAAACAAATGTTTTTACTACATCCTTTGGAACGAACCTATGACTTTCCACCAACATTCTATTAATGTGGTGATATGGATTTTTGTTTTATTCTAAAACAAAACACCAGCCTTGATTTCCTATGACAAGATAAAACCACTGTGGACAGATACATACTGTTTTTGCATATTTTTGGAACAAGTTCTAGAATTAATATTGTTAAGGACAGTGAAACTGCTGAGTAGAGAAGATGAAAGCCTAAGAGGAATTTATCTAGGATGAGAAATCATAAGATCCTTCCTCTCTGCGACTCTCATAATCTGGTCCCTATAAAAATACTGCAGAAACGATGGAAAATATAATCCAGAAAACTGCCCTGGGTTTTGTGGGACAATGACAAGAAAAAGGATTTCTGCTGCTCTCAAAGAGAGACACCGAGAGAATAATGAGACCAGAACTCATACTTAATAATAAAAATAGGGATAATTCTCCCCATAGAAACTGAGAAACAAACAAACAAAAAAGATGGGAGCACAAGGTCAGACTCAGGTCTCAGCCTATGTTAACCCACTCAAAGTGATGCCCTCCCTGATCATGGTCCTGGAGACAGGACCTGCCCTGGTGATGCCTGAGTCCCTGTCATCACAGGTCCTGGTGAGATGAGGTTCAATTGAACGGATGGGTCTAAGGACCAGGGAAGATGAACCAGCTGAGGAGTGACCACATCAAACCCAGGATGGACTGAGCACAGACTGGGTGCTGCTTTGTCCACCTTCAGCTCCTTTCATCTTTCTCCTGTCCTCACCTGTGGCAGACTCAGCACAGCAAACATGTGGATTCTGGAAGGTTTTGGGTTTTATTTTCTCTCAGACATTTTAGGAATCCTCTTTTCACTTAATTAACCCACAACCGTAATTCATGGCACAAATGTGAAATACAAATCAATATACACATTTTGTTTTCCAAAGGACAAGGAAAAGTCTACAGTCCAGGGCAACATAAAGCTACCAGGAATGAAGACATCCCAGCCCCACATTTGCTACATAGGAAAGTTAACTGAGGAAGAGAACAGGACAGTGTAGGGAGGGGTCTTGGTAATCAAAGATGAGCGCCTGTCTCCATTTCCTCATGATCTGATGACAGGAACACAGACACATAGACACAGTTTATTGCCAGCTGCACAAAGAGACGTTGGGACCTCTTGAAACTGCAGCAGGGAGCAGGAAGAGAACTGAAGAAATCCTGTATTACTCAGTTGAAAGAAAATACTGTAAAAGAAAGTATTATGAACAAATTCAGGTAAGTCATTGTAATGAAGACACTCTGAACAACCCATTAAACACTTAAAATGTCAGAAATTCCTGGGACAGTCCCTGTAACTCAGAGTTTCCCCATTCTTCAACTCTTCTCCCTCAAGGCCCTTCAGGGTCTCACCTTTTTAACCAGTGAGAGACACATCAGAGCCCTGGGAACTGTCATTACCTGAGCAGAGCAAAAACAGAACATGGTCAGAGTCCACAGGAGACCTGGCTAATGGATGAATTATGGGTGGATCAGCTCCCTCATGGCTTCCCACTGCAGTCACCCAGGGTCTCCGAGATCACTGTTCTTCATACTTACAGGCAGCTGGAGCAGAGGTGTCTGGTTTTACACCTGTGGGAAGAAAGCCTCCTGTGAGAGAGTAGCTTGGAAACAGGTCTGAGAGTGCCCCCTAGTCCTGGACACTGGGGAAGTCTCCAGAACTACGACTGTAGATGTAGGAAAGGATCAGGAGACAAGAAGAAAATAGATAGGTAAGGATGAAGATAATTACTTTCCTGGAGTTCTGTCTTCACCAGGAAAATTCCCCTCTGGCCTCTAAATACTGGGAATCAGGCCCCCATCACCACAAATATCAAGAGGATATATTTGTCCTTTAGTTTCTGTGCACCTTACAAAAAGTAAACAGGGTCCAGGTTGGGTAAGGACACTTGTAGATGTTACTTCCCATTAACAAGGCAGGGCACATTATCAGGAACTGCCTGTAGGAGCTGAGCACAACACCTTCGCCTTGAGCAATGGAGGTGTGGAACTGGCTTCTGTTGTGCACAAAAGCAAGTGGACTTCACCTTTGCTAGGCGGGGGAATGAAGCTCTGGGAGTGGACATTACCTAATGGAAGTGGCCTGCCCCCCCTGTTCTCCTTTAACACTACCCTTTCTGCCTTATTTGGATGGAATGTCCTTTCAAATACCCTCCCCCAATAAAAACCAAGGTTTGGGGCATGCTCTTTCTCTGTTGCCTGCCTCCCTTCCTTTATCTTGTCCCCCTTGTGGGAGCTTGCAGTTGAGGCAAGTTGAAACCCCCCCAAAAGGTCTAAATGTTTGTGTGTTTTGTCGTGCCAGCCCAATTGACCCTAGAGACCTGGGTTTTTGTAGCCCATGTGGGACGTGGGCTAAAACACACTTCTACTAGGTTCTTCAAATCACCAGTGGGACAAAAATTCAGACCCTGCACTTTTCCTACCTGTTTTTCTTCTTCCACAAGACAAAAGCGACCACAGCTCCAGTGACAACAGCTCCAAGGAGAATTACACCAGCAACAATTCCCAAGATGGGGATGGTGGGCTGAGGGGGTGGCTCTGGGAGGGGAAGGGAAGTTAGATGAGGGGACCTGGTCCCCTGTTCTCAGTCCCTACCCTGCAGAGGGTCTCCAGAAAGCCTCCTGCTTTCCTGACAACAGGCTCTGTGCCCTCATCCACTCCTTACCCCATCTCAGGGTGAGTGGCTCAGGCAGCCCCTCATGATGCACATGGCATGTGTATCTCTGCTCCTCTCCAGCAGGCACCACCACAGCTGCCCATTTCTGGAAGTTTCCATCCCCTGCAGGCCTGGTCTCCACAAGTTCCATGTCCTGGGTCTGGTCCTCTCCATCCCGCTGCCAGTTAAGGGTGATCTCCTTAGGGTAGAAGTCCAGGGCCCAGCATCTCAGAGTGGCATCCCCTTCAGGGATAGGGTGGTGAGTCACATGAGTCTTTGGAGGGTCTGAAAAAAAGAACTGGGAAATTCAGACATTTTGGCATTTCCTGTTGGGCCACTGAAGCAGTGCTCACATGGCCATCATAAAACCATTGTGAGTAATGAACAACATAATTCAGGTGGGGGAGAGAGCACAAAACCTAGACACAAGACAGGATGCAGACTTCTGGCACAATCTATTCCTTGGAAAGTTCTATAATCAGATTGAAACAACCCAGTGGAAGAGGCTTCAGGTCCTTGAGAGGGACTTCAGAATCTGGTCTTGATAGAGGTTGGGACACGTGGAAAAGCTGGAGTCAGACCTCCAAGGCACTAGGCTGAAGTAGAACTGACTGTCCTGGATGCCAAGACTGCTGACAGGGACCTGGGGTCAGGTATTAATTGTCTTTCCCACCAGCCAGGGAGAGAGAGAGAGAGCAGATCCCTTACTTGTCCTCAGAGAAAGCAGCCTTCAGTTCCTCTCTAGTACAGAACTGGGGAATCCAGGCCCACACCCTCCCTCTGGACTATGAGCAGGGTGGTGTTCTACAGTGGGCGCCATTCTCCTCCCCTCCTCCTGGGAACTGCTAGAGAGATCTACAGGAGATGGGGCAGGTGTTCAGCAGCTGCTCATACCTGCGCGCTGCAGGGACTCCTTCCCTTTCTCCAGGTAGCCTGCAAGACACTTCAAGCAATCTCCTTCCAGGTAGGCCCTTAAGCTCTCTGCAACACCAGCCGCTTCCCACTTCCGCTGGGTGATCTGAGCCGCCTTGTCTGCCGCGGTCCAGGAGCGCAGGTCCTCATTCAGGGCGATGTAATCCGCGCCATCATAGGCATACTGACTGTACCCGCGGAGGAGGCGCCCATCTGTCCCCATGTCGCAGCCATATATCCTCTGGTAGGTATGAGAGCCTGTCCCCGCCCCACTGTCAGCCAGGGTCTCGACCTGCCCACCCCGCGGGTTTTTGTCCTAAACTGAAAACGAAACCGGTCACAGTCCCCAAGGGCGCATTCTGGGTCGAGAGTCGCCGCGGGTCCCTCAGACTTGGGGTGAAGCTTAGCCCGGGAATCCCTGACTTCTTGGGACCATCTGTGAGGGACTTGAGGGGTCGGGATGTCCCACATGAACCTAAGTCACTCACCGCTCGCGCTCTGGTTGTAGTAGCCTGGCAGGTTGTTGAGGCTCACTAGGTCACTCTGTGCATTGTCCTTGGCGGTCTGTGTCTCCCGTTCCCAATACTTGGGTCCCACCTTCTCCATCCACGGAGCCCGGGGCTCCATCCTGGGATTCTCGGTGTCGCTGTCGAAGCGCACGAACTGCGTGTCGTCCACGTAGCCCACGGAGATGAAGCGGGGCTCCCCGCCCGGGCGGGACACGGAGGTGTCGAAATACCTCAGGGAGTGGGAGCCTGGGGAAGGGAGCCACTGAGACCACCCAACCAAGTGCCAGGTTGACTACCCAGGAGGAGAGGAGCTGGGTCCAGAGACGCTAAGGGGGCGGTGGGAGCAGAAAGGCAGGACATAGGGGTGGGAGGGGAGGGGCAGGAAGAACCGTGCTGTGCTGGGGAGGGTCTGGGATGGGCGCGGAGGGGAAGCACCTTCCCCAGGTCCCCAGTGCTCACCAGATGGTTCCCTAGCTCCTCCCACCTGGAGGCTATTTCCCTCCCAATCCTGTGCTCACCTGCCCAAGTGTCCCTCAGGGCCAAGGCCCCCAAGAGCAGGAGGAGCAGCATTGGGGGCGCCAGCACCCTCGTCCTGCAGCTCTGTGGAGATTCTGCGACTTGGAGTGGGCGAGAGGGGGGAGGTCGCTGTGGACTTTAAAATTCAAACCGCAGTGACAAAGATTGGCTTCTTTAGGAGAAGACGACATGGGAGTGAGAACTGTGGACCAGTCAGGAGTGTCCAGGCAGAATGACCTGGCCCAGGTTGGGAGGAGAAAAGTGAAACTCCCTGGAGACCGGGATTCTCAGCGCTCTCTGTCCACACCCCAGGCACAGCTCTAAGCCTGAGAGCCACGCCCAGGGCTAGAAGTTTGCCCTGAACCCTCCTCCTTACTAATCATTCTTTGTCTCACCATCCCTTAATTTCTGACTCAGGGTGTAAAATCAGCAGTTCTCAAATGTTTTGGTTTCAGGATCTTTATATGCTCTTAGAAAGTAGTGTGCACTCCAGAGGTAGTTAGATTTATGTGGGTTATGTCTATCAGTATTTGCCATATTAGAAGTTAATGCCATTTTCCAGATATTTTATTCCTCCTGAATATTAATAACTAATTGCATCTTAAATAATTGCATGAAAAATGTGCGGCACTCTTTGAAACAGTAGTTTCAAAGAAAAATAACTTTTCCCAAATTAAAATATTTATTAGGAAAAATGGATCATTTTACTTTTTACAATTTTATTTGTCATCAGAGAATGCTAGATATTCATATTTTCTGCATTTAACTTGTGACTTTGGTTGAAACAAAAAATGTAGCCTCACACAAATATATAAGAGGAATGTTTTTAATAACCTTTACAATATTCATCTTTGATACTACACTAAAATGATACAAGTGTTAGCTTCTTAAAAGTTTTTTTTTTTTTTTTTGCCGAAAGGACCACAAAACACTGTCTTTGAATAGTCCACATTCTATCTATTAAAGTCTATGGATGTGTCTTGCACATTGAATATATCTTGTGCTAATGCATGATATTTTTAAAGTCATGCATTGTTGGACCAAGCTATATAGACCTTCTAGTGTTAACACATTTAAGTGAAATTAATCAAGAGTTCTTATGTTGATTATTTTGATATCACCACAGATTTCCCCAGAAAGTGTTGTAAGTACTTGGGAGTCTGTCAGGTTGATAGTGGTGGCAGGTTTGCCCAGATTCTCTTTTTCTTTTGAGAGCATACATTTTATCATTGAATATATTGCTGTCAGTGGATTATCTCAAAGGGACAGGTTGAGGTCATTTTTTAGAACATTGGCCAAATTTTGAAGTGTAAGGAATACCTCCCCTGTCATTCATTCTTTTAAGCAGGAATGGTATTCCATAAAGATGAGGCTATTAAATCTCAGTAAATGGCTTTTGTTGACACACACTCCCTATTGTTGAATGTAACAGGTGTGTTCTTTGTGTACTTCCCATTCTATCAAATAAGTGTATTTATAATGTTCACCATGGAATGGCAGTTTAATAAATTTAGTGATTTGTAATACTTCAGGACATATTTAAGTGAACTGAAATATTTTCCCTTCTACAGTTAAAAGGTGCTCAAGAACACAATAACTACTATTGCACTTTGGTACCATAACTTCCACTTTGCTGAGTTTTACTTTATTTTAAATAATGTTTTAGTGATATTATAAAAATAATTTTTGATAATATAAATCCTTTGCAATAGTCTAAACACTTCTGGGGGTTCCACAAATGACACTTTGAGAATTGCTGCTCTCAGTAAACTGTGGAGATATCCCAAGTGGTTTCATCCTCTTCCCTTGATTCACTGCCACTACTCTAGATAACTGCTAAAACATGTAGAAAGATATGGTATTTGTGAACAAGTAGTGAAATTATGCATAAATATATGCAGAAGAAAAACAAAATAAGTTCTTAGAAATTTAAAACTGGTCACAGAAATGAATAAGTCTATAGGTGATTTGCACAATTAAAATAGTACCAGTAAAGAAGTCATATACCTAGTAAAATAGTGGTAAGGAAGACCGAAGAACTATAAGAGCACAAGGCTATCAATAAAGGATTTCCAACAATTGAACAATATTAATTCTGAACTAGTAAAGAATAAGGAATGATTTTCAAATCTCAAGAAAATTTTTCAGGGTTTACAATCCCCTCAAAATTACATTCAAACTCCCCCAAAACAAATGAAAACTGACCCATGTGAAGATACATTGCAATGAAATTTCAGAAAGCAGGTAGAAAAGAAAAGACCCTGAACCTTTCAAGAGGCAGGAAAAGCAGCTTTGGAAGCAAAAATGTTGAAGCAATATCAGAATGATTCGAAGTAAAAATGTTTTTAACACAGAATTCTGTACTAAGTTAAAGTTGGACTAAGAGTTAGAGTGTCCTAAAGATATTTGAGATGTTTAGGGTTTCAACATTTTCTTTTCCATATTTCTTATAGGATATGGCTAAATGAAGTGAGAAACAAAAATGATGGAGGAAAACCAAGGAAAGGGGATATGTGAAATGTAGATAAAAGGAGCCAGCACAAGAATGGAGGCCAAGTGTGTTCCCCCCTGAGGTGAAGGAGATCCAGGGAGTCAGCCTCAATCCAGTTGTGAAGGCATCAAGTCCAGGTCTGGCAGGACTGAGAGTTCTAGGACTGGTGTCTTTACAAAGACCAAGTTGGTGGAATCCTAGATATGCCTGAAAATATTCACGGAGACTGTCTTAGTCTGTTGGGCTGCTATAAGACAACACCACATATTGAGGAAATTATGAAGAACAGAAACTTATTTTCTCACTGTTAGTAAGGTTGGGAAGTCAAAGGTTAAGGCACTGGCATCTGGCTAGGGTCCTCCTGTTGTTTACTCATGTGGGACAGTTTCAAATGTGCAGGCTCTGAGGGGATTATGAGGCAGTCCTTACCTGAGTCCTACTTTTTTTCCATGTGCAAAGAGAAAAAATTTCATCCTCTAGGAGTGAGAAATGGGGAGGTAGAGTGGGATGCAAGAAGGTAGGAGAAAGTGAGAAATTGCTCCTTCTGGGGGCAGAGAGCCATCTGACCTGGTAAATGGCATTTGGAGAGAGCAGTGCAGGGGGCCACCGAAGCCTGTGTTCATCATCTGAGGGAAGGAGAGGGAGAGGAGAAATGTGCAGCATTCAGGCTGCAGGAGGAGGAGAATAACAGACTAGAATGAAATGCAACAAGTTTTTCTGGTCTAATCGTATGGATTATTTTTGCCTTGTAACTTATTATGGTTAAGATTTTGTATTTTCTCAGTATCAAATATACATTATAGTCATACATTACCTAATGACAAGAAATGTTATCCGATTCTTTGAAACCAATATCACCCTGATACCAAAGCAAATAAAGACACATCAAGGAAACAACTATAGATCAGTATGCCTGATGAACATAGATATAAAAATCCTTAATAAAATATTAGCAATTTACATTCAAAAATACAATAAGAAGATCAGTTCCATCCAGAGATGCAAGATTGGCTCAATATATGTAAATCGGTAAATGCAATATATCACATAAATAGAATTAGAGAAAAACATGACATAAACATCTCAGTAAATATAAAAAAAATCCTTTTAGCAAAATTCAGTACCTATTCGTGTTAAAAACACTGAAGAAACTCAGAATAGTAGAAACTTGTGTCAACATTGCAAATGTTATATATGTCAAACCCAAAACTGATGCCATACTACGTCAAAAACAATTGAAAGTATTTTCTTTAAAAATAGAAATAAGACACAGATGTTCACTCTCACCACTCTTATTCAATACAGTACTTGAAACTCTAGCCAGAGCAATCAGGCAAGAGATAAAAATTAAAGAGATAAAAATAGAAAAAGATTCAATATCCCTGTTAGCTGATGACATTATTATATACTTAGAAGACAACAAGGAAAAAACCCCCACACTTTTAGAGTCAATAAATTCAGCAAAGTAGCTAGAAACGAGATCAACTAGCAGAAGTCAAACTATCCTAGACACCAATAATGATCCTTCTGAGAAAGAAATAAGGAAAATTCCATTCACAATAGCCTCAAACAAACAAACAAACAAACAAAAACTAGGAATACATCTAAACAAGGAGATGAGAGATGTGTGCAATGTAAATCATAAAAACACTGAAGAAAAAAATTAAAGACACTAGAAAATGGAAAGACCTCCCTTGTTCTTGGATTGGCAGAATTAATATTGTCAAATTGGCCACATTAACAAAAGTGATCTACAGATTCTTGGCAATCCCCATCAAAATACTAATGATGTTCTCAAAGAAAAACAGTCTTAAATTTCATATGGAAGAAGAGAAGACCCAGAATAGCCAAAGCAATTATCAGCTATCAATCAGAGAAATGCTGGAGGCATTAAAATACCCAATCTCAAATTATAGTGCAGAACTGTCCTAACAAAACCAGCTTGGTATTAGCATAAAAACATACACGAAGGCCAGTGGAATAGAATAGAAGAGATAGACTGACCAACAGAGATCCAGTCATCCGATCCTTGACAAAGGTACTAGAAAGACAAATTTGAGAAAACATAGACAAACAAACAAACAAACAAACAAAACCCCACAAAACATTGGAGGAAAACAAATGGTACCTGGAAAACTGGATATCCATATGCAGAGGAATGAAACTGGATCCCTATCTCTCATCCTCACAAAAATCAACTGGAAGCAGATCAAAGACCTAGGAATCAGACCAGAAGCATTGCAACTGCTAGAAGAAAACAGGTTCAACACTCCAACATATTGGTTTAGGCATCAGCTTCCTTAATAATACTCCTACAGCTCAAGAAATAAAACCAGGGATCAATAAGTGGACATCAAATAAAAAAATAATTTCTGCACAGCCTAGGAAACAATTAAGAGCATGAAGAGAGAGCCTGAAGAATTGGAGAAAACCTTTGACAGATACTCTCTGACAAGGGATTAATATCCAGGATGTATAAAAAACTTTAAATACTTGCCAAAAGAAAAGCAATTAACCCAGCCAATAAATGAATGAAAGAACTAAACAGACATTTCTCAAGAAGAAATGCAAATGGAATTTTATATATACATGTATGTATGTATCTCTATCTATATCAGAGAAATACAAATCAAAACTGCACTGAGTTTATTTCTCACTACTGTTAGAAGAGCAATCATCATGAACACAAATAATAAATGCTGGGGAGGATATGGGGGTAAGTGTTCACTTATAACATTATTGGTGGGCCTGCAAACTAATACTGCCACTTTTGAAGTTGGTATGGAGATGCTTCAAAAAGCTAGGAATGGCTCCACCATATGACCAGCTATCCCATTGCTTGATATTTGTCCAAAAGAACTGAAGTCAGCATACTCTATTTAGATATGGACACCAATGTTTACAGCAGCACAATTCACAATAGCCATGTTATACAACAGATCTAGATGCGTGTCAACAGATGAATGTATATAATATGTGCTTTATGTACACAGTGGAGTTTTACCCTGCCATAAAGAAGAATGAAATAATGTCATTTGTTAATAATCCGATAGAACTGGAGAACATCATGCCAAGTGAAATACACCAGATTCAGAAAGTCAAGGAGCAAAATTTTCTTTCGTATGTAGAAGCTGGAGAGGAAAACAAACAAACAGAACCAGAATAAAGAGGAAACTCTAGATCAGCCATCTCTGCCCTAGTCCTTCCACAGCCTGGTCCTCTCCTGAGAGCTCTGGCAGTCTCGCAGGACAGCACAGTGGCGCCTCCTTGTGGCCATGTATCTGAGCACTAAAGATCGGAACTGCCATTTTTTGTGCTCATTTGGGAGTCCTGGGTCTCTCTAGGCTTGCAGCAACTCTACAGGGCTGTGTGCACAAGTTGGTGCTTTCATCCCATGTCAGGTTTGGGATTTCCAACTGTTACTCACAATACAAGATAAAATATATTTCCTCCCAGTTGATCTACAGTGGACTCTTGTCCCAGGGAGCCTCCAGGTCTCCATGCCATAAAGGCAAGTTTTCAGGTTATGAATGAACCCCATGAACAAAATGCATGTCCTCAATTTCCTGAATGGAGGCTTGTACCACTGAATCTCTGAGACTTGTTCCCAGGTTCAAGGGTCCCCATTACTGGGCCAGATTTTTTAACCCTAATGTTAGGTGGTAATTAGTAATGAGCAGTGGAATACAAAATAATAAGGTAGAAGGGTGTTAGGATGGCCTTAGGCCTGAGCCTAAGCAACTCCATTTTAAAAACTCCAGTTTGACCTGCAGTCTCAGCAGGCACACCCACAAAGCCCTCCAGTATGGCCTCAAACAAGTTACTTCCCCTAACCCTTATGAAGAAAATCATGCCCCTGGCAGGCTGTCCTCACCTGATAAGAGGGAGAGGTGAGAAGATCAGGGTGGAGACCACAGACCAGATGGTTCTGACCCCAGGTTAAATGATGTCACCAAGAAATCCAGTGGTAGCTGATAAAGATTGAAAGGAGGGTCAAAATCCCCAAAATTTAGTATACATGATAGAGCAAATGAACAGGAATTCAGCCAGCCAAAACAAGGATGCACTCCAGCTGGAGAGCCTGATGAGGACCTGATGTCCCACACTTGTCATCATTCCTGAGCCTCTGCGTGATCCTCACTGCTCTCAAACTCTACCACATCACCTGGACATTTGTGAGAGCTGCAACTTCTCCCTATGTCCCTGTTCTCAACCGATCACCCACTCCATGCCAGGAAAAGCCTGCCTTGGTTCCGAACCTGGTCATCTCGGTCTGAGTGAGTGTGCATTTGCTGGACATAAAGCCTAAGGCTTAAGACTTTTGAATTTAGCATTCAGAGGAAATGTCTGTCATTAGCCTGTCATGATTAAGTGTGTTTTGCAGTGTTTAGAATTAATCTAGAATTGTTTGCTGTGAATTGATCATGTCTATTGCAGTGCCTAGCATTAAGGATTGTCGTTTTCTTGATTAAGAACCTATAGAGTGAAATTGTATTGAGTAATTTGAGGGAATAAAACACTGAAAGGGACAGAAGCATGTGGACATTCTTTATTTCTCCCCTTGACTGTATACGTGGAAATTTTGCCCCCTCTAGACATAGGGTTATGTGGTTTTCTTTAAATTGCCTTTAATATTAATGAACAGCCAGAGTGATGATGCACACCTGTAATCCCAGCAACAAGAGGAAGCAGGAGAATGGAAAGTTCAAAGCCAGCTTCAGCAATTTATGGAAGCCCTAAGCAATTTTGTGAGACCTTGTCTCAAAATAAAAACTAAATAATGGGTTGGGGATGTGGCTCAATGGTTAAACACCCCTAGGCTTAATGCCTGGTAACAAAAATGAAAACAAAACAAAAACCTAATATATAAATGAGTAACTCACAGGAAAAAAATAGGTGTACTAATCCTGAGAATAAACAGGGGGAAGCAAAGGGAACAAATTAAGAAATAAGTCCAGAGAGAAAGATCTATGGGGAGTTCTGACAGAATCTTGCAGGATCATTGTAAAGATAGGATTTATAGCCTCATGATTCTCAATGTGTATCAGAAGGGACTTTAGTAGCACAGGTGCACTAAGGTAAACTTTGCCTGGGTGGGGACCCCGTCTCCTATAATAACATAGAATTGACTTGTGAATTAAGGCCCCCATGAATGGGATGGTCACCATGATAGTTACCAAAAGGACCACTAGGGTAAACACTACCCTGCTCAGATTAATGAAGGTGGCAGAAGGTGGACCCCTGTTCTCCTGGCAAACATCAAACATAATAAATTTGGAAGTAGTATCAAGTTTCCTTTGTGTTTTCTGCTGGGAGATGACACATTCTCTTCCTTGAGAGCATTCTTTGCTTGAGCCTTACTTTCAATTATAATAAAATTCTCTTGATTGGCTTTTTCATGTGTGACTCTAAATTTTCTTTCATGGGGCACAAGAATGGAGGCCTGGAGCTCCGGCTCCCCATTTGCTGTGACACTGATGGGGCAGGAGTGAGAGGAGCCACTGGAGTGTTGGCCTAGGGTGGTGAGGGAGCCTCCTGAAGAGGTGAATGTGGGGAAGAAAGTAGGACATGAAGGGAAAGGAGGCCAAAGAGGGGAGGGGAAGGAATCAGACAAAAAAAGCCCTGGGAAGGGTCAACCTAGTGAACACTGTGAGGGGGGATGGGTCTGTTTGGGGAGAGGTTCAGGGTCTTCTGGCTGGGGTGCTGATGGAGGGCTCCACTTTTTACTAGGCTGGTAATTATACAGGTGTTAGCTGTCAGTTATCAGTAGGTCATAGAACATTTTGGACAGTTTTCTGTGTTACATGCATAGAATAATTCAAACACACACAGGGAAGAAATGCAAAAAGAAGCAGATGCAAAGGTTGGAGTTGTGGCTTAGAGGTAGAGTGCTTACCTACCATGTGTGAGGCACTGGATTCAATCTCCAGCACCACATATAAACATGTGTCCACCTATAAGTAAAAAATGAATATTAAAAAAAGAAGCAGATGCAAGAGGATAATTGACTTAGGGGATCCCCTCTTCCAGAGCCACACTCACTAATGCTGGGGTGGCAGGCAGAATCGAGGAGGAAAAAGAAGGTCTGTGCCTCAAAGTGAAATGCCCAACTCTCGTCCTTGATTCTTGGGTTCTGAGGGATCCATTTATTATTCTCCAATGTCATGGCCTTTTCTAAGCTCACCCCGATTATCCTGCAACAAGCCTTGGCTACCTGGATCTCTTGGTTCAGTGGGAGCTGCTGCAGGAACAGTGGGCTATGGGCTGGCAGTTGGCTACACAGCTGGCAGTCATGAAGACAGAGGGTCAAGAATAGGTGTGGCAGTAGCAGAAGACCACAGGGGGCTACTGCAAGACCTGTGAGGAGTAGGAGCCAAGGCGTGCATCCAGCATCTCCCTTGGATGCTGAAGTGGTCGCTTTTTACTTCTCCAGACCTTCAAGTTCAGGTGTCCAAATACCATCCCTCTAGATGTCAAGGGTGAACCCTTCTCCAAGACACCAGATCAGGCACCCTCTTGGAGCCTGGAGGGCCATATCTCCACAACCCCAAGAGTCCAGGACACAAACATGCTGCTTCTTCTTTTTTGGGACCTAAGCAGAAGAAGTCCTGTTGCTACATTCCTAAAGCCTAACACCTTATCCTCACCATTTCTCCAAATTAATGGTCCTGTGGATTTGAGTTTATTTTGATCCCTTCCATGTGCCACCAGAGTTTGGGGGTTTTGTTCTGGGGAGTCTCCTGAGGGATCCACAGTCTGCAACTGGGACAGGACTGTGAGATGGGAAGCAGCAGTGAATTCTTGAGCTTAGGCTGCTGGGATCACCTGTGCCTGGCTAGGATCCCCCTTCTGACTCCAGGAGGCTGTGAACATGGTTAGTGGTCAGAACTCCTCCCTGGTCATGAACTTTGTGCTATGTCCAGAGTGTGGAGGGTGCTGTAGGGCTTCTGATGAGGGGTTCCAGTTGGTAATAAAGTAGTAAGGAGCCCCTGCCATGCACACATGCACAAAGAGGACCCCCAGTCACATCCAGGAAAACTACCTGCCTTTCCTGGGCTCCAAGAAGATTTTGTCCTTGGTTTTACTGATTCCTTAAAAGGTGTTTATCTGTCCTGTGCCTGGCTCTTACAATACATTAAACCAAAGTCAGGCAAAATCTCTCCTCAAGAAGCTAACCTTCAGGTGGGGTTAATAAATAATGAGGTGACTGCAGTAAAAGGAGCATCAGAAAGTAGAGTGATTTAGAGAAAAGGAACAAAATAGGGATAATGAAGATGGTTGTAATTGTTTTAATTATTGTCTTCGGAGTGGGGTTTACTGAGAGGTGACATTTGGTCACTGCCTACACATTCTGGGCTGTACTGAGCACCAACAGGCTGCAGCAGGAATGGGAGTGAGCCCTCCCAGGACAAAGGGAAGACAAGGTGGCACAATCAGTGTCTATGTGTGCATGTGCAACGCTGGTACAGCTCACTAGTAACTCTATTGAATACTCTAGAATGCATGTTACCATATGGGTAGACAAACAGGCTAACATGTGAAGGGGGAGCTAACAGAGGGCATATAAGGCAACTCTTCACTGTGCTCAGAGCTCAGCCTTTGGGTGCAAATCCCCTGGGCCAGTGCCAGCACTAATAAATGCTGCTTCCTACTGAAAGTCTCAGTGTCCTTTCTCTCTGTGTAAGAATCCTACAATGGGCAGATTTCAGGAAGGACTTCCTATCTGTGATTCTGGGCAGAATTTTTTGGACCCCATGACAGCTTCTCTTTTGTGTCTCATGAAGTCTTCCTGAAGTCCTGAAGTTTGGGGACACTGAAGTTCCTGGTATTTGGAGGAAGGTTGGGAGTGGAGGGGCAAGCTGAGTTGGGGTTCACACCCAACTCCATCTCTGTGCTCTTCTCTTGCCTACAGAGGGTTTGTTATTGTTGTTGTTGTTCTTTCTAGTTATGCATGACAGTAGAGTATAAAATGTACTAGCAAACTTAAGATTGCATCTAGGGCTCATAGTTGTGGTTCAAATTTTGAACAACTAATAAAAAAAAAACAAATTACAGTTTTATTGGATAGCTCTGTTTTAGGACTTTAATAATTGTATCTTCTGTGTTCAGGTCTGTGATTCATTTCAAATGGTTTTCGTACATGGTGTTGTTTTTCTCTTTGGGTCTCATTGTTCACCTCTGTTTGTTAAAAGGATGATCCTCTCCCTTTGGGTTCCTTGAGTTCCTTTTCATCAGCTTGGATGTACATTTCTAGTTGTGCATCTTTGTTCTATCCTAGTGATGTAGACTATCCTGCACCAGGCTTTTGTTTTTTTACTTGAATGCAGTAGTAAATCTTGAAATTAGTGTGTGTCTTCAAAGTGAAAAAAATATCTTGACAATTCAAAGTTTTGTTTTCCTACTTGCATACTGGTTATAGACTTTCAGTTTGTTAGTCTCTAAAAAACAGGCTTCTTGATTTCAATTGGAAATACATTGAATCAATAGATCAATTTTGAGAGAACTGATACCTTGTCAATATCAGCTATTCAAATCCTTGACTATAGCACTTTTATTTAGATTTTATTTATTTTCTCTTGATGATGGCTTATAGATTTTAGTGTAAAATGTTGTTGTTATGGTTTAAATATTAGATGTCCCCCAGAAGCTCACAAGTGAGACAATGCAAGAAGGTTTAGAGGTGAAATAATTGGGTTATGAGTGTCTTAATCTAACAAATGAATTAATCCTGATATGGATTAACCTGATGGTAACTGTAGACAGGTAGCATGTGGCTGGCAAAGATGAGTTCCTGGGGGTATGTGTTTGGGGTATATATTTTATCTTTGTTAAGCAGATCTCTCTCTCTCTCTCTCTCTCTCTCTCTCTCTCTCTCTCTCTCTCTCTCTCTCTCTCTCTCTCTCTTTCCTGATGTGATGTCCTGAGCCAATTCCTCTATTGCACCCTCTGCCATGATGTGCTGCCTCAACTCAAGCCCCGAGGAATGGAGTCAGCCCTCCGTGGTCTGAAATCTCTGAAACTGTGAGCTGCAAAATAAACTTTTCATCCTGTGATATTGATCTTTTCAGATCCTTTATTTAGCAATAAATAAAGTAAAACAATTACCTAATTTTTAAGAATGAGTACCTACATATTTTATTTCAATGTTATTATAAATGGAATTTAGGGTCCCCCCAAACACTACAATGCCAGGGCATGCCAATACAACTGACTTCAGACCTTGCCATGTTGTAAATTCATTTATTAGTTGGAGAAACTTTCTTTGCTTTAGGATTTTCTATGTATACAGTCATGTCATCTGCAAATTAAGACACTTCATCATCTATAAATTGAAACATGGTCTTTTCAACCTATATTTCTTTTATTTCTATCTCTTTCCTCAAGATTCTGGCTGAGATGTTGAGTTACAATGTGTAACAGAAGAGGTGGGAGTCAACACACTGGCCTAAGAGTTATGGTTTGGATCCTGAATGTCCCCCAATGGCCCAATATGCCAAAGGCTTGGTGACATTCTAATGGATGAAACCTTTAATAGTGGGACCCTGTGTAAAGAGGCTAGTTTATTAGGGGTGTGCCCTTGGAGAAGTGACTGAGATCTCAGTCCCCTCCTCTTTCTCTTTGTTTCCTGGCATCATGAGGTGAAGGGACCTCCTGCCACATGCTCCTGCTGAGGTACTGTGTCCTCACAGGCCCAAAGCAATGGGGTCAAGTAACCAGGCACTGACCCCTCTGAAACAGTGAACAAAATAAGCCTATTCTCATTTAAGTTGATTCATCTCAGGTGTTTTTTTCACAGCAACACAAATCTGACTAACTCCATATCTTAAATAAAAAGGACTTTCATCACAAAGTACATTGTTAGCTGTAGATTTTTTAGAGATGCCCTTTATCTGAAGAAGCTGACTTTGACTCCTGGTTGGCTAAGAAATTTGATGAAGAATAGGTTTTGGATTTGTATAATGTCTTTTCTTCAAGGAGATGCTCCTGTGGTTATTCTTCTTATCCCATTAGTATGGTAAATTAGTATGATATTAAATATTCATCAAAATTATATAGTCTAGGATAAAACTAACTTCATCATAATGTTTAAATTTGATTGGCTGATATTTTGTAGATTCATGAGAAATGTTAGTCCAAAGTTTTCTACTTTCTTATGTGAACAATTCAAAATTTAAATAAATGTGTAGATGTATGCAACTATCATCACAGTACAATTATGGAATAGTTCCATTACCCTAAGAAATTCCTCATACTCATTGCCCTGCCCCCACTGCCAAACACAAATCTTCATTTGAATTCTATGAATTTGTTTCACTTGACATTGCATATAAAATGGAAACATATAGTCTGTGGTCTATTGTATTTGGCCTCTTTCACTTAGCATATTGTGTTTGTGTGTGTGTGTGTGTGTGTGTGTGTGTGTGTACGCACATGCACATGCACATGTATGCACACACACACATACATGCACAGTGCTAGGGGTTGACCCCAGGGTCTTGCACAATGTTAGGCAAGCACTCTATCACTGAGCTACATGCAACCCTACCATAATGTTTTGAGGTTTATACATGTGTCAGTATTTCATTCCATTTTATTGCTGAATATTATTTCATAGTATGGATATACTTAATGGGGTTTAAAAGGTATGGAACCATTTAGGTTTATATGACTTCTAGTGTATCTGCAGATTCATGGGAGCATTTCAAACCATATGATGCCAATGATTCATTATATGTAATTATATATTACTATGTAATTCTAAGTTATTAGATATCTGTTTTCTACACCAAATCTGTCCATTGACTTTCTTTATGTGTTATTCCTCCCTCTGTGGTGAACCAGGACCACTATCAGTACCACTGTCACAACAAGTGTAACTCCAACATATGATTCCTTCTGCTTAATGTAACCAAATTTCTGGGTCTGAGACACTCTGACTGTCTAATATTGAATGTTTGTGAAATCCTTCTTTCACCAATCTCACTGAAGAGCAGTATTCCTGCTGTCTGAATCCCAATCACAGAGCAACAAGGAATGCAGCCTTCCTCTAATCCACCATCTTGACCATCCCATAGATGACTCTTTGCTGAGTCACCGCCATGTCTCTCAGGGGAACACCAACACCCCCTCCACACTCCCCACCAGAGGAACTAGCTCACCAGCTCCTTCCTCCTCAAACATCCTGAGTCCACAGCGTACTTGTCGTGGGACCTTCACAACTGCCTCAGTTTTACGATGGTCTTTTTCCCTATAATATTTGGGGTTCTCCACCTGCTTCTCATTGGTTATCCCAATTCTTTTCTGGTTACTATACCTGTTTATCCTTTTCTGAACCTCCATATTCCACCCCAGATTCTTGGTGACTAGAGGAAAAGTCTTCTTCTTTTTTAAACTTTATTTAGTTATTTTTATGTGGTGCTGAAGATCAAACCCAGTGCTCATACATGCGAGGAAAGTGCTCTACCACTGAGCCACAACCACAGCCCAATCTTGAGATAATTGATGGGTTTTGGCTAGAGAACACTCTGGTAAAAACCTAAAGATCTCTTGATTGAAGCTCAGATGCTGCAGCCTTTAGGCATAAGAGTTGAGGCCTTCACCTCAGCCTTTTGGGGGAGACTAAGCTTTTCACTGGCAGTTAAGAGAATCTTGGCAAGGGTGACACCCTGTAGAAACTTAAGCCCAGCAATTATGAGATTTTGGATCCTAGTGCCCATTAGGATAAGGACTTCTTCTATTCCTTTTACCTTCTTATCCTTATCTCCAGAACACAGAACATCATGGGACCCTCAAGGGTCAGAGGGTGCCCTCCATCTGGGGTCAAGATGCCCTATTTAATGCCTGTTTGTCTCATGTTTAAACAACAGCTTTCCTTATTCCTTAGCTGCCTTCCTGATACTCTGTCCCTCCAAGGCTTGCATCTGGAGTGTCAGCTACATAAGAAAAACTGGTTTGAGACCAGAGGGGAAAAAGTGTCACTTCTAAATTTAAGCTTCAGTGGGACCTAAATGGCTGTTTTCTCTTTACTTGTACTCTAGGACTCTGCTCTCTCATTAGGTTCTTCCCTAAATGCTGATTGCACAGAGAAGGAAAATGGAAAAATACCACCTGTGCAAGTTTTTTTTTTTTTCTTGAGAACCTTTTCCTGAGGTCCCCCCTCTGCTGGGACTTCATGGGCTTCTACAGTCTTTAAG
Organism: Urocitellus parryii; assembly: GCF_045843805.1. Taxonomy (NCBI): domain Eukaryota; kingdom Metazoa; phylum Chordata; class Mammalia; order Rodentia; family Sciuridae; genus Urocitellus; species Urocitellus parryii. Next base: position 117,464,610 of record NC_135538.1, read on the forward strand.
TATTTGGATGACTCTAACTCAAAAAGAGCCCTGGTCTGATGGATGTTCCATGTGTCTCTTTACTAGTGTAATTACAGGAGTGTTATTTTTTATGCCTTTTTTTTAAACTATTTTTTTGATAAATTCACCTTTATTTCATGTACCCAAATTAATATATTTTTGTTCTAATTAATCTTGTTTAATCTAACTGAAGTTTTTAGTCCTATGTGTTACACTGCTGCCTTTGTTCAGAGGCTAATTATTCAAAGGTGAATTCTCAAATACACCAGAAAAGGAAAGACCCCTGTAGGACCCCTTCACATGGTCCTAAAACTGAGAATAAACAGTGATGATATTGACATAGATCTACCTCATGGCTGGACACGTGGCCATCAGAACCATTGATTTAGAGTCCAGGTGTGATTGATGGACCCTGTCCCAGCCATCCCCAACTGTGCAAGCCTCCTCCAGGTCTATGCCCTTTATTCTACAATATATTGATCACTGTCACACCAAGGACATCTGTGACAGGCTTTGTTTTAATTTATGAAGGGTTAAATGTGATAGAAAATGTATAATAAACACCTGTAGATCATTTGTCTCTTACCTGTGGGGAGCTATACATGGCAAAAAGCTATGCAATCTCTATTTCCTGTTTGATTTCATGTAGGTTTGTGCACACCTGTGTATTATATACTATGTCTACACACATGCTGTGTCTATGCATCATTTTTGTTGTACTAAAACTGACTTATAGACATATGATCTGATTTATGGATAAATTTTAAAAATTGGTTCAAATGACTTTTAGTTCTAATGACTTAAATAAACCTTGAACAAAAAGGTCAATTTAAATTATCCAAAAAGTTAAAAGTAAAAATGTCTTAAAAATTACTAATCCACATGTTTTTCTAGGTGGTCAGCCAATCAAGAGTGTTGGTTTCTATAAAAAGTTTAAAATATTGTGTCCAGGGCTTTTTAGGCTATTCTTCATCAGAAAAATATTAGCATTTATTTTCATTGGTAATAAAAATGTCAACAATTAAAATGGGTAAACTAGATTTAGCATAAATGGTAGAAACATTTATAAATATGTTTGTTAGAAAAGATACTTGATTAATTTGCAAAGTTAAAATACAGAATATCAAGTTCTAAATATGAACTCAAGTACTCTAGGCTTATTAACTTCTTTAACAAATATCTGTAAAGTCTTTTAAGTGATATTTTAAATAACTTTGGTTCTCTTTATGGTATTTAATGTTCTGTAACTGAATAAAGGTAACCTGTCATCAATAAGTGATTTAAAAACTTTATGTCACTCTTTATAGTGGAATGGAAATTTAAGTTTAAATGTATGTAGTTTTAAAATAGTAAAAGGGGAGTCTGATTTGCTTAAAAGTTTTGACAATGTGGAACATAAAAATATTTTATCACTTTTTCCACAAAAAAGAAGTTTAGAGCCCTGACTTCTATTTGCTTCCTGCTTTAGATATAATATCATGTTATGTTAAATGATATTCAGATAGGCCCAAGAAACAATATATGATAACTTTGTAGAATAACATTTAAAACAAGGCAAGGATCAGCTTCCAAAATAAAAAACTCTAGGATTCTTCAAGAGCCTTGTCTCACCTGAGACAAGTCTCTGCCTCTTACACTAATAAGATGAGACAAGTTGTGATGGCTCCAAAGTAGACTAGAATTAAACTCATTTGAAGATATGTTCATCCTCAGAAAACTTGGAATGGGACCACCATTTGACCCAGTTATCCTACTCAGCATATACTCAAAGGATTTAAAATCAGCATACTACAGTGTCACATCCACATCAATGTTTATAGCAGCTCAATTCATAATAGCTAAGCTATGGAACCAACCTAGGTGCCCTTTAAGAGATGAATGGATAAAGAAAATGTGGTATACATACACCATGGAATATTAATCAGCCATAAAGAAGAATGAAATTATGGCATTAACCAGTAAAATAGATTGAACTGGAGACTATCATGCTAAGTAAAATAAGCCAACCCCCCAAACCAAAGACTGAATGTTCTCATGATGCTAACACACATGGGGTGGGGGAAGAACAGAAGTTTATTGGATTAGACAAAGGGGAGTGAAGGGAAGGGAGCAGGGATGAGAATAAGAAAGAAAGAAGAATTAACTGGACATAACTTTCCTATGTTCATGTATGAATATATGACCAGTGTAATTCCTCATCATGTACAACCACAAGGATGGAGAGTCATATTATAGGTATGTATAATATGTCCAAATACACTCTACTGTCATGTATATCTTAAGAGAACAGATAAAAATTTAAACTCATAAAAGATAAAGTATGTTCAAAAGATAGATTTTTGTTGTGAAGATTACTGAGATCTCAAAATAAAGGGTATATAATACAAAATAAAGTAAAAATTTTGGGTCAATTATAAAAAGTGTTTAAAGTTTGTAAAGTTTTAAAATAAAGAAAAAATTGTCAAGGATGTTTTATGTGACTGAGTTCATAAATATATGGATCTTTGTAGAATAAATACATGGGTCTTTATGGAGGCTAAATAGATACCAAAGATACATTAGTTTTATTGTAGAAATTATGCTTCTTGGATCAAAGTTATTATATAACATTTTTGCTTTTTAAAAATTTTATAACCATTGTCTGTTAGTGCTTTGGAGGATTACTACTTCTAACAGAACAACCTGAGTTAATTTAAGACAGTAAGTAATCACCTACTGTGGGAAGCTGTTCTCACATGTGATTGGGCACCTCCCTGACTAGGTGTGAGACATTCAGGCTAAACTGTGTCAGAACTAATCCCCACCCTTTCAAGGTGCAAGAGCCTTTCCATGTGGGGGTGTGACTGACCATTGACCCTGAGACCAATCACTGACCCTGACCTTGGAATGCTGTCCTCCTCCACCTTCATTGGATGGAATTTTCCCCTGAATTTCTTGTTCCCCAATAAAAGGCCATTCTCTGGCGTGCTCTCTCTCTCTCCTGCTAGTCTCTTGTGTAAACCTCACTGCCCCACTGGGTGGCTCCAGGCAGGAGCCAGAGGGGGAGCCAATTCAGACCTGGTCAATGAAAAATGTAAATTGAGTTTATGTGTGTTTATTTTGATCTCACTAGTTAATTTCTATGCTTAGAACCTCTAGCATGAAGCTAGTGTGATGGTCGCATGGCTGAACCTACAATATTGAGAGGATATAATGCTGACTTCCAGGACTAATAGTTACTCTAAATACTGTCCATAAGTCAATGAAAGAGATAACTGTTAAATTATAGACATTTTAAAGTTAAAACCCTTTATTCCCTCTTCAAGACTGGTGAAACTGGCATATTAGATATTTAAAATCAAAACTTGAAGACAAAAGCCAAGGACGTAAAAGGGCTAAGGAAAAAGCAGTCAATATTTTGACCCTTGCCCTCTAAGGTCAGCCAGGACCCAGGGAATGATGGGAATACTCTAAGGGACATCAACTCTGGCAAGTCACCTGACCCCCTGATCAGGGAGCTGTGAGGACCCTAGAGAACAGGAAGCCAACAAGTGAATATTCTGCAGAGAATTATTGGAGGAGATGTCCCTGATGCTTCCAAAAGAAGCCATGAGTGGTCAGCAAGAGTCTGACCCATCCTGGCAGATGAAATGGCTGGTAGAGGAAAGCTAAAGAGGCCAAGCTTCTTCTCACAAGTTCCCAAGAGTGATCCCTGAGGAATCTCAATGGCCCTGAGTGTAGGACAGGGTCTATCTTTGAACAATTTAGTCTTAAGTCCTGGCAGTCAAATATAACCAAAGCACAACCATTAAGTGGACATGTAAAAGGAAATCCAATCTTGTGATGTACACTTGTGTCAGTCCTCCTAAAAGTCAATAAGCTAGGTGGTTATAAAGAAAGGGTTCTTGTACAGGAGAGCCTAGAAAGTATCACAAAGGATTCTGATAGAGTGACAAGTTTGTCCTGAGTCCATTTGAGCCTAATCTCACAAACCTACCAAACTTTCTCACCTCCTACATGGATTGACTGGGTCTGTTTTTCTGGCTTTCAATCTAGCCCCAAGCACAGCATCCATCAGAGCTAAATGTGCTATACCACTCATTCCTTTCCTGGTAGGACTGAGAATAACTGCTGGGTGGATACAGTGATAGGAGTCTATCCACTTCCCTCTCCTATCATCTAGATTTATCTAAAGATCTCTGTGTTAGTCTAGAGGAAACAGCAACAGGCATAATTACCCTCCAGGACCAGGTGGACTCACTAACAGCAGTCACTCTCCAAAACTAGGGAATATCATATCTATTTACCACCAAGAGACTGTGTCTCTTCTTGGAAGAAAAATGGAATTTTTATGTAAACCAATCTGGTATAGTTAGAGATGTAACAAAGAAATTAGCAGACTGTCCTTCCAGGATTAGGCAGCAACCGTAAGATTCATAAGGATCATAGTCAATATTTACATCTGGAGGTTTTGGTGCCATCCTGGTGGGATCCTTTCTGACACTCCTTCTAGCTCTGTTGTTTGGACCCTTCCTGTTAAACCTACTGTCATGGTTGATCTCTTCTCATCTAGAGGCTGTCAGACTCCAGCTGGTGCTGCAGCAGGGCTTCAAACCAATCCCACAAATGGACCCAAATGCCCCGCTGTCTCTTTTTGACCAGATAGGGTGAGAGGGTCATGGTCCCCAGTTAGGCAGAAAGAAGGACCCCAATGTGCCTGAATCAACTACAGGAGATGAGACCTCCAGCTCCTCAGCCACCCCAAAAGAATTTTGGGATCATGTCTCTCAGGGGAAAATGAGGTAGGAGTTTAAGGGTGTTAAGATAGTGGATGGTACAAGAAAAATATGTGTTGGAGTACAATCTAGATGGCTGCCTTATGGTAATAAGTCCCATTACCATGACAATCTCTGCTCTGGAAGGCTTATTGCCCATGGCAACTCCCATCACAGGTTCTGTATTTTAATTAGGTACAAATAAAGTTCCCTTTGGGAACCAGCAGGACATATTCTTCAATCATCCTGTGCAGAGAGGGGACCAAGGCACAGCTCAGTATGTAAGAGAAACTCACAGACATTGAGACCTTGGGTCCTGCTCTAGCTTGACCCACTCTGCTCTACTTTAGGAGTGTTACTTTCCCTTTCATTTTCAATAAGTCTATGCTCTGTTATTTCTGTGTTTCTTGGTTACTTGTTTGATTGGGAAGCCAAGAACCTGGGCCACATCTGGACATCCCACCAGTAACAGTTTTGAGGCATGATTTTTGGTGGATTGTCAGTGATAGGGATTCCTGGTCTCCAAGACCACGTTTCTTGCTTTTCAGCAGTGATTGATTTAATCATCATCTGAATAATGTGTGGGTGGACTCAGATCATCTACATTGGCCTTTGAGGCTCTTATGCCTGGTGATTAGGTCCATGCAAAGCAGGAGGGCTCTTAAGTCTTATCCAAATATGTTTAATACTATTAGTATTAAATACATATTCAGTATTAAACATAATCACTATTCTGTAAACTGCCCCTTCTTCTTCTCTTAGAGCAGCTATTCAGCAGAGAACTGAAGAGGGTATTTTCTTTTGTTTTTAGAAAGGTCTCACCTAAATTATGTATATTTCCTTTCTTCCATCTTGACCACATTCATTGGAGTCCTCTATCTTTTCCTGTCATCCTGGTGTTTAATACATCACCAGACAGAATAAGATTCTGTAAACTGCCTCTGAGAGCAAAGATGTTGTTCAGGATTTGGCTTGAAGCTGCACTCTGTCAGCTTACTTCATAAGAAATAAGTGATAGGAGGTCTATCCACCTCCCTCTCCTATCATTTAGATTTATCTAAAGATCTCTGTGTTAGTCTAGAGGAAATAGCAACAGGCATAATTACCCTCCAGAACCGGGTAGACTCACTAACAGCAGTTTTCCGATTTGGTTCTCTTTCCACCAGTTTGTATAATCCCAATTGTGTTTCTATTTTCATCATTATCCCAGGGAGATGTGGGGACCTCTTAGGTTTCTTGACCCAGAATGTAAGGGGGAGGGGGAAGGTAAGGTGGAAGAGAGACAGTAGCAGATCTTCTGTGGATGGTGTTTTGGGGCGTATAAAGATCTCATCTCTAGTATCCTTCCATGACATAGGAGCTAAAAGAAGATTGGTTTTTCCTGGCCTAATGAAGGGCACAGTCAAGATGCTAGATGAAATACTGAATAAAATTCCTGATGAAAGAAGTTTAGAAACTTGAGCTAGAGGTGTAGCTCGGTGGCAGGGTACTTGCCCAGCATGCCTGGCTTGGGTCGCCAACAGAAAGAAAGAAAAGAAAGAAAAGAAAGAAAAGAAAGGAAAGGAAGAAAGAAAGAAAGAAAGAAGAAAGAAAGAAAGAAAGAAAGAAAGAAAGAAAGAAAGAAAGAAAGAAAGAAAGAAAGAAAGAAAGAAAGAAAGAAAGAAAGAAAGAAAGAAAGAAAGAAAGAAAGAAAGAAAGAAAGAAAGAAAGAAAGAAAGAAAGAAAGAAAGAAAGAAAGAAAGAAAGAAAGAAAAAAACAGAAGCCTAGTCTTGTGCTACTATGCAACTTCCCAGTCATTGCTCCGGGATGCAATGGTGCACTTAGGCCAACAGATGGCGACAGAGACCGAAGTTTAACTTGTTTTTCTTGCCTTCAGCTGCGGTGGAAATCCCCACGGAAACCTGACTATTCACAGGGGCTCTCCCCACGCAGCCTTTGCCTCTCTCTTCTTTCTCACATTACATCAATCTGCGAGGTTCTGACAGCCGCGACGGTGGGATATGGAAAACCAGGGACAGGAGAAGAGGTGATGAGCAGCTTTCCAGACCAGCCCCTGAAGCCCTCCTGCTTCCCAGGACCCAATTGTAGGGGTCAGGCTGGAGAACAAGTGGACGACCTGGGTCAGTCTGCGCATCCTGTAGATCCTACTGTGGTCCCCTCTAGAGCTGAGCTCGCCCGGGCAGGAATTCCGCTCCTGCACCCCAACCCCGGACATTTTCTCCACTAATGTATTATCATCACCTAGAGCAGTCCCACCGAATAAATATTTGTTGAATGAAAGAGTGAAGTAGAAAAATTGAGGCCATGCTCCTCTAAATTGCTCATCTGGGTTCCTTCAGGCACTTAGTGGCAGGGCCAGGTCTAGAGCTCAGGTTTTTTGATTTCTAGTTTGGTTCTCTTTCCACCATATTGTATAATCCAAATTGTATTTCCGTTTAGACTCTTTTAGCTCTAATTATTGAGTTAAAGACTTCATCCTCCCTTAGAGCAGTTAGCAAGCAGAGAACTGCACAGGGTATTTTTTGTTTGTTTGTTTTTGGAAAGGTCTCAGCTGGATTATATATTTTTCCTTTCCTCCATCTTGACCATATTCATTAGAGTCCTCTATCGTTTCCTGTCGTCTTCCCCAGATGAAGAATTCAGTTTCTACATCTTATCTGAATGTTTATCTGTCCCTCAAAAGTTTATGTTTATGTGTGTGTGTGTGTGTGTGTGTGTGTGTGTGTGTCCTAAGGATTTTTTTCTTCTTCTTTTTTTCCTTGCATTATAATTTTACATAAAGGTGGAATTCATTGTGATATATTCTTATGTGCATGTAACATAATTTGGTTGATTCCCTAAGGAGTATGAATCCTACCAATTTGAGGGACAACTAGCATTTGTCTTCTCTGACAAAATATGTGTTGCATATTCTATAGGAAAAGGTGGGGTCGGGGTCAGAATTCTCTGTTTTCTCTGGTTCAGGAAATATTTCTAGCTTGTGATTTGAGGAACAGAATGGAAATTCTTGATGATGTGATACAGTTTGGGAGACATGAGTGCTGTGAGGATCAGGACCTTGAAAGGGAAATGCATGGTGATTTTTTATTCCTGATTTCTTTCCCCCTTGTTTACTTCTCTTCAGTTTCTCCTCTTGGGTGCTGTCTCCTTGATATTGAGAACACAGCCAGGTGCAGTGGCACACACCTGTAATCCCAGCAATTTATGAAGTTGAGGCAAGAAGATCTCAAGTTCAAGGTCAGCCTCAGCAACTTAATGAGATCTGCAGCAACTTTAACAATACCTTGTCTCATAAATAAATAAATAAATAAATGGAATGGGGATGTGGCTCAGTGATAAAGTGCCCCTGGGTTTAATCCCAGTAGAAAACAAACAGATAATCCCCCCAAAAAACAAACAGAAAAAAATGGAGAAAAGGGGGGAAAACTAGAAAAAAATACATATTTTTTCTTAGAAGAAACAACAACAAAACCAGAAAAGAAATGCTGTGAAAATTTCCATATTTCTTTGTGACTTTTATGAAATGTGACAGCCATGTTTTAGGGTAGAGATATTTGATCTAATTACCATTAGGAAGAAATAGAAACTCCTAATGGGAGTTAAGTGTCTTACATAAATTTTTCCTTTTTTTTTTGCTTGCCTCTCCCACCTTGTTCCCTACAATTATCCAACCAACTTACTCTGTTCCAACCACACTCTCCTTTTTCTTTAAACACACGAAGTACTTGCCAAGCATGCCTGGCTTGGATCGCCAACATCTTAAAAAAAAAAAAAAAAAAAAAAAAAAAAAAAAAAAAGTTCAGAAGCCCAATCTTGCACTTGAGTCCTGCTCTGCTCTGCAACTTCCCAGTCATTGCTCCGGGACGCAATGGTGCACTTCGACCAACAGATGGCGACGGAGACCTCTCTTGCCTCTAATGCTCTTGTCTGAGATCTTAACACAATTTAAAAATACCTCTTTGTCACATTTGTTCAAATCTAAGCTCCATGAGGCAGGGACCATGCCAGTTTTTCTTCTATGTTACTTTGTAACCCCTGGTAGAGTGGTAATGGGAATACAAATATTTTATTTGAAAAATATTGTAGCATGCGTATCCCAATGGAATACATACACAGCAGAGGAACTATTTTATCTATATTTTCAGCAGGTAGAGAAACACATTTTAGGCATTCAGTAAATTGTTATTAAATCCATATTGAATATTTTCGACTGATTTTTGAACATTTCAAGTTTGAAAAAAACCAGAAAATCAGAATGATATAGGTAATAGGGATGGGGGCAAAACCAAAAGCAGACTATGGACAAGATTTCCTGATGTAAATGCGAAATTTATACAGATACAATAGTGGTACAAGGAACATGTCTGATTAACCAGCGTTCTCTGTTCTCCTCAGTGGATTTCCAGTTCTTTGCCCTACGTGATATATAAAGTATGAATAAATTTGCCAAATTAATTAATTCAAAGACTGACATGAAGATTTTATTTGCTTAATAAAAATTTAAGGGAATTACTCAGTAATTCATTAGGAGAGAGCAACTGAGTGGATTAAAATATGAATGTTTGTCTCATTTTCAAACATTATAAGTACTGTGAAAGCACTTGTTTTCTTCTCAGAGAGGAGTCTTGCTGTGCTGCCCAGGCTGGTCCTGAACTTCTGGGTTCAAGCCATTTTGCTGGAGCCTCTTAAGTAGCTGGGATGAGAGGTGTGTGCACATGGCCTTGAAAGCACTTAAATCAGTTAATACCTATCATTAACTAAATTTATATTTGATACTAATATGTAGCAGAAATTAAAATTTGTTGTTATTTGCAGGACAATTATAGAGTATTGTGGTCACTGTTACTCTTCCAGTTCCATCGATATCCCTCAGGCTTGTTGTTGGTGATGTATTTGATGGATTTACACAAGCTGTGTTATTTGAAATTATGTGATTTCATTGTTTCAATATTTTGCTCAAACATTGATTAATATAAATAACTAAAGTATTTGTATGAAGTTTAAGACTGATTATCAAAGGCACATCTTTAAAACAAATGATAAAGTGTGATGTTGGGCAAGTTACTTAGACTGAAGCATGGCTTTGTTATCTGAAAATTTAGATAATAATAATTACCCTATAGTCTGTTCAGGTTACTTGTGTCATGATATTTTAAATGTGCCATGTCAGACACATATTATGGTTTTAAATGATAGTTATTATTGTTTATACTAATAGAAACAATTGTCATAACTCTAATAATAATTATGTGTCTATTCTTCTCTGGATTAGATTTAGAATTTGAAAAACTCCTATTAACTTTCAGCTTAACCTGACCTACTTCCTGTTATTCTATTTCACCTCTGGTTGCTGCTGGAACTGGGGTATCAATAGGCTCAGAGGTGTCAAGTCATCCTTGTGCAGTTATTTCCTGAAGGGCCTCCTCTGAATTCCATGTAAAATACATGTGTTGATAAATAACTCAGTTGATTAAATAACCCAGGGAACTTTTCTCAACTATTTCCTCATCACAGCCTCTGTTTTGTCCCCTTTAAAAATGCAGAACATGGCTTGGTCTTGGGGTTCTAGCTTTTTGTCAGGATCTGCAAATAATATGTCATATCTATAAAATTTTATTTTGTCTGAATACCTATGGTATCAAAGAGAAAGTGTCTACCTGTTAAAGGTACAATGACTGAGGCTAATAGTTTATGTGTATGTGTGTTGTGTGTGTGTCCATGTCCCTAGGTTTTTCTTGTTCTTCTTTTTTCTTGCATTATAATTTGTCATAAAGGTGGAATTCATTGTGATATATTCATACATGCATGTAACATAATTTGGTTGATTCCCTAAGGGTTTTCTTAACCCCTAGAGTATGAATGCTACCAATCTGAGGGAAGACCAGCATTTGTCTTCTCTGACAAAATATGTGTTGCATATTCTATAGGAAAAGGGGGATAGGGGTCAGAATTCTCCCTTTGTCTCTGGTTCAGGAAATGTTTCGAGCATGTGATTTGAGGAACAGAATGGACACTACATAGAGGAAATTTCTTGATGATGTGAAACAGTTTGGGAGACAGGAAAGCTGTGGGGATAAGGACCTTGAAAGGGAAATGCATGGTGATTTTTTAATTCCTGATTTCTTTCCCCCTGGTTTACTTCTCTTCAGTTTCTACTCTTGGGCATGCTGTCTCTTTGTTATTGAGAATAGAGCCAGGTGCAATGGCACACATCTGTAATCGCAGCAATTTATGAAGCTGAGGCAAGAAGATCTCAAGGTCGAGGTTTGCTTCAGCAACTTAATGAGATCTGCAGTAACTTAACAATATCTTGTCTCATAAATAAATAAAAAATAAATAAAAATGAATGGGGATGTGGCTCAGTGATAAAATGCCCCTGGGTTTAATCCCAGCACAAAACAAACAGATAACACCCCAAAAAAACAAACAGAAAAAAACGGAGAAAAATGTGTGGGGGGGGACTAGCAAAAACAAATACATAGTTTTTCTTAGAAGAAAGAACAACAAAACCAGAAAAAAATGTTGTGAAAAATTCCATATTTCTTTGTGACTTTTATGAAGTGTTACAGGCATGTTTTAGGGTAGAGATATTTGATCTAATTACCATTAGAAAGAAATAGAAACTCCTAATGAGAATTACATGTCTTACATAATTTTTTTTTTGCTTGCCTCTCCCACCTTGTTCCCTCTAATTATCCAAACAACTTACCCTGTTCCAACCACACTGGCCTTTTTCTTTAAACACATGAAACTCACACCCTTTGCACTCTCTCTTGCCTTTAACGCTCATCTCTGAGATCTTAACACGATTTAAATATACCTATTTGTCACATCTGTTGGAATCTAAAGTTCCATGAGACAGGAATCATGCCTATTTTTCTTCTATGTTACTTTTGTAACCCCTGGTAGAGAGGTAATGGGTGGCAAAGTATTTTATTTGAAAAATATTGCAGCATGCGTATCCCAATGGAATACATACATAGCAGAGGTAGCTATTTCATCTATATTTTCAGCATGTAGAGCAGCACATTTTAGGCATTCAGTAAATTATTATTGAATGCATATTAAATTATTTTGATTAATTTTTGAACATTTCAAGTTTGAAAAAAACAGAAAATCAGAATGCTATAGGTAATAGGAGACTATGGAAAATATTTTCTTATGTCAACCCCAAATTTATCCAGATACAATTGTGGCACAAGGAACATGTCTGATTAACGAGCGTTCTCTGTTCTCCTCAGTGGATTTCCAGTCCTTTGCCATACGTGATATACAAAGAATGAATAAATTTGCCAAATTAATTAATTCAAAGACTGACATGAAGATTTTATTTGCTTAATAACAATTTAAAGGAATTACTCAGTAATTCATTAGGAGAATGCAACTGAGGGGGTTAAAATATGAATGTTTGTCTTACTTTCGAACATTATAAGTTCTGTGAAAGCACTTGTTTTCTTCTCAGAGAGGAGTCTTGCTGTGCTGCCTAGGCTGGTCCTGAACTTCTGGGTTCAAGCCATTTTGCTGGAGCCTCTTAAGTAGCTGGGATGAGAGGTGTGTGCACTGACTTTGAAAGCACTTAAACCAGTTGATACCTATCATTAACTAAATTCATATTTGATACTAATGTGTAACAGAAATTAAATTTTGGTGTTATATGCAGGACAATTATAGAGTATTGTGGTCACTGTCATTCTTCCAGTTCCATTGACAGCCTTCAGGCTTGTTCTTGGTGATGTAATTGATGGATTTACACAAGCTGTGTTTTTTTTAAATATGTGATTTCATTGTTTCAATATTTTGCTCAAACATTGATTAATATAAATAACTAAAGTATTTGTATGAAGTTTAAGACTGATTATCAAAGGCACATCTTTGAAACAAATGATAAAGTGTGATGTTGGGCAAGTTACTTAGACTGAAGCATGGCTTTGTTATCTGAAAATTTAGATAATAATAATTACCCTATAGTCTGTTCAGGTTACTTGTGTCAAGATATTTTAAATGTGCCATGTCAGGCACATATTGTGATTGAAAAATGATAATTATTATTGTTTATATTAATAGGAACAATTGTTAAAACTGTAATAATAGCTACAAGTCTATTTTTCTCTGGATTAGATTTAGAATTTTAACTTTCAGCTTAACCTGACCTACTTCCCATTAATCTATTTCACCTCTGGTTGCTGCTGGAACTGGGGTATCCATAGGCTCAGAAGGGTCAAGTCATCCTTGTGCAGCTATTTCCTGAAGGGCCTCCTCTGAATGCCATGAAAAATACATGTGTTGATAAATAACTCTGTTAAATAACCCAGGGAACTTTTCTCAACTATTTTCAGCCTCTGTTTTGTCCCCTTTAAAAATGTGGAACACTGCTTGGTCTTGGGGTTCTAGCTCTTTGCTAGGATCTGCAATTAATATGTCATATATATAAAATTTTATTTTGTCTGAGTACTAATGGTATCAAAGATAAAGTGTCTACCTGTTAAAGGTACAATGACTAAGGCTAATAGAGATTATGCAAACTGTCCAGAGTCACAAAATCAATAAATTCTTCAACCGTGATACAAATATATTTTTAAAGCTGTTTCCTTTCATATTGTATCTAAGTGCTTGTAGTGTTATGTCTAGGGGGAAAAATGAAGAGCTCTTAGATAATAATTGTATGTCACAAGGAATAGTATTCCACTTCTTCCTGCCCTCTGGCATCCTTAGCCACCATCAAACCCCAAACATCAGAAACAGAATTTAAATAAATGTCACAAGAAGACATGCCTTGAGTCATGTTTTTGGTTCTGAATCTTACTAACATATCTTCAGCATTTTACAAATTTCAGTGATATTTGAAGATGATCTACCACTAGATACCTAGTAGATGATCAGTATTTTGTTTTATTTTTTACTTATTTAGTTTTTAATTTTTTATTTGTTCTTTTTAGATATACTTGACAGGAGAGTGTATTTTGACATATTATAGATACATGGAGTATAACTTATTCTAATTAGGAGCCACTGTTGAGTTTGTACATGATGTGGTGTTTACTGGTGGTGTATTCAACAACAGATTTTTTTTTTTTAGAGAGAGAGAGAGAGAGAGAGAGAGAGAGAGAGAGAGAGAGAGAGAGAATTTTTTAATATTTAGTTTTCAGTTTTTGGTGGACACAATATCTTTATTTTTTATTTTATGTGGTGCTGAGGATTGAATCCAGCGCCCCACGCATGCCAGGCGAGTGCATTACCGCTTGAGCCACATCCCCAGACCAACAACGGATATTTTTTGAGTTGAGAATTTTCATTTAAAATGTTTACCTAGAGACAAATGAGGACTTAAATCATAGGGTTGATTGGTTTCTTTCTTAGGAACTGTCCAATCCTAAAATGCATAGGGGATTTCCTAATTTCCATCTCTGTGAAGTGAAATGCTAGGTCAATTGGTAGCAGCTGTGCTGAATGCAAGGTGCTTTTATTAAATTGCTTCTGTTTCAAGTTTGAAAAGATGACTGTGATAATCCCCAGGAACTCTTGGAGAGAAGCTGGAAATGTGATGGTGGTTCTCATGGTGCTGAGGACTCCCATGGCTAACAGAAGAGATTCCCCAAGTAAGTGCAGGACAGCTGCTATTCAGAGCCCAGATTTGGAAATAATTTCTTGGGGGCTCTGGGGCTTAAGCTTGGGTTTATTGTATTTTCAAACAAACAACAGGTAGAATTTGGAAGGATTCCTACGAGAGTCCTGATTTCTCCTTCTTAAGAGTTTTGCTAGATTCCTTTTTTCAACCTCGTTAGTGGAAGGGAGGCTAATTTATCTAAAGGAGTTTGAGATATCAGAATTGGAAGAAAAAGACAAAGTACATTTCTATACTAGACACATTACAAAATGCAAATGAGGTACTTGAGAAGCATCAGGTAAGTTAAAAGAGCTGGCCACCCTAGGGATTTTCTGGGCTCAATAGTATTCATCTACTTTGGGGCTTGGGATCTGAGAAATTCAAGAAATTCTGGGCTCAATAATATTCATCTTCTTTGGGGCTATGGTCTCTGGAGCTTCAATACCTGAAGAGCATAATTAATCACCCATGCCTTGCAGGTAAGCAGTGGGGGTCATGGAGATGACACTGTGGGACTTGGGAGGAAGAATGGGATAAGGACAGGTAGTTACTAATTCTGGGTTAATTAGGGACTTGATTCAGTATTGATAGTGAATGGGGGTTATGACAATGATGAAAATAACCTCCAAATTGATATTTATTTTGCACCCATTAAATCCCAAGCCTGTAGTGATAGTGTTACATCAACTGTCTCAGTTGGTCTTTCTAAAACACACACAGATATAAATTGATGACTCTGGGGTATGCATTATTATAGTGTATTTTTACACTAATCATTAGGAAAATAACACAACAGACATAATTACACACACACACACACACACATACACACACAACAAAAATTACAAAGAAATATCCAAATAACCACTAATCAAGTTGAACATATGTGAATATTACCAATTCTCCAAATGACTTCTGTGAACTCCTTTCCAATGGTACCCATTTTTACCTTCCAGAAGTAAGTTCTATTGTGTCTCTTTTAATCCTAATTTTTTTTGCTCATTGTTACCATTAGCATATATATGAATGTATCCTTAAACAATATAGATTAATATTTCCTCCTCTAAATGTTCTATAAATGCTGTGCTCTGTCTTGCTTCCTTTGCTCAATATTAAGTTTGAGAAGACTTTCCACAAATCTTTGATGCAACATTCATCCATTTTCTGTGTTGGGTAGTATATTCCATTTTATGAGGACATAGTATTGTACTATGTGTACTATGTGTTCTTATGTGGATGGATGTTTGGGCTGGTCTTACTTAAAAGAAAATGTACCCTGGAATTCTGGAACCTTTGGGTTTACTTTTCTCTAGACTGAATATATATACTTCAATTGGAATGATCTCCCTATCTTCAACTTGACAAGAAAATGTCCAATTGTTATTCAAATTAATTGTCTCATGAGTTGTTCATGAGAAAATCCAGTTCTTAACAGCTTTTGGGATCTTAGACTACTTAATGTTTCCCTGTCTGGTGAGTGTATAGTAATTTGTGAACTTCTATTCTTCCCCATATTTATCTTTTTCTCATTTATTTCAAAAAGATAAAAAATATATTTCAAGTCGAGTCCATCATCAGTATATGCTTTGCAAACATTTACACTTTTGGCCTTGTATAAGTCTTTTAAGATATCTCCTGATGAGCAGAAGCTGCTAATTTAATGAATTGAATTTATCAACCTTTTTTATTTATGGTTATTGCTTTTAGTGATCTAAGAAATCTGTCACAACTCCAATATCATGAAAATGTTCTCTAGTTTTATCTCCTAACAGATTTGTAGCATTTCATTCATACTTAGGTCTATATTACATATGGTTCAAGAAGTATTCCTAATTTCTTCTGCTCCTTTTGATGTATTTATTAGAACATCATTTATTAACAAAAGTATTCATTCCTCACTGACCACCTGTTGTGCCACCCTTATAAATTTAGCCCAAATGGATGCATGAAACTTATTTTGGAATACATAATGCCATTTATTTGGCTATGTCTGTGCCAAAAACATGATGTTTAATCACCATTTTTGCCTTATGAACCTTTATTGCATTTTAGAATCAGTTTATAAATTTTGAGTAATAACAAATTGGTAGGAATTTTAAATTATACCCACAGAATCCATAAGACCATTTGAGATAATGTCCTCTTTATAATATTCAGTCTTCCAATTCATGTACAGGTGTATCTTTGTGTTTATTTAGGACCCTTTTGATGTATCTCATAAATTTCATTATTTCCCTTTTAGAATTCTTGTATATTTTTATAAGACTTCTTCATAATTTCTCAAGCCATTATAAATGGCATAATTCACATTTGATTTCACATTTGTTGCTCATCTATATCTAGAATATTTAAAAATGGTTCTTATATCCAGCCATTTGCTGAACTTTCACTTACTTTAAATTCTTTTAGTTAGTGGATTATTTAGGATTCTTGTTATTTACAGATCCAGCAAATGAAAATGCTGTCAATTTTGTTTTTGTATTCCAAACATTATTCCATGATCTTCCTTGTTTGACATTTTTAATTTTCTCCAATAAATGATCAATGCAGGATTTGAGGTAGAGAAATCACTTCATTCATCCTGGGAATAAAATTCTGAGGGTTGAGAGCAGATTTTATTTAGTCACTGGTCTTTGTTGTCATGTCCCTTTACTCCCTGTGTCTCCCTGAACCAAACACAGGGTTGGTTGGGATGCAGCCTGAGCTAAATCTAATGTGGCCTGGTTCTCCTGCAGAGGATTTTGTGTACCAGTTTAAGGGCACCTGCTACTTCACCAATGGGACTCAGTGAGTGAGGATTTTGGCCAGACAAATCTACAACAAGGAGGAGATCCTGTGCTTTGACAGTGATGTGGGGGTGTTTGTGGCTGTAACAGAGCTGGGGCTATCAACTGCCAAGAGCTAAAATGCCCAGAGAGACTTCCTGGCTGAGTATCGGGCCCACATAGACACCTTATGCAGACACAACTATTACCAGACAGCTTCCTTCACTGTTCAGTGGAGAGGTGAGTTTAGGACTGATCAAAGTGCACTCACCTCTGAACTAGTGTTGAAGGCCTTTTGGGAAGGCAACTTTTGGGATTCCTCTGATTTTGGTAAAATTGGGAAGGCATTTGAATTCAAGGAAAATCTGTTGCAAGACTTGGCAGAACAGAGTTGGGATATTGTGTTAGTCAGCTTTGAGTTACTGCAATAAAATGCTTGAGATAATTAACTTAAATAGAGGAGAGGTTTATTTTGATTCACAGTTTAGTCCATGGTTGGTTGATTTTGAACCCGTGGTGAAGTATCACATCATAGTGGGGAAATACAGAGGTGGAGAGCATTGTTAGTTGATTGTATTCTGTGAAAATCACAGAGTGTATTTAAATCAAGACAACTAGGACATCATTAGGCAGAATTATCTTAAGGGACAATGGTATGCATTTCTGGCATAGATATTTTTAAAAGGGACATTTTTTTCATTTAAAAATCAACATACAATATTTATACTTATTTATGAGGTACACTGTTGTAATTCAACACAATGTGGTATGATCAAACTGGGGAGATCAGCATTTCCATTTCCTGAAATATATGTATTGGCAACCCAAACTCTTCTTCTCTAGTTATTACAAAGTGTGTAATTAATTATTGTAGACTATCCTTTTTGAGCTGTATAAGATTAGAAATGCTCCCCTCCAGGTATGTTTGATTCTCATTATTCACCCTCTCACTATTCCTTTCCTAGGCTGTAGTGACCTGTATTCTACCCTCTATTTCTATGTGATCCACTTGTTTTTTAAATCTTCCACAAATGGGTGAAACCTTTGGTATTTGTGAACACTAATATGTGCTGTTTTCTCTGCTTTAGTATCAAAGGAGGGACTTAAGCCCATAGCGAGAGCCTCTTTGCTGCCTCATTCTCTGACTTTATTTTTTGCTGTATTTCATCCTAGTGGAGCCTATAGTCACCATGTCTCCTGCAGGACAAAGCCCCTAAACCACCACAATTTGCTGATCTGCTCAGTGACAAATATTATCCTTGACAAGTTAAAGTCAGATGGTTCCAGAATAAAGAGGAAGAGACTTCTGGAGCTGTGTCCACACCACTTATTCAGAATGGAGATTGGACCTACCAGATTCTTGTGATGTTGGAAGTAATACCCCAGCATGGAGATGTCTACACTAGCCACGTGGAACACCCCAGCCTCCAGAGCCCCATCACTGTAGAATGGTGTAAGGGCCACTTCATTGATACCAGGGAGCAGGGAGGACATTGGATCTTGTGGACTTGGGGTCTCTCTTCTCTGCTGTTGGACACATTCATACCTTCTCTCCTACACAACCCCTGGTGTCATTTCTGAGCCTAGAGTCATGGAGGTCTGAGATCTCAAGTCAAAAGGCAGATGCTGAGTACTGACCTCCTTTCTTTCCAAGATATTATTGCTTTATGTAACCTGATCCCCAGGCTGAGGTTCAGCTTGGCAGTATATCTTCTGCAGTGGTGAAATTCTGGGCTTTGTCATTAAAGCTGGTGTTTGGGGATGGTCTCTGGATTTTCACATGGACCTACCCTGGTGACCCAATCTCCCCTTTCCCCCAAACCCTCATCCATCCACTGTTCTCCTGAGATCTCTGCATGCCATTGACCCTCCTCTGTTTGGTAGTGGGGCACCTCTGTCTCTTATATCTTGGGTTGGACTCCAGGCTTCCTGAGGAGGACTCTGTGGGATGTGGGGACAGTTACTGATGCACAGGCTTCTACTTCCCAGGGGCATTGACAGAATCTGCCCAGAATAAGATGCTGAGTGGCATTGGGAGTGTTGTGCTGGGACTGATCTTTCTTGGCTTGGGCCTTAGTGTCCACTTTTGGAATAAGAAAGTTAAGTCACCTTTAGAGAAAATGGGGAAGACTGGTGCTAGGACTAAGGGTTTCTGTTGTAACTTTTCTTATCTCAGTAAAAAGGGGGAGCCAAACTAGGGATAGAAGTAGATTGCAGAAATTAGGGAGGCCATGAGTCCTCCTTATCCCAAGTCAAGTTTTCTTCATCACAGAGGACAGTGGTGGAGGGTGATTTTAGTCAGAGAAGCTCTCAGTCCATCCTTACTTATGCCAAGCCCTTTTTAACATGTGACTCCCTTAAAGATGCACAGTCTTTGCTCACTATCTTCAGTGACTGACTCAGTGACTTTGGGGTGATATCGCTTGATGACAGTGAAACCTTAGTGCACATGGACTGGAGTGGGAGAGAGAGCAATCAGGACATTCTTTAATTTTTTTTTTGGAACTTGAGACAAAGAGACAGAGAAGTAACTCTTCTTTTGCCCAGGTTAAGGAGCTTTTCTGACCCTTTCTCTTTTTATTCTTGCTGATGATAGAACAACCCAAAGCTTCACCCACAAGACAGAGCCCTACTCCTCTTGTCAAAAAATGTGACACATGTAAGGTAGAAAAAGAGGTTGGCTGGGTTTGACTGAACACCCTAATACACTTCAGTTACTTTGTTCTTGGCTTCATGCCACATTCTTTCTCATGTGAATTTGGTTGGAGGAAATTTTTGGAACATTCCAGATGGTCTCTGCAGGAAATTTCAGGGATTGTTCTCCAGAGCAACACCCAAACTTTGGCACTAAGTGAGGCTTGCACAATACTCCCAGACCCCCAGATTACAGAGTGCAGCTGAGCTGGATGTTAGGTGAGATGACAGGAGGTTACAATTCTTACCTGTCAAGTTAAGTAGGTGACCTGTGCTTCACCAAAGCACTTAGATTGGTGATGGAACTTGGGCTTTCTTCCACAAGCCTCTGCAGAAGCTTTGTGTTCACTTTAGCACGGTATCCTCTTTAATCAGATACCAGGAGAGATGGTGAGGAGTGGGTCGTTGTACAAAATCACCCTTAGTGTTCTGAGTTGCAGAGAGGCTCCAGGGGTATTGGGCAGGGGGCTGACTTTCTCTGGGGATTTAACTTATGACTTTCTTTTTTCTCTCTCCTTCAGGGGTCATGCACAGATTCCAACATGTTTCTTCCTGTTATCCCTGTTCCTTCCTCGGTCTACTGTTGTCTTCACCCTTGTGCGCAGTTCCTAGTCTCCCTTCTCTCAGGCCTGTGAGGGATCCACCTCTGCCGGCCCTGTCCCCCTTCAAGACCTGAGTCCCACAGTGTCTGAGCAGCAGATGCCAGGCCCTCTTCTTTTATACACACACACACACACACACACACACATGTAATTTTTAGTTGTGATGGACCTTTATTTTATTCATTTTTTTGTATGTGGTGCTGAGAATTGAACCCAGTGCCTCACACATGCTAGTCAAGTGTTCTACCACTGAGCCAAAATACCTGGCCCCTGGCCCTCTTCTTGTTCTGATCTTTCCTGAATTTCTGTGACTACTTTCCACCCGCCACTGGGAGCTCTTCTCCCTATGCTGCCTGCCACATCTGTTTGGGCCACGAGCACTTTCAACATTTTTCTGATCTTGTCCTCTGTCTGAAGACTTCCCATGAATTACATGTCAAACTCTTTATCTTTCAATATATTTTTTTCAAAGTTAAATAGATTTGTGAGTCCCTTGTGTTTCTGATTCTGATGGAGTAAAAGTGGTGGTGGGAGATACTGGCACAGAAAAGACCAGATTCTAGAGGGCTAGTTCAGTGATGCCCCAAAGGGGAGCAGACTAGGCGAAGTCATGGACCCCCATACCTGGCCTAATTCAGGTGCCATGTAAGAGGGTGAAAAGGTATGAAAACATTCAATTTTCCTCCATCTGGGGGCTTGGAGGTTGGGGTTGTGTGCAGCAGTCTTTCCTGGCTTCTGCTGCAGCCCGATGAATTTTATATAGTTGAGCTATTGGAATTATTTTGTGCCATCATGTTACCTAACAACACCTAATGGTATAAGTTAGCCAACCTCTCCCCACAAGTGTCTCATGGCATTGTTGACTATGTACATGAAGGCAAAAGCAATGATTGTGGGTTGCGTCTGAACTACCAGATCATATACTTGCCAGTGGGAGTTTTATTAGAAAGTAATATGTTGATTGCATGTGAGGGAAACTCTCCTAATACCATATTTAAGGAAAAAAATAATTTTTTTGGCATATAAATTAAAAGTTCATAAATTTATTTGGCTTCTGAAAAATGCTTAGATCAAGGACTAAGATGAGATTATTTTCTCCTTTCTCTCTTAGCTTCTTCCTTTCTCTCTGACCTTTTCTCTCAATGTATTTCTTTTTCTACTCTGTAGCTCTTCATCTATATGTTTATCTATTTAGCTTTGATACTGGGGATTGAACCGAGGGGCACTCCACCACTGAGCCACATCCCCAGTCTTATTTTGTATTTTATTTAGAGACAGAGTCTCACTGAGTTGCTTAGTGCCTCACTGTTGTTGAGGCTGGCTTTGAACTCATGATCCTCCTGCCTCAGCCTCCTATATCTCCATACAGCTGGGATTACATCTGTGCACACTGCATCCGGCTGTCTCTTTATTATTATCCATTATTCTCTATCTCTGTCTATCCAAAGGATGCTCTCTCTGTTAATATATTAGATGGTTTTTCTAACTTTCTTCCATTTGCATTCCTCTATGAATGTCTCTCTCTCACACATCTTTTATTTCTTACCTGCATTAGAATGTCTTGCTGTCTACCTCTTTTTTCTTTTCTTTCTCAATCCACCCATTGGCCTGTGCTCATGGTGCACATGGTCATTTCTTTCTGTCCTTCTATGGTCCATTATCTTTCTCCTTGTCTGCATTCTCTCTTTGTGTTTATCTCTCTGCCTCTCTTTATTAGTCTTTGTGTGTGTTTCTTTCTCTCTTCCTTGTGCTCTCTGTGTTTGTCTGAGTACTGCTTTTCCTGATAGTTCTTATTTTCTCCTCTGGAAATATGGGTATGTAGAGGAACATCTCAAACTTTCAGCCTATCACCTGAATAGCAAGAGATCAAACATGTCAACTCCAGTTTAACAATCTGGAGAAATCCCTGATAGAGTGACATTCCAATTTCTCAACCAATCATTTTAGCCATGGGATATAGGATTCTAAGTCAGGCCTTAGTTTTGAACCAATTTCTGTGGCAGAAAGGGAGATTTTTTTCCTCAAAAAAAGTATGAAAAACAAAGCAAGACTGGATAGATGATAACTGTACTAATGGTAATATAATAATAGTAATGTCAATTGTCATTTTCTCTATATATGAAGTGTCCTTCTCTGTTTCTTTTTCTACCCATTAAAATTTGTTGCTGAGGGAATAGCTCAGTGGTAAAGCCCTTTCCTAGCATGCATGAGGTCCTGGGTTTGATCCTCAGTCCCCACACCCATGATGCTTCAAGTATAATTTATGTAGTTTACATATAACTGAAGCTTCATTTGTGTCATTATAGAAAGAGAATTTCAAATCATATCAACCTCCAAATCCAAGCTCTCTGGTTACATGAATTTACCTTTATTTGCTTTGGGTGGTTCCTATTTACCCTGTAAATGATGGTGAAAGAATAAGCTCATCTACCTTCAAAACATGAGGACATAATAGCATAATAACATTAAAAGTATAATCAGAATTCACTTTTGCTCGCATAAAATGGTATTTGATAATCTGGGTGAAGTCAGTTCCCCATTGCTTATTTATGTAACCTATTACCAGATAAGGAGGAGGGAAGCCACTGCGATACAAATGCAGGAGCTTCTGGAATTATATGATAGAACATCTCCACACTCATTTCCAACATATTTCTGCTACTAGTATCTACTTCAAAGGGGTCATCAGGGAAAATAAAGTTGTCAAAGTTAGGGCAAGTATTGATACATTTGAGATTTGATCTGTCAATGTAAGTCTGATGGTAAACATCTACAGTATGGATCTAAAGGATGTCCTGCTACTTTGGTTTTTCTAAAAAGAGATCAGTAGTAGCCCAGGTTCTCAGAGTCCTGCATTATTTATGTTTTAACTAATCAGATCACATACTTTTGAAATGCTGTGTTCTATGGTATTCAATAAGTGCTCAGTAAATATTCACTGGTTGCCCAAGAAGACCTTTGTTTCATGGCTTAGCCTATTCCTGGAATCCTTTTACTTTTCTCTTCGTATATATTTTTATCATACCCTTTGATGTCTGTAGTGTCTCCTTCCCTCACTCACGATGGCAAAATTGTCTTGGTTATTTTGTCACATTAACACATATATTAGTAGTGATGGTGGGACATCTCCATACAGCAGGATTTTTTTTTAAGACATTCTGGCCTAGAGTCCTTCATTTATTCCACTTCTGTTTCCTATGTCACATGTGTCATATCTGAGTGTCATATAATGTGATATTACAATGTCAGTTCTAAAAGGACTTTTCAGAAGCCTGACTTTCTGTAAATTTTAACATAAAGTGTACAAAATGTATTAGTTTACTTACTCTACTTTTTGTTATACATTGGCAATCTCTTTAATATCTAAAGGCTAAATATTATAAAATTAGGACTCCTTTGTCCAGTATGTACACAATATATACAGAACAGTAGAGTCAAATGAAATACACATTGCAGGACAATGCGTAAGCTGAAATTGTCTAGCACACTCTAACCAACCACCTTTTGCAATTTCCCTCCTGCCTCCCTCAACCCAGTGAACAAGTACAGACAGTGTTCTGTTCAGAGGTGGTTTAACAATTCCAAGCACAGAATTTCCCATCAGTTTTTAAAAGCTCTTTACAAAAAGATTAATCCTAATACTTCTAAGTTCATCAAGCACTTCTAAATAGGACTAGATATTCCACATAAGAACCTGTCCATGATGCACCCAGAACTGGTAAATAAAATTGCACATGTAACAATGGTTATAATCAGATGTATCTTCTAATGTTTTGTTCTTGAACCTTTCCATCCTCACTTTCTTTTCTCTACTTTCAGTCCAGTAGACAAATAGAAGCGTATGTAACACTTAGAGCTGGTTGAACAAATTCATATCCAAAAGTTTACATTTATAGACAAGCTTTCCTATGAATTTCAACAGAAAATGTACAAAATGTGCTAATTTTACTAACTACTTTATCACCCACTCTTTAACATCTAGAGACTAGATGTTGTAAAATTGGGATTTATTTGTCCATTATAGATACTAGATACACAGCAAAACAAAGTGCACAAAACATACAGAAAACTGATGTCTGAACATGTCTAAGTATGAACACAGGAATATATTACCCTTTGCAATTGTTCCCGCCCTCCTCCACACCACTCAACAAGTACAGTAGTACTATAGTGGTCACAGAGGTAGTTTTACAGTTCCACTCCCAAAAGACAATATTTCATATGAATTTTATCAAAAAGATATTTACAAAGTCACATTTTACTACCTCTATATTTAATATACAGTGGGCACTTTTAAACATCTAGACAGACTAGGAGTTTCCAGTAAGAATTCAATTTGTTCACTGTGTATATGGTAGTCTTGAATAAACTGCACACATGTAACAATAGTTCTAATTTGAAAATGTCTTCAAAATGTGAGTATTCTGCCCTTCACTGACCCAGTGGGCTATAATGCTCAAATTTTCAGAAGACAATCTTTCCTAGGAATTTTAACACAAAATATACACAATTTGTTTATGAATTCTACTTTTGTCATATACTGGCAACCTCTTCAACATCTAGAAGGACTAGATTAGGACTCATTTGTGTTTTATATAGACTACATACAGAGCAACGTAAAACAAAACCCACAGACACAGGAACAACCCTTGCCACACTGGCATGGTGCTCCTGAGGAGCAGCTCACAATCTGCACAAAGTGACACAAAGTGACACTCAACAGGGGGTTTGGCTATTTCCCCCCAAATCATTTCATAAGGAAACTTACAAAATGTGCTATATTTTACCATTTTTACTTTTAACATATATCAGGCACTTTAGAATATCTAGAAAGTCTAGATATTTCAAAACAAGTACTTAGCATTTTCAAATATATACAGTAATGAGGAATAAAATGCACAGAAAACAATCGTTATTTTATGAACAATATCTTTTACACAAACCCATCTGGCATGAGACCTCCTCCGTCTCGCTGTTAAAGGCTTCTCCGTGTCCTCCAGCCCACTGGACAAACGTGGACAAATGTCCCTCCTAGAGCTGGACTAACAAATCCATTTCAAAGTCCCTTCCAGAAGACATTTCTGAGATTTTAAAACGGGCATTTACAGACGTCACCTTCTACCTCTATCACACGTGGGCAACCTCTTTGCATTTACAAGGTCCAGTCGTAGCACTAGTTTTAAAGGTGGGGAGTTGAGAGCGGCCTTTCGTATTGTACACACAGGCTTCTGCAAAGGGCCACGGAATCTTCCCGCGGGGCGGTGGCATTTCCAGTGGGTCACTTGCGGCCTGTTGCTCTGCAGGCGCTCGGTGTAGGAGGAACACCGACCTCTAGGCCTAACTGGTCCACCCTGGTCATCTGGGTGTCAATCACCTTCCAGGGCAATGAAGGCCTCTGCCTTGTCCTACAAGGTGGTGTCACCAAGAGCCGGCACCAAGGGGTCACAGAGGCCCCTGTTCTGCCCTGCTCCGCTGTCCAAGGCGTGGCCGAGCTTTTGGTGTCTGCTTGCCTTCTGGGCCCTGGAAGTCCCCACCAGCTTCCACCCGCATTGGGGGACCGCCTTTCTTCTCACCTAGTCCCGCTGGCTGCCAATCAAAGGTGCCAGATCCTCAGTGGCGGTTCTTTCTGGGACGACAGGATTGGGGCAGCAGACCAGGCAGCCCTCAGGGTCCTGGTCTGATAGGTCGCCGCTGCCCTCAGGTCATCCAGGCAGGGGGTCCTTGACAGCCTGGGTCAGCCAGTGCACAGGCGCTGCGGAGCTCTGGGGTCTGCAGGGCAGAGGCCATGGCCTGTCCCCAGGCCCTCAGCTCACCTGCCAGCCTGGGGCAGAGTGCCCCAGAGGCTCCCCGGGAGCAGGTCGTGCTGCATTTCTCACCACCGCTCTGCCAGAACTGATTCTGCAATAACTTTATTTAAAAAATCCTCAATACTCCTGTAATTCCAGTGGCTAGGGGGGGCTGAGGCAGGAGGATGGCGAGTTCAAAGCCATCTTCAGCAATTTAGCAAGGCCCTAAATAACTTAGTGAGGCCCTGTCTCTAAATAAAATATAAAAAGGGTTGGGGATGTGGCTCAGCAGTTAAGTGCTCCTGAGTTTAATCCCTGGAAGGAAGAAAAAATAAAATCTTCAATACTGTGTTTTCAATAGAAATATAATGCTTCATCATATAAGATTTTGAAGTCAATAATTTTGCTAAACTCTTATAAAAATAAATTTCATGAGTCATCTTTAGAATTGTTTGCATTTCCTGAATCACATTTATACTGTTAAAAAGATAATTTTGTTTTCTTCCTTTTCTGTTATTTTAGCTTTGTCTCCCTTTCTAACTCTCTGTAATGTTGGGAGACACATTCAATAAACTATCAAGACACATTCAATAAACTACAGATTGCTGTAGCTGCTATTCTTGTTTCATTCAAAATCGGCCTATTTTGAAGTTCTTATTCTAAGGCTTTCTCTTGATTATGCCAAAGACAAGAGAAAAATGATTGTTTTCTAATTTCTATTAACCAGAGAACGCATGTTAAAAAGATAGGCTTCTCTACGATATCCTTTTCATTATTTAATTTAAATTTTATGTGAACTCAAAAAATGGCTAATTCTTCATTGTTGCTGCACTCCTTCATTCACTGATACAGACAAAACCCCCCAAACTACATTCTTTAATATAGTGCTCAACAAAGGATTTCAAAGTCATAGGTCCTGCAGAAGAGGGAGCTGAATTGCCATCAAGGATTTTTTCTTCTATTCAACTGATAGACTCATGGAAAATTGATAAAAGAACAGTGACAGAGCAAAATTTTCTTTAGCTGATTTTAGGAAGATAAGAGTTTATTACAAGGCTTAATATAGCTCAGAGAATTACCAGAAGAATAGAAGGAGCTAAATAAGGCCACTGAAGAAGCCACTCCCTTTTCTGTAACCATGGAACCACATTGGTTGGGACAGCCACATGGGGAAGCCCCTCCATTTAGTGAGCTGCTCTGATCAATTTGCCTTGGTAAAGGGACTTGCTGTGTGTTGCCTCTTTACATCCCTAAAGTGATTTATCAGATATGAAGATCTCTTCTCATTCCAACACAGAAAAATAAGGTAACTTTTCAGCTGAAAGAACATCTAATCATGTTCAACTCTCACAGAATGTTTCTGATTAGTCAATCTAAATGATGCCAAAGGTTACCCAGGAAGCGTCCTCTTCAATGTTGCACCTTCTGAAGTCAGGACAGATGCACTGGAAGAGGTTGAGAACTGTTTTATTCCCCCACTACATATGAAAATAGGGCACTCTTAAATTGTTTTCACTTCTATTAGTAGCATAAGTAATTTTCAGATCAAGTCTTCTTCCATGGAAATTATGAGGGATGGTCTTATTATAGATTAGATCATGTGCAAATCAATGGTTTTTACGTCCAACATGTAACAGCAATCACTTCAACAAAACAAAACAAATTCAAGTTAATCTTTTCCTTAAAATTCACAGAACATTAATTTAAATATAATTCTTTACAAGAAATAATTGACTTGCCTGTGTCTTATGCTCTATTTTAATATATATTTACGACTTGTTTTCTTTAATGAATGATGGCCTTCTTCATTTTTCATCTCTCAAACCATAAGTTCTGGTTTCAGTGGAGAAAAGTCAGCATTACCACAATTTCCCTTTCAGTCAGCTGTGGCCAGGAGTTTTCAGAAAATAACAGAGTAATCCAAGTAACTTCCTTCACTATGTCTTTTTCTATGGTTTTATTAATTCATGAATGGCATTCTTTTTGTCTCCCAATTAACTTAGCTATACTGTCTCCATATTTGTTGCTCTCACATGAGAAGTTGATTCCTGCTTTAGGAGTTGCACTTACTGTTCTTGCTGACTGGAATGTTTTGCTATAGATTTTAAATAGTTGGCTTTTTCTTGTCATTCAAGTTTCAGTTAAAATAGTATATATGAGACTAGCCATACCTACTCATTCCCTCAATTATATTTCTTTTTCTTAAGGGAGCATTCATTACCATCTA
Organism: Urocitellus parryii; assembly: GCF_045843805.1. Taxonomy (NCBI): domain Eukaryota; kingdom Metazoa; phylum Chordata; class Mammalia; order Rodentia; family Sciuridae; genus Urocitellus; species Urocitellus parryii. Next base: position 117,493,043 of record NC_135538.1, read on the forward strand.
ACTTGGAATATTACCTGGCTCATATTATGTAATAAAACAAGTAACATATGTATACATTAATCTCACTAAGACGTTAACCCCGATTTTAGATGACACAAATCAGTATAATATATTAGCATAAAATAAAATGCAGAAGAAGAAAATGAGCATTGAAGATATGTGGGACATTATGTAATGGTTTAATATAATTAAAATTATTCTAGAAAGAAGTGATAAAGGATGCAGGAAAGGAAACAGATAATGGCAGAGAACTTTCTAAAAACCAATTAAAGACAAAACACAGGTTCAAGAAAGTCAACTTCATAGGCAAAAAAATTGCCTTTAAATAGTATGAATAACTTGCTGGAAACCAAAAATAAAGGGAAAAGCTTTCAATTGATGAGAGGAAAAAATGCATCATTTTCAAAAATGAATAAGAGGATTAACTTTCAACAAAAAGAATGAAATCCAGAAAACAATGGAAGACATCATTAAAATCCATCAAGATCATCCTTGGCCCCCAGAGAAACCTAGAATCCTAAAATCTAAAACATTCTTTAGCATTAATGCTCAGAATCTTTCTGTACTGGCTAAGTTGGAACATAGCCCACTATAGTCTCTCTTTCCCAGTGATCATAATGAAAAATATTGAATTGAATGTGTAAAGTGCCACCCGTGGACCTTGAAAAGTAAACAGTAGCAGGAGGGAAGTGGAACCTGAAGAAATGGCAGTCAGGGAGGGGTTCCTGGTTCTTCTCTCTTTTCTCTCTTGGCTTTGGCTGGTGCCACAGTCTGGCTGGGCACAAATCACAAGCCACTGAAGCAGGAACAAACTTTATTTCTGAACTCCACCAGCACGCTCCACACGCAACCTGATGCCATGCGGCTTGTCCAGGAACCAGCAGCCGGAAATATCCTCCGGAAATCCCTCCTCCTGCACTTCTCCAACCAATGGGAATTCTCCGGGAATCCCCGGGGAATCCCCACGAGAACTCCAAAGTAGCGTGAGAACTCCAAAGTATAGGCCTAGGCGGATAGTAATGCCTCACCTGCCAACCACTACTATTGGCAAAATGCCAGGGGCCCTTCGGACTCAGCTGTGGCTCTCAGCAGGCTGGGGTAACTGTGGTCATGGAGCAGAGAGAAGAAACTCCCAAGGCACTCCCTGTTTCTAGCCAGAAGATTGGAAAGGGGATAGTTATAGAGAGTATGTGGGCAATACACCTTGTTTGTTTCTGTTTTATTTTCTTTTTTCTTTTTCTATTCTAGCTCAGACCTGGGTGTGACCAAAACCAAGAAGCTGCACTAAGGTGCAGTGGTGGAGGCATTAAAAAACCCAAGAGCAAAACCCATTTGACAGCCATAAAAACTGTGACTTATGGAGGTTGAGGATATTTCCACATTATTTTTCTCTCTTCTATTTTGCCATTTTGCCTCAAAAGCAGCTCTAATTGTGTGGAATCATATAATAGTACTGGAAACTATTTTGAGAGAAGCTCATCTTTCTGGACTTGGAAACTGGCAAAGGGACCCATAGGAACTGAAGTGTGTGGAGAAATGACACAGAGGAGAGAGATGTTCTATGAATTCTTCATCATAAACCTTGGGGATCCCAGGCTGCACCTGAGTGCCACAGTCTTCCACCATTTCACCAAATGCGTTAGTAACTGGGCTATAAAATAACCACCATCCAAGTGCCAGACAAAACACTGAGTGGCATATGCTCAGGGCAGGCACAGAGCAGCATTGCAAAGGATTAAGAAACTGTACTGCCATCAGTACTACCATCCACAGAGATGAGACTGAGCTTGCCTTCTAATTCTGATGATGTTAGTTGCCTGCTAAAGCAAAAATTTCAACATTTCTCAGAGGCTTTAATAGAACACAGAACTGACATGTATATTCAAGATATGCAGACTATAATCCGAATTTATTTGGCACACAAATAATTTTGGGTAACATGACCACTTCTAGAAGTTTTTAGCATAATTGTTTAAAAAAAATGGAGATGGTTGTGGTGGCACATATCTATATTTCCAGTGACTTGTGAAGCTGAGAAAGGAGAATCACAAGTTCAAAGCCAGCCTCAGCAACTTATAGAGGACCTAAGCAACTTAGTGAGACCCTATCTCTAAATAACAAATAAAAAACTGGCTGGGGATGTCACTTAGTGGTTAAGTGTCCCTGGTTTCATTCCCCAGCACTCCCACTCCCCAAATAATTTGGAATAAAAAAATGACTTAAGCAAAATAAGAATTCACTTACAAATTTAATAGTACAATGGAAATGACAAGTAAAAGTGCAAATAAATTTGAAGATGGGTTTATATCCAGTATACAATTTGAAGAACAGAATGAGTATTGAAGAAATGAAAAGAGATTCAGGGACCTGTAGGACAATAGCAAAAGGTCTAATGTTCATGTCACTGGAGCCCCAAAGAAGAGGAAAAAGAGATTAGGTGCATAAGATGCACTTGAAAAAGAAATAAATTCATATCCAAATACATACATTTATAAACTGAAGAGGCTCAGTGAACCGCAGAATAGATAAAATAAAACAAGCACCAGAATCATTCTAATCCAATTACTAAAGATTAAAGATAAGAAATCTTCAAAAGAGCCAGAGAAATATGATAAAGTAGATATAAGTCAACAATGATAGCAAGGTGAGGTGACTGAGGTGATGATACCTGTGGTTCCCATCAGAGAAGCCAGCTGGGCAGGTTGGAATGCTGACCCAGAATGAGGGAAAGCCCAAACGTGAGATAGAGTCAAAAGAGTATGAATACCAACAGCGGTTGGGGGGCTATCAGGGATTGGAATATCCTTTAATTACCTTCTTTATTAGGTATTTTATAATGACTATAATCATCCATAAGCATGAAGGCTCAGTGATAAAATAGGTTTTTGAGGGTTGTCATTGGATCTTGGCAGTAGAAGGGCTGGAATATGGTCCCTCCACCATGACATTGTGGTCCATGTGATGTCAGCTGCAGCTGCTGTGGGAGGTTATGAGGAAATTAAGACTCCCTCCCTCAAGCACATCTTGTCCTGCTACTCAGAGCCATCTTCAGGGTCCATCTGGCCTATGTTAACATGTAGCCTAGGAACTTAGGGGTGTCAGTGCCCCTGGAGGCAGTCCTCAACCAATAGGGGTAAAAGACAATAGGTAAGACTTTTGTCCTTCAGGTGACAGTTAGGGAAGTATGCTCTGCCTACTGTGCAGCAATATCATCTCCATTGCCCAGAGTAGTAATTTTAACAACACATCCCTTTGTGTGTGTGTGTTTTCCCCTCCTTTACCCTTTCTCTATTCTTTTCCAGCATTCTTGTTCCCAATAAAACCACCTGTATCTAAGTCCTTGTCTTAAACAGTTATCTGTGTGATCCTCATTAAGGGACAGGTTAAATGCCAAAGAGAAATATGCTGTACTTTATGTTTTACCAAGAATGTGGAACTATACTTAATTTTCCCCCTCAAACTATACTTATTTTTTTCTAATATTATTTCTTATCTCAAGATCAGTAACAGGTTTACAGTAGCATTTATTTCTTTGTAAATTTAGAAAAATAAGAAATCACTAGTTTTTCAGTATGATGGAGTTCATGAAACTGTTGTCCTACATTGCTTATCTGAGAGACATGTGTCCATTTTACATGATCTACAGAACCCTTAAACAGAGTCTAGAAGCAAAGGAATAACTTATCAACCCCTTTGGTATTTTATTATCAATACATGCAAGATACCTCTTTTTCACACTTTGACAACACAAGAGAAAACAATTTATTTAGATCCAAATCATTTCTTTGTATTTTTTGTCAATACAAACCTTGAAAGAAAATGATTCTGATGAAGCTACCAAAAATTAGAATATAACATTCATGCTTTTAACAATGAATATCTCCAAGAATGAAATCCGAACCAAACAGATCTTCTGGGTCACAGGATACCAAACCCTAATTTATTATTTTTAAATTTTGCTTTTCTGCTTTTTAGTAACTTGCTATACTACTTCCATCTTTCCTTGTTTCTTTATAAGATTTTTGCTTTTCCATGAAGTACTCACTTCTTCCCTCTTGTCTTGATTTATGTCACATGAGACCTGCCACTTCCAGTTTCAGGTCTAAGTTTGGCATTTGTAACTTAGCCTCAAACATCACTGGGGAGAATTGTGTAGGATGGTGACTGTGGAACTGGGAGCCACCCCTACTGCTAATCCCCTGCCTCCAGAAAAGGAGAAAACAGACTCTCATCAGGAGATTGCTAACCCAGAACCCTATGTAAAGCATCCTCTACAGAATAGATGGGCATTCTGTTTTTTTTTTAAATGATAAAAGTAGTATAACTTGGCAAGGAAACCTTCTACTGATCTCTAGATTTGATACAGTTGAAGACTTTGGGGTTCTATAAATCCATAGCTAGTTGTCTAGTAACTTAATGCCTGGCTATGACTACTCAAGTTTTTAGGATGGTTTTGAGCCTGTGTGGGAAGATGAGAAAAACAAATGGGGTGGAAGATGGCTCATGACACTGAACAAAAGGCAAAGACAAAGTGACCTTGAACGCTTTTGTCTAGAGACACTGCTGTGCCTTTTTGGAGAATCTTTTGATGACCACAGTGATGATGTATGTGGAGCTGTTTTTCATGTTAGAGCTAAAGGTGATAAGACAGCAACCTGGACTTACTGAATGTGAAAACTGAGAGGCTGCTACACATATAGGGAGAGTATACAAGATAGATAGAGATTGGTCATCAGTCTCATGAAGACACAGCTACTAAGAGAGGCTCTACCTCTAAAAATAGGTTTGTGTTTAAGAAGAGGCCTTCTGAGTGTTCTCAAAGAAGACTGCCTCAAGCAATAGAGATTTGGGGCTGAGGCAAAACCTCTTCAAAAGCAGAGTGGACTGCATTTAATTTTTATTCCATCTAAATATTGCTAAGATGTAAGGAAGTCTCACTTACCTTTATCTTATGTTTTGATGTTCATTTTTTAAAATTTTTATAAATAGAGTGTCCACTATCCCAATCAAAGAATTACAATCAACACAATACCCCAGATTCCATAAATGTGTTCCTGGCCCATTTTGTATTAGCTTAATAGAATTGCCATTACAAACAAGTTTTACTCATTGACAATATTCAAAAGTACTTGCATTTCTATACCTTAATAAGAAAAAAATTGTGTTTATGTTCCATTGTATGCAGGGCTTATTCTGCTGGTTTGAAAGAATAAGATGCATACAGTTTTCTAGCAATTTTCTTTGTTTCTTTTGACAGCATTACATTTACTGTACTCTTGATGATGGGTGCTAGATTTTAATTTATTTGTTTCTCTACTTGAAAACACTGATGATTCTAATTCCAGTTTTCCATTACCCTCATGTAACTTGGGTGAAGCATCTAGGAATATGACACAAAAGTGGAATAAGTATTAATTTTGTGCATATTTTGATTTTTTTGTAACTATAAAACTTTGCTACAAATGTATGCATTTCATTCAAAAAAGGGACTTTGTGTGATTTCATGAACATAATTATGGATTATAAAAAGTAACATCATAGTTACATTTCTAACTAGAATAAGTATGCCTGATTTCATATCTTTATGCTGTATTTTAACACTTTGTATTACTTAGGTAATTTTGCTTTGATTAAAAATGACTCAAGCAAAAAAGCAGTCCCACTCATTTTAAGACAGTGTACAAAATGGTAAATAAAATGTATACAGTGAATTGTATTTTAAACAACAACAACAACAAAAAAAAAAAAAACACTGGGATATTCTTTTCTACTATTTTTCATCATAAGAAATTCAGAAATCATATTCTATGACCAGCACAGCCAAATTGGTGGTTCTGGTGAGGGGCCATAGGGAATTAGAAAATATAGAGATTCACACATGCATATTTTGCAGATAAAGCTGGCATCTGGTGGAGCATTGCTCTCTGATGGAGAACAGATCTACAGAGTTACACCAGTAATCTTTATTTATGTATGTCTCATTATTAGGATAAAGACTATGCAAGCATTATTCTTTATACTCAGGAAAATTACAGAATTAAAAACATTTGTGCAGCTTCTCCATAGTTGCAATCCACATTGCAAAATGCAATGTTAGGAGCAATTGTGCAGTGCTCAAGAGGGTACATTGGTTAAGCCAGCAGGCTCAGATGTAGCAGAGCTAATGAAACATTGTGGTTGTCTAGCATGAGAATTCCTCTATTCCCAGGAGCTGTGTGCCTGATATCAAGGTTGAAGCTGATAAGACTCTTGCACAGAGCCTCCCCAGGCAGGGCATTACTATAGCAGCTAGGCATCCTGTATCCTCGCACAGAAACTTTCCCAGGAACCTGGTGTGCCACAGATATAAGTTCATCAGAGAATCCCCATTCTCAGTCACTGCTCTCCAATTCTCTGTCACTGCTTTCCACAGTTTTAGAGTATTTTTTCCTATGCTGCCATATGCAAATATATCATGAACCTAGACTAGGTCCTTTAGTGAAAATGGTATGAGTTAGCATCACCATCTCCTCAACAATCTATTTTGAGGTTACGGAAGGGCATACATTTAAAATATTGGGTGATTAACATGTTCAGGAAATATACAATATTTTATATAATAAAAGTGCCTAAGATATAATGTCAATAAACTCAATTTATGAGCTTGAGCATGGAATCAATTTAAATGTTTTTATACTATTATAAATGTCCATGGGGATGAGGCTCTAGCTGCCTCTGCTATAGGTGCCTTTATCCAGTATATTGCCTCTATCTGTTTTTTTTTTTCATTGATGTTAGCCACAAAATGAGCTAAGTATGGGACACTTGCTGGGAAATACACAGCATTTTCTTATTTTCTTGTTCTCACTTCTATCTTCTGTCTGACCAATCCAGAAAGCTTCCATCTCATCTGGGGTGAAATATGGGATCAGACATCTTGCATCATTTTTCCATCTTCACAAATCCAGCATTTGTGGAGGACATTTTGACTTTATGTTCTTGAAAATCCAATTATGACTTTAAAATTATTTTATTTCAAGTTTTTATTTCTTCCATATCTTTTAGAATGCTATTTGAAAACTCAAAACTTAAGCATTGCTCTTTGTTTTTTTAATAAAAATACTACATTTAGGGAATAAATTATTCACTATATTCACTGAATTTGAAAATGGTAAAGAAAGAGTGAGAGCAAAAAGGAAATACAGAATGTAAAAAAAATCTTTTAGTATGATACAATATCATTTTGCTACTTCAGCTGTGGTATTATTAATATGGCCTGATAAAGAAGTTAAGGACATAAGAAATCTGATAAAATTTCAACATAAGCTTTTCTATTCTTAAACATGACTTAAATCAGTTCTAGGAAAAAGACAGAGGAAAAGTATACTCTAGGCAAAGACACCACAGAAAAATATTTTTTTAATTTTCACACAGATTTTGGATGAGGGTGACCAAAAGACAAGTAGGTAAATGGGTGGGACAGGTCTCTCTATGAAAGGTAGGCAATCATGTAAGACTAATTTAGAAGATTTTATAAGAATAAGGAATCTCTGTGGGAAAAATGTTTCATGAATTCCACTCAAGAAGGGCAGGGAGGAGGGCATGGAAGGAGCAATACAATAAACTAGAGCAGGAAGTGGGTCTAAGTCATACAGCAAGGCCTGCACAGAGAGCTAGAGTCAGCCAACCATTCCTCTTCTTTCTTGTAAATTGTGATTATCTGAAACAGCAGACAACATGAGGTTGATGGAGCCTGTGCCCCTGTCCAAGGTCAAGCCATTCTTCAGCTAGCCCAGAAGTTTTCCAAATGCATTCAGGCATACAGGATGCCAACCCTGTACTCCCAGCCTCCCCATCTCCAGTTCCAGATATGACACATCTGAGTTCTTACCTGTCTGTTTTCGAGGTTATCACACATGAGGTCCTTTGGTGGCTGGAAGTTCCATGGGAGTGCAGGACTTGGATGATGAGGATGGTGCCTATCACAACACCCATGAGGCCAAGAGCCAACCCCAGAGCACAGACCACAGTCTCTGTCAGCTATTCCATAGGGGTTGGAAGCTCAGGTTCTGAGAAAAATGAAACATAGTCACAGGACAGGGTGTGTCTGTGGGGAAAATGGTGCATGTGTTTAGAAATGCACAAGACAACTAGACTTTGGGAAAGAGTGAAGTCAATTATTGGACAACTTTGCAATTGTGGGAAATAAAATTGTGGCAATGGGGGTTAAAGGGTTAAGGCAAGTATGTAGCTTGGGGATAGAACTGGAAGGTAGACAAGTGATGATGGGATTTCAACATACCCCAGTGCTTGAGGAGCAGCTCTTCTAGGCCCCAGTGTTCCACCTTGCAGTCATAGAAATCCTCAGTGGAGGGGAAAAAAGTGAGGTAGCTGAACTTGAGGAAGGAGTGGTCACTTTTGGGATAGAAGGTGGTCTCAGCAATACCTTCTGGAACCAAATGTCCATTGCAAAACCAAGTGATATTGATCACAGGAGGAAAGATATTATCTACTAGACAGATGAGGGTGTTGGGAATGCCCAGGGTCACAGGATATTTGGGGAACGCAGCCACTTCAGGGATTTCTACAACAAAAACAGCACACTTATTGGTATTTATGATAACTGTGCCTTGAGATTTTTAATCATTTTGGAGGAGCCTAGTATTCCTCAGATACTAATGAGATAGTTTCTTGTCCTTTTAGAATAATTTTTATACCAGTTAAGGCTTCTATTTTTTCCCTCTGAAATGTAGAGCACATTCTTCTCTTTGGGAATCCACAGGGCATGTGTGTTTGTGTGTGTGTGAGTGTGTGTGTGTGTGTGTGTGTGTGTGTCTCTGTGTGTGTGTGTATGAGAGAGGAGAGAGAGAGAGAGAGAGAGAGAGAGAGAGAGAGAGAGAGAGAGAGAGAGAGACCAGCTTAGAAATTCTTAGGCCAAGAAGTTGGGAATATCCTTGTGTAGGAATTCAAGGAGCATCACATGGAACCTAGCAGAGGGATATTTAAATATTAAATAAATATGATGTGGACTAAGTATTTGCCAATACGTGTACTAAAAAGGAGGAAGAATTTACTATATAATGGAAAGAACAGCTACCCCCAGGTATGGAAGAGACCAGACCTGGACTGTGAGGTAGGTTGCAGTGAAGAGAAGCAGAATGTGGACACTTACCATTGGTGGAAGGTGTAAAGTTGAAATCTTTAATCAAAGTGTCCAAGTTTTTGACCACAACAAGGTTTCTCAGGGCCTTCTGAATTTCAAATGTTGTGAAATTGCTAAACTCAGGATACCTCCACACAGTCTCCTTTTTTTCCAGGTCTACATAGAACAGCTCATCTCCATCAAATTCATAGGTAAACTGGCCATAGTCACCATATGTCTGGTAGATATTTGTGCCGTAAGTGCTGACATGGTCAGCTGGGGAATAACCATTCCAGAGCATGAAGATAAGAATGGGCAGGTGAGATATAGGGAGAGGAAAAAAACTTCATAAACAAGAAGGCATAGGAAATATTGTGAATATTGCAGTGTATTACTCTATTTGGTTGCTACAACAAAATATCATAAACAACCTGTATTATTCTGCTTCTGGACTCTCAAATTCATCGTTCCCAGTTGCATTTATTCTGTCTCAAGAGTCTCAGAGGTTTTTGACTTGTTTTGGCATCAACATAAAAGTCTAAAGTCCAAACTCACATCTAAATATTATCTAAATTAGATATCACTGATTCAAGGTATTCTGAGGAAAATTATTCTCCATTTGTGAAGCTGTGAAATCAAACATGTTGTGTGCTTCCAAAGTACAATAGTGGTGGGGGGTGCGGGGTAGACATCAGGTAGACATGCCTGTTCCAAAATGAAGAAATAGGAAAAAAGAAAGGAGTGGCAGGTCTTGAGCAAGTCCAAAACCTTGCAGATAGAAAATAATTTTCTTTGGTTTGACGTTTTGACCTCATGGGTCTTGCCTGGGGTAGTATTTGGGCCTACAAGGCTCCAGAAGGTACTGACCCCATGACTTTGGGAGGCTCCACCTTTATGCCAGTTCTTTATGGCAGCCCTATCTCGGTATTGCCTGTGTGCCTGGGGTGTACTGCCCTGTATCCTCTGGGCATTACACTAATAGGGGCTTTCTGCAGTGACTTCAGTGTTTCCAGGGCACTTGCCCTGTGGGCCTTTGCTGGATGGTAGCAATGCCAATGACCTCTGAAATGCATTTGAGGTCACTCTTCCATTGCCTGGGATAACAGTTCATGGCTTCTCTTTAAATGGCTGACTAATCTTGCCATTGTCTTCAGACTAGCACCTGGCTTTGGTTGAGATGACTAATCCATACTAATCTTCTTATTAAATAGTCCCTTGGCCATAGCCTGATCTTTCCCAAACAGGCCATCTCATTTTTAACAATATATATAGGCTGAGGATTATCCAAATATTGAAGTTCTGCTTATTTTTATCAACTTCATTTTAAGTCATTTATCATATAGTACAAATAGCCAAGAATATTCAAGTTTCACCTCCAACACTATGCTCAGAAATTTCCTTACTCAAACATACAATTTAATTTCTCACAAGATCTACCTTCTAGTAAACCCTAGGATACAAACACAATTCAATCACATTCTTTGCCATAATGAGGATCACCTGTACCACAGATAGTTCCTAATAACATGTTCTTCATTTCCAAGTGAGGCCTCATGAGACTAATCTTTACTTCTGAAAATCTACAAGCAATTTTTCAGGATTACTTTGATTCTTAGGTATTTCTTAGGTATTCACTAAGGAGACTGAGGCTCACTCTTTATAGCTCTCTTCTTTTTCTTTTGGGCCTCCGGAAGAATCATCCTTCACATTCTGTCCATGATTGTGTGGACCTTTTATAGCTCACAGCAGAAAATCTTTGCAGCCTGTATCCATTTTGCAATTCCAAAGCTTTTCCCATACTGGTTAAACTAGTACTGTACCCTTTTCCTGGTACCTATTTTCTATCTTAGTCCATTTGGGGTTGTCTTAACAACATTCTATAAACTGTTTGAATTATAAACAGCAGAAATTTCTTTCTCTTAATTCTGGGGCTTAGAAAAACCAAGATCAGGACACCAACAGATGTGGCTTTTGCAGAGCCTATTCTCTAGAAAGCCATCTTTTCACTATAACTTCATGTAGCAGAAGGGGCAAGTGAGGCTGGGTGCAATAGTGAATACCTGTAATCCCAGTGACTCAGGAAGCTGAGGCAGGAGGATCACAAGATCAAAAGCAGCCTTAGCAATTTAGCAAGGCCTATGAAATTTCATGAGACCCTGTCTCAAAGCAAAAATATAAAGAAAAAATTGGAGATATACTCAGTGGTAAAATACCCCTAAGTTTAATCCCTAGTACAAAAGAAAGAAAAAATAAAAAGCCAGTGAGAATTCTTAGAAATATATTAAAAGGGCACTTGTCTCAGTCTAATAACCCAATCTCCTAAACCATCACTTCAGAAGGTAGGATTTGAACATACAAATTTGGGTAAAGGGACTAATAGCATGTGGTTTCCTATTTTGCATAGTCTGATGACAAAGTCCCCATTTCTGTCTTTTCCCTCTTCAAGTAATTGAGAGACAAGTTTTAAAAATTGACTGTTTTAAATTTTAATTAACCAAAAATTATATTTGTTTTCATGCAAATTGTCTTTTCCATGATATTGTATACTTGATGAGAAATAGGTATGTTATGTCTTATTCCCTTCTGTACCTAGAGTACTTAGTAAACTTCATGGCACATAGTAGGAATTCAGTAACATTTGTTAGATAAATAAATAAATGATGATTAGGAAATATTTTAAAGATTTCACTCTGTTTCATTTTTTAAATTCTTTTCTTTGCTTGGATTTTTTTGGGGGAGGTTAAACTTTAATGATTTTTTCAGTGACCATGCATAACCATATAAAGGGCTAGAAAGGAGGCTGATATGTACTGGGATGAGTTATAGATTAAGAAGGTATTATGGAAATGGAACAGAAAAGCAGAGAGAGTTAAAGAATGATGTAATTTAATCTGTTTTGCCCTCTTTCTAGTGCTTTGATGGTTAGATGTGACAGAACTTGGAGTATGGGCTGACCAGCTGAGACTAACTTATTTCTAAGTCCCTAGGTTTTCCATCACACATTATCCCAGTTTTCTGAGACAAAAAAAAAAAGATGTTACAATTATAATAATGCCAAACCTTGGCACTTATAGAGCTCTTTATTACTTAGAATACACATTTGATTATTTATTTTTATTTGTGTGTTTCTCAGAATATTGTGTTAATTAATTATACACATGGGAAACCTGAAGATCAACATATGGAATTGACTTGCTCAATGTCATTCTACTAATCATTTTAATTTTTCCCATTCTAATGATCTTCAGACAAATTTATTCTACTTGCCTCTAAAGCCCAAACTTGGAAAATATAAATTATGTTGGAAACAAACTAAAAAGTGACATACTATTTTCTGTATGGCAGAAACATTTATGGATGTAGTTATCGTAAGAAAATGGATAAAATAAGAATAAATCAACAACTGCTTTGAGAAAGACTTTAAAGTGGGCGAGGAGTTGTGGGTTCATACTCGGGTGCTGTGAAAGGAAAGCAATATACTTGGAGAAAGATCTCTAATTTCAGGAGTTATCATAAATTCATGCTGTAATAATGCTTGAGTATATCATTTGGTTCTGACTTTAGAAAGACAATAATGCCCTTCGTGAATATTCAGTGAGAGGTGGACATTGTAGAATTCAGTTTAGTCTACTAAGATTAGGTTTTAGGGGGTTTGTTTCTTGGAGGGAAAATAAGTACAACAATTCAGATTCAGGGGAACTGTGGTTTCTTATACTACTATGGGGCAACAAATTCAGTCAGGTTTTTTCAACTTTCTCTCACAGTCCTAATCCTCAACCATGTACTCACCCACTATGTCTTCACATCCACAGGGGCTCACAAAGGCCAGCAGGGTGAGGGCCCCCAGGATCAGAGCTTTCTTCATGCCCACCCTCCTGCAAGGGAAACCTCAGAAGTCACTTTTCTGAATGGGGGAGGGATGAGAACTGTGCAAAGAAAGTGACCTAAAGAGAACTCCTGGAAGAAAGCATTAGGAGGAGCCCAGAGCTCCCCTTGCTGTCTGGGGTTTCAGCCCATTAGAGAAACCCCTGGAGCTGACACCTCAGTTGCCAGTTGAAGTACTTTTACAAAGAGACCTGGAAGGAGCCTGTGAACTTCCCCTGTTTTGAAGGCTGTAGGAGCAGAGATTCACAATGGAGCAGAGGGAACTTTCATTCTGTAGATGGAGGAGAGGAACAGGAACCTCCATGGACCCTGGCAGAATGTGCAGATCTAGGGAGGAGCCTGGAGGTGGATGTTGCTGGGAAGCCTCATGGATGGTCACTGTATGGTGTCCATTGAGTCCGTATTAATTATTACTGTTCCAGGAAAACTTTATTGTGTCATGCCCCACTCCACCCCACTCCACATCCCCCTCCTAGTATTTTTGGTGACTGGGACATAAGAGAAATCAAATAAGCAAAATTTTGTTTATCATGTGTTTTTCTATATTTTGGGTTAGCTTTATTCTCAAAAAGATCTCAATTAGTAGGACTCAAGTAACATTTTATGTTGTCCTACTTCTGTACTTCCAGTTAAGCAAGTTCTTCATTCATAGTCTCAAAAGCCCCAGAATTTTAAACATCTCTATTTTCAAATACTTAAAAATTTGTAGTATCAAGTAGAGCCACCCACACTGACATGTCCTTTTCTATATCTTCCTGATTTTTTTTCTGCTTTATGTGGTCATTATGGTCTGTCTGTGTATGGTGTTACATATTTTAAATTGAAGTTTGTGGATATGTTCGTTAGTGATAACTGTCTCCATTAATTATGCCTCCCAGAAACTATGAGCCCCTGTGGAGTTTCACATCTATATAAAGTTAGCATTAAAACTTTTGTCATAGATTTTTAAAGCCAATGAAAATCTTTTGCTTCACTATTTCCATAGATGCCTCTGTAATTAGAAGATGTTTCTGGATCCACTGAGAACCTATTCAGTTTACTTTGTAGCTTCTAACTTTCTGTATAAAACACCATAATTGTTGCTTTTATCATTATAACTTACGTGCTGTCTTTACAAATCTCTTGAGTTTATAGTAGTAGACCAAACACTTTTTGCAATTTGATCTATTATTTTTTGATAAAAAATTTTGTTTAGTAGCCTGAAAATTTTATTTCGTGAGATCTGAACACCATCAAACAATGTCTAGTTTCAGAGCTCAAATAGGATAAAGGAAAATCCAGGCAAATTTCTGTTACCAGATAATAGATGGAAGATTTGTATGTGCATGCATGCATTTGTGTGTGTATTGTGCATGCAACTTTGAGGAAGATTGGGGGAGATTAGTTACTTTTTCTGTTTTTCTGTCTCCTTTATCCATTACACTTTTCCCCCCTTTTTGGTACTGGGGATTGAACCCAGGAAAATTCTACCACTGATCTACACCCCCCCAGCCCTTTTTAATTTTTATTTTGTCACAGGATGTCACTTATTTGCCACAGCTGGCCTCAAACTTTTTATACTCTTGTCTGAGCCTCCCAAATTGATGGTGTGCATCACTGTGCCCAGGTATCCACTACACTTGTAACCACTTCTTGGATGTTTTGAGTTTAACATGGTAGCTTTAAATCCAGCAAAACAAAGTTCTTAACGTAATCATCTGAGTAAAAAGAATGAATAACACTTTGAAAAATGACTAACACAAGGTTTCCTTTTATTTGATGAGGAAAGAAAGTGTTTCTCTTGCTAATTTAGTAGAAGGAGATGGAAGGTTAAATCATGTAAAATTTTCTAACAATTTGCTAGTATTCTCAAACATTAAGAAGTATACTATAGGCAAATATTATTTGATACAGAATGTTGTACTCAAACTGAATGGTATATAGTGCCCATCCTTCTTTTCTTTAATGCAGGTTTTCTGAGTGATTCCCTGAACAGCACTCAAGTTAGTATCAGTCAACATGTATAATACAATAAAAATCTGTATTTTTTCCATAACCTCTTTGTAGTCACAGCATCCACCTGAGGTCGAAGTTCATCATGGTAGCAGAGTTGAGCAAGACTGAGGATAGTGCATGGACTTCATATTAAAAATACAGGAATTTGGGGCTGGGGTTGTAGCTCAGCAGTAGAGCGCTTGCCTGGCACACGTGAGGCACTGAGTTTGATCCTCAGCATCACATAAAATAAATAAACAAAATAAAGGTATTGAATCCATCTAGAACTAAAAAAGTGCATTTTAAAAAAGACAGGAATTTAAGTTCTCTCTCATTTATCAGCTACATAGCTTTGGACAATTGATGTATATAATTTTAGCCCAATGATCTTATCTGTAAAACAGAAATGGAAAGTCTTAATTTATAATTAGTTGATATGTAAGCTAAATCACATGTAAAAATACGGTGTTCATTTAGTTGGCATAAGCTCTTCATAAATCTCCTTCTATCATTTTGGTGTCTGTAGAATTTGTAATGATAGACCTACTTTCATTTTCTCACTGGTAATTTCTCTTTCTCTCTTTTTTCCTGCAAGTTTATACATTTTTATTAATCATTATACAGTATCATCTTTAGTGTTTGATAATGCTGTTTGCCAGTTTTCTTTTTCATTGGTGTCTGCTTTTAGTTTATTTATTTATTTTCTTATACTTCTTTAGGTCTATGACTTTTTTCTACCCTCTCAAGGTTGAAACTCATATCACTGATTAAACATTTCTTAATTCCCAGTGTACATATTTTAAAGGGATTAATTTCCCTTCTTGCTCTAACTTTAACTGAATCTCATACATTTTGATATAGTGTTGGTCCAACTGATGTGTTCACTTTGTTAACAATGTTCTAACTGTCCTTTTCTGATTTATGTTCCAAGGTAGACAATAAACTCATATGTAACCCACTGTTACAATATAACCAAAAGGCAGAAAATACTATGTATTTTGAATCAATGTATAAGTAGGGAAATAAATATCCAAATCTATCAAAGTCACATTGGATACTGGTTTAATGACTAATCTAATGGAGACTGACTGGAGAAGAAGGTAGTGCATGAAGGGCTTCAGAAGAACAGACAGAAAATCAACCTTGTGAAAATAACCTATTCTGAGTAATGACATTTTGAAAACTAGCCTGGGACCTAGAATACAGGATGCTGTATTCCACACTTGCTGTGGAATCTAATGAAAGGGGCTTGAATGTGGAGAGAATCAGAGGTGATAGACTTGAGAAGGTGTTGATCTTGAGAGTAGAGAGGGGACATCAATGATTTTGGCTCCTGTAAGAGACATAGCAGTAAAAATAAAAAGGAAGTAAGTGGAGGGATTGAAGTATTTTTAGAAACAAAAAGGAATCACAAAATCAGACCAATTAACTTCTGATACATTATTGAAACTGCACTGCACTGTACTAGCACTAGAGGGTGATCTTGAACTAAGAAACTCAGCAATCCACAAAAATCCTTCCCTTAATATACAAATCACTGTGCATAGCACAGGAAAATAGACTTCACAGAATAAACCAAAAACTATTTTAATAGATGTGATCTATTAAAGCCTCTGCAAGCTAGCATATAGTGTCTCCAATATAAGAATGAAGGGAAGAAGAAGAATGACTTTAACACCAGTAATGAAGCCCAAGGGAACTGTAACACTGGGCCCCAGATGGAATCAAGCATTCATGAATTGAAGGAAAATTCAAATTAGAAATGAAATGAACAGAATACAGAAAGACATGAGTTAACTCAGGAAAGAAGAAAAAGAAAAAATCACATTGTAAATGAAGGCTAAATGACAAATTAATAATTTTTTGAAATTAAAACATAACAAAGGGCATTGTAAAATGGCATAAAAACAGTATAGAAATAGATAATGAAATAAATAGGTAAATGAGTATCAGTGATTGCCTGAGTTTCCTAATATTGTAAAACAAATTACCATGAACAGCAGTTAGAAATAACACAAATATATTTCTTCATAATTCTTGTAGGCCATAAGTTCAGTTGGAACTTCCTTGGGTCCTCTACTTGTGGTCTCCCAGCCTACAATCAAGCTAGGCCAGGCTGCATTGCTAACTGGAGGTTCAATTAGTGAAGAATCCACTTCCAAGCTCAAGTAGGCAAGATCCACCTACTTAGGGGTGAAGCACTGAGGGTCCTGTTTCATGCAGACTGCTGACCAGGGCCCACACTCAGCTGCTATAGGCCACATGGACTTTTACAGGTGCTAACACAACATGAAATTTATTTCAAAGGCAGCAAGAGAAAATCTAATAAGCATGCTAATATAAAGTCTCACATAACAAAACACAACCATGGAGCAATATTCTATCACTTTTGCCCTATAACTTCTAGCTAAAGGAAGGACATCCTATTACATTTGTCATGTAGCATAGCCTCATCACCTTTGCCACATCATTCTGGTTAAATTCAAGTCACAGGTTCCATTGGCAATAGAGGGGAGGAGGTTACACAAGGGTGTTACTCATTAGGGGTCACTTTGGCATGCATCTACCTTCTAGCCCTAATGGCTTATACGTCTCTCATGTGTAAAATACATTCATTTTATGTCTCATTCTATGGTAACAACAGCCCACAGTCCAAAATTTCACATAAATCAGGTCCAACTTAAGATGAGGCTCCTGGGAAAAATTCAGTACAACTCCTAGGATAGGATTCTTCTCCATCTGTGGAATTGTGACTAGGGACAAATTATCTACCTCCAAAATACCCAGTTTATCCTTGTGGGGCAGGCATAGGGTAAGAGCTACAGGCATTCTTGTTCAAAAAGGGAGAAAGTAGAAGGTTAAAAGGGCTCACTGGTCCATGCCAGTTCTGAATTCCAGATGGGAAAACTCTAACAAGACCCCTTTGGCTAGGTTCTAAGGCCTGGGATTAATCCACACCCTCACTTTCACAGATGTGGAAGGGAAGGGCCAGCTTCCTTCCTGCAGGGTGACAATGCCCCTTACTCTTCCAGGTTTCAGTGGCTCTTGGCTGTATTCTCTGGATTTTGGGTCTGCCCTGAATCATCTTTCTCTTTTCATGGATGGTGCATGTGTTTGCAACTGAATAGTTTTATCAGTTCACTTCCTGCTAGTGGAATTTTGAGAGTCCACAAGGCTGCTTTTACCTGTGCTTTCTCCCATTCAGTGTAGGCAAACACATTTCTTAAACTTTTGTGTGTTTTCAGTGTATTTCAGGGGAATTCACCCTAGTAGAGTGAAAAGCCATATCCATCAATCTTTTTGAAACAGTCTCTTCTCTGTGTACTCTCTGCTGAGATGGTTGAGGGACAACAGCTGAGAAGACAGGTGAGAGGATCCTTTGTGTGACTGAATTCTCCAACCATTTGATCTTCCTGAGGTGAATCTGCCACAGTGATGCAGTGATTGGTACAGAGGACAGGCAAAAGAAGTTTAGCATTCACATAGTGAAATCTACAAAGAAGAGAGGAAAGAATAAGACAGTGTTAAGTTTATTTCATTTCTAAATTGCTTTCATTCTTGAGTATAAGAAGGAAGCACTCTTTAAGGCAGATGCAGAAGTACTAAACAGTTATCAATTTAGAATATTTGGGTAATGGTGTCACAGTCATGAAAAACCAGAGGATGGGACAGAAAGAAGAAATAAAAACTAGACTCCTGTTCCATCTATACTGAAACACATACAATTAAGAAAATATATTGCTGTGTAACAGGTATTCTAGAAAAAGACACTAGGAATAAAATAGCAAAAAAAATAATAGAAAACTTTTCCTGAGTAAAGTCTTTGGATGGAACAGATTAATTCATAATTTACAGGAAATAAACAGTAATAATGAAAAGCTTCATATTCATAGGTAGTGATGAATTCTTTTGACTACAAGATCAGAAACAAATGAAAAAGGAAAATAAATATTTAAAATGTTTTATAAACTTTCAGAAAGGAAATAGGCCAATAATTATTTGTAAAAGGATAAGAACCAGACAGAAACTATTTCTTTTCTGAAAGAAGAAAAACTGAGCAACAACCATGGGAAATAGTGGGGAAAAGTATTGCTAAGGAGAGCATTATTTCAAAACTTTCCTTGCGTGGCAGATTCAAAATTCTCGTCACACTCTCAGAGATTCAAATTACAGTAAACATTTTTTTGAGTTATGTTTGGTCTTTCTTTTTAAAAGTTGTGCTAAAATACATTGATTTGCTGGGAGAAGTTCAAGGTGCCTAGAATATTGACAATCTGAAGGGTATTAATTAGGTTATGTGCACCAGCAGGGGGAGACTCTGCACTTTAGGAGTTCCAGGCACACTGCTGCTCTCCCTTCCCCTACCAGGTCTCCGTGGGAAAGGCCAGCAATTCTACCCAGAGCCTGGCAACCAGGTCAGCTCTGATTTCACTGACTATTCCATCATATTTTTAGTAAATGACGCTACCTGACCTGTGGGTTTGAATGTTTGAGAAGGACTTCAACTCTGCATTTGCTTGCAGACTCAGAAGCTAGGAGATTGATTATGTAAAATTACATGCTTAGAAAAGAAACTTTACTGCCTTCCCTCTAGTGCAAACCAAAACCCTTTTTTGTACTGTTTTCATAATTCTCTGCCACTGTCAAATGAATTCTTGATACTTCAACAAGTCATATTTTATTTTATATTTTATATTTAAAAATTATGAGAAGAGTACATATAGTTTAAATATTAAAGGATAGAGGAGTGTTTTAGTAAAATCAGGAGACCTTCATACATACATAATCATAAAAATATTCATAGATTCTTATTTTCTTGGGTAATTTAAACATGAATGGACTCTTAGTTATGTTAAATGCTTCTTTGGGGTTTATCTAAAGATCAATGAATTTACAAAGATTGAAGTTATACAAAGTTTGCCTAATGACCAAAGTCAAATAATATTAGAAATAATTGCAAAAATATATTATTAAATAATTGAAAACTAAAACCCACAGTGCTTTTGAATAAAACATGGGTCAGGGAGATAACTTCATTGAAACCTGCGGCTACAGCATCAAATAAATTTATAGGAGTAAACAGTAACTCAGCAGTCAAACAGAACAAGAAGTAACATGAGCAGCTTCAAAAAGCAAGGAAGAAAAGGAGTACAAACAATGCAGGACAGCCTAAATAATCAGGAGGACCTAGAGTCATCAGAAAAATGGTCATATAAAGAACTCAAGGAACACCTTAGACAGATGGGATGGAACCTTAAAGAGGATACGAGACAGCAAATTCAAGCAGCGAAAGAACACATTGAGAATGAATTACATAAACAGATAAAAGAAGAAGTTAAGCATCTTTATCAGGAGATAGAGATTATAAAAAATAATCAAACAATAATTCTAGAAATGAAGGAAACAATAAACCAAATTAAAAACTCAATTGAGAGTATCACTAACAGAGTGGAGCAAGTAGAAGCCAGAACGTCAGATAATGAAGACAAAATATATCATCTTGAAAAGAATCTAGCCAACTCAGAAAGGCTGGTAAAAAATCACGAGAAAAACATCCAAGAGTTATGAGATAACATAAAAAAAAACAAACTTACGAGTCATCGGGATAGAAGAAGGTACAGAGATTCAAACCAAGGGAATGAGTAACCTGCTGAATGAAATAATTACAGAAAACTTTCCAGAAATAAAAAAGGAAACAGATATACAAATTGAAGATGCATACAGGACACCGAGCACACAAAATCGCAGTAGACCAATGCCAAGACACATTGTTATGAAGATATCCAATATACAGAACAAAGAGAAAATATTAAAAGCTACAAGAGAAAGGAGACAGATTACATTCAGGGTTAAACCAATCAGGTTAACAACGGATTTTTCATCACAGACACTGAAAGCAAGAAGGTCATGGAACAATGTATTTCAAACACTGAAAGACAATGGATGCCAACCAAGAATTCTGTATCCAGCAAAATTAAGCTTCAGGTATGACAACAAAATAAAAATCTTTCATGATAAACAAAAGTTAAAAGAATTTGCAGCCAGAAAACCAACATTGCAAAGCATATTGAGCAAAACACTACACGAGGAAGAAATGAAAAACAATAACCAAAACCATCAGAGGGAAGTGCCTCGGTAAAGACAGAGGGCGAGGGGAAAGATAATCAAGGAGAAACAAACTAAATTTTTTTAAAAAAAGGGTAAATAATCAAAAATGGATGGAAGTACAAACCATATATCAATAGTAACTCTGAATGTTAATGGCTTAAACTCTCCAATAAAGCGACATAGGCTGGTATCATGGATTATAAAAACAAATCCAACAATATGCTGCCTCCAGGAGACACATCTGATTGGAAAAGACATACACAGGCTGAAGGTGAAAGGATGGGAAAAAATATACCACGCACATGGTCCTCGTAAGCAAGCAGGAGTGGCCATCCTCATATCGAATAAAATCGACTTCAAGACTAAGTTAATCAAAAGGGATAAAGAAGGACATTATATACTGTTAAAAGGAACCATTCACCAACAAGACATAACAATTATCAATATTTATGCACCAAATAATGGCGCTGCGACATTCATAAAACAAATTCTGCTCAAGTTCAAGAATCAAATAGACCACAACACAATAATTATGGGTGACTTCAACACACCTCTCTCACCATTGGACAGATCCTCCAAACAAAAGTTGAATAAAGAAACTATAGAACTCAATACCACAATCAATAACCTAGACTTAACTGACATATATAGAATATATCAACCATCATCAAATGGATATACTTTTTTCTCAGCAGCACATGGATCCTTCTCAAAAATAGACCATATATTATGCCATAGGGCAACCCTCAGTAAATATAAAGGGGTGGAGATAATACCATGCATTTTATCTGATCATAATGGAATGAAACTGGAAATCAATGATAAAAGAAGGAAGGAAAAATCCCACATCACATGGAAAATGAACAATATATTACTGAATGATCAATGGGTTACAGAAGACATAAAGGAGGAAATCAAAAAATTCTTAGAGATAAATGAAAATACAGACACAACATATCGGACTCTATGGGACACAATGAAAGCAGTTTTAAGAGGAAAATTCATCGCCTGGTGGTCATTCCTCAAAAAAAGAAAAAAACCAACAAATAAATGAGCTCACACTTCATTTCAAAGCCCTAGAAAAGGAAGAGCAAAACAACAGCAAGTGTAGCAGAAGGCAAGAAATAATTAAAATCAGAGCGGAAATCAATGAAATTGAAACAAAAGAAACTATTGAAAAAATTAACAAAACTAAAAGTTGGTTCTTCGAAAAAATAAATAAGATCGACAGACCTTTAGCCATGCTAACAAAGAGAAGAAGAGAGAGAACTCAAATTACTAACATATGGGATGAAAAAGGCAATATCACAACAGATGCTACAGAAATACAGAAGACAATTAGAAATTATTTTGAAAACCAATATTCCAATAAAATAGAAGATAGTGAAGACATCGATAAATTTCTTAAGTCATATGATTTGCCCAAACTGAGTCAGGAGGATACACACAATTTGAACAGACCAATATCAATGGATGAAATTGAAAAAGCCATCAAAAGACTACCAACCAAGAAAAGCCCAGGACCAGATGGGTATAGAGTGGAGTTTTACAAAACCTTTAAAGAAGAATTAATACCAATACTTTTCAAGTTATTTCAGGAAATAGAAAAAGAGGGAGCTCTTCCAAATTCATTCTATGAGGCCAACATCACCCTGATTCCGAAACCAGACAAAGACACCTCAAAGAAAGAAAACTACAGACCAATATCTCTAATGAAACTAGATACAAAAATCCTCAATAAAATTCTGGCAAATCGAATACAAAAACACAACAAAAAAATTGTGCACCATGATCAAGTAGGATTCATCCCTGGGATGCAAGGATGGTTCAATATATGGAAATCAATAAATGTTATTCACCACATCAATAGACTTAAAGATAAGAACCATATGATCATCTCGATAGATGCAGAGAAAGCATTCAACAAAGTACAGCATCCCTTTATGTTCAAAACATTAGAAAAACTAGGGATAACAGGAACTTACCTTGACATTATAAAAGCTATCTATGCTAAGCCTCAGGCTAGCATCATTCTGAATGGACAAAAGTTAAAGGCATTCCCTCTAAAATCTGGAACAAGACAGGGATGCCTTCTATCACCACTTCTATTCAATATAGTTCTCGAAACACTGGCCAGAGCAATTAGACAGAAGAAAGAAATTAAAGGCATAAAAATAGGAAAAGAAGAACTTAAATTATCACTATTTTCATATGACATAATTCTATACCTAGAAGACCCAAAAGGGACTACAAAGAAACTACTAGAACTAATAAATGAATTCAGCAAAGTGGCAGGATATAAAATCAACAAGCATAAATCAAAGGCATTTCTGTATATCAGCGACAAAACTTCTGAAATGGAAATGAGGAAAAACACTCCATTCACAATATCCTCAAAAAAAAATAAAATACTTGGGAATCAACGTAACAAAAGAGGTGAAAGATTTATACAATGAAAACTATAGAACCCTAAAGAGAGAAGTAGAAGAAGATCTTAGAAGATGGAAAAATATACCCTGTTCATGGATAGGCAGAACTAACATTATCAAAATGGCGATATTACCAAAAGTTCTCTATAGGTATAATGCAATGCCAATCAAAATCCCAACGGCATTTCCTGTAGAAATAGAGAAAGCAATCATGAAATTCATATGGAAAAATAAAAGACCCAGAATAGCAAAAGCAATTCTGAGCAGGAAGTGTGAATCAGGCGGTATAGCGATACCAGATTTCAAACTATATTACAGAGCAATAGTGACAAAAACAGCATGGTACTGGTACCAAAACAGGCGGGTGGACCAATGGTATAGAATAGAGGACACAGAGACTAATCCACAAAGTTACAACTATCTTATATTTGATAAAGGGGCTAAAAGCATGCAATGGAGGAAGGATAGCATCTTCAACAAATGGTGTTGGGAAAACTGGAAATCCATATGCATAAAAATGAATCTGAATCCCTTTCTCTCACCATGCACAAAAGTTAACTCAAAATGGATCAAGGAGCTTCATATCAAATCAGAGACTCTGCGTCTGATAGAAGAAAAAGTTGGCTACGATCTACATATTGTGGGGTCGGGCTCCAAATTCCTTAATAGGACACCCATAGCACAAGAGTTAATAACTAGAATCAACAAATGGGACTTACTCAAACTAAAAAGTTTTTTCTCAGCAAGAGAAACAATAAGAGAGGTAAATAGGGAGCCTACATCCTGGGAACAAATCTTTACTCCTCACACTTCAGATAGAGCCCTAATATCCAGAGTATACAAAGAACTCAAAAAATTATACAATAAGATACCAAATAACCCAATCAACAAATGGGCCAAGGACCTGAACAGACACTTCTCAGAGGAGGATATACAATCAATCAACAAGTACATGAAAAAATGCTCACCATCTCTAGCAGTCAGAGAAATGCAAATCAAAACCACCCTAAGATACCATCTCACTCCAGTAAGATTGGCAGCCACTATGAAGTCAAACAACAACAAGTGCTGGCGTGGATGTGGAGAAAAGGGTACTCTTGTACATTGCTGGTGGGACTGCAAATTGGTGCGGCCAATTTGGAAAGCAGTATGGAGATTCCTGGGAAAGCTGGGAATGGAACCACCATTTGACCCAGCTATTGTCCTTCTCGGACTATTCCCTGAAGACCTTAAAAGAGCATGCTACAGGGATGCTGCCACATCGATGTTCATAGCAGCACACTTCACAATAGCTAGACTGTGGAACCAACCCAGATGCCCTTCAATAGATGAATGGATAAAAAAAACGTGGCCTCTATACACAATGGAGTACTATGCAGCAATAAAAAATGACAAAATCATAGAATTTGCAGGGAAATGGATGGCACTAGAGCAGATTATGCTTAGTGAAGCTAGTCAATCCCTAAAAAACAAATACCAATTGTCTTCTTTGATATAATGAGAGCAACTATGAACAGAGCAACGAGGAAGAGCAGGAAGAAAAGATTAACATTAAACAGAGACATGAGATGGGGAAAAAAAAAACAAAACATGGGTCAGGGAGAAAATCAGAAAGGGATTTAAAAAATTATCTTGAGGTGAATGGAATAAAACACAATATATCACAATTTATACATCTAAAGCAGTGTTTCAATAAATAATCACAAAATTAAATACACCATGAATGAACAGAGATTTCAAACCAATGAATGAAGAAACTACCCTAAGAAATTAGAAAACCTTGTATTACTTCCCTTTCCATTGCATTATAAATCCTAATAAAGCCTCTTTCTTAAGGACAAAATAAGAAATTATCAACTTAATATCAATATAAGCCCAAATTAAGCAGAAGAAAGGAAATATTAAAGAATAGAGTGCACATCATTGGCATGGAAATCAGAGAAGTGAGAGAAAACTAAGTGAAATAAAAATCTATATTTTTGGAGGTCACTAAAATCAATAAACTTACAGTGAGCCTAACCAGGAAAGAAAAACACAATTTACCAATGTGAAGAATGAGAGAAGAGACACCATTGCAGATTGTGCCGAGATTTAAAAACTTATGAAAAACTTTATGCCTATGAATTGGACCACTTAGATGAAATAGGAAAACCCCTTGAAAAATACAACAACTAAATGTCATTCAAGTCAATGCAGTAACTTACCCCACACAGTAGTGAATGCCTGTAATCCTGGCAAGCTGAGGCAGGAGGATCTGAATTCAAATCCAGCCTCAGCATCTTAGCAAGGCCCTAAACAACTCAGTGAGACTCTGTCTCAAAGTAAAAAATAAAAAAAGATCTGGGGAGTGGCTCAGTGGTTAAGTGCCCCAGGGTTCAATCCCCCAGTACCCCACCCCCCAAAAAAGGAATAGCCTAAAACAGCCTTGTACCTAATAAATAAATTGAAATTTTAGCTAAAATCCTTTCTTCAAGGATGCTTCAGGTCTTCCCAAGTGATTTAATTGATAAAATCTTGAAAGCACTTAAAGAAGCCATAACATCATTATAAAAATTGTTCCAGAAAATGAAAGAGGAGAGAATACATCTCAACTCTTGTCATCAATAATCTTCTACCCCAATTAAATATACTACAAGAAAACCCTCATGAGCTAATATCCTCATAAGCATAGATGAAAAGTTCTCAATGCAATTTTAGTAGATCAAACTCAACAACACATATGAAGAATAATGAAGCACAACTAATCAAGGAATGCAAGGCTGTTTTAGTATGAAAAACTTTATCAAAGTGGTTTATAATATTATTGGAAAAATGAATGAAACAATCATTAACTCAATTTTTGCAAAAAAAGAAATTTGACAAAGTCAACATCGATTCATGATGGAAATACTTACTTAGAAAGTTAGAAATATAAATGTTATCAATCTGAAAAAGGGCTACAAACATCAAACTCAATAGTGAAGGAATAAAGCTTTTGCTCTAATATAGAAAGTCAGCAAAGAATGTCTGCTGTTCCTACTCCTAGTCAATTGTGAAAAAAGCAAGAGAAGAAATAAGAGATGTGCCAATTGGAAAGGGAAAAGTATGTTTTTTTCCATATGTAACATGATTGACTATAGAACAGGGATTGGCAATTTTTTTTTCTGTAAATAACAGATATTTTGGGCTTTGTAGTCTAAGACATGAAATCAAGGATAATATACAGATACGTGTACAATCATCTCAAATGTAACCATTGACAAATGTAAAAACCTTTCTTAGCTCATAGATTGTACAAAAACAGGTGGTTGGCTGGATTTGGCCTGCTGACTATAATTTGTCAGCCCCTACAACAGAGTGTCTAATGAGTCCACAAAAAACAAACAAACAGGATAAAGAAAAAGTAAAACTGGCAATGTTTCAGGATACAAATTCAATAACAATTAACCTTTTTAACTTATATATGTATAGTAGTAATGAACTAAAAAAAATTGAAAATTTTAATTTTAACTTGTAGTATCATCAAAAATATAAAACATTCAGAGATAAACCTGAAAATTTTTATATTAAAAAGTATAAAACATGGTTGAGAGAAATTAAGATAATAAATGGAGAGATATACCATGTTCATGTAGTAGAAGAATCAATATTGTTAACATAATTCTTCCGTAACTTTTGTATAAATTCAACACAACTGCAATCCAAATACATACACGATTTATTGAAGAAAATTGATAAACTTTTTTTAAAGATTGAATGGATATTCAAAGGTGATAGAATAGAAAAAATACTTTTGTAAAAAGAATAAAGGTGGAAGTGTATGATACCTGATTTTATGAATTTTTATGTTGTCAACATCAAGATGGTATGGTGTTAGAGGACTACTTACATATATTTCAGCAATATATGCATGTAAACAAGTTTTGACACACCCAAGCAATTTAATGGGGGAAATACTAATCTTCTTTAACAAATAGTGCCAGAACAATTGGGTATATGTATATGAAAATTGCAACTAGACTTTCACACAACCAAAAATTAACTTGAAATGGATAATAGTCCTAAAGAACAGTGAAAATTTTGAAAATTCAATAAGAAAATTGGAGAAAATCTAAGTACTTTCAGCTTGGGCAAAGATTTCTTAACTAACAAACAGAAATAAGAAACTGTAAAAAATCAACCAGTTTAACTATATCAAAATAAAGACTTTTGTTTTTGAAAAGATATATTACAAAATTAAAAAGGCAATCACAAAATGGGAGAAATATTTACCAAGGTCTGACAAAGATCTTTTATATTATATATATATATATATATATATATATATATATATATAGAACATGTATGTTATCAGCAAAAATAGAAAACAACCTGATTATAAGTGGTCAAAGATTTTGAACAGACACTTCATCAAGGAAGATATAAAGATGGTAATTAAGCACATTAGAATATACAATAGCAGCAGACATTATGAAAATGGAAACTAAAACCACAGCAAAATGCTACTATATTGGCATTGAAATGGCTACATTAAAGACCACTATACCAAGTGTGGACAAGGTTGTGAAATAACTAGAACTCAATTATACTGCTGTTAGAAATGTATAATAGTACAATTACTTTGGAAAATAGTTGGGCAATATTTTAAAAAGTAAAATAAAACATCATGATTCAATCATTTCACTACTAATTATTTACCCAAGAGAAAGGGAAATAATTTACATAGGAAGACTTGTATGGGATCTTCAGAATTTACTTGTAATAGCCCAAATCCCAGAAACAACTCCAATGTCCATTAACAGGTGAGTAGATAAGAAACTTATGGTATATTTATACAATGAACTGCTGCTAGACAATAGAAAGGAAGACATCATTGACATATATAACAATATGCTTAGGCCTCAAAATAATTAAGCTGAATGAAAGAAGACAGAAAATGAGTTCATATTGTATGATTCATTTTGATACAATTTTAGAAAATACAGACTAATTTATAGTGACAGAAATCAGATTAGTAACTGCTTGTGGGCTAGGTGTCGGGCTGGTTTACAAATGATCTTAGGGAAGTTTTAGAAATGATAGAAAATTTTTTTAAGAGCAAATATATTCATGTTTTTTTTAAAAAAATTTAATTTGATTTTAAAAAAACAAAAACAACTGACAGCAGAATGCATTACAATTCTTATTACACATATAGAGTACATTTTTTCATATCTCTGGCTGTATATAAAGTTATATTCACACCACTTCATGTCTTCTTACATGTCCTTTGGATAATGATGTCCATCACATTCCACCATCCTTGCTAACCCCCTGCCCCCTCCCTTCCCCTTCCACCCCTCTACCCTATCTAGTGTTCATCTATTCTTCCATGCTCCCCC
This sequence comes from Urocitellus parryii, assembly GCF_045843805.1. NCBI lineage: Eukaryota > Metazoa > Chordata > Mammalia > Rodentia > Sciuridae > Urocitellus > Urocitellus parryii. Next base: position 117,521,920 of record NC_135538.1, read on the forward strand.
TCTCTACCTCACTATGAATCATTCCCTTATATCAGATTAAACATTCAGCATTGAGAGAAAATTGTAAGAGAGAAAATCCAAGAGTGCTAAAAATGAGCATTTCAGTGTAACAGTCATTACAAAATTCTTAGTATTATGTATATATTTATTCAGCACTAGAAGGAAACATATATGAAGTGGGTAGTAAGGTGTATTATCTGTCACTGGTAAATTTCCACTGCAATAAATAAACCTATTCTCATGCCCAAGTTACCATTACATACTGCTCTTGAGTCAGGAATAATTATAAACCATCTTGGCTCAAAATATCAGCCATCACTTGTTTTCTCTTTAAATTTTTTATTTGTTCTTTTTAGTTACACATGACAGTATAATCTATTTTGACATATTTATATGTTTTGCAAATTGTGTAATGCAAAGTAAATCATGCCAAATTTTTCTGATTTGCCACTGGGTGGGGTGAGAGACAGTAAAGCCCTGGCTAACTTAGCTCAGGTCCTGAAGAATTCATGTTCCAAAAATTGTATTGTGCCCTTATTCAAGACCCAGTATATGCATAAGTCTTAAGACTCAAAGGACTGGCTTCTAGCAGGGGGCTCTTTTGTTGTCACTAGTTTAACAGGCAGGCAGAATTGTTCTAATATGTGCTCAAGTGTGACCTCTACATATGCAGTCCTGGTTAATGCAATCTCATTGTTCAAGTTCCACTCCTCTAAGGTATGGAGACAGCAGCTCTGTGTGGCTGGCCCAGAGCTATCTACCACTCTCACTGTCAAACCACACAACTTCGGGTTGTGCTTATTGCCATGGACTTCCCATCTGCTTTCTTTTCTTTTGGGAAACCTTCTACAATGTAATTAGTGTATGTTAGATTCACATGCCCAGAAAGAGTCCTGTATAACAGGGTCTTGTTGAAAGTTCTGTTATAGTGACCATACTTTTGAACTATACTTTTCTGATGCTATTAATTGTGAATAGTTTTGTTTTGATCTTTTTCATATGTTGGAGGATTGGCCAAAGAATGAATGAATGATATATGTATATGTGTGTGTGTATATATATATATATATATATATATATATATATATATATATATATATAATTACCTTGAGAACCTCAGAAAAACAACAATGTTTGTAGAAACGAGAAGCTGCCTGAGCATAGGAAGTGGTTATTTGGTTAGGGTTGTGGTTAAAGAGGAATAATGATGATGTAAATCTTTCCATAAATCACATTTTCAGGAAACTATGACACACAATTCAATACTTTTCTTTCCAGCTAATAAGGCAAAGGAGAGAGGGAAGCATCAGTTGTCTCTGGCAGAATACACTACCAAGAAGGCCCACTCAGAGTTTCAAGAGGAGAAATTCCATTAAGATAAAAAATAATAGAAGATTTAGAATATTTTTGTTAAACTCTGTTTTTTGTTTTTGAGGTTATTATAAATAAAAACATTGTAATCCATTTCTTTATTTAAAGTTCCTTCTTACTACAGTGTAGAAATAGAACTGATATAGAAATATATATATATATACTAAGTTACCTGTGAATAAAGACAGTGATCCCATATGTGAAAAAGAAGAATAATGGAAAATAACAAAGAATAATTTTCATTAGAACTGCATATAATTAAGAGAAAGTAAAAGTGATATTTTACAGAAAAGAAAACAACAAATTATACAAATTAATGAAAAGAGATCATAAACTTCAATGGAGATACAATCTATAGATTTACAATAAGTTTTGCTCAAACTCTTCATAAAATTTAAAAATTAATCAATAATGTGAAAGCCTATGGTAAATACATTACATTGTAGTAAATCTTTTCCTGTGCTCTTAATTTTCAAAAGGGCTTTGCTGTTCCATCTAAGGAAGGCTGCCTTCTCCAATATCTGTGAAAATAATAATAAAAAAATTGTTTGGCTTTGTTTTGCTTTATGTATATATTTAAAGCTGCTTTCAATTTCTGATTGTCTGTTTTATCTAGGTTTTGTTTTGGTTTCTTTTGTTTATCCTTCTTACTCCCTTAAAATGTTTTGTGTTTCTTGATATTATTTTACAATTTTAAAATTTTAATTTGTTATATATGATAGCAGAATGCATTACAATTCATATTACTCATATAGAGCACGTTTTCATATCTCTGATTGTACACAAAGTAGAGTCACAGCATTCATGTCTTCATATATGTAACGTATGAAGTAATGATGTCCATCTCATTCCACCATCTTTCCTATCTCCCAATGCCTCCTCTTTTTTCCTACCTCCCAATGCCTCCTATTTTTCCCTCCCTCCCTTTTACCAATTTAGAGTTCATCTAATCCTCTCATTCCCCCCACCAACTCCCTTATATATCCTCATCCTTAAGTCAGGGAAAACATTCAGCATTTGTTTTCTGGGGGGATTGACTAACTTAGCATTATATTCTCCATCTCTATCCATTTAGCTTCAAATGCCATGATTTAATTCTCTTTTAATGCTGAATAATATTCCATTGTGTATATATACCACATTTTCTTTCTCCATTCATCTACTGAAGGGCATCTAGGTTGGTTCCACAATTTAGCTACTGTGAATTGTGCTGCTATAAACATTAATGTGGCTGTGTCCCATAGTATGCTGTTTTTAAATCCTTTGTGTAGAGACCGAGGAGAGGGATAGCTGGGTCTGTGTCTTTCTATCTTCTGAGGTCTTCTTTGATTTTTTTCTTTAGGGTTCTGTAGTTTTCATTGTATAGATCTTTAACTTCTTTCGTTGATTCCCAAGTATTTTTTTTTTTTTTGAGGCTAAGAAGAATGCGGTAGTTTTCCTTATTTTCCTTTCAGAGGATTTGTCACAGATATACAGAAATGCCTTTGATTTATGGGTGTTGATTTTGTATCCTGCTACTATGCTCAATTCATTTATTAGTTCTAGAAGTTCTCTGGAGGAATTTTTTTGGTCTTCCAGGTATAGAATCATATTGTTGGCAAATAGTGCTAATTTGAGTTCTTCTTTACCTATCCATATCCCTTTAATTTCTTTTGTCTGTCTAATTGCTCTGACCAGTGTTTAAAGAAGTATGTTAAATACAAGTGGTGAAAGGTGAAAGGGAGCATCCCTGTCTTGTTCCAGTTTTTAGAGGGAATACTTTCAATTTTTTTTCCATTTCAAATGATGTTGGCCTGGGTCTTCCCATAGGTAGCTTTTAAAAGGAATTTAAAAATAGCTATGAATTCAAAGAAGGGATTTGACAGGATTTGGGCTAATACTACAAGATCTGTCTCTTTTACTGAGTGGCCATGAAGTCCATAATGTGTAATTGTTTGTTCTGGGACTATTCCAATTCTTTTAAGAGGAAACTCCAGAGAGGGCATCCCTGTCTTGTTCCAGATTTTAGAGGGAATGCCTTCAATTTTTCTCCAATCATAATGATGCTAGCCTGAGGCTTAGCATGAAATTAAAGGCATAAAAATAGGAAAAGAAGAACTTAAATTATCACTATTCGCAGATGACATGATTCTATACCTAGCAGACCCAAAAGGGTCTACAAAGAAACTATTAGAGCTAATAAATGAATTCAGAAAAGTGGCAGGATATAAAATCAACACACATAAATCAAAGGCATTCCTGTATATCAGCGACAAATCCTCTGAAATGGAAATGAGAACAACCACTCCATTCACAATATCCTCAAAAAAAAAAAAAAATACTTGGGAATCAACCTAACAAAAGAAGTGAAAGACTTATACAATGAAAACTACAGAACCCTAAAGAGAGAAATAAAAGAAGATCTAAGAAGATGGAAAAATATACCCTGTTCATGGATAGGCAGAACTAACATCATCAAAATGGCGATATTACCAAAAGTTCTCTATAGGTATAATGCAATGCCAATCAAAATCCCAACGGCATTTCCTGTAGAAATAGAGAAAGCAATCATGAAATTCATATGGAAAAATAAAAGACCCAGAATAGCAAAAAAAATGCTAATCAGGAAGTGTGAATCAGGTGGTATAGCGATACCAGACTTCAAACTATACTACAGAGCAATAGTAACAAAAACAGCATGGTACTGGTACCAAAACAGGCGGGTGGACCAATGGTACAGAATGGAGGACACAGAAACCAATCCACAAAAATACAACTATCTTATATTTGATAAAGGGGCTAAAAGCATGCAATGGAGGAAGGATAACATCTTCAACAAATGGTGTTGGGAAAACTGGAAATCCATATGCATAAAAATGAATCTGAATCCATTTCTCTCGCCATGCACAAAAGTTAACTCAAAATGGATCAAGGAGCTTGATATGAAATCAGAGACACGGCGTCTGGTAGAAGAAAAAGTTGGCTACGATCTACATACTGTGGGGTCGGGCTCCAAATTCCTCAATAGGACACCCATAGCACAAGAGTTAATAACTAGAATCAACAAATGGGACTTACTCAAACTAAAAAGTTTTTTCTCAGCAAAAGAAACAATAAGAGAGGTAAATAGGGAGCCTACATCCTGGGAACAAATCTTTACTCCTCACACTTCAGATAGAGCCCTAATATCCAGAGTATACAAAGAACTCAAAAAATTATACAATAAGATAACAAATAACCCAATCAACAAATGGGCCAAAGACCTGAACAGACACTTCCCAGAGGAGGACATACAATCAATCAACAAGTACATGAAAAAATGCTCCCCATCTCTAGCAGTCAGAGAAATGCAAATCAAAACCACCCTAAGATACCATCTCACTCCAGTAAGATTGGCAGCCATTATGAAGTCAAACAACAACAAGTTCTGGCGAGGATGTGGGGAAAAGGGTACACTTGTTCATTGTTGGTGGGACTGCAAATTGGTGCAGCCAATTTGGAAAGCGGTATGGAGATTTCTTGGAAAGCTGGGAATGGAACCACCATTTGACCCAGCTATTCCCCTCTGGGTCTATTCCCTAAAGACCTTAAAAGAGCATGCTACAGGGATGCTGCCATATCGATGTTCATAGCAGCACACTTCACAATAGCTAGACTGTGGAACCAACCTAGATGCCCTTCAATAGACGAATGGATAAAAAAAATGTGGCATTTATACACAATGGAGTATTATTCTGCATTAAGAAATGACAAAATCATAGAATTTGGAGGGAAATGGATGGCATTAGAACAGATTATGCTAAGTGAAGCCAGCCAATCCCTAAAAAACAAATGCCAAATGACTTCTTTGATATAAGGAGAGTAACTAAGAACAGAGTAGGGACAAAGAGCATGAGAAGATTAACATTAAACAGGGATGAGAGGTGGGAGGGAAAGGGAAAGAGAAGGGAAATTGCATGGAAATGGAAGGAGACCCTCTGGGTTTTACAAAATTACATACAAGAGGAAGTGAGGGGAAAGGGAAAAATAATACAAGGAGGAGAAATGAATTACAGTAGAGGGGGTAGAGAGAGAAGAGGGGAGGGGAGGGGAGGGGAGGGGGAATAGTAGAGGATAGGAAAGGCAGCAGAATACAACAGACACTAGTATGGCAATATGTAAATCAATGGAAGTGTAACTGATGTGATTCAGCAATGTGTATAAGGGGTAAAAATGGGAGTTCATAACCCACTTGAATCAAAGTGTGAAATATGATATATCAAGAACTATGTAATGTTTTGAACAACCAACAATAAAAAAAGAGGAAACTCCAAGTAGTTTGCTTTAGAAGATAGATAGCAGGTCACCTAAATGGTATGTCCCCAAGTAAAAAATTATTTTAGTAAATTCCATTTCAAGCACATGGTGAATTTTAGTAGCCACTAAAGGTAATATTTATGATACTGCTCAGTGATATAGGAAACTATCTACCATAGATTATGTGTGAAAAAAGATTATAAGACAAATATTCTAATTCTGTATAAGTTTTATATCTATACTGATGTGTGTATCTATATTTATAATATCAGGAAGGACTTTAATGACACTCCTGAGACTACAAATGACAAAGGATAGAAGAACTCTTACATGCTTCCTGGATATCATGTCCTGAACTATATTCTTCTGCCACACCCTTCCACCATGGTGGGCCCAGAGCTATGGAGTCAGTCAACCATGGATGGAAACTCTGAAACCACAGGCCAAATAAGTTTTCTCTTCCATGTTGTTCTTTTCAGGTCTTTTCAACACAGCAGTACAAGAGCTAACTAAAACAGTGGGCATTACAGTTTTTCTCAACATTTTTTCTACTTAATATTGTACAATAATGAAACACTAAATTAACTTGTTCACACATGATCTCCTCTTTGTGAAGTAAATTTTTAGGAGTGAGGTTGGTTGATTAAAGTGTCTATGCATACACCATTTTGTTGGATATTGCCAACACTTTTTATAGCAAGACAGCTTTCACCTGTCACCAGCAATGCATGGGTTGTCAATTTCACTATAGCTTTGTCCAGGCAATGGTCATAAAGCCTTCATATTTGATTATTATTACTTACCTAATAAGTATGAAGTGCTAGTTTAAGTGTAGTTTTAATTTGCTTTCTAACATATGCTCCAAATACTTTTGTTTACTTTTTTCTGTGCAAGACTATTGTATATTTTTATATCAGTATTTTAATTCATATGTCTTAATTCTTAATTCTTCATATTTTAGCAATGCATAGTAAAAATATGTTTTCAAAATTTTTAATTTGCCTTGAGGCTTTCCAGAGATCTTTTGATATTTGCAGTACTAAAGCTTTTGTTTATAAATTTTAAGTAGTTAACTTTATACATCCTGGAGCTGGAGGTAAAGTTCAGTGCGAAAGAGCTTGTCTAGCATATGCAAAGCCTTAGGTTCCATACCCATGACTATATAAATAAAAAATTATGTGCTTTCTTTTTTATTTTAATTTTTGAACCTCAATTAGAAATATTTTCCTGCATTTAATTTATAAAAAGAATATATCCAAATTTCCTTTTAACAGTTATATAGCTTTATATTTTTACTTTTTGTTCTCAGATTAATTCAAAGTTTTTAAATTGTTTCTTGTATGGATACAGTGTTATCTTTCTCCAAGAACCTACCATTGGTTGCAGCACCATTTATTTGAAAAGTTCATTGATTTAATATGTCTCTTTTATTATCTGATAAGTCTCCATATGTACTTGAGCTAATTTCAACTTTTCCTTCCTTTATATTAATAACTATTTTAGAACGATTTTAGAATTCCAGAAAATTTGAGCCTCTAAAACAGAGTTCCCATTTGCCTCATCTCCTCATCTATACACAGATTTTTCCATTATAAACATCTTACATTGGTATGCAACACTTACTACAATTAATGAAATAATGCTAATACATTATTACTAACCAAATCCCATGATTTATTCAGATTGCCTTAGTGTTTACCTACCTAGTTTTTTCTGTTCTAGGATCCCCTCCAGGACCCCACATTACTTTTGTTTGTCATGTTTCTTTAAGTTTCTTTTGTCTGTGATAGTTTTTAAAGAATTTCCCTGTATTTGATTACCTTGGAAATTTTTAGGAGCACTTGTCAAGTATATTACAACATAAAGTGCTATTAAGTGACATTGAAAAGTTTTTGTTCTTGTTTCTTGCTAATAATCAATTTTTGTATATTAACATTCTATTCAGTGATCCTATTAAATAAATTCAATTCTTTAAAAAATGATAGAACTACCACATTTTTCTCCTCTTGATATTGCTTTGTCAGATCTAAGGCAGATCTAAGGCAAGTGGCCCTGAAAAACTTCAGTTTGGGGAAATTTGCATATGGAGCACTTTACAGAATTTCTCTTCCTTTTCTCCCTCTCCAGTAGGCCTTCATGGTCCTTCTGGGATCATGGCTAGAAACAAAATTTGTGTTCTTAGTTGAGCACTCAAATCCATTTCAATTATTTTGTATATCTTTAGTCATTATACTTCTCCAGTCTTACCACTATGTTCTTTTTTTTTTTTTTTTTTACCTATTTGTCTCATGGATACAAAATAATGACATCATAATTCCTCACAGATAAATAGAAGATGAAAGACTATTCCCTAACCCCAATGAGCCTTTTATTTTGAACCCATGACTCCTGAGGTATTCAGGGGAACAGAGAGAGAAGAGTACCAAGGCTTTTGATGAAGCAAAAAATTTTTTTCAGCTTCAAAGTGTTTGAACCTGTAAGATTTTGAAGTAAATCTATCTGAATAAAATTTCAGATGCCTCAGATGATTGTGAGGGCTGTAATGTGCATCATCTCTTCAATTAACCAGCACCTGAATTATGCTGAATCTGACAAAGAACATCCATCTGTGCATTCATGTGATATCAATCAAATACTATCAGGCATAAGAAACAAAAAGAGAAGAAAGAGCCCTTTTCTACTCATGAAGAAAGGGGGAGGTGACATCAGTTGAAGGTGTGCATGGCCAGGGCCCTATACAATTACTTCTTTAGAAGAATTCACTGGGTGGTTTAACAATGGTCCAGTGCCTACCAGGGGAAGTGTGGCATAAATTCCCTTCCAGGCCTCAACGTAGCACAGTTGTTCATCTGTCCCATCATTCTGAGGTTTGAGTGCCTGAGTTTCAATTCAGGTTCCACCTCTTACTAATAATGTAGCCTTAGGGAACTATTCAACCCCTTCATGCTACAATGTCCTAATTGGTAAAATGAAAAGGGGAAGGAATAATAATAGATCTACTTCACTGCATTTCAGATAAAGTAAGCCAGTTAATAGAGTAAAATAATTTAGGAGAGTGTCTGAAACATATTAATAAGTGTTCAATAAATATTAGGCATTATTATAATAATTATTAATTATGATCATCATCAGGGCAATATTATTAATTATGATCATCATCACAATATCTATTTTCTCATCAGCTTGACTGATATGGATCCTACAAATCTTGAAAGAAATTCTGAGGGTCACAAGTCAAAAGAAACCTGTATTTCTTTATTTTTGGTGGTAATGGGGAGGAGAGGAGGAATATGAAAAGAATAAAAATTTTGTGTTTTAGATTCTAAAAACTGTCCCAGGCACTTCCAGAAGACTAATCAGCTCCCAGACACATCTAGGTCCATTCCCTCACCTTGTCACATCCTAGAATTTGTTGGTTGACTCTCTGCAAAGATCAGATTCACACCAGTGCAGTTGATTTGTGGGCTTACTGACAGTTTAGTAAACAAATCCTTAAAGAAATGAAGTGTCCCCTGTGTTTCCAGAAGTGAAGACACTTTAAAATGTTTGTGTTTATAATTTTCCTTCCCCTTCAAACCTGTGGGTCTAAGCCATCCTTGGTGCAAGTACTAACCCTGGATGATGACCTAGAGCACAAAGTCCCAGCCCTTCCCCTGCTGAGCCCTCACTCCTCTATGCATATGAAAAATGTTCTCAACAAAGCAGCAGATTCCCCTGAAAGGCACACCAATGCCCTCTGTGCTGTCTACAATTCCTGACTCTAATCCCCAAACTCTGTCACTCACTCTTCTGTAGTCATTCTTTGGTGACAAGCAACCTGTGCAGAATGTGGGGGTAAACTATGCTAAAATGAGACACTGGATATTTCCCTCTCAAGCCAGTTAGAACCATAGAGCAGGTAGCATGGATTGTCTTGGTCAGACTAAGCCATGAAAAACTATGGGAAGGGCACTTAATTATAAGAAAAGAAAAAAACATTCATTAGGGAAGACAATAAAATTCTAATTCATATATTTAATAAGGATTGTAAAGAATCAAAGAGAACACTACAAAGCTTTTTTTTTGAGAGCACAAAAGAAGATGATTTCTATGTTCCCAGAGAGGAATGTAATATACACATTTAATGCAGTTTCATTCAACATCTACATGGCTTTTTAAAAGTTAACATTGTTTTTCTTGTTGTCAGTCTGAAAACTATCTGAACACAGTTATTCGAGACCTCCATAGTAGAGAGAAACTTTTAAAAATAATTAGCTTTCTTCCTACTATATTGCTTAATTTTCAAAAATGTTCTTTTCATATTATTTTGCTGTTTTTATATGGATATATTTTTATTAATTAATTTTTAATTTATATATAACAGCAGAATGCTTTACAATTCTCATTATACATATAGAGCACAATTTTTCATATCTCTGAGTTTATATTTTTCAATACTTACTAATGTTTTTTTTTCTTTAATTTTTATTGTTGGATGTTCAAAACATTACATAGTTCTTGATATATCATATTTCACACTTTGATTCAAGTGGGTTATGAACTCCCATTTTTACCCCGTATACAGATTGCAGCATCACATCGGTTACACATCCACTGTTTTACATATTGCCATACTAGTGTCTGATGTATTCTGCTGCCTTTCCTATCCTCTACTATGCCCCATCCCCTCCCCTCCCATCTTCTCTCTCTACCCCATCTACTGTAATTCATTTCTCCCCCTTGTTTTTTTCCCCTTTCCCCTCACTTCCTCTTTTTGTAATTTTGTGTAACCATGAGGGTCTCCTTCCATTTCCATGAAATTTCCCTTCTCTTTCCTTTTTGCTCCCACCTCTCACCCCTGTTTAATGTTAATCTTCTTCTCATGCTCTTCCTCCCAACTCTGATCTTAGTTACTCTCCTTATATCAAAGAAAACATTTGGCATTTGTTTGTTAGGGATTGGCTAGCTTCACTTAGCATAATCTGTTCTAATGCTATCCATTTCACTGCAAATTCTATGATTTTGTCATTTTTTAATACAGAGTAATACTCCATTGTGTATAAATGCCACATTTTTTTTTAATCTATTCATCTATTGAAGGGCATCTAGGTTGGTTCCACAGTCTTGCTATTGTGAATTGTGCTGCTATGAACATCAATGTAGCAGTGTCCCTGTAGCATGCTGTTTTTAAGTCTTTAGGGAATAGACCAAGAAGGGGAATAGTTGGGTCAAATGGTGGTTCCATTCCCAGCTTTCCAAGAAATCTCCATACCGCTTTCCAAATTGGCTGCACCAATTTGCAGTCCCACCAACAATGAACAAGTGTACCCTTTTCCCCACATCCTGGCCAGCACTTGTTGTTGTTTGACTTCATAATGGCTGCCAATCTTACTGGAGTGAGATGGTATCTTAGGGTGGTTTTGATTTGTATTTCTCTGACTGCTAGAGATGGTGAGCATTTTTTCATGTGCTTATTGATTGATTGTATGTCCTCCTCTGAGAAGTGTCTGTTCAGGTCCTTGGCCCATTTGTTGATTGGGTTATTCATTTTCTTATTGTTTAATTTTTTGAGTTCTTTGTATACTCTGGATATTAGGGCTCTATCTGAAGTGTGAGGAGTAAAGATTTGTTCCCAGGATGTAGGCTCCCTATTTACCTCTCTTATTGTTTCTTTTGCTGAGAAAAAACTTTTTAGTTTGAGTAAGTCCCATTTGTTGATTCTAGTTATTAACTCTTGTGCTATGGGTGTCCTATTGAGGAATTTGGAGCCCGACCCCACAGTATGTAGATCGTAGCCAACTTTTTCTTCTATCAGATGCTGTGTCTCTGATTTCATATCAAGCTCCTTGATCCATTTTGAGTTAACTTTTGTGCATGGTGAGAGAAAGGGATTCAGATTCAATTTGTTGCATATGGATTTCCAGTTTTCCCAGCACCATTTGTTGAAGATGCTATCCTTCCTCCATTGCATGCTTTTAGCCCCTTTATCAAATATAAGATAGTTGTATTTTTGTGGATTGGTTTCTGTGTCCTCTATTCTATACCATTGGTCCACCCGCCTGTTTTGGTACCAGTACCATGCTGTTTTTGTTACTATTGCTCTGTAGTATAATTTGAGGTCTGGTATCGCTATACCGCCTGATTCACACTTCCTGCTTAGAGTTATTTTTGCTATTCTGGGTCTTTTATTTTTCCGTATGAATTTCATAATTGTTTTATCTATTTCTACAAGAAATGCCATTGGGATTTTGATTGGCATTGCATTAAACCTATAGAGTACTTTTGATAATATCACCATTTTGATGATGTTAGTTCTGCCTACCCTCCAATTGGGGCAATGTGCCTACCATGCCGGCTGGCCGCTGGGCCTCTTCTGCTGGTTGGTAGCAGGTCCGCCTACCTTGCAGGTGCGGGTGGCGGCTCTGCCCCTCCGCAGGCTTCTCTGGGTTTATACACAGTATATTCACACCAAATTGTGTCTTCATACCTGTACTTTGGATAATAATGATCATCACATTCCACCATCATGAATAACCCCATGCCCCCTCCCTTCCCCTCCAACCCCTCTGCCCTATCTGGAGTTTGTCTATTCCTCCCATGCTCCCTATAGGGAGATAATTTATTCTGATGTCTCTAATGGCAATATTAATAATAGTAATTTGATGTATAGAGAACTAAATCCTAAAGATAGTTTCAAGGTAGATGGAGCAAAAAAATAAAATAAAATAAAAACAACACCACAAAAGAAACCACATTTCAGAGTGGCTTACAGCCCAGCCTTTCTCTGCTGAACCACAACCCACCACTTATTCATCTCCTACAAGAGAGCACAACTGAACTAGAATTTATCAACATGAAGCCTTTGCAGAAGTTGTGTTTAAGTGAAGCAACAACTTGTCATTGAACATGTTCTTTCCAGACAATAAGGATCAATGTAGGGCACATCTTTTGCCTCTGGTGGACTAAGCTGTCAAGAAAACTCACAGGAATGGAGCTACTGTGCAGAGAAAAGGTGTTTCTTCTCAGAATACCAATAAAATCTAGTACATAAGAAACAAAGAATATAACAAATTTTTATTTATGTATTTCATATGATACGAAGAACTGAAAAATTAATCCAGAATCCTGAATATAAGTAAAAGATAAATACATATGAAGTTCTAAAATTAACAATGTGTTTCAAAAAATCAATAGGAATGATGAAGAGGCTACCGATTATGTAAAAATGTTTAATTAATTATATAAAGTCTAAGGATCACTGCTGCTTGGAATGTTTTACTGGTATCAGTCACAATAACTTCAGCTTCAAAATGGCAGCAGATTTGTTCTATACTAGGGGCCCATTAATTTACTAAAACACAGGAGCTTTATCCTCCAGTCTTTGACTGAAAGGTCTTACAAATTTGGTCATTTCCCATTATATAACCAAATTTGATTTATAAACATCATCTGTCTTTAATATTCAGAGTCAAATAAAAGAAATCATGTTAAAATACAACAGGTTATGTTTCTATAAAATATCCTCATATTTCATAGTTTGAACATTTTTATTATATTGATAAAAATTCACATTCAATAAAATACTGGTGTAGATTCTATGAGAGCTTGGCATGCATCATGCCACATTTAATCTGAACACATGAGGACCAGATGATGGAAGATCTACTAGTGACATGAGAGACTTGGTTTTGCAGAATGCTCCACTTCTGTGTCCTTAATGGCTATCTTAGCTCCATTTGTTGGGTGTCCCATTAATGAAGTTATTAATATAATGGCTAGCCTGGGGGAAGCTGAGAGTAGATGGCAGTCAATAAATGTGCACAGAAGGAAAGAGGCCTGGAAACAGGAAAAACAAAAGAAAGAAGGGACTTTGGAATCACTTGTGCACAGATGTGAGCACCACCCCTGGCAGCAAGAGTAGATCACAGGAAGATAGACAATCACCTAATGCAGTCCTTCTTGAGCTGTGGAGGCAGCCACACCCACAGCAGCAATACCTGAGAACAGGCAGAGGTAAACAAGCACCCTGAGAAGCCCAACCTGTACAATTGAAAGACTATTTGGCTTCTTCTAGGGGTGTGAAGGGATTTTGTTCCAGCACAACTAGGAATTCGGCCAAGGTGCCCACCCTGCAGGAACTGGCTGGGACTGAAGTGACATGTGGAACTTGCTAACCACTAGTTTCTGAACAATGGGCAGAGGGTATTGGCCTTGGTGGATACTAATCCTTGGTGAACTTGGATTAGTTCCCAGGTCAATATATTCATAGTGATGGTTATGGGTGGCAGACAATTAAGGGAAAGGCAGTGTCCTTACAGCTGGGGATAGTCATTTGCCCTCACAAGCATAAATAGTACATATGTCTCCTATCCCAGAGTACATCTAGGACTGTGGCTATAGACCTCAGTCCCTCTCTCCTCAGCCTTTGCTTCCTAGCCACCATGAGATGAACAAACTTTCTGTGCATGCACTCCTGCCATGATGTACTATGCTACAATAGGCCCAAAGCAACAGGGCCAAGTGACATGGACAGACCTCCAAACTAACAGCCAAAATTTGCCTCTCCTCTTTTAAGTCGATTTATCTCAGGTGTTTGCTATTAACATACTTGCCAGCTTGCTGTGGTTAGGCTTTTTAATATTACTCATACTAAGTAATTGATGCTGATTGGCTTAAAATTTTTCCCCCAATGACTAAAGATTTTGAGCATTTTTCATGTATATATTGGCAATTTGGATAAAGTCTTTTATATTCTTTTGCCCTTTCTGGGTATTGGATTGTCTACTTAGTACTAAAGTGTTTGAATTGTTGATAAATTCTGGTCATTATTTGACACACATATGATTTGTGAATATTTTTCCTAGTGTACAACATGCATTTAGAATTTTTTTACAATTATGTCTTTTAAAAAGAAGTTTTCTAATTTAACAAAGTCCAAATGATCTGTCTTTTAAAAAATCTATCTTTTATGGTTAGGTACTTTATGCTTAAAGTTATTGACCTTCACAAATTCCATTGATATTCTATTTTCTTCTGCATTCTTCATGGTTTCACCTATTAAGTTCAGGTCCATTTTAACTTATTTTTTGTGTATATAATTTAGGAATCAAAGTTCCTTTTTTGTTCAGATAGTAATTTATGCAGCACTACATATTAAAAAGATTATCCTTTCTCCTATTAAGTTGCCATGACAGCTATACTGGACATCAATTGGCAGGACCTGACTCTATTTCTAGACTCTTTGTGTTCTGTTCCATTTTGATGACAACACTTTGGTGTTGTCTCTCTTTATAACATAGCTATATAGTAAGTCTTGAAGTCAGATAGTTTAGCCAGGCATGGTGGTGCATGCCTGTACTCCCAGGGGCTCTGGAGACTGAGGCAGGAGAATCATGAATTTAAAGCCAGTCTCAGCAAAAGCAATGTGCTAAGCAACTTATGAGACCATGTCTCTAAATAAAATACAAAATAGGGCTGGAGATGTGGCTCATTGTTCAAGTACCCTTGGTCAAGTGCTCCTGAGTTCAATTACTGGTACCCCTCCCCCCAAAAAACAATCAGATAGTTTAACTTCTTCATGGACTTCTTTTTAAAATCACTTATGCTATTCAACATTCTTTTCATAGCTATATAAATTTTATTATTAGGTCAACAATTTCTACAGAGGAAATATGAGTGGGAGGAGAGAAAAGAAGAGGAAGGGGAGAGAGGGAGTAAAAGAGGAGTTGGAAGGGAAAATACTACTCAATATATTTTAGAAAACTGGCCCTTTAAACAACAGTGTGAACCTTCAAAATTCACTAGATAAATAGATTATTGAGATCTTCTCTTTAAGTTTCTTTTACCTATATTTTGATGGTTTTTAGTTTAGAGTTATCCAATATTTCTCTTTACAATTACTTCTCATTGTGGTTTTTGGTGGTTTAATTGTTGATACTTTTGGATTTAAAAAAATAAAGTTTAATATACATATGGTAAAGTTTAGGCTTTTTATTTCATATTGCAATGAGTTTTGACAAACATACATAGTTATATAACCACCATCACCATCAAGATATAGAATAGTTTCATCACTCCAAAACATTCCCCTTAGTGCTCATCCTTTCTCCCCTGCCTAATAGTTAGCTTTTGTAAAATATCATATTAGCAGAATAATTCTGTATATGGGATTTAGAGTCTAGCTTCAGAGTCTGGCTTCTTTCACCTAGTATGAAGATTATCAAAACTTTAACAATTAATCTGTAGCTTTTTTCTTTTTATTTTGAGCAGTATTCCATTGTATAAAAGTACAATGTTTTATGTATCCATTTCCTAATGAGGAATATTGTGTTATTTTCAGTTTATTGATTAAAAATTATGGCATTTGCTGGTAAGTGGATGGAATTGGAGAATATCATGCTAAGTGAAACAAGTCAATACCCAGAAGCCAAAGTCTGAATGTTTTCTCTGATATGTGGATGCTAATTCACAATAAGGGGTTGGGGGCTGGGGGAGATAGAGTTCTTTAGATTAGGTAGAGGGCAGTGAAAGGAGGAGAGGGCATATGGGGGTAAGAAGGATAGTAGAATGAATCAGACACTATTATCCTATGTACATATATAACTATATGACCAGTGGGATTCTACATCATGTACAACCAGAGGAATGAGAAATTATACTCCATCTATGTATGATGTATCAAAGTTCATTCTACTGTCATATAAAACCAATTAGAACAAATAAAATATTATTTAAAAATTAAACAGGTATTTTTTTCCTCTAAAAAATTCTTTGGAGAAAAGACAGACTCTTTCACAAAAGGTTCTGGAAAAAGTGGTTATTCATAAATAGAAGAAAAATAATATCCTGCACAAAAATAAACTAAAATGGATAAAAACCTAGGAATTAGACTTGAAACTATGCAACTCCTAGAAGAAAAT
The DNA here is from genome assembly GCF_045843805.1 of Urocitellus parryii. Lineage (NCBI taxonomy): Eukaryota > Metazoa > Chordata > Mammalia > Rodentia > Sciuridae > Urocitellus > Urocitellus parryii. The sequence continues at coordinate 117,538,464 of NC_135538.1, forward strand.
GTAGGATCAATACTCCAGCATAGAGGCACAGGCAATGACTTTCTCAATAGGATCCCTACAGCTCAGAAAATAATGCCAAGAGTTAACAAATGGAATGGCATCATTAAAGGCATCTTATTAGAGAGATACATGCATATCTTTGTTTATTGCAGTACAATTCACAATAGCCAAACTATGGAACCAGCCTAGGTATCCATCAATGGATAAATGGATAAGGAATGTGTGATATATCACATATACGTACATATGTGATATATAATGAAATTATAATTATATATATCACATGTATATGTGATATATAATAAAACTCCATTTTACATATATATATGAGCAAAAAATAAGAAAAAATATATAACTCAGATAACATCTTTCATATATATATATGTTTTATTCCACCATAATAAAAGTGAAATTATGCAGGAATTGATACAACTAAAGAACATTATATTAAGCAAAATAAGGCAAAGTCAGAGCCTCAGGGTTTTGTATGTTTTCCTTCATATGTGGAAGGTAGAGAGAAAAAAGAAAGGTGTGTGTGTGTGAGGTGGGGGTGAAAATCAAAGAGAGATCAGTAGAGGAAAGGGGCCATGAGATAGAAGAATCCAGCCATTTGATTAAAAGCTGTGAATAAATGTTATGGTTTAGATGTGAGGTATCCCCCAGAAGCTTATGAGACAGTGCAAGGAAGTTTAGAGGTGATCAGAGTCGGAGAACCTTCTCCTACTCAGTGCATCAGTCCACTGATAGGGATTAACTGTAGGCAGGTAAAGTGTGACTGGAGATGGAGTGTCACTGGGGGTGTCCCTTCTCCTATCTCCCTTTTGCCCTATCCAAAGATTCTATTTTACAAAAGCAAACTATTATTTATATTTGTGTGAGGTGAGGAGAGCTCTCTCTCTCTGCTTTCTGGGTGCCATATCCCCAACTGCTTTCCTCTGTCACACTCTTGTGCTGTGATGTTCTAACTCACCTCAGGACCTGAGGAATGGAGTCAGCCATCTATGGGCTGAGACCTCTGAAAGCGCGAGTCCCCAAATAAACTTTTACTCCTCAAAATTGTTCTTGTCAATTACTTTGATCACAACAGTGAAAAAGCTGACTAAAACCATGAATAAAAGCAAGAACAAGAACAATTAAATGTAAAAGAGAAAGGATAATATGAAAATCTACAACAGCAGCACCACAAGAGCCTTAGAGATACTCCTCATTGTGTCAAATTCAACACAATTTCCTTAAAGGCACAAGAAGTACTTTAGAGACCAAGACCTTTTCTGTATACTTTGGGAGACACAGACTTGTGGAATGCAGAGCCTGAAATGAAGGAACTCATGTGTAAATGAGCAAAAAACAAGAAAAAATATATAACCCATATAACATCTTTCAAAAAAAGATGTACTTGGCTGGGTGGGGTGGCAGGCAGGGTGGGGTACGCCTATAATCCCAGCAGCTTGGGAGGCTGAAGCAGGAGGCTTGCAAATTCAAAGCTGGTCTCAGCACTGCAGTGAGGCCCTAACTAACTTAGTGAAGCCCTATCTCAAAATAAAGTGTTGGGAATGTGGCTCAGTGGGTAAGTCTCTGGGTTCATTTCTCAGCACCACAATTAAAAAACAAAACACAAAACCAACTCAGTTTGCAAGTGAAAGTGAATCTGAGATTTCACATCTAGTTGTGAGTCATGGAAATAGAAAGCTAGACTGCACAACATTAACATTGCCATCATGGACACCCAGAGACATCCATAAGCAAATGATTGAAAACCATTCCTTAGTCAATATACATTTGACTCAGCATATTCTTTCCATCACATACCTTTCTCACATACCAAAATGGACCTCAATAATCCTAAAATTGGACATTATTTAGGCAAAGGGTCTATACAAAACATTCTGAAAAAATGAACATTTTTCTTTTTTTGAGTGTCAAGTATGACATTTAAGTCTACCTAGACTAAATGTTAAATAAATCATTTCATTATTTTTAAAAAAGAGGAATAATGACATATTCAGAAGAATGTTCTGGGTCCAAAAGTATGAATATTGACAATATTGTGAAAAATATTGACTGAAATTTTCCAACTTCAACCTCATTTGAGACACATTTCAAAAGCAAAAAAATAAGCACAAGGAGTTATAATGAAGATTATTGGAAATATGATTTTGTCAATTGTGAAAAATCTTTTGAAAATGATAGGCCTCAGTCTGTTATTTGTAATAATGTTATTGCAAATGAAAGCTTAAAACCTTCAAAATTAAAGAGACACTTAGAAACTCATTATGAGAGACTTACTGATAAACCTCCTGAATATTTTCAAAGAAAGAAAAAAGACAAAGTTATGAATATAATTTCTTCATAGACCTACTGCTGTTAGAAGCTTTACTGTCATCATATTTAGTTGTGTATTATGTGGAAAAAGAAAATGGATCAATAAACTGCTGTAAAATTTATCCTTCCAACACGTTTGGATATGGTGAGTACAATTTTTTTTAAAGAGAGAGAGAGAGGTTTTTTTAAATATTTATTTTTCAGTTTTTGGTGGACACAACATCTTTGTTTGTATGTGGTGCTGAGGATCGAACTCAGGCCACACGCATGCCAGGCAATTGCACTACCACTTGAGCCACATACCCAGCCCACAATTTTTGATGATAAGTCATCTGATATTTTAAGAACTCTGCCGAGTATCAGCACAGTATCTCTTTGAATTGTACTATTGCAGAACATTTAGAATCAACATACTCCTGGGTTATAATCTGGTCAATCTGGTATAGATTTTGCAATCTAGCTTGATGAAGGCGCTGATATTAAGAGCTTCACAGTATTTTTAGTGTATGTCAGATATATATGGTAGGATGATTTTATGGAGGGTTTTTGCACTTTTATAATTTAATCTTGAGGCTCAGTGGTAGAGCATTTGCCTGGCATGTGTGAGGCTCTGGGTTTGATCTTCAGCACCATAAATAAATAAATAAAGGTATAAAAATTTTAGCTCAAATCTAAGTAAATGAGGTATTTTTACAGAATGATCGCCTTGTTGGTCAATATACATTTTACTTTTTGTTTTCTATGTCTGATGTCTTGTTGTCCCTCTATTTTAGCTTTATTACATCTTTACACTGATTGAATAGTTCCCAATAGCATTTAAATTTCATTAGTGATTTAATATATAGTAGTTGCTTTAATGTTTTTCATATATAAATATATATGCGTGTATATATATATATGTATATATATACAACAGTATATATATACTGTTGTGCTATAATTGGCAAACATATTACATATATATTTCCCTACATTTTAGGTCTCCTAATAAATTATATGTACGTTATTTTAAAACCAGTTAAGGGAATATTCAGGGAAAATATGTATTCATAATGTCTTTTATAATTACATAAGTCCTTTTGCAGGACTCTGTGAATTCAAATTATTGTCTCAAGTTTCTTGCTTTTACCTGAGGCACTTTCTTTTTTCAAAAAAAATATTTATTCTAATTGTTATACATGTCAGCAGAATGAATTTCAATTCATAGTATAAACATAGAGCACAATTTTTGATTTCTATGGTTGTACACAAAGTAGAGTCACACTATTCGTATCTTCATACATGTAGTTAGGGTAATTATGTCCACCTCATTCCACCATCTTTTCTACCCTCATGCCCCCTTCCTTCACCTCCCTCCCTTTTGCCCTATCCAAAGTTCCTCTATTCCTCCCTACCCCACCACCCACATTATGGATCAGCATCCACATATCAGAGAAAATATTTCACATTTTTTGGGGGGGAGGGGGGATTGGTTTACTTCACTTAGCATGTTATTCTCCAGCTCCATTGATTTAGCTGAAAATGCCATGATTTTATTCTCTTTTAATGCTGAGTAATATTGAAAGGGTAAAGTTTCTAAGCTGGAAAGCTTGAATGTAAAAGATTAGGTATTATTAAGTTCCTCTGTTACACCCAGAACTTGGAATTCCTGAGATAGTTAAAACAACGCCCTACTGGCCATTTAGCCTAGGGCCCTGTGCAGTTCGTCACAGGGCCCGAACCAATCAGTTTGAATGTGTAACCTGCTTACGAATGACCAATCACCCCCGCCCCACCTGTTCCCGCCAATGATTGTGCCAATCACGTTTCAGAGTTGTTGTTCAATTTCCCCGAGCCTCATGATGATTTGTTCTGATGTATGCAAAGCCCACCGCCCTCTCCAAAAAGTGTACTTAAGCTCTGCTTGACCTTTGCTCTGGGCTCTGAGCCGCTCTCCCTTCTTGAGTGAGCACAGAGCCCCATCGCGCTGGAACGGATCCCTAATAAATTTCCCCCTTGCGATTGCATGAAGTGAGTCTCTTGTGTGGTCTCTTTCTCCGACGTTCCGCTGCACCCCAACAATATTCCAGTGTGTGTGTGTGTGTGTGTGTGTGTGTGTGTGTGTGTGTCTATCACAGTTTCTTTATTATCAGCCACATTCCATGTGGGCAATGGAAATGAGATTACTCTGTGTGATGTGGGTTGGCAATGAAATGACCACACAGACACTGAGTTGATTTTATCACAAAGTGGGGCTTGTGGACAACTCTGTGACCTCGAGGTTACTCTTCCAGTTTGGAAGGCAAAGAGGCTGAGTGGACCCAAATTTGTTTATTTATAGGGAAAGGGAGTTTGATAGACTATTCTACCTCAATTAGGTAGTGGATCAGGTTTCATAGGGTTGTTCATCCCTGCTGAGAGCCATTAGCCAAGTAGGTGATCTTGCTCAAGGACCAGGGCGGATCCAGGTTTAGGGCGTTCCTGGTTTAGGACAATCCGGTTTAGGGCGGTTTCAGGTTTAAGGTTATTCCTGCTGGGAATAGGGCGTATCCTGCTGCCTGAGTTCCCATTGAGTTCTCACAGGATTCAGAGAGTATTTTGGGGAGACAGAGCCTAGCGGAGGGGGAATTTGGCCAGAACGTGGATTTCCCCAGAACGTGTTTGTAGAGGGCCGGTGTGAGTTCGGGAATAAAGAATTGCTGTTTGAATCTACAAGGCTGTGAGTGGCTCGTGATTTTGTGCCTAGCCAGACTGTGGCACATCCCCATTGGGTAATGCCCAGGTCCAGGGCTGAAGCATGCTCCTTTGCAAGCAAAGGAAGGGCCATTTGCTTCACACAGTGTTTGGGGCCTGTGCACCAGGCCATACCTTCATCTCTCAAGGTGGGGAATAGAAGCTTGGCTCATTGATGGCAGGCAGCCCCCCATATTTTATCTATTCATCTATTGAAGGGCATAAAGGATGGTTGCACAATTTAGTTATTGTGAATTGTGCTGCTATAAACATTTATGTGGCTGTATCACTGTAGTATGCTGTTTTTAAGTCCTTTGGGTATAAAGGAGGAATGGGATAGATTGGTCTAATGATGGTTCCATTCCCATTTTTCCAAAGAATCTACATATTGCTTTCCAGATTGGTTGCACCCAATATCACCCTGATTCCCAAAACAAAGATATATCAAAGAAAGAAACATCATATCAATATCTCTAATGAACATAGATGCAAAAATTTTAAATAAAAATTTGGCCAATTGAATAGAAAACCCATTAAAAAGAAAGTGCACCACAATCAAGTGGGGTTCATCCAAGGGATGCAAGATTGTTTCAACATACAGAAATCATCACATCAATAGACTTAAAGATAAGAATCATATGATAATCTCAATAGATGCGAAAAGCATTCAACAAAATACAACACCACTTCATGTTCAAAACATTAGAAAAACTAGAGATAATGGAACATATCTTAACATTATACAGGCTATCTATGTTAAGCTCAAGATGAATATTATTCTAAATGGAGAAAAATTGAAAGCATTCCCTCTAGAACTAGAACAAGACAAAGATGCCCTCTTTCACCACTTCTATCTAACACAGTTCTTGAAATTCTAGCCAGAGCAGTTAGACAGATGAAAGAAATTAAAGGGATATGGATAGGAAAGTAAGACCTCAAACTATCACTATTTGCTGACAACATGATTCTATACTTAGAAGATCCAAAAAATTTCACCAGAAAATTTCTAGAACTAATAAATGAATTCAGCAAAGTAGCAGGATATAAAATCAACCTCCATAAATCACAGACATTTCTGTACATCAGTGGCAAATTATCCAAAAGAAAAAAATAGGAAAAATACCCCATTACAATAGGACCAAAACCAAAACAAAACAAAACTTGGAAATCAACTTAATGAAAGAAGAGAAATACCTCTACAATGAAAACTACAGAACACTGAAGAAAATATTAAAGAAGACCTTAGAAGATGAAAAGATCTCCTTTGTTCTTGGATAGACAGAATTAATATTGTCAAAATGACCATACTACCAAAAGTAATATACAGATTCAATGCAATTACAATCAAAATGCCAATGACATTCCACAAAGAAATAGAAAAAGCAATCATGAAATTCATCTGAAAAAAAAGAGACCCAGAATAGCCAAAGCAATTTTTAACAAGAAGAATGAAGCAGGTGGCATCACTATACCAGAACTTAAAGTAACAAAAATGGCTTGGTATTGACACCAAAATAGACTTATAGACCCATGGTACCGAATAGAGGACACAAGAGACAAACTCACATAAATACAGTTATCTCATACTAGACAAAGGTACCAAAAACACATATTGGAGAAAAGATGGCCTCTTCAAAAAATACTGGTGGGTAAACTGAAAATTCTTAAGCAGCAAAATGATATTAAGCCCCTATCTCTCACCATGCACAAAACTCAATTCAAAGTGGACCAAGGACCTAGGAATTAGTCCAGAGACCCTGAACCTAATAGAAGAAAAAGTAGGCCCAAATCTTCATCATGTTGGATTAGGCCCTAACTTCCTTAACAAGACTTCTTTGGTGCAAGAATTAAAATCAAGAATCAATAAATGAGATGGATTCAAACTAAAAAGCTTCTTCTCAACAAAAGAAAAAATAAGTTAAGTAAATAGAAAGCCTACTGAATGGGAGCAAATTTTTATTACATGCATATCAAATAGAGCACTAATCTCTAGGATATATAAAGAAACTAAAAAATCTTCACACTAAAAAAAATAATAATAACTCAATTAATATATGAGCTAAGGAACTGAACAGACACTTCTCAGAAGACGATATCCAATTGATCAACAAATATGTGAAAAAATGTTCATCATCTCTAGCAATTAGAGAAATGCAAATCAAAACTACTGTATGATTTCACCTCACTCCAGTCAAACAACAATAAATGTTGGTGAGGATGTGGGGGAAAAGGCAAGCTCATACATTTTTGGTGGGCCTGAGACACTTTTTTTTGTAAGAAAAAAGTATATCTTGTAGGTCTAGTGACAAATTATCTCAATTTGGTATTTTGGAAATATCTGGGAAAGTCTTTTGCCTTCATTCTTGAACACTAGCTTTGTGGATATAGCATTCTTTTTTTGACAGTTATTTTCTTTTTAAAATTTATATATGACAGCAAAATGCATTACAATTTTTATTACATATATAGAGCACTGCTTTTCATATCTCTGGTTGCATACATAGTATATTCACACCAATTCATGTATTCATACATGTACTTTGGATAATAATGATCATCACATTCCACCATAATTAATTACCTCATGCCCCCTCCCTTACCCTCCAACCCCTTCGCCCTATCTAGAGTTCATGGATTCCTCCCATGCTCCCTATCCCTATCCCACTATGAATCAGCCTCCTTATATCAAAGAAAAATTCGGCATTTATTTTTTGGGGATTGGCTAACTTCACTTAACATTATCTTCTCTAACTCCATCCATTTAATTGCAAATTCCATGATTTTATTCTCTTTTATTGCTGAGTAATATTCTATTGTGTATATATGCCACATTTTTTTTATCCTTTCTTCTATTGAAGGACATCTATGTTGGCTCCACAGTTTAGCTATTGTGAATTGTGCTGCTATAAACATTGATGTGGCTGTGTCCCTGCAGTATGCTGTATTTTAAGTCCTTTGGTTATAGACCAAGGAGAGGGATAGCTGGGTCAAATGGTGGTTCCATTCCCAATTTTCCAAGAAATTTCCATACTGTTTTCCATATTGGCTGCACCAATTTGCAGTCCCACCAGCAGTGTATAAGTGTATCTTTTTTTCTCGAATCCTTATCAACACTTATTGTTGTTTGGAAGCATAATAGCTGCCATTCTGACTGGTGTGAGATGAAATCTGAGTGTGGTTTTGAAACCCCTATCTCTCACCATGCACAAAACTCAACTCAAAATGGATCATAGACCTAGGAATATAGCCAGAGACCTTGCATCTAATAGAAGAAAAAGTAAGCCCTCATCTCCATCATGTGGGATTAGGCCCCAACTTCCTTAATAAGACTCCTATGGCACAAAAATTAAAATCAAGAATCAATAAATAAGATGGACTCAAACTAAAAATTCTCTTCTCATCAAACAAAACAATCTATGAGGTGAATCTAGAGCCTGCATCTTGGAAGCAAATCTTACCCCTCACACATCAGATAGAGCAATAATCACTGGGGAATATAAAAAACTCAAAAAACTGAACAACAAAAGAACAAATAACACAATCAATAAATGGGCCAAGGACCTGAACAGGCACTTCTCAGAATATGATGTAGAATCAATCAACAAATACATGAAAAAGTGTTCAACATCCCTAGCAATTAGAGAAATGCATATCAAGACAGTTATTTTCTTTGAGTAGTTTGACTATGTATTCAACTGACTTACAGACTTCTTTGTTTCTGCCAATAAATCAGCTGTTGATTTTAAAGGAATTTTCTTGTAAGCCATGAGTCATGATTTTCCCCCCACTCTGCTTCCAAGATTTTCTCCCTGTCAGTGACTTTCAGTATTTTCACTACAATATGCCTGTGTGTTTCTGTAAATGTATTTTAATTAGAGTTTCTTGAGTTTTCTGGATTGTGTCAATCTTAAATAGCAACACAGAAAGAGATTATGCAAAACAAGGTCTATTTGAGAATGGCAAGCGATTGCTCTCTGGGATATACCTGCTATAGTGGCTATAGACATAACCAAAGGGGCAGGTGAAAGCTTTCAACACAAAAGAAAGAAGTGCACATAAATTGTTTTGAAACAAACAGAACATTGTTTACAGGGGCTTATTGTAGGAATTGATGTCAGTTTATTAGTGAAGACAGTTGTCAGGTGAATGCTTTTGTGAAAATGAGTGGACTGCTGTCTTTGTGTGACTCTTGTGGCAAGCTGTGGTGTGGCATAACTTTCCGATTTTTTTTTTTTTTTTTGTATAAACCCAGTGCATGAGTGCCCCTCATGGCTTCCCAAGAGAAACTGACTTCATTTTGGTATTGCTAACTTTCACAGTTTGTGGAATATTTTCTCAATAACTTTAAGGAGATGTTCATTGTTATTTCTTTAAATTTAGTAGTTGTAGATGGACAGCCTGCCTTTATTTTATTTGTTTATTTTTATGTGGTGCTGAGGATCAAACCCAGTGCCTCACACATGCTAGTCAAGTGCTCTGCCACTGAGCTACATCCCCAGTCCTCTTTGTTATTTCTTTGAATAATTTTTTTTTTTTGCCATCTCCATTTCCTCTTCCTCATGCTTTCCCATTACACATATGGGTGCATTTATTAGTGTTTCGCATTTTTCTGAGGCTCCGTTAATTTTTCTTCATCTTTTTTTTTTCTATTTTTGACTTGCATGATCTCTTTTTGAGTTCAATAATTCCTTTTTCTGCTCATCAAACCTACTGTTGAACCCCCTTATTGAATTTTTATTTTGACAATTGGATATTTCAACTCCAGAATTTCCAGTTAGCTCTATATCTTTATTGATACTTTTTAAATGCAATATTACACTCACACCTTCCTTTACTTCTTTAGTCATTTTCTCCTTTTGTTCTGTGAGCATAATCTTTTTTATGTTGGGAAAAAAGGTACAATTAGAACCAGACTGCTGGACTCTGATTAGATGATCCCAATTTGTTAGCAAGGTCCAAAGCATCCTAATCAGGAGACAGGTATTTGTGTCTCTTGTGTGGTTCTTTCTTTTTTTTTTTTTTTTAAGAGAGAGTGAGAGACAGAATTTTTTTTAATATTTATTTTTTAGTGGACACAATATCTTTGTTGGTATGTGGTGCTGAGGATTGAACCTGGGCCGCAGCATGCATGCCAAGCGAGCACTCTACCGCTTGAGCCACATCCCCAGCCCATCTTGTGTGGTTATTTCTTGCAGCCCAGTTAGCCCAGTTTAACTAGAGTGACCCCTGAGCCTTTTAGTCGCGAGAACAGAAACCAGGCAATTGGCGTCCAACGTGGGCCGAAAGGTCTTTAAGCCACTGGGACAGAAGCGACAAATTCTGGCTCCTAAGGGGACTCCAATTTAAATATTAAAGAAAGTTAGTGAAGTTGAAAGTTCTCTCCAGAAGTTAAGCATGCTTAGGATTGCAGAGTATTGTGGGCAGAATTGTAGAAAGTAAGTGAATTAGACAAAAGGAAAATCTGTGACGTTAAAATTTTTAATACTGGGGTATAATTGTAGAGACTCTAAATAAATATAGTTATTAAGATGATTGATGGGCTATGTTGTTGAGTCCTCTCCATGGAAAGCGCGCTTTTATGGGTTTTTAAAAATTGTTTTTATAAATCTTTATAAAAGATTTTTTTGGGGCTAAGATTGTTGCTCAGCCATAGAGTGCTTGCCTAGCATGGGCAGAACCTGAGTTCGATCCTCAGCATCACATCACAAAAAAGAGAGAGAGAGAGAGAGAGAGAGAGAGAGAGAGAGAGAGAGAGAGATATTTTTGGCCTTTATATTCTAGAAGTTTGCGCTAGGAGAGTGAGAAAAAGGGAGAGAAAATGTGATGTTTACCTGGAGAGAAATAAGTTTCAATTTTCTATTGTTTTTGTCAATTCTCAGAAAGTGTGTATGGACCTTTTTACTACATGATTGTCCTATAAATCAGATGGGCTGTAACTCAGCCACTGGGGACAAGAGACTTTAGCCTCTGCTAGCTGCTCACTATGGGGAAGCAGCTCACTATGGGGTCCTAGCCCCTGCGCCGGCAGTTCTTTTAACCCTTGAATTACTTGACCTAAATGCCAAACACAGACTAACTTAAGATCTGATGGTAATGCTAGCATTTGCTGCTAAAAAACCTTTGGAGCACCCACGTGCCACAGAAAAAAAGTGCAGGATGTACAGGAGCTGCAACCGCAGGTCGCAGAGACAGAACAAGCTGCTACCACAGTAAGATCTTGGCCAGGTGGGGGAAAATGCAGACAAAATCAAACAAAATGCAATCGGCTAGGAAAACTTGGGGAACTTTTGCCCGGAAAATGGGCAGCGGACTCCATGTTGTTTGCATCACCATGGTAACCATGGGGTGCCTGGCAGGAAGAGCAGCTTCCTGGTCCCACCTCCCACACTTTTGCGGGCTTCCGATTGGTTCTTCCACAGTCACTCAGACAGGACTTCTAGTCCTGCCTTCCAGCCACTAACCTGTATTACTGTGTTTCAGATTTCTACCGGAGCTGCTCAGAGCCTGTATTTTTAAAAATGCCTACCTGTAAATGCTAACGAAAGATATCTTTTTCAGACAAAATTTAATTCCACAGGTTTCTATGTTACAGTCCTAAATTTAAGTTAGTTCTGAGTTAAATAACCTGACTTTTCTTTATAGTTATGTTACTAAATAATGTTCTATTGATGAGAGATATCAAACATGCTTCTTTATATTTTACTTTTAATTTTGGAGGTTATGAGGATGCATTTGCTTGCCACAGGAAGAAAGCCGGCAATGTTCCTGTGATGACCAAAAAATCCTTATTCTCATTCCTAACTATTAAAAATAAAAATGTACACTCAAGGATTTTATTTCAGTTACATCAAGTGACGTCACATAGAAGAGTGCACTCCTAGTTAAAAATAAATTAAATTAAAATGGATCCAAATATTTTAAGACCACGTGGTTACATAAAGTTAATACAATTATAAGTTATGTTCTTATTCTTAATATATATTTTTTAGATATTTAAATAACCTACATTTGTTAATCTATAAATTAATTAGCACATGCCTAATTGATTAGTTAATATATATTTGCCTAACTGTTTTTCTTCAACAGAAAACCCATAATTTATGTTTTATATTTACATTTATCAGATACTCTGCCTTTTCAGTTACAGATATTTGAGATAAATGTGTTTAATATAAATTTACCTTTAAGTAAAAATACAATCTTCAAATAGTTTCTAATTCTCAAAGTTACTGTTCAAACTCATAAGATGATAAATAATTATAATTATGTCTACAAAATATCTAAGAATTTTAACTATATTTTCATTGATATTTCTTATCAAAGTATAATAATTTGTTTATAGATTCTAAGTTTTCAAAAATTGTTCCAAAGTATAACCAAAAAAAAAAAAAATTCTAAAAGAAAAAGATGCTTCATCAAAGAAAAAGCACACATGGATCCTAAAAAGAAGAAAGAAATCATCTTTGGGTAAAACAAGGTCTTTATATTCATTTTCCTAAGTAAAAAAGATTTTTATATTGTTATCTAAACATGATATAAAAAGTTAGAACAATTAAAAAAGAGATTTATATATATTAAGCTGACTATAATTAATTTAAGGATATTTCAGGTTATTTTCCTAATTTAACTATACTAATGTGAGCTAAAATTTTGTCCATATTTTGACATGATAAACACCTATTAAAATGTAAGTTTATTTCTTTAAAGAAAGATCCTTATTGCCTAATAATTCTTACTGTTTAAGATAAAGATTAATTTTGGTAAATAAATTCACATTGTTGATTAAACATTAAGTATATTGAACTACTAACTTAAATCCCGATTTTAACAATTGTCCTTAGAGACTAAAATTGATTAATTCTAAGACACTGAGATACTAATTTTTACATATTTTGTTTGTTAGATAATTATAAAATAAAAAAAATTATTAAGACTAATGTTCTCCAAATTAAAGTTATATATTAATTTTAAACAATAAAGGTTACAAACTTAAAAAAATTCATTGATATTATATAAGTTCTCTAACTAGATCTATTGTCCATAAAAAATACAGTAAATTTTATATACTGCTCCCTACACAGAAAATAACCTTCATCATATTTTTAAAGGCAATTAAGAGATACCTATTTAAAGGATAATATTCTAAAATATAGAGATTTTGAGACCTTCTCTCAAAAAGATTGAGGATTCTTTCTAAATTGTTAGAATGGATCGACTAGTCTATATAAAAAAATTAATAATCAATAAAAGGTAAATCTATTCTTAGTCATTTAAATACTTGTACTATTATCTATAACTTAAACTAAGAATACTATGACTTATGCCAAGCCTTTACTCAATTTTATCAAATAAGGAAAAGGGGAATACAGGATCTCAGAGAGACATTAGATTTTACAAAATACTTTAAAAGTTTTTTCTTAAATTGTAACATTGAGAGTCTTAATGTTACTGAACATGATTCAGTAAATTAAATCAGATATCAAAGGAGAGTTTGGAGAGTTTAAACCAGTCATCATGATAATGACTGAGAAACCTGGCCCAGGAAGGTCAATTTCCAGCTACAGAGCTTATAGCCATGCAGCTTCACGAGCTTGTCAGGTAAATAAAAATTATGAAAAGACTTGTATGGACCCATTTTCCAGGTCCACCTTTAATGTGTCTTGCAGTGTGGACTGGAAAGTCCACCCATGAAAGTAAATTAATTGTCCCGACTGTAATGGTCAGTTATACCTATATATTGATTCTATGGTAAACAGACTGTCTGGAAGTATCTTTTGAGAAAAAGACAGTGTTGAAATAATGGATTGTTCTGCATCCGTATGGATAGCAGCTATGGACCAGATGTGAGTAACACCAACTAAGGGCCAGTTTGTATGAGGGATCTCCTCTTCATCTCTCTCAGCTTTGTCACTATATTACAGTTTGTCTTTCTATGGCCTGTCTCCTTCCTTCCTGAACACATCCCTACCAGCCCAGTGCTGAGAGCTGAGCCCTCCATGGAGAAGAATCCTGGGTTTGCTGATCCTAGGGTAAATGCTGGCATGGAGGCCACGGGGGCATTATCTATCTAGGAGACAGAGAGCCCTCTTAGGGACGATGCCATGCACAGTCCACATCACCCTGTTTGGCCCCGGAGAATGGCTGGTTAGCCAGTGATGGGTAAGATTCCTCAAGGGAGGGACAATCTAAGACAGGCACAGTCGCAGAGGGGCCATCAGGAGAAAATTTGGGGGCCAACAGAGGTGAGGCAAAGAACCTCACCCCCCCACTGGTGCAAAGGCCTAATTCTTCTCCCCTTCTGAGAGAGGTCTCCTGCCCCATGGCTGCTTTGCTCCCCACATCCAGCTCAGATCAGAACCCTAGTGACAGAGACCTAGTCAACAGTGACTGCCTGCTCACCACAGCAGGAAACACCTGCAGCTACAGGAATGGGCCATGTCTGGATGCTTTTCTCTTTCTTGGTTCTCATTTTTTTCTATGCTTTTCCTTTTCCTTTCTTTTCTCATCAGGGTTCTCCTTTGACAATAAATTTAATAGAAGAAGAGAAAATGTTAGAAAAGCCTTCAGTTGCAACTAACAGTGACGAACATATGGAGTTTCCTCACAGTATGATTACACTAGGCAGAAGATGATTGGCTTATGGATATTATCTTGCTAATATAGATTGACAGACACGCCCCACTCAAACCCTGTAACAGTTGTGTACATTCCAAAAAGAAACTGAGCTACTGGACATTGACTTGAGGTTTGTCACCAGTCAGTTATCACCAGCTCCCATGATTGAGGTAGCCAAATAGCCAAGCAACAAATTGACCACACAGAAACTTATGCTAGACAGCAGATAAAATACCCAAGCCAGCCAATTAGGCTGGACTTTAGTGACTAAGACTACATTTACGTTTATGGATAATTGTTAAAAAAATTATTAAAATAGATTTTTCCAAGGGTATTTGTATTACTGACAGACCTAATTAACTCTTTAAATATGAGAGTGAAGAAAAAAATGATAAATATCCTGTAGCCTATGAGAATACAACTTATTGCCTCATTAATTATTGCCAGCTAATATTTCAGAACTATAATATTCAGGCTTTAAAAGAGGTGTATGTCTATTAACCAGACCTAGACAAACTGCTGATCTCATAATCCCTAAAGTAACTACTTTAAATATTACTCCTTGCTTATTCAATTTTGGCCTTTGTGGCTATGTCTTAAAACTTACAATATATAGATTTTCTTAATGTTTGACTTAAATTACATCCAACTTCCTTCATGGTCAGATAAGTGCTGATGGAAGGATGAGAACTAAGTAATGATGTTCTAGAAGACAATGTAATGAATAATGTGAGTGAGCCCTTTGCTCTATGGTTTATGGAGAGGCCTAAATGCCATGGCAATAAAAATGTCTGTTACTATGACCCAACACAATGCATCCCAATAAAATTGGGAAAAGATTAAAAATCTTCTGATGAGTGTTTGGCAAGTTAATAATAATCCAGATTATTGTGTTAACTGTTATGAAGATAATATGTTTTCTACTAATTCTTTTTGTGTTTTAATAGCAGATTGTGATGACCTTGGACCAAGAGCCAAGTGACTAAAAGAAAATTTCCCAGTTACATTCTTTTTATTTATATTAAGAAAGGGGGAATATGTGGGAGGCCAACCTTATGGGTGACTGAGTTACACTCCCCAGCTGGGTGCTGAGGCGCTCAGTCACAGAAATGGGTGTGTCTTGCTACAGCCCCATGGGTGAAGCTATGCTCACCTGTTCCTTTGTAATATAACCCCTTGCCCTGTTTAGGATAGAATCTTCCATGGAAGTGCCTTGTGTGTGTCCCCTTCTCTTACTGTGCCCTTGGGTGTGGCCTACCCAGGTGTCAGTCAACCTGCTGACAGTGGACATCATGAAGACAGACTCAGCCCCCTGAAACCTGACTCCTTGCCTCATTTGAATAACTTCTCCTCAATAAAAGGGGTCAGCGCTTGCTCTCTCTCTTTCTGCAGACTCTTAAGGTCAGAGGAGCCATCACAGCAACCCCAAAGAAAAAGGTATTTGTGTCTCTTGTGTGTTTATTTCTTCTAGCGCAGTTAGCCCAGTTTAACTAGAGTGACCCCTGAGCCTTTTAGTCGCGAGAACAGAAACCCAGCATCCTTCCTCTATGCAAGTCCCACAGTGTGATTCATTTGAAAGATTGAAGAAAGATGGGAAATACAATTCAGGAAACAGCCCTGGAAGGAGGCCAACAGCTGGCCAGTGAAAATTTAATTTTTAATGACACAGAATCTCACATGTACCAGGATTGCCCTGTGTTTGTGGAGACACTTTTGGGGACAATGGCTTCTGTTGCTGTCAAAGCAGGAGACATATAAAGGAGAATGACACCAGAACTCACACAAAAGAACAAGAACAGGAAGCATCCTCCAAAAGAAACAAAGAAACAAATCTCAACACAAGAAGAAGCTTTAAACAAATCTTAAAAGCTAAGAGTCAGAGCCAGGCCTGATCTTAGGCTGACCCAACCACACAAATCTCTCACTGCCCAAGATCCTGGAGACTGGACAAAACCTGGACAATGTCAAAGTCCCTGTGTTCACTTTTTTTTGGTGGGACTGAGGGAAAAGGACAAAGCAGAAAGGAAGATGACCCCTGAGGGCTGACTCAAAGCCCACAATGTACTGACACTGATTGGGCACAAACTGTCCCCACTCAGCTCCTCACAGCCTTCACCTGTCCCCACCTGCAAGGAACCCAGCACAGAAAACAATGGAATCTGCAAAGTTCCCATGTTTTCATTCTTCCCTCAAGTGTTAGGAGCCTTTTTCTGTCCAGGTAGTTGACAGTGGTGATGCCCCTGGTTCCCTGGATATGTCACCATGGTGTAGAAAAGCATCAGGGAATGGGACAGGGGAGATGTGGAAGCTCAGGATAACCTGAGGCCAAGTGTGTGTGTGAGGACTTTAGCAAGGGGAACCACTGTGATCCTGATTGGCCTCTCTAAAATCCCAACACCCAAAGGGAATGAGAAATGGGGCCACACCCTGAGTGTCCAGGCAGAAGGATCTGACTAATGTTGGGAGAGGGAAAGTGGAACTTTGAGGACATGGGGAATCTCCAACACCAGGGTTCCCACCCCAGAATCCCTCTGGTCTAGAACCTGAGATTCATGCCCTGGGTACTGAGGCTTTACCTTCACACTGATCCACTTGGGTCCAGTGCTCTTTGTCACACTTTTTTTGAATCCTGACCCAGGGGCTAATTCAGACTTTGTAAACATTTTGGCTTTGGACCTCTTTACTCTCCTTGAAATTAGTGTGAACTGCAAAGGTAATATTCCTTTTGTGAATTATTTCTGTATGCTTACAGTATATGAAAAAAACATTTAAAAGCTTTTAATGCATTTAGAATAATAACCCACTGCTTGTCAACAGTTTTTTTTTTACATATTTTGCAACTCATTTTTTGCCTGTCTCATTAGAAGACCCCTGGATTTTTATACATACTTCTGCATTTAAACTGTGAAAACTGAAATAAGTGGAAAAAAATCTGGCCTCACACATTTTGTAGGAGGAATGTTTTAATAACTTTGTCAGATAACTGTGGCTGTTCAACATGGATATTACATTAAAATGACACATGTGTTAACTTTAATATTGCCCACGTCCCCTGCAGGTGATGGATTCAGGGTCACTCTGTGTGAATTGGGCTGGCAACTAAAAGATCACACAAACACAGAAATACCTTTAGTGGGGCTTAGGGATGGCTCTGAGATCTCAGGTCTGGAGGGCAAGAGGAGCAAGGGAGGCCAGAGAGAGTGAGCATACCCTGAGCTCCTCTATTTGTTAGGGAAAAGACATTACATAGAATATTCCACCCAAATAAGGCAAGGAATTGTGTTATAACAAACAGGGCATGTAGTCAGTCCCATTGGGTGACGCCCCATCCCAGAGCTGCACTTCCTTGTCCAGTGAAAGTAAGGCTCACTTGCTTCGCACTGCATGCAATGCCAGTTCAACACCTTTATTAGTCAAGACTAAGGGGGCAAGCTCAGCTCCTATTCAGGGCCACCCCCAACACTTAAAGGTTCTTTGAAATATGGAACTTGAAACACTCACAGAATAGATCATATTCTGTCATGTTAAAATACATATGTCTGTCTTTCACATTGAATAGATCTGGTGCTAATATATGAGTATTTAAAAAGCAATATATTGTTTTCCCAAATTATATTCTTTTTACAGTGTTGCATACTTAACAGCAGATGATCAAAAGCCATATTTTATAATATTATTACAGAGGCCTCAGAAAAGGATGCACGTATTCAGAAACTGTCAGATTTAGGTTGGTGGGTAGAAGTCCTTCAAAATTCTTTCTCTTCAGAGCTTCTATTCTGTCACTGTCAAATATACTGCCAGTGCATTATCTTAAAGGAACAAGCTCACACTTAGTTTTGAGACAGTGTCATGCAACAATTTTAGAATTGTTTCTATGTCATTCATTCTTTCAAGTAAAATGGTATTCCCTAAAAAAGTAGTCAATACAGCTCATAAAATGGTTTTGCTGACACAAACATTCTATTTGGAATGCAGTGAAAGTGATACACATGGGTTTTCCATTTAATCATATGAGATGTTTTGAAACTGAGGACCCTAAAATAAATAATTGATAAAGTTAACAATTTTGAACAATCTCACCAGGACATGTTTAATTGCAACTGACTTTTTTTGTCTTCTGCAACTAAGAGGTGATGTAGAGAACAATAACTGTGTTAGCTTTCATTCTGCAAGTTTTACTTTCATGCAAATAATGTCTGGGTAGCATTATAAAATTGGCTTGTGACTCACAGTGTGACAGTGAGTGTCTAAGCACACCCAAATATTCCACACACCACTTTGAGCACTGCTGCTCTGAAAAACCCAGGTGAATTCCCAACTGTCCCCATCCTCTTTGCCTCTTCTTTATGTCCAGATCATCTCCTGAGATGTATTCTCTAGTGCTCTGCCCTGAAGAACAAGCCACCCCCTAAATATTTGATGCCACAACTGTCCTTTTTCTGGGAAAAGAGATGGAGGGACATGTTTCTCTTTGCAATTGGTAAAAGTTTGTGTGTGAAGATACAGATAGATAATCACCCATAACCTCTTATGGGTGCCTGTGTCCATATCAGGGCACAACTAAGGTGCAGTTTCCATGAGAAATAATATAGGTTCTTTTCATTTTAAGTGGGTGTAGTGGTGCAGTTACTGTAGTCTGTGAGGTTGCTGTATCAAAAATGCAACAAACCGGGTGGCTTATTAACAACAGATATTTCTCACAGATCTGGAGACTGAAAAATCCAAAATGGAGGTGCTAACACTTCATTCCTAGTGAGAGAAACTTCCTCATAGACAGCCATCTTCTTACTACATCATCAGAGGGCAACTGGCCACAGCAGCTCTCTGGATTCTCATTTAGGAGGTCCTAATTCTAGTCATGAGGGTCATTACTGATTATCATGAGAGTCATGACTAATTCTAGTCAGCCTTTATATGGATTTAGAAGGGACCTAAACTTAGTCTGGCAGCAGTGCTGTTGATGTGAATACTATGTAGTGAGGAAATTGTTCTATCTCTGCACCTTCCAATAAGTTAGCCACTAGTTTCATATGGCTATTAAGCAGTTTATTGTGGCTGGCCAACTAAATCATTGAATTTTATTTATTTTTTGTTAATTGAAACATAAATAACAATGTCTAGTTCACTGTTACTATTCCTGACAGTGCATATCTAGTGTGTTCTTAATATTCAGTCTCCTACCCACAAAGATACACTTGACTCCTGGATGGAAGTCTGTTAAAATATCCTTATATGAAAACTGGGGCTTTGGTTGGATGATATGGGGGATGGATAAGGAAGTAGGAGTTCACTCTAGATTGGGTGGTGTCCAGAAGAGGGAGATTATGGGATGAAATGAATAAGTGAATCTTAGCCATAATAAGTACAGACTTGAGCAGGAATAAAACTAATTTGTAAAGAAGGTGCTGTCACCAATTCACAATAGCTAAATTATGAAACCAACCTGGATGCTCTTTGGTAGATGAATGGATAGAGAAACTTTGGTATATATAAACAAAGGAACATTACTCAACATTAAAAGAGAATAAAATCAAGACATTTGCATGTGAATGTATGAAGTTAGAGAATATAATGCTAATTGAAGCAAGCCAATCCCAAAAATCCAAAGGCCAAATATTTACTTTGATATGAGGATGCTGACTCATAATGGTGATGGTCTGGGGTGGGGGGGGGGGAGCATGGGAGGAATGGAGGAACTTTAGGTAGAGAAAAGGGGATGGAGGGAAGGGAGGGGCAGGGGGTAGGAATGATGTTGGAATGAGTTAGACATCATTAGCTAAGTACCCATATAAGATACCATCATGTGAATATAATTTATGTACAATTAGTGACTTGAAAAGTTTTGCTCTATATGTGTAATATGAAATGAATTGCATTCTGCCATAACATAAGACAAATTAGAATAAAAAGGTGCTATTTTTCATATCCATCTATATAGGAAGCTGGCTAGTGTTTTGTTAATTGCACAATTCCTTACTTTTTAAGGTGTTTAGAAAAAGTTGTTATGTACTACTTTTGTTTTACCTTATTTTGTTTGTTTCAGAATGAACTTGTCTGACAATGCTTCTTAGTATGCCTTTTGTCCAATAAGGAATAGCATGGCCTCACTATGTGCACCACAATAACTCTTAACAACTCTGACCCCTAGCTCTAAGTCCCAGAGCAATTTCCAGATTTCAGGATCTGATTTTCTTCTTTCTTAAATTCAATATTCTGTAGTGCCTACATTCCTAATCAAAATAATAAGAATATTAGCATATAACATGGAAAAGAAGAAAGGCACAAATTGAACAAATGTATTAGCAATAATTTATTTCACCTGCATTGTCACAAGAGACATGCATATTCAGCAGACATTACAAAAATAAATTAAACATCCCTATTGACTTCTGTAGTGAGTAAGGTTCATGGGTTCATGAAAACAGATAAACAGGACACCTCAGAGTATCCTGGCCAGAATTCTTTCTCAATAACATCTAAAATATGCAAAAACAGTTATGGAATTTAATGCTTCTACTAGCTATTAGTTGTATCTATTTGCATTCATTCTTATTGTGGTTTAGAAATTGAAAACTGCATCTTTAATTTTTCAGAATCTACTTTAGGTAACTTTGAACTTACACTCAGTAAAATACAGGAAATTTATAGCAGCATGTTTCCAGTTAACCACCCTTCTGGTATTGTCACTACATATATTACATCAGTGTTCATTGTAAACCTAGCCAGACAGTGTAATACATTGTGCTATAAAAGTCATCTGTCCTTTTACATATTAAAAAATAATATATGTAAAATATTGTCATGTTCTATTGCTAGTTATTCCTTTCTGTACAAATTAGTTACCATCTTTGACTATTAAATTTAGGCTTTTCTTCATTTCAAATTACATGTGGTGAAACTGCTAGCAAGGAATTCTGTCAATTTTTATTTATCAGATAAATACTTTGTTTTGCCCTTTTTTATCTATGAAGAGATTTATGTGAAATAAAATTCACTAATTTGGGGTGTAAAGTTGTTTGGGTTCATTTACCACCATTACGACCAGAATATGTTCTTATGTATCCTTGTCCTAAACTGTGAACTCTTCTGCTTTCTTGTGTGACCCTCTCCTCCAGCTCCAGGAGATCACCAATCTGCTTTAGAATTTTGAATATGCTGAAATTTCATGTACATGCAACCATTTAGTATATAATCTTTTCTATAACAGTTATTTTAAGCTTTGTTATGTTATTGTGTGTGCATTAATATTTCATTCATTTTTAATACTGGGTATTACTGAAATAATAGTTGTTGTTTGGTATTGTCACAACTCTCTTTAACATTATCCATTCTAGTTGAGATGAGGTGGTATCTCATTGTGATTTTAATTTGTACATCTTTGGAGACTACTTATGGTGAGCATCTTTTCAATAATTATAGGGACTTGTCTAGCTTAGCCTGTGAACTCATCTTCACATTTCTTGTCCATGGAGGTAAGGGCTGGTTGTCTCATTATTGAATTGGAAATATTTTCCTTATATTCTGGATACTGGCTGTATAACAAATATATTTCCTGCAAAAAGTTTTTCTTCTTTTCTGTGGTTTGCGTTTTCATCTCCTTTACTATGGTTATTAAAAGTTGTGCATTAAGCATGATTCAATCCATTTCATCACTTTTGTTTTATATTTTGTACCCTTTGCTTTATACTTCATGTAGTCAAAATTTTGTTAATACAATTTCAATAATTTTTCCTCTATGTTTGTAAAATGGTGTTCAGTAGCTTTATTGAATTAGGTATGTTGTGATTTAAATCTTGATTATGATGTAACAAAATGATTGGGTTCATATCCTTTTCCCACATGGATTTCCAGGTGTTGAAACCCTACATTTTCTCCATTGAATTTTCTTGGCACTTTTGTCAAAAATGTGATCTATGTGTCTGTTCTTACATCAATGCCATGCTTTGTTCATTACTGTGATTTCATAAGTCTTAGAATAAACTCTTTTAAGCTTTCCAACTTTGTTCTTATTTTTCAAAATGATTTATATATTTTAGGGTGCTATAACATTGATCTTGAGTGTCCCCACACATTGGCTTGATCCCCAACCCATGATTCTATTGGGAGGTGCTGGAACATTTAGGATTTGGGTCTAATGGATGGAAGTTAGGTTCCTGGGGGCTGTGCCCTTGGAGGGGTTATTGGGAACCCAGCCCATTCTTGCTTCTATAACTGATAAATGGCTTCTATGATGTGAATGATTTCCTCTTCTGTGAATTCCCATTGAAACCCACCTTTTGAGATGAAACTTCATTACTCACTTCTGTTGACAGGTGAAACCAGTATTTCTTTACTTATGCTGGTGAGTGGGCTGCAGAAGGTTGCAGGCCTCTGCAACTGAGAAGTGTTTCAGCTCTTAATAGTGAGCTGTGTCTTCCAGTGATAAAGCAGACCAGAGCAGCTAACAATCAATTTCTCCTTCTTTCCAGATATTTTTTGGGGTACTGGGGATTGAACCCAGGAGCAGTTAACCACTGATTCACATCCTCAGCTCTTTTTATCTATTTTGAGATAGAGTCTCCTGATTTCAAGAATGAAATCCACGAACTAAGATGAGTGTAAGAGTAGGATTAATTAAAGAATGGAAACAATAATAGAACTCTTGTAGCACAAGAGAGAACCCCATAACACATTTTTCCCCCTCATAGTGTGCTAGTCTAAGGTTTTATATAGCACTTGTGTCACTGCTATTGGTCAAAACTTAGACTAATTAAGATTTGAGAAAAAACTATAATGTTATTAGTTCAAACTCATGCTAATTAGTATTTGGAAAAGTTCTAATACTTTTGGTCCAAACTTATGCTAATTAGGATTTGGAAACATACTAAGGCTGCTTGAGTGTCAAATTTCATTCTTGTCTGCCCTATTTCCATTTTCTTATTGCAGGTCAGGAAGCAGGAGATGAAGTTGTGGATGGTCTATGATTGTGGTTCCAGGCTATAGCACTGCATGAAGTAGCCTTCTGTAGCAGGCAACAGTAACAAGTTCCAACCTGGCTTCCCAAGGGTGGCAGGTTGTCCTGTCATAGCTCAGAGTAGCTCAGGAACACCATCCCTGCATTGTGGCTCCACAGGGCTGCCTTCCATGCTTGCTGTCTGGGCTCCAATCTTCCCAGCCACCTCTCTGACCCTCTACCTCTTCACTGCCACTTCTGGGTGGTACTACTAGGTTGGCTGTGTAGATTGACAGCCAGGGAGCCATATCTGTTGGCATTCTGTTTTGCTACAGATCCCAAAGCAATGGAGGCAAATAATGAAAATTTCAAGGCCAAATTGAAGCAGCAACTCCTTCCTGAGATGCTTTTTTTTCTCTCTGTTGATAGGTACAAACTGCTAGTTTAGGATTCTGTAATCATGTTGCCTCAGCAGCTGTGGCAGGAAAGGGGGAAGATCAGGCTACTTGCATGAGAAAGTCTTGAAACCCAGATTTCTGTACTGTATAAAAGATACTGAGAACAAAGGGATGGGCTCAGCCTTTGGAAAAGACTGCACTGAGTCTGCAAGTGTGCTTAATAAAACTTGTTCTTCTGTATCTCAAAGTGCCATTTGTCCCTCTCTATTGCCATAATTTCCCATAACAAATAAAGCTTTCCCTCCTCAATATATATATTAGTCATAATTATGGAACACTGACAAACACATAGGTATTAAACCTTTCCTTACACATTTAAAAAGCAACATGTCCATTGAAAAATAAACCAGTTTGGATGCTGTTTGAATTACAAATGTGGGTCTATGAACATCAAAGAATCCATGCATGGTCTAATATTAACATTAATTTTTATATTTTGTTGTACAAGGTAATATTTCTAGGTAGAGTATTCATACCATTCATTAATTCTTCTGCTTGCTACTTTGTTTGTTTGTTTGTTTTTGCCTGTCCACAGAAGTCCAAAAAACTCTGCTTATATTGCTGCTTTGCTACCCAAACTGGTGTATCAACAGTTGCTGTCCAAATTGTTCTTAGCAGATTCAAGGACTTGACATATGTGCACATCTTTGCTTGACTCTTACCCACATGGACAAAGTAAGATAGATGTTTACTTGCTTACTCTCACCATTTCTGTATGTATCTTGTTGTGACCCGGTAACAAACAGGATAGAGAATTTAGCATTGCAATGAGTAAAATGACTAGCACTAACAAAGGTACCTAAGGATACACAACACCAATTAAGAGTGTCTGTTTTCAATAGCAAAACCGGAAGTCTCATAGTTTTCCGGGCGTTGAATAGAATATTCAGAAGGATCTCATGTCCAAACTGGTAAAAAATTAGCCTGCACTGAACACTTTCTGGTTTACTTAAAAAATGGTAAAAGACAGAACACAAAGATCCAAACAGGTCTTGAATGGCTTCATTTGTCCCAGTAATAAATGCTGAAAAATGTAAATGACATACAAAAATATTTGGTACCTAACTTGGTTAAGTCAGAATGTCTGCCATTAAATTAAAAGCCACCAAGAATACAATGAAAACAAGAAAAAATGCAATTCAGAAAGCAGATAAAAGCAATCAATCTAGCACAGAACTGACACTGAGCTTAAAATGAACAATGAGTGACATTATATTCAGTAATTTACATAAGAGACATGAAAGATACATAAAAAACAAAAATGAAATTTGCAAGAATAAAACTTATGAGATGTAGAATATGCTGGTGATGGTAGACTCTGTGTTGTACAACAGAGGAGTGTCTTTGAAGGCACATTAACAAAAAATTTCCTTAAATACATAAAAGTATAATATTTATATGTATGTTTGGTGGATAACATTCAGACAGAATATGTTTAATAATAAGCACACAAAGAGGAAGAAGAGCAAATAGAACTACAGATGTCGCATTTTTACATTTCACTGAAATTGAGTTAGTAGTTTCCAAAGTGGTTTCTAGTTAGACCAGATGTATATGCTACATCCTTCAACAACCATTAAGTAGACTCTAGAGAAAAATGATTAAGAGAATTAACTTACTACAAAATATCCATGTGACACATGCAGACTATGTTAGCTAGAACGGAATTAAACACATATAAGACACATGGAAATCAAATGGTAAAATGACAGACAAATTCAAATGTATAAATATTAACATTAAGTGGAAGTGGAATGACCAAGCCAATCATAAGTCCTGATTATTGCTTTAGGCAAAAGAATAAGACCAGACTATGTTGGAGGAGTCATACTTCACAGTCACAAGTACATTAAAATCTAATATGTACTCATTGATATATTAACAGCGACCATGATAAACCTGGAGTACTTACACAAATTTAAAAAATAGCCTATTTAATGGGAGTAGTGATAAACAGGGACATTTTGAAATGATGCATTAGGCAGCTTTCCATCACTGTGACAAAACACCTAAGGTAATCAATATATAAAATTGGAAAGGCTTCTTTTGGCTCACAGTTTCAGAAATTGCATTCCATGTGTAGCTGGTCCTGCTGCCTTGTAACCTGTGGCCCAATAAGCATCACACTAGGGAACACATTGGTGGAAAAAAAATTGATTCCCTCATACTAGCCAGGGAGCAAATAGAGAAAAACAAGAAAAATCAGGGTCCCCAAATTTTTTTTTTATTGGTCGTTCATAACATTACATAGTTCTTAATACATCATATTACATGGTTGATTCACGTGGATTATGAACTCCCGCTTTTACCCCGTATACAAATTGCTGTATCACATCAGTTTCCCTTCCATTGATTGACATATTGCCTTTCTAGTGTCTGATGTATTCTGCTGTCTGTCCTATTCTCTACTATCCCCCCTCCCCTCCCCTCCCCTCCCCTCCCCTTTTCTCTCTCTACCCCTTCTACTGTAAATCATTTCTTCCATTTGTATTATCTTGTCTTACCCCTCCTTTCCTCTTATATGACATTTTGTATAACCCTGAGGATCGCCTTCCATTTCCATGCAATTTCCCTTCTCACTCCCTTTCCCTCCCACCTCTCATCCCTGTTTAATGTAAATCTTCTTCTCAAGCTCTTCGTCCCTACCCTGTCCTTGTTTACTCTCCTTATATCAAAGGAGTCATTTGGAATTTGTTTTTTAAAGATTGACTAGCTTCTCAAAAATATGGAACGCTTCACGAATTTGCGTGTCATCCTTGCGCAGGGGCCATGCTAATCTTCTCTGTATCGTTCCAATTTTAGTATATGTGCTGCCGAAGCGAGCACAGGGTCCCCAAATTTTCATCAAGGGCATGACCCAAAGAAGGGTACTTTCTCTCACCAGGACTCTCCTCTTAAATGCTCCACCTTCTCCACCTTCTCCCAATGGTACCATGAAGTAGTGATCATGCCTTTAACACATAGGTCTGTGGGGAACACTTATACAAACCATAGCAAATGATAAAATGTAAATTCAACTGACAGAACAATGCAAAATATATGTGCACTTAATAAACAAGCACCAAAAATATAGCCATACATCACATAATAATGATTTTGATCAATAATATTCCTATAAAATTATATAACCTAGCAACATCTTGACTCTCTTAGTTTGAATAAGTATACTTTAAGATACCACATAATACTGAAATGACTGAATGATGCATTTCTCAGTCTCCCTGTCAGTAAGCAACACAAAATTATACAGAACAACAAACTTGGTGGAAATGCAGAGAAATGCAAAATCCAGAAATACTAGTTGAAGACCTCTTCAATATTCCACACTCAATGATGAATGAAACTACTAAGCAAAGGATAAAAACAAATTTGAACAACACTGTTGGCCATCTAAACCTAGTGGGCATCTGTGAACACTCCTCTCAGTAACATTTGAATACATATTGTTTTAGAGTGCATGTGGAACACTCTTCAGGATGCACCACATGCTACTCTGTAAGAGAAATATTAATCCATTTTAAACCATAGAAATAAATACAACTGAGGTTTTCAAGATGGTGGAATATACATCAATTTTCTGGCTGCTCTGTGGAGTGAAATCAAGAAAGCAGACAGGCAGCTTCTCAGCAAGGTGGGTGAAAAAAAAAGTGTGGGGACTTTCCTGGAATTTAAAACTGGACATTCAAAGCAGTTTGGGGACTCAGAAAGCTGGATACAATAAAATGAGGAAGAAATCCCCAGGGCACAGCCACTGCAGGTGCTGGGCCAGAAGTACCAGCCAGAGTGGTCTCTTTATCCTCATAGTGGAGGGATAAGGGAATTATAAGAACCCGAATTTTGGATAGGCCCAGGACATTTCTGGGTATGGAGTGTTAGAGATCAAGGACATTATCCTGCAAACCTGAAGGAAATGCTGCCCAATATCTGTGTGTGGGTAAAGAAGCTGCCATCTCTTCAGGTGGCATGTGGAAGACAAAGGAAGGAACAATTTTGCAGTTGCTGCATGGAGACTGGGGGTTGAAGGGGCCAAATCCTGGCAAACCTGAGTTTGGCACAAAATACAGGCAGGTAAACACACACTGGATGACATAGAGTGTGCTTAAGTGACCAGGAGAACATCAAACGTAGAAAGAGATTTACACAGAGGACAACAGTTCTTGGAAGCCCACCTGGCTCTACCTCTCCCCCTCCAGTTCCACTGTTTATAGAACTAGCTGGGAAAGATGCAGCTGACTGAGAACTTGGAAGGCAGGGGTGGAAGAGATTGTTTGGAGACTGAACTGGAGACCAGGAAACATGGGGTCTGATGGTGATGTAGAGGATTAAGAATTAACTCTCCCACTACAAAAGTGGAACCCAGGGAAGATCCCTAGGGTACAATCTTCTAGCATGGACCAGCAAGTACTGGGCACTGGAGGTGCACAGAATTAAAATCTCCAAATCAACTGGCATTCACTGAAGAGCCTGGAGCCCACTTAAGCCTAAACTCTGCTTCCAGGAATTCAGTCTATGGGATTACCTTTCTCACTCCAGCAATCCACAGAGTGGAGGATCATGCTCCAGATGACCCCATCTAAAACTACTGAGAAGAGAAGCTGAGAATCTTCTGAACTCCAATGGAAAGAATTCTTTAACTTTTCATCAAAATCTTTATTTTTCATTTTTCTCTGTTTAATTGTGACTTTAATGGTACAAAGACAGTTATACATATTTATAAATGATTTTTTCTCATTTCTAGTTTTTTTGAAGCCAGTTATTTTTCATGGATTAGTTTTTTTTTTCTGAACTAGCATACTTTAGGTTTTTAAAATATTCTTTTATTTAAAAATTTTAAAAAATTTTGTTATATATTTTTTCTCCTACCAGTTTCCCTTGATTTGTTCTTTTCTTCTGCTAACAGCCAATCTCTATTGTTTTTCTCTTTCACTCTTCTTTAATTTGTTACTTTCTTTTTTCCTCCTCCCTCACAATCATCATATCCTATATCACTTCTTTTCTTTCCCTGTCCACCACTTGAAAATGTAAACATTTTTACAAACTTGCTGGTTTTTTAAAATATTTTATTTATTTATTTATTTTTGTGGTGCTAAGGATCAAACCCAGTGTCTCATCTGGGCTAGGCAAATTCTCTACCACTGAGTCCCAGCCCCATCCCTGAACTTTCTGTTTTTTTATTATAGGCATAAACTGGTCATATCATTTCTGTTTATTGTGATGATTAACATTGTAGACATCCTAGTAAAAAATACTTTGTTTAATGATGTGAACTGTTTGCATTGGTTTATTTATTTATTTATTTATTTATTTATTTATTTATTTTCTCCCCCTAAACAGTGAGGTATTGGAAATCTTCAGCAACACTATAAGTCCATAGGGTAGAAACTCTATCACCTCAGATCCATACTATTAGATAGACACACACACAACATGAATAATCAAGGGAACAAATCACCCCAAACAAACCAAGATACTCCAATAACTGAATCCATTGACACCACAGTGGAAAAATGTTAGGGAAGGTGCTTAGAAAGTATATAGTTAATCTGATCTGTAAAATAAAGGATGTTATAAGGAATGAAATAAGAGAGAAAATACAAGAAATAAAAGATCACTTCAATAAAGAGGAAGAGACTCTGAAAAAAAGTAGAAATCTCAAAATGAAGGAAATTAAAAATTCATTAGAAAGCATCACCAACAGACTACAGCATTTCAAAGACAGAAACTCATGCAATAAATACAAAATATATAATCTTTTTTTGAATTTTGAATATATTTCTATTCTTAGGAGCAAACTTTTTAAAATTTTTATTTCATTTTTTTTGAATTTTTAATATTGATTGTTCAAAACATTACATACTTCTTGACATATCATATTTCATACTTTTGATTCAAGTGGGTTATGAACTCCCATTTGACCATAGAGAGATGTTAAGAAACCATGAATAGACCTTCCAAGATCTATGGGATAACATGAAAATATTTAAGATTTAAAAGGATAGATGAAGGTGCAGAGATACAAACCAAGGGAATGAACAAATTTTTTTCAATGAAATAATATTAGATAATTTCCCAAACATAAAGAACAAAATAGAAAATAAAATACAAGAGGCTTACAGGACCCCAAATGTACAAAATCACAACAAACCCACACCAGGGCACAATATAATGAAAATACCTATTATACAGGATAAGGATAGAATTTTAAAGGTTGAGAGAGGGAAAATATCATATTTCATATAGGGGAAACCAATTTGGATTTCAGCGTATTTCTCAATCCAGAGCCTTATAGCTAGGAGGTCCTAGAACCACATGGTTGAAGCTCTGTAAGAAAATGGATGCCAACTAAGAATCCTATGTCCAGCAAAATTAAGTATCAGATTTGAAGATGAAATAAAAACCTTCCATGATTAACAAAAGTTAAAAGAATTCCCAACTAGAAAGCCTGAACCACAGAACATACTCAGCAAAATATTCCATAAGAAGGAAATGAAAAAAAAAAACACTGAAAACCAGCAAAGGGAGGAACTACATTAAAGGAAATGTCAATCAAAGGAGAAACTAAGTCAAGTTAAAAACTATAAACATACCCAAATGATCATATCTCAATAATAACCTTGAATATTAATGACCTAAACTCATCACTCAAAAGACACAGACTGATAGATTGGATTAAAAAACAAGACTCAACAATATGCGAAGAGACTCACCTCATAGACAAAGACATCCATAGACTGAAAGTGAAAGGATGGGTATAAACATATAACTCACAAGGATGTATAAACAACGGGGGCTTCTTCCCTCATATCAGATAAAGTGAGCTTCAAGCCAAAGTTAATCAGAAGGGATGTACAAGGCCATTTTATACTGCTCAAGGGAATTATATATCAACAAGACATAACAATTATAAATATTTTTGCAAACAATGGAGCTCTACATACATCAAACAAACCCTTCTCAATTTCAAGAATTAAATAGACCATAACACAATAATACTGGGGAACATTAACATGCCTCTGTCACCACTGGATAGCTCCTCCAAACAAATGCTAAATAAAGAATACATATAAGTAAAAATAAAATTGATAATTTAGACTTAACAGACATATATAGAATATTTCATCCATCATCAAGCGAATACACCATTTTCTCAGTAGCACATGAATCCTTCTCTAGTACAGACCATGTTATGTAAGCTATCATATATGTTTGCATGCAATTATAATATTAATTCAACATATTTTTAGCATCTGTAGGGTTATTTTGATAGCTCTCTTTCCATTGATATTAATTTTTGCATTCTTGCTTTTTTCTTGATTAGACTTGTTTGATTTTTATCAACTTTAAGCTGTGTTATTTCTTCTCTAGTTTATATATTTCTGGTCCTACTCTTAAATTTTCCTCCCTACTATATAATTTGAAAATAATCTGATTATTAAGCTAGTTTCTTTCTGATACAAATACTGTAAGTTATAAATGCTTATCTGAGTGCCCTTTCATCCCAGAAATCTTGATACATTAAGCTTTTATTATCACTTAGTTCAAAGCACTTTTTATTTACTTTTCTCTGCTTTCTTCCTTGACCTCTGAGATATTCATAAGTGCGATGTATGATTTTGAAGAGAGTTGACCTGTAAGGGTGGGGTTCTACAGATCTTAAAGTGATTGGTTTTTAATATAATAAATCATGCAGGAAACACAGTCTGCATGATTTCATATTTTTTTTAAAGAGAGAGAGAGAATTTATTTTATTTTATTTTAGTTTTTGGTGGACACAATATCTTTATTTTATTTTTATGAGGTGCTGAGGATCGAACCCAGTGCTCCGCACATGTCAGGTGAGTGTGTTACCACTTGAGCCACATCCCAGCCCAATTTCATATTTTTTAATAAAGCTTTGCAAATGCTTTTTATATTGATTGTATAGGTTGCATACATGTCAAAACTGATCAAATTGCATACTTCAAATATGTACATTTTATTGTACTTCAATTTTTCCTCAATACATTTATGGAAAAAAAGAAATAATACAAAAATATTTTCTGACCACAATAAAATGAAATTAGTAATCAATCATATAATACAAGAAGTAGGGAAAATCACAAATGTATGGAAACTTTAAAAACACTCCAGAATAGTCAATGGCTTAAGAAAGTTAAAATAAAGCTAGGAAACACTCTCAAATTAATGAAAATAAAGAAAAAAATACATCATATTTATGAGACACTAATAAAGGAGCACCCAGAGTGAAATTCATAGCAGTAAATTTATATCAGTAAATGCCTGCGTTAAAAAGGAAGAGCAAACTAAACCCCAAACAGGTATAGAAAACAAAGCAGTGAAGAAACAGCAGAATATAATAGCAAGAAATAGTAGAAAATAATAAAGAACAGAGAAGCTATCAATGGAACCAAAAAGAATACTTTGAAAAGATGAACAAAAATTGACAAATTGTCAGCTAGATACACTAAATAAAAGAATAATAAAAGAATTAGAATCAGAAAAGAGAGAGGGTGCAATATTACTTACTTTGCAATAATAAAAACAATTTGAACTCTGCTGTGAACAATTGGGTGCCAAAAAATTAGAGAGCATACATAAAATGGACAAATGGTAGATAGACAAGAAACTAATAATGTTGACTTAAGAAGAAATAGACATTACGAATATAACTAGAACAAGTGAAGACACTGAATTAGTAATAATATATTTTATAAAAATACCTACAAAGAAAACCCTTCTCCAAATGACTTTACTGGTGAATTATACCAATTATTGATGACAGCGCAGGCTCCTGGCTCACTATGGGAATTCTAGAGTTTGACTGCTTGGGTTTGGATCTTGGCTCCATCATTTGTGGGTTGTGAGACCTTGGCAAAGTTTCTGAGCACTTCGTGTCTCTGCTTCACCTTCTGTACAATGGGGATGATGCTGACTGTTGTACTGAATGTTCACTGTGGTTAAATAAGTGACTGTGGTTAAAATAGCACAAACATAAAAATGAGATACTCTGGTAAAGTCAATAATTATTCAGACATGTGACTTTTTTAAGCTGTTGTATATCCTTCACAGGACATGGTCATGACTGGGAGAGAGACCTAAGATGCCAGGGCTTTCTGTGAGCTGTGGTGGGGGGGGAGGTATCCACGTCAGGCAGTAGTGACTTCTACAGCTGCAGGCACAGAAGCTGAATGAGGGAAATTAAAGGATAAAAATACAGAAATAGCCCTCTTTCCTCAAGTGGAAAATGAAAGAAACAGGAAAGTCAGGGTACCCTCCACTGGTCACGTTGGAGCTGTTCTTCTATCTGAGGTAGCCATGACCCCACACAAACCCCCTCATCTTCCTAGGCTCAGCTTTCTCTCCTGACTTTGCCTTCTTGTGGCTCACAGTGGCCTTCAGCATTTAAATGTGTTCTTTGTATAGTGCAGGGTGCTGTGAGAATTTGTTTATATAGTGTTTGTTAATAATCATAAGGAATTTTCCTATCACATGAAGGAGAAAAGTGGGTAACAGATTACTGAAGTAATTAGTTCCAAGTCCAGCCAGAGCTTCTACAGAGCTCGTGTCCTTGGTTTCTCTTCAGTAGGAGAAGTCATCCTGGATCTGGTCACTGCTCACCCAAAGCTTTTGGTCTCTGAGGATGGTGCACATGTGACCATGGTAGATTTTGCTAGGCCAATGCTCATTCTAAAAGCATTGGGGGGAGGGGGAGAAAGAACCCTTATGTGCTGAGTTGTGGGGTTTTCCTTCTGAACCTGGCTTATTTCATTTAGTATAATGTCCTCCTGAATCATCCATGTTATTGCAAATTAAAAAATTTTCTCTTTTAAAGGCTGAAAAAATATTTTGTTATGATTTTTTTTCAAGCAATAAGTATCTACAAGAGACATTTACAAGCAACTGTGGTCCCATCATTAAAAAAAATAAAAAAACAGAAACAAAAACAAAAACTTTAAAGGGTGGAGAGTAGCATTGGAGCTGGGCAATGAGTATACCTTAAAGGACTTCGAAGAGGCTTTTTAGGAGAAACATGATTAGGAGAAACAGAACTTCAATGTAAGGGACAGAGACAGTGCAAAATTCAAAGAGACTTATAGAGCCCTCTAGTTCTCTGAGCAAGAAGCAGTGAAGAACTTATGGAATTGCAAACACAGACTGCATTTCATTGAGAGAAAAATAGTGGATCACCAAGAGTGCAAAACAGGTCTCACTGTGTAGAACAAAGAAATCAAACTATTCCGGGAAGAAAACTAAAACTGAGTTCTAATCAAGAAACCTCCAGCATTTGCCTAGCATATTTAAACATAGCTGTATACCATGGGCTCCTTTGTGCCTTTGTGATGTTGTGCTGCCTGTGATCCAGAATTAAGTTACATAAAAAATGCTGAGATCCAACACTTGAACTTTGTTGCTTGCCACATGAGCACAAGCTTCATGAAAGAAGTTTCAGTTCATAAGAAATTGCTAGTGAGTTTTAAATTAAAGAGACAGACTCTCATTACCTTTAACACAGCTCCAAGAAGGCTTCTCCTAGCTCCTGCCTCCAGCCACCTACTGAGGTGGGTGGCAGTGGCAAAGTTTACAGAAGAGACTAGCAAGAGAAGGAGAGTACCAGGGAGTGACCTTTTATTGGGGAATAAAAAATCCAAGGGAAAATCCCATCCAATGAAGGTTAAGGGGGGCAGCATCCCAAGGTCAAGGATGATGATTGGGTCTTCAGGTCAGTGGCCAAGCACGCCTCTGTAAGGACAAGCACTCAGACCTGGGCAAGGGTGGGGAATGGCTCAGACACAGTTGTGTTTAAGCACCTCTCATTCAGCCAGGGAGGTAACTCAAATCACATGTAAGGATGGCCTCCCACAGTTGCTGATCCCAAAAAGAAAGTGTTGAGCCTTTTATCACTGAAAGAAATTGTAGTGGTAGAATTTTATTACTTTCCCTAATCTTGTTGAGAAAGTTCTTTTCAATACTCAGAGCCCTAGAGATTTTACCTTGACATTATCTTGAATTAAAATATGCTTTTCCTACATCCTTTGGAATGAACTTATGATTTTCACCATCATTCTGTTAATGTGGTGATATGGATTTTTGTTTTATTCTAAAACAAAAGACGAACCTTAATTTCCCATGACATGATAAAGCCACCATGGACAGATATATACTGCTTTTTGCATATTTTTGGAGCAAGTTCTAGAATTAATCTTGTTAAGGACAGTGAAACTGCTGAGTAGAGAAAATGGAAACCTAAGAGGAATTTATGTAGGATGAGAAATCATAAGATCCTTCTTCTCTAGGACTCTCATATCTGGTCCCTTTAAAAATACTGCAGAAATGATGGAAAATATAATCCAGAAAACTGCCCTGGGTTTTGTGGGAAAATGACAGGAAAAAGGATTTCTGCTGCTCTCAAAGAGAGACACCCAGAGGAGAATGAGACCAGAACTCATACTTAATAATAAGAATAGGGATAATTCTCCACAGAAACTGAGAAACAAAAAAAAGATGGGAGCACAAGGTCAGACTCAGGTCTCAGCCTATGTTAACCCACTCAATGTGATGCCCTCCCTGCCCATGGTCCTGGAGACAGGACCTGCCCTGGTGATGCCTGAGTCCCTGTCATCACAGGTCCTGGTGAGATGAGGTTCAATTGAACGGATGGGTCTAAGGACCAGGGAAGATGATTCAGCTGAGGAGTGACCACATCAAACCCAGGATGGACTGAGCACAGACTGGGTGCTGCTTTGTCCACCTTCAGTTCCTTTCATCTTTCTCCTGTCCCCACCAGAGGCAGACTCAGCACAGCAAACATGTGGATTCTGGAAGGTTTGGGGTTTTATTTTCTCTCAGAAATTTTAGGAATCCTCTTTTCACTTAATTAACCCACAACCGTAATTCATGGCACAAATGTGAAATACAAATCAAGATACAAATACAAATACAAATCAGAATGTGTATTCTGTTTTCCAAAGGACAAGGAAAAGTCTACAGCCCAGGGCAACATAAAGCTACCAGGAATGAAGACATCCCAGCCCCACATTTGCTACATAGGAAAGTTAACTGAGGAAGAGAACAGGACAGTGTAGGGAGGGATCTTGATGATCAAAGATGAGCGCCTGTCTCCATTTCCTCATGATCTGATGACAGGAACACAGACACATAGACACAGTTAATTGCCAGCTGCACAAAGAGAAGTTGGGACCTCTTGAAACTGCAGTAGGGAGCAGGAAGAGAACTGAGGAAATCCTGTATTATTCAGTTGAAAGAAAATACTGTAAAAGAACGTATTATGAACAAATTCAGGTAAGTCATTGTAATGAAGACACTCTGAACAACCCATTAAACACTTAAAATGTCAGAAATTCCTGGGACAGTCCCTGTAACTCAGAGTCTCCCCATTCTTCAACTCTTCTCCCTCAAGGCCCTCCAGGGTCTCACCTTTTTAACCAGTGAGAGACACATCAGAGCCTGGGAACTGTCATTACCTGAGCAGAGCAAAAACAGAACCTGGTCAGAGTCCACAGGAGACGTGGCTAATGGATGAATTATGGGTGGATCAGCTCCCCCATCACTTCCCACTACAGTCACCCTGGGGTCTCCGAGATCAGTGTTCTTCATACTTACAGGCAGCTGGAGCAGAGGTGTCTGGTTTTACACCTGTGGAAGAAAGCCGCCTGTGAGAGAGTAGCTTGGAAACAGGTCTGAGAGTGTCCTCTGGTCCTGGACACTGGGGAAGTCTCCAGAACTGTGACTGTAGATGTAGGAAAGGACCAGGAGACAAGAAGAAAATAGACAGGTAAGGATGAAGATAATTACTTTCCTGGAGTTCTGTCTTCACCAGGAAAATTCCCTCTCTGGCCTCTAAATGCTGGGAATCAAGCCCCCATCACCACAAATATCAAGAGGATATATTTGTCCTTTAATTTCTGTGCAATTTACAGAGAGTAAAGAGATTAAAGGGGATACCATATTGGATAAGGACACATATAGATATTACTTCCCATTAACAAGGCAGGGAACATTATCAGGAACTGCCATATAGGAACTGAGCACAACACCTTAGCCTTGAGGGATGGAGGTGTGGAACTGGCTTCTGTTGCGCACAAAAGCCGGTGAACCTCACCTTTGTTAGCCTGGGGACTACAGCTCTGGGAGTCGATGTTACCCTGTTCTCCTTTAACACTACCCTTTCTGCCTTATTTGGATGGAATGTTCTTTTGAACACCCTCCCCCAATAAAAACCAAGGTTTGGGGCATGCTCCTTCTCTGTTGCCTGCCTCCCTTGCTTTTCTCTTGCCCTTACTTGTGTTAGCTTTGCTCTTGAGACAGAAGAACCATTCTGAAACGCCCCCCAAAAGGTCTAAATGTTTGTGTGTTTTGTCGTGCCAGCCCAATTCACCCTAGTGAACTGGGTTTTTGTAGCCTGTGTGGGACATGGGCTAAAACACACTTATACCAGGTACTTCAAGCCACCAGTGGGACAAAATTTCAGACCCTGCCTTTTCCTACCTGTTTTTCTTCTTCCACAAGACAAAAGTGACTACAGCTCCAGTGACAGCAGCTCCAAGGAGAATCACACCAGCAACAATTCCCAAGATGGGGATGGTGGGCTGAGGGGGTGGCTCTGGGAGGGGAAGGGAAGTTAGATGAGGGGACCTGATCCCCTGCTCTCAGTCCCTATCCTGCTGAGGGTCTCCAGAAAGCCTCCTGCTTTCCTGACAACAGGCTCTGGGCCCTCACCCCCTCCTTACCCCATCTCAGGGTGAGGGGCTCAGGCAGCCCCTCATGATGCACATGGCATGTGTATCTCTGCTCCTCCCCAGCAGGCACCACTACAGCGGCCCATTTCTGGAAGTTTCCATCCCCTGCAGGCCTGGTCTCCACAAGTTCCACGTCTTGGGTCTGGTCCTCTCCATCCCGCTGCCAAGTCAGGGTGATCTCCTTAGGGTAGAAGCCCAGGGCCCAGCATCTCAAAGTGACATCTCCTTCAGGGATAGGGTGGTGAGTCACATGTGTCTTCGGGGGGTCTGAGAGAAAGAACAGGGAAATTCAGACATTTGGGCATTTCCTCTTGGATCACTGAAGCAGTGCTCACATGACTATCACATGACCATCCTGAGTGATAGACAACATGATTCAGGTGGGCAAGACAGCACAAAATCTAGACACAAGCCAGGATGCAGGCTGCGGCACAATCTATTCCTTGGAAAGTTCTAGAATTAGATTGAGATAACCCAGTGGAAGAGTCTTCAGGTCCCTGACAGAGACTTCAGATTCTGGTCTTGATACAGGTTGGGACATGTGGAAAAGCTGGAGTCAGACCTCCAAGGACGTTAGGCTGGAATGGACCTGACAGTCTCTCCTTGATGCCAAGTCTGCTGACAGGGACCTGTGGTCAGGTATTTATTGCCTTTCCCCCCAGCCACAGAGAGAGCGACCAGATCCCTTCCTTGTCCTCAGAGAAAGCAGCCTTCAGTTCCTCTCTAGTACAGAACTGGGGAATCCAGGCTCACACCCTCCCTCTGGACTATGAGCAGGGCGATGCTCTACAGTGGGCGCCATTCTCCTCCCCTCCTCCTGGGAACTGCTAGAGAGATCTACAGGAGATGGGGCAGGTGTTCAGCAGCTGCTCATACCTGTGCGCAGCAGCGACTCCTTCCCTTTCTCCAGGTAGCCTGCAAGATACTTCCAGCAGTCTTCTTCCAAGTAGGCCCTGAAGCTCTCTGCGTCACCGGCTGCCTCCCACTTCCTCTTGGTGATCTCAGCCACCGCATCTGCGGTGGTCCAGGAGCGCAGGTCTTCATTCAGGGCGATGTAATCCGCGCCATCATAGGCATCCTGAAGGTACCCGCGGAGGAGGCGCCCATCTGTCCCCACGTCGCAGCCATACATCCTCTGGAAGGTGTGAGAGCCTGTCCCGGCCCTGTCAGCCATGGCCCATCCCCGCCCACCCCGCGGGTTTTTCCTAAACTGAAAACAAAACCGGTCACAGTGCCCAAGGGCGCTTTTTGGGTAGAGGGTCCCCGGGAGTCCCTCAGCCTTGGGGTGAAGTTCGGCCTGGAAATCCTGAGGACTCGGGATAGTCTGTGAGGGACATGAGGGGTCGCGACCTCCTACAGGGGCCGGGGTCACTCACCGCCTGCGCTCTGGTTGTAGTAGCCGCGCAGGGTGTTGAGGCTCACTTGGTGACTCTGTAAGTTGCACTTGGAGGTCTGTGTCTCCTGTTCCCAATACTCTGGCCCCATCTTCTCCATCCAGGGCGCCCAGGGCTCCATCCTGGGATTCTCGGTGTCGCTGTGGAAGCGCACGAACTGCGTGTCGTCCACGTAGCCCACGGAGATGAAGCGGGGCTCCCCGCCGGGGCGGGACACGGAGGTGTCGAAATACCTCAGGGAGTGGGAGCCTGGGGAAGGGAGCCACTGAGACCACCCAACCAAATGCCAGGTTGACTGCCCCAGGAGGAGAGGAGCGGGGTCCAGAGACGCTAAGGGGGCGGTGGGAGCAGAAGGGCAGGACGTAGGGGCGGGAGGAGAGGGAAGCGAAGGACCACGGTGGGGAGGGTGTGGGCTGGGGACGGCGGGGAAGCACCTTCCCCAGGTCCTCAGTGCTCACTGGATGGTCCTCTCGCTCCTCCCACCTGGAGTCTATTTCCCTTTCAATCCTGTGCTCACCCGCCCAAGTGTCCCTCAGGGCCAAGGCCCCCAAGAGCAGGAAGAGCAGCATTGGGGGCGCCAGCACCCTCGTCCTGCAGCTCTGTGGAGATTCTGCGACTTGGAGTGGCGGGGGTGGGGGGAGGTCGCTGTGGACTTTAAAATTCAAACCGCAGTCACAATGATTGGCTTCTTTAGGAGAAGACGACATGGGAGTGAGAACTGTGGCCCAGTCAGGAGTGTCCAGGCAGAATGACCTGGCCCAGGTTGGGAGTTTGCCCTGAACCCTCCTCCTTACAAATCATTCTTTGTCTCACCATCCCTTGATTTCTGCCTCAGGGTGTAAAATCAGCAGTTCTCAAACATTTTGGTTTCCGGATCTTTATATGCTCTTAGAAAGTAGTGTGCACTCCAGAGGTAGTTAGATTTATGTGGGTTATATCTATCAATATTTGCCATATTAGAAATTAATGCCATTTTAAGGATATTTTTATTCCTCCTGAATGTTAATAACTAATTGCATGTTAACTAATTGCATGAAAAATGTTCAGCACTCTTTGAAACAGTAGTTTCAAAGAAAAATAACTACTGTTTCAAAGAAAAATAACTTTTCTCAAATTAAAATATTTAATTGGAAAATGGATCATTTTACTTTTTACAATTTGGAAAGCCTTTTGTCATCAGAGAATGCTAGATATTCATATTTTCAGCACTTAATTTGTGACTTTGGTTGAAACAAAAAAATGCAGCCTCACACAAATATATAGGAGGACT
Source organism: Urocitellus parryii (assembly GCF_045843805.1). Lineage (NCBI taxonomy): Eukaryota > Metazoa > Chordata > Mammalia > Rodentia > Sciuridae > Urocitellus > Urocitellus parryii. The sequence goes on from NC_135538.1 coordinate 117,578,924, forward strand.
GTTTTTAATAACGTTTCCAATATTCATCTTTGATACTACACTAAAATGACACAAATGTTAGCTTCTTAAAAGTTTTTTTTTTTTTTTGCCACAAGGACCATGAAACATTGTCATTGAATAGTTCATATTCTATCCATTAAAGTCTGTGGATGTGTCTTGCACATTGAATCGATCTTGTGCTAGTGAATGATATTTTTAAAAGTCATGCATTCTTTGACCAAGCTATATAGACCTTTTAGTGTTAACAGATTTAAGTGAAATTAACCAATAGGTCTTATGTTGATTATTTTGATATAACCGCAGATTTCCCCAGAAAGTTTTGTAAGTACTTGGAAGTCTGCAGGTTGATAGTGGTGGATGTAGGTTTGCTCAGATTCTCTTTTCCTCTTGAGAGCATACATGTTATTATTGAATATATTGATGTCAGTGGATTATCTCAAAGGGACATGTTGAGGTAATTTTTTTAGAATATTGGCCGAATATTGAAGTGTAAGTAATACTTCCCCTGTCGTTCATTCTTTTAAGCACAAATGATATTCCATAAAGTTGAGGCAAGTACAACTCAACAAATGGCTTTTGTTGACGCAAACTCCCTGCTGTTGAATGTAGCAGATGTGTTTTATGTGTACTTCCATTATATCAAATAAGTATATTTATAACATGCACCGTGAATGGCAATTTAATAAATTTAATGATTTTAATACTTCAGGACATATTTAAGTGAACTGGAATGTTTTCCCTTCTACAGTTAAAAGTGTTCAAGAACACAATAACTACTATTGCAGTTTGGTACCACAACTTCCAATTTTCTGAGTTTTACTTTATTTTAAACAATGTTTTAGTGATATTATAAAAATAATTTTTGATAATATGGATCCTGTGCAATAGTCTAAACACCTCTGGTGGTTCCAAAAATCGCACTTTGAGAATTGCTGCTCTGAGTAAACTGTGGAGAGATCCCAACTGGTTCTATCCTCTTCCCTTGATTCACTGCCACTACTCTAGATAATTGCTTCAACATGTAGAAAGATATGGTGTTTGTGAACAAGTAGTGGAATTGTGCATAATTATGTGCAGAAAAAAAACAAAAATAAGTTGTTAAAAATTTAAAACTGGTCACAGAAATGAATGTCTATAGATGATTTGGACAATTAAATTAGTACCAGAAAAGAAGTCTTACATCTAGTAAAATAGTGGTAAGGAAGACCGAAGAACTATAAGAGAACAAGCCTGTCAATAAAGGATTTCCAACAATTGAACAATATCAATTCTGAAATAGTAAAGAGTAAGCAATGATTTTCAAATATCAAGAAAATTATTCAGTGTTTACAATCCCTCCCAAATTACATTTGAACTGCCTGATAACAAAACTTACCCATGCAAAGATACATTACAATGAAATTTCAGAAAGCAGGTAAAAAAGAAAAGACCCTGAACCTTTCAAGAGGCAGGGAAAGCAACTTTGGAAGCTAGAAAATGTTGAAGCAATATCAAATTCTGCACTAAGTTAAAGTTGGACTAAGAGCTAGGATGTCCTAAAGATATTTCAGACGTTTAGGTTTCAATATTTTTTTAAATTATTATTTATTTATTTTATTTGTTCTAATTAGTTATACATGACAGAAGAATGCATTTCATTTCGTTGTACACAAATGGAGAACAACTTTTCATTTCTCTGGTTGTACACGATGTAGAGTCACACCTTTGTGCAATCATAAACGTACCTATGGTAATGATGTCTTTCTCATTCCACCATCTTTCCTACCTCCATGCCCCCTCCTCTACCTCCCCTTTGTCTAATCCAAAGTTCCTCCATTCTTCCCTTGCCCCCTCCCCATTATGTATCAGCATCCACTTATCAGAGAGAACATTTGGCCTTTGGTTTTTTTGGATTGGCTTATTTTGCTTAAGCATGATATTCTCCGACTCTAACCATTTACCTTCAAATGCCATGATTTTATTCTCAATATTTTCTTTTCTTTATTTCTCTAGGATATGGCTAACTGAAGTGAGAAACAAAAATAATGGAGGAAAACCAAGAAAAGGGGATATGTGAAATGTAGTTAAAAGGAGCCAGCACAAGAGATGGAGGCCAAGTGTGTTCCCCCAGGTGAAGGAGATCCAGGGAGTCAGCCTCAATCCAGTTGTGAAGGCATCCAGTCCAGGTCTGTCAGGACTGAGAGTTCTAGGACTGGTGTCTTAACAAAGATCGAATTAGAGGAATCCTAGATATACCTGAATATATTCATGGAGACTGTCTTAGTCTGTTGGGCTGCTACATGAGAACACCACATATTGAGTAAATTTTAAAGAATAAAATGTATTTTCTCACCATTAGTAAGGTTGGGAAGTCAAAGGTTAAGGCACTGGTGTCTGGCTAGCGCCCTCCTGCTGTATACTCATGTTATAAGGTGTAAGGGCAAGGGAGAGAGCAAGAGTGGTAAGGAGGGACCAACCTACTTCCAAGGTAACAGTACTGACTGATCTATTTATGACAGCAGGACCCTCATACCCACCTCCCATTAGGCCCCATCTCCCCACACCACCACATTTGAATATCAAGTTTCCAACATGTGAACTTTGGAGCACACATTCAAACCATAGAAGAGATTCTAGGGGAGAGTTTGAGAATGTTCCAGGAGTGAGAACAACAGAAACTAAACAAATGAAGGAAGAACATTTTTATTGACTGCAGGGAAGTTAAATTCAGTTCAAGGCAACAAAGTAATGAAAGCTACAAGTCTAGTTGTGAATAACACTTGCATAGTCAATATAAATAACATTGATCTAATCAAAATGATAGAATGATTGTTGAGAGAATGGTGCCTGTGAATGGAAGCTGTCCACTAAGAGTGCAAGTTGAAACTGAAAAATTAAAGATGAGTCTTATTTGCATTCTATTTAGGCACAGAGGTAGCAATGACAGCACCAGGCAAAACAGTAAAGCAGGCTACTTCTGGGGATTAGGAAATGGGGGCTATATGGAAGATTGGGGCCATTTGTCTTTATAGCAAACCTTGTAGAAACATTAGAACTTGGAAATGCTGCCATGATTCTACTAGGAAAAAAAATCAATGTTTAAAAAGACAACATGAGAGAAAGAACTCAGATGTCACTCTATAAGGTGTATCAGAGAAATGAGGCAGTAATGGGAGGGAGACATAGGATCAGGTGGTGATTTTTTAAGGAGCAATTTTGTTTTAAATAATGAAGTTAATTATGTTTGTTTTAATGGGAGATGTCACAATATGATTAATGCACAAATGAGTAAGCCCCAGAGAGTAGAAAGTGAAGATGCAGGGGAGTGAGGGGCCAACCTTGTTCCCAGGTGTAGAGCACAGACCATCCACCATCACTGGTGGGACAGTTTCAAATATGAAGGCTCTGTGGGGATTCTGAGGTAGTTCTTACCTGAGTCCTACTTTTTTCTCATGTAAAAAGAGAAAGAATTTCATCCTCTAGGAGTGAGGAATGGGGATGTAGTAGTGGGATGCAAGAAGGCAGGAAAAAGTGACAAATGCATTTTGGGGGGCAGAGAGCCAACTGATCTAGAAAATGGTATTTGGAGAGAGCAGTGCAGGGGGCCACTGAAGCTTGTGTTCATCATCTGAGGGAAACAGAGGGAGAGAAGTAGAGATGTGCAACATTCAGGCTGCAGGAGGAGGAGAATACCAGACTAGAATGAAATGCAACAAATTTTTCTGGTCTAGGCGTATGGATTATTTTTAACTTGTAGCTTATTATGGTTAAGATTTCATAATTTTTCTGTACCAAATATACATCATAGTCATACATTAGGTAATGACAAGAAATGTGTTCTGATTCTATGAAGGGAGTATCACTGTGATACCAAAGCAGATAAAGACACATCGAGGAAACAAAATTATAGATCAGTATGCCTGATGAACATAGGTGTAAAAATCCTTAATAAAATATTAGCAATTTACATTAAAAAACACATTAAGAAGATCAGTTCGATCCAGAGATGCAAGGTTGGCTCAATATATGAAAATTGGTAAATGGAGTATATCACATAAATAGAATTAGAAAAAAATTACATAAACATCTCGCTAAATATTAAAAAAAATCTTTAGCAAAATTCAATACCTATTCATGTTAAAAACACTGAAGAAACTAGGAATAGAAGAAACTTGTGTCAACATTGCAAATGTCATTGGATGGGATTTTCCCCAGAATTTTTTGTTCCCCAATAAAAGTCCACTCCCTGGCATATGTCAAATCCAAAGCTGATATCATTCTAAGTGGAAAAAAATTGAAAGTATTTTCTTTAAAAACAGAAATAAGACACAGATGTTCACTCTCACCACTCCTATTCAATACAGTACTTGAAACTCTAGCCAGAGCAATCAGGCAAGAGATGAAAATTAAAGAGATAAACATAGAAAAGGATTCAATATCCCTGTTTGCTGATGACATTATTCTATACTGAGAAGACCCCAATATAGCCTGCGACCAGCTCCAGCTTCATGAATGAAGATTCAAAAAGTGAGAAATCTTCAGGGAGTTTTGAATTAAAGAGACAAGACTCTAATTACTTTACACTAGATGGCTCCTCTAAGCTCCAGCCTCCAGCCACCTATTATGGTACCAAGGTTTACTGAAGAGGCTAGCGAGAGAGAGAGAGAGAGAGAGAGAGAGAGAGAGAGAGAGAGAATATGCCAGGGAGTGGACTTTTATTGGGGAACAAAAAATTCTGGGGAAAATCCCATCCAATGAAGATTTAGGGGGGCGGCGTCCCAAGGTCAGGGGCAACGATTGGGTCTTCAGGTCAATGGCCAGACATGCCTCCACACTGACAAGGTCTTGGACCTGAGAAGGGTGGGGAAAGATTTGGACACAAGATGTTCCTAAGTGCCTCTCGCCCAGCCAGGGAGGTAACTCAAATCACATGCGAGAAATGGCCTCCCACACCCAAGGAAAAAACCCACACTTTTAGAGCTGATAAATTCACCAAAGTAACTAGATACAAGATCAACTAGCAAAAGTCAAACTATCCTAGACACCAATAATGATGCTGCTGAGAAAGAAATCAGGAAAATTCCAATCACAATAGCCTCAAACAAATAAAAAAAAAACTAGGAATACATCTAAACAATGAGATGAGAGATGTGTACAGTGAAAATTATAAAACACTGAAGAAAGAAATTAAAGACACTAGAAAATGGAAAGATCTCCCATGTTCTTGAATTGGCAGAATAAACATTGTCAAAATATCCACATTACCAAAAGTGATCTACAGATTCTCTGCAATCCCCATCAAAATACTAATAATGTTCTCAAAGAAAAATAAAGTCCTAAGTTTCATATGGAAGAAGAGAAGACCCAGAATAACCAAAGCAATTATTAGCTATTAATCAGAGCAATGCTGGAGGCATTAAAATACCCAATCTCAAATTATAGTGCAGAACTGTCATAACACAACCAGCTTGGTATTAGCATAAAAACATACACAAAGGCCAGTGGAATAGAATAGAAGGTATAAAGACTGACCTACTGAGATCCAGTCATCCGATCCTTGACAATGGTGACAAAAAGACAAATTGGAGAAAACATAGCTTTTAAACAAATGGTACCTGGAAAACTGGATATCCATACGCAGAGGAATGAAACTAGATCCCTATCGCTCACCCTTCACAAAAATTAACTGGAAGCAGATGAAAGACTTAAGAATTAGACCAGAAGCATTGCAACTGCTAGAAGAAAACAGGTCAACACTCCAACATGTCAGCTCAGGAATCAGCTTCCTTAATAATACTCCTATAGCTTAAGAAATAAAACCAGGGATCAATAAGTGGACATTAAATAAAAAAAATCTGCACAGCAAAGGAAACAATTAAGAGCATGAAGAGAGAGCCTGAAGAATTGGAGAAAACCTTTGACGGATTCTATCTGACAAGGGGTTAATATCCAGGATATATAAAAAACTTTAAATACCTGCCAGAAGAAAAGCAAGTAACCCAACCAATAAATGAACAAAAGAACTAAACAGACATTTCTCAAGAAGAAATGCAAATGGCATTTCATATATACATATATGCATATATCTATATCTATCTATCTATATCAGATAAATGCAAATCAAAACTGAGTTTATCTCTCACTACCGTTAGAAGAGCAATCATCATGAACACAAATAATAAATGCTGGGGAGGACATGGGGGTAAATGTTCACTTAAAACATTGTTGGTGGGCCTGCAAACTAATACAGCCACTTTTGAAATCGGTATGGATATGCTTCAAAAAGCTAGCAATGGCACTACCATATGACCAGCTATCCCACTGCTTGATATTTATCCAAAAGAACTAAAATCAACATACTCTATTGAGATATGCACACCAATGTTTACAGCAGCACAATTCACAATAGCCATGTTATTCAACAGATTTAAATGTGTGTCAACAGATGAATGTATATAATATGTGCTATATGTACACAGAGGGGGTTTACCCTGCCATAAAGAAGAATGAAATAATGTCATTTGTTAATAAGCCAATAGAACTGGAGAACATCATGCCAACTGAAATACACCAGACTGAGAAAGTCAATGAGCAAAATTTTCTTTCGTATGTAGAAGCTGGAGCAGAAAACAAACAAACAAACAAAACCAGAATAAAGAGGAATCTCTAGATCAGCCATCTCTGCCCTAGTCCATCCACAGCCTGGTCCTCTCAAGAAAGCTCTGGTAGCCTAGCAGGGCAGCACAGCAGCGCCTCTGTGTGGCCATGTGGCTGAGCACAGATGATCTGAACTGCCATTTTTTTTTTTGTGCTCATTTGGGAGTCCTGGGTCTCCCTAGGTTTGAACCAACTGTACAGGGCTGTGTGCACAAGTTGGCGCTTTCATCCTGTCAGGTTTGGGATTTCCAACTGTTACTGAAAATATAAGATAAAATATGTTTCCTCCCAGTTGATCTACAGTGGACTCTTGTCCCAGGGCGCTTCCAGGTCTCTATGGCATAAAGGCAAGTTTTCAGGTTATGGATGAACCCCATGAACAAAATGCATGTCCTCAGGTTCCTGAATGGAGCCTTGTACCACTGAATCCCTGAGACTTGTTCCAGGCTCAAGAGTCCTCCTTTACTGGGCCAGATTTTTTAACCCTAGTGTTAGGTGGTAATTAGTAATGAGCAGTGGAATATAAAACAATAAGGTAGAAGGGTGTTAGGATGGCCTTAGGCCTGAGCCTAAGCAACTCCATTTTAAAAACTCCAGTTTAATCTGCAGTTTCACTAGGCATACCCACAGAGCCCTCCAGTATGGTCTCAAAAAGTTACTTCCCCTCACCCTTATAAAGAGAGTGAAGCCCCTGGCAGGCTGTCCTGGCTTGATAAGAGGAAAAGGTAAAAAGATCAGGGTGGAGACCACCAGACCAGATGTTTTTGACCCCAGGGTAAATGATGTCACCAAGAAATCTGGTGGTAGCTGATAAAGATTGAACGGGGGTCAAAAGCCCCCAAATTTAGTATAAATGATAGAGCAAATGAACAGGGATTCAGCCAGCCCAAACAAGGATGCACTCCAGCTGGAGAGCCTGATGAGGACCTGACATCCCATCATTTTTAATCATTTCCTAAGCCTCTGTGTGATCCTCATCATTCTCAAACTCTTCTGCCTGTCTGGACCTTGGTGAGAGCTACAACTCCTCCTTATGACCTCTCTCCTCAACAGGTCATCTACTCCATGTCAGGAAAAGCCTTCCTTGATTCTGGGCCTGGTCACCATGGTCTGAGTGAGTGTGCATCTGCTGGACATAAAGCCTAAGGCTTAAGACTTTTGAATTTAGCATGCAGAGGAAATGTCTGTCATTAGCCTGTCATGATTAAATGTGTTTTGCAGTATTTAGAATCAATATAGAATTGTTTACTATGAATTGATTATGTCTATTGCAGTGCCTAGCATTAAGGAATGTTGTTTCCTGATTAAGAATCCATAGAGTGAAATTGTATTGAGTAATTTGAGTGAATAAAACATTGAAAGGGGAAGAAGTGCATGAACATTCTTTATTTCTCCCCTTGACTGCATAAGTGACAATTTTACCCCTGTGAGACAGGGTCATGTGGTTTTCTTTAAATTGCCTTTAATACTAATGAACAGCCAGAGTGGTGGTACATGCCTGTAATCCCAGAAACAAGGAGAAGCAGGAGAATGAAAAGTTCAAAGCCAGCTTCAGCAACTTATAGAGGCCCTAAGAAACTTTGTGAGACCTTGTCTCAAAATAATAACTAAAAAATGGGCTGGGGATGTGGCTCAATGGTTAAGCACCCCTAGGCTTAATGTCTGGTAACAAAAACAAAAACAAAACAAAAACCTAATATATAAATGAGTAACTCATAAAAAAAGGTGTACTAACCCTGAGAATAAACAGGGGGAAGCAAAGGGACAAATTAAGAAATAAGTCCAGAAGGAAAGATCTATGGGGAGTTCCTGATAGAATCTTGCAGGATCATTGTAAAGTTAGGATTCATAGCCACAGGATTCTCAATGTATATCAGAAGAGACTTTAGCACAGGTACATTAAGGTACAGTCTGCCTGGCTGTGGACCCCATCTCCTATATTAACATAGAATTCACTTGTGGATGAACCCCCCCTGAATGGGATGATCACCATGACAGTTACCAAGAGGACCAACTAGGGTAAAACAATACCCTGCTCAGATTAATGAAGGTGGCAGAAGGTGGACCACTGTTCTCCTGGTGAACATCAAACTTAATGTGTTTGGAAGTAGTATCAAGTTTCCTTTGTGTTCTCTGAGGAGAGATGGATGACTTACTCTCTTTCTCCCATGAGAGCGTTCTTTGCTTGAGCCTTACTTTCACTTATAATAAAATTCTCTTGCTTGTCTTTTTCATGTCTGACTCTAAATTTTATTTCATCAGGTGCAAGAATGGAGGCCTGGGGCTTCAGCTCCCCATTTTCTGTAACACAGATGGGGCAGGAGTGAGAGGAGCCCCTGAAGTGTTGTCCTAGGGTGGTGAGGGAGCCTCCTAAAGAGGTGAACATGGGGAGGAAAGTGGGACATTAAGGAAACGAAGGCCCAAGAAGTGAAGAGAATGAATCAGACCAAATAAAGGCCTGGGAAGGCCAACATAGTGAACACCTGTGAGGGGGGATGGGTCTGTTTGGGGAGAGGTTCAGGGTCTTCTGGCTGGGGTGCTGAAGGAGGGCTCCATTTTTTACTAGGCTGGTCATTACATAGGTATTAGCTGTCCGTCATCAGTAGGCCACTGTATGTTTGGACAGTCTTCTGTGTTTCATGCATAGAGTAATTCACACACTCTAGATGTCAATGGTGGACCCTTCTCCAAGACACCAGATCAGGCACCCTCTTGGAGCCTAGAGGACCATCTCTCCACAACCCCAAGAGTCCAGGACACAAACATCCTACCTCTTCTTTTTTAGGACCAAAGCAGAAGAAGACCTGTTGCTACTTTCCTCAAGCCTAACACCTTATCCTCACCATTTCTCCAAATTAATGGTCCTGTGGTTTTGAGTTTATTTGATCCCTGCCATGTGCCCCCAGAGTTTGGGGGTTTTGTTCTGGGGAGGATCCTGAGGGATCCACAGTCTGCAATTGGGGCAAGACTGTGAGATGGGAAGTAGCAGTGAATTCTTGAGCTTAGGCTTCTGGGTTATCCTGTGCCTGGTTAGGATCCTCTTCCTGACTCCAAGAGGCTGTCAACACAGTTAGTGGTCAGAACTCCTCCCTGGTCATGAACTTTGTGCAATGTCCAGAGTGTGGAGAGTGCTGTAGGGCTGCTGAGTGAAGGGTATCAGTTGGGAATAAAGTAGTAAGTAGCCCCTGCCATGCACACATGCACAAAGAGGACCCCCAGGAACATCCAAGAAAACTACCTGCCTTTCCTGGGCTCCAAGGAGATCTTGTCCTTGGATTTACTGATTCATTAAAAAGTGTTTATCTGTTCTGTTCCTGGCTCTTACAATACATTAAGCCAAAGTCAGGCAAAATCCACTCTCCTCAAGGAGCTAACCTTCAGGTGGGGTTAATAAATAATGAGGTGACTGCAGGAAAAGGAGCATCAGAAAGTAGAGTGATTTAGAGAAAAAGAACAAAGTAGGGATAAGGGAGATGGTTGTAATTATTTTAATTATTGTCCTCAGAGTGGAGATTCCTGAGAGGTGACATTTGGTCACTGCCTGCACACTCTGGGCTGTACTGAGCACCAACAGGCTGCAGCAGGAATAGGATTGATCCCTCCCAGGACAAAGGGAAGACGATGTGACACAATCAGTATCTATGTGTGCATGTGCAATGCTGGTACAGCTAACTCGTGACTCTATAGAACGTTCTAGAATGTTTGTTACCACATGGGTAGACAAACAGGCTAACATGTGAAGGGGGAGCTAACAGAAGGCATATAAGGTAACTCTTCACTGTGCTCAGAGCTCAGCCTTTGGGTGCAAATCCTCTGGGCCAGTGTCAGCACTAATAAACGCTGCTTCCTGCTGAAAGTCTAGTGTCCTGTCTCTCTGTGTAAAAATCCTATAATGGGCAGACTTCAGGAAGGACTTCCTGTCTGTGATTCTGGGCAGAATGTTTTGGATTCCATGACAGCTTCTCTATTATGCCTCATGAAGTCTTCCTTAAGTCCTGAAGTTTGGGGACACTGAAGTTCCTGTATTTGGAGGAAGGTTGGGAGAGGAGGGAGCAAGCTGAGGAGGGGTTCACATCCAACTCCATCTCTGTGGTTTTCTCTTGCCTACAGAGATTTTTTTTTGTTCTTTCTAGTTGTACATGACAGTAGTCTATTTTTACATAACATACATATGTGGGGTATAAATTTCCATTTCTGTGGTTATACATGATGTGAAGTTACCCTGGTTTGTAGTCATATAAGAATGTAGAAAAGTAATGTCCCATTCATTCTACTGTCTTTCCTATTCCCATGGCCCCTCCCTTTCCTTCATTCCCCTTTATATAATCCAATGAACTCCTTCCCAGCCCCACATATTGTGAGTTAGAACCTGCATATCCTAGAGAACATTCAGCCTTTGGATTTTGGAAATTGGCTTATTTTACTTGGCATTATAGTCTCCAGTTCCATCTGCTTACCAGCAAATGACATAATTTAATTCTTATTTATGGCTGGGTAGTATCCATTGTGTGTATGTACCACATTTTCTTTATCCATCCATCTGTTGAAGGGCACTTAGGTTGGTTCCATAGCTTAGCTCTTGTGAATTGAGCTGCTATAAACATTGATGTGGCTGTGTCACTATAGTATGCTGATTTTAAGTCCTTTTGGTATAGACCAAGGAGTGAGGTGACTGCATCAAATGGTGGCTTCATTCCAAGTTTTCTGAGGAGTTTCCATACAGCTTTCCAGAGTGGTTGCATCAATTTGCAGTCCTATTACCAATTTATGGATGTACCTTCTCCCCCACATCCTCACCAACATTTTTTATTTCTTGTAATTTTGATAATGGCCATTCTGACTGGAGTCAGATAAAATCTCAGTGTAGTTTTAATTTGCATTTCTCTAATTGCTAGAGATGTTGAACATTTATATATATTTACCAATTATGTTTCTTCTCCTGTGAATTATGTGTTCAGATCCTTTGCCCATTTATTGATTGGGGTAATTGGTTATTTGGTGTTAAGCTTTTTTAGTTCTTTGTGTATCCTGGAAATTAATGCCCTATCTGAGGTACAGGTGGTAAAGATTTTCTCCCATTTATAGGCTCTCTCTTCACATTCTTGATTGTTTCCTTTACTGGGAAGAAGCTTTTTAGTTTGATACCTTCCCATTTATTGACTCTTGATTTTCTTATTGCACTTTATAAGTCTTGTTGTGGAAGTCAGTTCATAAGCTGACATGGAGGAGAGTTGGGCTTACTTTTTCTTCTAGTAGGTGCAGGGTCTATGGTCTAATGCCAGGTCCTTAATCCACTTTGAGTTTCTTAAGGGTGAGAGATAGGGGCCTAATGTCATTTTGCTACAAATGGATTTCCAATTTCCCCAGATCATTTGTTGAAGATTGCCTACTGAATTTGAGGTGTAATTGAATCTTACATGATCAGCAAATGCCCCCTTGGAGTGGGAGAATAGTTACCACCTGGCATGATATAAAATAGAGATCTTTGTAGCCCTAAGATTCTCCAAATAGCAACACTAATAATGGCTAAGTATAAGAACAATGCACAATATCTTGTTTAAATTTGTAATATTTCCCCCCCAAAATATTACAATGCCAGGGCATGCTAATATAACTGACTTCAGACCTTACTGTTTTCTATTGGTTTCAAGTAGAAATTATAATTTGAATGTATTAAGTTTAATAAAATAATAATTTCATCTATTCCCTTTTCTTTTAAAATGTACTAGCAAACTTAAGATTGCATCTAGGGCTCATAGTTGTGGTTCAAATTATAGTTTTATTGGATAGCTCTGTTTTAGGAGCTTAATAATTGTATCTTCTATGTTCAGGTCTATGATTCATTTCAAATGGTTTTGTACATGGTGTTTTTCTCTTTGGGTCTCATTGTTCACCTCTGTTTGTTAAAAGGATGATCCTCTCCCTTTGGGTTCCTTGAGTCCCTTTCCATCAGCTTGGATGTACATTTCTAGTTGTGCATCTTTATTCTATGCTAGTGATGTAGACTACCCTGAGCCATGTCTTTGTTTTATGACTTGAATGCAGAAGTATATCTTGAAAATAGTGTGCATTTTCAAAATGAAAAAATATCTTGACAATTCAAAGTTTTTTTTCCACTTGCATACTGATGATAGACTTCAGTTTGTTAGTTTCTAAAAAACAGGCATCTTGATTTCAATTGGAAATACATTGAATCAATAGATAAATTTGGAGAGAACTGATAACTTGTCAATATCAACTACTCAAATCCTTGACTATGGCACTTTTATTTATTTTTTTATTTATTTTCTCTTGAGGATGGCTTATAGATTTTAGTGTAAAATGTTGCTGTTATTTTAAATATTAGATGTCCCCAAAATCTCACATGTGAGACAATGCAAGAAGGTTTAGAGGTGAAATAATTGGGTTATGAGAGTCTTAATCTAACAAATGAATTAATCCTGATAGGGATTAACCAGATGGTAACTGTAGACATGTAGGGTGTGGCTGGCAGAGATGGGTCCCTGGGAGTGTGTGTTTGGGGTATATATTTTATCTTTGTTAAGCAGAGCTCTCTCTCACTCTCTCTCTGCTTCCTGATGTGATGTCCTGAGCCATTTCCTCCATTGCACCCTCTGTCATGATGTGCTGCTTCACCTCAAGTCCCGAGGAATGGAGTCAGCCCTTTGTGTTCTGAGATCTCTGAAACTGTGGGCTGCCAAATAACCTTTTCATCATGTGATGTTGATCTTGTCAGATCCTTTAGTCAGCAACAAAAAAACTGACTAAAACAATTGCCTGGTTTTTAAGAATGAGTATCTAAATGTTTTATTTCAATGTTATTATAAATGGAATTTAGGGTTTTCCCCCTAAAATATTACAATGCCAGTGCATGCCAATACAACTGACTTCAGACCTTACCATGTTCGAAATTCATTTATTAGTTCAAAAACCTTTCTTTGCCTTAGGATTTTCTATGTATACAATCATGTCATCTGCAAATTAAGATACTTCATCATCTATAAATTGAAACATAGTCTTTTCAATCTATATTCCTTTTATTTCTATCTCTTAAGATTCTGGCTGAGATGTTGAGTTACAATGTGTAGTAGAAGAGGTGGGAGTCGACACACTGGACCATGAGTTATAGTTTGGATCCTGAATGTCCCCCAAAGGCCCAATATGCCAAAGGCTTGGTGACAGTCTAATGGATGAAACCTTTAATAGTGGGATTCCACATAAAGAGGCTAGTTTATTAGGGGTGTGCCCTTGGAGAAGTGTCTGAGACCTCGGTCCCCTCCTCTTTCTCTTTGTTTCCTGGCATCATGTGGTGAAGGGACTTCCTGCCGCATGCTGGGGCTGAGGTACTGTGCCCCCACAGGCCCAAAGCAATGGGGCCAAGTAACTAGGCACTGACACCTCTGAAACAGTGATCCAGAATAAACCTGTCCTCATTTAAGTTGATTGATCTCAGGTGTTTTTTTCACAGCAACACAAATCTGACAGCATATCTTAAATAAAAATAACACCATATCTTAAATAAAAAGCACTTTCATGACAAAATACACTGTTAGCTGTAGATTTTTTAGAGATGCCCTTTATCTGAAGAAGCTGCCTTTTACTCCTGGTTGGCTAAGAAATTGGATCAAGATTAGGTTTTGAGTTTGTATAATGCCTTTTCTTCAAGGAGATGATCCTGTGGTTATTCTCCTTATCCCATTAATATGGTGAATTAGTATTGATATTAAATATTCATCAAAATGTATAGTCTAGGATAAAACTAACTTCATCATAATGTTTAAATTTGATTTGCTGATATGTTGTGGATTCATGAGAAATGTTAGTCCAAAGTTTTCTACTTTCTTATGTGAACAATATAAAATTCAAATAAATGTATACATGTATGCAACTATCATCACAGTACAATTATGGAATAATTCCATTACCCTAAAAAATTGCCCCTGCTCATAGCCCTGCCCCAACTTCCATGGTGAGGCAAACACAAATCTTCACTTGAATTCTATGGATTTGTTCAGTTCACATTTCATATAAATGGAAATATATAGTCCGTGGTCTATTCTGTTTGGCTTCTTTCATTTAGCATATTGTGTGTGTGTGCACGTGCTCACACATACATGCACAGTGCTTGGGGTTGAACCCAAATTCTTGCACAATGCTAGGCAAGCACTCTACTACTGAGCTACATCCAGCCCTACCATAATGTTTTGAGGTTTATACATGTCTCAGTATTTCATTCCTTTTTATTGCTGAATATTATTCTATAGTATGGATATACCTCATGGGGTTTGTATCTAATTACCAGTTGATGTGGTATTACAAATTTCTACTATGAATTTCATTTTTCTAAAAGGTATAGAGCCATTTAGGTTATCTATGACTTCTAGTGTGTATGCAGATTCATGAGAGCATTTCAGAGGATATTTCCTAGAAAAAGAAATATAATGCCAATGATTCATTATATGTAATTATATATTACAATATAATTCTAAGTTATTAGATATCTGCTTTCCACACCAAATCTGTCCATTGACTTTCTTTCTGCGTTATTCCTCCCTCTGTGGTGAACCAGTACCACAGTCAGTACCACTGTCACAACAAGTGTACTCCAACATATGACTTCTTCTGCTTAATGTAACCAAATTTCTGGGTCTGAGACACTGACTGTCTAATATTGAATTTTAGTGAAATCCTTCTTTCACCAATCTCACTGAAGAGCCATATTCCTACTGTCTGAATCCCAATCACAGAGCAACAAGGAATGCAGCCTTCCTCTAATCCACCATCTTGACCATCCCATAAATGACTCTTTGCTGAGTCACCCCCATGTCTCTCAGGGGAACACCAGCAACCCCCTCCACACTCCCCATCAGAGGAACTAGCTCACCAGCCCCTTCCTCCTCAAACATCCTGAGTCCACAGCATACAAGTCGTGGGACCTTCACAACTGCCTCAGTTTTGCGATGGTCTTTTGCCCTGTAATATTTGGGGTTCTCAACCTGCTTCTCATTGGTTACCCCAATTCTTTTCTGGCCACTTTCTCTGTTTTGCCTGTTCTGAACCTCTATATTCCACCCCAGATTCTTGGGGACTAGAGGAAAAGTCATCGTCTTCTTCTTCTTCTTCTTCTTCTTCTTCTTCTTCTTCTTCTAACTTTTTTTGGTTATTTTTATGTGGTGCTGAATATAAAACCCAGTGCCTCATACATGTGAGACAAATGCTCTACCATTGAGTCACAACCACAGCCCAAGAGGAAAAATCTTGAGATAATTGATGGGTTTTGGCTAGAGAACACTCTGGTAAAAACCTAGAGATCTCTTGATTGAAGCTCAGATACTGCAGCCCTTAGGCATAAGTGTTGAGGCCTTCACATCAGCCTTTTGGGGGAAACAAAGATTTCACTGGCAGTTAAGAGATTCTTGGCAAGGGTGACACCCCGTAGAAACTTAAGCCCAGCAATTATGAGATTTTGGACCCTGGTCCCCATTAGGATAAGGACTTCTTCTATTCCTTTTACCTTCTTATCCTTATCTCCAGAACACAGAACATCATGGGACCCTGAAGGGTCAGAGGGGTGCCCTCCATCTCTGGTCAAGATGCCCTATTTAATGCCTGTTTGTCTCATGTTTAAACAACAGCTTTCCTTATTCCTTAGCTGCCTTCCTGATACTCTGTCCCTCCAAGGCTTGCATCTGGAGTGTCAGCTACATAGGAAAAACTGGTTTGAGACCAGAAGGAAAAAGTGTCACTTCTAAATTTAAGCTTCAGTGGGACCTAAATGGCTGTTTTCTCTTTACTTGTACTCTAGGACTCTGCTCTCTCTTTAAGTTACTCCCTAAATGATGATTGCACAGGGAAGGAAAATGGAAAAATCCCACCTGTGCAAGTTTTCTTTTTCTTGAGAACCTTTTCCTGAGGTCCACCCTCTGCTGGGACTTCATGGGCTTCTACAGTCTTTAAGTATTTGGATGACTCTAACTCAAATAGAACCCTGGGCTGATGGATGTTCCATGTGTCTCTTTACTAGTGTAATTACAGGCATGTTATTTTTTATGTCTTTTTTTTAAACTCATTTTTTTGTAAATTCACCTTTATTCCATGTACCCAAATTAATATATTTTTGATCTAATTAATCTTGTTTTAATTTAACTGAAATTTATTAGTCCTTTGTGTTATACTGCTGTCTTTGTTCAGAGGCTAATTATTCAAAGGTGAATTCTCAAATACACCAGAAAAGTAAAGACCCCTATAGAACCCCTTCACATGGTCCTAAAACAGAGTATAAACAGTGATGATATTGACATAGATCTACCTCATGACTGGACAAGTGACCATGGGAACCATTGATTCAGTGTCCAGGAGTGATTGATGGACCCTGTCCCAGCCATCCCCCACTGTGCAGGCCTCCTCCAGGTCTATGCCCTTTATTCTACAATACATTGATCACTGTCACACTGAGGACATCTGTGACAGGGTTTGTTTTAATTTCTGAATGGTTAAATGTGACATAAAATGTGTAATAAACACCTATAGATCTTTTGTCATGTACCTGTGGGGAGCATATACATGGCAAAAAGCTATGCGATCCCTATTTCCTCTTTGATTTCACGTAGGTTTGTGCACACCTGTGTATTATGTACTACGTCTACACACATGGTGTGTCTATGCATCATTTATATGGTACAAAAACTGGCTTATAGACATATAATCTGGTTTATAGATACATTTTTAAAAAATGGATTCAAATGACTTTTAGTTCTAATGACTTCAATAAACTTTTAACAAAAGGTCAATATAAATTACCCAGAAATATAAAAGTAAAAATGTCTTAAAAATTACTACTCCACATGTTTTTCTAGGTGGTCAGCCAATCAAGAGTGTTGGTTTCTATAAAATGTTTAAAGTATTGTTTCCAGTGCTTTTAATTTTTTTCTTTGTCAGAAGAAGATGGCTTGAAAAATTAGCATTCATTTTCATTGACAATCAAAAGTTAATAATTAAAATTAAACTAGATTTAACATAAATGATATAAACATATATAAACATGTTTGTTAGAGATGATATATGATTAATTTGCAAAGTTATAATACAGACATCAGCTTCTAAATATAATCTCAAGTAGTCTTGGCTTATTAACTTCTTTAACAAATATCTGTAAAGTCTTTTAAGTGATCTTTCTTATAACTCTGGCTCTCTTTATGGCATATAATGTCCTGTATCTGAATATAGGTAACCTGTCATCAATAAGTGATTTAAAAATTTCATGTCACTCTTTACAGTGGGATGTAAATTTAAGTTTATATATATTTTTCAAATAGTAAAAGGTGAATTTGATTCATTGAAAAGTGTTGACTATGTTGTCACTTATTTCCACAAAAAAATTAAGAGTGCTCAATTCTGCTTGCTTCCTGCTTCAGATATAATGTCATGTTATGTGAAATGATATTCAGATAGGCTCAGGAAACAATATATGATAACTTTGTAGAATAATATTTTAAAAGAGGCAACGCTCAGCTTCAAAAATAAAAAAAACTTTAGGATTCCTCGAGAGCCTTGTTTCACCTGAGATAAGTCTCTGCCTCTCATCCTAATAAGATGAGACAAGTTGAGATGACTCCAAAGTAGACTAGAATTAAACTCATTTGAAGTTATATTCATCTTCAAAAAACTTGGAATGGGACCACCATTTGACTCAGTTATCCCACTCAAAGGACTTAAAATCAGCATACTATAGTGACATACCCACATCAGTGTTTATAGCAGCTCAATTCATAATAGCTAAGCTATGGAACCAATCTAGGTGCCCTTAAACAGACGAATGGATAAAGAAAATGTGGTATATATACACAATGGAATACAACTCAGCCATAAAGAGGAATGAAATTATGGCATTCACCAGTAAAATGGATTGAACTGGAGACTATCATACTAAGTAAATAAGCCAACCTTCCAAGCCAAAGACTGAATGTTCTCTCTGATATGTGATGCTAACCCACATGGGGTGGGGAAAGAACAGAAGTTTATTGGATTAGACAAAGAGGAGTGAAGGGAATGGAGCAGAGATGAGAATAAGAAAGACAGTAGAATGAACTGGACATAACTTTCCTATGTTCATATATGAATATATGACCAGTGTAATTCCTCATCATGTACAACCACAAGGATGGAGAGTCATATTCTACATATGTATAATATGAACAAATACACTCTACTGTCAAGTATATCTGAAAAGAACAGATAAAAAAGTTAAACTCATAAAAATATAGAGTATGTTCAAAAGATATATTTTTGTTTTGGAGATTACTGAGATCTCAAATAAAAGGGGATATAATACAAAATTAAGTAAAGGTTTTGGGTAAATTATAAAAGGCATTTAAAGTTTGTAAAGGTTTAAAATAAAGAAAATTTTGTAAAGGATTTTTTATGTGACTGAGTTGATAAATATGTGGATCTTTGTAGAATAAATACATGAGTCTTTATGGAGGCTAAATAGATACAAAGATACATTAGTGTTATTATAGAAATTATGCTTCTTGGATCAAAGTTATTATACAACATTTTTGCTTTTGTTAATTTCATTTTGTATTTTCCTTGTAAAATTTTATAACCATTGTCTGTTAGTGCTTTTTTTTTTTACTACTTCTAACAGATCAACCTGAGTTAATTTAAGACAATAAGTTATCACCTACAGGATTGAGAGGATATAATGCTGACTTCCAGTACTAATAGTTACCCTAAATATTGTCCCTAAGTCAATGAAAGAGATAACTGTAAAATTATAGACATTTTAAAGTTAAAACCCATTACTCCCTCTTCAAGACTGGTGAAACTGGCCTATTAGATATTTAAAATCAAAATTTGAAGACAAAAGCCAAGGAAGTAAAAGGGCTAAGGAAAAAGCAGTCAATATTTTGACCCTTGCCCTCTAGGGTCAGCCAGGACCCAGGGAATGATGGGAATACTCTAAGGGACATCAACTCTGGCAAGTCACCTGACCTCCTGATTAGGGGGCTGTGAGGACCCTAGAGAACAGGAAGCAACCAGTGAAGATTCTGCAGAGAATTATTTTTTTTAAGAGAAGAGAATTTTATTTTTAATATTTATTTATTTTTTTTTTAGTTCTCGGTGGACACAACATCTTTGTTGGTATGTGGTGCTGGGGATCGAACCCGGGTCGCACGCACTCCAGGCGAGTGCGCTACCAATTGAGCCACATCCCCAGCCCTGCAGAGAATTATTGGAGAAGGAGATGTCCCTAATGCTTCCAAAGGAAGCCAAGAGTGGTCAGCAAGAGTCTGACCCATCCTGGCAGATTAAATGGCTGGTAGAGGAAAGCTAAAGAGGCTAAGCTTCTTCTCACAGTTCCCAAAAGTGATCCCGGAGGAATCTCAATGGCCCTGAGTGTAGGACAAGGTCTATTTTTTAACAATTTAATCTTAAGTCCTGGCAGTCAAGTATAACCAAAGCACAGCCATTTGTGGACATGTAAAAGGAAAGACAATTTTGTGATGTATACTTGTGTCAGTCCTCCTAAAAGTAAGTAAACTAGGTGGTTATAAAGAAAGGGTTCTTGTGCAGGAGAGCCTAATAAGTACCACAAAGGACTCTAATAGAGTGACAAGTTTGTCCTGAGTCAATTTGAGCCTAATCTCACAAACTTACCAAACTTCCTCACCTCCTACATGAACGGACTGGATCTGTGTTTCTGGCTTTCAATCTAGCCCCAAGCACAGCATCCATCAGAGCTAAAAGGGCTATACCACTCATTCCTCTTCTAGTAGGATTGGGAATAACTGCTGGGATGGATACAGTGATAGGAGGTCCATCCACCTCCCTCTCCTATCATCTAGATTTATCTAAAGATCTCTGTATTAGTCTAGGGGAAACAGCAACAGGCATAGTTATCTCCCAGAACCAGGTGGACTCACTAACAGCAGTCACTCTCCCAAACTGGAGACAATCAGATCTATTTACCACTAAGAGACTATATCTCTTCCTGGAAGAAAGCTGGCAATTTTATATAAACCAATCTGGTATAGTTAGAGATGTAACAAAGAAATTAGCAGACTGTCCCTCCAGGATTAGGGAGAAACCATCAGATTTATAAGGGATCATGGTCAAAATTACAGCTGGGTGTTTTGGTGCCATCCTGGTGAGATCCTTTCTGATGCTCCTCCTAGCTCTGTTGCTTGGATCCTTCCTGTTAAACCTACTGTCATGGTTGATCTCTTCTCATCTAGAGGCTGTCAAACTCCAGCTGGTGCTGCAGCAGGGCTTCAAACCAATCCCACAAATGGACCCAAATGCTCCGCTGTCTCTTTTTGACAGATAGGGTGAGAGGGTCATGGTCCCCAATTAGGCAGGGAGAAGGACCCCCATGTGCCTGAATCAACTACAGGAGATGAGACCTCTAGCTCCTTAGCCACCCAAAAAGAATTTTGGGATTATGTCTCTCAGGGGAAAATGAGGTAGGAGTTTAGGGGTGTTAAGATAGTGGAAGGTAGAAGAAAAATGTGGGTTGGAGTCCAGTATGGCTGCCTTATGGCAATAAGTCCCATTACCATGACAATCTCTGCTCTGGAGGGCTTATTGCCCATGGCAATTCCCATCACAGGTTCTGTATTCTAATTAGGTAAAAATAAAGTAAACATTGGGAACCAGCAGGACATATTCTTCAATCATCCTGTGCAGAGAGGGGACCAAGGCACAGCTCAGCATGTAAGAGAAACTCACAGACATTGAGACCTTGGGTCATGCTCTAGCTTGAACCAATTAGCTGTACTTTAGGAATGTTACTTTCCCTTTCCCTTTCAATAAATCTATGCTCTGTTATTTCTGTGTTTCTTGGTTACTTGTTTGGTTGGGAAGCCAAGAACCTAGACCTCATCAGGACATCCCACCAGTAACAGTTTTGAGGCATGAGTTTTGGTGGATTGTCAGTGATAGGGATTCCTGGTCTCCAAGGCCACGTTTCTTGCTTTTCAGCAGTGATTGATTTACATCATCATCTGAATAATGTGTGGGTGGACCTAGATCTTCTACATTGTTCTTTCTAGCCCTTATGCCTGGTGATTAGGTCCATGCAAAACAGGAGGCTCTTAAGTCTTATCCAAATGTTTAATACTATTAGTATTAAATACATATTCAGTATTAAACATAATCACTATTCTGTAAACTGCCCCTTCATCTTCTCTTAGAGCAGCTATTCAGCAGAGAACTGAAGAGGGTATTTTCTTTTGTTTTTGGAGAGGTCTCACTTGAGTTATGTATATTTCCTTTCTTCCATCTTGACCACATTCATTAGAGTCCTCTATCTTTTCCTGTCATCCAGATAGAATAAGATTCTCTAAACTGCGTCTGAGAGCAAAGATGTCGTTCAGGATTTGGCTTGAAGCTGCACTCTGTCAGCTTATTTCATAAGAAGTTTTCATTTTCATCATTATCCCAGGGAGGTGTGGGGACCTCTTAGGTTTCTGATCCAGAATGTGCCAGGGGAAGGGGAAGGTAAGGTGGAGGAAAAACAATAGCAAGTCTTGTGTGGGTGGTGTTTTGGAGTGTATAAAGATCTTATCTCTAGTGTCCTTACATGGCATAGAGAAGACGGTTTCCCATGTCATAATGAAGGGCACAGTCAAGATGTTAGATGAAATATTGAATAAAATTCCGGATGAAAGAAGTTTAGAAACTTGGGCTAGAGGTGTAGCTCGGTGGCAGGGTATTTGGCAAGCATGCGTGGCTTGGGTCGCCAACATCTTAAAAAAACAAAAAAAATTCAGAAATCTAGTCTTGCACTTGAGTCCTGCTCTGCTGTGCAACTTCCCAGTCTTTGCTCCCGGATGCAATGGTGCACTTCGGCCAATAGATGGCGACAGAGACCGAAGTTTAAGTGGTTTTTCTTCTGCTGCGGCGGAAATCCCCGTGGAAACCCGACTATTTACAGGGGCTCTCCCCACGCAGCCTTTGCCTCTCTCTTCTTTCTCACTTTACATCAATCTGCGAGGTTCTGACAGCGGCGATGGTGGGATATGGAAAACCCGGGACAGGAGAAGAAGTGATGGGCAGCTTTCCAGACCAGCCCTGAAGCCCGCCTGCTTCCCAGGGACCCAACTGTAGGGCGTCAGGCTGGAGGACAAGTGGGCGACCTGGGTCAGTCCGCGCATCCTGTAGATCCCACTGTGGTCCCCGCTAGAGCTGAGCTCCACCCGGGCAGGAATTCGGCTCCTGCACCCCGATCCCCGACATTTTCTCCACTAATGTATTATCATCACCTAGTGCATTCCCACTGAATAAATATTTGTTGAATGAAAGAGCGAAGTAGAAAAATTGAGGCCCTGCTCCTCTAAACTGTTTATCTGGGTTCTTTCAGGCCCTTAGTGGCAGGGCCAGGTCTAGAGCTCAGGTTTTTTGATTTCCTGTTTGGTTCTCTTTCCACCAGTTTGTATACTCCCATCGTATTTCCATTTAGACTCTTTTAGTCCTAATTATTGAAGAAAGACTTCATCCTCCCTTAGAGCAGTTAGCTAGGAGAGAACTGCACAGCGTATTTTTTGTTTTATTTTTTTGGAAAAGTCTCACCTGAATTATGTATTTTTCCTTTCCTCCATCTTGACCATATTCATTAGAGCCCTTTATCCTTTGCTGTTGTCTTCTCCAGATGAAGAATTCAGTTTTTACATCTTAACTGAATGTTTATCACCCGAAAGTTTATGAGTATGTGTGTGTGTGTGTGTGTCCGTGTACGAAGGTTTCTCTTCTTCTTCGTTTTTCTTGCATTATAATTTGTCATAAAGGTGGAATTCATTGTGATGTATTCACACGTGTATGTAACATAATTTGGTTGATTCCCTAAGGGTTTTCTTAACTCCTAGAGTATGAATCCTACCATTCTGAGGGACGATCAGCATTTGTCTTCTCTGACAAAATATGTGTTGCATATTCTATAGGAAAAGGTGGGGTCGGAGTCAGAATTCTCTATGTGTCTCTGGTTCAGGAAATGTTTTGAGCATGTGATTTGAGGAACAGAATGGACACTACATAGAGGAAATTTCTTGATGATGTGATACAGTTTGGGAGACAGGAATGCTGTGGGGATCAGAACCTTGAAAGGGAAATGCATGGTGATTTTTTATTCCTGATTTCTTTCCCCCTTGTTTACTTCTCTTCAGTTTCTACTCTTGGGTGCTATCTCCTTGTTATGGAGAATACAGCCAGGTGCAGTGGCACACACCTGTAATCCCAGCAATCTATGAAACTGAGGCAAGAAGATCTCAAGTTCGAGGTTTGCGTCAGCAACTTAATGAGATCTGCAGCAACTTAACAATACCTTGTGTCATAAATAAATAAATAAATAAATAATAAAAAGGAATGGGGATGTGGCTCAGTACTAAAGTGCCCCTGGGTTTAATCCCAGTATAAAACAAACAGATAATCCCCCGCCCCCCAAAAAAAAAAACAAACAGAAAAAAAAATGGAGAAAAGGGGGGGAAAACTAGAAAAAAAATACATAGTTTTTCTTAGAAGAAACAACAACAACAAAACCAGAAAAAAATGAAGTGAAAATTTCCATATTTCTTTATGACTTTTATGAAATGTGAAAGCCATGTTTTAGGGTAGAGGTATTTGATCTGATTGCCATTAGGAAGAAATAGAAACTCCTAAAGGGAGTTACATGCCTTACATATGTTTTTTTTTTTTTTTTTTTTTGCTTGCCTCTCCCACCTTGTTCCCTACAATTATCCAACCAACTTACTCTGTTCCAACCACACTCTCCTTTTTCTTTAAACACACGAAGTACTTGCCGAGCATGCCTGGCTTGGGAGCATGCCTGGCTTGGATCGCCAACATCTTAAAAAAAAAAAAAAAAGTTCAGAAGCCTAATCTTGCACTTGAGTCCTGCTCTGCTCTGCAACTTCCCAGTCATTGCTCCGGGACGCAATGGTGCACTTCGACCAACAGATGGCGACGGATACCTCTCTTGCCTCTAATGCTCTTCTCTGAGATCTTAACACAATTTAAAAATACCTATTTGTCATATCTGTTCAAATCTAAGCTCCATGAGGCAGGGACCATGCTAGTTTTTCTTCTATGTTACTTTGTAAGCCCTGGTAGAGTGGTAATGGGAGGCCAAATATTTTATTTCAAAAATATTGTAGCATGCGTATCCCAGTGGAATACATACACAGCAGAGCAACTATTTTATCTATATTTTCAGCAGGTAGAGCAGCACATTTTAGGTATTCAGTAAATTGTTATTAAATCCATATTGAGTTCTTTCGATTGATTTTTGAACATTTCAAGTTTGAAAAAACCAGAAAATCAGAATGCTATAGGGAGGGGACAAAACCAAAAGCAGACTATGGACAAGATTTCCTTATGTAAACCCCAAATTTATCCAGATACAATAGTGGTACAAGAAACATGTCGATTAACGAGGGTTCTGTGTTCTCCTCAATGGATTTCCAGTTCTTTGCCATACGAGATATATAAAGAATGAATAAATTTGCCAAATTAATTAACTCAAAGACTGACATGAAGATTTTATTTGCTTAATTAAAATTTAAAGTAATTACCCAGTAATTCATTAGGAGAGTGCAACTGAGGGGGTTAAAATATGAATGTTTTTCTTATTTTAAAACATTATCAGTACTGTGAAAGCACTTGTTTTCTTCCCTATGCTGCCCAGGCTGGTCCTGAACTTCTGGGCTCAAGCCATTTTGCTGCAGCCTCTTAAGTAGCTGGGATGACAGGTGGGTGCATCTGGCTTTGAAAGCACTTAAATCAGTTAATACCTATCATTAACTAAATTCATATTTGATACTAATATGTAGCAGAAATTAAAATTTGTTGTTATTTGCAGGACAATTATAGAGTATTGTGGTCACTGTTACTCTTCCAGTTCCATCAATAGCCCTCAGGCTTGTTTGTGGTAATGTATTTGATGGATTTACACAAACTGTGTTATTTGAAATTATGTGATTTCATTGTTTCAATATTTTGCTCAAACATTAATATAAATGACTAAAGTATTTGTATGAAGTTTAAAACTGATGATCAAAGGCACATCTTTAAAATAAATGATAAACTGTGACGTTGGGCAAGTTACTCAGACTGAAGCATGGTTTCCTTATCTGTAAATTTAGATAATAATAATTATCCTATAGTCTGTTGGTTACTTGTGTCAAGATATTTTAAATGTGCCATGTCAGGCACATATTAAGATTGAAAAATGATAGTTATTATTGTTTATACTAATAGAAACAATTATTATAACTGTAATAATAATTTCATGTCTATTCTTCTTGGATTAGATTTAGAATTTGAAAAACTCCTATTAACTTTCAGTTTAACCTGACCTACTTCCTGTTTATCTATTTCACCTTCTGGTTGCTGCTGGAACTGGGGTAGTAATAGGCTCAGAGGTGTCAAGTCATCCTTGTGCAGCTATTTCCTGAAGGGCCTCCTCTGAATGCCATGTAAAATGCATGTGTTGATAAATAACTCAGTTAAATAACCCAGGGAACTTTTCTCAACTATTTCCTCATCACAGCCTCTGTTTTGTCCCCTTTAAAAACGCATAACATGGCTTTGTCTTGGGGTTCTAGCTCTTTGCCAGGATCTGCAATTAATATGTCATATCTATAAAATTTTATTTTGTCTGAACACCGATGGTGTCAAAGAGAAAGTGTCTACCTGTTAAAGGTACAATGACTGGGGCTAATAGAGATTATGTAATCTGTCCAGAGTCAAAAAATCAATAAATTCTTCAACCGTGATACAAATATATTTTCTTTAAAATCTGTTTCCTTTTATATTGTATCTTAGTGCTCATAGTATTAAGTCAGGGGGAAAAATGAAGAGCTCTTAGATAATAATTTTATGTCCCAAGGAATAGTATTCCACTTCTTCCTGCCCTCTGGCATCCTTAGCCACCATCAAACCTCAAACATCAGAAACAAAATTTAAACAAATGTCACAAGAAATATGCCTTGAGTCCTGTTCTTGGTTCTGAGTCTTCCCAACATATCTTCAACACTTTACAAAGTTCAGTGATATTTGAAGATGATCTACCACTAGACACTAAATAGATGATCAATGGATAATGTTTCTACAATTATTTTATTTTTTATATATTTAGTTTATAATTTTTAATTTGTTCTTTTTAGTTATACCTGACAGCAGAGTATATTTTGACATATTATACATACATGGAATATAACTTATTCTAATTAGGATCCCACTGTTGAGGTTGTACATGATGTGGTGTTCACTGGTGGTGTATTCAACAACTGATATTTTTTGAGTTGAGAACTTCCATTAAAAATGTTTACCTAGAGACAAATGAGGACTTAAGTCATAGGGTTGATTGTTTCTTCCTTAGGAACTGTCCAAAAAATAAATTCATAGGAGATTTCCTACTTTCCATCTCTGTGAAGTGAAATGTCAGGTCAATTGGTAGCAGTTGTGCTGAATGCCAAGTGCTTTTGTTAAAATGCTTCTGTTTCAAGTTTGAAAAGTTGACTGAGATAATCCCCAGGAACCCTTGGATTAAAGCTGGAATTGTGATGGTGGTTCTCATGGTGCTGAGGACTCCCATGGCTAACAGAAGAGATTCCCCAAGTAAGTGCAGGACAGCTGCTATTCAGAGCCCAGATTTGGAAATAATTTCTTGGGGGCTCTGGAGCCTAAGCTTTGGTCTGTTGTGTTTTCAACAATCCACAGGTAGTATTTGGAAGGACTTCTACAAGAGTCCTGATATCTCCTTGTTAGAGTTTTGCTAGATTCCTTTTTTCAACCTGTGCAGTGGAAGGGAGGCTAATATCTCTAAAGGACTTTGGGATCTCAGAATTGGAAGAAAAAGACAAATTACATTTCTATACCAGACACAATACAAAATGCAAATGTGGTACTTGAGAAGCATCAGGTAAATTAAAAGAACTGGCCACTCTGGGGATTTTCTGGGCCCAATAGTATTCATCTATTTTGGGGCTTGTGATCAGAGAAATTCAGACCAGAGATATGGTCTCTGGAGCTTCAATACCAGAAGAGCACTATTACCCATGCCTTGGAGGTAAGCAGTGGGGTCATGCAGATGACACTGTGGGACTTGGGAGGAAGAATGGGATAAGGACAGACAGTTACTAATTCTGGGTTAATTAGGACTTGATTCAGTATTGATAGTGAATGGAGGTTATGACAATGATGAAAAAAAACTCCAAAATTGATAATTATTTTTCACCCATTAAATCCCAAGCCTGTAGTGATAGTATTACATCAACTGTCTCACTTGGTCTTTCTAAAACACACACACAGATACAAATTGATGACTCTGGGGTATGTATTATTATAGTGTATTTTTAATTATTAGGAAAATAACACAACAGACATCATAACACACACACATAACAAAAATTACAAAGAAATATCCAAATAACCACCAATCAAGTTGAACATATGTGAATATTACCAATTCTCCAAATGACTTCTGTGTACTCCTTTCCAAAGGTACCCATTTTCACCTTCCAGAAGTAAGTTCTATTGTGACTCTTTTAATCCTAATATTTTGCTCATTGTTATACTTAGCATATATATGAATGTATCCTTAAGCAATATAGATTAATATTTCCTCTTCTAAATGTTCTATAAATGCTGTGCTCTGTCTTGCTTCCTTTCTCAATATTATGTCTGAGAAGACTTGCCACAAATCTCTGATGAAATATCCATCCATTTTTGTTGTTGGATAGTACATTCCATTTTATGAGGGCAGAGCAATGTACTTAACCTGTTCTTATGTGGATGGAGGTTTGGGCTGGTCTTACTTAAAAGAAAATGTATCCGGGAATCCTGGAACCTTTGGGTCTGCATTTCTCTAGACTGAAATAGATACTTCAATTGCAATGTCTGCCTATCTTCAACTTGACAAGACAAAGTCCAACTGTTATTCACATAGTTGTCTCATGAGCTGTTCATAAGAAAATCCAATTCTTGACAGCTTTTAGTGTCTTAGACTATTTAATGTTTCCCTGTCTGGGGAGTGTATAGTGTTATGGGAACTTCTATTCTTTTCCATATTTATCTTTTTCTCATTTATTTCAAAAAGATAAAAAATATATTTCAAATCAAGCCCATCATCAGTATGTGTTTTGCAAATATTTCTACTTTTGGCCTTGTGTAAGTCTTTTAATGATGCCTCTTGATGAGCAGAAGCTGTTAATTTTAATGAATTGAATTTATCAATATTTTTTATTTATGTTTAGTGCTTTTAATGATTTAAGAAATCTGTCACAATTCCAACATCATGAAAATGTTCTCTAGTTTTATCTCTTAACAGATTTGTAGCATTTCATTCATACTTAGCTCTATATTACATATGGTGTAAGAAGTATGCCCAATTTCTTCTGTTCCTTCTGATGTATATCCATTTATTAGAACATCATTTATTAACAAAAGTATTCATTCCTCACTGACCACCTGTTGTGCCACCCTTGTTGTAAATTTAGTCTAAATGGATTCATGAAACTTATTTTGGAATACAATATGCCATTTATTTGTTTATGTCTGTGCCAAAAACATGATGTTTAATCACCATTTTTGCCTTATGAACCTTTATTGCATTTTAGAATCAGCTTGTAAATTTTGAGTAATCACAAATTGGTAGGAATTTTAAATTATACCCACAGAACCCATAAGACAATTTGAGATAATGTCCTCTTTATAATATTCAGTCTTCCAATTCATGTACAGGTGTATTTTTGTGTTTATTTAGGACCCTTTTGATGTATCTCAAAAATTTCATCATTTCCCTTTTAGAATTCTTGTATATAAGTATAAAACTTCTTCATAATTTTTTATGCCATTATAAATGATGTAATTAACATTTGACTTCACATTTGTTACTCATGTACATGTAGAATATTTAAAAATGGATCTTGTATCCAGCCATTTGCTGAACTCTCTCTTACTTTACATTCTTTTAGTTAGTAGATTATTTTGGATTTTTGATATTTACAGCTACAGTATATGAAAATGCTGGCAATATTGTTTCTGTATTCCAAACATTATTTCATTATCTTCCTTGTTTAACATTTTTTATTTTCTCCAATAAATGATCAATGCAGGATTTGAGGTAGAGAAATCACTTCACTCATCCTGGGAATAAAATTCTGAAGAATGAGAGCAGATTTTGTTAGTCCCTGGTCTGTGTTGTGATGTCCCTTTATCCCCTGTGTCTCCCTAAACCAAACACAGGGTTGGTTGGGTGCAAGCCTGAGCTAAATATAACATGGCCTGGTTCTCCTGCAGAGGATTTCATGTACCAGTTTAAGGTCACCTGCTACTTCACCAATGGGTCTCAGCCAGTGAGGCTCGTGGCCAGACAAATCTACAACAAGGAGGAGATCCTGTGCTTTGACAGTGATGTGGGGGTGTTTGTGGCTGAAACAGAGCTGGGGCTGTCAAGTGCCAAGAGCTGGAATGCCCAGAAGGACCTCCTGGCTGAGTATCAGGCCCATGTAGACACCTTGTGCAGACACAACTATTACCAGACAGCTTCTTTCACTGTTCAGCTGAGAGGTGAGTTTAGGGCTGATCAAAGTGTGCTCACGTCTGAACTAGTGTGGAAGGGCTGTGGGTAAGGTGACTTTTGGGATTCCTAGGATTTTGGTAAGCTTGGGAGGGCATTTGAATTCAAGGAAAATCCGTTTAAAGACTTGGCAGGACAGCATTGGAATAGTGTATTAGTCAGTTTTGAGTTACTGTAATAAAGTGCTTGAGATAATTAAATAAAGGATAGGTTTATTTTGATTCACAGTTTATCCATGGTTGGTTGATAGCACTGATTGTGAGCCCCTGGTGAAGTAGCACAACATAGTGGGGAAATACAGAGGAGGAGAGCATTGTTAGTTAATTGTATTCTGTGAAAATCACAGACTGTACTTAAAGCAAGACAACTAGGACATCATTAGTCCGAATAATCTTAAAGGACCATGATGGTATATGCATTGCTGACATATATATTTATAAAAGGGACATTTTACTTATTTTTTTTTCATTTAAAAATCAACATATACTGTTGGTACTTTTTTATGAGGTACAGTGTTGTAATTCAACACAATGATCATAATCAGACTGGGGAGATCAACATTTCCATTTTCTGAAATATTATCATTTGTGTCTATTGGCAACCCAAACTCTTATGCTCTAGTTATTACAAAGTGTGTAATTCATTTTGTAATTCCTTTGTGGAGCTGTATAACATTAGAAGTGCTCCACTCCAAGTATGTTTGATTCCCATTATTCACCCTATCACTATTCCTTTCCTAGGCTTTAGTGATCTCTATTCAACCCTCTATTTCTATGTGATCAACTTTAAAAAAAATATTCCACAAATGGGTGAAACCTTTGGTATGTGTGAACACAAATAGGTGCTGTTTTCTCCACTTTCATTTCAAAGGAGGAACTTAAGCCCACGGCGAGAGCCTCTTTGCTGCCTCATTCTCGGACTTTATTTTTTGCTGTCATTCATCCTAGTGGAGCCTATAGTCACCATCTCTCCAGCCATGACAGAGCCCCTAAACCACCACAATTTGCTGATCTGCTCAATGACAAATTTTTATCCTTTACAAGTTAAAGTCAGATGGTTCTGGAATGAAGAGGAAGAGACTTCTGGAGTTGTGTCCACACCACTTATTCAGAATGGGGATTGGACCTACCAGATTCTTGTGATGTTGGAATACCTCAGCCTGGAGATGTCTACACTTGCCACATGGATCACCCCAGCCTCCAGAGCCCCATCGCTGTAGAATGGTGTAAGGGCCACTTCATTGATACCAGGGAGCAGGGAGGACATTGGGTCTTGTGAGCTTGGGGTCCCTCCTTTCCTCTGTTGTTGGACACATTCATACCTTCTCTCCTATACAACTCCTGGTGTCATTTCTGTGCCTAGAGTCATGGAGGCCTGAGATCTCAAGTCAAAATTCAGATACTGAGTACTGACCTCTTTTTGCTCCAAGATATTATTGCTTTATGTAACCTGATCCCCAGGCTGAGGTTCAGCTTGGCAGTATATCTTCTGCAGTGGTGAAATTCTGGGCTTTGACATTAAGGCTGGTGTTTGGGGATGGTCTATGGATTTTCAGATGGACCTACTCTGGGGACTCACACTCCCCCTTTCCCCCAAACCCTCTTCCATCCACTGTTCTCCTGGGGTCTCTGCATGCCCTTGACCCTCCTCTGTTTGGGGGTGGGGCACCTCCATCTCTTATATCTTGGGTTGGACTCCAGGCTTCCTGAGGAGGACTCTGTGGGATGTGGGGACAGTCACTGATGCACAGGCTTCTACTTCCCAGGGGCACTGTCAGAATCTGCCCAGAACAAGATGCTGAGTGGCATTGGGAGTCTTGTGCTGGGACTGATCTTTCTTTGCTTGGGCCTTAGTGTCCACTTTTGGAATAAGAAAGGTAAGTCACCTTTAGAGAAAATGGGGAAGACTGGCTCTAGGACCAAGTGTTTCTGTTGTAACTTTTCTTAACACAGTAAAAAGGGGGAGCCAAAGTAGGGATAGAAGTAGATTGCAGAAATTAGGGAGGCCAAGAGTCCTCCTTGTCCCAAGTCAAGTTTGCTTCATCATAGAGGACAGTGGTGGAGGGTGATTTTTAGATAGGGAAGCTCTCAGTCCATCCTTACCTATGCCAAGCAGTTGTTGACATGTGACTTCCTTAAAGATGCACAGTCTTTGCTCACTACCTTCAGTGACTGACTCAGTGACTTTGGGGTGACGCCACTTGATGACAATGAAACCTTAGTGCACATGGACTGGAGTGAGAGAGAGAGCAATCAGGAAAATTCTTTGAATTTTCTTCTGGAACTTGGGACAAAGAGACAGAGAAGCAACTCTTCCTTTGCCCAGGTTAAGGAGCTTTTCTGTCCCTTTCTCTTTTTGTTCTTGCTGATGATGGAACAAACCAAAGTTCCACCCACAAGACAGAGCCCTACTCCTCTTGCCCAGAAATGTGATACATGTAAGATAGATAAAGATGTTGGCTGGGTTTGACTGGACACCCTAATACACTTCAGTTACTTTGTTCTTGGCTTCATGACACATTCTTTCTCATGTGGATTTGATTGGAGGAAAATTTTGGAACATTCCACATGGTCTCTGCAGGAAATTTCAGGAATTGTTCTCCAGAACAACCCCCAACCTTTGTCACTGAGTGAAGCTTGCATGATGCTCCCAGACCCCCAGATTACAGAGTGCAGCTGAGCTGGATGTTAGATGAGATGACAGGAGGTTACAATTCTTACCTGTCCAATTAAGTACATGACCTGTGCTTCACCAAAGCACTTAGACTGGTGATGGAACTGGGGCCTCCTTCCACATGCTTCTGCAAAAGCTTTGTGTTCACTTTATCACGGTATCCTCTTTAATTAGATACCAGGAGAGATGGTGAGGAATGGGTGGTTGTACAAAATCACCCTTAGTGTTCTGAGTTGCAGAGAGACCCCAGGGGTATTGGGCAGGGGGCTGACTTTCTCTAGGGATTTAACTTATGACTTATTTTTTTCTCTCTCCTTCAGGGCTCATGCACTGATTCCAACATTTTTCTTCCTGTTACCCCTGTTCCATAGTCTACTGATGTCTTCACCCTTGTGCACGGTTCCTAACCTCCCTTCTCTCAGGCTTGTGAGGAATCCACCTCTGCCAGCCATGTCCCCATCAAGACCTGAGTCCCACAGTGTCTGAGCAGCAGATACCAGGCCCTCTTCTTTTGCACACATGCACACGCACACACACACACACACACACACACACACTATTTTTAGTTGTGATGGACCTTTATTTTATTCATTTATTTGTATATGGTGCTTAGAATCTAACCCAGTGCCTCACACATGCTAGTGAATGGCTGTAACACTGAGCCAAAACTCCAGGCCCCTGGCCCTCTTCTTGTTCTGGTCTTTCTTGAATTTCTGTAACTACTTTCCACTGACGCTGGGAGCTCTGCTCCCTGTGCTGCCTGCCACATCTGTTTGGGCCATGAGTACTTTCAATTCATTTCTTATCTTGTCTACTGTCTGAAGACGTCCCATGATTTTAATGTCAAACTCTTTTATCTTTCAATATATATATATTTCCAAAATTAAATAGATTTGCAAGTTCCTTGTGTTTCTGATTCTGATTGATTAAAAGTGGTGGTGGGAGATACTGACACAGAAAGGAGCAGATTCTAGAGGGCTAGTTCAGTGATACCCCAAAAGGGAGGAGACTAGGGGAAGTCATGGGTCCCCATATCTGGTCTAATTCAGGTGCCATGTAAGAATGTGAAAAAGTATGAAAACATTCAATTGTCCACTATCTGGGGGCTTGGAAGTGGGGTTGTGTGCAGCAGTCTTTCCTAGCTTCTGCTGCAGCATCATGCGTTTTATATATTTGAGCTATTGGAATTGTTTTGTGCCATGATGTTACCTAATAACACCTAACACTATAAGTTAGCCAACCTCGCCACACAAATGTCCCCTGTCATTGTTGACTATGTACATGGAGGGAAAAGACAATGATTGTGGGTTGTGTTTGAACTACCAGATTATATACTTGCCAGTGGGAGTTTTATTAGAAAGTAATATGTTGATTTCATGTGAGGGAAACTCCACTAATACCATCTTAAGGAAAACATTAATTTTTGACATATAATTTAAAAGTTCATAAATGAATTTGGCTTCTGAAAAATGCTTAGATCAAAGACTAATACGAGATTCTTTTCTCCTTTTTCTGTTAGCTCCTTCTTTTCTTTCTGACCTTTTCCTTCTGTCTTTACTCTCTTCTCTCAGTGTACTTCTTTTTCTACTCTGTAGCTCTTCATCTGTCTGTCTCTCTATCTAGTTTTGATACTGGTGCACTCAACCACTGAGCCACATCTGCAGACCTGTTTTGTATTTTATTTAGAGACAGGGTCGCACTGAATTGCTTAGGGGCTCCCTGTTGTTGAGGCTGGCTTTGAACTCACAATCTCCAGCCTCAGCTTTCTGAGCTGCTGGGATTACAGGGGTGCACCACTGTGCCTGGCTGTCTCTTATTAACATCCATTTTTTTCTCTCTCTGTCTATCTGAAGGATCCTCTCTTTGTTCATATATGATATGGTTTTTCTAACTTTCTTCCATTTGCATTCCTCCATGATCTTCTCTCTCACACATTTTTTATTCATTACCTGCTTTAGAATGTCTTGCTGTCTGCCTCTTTTTTCTTTTCTTTCTCAATCCATCCATTGGCCTGTGCTCATGGTGCACATGGTCATTTCCTTCTGTCCTTCTATAGTCCATTATCTTTCTCCTTATCTGCATTCTCTCTTTGTGTTTATCTCTCTGCCTCTCTTTATCCGTCTTTGCGTGTATTTCTTTCTCTCTTGCTTATGCTCTCTGTGTTTGTCTGGGTACTGCTTTTCCTGATAGTTCTTATTTTCTCCTCTGGAAATATGGGTATGTAGAGGAATATCTCAAATTTTCAGCCTATCACTCGAATAGCAAGAGATCAAATATGTCAACTCCAGTTTAACAATCTGGAGAAATCCCTGATAGAGTGAAATTCCAATTTCTCAACCAATCATTTTAGCCATGGGATAGAGGATTCTAAGTCAGGCCTTAGTTTTGAACCAATTTCTGTGCAGAAAGACAGATTTTTTTCCTCAAAAAAGATAAAAGTATGAAAAACAAAGCAAGACTGGATAGATGATAACAGTAATAATGATAATACAATAATAGTAATATCAATTGTCATTCCCTCTATATAGGAAGTGTACTTCTCTGTTTTTTTCCTACCCATTAAAAGTTTGTTGCTGAAGGAATAGCTCAGTGGTAAAGCCCTTTCCTAGCATGCATGAGGTCCTGGGTTTGATCCTCAGTGCCCACACCCATGATGCTTCAAGTATAATTTGTGTAGTTTACATTCATCTGTAGTTTCATTTGTGCCATTATAGAAAGAGAATTTCAAATCATATCAACCTCCAAATCCAAGCTCCCTGGTTACATGAATTTATCTTTATTTGCTTTGGGTGGTTCTTACTGACCCTGTTAATTATGGTGAAAGGATAAACTCATCTACCTTCAAAACATGAGGATATAATAACATAACGACAATAAAAGTATAATCAGAAATCACTTTTGCTCAGTAAAAAGTGGTATTTGATAATCTGGGAAAAGTCAGTTTCCCATTGCTTATTTATGTGACCTATTACCAGATGAGGAGGGGGGAAGCCACTGGGATATAAATGCAGTAACTTCTGGAATTATATAATAGAACATCCCCACACTCATTTCCAACATATATCTGCCGCTACTATCTACTTCAGAGAGGTCATCAGGGAAAATAAAGTTGTCAAAGCTAGGACAGGTATTGATACGTTTGACATTTATTCTGTCCATGTAAGTCTGATGGTAAATATTTACAGTATGGATCCCCAGGATGTCCTGCTACTTGGGTTTTTCTAAAAAAAGATTAGTAGTAGCCCAAGTTCTGCAAGTCCTGCATTATTTATGTTTAAATAATTAGATCACATACTTTTGAAATGCTGTGCCCTAGTATCCAGTAAGTGCTTAGTAAATATTTGCTGGTTGCCCATGAAGACCTCTGTTTCATGGGTTAGCCTATTCCTGGAATCCTTTTACTTTTAATCTGTATACATTTTTTATCATACACTTTGATGTCTGTAGTGTCTCCTTCCCTCAGTCATGATGGCAAAATTGTCTTGGCTATTTTGTCACTTTGACACATATACTGGTAGTGATGGTGGGGTATCTCCATACAGCAGGATTTTATTTTTTATTTTTCAGTGTTAACTTTTGTGTTTTTATATTTTCCTGTTTTGGAATATGCAATAATGTTTTTTTAATCTACAAAATATTTCATTCACTACCTCTATTTTTAACATCCTTTGTGAATTTCTAAACATCTAGAAATCCTACATATTCCAAATAAGGACTTAAATAAACTATACACATATGACAATGGTTATATCTGAAAGTTTCTTCTTTGTAGGATCATTCTGGCCTAGAATCCTTCATTTCTTCCACTTCTGTTTCCTATGTCACATGTATCATATCTGAGTGTCATATAATATGATATTACAATTTCACTTCTGAAGGGACTTTTCAGAAGACTGCCTTTCTATGAATTTTAACATAAAGTGTACAAAATGTTTTAGTTTACTTACTCTACTTTTGTTATACTTTGGCAACCTCTTTAAAATCTAAAGGCTAAATATTATAAAATTAAGACTCCTTTGTCCAGTATATACATAATATATACAGAACAGTAAAGTTAAATAAAATGCACATTGCAGGGCAAAGGGTAAGCTGAAATTGTCTAGCACACTCTAACAAAACACCTTTTGCAACTTTCCTCCTGCCTCCCTCAACCCATTGAACAAGTACAGACAGTGTTCTGTTCAGAGGTGGTTTAACAATTCCAAACACAGTATTTCCCATCAGTTTTTAAAAGCTCTTTACAAAAAGATTCATCCTACTACTTCTAAGTTCATCAAGCACTTCTAAATAGGACTAGATATTCCACATAAGAACCTGTCCATGATGCACCCAGAACTGGTAAATAAAATTGCACATGTAACAATAGTTATAATCAGAGGTATCTTCTAATATTTTGTCCTTGAACCTTTCCATTCTCACTTTCTTTTCTCTACTTTCAGTCCAGTGGACAAGTAGAAGCATATGTAATGCTTAGAGCAAGTTGAGTATATTCATATCCAAAAGTTTATCTTTATAGAGGACAAGCTTTCCTATGAATTTCAATAAAAATGTACAAAATGTGCTAATTTTGCTAACTACTTGATCATACACTCTTTAACATCTAGAGACTAGATGTTGCAAAATTGGGACTCATTTTTCCATCATAGACACTAGATACATAGCAAAACAAAATGCACAAAACATGCTGAAAACTGATGTCTGAACATGTCTAAGTATGAACACAGGAACATATTACCCTTAGCAATTGTTCCCGCCCTCCTCCACATCACTCAACAAGTACAGATAGTAATATACTGCTCACAGAGGTGGTTTCACAGTTCTATTCCCAAAAGACAATATTTCATGAGTTTTAGCAAAAAGATATTTACAAAGTGACATTTTACTACCTCTATATTTAACATACAATGGGCATTTTAAAATATCTAGACAGACTAGGAGTTTCAAGTAAGAACTCAATTTGTTCACTGTGTACACAATAGTCTTGAATAAACTGCACACATGTAACAATAGTTCTAATTTGAAAATGTCTTCAAAATGTGAGTATTCTGGCCCTTCACAGACCCAGTGGGCTATAATACTCAAATTTTCAGAAGACAATCTTTCCTAGGAACTTTAACACAAAATATACACAATTTGTTTATGAATTGTACTTTTGTCATATACTGGCAACCTCTTTAACATCTAGAAAGGATTTGTCCTTTATATACACTACATACAGAGCAAAGTAAAACAAAACCCAGGAACACAGGAACAACCCTTGCCACACTGGCATGGTGCTCCTGAGGAGCAGCTCACAATCTGCACCACTCAACAGGGGGTTTGGCTATTTCCCCACAAATCATTTCATAAGAAATTTTACAAAATGTGCTATATTTTACCATTTCTACTTTTAACATATATCAGGCACTTTAGAATATCTAGAAAGTCTAGATGTTTCAAAACAAGTACTTAGCATTTTCAACTATAAATACAGCAATGAGGAATAAAATGTACAGAAAACAGTCGTTATTTTATGAAAAACATCTTTTACACAAGACCCATCTGGCACGGGACCTCCTCAGTGTCATGGTCAAAGGCTTCTCCTTGTCCTCTAACCCACTGAGCAAACGTGGACACGTGTCCCTCCTAGAGCTGGTCTAAAAAATCCATTTCAAAGTCCCTTCCAGAAGACATTTCTGAGTTTTTTACACAGGCATTTACAGACGTCACTGTCTACCTCTATCACACGTGGGCAACCTCTTTACATTTACAAGGTCCAGACTTGTCACTAGTTTTAAAGGTGGGGGAGCTGAGAGCGGCCTTTCATATTGTACACACAGGCTTCTCCAAAGGACCACGGAATCTTCCCACAGGGCGGTGGCATTTCCAGTGGGTCACTTGTGGCCTGTTGCTCTGCAGGCGCTCGGTGTAGGAGGAACACCGACCTCTAGGCCTAACTGGTCCACCTACAAGGTGGTGTCGCCAGGAGCTGGCACTGAGGGGTCACAGAGGGCCCTGGTCTGCGCTGCTCTGCTGTCCAAGGCGTGGCCAAGATTTCGGTTTCTGCTTACCTTCTTGGCCCTCGAAGTCCCCCTCCCCCCACCAACCTCCATGGCATTGGGGGACCTCTGTTCTTCTCTCCTAGTCCCGCCAGCCAAAGGCGTGCCATGTCCTCAGTGGAGGTTCTGCCTGGGACGACAGGATTGGGGCAGCAGACCAGGCAGCCCACAGGGTCCGGGTCTGACAGGTTGCTGCAGCCCTGGGGTCATCCAGCCAGGGGGTCCTTGACAGCCTGGGTCAGCCAGTGCGCAGGCGCTGCAGGAGCTCTGGGGTCTGCAGGGCAGAGGTCATGGCCTGTCCCCAGGCTCTCAGCTCACCTGCCGGCCTGGGGCAAAGGGTCCCAGAGGGTCCCCGTGAGCAGGTCATGCTCCTTTTCTCACCACCCTCTCTGCCAGAACTGATTCTGCAATAATCTTTTTTTAAACATCCTCAATACTCCTGTAATCCCAGCAGCCAGGGGGGCTGAGGCAGGAGGAAGGCAAGTTCACATCCTCAGCTATTTAGCCAAGTGAGACCCTGTCGCTAAATAAAATATAAAAAGTGCTGGGGATGTGGCTCAGCAGTTAAGTGCCCCTGAGTTTAATCCCTGGAAGGAAGAAAAAATAAAATCTTTAATACTGTGTTTTCAACAGAAATAGAATGCTTCATCATATAAGATCTTGAAGTCAATAATTTTGCTAAACTATTATAATAAATCTCATGAGCCATCTTTAGACTTGTTTTCATTTCCTGTATCACATTTATACTGTTAAAAAGATAGTTTGTTTTCTTCCTTTTCTGCTATTTCAGGTTTGTCTCTCTCTCTAACTTTCTGTAATGTTGGGAGACACATTCACTAAACTACCAAGAGGGTGTTGTTGCAGCTGCCATTTTTGTTTCATTCAAAATCAGCCTATTTTGAAGTTCTTATTCTAAGGCTTTCTCTTGATTATGCCAAAGGCAAGAGAAAAATTATTGTTTTCTAATTTCTATTAACCAGAGAAAGCATGTAAAAAAGAGGGGTTCTCTAAGATATCCTTTTCATTATTTAATTTAAATTTTATGTGGACTCAGAAGATGGATAATTCTTCAATGTTGCTGAAGTCTTTCATTCACTGATACAAACAAAACCCCAAAGCCACAGTCTTAAGTATAGTGTTCAACAAAGGAGTTCAAAGTCATAGGTACTGCAGAAGAGGGAGCTGAATTGCCATCAAGGATTTTTTCTTCTATTCAACTAATAGACATGGAATATTGATAAAAGAACATTGTCAGAGAAAAATTTTATAGCTGATTTTAGGAAGATAAGAGTTTATTACAAGGCTTAATATAGTTCAGAGAATTACCAGGGGAACTGGAGGAATAAGGCCATTTTCGTAGCCACTCCCTCTTCTCTAACCAGGGAACCACATTGGTTGGGACAGCCACATGGGGAAGCCCCTCCATTTAGTGAGCTGCTCTGATCAATTTGCACTGGTAAAGGGACTTGCTGTGTGTTGCCTCTTTACATCCCTAAAGTGATTTATCAGATATGAAGATCTCTCCTCATTCCAACACCGAATAATTTTCACATAAAAGAACATCTAATCATGTTCAACTCTCACAGAATGCTTCTGATTAGTCAATCTAAATGACATCAAAGGTTACCCAGGGAGTGTCCTCTTCAATGTTGCACCTTCTGAAGTCAGGACAGATGAACTGGAAGAGGTTGAGAGCTGTTTTATTCCGACCCACTACATATGGGAATAGGGCACTCTTAAAAATTTTTTTCACTTCTATTAGTAGCATAAGTAATTTTCAGATCAAATCTTCTTCCATGGAAATTATGAGTGATGGTCTTATTACAGATTAGATCATGTGCAAATCAATGGTTTTTTGGCCCAATAGGCCTTTTCTACTTAATGTAACAGTAGCCACTCCAAGGAAGTAAAACAATAAATTCAAGTTAATCTTTTCTTTAAAACTCACAGAACATTAATTTAAATATAACTCTTTACAAGAAATAATTGACTTGCCTGTGTCTTATGCTCTATTTTAATATATTTTTAAGACTTGTTTTCTTTAATGAATGATGGCCTTCTTCCTTTTTCATCTCTCAAACCATAAGTTCTGGTTTCAGTGGAGAAAAGTCAGCATTACCGCAATGTCCCTTTCAGTCAGCTGTGGCCAGGGTTTTCAGAAAATATCAGAGTAATCCAAGTAACTTCCTTCACTATGCCTTTTTCTGTGGTTTTACTCATTCATGACATAGCATTCTTTTTGTCTCCCAATTAGCTTAGCTATACTGCCCCCTATTTGTTGCTCTCACATGCAAAGTTGGTCCCTGTTTAGGAGTTGCACTTACTGTTCTTGAGGACTAGAGTGGTTTGCTGTAGATTTTGAATAGTTGGCTTTTTCTTGTCATTCAAGTCTCAGTTCAAATAGTATATATGAGATTAGCCATACCTACTCATTCCCTCAGTTATGTTTTTTTTTTCCTTTAGGGAGCATTTATTACCATCTAACTTGGAATATTACCTGGCTCATATTATGTAATGAAAAAATAGCATATATATACATTAATCTCACTAAAACGTTAACCCCAATTTTAGATGACACCAATCAGTATAATATATTAGCATAAAATAAAATAAAGAAGAAGAAAATGAGCATTAGAGATATGTGGTTCATCAACTAATGGTTTAATAAAATTAAAATTGTTTTATAAAGAAGTGATAAAGGATGCAAGAATGGAAACATAATAACAGAGAACTTTCTAAAACCAATTACAGACAAAACACAGGTTCAAGAAACTCAACTTCAATCATAATATAGGCAAATAAAAATATGCTTTTAAATAGCATGAATAACTTGCTGTAAACCAAAGATAAAGGGAATAGCTTTCAATTGATGAGAGGAAAAAGTGCATTATTTTTTAAAAAGAATAAGAGTTAAGATTGACTTTAATTAGAAAGTATGTAATACAGAAAACAATGGAAGACATCATTAAAATCCATCAAGAACCTCTTTGGCCCCCAAAGAAACCTAGAATCCTATAATCTTCTAAAATATCCTTTAGCGGTAATGCTCAGAATCATTCTGTACTGGCTAAGTTGTAACATAGCCCACTATAGTCTCTCTTTCCCAGTGATCATAATGAAAAATATTGAACAGAATGTGTAAAGAGCCACCCATGGACCTTGAAAAGTAAACAGTAGTAGGAGGATAGTGGAACCTGAAGAAATGACAGTCAGGGAGAGGGTCCTGGTTCTTCTCTCTTTTCTCTCTTGGCTTTGGCTGGGGTAACTGTGGTCATGGAGCAGAGAGAAGAAACTCCAAAGGCACTCCACTCCCTGTTTCTAACCAGAAGATTGGAAATGGGAAAGTTATAGAGAGTATGGGGGAAATACACCTTTTTTTGTTTTTTCTTTATTTTATTTTTTTCTTTTTCTATTTTAGCTTTGCCATGGGCATGGCCAAAACCATGAAGCTGCACTAAGGTGCAGTGGTGGAGATATTAAAAACTGCGAGAGCAAAACCCATTTGATGGCCATAAAAACTGTGACTTACGGAGTTTAGGGGTATTTTAACATTATTTTTTCTCTATTTTATTTTGCCATTTTGCCTCAAAAGCAGTTCTAATTGTGTGGAATTATTTAATAGTACTGGAAACTACTTTGAAAGAAGCTCATCTTTCTGGACTGAGAAACTGGTAGAAGGACCTGTAGGAACTAGAGGAGAGAGTCATTCTATAAATTCATCATAACTCTTGGGGATCCCAGGATTCTCAAGCTGCACCTGAGTGGCACAGTCTTTCACCAGCTCACCATATGCATTAGGAGCTGGGCTATGAAATAAACTACCATCCAAGTGGCAGAAGAAAACACTGAGTGGCATATGCTCAGCATAGGCACAAAGCAGAATTGGAAAGGATTGAGAAACTGTACTGACATCAGTACTACCATCCACAGAGATGGGACAGAGGTTGCCTTCTAGACCTGATGAGGTTAGTTGCCTACTAAAGCAAAAATTTCAACATTTTCCAGAGGATTTAATAGAACACAAAACCCACATGTATATTCAAAATGTGAGGAATATAATCCAAACTTATTTGGTACACAAATAATCCTGGGGAAACATGACCACTTCTAGAAGTTTTTAGCAGGGAGACACACCATATTAAAAAAAAATGAAGCTGGTTGTGGTGGCACATGTCTGTTATTCCAGTGTCTTTGGAAGCTGAGAAAGGAGAATCACAAGTTCAAAGGCAGCTGGGCTATGAAATAAACTACCATCCAAGTGCCAGACAAAACACTGAGTGGCATATTCTCAGCACAGGCACAGAGCAGCATTAAGTGTCCCTGGTTTCAATCCCCCGTATTCCCCCTGCTTCCACCCAGTAATCTGGAATAAAAACATGACCTAAGCAAAATAAGAATTCACTGAGAAAATCAATAGCACAATGGAAATGACAGGTAAAAGTACAAATGATTTTGAAGATGGGTGAATATCCAGTAAACAATTTGAAAAACCAAATGAGTATTAAAAAGTGAACAGACATTCCAGGGACCAGTGGGACAATATCAAAAGGTCTAATGTTCATGTCACCAGAGCCCCAAAGAAGAGAAGAAAGGGATTAGTTGCATAAAGTGTTCTTGAAAAAGAAACAAATTCATATTCAAATACAGAAATTTACAAACTGAAGAGGCTCAGTGAAGCCCAGAGAAGATAAAATAAAACATGCACCAGAACCATTCTAATCCAATTACTGAAGATTAAAGATAAAACATCTTTAAAAGAACCAGAGAAATATGATAAGCTAGATATAAGAAAACAATGATAGCAAGATGAGGCGACTGGGGTGATAAAACCTGTAGTTCCCCATCAGGGAAGCCAGCTGGGCAGGTTGGAATGCTGGCCCGGGGTGAGGGAAAGCCTGAATATGTGGTAGAGCCAGGAGAAGATGAATACCAACAGCAGTTTTGGGGCTATCAGGGATTGGGATATCCTTTAATTACCTTCTTTATTAGGTCTTTTATATTGACTATATAATCATGCATAAGCATGAAGACTCAGTGATGCAATAGGTTTAATGAGGGTTGTCATTGGATCTTGGCAGTAGAAGTGCTGGAATATGGTCCCTTCACCATGACATTGTGGTCCATTTGATGTCAGCTGCAGCTGTTGTGGGAGGTTATGAGGAAATCCAGACTCCCTCCCTCAAGCACATCTTGTCCTGCTACT
Organism: Urocitellus parryii; assembly: GCF_045843805.1. Lineage (NCBI taxonomy): Eukaryota > Metazoa > Chordata > Mammalia > Rodentia > Sciuridae > Urocitellus > Urocitellus parryii. The sequence goes on from NC_135538.1 coordinate 117,623,049, forward strand.
CAGAGCCATCTTCAGGAGCCCATCTGTCCTATGTTAACATGTAGCCTAGGAACTTAGGGGTGTCAGTGCACCTGGAGGCAGTCCTCAACCAATATGGGTAGAAGACAATAGGTAAGACTTTTGTCCTTTAGATGATGGTTAGGGAAGGTGTTCTGCCTACTGTGCAGCAATATCATCTCCATTGCCCAGAATAGTAATTTTAACAACACATCCCTTTGTGAGTGTGTGTGTGTGTTTTCCCCTCCTTTACCCTTTTCCTATGCTTTTCCATCATTCTTGTTCCCAATTGAACCACCTGTACCTAAGTCTTGTCTTAGACAGGGGAACCAGTTTCAGATGAGTTAGTTATCTTTGTGATCCTCATTAAGGGCCAGGCTAAATGCCAAAGAGAAATATGCTGTACTTTATGTTTTACCAAGAATGTGGACCTACACTTAATTTTCCCCCTTAAACTACACTTATTTTTTTCTAATATAATTTCTTATCTCAAGATCATAACATGTTTCCAGTAGTATTTATTCCTTTGTAAATTTAGAAAGACAAGAAATCACTAGTTTTTGAATATGATGGAGTTCATGAAACTGTTGTCCTACATTGCTTATATGAGAGACATGTGTCCCTTTTACATGATCAACAGAACCCTTAAACAGAGTCTAGAAGCAAAGGAATAACTTATCAACCCCTTTGGTATTTTCTTATCAATACATGCAAGATACCTCTTTTCACAATTTTACAACACAAGAGAAAACTATTTAGATCCAAATAATTCATTTGTTCTTTTTGTCAATACACAACTTGAAAGAAAATTATTCTGATGAAGCTACCAAAAATTAGAATTTAACAATCATGCTTTTAAAAATGAATATCTGCAAGAATGAAATCTGAAATGAAACAGATCTTCTGGGTCACAGGATATCAAACCCTGATTTATTATTTTTAAATTTTGCTTTCCCACTTTTTAGTAACTTGCTATACCACTTTTCTCTTTTCTTGTTTCTTTATAAGATTTTTGCTTTTCTATAAAGTACTCACCTCTTCCTTCTTGTCTTAATTTGTGTCACATGAGACCTTCCACTTCCAGTTTCAGGTCTAAGTTTGGCATTTGTAACTTAGCCTCAAACATCACTGGGGGTATTCATCTAGGATGGTGACTGTGGAACTGGGAACCACCCCTACTGCTAATCCTCTGCCTTCAGAGAAGGAGAAAACAGACTCTCATCAGGAGGTTGCTAACCCAGAACACTATGTAAAGCATCCTCTACAGAATAGATGGGCATTCTGGTTTTTTAAAAATGATAAATGTAAAACTTGGCAAGAAAACCTTCTACTGATCTCTAGGTTTGATACAGTTGAAGACTTTGGGGCTGTATACAATCTTAGCTAGTTGTCTAGTAATTCATTTCCTGGCTGTGACTACTCAAATTTTAAGGAAGGTATTGAGCATGTGTGGGAAGATGAGAAACACAAATGGGGCGGAAGGTGGCCCATGACACTGAACAAACAGCAAAGATGAAGTGTCCGTGACAGCTTTTGTCTAGAGACACTGCTGTGCCTTATTGGAGAATCTTTTGATGACCACAGTGATGATGTATGTGGAGCTGTTTTTCATGTTAGAGCTAAAGGTGATAAGACAGCAACATGGACTTACTGAATGTGAATACAGAGAGGCTGTTACACATATAGGGAGAGTATACAAGAGAGATAGAGATTGGTTATCAGTCTCATAAAGACACAGTTACTAAGAGAGGCTCTATCTCTAAAAATAGGTTTGTGTTTAAGAAGAGGCCTTCTGAGGGTTCTCCAAGAAGACTGCTTCAAGCAATTGAGATTTGGGGCTGAGACAAAACCTCTTCAAAAGCAGAGTGAACTGCATTTAAATTTGATTTTATCTAAATGTTTCTAAGATATAAGGAAGTCTCATTTGCCTTTGTCTTATACTTCGATGTTATTTTTAAAAATTTAAAAATAGAGGTTCCACTATCCCAATCAAAGGATTATAATTCACACTCCAACAGATTCCATAAATGTGTTCCTGGCCCATTTTGTATTAGCTTAGTAGAAATGTCATTATAAACAAGTTTTGCCCATTGACAAAATTTAAAAGAACTTACATTTCTATACCTAAATAAGAAAAAAAATGAGTTTATGTTCCATTGTATACAGAGTATATTTTGATGCTTTGAAAGAACATGATGCATACAGTTTTCTAGCAATTTACTTTGTTTCTTTTGACAGCATTATATTTACTGTACCCTTGAGAGGGCTGCTAGATTTTAATTTATTTGTTTTTCTACTTGATAACACTGATGATTCTGATTCCAGTTTTCCATTTCCCTCATGTAACATAAGATAAAGCATCTAGGAATGACACAAAAGTGGAATAATTATTAATTTTGTGCATACTTTGATTTTTTGCTACAAATTTATGCATTTCATTCAAATAAGGAACTTTGTGTGATTTCGTGAACATAATTATGGATTATAAAAAAGTAACATCATAGTTACATTCCTAAGTAGAATTAGTATGCCTGGTTTCATATCTTTATGCTGTATTTTAACACTTTGTATTCCTTAGGCAATTTTGCTTTGGTTAAAAATGGCTGAAGTAAAAAAAAAGCAGTCCCATTCATTTTAAGACAGAGTACAAAATTGTAAATAAAATGTATACAGTGAATTGTACTTTAGACAAAAAAAATCACTGGGATATTCTTTTGGAGGATTTTCCACCATAAGACCTCTTCTCAGAAGGAGAACCATCATTCAGAAATTATATGCTGTGACCAGCACAGCCAAACTGGTGGTTCTGGTGAGGGCCATGGGGAATTAGAAAATATAGAGATTCACTCATGCGTATTTTGTGATAAAGCTGGCATCTGGTGGAACATTGCTCTCTGATGGAGAATCAGACCTAGGGAGTTACATCAGCAATCTTTATTTATGTGTATCTCATTATCAGGATAAAGACTATGCAAGCATTATTCTTTATACTCTGGAAAACTACAAAATTAGAAACATCTATGCAGCTTTTCCATAGTTGCATTCCACATTGCAAAGTGCAATGTTAGGAGCAGTTGTGCAGTGCTCAAGAGGGTACATTGTTTAGGCCAGCAGGCTCAGAAGTAGCAGAGCTGGTGAAACATTGTCGTTGTCTAGCATGAGAATTCCTCTATTCCCAGGAGCTATGTGCCTGAGATCAAGGTTGAAGCTGATAAGACTCTGGCACAGAGCCTCCTCAGGCAGGGCATTACCATAGCATCGAGGCATCCTGTATGTACCCTTGCACAGAAACTTTCCCAGGCACTTGGTGTGTCACAGATATAAGGTCAGAGAACCCCCAATCTCAGTCACTGCTCTCCCATTCTCTGTCACTACTCTCCACAGTTATATACTATTTTATCCTATGCTGCCATGTGCATATATCTCATCCACTTAGACTAGGTCCTTTAGTGAAAATGGTATGAGTTAGCATCACCATCTCCTCAAAAACCTATTTTGAGGTTACTTAAGGGCCCACATTTAAAATATTGGATGATTAACATGTTCAGAAAATATACAATATTTTATATCATAAAAATGCCTAGGTTATAATGTCAATAATCTCAATTTATGAGCTTGAGCATGGAGTGGATTTAAATGTTTTTATACTTTCATAAATGTCAACAGGGGATGAGGCTCTAGATGCCCCTGCTATAGGTGCCTTTATCCAGTGTATTGCCTCTCTGTTTGTTAGTTTTCATTGATGTTACCCACAAAAGGATCAATGTATGAAGCACTTTCTGGGACACACATAGCATTTTTTATTTTCTTGTTTTTACTTCTGTCTTCTGTCTGGCCAATCCAGAGATCTTCCATCTCATCTGGGGTGAATTATGGGAGCAGACAACTTCCCTCACACTGCCATCTTCCTAAATCCAGCATTTGTGGAGAATATTTTGACTTTATGTTCTTGAAAATCCGATATATGACTTTAAAAATATTTTATTTCAAGTTTTTATTTCTTCCATAGCTTTTAGAATGCTATTTGAAAACTCAAAACTTAAGCATTGCTCTTTCTTTTTTCACAAAAATACTACATTTAGGGAATAAAGTATTCACTATACTCACTGATCCTGAAAAGGGTAAAGAAAGAGTGAGAGCAAAAAGGAAATTCTGAATGTAAAAAAAAAAATCTTTTATTATGATACAATATCATTTTGATACTTCAGCTGTGGTGTTATTAATATGGCCTGATAAAAAGATAAGGACCTAAGAAATCTGATAAAATTTCAACATAATCTCTTCCATTCTTGTGCACAACCTAAATCAGTTCTAGGAAAAAGACAGAGGAAAAGTATACTCTAAGCAAAGACACCACAGAAAGAGATTTATTTATTTAATTTTCACACAGATTTTGGATGAGGGTGACCCAAAAGCCAAGTAGGTAAATGGGTGGGACAGTTCTCTCTGTGAAAGGTAGGCAATCATGTAAGACTAAGTTGGAAGATTTTATAAGAGCAAGTAATCTCTGTGGGAAAAAACATTTCATGAATTCCACTCAAGTAGGGCAGGGAGGAGGGCATGGAAGGAGCAATACCATAAACCAGAACAGGAAGTGGGTCTAAGTCATATAGCAAGGCCTGCACAGAGAGCTTGAGTCAGCTAATCATTCCTCTTCTTTCTTGTAAATTGTGATTATCTGAAACAACAGACAGTATGAGGTTGATGAGGCCTGTGCCCCTGTCCCAAGGTCAAGCCATTCTTCAATTAGCCCATAAGTTTTCCAGATACATTTAGGCATACTGGATGCCAACCCTGCACTCTCAGCCTCCCTATCTCCAGTTCCAGATATGACACATCTGAGTCCTTACCTGTCTGTTTTCTAGGTTATCACACATGAGGTCCTATGGTGGATGGAAGTTCCACGAAAGTGTAGGACTTGGATGATGAGGATGGTGCCTATCACAACACCCATGAGGCCAAGAGCCAACCCCAGGGCACAGACCACAGTCTCTGTTAGCTCTGAGTTAGGGGTTGGAAGCTCAGGTTCTGGGAAAAAAGAAACATAGTCACAGGACAGGATATGTCTGTGGAGAAAATGGTGCATGTGTTTGGAAATACCCAAGACACCTAGACTTTGAGAAAAAGTGAAGTCAATTATTGGACAACTTTGCAATTGTGGGAAATAAAGTTGTGGCAATGGGTGTTAAAGGGTTAAAGTAGGACCATGTAGCTTGGGGATAGAACTGGAAGGTAGACAAATGATGATAGGATTTCAACATACCCCAGTGCTTAAGAAGTGGCTCTTCTAGGCCCCAGTGTTCCACTTTGCAGTCATAGAAATCCTCAGTGGAGGGGACAAAAGTGAGGTAACTGAACTTGAGGAAGGAGTGGTCACTCTTGGGATAGAAGGTGGTCTCAGCAATACCCTCTGGAACTAAACGATCATTGCAAAAATAAGTGATATGGATCACAGGAGGAAAGATGTTATCCACTAGACAGATGAAGGTATTGGGAATGCCCAGGGTCACAGGAGATTTGGGGAACACAGCCACTTCAAGGATTTCTACAATGAAAATATCACATTTATGATAACTGTGCCTTGAGATTTTTAATCATTTTGGAGGAGCCTCGTGTTCCCCAGATACTAATGAGATATTTTCTTGTCATTTTAGAATAATTTTTATACCACTTTTTTCACTTTGAAATACAGAACATATTCTTCTCTTTGGGAATCCACAGGGTGTGTGTGTGTGTGTGTGTGTGTGTGTGAGAGAGAGAGAGAGAGAGAGAGAGAGAGAGAGAGAGAGAGAGAGAGAAGAGAGAGAGAGAGAGAGAGAGAGAGAGAGAGAGAGAGAGAGAGAGAGAGAGAGAGAGAAACCAGCTTAGAGCTTCTTAGGCCAAGAAGTTCGGAATATCCTTGTGTAGGAATTCAAGGAACATCTCACGGAAACTAGCAGAGGGATATTTAAAGATTAAATGAATATTATTATGATGTAGACTAAGTATTTGCCAATAAATGTACTTGAAAGGGGGAGAAATTTACAATGAAATGGAAAGAACACCTACCCCTGGGGAAGGAAGAGAGCAGACCTGGACTGTGAGGTAGGCACAGCGAAGAGAAGCAGAATGTGGACACTTACCATTGGTGGCAGGTGTAAAGTTGGAATCTTTAATCAAAGTGTCCAGATTTTTTTTTTTTTTTGACCACAACAAGGTTTCTCAGGGCCTTCTGAATTTCAAATGTCACGAAATTGCTAAACTCAGGCTGCCTCCACACAGTCTCCTTTTTTTCCTAGTCTATGTAGAACAGCTCATCTCCATCAAATTCATATGTAAATTGGCCATAGTCACCATATGTCTGGTAGATATTTCTGCCATAAGTGCCAACATGGTCAGATGGGGAATAACCATTACAGAATATGAAGATAAGAGTGGGCAGGCGAGATATAGGGAGAGAAAAAAAACTTCATAAACAAGAAGGCATAGGAAATACTGTGAATATTGCAGTGTATTACTCTATTTGGTTGCTATAACAAAATATCATACATGACCTGTATTATTCTGCTTCTGGACTCCCAAATTCATGTCTTTCCCAATTGCATTTATTCTCAACAGTCTCAGAGATTTGGACTTGTTTTGGCACCAACATAAAAGTCTAAAGTTCAGACTCCCATCTAAATCATATATCACTGATTCAAGATATTCTGGGGAAAATTATTCTCCAGTTATGAAGCTATGAAATCAGCCATGCTGTGTGCTTCCAAAGTTCAATGGTGGGGCAGGCATCAGATAGACATGCCTGTTCCAAAGTGGAGAAGTAGTAAAAAAGAAAGGTCTACACAATCATGGACAGAATGTGAAGGAAACCTTGAAGATAGAAAATAATTTTCTTTGCCTTTATGTTTTGACCTCAAGGGTCTTGCCCAGGGTAGTATTTGGGCCTACAAGGCTCCAGAAGGTACTGACCCCATGGTTTTAGAAAGCTGCACCTTCATGCCAGTTCTTTATGGTGGCTCTATCTAGGTATTGGCTGTGTGTCTGTGTCGTACTGCCCTGGATCTGCTGGGCATTACCCTAATAGGGGCTTTCTGGAGTGACTTCAGTGTTTCCAGGGCACTTGCCCTCTAGGCCTTTGCTGGATGGTAGCAACTCCAATGACCTCTGAAATGCATTTGAGGTCATTCTTCCATTGCCTGGGATAACAGTTCCTGGCTTCTCTTTAGATGGCTGACAAATCTTGCCATTGTCGTCAGACTAGCACCTGGCTTTGGTTGAGATGACTAATCCATACTAACCTCCTTATCAAATGGTTCCTTGGCCATAGCCTGATCTTTCCCAAATAGGCCATCTCATTTTTAACAATATGTATAGGCTGAGGATTATCCAAAATTTAAAGTTCTGCTTATTTTTTATTATCAACTTCATTTTAATTAATTTATCATACAGTACAAATAGCCAAGAATATCCAAGTTGCACCTCCAACACTATGCTCAGAAATTTCCTTACCCAAATATACAATCTATCTTCTAGGAAATGCTAGGATACAAATGCAATTCAGTCACATTCTTTGCCATAATGAGGATCACCTTTACCACAGTTCATAATAACATGCTCTTCATTTCCACCTTAGGCCTCATCATAATGACCTTTACTTCTGAAAATCTACCAGCATTTTTTTCCAGGATTACTTTGATTCTTAGGTATTACTTAGATATTAACTAAGGAGATTGAGACTCTCTCTTTATAGCTCTCTTCTTTTCCTTTTGGGCCTCTGGAAGAATCATCCTTCACATTCTGTCCATGATTGTGTGGACCTTTATAGCACACAGCAGAAAATCTTTGCATCCTGTATCCATTTTGCAGTTCCAAAGCTGTTTCCATACTGCTTACACCAGTACCCCATTGCTGGTGCCTATTTTCTATCTTAGTCCATTTGGGGTTGGTTTAACAACATTCTATAAACTGGTTGAATTATAAACAGAAGAAATTTCTTTCTCTCAGTTCTGGGGCTTAGAAAAACCAAGATCAGGACACCAGCAGATGTGACTTTTGCAGAGCCTATTCTCTAGAAGGCCACCTTTTCACTATAGCTTCATATAGCAGAAGGGACAAGTGAGACTGGTGCAATAGCGTCCACCTGTAATCCCAGTGACTCAGGAAGCTGAGGATCAAAAGTTCAAAATCAGCCTCAGCAACTTAGCAAGGCCTAAGCAACTTAGTGAGACCCTGTCTATAAGCAAAAATAAATAAATAAATAAATAAATAAACAAAGAATTGGAGATCAATTCTTTGTGGTAAAACATCCCTAAGTTTAATTCCTAGTACAAAAGAAAGAAAATTGTCTTAATTGGTTATACACGTGGGAAATCTGAATATCACATATGGAATTGACTTGCTCAATGTCATTCTGCTAATCATTTTAATTTTTCCCATTCTCATGATCTTCAGTCAAATTTATTCTCCTTGCCTCTAAAGCCCAAACTTGGAAAATATAAATTAATTGGACACAAACCACAAAAGATACTATTTTCTGTATGTCAAAAACATTTATGGACTTAGTTATCCTAAAATAACGAATAAAATAAGAATAAATCAGCAATCGCTTTGAGAAAGAGTTTAAAGTGGGCGAGGAGTAGTAGGTTCATAATCTGCTGTGAAAGGAAAGCAATATACTTGGAGAAAGATCTCTAATTTCAGGAGTTATCATAAATTAATGCTGCAATAATGCTTGAGTATATCATTTGGTTCTGACTTTAGAAAGACAATAATGCCCTTCGTGAATTCTCAGTGAGAGGTGGACATTGTAGAATTCAGTTTAGTCTACAAAGATTAGGTTTCAGGGGTTTTGGTTTCTTGGAGGGAAAATAAGTATAACAATTCAGATTCAGGAGAACCGTGGTTTCATATACTACTATGGGGCAACAAATTCAGTCAGGCTTTTAAATTTTCTCTCTCAGTCCTAAACCTCAACCATGTACTCACCCACTATGTCCCCACCTCCACAGGGGCTCACGATGGCCAGCAGGGTGAGAGCCCCCAGGATCAGAGCTTTCTTCATGGCCACTGTTCTTCAAGGGAAACCTCAGAAGTCACTTTTCTGAATGGGGGAAGGGATGAGAACTGGGCAAAGAAAGTGACCTAAAGAGAACTCCTGGAAGAAAGCATTAGGAGGAGCCCAGAGCTCCCCTTGCTGTCTGGGGTTTCAGCCCATTAGAGAAACCCCTGGAGCTGACACCTCAGTTGCCAGTTGAAGTACTTTTACAAAGAGACCTGGAAGGAGCCTGTGAACTTCCCCTGTTTTGAATGCTGTAGGAGCAGAGATTCACAATGGAGCAGAGGGATCTTTCATTCTGTAGATGGAGGAGAGGAACAGGAACCTCCATGGACTCTGGCAGAATGTGAAGATCTAGGGAGGAGCCCTGGGTGGATGTTGCTGGGAAGCCTCATGGATGGTCACTGTATGGTGTCCGTTGAGTCTGTATTAACTATTACTGCTCCAGGAAATCTTCATTGTGTCATGCCCCACTCCACCCGACTCCACATCCCTCCTCCTAGTGTTTTTGGTGACTGGGACATTAGAGAAACCAAATAAACAAAATTTTGTTTTCTATGTGTTTTTTCTGTATTTTGGGTTTGCTTTATTCTCAAAAAGAGCCCAACTAGTAGGACTTAAGTAACATTTTATTTTGTTCTATTTCTGTACTTCCAATTAATCAAGTTCTTCCTTCATTGTCTCAAAAGCCCCAGAATTTTAAGCATCTGTATTTTCAAATACTTAAAAATGTGTAGTATCAAGTAGAACCACCCACACTGATATCTCCTTTTCTACATCTTCCTGATATTTTTTTTTCTGTTTTATATGCTCCTTATGTTCTGTCTGTGTATGGTGTTACATATTTTAAATTGAAGTTTGTCCATATGTTCATCAATGATAACTGCCTCTGCTAATTATGCCTCCCATAAACAATGAGCCCCTGTGGAGTTTCACATCTACCTAAAGTTAGAATATGGGCCTGGGTTTTTGACTCAGTGGTAGAGTGCCCGCCTAGCATGTACAAGGCACTGGGTTTGATCCTCAGCACCTTATAAAATGTAATATAAAGATGTTGTATCTACCTAAAACTTAAGAATAAATATTAAAAAAAATCTTTTGGCATAGATTTTTGAAGATATTGGCAGTCTTTTGCTTCATTCTTTCCACATATGCCTCTGTAATTAGAAGATGTTTCTGGATCCACTCAGAACCTATTCCATTTACTTTGTAGCTTCTAACTTTCTGTATAACAATCCATAATTGTTGCTTTTATCATTCTAGCTTACATTCTGTCTTTACAAATTTCTCGTGTTTCTAGCAGCAGACCAAACATTTTTTGCAATTTGATCTCTTATTATTATTTGATACATAATCTGTTTAATCACCTGAGATTTTTTAATGCATGAGATTGAACACCATCAAATAGTAAGTGTCTAGTTTTAGAGCTCAGATAGAATAAAGGAAAATCCAGGCAAATTCCTGCTACCAAATAATAGATGGCAGGTTTGTATGTGCATGCATGCATTTGTGTGTGTAAAATGCAACTTTGAGGAAGATTGGGGGAGATCAGTTACTTTTTCTGTTTTTCTGCCTCCTTTATCCATTACGCTTTTTTCTTTCCTTTTTGGTACTGGGGATTAAACCTAGAGAAATTCTACCACTGAGCTACACCTCCAGCCCTTTTTAATTTTTATTTTGACACAGGATGTCAATTACTTGCTAAGGCTGGCCTCAAACTTATGATCCTCCAGTCTGAGCCTCCCAAGTCAATGGGATTATAGGTGTGCACCACTGTGCCCAGGTGTCTATTTACACTTTTAGCCACTTGTTGGTTGTTTTGAGCCTAACGTGGTAGCTTTACATTTAGCAAAGCAAAGTTCTTAGCATAATCATCTGAGTAAAAAGAAAGAATAACATTTTGACAATGACCAACACAAAGTTTCCTTTGATTTGATGAGGAAAGAAAATGTTTCTCTTGCTAATTTAGTGGGAGGAGATGGAGGGTTAAATCATGTAAATTTTTCTAACAATTTGCTAGTATTCTCAAACATTCAGAAGTATACTATAGGCAAATATTATTTGATATAGAATGTTATACTCAAACTGAATGTTATACTGTGTTCATCCTTCCTTTTTTTTAAGAGAGAGAGAGAACTTTTTTAATATTTATTTTTCAGTTTTTGGTGGACATAACATCTTTATTTTATTTTTTTTATGTGGTGCTGAGGATCGAACCCAGTGCCCTGCGCATGCCAGGCGAGCGTGTTACCACTTGAGCCACATTCCCAGTCAGCCCCCTTCTTTTTTTTAATGCAAGTTTTCTTAGTGATTCCCTGAATAGCACTCAAGTTAGTATTAGTCAACATGTATAATACAATAAAAATCTGTACTTTTTCAAGTGCTGTAAAATTAAAGTTTTGCTATTAGTTCCATAACCTCTTTGTAGTCACAGCATCCACCTGTGGTCAAAGTTCATCATGGTAGCAGAGCTGAGCAAGACTGAGGATAGTTCCTGGACTTCATATTAAAAAGACAGGAATTTGGGGCTGGGGTTGTGGCTCAGTGGTAGAGCGCCTGCCTGGCACATGTGAGGCACTGGGTTTGATCCTCAGCATCATATAAAAATAAATAAACAAAATAAAGGTATTGAGTACATCTACAACTAAAAAATATATTTAAAAAAAGACAGGAATTTAAGTTCTCTCTCATTTCTTAGCTACATAGCTTTGGACAATTGATGTACTTAATTTTAGCCCAGTGTTCTTATCTATAAAACAGAAATGGTAAGTCTGACTTTGTAATTAGTTGATATGTAAGCTAAATCATATGTAAAAATACAGTGTTCAATTAGTTGGCATAAGCTATTCATAAATCTCCTTTTGCCATTTTGGTGTCTGTAGAATTTGTAATGATAGACCTACTTTCATTTTCTTACTGGTAATTTCTCTTTCTTCTTTCCTGGAAGTTTATACATTTTTATTAATCATTATACAATATCATCTTTAGTGTTTGATAATGCTGTTTACCAGTTTTCTTTTTCATTGATATTTGCTTTTATTTATTTATTTTTCTTATACTTTCTTTAGATCAATGACTTTTTTCTACCTTCTCAAGGTTGAAACTCATATCATTAACTAAATTCTTCTTAAGTTCCCGTGTACACATTTAAAGGGATTAATTTCCCTTCAAGCTCTAATTTAACTGAATCTCATATATTTTGATATAGTGTTGGTCCAACTGATGGTTCACTTTGCTAACTATAATCCAACTATCCTTTTCTGATTTATGTTACAAGACAGACAAGAAACTCATATATAACCCACTGTTACAGTATAACCAAAAGGCAGAAAATACTATGAATTTTGAATTAATGCATAAGTAAGGAAATAAATACCCAAATCTATCAAAGCCACATTGGATGCTTATTTAATGACTAATGGAGACTGACTGGAGAAGAAGATAGTGTACAGTGGGGCTTCAGGGAAATAGACAGAAAATCATCCTTGTGAAAATAACCTATTCTAAGTGAAGACATTTTGAAAACAAATCTGGGATCTAGAATAAGGGGCACTGTATCCCATGCTTGCTGTGGAATCTAAGGACTGGGAGAGACTTGAATGTGGAATCAGATGTGATAGACTTGGGAAGATATTGATCTCGGGAATAGAGTGAAGACTTAAATGGTTCAGGCTCCTCTAAGAGATGTAGTAGTAGAAACAAAAGGGAAGTAAGTGGAGGAATTTGAATTATTTTTAGAAACAAAAAAGAATCACAAAATCAGACCAATTAACTTCTGATACATTATTGAAACTGTACTGCACTCTACTAGCACTAGAGGGTGATCTTGAACTAAGAAACTCAACAATCCACAAAAAATTCTTCCCCTAATATATAAATCATTGGGCATAGCATAGGAAAATAGACTTCACAGAATAAATAAAAAACTGTAGATGTGATCTATTAAAGCCGTGCTAGCTAGCATATAGTGTCTTCTATACAAGAATAAAGAGAGGAACAAGGACAACTCAACACCAGTAATGAAGCCCAAGGGAACTCCAGATGGAATCAAGCATTCATGAATTGAAGGAAAATTCAAATTAGAAATGAAATGAACAGAATACAGAAAGACATGAGTTAACTCAGGAAAGAAGAAAAAGCCAAAAATCACATTAAAAATTAAGACTAAAGGACAAATGAATAAAGTTTTGAAATTAAAACATAACAAAGGGCATTGTAAAATAGTATAAAAACAGCAAAGTAAATGATAATGAATTAAATAGGCAAAAGAGTATCAGCGAGTTTCCTAATGTTGCAAAACAAATTACCATAAACAGCAGTCAGAAATAACACAAATATATTTCCTCATAATTCCTGTAGGCCATAAGTCCAGTTGCAACTCCTGAGGGTCCTCTACTTGTAGTCTCACAGCCTACAATCAAGCTCGGCCAGGCTGCATTCCTAATTGGAGGTTTGTCTAGAGAAGAATCCACTTCCAAGCTCTTTCAGGTTATTGGCTGGATCCACCTACTTAGGGTGAAGCACTGAGGGTCCTGTTTCATGTAGACTGCTGACCAGGATTCCCACTCAGCTGCTACAGGCCACATGGACTTTCACAGGTGCTAACATAACATGGAATTTATTTGAAAGGCAGCAAGAGAGAATCTCTCAAGCATGCTAAGATAAAGTCTCACATAACAAAACACAACCATCGAGAATTATTCTATCACCTTTGCCCTATAACTTCTAACCAAGGGAAGAACATCCTATTACATTTGTCATGTAGCATATTCTCATCACTTTGCCACATCATTCTGGTTAAATTCAAGTCACAGGTTCCGTTTGCACTAGAGGGGAGGAGTTTACACAAGGGTGTTATTCAGTAGGGGTCATTTGACGTGCATCTACCTTCTGGCCATAATGACTTATATGTCTCCCATGTGTAAAATTACATCCATTTTATGCCAAAGTCTTAAAGTCCTATGCATTTATAACAACAGCACACAGTCCAAAATATCATGAAAATCAGGTCCAGCTGAGGATGAGACTCCTGGGAATAATTCAGTACAACTAACTCCTGGGATGGGATTCTTCTTCATCTGTGGACCCGTGAAGCTAGGGACAAATTATCTACCTCCAAAATATCCAGTTTATACTTGTGGGGCAGGCATAGGGTAGGTAAGAGCACAGGCATTCTTGTTTAAAAAGGGAGAAAGTAGAAGGTAAAAAAGTTGTCATATTTCTGTTCTGAGTTCCAGATGGCAAAACTCTAGCCAGAGTTCTTTGGCTAGGTTCTAAGGCCTGGAAGTATCCACACCCTCACTTTCATAGGTGTGGGAGGGAAGGGTCAGCTTCCTTCCTGCAGGGTGAAAACACCACTTATTTGTAGGAATTCTGTGTTTGGAATCAGGATCTTGGTAACTAGGAATTTTCTGCCACAGCCGAGTCGGAATGGCCCCTGGCATTTTGCCAGTGGTGTTGGTTGAGAGGCAAGCCATTGAGATGATGCTGGATTGATTCCCTTGTATGTTGGACCTTTGCTGTCCGCCTCGGTCTGCTGCTTTGGAGTTCTCCTGCTACTTTGGAGTTCTCATGGGGATTCCCGGAGAGTTCCCATTGGTTGGGGAAGTGCGGGAGGAGGGATTTCCAGAAGAGAGGAGCCCCATGGCGTTCGGGGGAGTTCCCGGGAGTGTGTGTGAAGTGTGCTGGTGGAGTTCGGAAATAAAGTTTGTTCCTGCTTCAGTGGCTTGTGATTTGTGCCCAGCCAGACTGTGGTAGTTGGCTAGCACTCGGGTTAAAGAAATACTAATTAGAATATAGTCATGGTAATGGGAGGTGTGTGTTCTTTGAGTTAGTAGACTCCAGGCAGGGAGGAGCAGACACTTCACTTCTGCACTTCTCCTTGATCACTTCCCCTCACTCCTTCCCACCTGTCCTGTCTGCTTGCACTTTTTGTATCTGTGTCTGTTCTTTGTGTACTTCCTCACGGGTATTCTCCACAGGTGTTTCTTTACACTTACTCTTCCAGGCTTCAGTGGCTCTTGGCTGTGTTCTCTGGACTTTGGGTCTGCCCTGAATCATCCTTCTCTTTTCATGGAAGGTGAATGTGTTTGTAACTGAGTAGTTTTATCAGTTCGCTTGTTGCTGGTGGAATTTGGGGGAGTCCAACAGCCTGCTTTCACCGGTGCTTTCTGCCTTTTGGTATAGTAACAGCATTTCTTAAAACCTTTGTGTGTCTTCAGTGGATTTCAGAGGGATTCACTCAAATAGAGTGAAAAGCCACATCCACCAATTTTTGATACAGTCTCCTCTCTGTGTGCTCTCTGCTGAGGTGGTTGAGGGACAACAGCTGAGAGGACAGGTGAGAGGATCCTTTGTGTGACTGAATTCTCCAACCATTTGATCTTCCTGGGGTGCATCTGCCACACTGGTGCAGTGATTGGTACAGAGGACAGGAAAAAGAAGGTAAACATACACATAGTGAAATCCATAAAGAAGAGAAGAAAGAATAAGACAGTGTTAAGGTTATTTCATTTCTAACTTGCTTTCATTCTTGAGTATAAAAAGGGTGCACTCTTTAAGGTGGGTGCAGTTATCATCAATTTAGTGTGTTTGGATAATGGTGTCACAGTCATGAAAAACCAGAGGATGAGAGAGAAAGAAGAAATAAAAGCTAGACTCCCACTTAATCTATCCTGAACACATAAAATTAAGAATTTTTTTGCTGTGTAACAGGTATTCTGAAAAAAAGATATTAGAAAGAAAATGGAAGGAAAAAAAGTTGAAGACTTTTTTCCTGAGGAAAAAAAACATTGGTCTTTGTATGAATAAGATTCATTCTAATTTAAAGTAATCAAACAGCTGAGAGGAATCCATAAAGCAATAATGAAATATACAGATACATAGGTAGTGATGAATTTTGTGACTACAAGATCAGAAACAAAAGAAAAAAAATATTTAAAATGTTATAAAAACTTTCAAAATGAAAATAGGCCAGCTAAGAATTAGTTAATATGTAAAAAGATAAGAACTAGACAGAAAACATTTCTGAAAGAAGAAAATCTGAGCAACAACCATGGGAAATAGTGGGGAAAATGATCGCTAATAAGGGTGTTATTTCAAAAATTTCCTTGTGTGGCAGATTAAAAATCCTCATCATGCTCTCAGAGACATAAATTATAGTAAACATTTTTTGAGTTATGTTTGGTCTTTCTTTTAAAAAAAATTGTTCTAAAACACAATGATTTACTGGGAGAAGTTCAAGGTGCCTAGGATATTGACAATCTGAAGGGTATTAATTAGGTCATGCGCACCAGCAGGGGGAGACTCTGCACTTTAGGAGTTCCAGGCGCACTGCTGCTCTTCCTTCCTCTCCCAGGTCTCCCTGGGAAAGACCAGCAGTTCTACTCAGAGCCTGGCAACCAGGTCAGCTTTGATTTCACTGACTATTCCATCATATTTTCAGTAAATAACACTATCTGAGGTGTGGTTTTAGATGTTTGAGAAGCAAAGAAGCATGAAATAAAGCAGGACTTAACTCTGCTTTGCTTCTTTAGAAGCTGTGAGATTTCTTATATAAAATTACATGCTTAGAAAAGAAACTTCACTGCCTCCACTCTAGTGCAAGCCACAACCCTTTTCCAAATTGAGTTTTCATAATTCTCTGCCATTGTCAAATGAATTCTTGATATTTCAACAAGTCATACTTGATTTTATAATTTATACTTAAATTATCAGAATACATACATATAGTTTAAAAATTGAATGATAGAGATGTATTTTAATAAAACAATGAGGGCTTCATACATGTATAATCATAAAAATATCCATAGATTCTTATTTTCTTGGGTAATTTAAATGTGAATGGACTCCGAGTTATGTCAAATGCTTCTTTGGGACTTATCTAATGATCAATGAATTGGCAAGGATTCAAATTATACAAAGTTTACCTACTGACCAAAGTGAAATAAAATTAGAAATCAATGCAAAAATATATTGTCAAATATTTATAAACTAAAAACCACAGTGCTTTTGAACAAAACACGAATCAGAAGAGAAAATCAGAAAAGGATTTAAAATTATTTTGAGGTGAATGAAATAAAACACAGTATATAACAATTTAAACAATACTTCTAAAGCAGTGTTTCAATAAATAATTATAGCATTAAGTACACTATCAATGAAGGAGAACTCAAATGAATGAACTAAGAGTTTACCTTAAGAAATTAGAAAGTTGAATATCAAATTAAGCCCAAATGAAGCAGAAGAAAGGAAATAATAAAGATCAGAGTATAAATAATTGGCATGGAAATCAGAGAAATGAGAGAGAAAATAGTGAAATAAAAATATAATTCTTTCTCTGGAAGTCACTAAAATTGATAAGCTTATAATGAGCTTAACCAGGAAAGAAAGAAAAAACACAATTTACCCATATGAAGAATGAGAGAAAAGACATCATTGCAGATTGTGCAGAGATTAAAATTACAACAAAAGAATTATGAAAAAACTTTGTGCCTATAAATTGGACTACTTAGATGAGATGGGAAAACTCCTTGAAAAATAAAGCTACTAAAAGGTCATTCAAGAAAATGCAATAACTTAGCCTGGCACAGTAGTGAATACCTGTAATTCCAGTGGCTCATGAAGGTAAGGCAGGAAGATTCAAAGACAGCACCAGCAACTTAGCAAGACCCTGAGCAACTCATTGAGACCCTAACTCAAAATTAAAGAAAAAAAAGGGCTGGGGATGTGGTTCAGTGGTTAAGCACACCTGAGTTAAATCCCCCAGTACAAAAACAAAAACACACAAACAAAAGAAAAGGAATGCCTAAAACAGTAAAACAGCAATAAATCAAATTTCTAGCTAAAAACCTTCCCTCAAAAGAAGCTCCAGGCCCTCCCAGGTGATTTCATTGAAAAATTCTTCTTGAAGGAAAAAGTAACATCATTATATAATTGTTACAAAAAATGAAAGAAGAGGGATGGGGTTGTAGCTCAGTGGTAGAGTGCTTGCCCAGCATGTGCAAGGCACTGGGTTTGATTCTCAGCACTATGTATAAATAAATAAAATAAAGGTCCATTGACAACCAAAATTTTAAAAAATTTTAAAAATGACAGAAGAGGGAATACATCTTAATTCTTGTCATCATTAATCTTCCACCAAAATCAAATGCATTACAAGAAAAAAAACTCACTAGCACTCATTAGCCAATATCCTCATAAGCATGGAGGAAAGGTTCTCAATGCAGTTTTAATAAACTAAACTCAACATCATATAAAAACAATAATGCAGCACAACCAATCAGAGGTTATATAAGGAATGCAAAGTTGTTTTATGATTAAAAACTTTATCAAAGTGAATTATATTACTAGAAAAAATGAACAAACAATAATTAGCTCAGTTTATGCAAAAAAGAAAAATTGACAAAATTCAACATGCATTCATCATGAAAATTTTTAGCAAGTTAAGAGTAGAAAGAAATGTTATCAAGCTGAATAAGGGCTTACAAACATCAAACTCAACAGTGAAAGAAAGAATAAAACTTTTGCTCGAAAATAGAGACTAAGCTAAGAATGTCTGCTGTCCCTACTTCTAGTCAATTAAGGTTATATCTGTGAAAAAAGCAAGAAAAGAAATAAGAGATGTGCCAATTGTAAAGGGCAAAGTAAAACTGTATTTTTTAAATAAGTAACATGATTGACTCTATAGAATAGGGATTGGCAAACTTTTTCTGTAAAAGACCAGACATTATGGGCTTTGTGGTCCAAGAGGTAAAAATTAAGGATATTATATAGATATTTGCATACTCATTCCATATGTAACCATTGAAAAATGTCAAAACCTTTCTTAGCTCATAGAATGTACATAAACAGGTGGTTGGCTGGATTTGTCCTGCTAACTATAATTTTTCACCCCCTACAACAGAGTATAACTCATGGAGTCCACAAAAAAAAAAAAAGGTAATGAAAAATTGAAACTAATAATCTTTCAGGATACAAATTAAATAACAATTATCATTTTATTTATATGTAGTAATAAACTAACAATAATTAAAAATTTTCATTTTCATTTTCAGAATCATCAAAAATACAAAACATTCATGGATAAATTGACAAAAGATGTGCAAAATTTGTATACTGATAACTATAAAACATGGCTGAGAGAAATAAAAGGATACTAAATAATACTAAATAAAAGGATATTAAATAAATTTATAGTGACAGAGAGATATACGATGTTCATGGAGTGGAAGAATCAATATTGTTAATATAATTCTTCCCTAATTTATGTATAAATTTCACACAATTGCAATTCAAATACATACAGGATTTATTAAAGAAATTGATAAGCTTGCTTTTAAATTTGAATGGAAATGCAAAGGAGATACAATAGGAAAAACAATCTTGAAAAAAGAATAAAGGTGGGGGCTGGGATTGTGGTTCAGAGGAAGAGCGCTCACCTAGCACGAGCAAAGCCCTGGGTTTGATCCTCAGCACCACATAAAAATAAATAAATAAAATAAAGATATTGTGTCCAACTACATCTAAAAAGTAAATATTAAAAAAAAGAAGGGCTGGTGCTGTGGCTCAGTGGTAGAGTGCTTGCCTAGCATGTGTAGGGCACTGGGTTCGATTCTCAACACCACATTAAAATAAAGATATTGTGTCCACTTACAACTAAAAAAATAAATATTTTTTAAAAAAGAATAAAGATGAAAATTTATAGTACTTGATTTTAAACTTTTTATATAGCAACATCAAGATGATATGGTGTTAGAATCAAGGTAGATATATAGACAAATGGAACAGAGATTCCAGAAATCTACTTACATATATTTCAGAAATATATATGCATGTAAACGACTTTTGACACACTTTGTCAATTTAGTGGGGAGGGATAATCATCTTCTTTAACAAATGTTGCCAGAACAATTGGATACCTGTACATGAAAATTGCACCTAGACTGCCTCATACACAAAAATTAACTCAAATGGTTTATAGTTCTAAACACAGCAGTGAAAACTTCTAAAAATTCAAGAAGAAAAATGGGAGAAAGTCTAAGTATCTTCAGCTTGGTCAAAGATTTCTTAACTAACAAACAGAAAACGTAAACTATAAAAAAATTAAAGGCCAGTTGGACTATATCAAAGTAAAATAAAAATTTTGCTTTTCAAAAGATATATCACAAAAATAAAAAGGTAACCACAGGATGGGAGAAACATTTACTGATGTCTGACAAAGATCACTTACATTTAATATATAAAAGTGTTTTCTCAGTAAAAATAGAGAACAACCCAATTAAAAGTGGTCCAAGATTTGAACAGACTTCATCAAGGAAGATATAAATATGGAAATTAAGCACCTTAGAATACTCAATATCACAAGCCACTATGGAAATGAAAATTAAAATCAGCAAAATGCTGCTACATTGTCATTGGGATGGCTACATATGGAGGGTGGGCAAGGATGTGAAATAACTAGAACTCTCTTATACTGCTGGTTTAAATGTATAATGATATAATCACTTTAGAAAATAATTTAAAAACATTTTATAAGATAAAATAAAATATATCATGATTCAAGCATTTCACTATTAATTATCTGCCCAAGAGAAAGGAAAATAATTTACATAGAAAGACTTGTACAGACTATTCACAATTTACTTGTAATAGCCAAAAAAGAAACAACTTCAATGTCCATTAACAGGCAAACGGATAAGAAAATTGTGGTATATCTATAAAATTCAATGCTACTAAACAATAGGAAGACTTCATTAATATATACAAAAATACACATAGGTCTCAAAATAATCATGCAGAATGAAAGAAGACAGAAAATGATTTCTTACTGTTTGATTCGATTTTAAAAAATTTTAGAAAATGCATACTAATTTATAGTGACAGAAATCGGATTAGTAATTGCTTGTGGACTGGGGGTGGGGATTGTTTACAAATGATCATGGGGAAGTTTTGGGGATGATAGATAATGTTTATTGCCTTGATTATGATGATAGTGATGGCCTAAGTTTTGACATGTAGGATGAAACTCATGAAATGATACACTTTAAATATGAGTAGTTTGTTAGATCCTTATCTCTTACCCTGCACAAAAGTCTCTCAAAATGGACCAAAGATCCATTGATCGGAAATTCTGCAATTGCTAGAAGAAAACATAAGGACAACATTTCAATGTATGAATTCCTCAAAAGGACTTTTAAAGATCAGTAAGTAACAATGAATAAATGGAAAATGGCATTAAATAAAAAGCTTCTTCACAGCAAAGGAATCGAAAATGCAAAGAGAGAGCCTACAGTAGGAGAGAAAAATCATTGCCAATTACTCTTCCTTTTTGTCATCTACTCTTTTGACAGAGAATTAATATCCAGAATATATAAAGATCTAAAAATATAGCACCAAAAGAAAATAAAGTAAAAGGAACCACCATTGCCACCACCACTGAGTCACCCAATCAATAAATGGACAAATGAACTGAATAGACACTTCTCAAAAGAAGAAATTCAAATGGCCAACAAATACATGAAACAATCTCCAACATCTTTAGCAGTTATGGAAATGCAAATCAAATCAACACTGAGATTTTATATCACTCCAGTAAGAATGACAATCATCAAGGATACAAATAGTAGGGTTGGGGAGTTAGCTCAGTGGTAAAGCACTTGCCTCGTACATGCAAGGCTCTGGATTCAATCCTCAGGAAAGCAAAAGCAAACAAACAAACACCCCCAAACCAAAACAAAACAATGATAAACAATAATGTAGATAGTAATAAATGCAATAAGAATGTGGGGAAAAATGATCACTTATACACTGTTGGTGGAATTGCAGGTTAGTTCAACCACTATGGAAATCAGTGTGGAGGTACCTCAAAAGACTAGGAATAGAGCCATAATATCACACAGTTATACCACTCCTCAGTATTATCCTAAAGAATTAATGTCAGAATGTTATAGTGATACATGCATATCCATGTGTATAGCAACAAGATTCTCAATAGCTAAAGTATGGAAACAACCTTGGTGTCTGCCAATGGATGTGACATGTATATACAACAGAGTTTTATTCAGCCATAAAGAAGAATGAAGCTATGTCATTTCCAGAAAAATGGATGAAAATTGGGAGTATAATGTCAAAAAAACTAAGCCAAACTCAGAAAGTCAGTGTTGTAGATTTTTTTCTCATATGTGGAAACAAGAGAAAAAAGAAAAATATAAGGTGGGGGCTTAGATCTCAGGAAAACAGAAGGGAGACCTTTAGTGTAGAGGAAGGAGACCAATGTTAGGGTGGAAGGGAAGGAAAAGAGATAATGGGGAATGAAATTTATAAAATTATGTTATGTACATAAATTAATGTGTCATAATTAATCTCACTATTATGTATAAATAAAATGTACCAATAATAAAGAATAAAAGGAAAATATGAGAGGTCTATTGTATGTCAATCATATCAATAAAACTGTAAAAAAAGGAAATTATGGTTAGAAACCCATCTAAGAGGCCCAACATGGCCACCGGCGAAGAGGCAGCACATTCAATGCGTCCGTGGTAAGGGGATCAGAGAGACTCATTAATACACCCACAGGCGTCAGGCTGAGAAACTTCAAGCAAAATTCCACTGAAAGGAGACCTACCGGGAACTAGTAAGTTTAATTGGAGGTGTCTGCTTGTCACAGACTACTGAATCTCGGCAACGCAGAGCAGGGGCACAGCCCCGCCAGCCGCCGCCAAATGGCTGCTGCTCACTCGTAGCAGCAATCTTAGGAGCTGGCGTGGCCTGCCTGGGCCCACACCGGCCCGGCTCCGTGATCCACCACCAGCCGCTGCTGGGTGGCTGCAGCCCACACATTGCAGCGAACGTAGGAGCAGACATTGACCACCTGGGCCCCCGCCGCCCCGTTCTGTGAACCACAGCCAGCCGCTGCTCACAAGTAGCAGCAATCTTAGGAGCGGGCGGGCCTGCCTGGGCCCACACCGGCCCGGCTCCGTGATCCACCACCGGCCGCTGCTGGGTGGCTGCAGCCCACACGTTGCAGCGAACGTAGGAGCGGACATTGACCGCCTGGGCCCCGCTGCCCGGTTCTGTGAACTGCAGCCGGCTGCTGATCACACGTAGCAGCAATCTTAGGAACGGGCGCTCCCTGCCTGGGCCCACACCGGCCTGGCTCTGTGAACCGCTGCTGGCTGCTGCCAGACGAGCGGCCCACAGGGTGCACCGAGCTTAGGAGCAGGCGCGGCCTGCCTGGGCCCACACCGGCCCGGCTCCGTGATCCACCACCGGCCGCTGCCGGGTGGTTGCAGTCTACACGTTACAGCGAACGTAGGAGCAGACATTGACTGCCTGGGCCCCTGCCACCCAGCTCTGTGAACTGCCGCCGCCCACACGCTACAGCAAACTTAGGAACGGGCGCTGCCTGCCAGGGCCCACGCCCGCCGCGGCTTTGTGAACCGCCGCCGGCTGGCGCCAAGCAGCCGCTGCCTGCAACCTTGCAGTGAGTGGGGGAGCGGGCGCTGCCTGCTCGGCCCCGGCCGGCCCGACTCTGTGAACCTCCTCTGGTGGTTTGGAGCTACAGACGACCACCCCCCACCTGCCAGCCCAGTGCTGCAAACGACCCCTGACCAGCTCTGGGAAAGGCCCCGCCCACAGCAGGAGTGGAGACTCGCCCAGTCCGGGAGGAAGAACTGCTGCACAGTGATTGATTCCCGCCTACTGAGAGGAGAGACTTGGCCCGGTAGGCATAGCTCCATATACTGGAAGAGCAGTTAATCGAACTCTAGGACTACATTTATAATTTTTTTTTTTGCTGTCCTTTTAAATGTTTTTTTAATCCATCTTATTTTATTTTATTCTATTTTTTAAATTTCATTTTTCATTTCTACTATTATTATTTTTTAAAATTTTTTTTAAATTTTCTATTTTGTTCTTTCCTTCTTTTCTCCTGCCTTTACATTTCTTTTCAATTTTCTTATTCCCCCTTCCTTGAATTCTACCAGCTTACTCTCATTCTCTTTAGTGACTTCTTCCCATCCCTTCTAATACCTTTCCTCCCAAGCATCAAATAAATTTATAGGAGTAAACAGTAACTCAGCAGTCAAACAGAACAAGAAACAATATGAACAACATGAAAAAGCAAGGAAGAAAAGGAGTGCAAACAATGCAGGGCAGCCTAAATATTCAGGAGGATATAGAGTCACCAGAAAAATGGTCATATAAAGAACTCATGGATCACCTGAGACAGATGGAACGGAACCTTAAAGAGGATACGAGACAGCAAATTCAAGCAGCGAAAGAACACATTGAGAAGGAATTACATAAACAGATAAAAGAAGAAGTTAAGCATCTTTATCAGGAGATAGAGACTATAAAAAAGAATCAAACAATGATCTTAGAAATGAGGGAAATTATAAACCAAATTAAAAACTCAAATGAGAGTATCATTAATAGAGTGGAGCAAGTAGAAGCCAGAACGTCAGATAACGAAGACAAAATATATCATCAGGAAAAGAGTCTAGCCAACTCAGATAGGCTGGTTAAAAATCACGAGAGAAACCTACAAGAGATATGTGATAATATAAAAAAACCAAATTTAAGAGTCATTGGGATAGAGGAAGGGATAGAGATTCAAACCAGGGGAATGAGTAATCTACTAGATGAAATAATTGCAGAAAACTTTCCAGAAATAAAAAAGGAAACAGATATACAAATTGTAGATGCATACAGGACACCGAGCATACAAAATCACAGTAGACCAATGCCAAGACACATTGTTATGAAGATATACAATATACAGAACAAAGAGAAAATATTAAAAGCTACAAGAGAAAAGAGAAAGATTACATTCAGGGGTAAACCAATAAGGTTAACAACGGACTTTTCAACTCAGACGCTGAAAGCGAGAAGATCCTGGAACAACGTATTTCAAACACTGAAAGACAATGGATGCCAACCAAGAATTCTGTACCCAGCAAAATTAAGCTTCAGATACGACAACGAAATAAAAATCTTTCACGATAAACAAAAACTAAAAGAATTTGCAGCCAGAAAACCAGCGTTGCAAAGCATCTTGAGCAAAACACTTCACGAGGAAGAAATGGAAAACAATGACCAAAGCCAACAGTGGGAAGTACCTCAGTAAAGACAGACGGAGCGGGGAAAGGTAATCATGGAGAAACAAACGAAATATTAAAAAAAAAAAGAGATAAATAATCAAACACGGCTGGAAGTACAAACCATATATCAATAGTAACTCTAAACATTAATGGTTTAAACACTCCAATAAAGCGACATAGGCTGGTAACATGGATTAAAAAAACAAATCCAACAATATGCTGAGTCCAGGAGACACACCTGACTGGAAAAGACATACACAGGCTGAAGGTGAAAGGTTGGGAAAAAATATACCACTCACACGGTCCGCGCAAGCAAGCAGGTGTGGCCATCCTCATATCGAATAAAATCGACTTCAAGACTAAGTTAATCCAAAGGGATAAGGAAGGACATTATATACTGTTAAAAGGAACCATTAAACAACAAGATATAACAATTATCAATATTTATGCACCAAATAACGGTGCTGCGAAATACATAAAACAAATTCTCCTCAAGTTCAAGAATCAAATAGATCACAACACAATAATTATGGGTGACTTCAACACACCTCTCTCACCATTGGACAGAACCTCCAAGCAAAAGTTGAATAAAGAAACTATAGAACTCAATACCATAATCAATAACCTAGACTTAACTGACATATATAGAATATACCAACCATCATCGAATGGATATACTTTTTTCTCAGCAGCACATGGATCCTTCTCAAAAATAGACCATATATTATGCCATAGGGCAACCCTCAATAAATATAAAGGGGTGGAGATTATACCATGCATTTTATCTGATCATAATGGATAGAAACTGGAAATTAATGATAAAAGAAGGAAGGGAAAATCCAATATCACATGGAAAATGAACAATATGTTACTGAATGATCAAGGGGTTACAGAAGACATAAAGGAGGAAATCAAAAAATTCTTAGAGATAAATGAATATTCAGACACAACATATCGGAATCTATGGGACACAATGAAAGCAGTTTTAAGAGGGAAATTCATCGCCTGGAGGTCATTCCTCAAAAAAAGGAAAAACCAACAAATAAATGAGCTCACACTTCATCTCAAAGCCCTAAAAAGGAAGAGCAAAACAATAGTAAATGCAGCAGAAAGCAAGAAATAATTAAAATCAGAGCGGAAATCAATGAAATTGAAACAAAAGAAACTATTGAAAAAATTAACAAAACTAAAAGTTGGTTCTTTGAAAAAATAAACAAGATTGACAGACCCTTAGCCATGCTAACGAAGAGAAGAAGAGAGAGAACTCAAATTACTAACATAAGGGATGAAAAGGCAATATCACAACAGACGCCACAGAAATACAGAAGATAATTAGAAATTATTTTGAAAACCTATATTCCAATAAAATAGAAGATAGTGAAGACATCGATAAATTTCTTAAGATATATGACTTGCCCAGACTGAGTCAGGAGGACACACACGATTTGAACCGACCAATATCAATGGATGAAATTGAAGAAGTAATCAAAAGACTACCAACCAAGAAAAGCCCAGGACCGGATGGGTATACAGCGGAGTTTTACAAAACCTTTAAAGAAGAATTAATACCAATACTTTTCAAGTTATTTCAGGAAATAGAAAAAGAGGGAGTTCTTCCAAATTCATTCTATGAGGCCAACATCACATTGATTCCGAAACCAGACAAAGACACTTCAAAGAAAGAAAACTACAGACCAATATCTCTGATGAACCTAGATGCAAAAATCCTCAATAAAATTCTGGCGAATCGGATACAAAGACACATCAAAAAAATTGTGCACTATGATCAAGTAGGATTCATCCCTGGGATGCAGGGATGGTTCAATATACGGAAATCAATAAATGTTATTCACCATATCAATAGACTTAAAGATAAGAACCATATGATCATCTCGATAGACGCAGAAAAAGCATTCGACAAAGTACAGCATCCCTTTATGTTCAAAACATTAGAAAAACTAGGGATAACAGGAACTTACCTTGATATTGTAAAAGCTATCTACGCTAAGCCCCAGGCTAACATCATTCTGAACGGAGAAAAATTGGAGGCATTCCCTCTAAAATCTGGAACAAGACAGGGATGCCCTTTATCACCCCTTCTATTCAATATAGTTCTCGAAACACTGGCCAGAGCAATTAGACAAACGAAAGAAATTAAAGGCATAAAAATTGGAAAAGATGAACTTAAATTATCACTATTTGCAGATGACATGATTCTATACATAGAAGACCCAAAAGGGTCTACAAAAAAACTACTAGAACTAATAAATGAATTCGGCAAAGTGGCGGGATATAAAATCAACACGCACAAATCAAAGGCATTTCTGTATATCAGTGACAAAACTTCTGAAACAGAAGTGAGGAAAAACACTCCATTCACAATATCCTCAAAAAAAAAAATAAAATACTTGGGAATCAACCTAACAAAAGAGGTGAAAGATTTACACAATGAAAACTACAGAACTCTAAAAAGAGAAGTAGAAGAAGATCTTAGAAGATGGAAAGATATACCCTGTTCATGGATAGGCAGAACTAACATCATCAAAATGGCGATATTACCAAAAGTCCTCTATAGGTTTAATGCAATGCCAATCAAAATCCCAATGGCATTGCTTGTAGAAATAGATAAAGCAATCATGAAATTCATATGGAGAAATAAAAGACCCAGAATAGCAAAAGCAATTCTGAGCAGGAAGTGTGAATCAGGTGGTATAGCAATACCAGATTTCAAACTATACTACAGAGCAATAGTAGCAAAAACAGCATGGTACTGGTACCAAAACAGGCGGGTGGACCAATGGTACAGAATAGAGGATACAGAGACTAATCCACAAAGTTACAACTATCTTATATTTGATAAAGGGGCTAAAAGCATGCAATGGAGGAAGGATAGCATCTTCAACAAATGGTGTTGGGAAAACTGGAAATCCATATGCAACAAAATGAAACTGAATCCCCTCCTCTCACCATGCACAAAAGTGAGCTCAAAATGGATCAAGGACCTAGATATCAAATCAGAGACTCTGCTTATGATAGAAGAAAAAGTTGGCTATGATCTACATATTGTGGGATCAGGCTCCAAATTCCTTAACAGGACGCCTATAGCACAAGAGTTAACAGCAAGAATCAACAAATGGGACTTACTTAAACTAAAAAGTTTTTTCACAGCAAGAGAAACAATAAGAGAAGTAAATCGGGAGCCTACATCATGGGAACAAATTTTTACTCCTCACACTTCAGACAGAGCCTTAATATCCAGAGTATACAAAGAACTCAAAAAATTAGACAATAAGACAACAAATACCCCAATCAACAAATGGGCCAAGGACCTGAACAGACACTTCTCAGAGGAGGACATACAATCAATCAACAAATACATGAAAAAATGCTCACCATCTCTAGCAGTCAGAGAAATGCAAATCAAAACCACCCTAAGATACCATCTCACTCCAGTAAGATTGGCAGCCATTAGGAAGTCAAACAATAACAAGTGCTGGAGAGGATGTGGGGAAAAGGGTACTCTTGTACATTGCTGGTGGGACTGCAAATTGGTTCAGCCAATTTGGAAAGCAGTATGGAGATTCCTGGGAAAGCTGGGAATGGAACCACCATTTGACCCAGTTATTGCCCTTCTTGGTCTATTCCCTGAAGACCTTAAGAGAGCGTACTACAGGGATACTGCCACATCGATGTACATAGCAGCACAATTCACAATAGCTAGACTGTGGAACCAACCCAGATGCCCTTCAATGGATGAATGGATTAAAAAAATGTGGCAGTTATTGATTTCCGTATATTGAACCAACCTTGCATACCAGGGATGAATCCTACTTGATCGGAAAGCTGGGAATGGAACCACCATTTGACCCAGCTATTCCCCTTCTCGGTCTATTCCCTAAAGCCCTAACAAGAGCATGCTACAGGGACACTGCTACATCGATGTTCATAGCAGCTCAATTCACGATAGCAAGACTGTGGAACCAGCCTAGATGCCCTTCAATAGATGAATGGATAAAAAAAATGTGGCATTTATATACTATGGAGTATTATTCTGCATTAAAAAATGACAAAATCATAGAATTTGGAGGAAAATGGATGGCATTAGAGCAGATTATGCTAAGTGAAGCTAGTCAATCTTTAAAAAACAAATAACAAATGACTCCTTTGATATAAGGGGAGTAAACAAGGACAGGGTAGGGACGAAGAGCTTGAGAAGATTTACATTAAACAGGGATGAGAGGTGGGAGGGAAAGGGAGTGAGAAGGGAAATTGCATGGAAATGGAAGGCAATCCTTAGGGTTATACAAAATGTCATATAAGAGGTAAGGAGGGGTAAGTCAAGAGAATACAAATGGAAGACATGATTTACAGTAGAAGGGATAGAGAGAGAAAAGGGGAGGGGAGGGGAGGGGAGGGGGGATAGTAGACAATAGGACAGACAGCAGAATACATCAGACACTAGAAAGGCAATATGTCAATCAATGGAAGGGTAACTGATGTGATACAGCAATTTGTATACGGGGTAAAAGCGGGAGTTCATAATCCACTTGAATCAAACCGTGTAATATGATGTATTAAGAACTATGTAATGTTATGAACGACCAATAAAAAAAAAATGTGGCAGTTATACACCATGGAGTATTACGCAGCTCTAAAAAATGACAAATTCATGGAATTTGCAGGGAAATGGATGGCACTAGAGCAGATTATGCTTAGTGAAGCCAGCCAATTCCTAAAAAACAAATACCAAATGTCTTCTTTGATATAATGAGAGCAACTAAGAATAGAGCAGGGAGAAAGAGCAGGAAGAAAAGATTGATATTAAACAGAGACACGAGATGGGAGGGAAAGAGAGAGAAAAGGGGAATTGCATGGAAATGGAAAGAGACCCTCATTGTTATAAAAAACTACATAAAAGAGGTTGTGAGGGGAATTGGAAGAAAAAACAAGGAGAGAAATGAATTACAGTAGATGGGATAGAGAGAGAAGATGGGAGGGGAGGGGAGGGGGGATAGTAGAGGATAGGAAAGGTAGCAGAATACAACAGTTACTAATAGGGCATTATGTAAAAAGGTGAATGTGTAACTGATGTGATTCTGCAATCTGTATTTGGGGTAAAAATGGGGGTTCATAACTCACTTGAAACTAATGTCTGAAATATGATATGTCAAGAGCCGTGTAAGGTTTTGAACAACCAATAAAAATAAATAAATAAATAAATAAATAAATAAAGTATATATAAGGACAAAAAAAAAAAAGAAACCCATCTAAGAGTAGAGCATATTGTTCTACTTATTTATATTCTTTTATGACCCTCTATTAAATTTCTATTTTTTATTATTTTACATATATTCAGTTTTATTTCTTGGTATTTTACTTTTTAATTTGTATTATGAATAGAGAATTTTTTTATATATATTTTTCTTATGTATCTTCTGGGTGATTTAATTTTCCAGAGGCATGTGATGCTGCCTCTATAAATAAAGAGCTGAGATTCTATGTGCTAAAGAGGTCAGGACTCTGGGCTTGGCTATTATATTGTATTTGAATGACCATCTTTCCGTCATTGTCTTGATCCCATTTCTAGAAATCAGATCTATTATATTTCCAAACTATATATTTTCAAATTTCAGAAGTATCTGTGTAACAATTGCCTCCACAAAATAAGAAAAACGTTCAGCAAAAAGAAATAATAAAAGTAAAAATAAAAAGTAAAGTGCATTAGAAAACTAATAAAATAAAAAGCTACATGTAGTTATAGGTAAAAAACATTCCTTGGTTACATTTACCCATGCATCATTTTTGATAGTTCTTTAAATTCACATGGTCAACTCTTTAAGTCCAACAGATTTTAATTGCTGCTTAGATCTTAGATCTTAGATCTTTATGAATCTTTTTACTATATGTCCTCACAGATCTTTGTAACTTCCTAAAGATTCCACTCATTTCTGCACACTTCTATGTTGTATTTCCCCCTAATTGCAGCTCTGTGCTTCTTGATGACCTTCTTAGTGTCTTAGTTTGCCAGAGACAAGTGATGCTGCATCACATTTGCTCCTCATTGGCTGGAAAGGAAACCACTGTGTCTTTGAAAACAACTTCTATAAAGCCTGTTTGTCATCAATGTCTTTATTTCAGTGTTAGAATTAAGTGTCAGATTTAATGTCAGAGTTTTGGGGGAAGGAAAGCACTTGTAGGAAGACCCTTTGTACATCTGTGTATCTTCCAAGGTGCCCTGTCCTTGTTTGTACAAAATTGCCCTGATTCCAAGGGGAGACTGAGAAACCAGCTATAGGATTGGGGAACAGATTCTATTTCAGTCCTCTAAGTCGTAACCAGTCCATGAACCTTAAATCAGAAGTGGCCTACCACTCAAAAATAGAACAAGAAATAAGTGAATATAAATATCAGCACCTGGATGAATTTCCATGTTGGGGAATCCAAGACTTGGTTTCAGAGGATGAGGCCCACTAAGAGTCATTACTCTCAGCTTAGCTTTCCTTGGTCCTGGCTCTAATAAATAAAAACGAACAATGACTCCAGACCCATGGGTGCATAGCTGATTCTCACAGCTCCTGGGTCAAGCAAAATATTTCCTGTGTACTAAGACTCAGGAAAAAACAGAGCTAGAAGTAGGGGAAATGTACTCCCACACCAATTGTCTGGGAACTAATTCATTCTCTCAAGGAATCTAAGGGAATTGAAGAACTCTAGTAAGATTGATTGCTGGTCCAATTCTCTCTACCCTTTCTGCCCCTTCATTTGATCCAGTGTTAAAGGGTCGGGTGGGGTACAAAGCAAGCTTGTCTTTTTTCTATCATGTACTTTTGGCACTGAAATCCTCTTTCCAAATCCATAGGTTTCAGGTACATTATCAGTCATATGCAAATAGATAATCAGGTTGCTTTCCAGGCAGTTTATTATACTGCTCTATTTTTACTATAGAATGTTTTGTTATTCACCAAGTACTTTTCTATGTCCTTACTAATACTGACTTACTAGGTTCTTACAAAAATTCTTTGAGGAGGTAATATGATATTCACATTTATAAATGAGAAAACTGGTGCAGAGGGGTAAAATAACTTGTGTGATTAGCAATGATGAAACCACAATTCAAACACAGATGGTCTGGCTTCAGAGAAGTGTGCTTAACCATTTGTGACACTGCTTTTCACTGCCAGTGTCTAGTCTTGAAGATCACCATTTCCATTATTCAAAAGACATAACTGAATGTGAGTCTATCTAGATCATACTTCACTTAATCCCACATCCTGGACCAGACCTGTCTTAGGACATGGAAATTCGTATTGCTATTCCTGAGTCAGCTATTTTATGTCAGTTCCCAAAGGACAAAGTCTACATGGGCATCTCTGTGTTCTCAGTACTTATTATAATGCTTAGCATCTATTAAGTAGATTTCTAATAAATAAAAATGAACACTTTGTAAATAATCATACTCATGTAGGCATAAATGTACTATGTAGTCAGTAGAGAATCTATGCAGATTAGGAACCAGAAAGTAAATTTATCTTATGCAGAAATTTCATGAACTGACACAATTTGTGGCTAGTAAAGCCTTTTTTCCCCTATATCAAAATAGTTTACCATGATTAATTTAGAGTGAGAGATGCAGAGTTTATACACATAGCAGCATTTAGTGAGTTTTTCTGAGAATTTCATTTGCCTGTAGTGGGGAGTCCCTGTCCTCATTAGCTTTCACATCTCAACACCTGGTACTTGAGGATCTATGAGCCCAAGGTTTGGATGATGTAGAAATGCAAAAAATTGATGTCTTCTCAATATTTCAGTAAAGCATGATATGATGTTTTAATTCTTTGAGATGCATCTTTTTCTAAAATGTGAATTATATGTGAGGGAAACAAGAAAGATTAATGACAAAAGTCTTGTAAAAAGACTGAGAAATGGGTTTAGCAGTTCTAATGAGATTGAAGACCATAAGGGTGTTGCCTTATTGTTCACAGCCTATGAAGATGAACCCAGGGAAAGAATGGGGTTGAGTACTCAACTCAGAGAGTTACATATGTTGCTGTGGCTCCACACATTGATTTAATTTAAGTATGGCATTTGTTCAGTATTTATAATTAGTGCATTAGTTAGTTACAGTTATTAGTGTTTATTAGTTATACAAAATAGTGGGATCCATTCTGATGCAATCATATATGCATGAAATATAATTTGCTTCATTTCAGTTCCCAGTACTTCCTCTTACCTTCTCCTCCTCCCTTCCCCTGTTCCCTTTCCTCTACTGCACTGGTTTTCCTTCTATTTATTATTGCTTTTTAAAAAATAGGTGCTTTATAGATATATACAAATGTGGGATTCACTGTGATATATTTATATATGGACATAGCATACTTTGATTAATTTTATTGTACAGTTCTTTTCTTTTCCCATCCTTCCTTCCTCCCCCTCAAACCCTTTCCTCTACTCCAATGATCTCCCTTCTATTTTCATGGGATTCTCCCCTCACTCTTTTTTTCTTATTTGAGTCTATCTTTTGCATGTGACAAAAAAACATTTGACCCTTGACTGTCTGAATGTGGCTAAGGTCATTTAGACTAATGTTCTCCAGCTCCATCCATTTAACAGCAGATGACATAATTTCATTCTTTATAGCTGTGTAAAACTCCATTGTGTAGATATACCCATGTTCTTGATCTATTTATCTGTTGACAGGCACCTGGGTCATTAGCCTGCATCTCATAACCCTCTTTGATTTCAATGATTTTTGAGTTTGATTGTTTGTTGTTGTCCTATAGTTCTTGTATGTTCTGGATGTGGTTACTTATTTTTTTTTTTAATTCTGCTTGAATTTTCAAGGCCAGCCACTTCATGGTCTCCACTGACACTACAGGGTTGCTGTAGGATGGCACCAAAGCAACACTACTTTGTTGCTGCCTGATAAGGAGAGAGTCCAAGCTCTGGCATTCAATCTTCTCTGATAAAGCTGGGAACCTCATTGCATATGGTAATTGTGGAAAAGATATCTAGGTCTCCTTTTAGCTTTTCATAGTTGGATTAGGTAGTGCCTCAGTGTAATGCATAGATTCTGATTTCTGAAGTCATTTTTACTTCATTCCTCTGGCATAAGGTGTTTTCCAAAAATCTACTGCTACTTAATATTTTCTCTTTACTGTATTTGTGGGGAGTCATTCTGAATGACCCACTCCTTTCAGTCCTGAAGCCAGAGGCTCTCACCAATCACTATATTTCATGTGACTTGGGCATTGCCCAACTCAGATAACAAAGGTGTATCTTCAGGTATAGGTGTTATCCTTGAGAGTTGAGTTACACTCACATGTCCCTTGTAACTCTACCCCTTCTGACCTTTTTTGGATAGAACTTTCTAAGAACAAGAGTTCCCCCAATGAAAGCTCACTTCCGAACGTGCTCTCTCTCTCTCACCATCCTCTCATGACTTTTCATGCTGACGCTTTTGGGGAGCCTGAGGCCAAGAACAGAGAAGCCGTCCTGAAGCTTGTTTAAAGGTAAAGTGTGTCTGCATTTTATTTGGTATCCCTGGAAATTCACACCAGCGATTTTAAGTTCAGCTGCCCATGCAAGTCGGAGGCAGCACATATTCTTCCCCACTCCAATGTGTATCAGTGTGATTTTCTTTATATTTCTTCTGCTTGGAGTTCATTAAAATTCTTTCTGTACTCACTGCATTGCTATAGGAAAACAATAACTGAGTAGAATCTCAAAAACATTTAATGAAAATATAAATGAATAAATTTCAAAATGTAAGCAAATCTGTTTACCAATAAACAGAAATAGTATGTATCTGATATCTAGCAATATTCTTTTTACTACATATATATGTTACCCAGATACCAACTGAAAAATTGATATCTAGAAAATATCATTTAAGCATCATTCCATGTCTGTAGAAATCCAAAACTCTGAAGAATATTTTAAAATTCTAAGACATTTTTATTTTCATGGTAACCTTAGGATCCAAATTTTTAATGCTAGCAAATTTGTATGTGTTCTCATAGTCATAGGGGAAAATGCTTTAAAATCTTCAACATTCTTTGCATATCACATAATTAGTCTAAATAATGATATTCTCATTTCCTGTGTCATGGACTGATTTGGGGTTGGACATAGCCATATATAATTCTGGCCAATGAAATGTGTTGACGGTCTTCTTAAGACTTCTCAGACGGTAAAACCAGTCTCCTCTTACTCAGTTCTATGAATAAGAGAGTGTGTTTTCACAGATGCTGACTGGAAATTGCTTTTATCAGTCAGGACACCAGAAACAGATTGGCTAATTCAGAATAGAAGGTATAAACAGAGGGCAAGGCTAGGGGGGTTATAAACAGGGTGAAGATGTGGGCAGATCAAGGGATTTATTTTTTAAAGAAACAAGTTTATTGTCTTTAAATTGTATAGTTTATAACCAATATGTAAGTAAGCACTAATATGCAAAAAACATCAGTTGATAAAAACATTGACAATTCACAGTAGGCCTATATCATACATGATCATGTAGTTGCAGAAATCTTTAAACACAAAATTTAACTACTAGAACCAGAAGTTGAGGGCATATTAAATGTATTCTTAATATTGTGAGGCCTAGCTCTCAAAAAACTTGAATGGATTCTACTCTGGAACTGTTTCCTGACTACTTCTTGTTGCATCTCTTTCATTGTGGAATGAAGCCTTTGAAATTCAGGTGTGGCATCCTGTGAGGATGGTCTTAGGCCTAGGCCTAAGCTGCTCCATTTTAAAAACTCCAGTTTGAAACCTGCAGTCTCACCAGGCAACAGCCACTGAGCCCTCCCGTATGGCCACAAACAAGTTACTTCCCTTCACCCTGATAAACAAAGTGAAGCCCCTGGCAGGCTGTCCTCCCCTGATAAGAGAGAAAGGAGAAAATCAGGGTAGAGACCACCAGACCAGTTGTTTCTGACCTCAGAGTAAATGTTGTCACTGAGAAATCAGGTGGTAGCTGATAAGGGTTGAAAGGGGGGTTAAAAGACCCCAAATTTAGTATAAATAATAGAGCAAATGAAAGGGATTCAGGCAGCCAAAACAAGGATGCACTCAAGCTGGAGAGCCTGATGAGGACCTGATATCCCATCACTGGTCTTCATTCCTGATCCTCTGCATAATCCTCACCACTCTCAAACTCTAATGCCTCATCTGGACCTTGGTGAGAGCTGCAACTTCTCCCTATGACCCCCTCCTCAACAGTCATCCACTCCATGCCAGGAAAAGCCTGCCTTGGTTCTGGACCTGATCACCGAGGTCTGAGTGAGTGTGCATCTGCTGGACATAAAGCATAAGGCTTAAGTCTGTCATTAACTTGTCATAATTAAGTGTGTTTTACAGTGCTTAGAATTAATTAATCTAGAATTGTTTGCTGTGAATTGATTGTGTTTATTGTAGTGCCTAGCATTAAGGATTGTCGTTTTCTTGATTAAGAACCTATAGAGTGAAACTGTATTGAGTAATTTAAGTGAATAAAGCATTGAAAGGGGCAGATGCTCGTGGACATTCTTTATTTCTCCCCTTGACTTAACATGTCACAATTGTGCCCCTCAAGACACATCCACAAAGTCAAGGATAACTTAAATTCAGTGGCTTGCTTCTTAATTCATTCTCTTTGGACAATTCCCTTTGTAATTCCACGTTAGTTTTTGGAGGACAACCCTCTTCTTCATCACCTCTATTTAACTACAACTTATCATCATCTAGCTTAGTATAAAACTCACCACATTTTTCAAGAAGCTCCCTGTAACCTCTACTTTCTAAGCCTTGGAGATCATAGTCAGGTTCCTTTTTGTAAAGAAGATTTCCCCAGGCATTTACTATGGTTATTTGCTTTACTTCATCCCAACTTTTGTCCAGGTAAAAACTGCATTTTTTATATTGTAGATTTTAATCTTGGGAATTCTGTTTTCTCCTTTATCTTGCTCATGTTCACTTTCTTCAAAAATTACCAGAATCTTTTCAGGTTGCTTCCATCTATAAAATCATTTGCATCTAAGGATTACATCCTGATTCATTGGTTGGATGAAAGTTTAAGTGTTAGGAAGAAAGAACATACATTTTATTTGACCATTCTCACTGGTTAGTGATTCAGCAGAAGGGTGAGCTAAGGAACTGTCCAGAAGTAACAATGCCCTGACATCCTTCATGGAATCTTAGGACATTAATTTGAAAATGCCAAACCTCACGAACAAAGTCTTGAAAGAACTATTCTGAAAACAATTCTCTGGTGAACCAAGCATCTTTACTAGGTTTATATATCAGAGGTAATGTACTTGTGTCCTCTCTCACACTTTGGGGCAGCTTTGATTTGCCAATAATAATTGATTTTAACTTATGAGTTCCATCTGCATTTGTATGTAAAAGGGGAGACAATTGTTTATTTTCTTCCCTCGTAGGCAGTTATCTTTTCTACTTATCTGAGTGTTTTCTGGCATTGACTTCCAAAAGAGGTCAGTCTCATCCTCACTGTATACCTGAGCTAGATGCATTTTCTCCTCTTTGATTATCAAAGAAACAGTTTTTGTCTAAATGGCTCAAAATTTTCTGAAGCTGAATTTATGATCTGTTCTCCACATACTTTTCGGTCCCAATTGCATGCTTATTTCAAAATCTAAAAAGCCAACCAGTGCTGGCTTTGAAGTCTGTTAGCCCAAAACATTGTGCAAATCTCTTTGCAGCAGCCTGAAGCTCCAAGCCTCTAACAGGGACACCAGCTGAGCATTTATGTTGGTACCAAATATACACTGCATCATCTACATTGCTGTATTTAGTTCCTATTATCCTGTTTCTCTTTTCAGCTCCTACAAATGGCATGTCCTGCTTCAGTAAAAAATCCAAAATCAACTTCTTATTCTTTTTAATGTCATAAAATATTGACTTACTGATTCCAAATTCATCCATTACATTTTTAAGAGATAGTTCAGCTTCAATCTTGTGGAGAACCTTCATGTTTTTCCTCCAAATTCAATGTTGTATATTTCTCTTTCTTATTCATAGTGATTTTAATTTTAAACAACCAACAAAATAAAAGGGAAACACCTTACTGAATTGGGAAAAAACATTTTAAAATAGCAAAAAGCTGGTGGAGAGGCTCAGAATGTTCTGGCATTTGTATTGGAGGTAATGGGCTGAAAGGGACAGGGCTCATGATTGAGGTGCTAGTGCTAGTCCTAAGTTGCTACTACCGAAGTCTTACCTGGCTATTGTATTGAAAGATACAGGAAATAGGTTTTTGGAACCCCATTGCTTTTCTATCCCTGATGACAGGGGTACCTGTGTATCTTCTCTAATTCAAAAAAGGAAAAGGAACAAAATGAAGAGGAGAAGCATTGAGAGATATGTGCTCATAAGAACAGAATCAAATGGCTTAAATTAATACAAAGTTGATGCTTGAGAAGGGAGTATGAAAAACTCAAAGGCAATGGCAGAGTACTCTTGTAGAGCAGAGATGCAGTACGGCTTCTCTTGTTCCAAAATGACCTAATTTTACCTCACTGCTGGAACAGAAAACAGTGCTCATGTTGCTCTGTATGAAGCATTCACTGGACAACATCTATTCAACATTCTATTCATCTACCTGTATAGAACCCAAGCCTCAAGGACCCTGACACTAGAACACCTGGAGAGCTGGAGCTTGGGAATGGTTGTATAGAATCCTCTAGTGAAGAAAAGTCAATAGGTTCTGTTGCACATGTGAATGAAATTCAACATTTATTGTATTTAATATAGCAGTCTCAAAGACTGGGCTTTAACCTGAATGTCTATTATGTTGCCAAGATTATATGTAGCACTTTTACACTCTCAGATCTTCTTTCTTGGGAATACCAGATATATTCTCAAGTATTCTTTTTCACTGGAATGGTTCTGTATTTGGGATATCAATCATGGAAATTCTCAGAGCTAAGTCTGAAATTTTACAAATACTTTACCATAGTTTAAAAAAAGAAAAAATCTACCATTTCACTTTTTTTCCTATATTTACATTAGGATCTCAACATACTTTTCACATTTGAGACTTTAATATTCTCTTCTGTATAGATTTTACTTAATTTGAACCAAGAATCAATTGCCTGAAGAAGTCAAAAGATTTCTCTAATGGTGTTTCTGATTAGTTGCTTCTTATAATTCCTTCTGTTGGAAAACTCTTCTGAACCTTCAAATAGTCCTTTCAGGTCCTCTTGGTGCTGCCCAAAGTATTGCAGGTCTTGAGAAATGTTTTACTCTAGATTAATTCCATGGTTTTCATTCCTGATAAACAATTTCATGAGAAGGGACAAAAATTGCCACTTGTATCTATTCCAGGTGCTGCATGAGCTACCTGCTCTCCAGGAGTCTGTAGGAAGGGCAGGGCTGCGATGTTGGCCCCAAAGGGCTAGGGACCCTGTTGGTTCTGAGGCTTTGACTCTTCCCTATGCCCCAGGCAGGCAACCACCCCTTCGGAGCACCTTAGGTCAAGGGATTTTGAAGTTGTCAGAGTCTCATAAGAGTGGGAAGCATGGAAAAGCAAGGGAAGGTGGCATAGTTGTGGAGCAACCAGTCACTGCCAAAGCAGGAAATGAATGGAGCAGGAATACCATGGTCTTGCTATCTTCCAGCCTTCAGATCTACCGATGGTGCCTCCCACTGGCCAATCCAACTAAAGCCAGTTCGAAAATCTAGCCATAGGATGCATTCCTCAGTTTAGCCTTTGAAGCACAGAGTATAGAGAATGGCCCAGGTTAGGCAAACTAAGGATAATCATTACATTCCTATGACCACACAGGAAATAAACTATAAGGTGAAGCTAATGCTCTGGACAGAAGAAAAAAGAGTTAGAAATGATTGTCCTATGTTGATATGAACAAGTACTGAGTCAATCAGCCTTAAAGACTACACTGTTTCTGTACTTCCCATTATGAAACATAATATCTTTAAAGTATGAGTCATTTTTAGTGGGTTCTTTTATTGTAGGAAAGCAAAATCATTCTAATATTAGAATTCTTGACCTCTTGCATCATATACATGATTATGGAACACATTCTCTTTTTGAATTTCTTTTTTTCTCCATCCTGATGCACTACAAATACAAGTCTATGGCATGAAGCATCTTTTACTGAAGTTTTCAGGCTTATTTGAAGGGTTTGCATATCACAATGGAATGAAAAAAATAAATATTGAAATTTCATATTAAATATTTTTCGTGTAAATAATTTAAGCTTCTCACTGACTATTCCATTCCTTAGAGTCATTACCCTCCCTAAGAAGCCCAACCATAATGTGTCTTTCAACCCTGTTATGACTTCTATACCATCAAGCACTCCTCCTCCCCATCTTGAAAAATTATGTATGAATTAATCCAATAAATGATTTGTCATCTTTTAATACTTCATTGCCATTCCTTTCCAAAAGAAAAAAAATGGACCAGTGGCACCATTCTTATTGTGTACTTTTGAGTGTTCCTTGAGCCTTCAACATGCACATTTTGTCTTTAGTCAGCAATATTTGACATTCCCCTTAGTGACTGTTGCAAACTCTTGTTTGTTCTCTTATTTGCTCTCCTTATCTGCATTGTCTCCAACTTCTTGAAGGTAGGAACTAGGTACTGTATTTTCAGTTTTGAAGCTTATGACCATAAATACAAAGAATACAGTTTAGTGATGGAACCCACTGACTAGGATTTTGTGTTTTTGGGAAGGTAGGCAGAACTATCAGCAAAAAAACCACATAGAGGGCTGGGGATGTGGCTCAAGCGGTAGTGCGCTCGCCTGGCATGCGTGCGGCCCGGGTTCGATCCTCAGCACCACATACCAACAAAGATGTTGTGTCGGCCGAAAACTAAAAATAAATAAATAAATAAATAAATTTAAAAAAAAAACAAAAAACCACATAGATGTGTCAGACACCAGGGGACCCACTATCATGAGGGTGAGAAATGCAGGCCACTCATACACTTGGCACAGGGTGGGCTTGTAGGCAATTGGCAGAAGCTGCAATGGGAAGCTTCCCTCTTTCTCCAAATCAAGAGAGATGAAATACGATCCCGGATTCTGCCATTATAGCCCACATAACCCACAAAGCTTCATTCGTTCATTCACTTTCTTCCTTTTATCAGTTTGTATTAAATTGCTGTTTTACACTCAAATTTATATATTACCAGCCATCAGAAAGGAGAACCAGGTTCTGAGATCTGAAAAATATTTGAAATGGTAATTCTGAGCAGGAAATGAAGGTGGCAATTCAGAGTGGGAAAATGAAGTGGATTCATGGTTGAACACATCAAATATACCTCCACATTTCTCTTTCCCTCTGTAATGATGAGATAAAAGGTAGACCTTTAAGACCATAAAGGCATCTCTGAGCAGAGAAGAGAATAACAGGAAGAATTTTTGCTTTGTAATGATGTTAAAAAATGATGAACTCACAACCATTTTATTAAAAACTAATGTGTATGTAGCTTATCAAAGATTTCAGGGATTTTTACAAATTATATCTGTATTCACAATGGAGGTCCTACTAGGTATATATTCTTTCTATAGGAAAAGTTAAGTCTTACAGAGCAGAAAGGCCTTTCCTTAGTCACTCCATTACTAATGTGACTCTTTCTTTGCAGTGTCTAAAATGTGACTTTAAAGAAAAATCTTTGTATAAAGATAAAAGACATGCTTTATATGTGCAATAGGAAAATTAGTGTAACTCATTATCCAAGAGTTGATATAAGGGAAACATGCAAAAAACTTCTAAAAGATTTAGAAGAATTTATGGGTAAATGCTTGATAGATTTTAATTAAAACAAATAATATTCTATTATTTTATTCTGTTATATTACTATTCTATCACACTAATATATATTTTATTATATATAATATGAGACTGTATCATATATTTATATATTTAGTATTTAATTCTATATTATTGCACATTTAATTTATGCAAAGTTTAACAATATATTCAATAATATACATTTATAATATTTAGTTATATATTATATATAAAATTTTAATATATTATTATTGACCCTGAGGAGACCACAGAATCCTCAGGAGATGCATTTCTTTTTCTTTTTCTTCTTCTTTTTGTGGGGGGGCGGGTACCGGGGATTGAACTCAGGGGCACTCACTAAGTGAGTGATTGATCCACTAAGCCACATACCCAGTACCTTTCTGGATTTTATTTAGAGACAGGGTCTCACTAAGTTGCTTAGCACCTTGCTGTTGCTGAGGCTGGCTTTGAACTTGCAATCTTCCTGCCTCAGTCTCCTAAACCACTGGGATTACAGACCTGTGCCACTGCACCCGGCCGGTGATGCATTTCTTGTTTTCAAAATGAATACAGAATAGAGTCCTGAATGGCCTTTCTGGTGACAAAATGGTTTTTAGATTCACATTTAATCCTACTGAACAAGCACAGATTCCAAAGGATGCTGAGGGAGTAGATGATTTCTTCTTGAGTTTCCTGGAAGGCGTCTATAACTTTCATCTTCTACTCTGATGAAACTAAGGAAGTCCCCTGTTATCTTTGTCCATATTAACGACAGTTTCTGTATCCCATACACCCACATGGGGTGCACACTGCCCTCATGCTAACTTCCATGTCTTCACAGAGCTCCTGCTGTGTCATCTGGGTGAGGCACCATCAAATGAGATGTGGATCTGAATAGCTTTCCTCCCAGGTCAGACCACTAGCAGCTGCCCTGAGAAATGCAGCAGGGACATGGGCAGTACAGAAAACTCTCGAGAAGGCTGGGCTGTGGGAAGCAGCTGGCAGAAGGCCAAAGCACTGCCTTCTAATGAGATTTTAGCTAATCAGAAAAAGGATCCTGAGTTGACACTTGTGTTGCTAGTGAAAGGTCTGTTTTGAAGAGGCCTGTGAGACTGGGAAGTCCCCCTTCTGAAGCAGCCTTCATTTTACAGGCCCAGGATAAATTTGAAGAATTTTTTCCTTTAGGATAGAAGTAGAGGATGGGATGGAGCCCTCTGCTCAGTATGAGGGACCCTGAGGTGGGGGCTGAAGACACTGAGGGAATCTTCAAGGTCCCTTTTTGTCCATTCTTTTCTCCCAACCCCATTCCAGGTCTGAGATTGATGTTCTTTCTCATACATGCATCACACATGATCCTGAACACACAGCTGCTGTTGGGAGCCCAGTGACAACCTTCCCAGTCGCATTTGCTCTACATCTATGCACCTATACAGAATGTTGGAAAACTTGGTACCTTCTTGTGCCACTAATGGAAACTTATTGTGGTTTCTTTTCCACCTCTTTTTGCCTGGTAGACTCCTTATGTTCTGATTTTAGATCCTTCCCTTTGTTTTAGAAAGAGAATGTAAAATAAAGAA
This sequence comes from Urocitellus parryii, assembly GCF_045843805.1. Lineage (NCBI taxonomy): Eukaryota > Metazoa > Chordata > Mammalia > Rodentia > Sciuridae > Urocitellus > Urocitellus parryii. The sequence goes on from NC_135538.1 coordinate 117,666,521, forward strand.
AATAGGCAGGAAGAGAGGGAGGGCAGGGAGTGATATTGTCTTGTTTAGATTGTCATGAACTTTTGCGAATACCTGTTCTACCTGATTTATAACTAGATATGGGCAAGAGAAACTTGACAAATAAGACATTTATTAAGAGAGCACATCAATACTTCTGCCATTCAGAATTTGGTGTTTAGGGCTTGCACATTGCAACCTGTAAGAAAATATCTGCTCCATCATTAACACCATCCGACCTTAGAAAATTCTTCTCTACATTTTTTGCTTTGTATCCTCAAAACTAAGGGTGACTGTGCCTGAAAGCTGTGAATTTGTGAGTTTTATCTTTGCTGGCATGAGATGAATCTATTTCATGGTTGTGAAGGACTTAGGCAGCTGAAGAATTTATTAGAAAAAAGTTAGCTTAATTAACTTTTCAAATATTTTCACTGAAAAATCATGAGTGCAATAGATTCTTGCATGAGAAACTTGCCAGCAGGGTTGAGTGTCAAATTTTTTTTTGCTTATTTTCTTGTTCTACATATTAATCTGATATTTTCAACAGTAACACATGACAGTTGAGGAACATTTTGCAATACTAAACAAGTTATATTACTTTTAAATGTGTATGTACTAAGATCCAGATGTAAAATTCATGAAAAATGATCCACATTTTACAAAGAGAATTCTGAGATAAGAAAAGCTTCAGTAATCTGTTGATTCTCATAAAGCACATTAGCTGTAGAATTGCAGTTCAAAACCATTTTTTCCTCTAAGAACCCTGCTTTTCTCACTACAATGTAAAGCTCCTCAGATTATCTAACATAATAAAAATAAATATATCTGTGACAATAACTTTCAGCACCCTGAAACATGATCCCCATTTATATTCCCCTACTAAATCACCAAAGTATAAGAATGATAGGTTTCAAATAAATATAACAAAGGTGTTTATACTTGAATCATTTTTTTGGTTCTTTAAACCTCTAATACTTTCTCTCTTCAGAAGTACGTGGGCATCTTCTATAATTGAGAGGAAACCATCACATTAAATGTTAATCCAGAGCAATTTCATAAAGACACAGGGTAGATATTAGATAGAGAGCCTTCATAAAAATTGTCTACCTAGAGATAGATGAGGTACTTCAGCTCCAGTACTGATTGGTTCCTTTCCTAGGGACTTGTTAATCCTAATATGCATGGAAGCATTCACAGGTCTTTCATTCTCTGAAGTGGGTAGAGCAAGTGTAAGCTGCATTGACTGCCATTACTTTTTTCTTTGTTTTCAGTTATGTTGGGCAAGATGGCTCTTCAGATCCTCAGAGGCTTTTGTACAGCTGCTATGATGGTGATGCTGATGATGCTGACCAGCCCAGTGGCTAACTGTAGAGATTCTCCACGTAAGTACAGGGCAGCTGCTCTCCAAAGCTACCATTCTGGGCAATAGGCTCTGAGGGATCCTTGGGGGCCTGGGATGTAGGGAAGGGTGAGTGTCATGATCTAAGAACAGTTTTTCATAATAGATGTCATCTTTATGGAAAAGAGGGTTATATTACATTCTCATTTCCATTTCTAATGTTGAAGTGAGGATAACACCCACCTCACAGGCTCAAACCTGGGAATATTAGGATAGAAGGAGAAGACAAAGTTTATACTTACTGCCAAGAATAGGACAAAAGAAACCATTTTTGAAAAAAATAAATTTATCAAGGACGAAACAGCAGGATTTGTCCTGTGCCCTCTTGTCAAATGTCCTCTAAGATCTTGTCTGGTTGGGGAAATGTAGATCAGCAATGGTCTTTGTATTCTCAGTGTTAGAGGAAAAAGACTCTTTATTCCTCCAAGTGGAGATTTCAGGGAGGCAAACTCTTAATTAAGCATTTGAGTAAACTAACAGGGCGTCTTAACTTTTAAGTTGCTCAGATTTTTGGTCAAATAGTAACTTGAATGGAATTCAGAGACTTGAGTTGATGGTGGACTGAATTTAGAAGAGAGAATTAGGCACAGAAGGGAAGTATATAATACATTTTGAGAAACCACTTATTTCAAACACAGGGGAGTAATTTATATAAATTTTCTCTCAGTCTTCTTAATACCCTTGTGAGGGTATTATGACTTTGTTTTCACAGTTTTATTTTTGATAGGGACACTCTGTTAGTAACCGGCCCAAGCAGTTAATTCTCAGTTTAACTGGACTATAATTTACCTTATTCAACAGCTTGTGCTCTTTTCGTGAATAAATGCTTCTTTCTAGGGTTGGGGAGATATAGGTCCTTTCTAACTCAGGAGCTAGTGAGCCTCACACTGCAGTTGGGTGCAAGTAGCAAAAACAGAGAGTAAGTCCAGGCACAGGAAGGAAGGTATTTTGCTCAGGGATCAAGAGAATATGCTCATCTGGACCAGGGCAAGCTTAATTACTAGGTCTTTCTCTTTGTTCCCTTTAACTCTCAAATTTATGTGGATAACTGTCTCCGGGGTTCTTAGGAGCTTTATGGAAATGCCCGCGATATAAGTGCAGAGATCAACGTGAAATCAACTTAACTCACTCCCCTTGGTTCTCAGGCTCAGGCAGAGGATCACAGGTCCCAGGGCTCCCTCTTAGAGACGGGGCTCTTTTCCCTCTGGTCCTACTCTAGGCAGAGTCTAACGCGCGTGCGCATTAAGGCTGGGGCAGAGCAGCTTGGGGGATTCCTGCTCTGATCTGAGGCGGGTCGCGTGGGGGTTTTAGGTTTATCCGACCAAACCCACTTCGAACCTAGGATAGCTTCGCTGGGTCACAGTCTACAGAGGTCTGAGTGAAACCTGACTGACCACCTGGTGATTTCTCTCAGAGGATTTCGTGTTCCAGTTCAAGAGCTATTGCTACTTCACCAACGGGACGGAGCGGGTGCGGTCAATATCCAGATACGTCTACAACCTGGAGGAGTTCGTGCGCTTCGACAGCGAAGTGGGGGAGTTCCGCGCGGTCACCGAGCTGGGGCGGCCGGACGCCGAGTACTGGAACAGCCAGAAGGACATCCTGGAGCGGAAGCGGGCCGTAGTGGACACAGTGTGCAGACACAACTACAAGAATGAGCTCCGCACGTCGTTGCAGCGGCGAGGTGAGGCCAGCCGCCACACTCGCGGCCTTGTAGTATCCACATTCGGAGGGCAGCGGAAACCTGGGGCCAGGAGGGATTGGGAGCCTCTGGGACAAGAGTTCCCCCACCTCTACCCATCTAGTGGACAGCAAGGCCGGGCGGGGCCCGTGGAGCACGGGAGGGAGCGGAGGGATGGGGACTGACTGCCCTGGGGACTGACTGCTCTGGATCCTGACTGCCCTGGATCCCTGCAAGGCGGCCACGGTTTCCCTGTGTGGCCAGCCTCCTCCTCTGCTGTCTGCTCCTCTTCTTTCCATTCTCTGTGCGTTCTGTCCCGCGCCTTTTTCAAGCTTCCTTCTGGTTTCATACCTTTGTCCTGTGCCCAGTGTCCCCTCCCTTCCATGCTGTTCTCTGGCCCTACTCTGAGTTACCCTCTTAGGCCCTACTCTGAGTCACCCACTGGGCCCCTGAGAAGCTTAACAGGCTTGGTGGAGTTAGGGCTGCTCTTGTAGAGAGTGCAGGACACCTTGCACACCCAGGATATATTATAGTCATGAAATAATGTCTTTTGACTTTTGCTGTAAATCCATGGTAAGTCAGTTTTCTTAAATGACAGTTATTTGTCCCAGAGCCCTTTGAGGAGAGAGACTGTCTTGTGATTGTTGTATGCTTACCTTGTACCTGTCTAAATTATTACTGGTATACTGTGAGCTCAAAAATCTTTGTTAAGTTAATAAATATATGTACTCAGATACGCATTCATTTAGGCTCAAGAGAAAACAGGTAAATAACAACTTCAAAACAAATTATTTATTATTTTGCTTAACTCTTTGAAGTAAACTCTTATTGACTTGATATTAATTTAGAATTTACAAATACAAGTCTAAGGAAAAATTGTTTGCCGAAAACAATACTAGGTTGGGGTTGTCTTTTTTTGTTTTGGCTTTTTACTTTTGGAACTAGGGATTGAACCCGGGGTTCTGGGCAGGTGGGGCAAGAGCTTTTCCACTGAGCTACATCCCGGTCCTGAAAACAACACTTGATGTAAGGCAGAGTTTTCATTTCTTAGAAAAGCTCAACAAATGGCATAATGGAAAGCACTGAATCATTAGAATAAATTGAAATCATTAAATAATTGGATAAAAATTATTTTAGATTGCTTTTGGCCTGGGCTTCTTCATTTCTGCTGTCCAGCATCACCATCATTTTTAGGAGTAGACATTCTGAAAACTAATTTTATCCATTTGAAGAATACCTGTTTCTAGAAAATTACCATCTCAAGCACATCTATTGTGTCTTTTGATCTCACAGCCACCTTGTGTGTTAGGGATTAACAATACCAATTTATATATACTAATAGTGATACATAATAAAACCTTTAGGTAAATAGCTCATAAATTACTCATGGAATCTTGAAGCCTCTCAAAATTACACAGCAGTCATTTTCAACATGGATATAAAATCTAATGGGGGTAAAGTGTCATCAAAACTGGTAATGACTGGAAGCACTAGTATGAATCTATTCCTGTTGTTTTTAATGTTGGTAGGATTGAGAATTCACTAATTCACCAATCCTTAGTCTAATCCCAGTTTATTTATGCATACTCACAATACTTTTAATTTAATTGTCCTCTTCTCCTTCTAACCCGCATCCTAATCCCACCAATTACTTATGTTTTTCCTGTTTTATAAAACGTTCTAACATCCGTCTCATGAATTTGTGCCCTCTGTTTTTACTTCTAATCTGTTTAATATGAATGGATTTTGTAAATCCACATAATTGGCCAGGATTTCAGTCTGAGTCCAGGAAGAAGTAGTCCAGGGTTAAAATCCAAACTGAAAACATACTCATGAGTGTCAATTTAATCAGGTTTGTGACAACTTGCCAAACTTGGAAGCTCTGGGTTGTATTTATATGTTCAACCTCCATTTCTCCTTAATCCAGGTCAGTTTCTGCAAGAATCTCAGAATATTTCCTGTAGAGAACATAGGTGATAATTTGTGATTTCAGAACAAGGAAGTGATTCTTCATAGGAAGGGGATGGAGTAGGACAGGTAGCTAGTAGTTAAATGCACTTGAGTGTTAAAAGAAAATCAGAGAAAAAAGAAAAATGAGATAACAGAGCATATCCTTAAATTAAAAAATTATAAATATTTACTATAGTTTCATAGTAAAGGAATAAGGGAAATACAATCAAATGACTTGAGTGGTAAAGGATAAGATATATAAAATCAGCAGGGAAAGTGTGCCATATTTGTCCATGAGTAGCAATCTGAGAAGATAAAGAAATCAAGGTATGGGGTGCTTTGTTGATGTTATTTGTTTCAAGGCTCCCCTACTTTTCCTTCAAAAATTTTGGAAGTTGTGTTCACTTTTTTGGTTTCTATTATTAGATTGGGAGTTTTATGAAAGCAGGGACCATGGATTGCTGTTTAACTTTACATTCCCAACAATTGTCAAGTTTATGTTTGTTGAATGAACTTAATCTAAAACCTGGAATCCAGGGATTCCCACTCTGATACCAAGGAGTGACTCTTAGAGGACTCGCCATGTGGTCTCACATCTCACCCATTCTCTCTTTTCTTGTCTGTTACTCCCAGTGGAGCCAAAGGTGACCATTTCCCCATCCAGGACAGAGGCTCTAAATCACCACAACCTGCTGGTGTGTTCAGTGACGGATTTCTATCCAAGCCAGATCAAAGTTCGGTGGTTCCAAAATAACCAGGAGGAGACAGCTGGTGTTGTATCCACTCCCCTTATTAGGAATGGGGACTGGACCTTCCAGATCCTGGTGATGCTGGAAGTTACTCCACAGCGTGGAGATGTCTACACTTGCCACGTGGAGCATCCCAGCCTCCAGAGCCCCATCACAATGGAGTGGAGTAAGAGACGACTTGTTTTCTCTCACCATGGGTCCCACATGACAGAGGGCAGAGCTCTTTCTGGTCCAGACCTTCATAGGAAACTAACATCTTTTGTCCTATAGCAAGGGTACCAGAAGAATCCTAACCTAATTGTTTCTCCAGATAGCAGGGAGATCACTGTGTACACTGTGGCCTTGGAACCCAGAACTGATAGCTCAGAGGGATTGGCTATTATGGCTGTGATTGGGGTCTTGGGTCTTGGGCCTAAGGTTATGGATGTGTCCCTGTGAAACAGGCCTCCACTCACCCCTCTCCCTTGCCCACCAACTCTGTCCATAGATCTGTTAACTGGCCCTTCCCTCCCCAAAATGGAGAACCTAGGTTCCCTGGCACTTCCACCCCTTGTAACTTAGGCTGGACTTCAGGCCCTCAGCCAGGGACCCTGGGGGTGTGAAGACAAATGTTGACACTCAGACTCTATTCCCCAGGGGCACAGTCTGAATCTTCAAAGAGCAAGATGTTGAGTGGCATTGGGGGATTTGTGCTGGGGCTGATCTTCTTTGGCTTGGGCCTTCTCATCCGTCGCAGGAGTCAGAAAGGTGAGGCACTCTGGGGTAAATAGGAAACAGGCTGTACTTGAGACCCTCTGTTAACAGAGGCTCTGCGTCTAGAGGAGGTTTTTCCTCCTGACCTGAAGGAAGGAGGTTGGGATGGAGGCAGGAGGAGATGGAAAAACCCAGGGAGAGATGTTGGAATTTGATTTTGCTGGCTGAAAGAGCCTTGCCACACAGTTCACTAGTGGAGTTAATTTTAGGACTTCTTTACTGTTCATCAGTGCCTCAGTGGTTTCTTTTCTAGAAACTTCTTCCATTAAGAGAGTTAGAGCCTTGTTTTCCCTCCCATCTAGTGACAGTTTCATTCACTTTAGGAAGTTTTAGTTTGGGGTGCTTAGGGCCTTGTAGAACACGAGTGGGGAGAGAATATAACTCCAGCTAAATTGCATATCTTATTTTGCTGTGGGGTATGTGAGAGAGCCACTGTTAATGTAATGAGACCTTTCTCTGTAACTTCTTTTTTGTAGGAATTCGTGGTCCGCCAGCTACAGGTAATTCAGCCTTTATTCATTGGGGGGCAGAAGCATATGTATAAGAGAGGTGAGGTTGGGGTACTTGACACAACAGTCTCAGTTCCTGGTGCTTCTTGCTGTGATTATCAAGAGTGTTCGGATCAAGAATGAGGGGAGAAGGCAGTCAGTTTCTATAGTAAGCTCTGGAGGTTGTTCCCAGAATTTGGCCATAACTTTGGTGGCATCTTTCCATGAAATTGGAAGCTAGAGCCATGTCTTGGGTGTCAGACACCAAGGCAATGCAGACTTAGTGCCTTGTATTGGTGGCTACTCTGTACAATTGCCAGTGCCTGAAAGAGCCTACTAGTGGTGGAAAGGTGAGTCATCCTCCAAGTTACTAAAAAGAACAAACCCTTCATATTTCCCAGAAGGGCAGTGACTATTTCCTCACCTCCTACACATCTATGTTAAAATGAAGTTCTGTGTCCTCTTTAGGTGATTTCACTTTACACAGATATCGGCTGAGGTAATAGCAATGTGGCCTGGACCTCAGCTTTTTATGTCTGATGCAATAGGGGATCCAGGAGAAGGGAGGAGTGTAGGTATCCCTCAGGGCACCCTGTACTGATCACTGTCTCCATCCCTTTCATCCACAGGGCTCCTGCACTGAGTTCCGAATGCACTTTGACTGGGATTGGCACTCACTCTTCTGCAATGCCGGCCTGTCCCTGCTCAGAGTTCCCAGCCAGAGGCAGCCTGTCAGACCCCTTCGGATATCAGAGTCCTATAGTGGCTTTAGTGCAAATGCAAGCTCACCTCCTGTGACCCCCTCCCCAATGATCTTCTGTGACTCTGCTTCCTGTATTGACCCTGGAGCCTCTGCCTGTGCACTGCCAGTAGTATCTACTCAGACCTCCAGGGATTCCTCTATTTCTGTAGTTCCACCAAAGACTGCTCAATAGATGCATTGAAACCATCTGCCTGGTTGAAGAGTTTTTTTCCCCCCAATAATTAAACATGATTCTGAGTTATCTGTATCCTCAATCTCCGTAACTGAGCAGAGAGTGGAAAGCAGGTGGAATGAAAGGAATATGGTTTGTGGTGTCCCTACCAACATGTGCCAGAGGAGGGCTTGTTCCTGTAAAGAAGTCTAAAAGCATCATGGATGCTGGGTAAGGGTAGGCAGAGGAGGTAGGAAATCAGCTGTCACTTCCTTCATGGTTTAAGAACCATAAACTGTTACAGTACAGTACATTGGCCTTACACTGTCTCAGTCTCTTCCAGTTGGTGAGTATTGTAAGAATTTTGGGGGGCAGATATAGTGACCTCTGGTCACTGATGTTTTAAGTATATCCTGGCAAGTCATCTGAGCAAGACTAATTTTATTTTGGAGAAACTAGCCAGCCATAAAAGTACTATTTGTAGTTTCCGTGACAAGAAATCCAATTTAAACTCATTTTGTTCTTGTTACAAGAAAACCATGGTCAAGTTGATTTTAGAAGCAATTAAGATCTATATCTCTTTTCTCATTCTGTTATATCTCTGTCTGTGCATCTTGCTTTCCCTGTGTGTTTCTTTGTCCTTGGGTATTTCTTTATGTGTGTTCCTTTTCATTTGTCTCTTTCACTGTGTCACTACCTGTTTTTCTCTACACTTTTGTCACTATCTGCAACTGTTTTTCCTCTATTTTAATTTTGCATCTCTATTATCCACATTTCTCTTCTCTGCACATCTTATCTCTGTTCTCTCTGTGTGTCTGTCTCTATTGCATATTTCTAGAATGTCTACCAAAATTTTACAATTTTAGGAAAAATTCTGTTGACCAAAACTGAACAAAGTAATGCAACTTTACAAACAACATCTTGTATACAGGATGTAGACAATCAGGATTGTGTCCATCTCCCCCTTAATTAGGAACAGGGACTGGATTTTCCAGATCCTTGTGATGTTAGAAATGACCTACCAGTGTAGAGATGTCTGTATCAGCCCCGTGGAGCACCCTAGCTGCCAGAGCCCCCTTACTGTGTTTCTAGTGGAACCCACAAAACAAATGACAGAGCTCCTTCTGGTTCTAGGGTTTCTTCTTAGAGGGGCTGAGTCATATGCAATCCATTCATTGTCTCTTTCCTGTTTACCTGATGCCCCTGCTGAGCTGAAATTATTAGAAGCTAGAACTCCTTTAATCTGTGGACATTATGACCTTTATTCCTGATTATGTCCTCTACCTGGTTATTGGGGAAGTCACTATACCCTGTGACCTCCTCCATGTGGTTGCAGCCTTGGAAGCTGGTCTCCATCTCAGTCTCTAGGTTTTGTCATTTAGATTTCAGGAAGTTTATCTTTGAGGTTATGGAAGGTCATGTCTGAGGAACAGATAGGCCTTCTCCTTCACTGACACACTGTGCCTGAGGAACCTTTAGCAAGGCCTTCCTTCCCCTGGGTGAGGTCAGAGCAGAGATCCATCACCTAGTGAATGTGTAGACAGACACTAACACTTGGGGTTCTACTCTCCAAGATCATGGTCTGAATCTGTCCAGAGAAATATGTTGAGTGGAGTCAGAAGTTTTGTCATCTTCCTCAGAGCGATTGTTGCTACCTACAGGGATCAAAAAGGAGTGGCATTCTTGGGGAAATGGGAAAAACGTACAGGGTTGTTCAGAGAGTCCTCAGTCTCTATGGGTGGCTCTTTGCTTTTGACTTTCCAAAGGAAGGAAGAAGAGCTGAAAGTTGAGTCAAACTCAGAGCTTAGAGAGGCACTGAGATCTATTTGTTCTAGTTGAAACAAAAGGGGAACAGAAGGGGATTGTATTCTAGGGAATTCTTACAGTTCAACATTGTCACATCAAACACATTCTGAAAGATTTTTTTATTGATTCTTTTTAGTTATACATAACATTAGGATCATTTTGACTTCGTTATAAAAGCATGGAATATAATTTGCTCTAATTAAGCTCCCCACCCTCCCACCCTGCCACTTCCCTCTTTCTTCCTCTCCTTTCTCTCTGTTTCCTTCCCTCTAATCTACTGATCTTCCTGCTTTTATAGTTTTTTAAATTAGTACCTTATTATGCTGAGGTTCACTGTGTATATTCATATATGTACATAGTAAAGTTAGGTTAGATTTATTTTATTCCATTTTTCTTCCCTTATCCCCTTTCCCCTCAATCTCTTTCCTCTAGCTGAAAGATTCTTTTTAAATGCAATGGTCAAAGTCTTCCCTATCTTCCAGTGACAGTTTCATAGAAACTACTTTGCCCAGATTTTATCAGGCAGTATAATCTTGAATTAATAATTTAATCAAAATATCAACAATATTATTTCTAAATAAGTTTGCTAACCTCCAAAACAATGGACCCAAACAAACCTTTTTTCCTTTATAATTTGATATGTCTCAGGTATTTGCTATAGTGACAGAAAACCGACTACCACACCTCTTCTAAATTCCACCAAGTTACACCTGTTTCCTAAATAATACTTTCTCATGTTATTTTTTCTTTATAAATTCTTCACTTTGTAATAATATGTTTGTGAAATAAACATATGTATAATAGATGTACATGGAATATATGTTCTGTTAAGATAGCAAATATTTAAGTTACGTTATGATAATGAATGCATTTGTTTTTACATTATTTTAAAACAGAATGTAGTATGGTATATATTACAAAGTTGATACTCAATGACAATTTTTGCATTACTCATGAATTAGTGAATATATAAACAATGTTTTAGGCTCAGTTTATTTGGTAGTAAAGTTTTACTTCCCTTTCCTTTGCTATTATTCACTGTTGCATACATACTTAGGGTTACATTTATGAGAGATTCCTATAGTCTACTTAGTTTTTAGTTAAGAGAATTTTGAATAGAATTCTCTGCCTATGATTTTTTTGGCTTTCCTGGAATACTTTCTTTCTCAATCTTTTTATTTTTCAACTATATATGCGAGCTGGGAGAAGAGTACTATTTATCAACAGTTTGGCTTTTAACAATGATCAATTCATGGGAAATTTTAATCTTACATTCATATTGATTTAATTTGAAGATAATCTGAGATACAATGACTTTTTAGAAACATAACAGCAATGCCATTGTCATAACTAAAATTAAATAAATAATTCCTGAATAGAGTCAGTGTCAATTTTTCTGACTGCCTCTTAAGAATTTATTAAGTTGTTTGAATATAAACCCAAACAGTCCAGCATTTGGTTGATGTGTTTCTTCTGTTTTTTTTTTCTTCAAATGTTTAGTTTCTCTTTTCTCTATTTCTTTTTTGCAAATTATTTGCTAAAGAAACTAAGCTATTTATCTATTAGAACTTTCCACATTCTGGATTTTGTTGGCTGCATCTCTGGGTTTTCATTTATCATGGAATTTGTGATGGGCTCAAAAAAATAACAATAGCACCGATTGTTAGCATATATCAACTATTTACCAAATGCCACTGTTTTAGTCAGCTTTATCACCACTGTGACTAAAGGACCCTACCAAATCAATTGTAGGGGAGGAAGAGGTTATTTGAGGGCTCATGGTTTCAGAGTTCTCATGTCCTCATACAGCCAGCTCCATTTCTCAGAGCTCAACGTCAGGCTGAACATCATGGTGGAAGGGTGGGGCAGAGGGAGCAGCTCACATGATGATCAGAAAGCAGAGAGAGTGGTCTCCACATGCCAGATACAAATATATATCCCAAAGCCACGATCCAATTCCCACCTTCTCCTTCCACACCCTACCACTTCAGTTACCACTCAGTTAATACCTATCAGGGAATTAATTCACTGATTGGGTTAAGACTCTACAACCCAATCTTTTTGCTCTGAACCTTCTTGTGTTGTCTCACACATGAGCTTTTGGGGGACATTTCACATCCAAACCATAACAGTCACATTGTGTAGAAATGCTTTATTTGTAATTCAAAATTTAATTACTCAAGTACTTGATTTGTATGTAGCAAGTATAAATCTGAAATATTTTATGTGATTTTTCAATTATATAAAATTTAAATACTATGATATTAAATATTAATAAAATCATACTTTATGTGTGCAATATGAAATAACTTGAAGAGCTCAAATAATTAAGATATTTTTATTAATACATTATAGTTGTGGGCTTCATTTTGACATATTCATCAATGCACATAATATAATTTGCTCCATTTCAATCCCTAGTACTATCCCATTCACCTCTCCTCCCTCTCTTGACCCCCTTTGTCTACTCAATTGGTCTTTCTTATATTAATTTATTTTTAGTAGTGAATTATGGGATATACATAAAAGTAGAATTCATTGTGATATCTTCATACATACACATAGCATAGTTTGGTAAATTTCATTCTGCAGTTCTTCCCCTTTCCCATCCCTCCACTCTCCCTCTCAATTTCCTTCCTTTACTCTTCTCCCTTCTGTTTTCATGAGACCCCATCAATTTTTTGAGTTCTTATTTCTCTCTAGCTTCTGTAAGTGAAAGAAAATGTAAAACTTACACTGCACATTTGAATCCTCTAAATCATTAAAGGGCTGAGAAAAACAAAAGTACTTTTTCTATAATGTGATACATTCTTTTTAATACAATAATAATGGATATAATTACCTGTGCTTCCTTATGAATTTGTATTTTATTTGTAAGATGCTACCTATATACCAAGAATATTTGAATTCTTTCAATAACTTTGCAAGAAAAGTGCTGTCATTCCCACATTATAGATGAAAAAAAAGTAAGGTTCAGAAATGTTAGATTATGACACTTATAACATTTTACTTAGTGTCATAAGGTTTGGAATACTAGCTATAAAGTTCTGAGTCCTGAATTTAGATTCAGTTTTCTTTGCATCAAATGGTGGTGTATAAAGTATTGTGTTAATGTTTTGTATTTTTCCCAGTTATGTTTTAAGCTCACTGATACAGGTGGCATGGACAGAATATCCTCATAGATTTTGTAACAGTTCCATAATATGGAATCAGTAATCGAAGAGTGGAGAGGCTGAGGTAATATGCCTAAACAATTTTCAAGAGCCAAATGTCTCTTGAGTCTATACCAAGGGCAAAAAAGGCATATATACCTTGGTGCTGAATTGGAGACAGGTAGCAGTGGCCAAGGGAAAAAAACAGTAGGAAGAAAGACATTTTAACCTGAATTTTATGAGGATATTTTTGGTTGTTTCAGTGTTGCTGGGCATGAAACATTGATCTTAGAAATAAGATTATAGGGCCTGAAACAGAAGGATCTCTCATTCTTAGCCATGGTCCCAGTGAGCCCATAGATAAAAGACAGAAAAAAAATCAGTAAAGACCATATAAAAGGAAATTTATTGTTTCCATGGAGATATTGAAACAGGACCACTAAGGGATTCAGAAGATGGGTGAATTATTCCAGGGATTCTATCATAGGTAACATTTGAAAAAAGAATAAGAAAGGAGATTAGAAGGAGAATTCCAAGGGTATCTGAGCTCTGAGGGTATACAGCACCTTAGGTCCCAGAGAAGAGGTGAAAGGAGGGACATTTGAAGAAGAGAAAGAATACGATGCACTAGGCTAAAAATAGGCTAGATCATGTTGCACGTCTATTCTTCTGCTCCTAGAGATGGGCAGTGTACCTGCAAAAAACACACAAGATCAATGGACTCTAAGGGCTCCTGTACTATCATCATGCTACTCCATAGTTCTACAACGATTCAACCACATCTGTGTCAATAATCTCTACTTCCTTTCCTTCCCCCTGTAAGGAGGCTTCAGCTCTGCCAAATAAGAAACCTTACCTTCCCTTGTAGGTATGACTCACAAGGACTCTGGTTGTCTGCGGGTACCACCTGAGCGAAGGCCTTGAAAGATGAAGATTGTCCCCACAATGATGCCCACGAGGCCCACGGCCAACCCCAGGGCACAGACCACAGTCTCTGTCAGCTCTGACATAGGAGTTGGAATCTCAGGTTCTGTGAAAGTGAAGTTGTTGAGGTCAGAATACAGAGTATGTCCATGTACAAGTGTGAGATGGGATTGATTCTCTAGACTTGGAGTACTAGGCTAAGGGAGGAGAATGAAGTCTACCATTAGAAATCCTTAAGAGGGAAAACCAAGTTTGGGGCATTAGGAGTCAAAAGGAAGGATGCTCTGGACTTGACAGAGAACAAGAAGGCACCAAAAGGAGTGGAATTTATACATACCCCAGTGTTTCAGAAATGGTTTGTCCAGGCCCCAGTGCTCCACTTGGCAGTCATAAACATCATCATCAGAAGGGAGGAAGGTGAGGTAAGCAATCTTGAGGAAGGAATGATCACTCTTGGAGAGAAAGCTGGTCTCAGAGACACCTTCTGTGACCAAGTGCCCATTGCTCAACCATGTGATGTTGATCACAGGAGGAAAGATGTTGTCCACAAGACAGATGAGTGTGTTGGGCTTACCCAGCATGACAGGTGTTTTGGGAAACACAGTCACATCAGGAACCTCTGTGGTAAGAAAACAGTCCTGATATGAATGGTGAATGTGAATTGCTCTACCCTGAAATTCTGCATTGTATCCTGGAGGAGCCCTCCTGACAACATTTGCCCACATGATCATCAGAGAGTCCTTCTTCCCCTTATGCCTTCAATTTATTCCTAAACCCTTCTCTCTGTACATTAAGATATTGCATGCATATTAAAAAGGAGAACACCTGCTTTCTTCCACAATAAAAGTGGAAGCTTTATTAGTTTTTGGATTTCTGTCATTTCCCCACTCCTCTTTTTTTTTTCTTGAAGGTTTCTTTCTTCTGAGTCAACACATATTCACTTGCAGACTTAAGACAAATTAAAGCCCTTTTTCTCAAACAGAGAGCATGTATGTCTGTGGGACTCCTCCTTGAAAGTTTCAAGGATCTTTGTGTAACATGAAAATAAGTTATCTGTAAGATGAGAGAGGATGTGAGTTCATTAATTACCCCAAGAAGATCTAGGGACTCCTTGGAAAGGAGAGAGTTTTATAGATAGATGTCTGGCATCAGGGAGGAAGGATATGAGGCTTGGGACGATGGGATTGATTCAATAAAGAAGCAAATTGGTGAACACATACTGTTGGGAGCCGCAGAAGAATTTGAGCGTTTAATCAGGATGTCCAAGTTGTATCTTGCTGTATTTATGTTTTGCAGTGCACCCTGTGGGTCAAAGTTTCTCATTTGGCTAAATATAGGAAGGGTCCAGACAGTCTGCTTCTTCTGCAGGTCCACATAGAATTCCTCATCTCCATCAAACTCATGGGTATACTGGCCAGAGGGACCATAAGACTGGTAGAGGTTTATACCATAGCTAGCAACATGGTCAGCTGATGAGTGTAGGTGAACAGCAGAAAGGTAGGAAAAAGGGGGAGAAAAAAAAACTTTATTAACAAAATAACCAATCAACATATGAAACTCTGACTTTTCAAAATACTGTGGAAATACTTTGAAAATATGAACTACTTTTCATTTTTGCTATAACTGCTAGACACAATTCCTATTGCCTGCTTCCTTACCTTATAGTGTTGGTAGTTGTGTGGTTATGATGCAGTCTTTTTCCTTATGATATGTATTCCTTGAGGGCATAATGTTACATGCCTCATTTTTGCTAGTGCCTGAGTGCCTTACTTGGTGTCTGGTATATTATAATCTAAAATTAAACAATGTAATCGAATGACAGAAGGAATGAATACATTTTTGTGATATTTAACTTTCTTTTCAAAGATGCCATTTATTTCCCTCTGGTTTACAAGTTTTATCTCTCACTTAATTCTTTCACTAGTTAAATAATGAATCTGTTATATTTACTTTATCCCTTGGAACTGGCTCAGAACAAGACACAACACAGTGATCTTTTTTTTTTAAAAAAAAAGAAAAAGCACATCATATAGAATCATATTACTTTAAGAGTTTCTTCTAACTCTTACTGGGCATAAGAAAGAGTATAACAAGAACAGGACAAAATATCTTTAAAAATGATTCATCTAAAGTCTCCGTTGTGTTAACAGTAGTAATCTTTAGAAGAAGAACACTTGCTTTCTTATGGAGTAAGAAATTGAAGCTTTATTAGTTTTTGGATTTCTGTCATTACTGACTTCTCTTTTTTTTTCCTTGAAGGAGATCAATTAAGCACTCCCCCCCCACCCCTGTCTACACATATTCAGTTGCAGACTTAAGACAAATTAAAGCTCTTTTCCTCAAATAGATAGCATAGTGTGCATGTCTGAGGATGCCAAAGCAGAATGGCAGCCAGAACAGTATGATTATATTCAGACAAACCTAACTGGACATTTTTATCAAGATATATACAAGTCTTTTAGTATTTCATCTTTCCTTCCTTCCTCATTTACAATTGTCAAACATTGTGCAGGGTCAGGGGGCAAGGAGTAAAAAGTCAGTTAGGCATGGTCTTTGCCCACAAGGAGGTCTCATAAGGTAAGTAAAGGAGCAAATGCAATGTACTGTGGTGAATTTTGTATAAGGAAATAGATAGCTTATAGTCCAACAGCCTGTACAAATAACTGCCAATCAAACCGAATTGTACCATCCTTTCCTGTTCCCTGTATTTTGTTTTCAGATTTCCTGGAGAACTCTACTTCATTCTGAAAGTTTCTGTTTAGTTACCAAGGGTTTAGTTAAGTCTTCTCATCAACATTCAACCCTTCTGTCCCAATGTTCTGCTCTCCAAGTTTGTCTGTTCCTCTTCTGACTCTTTCTTTCCTCTAACCAGCATGTTTGCCTTGGTTGATCACTTAACAAGACCCTCCCCAACACAACAAATCTTCCTTATTCTCGCAATAAATGGTCCTGACTTCTTTTTCAAATACAAAAGCTGTAATCATTCATTTTAGCTGATACTTGACCTGGGCTGCGACTGTTGGGTGGAGATCATTATGTTGCTGTAACAACTAGATCCACAAAATTTTTATAGCTTCAGCCTCTTCTGTGTCCACTGTCCTGCACAGCAGTGGTCCTTCTGCTTTCCTGTACCTGCTTCTGTTTCCATTAGTAGTCTTTGTACCCTCTAGGAAGCAGATAGAATATTGGATTCCCCCAAACTTAGCTTATTGTGTGATTAAAATGTATATTAAATGAAAATTGCTATTTTTGAGTACCACAGAGACTTTGGGGAAGATTGACAGGTACATATGTAGCAGAACCAAGATCTCAATTTTTCAATTTTTTACTTTGTTAAATAAAAAGTATAAAGTTATACCTGTAACGGGAACAAGAGGGAAAAAGTTGACATATGTGGGTTTTCACTATTTATAAAGCACATCTACATACATATTTTATTTGAATATTTGTGAGACAATGAATATGAGGTAACCAAGGTTAAGGTGGACCATGTGGTAAAATGATGGTCTCCGGACACTCAACCTGTTGGGCTCTTTTTACTCACTTCCCACCTGTGCCACCTGCCAGCATGGATATGTGTGCACATCTGAGACAAAAGGAGATCATTCTGTGTATCTATATAGCATGCATAATTCATGGAACTGTTTTCCCCAGATATATTACAGGAGACATATAGGAAAAACTTCAAAAGTTGTTCAGAGAAATTTGAGAATAGTAGTTCATAAATTTTTAGTAATCAAAAGTTGTCCACACATGAAAACATCCCTAATCTTTGAGACAACAATGACAGAACATCACAGAGACCTCCACATTACATTCCTGGATCCAATATTAGAAACGGATCATATGCTTGGTTAACTCTACAGAGACAGATAGCTAAGAGAATAGACTGGCCTGAGAAGAAATTTGGGAAATCTCTACTCAGCCCATCTTCATCTCCTTTCCCTTCAATTCCCTGTTTTGCAGCTCCAGGGAAGATTCCTTAATTGTGCACTCACCCACAATGTCTTCACTTGCACAGGGGCTCATCACGGTGGTCAGAGCAACGGCCCAAAGGATTAGAGCTCTGTTTAGGATCATCCTCTTTCCAAAGTGATCTCAAAAGCTGCTGTTCTGAGTTGCAAAGCAATTGTGAGGACTGAACCAAGGAAATCTAGACACTTAAACCAAACCCTGCCAGATCAGATTTTAGCCAATCAGAAAAATCCCTTATGATGATGCCTCAGTTGCCAGTGCAAAGATCATAGTAACAGGTCTGGAAGCAGAGAGGGGAATCCCCTGGTTCTGATGCAGCCTCTACTCAGTAGGTGTGAGGGAATGCTTTGTGAATGGACAGAGGATTCTAAATCAAACTCCTCTCTTGTGTATATGTCTGCTAGTCACAAGGGGGATGGGAATTGTTGAGCAGTCTTATGAATAGATGAAGTCACCAATAATATAGCTTAGGGCCAGGGTGGAGGCACATGCTTATAATCCCAGCTACTTGGGGGGGTTAGGCAGGAGGACTGTGAGTTCAAAGCCAGCCTCAGCAAATTATTGAGGCCCTAAGCAACTCAGTGAAACCTTGTCTCTAAATAAAATACAAAAAGGGCTGGGGATGTGGTTCAGTGGGTAAGTGGGTCTAATCCCTGGTACCAAGAAAAAAAAAAACCAAAAAACAAAAAAAAGTTTATTTCAGGATTTTCTGGGTTACAACCTCCAGGAATTCTTCTCTGAATTGATTTCCCCTCCTGGGTACCTCCCCACCCCAACCCCCACTCATAGTTCTCTGGTTTCCTTACCTATTTTTTTTAAGCTCCCATGGTATGTATGGAAGTCTCTAAATCTTGAGTTGACCCACCTACCTAGGGGATCTCTTCTGAAGGTAACCAAACAATGCCTTTGCCTTTTCTATTTGTATAAACCCATCTAGGTAAGTTTTTCCCTTGCTATTAAAGGCTTCAGGTGTTTTTACTCAGAGGTATAAAAGGGGATTTAAATGTTGTGTTGCCCACAGTTACTATATGATCTTTTACCCAGATCAGATTTTTTTCTTCCCTTGTATAATCTTTATGCCCTGTGTTTTGGTGCTGCCTGACCATATTTAGTCAGGAAATTCAGGGATTTTTTAAAAAGAGTTTTCTTAAAAACAAAACAAAACAAAACAAAGCTGAACTTTATTTTTTAAAAGGATAGACTTTCTTTTCTTATTTGTTTTAATTATTTACACATGATAGTACAATGATCTTGACATATCATACATTTGAATCATTTGGGGTATAATTTCTCATTTTTCTGAGTGTACAGGCTGCAGAATTACATTGGTCATGCAGTCATGTATATGCATACAGCAATAATAATGTCTATTTTACTCTGCTGTTCTTCCTTTCCTCCCTTCCCCTCCTCTCCCCTCCCCTCCCCTCCCATCACTTCTCTCTACCCAATCGAGTTTTCTTTTTTCAATATTTTATTTTTTTAGTTATAGTTGGACACAATACCTTTTATTTTGTTTATTTAATTTTATGTGGTTCAGAGGATTGAATCCAGGGATTCACACATGCTAGGTGAGTGCTCTACTGCTGAGCCACAACCCCAGCCCCCAATTCAGGGATTTTTATTATAAAAAATAAAACCCCAAACACCTAAAAAACAAACTCAGGCTGAAAGGGTAGAGTTTCTAAGCTGCAAAGCCTGAGTTAAAATGTAAAGGACCAGGCATTGTAAACCTGCTTCTAAACTGCAAAGCCTGGGTTAAATTCCTGAGGCAGTTAAGACAATGCCCTACTGGCCATTTAGTTGATTTATAGCCTAGGACCCTGTGTAGCTTGTCACGTAAGCATTCATGACCCTGTGCAGCTTGTCACATAGGCATTCAGGGCCCGAACAAATCAGTTTAAATGTAATCCCCTCCTTAGGAATGACCTATCACTCCAGCCAGCCCTGTTCCCGCCAATGAATGTACTAATCAAGTCTAAGAATTATTGTTTGATTTTCCCACGGTGTAAGGTGATTTGTTAAAGGAGACTGTGATGTATGCAAAGCCCCCGCCCTCCCCAAAAAGTGTACTTAAGCATTGTTCAACCCCTGCTCTGGGCTCTGGGCTGTTCTCCCTTCTTGAGTGGGCACGGAGCCCCAGCATGCTGGATCAATAAATCCCCTTCTGCTAATTGCATAAGTGGTCTCTTCCTCCAATGTTTCGCCAGTCCCTTACAAGGCTAGCTCAATTGCTCTAAGCATTTTTTTAAAATATCAAGTGTAATAAGAGTGTAATAAGGGGAATTGTTATGACTTAGAAAATTGGCTTCCTTTCCATAAATTATTGGATTTTTCATATCTATTAGTTTGCTACTTTAATATTTCAGATGTTTGTGATGAACTAGGGATTGTGCTAAAGTCAAAGGTAATATTAGAGGGTTACTTCCCTCCCCCTCCAGAATGTATTTTCTGTATATTATGAAGGCCACAAGGTAATGGTGATTTATAACCAATCACTATCCCTGTCAGATGACCTGCTAAATTTCTCAGCCCTTGGTCTTACCTTACAGAGACTATAAGGAGGAGTGAGACAGAAAATGCCCTGACATTTGGGAGTTGCCTGGATGTAATTGAACTGGAACAAGGTTTTATAGCACAAAAAGTTGCAAAGGGGTTGTCTTGAGAACTTACAGCCAACAAGATTTTGACAAGCATAATACAAAGGCAGATAGTAAGTTAATGATCCACATGGCACGATATTTCAAGGTAGGGGATAAATTCAGATCCCAACATCAGAATTTATGAGGCACCATTGAGGTTTCAGAGAAGGTTGTTATCGGATCAGGGGAGCCAGGATTTATGAGGCGTCACTAAGGTTTTAGAAAGGATTGTTATCTGGTCAGGGAAAGCCAGGCATGGGTGAGTTCAAGGCACAGGCAGGAATTCCAAAATTGCAGTAATTTATGGTAAAACAGAAATTAACTTTTTCTTGACTTCATGACAAGATGCTCCCAATCTTAAGATGAAATTAGGCTGGGTTCATCAAAAATTCATAGAAATATAAAATAAAAGGCTAAATGTGAAGGAGTTAAAGTATCTGATTTTAAGACTTAATATATAGCTGTGGTATCAAGAGAGACAATACCAAAGCATTATCATGAAGATGGACAAACAAATAGATGTAACAGAACAGAGAGTCTAGATATTATGCTCGAATTTGGGACCCCCAAAAGACCACCAGAGACCCAAGATTGATATAGGCAGCAAAGAGTTGTTTATTGCCAGCTAGCTGGGTCCTCTGAGCGCATACACAGCAACTGGTGATGCTGAGAGGCCCTGAGCCCAGGGTTTGCAGCATTTTTATACATTCTTTGGAGAGGGCAGGGACTTCACATACATCATAGCCTCTTTTAGCAAATCATCACACACCACGGGAAAATCAAATAACAACTCTAAAACATGATTAGCACATTCACTGGCAGGAACAAGTTGGGTAGGGGTGATTGGTTAGGACAAGAGGGAGGTTCCTTTGAACAGATTGGTTTAAGCCATGAGGAGTGTACATGCTGAACTACATGGTTTCCCAACATGTTATCAATCACCATAAACTACTGGGAGGGTCATCTGGCATCCCAGGAATTTCCCTGTCTCATGCTGATTGGTGGCTGCTAGGGGGCTGCTATGGATCCCCACCTAGCCTGACTGAGTCAGGGACACCTGGTGCAGCAGATCTCTCCTGTTATTTGTAGATAAATAACTTAGCAGGGTGGGAATGTGCCTAGGAGTGCTCTGTGGGTTTTTCCAAGGACAAAGGTCATGTCCCTTCCTTGGACAGGCTTTGCTCTGAGGTAGAGGCTGGTTTTTCAGAAATAGAGTTACTCAGATACTGCCAATGACAACCAATATAGCTGCATAGGGAAAATGATAATGGTTTCAATATGCAGTGCTTCATATATTATTATCTGTACAAAAAAAAATTTGATTCCTAATTTACATATATAAAAAATTAACTTAAAATTGACCTGAATTTAATAGCTTAAACTAAGAAGAATGTAGAAGAAAATAGAATATAAATAGAACGTATTGAGGTCAATAACTTTGAGCATAAAGTCTCTAACCATAAAAGATGGATTTTTAAAAGATTAATCAACTGGACTTTATAAAAATCAAAAACCTCTCATTAAAAGACACTATTATAAAAATTCTAAATACAAGTTCTACACTAAGGAAAATATTCACAAATAATGATCTGGAACATATCAAGGATTCCAACACTTCAGTAGTAAGTGGACAAAGAATCCATTACAGAGAAAGAGCAAAAGATTTTATAAAAGACTATCTTCATGAAAATTGTTCAATACCTTCAGTTATTATGGAAACAAATAAATAAAATAAAATGACATTGCTTACTTAGTATGAGTAAAATTAAAAAGCCTAACCATAGCAAGCTGGCGAATGTGTTAATAACATACAATGTAACTCTACTTGGGAATAGGAAGAAACAAACCACAGATAGAAGAAAATGAACAAACAAACAAAGATGCTGAGTATTGGGGTATGGGAGAGGCTCAGGCCCTCAGGCCCACAAATCAAGGTTCAAGGATATGGCAATTGAAAGAAGATTTAGAGGCACATTCAGAGGTGGCCATGGCCATTAGCCAACCCGCCCTTAAGCTATTTTCATAGGCCCTTTTTATATATGAAGGCACATGAAAAAAAAATGCAAAAGTAAAAAGGAAAAGGAGGGAGAACTCATGGACCAGCAATGTTTTATTGAGCATTGGAGGGGCACATCTTTGGGGGCAAAGTGGCAGCCGGTCATCATGAGGGTTTTGGTTTTACAGGGTTTAGCAGAGCCAGATCATGGGAGTAGTTTAGAGTTGGGCAGGAGGACAGGTAGGTAACCTTATCCTTCAATATATAGTTCAAAAAAGGCACAATGACAACAGTATACATGGGATGGGGGGAGGTCATGTTATGCTCAAATTCGGGACCCCCAAAAGACCACCAGAGACCAAGATCAATGTAAGCAGAAAAGAGGTGTTTATTGCAAGCTACCTCGGTACTCTGAGCACACAGCAACTGGTGACGCTGAGAGGCCCCGAGCTCAGGGTTTGCAGCAGTTTTATACACTCTGGGGAAGGCAGGGACCCCACATACATCATAGCATCTCTTAGCAAATCATCACACACCGTGTGAAAATCAAACAACTCTAAAACATGATCAGCACATTCACTTGTGGGAACAAGTTGGGTAATGGTAATTGGCTAGTAAAAGAGGGGGATTCATTTGAACCTATTGGTTTAAGCCATGAGGAGTGTACATGCTGAACTACATGGTTTCCCAACATGTTATCAACCACCATAAACTATTGGGAGGGTCATCTGGCATTCCAGATATTTCCCTGTCTCATGCTGATTGGTGGCTGCTAAGGGGTTGCTATGGACCCCCACCTAGCCTGACTGAGTCAGGGACACCTGGCACTGCAGATCTCTCCTGTTATTTGTAGATAAACAACTCAGCAGGGTGAGTGTGTGCCTAGGAGTGCTCTGTGGGTTTTTCAAAGGACAAAGGTCACACCCCCTTCCTTGGACAGGCTTTGCTCTGATGTAGGGGATGGTTTTTCAGTCACAAGTTAATGTCTATGACATTGAGTATAAATGCTGAATCAGTGTTTCTGACCTTGACTGGCCACAACATAGCTGATTCCCAGCCCTGGCTGCACAGTAAAAACATAACATAAAACAACATATTCCACTGGAAGTCTCAGTAACGGAGCCTAACTACAGCTATGTTGGTCCTTCCCCAACACAGAGTGAAAGAAGTTCAGCACAAAAGAGTACATATATAGTGTTCCTTTTATATGAAGTTTTAGAGCACATTTATTCTGAGAAGCTGATGTGACTCCATTTTTGAGAAACCAGCCTCTACCTCAGAGCAAAGCCTGTCCAAGGAAGGGGGCATGACCCTTGTCCTTGGAAAAACCCACAGAGCACTCCTAGGCACAAACCCACCCTGCTGAGTTGTTTGTCTGTAAATAACAGGAGAAATCTGTGGTGCCAGGTGTCCCTGACTCAGTCAGGCTAGGCATAGCAATCCCCTAGCAACCATCAATCAGCATGAGACAGGGAAAATAGTTGGGATTCCAGATGACCCTCCCAGTAGTTTATGGTGGTTGATAACATGTTGGAAAACCATGTAGTTCAGCATGTACACTTGTTAGACCAGGACGCAAGAAAAGACCACTGACTCCAATTAAAATCAAATTAAAGCAAGCTTATTATTTCGACCGGCTGGGCTGCCTTTCCCTCCCAAAACAGCGGGAACAAGACAGCCCCGAGGCTTCTTTGTGGCCCAGTTTTATAGCCCAAAAAGTTACACAAAGTGGGGGGGGTTACAGATAACAACACTCTGAGGAGCATAACACAAGTTTACATTTTTGCTGGCCCCGGCATCAGAATTTATGGAGATCTTAGAGACTCAGAGAGGGTCATTGTCCGGCCAGGGAAGGCCAGAATTTATGAGGCGTCACTAAGGTTTAGGAAAGGGTTGTTATCTGGTCAGGGAAAACCGGACCTGGGTGAGTTCAGGGCACGGGCAGGCATTCCAATCAGCTTTACAACATCAACTAATGGCCAGGCCATACAGACATCCTGATGTTTTTACAGAAAACAGAAAGGAATCCTTCATAACTTGTGACAAGCTGGCTTCTAATCTAATGAGATAACTAGGCTAGGTATATCACACTCCTCATGGCTTAAACCAATAGGTTCAAAGTAACCCCCTTCTTGTACTAACCAATCACCCCTACCCAACTTGTTCCTGCCAGTGAATGTGCTAATCATGTTTTAGATGTTTGATTTTCCCACAGTGTGTGATGATTTGCTAAGAGATGCTATGATGTATGTGAAGTCCCTGCCTTCCCCAAAGAGTGTATAAAACTGCTGCAAACCCTGAGCTCGGGGCCTCTCTGCATCACCAATTGCTGTATGTGCGCCAAGGACCGAGCAAACTTGCAATAAAGACCTCTTTGCTGCTTACATCGATCTTGGTCTCTGGTGGTCTTTTGGGGGTCCTGAACTCAAGCTTATCAATTCTTTTTAAATTTTTTTTTTAGTTTGTTCTTTTTAGTTATGATGGTAGGATGTATTTTGGCATATTATACAAACATAGAGTGTAACTTTCCATTTTTGTGGTTGTACATGTTATGAAGTTATTAACTGGTCATGTATTCATACAAATAAATAGAAAGTTATGTCTGGTTCATTCTACTGTCTTTCCTATTCCCAACCCCTTCTTTTCCCTTCATTCCCCTTTGTATAATCCAATGAACTTTAATTCTTCCCTCACTACCTGTTGTGATGGGCAAAAGGTGCAATTTATGCAATCTAGGGGGAGAAATACAAAATGTCCATGTGCTTCTGCCCTTTTCAATGCTTTATTCACTCAATTTACTCAATACAATTTCACTCTATAGGTTCTTTATCAAGAAAATGACAACTCTTAATGCCAGGGACTGCAATAGACATAATCAATCCACAGCAAACAATTCTAGATTAATTAATTCTATGCATTGCAAACACACTTAATCATGAAAGAATAATGACAGACATTCCCCCTGCATGCTAAGTTCAAGTGTCAGATCAAAAGTCTCAAGCCTTTGGCTTTAAGTCCAGCAGATGCACACTCACTCAGACTGTGGTGATCAGGTCAGAAACCAAGGCAGGCTTCTCCTGCTGAGTAGGTGGTCCTAGGGAAAAGTTGTGGCTCTCACTAGGGTCAAGATGTGGCTGTAGAGTTTGAGAGTGGTGAGAAAAACACAGAGGTTCAGGCAGATGAGAAGAGTTGGGATGTCAGTCTAGATCCTCATCAGGCTCTCCAGCTTGTGTGCATCAGTATCAATTGGCTGAATATCTGTTCATTTGCTTTATTATTTATACTAAATTTTGAGGCTTTTGACCCCCTTTAAATCCTTATCAGCTACTACCAGATTTCTCAGTGACATCATTTACCCTGGGGTTAAAACATCTGGTCTGGTGGTCCCCACTCTGATATGTTCACCATTCTCTCTTATTAGGTGAGAATAGGACATCAGAGGCTTCACTCAGAGTTTATCAGGGTGAGGGGAAGTGACTTGTTTGTGCCTAAGGGCCATAATGCAGGGCTCCATTAGGTGTGCCTGGCAAGACTGCAGGTTTCAAACTGGAGTTTTTAAAATGGAGTTGCATAGGCTCAGGCCTAAGGCCATCCTCACACTCCTCACCCCTTATTGTGAATTAGCATCTACATATCAGAGAGAACATTTGGCCATTGGTTTTGGGGGACTGGCTTATTTCACTTAGCATGATAGTCTCCAGTTCCATCCATTTACCAGCAAATGCCATAATCTCATTCTTATTTATGGTATAGCAAATTTATTCTAAGATGTAAAGTTAGAATAGTGGTAAAATAGGCTGAGACAGTCTAAAAGTGAACTGTATGTTGAAGTTTGCATACCAAATCTTGATAGAGATATGTTACAGGAATGCATGTATTTGCTGAAACTTATTGAACTTAAGACTTCTGTATTTTACTAAATGTGAATTTTTACCAATACAATAAGAATGTTAAAATTTACCTAAACTAGGATTGAACTTCAAACTATGAAACATGTAGAATATTTATAAAAGCATGACCTTTTAATGTTTTTCATATGATTGCTTTTATTTGACTCTAAGTATTAGAGACAAATGAGGTTTATAAATCAGATTTGGGGAATATAATGTGGATGACCAAATTTGTAAGGACCTTCAGCCAAAGGATGGAGGCTAAAGATCCTGTGTTTAATATATTAAAAGATCCCTGGTGTAGAGGAAAACTGCTGCTGTTTTGAAGCTGAAGTTATTGTGACTGATACTAATAAAACATTCCAGGCAGCAGTGATCATTAGGGTTTATATAATTAATTAAACACTTTTTACATAATCTATAGCCTATTGAGCAAGACTGGGCTGCAAAGCCACTCTGAAAGCTTGTTTTCTGTCATTGTTTTTAGCTCCTCCTTCTATCCTGAAACTAACTTTAGGATTTAGTTCTTCACACCAAACTATAAGTATTAATATTGCCCTTAAAGATATCAGAGTAAATTGTCTCCATATAAAAACAACAAAATGATATTACAAGAAATAACACTTTTGAAAATTAATCATGCCAAGCAAAGTAAGCCAACCCCTAAAAACCAAAGGCCAAATGTTCTCCCTAGTAAGTGGATGCTGATTCATAATTAGGGTGGGGCATGGGGAAAAAATGGATAAAATTTGATTAGGGAAAGAGGAGGGAACATGGGAGTAGGAAAGATGGTGGAATGAGATGGACATCATTACCCTAGGTACATGTATGACCGCACATATAGTGCAACTCTACATCACATACTACCAGAAAAATGAAAAGCTGTGCTCCATTTGTGTACAATGAACCAAAATGCATTCAGTTGTTGTGTATAAGTAATTAAAACAAATAACAGCCCACATGGGATCCAGGATCTCAGTAGGCATGGTTCACCCCTCCCTTGGCGATACTGCCAGAACTTAGCCTTTGGTGCAAGACCGCCCCTTCCTACCAGACCAGCAATATTCTGTAGGAGGTCAAGCCCAGGGGCCCAGACCCATCCACACCAGCCTCTTCAGGGCCCATGCACACAACACTCCTGGTCCACCCGGCGGGGCAGAGACCGCCAGAGCCTAGCATCTGGCACAAGACTGCCCCTTCTGACCAGCAGACTTTCATGGGAGGTCAAGCCTAGTGGCCCAGATCCACCCATTCCAACTTACGCAGGACCCAGATCCAGGATGCAGTAGCATTTATTGAGGGACACCAGTAGGGTCTGGAAGCCCAACATCAAGGTGAGGTACAGACAATCTCATGGGTACTACAAGAATATAGGGAAGAAACTATAATATATCAGATCCACACTACAAGAAAGGAAGACACATAGGCAACATGAAAAAACAAGGGAGGAAAATGCCCCAAACAAATCAGGACACTATAATAACAGAACTTATGGACAGCAAAGTTGATGGACTGTCGGAGAAGGAGTTCAGAAGGTTCATAATTAAAATGATCTGTGAATTAAAGAATGACCTAAAAGAGCAAATACAAGCAAAAATTGATCATTCCAACAATGAGATAAGAGAGCAAATACAGATAGCAAAAGATTACTTCAAGAGAGAGATAGAGACCATGAAAAAAAGTCAGAAATGGAGGATACAATAAATCAAATAAAAAACTCAATAGACCAACAGACTAGATCACTTGGAAGAAAGAACATCAGATAATGAAGGCAAACTTTACAATCTGTAAAATAAAGTTAACCACACATAGAAGAAAGTTAGAAACCATGAACAAAACATCCAAGAATTATGGGATAGCATCAAAAGACCAAATCTAAGAGTTATTGGGATAGAGGAAGGCACCGAGTTTCATACCAAAGAAATGCACAATCTCTCCAATGAGAGAATATCAGAAAATTTCCCAAACATGAAGAACAAATTGGAAAACCAAATAAGAGGCCTACAGGACACCAAATGTACAAAATTATAATAGATCTACACCAAGGAACATTTTAATGAAAATGTCTAGCATACAGAATAAGGACAGAATCTTAAAAGCCACAAAAGAGAGGAATCAGATCACATATATGGGGAGACCAATTCATATCCCAGCAGATTTTTCAACCCAGACCCTCAAAGCCAGGAGATCATGGAACAGCATATCCAAGATCTGAAAGAAAATAGATGCCAACTCAGAATCTTATAGCCAGCAAAACTAAATTTTAGATTTGATGATGAAATAAAAACCTTCCATGATAAACAAAAGTTAAAAGAATTTACAACTAGAAAGCCTGCACTACAGAACGTCCTCAGAAAAGCATTCCAAGAAGAGGAAATGAAAAACAATGATGAAAATCAGCAGAGGGAGGGATTACTCTAAAGGAAAAATATAATAAGAGGAGAAACCAGGTAATTTTAAATACCAATAATAAACAAAAATGACAGGGAATACAAATCATGTCTCAATAATAACCCTGAATGGGTTTATTTTCAATGGTCTAAAGTCACCAATCAAAAGACATAGACTAGCAGATTGGATTAAAAAATACCCAACAATATTCTGCCACCAAGAGACTCATCTGATAGAAAAAGACATTCACAGACTGAAGGTGAAGTGTTGGGAAAAATCCTACCACTCACATGGTCTGCCGAAGCAAGCAGGGGTTTCTATTCTCATATCAAATAAAGTAGACTTCAAACTAAAATCAATTAAAAAGGATAAAAAAGGACACTACATATTCAAGGGAACCATACACCAATTAAACAAGACTTAACAATTATAAATATATATGCCCCAGACAACAGGCAGCTATGTTCATCAAACAAACCCTTCTAAATTCAAGAGTCAAATAGACCACAACACAATAATTTTGGGTGACTTTAACACACCTCTTTCATCACTACATAGATCTTCCAAACAAAAGCTGAACAAAGAAACTACAGAACTCAATAATACAATCAAAAACTTAGACTTAACTGACATATATATAATATTCCAACCTTCTTTCTCTCAGCAGCACATGAATCCTTCTCTAAAATAGACCATATACTATGCCACAAAGCAACTATTAGAAAATATAAAAAAGTAGAGATTCTACCCTGCATTCTATCAGACATAATGAAATAAATTTAGAAATCAATGATAAAAGAAGAAATAAAATCCACTTCAATACCTGGAGACTAAATAATATGCTACTGAATGAATAATGGCTTACAGAAGACATCAAGGAGGAGATTAAAACGTTCTTAGAGGTGAATGAGAACACAGATACAACATACTGAAATCTCTGGGACTCCATGAAAGCAGCTCTAAGAGAAAAATTCATTGTGTGGAGTTCATTCCTTAAAAGAAGAAAAAGTCAATAAATAAATGACTTAACACTACGTCTCAAAGACCTAGAAAAAAAAAGAACAAATCAACACCAAAAGCAGCAAAAGACAGAAAATAATTAAAATCAGAGCTGAAATCAATGAAATTGAAACAAAAGAAACAATTGAAAAAATTGACAGAACAAAAAATTGGTTCTTTGAAAAAATAAATAAAATTGACAGACCCTTAGCCATGCTGATGAAGAGGAGAGAGAGAACTCAAATCACTAACATATGTGATGAAAAAGGAACTATCACAACAGTCACTACAGAAATACAAAAGATAATTAGAAATTATTTTGAAAACCTGTACTCCAATAAAATAGAAAATATTGAAAGCTTTGACAAATTTAATTCATATAATTTGTCCAAATTGAATCAGGATGATATACACAATTTAAACAGATCAATTTCAAGTAATGAAATAGCAGACGCCATCAAAAGTCTACCAACCAAGAAAGCCCTGGACCGGACAGATACACAGCCTAGTTCTACAAGACCTTTAAAGAAGAACTAATACCAATACTCTTCAATTTATTTTAGGAAATAGAAAAAGAGACAGCACTTCCAAGTTCATTCTATGAGGCCAATATCACTCTGATCCCCAAACCAGGCAAAGATACATCAAAAAAAAAAAAAAAAGAAAAGAAAACTTCAGACCAATATCTCTAATGGACATAGATGCAAAAATTCTCAATGAAATTCTGGCAAAAACATATCAAAAAAATCATGTACTATGATAAAGTAGATGAAACCTAGGGATGCAAGGTTGTTCAACATATGGAAATCAATAAATGTAATTCATTACATAAATAGTCTTAAAGATAAGAATCATATGCTCATCTTAATAGATGCAGAAAAAGCATATGACAAAATACAGCATCCCTTTGTGTTCAAAACACTAGAAAAACTAGAGATAACAGGAACATAACTCAACATCATAAAGTCTATGCTAAGCCCCAGGCCAACATCATTCTAAATGGAGAAAAACTGAAGGCTTTCCCTCTAAAAACTGGAACAAGACAGGGATGCCCTCTTTCACCACTTCTATTCAACATAGTTCTTGAAACACTGGCCAGAGAAATTAGACAAATGAAAGAAATTAAAGGCATACACATAGGAAAAGAAGAACTCAAATTGACACTATTTGCTGATAATATGATTCTATACTGGGAAGACCCAAAAGTTCCACAAGAAAACTTCTAGAACTAGTAAATGAATTCAACAAAGTAACAGGATATAAAATCAACACCCATAAATCAAAGGCATTTCTGTATATCAGTGACAAATTCTCAGAAATGGAAATGAGGAAAACTACTGGATTCTTAACAGCCTCAAAAAAAAAAAAAAAGAAAATACTTGGGAATCAACTTAACAAATGAGGAGAAAGATATATACAATGAAAACTATAGAACCCTAAAGAAAGAAATCAAAGAATACCTTAGAAGATGGAAAGATCTACCTTGCTCTTGGACAGGCAGAATTAATATCATCAAATGATCATATTTCCAAAAACATACAGATTTAATGCAATTCTAATCAAAATCCCAATGACATTACTCATAGAAATAGAAAAAGCAATCATGAAATTCATCTGGAAAAATAAGAGACCCAGAATAGCTAAAGAAATCCTTAGCAGGAAGAGTGAAGCAGGTAGCATCACTATACCAGATCTTAAACTATACTACAGAGCAATAGTAACAAAAACACCATGATATTGACACCAAAACAGACTGGTAGATCAATGGTATAGAATAGAGAACACAGAGACTAACCCACAAAATTACAATTATATTAGACAAAGATGCCAAAGACATACATTGGAGAAAAGATAGCCTCTTCAACAAATGGTGCTAGGAAAATGGAAACCCATATGCAGCAAAATGAGATTAAACCTATATCTCTCACCATGCACAAAACTCAACTCAAAATGGATCAATGACTTAGGAATATAACCAGAGACCCTGCATCTAATAGAAGAAAAAGTAAGCCCTAATCTTTATCATGTGGGATTAGGCCCCAACTTCCTTAATAAGACTCCTGTGGTACAAGAATTAAAACCAAAAATCAATAAATGGAATGGACTCAAGCTGAAAAGTTTCTTCTCAGCAAAGGAAACAATCTGTGAGATGAATAGAGAGCCTATTTCCTGGGAGCAAATTTTTGCCCCTCACACATTAGATAGAGCACAAATCACTAGGGTATATAAAGAACTCAAAAAGCAAGACAGATTTTGTGAAATTACCCATCAGCCATGATGATGATCATAATTAATATTGATAATGCCTAATATTTATTGAGCATTTATTATATGTATTCCAGATACTTTTTCTTCCAAGTGCATTTACATTATTTAACTGGCTTTATTAACTGGCTGAATTTTTCTGATGATGCAGTGAGGTAGATCGACTATTATTACTTCTCCTTTCCATTTTACCAATTAGGAAATTGTAGCATGCAGGGGTTGAACAGTTCCCTAAAGCTACATAATTAGTAAGAGGTGGAACTTGAATTGAAACTCAGGCCATCAAATCTCAGAGTGATGTGACAGAGGAACGACTGTGCTACTTGGTGGCCAAGAAGGAAATTTATGCCACACTTCCTCTGGTAGGCACTGGACTATTTGTTAAACCACCCACTGAATTCTTCTAAAGAAGTAATTACATAGGGCCCTGGCCATGTATGCCTTCAACTGACTTCAGTCAAGGGTGGAAAAGGGATCTTCCTTCTTTTTTTGTTTCTCATGCCTGACAGTATTTGATGCCACATGAATGCACAGATAGATGCTCTTTGTAAGTTCAACACAATTCAGGTACCGGTTATTTAAAGAGATGATTCACTTTGGAGTCCTCTCAATTAGCTGAGGAATCCAAAATTTTATTCAGTTAGATTTACTTCAAAGATCTTACAGGTTTAAACACTTTGAAGCTAACAAAACTTTTCAGCTTCATCAAAAGCCTTGGTACTTTTCTATCTCTGCTCTCCTGTCATGGGTTCAAAATACAAGGCTCATCAGGTTGAGGGAACATTTGTGTCTTTCATCTTCTGTTTATCTGTGAGGAATTATGCTGTCATTACTTTGGATCCATGAGGCAAGTGGGTGAAAAAAGAGCATTCTGGTGGAAATGGAGAAGTACAATGACTAAAAACATAAGAAAGAATTGTAAAATGGATTTGAGTGCTCAACTAAGAACAGAAACTTTGTTTCTAGCCATGACTGCAGGGGGGATATGAAGGGCTCCAGGACAGGAAGAAACGACAGAGAATAGACAGAGAGAAGGACAGTATGGGCAGGCAACCAGAAATTCTGCACAGTGCTCCATTTGCAAATGTTCCATATGCAAATTTCCCTGAACTGGGGGTTTTCAGGGCCATTTGCCTTACATCTGCAGGCCTTAGTAAAACTATCAGCAGGAGAAAGCTGTAGTAGTTCTATCACTTTTTTAAGAACAAAATTTATTTAACAAGATCACAGAAACCATATCAATACACAAAAAATGATTACATTTTATATACTAGCAAAAAAAAAACAAGAAAAAAATGTTCAGTGTCATTTAATAGCACTTTATATTACAATATACTGAACCAATGCTCATCAAAATTTCCAAGGTCATCAAACACAGGGAAATTCTAAAACACTGTAACAGCCAAAAGGAATTTAAAAAAAACATGACAACAAAATGTAATGTGGGGTTCTGGAGGGGATCCTGGAGCAGAGAAAAACGATTGTAGTTAAACACTAGAGAACTCTGAATAAATTATGGGCTTTAGTAGTAATATACTAGCATCATTTCATTAATTGTGGTAAATGTTCCATACTAACGTAAGATATTTACAATAGAAAAATCTGTGTGCAGGTCAGGGGATAGAGACAGATGGAAACTCTCTTCTAGGGGATCAAATTTTCTCTAAGTCTAAAATTGTTTTATAGTTATAAATGTAAAAGAAGGAAAAATTGAAAATTAGCTCAAATACACATGGAAATTTAATATATAATAAAAGTGACATATTAAATCAGTCAACTTTTTAAATAAATGGCATTGCAACCAATCATGGGGTCTTAGAGAAAGATAAAATTGGATCCATACAAGAAACAATTAAAAAGCTCTGAATGAATCTGAGATATAAATGTAAAAGTATGAAGCCATACAACTGTTAATAGAAAATTTGGATTTTTAAAATAAATTCAATGCCGGGAAAATCTTTTTACTTATGGTTAAAGAAGGTAAGAAAGAAAGAATATGGTTAATATAATATAATATAATATAATATAATATATAGCACTGTGTATAGAACCCAGGGCTAGAATATTCCAGACAAGCTCTCTCCCACTGAAACTTTCCCACTGTGACCTCCAGCCGCAGGATGTATAAAGTTTACTACTTAAAATTTGTAAACAAAAGCTTTAGTACAGTAAACAACAAAATGTCTTAGGAAAGCCAAAAGTTCGAAACTGGGAGAATATATTTGTAACACGTGTTGCTAAAATATGAAGAGTTAAAAATTAAGACAGAGATTAAAATTCTGATATAAAATGGATGATGGACTTGAATAGACAGAAAAAGTAAACAAAAGAACTTAAAATGTGTTAGAAAGCAAATTAAAACTACACTGAAACTATCATTTCATACTTATTAGAAAAGCAAAAACATCATCATATATAAAAGCTTTATGACCATTGCCTAGAAAAATCTATAGTGAAATAGACAACCTATGCATTGCTGGTAATGGTGCAAACTGCCCAGCTATAAAAAATGTTGGTAACAAAATGGCATACGCATTGACCCTTTAATCTACCAACCTCACTCTTAAAAATTTACCTTCAGTTCTATTCCACAAATAGGAGATAATGTGTGAACAAGTTAATTAGTGTTTCATTATTGTATAATATTTAGTAGAAAAAAAAAGTTAGGAAAAACTGTAATGCCCACTGTTTCAGTCAACTTTTTGCCTTGCTGTGACCAAAATGAACAACATGTGACCAAAAAGACCTGAAAAGAACAACATGGAGGATAAAACTTATTTGGGCTCATGGTTCAGAGGTTCAGTCCATGGCTGAACTGATTTCATAGCTCTTGGCCTAAGGTGGGTAGAAGAACATCATGGTAGAAGGGTGTGGAAGAGGAATGCAGCTCAGGACATGGCATCCAGTAAGCATATAGCAGTTCTTCTATCTTTTATCTGTAGTCACATGAGTGTAATTGGAGTCCTTCCTGGTTTTATAAATACAGATACAAATATTAGTATGTATATTAAAATTTTGAAGAATTAGAATTTTCATCTTATAATCATTTTTTTCCACATAATCTCTGGCAGACAGTTTCCTCTATCATTGAATAGTTTCATAAAATATATTCTTTAGTGGGTATTAAAATTACCATAGCTTGAAATGGTATTTTCTAAAACAATTTTTTTATTTAGCATTTAGGTGACCTCCTATCTATCTTCTCAAGAAAATACTTAAAATTTTCTCTTAGAAGAATTTGAATGAGCCCAGAAAAATATGATTACACTTTATGGACTTCATGGTCTCCCAGTGAAGGAGACAGACCTTGAAGGATTAGCACAAATCCTATCAAGTCCTACCTTTGAACCCATGGATATGTTTTAGTCACTCTTAAATGTGAACACACACATACACACACACACACACACATAAGAGAGCAAGAAGGATAAAGAAAACAAAAGAAAAATAAAAACTTAAAGCAAACAATCAGGGATTATATGTTGCTTTCCATATATATATACATAGAGCAAAACAAAGTCAAACAATTTTAAAAATTATTTTCATAGAGATTGGAGAAGGCAGCCTCCCTTTGATGGAACAGCAAAGTCATTTTCAAAATTAACACAGGAAAAGAATCACTATAATGTAATGTATTTCTCCTAGATATTTATAATATTTATTAATTTTTAAAGTTTTATGAGTAGTTTAAGTAAAAATGGTTTTAAATCTATAGATTGTATCCCCATCCAAGTTCATTATCTTTTTACTAATTTGTTTTATTTTTCGATAAAATACTATTTTAACTTTCTCTTGATTATATATTTCTTATTTGTTATTTTCTATTTTTCTTAATCTTAATGGAATTTCTTCTTCTGCAACTTTGAGTATGTCTTCTTGGCAGTGTATTCTGCCAGAGACAACTGATGTTGCCTTCTCTCCTTTGCTTTATTAGCTGGAAAGAAAAGTATTGAATGATATGTCATAGTTTCCTGTAAATGTGATTTATGCAAACACTTATTTCATCGTCCTTCCTCTTCAACCACAACCCTAACTGCATAACCACTTCCTATGCTAGGCAGCTTCTTGTTTCTACAGACATCAAATGTGTTGTTTTCTGAGGATCTAAAGGTAAATTTTACATAGGAATATATTCTTTGGCCAGTCCTCCAACATGTGAAGATGAGAACAAAACTATTCACAAGTAAGGGCATCAAAAAAGTATACTTTAAAAGTATAATTACCGTAAAGGCAACTTTCAACAGGCTCAGGACACTTCCTGGCCATATGAATCTAACATACACTAATTACATTGTAGAAGGTTTTCCAAAAGGAAGAAAGTAGACGGGAAGTCCATGGCAATAAGAACAATCTGAAATTGTGTGGTATGACAGTGAGAGTGGTGGATAGCTCTGGGCCAGCCACACAGAGCTACTGCCTCCATATCTTAATGGGGAAGAGCTTGAACAGTGAGATTGCCATTAACCAGGAGATTGGGTTTGTAGAGGTCACACTGAGCAGAGATTAGAACAATGCTACCTGCCTGTTCACACTCATGGCAATGAAACAGCTCTCTGCTAGAGGTCAGTGCCTTGAGTCTTGAGCCCTGTGTATATGCTGAACTTGAATAATGGCACAGTATATTTTTTGGAACATTAATCCTTCAGTACCTGAGCAAAATTAGTTAGAGCCTTACTTTCTCTCACCCCACCCAGTGGCAAATCATAAAAAAAATTAGACATAATTCACTTTGTATTACACAATTTGCAAAATGTATAAATGCATCAAAATAGACTCTACTGTCATGTATGACTTAAAAGAACAAATAAAAATAAATTAAATATTAAAAAAAAATGATAGCTGATATTTTTAGCCAAGTTGGTTTGTAAATGTTACTGACTCAAGAGCAATATGTAATGGTATCTTGGGTATGAGAATAATATTTTTAATTTCATGCAAATTTACCAGTGACAGATAATACACCTCACTACCCACTTGCATATGTATTTCTTTCTAGTGCTGAATAAATATATACATAATACTAAGAAGTTTGTAATGAGTGGTACCATGAAATGCTCATTTTTAGCTCTCTTAGATTTTTTCTCTTACAGTTTATTATATCTTTTTCTTTCTTTGCTAAGGCATTACCAAGTAAATTGGTAAAATCTGTAAGTTCTTTCTTCCATTAGGTCTTATATCTAAATTTTAATTAAGACAATGAATCTTTTCTGGATTGTCCCCAGAATGAGAAGTGACAGTAAACCACCATCTTTCTGAATGTCCTCCATACCTAGTTAACTTAGGGGAACAGTGAGAGCAGGCCTAAGTCAAATGTCCAGATACATATTATCTTGAAGGACACTGGCTTGCTCTTATGCACACTGGAAACTAGGGCAAGAAGTGTGATCTTTAGAAAGCTACTTTCTTGCATGTGTGCCAGGCAAATTTCTCCTTGGGATATGGATTAGCAAAGCAAACAAGCTAAAGCTGATGATGTCACTGCTTCTGCAGGCTAACATATAAACCCCTTCTGTCAGTGACAACTGATGTGGAACTGAGGGTACTGTGGAGATGATATACATCATTTGTCCAGTCACTCACTCCTGGACAAAGTGCTGTGAGGGTGAGGAGGTGCTGCTTGGCAAAGTACCATGAGGGATGGAGATGCTATCTCTTCAGCCTGTTGTCACTGAATTCCTCCTGGAGCAATCACTGGTCTCTTGTAGACTTCCACCAATAAGTCACAAGTCTTACATACTATCCCTTTGGTTCTTTGGTCTTTCTGAAACCTACTCCACTGCCCTAGCACAACTGGGCTGACACTTTCTGACTCCTGAACACTGAAGGAGACATATTTCTATCCCCTTCTTTACTCACACATCTTCTTGGACACTGGAGAGTCTGGGGGCCAAATTATCCATACCTGTCCATGGACAAATTTCTGTGCTGTCTCAGTTGTTGAGTGCTGTTTACTATGGGAGTCCTCACTATGTTCCCTGGGGAAAATGAAGGATGTGACTGACTTTGTGTGGTGGTCATGGGGAGATCTGCTGCACTCTACCAAGTGATTCTGTGAAAAACAGTGATGTATTAGCTACACTGAACATTGATTTGATGGTCTCTGTCACATTAAGACTCTGTGGATCCCTGGTAAAAGGGATTCCAAGAAGGTTTCTGAGAACATGACATGTCTTTCCTATGACAGAAGTTTGTTGATTTCTATTTTTCTTTATCTACCATTAGAATCTATGCCTCTCTTAACATCTCTGTGCATGTCTCCTGGTCCATATATACAATATTCCTTTAAAGCATATGCCTAAGATTAGAATCGCTGTGCACTGTATTTGCAACTTTATGAGATATAATGATTTGTATGGCTTATACCCATAGAAATAGCAGCATGTAGTTGTTCCTACTAATGAACTTTCTTGCTAATGCTTGGCATTGCTAGACTTTTTCATTTTTCCTATCTGTCAGGTATTAAATGAAACTTCTCAGTTGTTTAAAAAGTTTTTTCTTCATTTCTGATAAGGTTGAGAATCTTTCCATATGTGTATTAGCCTACCATACTTATTTTTCATTATGTAGCACAAGCTTCTTGAGTGAATTTGAGTTCTTTATTACTTTTGCAAATAAAAAATGTTATATATAGGCTGGGCATGGTGGTGCACACCTGTAATCCCAGTGGCTCATGAGGTGGAGGCAGGAGGATCGGGAGTTCAATGTAAGTCTCAATAATTTAGCAAGGTGCTAAGCAACTCAGTGAGACCCTGTCTCTAAAACCGTGAGCCCCCAAATAAACTTTTTCTCCTCAAAAATTTTCTTGTCAGGTCTTTTGATCACAGAAGTGAAAAAGCTAACTAAAACAGTAAATTAAAGTAAGACCAGGAACAACTAAATGTAATAGCAAGTGTATAATAAATATGAAAACCAACAACAATATTAGAGAATCTAGGGAAAACCAAGAGCCTTAGAGAAACTCCTCACTGTATCAAATTCAAAGCAACTTTCTTAAAGGCAAAAAAAAGACTTGTAGAGACAAAGATCTTTTCTAGATACTGTGGAAGACACAGACTTGTGGAATTCGGGGCCTGAAAAGGACCTCATAATCTAAAAGAGAAAAAAAAAAACCCAAGAAAAAATATATAACCTAGATAACATCTTTCAAAAAAAAAAATGGATTCAATCGGGTGTGGTGGGGGTGGGGAAGGTGGGGAAGTTGTGGTGGTGCATGCTCCTAAATCCCAGCAGCTCTGGAGGAGGAAGCAGGAGGCTTGCAAGTTCAAAGCCAGTCTCAGAAATTTAGTGAGGCCCTAAGTAACTTAGTGAGGCCCTAATCTCAAAAAAAAAAAAAAATAAATAAATAAAATAAAAAGAGTTGGGGATGTAGCTCAGTGGTTAAGTGCCCCTGGATGATTCAACCCTGGCACCACAATTAAAAAAAAAAAAAAAAAAAAACTCCGTTGCAAATGAAAGTGAATTTCAGATTTCATATCTAGTTGTGATTCATGGTAATATAAAGACTGCACAACAGTATCCAATGTTCACTATGGATACTCAGTGACATCGATAAGCAAATGATTGAAAATCGTTCTTTAATCAATATGCATTCAACTCAGCATATCCTTTCCATCACATACCTTTCTCACATACCAAAATGGACCTCAATATTCCTAGAAATGTGTGTTATTTAGGCAAAGGGTCTATACAAAGCATTCTGCTATTTTATATTGTCTAAAAAATGAACATTTTTTTCTTTTTTTGAGTTAGAAGTGATTATGACATATAAATCTAACTAAATGACTATTGAATGTTTCATTTTTTTATTAAAAGAAAGAAGAATAATAAAATATACAGAAATGTGTATGTGAGCAAAATATTGACTGTAATGTTCCAACTTCAACCTCATTTGAACCACATTTCAAAAACAAAAAAGTGAGCACAAGGTATTATAATGAAGATTACTTAAAATATGGTTCTATCAAATGTGAAAAACCTTTAGAAAATGATAGGCCTCAGTCTGTTATTTGTAATAATATTCTTGCAAATTAGAGCTTAAAACCTTCAAAATCAAATGATAGAGTTAAACCATTTGATTAAAAACTATGAGTGAATGTTATGTGTGAGGTTTCCCCAAAACCTCATGTGTGAGAAAAGGCAAGGAAATTTAGAGGTGAGACTCTAAATGAGTTTCATGAGTATCTTATTGATAAGCCTCTTGAATATTTTCAAAGAAAGAAAAAAGACAAAGTTATCAACACAATTTCTTCATAGTGCTGCTACTGCTGTTAGTGAGAAACCTTACTGTTGTCATATTTAGTTGTATATCATGTGAAAAAAGAAAATGACTAACATAACTGCTGAAAAAGTTATGCTTTCAGCATGTTTGGATATGTTGAGTACAATTTTTGATAATAAGTCAGCTGATAAATTAAGTACTATACCTAGTGACATCAAAATATCTCTTTTAATTTGTACTATTACAAAACATTTAAAATCAACACATTCTTGGGTTACAATGTGTTGATTTTGCAATCCAGCTTGATAAAATCACTGATATTGGAAGTTTCACAGTATTTTTAGTTTATGTCAGATATGTATGGTGAAATGATTTTATGGACGATTTTTGTGCCATTTAACCTTGGGGCTGAGGTTGTGGCTCAGTGGCAGAGCACTTTTCTGGCATGTGTGAGGCACTGGGTTCAATCCTCAGTACCACATAAAAATAAATAAATAAAATAAAGGTATAAGAAATTTAACCTCATATCTAAGTGAATTAGATATTTTTACAGAATTAGTACATTGTTGGTCAATATACATTTTATTTTTTTGTTTTCTGTGTCTCATGTCTTTTTGTCCTATTTTACCTTTATTACATCTTTATATTGAGTGAATGAATAGTTCCCAAAGCATTTAAATTTAATTAGTAATTCAATCGACAGTGGTTGCTTTAGAGTTTTTTATACACACACACACACACACACACACACACACATAAACACACACATAAATGTTGTGCTATAATTAGAAAATATGTTTCACATATATTTCCCTACATTATAGGTCTCATAATACATTATATGCATGTTATTTTAAAATGAATTAAGGTAATAACCAGGGAAAATATGTACTCATAGTATCTTTTATAATTACATAAGTACTTTCACAGAACTCTGTGAATTCAAATAATTATCTCAATTTTCTTGCTTTTACCTGAGACCCTTTCTTGTAAGAAAAAAAGTAGATCTAGTGACAAATTCTCTTAGTTTTGGTTTATCTGGGAAAGGCTTTGTGGATATAACATTCTTTGGGGATAGTTATTTTCTTTGAGCAGTTTGACTATGCTATTCAACTGCCTTATGGCCTTCTTTGTTATCAGCTGCTGATTTTACAGGAATTTTCTTGCAAGCCATGAGTCATGTTTTGTGTTTTTTTTTTCTTCCTGCTTCCAAGATTTTATCCCTGTCAGTGACTTTCAGTATTTTCACTACAATATGCCTGTGTTTCTCTGTGAATTTATTCTTCTTGGAGTTCCTTGAGCTTTCTGGATTGTGTCAATCTTAAATAACAACCCTGAGACAAATTATGCAAAACAAAGTGTCTATTTGAGAATGCAAAGGATTGCCATCTGGGATATACCTGCTATAGTGGAGTATAGGCAAAACCAAAGGGGCAAGAGGAAGCTTTTAAACATAAAAGAGAGAAGTACACATAAATTGTTTTGAAACAAACAGAATGTTGTTTACAGGGG
Organism: Urocitellus parryii; assembly: GCF_045843805.1. Lineage (NCBI taxonomy): Eukaryota > Metazoa > Chordata > Mammalia > Rodentia > Sciuridae > Urocitellus > Urocitellus parryii. Next base: position 117,708,219 of record NC_135538.1, read on the forward strand.
CTTATTGTACGAATTGATGTCAGTGTATTAGTGGAGACAGTTGTCAGGTGAATGCTTTTGTGAAAATGAGTGGACAGCTATCTTTGTATGACTCCTGTAGCAAGCTGTAGTTTGGCAAAAACCTTCTAATTATTTTTTGTATAAACCTAGTGCATGAGTGCCTCTCACGGCTTCCCAGTTACTTTTCATTAGAGTTAGATAAAATGACTTCATCTTGGTGTTACTAATTTTTGCAGTTTGTAGGATATTTTTTTCAATAACTTTTAAGAAGGTTTTGATTGTTATTTCTTTGAATAATGTTTTGCTTTCTCCAATTCCTCTCCTTAACACATTCTCAGCACATAAATGAGCACATTTATTAGTGTTCCACATTTTTCTGAGGCTCCATTCATTTTTCTTCATCCACTTTTCTCTGTTTTTGACTTGCAAGATCTCTTTTCAGTTCAATAATTCCTTTTTCTGCCACTTCAAATCTACTGTTAAACCTCCACGGTAAATTTTTATTTGGATTATTGGACCTTTCAGCTCCAGAATTTTCAACTCCAGAATTTCCAGTTGGTTCTGTTTCATACCTTCCATATCTGATGATATCTTCTTTTGGATGCAATATTATACTCAGACCTTCCGTTACTTATTTAGTCATTCTGTCCTTTAGGTTTGTGAATATATTTATTTATTTATTTACTTATTTATTTATTTATTTATTTATTTTTATTGGTTGTTCACAACATTACAAAGCTCTTGACATATCATATTTCATACATTAGATTGAAGTGGGTTATGAACTCCCAATTTTACCCCAAATGCAGATTGCAGAATCACGTGGGTTACACATCCACAATTTTACATAATGCCCTATTAGTAACTGTTGTATTCTGCTACCTTTCCTATCCCCTACTATCCCCCCTCCCATTCCCTCACATCTTCTCTCTCTACCCCATCTACTGTAATTCATTTCTCTCCTTGTTTATTTTCCCATTCCCCTCATGAACACTTTGAAGTATTTTCCTATTAAATCTAACATCTGGTTGTTCTCACAGGCAGTTTCTGTTGCTATTCCTCTTGTTTTGGGGATATTGGTTATACTTCTCTGTTTCTTTGCATGTTTCATCATTTTTGTTAAAAACTGACCATTTTAGGAAATATAGCACTCTGGGTATGCCCTACTCTTCCTTGCTTGTTATTTGCTTGTTATTTGTGTATCGATTGACTGGGTTGTTTCTTTTTTAAAAAAAAATTTATTGTTCTTTTTAGATATACGTGACCGCTGAGTATATTTTGATGGCTGGATTATTTCATTGAAGTTTATTTTCTTCCTCTCACCCCCCATTGCTGAACCTCTGAGTTGCTCTTCAGGGAGGCCTGGCTTTGGTGATGCCCACAGTGACCCTGGAATGGTGGTGGTACTGGTAGGACTCTCTTCTGCTCTTCACTCACCGCGCCTGGCTGTTAAACTTCATCATTTGTCATTGTTTTCAACAGTGCCCTGGGGAAGAAATTCTTCCATAAACTAATCCAACAAAATCATGATTCCATGAATTAATTTTTCTGAGGTGTTTGTTAATTGTCTTGAGTCTAAGAGGGATCCTCTCACCTGTCTCATTCCCTAGTAATCTCCTGTAACTAGCCAACCTACGGTCTAGGCTGTATCCTCAAAAGATACCTGAATCTCCTTCCAGCTGGCTTTCACCTCAGCCTCTCTTGCTCTTGAGAGTGCCTTTAGGTTCAGATTTCTCCAAGCTCTATTACAAATGAAGTCTCTTCCTTTGGGAATATATCAGAAGGTATCTATTTTGTAGTCTGCTTTTCCTTACCAAGCAAAATCTCAAAGTCAGGGTTCTGGGACTGGGCATAGGGACAATGGCAAGCTTCTCTCTGAGTGACAGCCTGACTCTAGTAGCTAAGCATTTGGCTGAGAGGGTGGCCACCAGCCTGTAGTTCACTCAGCCTGCCTATCCTGGGGTGGAGCCACCACCTCATAAGCTGAGAAAATGGTTGCAGGCCCCCAGAATCCTTAGCATGCCACATCCAAGGTAGACCCTTCATTCCAAAAGTGGGGGTTGGGCAGAAGAGGGGAACTCTGACTTCTCAAGTGCACGTGTCTAAAACTTAGCCTCAGCAAAGGGCTGGCAGGTAGCTGGGGCACAATGAGAAACTGTGAAGGCCTGCTCTTCCCAAGAATAAGGTCCCATGGCTTGAAGCTGGGGGCACAGGGAGCACTGTACTCATGGCTGCAGCAATCTAGAGCACAGCCTGTCTTGCTGAGCTGAGAGGGAATGAGTAGACTTGGCTTCAATAACACAGAGCCTGTTTTTCTTCTTAAGTTTTCGTAGATATTCTGGAATAGAGGCTTCACCATTTGCTGTTTGCCTTCAGGATAATGTCCAGAGGTGGCCAGTGGTGCTCCTCACATTTTCATGTCAAACGTCTACTTCCTTACATGATATTCACGAATGCAAACACTACAGAAATAAAGAACTGTGGTTTTCACAGGTTTAGGCAAATATGAGAATAAGTGTGGGTAATGAGAGAGAAGTAACTATGGCTATAAAATGGCAACATAATCCTTGCAGATACAATAAGGTTCTGTATCTTGACCAGGTCAATGTTAATATCCAGGTTGTGATTTTTACAGTGCAGTGTATTCATAGGTTGCCATTTGGGGATGTTGGTTACAGGGCACATAAGATCTCATTGTATCATTTGCTACCATTGCATGGACATCTTTAAGCATTCAAAATAACCAGTTTAAATAATATAAAAGGTCCCCAAATATACCAATAAATTGTAAAATAAAAATAATGACACATGTTTTCTGAATATAGTTGTCCCTAGGAAATTGGTTCTAAGACCCTCTGTGTATACCAAAATCCTTTGCTCAAGTCCCTTATATAAAATGGCATAGTATTTGCATATAAGCTACATATACCTTCCTGTATACTTTAAATCATCTTTAGGTTATAATACCTAATACAGTGTAAATTATATATATATGTGTGTGTGTGTGTGTGTGTGTGTGTGTGTGTGTGTGTGTGTTATTCTATACTATTTAGAGAAAATAATGAGGGAGAAAAGTATACATGTTCAGGACAGGTGCAACTTTTCTGAATATTTCTGATCAATGGTTGGTTGTATCCCACAGAGATGGAGGGTTAATTATTGATTAAAAATGAATATTTATAGAAGCATAATAAGGACATGGGAGATTATTTAAAATATAGAGTTAAGTAACCTGTGCAAGCAATATTTTAAAAAATCTTATAAGTTCACTTTTATAAAAGCCAGAGATGTCTGTTTTAGAAAAAAAAGACTGAAATATGCATTAAAGTGACCTCAGTGACTGTCTCATAATGAAGACTTCCAATCTTATTCATTGACCTGAAAGAAAAGTAATGTGTTTGTTTTCATTAAAAAAATAAAAGTGACTCATTATACTTTTTATGGCCTTGGATTTTATAAGACACAAAACTCCAATATCCAGTAGTCTCACTGAGAGATAGCAAGTTATTGAGAACTATTGTACACAATAAATCATCCAAGAAGGCATTGCTAATTCCTGATTACATGGAATGTATATGAAGATTTTATTCTGGGCCAAGACTTAAGTTATTAAATAGAACTTTATCACTTGGCTACTAATGTTTTCTTTCTGGGGCTGAAGATGGAAGATCACTTGGTTTCTTTTTTTTTCCTTGACAGATATTCCTATATTCTGGGGAAATCTATAGAAAAAGTCAATAAATCCTACCTAGGGATGTTCTTGTCTGAATAATGAATGACCTACTTTCCCACTTTCATATATAAAATAAAGATTTCTACTTTTCTTCCCTTACTTGGGAACTGGCAAGTCTAGAATATTAAAAAGTTGTCCACCTGTATTAGGGGCATAGGCACCATGCCAGGCTTTCAGTGAAGTCTTTGCATGGTGCTCTCAGGGGGCTGACTCATAATGCCACATACATGGTCATCAATCAGGGCATGGAGGGAAAAGTTAGTGAATACACAGTGATGAAAACTAAAACAGGATTTACAGTCTGATTTCTAGAACTTGTATTTTCTACCTAAAGAGTAGAATCCAGGACCTCTTGTGGATACCATAGTTTCCATTCCATAATTCTGCATTAAGTGACTAAGAGCACTATCAGTATATTGGCAAGCTCCTGATCCAGTGACATAGTTATGCCAAGAATAACTTCAACAAATAATGGCTTTGCCTTGCTTCTAATAGATACTTGGAAAAGAATCCATAAGCAGACTATTTTTTAAAGTTAATATTGTTTAGTCATATAAGAAATTATTTTTCTCTGGGATAATTAAATGGTTTTAATTATATTTTTGGTGAAATTAGTTTTCAAACCATTCTATTTCACTTTATGTGTTTTTTATTAGTGAATTACAGTTATACATAATATTAAGGTTCATTTTGACAAAAATTATACAAACATGGAATATAAATTTCTCCAATTCAGTCCCCAGTACTTTCCCTTTTTCCTCCTCCACTTTCCCCTGTGCCTTTTCCTCTCCTGAAATTTTTTCCTATTTATAGTTTTTTTTTAAATTCGTGCCATGTGGATATACACACTGGTGAAATTCACTGTGGAATATCCGTATATGAACATAGGAAACTTTGGTCAGATTCATTCCACTGTTCCATTGCCTGTCTCTCTTTCCTCCCCCACCCCTATCTCCTTCCTTTACTCCACTAATCTTTTTCACACCCTCCCCCATCCTGGCTTTCTCCCTTATCTTGCTAAAAACCATTCAATTTTTTTTTTTTTTTTTTTTTTTTTTTACTTTCTGGGTCTAGTTTATTTCACTTAGCCTGATGTTCTCCATTACCATCCATTTACCAGCAAATATCATTATTTCATTCATCATGATGGCTGAGTTAAACTCCATTGTGTGTGTGTGTGTATTCATCATTATTGCTAAGTTAAACTCTATTTTGTGTTTTTTGTGTGTATGTATGTATATATATACACATGTATATATATATATATATGTGTGTGTGTATATATACATTATATATGTGTATATACATTATATGTATGTATATGTATGTATATGTATATATCTACCAATTTTTCTTTATCCATTAGTCTGTTGATGGGCATGTGGCCCTGCCGCAGTCTGACTGGGCACAATTCAGGAGCCACTTGTCAAAAGAAACAAACTTTATTTTTAAAACTACAAACGCCAAACAAAACAGCTCCTCAGGAAAAACCCTCAGAGCCCAACTGCCACCACTGGCTTCCAGAAGCCTCTCTCTACACAAACCACACCACCTCCCACAATCCTCCTGCTCTTGAGGCCGATTGGCTGGGTCGCGTGGGCGGAGCCAAAGAAGTCCCCCAATGAGCAGTTCCGTAGTCTGAAGGGCAGGGAAACAGCCCAATGAATATCACCGCAGAGGAGCCAATCAGCTAGATGTTGCTGGGGCCGCTGTGAGCCAATCATCAGCTGGCAGTCTGAAGGGCAGGGAAACAGCCCAATGAACATCACCACAGAGGAGCCAATCAGCTAGATGTTGCTGGGGCCACTGTGAGCCAATCATCAGCCGGCAGCTGGGAGTTTGCTGGCAGCTGGAAGTTTTCTGGGGCCCCTTTGGCTGTGGCTCTCAACATCTCCCCCTCTCTGTTTAAACAACAAGCATGTGGCTTAGGGACCGTGCCTGCCTTAGGTTGTCCAATACTACATATGGTCCTTACCCGTCTTCGGATGAGCTGACCTCAGGGCGTCAGCCTCCTGTCTTAGGTTGGTACCATTGTAATTGGATCTTACCCGTCATTGACTACCGGTCCAGTATACAGCCACACCTGTGGAGAGGTACCAGCGGGGGGGTGAGGTTCTTTGCCTCACCTCTGTTGGCCCCCAAATAGCTGAACGATCATGACAAGCAGAAGAGAGGAAGATATACCAAGCCAATTGACAGCTCTTGTTGGAAAAATTGTACCACCGATGACATCATCAGCAAAAATACTCCAACACTACCACAAGTCGCTGCACCAACAGATAGTTCACAATGCATACAAGTGAGTTAAGCAGTTCAGTGATGGCTATTGCAGAGACTATAGATTAGTTTTATCTTTGTCTTCACCGGCACAGGAATGAAGATAGGAATTCTGGCAATAATGGCTAAAGAAAAAATTATATAACATTCTAGAAGGTACTAAAAGAAAACAATTTTCTTAACAATTTACATTGTCTTCACTGGCACTGGGATGAAGATAGAAATTCTGGCAATAATAGCTAAAGAAAACATTGTGTAACATTCCAGAAGGCACTAAAAGAAAACAATTTTCTTAACAATTTACATTGTCTTCACTGGCACTGGGATGAAGATAGAAATTCTGGCAATAATGGCTAAAGAAAACATTGTGTAACATTCCAGAAGGCACTAAAAGAAAACAATTTTCTTAACAATTTACATTATCTCCACCGGCACTGGGATGAAGATAAGAATTTTGACAATAATGGTTAATATTAATAATTGTGTAACATTCTAGAAGGCACTAAAAGAAAACAATTTTCTTAACAATTTACATTATCTTGAAAAGAATTATTAAATATAATGAAAAGGATAGGTGAAAGTAAACAAACAGATCTGTTAGCCTTTTTTTGTTTACATATTAAAACAATTCTTAACAGTTAATTACCCAATTTAAATTAAACCATTTAAATCACGTGAATAAAAAAAAAATTTTTTTGGATCCATTTTTTTTTTTTTTTTTTTTATGAGCGCTCATCATATATGATATATGGACATATGTACATTCAAACACAAAACACAAGTGTGCACACATAATATAATACATACAACACATAACATAATGGTAAAGGCCTTATAACTTTTTACAGGTGAAATCTCCATTGCAATGTTTAAAAACTCTATAGTAAAAAAAAATATATAGAACTGATCAGCAAAACATTAACCTAGGTCTATATGAGCTCAAAAAACAAAATAGAATAAAATAGATATTGAAAAAAGCATCCTGGTTCTGTTGCAGATGTAAGGATAGCCAAATTGGAGTTTTGGATATCAGCTGTTATGGATTTGAGCCAAATCATCTTCTTTTTGGTCTGTAGAAATTGCTTTAGTTAATCTCTCTGGAATCCAAATCGGCTGCTGTTCTCCCTGTGGAAACACAAAAACAGGCCCCCGACTCCAGACAATCACTGGGTCAGGACTTTAGTTAATCTCTCCGGAATCCAAATCGGCTGCTGTTCTTCCTGTGGAAACACACAAACAGACCCCCGACTCCAGACAATTACTGGGTCAGGACCTTTCCACTGTCCTGTTAGAATATCTTTCCAAAGTACCTTGGGCTTATGTACATTTTTTGGACACATATGCCTTTCTGCAGCACTAAGTCCTGATGAATCCAAATTTAAAAAGTTTAGAGTAAAAAGGGTTATTTTAAGTTTATCTTTGGGGAATATATACCCCTTCCCAATTCCGTCTTTTTGCTTTAATAAGTACATTTTAATAGTTTGATGAGCTCTTTCAACTATGCCTTGTCCCTGTGGATTGTATGGGATTCCTGTTATATGAGTAATGCCAAATGATGAACAAAATTGTTTAAAAGAAGTAGACGTATAACCAGGGGCATTATCTGTTTTTAACTGTTTTGGAATGCCCACAGTGGCAAAATTTTGTAAGCAATGAGCTATAACATCTTTAGTTTTTTCTCCGGCATGAAGGGAGCCCATCAAAAATCCAGAAGAAGTATCAACTGTAACATGCAAATATTTTAATTTTCCAAATTCTGGCAAGTGTGTGACGTCCATCTGCCAAATATGGTTAGGTATCAATCCTCTAGGATTGACTCCAAGATTAACTTGTGGTAAAAAGGTCACACAATTTTGACATTGTTTTATTATTTGTCTAGCTTGTTCCTTAGTTATTTTAAAACGCTTTTGTAAAGTATTAGCATTGACATGGAACCTTTTATGAAAATTTATAGCTTCTTCTAGTATAGAGAAAATATGAATGTCATGTGTAGTTTTATCTGCTAAATCATTGCCCAAACTAAGGGCTCCAGGCAATCCTGTATGTGCCCTGATATGTCCTATAAAGAATGGATCTTTTCTGTCCCAGATTAAACTTTGTATAGTGGAAAACAAAGAGAAAACAGTAGAAGAAGGGGAAATCCTACCAGCATCTTCAAGGGATACTATAGCATTAACTATATACTGACTATCAGAAAATAAATTAAATACAGAATCTTTAAACATCACAAAAGTTTGTAATACTGCATTAAGCTCTACCTTTTGAGCTGATTGTTTGGGTACTAAAAATGTAAAAGTTTGATCAGGGGTAACTATTGCTGCTGTACCATTATTTGATCCATCAGTGAATATATTTGGAGCATTCATGATAGGTGTTTTTCTTGTCATTTTTGGACTAATCTTTTTCCTTTCCTAAAACCTTGTCTAGCCATAATAGTGGGTGCATTTTGATTGATATTATTTGTTAATGTCAAACCTAATTGATCTAAGACATCTCGTCCCCATAAATTTACAGGAAGATGATCCAATACATATGGCTGTATAGTTCCTTCACATCCTTCAGGATCCTTCCAATCTAATACCATTGCACTTTTATCGGGATTATTCGCCACTCCTAGGCCTCGAAGTGTTTGAGTGGCTTGTTGTAATGGCCAATGTTTTGGCCATTCTTGACGAGAGATAATGCTAAGGTCTGCACCTGTATCCAGTAGCCCATTAAATTCATGACCTTGAATATTTAGTTTTAGCATGGGGCGAGAATCTAAATTTAAAGAAAGCATAGCCCAATCTACACCTGTGGAGCCTAATCCCTTGGAACCTCTTTCTACAACATGACTGGAAAATTTATCATGTAGGCTTGGTATTATTAGTAATTGTGCTATTCTATCTCCTGGTGAAATTACTGATATACCCTTTGGAGAACTGGCTATAATTTTTATTTCACCTTCATAATCGGGATCAATTACCCCAGGACTTATCAAAAGTCCTTTTAGAGTAGAAGAGCTGCGTCCCAATAATAAGCCTACTGTTCCTTTGGGAAGAGGTCCTTTCACCCCTGTGGGAATGATTTGAACTCCCATCTCTGGAGTTAGTACTGCTCTGGCAGAGGCGCAGATGTCCAACCCTGCGCTCCCTCTGGTTTGTCTGATGAGGGATCTGATGCCCTGGGCACTACCCTGATGGGGTTGCTGGGGTTGCTGGGTTCCTCCAGAGCTCCGTATATTTGTGGTTTGGGGCCCCAGAGCATTGGGGCCCCCTGTCCGTTTTTTGGCAACGGAGCCCGATGCCTTTGTCCACGATATTGTGGATAAAAACCTTGTCCTTGTTCGTTTTTTGATAATGGAGTACCCTCTATGGTGGTTTGAGAACGGCATTCATTAGCCCAATGTCTCCCTCTACGGCATCGTGGGCAAATACCCGGTATTCTATTCCTTTGATACCTAGTATTGTTAAACCCTCCTCCTATGGGGCAATTCCTTTTAAAATGTCCTGCTTGTTGACAATTGTAGCATGTTCTTAGCCCGGCATCTAAAGCCTGTTTTACTGCAGCTGCCACAATTTGCCCTTGTTCATTAATGTCTCTGGCATCTAAAGCCTGTTTTACTGCAGCTGCCACAATTTGCCCTTGTTCATTAATGTCTCTGGCATCTAAAGCCTGTTTTACTGCAGCTGCCATGACTTGCTCTTGTTCATTAATGTCTCTACACAATTTAATATATTTGTTTAAATCTTCCTGTTTCCATGGTCTAATGATATCTCTGCACCAACAATTCGCTTGGTCATAAGCCAGTTGTTTTATTAATGGCATTGCTTGTTCTGTATTCCCAAAAACTCTGGTAGCTGTTTGAATAAGCCTATCTACAAATTCAGCATAAGGTTCATTAGCTCCTTGTATTATCTTAGATAATTGACCTTGTAAACCTCCATGTCCTTGTAAAGTCTTCCATGCCTTAAGTGCATCTACAGCAATTTGTGCGTATACACCAGGATCATATGCAAGTTGTTGCTGCCGATCCTCATAAGGTCCCTTTCCTAACAACATATCTAGATTTCTCTGAGGATAACCAGCTGCTGCATTTCCCATAGCTGTCTCCTTGCAAAATTCCTCATTAGCAACCTTCCATAACAGGTATTGTCCTCCAGTTAGCACAGCTTTACACATATTAGCCCAATCTGCTGGCGTCATGTTTAAGTTGGTAATGGATTCGATCAAGCTTACAGTGAAGGGTGCTTGAGGACCATAGGTTGTTACAGCCTCTTTTAGCTCCTTCACTGTTTTGTAAAATAAACCCTGGTGAATTCGCTGCCCTCCTACCTCAAATACAGGGCATACTTGAGATCCTGTCTCAGGATCCCAACTATCAACTGCGGGGGTTGGGAGTCTCTTAGCATATGGAGGTGGTGCTGTTGATTGGACCCTTATGCCCTCTGGTGATAGAATGCTGTTAGTAGCAGTCTCCTGTAGAGGTGGTGCTGTTGGTTGGAGACTTTCGCTCTCTGATAGAAAGGTGTTATTAGCAGTCTCCTGTTGTAACTTTTCCCCTGATGGCTTTTTCTGCTCTAAACTTCCTTCCTCTGTCTCACTAGCTTGAAAGACCTTCTCTTGTACTTGAATCTTTTCCTCATTCTGACTAACTTGAGAGACCTCTTTTACTTGAATCAATATGTCTTCTCCTTCCTCTACCTTTGTCTGATCTGAAGGCTTTGGACTAAGCAAACCAGATACGTTCGCCCACAATGTCAATGTGCCAACTGGCAGAGTCCCTGGGTTGTTCTTTTCTATTCTTTTTAAATCTTCACCATGATGGTTCCATTGTGATATATCTAACAACTCCTCCTTAAAAAGCCATGGGCTATATTTTTGTATTGTATCAACGTATGCCCTGAGTATTCTTGATTTTACTGAGATGCCTCCTTCGTCTAACAATTTACTTAACACTCTTTCGGTTTGTTTTTTACTAATTGCTGATCCCGTATTTCTACTATAATACAACCCAGCAAGATAACACCAAACCAAACCGAGACAGAATCCAATAAAAATGGAACAACAAAATTTCATTATAGCCTTTCTATCCTCCTGACATGTGCATCCGTCCTTTCTCCCTATCTGTTCCTCAGACGCAAATAGTTTTTCCTCAGATGTGAGCGGTTTTTCTTCCGTCTCACTCATTTCCAGGGACTGAAATGTCCATCCTTCCTTTCTCCCTATCTGTTCCTCAAACGCAAATAATTTTTCCTCAAATGTGAGCGGTTTTTCTTCCGTCTCACTCATCTCCAGGGACAGGCAACTTAAAACAAAAATGAAGCAAAACAAAAGAGTAAACTTAGAATGGCTACCCATCCTCTCGCCCTGCCCTCAGGGGCGAGCAGTTTACTTACCCTCAGTCGCTCCCCGTGCGAGCCACCAAATGCCGCAGTCTGACTGGGCACAATTCAGGAGCCACTTGTCAAAAGAAACAAACTTTATTTTTAAAACTACAAACGCCAAACAAAACAGCTCCTCAGGAAAAACCCTCAGAGCCCAACTGCCACCACTGGCTTCCAGAAGCCTCTCTCTACACAAACCACACCACCTCCCACAATCCTCCTGCTCTTGAGGCCGATTGGCTGGGTCGCGTGGGCGGAGCCAAAGAAGTCCCCCAATGAGCAGTTCCGTAGTCTGAAGGGCAGGGAAACAGCCCAATGAATATCACCGCAGAGGAGCCAATCAGCTAGATGTTGCTGGGGCCGCTGTGAGCCAATCATCAGCTGGCAGTCTGAAGGGCAGGGAAACAGCCCAATGAACATCACCACAGAGGAGCCAATCAGCTAGATGTTGCTGGGGCCACTGTGAGCCAATCATCAGCCGGCAGCTGGGAGTTTGCTGGCAGCTGGAAGTTTTCTGGGGCCCCTTTGGCTGTGGCTCTCAACATTTTAGTAAAATAAAAATTAATACTGATTAATGTTTATCGTGTTCCAGGAAACAGCCAAGTACTAACATAGGAGTCTTCAACAACTCCATTTTGGTGATGAAGAAATAGAAGGTCAAAATAGTAAATACTTGACCAAAGTATGGATTAGGTCAAACTTTTGATCTTATGATCAGGAACACAGGGTTCTTTGAATTCCATTATATAACTCTATTTCACTAATTAAGCTCCAGTGTAACTCTGATTGGATATTATTTTTTTTTCTTGGAGGGGTATTGGAAGAGAAAATATTGCATTGAAGTGTTTGGAATTCATAGAATGAAGGTGTACTAAACTTTTATTCAAATACTCTGATGATCTTAGCTAAATAAATATTTGAAATTCCTGGTCTTAGCACTTAGGCAGAACTAAGTTTGAATCCTAAAAATCTCTTGGATTTATTAAGGTTATCAATTCTTAGTGTACTGCACACTTATTAATTAGTTTGACAAATATTTATTGAGTGCTAATAACTATAAAAGGTGCTTCAGACCCAGAAGTTGATAAAAATTCAAGTCTATTATCGTAATTAATTGCTTCTGGAGGTGCTGCTTTGCCAGAGCAAAATAATCAGTGAATGTTAATATGACTTTCCCTCAAATTGTCTTGTGACAATCAGCAGGTGTGATCATGGATTTTTTTCAGTTTCCATCTCATGCATCACAGGTACTAATGCATCAATAGCAGGGAGAATCCAGCATCAGAATTATAGCATCAGAGTCATTTCCTTCTCTTTTAAAGCTGACCAGGGACTTCCCATAGATGCATGAAAATTATCCCCCAGCTAACACCAAGTACTTGGATCCTTATTCTCCACTCAGTTTTGCAACCTCAAAATGTGACTTCTTGGCTCTCTGCCTGGCATATCTTATTTCTTTCCATAAAACTAAGTTGCCAACAAACTGTCCTGTTTCTTATACTCTTTCTCTTCAAGTCCTGGGCTGGGATCAGACCATCGTGGCAAATACGTCTGCAGGAGACAAGTGATGCTGCTCCACTCTCCACTCTTATTGGTTGAGCAGAAAGGTTGATGAAGAAGTGGGGATTTCCAAGAAAGCTTTTATTTCTTAAAAAAAAAAACACCACTGCAAAAAGCTGGAATGCCTTCCAAAATAAGAATTAGCCTGAAATGAGACGTCTGAGGCACATTCTTGGTTTGAGGATTGGCCCCGCAGGTGCTGCCTCTGAAAAGAAAAAAGGCACATTTCTTCTAAAAGGGTGTCTTTCCCACTTCATCTAGAGATATTTTCTGGTACAATTATGAGAATATTAGTGACCAGTAAATCCAAACCCTCCACTCTATTAACACTTCCTAGTCTTATGGCTACATTGGAATTACCAAAATGATACACTGATTGTTTTCATGTCATCTGCAGATAGACACACTTGCCTTTGTAGGTGGTTCTAGTCTGTATATTCCCTCCCGGCCCTCAAAAAAAAAACAGGACTTCCCCTCACCCCGTGTGTCTTACCTCCTTTGATGCTCCTGTGATATAATTTCATTATCTCTTCTTTGTCCCTTTTGTTCTTTTAATTAACCAAAAATATTTTCCCTTTTAATGATTGATACTATCTCTCACATAAACAGATAACTCAAATTTTAATTTTTAATATTCAGTGGGATTGTAAAATATTTAAACAATTTTGTCAACCTTTGGAAACTCATTGTCCCACCAATTTGTGTTCTCATGTTGTTTTTTAAACACTTTTATTACAGTACTTGCTGTATTATATATAGTAAGTTTATAATGGCTCTGAACTCCTAGCATATGAGATCTACAGATCCTATTCATACTTGTAATGCCATCACCTTGAAGAATGCTTTGTGTAATTATAGCACTAATACATTTAAAAATAAGTTTATATTCTCCAAAGAGAAAAAAAACTTTTCTTTATGACCTCAGGATACAATTTTCATGTTCTTATTATTACTTCCAAAAATGGAATAGAAAGTTATTTGCAGAGTTGTTATAAAGAGGAAATGAGATAATTGGAAAATGTTTAACCAGGACCTGCAACTATTGATTTCACTTTTCAGCATTGGCCCTGCACTTCCTTCTGGTAGCCAGCAGGTGGGAGATGATCCTCAATCAATCTCTCTTTTTTTTTTTCAGTCTTCTCACCAACAAGATTTAATTTTCTACCAGTAATGAGATACTAGCATCATAACAGTTTGCCTTCCATTTAATTCTGGATAGGGGTTTTCCAACTATTCCCCCAAAAGGAACAAACTGATTTTAGTACTCCACAGCCATTCAAATCATGCTTGAAAATGAAGAGGAGTTTCGACACTCACAGAGCCATATCCTATTCCTTCCCACACACTCCAGATATTAGCTCTTCCTCTCACTGCATAATTCATAACCCACCCCTACTCCATGTTCTCACAAGCTTGAAACCAGACATGCTGAGGTTATTGTAACACTGTTATTTGCTGGAGATGATTGAATGACTTCACCTGTTGATTGTGTAGGAAGGAAATGGCCAGATCACAGAGATGTTCATGAAGTGCCTTTGCTCAGAAAACTGACCTGCTTCAGTTTGAAGCAAAGAGCAGGGCCCAGGATAGAGAAATAAGCTGAGGATTAAGAATTAAACCAATTCATCCAATAATGGTACTTTGTATGAGTTTGAAAGGGTACAAGGCTCTCAGTACTACTAGACTTACCAGTAAGTCACTATTACCCCTACTCCAGTCTTGATGCTCTTCCTATACCTATGTGACACCTGTAACAGCTTCCCATTATTGTTGTAGATGCTCTGTCAAAGGAACTGCTGAGCTAGAGCTAGTCCAGCTTTTCATTGTTATAATGAAATGCCTGACACAGGCTACTCAGGGAAAAAGGAGGTTTATTTAGCTCACATTTTTGGAGAATCAAAGGCATGGTGCTATTATTGCCTCAATTCTGGTCAAGTCCCCATAACAGTTAGCAGGTGATGGATGGCAGTGATGGGAACCCATGTCAAGGCTAATGGTGACTTTTCAAGCCAGGAATCAGAAAGAGAGAGAGAAGGGTAAGTGGGGCAGGATTGTTCCTTTTATAACAATTTCTCACAAAGGAGTCACATGAAAATTACTAATGATCACAAAAACTACCTCTAGTCACCAATGTCCTAAAGATTTTCCACTAGGCCCCACCTCTTGAGGGTTCCATAACACCTTTCAACACCACCATCCTGGGGATCAAGGCTCCAATCATACTGGACAGCTGGGGGATACTCAAATCATAGCAACACTGTGTTGCCTACAGAAGTCATTGCTCTGCCAGATTCTCAGCCTGTGACACATCAGGCCCTCCCTACACGTCTTCCCTGTCTCACACAATTCCACAGTGTGCAGGTTCACATCCATCAATCTGGGAATATTAGACTAAGCCACCTCACCATCCCTCCTGAACTGCTCTTGCTCATGTGGTTTCTGCTTGTTCCTTTCCTTCTGCTCTGCCTTTGAATAATGTCTTCCACTTTTCTGCTTCAAGTCTCACTTCCTCAAATAAATGAGCAACATTTTCAAGTTTTCTCTAACGATTTCAATCTAGATGAATATACTCTTTCTCTCCTTTTCTTAAATTTTGTTACTTTTAAATGATGCCATTTGTATTTTCATTGTAATTTGTGTGTGAGTATAATGCTGAGGATTGAACCCAGGCCCTGGTACAAGCGAGGCAAGCACTCTACCACTGAGTTATATTCCCCTGGTTGTAATTTATAAGTGTCTATATGTTTATTTAATGCATTATTCATTAAGTTAACAACTATTAACAATTCAATTTTGTGAACCAGCCATTTTTTCCTAGGAACTGAGGAGAGATTAGTATACAAAGAATATAAAATCTCTGATGTACAGAGTTTATGCCCTGTGTATATTTCTTTACTTCCTGGTGGGTATTGATATTATGAGGTCTATTCATGCTGTATTCTCTGCCTCTGGCATGCTTTTTAGAACACAGTTGGTGTTTGGTAAGCATTTACTCTGTGAATTCCATCTGTTATACCCCATGCTTCTGTAGTCCTCAAGGCTATTAATATAATGCTTGGCATTCACAGGTGATCAGTGAAGATTTGCTGAATTGAATATTTTCCATTTGCTAATTGAAAATATTACTTCAGAAGAAGACTAAGATTGACATAAAGGTCAATTTTCCCTCACTGACTTTGAAAGTGATGATTAGAGAAATAACTTCTGTCATGTCACTGTCCCTCCTCTCCTTTGTATTTGCTTCCTAAAGAAGATGATGGATGTCGGTCACTTTGTGAAGCCTGACTTATTCTAAGTTGATGTCAATTTATTCTAAAGGGATAAAATATGACTTAAAATACAAGAAGGAACAGATTAGGGACCATAAAGACAGGAACTGGAACTGTGTACCAGACCTACCAACCCAGTTTAGTCCTCACTCCTTCCTCTCCTTCAGTTTCAATAAATGTTCATCAATGAATGTGCTGCTCTTTCCCAAATTTGCCTGCTCTTTTCCCTTCTGTGACTTTCAAAGAATCTGAGGGTGTGGTAATTTGTCATTTTTATTTCTGTTTTTTATCTTGCCCAAAATATAAGAGCCTAGTTAGTGAGATGTTCCTGGCATCTGTGTGATAGGCTCATTTTTGGTCCTCATCAGAAACTTTGTAATATATTCCATGACACTCACTGGCATGTGCAATAATTTTTACTGTACCTGTTTAAATATGTTATATTTTGCTGATTAAATTTTTTCTTTGTGGTTAGTGAATTTTGGATTCTGTTTTAAAAAATCTTTTTCTATTTCAAGATCATTAAGATATTCTCTAATATTGTCTTCTAGAAGTTTTATTGTATTGATTTTTATGCACAGATACACAATTCTACTAGATTTAATTTTGTATATGATATGAGATATCCAAACTGATCCAGCAGAATTGATTGACACACCAATCCTTTCCTGAAAAAACAATCACAAAAGGAAACACCCTGTATGATTCAACTTATGCAACATTACTAAGCAGGGTTAGAGTAACGATTAGGCAGGGAAGGTATCCTGAGAAAAGGGGAAGTGATTGCTATTAAGGTCTGGACACTGGGTTATCTTGGTGAGAAGGGACAGAAGCATGGACAGGAGGAGATTGTGATGGCTTCTGCCTTACTATAGGCTGTTCTGAACCTGGCTGGTGTTTCCATGGATGTTGGTATTATAGTAGTTGAGCTTACATTTATACTTTATATGGTTTTCTACCTGTGTGTTGTTCTAATGCATAGTGTTAAATATGAAATATTTCATTTCCTGAACATAGCCTCATAATCAATATTTATGGAGTACCACTGAATACTCAGTGTTACTGAGTGAGCAGTGTTTTTTGGTGTGCCAGGGAAGCAGAAGATGACTGAAATGCACGATACCTACACCCACTACAGGGCTATGCACAGAATTAAATGAGATAAAGTATTTGGAAGTATACAACTCAGTTCCTGGTAGAAAATAAGGGGAAATTCATTATTTGATGATCCCTTCATGTGTCTTAGCATAAACCCATGGCAGTCAGAATTGGGATACCAGAGCTCTTTCAGAGTCCCCATCTGTGCTGCAAGAGGAATAACAGGGAGATGACAGCTTCACAGCTTTTCATTTTTCCTTTTAATATGAGCCAGGACTTCCCACACAAGTATGAAAACCCAGGTACCAGGTCTTCACCACTCTAAATGCCCAGCTCCTCCAACCCCTCACTCCACATTTTTTATTACACTGCAAATACTCTTTTCTCATGAACCTCCTAATTTATTTTACTAAGGAAGTTTCCAGCCATTTATTTTTAAATCAGCAATTAACTTAGTCATTCTGTTCTATCCCAATTGCTCTCCAAATCTTTACAGAAGCCCAGCTGTTCAGATATATCTGCTAGAGATAAGTGATGCTGCCTCACTCTCCATACCCATTGGTTATAGAAAAAAAAAATCATCTGAGGAGCAATGGGGATTCCCAGTAAATCTCTTCCTCTTTTTCTCACCAAAGTCTCTCACCCAGAAGGAAAGAAATAACATAGAGACTGATAGAAGGATTGATCCCTTGGGTGCTACCTCCCAAAGGAAGAAAGTACATTCCTTTTAAAAGACCTCCATTCCTCCCTCATTTGTGGAATACCAGTTTCTAAAGCACATTTGAGAGCCCAAAGGAGCATGGCATTCCTCCCACACATTCCCGTGTTCGCCATATTGCCCATATTGATTTCTATGTCTAATCCTTCATAAGTGAATTGTGAAAATATTTTTTTCTGCTACTATTCCAATCTTTCTGAAAGATGCAAATTCTTGGACACATTTTCAGTGCATTTCCTAATGTACTCCAACTCTGAACATCCATTCAGATCTCCCAGCATTATTTAAGGAGGAATTTTAAATCCAGTCAATCAGATTCCTCACTATTCACTACCTCCTCACCTTCCACCTCGTACAGGTTTTTCATTCCTGTTTCTGCTCTCCAGCTAGTCTCTAATCAACCTGAAACATAAACCATCCCCCACATTCTGAATATCACCTCCCCTGGAACTTACATCTTTATGAATAGTTCTTACTGTAAATATAGAGGTATAATTAATTTTAACCATTTTGTTTTGTCTTGAAAGTTAATGAAAACAATTTGTATTTTTCATAGATATCTTGATTATAGATCTGTCACATTATTATATATTCTTTTCTATGTCTATATTTACTATAGAACTTCGTTTCTTTGAAAGTAAGACCTAAATCATATTTATCTTTGCATCCCCAGAATTAGAAAAATACTTTGCATATAGACAGCACTCAATAAGCTTCTTGTGAGTTGACTATCCAAACTAGACTGCATATGTGTGTATATATACATGGGCTAAATCCTTAGTTAAAGTCACTGAATGGTGAGTGTGGTCAACACACTGCAGCAGAAGACAAGAAAAATAGATAACAAGAATATTTTTCTAACTACGTGAATTTAGATATAGAAAATATATGAAAGAAGGATAGTATCTTCCATTCACAAAACTCTCTTTTCACCAAATTACTGCTTAACATGACTTCCTATGTGACTCCAACAACAACTTCCCCTCTTATATAGAAAAAAGGTAACTTTTTCCTTCTAGAAAATGGAAGGATGAACTGACTAGTGACCAATAGGGTTAATTCACAGAATCATGTCTCACATAACACCCAATTGTCATAATTCAATGATCACTCGCAGAAGATCTGGACTTGTTCTTTAGGTTTTCAGGAGATTATTTATACTATTCCCCACTTCTCATATAGCCACAAACTGTCCATTCAAAGCTGGACCCTGATATCTCATAGAATTACCTGTTCCAGATCCTCTGGAGATGTGCCTCTCATTTCCTCATTTCCCAGACCCTGGAGTCCTCCCACTAAGGAGAGGCTGGCATCAGCCCTGTGCTCAGTTAGGGACTCCTGTCTAAAGCTTTCCTAGAATATCCTGTGGGAATTTGTCACTTAGTCCCAATATTTTCCCATTATTTGGTGTCTCTATTCAATACTGCTTCTGAGACATAGCTTCTCCCTCTGACAAGACTTTAGTAGTTCTAGCCCAGAGCTCCATTGTAGTTAATTCTCTGTATCTTCTTGTTCATTTATGACTCACATATGCTATGTCCCATGAACCATGTGTTTGTCGCAGAGCACAATGTTCAACTTTCTCCCAGGTTCTTCTTTGGCTCCCCAACATCTGCTATAATCAAAGAAATGTTTCCTCCTCATTGCCCTTTTCTGTATGCTCCTCATTTTTACTCTTCCAATATCTACAAAAATATTCTCAGTTCTCTTGAGGTCTTATATTTTTTTTAAAAAGTACACTTTTAAGTTACTTATGTAGATATATATATATATATATATATATATATATAATTTATGTATATGTTTACTTATTTATGCATGATTAGGGATAAATGTGAGAATAGCTCTGTCTCCTAACCCTACTTTTCTATTTGGCAACAATATAAATGAGACCTCTGCACTGGGGTGGGAGTCAGTGAAAGGAGGGTGGATCAGCACAGCTGGTGAATAGACACAGGCTCAGAAAACATCCAATTTTCATTCTACATCCTCCATTTCTGCTTTTGGTACATGTCTCACCTCAACTATATCTCAAGAAGTTATTTGAAGGTTTATTCTGATTCTCTCCTACGTTTTATACAAAAATAATTTTATTTCATTATTTTGACAAAATATAATTGCATATAATGATGAAGTACAAAGTGATGTTGTGATAGATGTATACAGGTGGAGTGACTGGACCAAGCTAATTAACATATCCATTACTTTAAATACTTATCATTTACTCTTCTGTGCTATCTGCAATTTTGTATCATTTGGCTAAGATCTCCCTATTCACCTTAACTCATTCCTCTGATAATTACTATTCTACTCTCTGCATCTATAAGTTTGGTTGTTTTAGATTCCACATATAAAAGAAAACATGCAGTATTTGTCTTATTTCACTTAGAAATGCCTGACTTATTTCACTTACAATGATGTCCTTCAGGTTCATCCATGCTGTTGCAAATGACAGAGGTTCCTTCTAAGGCTAAAGAATATTCCATCGTGTGTGTGTGTGTGTGTGTGTGTGTGTGTGTGTGTGTGTGTGTATCACATTTTCTTTATCTATTCATCTACATATGGACACAGGCTGATTCTACAATTATTTATGGTTATCATAAATAATGCTGCAATAAACATGGGAGCACAGAAATCTCTTCAACATCTGATTTCAAGTTCTTAGGATTATACACCTAGAAATGAGATCATTGGACCATATTATAGCTCTATTTTTAGTTTTTGAAGACTCTTCATATAGTTTTCCATTAGGGCTGTATCAGTTTATATTTCCACCAATAGTATGCATTGGGTTCCCTTATCTCCACATCCTCTCCAGCACTTTTCCCTCCCTCCTTCCCTCCCTCCCTCCCTCCCTCCCTCCCTTCCTTTCTTCTTTCTCTTTCTTCATAATAGGGATTGAACCCAGGGCAAACACATCCTCCTATTCCACAGGTTGATTCTGTACTTTGTTAATTTTTTCTTTACTATATTAAAGCTTTTTACTTTGATGTAATCTCTTTAATTATTTTTGCTTGTGTTGCCTGAGGTTTCTGAATCAAACCCAAAAAATCATTGAGTGGAGCAGTATCAAGTAACCTTTTAGTATTTTTTAAAATTCCAAGTTTTATGTTTAAGTCTTTAATCCATTCTTCATTAATTTTTATATATGGGTGAGATAAGGATTTAGTTTCATTCTTCTGCATGCAGCTATTCTTTCCTAAGACTCTTTATTGAAAAGACTGTCCCTCTTTCCTTGGCAACTTTGTTGAAAATCAACTGGTCATGAATGAATGAGTTCATTTTTGGGATCTCTATTCTGTTTCTTTGTTAGATATGTTTGTTTTTATGCCAATAGTATGTTGTTCCAATTACAATAGTTTTGTAATGCAGTTTGAGGTCAGTATGATACTTCTAGCTTTGTTCTTTTTTGATTAAGATTGCTATGGCTAGAAAGGGTTTTTTTTTGTGTGTGTATGTGTGTGTACGTGCGCATGTGTGTAGTTCTATAAGAATTTTAGGATTTCTTCCTATTTCTGTGAAAAATGAATTGGAATTGGGAACAGATGGCACTGAGTCTCTAGGTTGCTTTGAGTAGTATGGATCTTTTAATAATATTGATTTTTGAAATCCATGAACATGGAATATATTTCCATTTATTTTTGTATTTTTTTACAATAGTATTTTAGTTGTAGATGGACACAATATCTTTATTTTATTTATCTATTTTTATGTGGTGCTGAGGATCTAACCCAGGGCCTTGCACATGCTAGGCAAGTGCTCTGCCACTGAGCCACAACCCCAGCCCCATTTGTGTATTTTTCAATGTCTCTCATCAATATTTTGTGGTTTCCCATGTTAAGGTCTCTCATTTCTTTGGTTGAATGTATTCCTAAGTACTTTATTTTATTTTTTTTGTAGCCACTGTAAATGAGATTGCTTTCTTGATTTCTTTTTCAAATAATATGCTGTCAGTATATAGAAATGCTATTTATTTTTGTGTTTTGATTTGTATCCTGAAACTTTACTGTATTCATTTATTAGTTCTAAATTATTTAAAATGTTTATGTAATAAACATTTTCATAACACATATAAATTGCATCCAGGATAGGTCATATATTAAGCCAAAAAGCAAGTCTGAACAAATTTTAATGTGCCTAATACCATTTTTTTGGCATTAGGCATTATATCCCACAGCAGATCTCCAGAACTTATAAATAAAATGAAATGGAAACATTCAGAATTGTAAAAAACATTTGCAAAAATGTATGTGATAAGGAGTCAATTTTCTAACTATATAAGGAATTCTTAGAACTTAGGAGCAGAAAAGAAATAAAAAATTAAAACAACAAAAACCCAAACAAAACAAAACCAAAAGAGAACAACCACCACTAACCAAACAAAATCCTGATTTAAGCATAGGCAACAGACTTGAACAGATAGAAGACATTAAGATTGAATATTTGTATCCTTCCCAAAATTCATGTTAAATCCTACCCCAGTATGATGGTATTAGGAGGTGGGACCTTTAACAAGTGCTTAGGTCATGAGGGTGGAGTCCTCATGCATATGATTAGTGCCCTGAGAATCCTTGAGAGCTCACTCAACTTTTCTATTGTGTGAAGCCACAATGAGAAGACTGTGGTCCCTTACCAGACATGAAATGTGTGAGAGCCTTAATCTTTGACTTCCTAGACTCTCAAACTGTGAGAAATCAATTTTTGTTGTGTAAGCAATCCATTTGATGGTATTTGTCATAGCAGCCCCAATGACCTAAGAAAAGCAATACAAATGACCAAAAGGTATATAAAAAGATGCTCAACATCATTAATTAGCAGAGAAATATATTCAAGACTATAATTTGATATTATTTTATATCTAGTGTGGCTATATTTTAAAAAAGTATTAGCATGGTTATGGAGAAATCAAAACTGTTTTACACTGTTGGTAGGAATGTTAAATGGCACAACAGCTATAGAAAACACTTCCAGCAGAAGTGTTGTAAACAACTGAAGTGTTCATCAACAAGTGAATGGATTATGAAAAGTGTGATACTTACCTATAGTAGAATATTATTCAGTCTTTTGGAAAAAAGGAAATCTTGTCATTTTGTGACAAATTGATGAATATGGGGGAATTTAGAGGTGAAATCGTACATTTATTTTTTTTGTCATATAATTTCTTATTTATTTTACTATGTACATTTTGGGAAGGCTTTTTTTTTTCTTACTGAATTTCTCTATTTTTACTTAGAACAAGATTTAATTGATTTTATTCACTGAGATATAAGACCACACAGTTTACTATATTTAATTTTATGGTTGTTTATTTTTAAAATTATAAAATATAACACTAAATACATATCATTTGATAGAGAAAACATAACCTCCCCTTTAGGAAAACAGATTAGAAGAAGAATTTTATTATTTTTAGATACTTAATGCTATCAAGGTTCATAAACTTTGTGAATAGGAATTTAATTCATCTGTTAATAAATTAATCTCAGACGTATAAAACCCAATAATTAATGTGCTTTAAATGTATATATCATATTGAATGTTTGGCTTTGTATTACTTTAAAGTGTGTACCAACATACATGCAATGTGATACCAAAATTAACTTACTGTATTGTATGAATTTCATTAGGAAAGAAAATTATCACACTACCTCAGCCTTGGATAAATAGATCATTCTGTGAAATGTCTCCCCTGAATTATATTTTCATTTCACATGCTAATCTTTCATCAATGGATAATAAAAGATGAGGCCATTTTTAAGTATTTCTATTACATCTAGAAAACAATGTGTCATTCTTCCACATTTATGTATTATTCATTGAGACCCATGAAAAATTTAAATTACTTTCATAAAAATGAAATATATCTTGAAGAACTAACATGTTTCTCTTGATAAGAGGAAATTAATCATCATACTTTCCTATTTTATTTGATCCCCAGAGTTTTCAGAACTAAAAGTAAAGTTTACACAGTAATTCTACTATTTTTGGTTTCATTATGTCTATAGTTGTTCAATCATAAAATCAATACATGTTCACTGCAACATTTTTATTTTTGGTGCCAGAGATTGAACTCAGGGACACTCAACCACTGAGCCACATCCCCAACCCTTTTTATTTTTTTTTTCTTTTGAGACAAGATCTCACCAAGTTACTGAGGGCCTCACTAAGTTGCTGAGGTTCCTTGCAATAATTTAAGCAGATCAGGAATGTACGGTTTCTAATCAGCAAGCATGGCTATTAGAAGGAGAGAGTATCCTTTCAGATATTACATACAATGCACCTAAAGCCCCTCCATCCAGCAGAAGTGTTGTAAAAAGAGAAATTTAAATCTTTAGTTTGACATTTTCATAATAAAAGCAAATCATTTTTAATTTGTGACACTTAGAGATGTTTATGCTGCTTTCTTCATTTTATCCCATTTGCTTTCATTGTACATAAAATATTTATTTTCCCATGTTGCTTCACACTCCTAGACTTTTTTGACTTTGCCTCCAACAACTTTTTTGACTTTGTCTTCTACATTATATAAGCTTAGCCTCTCCTGCCAGATACTTCCAGCAGCCTCTGGGTTGCAGCCCAATGACTTTTTGCTTGTTTCTCTCAATTTCTAGTGCCGAAAACACAAACCTGATTTACCTATACTCCCAAGACATTTGGAGATGTCTTGGGAGTATAGGTAAATGGAATGAGAAAGAATGATGACATTCTCTTTCAAAGACAGTCAGAGTTCCCAGGCTTAAGGGCAACTTCTCAGTAAGTGAAGATGTTTCATCTGGCATTAGCAGAGTCAGTTCTGGGATCAAGGCCCCTGCCTTTGATCTGTGAAACTCATAGGTCCATACAATTACACAAGTAACTTTCTGCTTATGTTTCTATGCTGTAAATCACATTAATTAGTACTAAAAGGATTTGGAGGAAAATCTGTTTTCTTAAAGAAAATAATATGATTAAGCTGTTTAGCTGTGATTCATAAAGTACTATTTTCTAATAAAGAGAAAAAAATCTGTATAGTTGCGGAAGTCATATTATTTGAGGAAGTAGAATCAACCATGAAAGGAAAGTTAATTCTCCAAAAAGAGCTTTAAATGGTTAATGAGTTTTTAACTTCAGCTTTTTTTTTTCTTTTTTACTGAGTGGCTACTACAAAATATTTTGGTCATGGTTAATGTTTTAATATTCTATGTTTTTCTAACAACATCCTACTATTTTATCCTCCAAAGACCCAGTTATGAATTATAACAGGATATTAAACTTGTAAGATGCATAATTATTCCTGCTTTTTTTTTTTGAGGGTAGAGACACTTGGATAAAATTTTAAAAATGAAACACTAAGGGAAGGTTAAATTGTAAGTTTCTGTGACAATGGCTATTCAGGTTAGTTAAAGTTGCTTGTTTTTTTTTTTTTTCTTTGATAACATATGGCATTCAGGGAATGGTCCACAGCAGTCAGGAAATGCTATAGCTGAGTAATGTAAGTATTTGCAATTCCTTCTTTTTTTTCCTTTTGCAAGTTTGTGACTTCTTTACTAGAAATGACAAGATGACATATTTAGGCCCAAATAAGATCAGCTTCTCTACTCAACTCTTTAATAGCACAAGAGTCTTAGAAAGCTTAGCACCTTTTATATATATAATTTATATATTTTTATTGTGTATTTAATAATATAGCATATTGAAACTCCACAGGATATTATTTATATTGTATTATAAGTTAGTATATTTAAGATTTATCCCGATTATTTATCACTCTATCTTAATTTCTCATCTCAGACTTTCTATCTGAGGTCACTTTCCTTCTGGCTAAGGTACATACTTGAGAATCTTTTTCCTTGGGAGAGAAAATGAGTCCCTGGTCACTGGCTGATCCTGTGAGGTCCACAAAAATCAAGCCTGGGAAACATTCCTTGCCAAAGGTGAAAATGTTAACAGCTTTGACACTCAGCTCTGATACTGTTATCAGACATTCCAGTACAATGGACTTGGGTGCAGCAGGGTAATAGCGGGATGTTCTCAGCACTGTAACAGTAGGATAGCTGCACAAATGTTTCTAGCTCTGTTACTTTTTAGTGCATAAAGAAGCCTCTCAATAACTCACAAGCCTTGAGCAATTTACAATACCTTTATAAATGCCTTTTTAACTTTCTGATTTTGAGACCTTATGTGATAAACTTGTGGAGCTAGTTCTGTGTCACTCTTCCTTCATCAGAGTGCAGTGTCCCACTTGGCTCCAATTTCACTTGAAAATGTCACTGTATTTTCTTTGTCTCTGTTTTTCTCCATATCCAGTCACCCCTACTCAAGATCCTTTGTTGATGCTGGGTGGGTCATGGAACTTCATTAAAATCTGTTAGTGGAATATGATTTGTGTATTTTTATTATGCACTATTAAAAATTTATTAAAAATGACTAACAATAAAAAATACATTAGTGGCAAATGATCTGGGTTTTGTTTTTGTTGTTTTTGTTATTTTTGTTCATCTGAAAACATTTTCCTCATTCTGAAAGAGACAGTTTCTGGATATAAAATTTCAGGTGAACAGTTATTCTTACTGAGTTGTTGAAAATAGCATTGCATTATTTTTGGCTTCCATTATTGCTGCTGAAAAATTAGTACTTAGTTTAACTTTCATTCTTTGAAAATAAGTGCATTTTCTTCCCTATGTTTGCTTTTAAGATAATTATTTTTTTTTAGGTATTCTATGACTATATCAGGATATATCTATTGTGTTTTGCTTTTTATTTATACTGCTTGGGATAGTTTGAGTTTCTTTAATATGTGAATTGGGTGTTTTATCAGTTCTTGAAGCTATTTTCAGAAGAGATAAGCAGTATATTCAGTGCTCATAAACCCTTATACCTGTTTCCATACCTGACACTAGCATCTGGGTGGATGCAGCTTCAGTTTTTACTAAAGGAACAATTGACCTCTTACCCACAGGTGTCTCCCAGTGGGATTATGCAACTTACATTACATAGTGATTACATTTGGCTATAGAATATCTCAATAGCAGACTTTTATGACACTGGGATGACTCATGGCTCATTTTGGGGATGGCATTATAATGACTAATGGTAACTACATTGATTTTAATGGCTATTTATTTTCATATTTGTCACTTACACTGTTGTGAAAAGATCAGCATATTGTGACTAAATTACTTTTGGGTTGCAACTCATTTATAACAAACACTATCAAAATATATGATCTCCAGAGCTCCATCTTGGGATGGGAAATTGAAAATGATGCTAAAAGGTAACTCTCAACTTCATACGTGCCTCAGGAGCTGGGACCAGATTCTGGAGACACTTATATGAAATGTTCCTTTGTGCACAGGACTTCTATAGGTATGTAACCTTTAATTATTACTCTATTGTCAATCTTATTGACCAATTTTGGAATTTGGAGATAATACTCAGACATAGATAGGATAATGGTGTACATGCCAAGGATATTTTTCATCCCAGTGATCAGAGTATATGGAAAGTTGATGCTTAGTTTCCACTGAACTTATGCAGAGGCAACTAGAGGGCATCTAAGGGACATAACAATAGTACCTGGTCTCTACAGGAGCTCCATGTGACCCTGAACAAAGATTACAGGGGCATGGGATGGTTGAGGTTTATCATTTAAGCAACATTTTCATGAACTTTTTGGGAATTGCATCAGATTGCAACTCCAGAATATTTCTGAGTTTTTACCTGGGCATAAATTTTCAAATCTGAAGGTCCAATACAGAGAAGATGACCAATTTGTGCCCCATAAAGTCATCCTGCATTTTTCCAATTTTACTACATTCACAGGAAAATTTGTTCAGTCATATTTCAAACACTCCTTGATTAGCAAACCTGTGGTGAACTCAAATATATTTCTCATTTTCCCAAGAGATTTCATATTTCGACTTCATAGGTGGTGTTATAGCAGCGATTTTCCAGAGTTGTGCTAAAGATTTCTGCATGCCACAAATTTCTTCCAATATTTCATGGTCTACTTGATCATTCTTTAACCCATCTAGAATTTTACAACTCACTTAATGGTTTCTTCCTATAGGCACCTTTGGAAGCTTATCAAGTTACATAAACCAGTGCATTGCCCAAATGGGAGTACAACAAGTTAGTCTGTGAGGTTCTGAAGTCACATAGCTATAAAACTGTGGGTGAAAACACCATGGTCAATACGAATGATATCACACTCGGTATCAGCAATTACACTGAAGGCAACTTTGACAAAAGACTACTGTTTTCTGTTCTGGAGGAAAATGAACCAATGCTATGCTTTTTGTTTGTTGGTTTTTATTTTTTATTTTTTTGCCTACATGAGGAATCAGTTGCCCTTAGGATTATTCTTATTATGCTTATGTAGTTTTTTTATAGCTTCAGAAATTATAGAAGCAATACTTATGGAGAAGCCTAAATTTTCTGTCAGTCCTCATGCTATCTTCTGCTGTGATTATCAAAAAGCATTTTTATCTCTAGTTAATGATGTAGCCATGGTTTAGGTAATTTTGAAAAATTATCTTGCACCTTTGCTCTTATATTTTTCTTTCAGACCAGTCCCCCAGTCAGATCTGTTGATGCTGACTTTAGCACTCAAATCATCTTTAGAATCTCTAATTGAAAGAATTAGTCTACAAATTTTGCTGTTTTATGATGCTGTGTAAACTATGGAATGAACATATGACCAAAATAGGGATGTTGGCAATAATTAGTGAAAGTTGTACTAAGTTTCTCAATATTACTCCACAATATTGTAAGAGTTGTTTTGTTTGATAGGTCATATAGAAGGACCCTTGCAGAACCTTCTGTAAAATTCAAGTTGATTTTATCTAGGCAAATCTTGTTAATGTAAGAAAGTGCTAGTAATTTTAATGTTGTCAGCTTAGTGGTGGTTGCCTTCTGAAAACTTCTGAGAATATTCTGAAAGCATCTGAACTATTAAAAGATATTCTGTACTAACTGTGGCCAACTGAGCAAACTTTTAAAATGTCATTTTAATTTCTTTTTGTTTTTATTAATTGGTGCATTCTAGTTATATGTGATAGTGGGGTTCCTAGAGGCACTTAACATAATATTCTTCATTTCAATTCCTAGTATGTCCCCTTTCTTTCTCTTCCTCCCTCTCACTGATTTCCTATCTACAGAGTTCATTTTTTTTCAAGGTTTATTGTCCTTCAATATCAGCCTTCGTATGTTCAACAAAAGCACATTCTTCTAATTTCACATTTTTTTCTCCAAGAGTGTTGATTTGTATCATATAACCATAAAAACAAATATGTTTATAATATATAACATATAAATGGTTATATATTATATATGAAATAATTACACGTATACACATAATACATGCTTCCTTATATGTATACATCATATATATATTATGTATATATATATTTGTATGATATATGCATATATTGTATATAACATATAACCATTTATAACATATAATCAAAAAATGAACATATGGTTTCAAGCATCAACTTAGGGAATCTAGGGAAAACATTGGTCAAAGAGTACAAAGTTTGAATTAGGTAGAATAAGTTTTTGAGATTTATTGAGCAGTATGAGAACTAATTAATAATAATGTATTTAATATTCAAAATTTCAAAGAATTGATTTCAGATGTTCTTACTCCAGATAGTATGTGAGTAGATATTTATGTTAGTTTTAATCATTCCTTGTCTGCATATGTCAAAACATCACAGAATATCCCATAAATGTATGAAGTTATATTTGCTAATTAAAATTAAAAAAAATGAAAATTCAAGAATAATTTGAGAAAAAGATAAAAAATTGAAGAATTTTCATTCTGATAGTCACTTTCTTCCAGAAACCAATATAACTACCTTTTCCTCAGGAGCTCTCCTTAGGCACCTTCACAAAACAGCAGTTGAGAACACTGCTTCTGTTCTTGCTTCCAGTGAAGAAGTTCAGTCCAGAGATCACTGGTAGGATTAATGGTTTGGTGACATTAGTTACATTGTTTTACTTGAACTGTCCTTATAATAATTTGTTTTGAAGACGTGGGAGATATATATTTAACACAACATATTTTGTTATTCTTAAATGTATATAACAAACAGAATTTAGTTCATAGAGGTTTTTGTTTATTCTTTCTAAACATAAGCTTCTCTGACATGTAAATAGTTGGTCAAATTTATATGAACAATATTTGATCCATTTATATCAAAACAGATTCTACTGTCATGTACAACTAAAAATAATGGATTAAAAATTATTTGAGGGCTGGGGTTGTGGCTCAGAGGTAGAGTGCTTGCCTGGCATGCATGAAGCATTGGGTTCAATCCTTATCACCATATAAAAATAAAATAAAGATATTGTGTCCATCTACAACCAAAAACTAAATGTTTTTTTAAAAAGATTTGATAGTGTTCTCTTTAACCACATTTTAGGATATTCTTAATATAGAATTGTTTTCTTTGCCATCCCTTTTATCCTAAGGTGAACCATAATACCAATGTGAGCCTTAATGTGTCTTTCCTAGATTGCCATGTATTGTAATTAGTTTCTGAATAATATAAGGGTCTTGGGATGCAGTTTATTCTCATATGCAGTATATAATATCATAGTGAATTCTATGCAACTTCTCCAAAGAACTTAGAACTTCCAACCTTAATGGAAATATATTTTTCCAAAGTAAGCATGATACCATTTCTATTCTCTTCTGGGGTGATCACATTTGCACTACACTTTGTTCGAGAAGTCTGAGATAATATTTGAGAGCAGTAGATCAGATTTAGGGGTTGAGGATATTGTTATCTTTAATAAGGTGAAGATTTATGTAAGAGCTATGGGTGTCATTGCCTAAGATCAATGCAAACTTTGATCATGGTGGTGATGAGGGGAGTCTTTTGATGGAAATGGAATTGCTGCATGGTATCTGTCTCATTATATAAAATGATGTCATTCATTAAAATAGTCTTATTGTTAAATATATTCATGAAGTAAAGTGACAAGAATAATTTTAATACAAGGGATATTATTCTCCTCAGAAAGTAAATGTGAGTAGTATGATGTAATGGCTGAGTTTATGGAGTTTGGAATTACAGATAACTCAAATCAATCTAGAGCATACCATTTACCAGCCTCAGTTCCTTACAAATGGTATCTAATACCCATCATTATATTCTCTCTATCTGCAGGTATGAAAGGGGAACTTGTTTTATTAAACTGGATTGGGTGATATCTTTCAAAAGGATACGAAGTATAAAAGACCCTTAGGACAATTCTGAATCTGGAACAGCACATTTATATTAATATAATGTAAAATAATTATCTAAAAGTAGGAATATGTGTAAAATTACATGATTGCATCAGATGATCTAATTCATAATTTTTCAATAGTGTCCTATTTCCTGCACATTCTATAATGTATTAGTAAAGTTTTCTTATATCTTTCCTTAGGTAAATCAAGTGAAAGGGAATAATGGAGGGACATATTCTCAATAAAATGAGGGAATCATAATGGGAACCAGGATTAAGAGATTGAATATTGTTTCCCACCCAAAATTAATTATTTTAAATCAGAGATGTATTAAATGCTGATTTTTTGAGTCTTTTACCTGTCAGCCTCTGCATGCTTTGATTTGAACAGTGGCCTTATGCTGTCAGGTTGAGACAGAGTTACTTTTGAGACCTTCATTCCACATAGAAGGCCTCCTCCATGTCCCTTGCCTAGGTGTATTCTTTAGATGCCACTAAAATCATGACAGTATTAGGACACACACTTGAAAAACCCTTGTACTTGTGTTAACTGATTGACTAGCTTTCTATTTCCTTTAGCTTATCAGAGTCCCTAACTGTAAAGAAGTGCAGATCATACTCTCCAATCAACAGCTGTAATTCTGCAATATCATCAGTTACAGGGGACGCTGCTGCATGAGGTTTCCACAGAAGCACAACTTTTTACAGCTTGGAAATACATGAAAGATCTTAATGCCTTCATTTCAAATGGGAGAGGTTAAGTAATTTACTCAGATTTACATTAAGTTATGGTTCAATAAGAACCAGATTCAAAGTCTCCTGACTTTTAGTTGCCTTCCTTCCACCCACTTTACTCCAAAACACTTTCACACATACAATCAGTTGTCCAAACATCTCTGTCTTCAAGTGTGAGGTGAATGCTTCTAAAAGGCTCATACTTGTGAATATATCACTGACAACTTCAGAGCTGGGTCATTTTCATGGCTCAATAAAAATATTTCAGATGCAACTGGATCCAAGGTTTAAAACATTAAATACAAATGATCCTTTTAATCAAGGAAATTCTGAGTTTGAAAAGAGGACCTTCATACTGTATCTCTGTCCAGCAACTGATGATGCTATTCATCAGTGATGCTAATTGGTTCTTCAGCATCAAGACTGCCCGATTTAGCATCAAAGAAATGAATATCTTGATTCTTATTATTTGGGATTTGGGTAGAGACGGGACATAGCTCTCACTGCTTGAGACTTATCTGCTTTTCTCTAACCCAGTCCTCTCCTGTTCTCCATCATGGTGAGTCTGTGGCTCCGTGGAAGCTCCTGCATGGCACATCTGACAATGATGCTGATGGCACTGAGCCTTCCCCTGGCTTTGACCAGGGACACCAGACGTAAGTGCACTCTTCAGGCATAGAGAGGCCATGGGTGGGGGAAGGAAGGGAATTACTTTCTCAGTGTGTCCAGGCCAAGTCCCTCAAAACTTGTGACATTTTCTTCACTGGCCACATGTTTTCATCATGTGGATTCTAAACTACTTCCAAAAATATAGAGCCAGAGCCTTTCTATGAGACCTGTTTGAAAAGTCTTCATATGTAAACCATTTCTTTTCAAGTTGTCTTCAGTAAAGTCTCCAGTCTCACATCATGTTCTCTCAGGGCCTTGGACGGATTAGAAATAATGTTAAACTGATTTCTCACTCAGCGGTTCCCTTTATATGTTATTATGCCAGAAAAAAGGTGATTTTTTTTAAAAAAACTAACTTTTATGTATAGTTCTAGTCTCTTTTATACATGCCACTTGGTTCTTTGTTTAAATTATGAAATATTAAAATACGCAAACAGTTTGAAGATATCAGTAAAAATAGTAGTAAGAGTCAAAAGGAATTGGAAGGGTTTCTCCCAGAAGACACAGGAAGTGTGAAGCTGCTGCCTCTGTAAAGGGTGAGGATGCTCCAGGAGGTGTCATCCACTGTCTTTTCTCTTTGTCCCTGAACTGCACTGTTCATAACCGTGGATCCCTGTGGGGCAGCTGGTCTGGTGGTATTCTTGACCTTCTTCCTGCTGTGGTTGCACCCTTCAGTTGAGGCAGAGATCCCCTGTACTTGACATGACTGTATAGAAAAGGAGCACCTCTGGGCTGTTCTTTTGTACCTTAAAATATGTAATGCTACTTCCTCCTCCTCTTCCTCCTCCTCTTCCTCCTTTTCTTCTTCTTCTTGTAATGCATCTTCTTAAAACCTGGCATAGTTTAGTGTTCATTTAATGAATCTGCTTTAACCTTCTTATACAATCAGTTTCTCCTGCATACCCTACGTTCTCTGGATTGAGCCCATAGGGGATTGAAAGTTCGGATAAAATTGTATGAAAATCTATGTTTTTCAGTCAAAAGTGGTCAGTCATCAGCAATTTCATGAGCTTCAAAAGTCTGCAACACAATTGGGGGTACAGTGAGGGTGTGAAAGCTGTTAATATCTCCTGGGGCTGAAAACCAGTAAGCAAGTCAAGGGAAGTTGTTGGCTTACTGGGGGCCTTAATCCAAATCTCATAGATTTCTCCAATGTGTCTTTTTTCCCTTAATTAGTCATGTTTGGTATTTTCTATCTCCACTCTCCCCCCCCTTTTTTTGCCCATGTACTCACCATTACTGAATATCCCTGAACTTCACACCTCCTAAGCTCTATAAGAGATTAATCAGAGCAGATAAAACAATATAAATTTCCCTTTTTCTTAAAATTGCCTTTTCTTTACCTGTAAATGCTTTTATATGGAGGAGAAAGAAGAAGTTTGCCAGGTGTGGTGACGCAGGCCTGTAATCCTAGTGGCTCTCGAGCCTCAGACAGGAGGATCACGAGTTCAAAGCCAGCCTCAGCAACAGCGAGTGGCTAAGTAACTCAGTGAGACCCTGTCTCTAAATAAAATACAAAACAGGGATGGGATGTGGCTCAGTGGTTTGAGTGCTCCTGAGTTCAATCCCTGGTACCCCCTCCCCCCGAAAAAAAGAGGAAGTTTGTCTCAACTTTTCACAGGAAATACAAGTCATATAATGTGTCATCAGACTACAAGAGTGTTGATGTTTGAACCTCTTATTATTTTCCAGGATACTACAGTGATCAA
This sequence comes from Urocitellus parryii, assembly GCF_045843805.1. NCBI lineage: Eukaryota > Metazoa > Chordata > Mammalia > Rodentia > Sciuridae > Urocitellus > Urocitellus parryii. Next base: position 117,742,571 of record NC_135538.1, read on the forward strand.
TTCTCAGAACCACAGTAGTTTCATATAGGCCACAGATACTTTTCTGTGTTAAGTACTATGTCCTGGGTTTGTTCTAAGCTCCAAAAATTCCATTTGATAAGACAGAAAGCCTCTAGTCTACAGGAACTTACATAATTACAGAGAGAAAGACAATAACCCAATAAACATTTAATGAAGAAAAATATTACAGAGAATAATAAAGGCACTCAGGGGAAAAATATAAAGACATCATCAGGGTGAGAGAGCAGAGAGAAAGGGGACCCACCCAACTTCAGTTTAGGTATGAGGAAGTATCCCTGAGAGAGAGGCATTTAGCTGAGACAAGAATAAAGAGATGAGAGTAAGGAGGAGACCTAAGGGAGAAGGGAGAGGCAACAGAGGATAGGCCCCAAAGTGGAAAGCTGTGTGCTGCGCTTAAGTTCGACATTTAGTGACTGAGGGAGTGGCCTGGAGTCCCAGAGGATGAGGTAGATGAAGGGGAAGTCAAGGGCCTAATCAAGTAGGTGCCAAGAGCAAGGGTAAGAAATTCCAATGCTGTTTAAACTGATTTCAGAAGCTCCTGGAAAGTTGCAAGAAGAGTCAATTTATATAAAGTTTAAAATAATTCTAACTTTTATATGGAGATTGGATTATTGGGTTCACTTGTGGAGCTGAGGAGACCATTTAAGAGCACAGTAGAATTCTCCAGGGAGGACAGGCTTGTGGTTTCATTTAGTGTGCTCATGACGAAGAGCATGATGAAAATAAGATGGACATTTTGGGGAGGTTTTGCATAAGTAGTTAATAGATTAAACTAAGGAGGGGGTAGAAAATCAAACTTCTTTCTGAGGATTTTGTCTTCATAACTAGGTAGAAGATGGTGATATTTATTAAGACTGGGAAGACTGAGGGAGGTCAGGACATCAAGTAGGTGGTTAAAAATAAATTTTTTAAACTTAAGATTCAGATGATTTTAAAATGTGTGACACTGTCGAGAAGTCAATGTGGGCATGAGAGACAGAAGTGAGAGTGAAGATAAAACTAGAGGACTATTTGCTGGCAGAATTGACACCATTAAATTCCACAAAATCTGAAAAGATTACACAGGGAAAGAGATTGTGTGTGGAAAACAAGAAGAACAGGACCATCAAAGTAGACTGGGACAGAGGACCAGTGATGTTGGAGGAAAACCAAAGCTGAGTTGCATGGAAGTCAAAGACAGGAGACTTTTCCAAAGAGGAGATAGTGGCCAGTGGTGGCGAGACACCACGGCAGGTGAGGGAGAATGTGAGAGGTGTGAGCCCTGGGTTCTGTGGACTTGACCTTGGCAGTCAGTGGAGTATTCAGTTAGGAAACTGGACTGTCTGTGTGAAGAGAGTCGGAGCTGCAGAGGGGAAGGCTGGATGGAGATGACTATTGTGAGTGGCAGGTCTCAGGGGAGGACCGTGTTCAGGGGGCCAGTTGGACCTAAAGTAGGAGAACAAAGAGCCTGAATAGAAGAGAGAGGACTTGAGAACCAGACAGATGTGTCCATTTATTAACAAGGAAGCACTTAGAGGGTCCCTGTGTATAATTTGCTGACTGGCAATGCAAAAAGTCATTAATGAAACAGCCAATATCTGCTAGTGATGTAGAATATATAGTTATTATACTAGGGAGGAAAATAGAGTGATGACCAAATCCATCTGGTGCCTGGCAGCATGGAGCACTGTAACAAAACCATACCTGTTGTAGCCGGTGGCTGGAGGACCTCAGAAAACTAGATCCATCAGGGTTGTTACTGTCATGACCAGCAAGTTGAGTTGGGTTTTTCATAGTTTCAATGAATAAGATTCACAAAAGATGAAGCAGCATTCTCCAGGTTAACATTTAAACACTCTCTTCAGTGTCTGAGTAGTGTCTCCCTAGGGAAACTCTCTGAGGAAGCCACACTAGTTTCTAGCTCCATGGTGAATGCCCATTGTTCAAGGATACTGGGTAACTGATCTTCTGTTCTCCCATGTCATCTTCTGGGATCTTTCCCCCTGTGCTTCCAATGTCCCTACTACAATGTTCCTACCAATTGAGATGTGCCCATCAGGGGCCTCAGTGACAAAACTTAGTACTTTTAGAATTTCAACATTTTCTGACATTTTTAGATTTTTATCTGATAAACTTCTATCATACATTGAAATGCATATGACTTGTTTCTCATTAACAGTATGATGGTTTATACCATCTTCATTGGTTATTCCACTTGCAAACATGAGCATGGCCTCAAATCTTTGCCAAACATTTGTTAAAGTTTTTGTATTAGTACAGGCTTTATAATAACCTGTATCCTGGCTTCTTTCAGAAAGCTCTGGATTTTAAGCCTCTTTAAACTGCATTTAGCATAGAATTTTACAACTATTTATACCTGTTCTTCATGAATCATGATTCCTTGGTCAAAATATTTCATTACAGATGTCATCCTAGGGAACATTAATAGCCCAAACTTCACTTTTTTTTTTTAAAGAGAGAGAGAGAGAGAGAGAGAGAGAGAGAGAGAGAGAGAATTTTTTAATATTTATTTTTTAGTTTTCGGCAGATACAACATCTTTGTTTGTATGTGGTGCTGAGGATCGAACTTGGGCCACACGCATGCCAGGCAAGAGCGCAACTGCTTGAGCCACATCCCCAGCCCCCAAACTTCACTTTTGACAAGTTGAAATCTCAACTGGTGTGTGAAGAGTTGTACAATGGAATTTGTCTAGTTTTCCAGGAACACATTTAAGCTACTGATACAAAATCATTATAGAATAGTCAGAAAATAGATGCATAATTATCCATATTTTCTTTTTCTGAAAAATCATGCATAATAAATACTGGATTTATTTCAGAAATTCTGAATTTGGCTTTCTTCAGTGGTTTCTCTGATAGGGGCATTTGCCAAATTCTCTGATCCAAAATATCTATAGTGCTGAGGTTGGAAACATGCATTTACATTGTGCTGCTTTTAAAAAAATCTAGGCTCACATATTATGCAAATTTTTGCCTCTACTTCAGTTCTTTTGGTTTGTTTTAGCTTTTTTCAGCATAAAACTAACAAGAAATCTAAAATAAGTTAGTTTTTGAGATTCATTACTTTCTTGCTGAATCCATTCAATGAATGTAAATTCAAGAACTTCATTGTTAATTTTTTTAAATTAGAATATTACAGTTACATATAGTAACTAGATTACACCCCCCCAATCATACATGCATTGAATTTTATTTCAGTTCTAATATTCCCCCTTGTCCCTTCCTTGGCCCCTGCTAGTCTCCTTCCTCTACACTACTGGTCTTCCTTTCATTCATCTTTTTATTTATTTTTTATTGTTATATATATATATATATATATATATATATTAAGGTCAAATTTTATATGGTATATATATATATATATGTGTGTGTATATACACACACACACACACACACACACACACATATATATATATGTACATCACATGAGTTTTTGAGAGTTCATTCCAAATTTCCTCCCTTTACTCATTCATCCTCATTCCCTTTTGATTTTTCTTCTACTGCTCTACTGATTTCTCTATATATTTTGAAACCTTATCCTTCTTTCCTTTAGATAACTCTATCTTCCACATATGAGAAAAAAACATTCAACCTTTGAATTTCCGAATATGGCTTATTTCATTTAACATAATATTCCCCATTTCCATCCATTGACCAGCAAATGCCATAATTTTATACTTTTTTGTGACTGAGTAAAAAAATATTTTTATGTTATGGAATGGTTTTCAGTATTTTTGAATTCTTGGTCCCAATCATATATCATAAATTTCATTAACTTGCTCTTATAAGTTATTGGGTTTGTAAGTTTTTTGTTTGTTTGTTTTTTGTCGCTAGGACCAAACTACTTGACAAGAACAATTTTGAGGAGAAAAAGTTTGTCTGAGAATCATAGTTTCACAGGCTTAGTCCATGATTGGCCAAATCTATTGCTTTGGGATTGAGGTGAGTCAGAAACATTGTGGCTGAAGGGCATTGTGAAGGAAAGCTGCTGAACTAATGGCAGACAAGAAATAAGGGGGTCAGGAAGAAGCCAGGAGCAAGATACAGCCCCAGGCTACAACCCCCAGGGATCTATTTACTATGGCCTCGCCTTACCTTTCTACAGTCTTGACTTTTTTCTATTCAAATTCAAATGGATTAGTCAAGTAATGGGGTTACATCTTTCATTATCTAATCATTCCACCTCTGCACATTTCTGCATTGTCTTACTTGAGCTTTTGGGGGGATACCTCATATCCAGACCATAAAAGTCATAAATATTGATGACAATCCCAAGAATATTTTTTTTGTTAAATGCTTCAGACTTCTGTAATAAGACTCTTGTGCTATTGATCAATTCAGATTCTCCCATTCATTTAACTTCCTCTTAACCACCATTTTTTAAACCACTTTTTGAAATTTTCAGTGAATCCAACACAGAGAAACATTAAAAATATATGACATTGTCACTGGAGTCCCAGGACAGAGGATGATTTTGAGGATCCAACAAATCAAATCATGTCTGGTCATTTGCGCCCCCCCCCCCCCAAAATCAGACAGAAAAGGTAATGGTGAAAAGTATGAAAGGAATGTTAATCAGTGTAGCTACACCTGGAAGACAAGGGACCTGTGTTCTTAGCCCTATATTCAAGGGTCTGACAATGTCTTTGAGGTTTTTAGAAATGGAATCAGGACAAGGTTTGGGAGTTTGCCTAGCTGGAGGCTTTTCACAGCTGGCAAAGAGATGATGCTGATCAGGTGTGGTCTTGTCCATCATCATCTCAGGAATGGTCAGGTTAAGAAAGTTGCTGTTGGGGAGATGCAGGGAGGGCATCATTTTGACTCATCCTAAGGTGTTCATTGGATCAGACCTTGTTCCTGAAATTCAAGGTTACCCAGAGTAAAGGAGATGGATGCAAAATGGAGGTAGAGAGGCCAAGTCTTTCACGCTGCTTTTAGCCACCCATCACACAGTTGCAGGCAAAAGTGAAATCTAATTATGAATCAAAAATATATGTGTATATTTATACATATATGTGTATATGTTTCTATGTATTGGATTGTTATGGGGAGCGACCTCAGAAAACACTCTAAGTCCTAATTCAAATAAAAGAAAACTTTATTTACCTAGCCAGGGACTGTCTCCCACCAGTAAAGACTGATGCTCTGTGGGAAAACAGCAATTTCCTGGCCTGTGTCTTGGGAATTTAATGATGACAATTCTAACTTGGGGCTTTTCTCAGTGTCATGCAAGCAAGCAAGTTACAGAGGCTAAAAAAAGCAGTTAGCTTAATGGCATCTTGGGTCTGAACAAATGTTAGACAACTGTATCCTGAGTTTCAGCTGAGTGGGGGCCATAATCTATTTTAAAGTCATGTAGACCCATAAATGTACCCAGGATGTAGCTCATCATGACCACTATTATATCTTGAGTTGATTACATTCTGTGGAGTATAAGGTATAGGAAAATAATTTTTATAAGAAGACAGCTTTCATTTTAGTTTCTCAAAAACAGCTCTTGTAACAATTTTTATAGAAAGCAATGAAATGGAGTCTTAAGCCTGTTTATGACAGTTCTTGCTTTATAATTGTCTTATCTCACTTATCAAAATCTTATATATATATATATATATATTTTACTATATATATATTTTTACTAATCTATAACCTATAATTTACACTCTCACTCCTTTTATTGATTAGTTTACACCACAACAAAACTTCAGAACCACATGTGACTCATAATATCATCACCATCTTAGAGTTGTTTTAATTTGCATTTCTCTGATTGGTAGAGATGATAAGCAGTTTTTCATATATTTGTTGATTGATTGTATATCCTCTTCTGAGAAATGTCTGTTCAGGTGCTTGGCCCATTTATTGATTGGATTATTTGTTTATTGGTGCTTATCTTGTGGAGCTCTTTATATACCCTAGAAATTAGAGCTTTATCTGATATGTGAGGGGTAAAAATTTGTTCCCAGAATGTAGGCTCTCTATTCACCTCACAGATTATTTCTTTTGCTGAGAAAAGACTTTTTAGTTTGAATCCACCCCATAGGTTGATTCTTGGTTTTAATTTTTGTGCTATAGGTGTCTTATTAAGGAAATTGGGGCTTAGCCCCACGTGATGGAGATTAGGGCCTACTTTTTCTTCTATTAGAAGCAGAGTCTCTGGTTTAATTCCTAGATCCTTGATCCATTTTGAGTTAACTTTTGTGCATGGTGAGAGATAGGGATTCAATTTCATTTTGTTGCATATGGATTTCCAGTTTTCCCAGCACCATTTGTTGAAGATGCTATCCTTTCTCCAGTGTATGCTTTTGGCATCTTTGTCTAATATAAGGTAGTTTTAATTTTGTGGGTTAGTCTCTGTGTCCTCTATTCTGTACCACTGGTCTACCAGCCTGTTTTGGTACCAGTACCATGCTGTTTTTGTTACTATTGCTCTGTAGTATAGTTTAAGGTCTGCTATAGCGATACCACCTGTTTCACTCTTCCTGCTTAGAATTGCTTTGACTATTCTGGGTCTCTTATTAAGATACCATCTCACTCCAGTAAGAATGGCAGCCATTATGAAGACAAACAACAACAAGTGCTGATGAGGATGCGGAGGAAAAAGGTATACTCATACACTGCTGGTAGGACTGCAAATTGGCACAGCCAATTTGGAAAGCAGTATGGAGATCCTTGGAAAGCTGGGAATGGAACCACCATTTGACCCAGCTATCCCTCTCCTCGGTCTATACTCAAAGGACTTAAAAACAGCATACTACAGGGACACAGCCACATCAATGTTTATAGCAGCACAATTCACAATAGCTAAACTGTGGAGCCAACCTAGATGCCTTTCAGTGGATGAATGGATTAAAAATGTGGCATTTATACACATTGAAATATTACTCAGCAATAAAAAAGAATAAGATCATGGCATTTGCAGGGAAATGGATGGCATTAGAGAAGATTATGCTAAGTTAAGTTAGCCAATCCCCAAAAATCAAGTGCCGAATGTCTTCTCTGATGTAAGGGGAGTGACACAAAATGGGGTTGGGAGGGAAAGCAAGGGAGAAAGATTACCTCTAGATAGGGAATAGGGGTGGGAAGGAAAGGGAGGGAGAAGGGGAATAGCATGGATGGTGGAAGGAGACCCTCATCATTATACAAAATACATGTATGAAGATGTGAATTTGGTGTCAACAGAGCTTATATACAATCAGAGATATGATAAATTGTAAAATAAAGAGTTTAAATGCAAAAAAATAATAAGAGAGCTCATGTATAATGGCAGAATTTGGCGTAAACATACTTTATATACAGTTACAAAAAATTGTGTTGAAAATGGATAATTATGATTGTAATGCATTCCACTATTGTCATGTATGTAAGAAATAAAAAAATAATAATGATATTATCACCAAAGGAGTCCCCAGAGACGGGGACCTCATCTCAGAAAAATATGGCCTATTTATATGAGAGAAAAGAATTTCAGCAAGTGCCTGTCAGAGACATGAGATTTATTCAGGAAAACAGATAGACATTCAATGGAGAATGAGGGTGATTTCCAGAGTGTGCTGGAGTTAAAGCATGTAATGTAGGCCATCTCCAGAGGAAGAAAGAGCCACCCTTTGGTGCTAGGGCTGGACTAGTGATAGAGTCAGGGTAGAGTTGTGTGATTTTGAGTCATTTTCCCCTTGACTTGTGCATGGACCCATGTTAACTTTTGTGGCAAGGAGAACAAGGGCTGAGAACAAGGGCTAGGGGTGTGAGCTCCTTGATGGTTAAGTTGCTTACTTTGCGTAATAAAGCTTCATGGCTGGCCCTGCTTCATGGGTGGTACTGTCTAGGGGCTGAAAGCATATCTTTGTTTTGGATGGAGGACTACTGACATATTTCACACTGAACAATTTCAGTTAAAGTGAAGGACTCTGTCTTCCCAGAGATCAGTCATCATGGTGAACCTTGGCTGCTGGATGCTGGTGAATTTGCTATCAACATTTTTTAAAGATGTGGTTTCTTGAGCTTTCTGAACTTGGAAAGTCGTACAAGGGATTTTAGACCTGTATGTAATCATGACTGTAATCTCCCCAAACCTCTTTATATAATTCAAAAACCCTGACATCCACCACAGGCTTTCAAGTGTCCAACTCCCTGTGACTTCTCCAGGCTGTCTTTAACCTTTTCTGCCTCTGTGCTTTGGTGCCTCATTATTTCTGTTTATTGAAAAAGTTAATTCCTTCAACTTTATCACAGGGTATCACTTTTACTTGAAATGTGCCTCCCTTTCCCCCAAACATACACATACCTACTCCACACTTCAAGCTCACATCAGTTTAAACTATCATGGAATATTTTCCTATTGTCATTTAGATATTCCTGATGTTCTCAGTTGCTAGAACTCATACTCTGACATTTCTCATTCTTGCATAACCTCTTGTGTGTTTGTCTTTCATCCCTCAATTTTACTAATTGATGTCCCAGGAACATATGAGTGGTGGTCGTGGTGATGAGTGGGTGTCAGTTTTTCCTTCTTTGGATTCTAGGGACATCAGAGGCCTGGTGTTAAACCAAGACACAAGGAAGAGACCACCAACTACAATTTTAAATCAAATTAAAACAAGCTTGTAATTCTGACTAGCTGAGACTGTCCCTCTCCCAAAATCCGTGGGATAGAAGACAGTCCTCCAGCTCTCTAGGAGCGCAGTTTTATAGCACAGAAAATTGCAAAAGGGGGTGTCTGGAGAACTTACAGATAACAGGATTTTGGCAAGCATAATGCAAATGCAGGTAGTAGGTTAATGGTCTAAATGGTTCAGCACTTAGGGAGTAAATTTAGATCCCAATATCAGAATTTATGAGGCACCATTAGGGTTTCAGAGAGGGTTGTTATCTGGCCAGGGAAAGCCAGGCATGGGTGAGTTCAAGGCATGGGCAGCCATTCCAAGCAATTTTAAAACATCAAAATATAGCCAGGCCAAACAGAGATCCTAATATTTTACAGAAAACAGAAATGGATCTTTTATGACTTTTAAAAAGATGGCTCCTGATCTTAAGAGGAAATTAGGCTGGGTTTATCACCTGGCATAGCGTTAGCACTAAGGAAGAATTAACAGCATGTTCTAGATGGGTCTTGTTTAAGGAAAGGGTAAGAGTTGTGGGCATGAGAGGTGGGAGCAGAGAGTGTCTTTGGGTGGAAATTTCCACCAGGAGCTGGTGCTGGTTACCATGAGGGGCAATTCCTGCCTGTTGTTTGTTCTCCAACCCTGTACCTGAGGGGGACCAGGTCTGAATAGAGTGGATCACAGGAATTTCTCTGCCCTTGGCCCTCCTCCCTATGGTCCCTCTGTCTCAGGCAGATGAAAGTAGAAGGCCCAGTGTCTGGGGTGGGGAAATCAGTCGGGGGTGTCCTGATGTTTTTGTCACAGTGTCCAGTTGGGTTCCAGGTCCTTGGTGTCCTGAACAAAGAATTGAGCTACACACACAAGTAACAGGTAAAGTACAGATTTATTAAGGGTGAAAGTGGAAGTAGACTCCTGCCACAGTCTGGCTGGGCACAATTCAGGAGCCACTTGTCAAAAGAAACAAACTTTATTTTTAGAACACACACACTGCACCACACAGCTCCTCAGGAAAACCTTCAGAGCCCAACTGCCACCACCGGCTTCCCACAAGCCTCTCAACCTCCCCCACTCCTCCTGCTCTTGAGGCTGATGGGCTGGGTCCCTTGGGCAGAGCCAAAAAAGTCCCCCAATGAGGGCGGGGAAACAGCCCAATGAGCATCACCACAGAGGAGCCAATCAGTTGGCAGCTGGAAGTTTGCTGGGGCCCCTTCCATGTGGCTGTCAACAGACTCCATAAGCTAGAGCTGAGTGGTCCAAGAAAGGGGGGGGGGGTGCTCAAAGTTCTGATGTCTGGAAATCAGTGTCTTGTATACTGAGCTGTGAAGCATTATGGCCCTCATGTGACCTGATTGAAGACCTAACCCAATGTACTAACATTGGTCACCTCATGACACCTGATTAAATATTGTCCAATTCCTGTGTTGGTAAATATGGAAAACCTAATTAGCATACTGCCCACTCTGTCCTCATTGGTCATTTTAAAATATCGAGACTGTGGTGAAGTTGTCATGGTGTCATGGTGTCCTGGTGATAAGTCCTCAGGGGCGGAGTTGTCGTGGTAATGAGGGACACAAACAAGGACATGACTTGTGTCCCTGTCTTGTCCTCTATTGGCATCTTTCTTATGCCCTACCGCCTCCATCTTGGTGTCCCATCATCCCCGCCCCCGCCCAGGTCTCCCTGTGAGTCAGTCTCCTCCCAGAGGCCGCCTGGTGAGAGGGTTGTTCCTGTCCCCACAGCACGTTTCCTGGAGCAATGTTTCAGTGAGTGTCATTTCTCCAACGGGACGGAGCGGGTGCGGTTCCTGGAGAGATACTTCTACAACCGGGAGGAGTACGCGCGCTTCGACAGCGAAGTGGGGGAGTACCGCGCGGTGAGCGAGCTGGGGCGGCCGGATGCCAAGTACTGGAACAGCCAGAAGGACTTCCTGGAGCGGAAGCGGGGACAGGTGGACAACTACTGCCGACACAACTATGGGGTTGGTGAGAGCTTCACTGTGGAGCGGAGAGGTGAGTGCTGGGCTGGGGCCAGGAGAGAGATAGGGTGTGTGTGTGTGTGTGTGTGTGAGAGAGAGAGAGAGAGAGAATGTGTGTGAGAGAGTGTGTGTGAAAAAGAGAATGTGTGTGAGAGTGTGTGCATGAGAGAGAGAATGTGTGTGAAAGAGTGTGTGTTATAGAGAGTGTGTGTGTGAAAGTGTGTGTGCATGAGAGAATTTGTGTGTGTGAGTGTGTTTGTGTGTGTGTGTGTGTGAAAGCATATGTGTGTAAGAGACAGAGTATGTGTGTCTGTATGTGAGAGAGTTTGTGTGTGTGCATGAGAGAAAGAGTGAGAGAATGTGTTTGTGTGAGAGAATGTGTGTGTGTGTGTGCTATGAGAAGTTAAGGGTGCCTGTGAGGTCTCCTGTGTTATTGTCAGTGTCCATTCAGGGACCTGGGGAGCCAATGCTGTGCATGGGGCAGGAGAGCTGAGGAAATCCTGACCCCAGACTGAGGGAGGGACTGGAGAAGAGCTTGAGGTTTCTGTGATTTGGTTCATTTAGCCTTGGTGGCCCCAGAGGAGAGGAGAGATGGGAGAAGGCAGTTGCTGGAAATGGAGGGTCCTTGGCTTGGGGTAAATTGGAGGTGAGGAGGGGGGATGTAGGAGTCCGTGGTTGGGTGAAGGTTTACATTTACTTGCCAAATGCTGTTACCATGTGAAGAATTCTCTTTTATCTCTGGGTTCTCACTGTTTTTGAAGTGATTTTATGGGTTCTCTGGATAGTGAGATTCTGAAAACATTGTTGATTTATTTTGTTTATACTTTGCTTCCATTCATGACTTTCCATGTTAAGAATTTTAGCATTATATTTAATGAAATATGCTCTAATATTGTTAGTAACAATTTAGCATCAATATTAAATCAATCCTTTAGCAGTTTTGTGACAATGTTTTCCCTCAAGCATTCCTTGAGGGGAGAGGGAAATGGTTGTGGATCATGTGAGGAGGCTGGTCACATACTTCCTTGACATATACTGTTTTTAATCCAGTAGGCCTTGATATAAAAGAGTGCTAGGTTTGTTTCCATAGCATTTTATTGAAAATCAAATATCAGACTTTTTGTGTGAATGGGCTGTGGGATGACCTCTGATCTTTTTGAGGCTTACTTTACTTCTAAATTTCCTAATGTCTCCTGCCTTGTTCCTTTGCTTTCCTAGGACATGGGTTTTTACATATTTGAAATGGTGGTGAAACTAGATTTTGAGTTACAGTTTTGTTACTTAAATAACAATGTTGCTATTTTTATGTTTTAAGTGGTTGAACATTAACTCTATGTGTTTTTTTTATTAGTTGTTCAAAACATTACAAAGTTCTTGACATATCATATTTCATACATTTGATTCAAGTGGATTATGAACTCCCATTTTTACCCTATATACATATTGCAGATTCACATCGGTTACACATCCACTTTTTTACCTACTGCCATACTAGTGTATGTTGTATTCTGCTGCCCTTCCTATCCTCTACTATCCCCCCTCCCCTCCCCTTCCCTCCCCTCCCCTCCCCTCCCTTCCCATCTTCTCTCCCTACCCCATCTACTGTAATTCATCTATGTGGTTATTACACAATTTACCTCACATTCCTCTTGGTTACATCTTTTTTCAAAACTGTCAAATACAGTCCTCCCTGGGTGTGTTAGCTTTCTGTCATGGTGACAAAACACCTGCCAAAAACAAAAAAGGTTTTTGTGAAAAGTATTGTGTCATGCATGAAGTTCACATGTTATGAAATTCAGACTCTGTCATGACCACAGATACCAGATAAAAGTTATTTTGTCTCATAGTCTCAGAGGTTTCAGTCCTTGTTCCCTTGACTACCTTGCTTTGGGCCTATGGCTATGGCTACAGAGTGGAGTCAGAAGTCCATGGCAGGGGGTAGGCTACTTACTTCATGAGGACTACAAACCAAAGGGGGAGGAGTGGCCAGAGTCCTAATATCCCCTTAAAGGACATGGCCCCAATGATGGAACTTCCTTTCAATAGGCCCTACCTCCTAAAAATTCTACTGACTCCCAGTAGTGCCCCAGACTAATGACAAGGCTTTAGCACATGGCCTTTTGAGGGCATTTAATACAAATCATGACATTAGGTATGGAGGAGAGGGTAATTTAGTTCTAGGATCTCAGTGGATACGGAAATATGTGAATGTCAAAGTCCTTTAAACCAAATGATCTAATAACTGCTTATAATTTATGCATATCTTCCTGTGTACTTGAAAGAACCTAGATTACTAGTAATACCAAATGTAAATGCTTGGTAAATAGTTGTAACACTGAATTGTTTATGGAATAGTGAGGAGGAAAAAAGTACCTACAAATATAGAGCAAATTCAGTTTTTTTTCTGGCTGTATTTAGTTATCTGCAGTTAGTTGAATCCTTAGATGCAGAAGTGCTGAAACAAAGGGCCTACTGTACTCCAAAAGTTTTATATTTTAAAACTTAATTTTCTCTTTCTTTGATTTCAAAGGTTCTCAAACATTTTCCCACGTTTATTTGCCAAATGTTGGTAACACTCTGAGAATTCTCTTTTATCTTTGGGGTTCTCAGAGTTTTTGAAGTGATTTTATGTGTTCTCTGGATACTGAGATTCTGAACACGTTGTCAATACATTTATTTATATTTTGCTTCCATTTATTACTTTCTATGTTAAGAAGTTTTGCATTTTATTTAATGAAATATGTTCCATTATTGTTAGTAATGATTTAGCATCAGTATGAAGTCAATCCTTCAGTGCTGTTATGAAAAGGTTTTCCCTCCAGCATCCCCAGTCTCTTTTACTTAAAAGCATTTTTTGATGTCGGTGGTGAGAAGTATTGTGTCATGCATGAAGTTCACATGTTACGAAACCCACACTGTCATGACCACAGATACCAGTTTACAAGGAGAGATAGTTACAATATGATAATAATCCTAAAAATAGATATGCATGTTATATAACTGAAGAGGGATTCCTCAGTGGAGTGTAAATACAGGGTCTTTTGAAGACAGGACTTTCCTTGCTGCCTTCCCTCTCCTCAGGCCTCCTGCATTTCCTGCATTTCAGCCTTAGAGAATCACCTCTGTCTGTCCCTGCTTCCCAGAGTGGAGTTCTTTCAAACACTGGAAGATAAGGGCTTGCATATGGAGCATTCCCAAGATCCCATCTTCCCTGTGGCTCTTTTGTTGTCCTCCCATTTATCCATTCAGCTTTGACTCATATTCTTTTAGAGAAATCAACAAGAATAAATTGGTGAAATACATTGAAGGCTAAGTTGCAGGTATTGCTTTATATATTATAGATGCATTAATCCTCCTCTGACAGTGAGAGATAAGTCAGTATTATCCCCCTTAATGTGAGAGACAGAGGCACAAAGAGAAGTAAGAAACTTTCCCAGGATCAACAACTAAGAGGTGGAGCCTGGATTTGAACCTAGTTGATCTGGATTAAAAAATCACACTTTTCACTAAGGTCCTGTATGCTTTGCAAAACATTGTAAATACTTCACCTCAGTAATGAATAATTTTTTCAAGCTTTGAAACAAAAGAACCAATAAACAAAAAAAGCAAAAACTTATCTCTCAGCTCTAATGGGTCGTGGCTGTAGGCCTGACACTCTCAGGCCCATGGCCAGCTGAGGAGGACTGCCGAACTTGAGGCTGAGTATGGAGAGAGGAAAAAAGGGATGCAACCAGTAAGATACCTCTGCCTTCCTGATTTATTCTTTCTAAATTTTCTCTCCTAGTTAAGCCGAAGGTGACTGTGTATCCCACGAAGATGCAGCCCTTACAGCACCACAATCTCCTGGTCTGTGCAGTGAGTGGCTTCTACCCAGGCCACATTGAAGTCAGGTGGTTCCGGAATGGCCAGGAGGAGCAGTCTGGGGTCGTGTCCACAGGCCTGATCCAGAATGGAGACTGGACCTTCCAGATCCTGGTGATGCTGGAAACAGTTCCTCAGAGTGGAGAGGTCTACACCTGCCAGGTGGAGCACCCAAGCCTGAGGAGCCCTGTCACAGTGGAATGGAGTGAGTGAGAAGCTTCCTGAACTTATCAATCCTTACCCACCAGGAAGGGACTTAGTTTACCCAGAGTGTCAGGTTTCCTCCTCTCCCTGCCCTGTGTTTTCATGTACTGAGTCATGGGTGTAGCTTTGTGATAGTTTCTAACACCTTGTTATAGTTTCTAACACCTGTACCCCCTAGGGAACAATGACAAAAGAGAAGCTCTACCTGGTTTGTACCTTCCTGTGCTGTCTCAGGGCATGGTCAGCCCGATTGCCCTGTCTCCAGATCCTGCCTCTCTGGTCTGGACCTGTGTATCTAGGCTGAATCTCTGGGTCATTCACTATATAATCTGTGAAGAAAAGGAACTTGAAGGCCTTGCTGACATCCAGGAGGCCAATCATTCATTAGCTTCATCACCCTTGATAGGCCACTAACACAGTTCCTACATCAGGTGTTATTCAGGGCTGTGATATTTTAATGAATTAAATGCATGAAGAATTTAATTTTCTGGGAATGACTAGTTATATCTCCTGTAGTTCAGGCTTCTTCCCCAGTTTTAGAGCTCTGAATTTCAGTGTCTCAATGAGGAAAGTTGTATTGGGGGTGGGGAATTGCTAAATCTGGCTTCTTCTCTCAGGGGCGCAGTCTGGATCTGCACAGAGCAAGATGCTGAGTGGAGTGGGCGGCTTTGTGCTGGGTTCGCTATTTCTTGTGCTGGGGATGTTCATCTACTACAAGAATCAGAAGGGTAAGGAGCCTGCTGGAGCTGAGTCTCCATAGCTTTTCTGGGAAAAGAAATAGGACCTTGCAGAGGTCAGTTCTTATGTCAGTGGTCCTGTCTGAACCTTTTCTTCATGTGATCTCAGATAGCCTGGAAATTCAGAAGTCAATGTCTGTGGTTACTATGTCAAAACCTAGAGGGTTGTGGCCTATATAGGTATGGAAGGCTAACCAGAGTAGAGGTATGGGTCAAGTACCTTGAGCAAATGAAGGAAGAGCCAGTAACCATTGGGTTTGTGTGACAGGAGCTTCCTGGTCACATATTGTCAGCTTGTGCTCCCCTCTCTGCCTTGGCTGATGTGGGCTGTGGTGTTGAAGGAATCAAAAGTGGCAGATCTGAGGCTGGGGATATGGTGTTTGGGGTCAGATTTGCTTCCAGGTTTTTAAGTATCTATCTCCTCTTTCCTAGGACGCTCTGGACTTCAGCCAACAGGTGAGGTCCTTTAATCCTCTCTCAGAGATGGATTTGCTTTCCCTACAGCAGAAGGTAGAGGTGATAAGACCCGAGACAGAACTACTGAGAAAGATTTTGGATTTGATTTTCTGATAAGGCAGTGTGCACTAAACCTTCTTTCCATTTAATGAAAGGCCTGACTCTGAAGGAGCTTTGGCTCAGGGAGAATTGATAATTCATTTTCTTCATACTGCAATGCTCTCATGATAGACCCTGAGGGGGAAAGGGAGCCATTTGCAACGTTAGGACTGAAACACCACTGTCCTCTGCCTTCTGCAGGACTCCTGAGCTGAGGAGAAGGTGACAACACTGAAGGAAGGACCCATGACCTGCCTCCCCAAGTCATGAAAGGCTCCTGCTTGGCTCTCCTTCTTCCACAGAGACAGGGCTTTCTCAGGACTTGGTCACTCCTGGTTCAGTGACCCCACAGAACATGTCCTCCCTGCTGGCCTCCTGAGCCCTTAGCCCTGACCTGGAAGCCCCAGTACAGACACCAGCTGGACCTTGCCTTCATTCTCCGTGACTCCTTTGTCTTCAAACCTTCACACCTCCCATGAGTCGAAATCACTTTGTGCCACTTTACTTTATTCCATTTCTCTTCAAATAAATGTGGGGGTGAAAATCCTCTGCTTCACAGAATTTCTTGTTTGTTTGATTATGGTACTGGGGATTGAATCCAGGGCTACTCTAGCATGAGCTACATACCAAGCCATTGTATTTTTTTGTTTGTTTGTTATGAGACCAGGTTTTTGAGGCTGACCTTAAAGGAAATTGTAGTCCTCCTGGCTTAGCCTCCCAAGTCACTGGAAATATAGGTATACACCACCATTCCCAGCTGGTTTATGCAGTTTTAAGGAATAAACAATAGAAAAAAGAAAGGGATCATTACTTCACAATACAACTGTATTTTCATTTGTATGTTATATGCATGTAGGGTAATACATAGGTTTAGTTTGGTTGATTTAGGTATTCCCCAATGTATACATCAATCAGACATCAGACTATGGTCCATAACTATGCTTTTATCAACGTAAAATCAAAAAATTAAAAAGGCAATGCCTAAAAATTCAGCATAGACTAAACAATTGAAACAAATGTAACAATGGGAAATAAGTAAATTTACAAATGGGAAAAGTAAATCAAACATTTTTTTTTCAAATTTTACTTATACCTAAAACACAGTATTACTGTAATCCCATACCAGTGTATGGATGTATTCATAGATTTCACTTATATTCTATTATAAAAGAGGCAAATGGATTTCTGAGAAAGTCCTTTAATTGACAGATTTGGGGTTTTCTACTCTTGTGTTCCATCTGAAGAGCCAGTTAAAATGTAAGTCAAGTCATAATGCAAATAATCAATTCAGAAGTTTATTTCAAAGTAATAATCATTTGGACACAAGTTTTCCACTGTCAGAAACACCTTTTTATTTTCAAGCAAATTTAAAATTTATATGATGTGTATTTTATTGTAAGTTCTATTGCATAATATTTATGCAAAGCAGAATTTCCTATAAGATGTTGCTAAGTTGATAGTGATGCCTGTTCTAGCTGATGCTAGGACTGTAACTTTACTATTACTTTGTTTCCTCAGATGAAGATATAATTTGTCTCATTCTATTGGAGATGTGAAATGTAAATTATAAGGTAGAATTAAAATGTATCACATACATATTTCAGTGACAGTTCTTTGTACTGAGAATAGCAGGAAATCCAATGTAATTGGTTGTATTTTTCTTTAACTCATGATCAGTCAAAGCAGCTGGATCCAGGGCTGCGCAGTTCAGTTGGCCAGTGGCATCTGCAGTCATCCTGGAACTTCATCCCTGAGTCACAGCATGTCAGCCTTCCTGAGATGACAGGAGGACACCTGCAGCAGTTTTAGGCTTCCTATTCTCTCGCCATAGCTCCTAAAATGTGAAACAGAAACTGTCTCCTTCTGTGTGCTCTTGTATGGAGCAGCTGCACTTCTCCCAGGCATCCCAGACCCCTTCCTCACACATGGGAAGACCTTGTGATCACAGGGGCAGCCAAACAACCCATAGTTCAATGTTTGTGCAGTGGGCCAGATGCACACGTTCAAAGAAAAGACTGTTGGGTTGGGTAAGAAAGAATTATTTTAGGGTGGGGAATTGACAGTTTCTGATACCATTATTTTGCTAGTGTTTTTAGTTAATTTCCTCAGGAAGGCCTGTTGATTCCTGTTTGGTTGTTGTTTATTTAAGCTTTATTTTTGACCCTGGGGATTGAACCCAGGGGCTTTTACCCAGTGAGTTTCATGCTCAGCTCTTTTTATAACTTTTTATTTTTCTTTTTTTATTGGTTGTTCAAAACATTACAAAGCTCATGACATATCATCTTTCATACATTTGACTCAAGTGGGTTATGAACTCCCATTTTTACCCCAAATACAAATTGCAGAATCACATAGGTTACACATTCACATTTTTACATAATGGCATATTAGTGACTGTTGTAATCTGCTACCTTTCCTATCCCCTACCATCCCCCCTCCCCTCCCCTCCCATCTTCCCTCTCTATCTCATCTGCTGTTGTTCAATTCCCTCCCTTGTTCACCCCCTTTCCCCTCACAACCTCTTATATGTAATTTTGTGTAACATTGAGGGTCTCCTACCATTTCCATATGATTTCCCTTCTCTCTCCCTTTCTCTCCCCCCACTCTTCTCTGTTTAATGTTAATCTTTTCCTCATGCTCTTCCTCCCTGTTCTGTTCTTAGTTGCTCTCTTTATATCAAAGAAGACATTTAACATTTGTTTTTTAAGGATTGGCTAGCTTCGCTTAGCATAATCTGCTCTAATGCCATCCATTTCCCTGCAAATTCCATGATTTTGTCATTTTTTAGTGCTTCGTAATACTCCATTGTGTATAAATTCCACTTTTTTTTTTTTTTATCCATTCGTCTATTGAAGGGCATCTAGGTTGGTTCCACAGTCTAGCTATTGTGAATTGTACTGCTATGATCATTGAATGTGGCAGTATCCCTATAGTATGCTCTTTTAAGACCCTCAGGGAATAGTCCGAGAAGGGCGATAGCTGGGTCAAATGGTGGATCACTATTTTGCTGAGGCTGGCCTTGAACTTGTGATCGGTCTTTCAGCCTCCCAAGTAAAAAGGCGAATATAAGTGTGTGCCCTTGTGCCCACTCTTGAATGGATTTGAGTGTTTTTCTTTTTCTTTTTTAAGACATATTGAGTACTAAGTACCATTTACTAATGAAACAAACAAAAAATGCAAAAAAGATTATTTGTTTTTAGAACTGAAGATACTCGTGTAATTTTATAAGAAAAAATAAGTTTTCCAAGGAGATATTTGAAAAAGATAATTATAAAAGAAGGGTTTTATAAAATGCTAGAACATATTATACATCTACTTTAACAGACACAGTGTTGATTAAATATGCATGTAGATCTGTAACTATAACAGTAGAGATTTAGTTAAAAATAAAAGGAGTATTTCACATCAGTAGAATATACTCCAAACTCTTTAACAAAATGAATATCTGGTAAATAAAAATTGAAATAAACATGGAAAGTAGAAAACATTTAAAAACATGTTATTATACCTATCATTTTTGTAATAACAGTAAATGTGGTTGAAGGTAAAATGTCTAAAGTCTTTTTTGATGTCTTGCTGGTTGGGATGGATTATGTTATAAGTACCATGGTAAAATAAAAGGCAATTTCATAAAAAGTTAAACACCTGTTTGCCACATGATCCAGTAAGTCCACTCTTTGAATCCATCCAAGAGAAATCAAAACATGTTCTCATAAAGATAGGTGGGCCAATGAGAGCAGCATTAGATATAATGCCCCCAAACTAGAAAAAATCCAAATACTTGACAACTAGTAAATGGATGGTCAATGATATCATTCAACAATCAAAATACAGTTCAATAAAAAGAAACAAAATGATTATACTGAGTACAAAACTGACAAACTTCAAAAAATTAGACTAAGTAAAAGAAACCAGACACCAAATCTCCATAATATGAAATTCAATTTTGCTCCATGTCTAGAAAATATCAATTTGTAAACACAGGAAGTAGATTAGAGGGTGAGTAGGACATGGAGCAGGAGTAGAAATGAACTGTAAGCAGAAATGTTGTGATTGATAGGAACTTCCTAAAGTTAGATTCTGGAGAGAGATGCACAATATATTAATGTATTAAAATCTTTCGAAACAAAAGAAACGATTGAAAAAATTGACAAAACTAAAAGCTGGTTCTTTGAAAAAATAAATAAAATTGACAGACCCTTAGCCATGCTAACGAAGAGAAGAAGAGAGAGAACCCAAATTACTAGCATACGGGATGAAAAAGGCAATATCACAACAGACACTTCAGAAATACAGAAGATAATCAGAAATTACTTTGAATCCTTATACTCCAATAAAATAGAAGATAGTGAAGGCATAGATAAATTCCTTGAGTCCTATGATCTGCCCAGATTGAGCCAGGAGGATATAGACAACCTAAACAGACCAATAACAATAGAGGAAATAGAAGAAACCATCAAAAGATTACCAACTAAGAAAAGCCCAGGACCGGATGGGTATACAGCAGAGTTTTACAAAACCTTTAAAGAGGAACTAACACCAATACTTTTCAAGCTATTTCAGGAAATAGAAAAAGAGGGAGAACTTCCAAATTCATTCTACGAGGCCAACATCACCCTGATTCCGAAACCAGACAAAGACACATCAAAGAAGGAAAACTACAGACCAATATCTCTAATGAACCTTGACGCAAAAATCCTCAATAAAATTCTGGCGAATCGGATTCAAATACATATCAAAAAAATTATACATCATGATCAAGTAGGATTCATCCATGGGATGCAAGGCTGGTTTAATATACGGAAATCAATAAATGTTATTCACCACATCAATAGACTTAAAAATAAGAACCATATGATCATCTCAATAGATGCAGAAAAAGCATTCGACAAAGTACAGCATCCCTTTATGTTCAAAACGCTAGAAAAATTAGGGATAACAGGATCATACCTCAACATTGTAAAAGCAATCTATGATAAGCCACAGGCCAGCATCATTCTGAATGGAGAAAAATTGAAGGCATTCCCTCTAAGATCTGGTACAAGACAGGGATGCCCTCTCTCACCACTTCTGTTCAACATAGTCCTCGAAACACTGGCCAGAGCAATTAGACAGTCAAAAGAAATTAAAGGCATAAAAATAGGAAAAGAAGAACTTAAATTATCACTATTTGCAGATGATATGATTCTATACCTAGCAGACCCAAAAGGGTCTACAAAGAAGCTATTAGAGCTAATAAATGAATTCAGCAAAGTGGCAGGATATAAGATCAACACGCATAAATCAAAGGCGTTCCTGTATATGAGCGACAAATCCTCTGAAACGGAAATGAGGACAACTACTCCATTCACAATATCCCCCCAAAAAATAAAATACTTGGGAATCAACCTAACAAAAGAGGTGAAAGATTTATACAATGAAAATTACAGAACCCTAAAGAAAGACATAGAAGAAGACCTTAGAAGATGGAAAAACATACCCTGCTCATGGATAGGCAGAACTAACATCATCAAAATGGCGATATTACCAAAAGTTCTCTATAAGTTCAATGCAATGCCAATCAAAATCCCAACAGCATATCTTGTAGAAATAGATAAAAGAATCATGAAATTCATATGGAATAATAAAAGACCCAGAATAGCAAAAACAATACTAAGCAGGAAGTGTGAATCAGGCGGTATAGCGATACCAGACTTCAAGCTATACTACAGAGCAATAGTAA
Organism: Urocitellus parryii; assembly: GCF_045843805.1. Lineage (NCBI taxonomy): Eukaryota > Metazoa > Chordata > Mammalia > Rodentia > Sciuridae > Urocitellus > Urocitellus parryii. Next base: position 117,764,243 of record NC_135538.1, read on the forward strand.
CAAAAACAGCATGGTACTGGTACCAAAACAGGCGGGTGGACCAATGGTACAGAATAGAGGACACAGTAACCAATCCACAAAACTACAACTATCTTATTTTTGATAAAGGGGCTAAAAGCATGCAATGGAGGAAGGATAGCATCTTCAACAAATGGTGCTGGGAAAACTGGAAATCCATTTGCACCAAAATGAATCTGAATCCCTATCTCTCGCCGTGCACAAAAGTTAACTCAAAATGGATCAAGGAGCTTGATATTAAATCAGAGACACGGCATCTGATAGAAGAAAAAGTTGGTTATGATCTACACGCTGTGGGATCGGGCTCCAAATTCCTCAATAGGACACCCATAGCGCTAGAGTTAACAAATAGAATCAACAAATGGGACTTACTCAAACTAAAAAGTTTTTTCTCAGCAAAAGAAACAATAAGAGAGATAAATAGGGAGCCTACATCCTGGGAACAAATCTTTACTCCACACACTTCAGATAGAGCCCTAATAACCAGAATATACAAAGAACTCAAAAAATTAGACAATAAGATAACAAATAACCCAATCAATAAATGGGCCAAGGACCTGAACAGACACTTCTCAGAGGAGGACATACAATCAATCAACAAGTACATGAAAAAATGCTCACCATCGCTAGCAGTCAGAGAAATGCAAATCAAAACTACCCTAAGATACCATCTCACTCCAGTAAGACTGGCAGCCATTAGGAAGTCAAACAACAATAAGTGCTGGAGAGGATGCGGGGAAAAGGGCACTCTTGTTCATTGCTGGTGGGACTGCAAATTGGTGCAGCCAATTTGGAAAGCAGTATGGAGATTTCTCAGAAAGCTGGGAATGGAACCACCATTTGACCCAGCTATTCCCCTTCTCGGTCTATTCCCTAAAGCCCTAACAAGAGCATGCTACAGGGACACTGCTACATCGATGTTCATAGCAGCTCAATTCACGATAGCAAGACTGTGGAACCAGCCTAGATGCCCTTCAATAGATGAATGGATAAAAAAAATGTGGCATTTATACACTATGGAGTATTACTCTGCATTAAAAAATGACAAAATTATAGAATTTGGAGGGAAATGGATGGCATTAGAGCAGATTATGCTAAGTGAAGCTAGTCAATCTTTAAAAAACAAATACCAAATGACTCCTTTGATATAAGGGGTGTAAACAAGGACAGGGTAGGGACGAAGAGCTTGAGAAGAATATTTACAGTAAACAGGGATGAGAGGTGGGAGGGAAAGGGAGTGAGAAGGGAAATTGCATGGAAATGGAAGGCGATCCTCAGGGTTATACAAAATGTCATATAAGAGGTAAGGAGGGGTAAGTCAAGAGAATACAAATGGAAGACATGATTTACAGTAGAAGGGGTAGAGAGAGAAAAGGGGAGGGGAGGGGAGGGGAGGGGAGGGGGGATAGTAGACAATAGGACAGACAGCAGAATACATCAGACACTAGAAAGGCAATATGTCAATCAATGGAAGGGTAACTGATGTGATACAGCAATTTGTATACGGGGTAAAAGCGGGAGTTCATAATCCACTTGAATCAAACCGTGTAATATGATGTATTAAGAACTATGTAATGTTATGAACGACCAATAAAAAAAAAAAAAAGAAAAAAAAAAAAAAAAAAAATCTTTCAATTTTCCTTACAATGAATAAATTTGGTGGTATGTAAACATGCTTCAATAGGTGTGTTAAAATGATTTGTGGGCTGGGGTTGTGGCTTAGTGGTAGAGCACTTGCCTAACAAGTGTGAGGCACTGGGTTCAATCCTCAGCACCATATAGAAATAAATAGACAAAATAAAGTTATTTTGTGCATCTACAACTAAAAATATATTTTAAAAATCCTTTAGTATAAAAAGATGATTTGTATGGGAAGAAGTCTGAGCAAGTCAGAAAATTCAGAGGACAAAAAGAGAATCTGCATAAAATTTGAAATTTCTTTGTACTAGGAAAATGGCAAATTAAAAGAAATGTGTAGCTCAGAAAAATTGTTGAAAACCACAAGGAAGACATTCGGCTAAGTGTCTGATGATATGACATTGTCAAACAATGAATGAATGAACCAACAAAAATTCAACAGAAAATCCCAGTAGTCAATAAACATAATTGCTAAACTCACCAATAATTTGAAAAATGCAAGTTCAGTCTATAATGTAACTGCTGTCCCTGCCCCACGTGGGCAGCTGAACTTACGGACACTCTGAATTTCCAGGGACACCAAATAAAACACAGCCATACACTTTACTTTTAAAAAAGCTTCAGGAAGGCTTCTCAGCTCTCTGCCTCAGGCTCCCTAAATGGAGAGCAAGAGAAAATCACCAAAGGCTTGTGAGAGAGAGTGAGCATGTTCAGAAGTGGGATTTTATTGGGGGAACCCTTATTCTTAGAAAGTTCTATCCAAAAAAGGTCAGAAGGGGCAGGATTACAAGGGTCAGGTGAGTGTAATTCAACCCAAGGAGTGTCCCTTACATCTGAAGACATGCCCTCAACTTCCAGACTGGGGCAGTGTCCAGGTCACTACAGATGTAGTGAGAGTCAAAGCCTCTCCACTCCAGGATGGAAGGCGCAAATCATTCAGTGTGACTCCCCACATGTAACAAAATATTGTTTGCCGGTACACAGGACTAAAACACTCAGGGGTCACTCCAGGCGAACTGGGCTAATTGGGCTGCGTGAAATAACCACACAAGAGACAGAAATACCTTTTTTCTTTGGGGTCACTGTGATGGCTCCTCTGATCTTAAGGGTTGGGGGGAGGGGGGAGACAGAGAGAGAGAGAGAGAGAGAGAGAGAGAGAGAGAGAGAGAGAGAGCCTGCTAACCCCTTTTATTGAGGAGAAGCTTTTCAAATGAGGCAAAGGGTCAGGTTTCAGGGGGCTGACTCTAGCTTCATGATGTCTGCTGTCAGCAGGTTGACTGACATCTAGGTAGGCCACACCCAAGGGCAGAGTAAGAGAAGGGGACACACAAAGGGTGTTTCCATGGAACATTCTATCCCCAACAGGGCAAGAGGTAAAATTACAAAGAAACAGGTGAGCATAGCTCCACCCATGGGGGTGTAGGAAGGCATGCCCATGTAAGAGGACATTGCTTGCACCCTAGAAGACCAGGGCTATTCAGATCACTGAGTGACAGCAGATGCCACACCAGGCAGCAGGGGAGTCCAACATGGTCACAGGCTAGTTGGCCTCCCACATATTCCCCCTTTCTTAATTAAAAAAGAAAGAAAGAAAGAAAGAAAGAAAGAAAGAAAGAAAGAAAGAAAGAAAGAAAGAAAGAGAGAAAAAACCTGGGAAATTCTATCTTTCAGTCACTGAATTCTTGATCCAAGGTCATCAAGATCTATTAAAATAGAAAAGGAATTGGTAGAAAACATCATTTTAATAACAAAATCAACTTGGAAGATCCAGCTTATTATTATTATTCTGCCAAACACTCATCAGAAGATTCTTAATCTTTTCCCAATTTTATTGGGAGGCATTGCCTTTGGCCATAGTAACAGGCATTTTTATTGGCATGGCATTTAAGCCTCTCCATAAATCATAGAGCAGAGGGCTCATTCACATTACTCATTATATTATCTTCTAAAGCATTATAGTTCTCATCCTTCAATCAGCACTTATCCGACCATGAAGGATCTTGGATGTAATTTAAGTCAAACATTAAAAAAATCCATACATTATAAGTTTTAAGACATAGCCACAAAGACTGCAAGAGAAGAGCAAGGAATAATATTTAAAGTAGTCATTTCAGGGATCAGAAGACCAGCAGTTTGCCTAGGTCTGGTTAATTCAAATACACCTGTTTTAAAGCCTGAACATTAACTTCAACATATTATAGCTCTAAAATATTAGGTGGCAATTTCTAGTGATTCAATAATTTGTATTCTTACAGGCTACAGGACATTTATCATCCTTTCTCTTAATTTTTACATTTAAGGAGTCAATTAGGTCTGTCAGTAATGTAAATACTCTTAGAAAAAACTATTTTAATAATCTTTTTTGATAATTATCCAGATATAGTCTTAATCACTAAAGACCAGCATAATTGGCTGGTTTAGGTTTCTCATATGCTGTCTTCTTCTCAAAAGATACTTCCAGACCACCTGTTCAGCATAGAATTGACATATAATTGACCATTACAGTCAGGACAATTAATATAGTTTCCAGGGTGGACTTCTCAGTACACACTGCAAGGCACATTAAAGGTGGATCTGGGAAATGGGTCCATAGAAGTCTTTTCATAATTTTTACTTACCTGAGAAGCTTCTGAAGCTGTATGGTTGTAAACTCTGTAGCTTCAAATTTACCTTCCTGTGCCAGGTTTTTCAGTCATTATCAGGATGACTGTTTAAACTCTCCTTTGAAATCTGATTTAATTTATTGAATCGTGTTCAGTAACATTTAGACTCTCAATATTACAATTTAAGAAAAAAATTTAAAAATATTTTGTAAGATCTAGTGTGTATCTCTGGGGTCCTGTATTCCCTCTTTTCTTTATTTAATAAAATTGAGTAAAAGCTTGGTGTAAGCCATAGTATCATCAGTTTAAGTTATAGATAATAGTACAAGTATTTAAATGATAAGAATAGATTTACCTTTTATGATTATTGTAATTTTTGTATTGGTTGTTCAAAACATTACAATGCTCTTGACATATCATATTTCATACATTTGATTCAAGTGGGTTATGAACTTCCATTTTTACCACATGTACAGATTGCAGAATTACATTGGTTACACATCCACATTTATACATACTGCCCTGTCTGTTGTATTTTGCTGCCTTTCCTATCCCCTTCCTATCCCCCCTCTCTCTACCCCATCTACTGTAATTCATTTCTCTCTCTTGTTTTTTTTCCCTTTCCCCTTACATCTTATATCTTGTAATTTTTTTTTTAATACAGACTAGTTTATTTATCCTAACAATTTGGAAAGAACCCTCAATCTCTTTTTGAGAGAAGGTTTTAAAGTATCTCTATATTTTAGAGTATTACTTATTAATTAGATGTCTCTCAATTGTCTTTAAAAAATATGATAAGGTTGCTTTCAAATGTAGAGAGTATTATATAAATCTTACCATATTTTTATAGATAATATGTCCAGTTAGAATTTATATAATATCAATGAATTTTTAAAGTTTGTGGCCTTTATTGTTTAAAATTAACAGGAGTATAATTTGGAGAACTTCAGTCCTAATCAAATGTTTTTTTTTCAAATCTCATAATTATCTAACAAAATATGTAAGAATCAACAGTGTCTTTGAATCAATAAAATTTAGTTTCCAAAGAGAATTGTCAAAATTGGGATCTAAATCAGCAATTTAATATATTTAGTGTTTAATAGAGGATGTGAATTTATTCACTAAAATCAATCTTTGTCTTAAATAGTAAAAATCATTAGGCAATAAAAACCTTTCTCAAAGGAAATAAACTTAACATTTTAGTAGGTTTTTATCATGTCAAAATATGGACAAAATCTTAGCTCACATAAGTATCATAAAATTAGGAAAATAGCCTGAAATATCCTTGAATTAATCAGTTAAAATTTTTATAGTCAGTCCAGTACATGTAAATTTCCTTTTTAATTGTTTTAACTTTTTATATCATCTGTTTAGATATTGACATAAAGATCTTTCTATTTAGGAAAATATTTTTAATCATTAAAATTTAGAATTAAAACCTTGTTTTATCCGAAGATGATTTCTTTTTTCTTTCTTCCAATGTGTGCTTTCTCTCTGTTAAAGCATGTTTTTCTTCTAAAAAAATTTTTTTTGGTTATACTTTGGAACAATTTCTGAAAACCTTAAAATCTAAACAAATTATTGTACTTTGATGAGAAGAAATATCAGTGAAAGTATAGTTAAAGCACTTGGATATTTTTGTAGACAGAATCACATTTGTTTATCATCTTATAAAGTTTGTACAGTAACTTTGAGACTTAGAAATTACTTGAAGGTTGTAATTTCTCCTGAAAGTAAATTAATAGTAAAATACATTTATCTCAAATATCTGTAACTATAAGGCAGAGTATCTGATAAATGTATGCATAAAATGTATAAATTATGGGTTTTCTGTTGAAGAAAAACAATTAGACAAACATACATTAACTAAACAATTAGACATATGTGTTAATTATTTTATAGATTAACAACTATAGGTTATCTAAATAACTAGAAAAAATATATATTAAGAATAAGGGCATAATTTATAATCATATTAACTTTATGTGACCACGTGGTTTTTAGATATTTGTATCCATTTCAATTTATTTTTATTTAGGAATGCACTTTTATATGTGATGTCACTTGATATAACTGAAATAAGATCCTTATATATACATATTTATTTATTTTTTGTAATTATATAGCCAGGAATGAGAATAAGGATTTTTGGTTCATCGCAGGAACATTACCGTCTTTGTTCCTGTGGTGAGCAAATATATCCCCATAACCTCCAAAATTAAAAGTAAAATATAAAAAAGCACATCTAGTATCTCTCATCAGTACAACATTATTTATTAACACAACTATAAAGAAAAGTCAGGTTATTTAACTCAAAACTAACTTAAATTTAGGGCTGCAACATAGAAACCTGTGGAGTTAGACTTTGCCTGAAAAAGATCTTTTGTTAGCATTTATAGGTGAGCATTTTTTAAAAATGTAGGCTCTGAGCAGCTCCAGTAGTAGGTCTGAAACAGAAAGTACAGGTTAGTGGCTGGAAGGCGGGACCAGAAGTCCTGTCTGAGTGACAATGGAAAGACCAATAGGAAGCCTGCAAAAATGCAGGAGGCGGGGCCAAAAAGTCCACGCCTCTTGACAGGAGTCAGGCGGTTACCATGGTGAAGGAAACAGCAAGGAGTCTGTTGCTCATTGTCCTTGCAAAAGTTTCCTGAGATTTTCTAGCTGGTTGCATTTCCTTTGATTTCTCTGAATTCCCCAGCCTGGTCAGGATTCTAAGGCAGGTAGCAGCTCGCTTTGTTTCTGCGACCTGCACTTGCAGCTTGTGTCCTCTTGTATTTTGTACTTTTTCTTGTAGCACGTGGGTGCTTTAAAAGTGAGTTTTAATCAGAATCACTGGTGATTGGGCATTTCTTTTTTTTTTTTTTTAATTAGTTGTTCAAAACATTACAAAGCTCTTGACATATCATATTTCATAGATTTGATTCAAGGAAAGAATGATAAGATGGGGAACATCATTGGTAAGATGAGTTAAAATGTGATTCAGGAGAGTTTCATCTCAATGAAAGGATATTATAATACCATTATTAATATACTGTATAATAATATGAAAAAAGTGAGTTTTAGTGGCAGATGCCAGTGTTACCATGAGATCTTAAGGCAGTCTGCATTAGGCATTTAGGTCAGGTCATTTAGGGGTTAATAGCACTGCCAGCTGCTGGTCTACTCCATTTTGTCCCTAGCAGCTGAGCTACATACATTCTGATCCAGTAGACAAGAATGTGGCAAAGACATTCAGTATAATTTTTTGGAGTATTCACAAAAACAATAGAAAATTAAAATTTACTTCTTTTCAGGTAAACTTCACAATATTTTCTTTTCCTTTTTCTCACTTTCCAAGCACAGACTTCTAGTACATAAACCCCCCAAAAAAATCTTTTATAAAGATATACAAAAACAATCCAAAAAAGTCCATAAAAGCACTCTTTCCATGGGAGAGGACTCAACAACATAGCCCATTAATAATCTTAATAACTCTTACATTCATTTAGAGTCTCTAGAATTAATTTTTTTTCTTTCTAAAGACAAATTATTCCCCAATATTAAAAGTTTAATGTCACAGATTTTCCTTCTGTCTAATTTGCTTACTTTCTACAATTCAGTCCAAATACTCTGCAATCCTAAGCATGCTTAACTTCTGGAAAGAAATTCCAAACCCATTAAACTTTTAATATTTATATTGGAGTTCCCTGTATGGGCCACCATTTGCCACTTTCCCAGTGACTTAAACATTCAGACCTTTAGCCAATGTAGGGACACAGCTTGCCAGGTTCCATGTGACTAAAACACTCAGGGGTCACTCCAGGGGAACTGGACTAACTGGGCTGCATGAAATAACCACACAAGAGACAGAAATACCTTTTTCTTTGGGGTTGCTGTGATGGCTCCTCTGACCTTAAGGGTCTGCAGAGAGAGAGAGAGAGAGAGAAAGTGAGAGAGACAGAGGGAAGAAATGTGCTGATCCCTTTTATTGAGGAGAAACTATTCAAATGAGGCAAGGGGTCATGTTTCAAGGGGCTGACTCTAGCTTCATGATGTCTGCTGTCAGCAGGTTGACTGACATCTAGGTAGGCCACACCCAAGGGCAGAGTAAGAGAAGAGGACACACACAGGGCGTTTCCATGGAACAGTCTATCCCCAACAGGGCAAGGGGTAATATTACAAAGAAACAGATGAGCTTAGCTCCACCCATGGGGATATAGGAAGGCACACCCATGCAAGAGGACACAGTTGTTCTCACCCCAGAAGACCTGGGCTATCCAGATCACAGCATCCAGATCACTAGCATAGACATGGTCAAGTGCTAGTCAGCCTCCCAAAATAGCTCCCAACAAACTGGAAAATATAGTGGTTTATTTATTATTATTATTTTAATACCAGGAATTGACTACAGGAATACTTTGCCTCTGAGATACACCTGCACTACTTTTTATTTTTTATTTTGAGGTAGTGTTTTGATAAGTTGCTGAGGGTTTCCTTAAGCTGCTGAAGCTTGCCCTGAAGTTGCAATTCTCCTGCTTCAGCCTCGACAGTAGCTGAGATTAGAGGCATGTGTCATCATGTCCAGGAATAGTGGTTTGTTTGAAATTAAGGAATTTGAAGATATTAAGAGAATGGAATCACTCATATGCTATAAGATGACATTTGGATCTTATGCATGGAAATATGAGCATGAATGAACATGCCTAATATGATAGTGTAGGTAGTCTAGTACTTCTACCCTAGGACTTTATGTTTCAGATAGATTCTCAACTACATGGCCCAAATGGCAGATAAAAAAAAAATGTAAGAGAGAAAAAAAATTGTGAATATTTAGACAGAAGTTAAATAAATAATGGTATAGTTATTCCAGGGGAATAATGTACAGGGGCTTTAAATGAATGCCCCTGGACAATTAACAGAGATTAGAATAAAATTAATAATTAGAGATAGTGCCAACTAAGACATAGAAAGTCATAATGACATTCTCATCACTAGAAAACAAAAAAATGTATAAGATAATCTAATAGACAAAATTAATTTAAAAAATATTTTAAAACTTCTAAGTGTTACCAATAAAAGAAGTCTAAAGTCCCGAATTTCAGAAATGGACAAGTTCTGCTTAGGACAACAGAGAAAAATGTCCACTCTTATCTCTTGAGTCATTTGATGAATCTTGATGTGGGTAAGACCTGGGGCGCCGCACAGAAAGGGAGATAATGACAGGGCGAGGAGAAACCACCCTCTGGGCTTGTGTGATGGATTGAAAGCTATGGAGGTCTCAAATGTAATATATATCCACTTTTCCCTAACAGCTGCTGCTTCTTTTAGGATTTTTGCTGAGTTCAGGGTGGTGGTGTGGGAACTTTGAGGTAGACAGAGGGCAGAAAACATCTCTATAGCTAAATGCAAACAAACAGCAGTCAGCAAGTGTAGACATGAACAACACTCAACCACAAGGACTGAATTGGAATTTATAATAGACCTGTATATTAACGACATCCTATACCTACAGATTATTTCTTTACATTGGGGGAAAAATCCATCAAAATGAAACATACTATGAACAAACACCTGTGATGATAACTTCAAAGAGTTGAAAATCACAAAGAATGTATTCTCTCACCACAATCTTGTCACATTACAAATCTATAAGATTCAGAAAGTCTCCCATATTCTTGAAAGTGAAGCAATTCATTTCTATGTGACCTATGGTTTGTCAAATAACAAATTGATAGAAATGACAAAGTAATCTAAAATTACATCATATTAAAGTAGATTTTCAAAAACTTTAATATCCAATTAAAGAAATCTTTAGATGCAACTTTATAGGTTTAAATTTTTACATTATAAAAGAACCAATATATAAGCATCAACTATCTCAACTGATAAATTTGGAAAAAGAAAAGCAATTTGAACTTAAAAAATAAAAGAAAGGAACAAATAAACATGAGAAAAACTAGCATATTTGAAAATAATTTTCTAGTAAAGAAAATAAAGTCTGAACATTTATGCTTTCTATTTTGATAAACTGCTTGCAAAACTAATGAGGAAGGAAAAAAAACCCAAATAATGAATTGTTAACTGTGGAAATGAAAAATATGATATTCCCAGAGATCCTTACAGACATCAAGAAGATAGTAAGAGAATGTTATATAGAATTTTATGCCAGTGTATTTGATATCTTAGATGAACGTCTTTGAAAAACACACTATTTTACTATCTGCTTCTGTGTGATCACTTGGCTGCAACTTAGTGGTTTAAGTTATAGCCATGTAATAATTTCCCATAGCTCTGGGAACTGATGGGACTCAGCTGGGGTTTCTCATTGGGTGTCTCATGTGGTTATAGTCAGATGATTTCTGGAGCTCAGGTCTTCAGAAGGTGCAACTTGGGCATGAGACAGTATCTCTGCCACTTTTGGGGGGGCCTCTAGGGACTTATGTGGCCCTATCTTCAATGAAGACCAACTTCCAACGGTTGGGCTGAGCATCCCAGGAATATTTTTTTTCCAAGACAGCAAAGTAACAACTGCAAGATATCTCTAGATATAACTTAAGAAGTGTGGGGAATCATTTCTACCAAATGTTATTTGTCAGTGAACCCAAATTTGAGAAAAAAGGACATACAGACAGCCTCTTTGAGATGAATTTCAGATTATTTGAACTCTTCTTTAATCAATTACACATAATTTTTCAAAACTGACTAAGAAGATGGTGAATTAGAGGAAGGGTGCACTTCCCAGCACTCGCCTAGCACCAAACTCACAAAGTGGCTGCCCTCAGGCAGGTGGATAACAAAGGGAACTCACTGAAACTTAATACTGGGCTGTAAAAGAAACTACAGGGACACAGAAACTCATAAACTTTGAAGAGAATACAAGAAAAAATATGTTAGGAGACATGCCAGCTCAGCTTGAAGCAGCAGTGGAGAGCTACTGGTCAGGGGGTGAGGGGAGCACAGGCAGAGCTAATGAAACAAGTTTTTTTGCCTGGTGGCTCCTGTGGATTAAGGAGGGAGGCTGATTTAATGGACACAGAGTCAGTGGACATAGCAGTTCAGTGAAACCAACACAAAATTTATTGGATCCTGAGGGCAGAGAGTTCAGTGGCACTTAGATCCTGGCCCAGAAAATGACTTCTGCTGCAGTCTGGGAACTATCTATAACCACTGTGTGACATCGAGCAGAGACAAATTAGGATCACATAAAGTAAGCAGCTACCTGTCACATTTTACTATCTGCAAGGTGTGCCTGAACTAGAGTGACTGAAATAGCCACAAAAATAATTATCCCTGGTTCATATAAGATTTGAACAACAAGGGGAGAAAGCTCATTTTGTTGCTGATGCTCCATACAGCAATTGGGAAGATGCCTATACTGGCCACCTGGGAGTGTCTGCACTCTAGGGCAGATACACAGAAATTCACGTTCACAGCAGTGAATTTGAAAATGTGGAAGGTTAGTCTCTATGCCCTAAATATGAATTTTTTTTTCTCAATGTGAATTTTACCAGAGGTGCCGGAGATCCACAGGTCCAGCAAAGACCAACATCAAATGTGGATGGATCAAATCTCAAATATCCACTGGCAGAGTTCCAAAATTTACCCAAGATTAAACCCTAACTACTAGAACTTCCAATTTAGAACTCTGCCTCACCCCCTCCACAGGATTACAGAAGTCATCAGCACTCCTCTGTCTATCCCAACATGTACTGGGAGACTGGAAGCTGAGATTTATATTTAGCTGGCAACTAGATGAGGAATAGAAAGACAACACACAACTCAAGGGTTACAGAGCCAAAAACAAATATAAAGAATGAAAATATTTATATTTATCTGCCCAAAGTTTTAACCACCACACTAGAAACAAGTGAATTATTTCTCATCATGATATATTTCTCTCCCCACCGTTTTTTCTCCATGTTCACATTTTTAAATTTTTTCTTCTTTTTTTAAGTTTTAACATTTTAAAAATTGCAAATATCATTTTATTATATCTTACATTTACATTACACATGGTTGTGTGTGAGTGTGTATATGCAGTTGGTGTGTGTTTTCTCAGTGCCAATGTGTTCAAAAATTTATATATATATATATATATATATATATATATATATATATATATATATATAATTTTACTCTCACATTAATATTTTAATTCTTCACTTGTTCATTATTTAGCCTTGATTTGACTTAGATGGGCTATAATTATATTGGGGTTCACGTGCTTTAAATCTTACATTTTTTTGTTTGTTCATACCTTGGTTCTTGCCCCTTTTCTCCCCAGCCAGTCAAATCTCCCACCTAAATTCACAATCCCCTAATTAAAGATTACACAGATATTGGAATGGATGAAATTCCTGAGAAAGATTAGAGAAAATTATTTTTAAAATGTTTAGTGAATTAAAAGATAATCCAAGGAATTAATAAGATAGCAAATGGAGATGAAAGATCATTTCAATAAAGAAATTAAAACATTTAAAGAAAACCAGTCAGAACTCCTTGAAATGAAAGACAGTATGAATCACATTACAAAATCAGTTGAAGTCATAATCAAGAGATTAGATTTCATAGAAAAGAGCTTCAGGCTTTGAAAATAGGGTACATGAACTTGAGTACACAGTATGCAATAAAGGGAAAAAATGACAGTACATGAACAAAATTTACAAGAACTCTGGGAAATCTTTGAGAGACTCTACCTGAGAATCATTTTGATAGACAAGAACATAGAGATACAGGATAAAGACATTGAAAACACTTTTAATGAGATAGTAACAGTAAACTTCCCCCATATCAGAAATTAGATAGCCACATACAAAGGCATGTAGGATTCTAAATATACAAAATCAGAAAAGAAGCTCCTCATCACAAATCTTAATCAAAAGGCCTAATATAGAAAATAAAAAGAATAATGTCAAAAGTTGGGAAAAGAGAACCATCAAGTCACATTTGAAAGCACATGAAAGAGAATACAAAAAGAAAAAGAAAAATGAAGGCAGACCTCATGGACCAGAGAAGATTTATTCAGCACTGGAGGGGCACATCTTTGAGGGCAAAATGGTGGCAGGCCACCACAAGGGTCTGGCTTTTATTGGGTCTTAGCAAAGCCATGTTATGGGAGGAGTTAGTTACTTTTTGTGGGCCCTGTTGATGGGCAGGGCCAGATTATGAGAGGAGTTTTAGTGGTAGATTTAATTTAGGGTGGGGCAGGAGGGCAGGTAAGTAACAATATCCATCATTCTAGACTCTGAAAGGGATAGAATGAGTTTGGTGATTTTATCATATCTGGCTACTTCCTTCTGAGAAGGGGCAGAGTAGGGGATCCCTGTCAGAGATCTGCAAGAGAATAAGGAGATGGCGAGTATTTTAGGCTCCTACATGGTTCTGGTGGTTGAGGCTTGAGTGGGTTGTAGAGGGAGGAAATGTTGACATCAGTATGGGTCATTCCTTCCTTATGGGGCTCAGGAGAGTCATGTTGTGAGTGAAGGAGGAGAATGGCTTTTGTGTGTTCTTTGGAGGTGGTCTGGGCTCGATGGGTCATGTTGTCAAGAAGTTGCTTCTGTATAAAGTTACAAAGTGGGGGGAAAGGATATTATGAGAAAAATGAGTATTAGAAGGATTAAAAGAGGAAAAGCCAAGAAGCCCACCATTTAATAATCAGCTAGTTCTCACTATGCTGTTCCAATAGGTCCTGTAGTTATTTAACTTTATCCCTTACCAGTCCTGAATGATTGATGTAGAACAACATTCTTCCCTGAAAATGAGACAAAGGCTACCTTGTTAGGCAGTAAGGAAATCTAGGCCCCAATTATTCTGCAGGATCATAGATGCCAGGGAATCCAATTGATTTTGTAAAGTCAGTACCAAATTGGTAACTTACTGGGTATCTTCAATAACCTGTCCTGACAAGTTTTTATAGTAGTAACCAGAAGTTCCTAATCCTGCTGCTCTTGTGCCAATCCCAGTGGATATCTGTAGCCCTATGAGAAAGAAAATAAACTGAAGAAATATCTTGTGTGTACTATTATTGGAATAGGCAAACTTTCAGTTGTTAGGTAAAAAGTCAATTTGAGGAGTAAGGAAGACAAAGATATACAGGTGAGACCAATTTTTGGTAGGCAGGGGTAAATATGAGCCTCACATAGAATAAAATGCCTCAGAATTTGGGGGCATCCAGGCTGTGGGACTGAAACAAGTGTACATCTGTACATCTTATGTTCTATTAAAAGAATCAATTTTTTCTTTTAAGTTCCCATACTTTGGTTAAAATTGTTTTTGCTAGATGTCCAAGAAAAAGCTGGTCAAATTGATGTTGTTCTTATCTATTGTTAAGAGTTATCTGACTTCCCACAGGGGTGACTCTTGGGGAAATTGAGAGAAGCCTTTTACCTCTTCTGGTGCCATCTGCTAGGAGGGTTAGGGTCTCCTTGATGATGTGGCTTCCTTTGGAAGCATCAGGGATGTCTTCCTTCTCCAAAGACCCTTCATTTTGCAGCATGTGCACTGGTCAGCTTTCTCCAGAGTCTAAATGATTCCCCTGATGAGGAGGTCATGTGACCCAGAGTTGCAGAACTCTTAAAGAAGTTCCCTTTTTCATTGGGTTTAAGCTGACTCAGAGGACAAGAGGCAAATATTGGCAATTTTCTTTCTTGGCCTTTTTACTTCCTTAACTTTAATCTCTAAGCTTTGGTCTGAAACATCCAGCAAGCCAGTTTCACCAGTCTTAAAGTAAGAGTACTGGGTTTTAACTTTAATGTCTATAACTTTACAGCAATTCACCCCTTTTATTTAATTAGGTGTCAGTATTAATACTGAAAGTTAACCTTACATTCTGTTTATAGATGATGGCCTAATATGTCAAATTAACTTAGGTTATTACATTGAAAGTTCTAGTTCTAGAAGGCAAAAACAGATGACATTTAAAGTTTACAAGAAAAATACAAGATGAAATTAACAAGTGTAAAAGAATATTGAGTTTGTATAATAACTATGAACTAAGAAATGTAACTTTTATAATCTTAAAGCTTACTTAGTTATATTGTTATGGGCCAAACCATATGTGCTTTGACAAGACAAACTCCATTTTACCCTGAGACTCCATTTCATGTAAGAAATGCTTCTCCCATGAGAAAACCCTGCCTGTGCTCCACATGCTGCTTAGCAAACTCTGTTTAGAAATTTATGGTGGTTGAAAAAAATGTTTCTGTTATTCTTATACAATATATTATTAATAAATGGTTTTATAGTTTTTTCTCTTTTTAATTCCCATTTTTCTTGGGCAGTGTGTTGTACCCCAACTGTATCCTGAACTGGGTCATATTGACCCCCTTTCTAAATTGCTATGGTTTTGAACTATAGCAACAGTTGCTTATGGCCTTGTTAGCATTCATGGTTGTGGGCTATATAAGATGTGCTTAACTCTTGATGGGGGTCAAAGAGGGCAGAGGCAGCTTTGGCCTACCAGCAAATTAAGTCCCATGTCCTGCTTCAAGACTGTCTCATTGATTTATTTCAGTTGTGGCACATAATATATTATACCTCCTGTTGTTTTGAGATCCCAGTAACCTTTATAACAAAACTTTATCCTTTGAACATGACCTCAAATGGAGCTTACATCTATACTATATTTAAATTACCTCAACATGGAGTTGAAAGGGTAAAGTTTCTAAGCTGGAAAGCTTGAATGTAAAAGATTAGGTATTATTAAGTTCCTCTGTTACACCCAGATTCCTGAGATAGTTAAAACAATGCCCTACTGGCCGTTTAGCCTAGGGCAGTTCCTCACAGGGCCCGAACCAATCAATTTGAATGTGTAACCCGCTTATGAATGACCAATCACCGCCAGCCGGCCGGTTCCCGCTAATGAATGTGCCAATCACATCTCAGAGTTGTTGTTCAATTTCCCCGTGCCTCATGATGATTTGTTCTGATGTATGCAAAGACTCCCGCCCTCCCCAAAAAGTGTACTTAAGCTCTGCTTGACCTTTGCTCTGGGCTCTGAGCTGCGCTCCCTTCTTGAGTGGGCACAGAGTCCCAGCGCGCTGGAATGGATCCCCAATAAATCCCCTTTTGCCAATTGCATGGAGTAAGTCTCTTGTGTGTGGTCTCTCCCTCCGACGCTCCGCCGGACCCCCCCTTACAGAGTAAGGTGAGAGGCAAAGTCTTAACTCAGGTGAGGTGGACCTCCTGGTAAATCTTAGGTATAGTATTTTATTTCTGAAGCTGATCTTTGCCTCTTTCTTAATATCATTTTATAAAGTTTATATATATTGTTTCCTAAGTCTATATGTGCCAATGTCTTGGCTGGGCACAGAATCACGAGCCACTCACACCTTGTAGATTCAAACAGCAATTCTTTATTCCCGAACTCACACCGGCCTCTACACATGTTCTGGGGAAAATCCAAGTTCTGCCGCACAATTCACGTCCCAAATACTTTCTCAATTCCACGAGAACTCAACGGGAACTCAGGCAGCAGGAACCCGCTATTCCCAGCAGCAATAAACTTAAACCTGGAACTTCCCTAAAAACATTGTCTTAAACCGGGAACGCCTTAAACTTGTCTTAAACCGGGAACGCCCTAAACCCAAGGAGCGGGGATACTTCCTCAAACCTGCAGGATACATCTTAAACCTGGATCCAACCTGGTCCTTGAGCAGGGTCACCTTTCTCAAACACACATGCAAGGTCACAGCAGATTTCCAAGGCAAGTCCATTTAACATGGGGTACGCTGGCAAGGAAATTTTGATGCGTCATTCCTACTAGGCAATGGCCCTCAGCATATATGAATGTTAGTTAAGACAATATGACATTACATCTGAAACAGGACTCAAACAATAGCTAAGAGAGCTCTTAAGCCCTCCTTGTGGGAAAGTGGCAAAATGTTTTTGTTTCACAATATTAACCTTTAACAGATCAGACTCTCATTATCTTTTAAAAATACATTTAAATTTCTACCCCAGTGTAAAAATTAACATAAAGTTCATGTCCAGTTATAGAACATTGAATGATATAAATAAATCCCCACAAAATTTGCTATTTTTATAAGTCTAAAATTACTATTACAGAAAACTTTAGTTTGGAGAACTTCAGCTTGATAAAATGCTCTTTTAAACCTCCTACTTCAAACACTCATATACGTGAAAAATATTAATACATTTAGTATACAAAGTAGATAGTAATAGAACCACAATTACATTGATGTTTTTATATCAAGTTTAAACACTAATTCCTTTAAAAACATTTGCTGTAATATAGATTAAATTTTGGTTTATATCAGTACATTAATATTTAATCTGGGGGCTGGGGAGGTGGCTCAAGAGGTAGCGCGCTTGCCTGGCATGCGTGCGGCCCGGGTTCGATCCTCAGCACCACATACAAACAAAGATGTTGTGTCCGCCGAAAACTAAAAATAAATAAATAAATATTAAAAAAAATATTTAATCTTAGGAAAAAGCCTTGAAGAGTTTTGATTGATTATGCTAATTATATAAATGACCAATTTAGTTACATGCACACTTTAACAATTTACCCTTAACAAACCCTTTTGTGACTTGCTTAGACATTTAACAAATTTACTTTACCACACAAAGCCCTTCTTATCCAGAAATATATTTTCCATACTAAAATATATTTCCATACCTAAAACCTTCTTTTTTTTTTTTTTTAAAGAGAGAGTGAGAGAGAGGGGGACAGAGAGAGAGAGAGAGAATTTTAACATTTATTTATTTTTTCTTAGTTCTCGGCGGACACAACATCTTTGTTGGTATGTGGTGCTGCTGAGGGTCGAACCCGGGCCGCACGCATGCTAGGCGAGCGAGCTACCACTTGAGCCACATCCCCAGCCCCCCCTAAAACCTTCTTATTTCTCTTTCCTAGCTGTTGACCCTTTTCTTAATCCACATTCTGAAACAATCCTTATGAAATTTCTGAATTTAGACAAATGATTCCATTTATCAATTTATGAAAATAAATGCATACTGTTTAAATATATGTTCTTATAAAATTTTATGAATGATTGACTTTATATTTAGCAGTTGATGCTTTAGCACTTTAACTTTGTAAATTAATCAGATTTTTCTAGTGAAGATTAATCCCACTGATGTTAAATCTAATTTACTCATTTTAAATTGTAAAACCCAAGATATCAGACAAGTTGAAGAAAAAATCCTAGAAACAAATGTCTAGAAACATTCTAGACATTATGTAGAAGTCAACATTATATTATTATTATCTTCCCACCTATAGAAACTTGTGAGTTAGTAATTTTAAAGACGTATTTATTTTTATCTGTTTACCTAATTAAATTTAATATTTTTATATTAATTTTTTAGGTGGACACCATATCTTTTTGGGGGTATCTTTTTTTTAAAGAGAGAGAGAGAGAGAGAGAGAGAGAGAGAGAGAGAGAGAATTTTTAATATTTATTTTTTTAGTTTTTGGTGGACACAACATTTTTATTTGTATGTGGTACTGAGGATCTAACCTACTGCGCATGCCAGGTGAGTGCGCTACAGCTTGAGCCACATCCCTAGCCCCTTGGGGGTCTTTTTTAAAAAATTGATTTCATTTTTTAAACATATGACAGCAGAATGCATCACAATTCTGATTACACATATAGAACACAATTTTTCATATCTCTATTTGTACATAAAGTATGTTCACACCAACTCATGTCTTCATACATGTACTTTGGATAATGATGTCCATCACATTCCACCATCCTTGCTAACCCTTTGCCCCCTCCCTTCCCCTCCCAACCCTGTGCCCTATCTAGAGTTTGTCTATTGCTCCCGTGCTCCCCCTCCCTACCCGATTATAAGTCATTCACCTTATTTCAGAGAAAACATTTGGCATTTGTTTTTCTGGTATTGGCTAACTTCACTTAGCATTATCTTGTCCAACACCATCTGTTGCTGTTCTGACTTGAGTGAGATGAAATCTTAGAGTAGTTTTGATTTTCATTTCTCTATTTGCTAGAGATGCTAAATATTTTTTCATCTATTTATTGATGAATTGTATATCCTTGTACATGTTGAGAAATAGGGGTTCAATTTCATTTTGTTGCATGTGGATTCCCAGTTTTCTCAGCACCAATTGTTGAAGAGTCTATCTTTTCTCCAATGCATGTTTTTGGCACCTTTGTCTAATATGAGATAATTGTAATTTTCTGGGTTAGTCTCTGTGTCCTCTATTCTGAACCATTGGTCTACCAGCCTGTTTTTATGCCAATACCAGGCTGTTTTTGTTACTATTTCTCTGTAGTATAGTTCAAGTTCTGGTATAGTGATGATACCTGCTTCACTCTTCCTGCTAAGGATTGCTTTAGGTATTTCGGGTCTCCTATTTTTCCAGATGAGTTTCATAACTCCTTTTTCTATTTCTATGGAGAATGCCATTGGGATTTTGAATGGAATTGCATTAAATCTTTATAGTGCTTTTGGTAGTATGGTCATTTTTGATAATATTAATTCTGCCTATCCAAGAGCAAGGTAGATCTTTCCCCACTTGCTTTCAGTGAAGAAATTCATCCCAGAGATCATTTATAGGATTGATGGTTTGGTAACATTGGCTACATTGTTGTACCTAAGCTATCAGTATATTGGATTAACATTGAAGAAAAGTGTGAGATTATAATATTTAAATCACTTTATTTCACATAAGTGAATACAATATACTAGTTTGTTGTCCATTCTTTTTAAAAATAAAATTTGTATGACTTGTCGATTATGTGTTAAATTTATATATATGAACAATTTTGATAGTGTTTTCTTTAAATGTATTTCTGCAAGTCGTTGATATATAATTGTTTTTCCTTTTTTAAAATCTGTTCTAATTTGTTATGCATAAAAGCAGAGCACATTTTGACTCTTCTATGCAAATGGACCACAACTTTTCATTTCTCTGATGGTACACAATGCAGTCTCAACATTCATGTAATCCTACATGTACATAGGGTAATGATGTCCAACTCATTCTGCCATCTTTTCTATACCCATACCACCTCCCCTCTCCTTCCTTTCCTTTGCCATATCCAAAGTTTCTTGATTTATCCTATGTGCTCCCTGGCCCCATCATTATGCAGCAATATCCACTTTTCAGAGAAAACATTCGATCTTTAGATTTTGGGGATTGGCTTACTTTGCTTAGCATGATATTCTCCAACTTCATCCATTTACCTGAAAATGCCATATTTTATTTTCTTTTAATGATGAGTAATGTTCCATTGTGTACATATACCACCATTTCTTTATCCATTCATCTTTTGGAGGGCATCTAGGTTGGTTCCACAGTTTAGCTATTGTGAATTGCTATAAATATAATTGCTGTAAATATAGTAGGCTGATTTTAAGTCCTTTGGGTATAGATTGAGGAGTTGGATAGCTAGGTCAAATGGTGGTTTCATTTCAATTTTTTTAAAGAAATCTCCATACTGCTTTCCAGATTGGTTGCACCTATTTGCAGTCCCACCAGCAACGTATGAGTATAACTTTTTCCCAACATCCTCTCGAGCGCTAATTGTTGCTAGTATTATTGATATCTGCCATTTTTACTGGAGTGAGATGAAATCTTGGAGTGGTTTTGATTTGCATTTCTCTATTTGCTAGGGACATTAAACTTTTTTATATATTTGTTGATCAATTGTATATCTTCTTCTGTGAAGTGTCTGCTCAGTTCCTTAGCTCATTTATTGATTGTGCTTTTTTTTTGGTGTTAAGATTTTTGAGTTCTTTATATATCCTAGAGATTAGTGCTTTATCTGATGTACATGTGATAAAGATTTTCTCCCATTCTGTAGGCTCTCTCTTTGTGCTATTGATTATTTCATTCACTGAGAAGAAGCGTGAATCCATCCCATTTATTGATTCTTGATTTTATTTCTTGTGCTTTGGGAGTCTTGTTAAGGAAGTCAGGTCCTAAGCTGAAGTGATGAAGACTTGGGCCTGCTTTTTCTTCTATTAGGTTCAGTCTCTGGTCTAATTTTTAGGCCCTTGATCCACTTTTAGTTGAGTTTTGTGCATGGTGGGAGATAGAGATTTAACTTCATTTTGCTGTATATGGATTTCAGTTTTCTCAGTATCATTTGTTGAAGAGACAATCTTTTCTCCAATGTATGTTTTTGGCACCTTTGATTACTATGAGATAAATGTATTTATGTGAAGTCCTCTCTGTGCCCTCTATTCTGTACCATTGGCCTACATGTCTATTTTGGTGTCAATACCATGCCATTTTTGTTACTATAGCTTTGTAGTATAGTTAAAGTTCTGGTTTGTGATGCCTCCTGCTTCATTCTTGTTAAAAATTGCTTTGGCTATTATGGATCTCTTATTTTTCCAAATGAATTTTATGATTGCCTTTTCAATTTCTATGAGAAATGTCATTGGGATTTTGATTGGAATCACATTAAATCTGTATAATACTTTTGGTAGTATGGCCATTTTGACAATATTAATTCTGCCTATCCAAGACTAAGGGAGATCTTTCTATCTTCTAAGGTCTTCTTCAACTTCTTTCTTTAGTGTTCTGTAGTTTCCATTGTAGAGTCTTTCACATATTTTGTTAGGTTGATTTGCCAAGTGGTTTTTGTTGTTGTTGTTTAGGATATTGTGAATGGGGTAGCTTTCCTAATTTATGTTTAAGAGGATTCATCATTGATATACTTAAATGCATTTGATTTGCAGGTGTTGATTTTATATCATGCTACTTTGTTGAATTCATTTATTAGCTCCAGAAGTTTTCTGGTGGAATCTTTTGGATCTTCTAATTATAGAATAACATTGTCAGCAGATAGTGACAGTTTGAGTTCTTCTTTTCCTATTCATATCCCTTTAATTTTTTTCATCTCTCTCATTGCTTTGGCTAGAGTTTCCAGGACTATGTTGAATAGAAGTGGTGAAAGAGGGCATCCCTGTCTTGTTCCAGTTTTTAGAGGGAATGCTTTCAATTTTTCTCCATTTAGAATGATTTTGGCCTTGGGTTTAGCATAGTTAGCATTTACAATGTTGAGGTATGTTCATACTATCCCTAGTTTTTCTAGTGTTTTGAACTTGAAAGGGTGCCATGTTTTGTCAAATGCTTTTTCTGCATATATTGAGATGATCATATGGTTTTTATCTTTCATTGTTGAAGAGATGAATTACATTTATTGACTTATATAAGTTGAACCAACCTTGCATCTTTGGGATGAACTCCCCTTGGTCATGGTGCATTATCTTTTTAATATGTTTTTGTATGTAATTTTTCAGAATTTGATTTCGAGTTTTTGCTTCTTTATTCATCAGTGATATTGGTTTGAAGTTTTCTTTCCTTCATGTGTCTTTGTCTGGTTTTGGTAATCTGGATGATACTGGCCTCATAGAATGAGTTTGGAAGAGTTCCTCCATTTTATATTCATGGAATAATTTGAGGAATATTGGTATTAATACTTCTTTGAAGGTCATATAGAAGTTGGCTGAGAATTCATCTGGTCCTGGGCTTTCTTTGTTGGTAGGCTTTTGATGATCTTTTATTTCATTGCTTGAAATTGATATGTTTAAATTGTGTATGTCTGATTCAATTTTGGTACATCATATATCTCTAGAAATTTGTCAATGCCTTTGAGATTTTCTATTTTATTGAAGTATAAATTTTCAAAATAATTTCTAATTATCTTTTGTATTTCAGTTTTAACCACTGTGATATTTCCTTTTTCATGTTTTTCAAAGAATCGTCTTTTTGTTTTGTCAATTTTTTGAATTTTTTATGTTAAAATTTCATTGATTTCAGCTCTGAATTTAAGTATTTCTTGTCATCTACTACTTTTAGTGTTTATTTGTTTTTCTTTTTCTAGGGCTTTGAGATGTAATGTTAGGTCATTTATTTGTTGGCTTTTTATTCTTTTAATGAATGAGCTAAATGCAATGAACTTTCTTCTTAGCACTGACTTCATAGTGTCTCAGAGATTTTAACATGTTGTATTGGTGTTCTCATTTTTCTCTAAGATTTTTTAATCTCCTCTCTGATTTTTTCTGCTATTCATCGTTCATTCAATAGCATATTATTTAGTCTGAAGATGTTGGAGTAGCTTTTATCATTTATTTTATCATTGATTTCTAATTTCATTTCATTATGATCTGCAAGAATGCAGAGTAGTGTTTGTATTTTTTCTTGTATTTGCTAAGACTTCTTTTTGTGGCATAGTATATAGTCTATTTTAGAGAAGGATCTATGTGCTGCTAAGAAGTAAGTGTATTCATTCATTGATGGATGAAATACTCTACATATGTCTGTGAAGTCTAAATTATTGATTGTATTGTTGAGTTCTATATTTTCTCTGTTTAGTTTTTGTTTGGAAGATCTGTGCATCGGTGAGTGAGGTGTGTTAAAGTATTATTGTGTTGCAGTCTATTTGATTTTTGAAATTGAGATGAATTTGATTACATAGATGCTCCATTGTTCAGGGCATATATATTTATAATTGTTATGTCTTGTTGATGTATAGTTCCCTTAAGCAGCATGAAATGTTCTTCCTTATCCCTTCAGAAAAATTTTGGCTTGAAGTCCACTTTATCTTATATGAGGATGAAAACCCCTGCTTGTTTATACAGTCCATGTGAGTAGTATGTTTTTTTCACCTTTAGTCCGTGGAAGTCTTTTCCTAAGAGATGAGTCTCTTGAAGTCTGCATATTTTTTTTTCTTGATCCAATCTGCCATTCTATGTCTTTTGATTATGTGTTTGGCCAATAACATTCAGGGTTATTATTGAGACATGATTTGTATTCTCAGTCATTTTGGTTTATTTTTTTTGTTTTTAACTTGACTTGATTTATCCTTTGATTGGCTTTTCCATTAATGTCATTCCTCCCTTTGCTGATTTTCATTGCTGTTTTCATTTCCTCTTCTTGGAATATTTTGCTGAGGATGTTCTGTAGTGTGGGCTTTCTAGCTGTAAAATACTTTTAACTTTTGTTTATCATGGAAGATTTTTATTTTCTCATCAAATCTGAAGCTTAGTTTTTCTGGATATATGATTCTTTTGGCATCCATTTTCTTTCATAGCTTGGTATATATTTTTCTAAGATGTCTTGGCTTTGAGGACTGGGTTGAGAAATCTGCTGAGTTCAAATTGGATTCCTCCTATATGTAATCTGATACTTTTCTCTTATGGCCTTTAAAATTTTATCCTTGTTATGTATGCTAGGCATTTTTATTATAATGTGCCTTGGTCTGGATCTATTTTAGTTTTGTACATTTTTTATCCTGTAAGTTTCTTGTATTTGATTTTCCATTTTATTCTTCAGGTTTGAAAAACATGTTTTGATATTATTTTATTGAACAGATTACTCATTCCTTTGGTGTGTACTTCTGTGCCTTCCTCTATCCTGATAAGTTTTAAATTTGGTCTTTTAATGTTATCCCATAATTCTTGTAAGTTCTGTTCATGATTTCTTATCATCTTCACTCTATGGTCAACTTTATTTTTGAGATTATATATTTTGTCTTCATTGCCTGAGGTTATGTCTTCTAGGTGATCCAGTCTGTTTGTGACACTTTATTTGACTTTTTAATTTGGTTTATTGTTTCCTTCATTTTAAGGATTTCTGATTTTTTTAGAATCTCTATCTCTTTATTGAAGTAGTCTTTTGCTTATTGAAGTGATCTTTTATTGCCTGAGTTTTCTCTCTTATATCATCCTTTACCTCACAGTTCATTTTAATTCTGAACTCCTTCTCTGACATTTCTTTTACTGTGCTGGCAAACGATCCTATTATTGTAGTATCTTGGTTTGTTTGGGGGCACTTTCTTCCCTTGTTTTGTCATGTTATTTGTGTGTATTTCCCTCTAGCAGTACAGATCCAATGTGTTACAGTTTTTATCCTTTAGACTTATAGTGTCCCTGCAGGTTTCCAATTCCTTGCCTTGAAGAGGGAGATCACTATTAACAGCACTCAGTGAAACAATATTCAGCCAAGTAGTCTATTAGACATTTACAGGTTTGTCACAGTAAACAGAAAGGGTGTGTTTGGTTATTATCTACAATATAAGCAGTAAGTTTTCACAAGAGTCTACAGTTTCTAATGGTGGACAAAGGAAGATGGGAGGTGTAGGCTGAGATGTTAATGAGGTAGAAAGTGAGAATATAGAGGTATTAGATCATAGAAAGCATGAATGAGGAATCAAAAGAAGTTGGCTGTTAGCAGGAGAAAAGAGAGAAAGAGACTGGGGAGACAGATAAGTGGGAGGAAAATATAGAGAATGAGTAAAATATTAAAAAGAAAAAAGTGTAAAAATAAAGGATAAAAGAATATACAACAAAACCATATTATACTGTTCAGACATCCCAGTCCTCAGTAGCCCAATGCATGAAAAGTGCTTGGTTTCACAAATACTGGGGATGTGAGGGTGAGGAAAAAAGGGAAAAAATCTCAAAGGAAAATTGAACAATTATGTCTGTTGGAGATCAATATCTTCCCTGTTTCCTTTCTCATTCAATTGTTGAATGTGGTTGTCTGGAGTGGGCTGGTATTTCCACCTTCAGGATGGTGAAGGTTATTAGGGTGGGATGGGTGGTCTTAGTGGTAGAACTCCTGGAGGTGGGGTATAGCACCTTCCAGTTCCCATTGGAAGATCCCCAGGAATCTCCTTTGGGGTCCACTCATGTGATGTGGGCACCTGATCTTAGTTCCTTACATTGCTTGTGGTCCCCACAGTTCCTGTTCTCTAATTTAGTCTCTAAACTGTATCTCTCTCACCCCTGCCCTTTCTACTTTCCATTCAGGAATCTCTCTCTCCAGAGGTCCTGGGGGCTGAGCACAGGGATCTGCATGACTGCTGTGGAGAGATGTTTTGTATAGAGCATTTTAGGACTTAGCATTGAGAGCTGGGGGCCAGCCAAGTAGCTGCAAGCACTGGGCTGGGTTGGTGGCCTGGGGATGAGGAGGGTCGGGGTGTTGGGCCCGTGTCCCAAGATAGGAGTTACCCCAAATAAAGATGGCAAATGGGGTATCTGAAATTTCTTTTCTTTGCTCTCCATTTTATTCTGTAATTCCCAGGAAAAGCTTAGCTTCATTTTCTTATAATACCACTCATTGTAGTTAGTTTCTAAGTTATAATTTTTCTGCTGGTCACATTAAATGTAATGTTCTGGTTGCAACTGCATGCCTAGCTGTAGTTATGAATTATCATTCAGATTTAGGAACAAAGAGTTTCTTCTGAAATTCAGGAATGATAGTGAAATTTTTTCAATTTCTTTAAGAAATTTCAAAATTTCCACATTAATAGAAATATATTTTTTCAATGAAGTTGAGATACTATTTCTGTTTTGCTCTGAGTTCATCAGACTTCCTCTACATTAAGCTAAGAAAGCTGAAATAATAATCAAGAGTGATAAACTGGATTTAGGAATTGTGTGGAGCCATAAATGTTATTACAAAGGATAAATCCAAATTTCATTCTCTCCAGAGTAGAATAGCTATGGAGATGAAGAGTATCTTTTGAGGCAGCTATAATTTCAGCACAGTGGTTGACTCACATTACGTAAAATAAAATGCTATAATTCATTGAAAAGTAGCCTTACTGATATGCATATTCATGACTTAAGTGATAAAGTAATTTTCCTATGAGAGACATTATTCTCTTTAGAAACTGGGTCATGTACAAGTCATTCAAACTTTGTTGCACAAAAAGGACAACATGTATCCTTGCAAGTTGCTTATTCACCATCACTTTATTCTCTCCATCTCTGGGAGTGGAATGGTTACTTTCTTGCTGTGCTGATATGAGAGTTGATTTAAAATAGCACCTATAAAAATCCCTCAGGACAATTCTGAGGACAAAGTAAAAATACAAAAAAATCACTAAGTTAATTTTCATGATTTTTATTGCTTCATGGTGACTTCTACCTTTAGAAATGCTAGGGCACATAAGGAAAGACTGCTTATTAGAACTGTGGCAGAATGCAAAGTAATGATGAATTTTATATGTATATTTGTCCTTTCTAGTCCATTCTAAGACATTACATTTATATTAATATAATGCATAATTATTGAATGATAAAATTATGCTTCAATTTATATGATTACATTAAATGATGTAAGTCATATTTTTATCATGTTCTGAATTTTCTATAATGTATTCATTAGCAAATTCCTTGCATCTTTTCTTAGTATAAGGTAGAAGAAGGGGAATGATAAAGAAATATATCCTCAATAAAATGAGGAAATCACAATGGGAACTATGATTAAGGATTTTTCATATAAGATATTAATTCTTATAAAGCCAGAGTTATTGTGCCAGAGGCCAACAGAGACAGTTCACAGATAGTCTAATTAATGTTTCAGATGCAACTGGATCAAATATTTAAAAGACTAAATTAAAGCAGTCATTTTTATAGAGGAAATCATAAGTTGCAGAACAGGGCCCTCATACTGAGTCTCTGACTACCAACTGATGATGATTTTCATCTCTGATGCTGATTGGTTCTTCAACACTAAGATTACCAAATCTAACATCACACAAATGAACACCTTGGTTGTTATTATTTGGGATGTAGGTGATAAGGGCCATTGTTCTCACTGAGTGGCACTTGCCTGATCCTCTGTCATCCATCCTCTCCTGCTCTCCAGCATGGTGTGTCTGTGGCTTCCCAGATGCTCCTGTATGGCAGCTCTGACTGTGATACTGTTGCTGCTGAGCCCTTCTGTGGGTTTGTCCAGGGACACCCGCCGTAAGTGCACACCTTGGGTGCTGAGCTGATATTGGGGGAAGGGGGAAGGATGGGAGTTAACTTTCACACTTTGTCCAGGCAAAATCCTTCAAAAATGTGTGAGTTTTCTCTGTAACTGCTTATCTTTATCACATGAGTCTCAAATTACACACTTACACACACACACACACACACAAGCCCAGATGCTGTCCTCTCTAGGAGACATGTGCAGAGGACCTCTATATGCACCATTTCTTCCCAGCTCCTTGAAGTGGAACCTCTCTAGCATCACATCATATTTCCTCAGAGACTTGAGGAGACTTAGAAATAATGATGTTTTAAAAATTCCCCTATAGCACTTCCCTTTATTGTGTTCAATTATGCCAGAAAAAAGGAAGAAAGAATTCTCTGAAAATTTTTATGGGAGTCTAATGGAATTGGAAGGGTTTCTTTTGGAGGATCCTGTCTTATGTCCTCACCAGCATCCATGAGGTTGCCACCTCTGTCTCAAGTGTGAGGATATAACAAGAGGTATCCTCCATTATCTTCTCTTTCTTCCCAAACTTCAGTGTTTATGAAGTATAAACATTCAGTACTGAATCCCTGTACTGCAGATGCTCCAAGGAAAGTTAGGTTTAATGCTCTCTCTTTCTCCTATGGAAAGCACCCTGAAACTCAAGCAGAGCACTTAGACCTTGGAATAAACCTGTAGTTAATGAGCATCTTCTGAAAAAAATAGGTTAGTACTCTTTAAGATTCTTTTAACTTTTTCTTTTCTTCTTTCCTTCCTTCTTCCCTTCCTTCTTTCCTTAGACAAGTTTTCACTATGTTGCACAGGATGGCTGAACACATGGGCTGAGACTATCCTCCTTCCTCAACCTCCCAAGTCACTAGGATTACAGGCGAGGGCCTCCATGACTGGTTTATGACTCTGTTTTGAATCTTTCTATACCATCAGTTTCCCCTACACCTTCCATGTCTCTGAATTGAGCCTACAGGAAGGAATTCAACAGTATAATATAAAGTATATGACATTCTATTTTTGAAAGTCAAGAGTACTCAAAATCATAAGTTTCATATGGTTCAAATTATAATTTTGACCAGGGGTACAGAGAGTGTGAAGGTTGTTATCGTCTCATGGGATGAGAGTCAGTAAGTAAAGGGAACTCATTGATCTACTGGAGTTTTTCCCCAAATTGTTACTTACATTGTACCCTCTATTATCCTTAATTAGCCATGTCTGCTTACCCTATTCTTTCCCCAGAGATGACTTTATCTTAGTCTGCTTTGTACTTCTATGATAAGAATGTCTATTTGATGAAGGCAGAAATGTATTACTTATAGATCTGGAGACTAGGAAGTCTAATGTCAAGGGGTTTTAGCTGAGGTGTGCCTGCTTTCTATATCATCCCAAGGAGCAAAGAGGAAAACAAATGTGCATGAGAGCATGAGAGAGATATTTCTTTTTATAACAAATGCAAATTCATGATAATAAATCCACTCCCATGAAAAAGTTCATTAATCCATTCTTTAGGACAATTCCCTCATGACCTAATCACTTCTTAAACGTTCCATCTCTCAACACTTTTCATTTGTGCATAGTGTTATCGTGCATGAACTTTTAAAGAGAGATATTCATACCATAACATTCATCCCTGGTCCCCCAAATTCATCTCCTTCTCCCATATAAACTTTATTTATATCATACCCATCACCCCCAAACACTTAACTTATTGCACTATCAACTCAAAAGTCAAAAGTCCAGAGTCTCATTAGTTCAGATATGGGCCAGATTCATGCCAGGATTCATACTGAGCAAATTTCCCTCCAGCTCTGAAGCCTCTGAAGCCTCTTTCCAAAAGATAATCATGAGACAGGCCTGGAATAGGTATTCTCATTCCAAAAAGGAGAAGTAGGCAAGATGAAGGTGTTGACTGGTCCCAATGTGGAAAACAGCATTAATTCTAAATTCTGGAAAAAAATCTTTGACTCCATCTCCCACATGACACCCTGGGTGGAGTGGTCCCCAGGGCCTTGGGCAGCCATGCCCTCTTGGCTTTGCTGGGCTTAATGTGTCCAGCAGCTCTTATGATGAAGTCTAGTGCTTAAGCCTTTCCAGGATTGAATTTCCCACGTTTCTGTGGTCTCAAGGGCTATACTACATTACCTTAATGAGGACTCTGTGGTGGCCTCTGCTCTATGATTCCTTTGGTTCATACTGTAGTGGGGGATCTCTGTTTTAGTTCTGTTCATGCAACATGCCTTTTCCTGAGTCCCCAAGCTGTCCAGTGAATCCTTTGAAATATAGTTGAAGACCATCATGGCTCTGCAGTTCTTGCACTCAGGGCACCCACAGAATTATCATGACACCAATGCAGGCAAATTAAACTTGCACTTTCTGGAGTGGTAGGTGAAACCACATCCAAATTCATTTGAACCCTGGATTGGGAGGATAAGGGGCACTCTGCTGGAACTCACAGAGCAGAGTCCCAAAGCAGCAAAAGCTGAGGTCCCATGGGCACTTCTCTGAAAACCTTGCCTTCAGGTCTTAGCTTGACTAGAAAACTTCTGAAATGATTCAGAGCCATTCTGCTATGGTCTCAATGACTCAAACCTGGTTTCCTTTTATCCATATTAATCTCTTTAGAAAAGAGTGGCTTGTCCACACCTTTATATTCTCTCCTGAACATGCTTTTTATTATTTACATGGGCTTACTGGGAATTTTCCAAATATTTCCATTTTGTTTCTCATTTAATTATCAATTGTGGTTTTAAATCATTTGTCTTCTCTCACTTTAGTATAAACAGCCAAAATAATTTATTGCCTGAATATTTCTTTTGACATCCTAATTCATTCATCTAAAGTCCTGCTTTCCACAGAGTCTAGGATATGAACATCATCCCAAAAAGTTCCTTGCCACTGTATTATACTCCAGTTTCCAACACCTTGTTCCTCATGTCCATCTGAAACCTCATCAGCATGGTCCTAATTTGTATTTCTAACAACATTCTAATCACAAAAAGTCTAGTAATCCCTGTCAATCAAAATTCATTTAAAATAGGTTCAAGAGAAAAGAAGAGGCTTCATCTAAAAAACAAAAAAATAGCAAGTTTGCAAACCAGGGAGTTAAAATGAACATGTACTGCAAAGTAACAAAGAGAGGGAGGGGTTAACTTATAGAGGAATTTCCAGCCCAAGTTCTTACTGTGGTCCACTTTATGCAAATGAGGGTTACAACTGTGCCCATTCCTGATTGGTTCATGTTTACATATAGCTGTAGGTCATAGTTCATTGGTAAAATTCAGGCAGCAAAATGAGAATTCCTAAAATATGTTTGTCTTGGCAATTGAAACAAGAGCAGTAGGTCCATAATGTTCAAGTTATGGTTCTCCCCAGAACACAGACCATGTGTATGACACCCAGTCAACAAATGACTGCAAGATTTCTTTCTGAATTCAAGCCCAATTATTCATCTGAGATCCTCCTTGGAGATTCAGCCTTTCTTAAAGGAAACAGTCCTCCCTTTTGATGGAAACTTGTCATTGGGCAGCATTTTGATTGAATAAAGCATTTATGTCCTACCATGGTACCAGAGTCATTTGTTACCTTCTCTGGATGAAGCCTGTCCCACTTCTATATCCAGATGGATGGGCAGTGACCAACTGAACAATCAGAGCCATATACTAATGAGGGGCATCCTGATAGATATTTGTCACATCTAAATCAAAGTCTCTTGGTTAGAACTGGTTCCATTTTCTAGCTGGAGAGAGCCCAGAATGTTTAGGCTGACTAAATAGGATTCTGGTGGGATTCTCTTATATTTATCTGTTAAAATAGGCTGAACAATTTTGACAGAGGGGAAACAAATATTTGACTCCAATATGAGGAGAATAATTTAAAACTATAGGGTAGAACCCAAGAGGAAGTCAATGTCAAATGATACTGAACTGAAAATATCTGAGAATTAGAAGTTTAACCAGCTAAGGGGACTTTTGAAGGTATTCCTTTTAGGGACTTAGCCAATTGTAAGGTTTGGAAGGTTCCAAATCAACCTGTCTAGAAGTATTTATACAAGTACAGCATAAGATACGTGATACGGCACAGACACCACTCTTTGCAGCAAAGAGGTAATTTAATGCAACGTGGTTACCCAGATCTACATAGGGGAATCCAACTATCTCCATTGGGCTTACTGAGCTGAGCGGTAGAATAGGTGGTTCTCCTGAGTGCAGGAAAAGTTTTTGATGATAGTGACAACTCCTGGCCAGGATCCCAATATTCTTCTTGCCCATCTCCTGTGGTGAAACCCACCTGGTAAACCACACCCTTGAAATGTTCACTGCTGTCAAACTCATAATCCAACAGGTTGTCATCATGGGGATCACCTGTAATAGTGGAAGTTCTCTTTATTCCAGGATAAAGACCTTAAGTATTGTGAATGGGGTAATAAGTTGTCCTAGAAGAAAATTTCTTCCTGTTTTCCAAGTCCTGGGATACTTATGGATCCAAGAAGCATCTTTTTGCCCAGGAACAAAAAGATCCTTTGGGGGTACACAAATGCCATTTAAATTATTTAAATTAAGAAAAACTGATATTGAAATAGGTTCTACTGTCATGGTTAACTAAAAGGAACCAATATAAATAAATAAATAAATAAATAAATAAATAAATAAATAAATGATAAGAATTGTTTGGAAGAGAGGAAAATATGGAATTATACCATAGTTTAGTAACATTGTGTTTACAACTCTTAATACTGATCTTCCTGTTCAATATTTTTCTATAAAAAGCCCAACATGAGTTTTGGTCACACCAAACAGTGGAGGTATTGTTACAGATTTTTATAAGATAAAATAAGGGTGACAGTTGGGCAGAGGAGACAGGAACAAATTGTTTCAACTATTCTAAGCAGGTATCCTTTCAGGATTGGATCATTTCTAACTCACTTTGTGAATCATTTGAAACTGCAGGAGTATAAAATTAGAAGAATATATTTCTACATGAATAGCAATTGACTTTTTTTCAAATAAATGTGTAAGTGTGAGCATTTGAGAAATTGTAGGTGGGTATAGATATTGGCTCATTACATTTGCTGAAAGATCCAGTGGGAGAGTGGTGACTTATCCAGCAATTGCCATCAGTTTAAACAGTCTTGTGTTTCTCATTTTCCTTTCAACCACAGAGGAAATATCTTGGGGCTTTATTGGCCTATGGCATAAATTTGGTTTGCACAGGGGGTAAAAATTGGGGAACTTTTAGAGGCCATAACATGTAGGGCCTCTTGCGAGATAGTTGCTTGGTTAGTGGCTTCAGTTATCTTATTTCTTTTACTTTCTTCTTTCTGGGCCAATGAGTGACCCTGTACTTTAATGAAAGGTAGAGCTCCTGGAGCCTTACCACCATCCAAAAGGTAAAGAACAAGCATTTTGTCTTTTATTTGTTGAAAAATAAAAGTTAAAAATTCTGGGGCTGGGTCTGTAGCTCAGTTTTAAAGCACTTGCCTTGCATGTGTGAGGCACTGGGTTTGATCCTCAGCACCACATCTACAACTAAACCATTTATATGTGTTAAAAATTCTCTCAGCTTCCAGAATGTAGCAGTCATGCCCTACCACAAAGGCGAGTCCTCTGTGGATAAACATTCGCAGTCTTTTTAGCTAGGAGTTATGCTTTGGTGAGACGGTGGAGTTTGTCTCATGCAGTTAAGGCCTCAAAAGGAGCTCAGGTGATAATATCATCAAGGGAGACTGGCATATCCAACTTGGTGGTGACCCATTGGTCCTCTGAGATCAGAACTATTTGCAAACAGTTATAGTTTGTATTATATGAGTGGGTTTCTTGTAGATCTATTTATTGGTTGAGAATTTGTGGTCTAGTTATGTCATAAGAAACGTCATTTTCCAGGGAAGAAAAGAAAATGGCAAGGTTGATCAGATTAAATTGGGTGATGGTAAATTCAGATGAGGAGAGGAAGAGGATCTCATAGAAGGTGACAAGCAGAGAGGGCTGGGCATAGAGAGAGTTCAGGAGGACTCTCACAGTGAAGAATATAGATGGTGAGGGAAGATCCCATGACATTCTTCTCTGTGGCTTTAATGAGAATGGAGTTGGTAGCAATCACCTTTAGATAGGGAGAGAATCACTGGCTCACTCGCCTTAGTTACTGACTATCATGCCATAGTGACCTGTTCTGTCCTCCATGGGGTTGAGTAAGGATCCTTAGGGCATTTCCTTTCCAATTGTAAATGAACACATGAAAAGGGAGATGGTAATTGGATTGTTCCAAGTGTCATCTAAGTTCAACTGTTTTTTGTTTTTTTATCCTTGATGGATGTTTTTCCATCAAGGGTTCATTAGAGGGTCCAGGAGAGAAATTTTTCCAATAAATTATGAAGGGCTCAGGACCACAAAAAGAAGTTTGGCAGCCAGCTCTCTAAGATACCTGCAAATCCTAAAATTCCTCTATGTTAGGTTCCCTTTGTTGTAACAAATACCTGAGATAAAGCAATTCAAAAAGAGGAAAGAATTGTTTGGGCTCATAATTTTGGAGATTTTAGTCCATGTTAAGTTGGCCCATTGCTTTTGGACTTGCATGAGGCATTCCATCATGGTGAGAGTACCGTGAGAGGAAGATTCTTACCTCATAGCAGTTGTGAAGTAAAGACATAGAGGAAAGGGCTGGGAACCCTATCATGGGAATGTTCCCAGTGACCTTACTTCTTCTGATTTGCCTCCACTTCCTATAGGTTCTACATTTCCTAATAGCACTATAGCTGGTGACCAATCCCTTAACTTATGGGCCTGTGTGGGACATTTATCCAAACCATAGTATTCTTGGAGTTGAATTTTATTGTAGGAACAAGGGAAAGCTAAAATGACTAGAAAGCATGACAAGTCAATTCATTCCTTGGATGTCAAGAGGCAACCCAAACCCTTGACAGAAGTCTAGCAGAATTGTTATTTTTTCCTTTGAAACTTTAAGCCCTCTAAATCAGATTATGAAGTAAGTGAATGCGTCAGTCAGGTAAGTTTCTTAGAAGGAAGAATATAAAAGCAAATAATGGGGTGGGGAGATCCCATGGGAATGAAAGGGAGATCAGCAGTGTAGAGGAAGGAGATTGGAGGAGAGGGAAGAGGGACAGTAAAAGGGAAGAAATTAAGAATAAAATCAAATTATGCTGTGTACATATATGCATATAATACAGTGAATGCCACTGTTATGCATATCTATAAATCACCAATTAAAATGATAAATAAATAAAAATAAGCCTAGTAGAGTAGAAGAAGGGAAACAGGAGGTTGGAGGAAGGAAGGGGAAGGGAATTACTGGGGACTGAAATGAAATAAATTACATACCATGCATGTATGATTATGTCCAAATGAATGACACTATTATGTATAACCATAATAAAAGGATTCTTAAAAACCAGATAATCCATAAATTGGGGTAGGGTCAAAGGATAGAGGAAGGAGACATCAGCTAAATCAGCATGAAAAATAGGTGAGGCTTTCAGTATACCCTTGGGTAAAGAGGGAAGGACTATCCAAGAATATTGTGGGCCCTTCCAGATGAAGGCAAAGAGGCAGCTACTGTCAAGCTGTATTGATACACTGAAGAAAGCATTGCAGAATTAATGTCTTCAAAATATTTGCTCTTAGGGGAAATATTGAACAGCAAGCTATGAGGGTCAGGAACCACTTAGTATTGAGGGAAAATAACTATGTTCTTAATAATGTTGATATCCTGCACAAATATCCATCCTTTCCATTAGATTTGCAAATATGTTGGATGGAGAATTGCAAGGGTTGGTGCAGGAAATGACAAGTTTCTTATGTATAAAGTTATCCACTAAGGATTGTATGTCAGCTAAGGACTCAGGATTTAATAAGCATTGCTTGTCTGGGGAAGAGCTTATTATGATCCATCTGTATTTCAGTTGTCGATGCTAAAAGAGTATGCCCAACATTAAGATTGTTATGTGGCCAGAGGCTTTCAGGCAATTCCTTGAGGATAGGATGAGTACTGTTAAAAGATTACAGGGTAGCTGAACATCTGGGTAGGGGATAGTTTTATAAGGCCAGAGTCTTATCATGAGATGAATTCTAGTGTCATTTTACCTTTTGGGAGAAAGAGATATGGGCCTGATGTATTTCCAGAAAATCCATCTCCAAACCACATAAGGGTATGGATGGGAAGAGTAAGGAACAGTAAGTGCACAAAAGAGAACCTAAGTTGATGGAAGCGAGTAGGGATTTGGAACTTCTATATATTTGTTAGCACTCCCTACCAACTGGATAAATTCAGAAACTCGAGAATGGGAAGGTAAAAGTGTGTTGGAATTAAGGATGGATAGATTCAGCCCCAATGTCAACTAGAGCTCTGACTAACTAACTTATCCCCAAGTTTAATATCTAATTTTATTAGTTTTTTGGTTTTAAGTAGGGGGAATATTCTCTGAATGTCCCTGGAACAGCACTAATTTTGTTGAACAGAAGGGGGTGGTAGCTTTATGAAAGTTTAATAAGTTTGTATTCTTAAATACAAACAGAGTTTTGTAACCACTGTTTGTATTTAAGACAGTCCTATTAAAAATTACCTGTAAGCACCAAAAAAGGCAGTATTGATCTGAGATGTAGGGGTGTTTGGGTGGCCCTCTGTGCTTGTGGTCATTAGAGAGCCTTTAGTTGGGTGGTTCTCTGCTGGAAATCTAAAGCTCTGTGACTCTAGATTCTTTTTCTAGGTTCTTTGACCCCTAGGTGGCTAGGGAAGCTGTTTCATGGGTACAGTCTGCTGCCCAACTGAGATAATGTTTGATTCAGGTGCTAAGAGTCCCAGGAAAGTTTAGCTACAAAGATCAAGTTAAATAAGTTTGTTGAAAGGTTTGTGTTATGATTTAGGTATGAGATGTTCCCCAAAAACTCATATCTGTAAGACAATGCAAGAAAGTATAGAGATGAAATGATTGGATTTCTACCTAATCAGTGCATAAATAAATAATCCCTTGATAGGGATTAACTAGATGGTAACTGTAGGCAGGTAGGTTGTGGCTGAAGGAGGTGGGTCCCTGGGTCACACATTTGGGTATATATTTTGTCCTTGCTGAACAAAGCTCTCTCAACTTCCTGGTGTCAAGTCCCTAGTTGCTTTCCTCTGCCACATCCTTCTGCCATGATATTCTGCCTCACCTCAAGCCCTGAGAAATGGCATCAGCCTTCTATGGACTGACACCTCTGAAACCATGAGATACAAATTAAAAGTAAACAAATAAACTTTTCCTCCTCTATAATTGTTTTTGTCAGGTCTTCTTGTGACAGCAGCATAAAAAGAAAAAAAAATCTGACTAAAACAGTTTATCAAATCTACCACAATAATCAAGAACTGACTTGTCCTTTTTTGAGTGCAAATCTAATGGTTTTGCAATGCACCTGGTGGGGGCAAAATCAAAGGAGTGGCCCTTACTAGGCTCTTGCTGTTCTTTGTGTCTTGTGGGTTCCTAGTCTGTCAGCTACTTAAGAAACACTAAGGGGACTTTCCCATCCACAGCTGACACACATGCCTGGCCATGTGGATAAATTGGTAAAGATCTAAAAATCCAGGTTAGCAAGTGCTAGTGATCAGGCTAAAACATCAGTCAAGGTCAAGAGAATGGTTTGGGGGTTTAGAAAATCTTTGACTCTGGCTAAAATTTCTAATTTAGTCTGAGGAATGTAGGCAACATGTCTGCTTCAAATTCCTGTCATTTAAATGTTAAAGGGGGATCCTAGGTAAGAACTAGAGGAATAGAAGTGGGAAGCATGGGGAGGTGAAGAGGGAGGTTCAGAGAGTATGGAAGGGGGAGTGAGGGGAGTGGTAGATGGAGGGAAAGAGGCAGATGATTGACAGGAAGAGACAGTGGTGGCAGCATTTGCCATGGAGACACCCTTAATGTGGTTTCTGTTATTGCAAGTACTAGTTACTTACTCTAATTTACTGATCTCTTCCTTTAATTTGTAATTATTAACCTTGAGAAAGGTAGCAAAAGATTATTTGACTCATTTAGAAATTTTGAAATACCAATCAAAGAACATGCTTCCTCTGAAAGGCTCGGTATTGTCTCTGTTGTACTTAAGTCAGCACATAGACACATTTTAGAGTTATGAAAGTCCCAGGCAAAGTTTGTGTTATCTTGAGTTTTCTGGTTCCAGAGATTTAGCCAGCTACAATTTCCTGAACCATAAATATTAATTAAAAAGCCAGATGGAAAACCAGGAGTGATCTTATCAACAGAAAAAGGTAAGAACATGGGTTTCTTATTTGTACTCACCTAATGAGGCCTATCAGATGAAATTAAACTTAATGAAATTATTCCTTGTACTTCAAATCCTCTTTTCACTATGTAGTTCTT
Organism: Urocitellus parryii; assembly: GCF_045843805.1. Taxonomy (NCBI): domain Eukaryota; kingdom Metazoa; phylum Chordata; class Mammalia; order Rodentia; family Sciuridae; genus Urocitellus; species Urocitellus parryii. The sequence goes on from NC_135538.1 coordinate 117,802,548, forward strand.
CCAACTCAAAGCAGGAAAAAAGAATAAATGCATCTTACTATCTAATTAGGTGTGGAAGAGATACAGTGTGTCATCAAAATAAAAGAATGTTGGCACTTGAACCCCTTCTTACTTTCCAGAATCTCCACAATGATCAATTCCTGAAAACTTGAGTTTGTTCTTTTAGACCAAATCACTTTTCCAAGCATCTTTTATGTACTGGGCTCTCTTCAGGACTCAGAGAATTCTATTTCAATAACATGGAAAGGCCCTGACTCTCTTGATCCCATCTAATGATAGAGGAGAAGCTTAATAAAGAAGAAAACTTCACAGAGTAATAAGTGCTCTGGAAAAAAAAAGACATTAAGGTGATTGGGCAGAGAAACAGGATTCATCCACTTCAGCTCAAGTGTCTAGGGGGCCCTCCCAAAGAAGGGGGCATTTAGCTGAGAAGAGAAGAAGCCTGCCAAGTGATTACCTAAAGAACCAGTGTTCCAGGGAGAGGGAACAGGGGAAAGGCTGAATTGTGGGAAGACATGTGCTGTGTTTAAGGGAAACAAAGAAGGTTAGAGTGGCTGAAGTATGGTGAGCAAGGTGTGCCCTTGGGGAAAGCAGGAGGCACAGGATGGGGAGGATGGGACAGGAAGTTATCAGCCCTTTCATATTACATCCTGATGGCCAGCGAGAAATTCCAGTTTTATTTAAACAGGTATGAAAAGCCACAGGGAGGTTTGAGGAGATTTAATTTAAATTTCTTTTTAAAAATAATTGCAGCTCCCATGAAGAGATGGTATTGTTGGGGCTCACACATGGAGGCAGGGAAACTGCTTAGGAGCACAGTGGAATTCTCCAGTGAAAGCAAGCTTGTGGCTTCATGGAGTGCAGTTGTGGTGAAGACTGTAATGAAGGTCAAGTGGACAGTCTGGGTAAATTGTAGCAAAAGTGTTAATGGTTTAAGCAAAGACCACAGGGTAGGAAATCAAGCTTGTCCCTAGGATTTTTTCTTAATGGTGGTGCTACCTACTGAGATAGGGAAGACTGAAAGAAGATGGGATTTCAAGTTCGGGGTTAGAATAAAGGTTTCATTCAAGTTAAGCCTGCCATGATTTTTTTGGATTTTATGTGGAGCTACCAAGAAGTTAGTAGAAGGTAAGACACTGCAGTTCAGGATGAGACCTAGGCTACAGGGATATTTTTTAGTGTCATCAACACATTTCTCTGTTAAAATTCCAGAAACGTGGAAGAGGTTACACAGGGAGAGAGACTGTCAGTAGAAAACAAGAAGACAGGGCTAGCAACTGGTACCAAAAAAAGGACCAGTGGTGTTGTAGAGAATGTGATGCATGGAAGCCAAGGAAAGTAGACTTTTCTCAAGGGGAGAGAGTGGCAGTGGGATGAGACACCAGAGGAAGTAAAGGGACAACATGACAGAAAAGCAAGCTCTAGATGGGTTGGACTTGACCTTTGCAGTCAGTAGAGAATCCAAGGTGGAAACTGGATTTAACTCTTGAAGAGAGAGTTGGAGCTGAACACATGAGGCTGGAGTAGAGATGACTGTTCCCAGTGGATGGTCTCAGGGAAGGATTGTGCCCTGGCACCTTAGAGTCAGCTAGACCTAAAGAAACAGAGAAAAGATTCCAAATGGAAGTGAGAGGACTTGAGAACCAGACAGAGATGGTGATTCCTTAGCAAGAAAGCACTGAAGGTCTCTTGGCAGCACTGACTGGTTATAAAAAAAAAATAAAATATTTGCACGGCCAATTTTTGTTAGCAATTTAGAAATTGCTAGTTATCACACTATCAATAAGAATGGATTGATGAATAACATAATCTGGTCTGTGTCATTATGGAGTCTTGTAGCATTTTGCAGGCCTATTATACATTTTAGCATGTCATTCCAGTAGCTATTCCATCATATATACAGCAATTAAAACTCTGGAATATATAATATGGAGTTTATCTATGGAATCTAAAACTCACGTGTATAAGTAACTTGACCAGTATCACATAGTTAGTGCTAGAAACCCAGATTACACTGCAGATCAGTCTATGCGGAAGACCCCTCTCTTTTGTCTCAGCACATTTATCATGTGTTGGGTTCATATATGGTGCATGACTATAAATACACCAAAGTTTCTGCCCTTACATGCTCAAAGTGGTGATTAGTGATAAAGTTGATGAAAAACAATTGCCAAATCATGTTGAGGTATTGGTTGTTCTATGAAGTTAAGAATACAAAAGTCTATGAGTTTGCTTTCATGGGGGCTACAAAAATAAAGTGGTAATAAATATTTTATCACGTCAACAGCACTAGGGAGAGTTTGTAATTAATGTAACACTTAACAATGTTTCTGTAAGGAACATGCCATTATTAAATCCATTTTAGAGGTAAATAAAAAGGATAATAGATGTTAAAAATTGACCCAAGTGGAAAAGTGCATTTTGAGATTCACACTTTCTGATTCTAGAGACTGAGATTTTAATCACCATTAGTGAACAGTACCTAAGTGGGGTCTGGATTATTGATAAAGTTTCTCATGTTTGTATGGACCTAAATATGTCTTAGGATGGGAGAAAATTCAATCCCTGAAAGCTCTCATATTTACAAGAAATTTTAATTCATTTTGCATTTGTAATTGAAAAGTTCGACATGGGTTCATATTATGTGCAGGCACTCATGAGCATGTGTTGATGAAAACAAAGAATTTTTAATTCCATTTCTTCTTCTTTGGCTAAGGTTTCCAGATACAATACAGGATGCTCAATTAAGTATGTATTTCTGATAAATAATAATAATTAAACTGAGCAAATATAAACTGACCATTTGTATTAGCTAACCTTGCCAACCCTAAGTTGGGCACATGATCATACAGACATAATGAGAACATGAACTAATAGTGTTAACCACAGTTAACAGTGATATGGACAGGTAACAATGAACAGAATTTCACTCTTTTACCTTTATCATTTTTCAAGAAGCTACTTAGAGAATTTGTGAGTATAGAGAATTTGTTGCATAGACCTGTGTGATATACCGTCATTCTCCAGAGCAAAAGAAGCTCTGTGAAGGTCACTACTCCAAGTCTAGAAATCTACTCATTTCTTGTAAACTGTTTACATGAGCTTAGCAACTTCTCAGTTTCTCTCCTTCATGAAGACTTGATTATAAACCTGAGAGTACTATGTCTGGCCAGACCTGGTAATTGTAGGAGTATTCGCATCTGGAGATTGAAAGTTAGAACACAAGCCATTGAAACCATTAATAGGAATGAAATGTCTTGTCTACTGTGGGCAAGTAGTGGACCGGTGGCAGAGAGAATAGGGGAGAAGATGATATGAAGGATAAGTTAATATGGCTTGTGACTGGCTCACAAGGCAAAGAAATCTACTAAATGATTGCAAGTTTAATTTTTGAGTAACTGCAGTATTGTATTTGTAAACCAAAATATTTTTCAATTTATATATATGTATATATATATATGTTTGTGTATATATATGTATCAGTTTCGGTTATATGTATCTACATATAAATTTTACATATATAAATGTGTAATTTTTATACACATACAACTTCTATATTCAAAAGTAAAGAAATGAAAGGACTAAAAATTCAGGTATAAACTTGAGTTAAATTAGCAGTTTCTACATAAAACGTGTGCGCTAACTACCTGTGATGATAATGTGTTATAGTGAGAGACAACAAATTTAATCATTACAATGAGGAAGAGGAAGTTTACAAGAAGGCTGATTAATATGGTTGAAAGCTACATTGAAAGCTATTATTGAAAGGTTGACTGAAAATAACAGACTGGATTTATGAATTTTGAGGTAACTATTAATCCTTAAATAAGATGGAGAGTTACATGGAAGTTTGACAGAAAGCAGAAAATATGAACTTAATTGTATTCAAAGAAATTATTTAAGATTTTTTATTGGTATTTATAATCAAATCAGTGTAAAACATTTCTTTCTCTTGAAGCACTAATTATTCTTATGTGTTGGCAATTTTATACTCTTCTAGTCATTTTGAAATATATCATAAATTGTTTTGACCATACGATGCTATAGAAAAACCAGAACTAATTCCTAAATATGTCATAGATTCTTTTAATCAATAGTTACTCTACTGTACTATAGGAAAACCAGAATTAACTCATCCTCACCAATTGTTTTGTGGCCCCTTGCTGAACTTCTTTCTACATGCTTTTTTGATCACTCTTCAATTCCACTCTTCTTGACTTATTAGTCTCCCCCAATGGGTAGAACATGTGGTATTTGTTTTTCTGTGTATGGCTTATTTTCCTTCACACAATGACCTCCAGTTCCATGCAGGTTACTGAAAATGATAGGATTTCATTCTTTTTAAAGATTGAGTAATATTCCATTGTGTATATATTCTATATTTTCTTTATCTATTCATTCACTGGTGGGCATCTAGGTTGATTCCATATTTTGGCTACTGTGAATAGTACTGCTATAAGAGTGCAAGGATCTTTTTGATAAAGTAATTTCATCCCCTTTAAATGTGTATATACATTAGTGGGGTTTCTGGATCATACAGTAGTCCTAATTTCAGTTTTTTGAGGAATCTTCACTCTGGTTTCCATAATGGCTGTACTGATTTACTTTCCCACCAACACAGTCTATGGGTTTCCCTTTGTCCACATTCTCTCCAGCATTTGTTATCTTTTGTCCTTTTGATTGTAGCCAGTCTTACATTTCCCTGTTGATTATTGACACTGAGATTTTTATATACTTATTGGCCATTTCAATGTCTTCTTTTGAGAAGTGTCTATTTAGTTGTTTAGCCCATTTTAAAATTGGATTATTAGGGTTTTATGGTTTTGTGTTTTTCTTTTTCTTTTCTTTTTGGTCTTCAGTTTTTTTAATTCCTTATGTATTCTAGATATTAATCCTTTATCAGGTAAATAGTTTGCAAATGTTTTCTCCCCTTTTATTGGTTGTCTCTTAGTTTTATTGATTTTTTCCTTTATTGTGCAGAAGCTTCTTAGTTTGATATAATCCCATTTCTCTATTTTAATTCTTGTTGCTTTTGCCTTTTGATATCCTTTGCTACACCAATGTCCTGAAGTATTTCCTCTATGTTTTCTTGTAGCAATGTCATAGTTACAGGCATTACATTTAGGTTTTTGACCAACTTGAGTTGATTTCTGTGTACAGTGAGAAGAAGGAATCTATTTTCATTCTTCTACATATATATGTTTATGTATATAATTTTGCCAGCACTATTTTCTGAAGACAAAGTCTTTTCCCCACTGTATGTTCTTGGTGTCTTGTCAAAAAAACATTAGTTAGTTCTCTGAATGTGGATTAATATCTGTGCTCTCTACTCTGCTCCATTAGTTAATGTGTCTATTTTTATGCCAATAGCTTTTTGTTTATTTGTTTGTTTTATTTTGTTTTCTTGTTTTTTTTTTCAATGGGGATTACAATAAATCCATATACGTGTTTTGAATTCAGGGTTGGTGAATGCCTGTAGCTTTGGTTTTGGTTGTTATTGTTGCTCAGGATCACTTTGAGTATTCTGGGTCTTTTGTGGTTCCTTATAAATTCTAGGGCTTTTAAAAAATTTCCATGAAGAGAGTCTTTAGTATTTGATGGAAAGTACCTGAATCTATAGATTGCTTTGGGTAGTATCAATTTAATGATACAGATTCTTCTGATCCATGAACAAGGATAGCTTTACTTTTTTGTATGCTCTCTATAATTTCTTTCATTAGTTTTATAATTGTCATGGAAACCTTTTTCTTCCTTGATTATATTTATTTCTAAATATTAGTCTTTGTAGCTATTTTGAGTGGGTTTGCTTAATCAAGCTTATTATTGGTATACAAAATGATAATGTTTAGCTGGACATAGTAGTGTATGCCTGCAATCCCATCTACCAAAAAGACTGAGGCAGGAGAATTGCAAGTTTGAGGGAAGTCTAGGCCAATCTCAAAACAGAAAGGGCTGGGATTATAGTTCAGTGTACAGTGCTTGCCTAGCATGTGAAAGGCCCTTGTTTTAATCTCCAGTACTAAAATCAATCAGTCATTCAATCAATCTACTGTTTCTTACATATGGATTTTGTATCCTGCAACTTGAGTGAATTCATTTATCAGTTCTAACAACTTTGTCATGGACTATTTAGGTTTTTCTATGTATAAAATCATGTCATATGCAAACATTGATCATTTAACTTCTTTCTTTCCAATTTGAATGTCCTTTTTAAAAAAATTTCTGTTGCTAAATTGCTTTTGCAATAATATATTAAATTAGAGTGGTTGATCTTGTTCCTGATCTTAGAAGAAATGGTTTCAACTTTTCCCCATTTGGTCTGATTTTGCTATGGGTTCTCCAAATATAGCCTTTAGTATTTTGAGGTTTATTTCTTCTCTACCTAATTTGTTGAGAATTTTCCTCAGGAAGGGATGTTGAATCTTATAAAATTCTCTTTCCATCTATTCAAATGATTATGTGGATTCTTGCCTTCATTCTGTTCATATATTTTATCATAATTATTAATTTGTGAATATTGAACCCTAGTTTTATGGTTTAGATATGAGGTGTCTCTCAAAGCTCATGTGTGAGACAATACCAGAATATTCAGAGGTGAAATGATTGGGTTATGAAAGCCCTAACCTAATTGGTGCATTAATCCACTTGAATGGATTAACTGGGTGGTAACTCTAGGCAGGTGGAGTATGGCTGGAGGAGATAGGATACTGGGGCTACCTTTGGGGTATATATTTTGTCTCTGGTGAGCAGAATTCTCTTGGTTTCCTGATTGGCATATCTCAAGCTGATTTCCTCCACCATGCCCTTCTGCCATGATGTTCTGCCTCACCTAGGGATCAGAGCAATGAAATCAGCTATCTGTAGACTGATTCTTCTGAAACCATGAGCACCAAATAAGCCTTTCCTCCTATAAAATTATTCTTGTTAGGTCTTTTGCTCACAGCGGTGAAAAAGTTGACAAAAACATCTGGGATGAATTCGCTTAATAAAGATGTTTGATATTTTTACATGCTATTAAATTTAGTTTGCTAGTATTTTATTGCATTTATGTTTATTAGATATCCAAGTCTATAGTTTCTCTCTCTCATACCATTGTCTACTTTTGGTATCAGGATAATGCTGGCCTCATAAAAAATGTTTGACATTTTCTTACATTTACATTTTTTGTAATAGTTTAAGAATTGGAATTAGTTTTTTCAAAATTTTGCAGGATTCAACAGTAAAACTATTAGATCCTGCACTTTTTTAGATGGGAGATTTTTATCTCATTAAATCTTATTACTCAGTATTGGTCTGTTTAGATTTTCCATGTATTCTGATTCAATTTTAGTAGATTGTATATGTTCATGATTTTAAGCATGTCTTCTAAGTTTTCTATTTATAATTCTTCATAGTAGTTTCTGTAGATACTTTATAATTCTGCCTTTTTATTTCTGATTTTATTTATTTGATAATTTCCTCTTTTTTCTTGTTTTGTCTAGTTGGAGGTTTATCAATTTTATTTATCCTTTCAAAACACCAGCTCTTTGTTTCTTTGATCTTTTGTATTATTATTTTAGTTTTGATCATATTTACTTATGCTCTGATTTTATTTTATTTCTTTTCTTCTACTGATTTGAGGTTTGGTTTGTTCTTGGTTTTCTAAGTTCATGAGCTTCATTGTTAGGTTATTTGATATCTTTCTTTTTTTTCTTATGTATGCATGTAGTGCAATAATCTTCCGTCTCAGTACTGTTTTTGCTGCATCCCATAGATTACATTATTATTTTATTTGTTTCTAGAAATTTTTTACTTTTCTTTTAATTTCTTCAGTTTCCCATTGATCATTTAGGAGAATGCTATTCAATTTCCATGTATTTTTATAATTTTCATTTTTCTTCTTGTTATTGATTGTAGATTTACTCCACTATGGCCTGAGAAGGTATATGACATGATTTCAATTCTTCTAAATTTATTGAGGCTTGATTCATAGACTAGCAAAGAATCTATCCTGAAGAATGTTCCAAAGGCTGATGAGAATAATCCATACTCTAGTACTATTGGATGAAATGTTCTGTAAATGATTTGTAGGTCCATTTGCCCTATAGTATGGTTCAAATCAGAGGTTTCATTGTTTATTTTCTGTCTGGATGATTGAGGAGAATGGGGATGTTGAATACCCCAACTGTTATTATATTAGAATCAATCTCTCCATTTAGATCCCATGTGGGATCCCATGTTAGATGCATATACATTTGCAATCTTCTTGCCAAATCGATCTTGTTATTAATGCATAAAGACTTTTGTCTAGTTTTACAGCTTTTGGCTTAAAGTCTGCTTTACTTATTCACTATTGGTTTTCATTTCTGTGATATATCTTGATATATCTTTTGATAACCCTTCACTTTTAATCCATGTGCATCTTCACCAGTGAAGAGAGTTTCTTGTAGGTAGCATATAATTGGGCCTTCCTCTAAATTGATTCAGCCAGTCTATGTCTTTTGATTGCAGGATTTAATCCATTTACACTCAAGGTTATTGTTGAAGGTACAGACTTCTTGATGTTACCTCATTAACTGCATTTTGTTTGTTTTGTATTTTTGTTCTTGTTTTCTCTTTCACATATCTTATTTATTTTGTGATTTGGTGGTTCTCTGTCTTACTAAGGTTTGATTCTCTTTAACTTTCATGGATCTGTTTTACTAGTGAGTTTTTTATATTTATGTTTTCCTAATGGAAGTTAGCATTCTTTAGTTTTTTGTATAGCACTCTCTTAGATATTCCTTGAAGGACTGGTCTGGTGGTGATGAGTTCCCTCAGTTTCTACTTATTTGAGAAAGATTATATTTCTTCATTTTTGAAGGATAATTTTGTTTGGTGTAGTAATATGGGTCGACAGATTTGTTTTGCTTTGTTTCTTTCAGTACTTTGAATATTCCCTCTTATTCTATTCTGGCCGATAAAGTTTCTGTTGAGAAATCTTCTATAAGTCTAATAGGCATTATCTTATATGTAATTTGATGCTTTGCTCTTATCATTTTTAAGATTCTCTCTTTACCGTATACATTTTTGATGGTCAGGGGGAGTACTAAGGGTTGAATCTAGGGGTGCTTAACAACTGAGCCACATCCTCAGCCCTTTTGTATTTTATTTAGAGACAGAATCTCACTAAGTTGCCTAGTGCCTCACTAAGTTGCTGAGGCTAGCCTTGAACTCACCATCTTCTTTCCTCAACCTCCTAAACTACTGGGATTATAGGCATGTGCCAGCTTATCTAGCAGTGCCTCATACTTTTACTATAATATGCCCTGGTGAAGATCTAGTCTGGTTTAATCTAGTTGGGGTCCATTTGGGGTCCATTGAGGTTTTAGCTGGATGTTCATATTTGGAAAGTTTGGGGCTATTATTTTATGAAAAAGATTTTCAAAATCTGTTTTCATTTTTTGTAATTCCCATAGTGCAAATATTTGTTTGCTTTATGGTCTCACATAATTCTCATAGACTTTCTTACTTAGAATGTTGCCTTCTTTCTAGGGATGTACACACCAGCCGTAATCCTCCCTCTCTGTCAGAGAGCTAAGTGTAAAATTGCCATTTGTTTTGTTCTTTTTATTAGATTGCCTTTCTGACTCTCCATGGTGCTTAAGTTTCCCATCACTGATTTCTATGGTTCTCTCTCAATCACTCTCCTTGAAATACAATTTTTTTTCTTTATTGAACTGGATTATCTGTAGCAGAGGCACACACACAGGTCAACTGTATTCTGATATATTGGCTATTATCTATCCAGGGTTTTTAAAATGAAGTATAGATAGGGGTTGAACACTAAAATGTGTAGATTTTCAAATTTCTAAAACTTGCTCTTGGCCTGTCATTAAATATATGACTATGGAAAAGTGACATAACTTGTCTATGTGTTAGTAACTTCAATTGTAAAATAAGGATGATAATATCTTGTTTACAGAGTTGTTTTGAGGATTAACAGAGATGATATGTGTAAAGCATTAGGAACAGTGCCTGCCACATTGCACTTACGTCCATGCCAGTTATTATCATTCTATCCATCCATAGGTCCCAGGGACACTGTGTCCAAAGCAGTTCTCAAATCCCATCTGTGTACCAGGTTACTGCCCTTGTCCTAGATACTGTCATCTTCTACTTGGATTATTCAAGTAGAAGCCTCCAAACTCATCTCTTCACTTCCCCTTTGCCCTTTTTCTGTATCAAAATCATCCTTTATTCTGTCATCAATCAGCAGCGTCTCAAAGCATATACAGAGCCACATTTCCATTTCTGAAATTCTTAGAGTTAGATATGCTTTAGAAATTGGGATTTGAGATTTTAGAATGTTAACCAATCCATTTCCAATTAATTAAAGAACACTCTCTGTGGGACAAAGGGCAATGACCTGTAATTAAACTCACCAATATTTCCACTATATACAACAATGATTATGGCGTAAAGCTGATAAATACTATTCAATTTACTTTTTCTTAAGAAAATGTGAAGCAATCTTCAAACTTATGATTCACATTAAGCTAAATATAAGTTAATAAATAACCATGCCTGTTATATCTGATATTATGTCTAGGCTCAGAAACCTAGAAGTGAAATCATTTCATGATTTCAGTGAAAACGATTCACAAGAGAGAAAGCAGCACTCTTCCGGTTACCATTTGAAGACTCTTTCCAGTGATTCACTTGTGTCTATAAGGAAACTCTCCAAGAAACCACAATTATCTCTGGTTTCATGGTAGATGTTTGGGGCTACTAGCTAACTGGTCCCCTATTCTTATCATATCACTTTTGGGAAACTCACCTGTGGCTCTCACTGTCTCCACTACCATGCTTCCACCACTTAGGTTATGCCCCCAAATGCTTAGTTTTGTTTCTTTTTGTGTCAGCTTACTTTGGCTTATTTGGATTTTTATCTTATAAACTTTTATCATACATGATATTCATATGATTTCCTTCCCATTTAAATATTAATATATGGGAGTAGAAGGGGGTCTTTCCAGAGGTAGAAGAGACCTTTACCCAGGCCTTTCAGGCTCTTGACAACATCACAGAAAAAAACTTAATAGCATAACAGGTTTCAGCAAGAAGAGGAAGAACTTTATTAGAAAATCAGAGGTGAAAGTATGCATTCCCAGAGAAGGATATGGGCAATCTCAAGAGCAAGATACATAGCCAGAGCTTAAGGTAGGGTTTGTTTTTATTAGGGTAAAAAATTAGGTAGAATATGTATGACCCAATGGTGCTGGATTTCCCTCACGGCTGGGGAATACTGAGCAAGATCGTGTTTCCCCATTAGGGTTCTGGTCTGGTATGTAGGTTTCAGCTGATGGCCGTGTCTCCTGGTCACTCAGGTGATCAGTCAAACCTTAGCCCCAACCCTCATGAGATTAATAGAATATTTTTTATTGAGGTCATGTTCCTGTTTCACTATATTTCAGAAAGGTTTGGGGAACTGAGACATTACAAATTAATTTATAGGATGTTGAATAGGCTCATACATTTTGACCCTTTCTATTCTTAGATCCCTTTTGTCCTGTTCATGAAACATTCACAAATTGCCCATTCCACATTTCAACAGGAATGTTTCTCCTCTAGATATTCAGTTTTCTGTCTGTATTCTTAAACTCATATCTCAAAAGGGCATTATAGTTGACAAAATCTTCATCTGCTAATTCATTTGCAATCATAGGCACAGTCCCTAGTCTGTGACAAACATTTGTTAAAGTTGATTTTTCATTTATTAACTTCATAATAAACTCTTAGTAACTGTCTTCTTTCAGAAAGCTGTGGATTCTAAGCCTCTTTAAGCTGCATTAAACACAGAGTTCAAAAACTATTCTTGCCTCCTCTTTTTAAAATACTAAATAAGTATCATTACAGCATAAATGTATCATTTTAAATTTTTAGTAGCACATTATAGTTATATATAATAATGGGGTTAGTTTTGACATAATCATACGTACATGGAATATACATTGCTCCACTGCAGTCCCCAGTACTTCCTCTTTATGTCCTCTCCTCCCTCCCCTGATCCTCTTCTCTACTCTACTGATCTTCCTTCTATTTATTTACATTTTTTAAAAAATTAGTGCTTTATAGACATACATAGAGGTGAAATTCACTGTGGTATAGTCATATGTATACATAGCATAGTTCAGTCAGTTTTGTTCTGCTGCATTCCTCCCTTTTGCCATCCCTCTCTCCCTCCCTGTCAGTCCCTTTCCTCAGCTTGCTCTACTGCTCTCCCTTTACATGGGATGCCACCCTACTTTTTAAAAAAAGGTATCTTAGTCATAATATTTCAATACAGGTATAATACTGGGAAGATTAAAAATCCTAACTTCAATATTTGCAAGAAGTTTAGGAATGTAGTATTTACTGCAGTTTTGCAGATAATAGTGCTTTACAATTTTCTCATAGCCCAACAGTCTATAAAATAAAAAGTTTAAGCCATGGATACAAAGTGGCTGTTGAACCACTTAGAAAATTTCTCTCTGGTTGTCTGTTTTCTTTTCTTCTGTTCTTTTCTTCTAATAATGCAGAAATAAAATATGCCTTTCAAACTTCCTGGATTAGGGTTTTTTTCAGTCACTGCCCATTTTGCTTGAGGTAAGCATTATCACATGCAAGGATAGTTTGGTTAGAATCTGTAATAGCTTTAACACTCTCTTGTTGGGCATTATGAATGGTTTTAGGAATGTGATTCTAGTATTTGGTTATTTTTCCAGCCAAACAAATTTGTTCATTGCCAAGGCTTATGTTTAATCGGACATTTTTCAATTTAGTTCAAAGCTTCTTCATAATGTCCATTAGCTTTTCAACTAGGGGATTTTCAGATGCTTTACACCACTAATGTTCACCTAGGGACAGTTTTACATCCAACACCTCACTGCCAGGCCCCACCAGGAGACATGTGAGAAATTACCTGAATCAAAATGTCAGTGGTGCTGGGATGGTGGCACATACCTATAATCCCAGCGGCTCAGGAGGAAAAGGAAAGAGGACCACAAGTCTCAGCAGCTGCCTGAACTGATGAGAGGAGCTGGGTTCAAAAGAGCTGGCTGCTACACTAAACTAAGAAAACAGCAAGGAAACTACGAAACACACGAATGTGAGTTTCTAAGAAGGAGGGTTCTTCGATCTTAAGGATCAGCTCCCATCTGGACAGCACTGGAAAGAGAGCAAGAGAGACAGCACACCCTGAACCTATCTATTTATTAGGGAAAAAACATTCAATAGAGTATTCCACCCAAATAAGACAAGAGATAGTAGGGTTTCAAAAGGTGGAGTCTTGCTTTGTGATGTCTTGGGTCAGTAGATTATCTGATTGACATCTTGGCAAGTCACATCCATCTCAGGTACTGTGGGAGAAAAAAGGCACATTTACTGTGCACAGCCCAATCAGTGCAATGCCAGACCAGTCCCCTCATATTGCTCAAATGCCCATAACTCACACACACAGCTCAAGGATGGCAAGATACACACAAGTTCAAAGCCAGCATCAGCAAAAGAGGATGCTAAGCAACTCAGTGAGACCCTGTCTCTAAATAAAGTACAAAACAGTGTTGGGGATGTGGCTCAGGGTCGAGTGTCCTTGAGTTCAATCTCGGGTAAAACTGCACCCCCCACCCCCCTCCAAAAAATATAAATGGTGTTAAGGTCGAAAACATTAGTTTACATTGTGCTATTTCTAAGAATTCTGTTTATGTGACACTTAAGCATTCCTCTTCCAATTCAGTTCTTTGTGGTTTGTTTTAGCTTGTTTCATTACAAAGCAAACAAACAAAAGCTTCACAGTTGCATCAATTCACCACTTTCTTCTTGAATCCATTTGGTCAATACAAGTTCAAGATCTTTATTTTTTCATTTTTTCTTTATACAATGTTTTTCAATATTTCATCAGTTCTTTGTCCTCCTGATCTCTGTTAACTTTCAGCAACTCTCCTTTATAAGGCATAAATACTGATGACTGCTACAAATATTTTTCAGTAAAATTCACCAAAATTAACCAGTTAATCCATATTCTGTACTATAAATGATATCAGATTATTGCATTCATTTGTCTTACTTTTAACTACAGTTTTAAAATGTTTTCTGAATTCAATTAAATATAAAAAACCAAAAAATTATATATACATTTGTATGTATACATATGTACATACATACTACATTTGTGTTTCTATGTATTGAAACTACAGAAGTACATGTGATTGATTGACTCTTAAAGCTCTGAGACACATCTTTACCTTTACTTCATCAAGTCAGATTTGAAAAGTGAATTTTGCATCACATTAAAAAAAATCTTGTTTTCTGAGCTCCCTGCATCTGGAAATTCAGAAAAAAGATTGTGGACCTGTATTAGAGTCTGATTTTAGTCTCCTTAAGCCTCTTTAGTGTTTTTGCCTTTGCTTAGCATAAATCTAAAATCCTGACATCCACTATAGGCTCTTAAGTGTGCAGTTCCCCATGATTTCTCCAGTCTGTCTTCTACCTTCCTGGTCTCCCTCTATGTGCTTCGGTGCCTTGTGTCTTCCAGTTTCCTGAAGCTCATCTGTTCTTTCAAGCTTTCTCACATGATTATTACCTTTACCTGACAGGTACTTTCCCTTTTCCCCAGAACATACACATATGCCACATTCTTCATCTGGTTCAAATCACATCTATTTTTTTTTTACTTGAAAAGAATTTCTTTTCCAGAACCCTATTGTCATTTAGATCTTTTTGCTAATCTCTGATAAAAGAAATTTATAATTTTCTTCTGACATTTCTAATATCTGAAAAGCTGCTGCTGAATTAATCTCCAGGGGTGGAGGGGCTTTGTCTGTTTTTCTGTCTTTGGAGTCCCAGGTGCAGCAGACCATCTGGGTTTATAAAATGTCAGAGATTTTATTTCATAAAGAGAGGGTAAAAAGCTATGGGCATGAGAGATGGAAACAGAGTGTCTTTAGGTCGATGCCCAGCACCAAGGAGAGGCATTATAGATGGCATGGGATTCGAGGTATGACTCCACCACTTCTGGTTCTCTGTTTCAGATGGAAGATGAACCCCTGGGTGCTGATACTTGGGAGTGGGGGACAGGTGCGAGTCAATTAGGGGTCTCCTGGTGCCCTCAACCATCTTCCTCCCCACCCAGCACATTGCTTTTGCCTTTAATGTCAGTGTCCTCCCAGCAAGTCCTCAGACTGATTTTTCCTATCCTCACAGCACGATTCCTGCAGCAGATGAAAGCTGAGTGTCATTTTTTCAATGGGACAGAGCGGGTGTGGCATGTGACCAGATACATCTTTAACCAGGAGGAAATCCTGCGCTTTGACAGCGATGTGGGGGAATTCCGGGCAGTTAGCGAGCTGGGGCAGCCCATAGCTGAGTACTTGAACAGCCAGAAGGACATCTTGGACAATTACCGCGCCGCTGTGGACAGGTGCAGAAACAACTACGCACTTGTTAGCCTACTGTCAAAGCGGAGAGGTGAGTGATGGGCTGGATCCACCAGGCAGGTGGAGGAAGGGTGTGTGGGGAGAGAGGGTCGGAGACCTCTGAAGCACCTTTGGTCTTTCTGAGGTTTCCATTAGGTCAAAACTTCCTATTTTTGACTTGTTTGTTTATTAGCACAAATATTTTTACATAATTGAAATGATTATGAAATAGGCTTTCAGGTTATAATTTGGTTCCTTAACATATTGATGTTAACTATTTTTATGTAATGCTAATAGCACTTAAGTAGTGACAGTTTTCTTTGTATAATAGAGCAATTTACCTCTCATTCTCCATTAGATTTTTCCATATTGCCAAATACTTAGTTTAAAATGTATACCTTCATATTTTTAATTTCAATTTTTTAATTTCTAAATTTTTGGACATTTTTCACATTTATTGGCCCATTGTTGTCTGCTCTGATAATTATCTAATGTTTATTACCTCTGGGGTCCTATTGTTTTTCTCAGTGTTTGATGGGGTCTGTATGCAAGAAGATTATCAACATTTCATTGATATTTGCTTTAGCATTTGTTTCAATTTCTGGCTTTATATTTTGATTCTTTTTATTGTTTTCTATGCTAATAATTTAAACATTTTTATTTAATGAATTTTTCTGCACCAATGTTATTATTAGCCAACCATTCTTAAATCTATCATTTTGTTGTATTGAGAAATATTTCCACAAGGTTTCTTCTTTTATAAAAATGCATGATTGAGATTGGTTATGTCAGGGATTATCTTAGGCACTTAACACATGTTAATGTCTAGGCCCCAAGCATCAGCTAGAAAGAGAGATTATAAATAATCTAATCACATGCCATCTATACTGCCTCTCCTTGGTGCTGGGCATCCACCCAAAAGACACTCTGTTCCCACATATAATAAAATAATAACAATTCTAATAGTAGGTGTGCTTGATTTGCAAAAGAGAGAAGTTCATCCTCAGAGTGTCAATATGTCAATTTTAAAAGGAATGACTTTCCCTGCTGTTTTTCCTCTCCTTGGGACTCAAGAGAATCACTTTTGTCTGTCCCTGCTTCTCAGGGTGGAGCCCTCTCTGAGGTATTTTAAGAGGTGAGTCCATCAAGGTAGCATGGATAGGCTCCATCCAAATACCTTTGTCATATTTTTTTCAAAGTAAACAAGGATAATAAACACCTAATATATTGAAGGTATTTTACATATTTTAGATACATTAATGCTTAAAGTGTCAATATCCTCTTTTAAGGGGAGAACTGAGGCACAAGGAAATGTACCCCCGCAAAAAATGAACCAGTAAGAGGCAAAATCCAACCCAGGTGTGGTGGTATACGCTTGTAATCCCAGAAGCTCGGGAGGCTGAGGCAGGAGGATTGTGAGCTCAAAGCCAGCCTTAGCAGTTTAGTAAAGACCTGAGCAACTTAGTGAGACCCTGTCTCTAAATAAAATATAAAAGGGGGTGGGGGTCTGGGGATGTGGCTCAGTGGTTAAGTGTCCCTGGGTTCAATCCCTGGTACAAAAAAAAAAAAAAAGACAAAATCTGGATTTAAACCCAAGCAGTTCAGAAATCACACTTTTAATTAATGCCCTATATATCTGGTAAACATTTAATTCAATAATGAATATTTTTTCAAGCTATGACAAAACTATGCATATTTTCCCCAAATCTCTCAAACTAATGGGATCTTGCTATAAGGATTAAATTCAAGGCACATGGGCTGGGGATGTGGCTCAAGCGGTAGCGCGCTCGCCTGGCATGCGTGCGGCCCGGGTTCGATCCTCAGCACCACATACAAACAAAGATGTTGTGTCCACCGAAAACTAAAAAATAAAAAATATTAAAATTCTCTCTCTCTCTCTCTCTCTCTCTCTCTCTCTCTCTTAAAAAAAAAATTCAAGGCACATGACACTGTTAGGCCCATGGAGACCTGCCATACTTGAGCCTGGAGTTGAAGGGAGACAGAAAGGCAGCCAACCAAGGAGAATGACTCTGCTTTCCTGACATATTCTCTCCACATTTTCTCCCTCAGTTAAGCCGAAGGTGACTGTGTATCCCACAAAGACGCTGCCCCTACAGCACCATAATCTCCTGGTCTGCGCAGTGAGTGGCTTCTATCCAGGCCACATTGAAGTCAGGTGGTTCCGGAATGGCCAGGAGGAGCAGGCTGGGATCGTGTCCACAGGCCTGATCCAGAATGGAGACTGGACCTTTCAGATCCTGGTGATGCTGGAAACAATTCCTCAGAGTGGAGAGGTCTACACTTGCCAGGTGGAGCACCCAAGCCTGACGAACCCTGTCACAGTGGAATGGAGTGAGTGAGAAGCCTCCTGAACTTATAAATCCTTACCCACCAAGAATGCGACTTGGCTAACCTCTGAGTATAAGGTTTCTCTTCTCCCTCTACCATAATTTCATTTGCTGCATGTTCTCCTTTCTGGTAACATAGGTCATGGGGAGTAGTCCTGTGATAGTTTCTACAAACACATATATGCCCTAACGAAACCATTATGCCCAGTAGTTCAAAGAGATGTTGTAAGTATTTTGAACCTTTCCATAATATCATAGATTATTGTCACTCTGTGGATTCAGCTTGACATGACCATAGCCATCTTGAATGGTACCACCATGATAGCCCCAGAGTAATCCTAGTTGGTTTTTCCTGCATAATTTTCTAGCAAACTATAAATAGACAAACCATTAGAGTGGTAGGTGCAGGTTTACAACCAGACACTGGAACCAGAAATATGCCCTTTCTCTTTGATATTAACTGTAGATAAACCAGGTGCATTCCAGCTTCAATGAAATTACTTTCACCCTGAGCATTATGGACACCCTCCTTCTGATACAAATCATAAGATCTACTTGACACTGCTTCTGCTACGAGATTGTGCTCTGTGAAATTCTAGTCTGTCTTCTTTTCCTTCTATCTCTTGGCACCATGGGGCCAGTTATCTTACCTAGACCATGTTGTTCATTTATCATCTAGTTCAATGCTTGGACCCACGATATTGAAGGAAGCCACAAGGACTTAGATGTTCCCCAATAGTAAGCATTTGAAAAAGCAAAGATTTGGTAGACCAGGTGCATGCTCTGTATTATCATGCCAATACAGTTAGATGTCACAGTATGGAAGATGGCATAAGTTGGGCCCTCTGGTCAACAAAGACAAAAGATACCTCTAGGTTTTTGGTCACAGCTCTAGAAGGAAGCTGAAACTAGACACACTCCTGTAGAATAGAGTTTCTACAATGCTCTATTGTCGGGAGCTGCCACTAGGAACTGAGCGCCCCATAGGCCGCATGTGTGTGAACTATGAGCACTGAATGCACGGAGTGGACTGAACAGACGTTGCCCCTCTGTTTGGGCAGGCAATGTGTGTGTCCTTTTCCCTTGCTCTATGATCCCCACACAGCACATGAAATGGGTGTGGCTTTCCTAGATGTCAGTCAATCTGCTGACAGCAAGATATCACTAAGCTAGACTCAGCCCCTGAAACCTGACTCCTTTGTCCTTTTGAGGATAGAATGTTCCATGGAACCTCCTCTTTTGTGTCCCCAATATAAGAATAAAGAATTACAGTGGCTTTCTCTCTCTTTTTCCATGGACCTCAAAGATTGGAGAGCTGTCTCAGATTTTGAAAAGTTACTTTTGTGTGTTTACATGCTTTCTTTGCCATTTTAAGTTATTAGAATAGTCAGATTTGTGAACCCAGCATAAATCGCTAACTAGGATAGATGGTGATACCCTATTATAGTTGGAGTCACTGATCAAGACTTTACTGGTTGGGCTGGGACTGTGGCTCAGTAATAGAGCACTTGTCTAGCATGTGTGGAACATTGGGTTTGATCCTCAGCACCACATAAAAATAAATAGACAAAATAAAGATATTATATTCATCTACAACTAAAAAAAATATTTAAAATTTAAGAAAAGACTTTATTGGTCACAATGAACTGGTCCACCAAAAAAAAAAAAAAAAAAAGTAGGCAGATGGCCTATTTCATCTCTAGAAGGTAGCTGAGACTATTTCACCAGCCTCAATCTACTATAATGCAGGCCCTTACTCTAAAACAGTGGCATGCATATTTATAACAATGTTGTGACCTTTTCAACAACTTATAGTGGAAAATGTTGGGCCCCTTTACCTATGAAATTGCTTCATCACCTGCCTTTTAGAAAACATGGTGACAGAAGCATAAAGGTAGTCCAGTGCCTATGATCTCATAAGTACAAGACGGAGTGACCCTTATATCTGAAAATTATTGGTATACTTGGAGCAGCCAATGGATAACATGAGTACAAAAGGTACCTATAGGTTTTTGGTCATAGGTAACTATCCCTTTTGATCTTGGACTCTAGACCTCCACAGGTCATGGCTTATGCCCTTAGTGGGCTAAAGGAAATACCTCAGGCCACTCCCAGTCTGACATGCCATCTCACTATTAGTTTCAGGAATCACTTACAGACCCCCATCCAGTTAGCCAACTGTGTGTGCTCTGCTCCACTACACCAGCCATCAGCTGCCACTGCTGTGTTATCTAAGAGATATGATGCCAACGGTATTGTCTTGTTGGATGACACATATTTAGCTTTATAAGCCCCTATTAAGCATCTATTTTTCCATCCAAAGCTGAAATTGAAGTCTTTTTCTGTTTTCCCTGGAAGCTATGCAGTTATCAAGACAAAACATTGTGTGTACATCTCTCGTATCACATACCTCATGTCATACATTGTTCAATCCGAGGGCTGCAAAGGCCCCACACATACTGTTTACCAATTCCAGAGAAAGAAATTTGGAGAACTCATCAGAGAGGTTTTGGACATTTTATTAATTACTCATTCCTTGGAGATGGGGGTCTAGGATTCAATGGAGAGACATGCCATGCCTACAAGCAGAGGAATATATACATGACAGATTGCATGCCACTCACAGAAGGATTTTTTCAGATGTTTTATGAGTACAATCCTCTTCAACCAGGATCACTCTATTTAGATTTTCTCCTACAGGTTGGAGAAAAAGGAAGTGGCCAGCTCCCCCACCTCGCTTTCCATTTTTCTCATTATCACATTCTTTTAGAGTCCTTATCTAACTGCAAGATTTCCTAAGCATTGATTAGCACTTAACCCAACACATACCAAACAATTTTATCCTCTCCCTTCTATAGAAGACATATTAAATTGCTGGTTTGGTTTCAGGGACTCCTGGTGAAAAAAAAATGAGTGTTATTATTATTTGCATAATCCTCTCCCCAAATGCTTCTGTTATTGCTGTGGATTCTTCTTATAAGTCAGACAAGTGGTTTCAAAGTGTGCTGACTACACAAAATTAAACCCCTCACAGATTAGGACATGTCTCAAGAAGAGAGTGTGTGAGAGATTGTAAGAGCTGGTTATAAGAGGTGGAAGTGTAGACTTAGCTGGGCATGACTGCAGCCATCTTGAATAAACTGTCATGATCACCCAAAGTAGCACTAGATGGCTTTTCCTGCTTCATTTCCCAGCAAACAATGAATAAATAACAACTGCTAGAATGGTATATGGAGCTTTATAACTGGTCCCTGGTGATGAGAATGTTCCTAATATTACCTTAAAACAAACCAAGTATTCTGGCTTGAATGAAGTCACTTCTGTCTTAACTTAGATATATGCCCCTCCTTCTTCCTCAAACTGTGGGATCCACCTGGTCTTGCTGCTGCCAAGGACCACACTTTCATCATTATGTCTCACAATAAATTGCACTCTGTGAGATCCTATATCTGTTTCTTTGATCTCATGGCACCTTGGATTTCATTTTCATACAATGGGACCAGGTTGTTTCAAAACAGTCACTTTCTTATCCTGACTCCAGACCCTGACTCTGGACTGGGTTCATGTTTCTGGTGCCCCTGCTTTGAGTTTTTCATTGAGATCTTAGAAGTGAAGAAATGCAGGGGCCTTGCTGACATCCAGAAGAACCAATATCAGGTTTTCTTTTCATTATCTCTGTCAAACTAGACTAGCTATGTAACCTCCGTGGGTCCCAGACTCTTCTACATCAGGCAATATTTTAAGGTGATGACATTTTAATGAATTCAATGCATGAATTTTGTAGCTGTTCAATGTGATTTTTAAATCTGTATTTCCAAGAATGTAGTCAAGCCTTCTTCCTCTAGTCTCAAAACTCTGTCTCTCATGGTCTCTGAGAGATATATTAGGGGCAAAAATCACTAAACCTGGCTTCTTCTCTCAGGGCCACAGTCTGAGTCTGCATGGAACAAGATGCTGAGTGGAGTTGGGATCTTTGCTCTGGGTCTGCTCTTCCTTGGGGTGGGGATGTTCATCTACTACAGGAATTAGGAAGGTAAGGAACCAGTTTGTAGCTGAGACTTTCTATAGACTTTTCTGGGGTAAGAAATAGGGCTTTGCTGGGGTTAGTCCTCAGGATACCTTGTATAAAGTTTTTTCTTTCCCCAGGTGACTTCACATTTCCTAGAAAACTGTAAATCAACAGTCTATAGTAACTATATCAAAACCTAAGGGGTTGTGGCTTATAGAGATAAAAGAAAGTTTAACAACTAGAGATACTGGGTCAACAACCTGGGGAAAATGAAGGAAGAGTTGCTAAATATTCTATTTGTGTGACAAGAGTTTTCTAGTCACACACTCTCAGTTTGTTCTCCACCCTCTGCCCTGGCTGGTTTGGGTTGTGGTGTTGAGAAATCTCAGATGGCATATCTAAGACTCAGGATATTGAGGCTGGGGGAAGATTTGCCTCCATATCTTTAAGGATCTATCTTCCTAGGATTCCAAAAAATTCAGCCAACAGGTAATGTCCTTTAATCCTCTCTTAGAGACAGATTTGTTTTCCCTACAACAGAAGGTAGAGGTGATCAGACCTGAGACAGAAATAAGGGGAAAGGCTTTGAGTCCAAATTTCTGATCAGGCAGTATGCTCTAAATCTTCTTTCCACATAATAAAAGGTCTATGCAAGTAGCATTGGATTAGGAGACTTAAGAATTTTTTTTCTCTTTGTACTACAATGCTATCATGAGAGGGGAAAGGAAGCCATTTGCAAAATCAGGACTGAAATACCACTGTCCTCTGCCTTCTGCAGGATTCCTGAGCTGAATAGAAGGTGACAACACTGACGGAACCTCTCCAAGTCATAAAAAGGCTTCCTGCTTGGCTCTCCTTCTTCCACATAAACAGTGCATTCTCAGGACTTGGTTCTCTGTAGTTCAGTGACCCTGCAGAACATGTCCTTCTTGCTGCTTCCTGAGCCCCTGCCCCTGATCTGGAAGCTCCAGTACAGCCCCAGGGGGACCTTCTCTCCATTTTCTTCTGGACCCTGAATATTCAACCCTGACTGCCTCCAGAGGGTCTGAACTCACTTTGTGCCACATTATTTTATTCCATTTTCCTCAAATAAACATGGAGTGAAAAATCATCTGCTTCAGAGTTTTAAGGAAAAGAAAGGAAAGAGAAATGAAGGACTGCATCACAGTATAACAGTTCCTTTCACTTACATATAAGTGCATGAGATATTCCACTTGTTAAATAGGTGGAGTTATCCTTTCCCTGCATACAGATATATCAAACAGGATGCACTACACCATGGGGCAAATGATTTTTACTTGTCAATTTAAAAATTGGTTCAGAACTTTAAAAGACAATACCCAAAAGTACAGACTATAACAAATAAAGCAAACTTGATGAAAAGTACTTAATAGAGAACAAGCTAGAAAAATAAATCAAAACTTTTTTGGGGTGACGGTGCTTGCCTAAAACATTGTGTAACTTTCAAATCAATCTATGTATCAAAATCCACAGACTCTATTAATATACTATTATGAAGCAGTTTCTGGGAAAGGCACTTAAATTGGATGAGAAGATGGAGGGTTCTGCTCTTGTGTTCCATCTGAAGAGTCATTTTCCAATATAAGTCAAATCAAAGAGCAAATAATCAGTTCCAAAGTTTATCTCAAAGTAATAACCATTTGGACACGATTTCTCCACTGTTAGATACCACTTTTATTTTATTTTTATGCCTGTTAAAATTATTAAAATGTATATATTTATAAAAAATTATATTTTAAGTCATATTATGAATTATTTGTATAAAGCAGATTCTCCTATAGGAATTTGATGAGTAGATATTGGTTGATATCTGTTCTCTTAGATCCCAGGGTTGCAACCTTACTCTGGTTTTGTTCCCACTGATGAACAAATGACTTGTCTCATTTTATTTTAGATCCACAGTGTGAAATTAATTGAAAGGTAGAACTAAAATCTATGGCTCACTTATTTCAGTGAAGGTGTTTTCTGGTAAGAATAGCAGGAAATCCAATCTAATTAGTTCTGTTTTTTCATAACTTGCTGTGATACACAGCAGGGGGATCCAAGGTGGGACATCTCCAGGGCTGCTTGAGTCAATGGGCCAGTGGCCTCTCAGATGATCCTCATCATTCACAACATGCTGAGATGGTAGGGCACCTCCTGCACCTTTAGCTTTCATGTTCTCTCACAACAGCTTCTAAAGGCAGGAAAAGGAAACTTCTTCTTCTTGTGTGTTTTTGTAAGGCCTAAGTAAACAACTTCCAGAGTTCCCAGAGGACCACAGATTACAGTCATGGGCTCAGTAAACTATGATTCAGCTTTTGTGGAGTGGACCTGTTGCATGTGTGAAGAAAAAGAGCAAAATCTTGCCTGTGTTGAAGGAAAGAAATGATGGATGGAGTAGGAGAGAATGATTTGGGGTAGGGAAAGGTAGTTCCAGACACCATTAGGTTGTTAATGATTTAAGTTAATTCCTCATGAAGGCCTATAGATTCTTAATAAGCATCCTCGATTCAAGGTTTTGAGTATTTAAAAAAATATTAAATATTAAATTCCTCCCTTTAATTACAAGAAAACGAAAAGCAAAAAGATTGCCTTTTTTAACTTAATACTCTGAAATGTGGGGGTTTTTTTTGAGGAAGTTATATTCTCAAGGTTTATGTTTTAAAATAGGCATAATAAGGAATGAAAAGCTATTGGATGTTAATACATTTCATACACCTATACGTTTTTTGTTCCTGAGACCAGAATCAAAACCCTGATCATGTATTAAGATACATGGGTGGTTTCAATTTGTTGACAAAATGTATTAAAAACACATTCATTTCAAGAAAATAGATCTTCGATGAATAAAACTTGAAAATATAAAGAAAGTATAAAATTAATAGTGCATTTGTTATTATTTCTATTACTATCATCACCATTATTATAATTACATTTAATAACAAAGAGGCTTTCTAAAATTTATACTTTGCTGGAGTGTTAATGTTGCAACTACTTTGGAAAATAGTCACTTTCTTAAAGAGTTAAATACATATTTGTAATATGACCCAGCAACTTTATTCCTTGAAATCTACCTAAGCAAAATCAAAATGTGTCCACACCAAGATATGTGTATACATGTTCAGAGCAGTATTAGCCACAATAGCCCCATGCTGGAAACAATCCAAATATCCATCAACTAGTAAATGGTTAAATAAAATACACTGCACCCATACAATGCAATACCATTTGACAATGAAAGGAAACAAAATGATGATATATGCAACAAAACTGATGGATTTTAAAAGCATTGTACCAACTGGAATAAACAACACAAGAGTTTATTATTCCATTCACATGAAATACAAAAGACAAATATGATCAGTGGGTACAGGCTTAGAATAGGGGGTAGGGATTATAAATAAGCAGGAAAACTTTTGTAGAGATAGATACATTATAAGACTGAGTTGTGATAGTTGCACAAATTATTGATTTACTAGAGTCATTTAATTTAGCCTGTACAATGAATAGATTTTGTGATGTGTAAATTTTATCTACTAAAACTTTTAAGATATTTGTAAAGTGAATCTTCCTAAGCAAAACAGAAAACCCAGAAGATAAAAAGAAAATATTTTGAATAAAATTATAAATTTCTTTGAATTTAAAAAATAACAAAAGAAAGAAAAAGATAAAAAAGAAAGCTATGATCTCAGGAAAAACTTTGAGGAACACAATTCAGACAATGGGCTAACATTCTTACTATATAAAATTGTCAACAAACCAACAAATCAATGAACAAAAATTCAATAATAAATTGGACAAAGGATACATGACTGTGTACAGAAGAGAATATATGAATATCAACTAAACATAAAATATTTAAACTCACCAATAATTACGAATAAATGCAAATTCACATAATGATATGATGAGCTATTTCTCCTCCCAAATTGGCAAATATAATAGCTTGTTTTTGAATCAAGAACTTAGAAGATCTTATGGAGAGGGATTATCCATAATATATATACTATTAATATCTACATAATAATCTATATAATATCTATACTATTAACAGTAGTGTGAATGGGCAGCAGCTGGATAGTATCTACTAGCTTTTAAAATGCAAATGTTAAATCCATTTCTTGTAATCTATCTTAAAGAATGAATCTTACATGAGCCCAAGCATACTTTAAATTGGCTATTAATTCTACTAGGACTGAAAAAAAATAAAAAGATCTTGCAAATTCTGAAAGAAAAAATGACAAATTTGTCATGCTTATAAAAATTCTATATTACAAAGTATGTGAGGTGACAATATACTACAAGATGACATTTAGATATTATGCATGGCAATATGAGCATGAATTGACATGCCCAACTGGGTGGTTTGGATAATTCAGTATTTTTACTCTAGGAGTTTACAGTCTAAATTATCATATTTTTAGCCAAGATGGCAGATAAAAGATGTAAGAAGAAAAAAATTCTGACTTTTTAGATAGATGACAGATATATTATGGTATAGTCATTTTGGGGGATAATGCATGGGCTTTAAATGAATGCACTAGGACTATAGTTTGTAACAAGGATTAGAACAAAAAAAAATTACAAACTATAGTTCCAATTGGCACATGGAACAAGGCAAAGGCCATCTTTGTTACTGTAACAACAACATGTAAAATAAACTAAAAGAATCAACTGGAAAAATGTTATTTTTAGGTACTCCAAAGAGCTATAGATGCAAAGAGTTTTTAAAACCTAGAGAGAGAGAAGTTCTGCTTAATTGAGCTGGGGACAAGTGTCCACTCTGATCCTTTGGGTCATCTCTAAATCTTAACATGAGTGGGAAAAGAGACCTACCACAGAAGGGGAGACTGTGACAGGGCAGAGAAACTAGAAAACTCTTAAATGTCCCAGGGGGTTTGGGTGATAGATTGAAATCTATAGCGTTTTCCAAATATAACATGTGTCTACTTTTTCCTGCTGGTAAAGTCCCTTTTCACAACATTTGCTGAGTTCATGGTGGGGGTGTAGGAACTTTGGAGGTAGACAGAAGGCAGAAAAACATCTTTATAGTTTTGTACAAACAAAAAATCACTAAGAAAGTCAAGATATAATACTATATATATATATATATATATATATATATATATATATATATTTCTTAACATTGTAATAATAATACATTTAACATAGAATCTCTACTGTGGCCATAAAACTAGTCTTGATTAATTTAAAAAATTAAAGTGATACAGTATATATTCTTTGACCACAATTTTATCAAATTACAAATTAATAAGACTGATAAAATTCCAAGTATCTTTGGAAATGAAGCAATATACTTCTAAACAATATATGGATTGACACAGAACAACTCAGGAGAGAAATTAGAAAATATTTTAAAATAGAGGTGTATTAAAATGGATTTTCAAAAAAAATGATTTGTTTTAGTTATACATGGACACAATATCTTTATTTTGTTTATTTATTTTTATGTGGTACTGAGGGTCGAACCCAAGGCCTCACATGTGCAAGGCAAGCATTCTGCCACTGAGCCAAAACTCCAGCCCAGATTTCCAAAATTTTTGATGTGCAAGTAAAACAGTTGTTAGAAACTTAAGGGTTTAAATCTTATATTATAAAATTATAAATTTATTAAAACCAGACATCTAAATTTTTTAACAAAAATCTAGGAAAACAAAATAAATTTAACTTAAAAGTCCAAAAAAGGAAAAAGAAAATTAATAAAATTGAAAATGGATGTGTATCAGAGAAAATGAACAGAATCAGAAGGTTTTGGGGTTTTGTTTTTGTTTTTGATAAACAACCTTCAAAACCAATAAGGAAGAAAAACAAAAAAATCTGAAAAATGAATTGTAACCATCTGAATGAAATAGATGACATCCCTACAGCTCCTACGGATATTAAAAAGAAAGTAAAGGACACCAAAAGAATTTTTTTGTCATTAGATTTAACATCTTCAATGAAAATCTGAAAAACACAATATTTCACTGCCTGCTTCTGTGTAAAAATATATTCTTTGAAATATTGTCTTTGAAAAAATAGTATTACACTATCTACTTCATATTTTTTTAAAACCTAGTGGTTTAAAAACTACAGCCACATAATAATTTCTCATAGTTCTGGGAATTGACCAAGTTCAGCTGGGGGGCTCTCACTGGGGTCTCCCATGTGGTTGCAACCAGAGGGAAGCCGGCTCAGGTCCTTAACAGGCTCAATTTGGATACTGGGACACCCTCTGCTTATAGTTCCAGGGCCTCAAATGTGGCTTATGTGGTCCCCCAAGAATGAAGACAGGGCTCTTAGGCTAAGGGCACAGCATCCCAAAAATATGTTTTTCTTTTTTCTTTTTTTTTGCGGTGCTGGGGATTGAACTCAGGGCCTTGTGTATGTGAGGGAAGCACTCTACCAACTGAGCTATAGCCCCAGCCCTCCAAAAATATGTTTTTCAAGAGAGGAAAGTAATAGCTGTAAGATTTCTTTAGACCCAACCTCAGAGTTGTGGGGTGTGGGACAGGTGCATGGAGTTAGTTCTGCACACATGGCATACATTAAGGGCTTCTGAGTGGCAGGCCACTCCCCTCGTGCTAGGTGTGTGAGCAGCAGGCCACTTACCCCGTAGGCAGAGCCCTGGGCATGAGGCCATGTTTTGCAGTCCTGACACTTGCTTCAGGGCCCACTCCTCAATTGGTCACTACAAGGACAGTTAGCCAGAAATTGTACTAGTGACTGCCTGTAATCTGCTTGCTCTGGCCAGCTCCTCAATTGGTCACTGCAAGGACAGTTAGCAAGAAAGTGTATTAGTGGCTGCCTATAATCTGTCTAGCTACTGCCTGAGTGTATATATATATATAGTAACTGCACAATAAAGTCAGATCTGCTTCCTGCTTGGTCTCCAGAGGTCTTGATTAGCAACTCTGTAGCCACACTCTCCTCTACCCTGTTCTGTGGACCTCCGCGCTGGATGAGAGAGAGCCCATGCATTGTCTCACATGCTATTTGTCAACAGAATCAGCCCAGTTTGAAAGGGATGAGATATAGTACAACAATGCTCTTTTGAGATGAGTAACAGATAATGTGCACCCTCTTTAACCTATCCCAATTAACTTTTTAAAACTCACTAAAAGAGAGAGAGAGAAATTGTGCAGTAAATCAGTTTATTTTTCTCAAATTCATCTTCCAAAAACAATTAAAGGCCCACTTTGCTTCAGTGTTAAATTCCACTAAATAACTTCAATTCATCTGGAATTGTTTGTTACTGGTGATCTGAGTGTCATCATAAACTTTATAAAGGGTTCAAACAACCTAGTAGTGTTTATTGAAAGACTGTTTTCTGTTATGCTATCATAGAGACATGTTTGGGGATGGGTATGTTTCTAAATTTCTATTCTGTTCTGTTGTCTTATTTGTCTGCTCTTGACAAAACACTATGATAACTAACAATCATATAGTAGGCCTTGATATATTATGTTTTTCCAGTTGTGTTATAATTTTCAAAAATTTCCTTGGCTAACCTAAGACCTTAGCAAATGTATATGAATTTTAAATTCAGCTTGATGATTCCTTCATACCTTGAAAAGAAAAAATGAAAGAAAAAGAAACAAAATAGCAAGCAAATAAAAAGCCTTGACATGACTTTTAATGAGATTTTATTGAATACATCTGTAATTTGGAGAGAACTGACATTTTAAAATTATTTAGTGTTATAATCTCTAAACTGGGTATTTTCTCAATTTGCTTATATCTATTATTTCTCCCAATGATATTTTATAATTTTCAATATAATTTTTTCCAATATTTTGTAAGCTTTATTCATAGGCATTTGATAAGTTGATACTGTTGTGAAAGTTATCATTTTCTTGATTTTGTTTTCTGTTTCTGATAGAACACAATATAATTGGTTTTGGTTATGCTGACCTTATATCCAGCAACTTTATTAAATTTTCTTATTAGTCTGTGAACTTTTCTATTATGTTTGTTTTCTAAGTGTCTGCTCTTGTCAAGAGTAAATAATGGCAATTTTACCTTCTTTGTAATCCTTACACATTTTATTAACTTGTTTTGCCAGCTTTCATTGCCTAATAACTCTAGTACTCTAGACATCAAAGGGAGATTTTTTAAAATTCTGCTGCTGGTTCTGATGTGTGCAATAGGATAGCTATCTTTTCTCACATTGAGGAAGTTTCTTTTTATTACAAGTTATCAAATAGATTTTTTTTTAAATTAAGACCCCTTTCTAAGTTCTGGAGCAGTTTGTTACAAAGCTGAAAATACTCTCACACTATGATTCAGAAAATGTATTACTAAGTGTTTACCCAAATTAGTGGATAACTTATATCCACGCAAAAACCTGTATGGATATTTACAGCAGCATTATTCATAATTGTCCCAAATGGGAAGCAACCGAGATATCCTTCAATAAGTTAATAGATAAAACATAGTATATCCATATAGTGGAGTGTTAATTCAGCATTCAAGATATCAAGCTATGAAAAGACATAGAGGAAACTTAAGGTCCTCTTACTAAGTGAAAGAAGCTGGTCTGAAAAAATCTCTATATACTTGCAATTATATAACATTATAGGAAGGGTAAAATTATAGAGGCATTAAATAGATCAGTATTTTCCAGGGGTTCATGAGCAGGAGAGGAGAGATTATTAGGTGGAATACAGAGCATTTGTTTAGGTCTGTAGAACTATGCTGTATGATACTGTAATGGTGAATATATGGCTTAACATATTTATCAGAACCCATAGAACTGTGTGATTTAGAGTGAACCCTAGTATAACTATGTTCTTTAGCTAAGAATAAATGTCAGTATTATAATAAATATTATCAGTATTATAACAAGTGTACCAAACTAATGCAAGATGTTAATTATAGAAGAAACTGGATCAGATGATGAAGGGAAGAGGCTGTGGGGGAACTCTCTGTACTTTCTCTGAATTTATTTTTGTAAAGTTAAAAATGTTCTAGGGGCTGGGGATATGGCTCAAGCAGTAACACGCTTGCCTGGCATGTGCGGGGTGCTGGGTTCGATCCTCAGCACCACATAAATACAAAATAAAGATGTTGTGTCCACCAAAAAATGAAAAATAAATATTTAAAAATTCTCTCTCTATCTTTAAAAAAATGTTCAAAAACTGAAGTCTATTTAAAATGTTTTTCTTTTTACATGGAGGATATGGATTTATTTTTTTTTATTACATACCCATCTAAATTTTAGTGTATTCTATATTGCAAATCTATAACATACATATGTATTACATATTATATATGTAATATGTAATATTATGTAATAGAAACACTTGTGCCTAGTCTATCCTCAAAATTCTTAAAATTATGCATTAATTCTCTTGCCATGGGTAGAGAAACTTTACTGAATTTATTAGTAATTGTTGGCTTCTGATTGTTTATCCCCATCCTTCTCCTCTTGGATTTTTATCAGGCCATAGAAATTTTAAGGAAAACAGTAGAATTTTTTCAATAATTGGCGTCATTAACCATGGTTCCTAATTACTTGCCTTATATTTTTCCTTTAAGTCACATAATGACTCAATGCAGTAAAAACTAACATTTATGTTTTCATGAGGAATTTGAGGCAAAGGTAAGTATGATACCAGTGAATATATAACTAGTAAATGATAAGCCAACATGGAACCCAAGTCTACTTCACTTCTACAGAACTTATTGGCCAGTTGCCACACTGTCATGAACAGTCTTCAAGATTTGTAGTAGGTTCAGATAACTATTTTAGAGATAAATATCATCCTAGTTTCATAAATGATAATTCACTATGTTTCAAACCTTCTTTTCTTCATTTTAATGCCATATCTAGCAGTTTTTCAAGGATACATCTCTAGGAATGAGACTTCCAAGAGTGAGTCAGACTATTCTCCCAGTAATGAAACAGGTGTCTGAGACCATGGTCTAATAGAATGGGTAATGCCAATCTTCAGTGCCCCATCTCATTCCTCATTGAGTTTAGAATGGTTAATGTTGATAAGCATGTGAATCCTGTTATGTCTGTGGATCCTGTTCTCATCTGATCCCCAATCTACTCCCTTCTGTCCTCCTCTGTCTGTTGAACTCAATATCATATGCCAAACCCTGAGGTTTGAGATTCATTACACTGAACATGCATTATGTTCTTGGAGGCCCAAGAACCAAAACAGATTCTGAACCTGTTGTTCAGTAGAGAATTCCCAGAAAACCAACGTGCTCTAGGTTTCCCAGAAGAGGACTAGGCCCAGCAACAGGAATGACCACAGATGCTTGAAATGAGACCAAGCCCTAGTGAGACTGGGTTTTTCTGATTAATTCTAGAGCTTATAAGATACATTCAACATTAAGACACTTCAGGATGGAAGAACTGAACATATTCCCCGGACCTTCCCTCTCCCCAAAAAGAACTGGCTCGGATACTGAAAATTCCACTACAATCATTCAAAATAGTTTATTGTATGTTAAAAAACAGTTTGGAGAAACTCTAAGCAATAAGTACACAGGATGATGTCTATGCAATGTTCAGAATGTTTTATTGTAGAGATAGAATCCTACGGGATTCATGCCAGAGGAATTGCATTGTGCCAATATAACAATGGGAAATAGAGGGAAGGGGCAATAGACAAGGAAGCCCAGCAGGCCATTAGAATACAGAGAGGTGGAGGAAAGCCATCACAGTCTTGAAATTTAGGGCTGAATATGGCTTTTTTTCCACAGAGGCGAACCCTGGTATCATCAACTTTGGAAAACTAGTAAAGCAGAAACTTCTTCACTGATCTTCTAAAAAGGGTCATCACCTAGAGGAGGACACAAATAGTTATTAAGGAGCTTAAGATGCTTAAATTTGAGCTCTTTCCTTTGGATTTCTTCATCTTCCTTCTATCATTTGACTTTGGAAAAGTCCTTTGATATTCTTCTAACCTTTAGTAGATATGACATTTCCAATGCCAGCTGTCAACATCACTTTGAGCAAAATAATGCTTTGCCTTATTTTGGATGTTCTGATAGCACTTTTAATACAGGAGGATCAAAAAGAGGCATTGGCTTCTGAGACAGTTCCATTTCTTTCAGTGATTCTACCTAACCCCAAGGGTGCCAGGCTTTGGAAATGCTCCTGCACCAAAGCCCTGTCTTAGGAAAAATAATCCAGAAGGTTCCTAAATATTGAAGCTTACTCTCCTAAATACTAGGATGTTGTATTATAATTCAAAACAATGACTTGAGGTTGAGGTGCTGAAAATTATTTTTAAGATTGTGGGTATGACCTAGGAGCAAATTTATGAAAAGAGATGATAGATCCTGAAGCTTTGGGATACTAGATGATGCCTATGTCTGGTTTGTTCTAGCAAAGATAAACCAAGAGATATAGATTCTCCAATCCTCCTTCCTAAGGTATAACTCATGCTTTTCCCTGTTTTCCTCTTTCCCAAGTCTCTAAAGATGTCCTTCTGACCATGCCTGACCTACCTCCACTTGTCTCACAGGGGCCCTCGGCGTTCTCCTGTATGGCTTTTTTGCGTGCCCTTGATGATGAAGATGGTCCCCATGATGATGCCCACTAGACCCACAAGCAGGCCCAGGGCACACACCACATTCTCTTTAGTTTCTGGTAGTGGAGTTTGCTCTTCAAACGCTGGGGCAAAATAAAACAGAGTAAATGGTAATGCATGTGGTAGGGAACAGCATTTAGGGTTAAATGTAGTCAATAGAATAGTTATGAATAGTTGAAAGAAGAGAAAGAATGAGGTGTTGGTGGAATTGCAGATTAAAAAGTTAAAGAATCTGGATAATGGAAGAACACAAGGGTATGAAGAGTAGAAGATATTATGATATGCTCTGAGTTCTAAATGTCCAGACGTGAGCATCATAGGAGGAAACTTAAAGAGGACTGAAGGATATTCCATACCCCAGTGTTTAAGAAGAGGTTTCTCCAAACCCAAGTGGTCCACCTCGCAGTCATAGAAGTCTTCATTGGAGGGCAAGAAAGGGAGATAGTGGAACTTGCGGAAAAGTTGGTCTTTCCTGGGTAGAAAGACTGTTTCTGACACTCCTGTGGTGACAGGCTGTCCATTTTTAAGCCATCTGACATTGACCACTGGAGGGGAGAACTTGTCGATGAAGCAAATCAGGACATTGGGCTCTCCCAGTTCCACAGGACCACTGGAGAGCACTGTCACTTCTGGAGGTACTGGGGGAACACAGAACAGAAATTAGTTTTATTCCTTAGGCTTGCTCCTCTCTCTCCCCTAATGACTTGTGGTACAAATTTACCTAGTGACTCTAAACCCAACCAGTTGAAATTGTGCCCTGAGAAGTCTGAGCCACAGTCTCAAGACACCTGGCTCTGATGCTCTGGAGCCAATATTCAGAAAAGAGATGACAGATCCTGAAGCTTTGGGATACTAGATGATGCCTATGTCTGGTGTGTTCTAGCAAAGAGAAACCAAGAGATACAGCTTCTCCGATCTTCCTTCCTAAGGTATCACTCAAGATAAGATCTTCAAGGATATTATCCCTGGCTCCCCCAACATGGACAGTGAGTTCATGAGTGGCCATGGATGACCTGACTTGAGCACATCAAGAAAGGCACAAACTCAAAATTTTGGGGTCCATGGCAAGAGAATTTGGGGTTTGTTTACGGTTAGGGTGAGGCCTCTGGGAGGGAAAGTCACAGTAAACGACAAATCACTTAAAGTATCTATGTTAAAGCTATGGATCCCTACACCCAGGAGCGCGGCAGAGAGAAGAGAAGGGAGTGGTACCATTGGAGTCCCAAGTGTTGTTGGAGCGCTTCATCATGATGTCTAGGTTGGCTTTGTCCACAGCTAGATTGGCCAATGCACCCTGAGCCTCAAAGCTGGCAAATTGTCCGAATTCTTTAAGCCTCCATACCGTCTCCTTAATTTTCGAATCCACATGTAAAATCTCATCACCGTCAAAGTCAAACATATACTCTCCTAATTCATCAGGGTGCAGATAGAATTCTGCCTGGATGATGGTATGGTCCTCTGAAATGCAGAAACGGGAGTTAAGGAGGGAATCAGGATGGGGAGATGAAGAAAACATATGCATGTGAGCAGGAGGTGATGGAGACAGACTGAGCTAAATTAAATGGAGGAAGACAGATTGAGTGACAAGGTGAGAACAAGGTGACAGACAGCCAAACTGAACAAAACTGGAAGGGAAGAGATGAGGAGACACTGTTAGAGAGGTGGACTGAAGGAGATGATAGCTGAAAGTCCAGCCTCTTATGAAGCTATTAATTGACTCCACTTGACTAGCTGGGAAATATTTTCTTTTCAGAAATCTAGCAGCAGCTCCTAAGAGAGGAGCTGCTATACTTTACCCAGGTATCAAATATACTTGGGCCAGAATTCCAGAACATCTCCTTCTCCCAACACTGTACTAAGAAATATTGTTTGAAAGGTTAAGTTCTGAACTCTGAACTCAAACAAAATCTTGAATTCTTGGGTTGGGGAATGTAGTTCAATGGTAGGAGTGTTTGCCTAGCACATGCAAGGCCCTGGGTTCAAAACTCAGCACTGCAAAATAGGGGGTAAAAAAAAAAATAAAAAAAACCTGAAGTCTTGTTCAGTTACTTACCTAGTGATCTTCAGCAGATTTTTCTACCAACTTATGTGTAATTTTCCAATTACAGTTCTGCTGTGATTTTGATTCTACTGTGAGTTTTTTTTTAAGATTAAATGAGATCAAGTAATTTCTTGGAATGTCTTCAAACCTCTAACAAGCATGCTTCACATTTTAAGGTCAGAAACTTCTCTGTATTTAAGCACCAGACCCATGGAAAATACAACTAGGGTCTAAGGCACCCATAAAATTAAGATTTAGATCTTGCACTATTGTACAGCACCTGCCTCCCTGATACCATGAATAGCTCTTTGAGAAGGATAATGATCTGAATTGAACTTAGTAATCTGACCTTTATCTTAATGCCCCTTATATTGAGATGGTCATTATGGGACAATATTATGATTGATATTAATAATAACTAACCCCAAGGGAATAAAAAGAAAAGCTATAGTTGGATAGTATGCAGCCTCCAAGGTATGTGAAACTGAAAGTAAAGTGTTTCTGTGTTCAGGCTTCAGAGATAAGGCAGATTTTAAGGGTTGGCTGTTTATAAATACACCTAGGTATTTATTTAGCATTTGCATTTATGCACCAACAACTAAATTCTGACTACCATTTTCCAACCCAGGAGGAGGGCTCTACCTTTCCAGGTAAACATGCCAATATAGGGCTCTTTCTGGCCAGTAGAAACCTATAATGGCATTATGTCTCTGGGATCTGGGTTATTCCTTTGCTCATTTCCATTCTAATTGCAACCCTCCATAGGGCCACTCTGGGAGAATACTTTCCCACAACATGTATTTACAATAACACAAATATTTGTTCTGGATATGGCAGAAAATAGTATCAGACTCTCTACTTGTTCATTTGTCTATGCTCTTGGAAATATTACTAAGTAACAGTGACCACAGACAATGTAAGATCTACTGTATCAGGGAAGGAGGTGGGTGGCTGTCACTATCCCAAGAAACAGTAAATTAAATGCAATATATATCAGCACATCTGTCCCCTTTCTTGTTCAGATGTATTTTGGTGACTTTACTTTTTAGTGATCTTCAATACAATGCCTGTGCTCAAAATATGCCAACAGGATTTACCTGCCAAAAATTATCATGTATTCAGCTAAGAACAGTGCTAATAATCTTTCATTTTTTCTCATTTAATTCTAACAAAATTATGTGATGTTTCCAATATTTGGATTTTACCAAGATTCCCGAAAGAAAAATTAAAACCCAGAAATGTTAAATGTTAATGCCTGTCAGAAAAATATGCCCCTGCACCCCCAGTAAGTTTGGCTTTTATCATATTAGTGGTATTAATTAATGTGAAACTGTTTTGATCCTCCAAACTAAATTTGACTTACTTCAATTTATGATGAGGGAAGAGTTCCTCCAAACTATATTTTATGCTTTCAGATTCAGACTCTCAAACTTTTCTTTCACTCCAAAGATTGCCTTGCATATACCCACAGTTCATTTCTCTAAAGCTTCCCTGTCTGCTATCCTCAGTTTTTATTTTTCTTAGCACCTACCTTTGATAGCCCATGATTCCTGAGGGCTCATCAGGACAGCCATGAAGAAAAGTCCTAACACCATGACTTCACTTTTGGCCATTTTCTTCTAGAGTGCTTTGATGGAGGGTCGGTAGAGCTCACAAGTGAGGCAGAAGAGACAAGAATAAGAGAACACAATATTAAAATTCAAATTTGTTGGGCTTTAGCCAATCAGAAAATATTTTGAGATGACACATCTGTTGCTAGGAGAAGTCTCTTGTAAAAGATCCAGGTCAAGAGATAGTAGTTCACTAGGGGGGAAAAAGACAGTTCTTAAACAAGCAACAAAAATATCCAAGTTTTTGAGAATGTTGGTCAATCACCCACACACTCTTCCATCCTAATCCAAGTTTTGGAAAAGGGTTTTACCTGAAGAAAAGAATTAGTGGAAATAATCTAAAGTGAAAGTTGAATATGATACAGATCCTGCCTCTAGGCCAAGACAACAGGGAAGGGTGTTGTTGTTGTTGTTTAATATGTTTTCAGTTGTCAATGGACCTGTATTTATTTATCTGTGGTGCTGAGAATAAAACCCAGTGCCTCACACATGCTAGGCAAATGCTCTACCACTGAGCCCCAACCCCAGCCCCAACCTCACAATGAATCATCTAAATAGAGAATGCCTGGATTTGGGCAGTACAGGGTGACAGAGCTTCACTTAAGAAGCTCCTTATGGCTTCATGGTTGTCCTGGATCACAGAATGACCAACTCAGACCAAGATCTTGGGGTCAGTGGCATTATGTTTTATTTAGAGGACATTGGAAGAGAAACTCTTGAGCTTCAACACTCCCAAAGAGAAAGCTACACCTTTAGTAGTGGTTAACAGAGACAATGGGCTGTGAAGAGAGGAACTTCTCCCAGTTTCTGGCAGACTGGAGAGATTCTGTAGAGAGAATCTGACCTGGGAGACACAGGTCAGTGAATGAACTGGGCAGTTTATTCTACTGGGCACTCAGGGTAACAGCCCAGAGGAGACATTGCCATGTTTTAAGATTATGAAAGCTCTTCTCCTGTCATATGACTATTAAACTTCTGATGCAAAGAATATATTTTGATGTTCTCCATAGAGAATACTGAAAGTTAAATGTCTCTGAATCTCCTGTTTCTGAAAATATAGTGCAATGGAAAGAAAATGTTAAGTTACACCTAGAAAGGACTGAAATTCCAATATTTCCAAGGAAGAACAGGCTGTCAGTGACATCCCATCAGGTGGTGAGTCTTTCATTTAACTCAGTCATGACATGTTTGTTTAGGGTAGATGTTGGGCTGAGTGAGTTCTTATCCTGACCTGCAGCTGCCCTCACACATCAGGAGGGCATCACTGATTTTCTGATCACACCCAAGGGCTTTCAACATCCTGTATTATTGACTCCTAGATCACTAAGAGGAGACCCATAGCACAGTCCTGCCCTAAAATAGTTTGGGTAACCATCTCTCACCAGATGAGAGTTCTGCAGTGTCAGTCTCTGCTGAGAGTCTGGTTCTATGATTTAGGCTCGTTGTTTCCTCTTTCAGAGAGCAAAGCTAAGTTGTATAATTTTGCTGTGTATCCTGTGCTGGCTGCCATCATGCCTTGTCCTTAAAAGGTGCTTCATAAATGCATGGTAGATTCAAAGACACTTTACATGTCATACAGCCCCTTCATCCCAAGGTATTGCTTAGCAACTTATGATTTTGTTTAGTCCTAATCCACTGATTGGTTTTGCTCATGAGATTACCAAATTTGAGAGACTTCAAAAACAACTTTCAGTTCCCCTCCTCTGTGATTCAAGACAAGTTCCTATACGGACGCTACTCATGGTTTCCTGTTCTCCCAAATTCTAGTTTCCTGTGTGTTTGAGGGGATTTCTGAGGTCACCTGAGTGATCTCTTTATGGTGACGGTAAGTGGTAAGGAACACTGTCATTCAGGATTGTCCTGCTGTACCCATAGACACTCCAAACAGAATTGAACCTATTATAAAGAAGTACACCTTGAAACTGTTGGGGAGTCTGGAAGAGCAAAAGTGAGTGCACTTTCAGCGTTAAAAGAGGTTAGGGGGGCTGTGATTGTGGCTCAGTGAGTGAGCACTTGCCTC
The DNA here is from genome assembly GCF_045843805.1 of Urocitellus parryii. Taxonomy (NCBI): domain Eukaryota; kingdom Metazoa; phylum Chordata; class Mammalia; order Rodentia; family Sciuridae; genus Urocitellus; species Urocitellus parryii. The sequence continues at coordinate 117,841,544 of NC_135538.1, forward strand.
GTGCATGTGAGGTCCTGGGTTTGATCCTCAGCACCACATAAAAAGAAAATAAAAATAAAAAGTAAAAAAATGCCCTCATTTGAAAAAAATAATAAAAAACTAAAAGAGGTTAAGAACCTGTGGGAAGCCCCCTGCCATCTCAGTTCCTCTAGAGCCCTCAGGGAGTGGAATGTCTGCTGTGGTTGTCACTCATGTCTGCTGCTGCCAAAATTCATGTCCTTGAAACCCTGGGTCCTCTGTGTGAGGTGGCTCCACACAATGCTGAGTCTCACTGGAAAAGTGTATGTTCAGAAAATTTGGGTTGAGCAGAAGCAGGGAGATGTAATATTCTTGCTTTTGTTCCTTAAGATACAAACATGACCATAGAAATAAATGGAAATTTTATTAAAAATTACTAAATATCAATGCATATAATATCTGTATATCTTTTATCCATCTATCATCTCTTCACTGTCTCACTCTGACCCTCCCATATTATCAAATACTTAAGACCAGAGGAAATATTCTTGCAGAGTAATCGGTTAGAACTTGGGAATGAAGGATCTTCCACATTGAGCCCAGATCAAGTCTGGGACCTCAGTACTTCATATACTTATGTAGTCTAAATTCTAAGAACCTTCAATTCCCCTTACAACTTCCCTTTCCTGAACCCTTTCCCTTGGTACTCGGGTGCTTCATGGTGTTTTTCCCTACTGAGGACTTCCCCAGAGAAGTGCAGAGGTAATGTTACGTAAGCATTTCATTCCCAACTCACTACTCAAGAAATTCTGTGTCACTTCTCCACTTCCTAAAAGGTGGTAGAAGCTAATCTGCTGGAATGAATTCTCCATCAGAATGGAAACCGGGAACTGCTGGTATAAGCAAATATGCTAGGGTGGCTGGATGATGGGACTTCCTAGTGTGACCTGTATGAACAAAGGGCTCCGTAGTGACTTGGTTCATCTTGAACCTGGGAGGATGACAGGTGAAGAAACTGATTCATTCTCTGTTCACCTCTACCTGAAACAATGTTTTAAAGATCCAAGTTCTCTGCACACAGCCCTTCAGAGGTGTGAAGTGACACTTCCTTACTTGAGTAGTCTCTGTAAATAAGGAAATGCAGGAGAGAGAGAGAGAGAGAGAGAGAGAGAGAGAGAGAGAGAGAGAGAGAGACACTGTTAACCCACATCTCAGGATATTTCCCTACAGAAATTCCCAATGTTCTTGTCTATTCTAAAATGCACAAGCTGAACCTTATAACTGAGAGACTGTGAAGGAAAAGATTCACTTAAAAAGTCATCAAAGAAGCCTTCGAGTAATTGCCTCCAACAGCTGCCCCATGCGTCCCTTCAACCTCTTGATCCCCTCACCCAGCACCTCCTCCTATTCTGCAGATGTTCTGCAACTTGTTTTCAGAGTTGCTTCCACTGCGTCTGTCATCTTCCCATTCCAGAGCCAGTGTAGACAGTTAAGATGCAGAAATTTCCAATGCAAAACTGTTTTCATTTTCCAAAAAAGTGCTTTTACCTTGACTCCTCTTATGGCCTCTCTCCCAGAAATAGGGAAACATTTTATGCAACCATTCAAATGAGACAGAGACCTGAAGTATTATGTCCTACTGCACAAATTCTAAATGTCGTAATCTTGTCGAGGCCTGAATGGAGTTCAGATGTATTCGAGTGCATATGCCTCTGTGTGTATGTGTAGGAAAAAGAGCTTAAACATCTCCTGTCCTAATAAATCTGATTTATATAATTTTAAATTTACTCACTAATCCTTTAATATTGCTTGGTCATAGTTTATGTTTAATATTTTTGTTCTGAGGATATCTGAAGCAAACTGATATAACTGCTATATTGGATAAACACTAAATAATATTCTTAATCAAATTGGTATTTTGTCTGTTATTGTCCCTTTACAGATTCTTGTTTAAAAGAACTATTTCCCTTGCTACTGTATAGGAATTATAGCATACTATATGAACAATTTGTTCAATTTTAAATAACATACTATCCTGTTACTTCCTTAAGTTGCACAAATAAACCTCAATTCAGCAATTAGATTGTTACTACTATGTAAGAATCAGAAGTTCCAACTTAATTTAATATAAATCTTTTTTTTAATTGTTTACATTTTTATTATGAAGTATATTACAAAGGAAAAGTGATAGGGTGAGAGACTTTGGTGGGGAGGGAGTTGCAGTTTCCAGCCCTCTCTGGGTGTGCTGGTCTCTGCTCTGTGGGGAACTGCCATATTCACATACCCTGGAAGCTCTCTGAACATAGGTCTTTTTTCTTTTTCTTTTTAATTCTAGGGATTGAACCCTGGGGTATTCTACCACTAAGCTACCTCCCTTGCCCTTTTAATTTTTTATCTTGAAACAGAGTCTTGCTAAATTGCCCAGGCTGGCCTCAATCTTGCAATCCTCCTGCCTCAGCCTTCATGAGCTGGGATTAAGTTGTATAACACTGCACTTGGCTATTTTTGGTGTTACTGACGACTGAACCTATGCCAGGCAAGTACTCTACACTGAACTACATTCCCAGCTCTTTATAAGCAATTTTTGACACAGGTTCTCACTAAGTGGCCCATGATAGTTTCAAATCTACCTCTTCTCCTGCCTTAGCCTCCTGAGAAGCAAGAATTGAGGGGTGTACCACATCAAGTCCCCTGTGGATTTTTATGGAGACTTCTTTGCGTAGACATGATTACTAACAGACTGGGTGGGAAAACCCAGCCAGGCTGGTCTGTTCAGCAGCTTTTCTCCCTTGAGGATATGAGTAAGCATCCCTCTAGAATGAGGGTTTAAGACCTACTCTTCCAACAGGTAGGTCAGAGAATTTCTTTTTCTTTGTGATGCTGGGAATTGATCCCAAAACCTGAAGCATGCTAGTGCTAGACAAACGCTTTACCACTGACCTACACACTCAGGCCCCAGAGAATACTTGCTAAAGGCAGAGGAAGACAGAAGGGAGTTAGAAGCCATGAAGAGTAGACATAAACCAAAGGTGGTAGGAAGATATATACGTCTCATGGATGCTCATGAAACAGATGTCTTTTCCTTTGGTGCTTTCACTAAACACCTGTATATGAAATAATATGGACAAAAACCTACCACAGTAGCTACCAAGAATTAAACCTCCAGGATGCTGAGAAACACTAAAGACTCACTCCCACCTCCCAGCAAAGGATTTACTCTCAAAGTCCCTGGCTTCTTGGCAGTCACCAGTAGGCCCTGGTTTGGGGGTATATATGCAGGGCTGGGAAGGACCAGCAGAGTATCTAATTTTCTTTAGCGACTCTCCATTCCAAGCATGGGTATCAAGGTCTGGAAAGGAGGAGAAGTCCCAGCTCTGGGGACTGTTCTCAGCTGTCCCCATTGTTGTCTGGCTGACTAGGTCAACAGAGGAACCCTGGGGATCCAGAGGCATATACCCCAAGGCCTCTTTTCTATGAAAAGTCTCCTGCTATCTCCAGAGTGACACCCTACAGACCCAGTTTTATTCTTTATAGAACAGTCAGTTTCCATCACCCATACTTATCTTCATCAACAGCAAAAATAAATAACTATTCCCCCTCAAGGGGCAGTAGCAATTCTGCATGGTCTGAAGTAGACAAAGAATGTGCTAGAAGGCCTCCAGTCCGGAGTCCCTGGGTAAGTCATCCTCATTGTCCTCTGATTCTTCTGAGGACTCAGATGCACATTCTGATAAGTCATCTCCCATCTGCTGGAAACTTCCTGACTGTACATCCCATGGGTATTTGGCGGTCACCTTGAATTCAGCCATCTCATATCCAAAAAGCTTTAGGACACAAGCCTGCTCCAGGGTCAGCACATCACCCTTTGTGCACACCTGGTAGTCAGAGAGCAGGGTCACCACACCTCTCTTGAGGGCAATGGGCAGGCCCCGCTACCTCAACTGTGGCTCCATGGAGTGGGGGAACTTCTCCTGGGGCCCTGGATCCAGGCTCAGGGTGAAAGTTGCTTTGTTGCCAGCAGAGGCAAGTCCATTTCTGTGTATTTTGTGAACCACTCATTCATCTCCTCCTTTGTATGGTCGGTAAAAAAGAGACCAACTTCCTCCCTCAACTTCTTGCTCATCTGGTGCAGGCTGTCTCTATCCTTATCAGACAAGTTTCTACCCAAGACCCACCTCATCACCTTGTTTTTGCCAAAAAACGTCAGCTATGTTTCCAGGTATTCCTGATGTCCTTAAGCTTACTGTTCCTCATGTTGGCCGCAGAGAAAATGAAGAGGTACTTGTATATGTCCACACATTTCCAAATCTTTGGGACAATTGATGAGGTTCTGGAGTTCAAGGAGCAGCATGGGTAGAGCAACTGTGGCCTCAGAGGGAGGAAACCTGCTTTTTTTTTCTTTTTTTCTTTGCTAGCAGGGATTAAATCCTTGGGGACTTAGTCACTGAGCAACATCCCCAGCCCTTTTTATTAATTTTTTATTTAAAGATAGATTCTTGTTTAGGGCCTTGCTAAGTTGCCGAGGCTGGCTTTGAACTTGTTATCCTCCTGCTTCAACCTTCCAATTACAGATGTGTGCCACCATGCCTGGCTTCTAGGACTTTAATCTGGTGTCTCCTCACTGCCTTTTACTTGCACTAGAGATACTAATTATAGGAGAAGCCGAGCCATGGATTTAGACCCATGGTATTTCCCAGGCTTCTGACTTATCTGTGACCAACAATGGAATCAATCCTATGGTCCTGCTTTGTTCATTTATTGGTAATCTAGAAACATTTACCTGCACCAAGAAGATTACAGCTAAATGGAAATGTAAGGAGCCTTGTTATCTTCTGATAAAGGGAGGCAGCTTATCTGCACTGCTCTACCTGTATCGAAGGCCAAAGGCATCAGGAGGTGGAATTCCATTCTCTCTATATATATCAATTTATCTTTTGGTAGGAGGTATGAACTCAGGGGTGCTTAACCACTGAGTCATATCCCCAGCCCTTTTTATACTTTATTTTGAGACAGGGTCTCTCTAAGTTGTTTATGGCTTGCTAAATTGCTGAGCTGGTTTTGAACTCACAATCCTCCTGCCTCAGTCTCCTGAGCTGCTGGGATTACAGGTGTGTGTCACCAGGCCTGGTATTGAATTCCATTCTTAGGGAATGAAATCTCTGTCCAGCAGGAGACTGGCTGCTCTCTACCTGCTACACCCCAGGTTGAGCGGGTCAGAAGCAGTACAGATGGGTGGGTGCAGCCACTTGTACCTGCAGCTGGTAACTAGCTAGTCTTTTGACTTTGGGCAGGCAAACAAAACCTGGCTAAGCTTCAGTTGCCTAAACAGCAAAACAGTAATAACATATTTTAGTTTCTAAATAACAGGAATGCTAGGAGGATGGTGTGAAACAATAAATGAGAAATAAATGAGACACTGGGCACAGCACTGGGCACGTAGGAAGGGCTCAATCAAAGCCAGAAATCTTCACAATGGGAGTTTTTGATGCTAATGAAAAAGGTGCTCAATCCTCTCCTCTTCTATCAGGTTCTGTTTCAGTTCCAAGCCTTTCTTGGTGGTTTTGGTTAAGAAAACTTTCTTGGGCTTGGATTTCAGCATCTCACTGAAGCCATGTGCAGCGGATGGCAGTGTGGCCCAATATGATTTAATAGAAATCTTTTTTCTGTCCCCCCAGTGAAAGTTTTTTTTTTTAAGACAAAAATGAGTTTGGTTCTCCTTCCTCTTCACATTATAGCTGCTCTTTGAGGCCCTGGCCTATCTGGGGGTATGTTCAGGGAAAAGGAGGAAGATAAAATTAAAAACAGGAAGTGTGTTACTGGCAGTTAAATGTTTGTGCTCTCTGAGTCTGGATGATGCTCAGAGCAAAGATTTTCTCTTGTGTAAGCTTTTGAAACCTTTCAGATTTCCTTACAGCTCATGTCTGGTATATAGGAAACTCTGGAGTATATTTTGTGTCCACAAATTCTGGGAGTACAAACCATTACCAGTGCAGTCACCTTTTCCAGGATCCACCAACCAGGCCATGTGCCTTGCCTTCTGGATTTCCTGGGCAAGATTGGAAACTTGACTCCATTGCCCCAAACCACCCAACTTCATGTCAGGTAGAAGAAACTCTTGGTTCTCTTAGGAAACAGTTGAGTTAAATTCCAGGCAAGTTGAGATAATCCCTTTCCCACATACTTTGTGGGTAAAGGATAAAATTCATAGAAAGAACAAACCTATTCAAGGATATCCTAAATATGATCCATGCAATACTCTCTGACCACCTTTGGTCAGTGGAGACAGAATAACAAAAACTTGTTTTCTCCATTATTTCGGGCATTCTGCAGAAAAAAGTAAAGAATAGTTTTCACAAGTTCATAAAAAAGATATCTGTGCTAAGATACCCTTTAGTCAGGATAAAATTTGGGGAGTGTAGTTCTGAGAAATTACTCTAACCAGACAACAGTGCCAACAAACATATTCACTCCTGACATAATTTTTCTGGACTTATGCAGCATTGTTTAGAAATGGTTATATATTAAGCATGATCTATATTTATTTATGAGTCTTGTGAGAACACCTGTATAGCAGCCTTTTTCTACATTTACTCTTTGTAAAGGGTATGTATACATTTGAAGATGAGAAGCTGAAATCATGAAGATTTTTAAAAATTTTTTAATATATTGGGTCAGCAGTCATCATTCAGGAGCTGCGTTCTAAACATGCAAAACACTTATTGTAGAGATTTTGAGAAGAGGTATGAGGATGAGAAGTTAGGAAATGGAGAAAGAATCACTAGAGCTTGCTGACTACTTAGATCAGAATGAGGAAGGGGGTAGAAATTATCCAAAAGTACTTAAGTAGTTAAGATTTCAAGTCTGAATGTCATGAAGGAAAGAATGAAATTTTTACCCACAAATACAATCTGTGAAGAGAAAGTGGCTCTTGTTCACTTTAGATATTGCATGGATCAAACAGAGAGTATAAGAGAAATTTGTTAAATGATCACAACAGAACAGAGGAGAACATGAGTTGGATAAATGGCATCTAAAGACTAGACCATTTCAAGATTTTGAATAATTACACAAGGAGTGGTCAATGCTGTAAAATATTTTTTAGAAAATAAAATAAAACAACAATAGAAAATATCTATTCTGGATTTCTGAAGTGACTTTTGAACTTTGAAACTTCTCAGGTAGAAAGAAATCGTCCAGAGGATTATTATTAGATTCATTGAAATTCTTTTTTTTTTTTTGGTACATTTTTTTCTCCTCACCAATTAAAAATACTATTAACAATAGATATTATTGTAAGTCTTACCATTATATGCACTAAATGATAATTGTATTTCCATTTATTCTGAGAAAACTGGATTTTAAAGAAATCCAGTGTTTTGGTGAAGGTCTCACCTAAAAAGTAGAAACTATGGGATTCCAAATCAAGGCTGTACTTCTGCAACCAGGAGTATGTGGAGTCTGAGTCTTTTCAAAACATGAAGACCACTCCAATAGTTTCAGAGTGAGACCTGCCCACGGAGCCAAAGCAGCTGCAGCAGTTCTCAGCCACTTGTTCTGTGTGACTCACAGAAAAGATTTCAAGCAAGTTGCATCAAGTAACAAGTAGGTGTTTTGAAGTTTTTAAAGACTGAACTTGGAAGCCATCCACCTCTGAAACTGGAAGTCCCACTCTCTTTGATGATAAGGAAGGCTTTCAGGACTTAGGAGTTAAAACCTGTTTGAAACCCATAAAATCCTATCATGTCCTAATGCTTCCCCTGGCCCTTCTAAAAGCTCTCTTCCTTTCAGAGCTTTTGGAGATGGAACTTTTGAAACAATATATATTTTTTTCAATCTTTTCTCAAAGCTGACTTTGAACAAAACCCATTCTCCTGCCAATTTGACCTGACTATGTCACATTGTATGGAATGTGCCTTTTTAAAATAATTTCCTATATTCTTAACTAAATCAACTAAAAACACCAAATGTAGAGTTGTGCCAATAAACAGGAGTCTCTTCTAGAGGAAAAAAAAAGATCCTTGAAGAAATTATTATAAAAAATACCAGATCCTTCTTGCCCCATCCACTCATTAAAAGGCTGAGCCATTCACAGCAATATTGACTACTATTGTAGTGCTGTCCCCTTCATGTGGAAGTGAAGCCCCTCCCCATTTCCTTTCCCCAAATAAAGCTTTGCCTGTAATATTGATGCTTATTTATCTTGGAGTTCCTTTTCATGCTCCTGTCTGCTGTGCCACATGGACTACATTATGAACCTTTCCCATTGAAGATGAATGCCTGATGATGCCCCTTGGCTTTGGCTCCTGTCTGACATCCTTATGAGTCTGAGAGTGAAATGTGGCCTGTGCCAATCACATGAATATTAGCACTTAAACACTAGCAGACCCCTGGGTCTTGATATATAGTCATTTTAATTTTCTTTCTTTTTATATACAACCACATATGTGTATGTGCATGCACACATGTCATAACCTGGGTGCACACATGAGAAATCTTACACACACAGATATTTCTCATATTTTAAAGGATCTACATACTTTTGTGAATGTAATTCATCTTAAACCTGTCATTTTAGTTCTGTTTCTTTTTGAAATTATTACCAGGCAGCTTCAATATTGGCCCCAGAGTGGGGAATGGGTGGGGGAGGCTAGGTCTTAATGTTTGCCACTCCAAAAATATTCAGAATTCAGTTTGTAGAAAAACAGATTTATTGAAAGTCAGCTTCTAAGGATGATAGTAGAAACTTAATTGTTTCAAAAGTTCCATCTTTGAAATCCCTGAAGGTGAGCAGAACTTTTATAGAAGAAAAGGAGCAGCAGGTGGGACAAAAGGCAGGTGATTTACCTCTGTAGGTAATTAGCCTGTGCTAGACAGGCCTGTGCATGGGCAGCTCCACTCCCAGCTTCTTTGGGACCTGTCAGAGTGGGGATTGTAGCCCTTTAGTCTCCACATGAGAAAACTGTTCCCAACTCAGAGGTAGGAGGGTCCCCCAATTCAGCCTGTTTTATTACCAAATTAATTTAATAAAATAAACATTATTATCTAAGGATGGGTGCACAGAATTTTAAAATATGTCAGATATAAACATTATATTGAGAGACTGCTAGTTCCAGGACAAGGTGGAGCAGATGCAATTCTTCCAGTTCCTTCTGCTAAGAACAACTGGAGACAAACATAAGGAGATTGAATGGTGGAGAAAAGAGGTAAGTTAGCCACAGACCTTGTGATAAGGAATGGCATAATTGTGAGTTCTCTGGGCTCTCTTTTTCACTTAATCCAGGAAAGCATGCTAGGGAAGCTGGAACACAGAAACACCAACAGGCACAGAGAAAGATGTCCTAAGGAGAGTATGCTTTGTATCCAAAGGAAAAGGAAAGGGAAGTCTAGCAGAGAATTGGACAGCTACTCCAGTTAATCACCATAGAACAAGCTGTGGCTCCCACCCTCGCCTCAGACAGCAGGGCTGAGTGAAGATCTTAGGCTTATCACCATTGCTTGGATATAATGATGCTCCCCTGAAACCACGAGAGTTGTGTCAGAAGAAGCCTCCTGGGGATCCAAGGCTTGTTCTATCATCTGTCAATAAGAAGCCACCTCCAAATTGTAGAGTTAGGGAAGTCTATACAGAGTTGTAAGGAGCAGTCTTCACCCACTTTCCAGTGAGTTGTCAGAGGAGGCCAAGTGGAAAGCTGGGACTTTCAGCATTGCCCAGACATACAAGGGTGCTCCTGTGTTCCTGGTGTCAGTGGAGGACATGAAGGAGCAGTGGTGATGTGCCCTTTTTCCTCTCAGCCAGGATTGTGTGAGAGTAGCTCAGGAGAAGACTTAATTTCTGCACCCAGCCTGAGGCCCAAGGCACCCCTGACACAGAACCCCAAAGTTTGAAGTTCTCTAGCACCTGAACCTGCTGGCATCTTGATCTTGGACTTCCCTGGTTGGACCAGCACTGTGAGAAAGAAATGCATGTTGCTTAATCCATCCAGTTTGGGTGTCAATCGAGCCAAGTGCAAAACCTGGAAGTCTACATCCATCTGGCAGTTTTTGAAAGACAGTTGAATTAAAATCTGTGGAGTTCACATAAAGAAGGTTGTCCTCCATTATGTGAATGTGCCTCATCCATTTATCTGAAGCCTGGACAGAGCAAAAAGGAACTCTCCAGCAGACCCTTCAAACCTGATCCACAACATGAGCTCCTCATGGATCCACAGTAGGATACTGGGGGCTCAAGGGCAGCCCTGACCCCCATCTCCCTCAGCTGGCCTCCACCATCAGAGTTTGGACTTGGTACACTTCCACAGTCACGTAAGCTGACTCCTTAAAATAAATCTCTTTCCATAAATAACATTCATTCTGTTGATTCTTTTTCTCTGGAACACCCTAATGCAGAAACCAAGCACATCATATTGTGTACAAAAGAAAAAATCTAAAGGTCACATTATTTTTATGTAAACTTTTTTTAATGAAAAAACTATACAGATAAAAACCAGATCATTGGTTGGCACAGGTTAGGGATGGTGGGGTTGGAGACTTTTTGGCTCTGAAAGGATATGATGAGGAGACCTTTGTAGTGATGGACTACAGTTCTGTTTTCTGATCATAGTGGTGGTGGCATGAATCTACATATGAAACAAGATAGAAAAATCTACAAATATGTCTATTGACATCAACTTCTGGTTTGATGTCATTGTACTATAGTTATATACATGCAACCATGGGGGGGATCTGGGTATGGGTATAAGAGACCTCTTTTTACTATTTTAATAATCTCTTCTAAGTGCATAATTATTTCAAAATTAAAATTTTTTAAATTATGGTATGTGTCATCTCATTGGTCCCTTCAAACTTTGAACAAATTATTTTTTAGAGTAACAATAAATGTGTCTCTGTATTCCCAACAACACTGAACATTCTTTATTGTTAGATTTTTTTAAAAAAAATCCAGGTCATTTAAAAATACTTGCTTATACTTGTGTATTTACAAGACAATTCAGTCTGGTCTAGATTTAAAAGAAAAAAATAAAAACCGAAGTATTTGAAACCCAGAGAGATAAAATGCAATAAAGTGAATTGCAAAAGTGTTGCAAGCACAGGGAAGAACACAATTGGTATCAGGCATTGTAGAAATCTACTGCTGGCTGCAGCAGTAAACCAACCTTCCATCTTGGGTCTTGGGCTGCTGCCGCTCACTGTTAGAGCAAAATGGCAGCTGGTTTCATCTGCCTTTTAACCCCATGTGAATGCCTGGGACAACAAGGAGCTGTGGAAAAATTGTGTCTGGCTCCAGTCCCAAGTGATACAGAAAACAGTACTAAAAAGGGGAAAATGAAGTTAGTATCAAAGATAATCCCAAATTTCTTGTATGTATTCATAAATATAGTACTGTTTTCTAATACCTCCTCTAAATATTTTCTTTATTTGTGCTCGTGCATATATCTGATGAACTTATTTCACTTCTACATGTGAAATAATTCTTATCAGCATGTTTTTGTTTTGCTAGGTTCTGTTTTTTTTATAGTAGCCAGTCTAACTAGGATGAGATATTATCATTTGTAATTTTGTTTTCGATTTCTCTGATGGTTAATTATTTATTGCTATTTTTTCCATGATCATTGGCCATTTGTACTTCTTTTGAGAAGTGTTTATTTAGATCATTTGCTCATTTTTTATTGGATTTTTAAAAGTATTTTTTTAGTTCCTTCTATTTTCTGGATATTAACACTTTTCAAATAAATAGTTGGCATACATTTTCTCCCATCCTCTAAGTTGCCTGTTGATTATTTCCACTGCTGTACAGAAGCATTTTAGTTTGATAAAATAATCCTTTTTTTAAAAAAAAAATATCAATTTGCGTTTGTTTCTTGTGCTTCTGGGAACCTATCCAAAAATCCATTGCCCATACCAATGTCTTGAAGGGTTTCCCCTAGATTTCCCTCTCCTAGTCTTGGAGTTTCAGGTCATGCACGTAGGTCTTTGATCAATCTGATTTGATTTTTGTACAGAATGAGCAATTCAGGTTATTTTTCAGTCTTCTTCATGTGGATACCCAGTCTTCTCAACACCATTTGTTGAGGAGGCTGTCCTTTCTCCAATGTATGTTTTTGATACCGATGTCAAGAATCAGATGACTAGAGGTTTCTATTCTGTCCCACTGGTCTATGCATCTATTTTTATGCCAATATCATACAGTTTGGTTATTATGTTTCTGTAGTATGTCTTAAAATCACACATTGTAATGCCTCCAACTTTGTGGGGCTTGCTCAAAAATTGATTTGGCTGATCAGGTGCTGAGGGCCATTACCAAGTAGGTATTGACGCATTGTAATCCTTGCCAGTGTACCCCATGTTAAATGGACTTGCCTTGGAAATTTGCTGCGACCTTGCTTGTGTGTTTGAGAAAGGTGACCCTGCTCAATCACCAGGGTGGATCCAGGATTAGGGTGTATTCCTGCAGGTTTGAGGAAGTATCTCTGTCCTTGGGTTTAGGGCGTGACAATAGGAGTTTTAGGGAAGTTGAGGTTGAAGATTATTGCTGCTGGGATTAGGGTGTTCCCGCTGTTTGTTCCCGTTGAATTCTCGTGAGATTCAAATGGGATTTGGAAAAAGCCTCGTGGAGTAGGTGAAGTGTGCGGGAGAGATTGAGACTGCCCCTGAACGTGTGTGGAGGCTGGTGTGAGATCCGGAATAAAGAATTGCTGTTTGAACCTGCAAAGCTGTGTGGTGGCTCGTGATTCTGTGCCAAGCCGAGACATTGGCACTTGGCATTTGGCAATCAGGGTCTTTGTTCTCCAATCCAAAGTTTTAGAATTATTATTTGGAGTTCTGTGAAAAATGTTATTGGTATTTCAATGGGAATTTCATTGAACTTGTAGATCATTTTGAATAGTATGGACATTTCAAAAATATTTATTATTCCAATCCATAAACATGGGAGGTTCTTCCAAACTTTTAGTATTTTCTTCAATTTCTTTCATCAGTTTTGCAATGTTTATTGTAGAAGTCTAATACTTCCTTAGTTACATTTATTCCTAGGTATGTATGTATGTATGTATGTATGCATGAGTGTATGTATGTATGTATGTATGTATTTCATGGTTATTGGGAATGTGATTGCTTTCATGATTTCTTTTTCAGAAAATTCACTATTGCTACAGATTTTTGTATGTTGATTTTGAATTATGGTATGTAATGTTTTCAGTTTTTACCAATTCATCACGGTGTTGTCTGTGGATTTGTCATATATGTTGAGGTCCTGAAATCTTTCCATACCTAATTTGTTCAGGGCTTTTTATGATGAATCTAATCAAGTGCTTGCTCTGCATCTATCAAGAAGATAAAGAGGTTTTTATTCTTCATTCTGTTTATATATTACACTTATTGACTTGCATATGTTGAACTGAGAAACTGATGTGTCTTCATTTTTGAGAAACCAGCCTCTAAACTCAGAGCAATCTTGTCCAAGGAAGGGAGTATGACCTTTGTCCTTGGAGAAACCCACAGAGCACTCCTAAGCACATACCCACCCTGCTGAGTTGTTTGTAAATAACAGGAGAGATCTGCAGTGCCAGGTGTCCCTGACTCAGTTAGACTAAGTGAGGACCCATAGCAACTCCCCCTAGCAACTACCAAACAGCATGAAACAGGGAAAATACCGGAGATGCCAGATGCCGCCCCCTCCCAGCAGTTTATGGTGGTTGATAACATGTTGGGAAACCATGTAGTTTAGCACATACACCCCTTGTGGCCTAAACCAATCAGTTCAAAGGAATTCCCCTCTTACCCAACTTATTCCCTCCAGTGAATGTGCTAATCAATGTTAAGAGTTGTTTTTTGATTTTCCCGAGGTATGGAATAATTTGCTGTGTGATGTTGTGATGCATAGAGTATCCCCCCAAAACCTATAAAATCTCACTGAACAAAGGACTGGGACTCACTCCCTGGGACCGTTGCATCCGAAGGGTTGTGAGTCCAGGCTCGAGCTTGCAATAAAGAATCTTGTGTGATTGCATCGGCTTTGGCTCCTGGAGGTCTATTGGGATCCCACGAATCTGGCATTACAGAACTCTCCTGCCATTTCTGCAATGAAACCGAGGCTGTTTGGATATAATTTTGGAGGATTTCTGTTGAGTAATTTTGCATTTATGTTTATCAGGGATATTGGTTTATAATTTGTTACTGTTGTGTTCTTGTCAGGTTTTGGTAACAGTGTAATGATGGCCTCCTTGAATGAATTTGGAAGGGTCTCCTCCCTTCCAATTCTATGAAATAGTTTGAGAAGCATTAGTTATTCAAAAGTTTGGTAAAATTCAGCAGCAAAGCCATCTGGTCCTGGGCTTTTCTTAGTGGGGAATTTTTTTTTTTAATTACTGATTCAATCTCATTACTTGTTATTGGTGTATTCAGGCTTTTTTATATTCTCGGGCTTAATTTTGGCCTGTCATATGTGCACAGGGTCGCCTCTCTCCTCTCCCCTCTGGCTTCCCTTCTTCCCCTCCTCCTTCCTGTCCCAGAGTTTATTTAGTCCCTGAATTCTTCCGGTAAGCACATTCTATGGCACCAGCTCCTGACTTAATTCTACAAGCTTGGAACTTAGTTTTCCATGAAATGTAAAAACACAATTCGAGAAAGTAAGAGTAAGATTTGTGACGTTTTGAAACACTATGCTCAGTCCTTCCCTCTCTGCTCTCTGCTTTCTCAAAACCCTGTACGTGTCCTGGAACAAATCCGCCATCTGCTGGTCACATGCGGAGTTGCAACCTCCTCTTAGAAATGCGCTTTGCAGATAGAACCACATAGTGGCTAGGAGGCGGCTAATCCTGGTTTCTTTTTTCTTTTTTTCTCTCTTTTTAAATTTTTTTAAATTTAAGCCATTTTTTCCTCTAAATTTGGACCATCTTCTTATTTCTAGTGTGATAATATCTCTGAATTTCTGGAAACCATATTTCTTTCATTTCTCTTGCAAATACATTTTTTCTGACCTACAGAACAGTTGGTCATCTTGGGGAGAGCAGAATGATTTCTTTCTTTTGAGATAATACTGCAGTCTAAAATGCTGGATTGAGGCTGACATTACAGGGTCAGTAAGGAATGGAAGCAGATCCTAGAAGGGGTTCAGGTTAAACTGGTATTTCAACAATATCAATTCATTGTCTTTCCTGCAATGAAACCGAGGCTGTTTGGATATAATTTTGGAGAATTTCTGTTGAGTATTTTGCATTAAGGTTTATCAGGGTTATTGGTTTATAATTTGGTTTACAAATTGCTCAAGTCCTATAGACATAGAAATGAGTCACTCATTTTGTAAGTACAAATTCTTTGGGGTCTTGAGTGGAGGGAATGTAAAAATATTAACACACAGTGGTTCTCTTAAATCCCCAAGTGAGGCGCCAGTCACTGGTCTGTGTTTCTTCTGTTTATGTCTTTTCCTAGGAACTTCAATCTTGTAGGCCGAAACATGCAGTAAAATCAGTTTTCTGTAATTTTATCATTTTCAAAAATAATGGATGATAATTAATGATTATTTTATATTCTTGTAACTTTATCATAAAAGGAAATTTAAAAATAAAGTTAGAAGAATTAACCCTTGGTTTGTCAGCCACTTTTTGAATTATAAAAGAGTGATGGATCCAACAGTGCAAAGAACTCTTTGGCTTAGACCGTAGTTTCTCCAGAACTAAGACTTCCACCATCTCTGGGATTAGTGTTGTTTTCTTATTCTCATTTCTTACCTCCTTTCTTGTTTGTCTTCCTTCTTTTGAAGAAGACCCTCAACTACCAATACCAACACCTGGTGTATAAATAGATATCTTTTTTTGTTTCACGACTATATTCCTACCATATCCTTTAAGAATACTTCAACATGAGCAGGGTGTATATTACTCCAGTGTTCAAAATAAGGAAATTGAGACCCTAGGTTTATCCAAAGAAAATCATGCCCATGGTCATAGCAAATTTAGAATTAAAATCCAAACCATCCTAAGCTCAGGGCTTTTTTGTCATCTACTGGCTGAGGGAGTCATGAAAGTAGGTCACACATGACAGCAGCTAACTCTACTAAGTGAATCCAGACAGGAGGAGAAGACCTCAAAGGCCCAGAGAGTGAGAAGGTCTCTGCTGCCCTCTGGTGTTCACATAGATGACCGACTCCTTAGTGCCCTCCTCTTAAGAATCTTGCTCTTCTGGTCACAATACTATGGACATTTGTTTTGCCTTTCCCAGATGTGGATTCTAACCAGAATGGCAAGGATATTGTGTCTTTTTTTCCTCTTCCACATACCATCAATGTCCCTACCCAGAATATCCACCCATAAAAACTAGCATAATGCAAGACACAGTTCTTATTTCAACACTGGTAGACCTCAGAGCAGGATGTGAATGGTTTGTGAGGAAAAATGCACAGAAGCTTAAATAGAGCTAAATTAAGCTAAGCATCCAGTTTGCACCAATGTGACTGACCACAAACAAAAATTCAAAGATGAATATTATACTGACTCCTAGAAGAATCCTGCTATTGTTATCATCAAGAGGACCCCCATGTTTATGGGTACTCTACTGTCATGCTACAAACTCAGGTGTGAAAAAAATTAATGATTGTCTTATCCTATTACTGATTCCAATTTTTATATTAAGCACTATGATTTCTTCACTCTGGAGTTAATCCAGTAATTTCCAAATAAATTCAGTGGTTTTCACAACACTAATATAAAAACAGTCCCTCATTTCTGCCCAGAGTTACTTCTAAGTTTTGGAGTAGAGGTGGTGCAGGTTTGGTATGTGAGGCCCTTCTCACAGTTCCAGCAGTGACCCCCACTGCATGTCATGGTCACCTTGTGCTCCCTGGTTGTTGCTGTCATCACCAAATATGGTGGAAATGACTGCTGTTCCATGGTGCCATGTTATTGACTTTCCATGTTGCATTTCAGGCAGAAAACTTTCATTCCAATATCTGAGTCTCCCTGGGCCCTCCTCTTCCTGCCTTATGTTCCCTCTGCTGCTCCTCTTCAGGATCATTGCCTGAAGGAAGTCTACAGGCACTGCTGTCACCTGGGAGCCAGAGGCCAAGTGAGGAGCAGGCCCCTCTACTCCAACTGAATGTTCAAACAGGAAACCCTTATTTCTCACTGATGCTTATTTATTTCTTTGTTCTAAAAATCCTTCATCCTCCACCATGAGAAATTTCCTTGTCTATACCGAATGAGGGAGGAGGAGAATGAAAAGAGTAGCCCCATGTGAGGTGTCCCAAATGGGGGCTGATCATAATATGGGCAGGAAAGAAACTTCAGGAAAAATAAGCTCCAAACCCTATCATGGTGCTGAGTATGCTATTACATTGAAATGAAAATCTCAAATTGAACATTATTCTGGAGGACTCTTGAAACCCTGAGAATGTATCTAAGAGACTCCTAAATATTGAATAAAATAAACGTAAGGGGAATGTGGAGGAAAGTCTGGCTGAAACAAGAGCACAAAACAAAGGTGCCTAGAAGCTCTATCATCACACTCCTTGTGCCCAAACATTATGTTGAAAAGCTTATCAAATTTCTCTGGTAATTATTTGAGAGTGACAAAACCCTTTATTATTCAGAAAACAGAGACAAAGAATTGAGGCAAACATAGCAGTAAAGTAGCCCACATGGGACCTTCGCGGGTGCTCTTGTTGGGAAGAAGGTCCTTCCTGTTTTCCCCTCAGTAGAAATGACAGGTGGGATATTTGCCAAGCAGTCTTGCTTCCAGCTCTGCAGGCTCATGGGTGCCATGTTCTGGTAGAAATTTGGTCCCAGGTGGGGAATCTTTGACATGTGGCAGGAGGAGGGCAGGTGGGGAGACACGGCATGAAGACCTTACAGATGCTAGCCAGCAGGCCTACGTGAGGACCTTACTGGAGATGGCACATATGAGTGTGGAACTGTGGCTCATCACGAATCCCTGGCTTTCTGGGGAGGATGAGGAAGGCCAATGTCACAGCTGCCTCTGCAGGTCTAAAGAACTCGCAACTGAACCCAGGCAAAGTCCACTTGTCTTCTGAGTTTCACTTTTGAGAGTATTGCAGCTAGTGGGAGGTGAACATGCTATTCTGACTGAAGTCTCATTTTCAGAGTGAGCCTCAGGGATTTGGCTTTGCCTCTAGCTTGGCAGAAGTAAGCCTTCCTTCACCCAAAGCCTCAGGGAACCAAGGGCTGCCTCCACCCTCTCTGGCTGCCCCATAGTTCTGTCTCCAATTAGCACATCCCAGAGCTCTGACCAGTCTTTGGACACCTGCTATGTGAATGAAGGATACATCTGAGAACAAGTGAGGAGAAGACCCAGCAGCCCCCGATTTCATCTCCAAGGAGAGACAGAGACAAGTAAGTGATGGAGTCCCTAGTGAGGGACAGCCATGGGAATTTGGGAGAGTCAACCAGGAGAAGGAGGTGGGGCATTCATGCAGTCAGCATCCCGTTGGGAAACTCTGTCCTGGTTATGATCCCTCTCCCTGTATTTTATATCAATCTCCCACTGTACGTTTTCAAAGTGCCATCACAGTCTACCTGATCCTCACCATGACCCTGTGAAGCAGCTGGGTGTGGAGGGCGCTAGAATAAAATCACAAAACCAAGATCATTCTGTACCTTCATCAGAAAGCTATTGGGCTTGTGTCTCTGAGCCAAGATTTCCTTGTCTGTCACATGGTGATGACATAGCTGGAGAAAATATTAGGAACACTGGTCTCCACCAAGGAGGAGAGAAAGTAGAAGTTCAAGAAGGTAAACTGAGATGCTCAAGGTCACAAAAATAGAAACAAAGTCACCTTGTCCTCTAGAACTCTTATTTTTATTTTTCCTTCTCTACACAATTGTGTTGTTTCAACATCTGACAAACTACTATTGCTTTTAAGCTTTATGTAGACATATGAGCTTCAAACTTTATTAACTGAACTAATTATTATCAGTTAATTAAAAACCTTAAACTGACCAAAACTGTGCCACTTCGGTGTATTAAACATTCAAGACATTTTACTAGGAAAAAAAATCTAAAGACACAATATGTAGTAATTTGTCATTTTCTTTGACATGAACAGTGTAGGCATAGATCTTGGAATTTAGAATTGTTTTTCACCTAATACCTAAACACAAACTACTACTTAACATTGCTGCTTAACACTTATATTTCATGCAGAAAATTAAATGAGTTTCTAAAGAATTTGAGGACACCAAAGTTTATCACATTTATCATCAATAGTAGTTTCAGAAGATCCTTGGTCAACATTCAGTAGTAGAGATGTTGAAAGCTTATAATTAAACCATTTTAATTTAAAGATTACTATTTAAATATAGTTTTTTTAAATCTTCCAAAGAATGTGTCAAAGACTTTTAACATGCTGGCATTACTGACATTCTGGGATGAATAATTTTTTTGCTGTAGGGTCTGTCCTGCGCAGTATAGGATGCTCAGCAGCATCTCTGGCTTCTCATTTTTTGTCCCCTCCCCCAAGTTAGGACTCCCCAAAAATGTCCCCAAACATTGCAAAAATGGCCTCTAAGGGTAAAGCTGCTCTTTTCCCAACTGAGACCTGGTACAAAGTAGTTATTCTTTCTTTTATTCCCTCTCACAAAATCCATCCTTGAGCACAAGGGAAGGTTAAGATGCATTTTCACAATGTTTTTCAAAACCTTCCTTGATGGGAACAAGCAATTCCTCTACAGTACATTTGTAGGCTTCCGCTCCATGCTTTAACATAAGTAGTAAAGAAATACAAACCGATCAAGAGCTCTGTAATAAGTGTGGGCTCTTCTTAGTTCACAGGACTGAGAGATGGTGCTTGGCACGGGCTTGGTGGGCCTTTCTTCGCTCTTGTTTGCAAAAAAACAAACAAACATATTTTTACTTTTCATAGGAACTGAAGAAGTAGCCCCAAGATCCTTCAACCTCAGGAGAAGTGAGGAGAAGTGAGCTGTGCTTCCCATGGAATCCTGGCCATCTGTGCTGTCTTCAGTACTCGGTCTCATTTTTATACAGATACATTAGTGCTCTTTTATATTTATTGTGACTGGGCTCATATTAGTTTGCTTAGAGATGTCTTAGATTAAAGTACACATTTTTGAAAGCAAATAGAATAATATTAGCTTAATAATAATCTCCTGAATCTCAATTTATAATCTTTATTTCAGACTGTTGATTTTTTCAGCTTGCCCCATAAAATCTTACTAGCATTAGTTTCTGGGGAAAAGGAATCAGTGAGTGACTCAATGTTGCTCCAGAGCTGGTTCTTCTGCCTAGTGTGAGGCAAATTTTTCTTTCAATAAAATACTTGATGCATCAGATATAACGCCTTATGTGTCTTTCACTCTGAATTTTTCATTTTTTTCACACTCACACCATCTTTGTCCTGGTGAGTTTTAAATTTTCCAGCTATGTACAGGATTTTTATCATGCTGGTACAATGGGCTTGTTGGGTTTGCTGATCTCTGCCAGTTAGGCTTTATTTTATTCAACCCTACACATCTTCAAGACTATTCTAAATGGCCACTAAGGTCATTTCCTTGACCATCTTCTCTGGTAGTACCACTTCCACCAGCATTCCTTCACTTTCCAAGGCCCCTGTGCTCCTGAGTTCTGTGAATGGTGGTACTGAATGTCGGCTTCCTGGTGGCAACTTGGGGACGCAGAGCCTTCCGTCTCTTTCCTCCGCATCTAGGATACTAGTGATGAAGGATTTTTCATGAGGGGTCAGGAAGAGGACAAGAAAAAAAATATTTGAATCCTGCTCTATAATTTCTGCATAATCAATGATAGACCAAGGAGTTTTTGTTGTTGTTGTTGTAACTTTTTTGTAATATTACATCTCTTTAGCTCAGGACTGCCTTTCATTTGAATCAGAAACCTTCTGCCTTCAAGCCTAAGAAATAGCTTAAAGTGAAATACATTGGGGAAGGGGGTCAGGTTTGATCAATAACTGCAGAGAAATGGAGCCAAACCACTTCATTCTTTCATTGTGAAGAGGTTGATGGTGATTCTTGGCTAAGATGGCATAGCCACTGGAAACTGCAGAGCCTGCCAGGTGTATCACAGCTTGCTCACTACATTCATACTTCTCCTGTGTTTGCTTCAGGGACAATGGTGGATCTTCCAGGATATAGTCTGTCGGGTATGATTGCCTCCTTCTTACTCATCCTGCTGACAATGAAGAAATCAGGTAGGATCCCCTTCTTCCCTTTAATGTAACTTCCCAGTGATCCAGTCCAGGTACAGAGTGTGCAATTCAAAAGGATTAGTAGAGTATTCCAGAGTGCAGATCCATCCCAGCAGCTTGGGAGGCTGAGGCAAGAGGATTGTGAGTTTAAATTCAGTCTCAGCAACTTAGCGAGGCCCTGAGCAATTCAGCAAGACCCTGTCTCTAAATAAAACATAGAAAGGGCTGGGGATGTGGCTCATGGTTAAGCACCCCTGGATTCAATTACTGGTACCAAAAAAAGTGTGCAGATTCATAATGCAAGACCTGTGTTCCAAAAAGGGCTTCTCATTCCCAGCTGTGTCATCTTTGAAAAGAGACTCAAGTAACTTATGCTTTTGTTCTTCATTTGTAGCATGAGAATAACCACAGTACCTACACTTCCTAGGGTAGCACAGGCTTTGGAAGTCCCCGAAGCCACACAGAGAAAGCACTTGGATCAGTGGCTGGAAAACGCTGAGTCATTTCTCTATTCTCTTACTACCATGTGTGACGGAGCTTTGGGAACAAGAAGAGCAGCTGCTTTAACCATACATTATGTGGCATAAAAACTTATAAATAAGAAACTAGAAAAGACTTCCAAGAAATGGACTTGGAAATTTCAGGAGCTGAATTTTATCAATCAAAGTGTGCCTTGAAAAGAATTATGAAAATTCAATGTGGGAGGGAAATATCACAACTCCAAAGAAAACTGCAGCCAGGTGAGGTAGAGAAGAACACTGGACTGGGAAACACAGGCTGCAGATTCAACACAGAGGAAGTTGTGTGATGTGATAAGGCTACTGTCCCCTCTCTGCAGTTCCTGACCTATAAAAGAGGTCAATCAGAGGGCTGACTTTGTATCTCCACTCCATCAATGAAGGATGCAAACAGATCTCTATTCAAATTTGATAGTGACTTTTTGAATTTTTTTTAGTTATATATGACACTCTATTTTGACATATTTATAAAAACATAGAGTATATCTTATTCTAACTAGGATCCCAGTCTTTTGGATGTACACGATGTTGAGATTCACTGTACTGTATTCATATATGTTTGTAAGAAAATCATGTCAGATTCATTCCACTGTCTTTTCTATTCTCATCCCAACACCCTTCCTTTCATTCCCCTTTGTCTAATCCATTGAACTTCTCTTTTTTTCCTTCCCATTCCTTTGTTCTGGGTTAATATCACATATCAGAGAGACAATTTGACCTTTGGTTTTTTTGGGATTGGCTCATTTCACTTACTGTGATAATCTCCAGGTCCTTCCATTTGCTAGCAAATGCCACAATTTCATTCTTCTTTATGCTGAGTAATATTCCATGGTGTGTGTGTGTGTGTGTGTGTGTGTGTGTGTGTATCACATTTTCTTTATCCATTCATGTGTTGAAGGTCACCTAGGTTAGTTCCATAGCTTAGTTATTGTGAATTGAGCTGCTATAAATATTGATGTGGCTACATCACTGTAGCACACTGATTTTAACTTCTTTGGATATATACTGAGGAATTAGTTATAACCAGGTCAAATGGTGATTCCACTAGTAGTTTTTTTGAAGAATCTCCATACTGCTTTCCAGAATGTTGCACCAATTTATAGTCCCACCAGCAATATATGAATATACCCTTATTCCCACCTCCTCACAATATTGATTGTTACTTGTATTCTTGATAATTGCCATTCTGACTGGAGTGAGATGAAATCTCAGTGTAGTTTTAATTTGCATTTTTCTAATTGATAGAGATATTGAATTTTTTTTACATATTTGTTGACTGTTCATATTTCTTCTCTTGAAAAAGGTCTATTCAGTTCCTTTGCCCATTTATTTGTTGTTTTTTCTTTTGTTTTGTTTTGTTTTTGGTGTTAAGCTTTTTGAGTTCTTTGTATATTCTGGAAATTAATGCCTTATCTGAAGTGTACATAGCAAAAATTTTCTCCCATTCTGTAGGTTCTCTCTACATGCTCTTAATTGTTTCCTTTGCTATAAAGAAGCTTTTTAGTTTGATTACCATCCCATATACTGACGATCAATTTTATTATTTGTGCTTTAGAAGTCTTGTTGATGAAGTCAGTTCCTAAGCCACCATGTTGGAGTATTTGGCTTATATTTTCTTCTGTTAGGTACAAGTTTTCTGGTCTAATACTTAGGTTTTTGATCCACATTGGGTTGAGTTTTCTGCAGTGTGAGAGACAGGGGTTAAATTTCATTCTACTACATATAGATTTCCAGTTTTCCCAGCACTATTTGTTGAAAGGTTTGTCATTTCTCCAATGCATCTTTTTGGTGCCTTTGTGTAGTATGAAATAACTGTATTTATGTGGATTTGTCTCTGTGTCTTCTGTTCTTTTCCATCAGTCTTCATGTCTGTTTGGGTGCCAATGCCATGCTATTTTTTTGTTACTATAGCTCTGTAGAATAATTTTTTTTGAGAAATATCAAACTATATTTCACTTCAAATATGGATTTTAAATAGGCAAATGATTTTAGAGAAAGGTTACTTTGCACCATATACAAATGGAGAATGTGTTAGAAAATAATAATAAACTTATTATGGAGAAAAAAACATTTTTTGCACATATAGAGCACAATTTTTCATATCTTTGGCTATACACAAAGTAGAGTCACACCATTTGTGTCTTCATGCATGTACTTAGGGTAATGATGTCCATCTCATTCCACCATCTTTCCTACCCCTATGCCCCTCCCTTTCCCTCCCTCCCCTTTGTTCTATCTCGAGTTAGTATAATCCTCCCATGCTCACCTCCCAACCCCATTATAATTCAGCATTCTTATATCAGAGAAAACATTTGGCATTTGATTTTCTGGGATTGGCTAACTTCACTTAGCAATATCTTCTTCAACTCCATTCATTTACCTGCAAATGCGGTGATTTTATTCTCTTTTATTGCTGAGCAATATTCCATTATATATGTATGTATGTATGTGTGTGTATATATATATATTCTCACATTTTCTTTATCCATCCATCTACTAAAGGGCATCTAGGTTGGTTCCATAGTTTAGCTATTGTGAATTGTGCTGGAGTAAACATTAATATGGTTGTGTCCCTGTAGTATGTTGTTTTTAAGTCCTTTGTGTGTAGATCAAGGAGAGGGATAGCTAGGTCAAATGGTGGTTCTATTCCAAGATTTCCAAGGAATCTCTGCCACTGCTTTCCAGATTAACTGCACCAACTTGCATTCCACCAGCAATGTATGAGTGTACCTTTTTCCCCACATCCTCACCAACCTTATTGTTGTTTGTGATCTTAATAGCTTCCATTCTGACTGGAGTGAGATGAAATCTTAGAGCAGTTTTGATTTTCAATTCTCTAATTACAAGATTTGTTAAACATTTTTTATATATTTGTTGATTGATTGTATATCCTCTTCTGAGGAGTGTCTGTTTAGTTCCTTGGTCCATTTATTGATTGGGTTATTTATTTATTTGGTGCTTAGCTTTTTGAGTTCTTTATATATCCTAGAGATTAGTACTGTATCTGATGTGCAAGTGGTAAAAATTTGCTCCCCAAATGTAGGCTCTCTATTCATCTTACTGATTATTTATTTTGCTGAAAAGAAGCTTTTTAGTTTGAATTCATTCCATTTATTGATTCTTGATTTGAATTCTTGCGCTATAAGAGTCTTATTAAGGAAGTTGACATGATGAAGAATTGGGGCTACTTTTTTCCCTATTAGATGCAGGGTTCCTGATTAAATTACTAGGTCCTTGATCCTCTTTGAGTTGAGTTTTGTGCATGGTGAGAGATAGGAGTTTAATTTCATTTTGTTGCATGTGGATTTCCAGTTTTCCCAGCACCATTTGTTGAAGAGGCTATCTTTTCTCTAATGCATATTTTTAATGCTTTGTCTAATATAAGATAATTGTCATTTTGTGGGTTAGTATCTGTGTCCTCTATTCTGTACCATTGGTCCATCAGTCTATTTTGGTGCCAATGCCATGCTGTTTTTGTTACTATTGCTCTCTAGTATAGTTTTAAGTTCTGGTATTGGGATTCCACCTGCTTCACTCTTCCTGCTAAGGATTGCTTTAACTATCCTGGGCCTATTATTTTTCCAGATGAATTTCATGATTGTTTTTTCTAGTTCTATGAGGAATGTCATTGAGATTTTGATTGGAATTACATTAAATCTGTATAGTGCTTTTGGTAGTATGGTCATTTTAACAATATTAATTCTGCCTATCAAAGAACAAGGGAAATCTTTCCATCTTTAATTTCTTTCTTTAGCATTCTGTAGTTTTTCATTAAGTTGATTACCAAGTATTTTTTTGAGGCTATTATAAATGGGGTAGTTTTTCTCATTTCCCTTTCAGAGTATTTGTCACTGATATACAGATATGCCTTTCATTTATGGTGTTGATTTTATATCCTGGTACTTGGCTGAATTCATTTACTAGTTCTAGAAGTTTTCTGATGGGATTTTTTGGGTCTTCTGGGTATAGAATCATATTGTCAGCAAATAGTGCTAATTTGAGTTCTTCTTTTCCTATTCATATCCTTTTAATTTCTTTCATCTGTCTAATTGCTCTGGCCAGTGTTTTAAGAACTATGTTCAATAGAAGTGGCGAAAGAGGGCATCCTTGTCTTGTTCCAGTTTTTAGAGGGAATGCTTTCAATTTTTCTCCATTTAGAATGATGTTAGTCTGGGGCTTAGCATAGATTGCTTTTATGATGTTGACATATCTTGCTAGGGATAGCAGGAACATATCTCAACATTGTAAAAACTATCTGTAGAGTAATTTAAAGTCTGGTATTGTGATGCCTCCTGCTTCACTTTTCTCAATAAGGATTGTTTTGGCTATGTGGGCCTCTTATTTGTCTAAATGAATTTCATGGCTACTTTTTCTATTTCTATGAAGAGCATCATTATTTTAATAGGAATTGCATTAAATCTGTTTAGTACTTTTGGTAGTAGACTTTTTGACAATGTTAATTCTGCCTATCCAAGAACATGGGAAATATTTCCATCTTCTAAAGTCTTCAATTTCTTTCTTTAGTATTTTATAGTTTTCATTGTAGAGATCTTTCACCTGTCTTGTTAGATTGATTTCTAAATCTTTTTCCCCCCAAGGACATTGTTAATGAGATAGTTTTCCTTATATCTCTTTCAGATAATTTATCATTGTAGCATAATATACCATTGATTTATGGGTGTTAATTTGTTTGTATACTGCTACTTGCTGAATTCATTTATGAGTTCTAGAATTTTTCTGGTGGAGTGTTTGGGGTCTTCCAAATATAGAAGCATGCCATTGTCAAATAGGGAAAATTTGAACTCTTCTTTTCCTATTCATATCCCTTTAATTTTTTTCTTTTGCCAAATTGCTCTGGCTAGAGTTTCAAGAACTATGTAAAATGGATATGGTAAAGGGAGCATTCATATATTGTTCCAGTTGTTAGAAGGAATGCTTTCAATTTTTCTCCATTTAGAATGATGTTGGCCTTGGGTTTAGCATAGATAGCTTTTACAATGTTGAAGTAGATTCCTACTACCCCTATATTTTCTAGTGTTTTGAACATGAAGGGGTGCTATATTTTGTCAAAATTTTTTTGCATCTATTGAGATAATAATATGGTTCCTGTCTTTAAGTCTACTGATGTGATGAGCTACATTTATTGATTTCCATATGTTGAACTAACCTTGCATCTCTGGAATGAACCTTACTTGATCATGGTGCACTATATTTTTAATATGTATATGGATTGCCAGTATTTCATTAAAATTTTTTGTATCTATGTTCATCAAGGATATTGGTCTGAAGTTTTCTTTCCTTTATGTGTCTTTATCTGGTTTTGGTAGCAGGATGATATTAGCTTCATAGAATGAGTTTGAAAGGGTTCTCTCCTTTTCTATTTCATGGCATAATTTGTGGAAGATTTGGGCTGGGGTTGTGGCTCAGGGGTAGCGCACATGCCTAGCATGCATGAGGCACTGGGTTCCAATCTCAGCACCACAAACAAATAAATAAAAATAATAATAAAGTTCCATGACAACTAAAAAATAATAAAAAAAATTTAAAAAATTGTGGAAGATTGGTGTTTATTTGTTCTTTGAAAGTCTGGTAGAACTCATCTGAGAATTAATATGGACCTGGGCTTTTCTTTGTTGGTAAGCTTTTAATGGAATCTTCAATTTCATTATTTGTAATTGATCTGTTTTAAATTTTCTATGTTCCTCTGGTTTAATTTGGGCAGATCATATGTCTTTAGAGTTTTTTTTTTGATGTCTTCAAGATTTTCTAAGTTATTGGAGTATAGATTTATTTTCAAAATAGTTTCTGATAATCCTATGGATTTCAGTAGTGTTCATGTGATATTTCTTTTTTCATCACAAGTTTTAATAATTTGAGGTTTTTTTCTTTCTTTTAGCTAGCTTGGCTAAGTATTTATCCATTTTATTTATTTTTTTAAAAAAAACTTTTTCATTGATTTTGGGAATTTTTTTGTTATTTTAATTTCACTAATTTTGGCTTGATTTTTAATTATTTCCCATCTTCTGCTGATTTGAGTGTTGATTTGTTCTTTTAAGCCTTAAGATATAATTTTAGATTATTTATTTGGTGACTTTATTTCAATGAATGATCTCAGTGCTATGAACTTTCCTCTTAGAACTGATTTCATAGTGTCCCAGAGATTTTGATATGTTGTATCATTATTTGCACTCACCTCTAACAACTTTTTTATTTCACCATGATTTCTTCTGCTATCCATTCATCATTCAGTAGCACATTAATTAGTCCCCAGGTGTTGCAGTAGCTTTTATTTTTATCTTATCATTGATTTCTATTTTTATTCAATTATGTTTTGATAGAATGCAAAGTATTATCTCAATTTTTTTTTGTATTTGTTAAGGGTTGCTTTGTGGCCTAAGATATTTTTTAGAAAATATGGATTTTTTTAGAAAATGATCTATGTGCTGCTGAGAAGAAAGTCATGAATGGATGAAATATTCTATATATGTCTGTTTAGTTCTATAGCTTCTTTATTTAGTTTTTGTTTGGAAGATTTATTGAGTGGTAAGAGAGGTAAGATAAAGTCACCCAGTATTGTGTATGATCTATTTAATTCTTGAAATTGTGAAGGGTTTATTTGATGTATGTAGATGCTCCATTGTTTGGGGCATAAATATTTGAGATTGTTATGTCTTGTTGATGTATAATGCTCTCATAAGCAGTGTTAAATGTCTTCTTTGTCCATTCTCATTAACTTTGGCTCAAAGTCCACTTTATCTTATATGAGGATAGAGACCCTTGCTTGTTTATGTGATCCATGTGAGTGATATGTTTTTTCCCATCCTTTCACCTTCAGTCTGTGGATGACGTTGCCTATGAGTCTCTTGGAGACAGCATATTGTTGGGTCTTGTTTTTTAATTCAATCTGAAAATCTATGATTTTTGATTGATGAGTTGAGGCCATTACATTCAATGTTAATATTGAGAGATTATTTTTAGTCCCTGTCATTTTGATTAATTTCTAATTTTTTATTTGAATTAATTTCTCATTTAATTGAGCATTCTTCTTATAGTTCCTCCTCTGTTAGTCTTAAATTTTATTTTTCATTTATTCTTTATCATATATTTTATTGAATATATTTTGTACTACAGGCTTTCTTGTTGTGAATTATTTTACCTTTTGTTTATTGTGGAACATTTTTATTTCATCTTCAAATTTAAAGCTTAATTTTGCTGGATATACTATTCTTGGTTAGGATCTATTTTCTTTCAGAGCTTGGTATATATTATTATAAGACCTCCTAGCTTCAGGGTCTAGGCTGAGAAATCAGCTGAAATATGGATTGACTTACCTCTAAATCTGACCTGCTGTTTTTCTCTAGCAGACTTGAAAATTTTATCCTTATTCTATATGTCAAGCATACGTACATAATAATGTGACTTGGTGTGAGTCTGTTGTAATTTTGTATGTTTTGAGTCCTGTATGCCTCCTGTATATAATTTTACATTTCATTCTTAAGATTTGGGAAATTTTCTGCTATTATTTCATTGAAAGATTGGGCTTCATTTATTCTGATAAATCTTAAATTTGGCCTTCTCATGTTATCCCATATTTCTTGAAAGTTCTGTTTATGGTTTCTTAATATCTTTTCTCCACGGTCAACTTTATTTTCAGAATTATATATTTTGTCTTCATTGTCTGAAATTGTCTTTCAAGTGGTCTAGTCTGTTGGTGATGCTTTCCATTGGCTTTTTAATTTGGTTTGTCAATTTCTCCATTTGGAAGATTTCCATTTGGTTCTGTTTCAAATATCTATCTCTTTCTGTTTTTTTCTCTCTCTGATTTTACTCTTTATATAATCTTTTACTTACAGATTAATTTAACTATGACATTTTATTCACTGTGATATCATTGGATTCTGTTATGAGGTATTTTGGTTTGTTTCCAATGGTTCATTCCCTTGCTTTTTCTTATTGTTTGTGTGTCTACCCAAACATGGCAGAGCTTCTACACTATGAACTTATGGTGTCCCTGAAGATTTCTAGTACCTCATGGTTTAGGGGGAGACAAATAATAACAACCAATGCAAACAATATAAAGCATTAAACTAAATACTTATTTCTATTATGATATCTACAAGGTTAATTAGCACAATAAACAGAAATTGTATGGTAAGCCAACAGTAAAACAATAAGTTTTCTAAAGGGTCTGCTCTTTCAAAAGGTAAACAGGGAGAATGCAGAAGAATGTAAGATATGATGATTATGAGGGAGGAGAGAAAGTAGAAGTAAAAAATTAAAGGAAGAATAAAAAGAGAACAATAGAATTTGGCTGTTAACAAAAGAGAGTGCTGCCCCTGACCAGCACTCAGGCAGCTGAAATTAAGATTGCTTATTGAATTTGCAGGGACATCAAATAAAACACAGACACAATTTACCTTTACATAAGCTTCAGGATGGCTTCCCTGCTCTTGGCCTCAGGCTCCCCAAAAGGGAGAACAAGAGAAAATCATGAGAGGCTGGTGAGAGAGAGAGAGAGAGAGAGAGAGAGAGAGAGAGAGAGAGAGAGAGAATGTTCGGAAGTGAATTTTTATTGGAAGGACTCTTCTTTTTAGAAAGTTCTATCCAAAAAAGGGCAGAAGGGGCAGGGTTACAAGGGACAGGTGAGTATAACTCAACCATAAGGGCACATTCCACAAAGAAGACCCCTTGCTATTCGAGCTAGACCCCACCCAAGCCACAGAAAATGCAGTGGTTGGTCAGAATCTGAGGCATCAGGACTGGAAGTGTGGGGTCATTCATTGTGGCTCCCCACAAAAGAGAATAAAGAAAAATGGACAGATGAACAACAATATAAAACCAAACCAAAATATTCTAATCAAAGACCCTAGACCTTAACAGAGACATGAAAACTACCTTCAAAAATTTCTAGAAATGAGAAAAGTAAGACAAATATGTATATGTACAAATATTCATGAACCATTCAGCACATAATAAAAAAGGAGAGAGTGGGCGTGGGGGAGAGAGAGAGGAGAGAGGAGAGAAAGACAGAAAGAGAAAGAAAATATTCTTGATAAAATGTTAAGGAATTGTTTCCCTTGCAGTGATCAAAATTGTCAATGATAATATATATTGGTTGTCTGCTCCCAAGTGTCTTTCTTTCCAGTTTTTTTTTTCCTTAAGGTATGTATTGTGCACAAGAATAGTAGCCACAGTCTGTCAAATCTTCCTCTTTTTGTGTTGTTCCTCAAGTTGCCAATTGGAGTTCAAAAGTTCTCGGCTTCTCTTCTGGGCAGTATGAGGTGGGGCAGTTTGGAGAGTGTGCTTCACTCTCAGGGTGGGGTCACTGTAGAGTTCTGGGAGAGGAGTTCCCAGAGGTGGAGCTCCTAAAGGCAGGGTTTAGGTTGCTTTGCTGAATGCTGATTGTTCTGAAGATTTTAAATCAGCACACCTCCACAGCCAGGCAGCTGCCAATCCATGCTGGGAGTCTGCACCCTAGGAGTCTCCCCTGAGTTCCCTTTGTGCAGTGCAGGAGCCAATACTTTGTCCCCCTCCCTCAGCCACCTGTGGGTCCTACCCTTCCCAGCCTCCTGGGCTCAATCTCTGAGCACCCACTCACATCCACTCACACACCCACACCCCATCTTGGGTGTCTTTCCCTCACAAGGATATAGTATAATTCACCCACTGGGTCAGTCCAACAGTATCCTAATCTCTGATTTCTCCATATCAAGACACACCACAGTGCCACCTAAATGTGGGTCCTCCTACTCCCCCTCCCCGATTTGCCCCAGACAGATTTGCTCAGCTGGCCTATGGATTTTTCTTCTTTTATTTTATTATATCCAAACTTCTGAGTTCCTAAGCTATTCTAAGAATCCAGTATTTAAATCCCAGTAAAGTCCCTCTTATAACACATTTCACTGAGACACTGTTTATCTGCTTTCCTGATCTCACACCACAGAATAACTTGAAAAGCAACCACCTCTACACCACTATCTTCCTCTATGTCCCAAGTTCTATAGTGACTTCTTGAGCAGCATCTGTTTTGTATTGAGCAGCAACTCAATAAGATGTGTTTTTAGTCTTAGGAGGACCGAAATCTGCACAGAAAAGGGCAAGTGGCCCTGCATCGTTTGGGATGAGAAAGAATATAGTATATGTAACATATGCAATTATTAAACACACTCACACACAGAATTATCAAACATCACTTCAATTTGCAGATAACAAGGAAGAAGTCAAAACATGACTTAACATTTTATTAAAAGACTCAAACTCAGAACACTGCCCTTAATCCACCACAAAATGTCTCTGTGAAAACTGCCTTGTTCACAGTCCCACTAATTAGAGTCTTCTCTTCTCCACAAAGGAAAAAAAAAAACCTCAATTTTTTTATTTAGGACACAAGTGATACTGAAAAAACTTTAAAAATCTCTGAATCAATATATTACTTTAATTATGGGAAAATGGCTAAAATGTTAATTACTAACAATTACAAAGTTCCCAACTAAAAATCAATTTACATATTAACTTGAGAATGAAACTCAGGTTGTTTTAGTACCTTACAGATGAAGAAATTAAGATTCCAAATGTCAAAGTCTCACTAAGAATAACAGATTTGCTCCCAAAGCTGTTAAGTGATAGATTCAGCATTCATGCTCAAATTTAATTACTTTTATTTGGAGAACACATTTCTCTTTAACAAGCAAACATGCAAATCATCATGCTGAATTTATTTAGAATAGATCCCTCTATTCTAACAGGTTGGACACACAAAAAGCAAGCATACTGTTCCTCTGGTTGTCATTTCTGATTCCTCTTTTTCATTTTTTTGTAGATGACTTTAGAGTGATTGGTCCTGCATATCCTATCCTGGCCAGGGTTGGGGAAGATGCCTTACTAACCTGTCAGCTCTTCCCCAAGAGGACTGCAATGCATATGGAGGTAAGGTGGTACCGCTCGGAGCCTGGCACACCTGTGATTGCACACTGGGATGGAGTTGAGGTCACCCAGATGCAGGTGGAGGAGTACAGAGACCGGATAGAGTGGATAGATGACAACATTGCCAAGGGAAATGTGACTCTGAAGATACACAACATCCAACCATCTGATAATGGGCAGTACTGGTGCCATTTCCAGGAGGGGAACTATCATGGAGAGACAAGCTTGCTGTTCAAAGTAGCAAGTGAGTATCTGGGCAAAAACTGGGTCTCAGAGGGAGAAATATATTAATTGATGGTAAGTTTAATGTCAGTTGAAGAATTCCCTTTGAATCAACGTAGCAGTTTCCTAATGCCCAATCCTCTACCCTGAGCCATCTGAAAACAGGTGGTTCCAGAATCTCCAAAGTAAGCTCACAAAAAGTTTTCTCCAAAATTTAATTCACCTGAATTTTGACAGTCCTTAAGGATTATTTGAAAGCCATGACATGTAATCATCAACAATTTTGCTAGGACACAAAATGGTGCCACATAAGGCTGATGGACAAGAGCAAGTCAATTGCTATGGCCATCTGACTGTCCAGCATCTGTATCTCAGTGGAATGAGTTGTCACTTTACCAACCTCATCTATGCAGTAATGAAATGTGAAACTTTTTTGTCTAATGCCCCTTATTAGAAATCAACTGATGAAGCAAAAGAAATTAGGAGCTTTGTGCTTTTATAGAGATTATAATATTTCGTATTCAGTGAATCAGGGGCTCACAAGTGCCTTTTGAAGCACCCACTGTGGATGGCAGGGTTCTTCAGAATGCTATCATGTTAGCAAAGAGAAAGGAGTGGGAAGGCAGGAAATAACTGAATAACAGGTTTATCTTGTGGGGAAATATCTGAAAAGTAAACCTAACAGTAATAGCTCCTCCATTGTGCTTAAGGCAAAATGAGGCAAATTCTTTACCTCAACAGGAGAGCAGTTCTCTGGAGATTTTAACATCTCTGACTCTGATTTTCTTTACTCCTAACACCTTTTTTATTACTCATGATTATGAATGGTTACTATGTTCAAGATCATTTAAAACAAAAGAATCATGGGACTCGGAGATATGAGTGGAGTGGGTACATACTGATGCACTGCACTATCTGAGACATTTAAAATTAAGGCAAAACTTTTCTATTGCTCCAGGTAAGGGAGTGGATCTCTTTCTATCCACAATTGATAAAGACAAAAATGTAGTGTTGAATAGAGAAAGGATTTCATGACTACATAAATTGCTTAGGATTTCTTAAATATGTTTTTCCTAACAGAACATCTCCAATGGAATATTTAAATACAAGAATCTTCATGCCGTTTATCTACTGCATCCCAAGATTACAACCACAAACAAAATAATTAGAAATGAAAAGAATCACCCATGGAGGTGATTTCTAAATTTGTCCTAAACATTTTGTTTAAATTGGATTCCAGATACCATTCAAAATTTCAGACAAAGTGCTTGATACAGACAATATTAAGAGGAAAAGTGTTCAGAGAATAAAAGATCTAATGAACAAATTATAGTATATTTGTTTACAGTACTAGAGACACAAAGAAATGTTATGATGCCTCTCTTCCTTCTTATTTTCCTGTCCTGAAAAAAATATATATTCAAGTTCTAAAATTTAAAAATCAAATTGGAGAACAAGCAAAATGTATCAGAGCTCCAACTTAAATAGGAAAAAAATTTTGGAACACTTTCTGCTCCCCAATCCCTGAGGTCCCACCATCTCCCTGTGAGCAACATCACTGAGATCTGTCTCCAGAGTTTGTACTTCTGTGAGCTCTAGAGCTCAGAGCTGTGACTTCCCTCCACAGATGTGGGGTCTGCCCCTAACATCCACATGGAAGGACCCAGGGAAGGTGAGGTCCAGCTTGTGTGCACTGCAAAGGGCTGGTTCCCAGAGCCCCAGGTCTATTGGGAAGACATCACAGGACAGAGGTTGCTGACTGTCTCCGAGCATCATATCCAAGATGAAGAGGGCCTGTTCTACGTGGAAGACACCCTTGTGATCAGGAATATGTCTGTAGAAACTGTGTCTTGCTTCATCTACAACCCTGTCCTCACAGAGGTCAAGGGGGCAGTCATTGCCCTCCCAGGTCAGTGCTCTGCCTCTGGGACCAGATGCCTAGGTCAGCAGCAGAACTTCAGAACTGTGCAGCAACAACTCATATTTTTTTATCAGTAAAAGTACTACCATTTAATAATATGTATTAAAATGCATAAAACATTTACCACTAGAAATATATATATATATATATATATATATATATATATATATATACTGCATTTTGATTAAATAACCATTAATTATTTGAGTAATTTTCAAGTTCTATGTTTTCATCTATTTGCGTTGATGTTTTCTACTTACAAGTATTTATTACATTGTAAATATAATTTCAACTAAAATGTTTTCCTATGCTGTGTTGTGCTAAGTACCCCTAGGAATCTGTCATATGTTAGTAATCAGAGATAGAAGTCTTTACACAGCAGCATCTAAATTATTATCTTATTTACAAATAGCAAAAAAAGATACAAAAATAAAATACTAAAAAAAAACCCCAAATGTGATAGTGAAGTGTTGTGTCTTATGTTACTGAAACCTATAGCAGGAGGGGTTTATAGATCAGGGGAAGAGCACTTACCTAGCGGTGTGAAGCCCTGGGTTGGATCCTCAGCACCACATAAAATTAATTAATTAATTAATTAATTAAATGTCTTGTGTCCACCTACAACTAAATATATATATTTTTACAAAACCTATAATATTGACAAAAAACATTTTTGAAGAATTTTAGAGGCTTAAATAATCTCACGATGTACAACTCAATGATAAATATTACATCTATCTGTCCATCTATCAATAAACATTTCTAATCATGTAAAAACTTATTGGTTTTAAATAACTTATAAGTGGCACACTCTAAATATTTGGATTTATCATTATTTATAATATAAATAGATAGGTTAAAATAAAAAGTAAGATATTACATATTAATGCTAAAAAAATCCAATATTGTATATTCTTAGTTTGGAATTGTAAGCAATACTTGTTTATGTCAGTACAGTTTTATAGTTTCCATGAATTTATAAAAACAGGTATGTGTTATTTTTTTTAACAGATAAATATCATTAGAAACAAACAGCATTATTGGGTTGATAGATCTGATAGCGTTTTTGTTGTGCAGATAAAAGGAAAGGCAAACGGGATCACCACATGATGTGTAGAAAAAAATATTTTCCGCATTTCATAAAGCTGGCTTTTATTTCTTGGAAATAGTTTCTCTCCTTTCCCTTACACTAAATTCCTTAATACGGTATTCTCCACCCTGCCCCACTTTTTTTTTTTTTTCCAGAGAAACTCCAGAGTGAGCTGGGTGAGTAGGACCCACAGGTGTGGTGCACTTCTCTGGCCCCAGAGGAGGGCGGAGCTTATGGAGCTGCTTCGGAACTGGGATCTGGATGAGACGTCGAGGCAGGGCTTTCTCAGTGCCCTGTTAAGTTATAAGAGGAGACCAGCAAAGCTCAGTCTTCCACAGTCCCCTTCGGGGAATTTTCTGCTATGTAACCTGTTACTTTGGGAGATCATGGGGATCCAATCAAGACCAAGATGACACATTCGGGGACGTGTACATCATCTCTGCCAGGGTCTAGAGGAAAGGGAGCTGCCTTTGGCGTGTGCGGGGGATGGTATGGGTCAGCTGGCCAGCTTTAGAGCCCTTTTAAAATATTCCTACTGCCAATGGGGTCAGTGTCAGTGGAGGTCACCTCCCACAACTCCCACCCTCTAGTCATTATGGGTCCTGCACCTGCTTCTCACCCCAGAAGGTCCTTAACCTCATCACTATCAAAAGGAAGCTATTAAGTGCACCTGAGATCCTGCCACTGGGGTGACAATTTTCCTTTTCTTCATGTGGTTTTTATTTACTTATTTTTTTAACCTGGTAGTTGAACAGCAGATATTATTTTATATTATTTTACCATGCCTAAGATGTAATTTAAAAAATAACCAAATGATGTTTGAGCCCCTTTCAGTTTCCTTTACCTCCTTCCAACTGCTTGTTTCTATGGCTTTTCTCCTAGCCCATGATGATGCATCTGCTCTCTATACACATGTACGGGAATGGCTCATTATATCCTTCATCTGTACCATTGTCCATCAAGTCACCTGTGGGAGTGTGTGTGTGTTTGTGCCTGCAATTGTAAAGGGCTTAAGCATACTTTATTTAACCCATGTAGGAGTTTTGGAGGGAAATTAACATGGTAAACACAATTCCAGTCTCTGCCAGAATCTAGTGTGACACCTTTGACTCCATGGGGCCACAAATATAAAGGGATGAGCCTCAGGAAGGTCAAAGATAGCTCCACAACTTGAGGACAAATCCAGTCCTGTGAGCTTAGCCTTTCCAGCAGGATATCCCTCTGCCTAGGGCAGTAAAGGTGCCTGATCAGACAGAAACTTTAAGGAGAAGAACTTGTTAGGAACATTAGGAAGCTAAGCCAATGTTTGGGGCAGGCTGACACAAGTCTCTGTCCCTCAGGAAAGTCTTAGGCAAAGAGTCACTCATCTGAGTTCTTGAGCCAACTCAGCATGCCCACTGGAGACCCAGCACACAAAATACAATCCTATGTTGTGTTGTTTCTAAAATTTGATGACCTTCAGGACCACAATTATATAGGATAAAAGCACAGAACTTCCCTTTGCGCCTTGCCAGGTGGGGAGGGCTATGCCCCAGGAGGTATGAGGATGTGCTGTGGTAACTGAAGAGTTCAGGAGTTCTATAGCTGCTGCCTCTGTGGTATCCTCATAATTAGAGGCTCAGAGGAAGCACCCATGCAAAGGGCCATGGGCGAACACAATTCTCAACCCTATTATTTCCAGAGCTCATACCCTGGCAAATAATTTTATTGACTTATAACAATAATGACTAGTTTTGGAAATCTTAATTACATGCCAGGTATATAAGTGCTTTGGAGGGATCATTTCATATTTCCCTACAGTAGTTAAAAGACTTTCAGGTCTCTATGCTTCTGCTCATGCTGCACAGTCATCTAAGTGCTTTATACAGGTTATTGAGGGGCAGGGTACCAGGGATTGAACTCAGGGGCACTTGACCATGGAGCTACATCCCCAGCCCTATTTTGTATTTTATTTAGAGACAGGGTCTCACTGAGTTGCTTAGTATCTTGGTTTTTGCTAAATCTGGCTTTGAACTCTCTATCCTCCTGCCTCAGCATCCCAAGCCACTAGGATTATAGGTGTGTGCCACCACCCAGCTTATATAGGCTATTTTGTTTAACTGTGTAACAATCCTATGGTTTGGGCAGTAATATGCAAAATTTATAGTTTAAGAAACTGAGGCATATTCAGATTAGAAAGTAGTCATCCAGCTTTGAGGTGACAAAACTATTTTATTCTGGGAGTGCTAGCTTTAAATTTATTCTATCATTTGTTTTTAAACTGCATAAAATTTTGGGAAGGAGTGGGTAGTGACCCTTTTTTTTTTTTCAGATTGACATGCATCCTGGAAAGGTTCTTCTTGGAACAAGGACAGCCTGTATCTTGATATCACAAGATCTCATCTTTCCAAGAGATGACCTTAAGCCTCATACCTCCCCCAGGATGCCTATGGGATATATTTTTAATTTTAATTTTTTGCATGTATTTTTTAAAAATTTATTTGTTCTTTGTATATATACATTATAGTAAAGTATATTTTGACATATTTTACATACACAGAATATAAATTATTCTAATTAGGATCCCATTCTATAATTATTATTGTTGTTGTTATTTGTTTTTTTAGATATACATGACAGTTCAAAGTGGATCAAGGATCCCATTCTTGCAATTCCACATGGTGTGGAGTTTCACTGGTCATGCATTCATATATGAACATAGGAAAGTTATGGGTTTCAAACCACACTAGAAATTCACTTGTTGGTGACATTTATTTGCTCCATTTTGATTTGTTCCTTGTATTTTGTCTTCTGTATTTAATAGCATCTTTAAAAGTGATTGGACCTTCTGAGCCCATCATTGTCAGAGTTGGAGAAGACATACAATTGACCTGTTCCCTGTTCCCCAAGGCTAATGCACAGAGCATGGAGGTGAGGTGGGTCCAAGCCCACCATTATCCTGCAGTTTATGTGTATATGAATGGGGACCATGTGGCTCGAGAGCAGATGGTAGACTACAGAGGGAGAACTACACTGGTGAGTGATGCCATCCACGAGGGGAGACTGACCCTGCAGATACACAATGCCACAGCTTCAGATGATGGGCAGTACCAGTGCCTTTTTGAAAAAGATGGTGTCTACCAGAAGGCCAGTTTGGATCTGAAGGTGGTAGGTAAGGACTTTAGATAGATGTTTTGAATTTGTCACCTGTTCCTACTGCTTTAACATGTTCCTAATTTCTGTAGCACTGAAAGTTTTCTTAATGCTTACTTGCTATCAGATTTATATTGAACCACCAATGTATAGAAACTATCATAGATTCTTAAAATCCACAAATTCCAACAAACCAAATTTAATTCTTTGCGTATGGAACTTGTATACTTCTGAGTATGTCCACAAAATTACCATATATTTAAAGGGGTCTGAGAATTTTACTCTATTTTATACAGGATTCATTATTTCACACAGTATGTTATTAAAATTCTGGGAAATATACCAGAAAGTATAATAATCTGAAGACTCAATTAGATATACCAAGTAAACAGAAATAATGTGGATTGACAATCTTGGTATAAATGGAGGAAGAAAGAAAATCACTCTCTAGAATTTATTTTCCAAGTTTAGCAAATGTCATTGAGGACACAGGTAAAAATCTTGAATATCCGAAATATGATTCCCATGGATTTTCAATCTAAGTTAATAAACATATTTAGGGAATATCCACAGAAACACATGTTGAGAAGTTAAATGGGCCCATCTTTTTCTGTCATTGGACATGAACATTTATAATTTTAATCTTTAAGAATATTCTCTTACCTAGTTTCTTTTATCCTGTCAGTTATTTTGTTCTCAGGCAAAAAAAAGGTTGAATTTAAAATCTTATTTTACCTTTTTATATGTCCCTGGATGATTCAGGAATATAAAAAAATAAATAAAACAAAACAAGAAAACACTCCAGCCAGTCTTTCTCTAGGTGGAGTGTCATTTCCCCTTAAGATTTTTCTCTCTTCCTGCAAGCCCTCTGAATCCTCCCAGCCCTTCTCAAACATAGTCACCAATAACACAACCACTAGCAGAGGCTCCATTCTTGGTTTCCTTGGTCTCTGTTCCCAGCTGTGGGTTCTTCCCCGAGGATCACCATGGAGGTGCTGACAGATGGAGAGGTACAGCTGATATGCACTGCAAGAGGGTGGTTCCCACCACCCCACATGCAATGGAGGGACATGGAAGGAAAGACAATACCATCAGCTTCTGAGATCCTGCATTCAGACAACCATGGGCTCTTCCATGTGGAGACATTGCTACTGATCACTAACAGCTCCTTGGCAAATGTGACTTGTTCCATCAGCAACCTCCCTCTGGGTGAGGAGAAAACAGCGGCTTTTACTCTCTCAGGTTGGTAATTCTGTATATTCCTCTCAGGTTTGGAATTAAATACTAAGACCAACTCAGATGTTCTCATTTTACTGCTTTCAGTATCTGAATATAAAAATACACATGTCTATATATAATTCTAATGAGATATCTTGCTATCTCTGACAAAGCTTATCTTCAGGACATGTAGGGATCCTACTCCTCTGAGTTTCTTGCTTATATCCCCAGATACAGCTCTAAAGTTATATTTATTGTTGGCTGTGCACTAAATTCTAATTATTGCCTCTAATTCTCTGTATCTACAAATTCTCTTCTTCTGATATGAAAACAATTTTAGCACTTTGTTTTTTTCCTTTCTGGTGAATTTTATTATGGGTTAGAAGATAATTTTCCTTAACACTATATTTATGGCTGTGGCCTGGGTAATTTTATTATTTTGTCATTATTCCAGTGACTGTAATATAATTAGAAAAAGAGAAGGGAGAATAATTGTGTATGTACATTTCTGAAAGGAACCAACACTAAAGCTAGCTAGACAAAAACTTAAAAGTCTTCCCTCCCTCAGCAAGGAAAAGGGGACCCACTGCTTCCTTGAGAGATCTACTTCTCTTCCTCCTCTCCAGCCCAGGGACTGCTCAGATAAAAAAATGCACTTGGTATTTTCCTAGTTTCATGATTTACTGGGATTTGTGGATTTCCATTTCAGAGTCCCGGATGACATTTTCATGGGCAATACTACCTGTTTTGGGATTGCTTCTTGCCATGGCCATAGGCATAATCTGGAGGAAGAACTAAAAGAAAGGTAAGTTAGGTAAACAGGACCAGTGTGAAGTGCACTTTGTAGTTAAACATACAATGTATTTTTTCCTGGCCTCTCTTCTCAGCAATCACATGTGGGAGGTATTCAGTGAATATTTGGTAATTAATGAAACATGAGTCTAAATTTGTGTAATCAAGACTCAATGATGAATGAACTTGGGGTTTACAGTGATATTAGAAGCAACAGAATTAAAAAACAATAATTTGAATCCCTGGGGCCATTCCTCAGGTAGCCAGTTAAGGGAAAGGAAGCAGAGATGTTGGTAGCATAGTCATCTTATTGTCAAGGCTAAGAGCTCAGATGTCACTGAGATTCTGTTGGCATGAACATTTCTCTAAGACCTTTAATAATGCAATGGCCTACTTATTGGTGATTCCTGATTTATTGATGAAGGTCATCTCACATATTGACAAGTTATTTTGTGTACTCCAGAAAGTTTGTCTACTTTAAATTTCTTTTGTCATAAAGCTTGTTTGCCTGTTTATATGTTAATAGCAGGAAATTAATACTTTTATAAATTGATATATTATCATAATGAATTTTTTTCTTTACAGTGAATATGACCCTTAATCCTAATACAACTCACTCGAAACTGATTCTTTCTGAGGAACACAAGGATATGACCTGGGATCATTCATGCAGCTAGACATCCACAGAGATCTGACTCTCTGCTCTACCTGCATGAGTGGCTCACATCCATAAGGTGGTATTGAGAGGAAGGGGTCAGGTAATGGGTCCCTGGTATTAAGGACAATGTCTTGAGGAAAAGTCGTCATTGTGTCTCAGTCATCATTGTGTCACCTCACATTCCATTACCCAGAAATTCTTATCTGGACTTTCTATAAGCCACCCCTTTCTCCTGGTGTATCTTAACAAACACCCAGAGGCCACCTAGTTGCAGTCCTTCTTCTGTCCCTATACTTACTTTTATCTCCCAATAATGTTTCCCTGGAGTAAACAAATTCTGACCCATCATGGGTTTTGGATAACAGTTGCTATGTAAATGTGTACTGGGCCATCACCTCTCCTCCTCCAAACCTTCTCTTCCTGAGGTGGCCCCTGGGTGGTCAGAGTCTCCCTGACTGTGCCTGTAGACATCTTTCTTTTGTAACATGATCAACAAGAGCCCACTCTACACCTTTCCCCAAACTTTCTTCTCTGGAATTCTGCACCCACTCTTCTTACTGTGGTCCCCTGATAATAGGTTCTCTGTATATTTGCACCCAGAAGGACCCCTTCAACATCTCCAAGGGAAACAACAATCTTGAATTCTGGAAATCAGGATGATAATGAGAGTCCTGTAACTGTTCTCCTTTTACCAACTGCTGGAAGGGGGCTCTCGTCACCATCGATCGATCCCTTCAGAGGCCTGTCTTAGTCCAGGTTCTGTGATATTCTAACTCCTGATTACATTCTGATATCATATGACCAAATCCTTACAAAATCCAATAGGAAATGCAATTTAGCACATAGAAAGAAATGAAAGCAATCAAGAAGTATCCAATCGGTTATTTTAAGGTGGTGGCAATTAAACTGATCATGTAAGTGAAGCTGAGAAAACAAAAAATACAGTTAAAGAACACGGAGAGAAAACAGCTGTATATAAAGAGAAAAATATGATCACTAAAATATAATCTTGAAATTATAATGTGCTGTATTATGAAATCTCTACTGCAGACTTTTTCCAAAAGTTAAGAGAGAATGAGGAGTAAGGAAAATTTTTAGAAATCCCAATCCAAGAGAAAAATTAATTATGTATCATGTGTATGACAAAATCATTTTAATTTTTAAAGCAAATTAAAGTGCACAATTTAAAATTAATAATTATAAATATAAGCAATAAATGCAACAAATAGTAAACAATAAAGTGATAATAAGTTAAAGAAGAGAAACTGTATATGGAAGAAGAAAGAATGTTGTTTTTTAAAAAGCCTTTTAAGAGTCTTAACAGTTAAATTAGAGAACATTGACAATGATGAAGGTGATGGGTTGGGGTGGCCTGCTTTCCAGTATATGTTCCTTCAAAGTACTGTATGGGATTAAATATTACACTATATAAAATGTAGTTATAAATTGTTTTGTTACATCTTTTAAAAGAGTCTTAAATTCTCATGAAGTGAGAATGAGGGATATCTGCCAATGACACTGCTGCTTTCCAGGATGCAAACATCATAATGTTGTCACTGTCCTCTGAGGATCATTCATTCATCTACAGCATTCTGGAGGCTATCTTTTGGGTCATAACATTTTCTTTCTGTTTCTAAACTCATAAGCTCATGTTTGAAATTGGTAGTTTCTCAAGTGTTTACAAATTTATTTTATTTTTTCAACTGTGGTAAAGTAAATACTGAATAAAATTCATCATTTTAAAGCATGTAATTCAGTAGCACTCTGTAAATTCACAATGTTGTACAACCATCTTCACTATATAGTTTCAGAACATTCCCCCACCAACCCCAAAAAAGCAATGTCATACCTAATAAGTGGTTACTACTCATTTTTCCCCTGCCCCAAGTCCCTGGCAACTACTATTCTACTTTCTGTCTCTACAAATTATACTTTTTCTATACTCTGGATTTTTTATACAAATGTAATCATAAAATGTAAAGCAGGTCTGGTAATTACCAATCCCATGAGAGAATTCCCATCACCTAGAGGAGAGGAAGATCATCACTCTTCCAGAAGCAGGAGTCTATACACTGTATCAGGACACTGTTTAGCTCCACCATGCACTGATTACCTGTTTGTTTGTGCTGTGAAATCATTCACACTTTAAGATAGTGAGTGATCTATGTGAAAGTATATGAAGCAGGTTTACTTGCTACAGATAGGCAACAAGGGACACAAAAGGTCTCAGATCTATCATAAGCCAGTGCCCCAATGCTCCAGAAAGCTGCTCAAGTGGATGGAGCCTTGACTGCTTGAGTCTCACTTGCACCACAGCTACAGGACCTGGAAAGGCAGCGTACTGAGGGTTGCATACCTCAGAGCCATGCAACTCACTAGGCAAAGGTTTAAAGGACATCCTTCTAGT
The DNA here is from genome assembly GCF_045843805.1 of Urocitellus parryii. Taxonomy (NCBI): domain Eukaryota; kingdom Metazoa; phylum Chordata; class Mammalia; order Rodentia; family Sciuridae; genus Urocitellus; species Urocitellus parryii. Next base: position 117,885,549 of record NC_135538.1, read on the forward strand.
GAAGAGAGGAGCAACACTTTGTCCTAGGCAGTTTCCCCTAACTCATTATATTACATACCCAAGAGAAACAGGAACAAGGCTCAATCTGTTTCACGTACTTCCTTATCAGGATTTTGCACTCCCAGAATATTCTACAGTCATTCATGAAAACTGCAAATAAGGGAGGGGGAGAACTGAATCAGTTCACCCAGAAAACTGTCCTGCAGAAAATGTACACACATGCACGTGTGTGTGCGTGTGTGTGTGTGTGTGTGTGTGTGTGTGTCTTGTTTTATTTGGCATATCTTCAAAATTCATCCAAGCCATAATGAATACTTACTTCCTTTTTTAAATCAACAGACTTTATGTTTAAGAACAGTTTTAGTTCTATTGCAAAATTGAATAGCAAATCCCGATTTTCCATACACCTTTCCAACACTATGTTTCCCTTATTATTAACATATTCTCCTAATGTGTTACAACTTATGAACCAATATTAATACATTATCTCAACTAAAGTCCATAGTTTACATTAGGGCACACTTTTTTTTTTTTTTTGGTACCAGGGATTGAATTCTCAGGCACTCGTCCACTGAGCCACATCCCCAGTCCTATTTTGTATTTTAATTACAGACAAGGTTTCACTGAGTTGCTTAGTGCCTCACTTTTGCTGAGGCTGGCTTTGAACTTATGATTATTCTGCCTCAGCCTCCCAAGCTCCTGGGATTACAGGCATGTGCCACTGCGCCAGGCTAGGGCACACATTTTGAATTGTACATTCTAAAAGGTTTGAAAAATTATTTATACTTTGATACATTGATATACTTTTGATACATTGATTCACCCTTTATATTTTTAAAGATATATTTATTAGTAAACATTGTATCTTTGAAAATATTTCAGCATGTTACTCTATTTTGACTTAATGTAATTTAAAATGTTTTAGTAATAATGCCTGAAATTTAACTGATATTTTGGTGGGAGGCAAGGAGTCTTTCATCTTAATTTATTAATCCAGCTTTTTGCTTACTATCCTGTGCTTTTGAAGGCCGTATGTATAAATGTGTAGGATCAGCTAGAGAAAAGACTCATGAAAATGTATATGTGTATGTTTTATCACACCAATTCTCTTGCTATACATTATAGAATATAATCACTTTTAGCTTCCAAAATTTATGACTAATTTACTTTATCAATCCCAATTACAGTTAGAAAAGCTATAGGGAAGAAGTAGGATTGCAGCTTGAGGACAACAGTATCAACCACTGGCTAATGAATACGCAATTTGATTGGTCCATCAAGGATCTGCTCCTTCTCATTCCTGATGTGTAGACAGCTGGATGTAGTCATGCAGAGCAGGGTGACTTGCAGAATAGATGTATAAATTGAGTGGATCTCAGTTTCAGGGAGGAAACTAAAAGATTATGTTAATTAACCACTCTGTTTTTTTCCCTCATTTATCAGTAGAATAGAAATATTCATCAGGGCAATGATTTTTTTCTTCCTTTTTGTGTATCCTTCCAACCTCAAAAGTAGCTTATATTAACTGACCAATAAATATTTATGAAATGCATAAATAATTTCATAAATAGGTATTTATTGAGCACTGTAGAACTCACTGCTGCTAGTACTAGAGATATAATCCTACTCTCTGCCCTCAGGTATTCCTTTATTCTAATCAAGTCATTATCATACTTTTATAAACTTTACTCAAAATGGGATTTACAAGGTAGTCTAATAATAAAGAATTAATTGATGAGATCAGATAGTGAATTCAAAGTCATTACTTTGCCGGCATCCACGGAGACCCTTCTTCACTGCATATTGATTTGCTGACAGGTACAGATAAGGATAAGATGAACGTTACTAGTCCTGATATTTCTACAATTCTGATTCTAACAGACCACCAACCTTCTGATTTTTATTTGTTGTCCATGTCCAGCCATTTCTCCCCAATCTCTAAACTAAGAAGAACAAAAACTCATTAAAAAATTAGTGGAGAAGTGACAGAAGATTCTTAGAGAACAAACCACAAATTTAGGTACTGTAGGAGAGATACTTAGAACTCATTTGGGAACCTCATGCTTATAAATGTCCTGAGTGTACAACAGAAGTAACATGTCTAAATCCACATCCACTATCCTCCTTTTCTATAGCATAGTTCCATTACCATTTGTTCTTGTTTTGTTGTTTCTCCCTTGTATAGAGTTTTCATGTCCAGAAATCCCTTTCCACCCACTGTGTCCATTTGATTGTACTTACCAATATTTTCCCACCCTTGTTTACCCCTTTTCTGCCTTCACTATTTCTTGCTTGAATTATGCAGGCCCTCTTTTACTGTCAGTAAATTCAAGATTTGGGGCCCTGGATTTATTCTTCCAAGGTTCAATCAATAACTTTGCCACTCATTGACTGTGTGCCAGGGAAAATATCACCAAGTAGGTACATCTCCAAGAGAAGTTGTGAGAGGTTTAAACATCTGTTGGTAGTATTAGAAAAATCTAAGTGGATCTTTTCCATATGGGAAAGAGAGGAGAAACTCATATTTTATATCCTCAAGTACATAAATTCGGTGATAAGGAACTGGAGAAAACTAGATATAATAAAGACAAGCAAAACCCTCAACAGTGGGAAGAATGTGGTTAGAAAGGAAAAAGAAAATACCAATGTTAACAATGTCTCTTTCTCCATGAAAACTACAAATGTTTCACCTTTCCTACCTGACTTTTTGTCTTTGAAAAGTTGAACTACAATACCAATTTCTTTTTCAATTACATTCTCAGATGGCACACAAACTGGGTTTACTCACCAGTGAGAACCTTTTAAAAATAAGCACTCTTTTCTCTCCAGAAATCTTGAGCTTCTCAAATGATTTATGGTTATGTACCAGACTGCTCCATCCCTTGAAAAAAAATCCAATATTAGATGTTAATGGGACGAAGAATTGACAAGCTGAGCTTTTTCAAAACATTTAAACAGATTTATTTGCAATTCCAACAGAAGGAGCATATATGGAAAATTCATTGAACAATTTATCACAATCCCTCCTTCAAACACCACCCTTCCTACATGGTTTGATAGCAACAAAAAAGTATAAAATATATTTTATCTTTAAATGTAGTCAAAAGTATTTATTTCAATACACAGCACTAAAACACGAGAGAGATCTCATGTTCAGAATTTTCTTGTAATGAATTGTTGCTGCCCATAAGGAGACTGCATTTTCCCAATGGTAACACTAGAGAAGATCCCTGTGGACTTTTTCCAGTTCTCTTGTTGCTCTTTCTGCCTCTCACTCTCTGAAAACGGCTGAAATCACACTAAGTGATTTCACTGATCTACTTACCTTCCAAGGACAATTTTCTTGGAGAACAGACTGTAAGGAGCTTGGGTGGTAGCAACATTTCACTTCTTATGGGGATATAAAAGGGAGTTTGCTTCCTAGGGAACTTCTGTACCATTCGTTAAGAGAGTCATGGAGGTCTTTGGAGAAGAATTAGCAATGCTTTCTGTGTGATCTAAAGCTAAGCAGAAAGTCATAGATCTAGATGATCATAGATCTTCAGGGTGCTCGCATTTGTTATTCAACATTATTCACATTTTTCAGAGGTCTACATAAAGGCAAAAATAAGGGCAGAGAGTCTCACAGAAGGTGATTCCAGCAAAGGAAGATGTGGGTCCCATGAACCGTGTTGTAAAAAAAAAAGAAAAATTCCTAGCTTATAAGAGGTCTGCTTTAGTGAAAGAGGCTCTGGATGAGTGGTGAAAGCCATGTCTTTTACATTCCTCACACTACCCAGAATTTCTTATCTGGACTTTCTATAAACCACCTCTTTCTCCTCACTATATCTGAGAAAACACCCAGAGTCCACCTAGTTGCAGGTCAATATTTGTCCCTATATTTACTTTTACCTCCCAATAATGTTTCCCTGGAGTAAAGCAAATCTGACCCAGAACACTAAAGGTATTTTCAGGTTCCCCTCACCCTTGATATGCCAGAGCATCACAGTTTTGAGCAACACTCACTATTGGAGAAACATATCTTTTACTCTTATATAGGATGAGGTTGGAATGAGCTGAGTTTGGGTCCAAATAAATATCTAGTGAAAGTGTGGCACAGGAGGGAGTTCAGTGCATTATGGAGCCTTGTTGGTATCAAGAAAGATGTAAATGCTGAGTGAGGACACTGGAGGAAGACAAAAGGAAGAGCAGGTGAAATAACTTGTGTTCTACCCTAGAAGACACATGATGTATAAATAATAAAGGCCAGGATTGTACAGGACCTTGGGTAACTATCTGTTCTAGACAGACTGAGAAACATCTAGCCAGGATGGCTGTTGCATCTGAAACACTCAGGGTCAGGCATTTCAGGACTGGGTCTCTCCATCTTCCTTAAAAATACATATAATTTTGTAGCTTGCTTTTTTTTATTATCCTGTCATATTTCTAATCCTGGGTGCCGACTTCCATTTAAGACTCTTCATAATCATTTTTATTTTGGGCTTATATACTAAGTCATCCTCTTCTTATACTACTCTTTATTCTGTTTCTAATCATTGAAATATAAAGGTCTGTAAGTCAGAAATTTCTGAATTTTGGTAATCACCCTCACCTTAGTGGCAGTGATTGTGGTCAAGTTACTTTATTTCTCTCAACCTCATTTAACCTTCATGATGATGTACACTATTAAGGTGCCTCAGTATAGGAATATAGAGAGAAATAAATGAGATGCTGTACACAAAACTTAGTACTATATCTTGTCCCTAGTAAACACATGGTAAATTTTAGCTTCCAATACTTACAAGAGGATACCAGTATAATAGTACTAATAATTAGAAGTAATCAGTCTGCTTCTTTACAAACCAAATGTCATCAATAAAGATTTTCCACAAAGGATATGAATATAGGAATCATAATTTTTTTTTGGTTAAGTTTAGATTTTATTAAATATTTATTTTTATTTTTTTTCTTTTTTTTATTTATTTTTTTATTATTGGTCTTTCAAAATATTACATAGTTCTTAATACATCATATTACACGGTTTGGTTCAAGTGGGTTATGAACTCCCAATTTTACCCCGTATACAAATTGCTGAATCACATCAGTTACCCTTCCATTGATTGACATATTGCCTTTCTAGTGTCTGATGTATTCTGCTGTCTGTCCTATTTTCTATTATCCCCCCTCCCCTCCCCTCCCCTCCCCTTTTCTCTCTCTACCCCTTCTACTGTAAATCATTTCTTCCATTTGTATTATCTTGTCTTACCCCTCCTTTCCTCTTATATGTCCAGGAATCATAATTTTTGAATTTTTGTATGTTAATTAGTAAATGTGGATACAATGATATGTTGAAGTAGGAACAGATGAGGCTACACACTAGAGGAATTAGCAGAAAGCAGGTTTATTGGATGCAGCAGGTCCAAATGGAGCTTTTACCTAAAACATTCTCTGGATCATTAGTCTAGAAATTCTTTGAACTTTATACCCAGTGATGGGGTGGGGGCTTGGAGGTGTACATTTTTGCAGGGGTCTACATAAAGGTAATTTTTTTTCTTTGAGTTCTCAGAAGGTGCCTATTTTCCCATTTTTTAAAACAGTCAGGAAGGATTTTACAGGGTATGCCACAAAAACAGAATACATCCATCAAGTCTACAGTTAAATTTAGTTTTTGCAAGACAGAGCAGCAACAAGTATTAGGGCATATAACCACATGGAGCCTTTCAGCAGAGATCTTGACTATTATTTTGTTAACAAGAACATTTGTGGTGAGGGCTCTGGAGAAGCTAAATTAAGGTGCATTGGTAGAGGAGGGGGGTGTCACTACAATGTAGAATAAAGTGGCATGGACTAGTAGAAACTGATAATCAACCCACAAACCTGGAAAGACTAAGATGATCAGGGGCCATTCTGACTAAGGTGGCTCTCCTCTGCTTTGGGGTAGTTACACAATAGATTTCCTCCTGACTGAACCCATTGCCAATGTTATTCACATGAATGAGTCCATTACATTATTCCAATTTCAGCTTAAATAACAATTGCTTGGGAGAATTCCTTTAATTTTCCCTTTTCTATGACGGAAACCTCTTACTTCTTCACCATAAAACCTGCCTCCTACATCCCTAGTTGGTTTGTTCATCTCCTAAGTGCAACCCTGTGTGATCCTGCCTGGCATTCAGTGTTCTTCTTCCCTAGTCCCCAGGGTATGTAGCTAATAAAGTGCTGTCAACCTCATCTTTCCACTGTTGGGCATAATGCATTTGGTTATCTTGTGCTATTTAGGGTGGAGGATCTCTCTCTCACCAACTGGGTGAATAGGAGGGGATCAGAAGAGAGGGGCAGACAAAATGGTTGGCCCAACTGTAACATAATAGAACTCACCTTGCTGATATAATCCCTTCATTCTGATTGAAAAGAAATAACTGCCTGATGCCAAATGCCCGCTATGGAAATACTCCCCTTCCTCTGTAAAGGCAAAGAAAACGGAGAGCTTATGAAATTCTTTCTTAAGTATTTCTTTAAAAAGGAGAGGGAGGTCTCATCTTCAGAAGGAGATGGTAATTTCTCTCCTTCTGCATCTTTCCATTATACCCCATGCTGGGTAAACCGTCCCTTGCCTATGCATATCATCTTTATTCCTTCATCTTTTGGATCTACCATGAGGACATGAGGACTAGAATCAAGATCTGAAAGAGAAAATCATTCACCAAACACCTGGATGATTTTTGTCCAGAAATCCCTAATCTTATACAGCAGCACTAGCATGAGGAGAGGGGTGATGAAGCACCTTCATTCTGGGTGTTAAGAGAGGATTTCTTTTCTTTTCCCATGAGAGAAATGAATATGTGTGCTCCAAAAATTATTACAGAACAATTGAAGATGATGCTAAGAATTATATCAAGGCCTGTCACACAATTTCTATCCAAGCACACCCAGCAGTTAGAAGGAGAATAGAAAAGGTGGAGGGTAAAATTTTACAATGTTGGGTTCTTTCAGAAAAACCTCATATGTAACCATCTATCTATTCAATTTATTGAAGTCCCAAAGAGGATGATCTGTATGTGTTTAAAATTAGGCTTTTTATAGTCAAGTCCTAATCTTCCTTTTTAATTTTTGCAAATTTTCTTTCTTCCTCTGGGTAGAGATGATGTGAAAGATAAAGGTAGTCTGAAGTGAGTCCATGAAAGAGTCAAGGTGCCTGTTTTTTCTTACCTGCACCTCTTTCTCTTCCCTTTCCATCACCTTTCCTCTTCAACTCATCACAAAAGAGGGTCTTCTAGTGGTTCCATATGATCATCATCCATATGAAAACAAAAAATATGAGAGTGCTAGAATAACTGTTTCTTTGAGAACAATAAATATCCTCACTTATAAAATTATATATTATTTTGCCTTTATATCACATTGTATGAACCTCTTGTGTCTGATTCCACCTCAAATTTCTCAGCCTTAGGGAATATATTTAAATACCTGGCTACATACTATTTTGGCTAAAATTATAAAATTGTTAACACTCTTTACTACCAGATTCTCACCATCTAGGGAGGACATACTTCTGAAAAACAGAAAGAAATCTGCAAGAAAACACACCTTCTCAGAATTGTCTGAGTAGCTGCCAACTAACTTTCTTAAACAAAGGAAAAGAATATGTGTATCAAACTTGTCCTGAGAAAAACACAGCAAATCAAAGTTTAGGAAGCAAGAACTAACAGACCAAATAGACCTTGTACCTCCTAGAGAAACATAACCATTAAAGTTCTAGTGAAACAAGTAGATAAAAGCTATACCTGGGCTGGGTTTTTGACTCAGTGATAGAGCACTTGCCTAGGATGTGTGAAGCACTAGGGTTGATCCTTAGCACCATCTAAAAATACAAATAAAATAAAGTTATCAAAATTTGCTAAAAGAATATACTTTTTTAAAAAAAGCTATACTCTGCTAAGAAAACAAGAAAGGGATGTTTACATTAACTGAACTGAGATAAGTATGGGCTTATTATAAACAACCAAATAGGCAAAGGTTAACTAAATCGAACATAAGTATGGGTATATAATCAATCAACTAGGCAAAGGTTAACCAAATAGAAGATAAGTACGGGTGTATAATCAACAAGCATGTGAAAGTCAGACTTATCTTTATAACTTTTATCTTTTTAACTGATATGGAAAAGATACTTAAAAATACTGTGAGCCTTATGAGGTTAGTTTTGGGATTGTAGGAGATTTTTGACTTCTTCCTGAGATGATCCTAAAGTGAGATCACAGGAACATGGCTGGGAGAGTTTGTTACTTTTCCTTCAAGATTTAGTGGATTTGGCTTCTTCCTCTTAAAAGAAGGTCTAAAGAAGATGGGTAATATGAGCCTATAGGTAAATTGTGAGCATCAACTGAGAATTATTAACTTAAGATAGGTCTAGTGTATTTAAAAGAGTAGAAGTTCATGAACTGAAAAAAAAACTACATATTTGTCTTAGCCAGAGAGTATAATTCTAGAAATTGAAGCAGAATGATACTATAAAAGAAATGGGTAGATAAATTGTAATAACCACATAGAAAATTTAGAATTTATACCGGTACTTATATGAGAAATTTATGGAAAATAATGCTTGTGTAAATTGGTGTTGATTTGCTGCTATTAGTCATTCACTAATGGTATAGCAATAAGCGAATACACATTGGAAAAAAATTGAGCAATTCCACAAAACTTTAAATCAAAACAACATTTGTATAAATTATAATTTTAAATTTAAAAATCAAAACAATTAGAAAGAGATAAACATGAATAACAACTAGACACAATTAACTACATAGAAAAAAAAAACCTCACAAACATAATGTTGAGCAATAAAACCCAGAGTAAAAGAATATGTGTGTGTGTGTGTGTGTGTGTGTGTGTGAAAGAGAGAGAGAGAGAGAGAGAGAGAGAGAGAGAGAGAGAGAGAGAAAGAGAGAGAGAAATTCAAATACAAGCAAAATTAATATAAGAGGTTAGAAATCAGAATAGCCATTATCCTTGGGGGAATACTGATTTGAAGAGGAAAATCGGATTTTCCTGAATATTAGAAGTTGTGTTTCCTGATATGGGTGCTAGTTTTCATGTTTATTCATTTTTGAAAACTTATAGAGTGATGCATTTAAAGTCACCATTTAATTCTCTGCTTATGTTACATTTCAATATATTTTATTGAAAAAGTAGTAGACAGGAAGGTGAAATATTTTGGTGGTGATGATATAAAAGGGTGCTATAAAACTAAGATGTAAAATATAGCATTGGCAGTTCTGTTCATATAGTTTTTAAAAATTTTTATACATAAAAGATGCCATAAAAATTATAAGACAAATAAAAATAGGAAAAATGTTTTTAATATTTATAAGAATAAAAGAACAACTATGAATTGAAAAAAAAATTCCAGAAAAAGATCCCCTTCCTCCTCCAAAAACAGTTAACTAAAGAACATAAACAGGAAACTGAAAGAAGAAAAAAAAATCAAATAGATAAGAAAAAGTTTCTAATTTATTTTTATGAGTAATTAAAATAGGATTTCTTCCCAGGTGAGATGGCACATGCCTGTAACCTCAACAGCTAGGGAGGCTGAAGCAGGAGGATCATGAGTTTAAAGCCAGCCTTAGCAACTTAGCAAAGCCCTAAGCAACTCTGTGGGACACATATATGTGGAGGGCAGGTGGGCCTAGGATTGTGGCTTAATGGATAAGTGCCCCTAGGTTCAATCCCTGGTACCAGAAAAATGGTGGAGGATATCTTTATCTATCAGACTTGAAAAAATATAAACAACAACAACAACAACAAAAACCCAGACTATTTAGTGTCATCAAAGGTATGAAGAAATGTTTATTCTCACATAGTTCTGTTACAAATGTAAACTGGAATTATTATTGAATTATGCATACATTTAAAGAAATTTTATGATTATTTTCAAACTGAATTGTTAAACTAGAATATATAAACTTAATAATTGAGAAATTCCTTAAGTGAGGAACACTATATATCACTACTATATATCATTACTATAATTATGGGTTAATATATGTATTTCATCATTTTGTCATGATTTAAAAATTAAAAATAACAATATTAGGTCAGTACTCACATAAATTATGGAATTTCTATATACTTTCAAGCATAAAAGAACAAAATCTTTGTAATTTATCTATTATATGTTGTTAAGGATAACAGAGCAAGTTGCAGAAAGAATATATTGCAAGATATTTTAAATAAGTGTTATGGAATGATATTTTTAGTAAGTGTTGTGGGACAGGCAATTATTTGACTTTTTAATAGTATTATTAACTTTGCTTTGATAATTATTACTTGAGAGTCCCTCTAGATTTTTCTCTTTCTTGATTTTAATTATGGTATTTGAGCCTCGGGCATATTTCTTTGGTTTTAAGTAAAAACTGCATGAATGAATTGTCGAATGAATTAATTAGAGCAATTGTACAATATATATGGGGGGAAAAGTGTTAATGAGCTAGTCTCCTTAAGGGGAACAGAAAGAAGCTTTGAGAAAGTGTGGAGGAGGTTTCTCAAAACCTAAAGAAGGTGCACACATATCTTCAGGTTATGTTTTTGTTTTTGTTTGTTTGGTACTGGAAATTGAACTCGGGGTACTTAACCACTGAACCACATCTCCATCCCTTTTTATATTTCTATTTAGAGACAGGGTCTCCCTACGTTCCTGAGGCTAGCTTTGAACTCATGATCCTCCTGCTTCAGGAGGAGATTATAGGAATGCTCCATCTCACCCAGCTTCAGGTTCCTTTTGAAGCGTTGTATCAAGGCTTTATCAATATTTGGAGTTAACATTCATGGAAGCAATAGAGGAGTGATATAACAAAGCCCTGGATGATAAGCATCCCAGTGCTAACCAGTGAGAAACCAGCTCTGGAGTACTATCCAATGCTGGATGCTATGGGCTGTATTACACCTCAAGGATCTTAGCACAATCATTTTCCTCAAGGGAAAGAGAAACAAGATGTTCCGATGAAAACTAACACATAACTCTAGTTCCTGCTTTCTTGGCTGAGGAATCATATTTAATTTGCTTTTATCCAGGTTAACAAATACTTTTCAAGACTAGTTTATTAACGGAGAATAATATATTTTTATGTAAATCTATAGTTATATAAAGAAATAGATGTCTAGGAGGGCATAGAACAAGCTGGTAGAAAGAGTTACATTGGAAGAGATAAAATTTATTGGAGGGAAAGGGAGGATTATTGATTTATATTTTATACTTTCCTGAGTTGGTAATGATATAATGATTTTATTTTAGTTATAAAAGAAACAACACCAAGTATGAAAAACCCTACAGTGGTCAATCCAGTATCCTAAGCACTCTTCCTCATTCTATTTCATATTTTCATACTGGTCCCTCTTTTCATTTTCCACTTATTTCCCCCAAGGCCACTCAGCTAATTTTTTTTGTCTATTTCTGCTTCACTTAATTATTGAAGATGGATTGTTTTCTGACCTCCACCCTATGCTGATGATATTTTCCTATAGCATCAGTCCACCCTGTCACCACCCTTTTACTTACTTACACCAAATAATATAATAATGACCCAGTCACTGATGCTCCCAGATGAGACTAGAAGCCAGTGCAGGGGAGGGACTGGTCTCTAGGTGAAATGGTACATTTTGGTAATCATGATATATTTCTTCAAAATGTATGGGGAGAAACATGAATGGAAATAAGTACATTTTTAAAAGTACCTCTTTTTTATAGTAGTGCAACTTTATACCAGTGGTTTAGTCTATCATGATAAGTGAAATAAGCCAGTTACAAAAAACCAAAGGCTGAACTTTTTCTCTGATATATGGATGCTGACACACAATTCTGGGTTGGGGATGAAAATAGAAGTTCACTGGATTAGACAAAGGGAATGAAGAGAAGGGAGAGGGGGATGGAAATAGGAAAGACAGTAGAATGAACCAGGCATAATTTTCCTATGTTCTTATATGAATAAACAACCAGTGAAACTTCACACCATGTACAACCACAAGAATGGGGTACCAATTAGAATAAGTTATACTCCATGTATGTATAATACATCAAAACACACTCTACTGTCATATATATTTAAAAGTAACAAATTTTAAAAGTTGGGAATAACCTAAATATCTATAAGTAGAGGAATTATTAAATAAATGATATATCTAGTATATTACTCACATGAAATCTGTATGAAACACATTTGGGGAGAAAAGAAAAAGCAAATTGCCAAAAAGTATGTATACTGTTGCTATTTAAGCTCAAAAGAAGGGCTAAGGATATCGTGTATTTTACAGATATAAATATGCATGGAGATGTTCTAGTTCTGGAAAAATCCCCACCAAACTGATGATAGCTATCATTTCTGAGAAGTAACTATAGAAGTAGTCATGGTAGACTTCAGCTTTATCTTCAATGACTGAATGAGCCTATATTGATCTATTACATATGTAATTATACATAAATACACTTTTCATTTTTAGAGGTTAATAGGTGATATTTTCCCAAATTAATAAAATATTATTTGCTACCCTAAGAAAAATAAAGTACATCAAAACAAATGTGTAAATAGATCAAGAGCCCTTAGGGTTAAATTCAGTGTCTAGGATGTTGACCAGCTCCAAACATACCTGCTTCTCTGTCCTGTTCACTATCATCCCCTCCAAATCAAATACAGAATACTTGCATTCCTCTGAGAGTGGTCTGTATTTTCAAATAATTATTCACCTATTACATTTAGCTCCAAGATGGCTTCCTTAAAATGATTGCCTTAAAAAAAGGGTCAGGGAAGACCTGGAGAATGTAGATTCTCAAAGCTACTCTTCCCTAGATATGCAATACTTCACCAATTCTGCCCTCCCTCTGAAATCTACTAGTCGTTCTCCTGCCTGCTCCATTCCATCTTGATAGATGTGCACAGCCACTAAGAACTGGGAGTGAAATCACCGTAGCTCCATGTTCTTCACACTCATTTCTGGGGACACAGCAGGGGAGCATGGTCACAGTGTATTCCAAAGAACTAATCACTAGGAACAACTCTGTAGGATAATCTAATAAACACACATTTGCAAGGTATAGAGAGAATCCAGAACAACTGATTTCCCCTTTTTGAGTAATACATGATTTATATTAATAGAACTTGGCCCCCTTAGTTAAAATCCTGATTATGATTTTGGGCCTCAGTTTCCTCATCTGATAATAATTCAGTAACAATACATACCCTCAGTTTTTAATGAGGATTACATGAATTACTAAAAAGTCCAGCTCAATTCACATGAATATATTTGGCATTCTGGTGATAAATTTTCATCTACCTTTTAGGAACCTCATTTCATTATAGAATTGAAAAGACAGACACAGTCCAAATTTCTGACTCTCCTCCCAGGGATAAAAATTCCTCCACTGACATCTGTTAATCCACCTCAACCAGGTAAAAGATAAACATTAATAATAGCCCCCAAAATATTTTCTGAACCCTCTCATCTTCCTTCCATGCTGTGGACAATGAGAAGAGGTAAGGATGAAATTGCTTTCCTCCGTCTCTAAAATTCATTTTTGTTTTGTAATCCTTCAAATCCTATGAACTCTAAAAGAATGTTTTTCTTCCTTCTTTTTATGACAGAAATAATCAAGAAATAATTTCTTGATTCATTTCTGAAATAATCAAGAAAGCTCCTTGGGTAGAATGGCACATGCCTATAATCCTAGATATCTGGGAAGTTGAGGCAGGAAAATCACAACTTCAAGTACAGCCTTGGCAACTCAATGAAACTCTGTCTGAAAATAAAAAATAAAAAAGGCTAGGAATATAGTGCAGTGGTAAAGTGCCCCACAGTTCATTTCACAGTATTGCAAAAAAGGAAGGAAGGAAGGAAGGAAGGAAGGAAGGAAGGAAGGAAGGAAGGAAGGAAGGAAGAAAGGAAGGAAGGACGGACGGAAGGAAGAAAGAAAAATAAAGACAGCTCTATTTACATATATTATGTATGTACTCAGGGTAATTTAAAATTCTGGATCTAAGATTGAATATCTATAAGTAGTTTATAAGAGATTAGCAAAGAATCACAGTCTCTGGGACAGGAGTCCCCTGTGTTTCTCCTTTGCTAGCCAGGTAATAAAACTTCTTTTTCCTTTTTTTTTTTAATAAAAAAGAAGAGAGAGAGAGACTTAGCAAAATATGAATTAAATAAATACAAACTAGACATATTCTAACAAAATCATATGTGGAATAACATTAATTTTAAAATTAAAATAAATTTTATAAAGCATTCAAAGTAACAAGATTAAAACATAGATATTCATTAAGAACAGATAACTGGCAATAACAGCAGAATGCAAAAATGTAATCAACTGGGAACTCAAAAAGAAATTTAAAATCACAATTAAGCAGAATTTAATAGTATCATTACAGAATTGATAAGCGAAGCTACAGAGGTTTTAAATAGTATAATAACTATGCTATATCAAATATTTACTTCATGACTTGGTAAGATCCAACAATTTCTCATAGCATTTGGTTAACAGAAATCATTTTAAAGCAATTAAGATTGGTTAGTAGACACAATAGCTCATCTAACCCCCTCCTCCACTGGGCTTAGAATAGCAAAGCTTTTCCAGGTTTGCCTATATAAGTAAATACCCAAATATTTATTCATTTCAAGTAGTCCTTTTAAAACTTGTTTAAATATCTAATCTTATTGGGTTTACTTTTCCACAAAGGGATTTGACATGGGTATAGATGGTGTCATTATGCTTCTGGAAAACAATTTAAAATTTTAAATCAGACTCAAACTCTCCCTGATAGACAACTGCACTGGAACATTCACATTTGAATATATGTAAAAATCTGTTTTATACTCATTATTCTTTAATTTTTGTGTTAGAAAAATCTGAAAATTAAAGATAAGTAAAATTATAGGCAGAAACATCCATATTTTCACCTCCTAGAAATAAATATCATTTTTTTGGCTTAGAAGTCTATTATTCTATATTTCTTAAACAAATAGGAAAAAAACTATTCATACTGTTTTTTAAAACTGCTGATTTTTGAAATCAATAAAAATTTGTAGATTTTTCTTCAATCTTGCTCTTCTTCCACATCTTTCTCTCTAAAATACACAAACATTGGATACGTATGTACTCAGGGTAATTCCCTCAATATTCCCCACAGATAACTCAATTTTACCTAGTTCCCCATTATTGGAGAAAATTTCTAACATTTGAATATGAGTTTTTCAAGTTTATTTTTTCATCTTTGTTGGAAATATGTATTATTTTTCTTACATTTTGGAATAGAATATGCACATAGACATTCATTATATATTTCAAAACAAACAAGAGGTAAATAGTGTTATAACTCCTTCAGTTTTCCCTTTGAATTGCTCTGTATTTCAGAGATAAAACTGTTAGGTGTAGTGTCAGAAGCCAAGGGAGACAGGGTAGCCTTGGGGAGGAGGGCTACCTAGTGTGATATGAAAGTACCTAAATTGAGGGAGGAGGCTATGTATGAATCAGGAGGGAAAGCAACCCTGAAGAGACCTGTAAAGGAATAAATGATAGGATATCTATACAATGAAATGTTATGCAGCAATAAATACAAACAAAATACTGATATACACAACATGATTGAATCTCAAAAAACATTTTGTTTTGCCAAAAAAGTCAAATACAAAAGCACACATATGTATTGCTCCTATTTTGTTATTTTTGAAGTTTTAGGCAAGACAAAGTTACCATGATTGTATCATAATTTGTATCAGAATGTTTGTTTCTTCAGAGTTACATTGATTGACAGCAAACATGAGGGAAATTTTCAAGAGAAAGAAATGCTCCATATTTTGATCAAGATGGTGGTTGCATTAGTGTAAGCATTTTTGAAATCTGAACAAAAACCATGCATTTTCATCCATTGTATGCAAATTATAAATGTATGAATTTGATTTCATAAAAAGCCCAAAGTACCTCACTGGGACATCATTATACAAAGTACATGTGTGAAGACTTGAATTGGGTGTCAACATACTTTATATACAGATATGAAAAATTGTGCTCTATATGTATAATAAGAATTTTAATGCATTTCACTGCTGTCATGTATTTTAAAAAATAATAAAATCAATAAAAGATAAAAAGAGAGTTTATTTAAGATTGTTTATTTAACTTAGGGAGGACTATTAGTGGCTTAACACTAGTATTTATGCAATTGCTATCTGTGTCTCTGATTATCTGTAATCCTTGATGATATGAAGAAATGTGAATTAAACTTGGAAAGATAAAATATAAGGAAAACTTCTTTTGAGCACATCCTACATTCAACACTGTACTTGTGTTATCATTGTAATTGTGTTATCACGTTTATTCTTTTATTGGGACCCTTAAGTTTCTTAAAGCACAGAGATCTCCATTTCTGAGCTCTGACTTTCCTCTGCACAGCTCTGAGTATACCCTCCAAAGTCAATTATGGTATGGTAAGAAGTATTTTTCTTTTGGTTTTATTTATTAATCAATTAACTTTGTGAGATAATCACTGATGAACCACAGATCTGAATGTCACACACAGGATAATTCCTTCTTGAAAACTGTGCTTTCAGAATTATGCAGGTGGAAGAAGGAAGTACACTGAGCATTTTCAACAAAGGCACAAGTTCTAGTTCCTATCAGTCTATAGCTCCACCCACTCCAAAGTCCCTGAGGTGAGTTTTATTACTTCCACTTTCAAAGTAACTGAAAAGAAGGAGATGGACTATGATTTTCTCTTTAGACTCACTTTAGAAGCACACAAAAGTCAATTCCTCTTGGCTTCCCTGTGTGTTCCTCTTTATAAGAGTATTTTCCCTCTTTATTGATGGTTTGGAAAACTGTTGCTTGGTTGCTGACCACAAGAATAACCAGGTGCAGACAGTCTGTGGAACAAGGTTTGTAGGCTGCTCAGGGGACCAGAGCTTCCTGGAGTCCATCAGCTTCATTGAGATGGTAAGAGAGAAATGTGTGGTGATATATAGGTCTCAGTGGGGGGTACAAACCTGAAGAAAGAGGGGCTTGAATTTAGAGATATATAGTGAGAAAAGGTCTCTCTTGGGAGTTAAAACACAAGAGCTATTTGTAGTAAAAAATCAAGTAAGTAAAGAAAGAAACAAATGCAAGAAGACTGAAGATAGATTAGCTAACGGGAATAGTTCTGTGACTGACTGGTTCTCAGCATTGAACTCAGGGTTTTCCATTGCAAGAGTGACCTGGGGAGAAGAGGAGCCCACAGAAAAGCAAGAGAGTCAACAGAGAATACCAGAATGATTTGCTATTTACTACAGCTGCTGGGTAAACGGTTTTCAGAAGAAAGAGGGAGAAGGAAAACCCACTGGGGAGGAAATGGGAGTTGGTGGCATTTGTATTCAGGTCTGTGAGGGAGAAACAGTCAAAAATCTGTGGATAAAGCTTAAGTCTTTGAACAGAGGAGGTGATTTTTTTTGTGTGTGTGGGGGGAGGGGTTGCTTATTTTTGTTTTTCCTTAGAATCTTCTCACCACCTTCTCCTACAGAGTATCTCCTGGTCACAGTGAACCTTTCCTTCTGCTCTGAGATGGTGAGTTTTCCAGGTTTGTCTCCAGCTGGCTCCCTCCTCCCTCTCCTTCTCCTGGTGTCCACACAGTGCTCAACAGGTCAGTGTTTTGCCTCATGCTTTTTATTTATTGGCTTGTTTTCAAAGGTTCCTGTGACATAAATGAAAAACACTTGGTCATTCATTGGCCAAGAAAAATCCTTCATATCAAAGCCCCTTACTTCTTTGGGTAGACCTTATGAATCTCAGAGCTATAATATTGATCAAAATCTTTGCTGAGTATTGGTGATTTTAGGCTGTAGGCTTTTGATGTGTCTGTTTGTTGAGCTGTGCTCTGTAATATTCACACTGCCAAGCAAGCTGGACGGAGTACACAGAATTTAGACTCAAGTTTCCTGAGCTCTACTGAATTATAATCTTGGAAAAATCACTTATTCTCTCTGAGACATGAGTCCCTCTTTCATAAGATGAAAGAACCTCTCAGGATAAAATTTTCAGACTCTTGGTTTAGAGAGAAGCCACATGTGAGATCACAAGAATGACATTTTTGTCAATCTCCTTAATTTGATGTCAGTTAGGTGATATCAAAATTTTTATGTCTGTTCTCATTGACCCAGTAATTCTATGATTATTCTATAGAAGTGCTTTTCTATGTGTTTGTGTGTTATACTTACTACAGGACTGTTTGTAGTAATAAGAAGTTGGAAGTAATGTAAATGTGCACCCACATAGGAAAATCTTGAAATTGATGGTATAGTTTGTTAAAAACAATTAAGTACATCTGATTATATGTACCAAAATGGTTGAAAGTCCATTTTTTTGTAGAAATTGATATATAATGATCCCATTTATATGGAACAATGATTTTTTTAAACCACATTGTGGCTACACATAATGTTAAATACTCTTTTCTTTTTTTATCAAAAATATTTTTAGTTGTCAATGGACCTTTATTTTATCTATTTATATACAATGCTGAGAATCAAACCCAGTGCCTCACACATGCTAGGCAAGTGCTCTACCACTGAGCCACTACCCCAGCCCCTTACATAATCTTTTCTAAATTGAATTGCTTAAATAATTTTTATGCCAACACCCTGGTATCAGGCAGCAATGAACATATATCCCTTGTGTTATAATAATACCCTGGGTTTTATGCAAGAATGGAAAAGAGAGTGTGGCCTCAGTCTAGCACAAAAACCCCTACAATGCTTTTTGTCCAGGAATGCCACACCCACACTCTCTGGGACAAGATGGTCATGGTCAGTTCCTCTGATTTCATATGCCCTTGCCTTTTGCACTAAGTCCTCCTGGCCATCAATAAAACTACCCTTAGTGAACTTATCCCATCCCAGATCACAACATTTCATTTGTAGGCCCATAATTCCTGACCGCTCACAATATCCATAATATGTTGGGCCTCTGCCAATGTCAGTTTTGCCCAGGGAGCACCACTTACCTTTCAGCCATTGTAGATTTTTACAGAAAATAATTTTCAGGCAAACAGCTGAAGCGACTTGAGGAAGGAGCATATTTTATCATTCATACAAGGTCCCTATTTTGGCCCTCATTCTTCTTCTCTCCTCCTTTAGGAATCCAACTGTCCTTACTGGCAAGAGGTGCCTGACTCTTAATACCTAAGCTAGAAGCCTCTAAGTCCACTCAGTACAAGAAAGTGATTTTCATTAAAATAATTCTCTGTGATTCTAAGCCTTTATTGTTATTTCCCAAAACAAAAAGGCCTACCTCACCTTAAAATTCCACTTTTTATCTTGGGATAATTTATCTACTGTACCAGTATACAGCAACCTAAATCTCAGGGTCAGAAATGACTTCTTACCTTCCCAGAAGCAGAGTGTTAGAAAACAAAGGAATGAGTAAGGAGAGAAATAGATGAGTTACTTTGCCACATTTATTTCTCAATAAATCGCTTTGACATAGAGTTTGCAGAAATTACTAATAATTACTATTTGGAAATGTATAGGAAATATATATCTTTCCAAATGTCAATCTAACAAGAGTTGTTACTTCCAGAGAAATTAATGTAATCTGTTGGTAGAGAGTGAGGGAAATACAGTTGAAGAAGATAGATAACACACACAAACACACACACACACACACACACACACACACACGTATATTCAATTTAGTGTATGAAAGATGTGATTTATATTTAAATGTATATACTTAAGTAGGTATATATATTAAGGGTATATACTTAAATATGTGTGTATATATACATGTATATATACATATATAAATTTAAATATATATATATATATATATATATATATATTTAAATTTAAAATATATCTTACTTTTTTGGAAAATAATACAAAGAAGAAATATATTTGAGTCCCTAAATAAGAAAATGTGTTTTTCCTTTCATTCCACCCTAACTCGTTCTCCAATCTGTCTCTGATCCCCATGTAGTATCTGGGTTTTCTGTGAATGGACCAGCTGAGCCCATCATGGCCTTGCTTGGGGAGGATGTTACCCTGCCCTGCCAGCTGTATCCTGAACAGAGTGCAGCCCGCATGCACATCTGGTGGTACCGTGCCCAGATCTCCCCAGCTGTGCTGGTTGTCCAGAACGGACAGGAACAAAGTGGAGAACAGATGCTGGAGTACCGCGGTAGGACCAAGTTGGTGGGAGACTCCATCAGCCAGGGGCACGTGGCCCTGCTGATACAGCACGTGAAGGCCTCTGACAATGGCCAGTACCGGTGTCGTTTTCAAGATGGTGATATCTCACAGGAGGCCATTATAGAATTGAATGTCATAGGTATGTAACTTGGTGAGTAGCTTAGGTGATAATGTAAGACAAAAGGCAAGGTGAGGGCCTCTAGATTCCAAACTTGGTGTGGTTTAGGATCTTGGATATGTCAATTTTAGACAGTCAGTTTCCTAAACTATACAATGAGGATAAGACTTGTGTACTCTATTAGCTTTTAAATATCAAAGAAGTCAGCATTTCTGAACATTCTTTGACATTCTATAAGACCCCAGAAAATTTATTTAGTAATAAACATTGATGCCTTGAAAAATTAACTTTCACCCAATCAAGAAATAAAAGTAAACAATAAAATTAGAACTATTTTCTAGTTTTACTTGTTCTTATTCTTTTCTCTTCCTAGAATGACCCCAAAACTTTTTCAGTCCAAGCACAGTGCAAAGGCAGGAAGTGCATGCCAAAATGAGTCACATGTCAGCCTAATGTTGACCTCTTTGCTCCAGGTTTCTCATCAGGCTAGTGAAGGACAACTCAGCTATCAGCTGCAGGGCCTCTCAGCCACAAGGACCACAGGCCTTACATACATGCCTTCTCTCCTCAGGTTTGGGCTCCATCCCTCATGTTCACATGACAGGACTCAAGGAAGGTGGGATCCAAGTGCTGTGTTCCTCAGGGGGCTGGTTCCCAAGCCCCAAGGTACAATGGAAAGACATGGCAGGAACCAAGCTACCATCCCTCTCTGAGTCTCAGACCCAAGACTGGGATGGGCTCTTCCATGTGAAATCATCCCTTGTGGTCACAGACAGCTCCCTGAGCAATGTGACCTGCTCCATCCAAAATCCTCTCTCTGGTCAGGAAAAGGTGTCATCCATCTTCCTCCCAGGTTAGTGAAACCCAAGGAGGGTATGGTAAGCAAAGGGAGGACAAGGAAGGGAGCCTAGGAAGGAGGGAAGGGCTTCGTCCAGGACACTCTGACTGTGTCTACATACTCCTCTCAGAGCCCTTCTTCCCCAGGATGTCTCCATGGAAAGCAGCCCTTGCTGGGACAGTCCCTGTACTGGTGCTTCTGCTCATTGGGATCAGCTACATTGGTTGGAAAGAACATCAAGCCAAAGACAGAGAAATAGAGGAAAAGGAAAAAGAATCTCAGGAAATACAACGGATAAGGAATGACAAGGAAGAGGCTCGTAAGATTCGAGGTAAATTGGGGAAGCAGGGAAAATCAGTTCATGGAGGAGCTACAGTATAGAGTAGATGGGGAATTCACAGTTTATTAAAGGACCTCAGGGCAAACACAGGATATCAAAAATTCCACAGGGCTAGGAGTCCTGTGCAAAGGAGAAAGCCACGTGAGAAAACCAGTTGGCAGTGAACATCAGGCCTCTAAAGTGTGGCTTCTCAAACCTCAAACTATACCCTGCTCTTCCATGCCTGTTACCAAGCCTGTCTGTTTCCTCCTTGTGCAAATGTCTTTCCCTAGCTTCTCTTCCTACTTATCCTTCAGGAATAAGCTTTAGAAATACATAAACAATTCTAAAACACCCATGAAGTATGGACATTTATTCCTCTGTGACCCTATGGCACCTCCCATGTAACTTTTCTTAGTGCTTATCAGTTTAGATTGGACACACATGCTTGCTAATTGCTTCATATAAATTATGGGTCCCTCAAAAGATGTAAACAGAAACTTCTCAATAGACGAAATGCAAAAGGTCAATAAATATATGAAAAAAAAAGATGTTTAACATATCTAGCAATCAGGAAATGCAAATCAAAATGATACTAAGATTTCATCTTACTCTAGTCAGAATGGAAATGATCAAGAATACAAATTCTGAATATACAAGAATATAAATTCTGGCAAGGTTGTAGGGAGAAAGGAACACTTGTGTTGTTTGTAGGACTGCATCAATGGAAACATTAGTACAGCCACTCTGTAAAGCAGTTCAGAGATTCCTCAAAAGCTAGGGATGGAACCACCATATGACTAAGCTATCCCAGTCCTGGGTATTTTCCCCAAAGGTCTAAAATTGGCATATGACAGCAACACAGCCACATTGATGTTCATAGCAGCAAGGTTCATAGTAGCTAAATTATGGAATCAACCCAGATGCCTGTCAATAGATGAATGGATTAAGAAATTGTGGTGTATATATACAATGGAGTTCTATTCAGCCATTATAAAGAATGAAATTAGGGCATTTGCAGATAAATGGATAGAAATGGAGAATATTGTGCTAAGTGAAATTAGCTGAACTCAAAAACTCAAAAGGCAGATATTTTCTCTCATATGTGGAAACTAGAATAAAATAAAATAAATGGAGAGGGAAGGATAAAATAACTTAAAGAACCACTCAAATACAAATTAATAGACAAGTGAAAGAAAGACTCATAGAATAGAGGAAGGAGAAAGGAGAAGAGGATGAGAGGGAAACGAGGGAGGGACAAGGGGGGATCATGAACTAAAATCAATTTTCATGAATGTATGAATTTTTCAGGATAAACCCAACTACTACATATAACCAGGAAGTTCTAATAAAAAAAAAAGTTATACTAAAAAAAAAATCATGGGGCCCCAAAAAGCCCAACCTAATTTATATAGCTACTTCCCAAACTCAGGGGCAGCTAAACTCAATTTGATGGATTTTATATTTTTCTCTTTTAGAAAAACTCAAGGCAGAGCTTGGTGAGTTTTGCTTATTCCCATGTCTACTGTAAAGTTTGTTTTCCCTTTCCACATCTCTTCTGGATCTCTCACTGAATGTCGTTTCTTTCAGAACGACGAAGGGCATTGTACCGAGAAGGTAAGAGACAGTGTTTCCCACACCACTTGAGGCCCCAATGCCAATGGAATCAACCCAGATGCCTGTCAATAGATGTCAGGAGTAAGATTTGACATGAATTGTTAATCAGTCCACTTAGGAGAAGGAAGGAATAGAATTGAATGATTTTGATGAGATTTGGGAAGAATAAAGAATACCCTATTATGGCAGCATTTTTTGTATTGCAAATAATGTTTAAAACAACAAACACTTGCTTAGCTCCCTCTCCTTAGAGGAAAAGACCAAATGACTGAAGGATGAGTAGTGGAAGAAAAATAAGAGAAAAGGGAAAAAATGTGAGGTCACAGATTAATGTCCTCCCACTCTTATTTTACTTGGATTTGTTCTTTTTTTTTTTTTTTAGATTGGAAGAAGGCCCTGATATATCCTGGTAAGTTAATCATGGGTAGTAAATATTCCCAAGTGCTTCTGTTATTATGAGCATGATAAATAGAGACAAAAGAGCCAGGCATGGTGGAACACACCTGTAGTCCCAGCAACTTGGGAGTCTGAGGTAGGACCATCATGAATTCAAAGTCAGCCTCAGCAATTTAGCAAGGACCTAAGCAATTTAGTGAAAACTGTCTCAAAAAAAATTAAGAAGGGCTTGGAATGTGGCTCAGTGGTTAAGTGTTCAATCTGCAGTACAATAAATAAATAAATACACACACACACACACACACATAAGCACATCTGTGTACTTGTAAGTTGTGAAAATGTATTTGGCACCTATGTGTGATACTTTGTATTGTAGGTTCCAATAATTGTTTTCTAGAACTAAGAAAAAAGGAGAAATAACTTTTAATGGTAAAGTCCATAGCAACCTGGCGGGAGTAGGATTTGACATGAATTGTTAATCAGTCCACCTAGGAGAAGGAAGGATTAAAATTGAGTGATTTTGATGAGATTTGAGAAGAATAAAGAATACCCAATTATGTCAGCATTTTTATATTGCAAATAATGTTTAAAAGAGCAAATAATACATTTTAAATTTGGGGAAAATACACTATTATTTTACTTATTTTGCCTATTCAAAATAAAGTAAAAATGCATAGTGCATAGAAACTAAGGTTTAAAAACTTTGAAAATCATTTAAAATATTTTAATATCATTTGTAAAAATATGTTTATCTGCTATTGGGGGAATTAGCTAATTTTATAACTTCTAATATCCATGTCTATGTATTGTATGAATTTACAAGTGTGTGTATGTGTGAACATGTGATTGTGAGTGTAATATTGAGTTAGACTTTGTAAACACGCTAGGTCATTCATTTAACATATTATTGTGCAATTTCTATATGACAAACATTGTGCTATGTGTTGGTGGTATAAGCCATTATCTCTGATCTTACGGAAATTAAAGGTCCACTGGGGTAAAGGTAAGCTAGAAATCAGACCACCACACACAGCCTAATAAGTGTTCCTATGATTTAAGGAGAGAACAAAGTACTAAGGGGGAGGACATGTGAGTTTTAGTTACAACTCTACCAATTACAACTGAGGAATCAGGTCATTCTCTTTCTTGACTTCAATCCCCTTGTCTCTAAGATGACAAAGATGGAATACACAATATTGGATGTTCTTCATGAGGCATATAGGTTCCAAATATCACAGTGTTAAATTTCTTCCTGGAGAAAACTTCAATGAGGGAATCACAGTACTTCACTTGTTAAGAATTATGGATAAGTCCTTACCTGTCAATTGTCCCAAGATTCATGAATATATCTAATCTATAAATAAAATCACCAGTTCCATTATGAGAGAAGCAACCCTAGGAAGAAAAAAAATGTAGTTCTATTCCACATGAAGAATCTGATTCTGGAGAAAAAATGTAAAAATCTGACTACAGTGGTGAAAATAATAGAGGACTATCTAAAGGCCTTAGCCACAAGCTAAAGCACTACTCTGAAAGGGTCATAGGCTGGGAAAAAAAAACAAATAAAACAGAATAAAAGGACATTTCATGGCACCCATCTGCAGTGAGGGGGTTACACAGATCTTCAGATCACAGTGCCTGGATACCTTGAGCAGCTACTCCAGGTGTTCTTCAAACCTGGCTCAGGTGGGAGAAGATTAGTCCCCCAGCACCAGGCTGCATTGTGGCAGAGTCCCTAACTGAGGCAGTATAGAAAGCAGTAACTTGTCCTAGTTTTTGGATATTAGCAGAATTTGAGAGGATTAGTGAATGTAGTAAGGAGAATTGGGAGGAGAAAATAATGAGCCAGGGTGGGAAATATTTTTTCCTTTTCATTCCATGGATACATTTCTTCCCAGGCTCAATTTACATTGCTCTTTTTCAGATTGGAGAAAGGAATATTTCCAGCCTGGTAAGTGCCTTTTGTTTTATATTTTTGTCTCCCTTCTAACCTGCCCTCTGATCTATTGTCATCTTTTCACATTACCATCTTCCAGCTGAAAAGAGAAAGTCACCATTATTCAGGTGAACTGAAAGTTGCTGCTAGAATTAGCTACTCTGGTTGTTTCCACCTTCACTATTGGCCCAGGTTTCTTATTTGTGGGATCTACTTGTTCCTGGAAACAGAAATGAACATAGTCTGTCAGCTGTGGAGACCCTAAGTAAAAAGTGTTCAAAATGGCAAAAGTATTCAGTTGCTTTTTAAAAAGAGGTTAGTTTATGTGCAACCTGTTGCTAATTGAGGAACATGGTTCTAATTTATAGAGAACATGGAAATAATAATATTCTCAAGTAATCAATGCAAGCCCTGGATCAGCCTGGCACTCTGCCAGTGCACCAAGAACAGATAAAATGGATCTAGTAGCCTAGAATGCATGGTCAGAGCAGAGCCACCTCCCAACACACACCCAAAGCAGAGATGCTGTTTCTCCTTCAGCTCCACATTTTGTTTCTTTAAGGATTCACTTGCACAATAGCTTTCTGAAAGATACGATGGTGGATATTTTTTTTCTTCTTTCAGCTCCTGTCAATCTAAATCATGAACTTTTTCACCAGAACAATTCTGATCCAAAGAGAAAAAAAGATGGCAGAGAGGAAACACAGGATCTTCCTCTTGCTGATAATAAAGGAGATTGCAACCTCCTCACTCTTGATGGGAAAGGTTTCACAACAGGGAGATATTATTGGGAGGTAGATGTCGAGGACAATGATGAGTGGGTGCTAGGCGTTTATGAAACAAACGAAGAAAAGATGGCACCATTAAAAAAACCATCAATGAAGAAATTCAGAGTCTTAGAGAAGAAGAAAGGTGAATTCAGGGCTCTTGCCTGTGATTCACAAAAAGTTCTTCTAGAAGAGCCTCTTACAGAAGAGTGTCCGCAGAAGATTGTGGTTTTCTTGGATTATGAAGATAATGACATTTCTTTCTATAACATGATTAATGGTATGCACATCTTTTCCTTCACTCAGGACAAATTCTCTGCCATTCTCTATCCTTACTTCAAACTTAAATCCATGGAGCTCTCCCCATCTGCATAAGTTTAATAGTGATATAGAAAACAATCTTACACTGAGTAGCCTGTTCTTGGTAAGCTCCAGGACTCTGGTCCTGATGAGTGGTCTCTGGCACCACTGATTATGAGACCCAAGCGTCTCAGATTTCATGAGTCTCCATAATCAAAGTTTCTGATGACATCAAGCTGTGTTTCTCAAATAATCCAAAGAGAAGACCCATGTTCATGTTTTGTTGTAAGTGTTGCTTCTTGCTATAAAGCAAGATATATATATCAGAGACTCAAAAAATGGCATGAATAAAAAACAAAGATATGCTATTACAAGTGACAATTACTTTATTATTAGATTCAACATGAGAAAAATAGCTGTCAATTTTCTCTAAAAGTTTTGTAACACTCTATTTCTGTACTCTCTCATAAAGAACTGTTAAGAAACAATTTATGTGTAGTTACTGGTCTTTGTATTACACTTTGAGTAGCACTGCTAAAGCAATGTTTGAAGAAATAAAAATTAAATAAATCTCATATTTCTCAACAGTAAAACAGCAGCACTGAATTAAAATTACTGAAGAGTGCTATTTTTGAGTGTTAAAAGAGAAAAAAGAAACTTTAATTTGGTAACAAGTTAAGCTCTATCTTAAATGCAAAGACAATTTTAGGAAAGAATAAATATCAAACACAATTTAATTCCAACAAATGAGATGATGTCAACATGATGGAGAACTGAGGCAGAGGGCAGGGCAAAAATGAAAGAAAGCATATTTAAGTATTTATTTTGTTGGATAGAGGGAAATTTTATTGCTTTGCCTAAGATCTTAGTAAGGGAAATGAATACTTTACATTTTAGAGAATTCTAGTATATTACCCCTCCAATTAAAACTATGTATTATAATGAAATTCAACAATTAGAGAAAAACAGTGCCCAGTGCTCATAGGATCATTGTTCCTATTATTGAGGCCCAAACCTGTAAATTTAGTCAATGTTGGGTACTCAGACCTGGAATTTGGGTACTGAAGAAAAAAAAAAAAAACACTCCCCAAACACTTATATTTCAGATAAACATTGAACTCTTAACCACTGAAGAAATTAAGGGTACTGCTATGCTGTTATCTTTTATATAACATGCTGATAGGAAATGAGATGCCAGTATAATTCATATCTGCTATAATTCAGTTCCAAGCTCCTCCCCAAGCCTATATGCTAAAAATTTTCTCCTCAGCCTATAACACTATTAAAGCCCATAACCTTTAAGGTGAGGCCCAGTGGAAGGAAGTGAAATCACTGAGGCATGTCCTTGAAGCGGATATATTGGAACCCTGACTCCTTCCTGTTTTGTTTGTTTTGCTTCCTGGATCCCATGAAGTAATTAGCTTCATCTACCACACACTCCTGCCTTGATATATTACCTAGACACAGGCCCAAAAGCTACAGGGTCAAACTACCATAGACTGACTATAACCTTCAAAATTTGAGCCAAAATAAAACTTTCCTTTTTTAAAAATTGATTATCTCAGGTATTTTTGTTATAATAATACAAAACTAACACAATGTCTTTTTATAGGCATTTTTCTCATAGATATTTATTTGGTGATAATTACTCCCCTGTCCCATTACTCTCTGGCCATCTATTGAGTCTTTTCAATATAAATATCTCTAACTTTCCTCATCACTGGATAATTCTCTTCTATTGGTCCAGAATAATTCTTCATTTGTATATTCTTTTTCATTCTCCCTATTTTAAATCAATCCCATCAATTTAAAAAAAATGAAATTGCCAATTATTACCTGCTTTCACTTCCTAGCATAGGAATGAGATTTACCCTTTTAGATTCCACATGAAGATGATTATGCAGTGTTTGTCTTTCTGTGTTTGACTTACTTAACATAATGTCCTTCAAGTTCATCCACGTTGTTGCAAAAGTTAGAATTTCCTGATTTTAATGGCTGAGGATTGTTCCATTGTGTATATGTATCACATTCTCTTTCTCCATTCATGTATCAAGGGACACCTAAGTTGATTCCATATCCTGGCTCCTGTGAATAGTGCTACAATAAATGTGGTGTCTCTTCAATTTACTGACTTCATTTTTTTGGGGGGGGCATACCCTCAGTAGTGGTATTATTGGATTGTACTGTAGTTCTATTTTTAATTTTGGGGAAAACCTCTGCACTCTATATTCCATAATGACTATACTAACGATTGTACTAATTTACATTTTCACCTACCATGTATAAGGGTTCCTCTTTCAGAGACTACTGGGAAAGAAGAGACCAAGGAATGGGGGGAAGAGGAGGGCCAGAGAGAGTATAAGGGAGGTTGAATGTGATTAAACCACAATCTATTCATAGAAATGTCACAGTGAAACCAATTATTTGTACTATTAATGTTAATAATTAAGACAAAATTTTAAATAAAACTGAAAAAAGAGTTCCTTTTTCTACAAATCCTTGCCAGCACTTGTTATCTTTAGTCTTTTTGAAAATAGCCCTTTTTTGTATTTTTAACTTGCAAAGATAGAAGAGTTCAACAAAACAGCAGTGTAAAATGCTGAGTGACATTACATCCAACAATGTCTTTTTAGTTATACAGGACAGTAGAATCCATTTTGATGTAATTATACAAACATGGAATATATCTTATTCTAATTGGGACCTTATCCTTGTAAATGTACACGATGGTGAGATTGACATAGTAGATAGAAAAATTACATCATATTCATTCTACTGCCTTTCTTTTTCCTATGTCCCCTCCCTTCCCTTCATTCCCCTTTGTCTAATCTATCGAACTTCTGAAGATAGCCATTCTTACTAGAGTGAACTGATACCTCACTGTAGTTTAGATTTACATTCTCCCAGTGGTTACTGATATGAACTTTTTTTTCCATGTATCTGTTGGTGATTTTTAATTCTTTTAAGAAATATTTATTCAGGTATTTAGCCTATTTTCTTTCTTTCTTTTTTTTGTATTGGTATTCAACCCAGTAATGCTCAAATACTGAACCATAAGCCACATCCCCAGTCCTTTTTATATTTTATTTAGATACAGAGTTTTGCTAAGTTACTTAGGGCCTCACTAAGTTGCTGAGTCTGGCTTTGGATTTATGATCCTCCTTCTTCAGCCTCCTGAGCTGCTGGGATTACAGGCATGCCCCACCTTTCTTGGTCCTATTTATAAATAGAATTATTTGTTTTATGCTATGAAGTCATTTCAGCTCCTAATAAATTCTAAATATTAACCCTTTATCAGATATACACTTTGCAAATATTTTTTCCTTCCTGTAAATTGTTTCTTAGGTCTAGTCATTGTTTCATTTTCCTTATAATTATCTCCTAAGCAATATAGGATTGCTCTGTTTGCTAGTCATCTGAAGGATTAGCTGGGGCTGGATTTGAGGCCTCAGTTCCTCACCGAGTGAGTATCTTCACTACTGTGTGACCCATGATATGGCATCTGGCTTCCCACTGAACAAGAGATGAGATGAGAGAGATAAGATAGAGATACAAAGAGAAACAAAAAGATACAGAGAGACAGAGATGGGAAGAGAAAAAAGAGATTACAATGTCTTCCATTATCTAATTTTGGAAATAACATATCTTTGTTTCTGCTGTTTTCAATTGTCTTACAGATTACAGATCACCCCTGGTATAGTGTGAAAGGGATCTAAATGGGAATATGAATACCATTAGGGTGAATGGTACAGAGTTTCAGCATGCAGGCTTTTAGTTTGATTAAATTGGTCATTAATGTGTGAAAGTATTGTTGTTGTTGTTGTTATTGTTGTTGTTGGTGGTAGTGGTGGTTTAAGTCTGCCTAGTTACAACTGCACCTTTATTTTTTTCCCATGTAAGATAGACTGGCATATTCTTCTGGAGGAAAATATATCTTACTGACACAAGAAGAGAGTAATAAAATAGGACTTCTATTGTATGGATATGATACAATTTGTGTTGGTTCTTCTTAGTTATACATGATAGCAGAATCCATTTTGGTAAAATTATACAAATATGGAATATATCTTGTTATAGTTAGGACCCCATTCTTGTAGGTGGACATAATGGTGTGATTCACAGGTATTTTCATGTCTACAAGTTTGATTTATTATACTGTCTTTCCTATTCCTCTTCCCTTCACTCTCCTTTGTCTAATCTACTGAACTTCTTTTTTACCTCTCCTCCCTTTTATTGTGGTTTAGCCTCCACATATCAGTGAAAACATTTGACATCTGGTTTGGGGGGATTGACTTATTTCACTTAGCATGAAGGCCTCCAGTTCCATCCATTTATTATTGGCAAATGCTATAGTTGCTGAGTAATATTCCATTGTGTATATATAACACAATTTATTTATCTATTCATCTGTTGATGGGCAACTAGGTTGGTTCCATAGCTTAGCTATTGTAAATTGTGCTGCTATAAATGTTGATGTGGCTGCATAACTGCAGTATGCTGACTTAAAATCCTTTAGATATATGCCAAAGAGTGGGATAATTGGTATGAGGACAAGGCATGGAGTACTGCATACATGACATACATTAAGGGCGTCTGAATGGCAGGCCACTCCCCTTGTGCTAGGTACATGAGTGGCAGGCCAATTACCTAGTAGGCACAACCCTGGGCATGAGGCCATGTGGTGCAGTCCCTGTGCTTGTTCTGCAGCCTGCTCCTTGACAGGTCACTGCAAGGACAGTTAGCAAGAAATTGTATTGGTGGCTGTCTGTAATTTGCTTATCTACTGCCTGAGTATATATACGTGATAACTGCACAATAAAATCAGACCTGTTTCCTGCTTGGTCTCTGGAGGTCTGGATCACCCTGTTCTGTGGACCTCCTCGCTGGATGAGAGAGAGCCCACACAACTGGTGCCTGAACAGGGACTGAGGTAAGACAGTGTGGCCCCTCTCAGAGCAGTGAGGAAAGGGAAATGGGGAACCTACTGAGTTCCACCAAAGAATCGCAGCTGCAAGTGCTGCACTCTTTAGATACTAGAGGTTTAACCCTGAATAAGAGAAAAGCTCAGAATTTCTGGGATATAAACACTAACCCCTGGATCAATGCTGCTGATGTTTTTGATCCTATGATATAAGACAAGATAATGGCAAATGTGCAGCAAGCTGAAGTGATCCAGGGGTATACTTTACCACTACATTTTTTCCCTATTGTGGCAGCCATGCAGCAAAGTGTATGAGGCCCTGAAACAGACCCTTGTCATAAAATGATGGCCCTGAGGGAAGATGAAGCTGTGAAAGACAGACAAGGGGGAAAAATTTACTTCAAAGCAAGAAACTATGATAGTTGCAAGAGGGAGAAAGGCAGGAAATGGTACCACTAGACTTCATGGTGGAGGAAGAGGTGATCACAAATAGTCAAGTGCACCTTCTACTGACAGGCAAAGATTATATCCTTCCCAGAGTCAATGGCAACTGCCTCTTGGTAAGGCAATGCCAAAGCCAGCAAGGGACTATAACAGCTTAGAAATGATCAGGCTGCTGGACAGGCCCAAGCCATGCTCTCCCAGAAACCCATTCCAGGAGGCCAGAGATCCTTTAGAAGATCTATATAAGATAAGAGATGAAAATTGGGGTAAGGGAATGCAAGCCTTCCCAGTCAACATGGCCCCCACACCACAGCGCCCTGCCACTTTGTATCCACATGCATTGGGTACCCCAAGGGAGTTAAAAAGGCAGTAAAAGTGGATGGGCCCCAGGCATCATTTGCAGAGCAAATGCTCGAATCACTCAGTCTTGAACTTAATTGCCCTCAAGAATGGAAAGACCTAGCCAGATCAGCTCTTGAGCCCACAGCACTTTTTAAATGGAAGGCATTCTCCTATGATGAATGTGAACAGCAGGGGTGTCATAACCACACCACTAATGTTGGCTCCCAGCTGAATGCTTTCTGGGAGAAGGAATATACTGTTCCCCTGCAGTACAAGCCACAGGCCCACCAAATTATTTCAGTCACGTGAGGCTCTGTGCTCTAAGAGCCTGGAGAAAGTTACCAGCTTGCGGGGGGGGGGGGGTACAGTTTCTATACAGGGCATAAGGCAGAAAGCCACTGAGGAATTGCCATAGTTTATTGACAGAGTAAGCAAGGTGGTAAAAAGGAAGGTGTCTCATGAAGGACCTAGGGAAGCCCTAACCAAGGTATTGATCTGGGATGGACCAAATAAGGAGCATAGAGCAGAAGTGGTGCCAGTGTGCAATGAAACACTGGATGACTGGGTTTTGGCCACTCAGGATATAGGGACACTAGCAGCTCAAGCCTCTCTGCTGACCTCAGCCATGACATTTGCATAAAAGCAGGACTAAGAAGGCTTACAAACAGCTAGTCAGAGACTTAAAAAATGTGCACTTTTTTCTCCCCATTGGCCCTTTACAACATGCTGGAGTGAATCCACAAGAGTTAAAATTTAATGCTTTATGGCAAATGGATGTCACTCATTATGGATCTTTTGGAAATTTAAAATATATTTATGTAGTCATTGATATCTATTCACGCTATGTAATGGCCACAGCCTCCACAGGAGAAACCACAGAAAGGGTCATCTCCCATCTACTTAAATGATTTGGAATTATATATGTTCCCATGTCTATTAAATCTGACAAAGGGCCAGCCTATATTAGCAAGACATTTCAAGTGGTTTGCAATGATTGGAATATACAGCACTTAACCAGGATCCCCTAAAACCCTAAGATTCAAGGCATCATAGAAATTGCACACAAGTAATTTAAAGTCCATGCTACAAATCAGAGGGGTGGGGAACTACACCAAGTCCCCTCACAATGCCTTGAACAAAATTTTATTTGCTTTAAATTTTCTTTCAATTTCAAAATTTTCTAAGGAAATAGCAGCCTATAAGCATTGTGCCCCTCTCACAGGGCCTTCCCTTCTACCTATGATCTCATGAAAGGATCCCAAAATAAATACATGGGATGGTCCGGGGCCCCACCTAACCATGGGTTGAGGGTTTGCATATGTTAACAGGATCCTCACCCCATCTGGGTGCCTGCCAGAAAGTTAAGCCCTAAACCCCCAGAATCACCAAGCAAGAAGATAAAGACAATCATAGGTTTCAAGTGATTGCTTTTTTGGATTAAAAAAATACCTTAGAATGCCACTTGAGAGTATGTTTTCTTATTTAGTATAGTTCTTTTTGAAAATAAAAACCTTTTAATCTTTCCTATTTTTAAAAAATTTACACTAAATTTATTTTTTAGCTGATATATAAAACATAAAAATTGTTCATATTTAAGGTTACTATGTGACTGTTCAATATATGCATACACTTTGTATTGTTTAAATCAGAGCAAACATCTACTTCCTCCAACATTACCACTTGAGTTTTAAATAGTATAAGAAATTTGTAAGCTGGTCACAGTGGCACATGCCTGTAATCCCAGCAGCTTGGGAGGCTGAGGCAGGAGGATTGAGAGTTTCAGACAGCCTCAGTAATTTATCAAGGACACAAGCAACTTAGCAGGACCCTGTCTCTAAATAAAATATTAAAAGGGGGGATTAGGCCCAATGGTTAAGTACCTCTGGATTCAATCACCAGTACCCAAAAAATTATAATTCATTTTAAAACTTACCTCTCTAATTACATATAGTAGGCAAATTATAGCTAGTTGTTAAAATATAAAAAGTTAAGCCAGGAACAGTGGTACACATCTCTAATCCCAGTGGCTGGGGAGGCTGAAGTAGGAGGATTGCAAATGCAAAACCAGCCCCAGCAATTTAGCAAGGGATTAAGCAACTTAATGAGACCATTACTCAAATTTTTTTTAAAAGATCTGGGGATGTGATTCAATGGTTAAGCACCTTGGTTCAATCCCTGGTGCCAAAAATAAAATATACAAAGTTAAACCCAACTAAACCACTATCGTGGTAAGGAAAAAGATAGTATATATAAGAATGAGGAATTTATAACAAAAATATTTTTAATTTGGGGGTAATATGAAAATTTCCATCAAAATTGACTTAATAAACCAGGCACAGTGGCACATGCCTGTAATTCCAGAGGTTCAGGAGGCTGAGGCAGGAGGATACAAGTTCAAAGCCAGCCTCAACAACAGTGAGGCACTAAGCAACTCAGTGAGACCCTGTCTCCAAATACAAAATAGGGTTGGAGATGTGGCTCAGTGGTTGAGTGCCCTTGAGTTCAGTCCTTGGTACCCCAACCCCCCCAAAAAAACTGACTTCATAGAAAACTATTCAAGGATTCAAAACTTGTTTTGTGGGGTCTTCTGTCTTTGGTAGTTTTCTATTATAAAAATAATTCTCTGTAACAAACCACATTAAAACTCCAAAAGATATATCTACACATAAGGAATTGGTTACCATGAAATCAGGAAAGCAGTTATTCTCTGTGTGAAAAGATGGAGAACAACTGAGAGGGCTAAAACACAACACATGGAGGGCTGAAAGAAAATTCCTTCAACATTCCTACAAAATTTAAGAATTTATCTTTCCTCTTCATTGCTTGGCCCTCTCCTTAAATCTTCTTTCCCTTGATTGTCACTGAAGACATGGACAACTCTACTTATAATTTTTATGTATGTGTCCCGAATATTTGTGTTCTCATTTTAAGGTTGTGTACTATTTACAATGCAACAGAATTATAGAATGAAAAAGATCAACATTTCTAAAGCATAATTCCCCCTCTCTGGCCAATCCTTCATTTACACTTGATATCTTTAATTTCACAGATATAACAATTGTTTGTTTTCCAGGATCACTGAACAAAATCAGAAGCAAGAGAAGATGAGAGAAAAAAAAACATTGAAAAGGAGAGAAAAGAGGAAGGAACTTGTAATTAGCTTCAGTACACTGACCATGACAACATGAAAACGTGAGAGTCCACAAATGGTCATCACGATTATTTTTAATTTCCTTGAGAAGATGGATATAAGCATGATTTATGAGAGAGAAAGAAAAGAAACAGAAAAATCTGATGTGAGAATTTGTATTTACCCTTCATTAATTGAGAAATCATTAGTGAAGATATTATTTTTAAGTAATTATTAATTTAGGCACTATAAAATCCACTGAAGTTAAAATGGGGCTAAGAATACTAAGAAAGACACTAATAAATAAGTAAGCACAATATGATAGGCACATAATTCTATTAACAAATACAAATATTTTTGTGAGATATTGCTCTGTAACATCACTGTGTTAAGTGCCCTTTATAATTTGCCCCCCAAACATGATTGTGATTGGCCAGAAAGGAAATAAGACCTGAGTTCTGGAGCTTGGAATCTTTACTAATGCAGCAGAAATCTCAAAGGCCAAAAGAATAAGCCAGAAGTGAATAACAAAAACAACAAAAATCAAATTAAGTTTGGAAATATTGACTTATCTATTCTAAAGTCTATTATAGGTTCTGACTAGATCAGTAAATCAAAGAAAAATAGTAATATTTTGGATTAATAAAAATGTATTGAGTCATGCTCTAAAAAGGAACTGTGAGTATGGAAAAGTGAAGGAAGCAGATACAAATTCTAACACTTAAGGGTTTACATTCTCATGGAAGGAAAGGGACAAAAAGAAACATTTAAATAAGTTAATTATGAAAATAATTAAATGATGACAAACACTAAGAAAAAAATTATAGTAGTATAAGGATTGAAAAAGGGTGGCAACTTTGGACAGCTTGTTCAGAGAAAAACTGAGAAGTGGATAAAGACCAAGATAACTCAGGGAAGACTTGTGCAAATTCTGGAAGATGAGTGTTCAAAGCAGAGGGAAAGGATAGCACGAAGAACATGGTACATTCATGGAATGACAAGAAGGCTGGTTTGGTTAAAGAAGGTAATCAAATGGTAAGCAGTAGAAGATTCCACTGAGGAGCCACATAGGCTAATGTAAGGATTAGAAAGATAAAAACAGCACCCCTGGGCACAATCTAGGTTCAACACAGAACGTAGGTAAAAATCATCAGTAAATCTTCAGGGTATAGAAGGTCAAAGAATCTGCAGAATAGTAGTCTTGGAGCAAGGGGAATTGAATCAGTGGATGACATTTTGAGAAAAACGAAAAATCAGGGTCAGGCCCAGCAACCAGCCAAGTGACAGCAGCTACACGCGCCTGCGGGGAATGTGGACCGGACCCACTAGGACAGGTCCGGCGGATGGCTGAGGGCTAGGCCCGTCCCCTCCCCCAGTGTCTGCAGGTAGGCGGGACTGTGAACACCAGCAGAGCGGGCCCAAAGCCTGCTGAGGGGCGGAACCGGCCCCTCCCCCAGTGCCTGCAAGCTAGGCGAACCTGCAACCCATTGGGAGGTTAGGCCCAGCAACCTACGGAGTGACACAGGTGCCCCTGGTGCCTGCTGCGTAGGTGGACCTTTGACCGACCAGCAAAGCAGACCTAGGGCCTGCCAGCATGGTAGACGGATCACACTAATTGGAGGAGGATCACAGCCACTACCTGCCCTGCAAGGGTGATTTTTCAACTATACAAGAGCAATATAAATGAATAGAGGGAAAATATCAAAGACACGACAATTTCACCAAGCAGAAAGAAACACCAGCAGTATGAAACGACAAGGAAAGAAAGGACCACAGGCAATGCAGGTCAACTCAACTTTAGAAGAGGTAATAGCTGCAACAGATGGAATGACAGATAGAGAGCTCAGGACATACATGCTTCAGATGATCTGGAGTCTCAAGGAAGACATGAGACAGCAAAATCAGACAATGAAAGATCACATTGACAAACAAATCCAGGAAGTAAAAGATCAATTTCACAGGGAGATAGAGGTAATAAAAAACAAACAAATAGAAATACTAGAAATGCAGGAAACAATAAACCAACTTAAAAACTCAATTGAGAATACTACCAGCAGAGTGGATCACTTAGAAGATAGAACATCAGACAATGAAGACAGAGTATTTCAACTTGAAAAGAACATAGATAGCTCAGCAAGTCTACTAAGAAACCATGAGCAGAACATTCAAGAGCTATGGGATAATATCAAAAGACCAAACTTAAGAGTCATTGGGATACAGGAAGGCACAGAGCTCCAAACCAAAGGATTAAGCAATCTATTCAGTGAAATAATACAAGAAAAATTCCCAGACTTGAAGAATGAGACAGAATCCCAAATCCTAGAAGCCTACAGGACGCCGAATGTGCAAATTCATAAGAGATCCACACCTAGACACATTATAATGAAGATGTCCAACATACAGAATAAGGAGAGAATTTTAAAAGCTACAAGGGAAAGGAAGCAGATTACATTTAGGGGTAAACCAATCCGGATAACAGCTGATCGCTCAACACAGACTCTAAAAGCTAGAAGATCCTGGAATAACATATTTCAAATGCTAAAAGAAAATGGATTCCAACCAAGAATCGGGTATCCCGCGAAATTAAGCTTCAGGATGGAAGATGAAATTAAAACATTCCACGACAAACAAAAGTTAAAAGAATTTGCAGCTAGAAAACCATCTCTTCAAAAAATCCTTGGCAAAACACTACAGGAAGAGGAAATGGAAAACAACAATGAAAACCAACAGTGGGAGGTAGGACAGTAAAGGGGGGAAAATAATCAAAGAGGAAAACAAATCAGGTTTAATAGCATTAATAAACAAACTATGGCTGGAAGAACAAACCATATCTCAATAATAACCCTAAATGTTAATGGCTTAAACTCACCAATTAAGAGACACAGGCTAGTTGAATGGATCAGAAAACAAGACCCAACAATATGCTGCCTGCAGGAGATGCATTTGATAGGAAAAGATATACATAGACTGAAGGTGAAAGGTTGGGAAAAATCATATCACTCATATGGACTGCGGAAACAAGCAGGAGTGTCCATACTCATATAAAATAAAATAGATTTCAAGCCAAAGTTAATCAAAAGGGATAAAGAGGGACACTACATACTGCTCAAGGGAACCATACACCAACAAGACATAACAATCATAAATATATATGCCCCAAACAACGGGGCTGCTATGTTCATCAAGCAAACTCTTCTCAAGTTCAAGAATCTAATAGACCACCATACAATAATCATAGGAGACTTTAACACACCTCTCTCACCACTGGACAGATCTTCCAAACAAAAGCTGAATAAGGAAACTATAGAACTCAATAATACAATTAACAACCTAGACTTAATTGACACATATAGAATATACCACCCAACATCAAGCAGCTACACTTTTTTCTCAGCAGCACATGGATCCTTCTCAAAAATAGATCATATATTATGTCACAGGGAAACTCTTAGTCAATATAAAGGTGTAGAGATAATACCATGCATCTTATCTGATCACAATGGAATGAAACTGAAAATCAACGATAAAAGAAGGAAGGAAAAATCATGCATCACTTGGAGAATGAACAATAGGTTACTGAATGATCAATGGGTTTTAGAAGACATCAAGGAGGAAATTAAAAAATTCTTAGAGTTAAATGAAAACACAGACACAACATATCGGAATCTATGGGACACATTGAAAGCAGTTCTAAGAGGAAAATTCATTGCTTGGAGTGCATTCCTTAAAAAAAGAAAAAACCAACAAATAAATGATCTCATACTTCATCTCAAAATCCTAGAAAAAGAAGAGCAAAACAATAGCAAAAGAAGTAGAAGGCAAGAAATAGTTAAAATCAGAGCTGAAATTAATGAAATCGAAACAAAAGAAACAATTGAAAAAATTGACAAAACTAAAAGTTGGTTCTTTGAAAAAATAAATAAAATTGACAGACCCTTAGCCATGCTAACGAAGAGAAGAAGAGAGAGAACTCAAATTACCAGCATACGGGATGAAAGAGGCAATATCACAACAGACACTTCAGAAATACAGAAGATAATCAGAAATTATTTTGAATCCTTATACTCCAATAAAATAGAAGATAGTGAAGGCATCGATAAATTTCTAAAGTCATATAATCTGCCCAGATTGAGTCAGGAGGATATAGACAACCTAAACAGACCAATATCAATTGAGGAAATAGAAGAAACCATCAAAAGATTACCATCTAAGAAAAGCCCAGGACCGGACGGGTATACAGCAGAGTTTTACAAAACCTTTAAAGAGGAACTAATACCAATACTTTTCAAGCTATTTCAGGAAATAGAAAAAGAGGGAGAACTACCAAATTCATTCTACGAGGCTAACATCACCCTGATTCCGAAACCAGACAAAGACACTTCAAAGAAAGAAAACTACAGACCAATATCTCTAATGAACCTAGATGCAAAAATCCTTAATAAAATTCTGGCGAATCGGATACAAAAACATATCAAAAAAATTGTGCACCATGATCAAGTAGGATTCATCCCTGGGATGCAAGGTTGGTTCAATATACAGAAATCAATAAATGTTATTCACCACATCAATAGACTTAAAAATAAGAACCATATGATCATCTCGATAGATGCAGAAAAAGCATTCGACAAAGTACAGCATCCCTTTATGTTCAAAACTCTTGAAAAACTAGGGATAACAGGAACATACCTCAACATTGTAAAAGCAATTTATGCTAAGCCTCAGGCTAGCATCATTCTGAATGGAGAAAAATTGAAGGCATTCCCTCTAAGATCTGGAACAAGACAGGGATGCCCTCTTTCACCACTTCTGTTCAACATAGTTCTCGAAACACTGGCCAGAGCAATTAGACAGACGAAAGAATTTAAAGGCATAAAAATAGGAAAAGAAGAACTTAAATTATCACTATTTGCAGATGACATGATTCTATACCTAGCAGACCCAAAAGGGTCTACAAAGAAACTATTAGAGATAATAAATGAATTCAGCAAAGTGGCAGGTTATAAAATCAACGCACATAAATCAAAGGCATTCCTGTATATCAGCGACAAATCCTCTGAAATGGAAACGAGGACAACCACGCCGTTCACAATATCCTCAAAAAGAATAAAATACT
The DNA here is from genome assembly GCF_045843805.1 of Urocitellus parryii. Classification (NCBI taxonomy): domain Eukaryota; kingdom Metazoa; phylum Chordata; class Mammalia; order Rodentia; family Sciuridae; genus Urocitellus; species Urocitellus parryii. The sequence continues at coordinate 117,925,974 of NC_135538.1, forward strand.
TGGGAATCAACCTAACAAAAGAGGTGAAAGACTTATACAATGAAAACTACAGAACCCTAAAAAGAGAAATTGAAGAAGACCTTAGAAGATGGAAAAACATACCCTGTTCATGGATAGGCAGAACTAACATCATCAAAATGGCGATATTACCAAAAGTTCTCTATAGGTTTAATGCAATGCCAATCAAAATCCCAACGGCATTTCTTGTAGAAATGGAGAAAGCAATCATGAAATTCATATGGAAGAATAAAAGACCCAGAATAGCAAAAACAATACTAAGCAGGAAGTGTGAATCAGGTGGTATAGCGATTCCAGATCTCAAACTATACTACAGAGCAATAGTAACAAAAACAGCATGGTACTGGTACCAAAACAGGCAGGTGGACCAATGGTACAGAATAGAGGACACAGAAACCAACCCACAAAACTACAACTTTCTTATATTTGATAAAGGGGCTAAAAGCATGCAATGGAGGAAGGATAGCATCTTCAACAAATGGTGCTGGGAAAACTGGAAATCCATATGCAACAAAATGAATCTGAATCCCTTTCTCTCGCCACGCACAAAAGTTAACTCAAAATGGATCAAGGAGCTTGATATCAAATCAGAGACACAGCATCTGGTAGAAGAAAAAGTTTGCTACGACCTACATGCTGTGGGGTCGGGCTCCAAATTCCTCAATAGGACACCCATAGCACAAGAGTTAACATTTAGAATCAACAAATGGGACTTACTTAAACTAAAAAGTTTTTTCTCAGCAAAAGAAACAATAAGAGAGGTAAATAGGGAGCCTACATCATGGGAACAAATCTTTACTCCTCACACTTCAGATAGAGCCCTAATATCCAGAATATATAAAGAACTCAGAAAATTAGACAATAAGATAACAAATAACCCAATCAACAAATAGGCCAAGGACTTGAATAGACACTTCTCAGAGGAGGACATACAATCAATCAATAAATACATGAAAAAATGCTCACCATCTCTAGCAGTCAGAGAAATGCAAATCAAAACCACCCTAAGATACCATCTCACTCCAGTAAGATTGGCAGCCATTATGAAGTCGAACAACAATAAGTGCTGGCGAGGTTGTGGGGAAAAGGGTACACTTGAACATTGTTGGTGGGACTGAAAATTGGTGCAGCCAATTTGGAAAGCGGTATGGAGATTTCTTGGAAAGCTGGGAATGGAACCACCATTTGACCCAGCCATTCCCCTTCTCGGTCTATTCCCTAAAGACCTAAAAAGAGCATGCTACAGGGACACTGCTACATCGATGTTCATAGCAGCACAATTCACAATAGCAAGACTGTGGAATCAACCTAGATGCCCTTCAATAGACGAATGGATAAAAAAAAAATGTGGCATTTATACACAATGGAGTATTACTCTGCAGTAAAAAATGACAAAATCATAGAATTTGGTGGGAAATGGATGGCATTAGAGCAGATTATGCTAAGCAAAGCTAGCCGAGCCCTAAAAAACAAATGCCAAATGTCTTCTTTGATATAAGGAGAGTAACTAAGAACAGACTAGGGAAGAAGAGCACGAGAAGAAGACCAACATTAAAGAAGGATGAGAGGTGGGAGGGAAAGGGAGAGAGAAGGGAAATTGCATGGAAATGGAAGGAGACCCTCAGGGTTATACAAAATTACATACAAGAGGAAGTGAGGGGAAAGGGAAAAACAGTACAAGGGGGAGGAATGAATTACAGTAGTGGGGGTAGAGAGAGAAGAGGGGAGGGGAGGGGAGGGGAGGGGGGATAGTAGAGGATAGGAAAGGCAGCAGAATACAACAGACATGAGTTTATCAATATGTAAAGCAATGAAGTGTAACTGATGTGATTCTGCAAGCTGTATACGGGGTAAAATGGGAGTTCATAACCCGCTTGAATCAAAATGTGATATCAAGAACTATGTAATGTTTTGAACAACCAACATTAAAAAAAATAATTAAAAAAATAAAAAAAAATGAAAAAAAAAGAAAAATCAATTGGTTACTCTATAGAATGGTATCTTGATTTTATAGGTCCACAGAAATGATAAAGTGAACATAAAAATTCTCCTTTCAGCACTAGACATTACCATTAAGGTTAATTTGCATGGAGATTAAAAAGACAATATAGAAATCTGCCATTTATGTATTGAGATTTGTGTGTGTGTGTTTGTGTGTGTGAGATTATTTGCACATCCATTCAAATGAGCAAATAAATCCTTCAAACTAAATAGGATGACCCGTGAATTCCAGAATCCAGAGTCTCCTTCCCTGCTTGTGGGTCAATTCCTTACTTCATTTGGCTGCAAAGCCTGAATTGTGAGACTGAGCTTTTTTTCTGGCTCAGAGATATTGCCACTGATGTCTTCCTTCTGCTTGTACAGAGAGCACAGATATTTCCCTCTCTGGGAACACAGATAAGAACATAGGTGGGAATTTCTCAAGGGCCAGGGGCAACACTGATTCCTTCCAGGGATGGTGACTCAGCTGAAAGGTCACCACAGAAATTATCCATGAAGCCTGGGAAATATAAAGATGAGTTTTTAGTTCTGTTACTTGTGTGCTTGTGTATAGGCATATATGAGCCTATATGTCCAGTACCTCTAAGAAAAGCATTTAAACCACAAAGAGCAGATCCCAGGTACAGAACTTGAGAGCTAAATCTGTTATTCTCAGTCCTGTCAACGTGACACCTTATTTATTTTCATTCTCTTAGCTGTCTCTAAATTGTTTGTTCACTAAGTGGTCTCCCATAAGATAGTGCTTTCTCTTCCACCTTACTCTCCTTCCTCACTTCTACTAGTGCACTCTAATTTTTGAATACATATAATATATATATATATATATATATATATACACACACATATATATTAAAATATATGTATATATAGAATATATATATACACACACATACACATACACAAAAATATATAGTGTCAAAGGTAAGAAGCATCTTTGCTTTTATATATTATATATAACATGCAAATATATATGATATTTTTCTCCTATTCCTGCATAATCTGAATTTTGTTCTTTTGTCTACTCCAACTTCACAATTCTAACTTTCTTAAAGTAATCATATTTCTATCCTTTTCCATATGTCACTAGAAAGTCATTTATTTAAAATATACAACCAGAAGTTGTCACTTGAAGACTGTGATATTGACATTCCAAAGGTAGGGGAAAATGACATTTTAGGATTGAAAACAGACACCCTTGTACCTGCTGCAAACATGAAGAATGATAAAATAGAGCTTATTTTAAAGAACACATTACTGTGGAATTCTAAAAGACTATTAATACTCATGATAAAAGCATTTTAATGTGAAATTTTGGGAGTGAAGTAGAGCTCCAGTCTATAGTGATTATGCTTCTAAGTAAGTACTGAAAAAGCTGATATACGAAACTGTGAGTAAACTATTAAACTTTTGTGTTTGAAAAATAAATCATCATTTGACCAAATCATAAGATGAACCTTATGAATGAGGGAAGTTTAATTCTGGTCATCAGCAGAGTAGCATAAGATTTCACACAATTCTTCCCTAGATATTCTAACTCTCAATTGCTTGTAGTTTTACAGCTTCCTCTGAGAAAAACACCTGTCTCTTCTCACTCTAGTCATTTTCTATCTCAGGAAAAGAGATCCTTCTCAACCTCACCAAGTCACAAGTCAATTACCCAAGTTGTTCACAGAATCACCTCAGTGTCCCCTCTCTCAAAAGAGATGGAGGACTTCTGGTCTTCAGAGTAAGGACCTGAGTTTGGCTGTATGTGTTACATTTGAAAAACAAACAAGAGCAGCATTGGATTTTTTCATTAGAGCTTTATAATTATACATAATAGTTGGATTCATCCCAACTCACACATGCCTGGAAATTAATTTCAGATTTCATGATCTCCTCTCTCCCTCCCATTCTACTTCTCCTTTCCAATTCTTCCTCTATTCAACTTCCTTTCACTCATCTATTAATTTACATTTGATTGCTTCTTTATATTACCCTATTCTTCCTGCTCCCTTTCCTTTATTTTACTCTAGCTTCTGCATATAAGAGAAAATACTTGACCTTTGCGTTTCTGAGTTTGTCTTATTTCACTTAGCATGATATTCTCCGTTTCCATCCATTTACTGGCAAATGCCATAATTTCATTCTTTTTTATGGTGGAGTAGAACTCCATTGTGTGTGTGTGTGTGTGTGTGTGTGTGTGTTGTATACAATTTTGTAATCCATTCACCTATTAACAGGAATCTAGGTTGATAAATTTGGTCTTTGAATCAACCATAAAAATATCTAGGCTTTCTTTTTCAAATATACACCTTGGAATAAATTATGCCCGATCAGTATTGCAATTATGATTATGATCTTTTTTTATTATTTCATCTCTAATGAATCACATGAAAATGATAAGCCTCTATATGATCTCAAGGGACCTTTCCCTCTCCTAAAACATTTTATCATTGTGTTAAGAATAATAAAGAGTATATTTTGAGCTTCTCAATATAGAAACAATTTCCAAAGAAGGGGTGGCTCTATAGTTTTCTTTGGTCACACTGGATCTAGAACTGCTTGGTACTGGAGCTCAGTTTAAAAGACAGTTTCTTTTTTTTAAAAAAAAGTCAATATCACATTTCTCAAGTGCCAATTTCTGGTTATATTTTTAAAGCAAGTGACTTTCTAATGACATATGGAAAAGGATGGAAGTAGACTACTTTAAGAGAGTCAGAATTGTGAATTTGGGTTATTTTTGTTGTTGTTTGTTTGTTTCAGGAGAACAGTTGAAGTCTAGAGGAAAGTTCCTCTTATGTTTTTCTTTTGTACAAAGACCATGTCCTACACAGAGGCATCTTTCTATTTTTAATGAATCTCTTTTGAATCTAAAAGTGTGTGTTTGTGTGTGTGTGTGCGTGTGTGTGTATAAAAACATAATAGGAAATGAAATAGAATCACCATGTTATCTTCCTCAGTGATGCTTATATATTGTTTGGAGATTGAAAACAATTGCAAATATTGATTTTAAAGGTTAATAAAAATTTTCTCATTGTGTTCAATGGCAAAGTTATAGTTATTTTCAGTAGTAGAAAAAATATAAGTAGAAAAAACAAGTCATAGAAATGCGAGTTAGGTAGGTAAGAGGAAATGTAGAAAAGAAACCAATCATGTTATACTCAAAGAAGAATGGAGTGGTAAATGCTACAACTGCTTTAGAAATTTCAAGAATACTAATTGAATAATGAGCTTCTGAATTAGCAATAGATCATTGTTGTTGAATTTTACCAGATCATTTATAGTATGATACTGGGAGAAAAAATTTACTGTACTTGAGAGATAAGATCTGGTTACTTTTGGAGAGAGGAGATTGGGTTTAAAACCAAAGAAACCAATCTATGAGAGGACCCTTCACTAGGAGGACACCTGAAGGACTAGCAGACTCCATCTCAAATGGTACCAACAGTGATCATGTAAGCAAATTCAGGTTTCCCTATCAGAAATTTGGCCAAGAAATAGAGAATTGTTGGTCTGAATCCAGAAGAAGGATAAAATATAAGTGAAAGCAGTAGAGACTACTGAGTAATATTACAGACAGATGAAATAAAGATTTATCTCCATTACTTTAGTTCTTGGAATTTATTGCAACTATTTATATCAATGTTCCTTCAAACTAAATAATATGAATATCACATAAAAGCACATTATTGTTTTCAGAAGAAAAATCTGTTTTTAAACGTGCAGCATTTATATTAAAGATATTTGTATGTAGACTTTACAAGTTAAAGATCAGAATCAGAGGTGAGAAAAATGATGCCTTGATTTCTTCATTGACTAATGACACTTCTCCCAAAGTCTTCAATTGGAAAAACAATGTTCTCACTAAAAAACTAAAGCTTATTTTCTCAGGAGATATTTCTTTGACTGCTTCAATCAAACACATTTTAACTCACCACTGGTCAGTGTCTTATTTTGTTTAAAAAGTGAGCCAAAAAATTTACTTTTACTGCAGCCTCATTTTCATGAAGAAATTCTACCAGTTTTATAATTTTTCTTACTTTTTACTGTTGTTTCACAATAATTTGAGAATATTGTGATGAACATTTATTATATCCTTTTAGTCACAGTGCCACTGCATAAAAAATACAATTAACACAGAAATAGATTAATCCGCACTCCAATATACCCTTAGAAAGTTCAATTTTAACTTCTTGTTTTGACATGATTGGAATTCTGTGGTAATAAGAAGACAAAGATATAAGAACAGATGTTGGAGTGTCACAATAGTTGAGCTACTCAAAATAATGTGGAGTTATAATCGTATCATTGTACTATAGAAATCTTGGCTTCAACTACTCAGTTCTGCTGTTTTAGTGCAAAAGTAGTCTTAGACCATACACATGAGTGAGCACAACTGAATTAATGAAATTTGAATTTCATATAATTTTTACTATGAAACATTACTCTTGTTCTCATTTCTTCAATGATTTAAAAATATAAAATCTATTCTGAAATTACAGACACCCTAAAAATATATATCACACATGATTTGGTCTGAGAACCTACCTTTCTAATCTCTTCCCAGAAAACAGCAAAGTGACTACAGCAGATCTAAAGCTTGAGATGAACTCCTTCATTTACCATGAAATGACCACACCCAGAAATTCCTTACAATCCATGTAAGAAGTATCTCTCTAACCTCCATTGGACCCTGAAATATCCAATCCTATACTCTAAGTGACTTCTATAATCCACCCCCATGTGTTCCTTAGGAATAATGAGGCTCAACTCCATCTACACAAACTGAAATATAGTCCTATGCTTAAATTTTACTTGATGTTATGAATAAAAATCCCACTTTGAAACCAAAATAATGTTGGCCTGGATGTTAACAAGGAAATTCTCTGGTATTAATAGTTCAGAATCCCATATCAAAGTAGAAAATGTAGACATTGTCATTGCAGATATCTTTCTCCAATGTTGTATGGTATTCTTCATTATTTATGTATTCAAAAGGGAACATCATGAAAGTAGTATGTTGTAAGTATGTAAAGTCATGATATCTTAGGGGAAATGTCTATTACTATAATGGATTTTGACATGGATCCTGGATAGCAATAAAAAACAGAGATGAGCAGGATCTGCCCCTCCAATTGTAGTAGCAGAATTGAAGACAAAGGTATGTGAGTCTCACACTATTGTTTACTGTTTATTTTTGATGAGAACTCATTCATTTAATTCTAGGCAACACCATTTAAGAGCAATTTTGGGAAACTGCAGTTTCAAGTATACAATTCCCCAAATTATAAAGGTTCTGAATGCTCTTATTTAAAATTCATAGTATAAACTAGTATCTATCTGTTTTCAGTTATTTCAGTTGTTAAGGATTAGAAATAACTGATTGACGTTGTAAAGAGTCATATTTGAGTCTATATATGGAAGTAATTTAATGATGAGACCTGTCTTAATATTGAATATGCCTTCAAAGAGTTCATGAGTTCACTACCACTGAAGCATTTTTAAAAATCTTCTCATAGAAAAATTACTTCCCTTACATTAGAGGTCAGATTCTTAAATTATCATCATAATTAATAATAATAAATTTTATTGGATACATGTGAGTTTTGCAACATATTAAATATTACATGATATTAAAATGATTACTATAGTGCAGTGAATTACTACATCCATCATCTCATATCTTACTTTTTTGTGTCAAGAGCAGCTACAATTTAATACACTTTTATTGAAAGTTAGATTAGATTAGAAAATTAGATCACTAGACCTGTTCATCTTACCATCTGCTGTTTTTTTGTCTTTTTATCTAAGTCTTCCTATTTCGTCCCTACCTGTGTCATCCATGGTAACCACTATTTTATTCCCTATCTCTCTTTTCTTTTTAGATTCCACAGATAAGTCATGCAATATCTTTCTTTCTTTGTCTGGGCTGATTTTACCTAACATGATGTCCTCCAAGTCCATTCCTTGATGGTAAATGGCAGGATCTCCTTTTACACACACACACACACACACACACACACACACACACACACACACTACATTTTCTTTCTTGGATATTATGAGTTATGTTGCAATAACCATGGGGCTACAGATATACTTAATGAGGTGTAGATTTTATCTCCTTTGGGTGTGTACCCAAAAATGTGATTGCTGAATCATATGTTAGATCTATTTTAAAATTCTTCAGAAATCTCCATACTGCTTTCCACAATATCTGCATCAATCTACATTACTACCAACAATGTCTATAGTGGGAAAGCTCCTTGACATTGGCCTTAGCAATGCATTTTTCAGTCATCACACTGAAAGCTCAAGCTATATCAAACTGAAAATTATCTACACAGAAAAGGAAATAGGCAACAAAATATAAAATAAACCTACAAGCTAGGAAAAAATATTTGGAAATCACATATTTAGTACCCAAAATTTTTAAAACACTGTTAAAACTCAGAAAAAATAGACAAAGACTTAAACAGGCATTTTTTCCAACAAATGCATAAAAATGGCCAAAAGGTATATGAAAAGGTGCTTAACATCACATGTATACAAAAGGGAATATCATGGAAATACAAATTAAAACTTCAATGAGATACTACCTCAGAAACTACCTCACATCTATAAGAATGGATATCATTTAAAAAAGAAGAGAGATAACAAATGTTTGGCAAGGGTCCAGAGAAAAGAGAACCCTCATACTCTGTTGTTAGAAATGTAGGTTTCTAAGTACAATCTTGAATTGCATTTCCTCATAAAGAATGTGCAAGAGTAAAATAGTAAATTCTCAACCAAGATTTATGGAATAATGTTAAGAAATTTTACCACACATTTTTACAATATTTAAAGTTGATTTGCTGACAACAACTTTTCATATCCTTAATATAAAATATCCTTAATATAAATATCCCTTCATATCCTTAATATAAAAAGATAAAATGCAGCACCTACAAATTTAAAAATCCTAAAGGTACAGAAATATATAAATACATGGTGTTTTTTCAGTATAGATTCTTAGAAAGAAGTAGGAGTTAATGATTAATGATGAATGATTTCATGAAGTGAATTTTATTCTAAAAAACTAAAAACATTGAATTTAAATAAATAATTTTAAATAAAACCAATAAAAACCTAAAACTCAATTTAAATTAACATACAGTAAAATCCAAAGCAAAAGTTGATATTGGTAAAAAAAATGGGAAGCAAACTTTGAACAAATATCTTTTGGAGTTCCTAATCATACTTAAAGCAAACAATATACCATTATAATTGGCTACAAAGCACAAAGCTACACAACAAAATTTGAGTAATTCAGATACCATATTATGTCAACATTAATTGAAACTATTTCATTGAGCTGGACAAGGTGGTGAATGACTATAATTCCAAAAGCTTAGGAGGCTGAGGTAGGAGAATCTCAAGTTCAAGGCAGCATCAAGCAACTTAGTAAGGCCCTAAACAACGTAGCAAGACCCTGTCTCCAAATAAAATATTTAAAAAAGCTGCTGAATGTGGGTCAGTGGTAGCTCACCCCTCAGTTCAATCCCTGGTAATAAAAAAAAGAAAATATTTAGCTGATGATCATTATAGAGCAGGCAACAGGAAAGCAGCCATTCTAGTCTCAAGTTGATAAAACAGACTTGGTTTCTTTGTGTGGCTCTTGCATATGGAAAGAATTGTAACTTTGGAATGGAAAATATTGACAGCTATAGAATGCCAATTCTGTGTGGTAGGCTCAGATATAACACTCCACCTATCATATTGATATGTTTTTACATTAATCTTTGACATGCTTCATATATACGAAAGCATGGAATTTCATTCCCCCATGGAATGCATGTGCTCAGGATGGCCTGGCTTCATGGGCAAGTTGCTCAAAACCCAAAACAAAGAATGGTCCTATTCTTGGTATGTCTCACAGTCATTATTTAGAAATGTCAGAGAAATATTCAAATGTCACTGTATAAATTTGCAAAAAGGGCAGAACTTCTTGAATAGTGAAGGTCTCCATAAAAGCAAGGTACTGACAAAATTCTCAAATTTGAACTCTGGAAATTAACAAAATATCTGTAGCTATCCAATTAATTTATTCAACAAGCTTGCTGACTTTCTGTAAAAACAGTATGCATTTGTACATTTCAACTTGGTCTACTCCCATCACTTGCTTTCCATCCCCATGGTTGCCTTTAAAAGTCTTGAAACCATGGTAGGTGAAAAACTTAGACACCCATGAGCAACCTGAGCATCGTCATATTTGACCTGTTTTACAGCTCCCTAAATCACCATTCATAGGGCATTATCATAATTTGACCTAGCTCAGAACATGCTTCCTCGGAAAAGCCCTATCCTGTGAGAATTTATTAAAAACACTCAGCTACAAGTGTTTAACCATTCAGCCATCAGGACTGTGATATCTGTCAAGTAACTAAGAGCCAGAACACATATGAACAATATATTCACATTAAACCTGTGTATAATTTTCAGGACTAATGCAATCTTAACAATATAAAGTCTTTCAATCAATAAAAATGGGAAGTCATTCTGCTTTTGTTCTACATTGCTATCAATGGGATATATTTGAGCTACAGAATGCTTTTCTTGTTGTTCTTTTTAGGTACACATGATAGTAGAATATATTTTTACATATTATACATACATGTAGTATAACTTATTCTAATTAGGACCCCATTTTTGCAGTTGTATCTGATATGAAGTTTCACTGGTCATGTATTCATATATGAACATAGGAAAGTTATGTCTGATGAACCATCAAAGATTAAATTAAAGTTATGATGATGAACCATCAAAGATTAAATTTTGCTTAACAATATTTGAGTTTTCAGTAACTCACTTACAATTTAAATAATCAAAATATTATTCCATTAAATATAATTTCCAAACTGTATTTTTGTACATTTACGTGAAGAAATTAATTATATACCATTGCCAGGTGAAGTTTGAAATAATTGGTCTCTCTGGCAAGATTTGGACAGTTTTGCTTCTTGTTTTCATTTGCAGGGATGAAATAAAGTATATTATTTGTATTTAAAAATTAAATAATCAGACCCTTAGGTTAATAAGAATGGTCTGTTGTTTAATTATTCTGAATCAATCAGAATTTGTTTGTATCATTTTTCTTCTAATTACCCATTAAAGTGTTATATTATTGCTCTAGAAAATACATCAACTTCATTAATGGATAAAAAATTTGGCATATATACATAATAAAATATTACTCATCAATAAAAGAGAATAAAATCATGGCATTTGCAGGTAAATGGATGGAATTAGAGAAAATAATGCTAAGTGAAATTAGTCAATCCCAAAAAAACAAATGCCAAATGTTTTCTTTGGCATAAGGAGACTGATTTATAGTGGGATAGGGAACAGGAGCATGGGAGGAATAGATGAACTCTAGATAGGGCAGAGAGATTAGAGAGGAAGGGAGGGGGCATGGGGTAATTAATGATGGTGGAATGTGATGATCATTACTATCCAAAGTACAGGTATGAAGACATGAATTGGTGTGAATATACTATGTATACAACCAGAGATATGAAAAATTGTGCTCTATATATGTAATAAGATTGTAATGCCTTCTGCTGTCATATATAAATTTTTAAAAATTACATAAAAATAAAATATGAAAGTCAGAGCAAATAATAAAATGTCCTTTTATCACCAATTGGGAAGTTACATTCAATTCTGAATTTTATAACCAGAGAGATATGGAGAAGAAAATTACAGAATAGAAAAGCCACTAAAATAAAGGAAATAATATTTATGAGGGAAAAAAATGAATAAACTAGAATTTTAACTGAGTAAAGAATATGTTGATGAATCATGCAATAACATGTAGTTTTAAATGCTAAAGTCTTTCAAACTTTAAATCTCTACTGAGAACTGAACAAGAATCATGGCATAATTCATAATTTGTAAACAAATTATTGATAATAGGAATTGGAATTGTAGACACAGTGGGATATGGGAACTTATTGCTTAAAAAAGAAAATTCATTATTCTGAGGTGGACGTGTGCTTCTACAAACTGGGAGATAATTCCAAGTCTACATTTTTTTCTTTCCGTGTAATTCATTCCATATATATATATATCTTGAAGCTTGGTCAGTTTCATTCCACTGTTTGAAGTTGATGTATTTTTTTAAGAGAAAAAAAAAAATATATATATATATATATATATATATTTCCTCTTAAAAATATACATATATTTCCTCTTAAAAAAATACATCAACTTCAAACAGTGGAATGAAACTGACCAAGCTTCAAGATGATGGACCAGAGGGAAGGCAGCATTCTGTGTTGCTCTGTGATCCAGATCTCACCTAGTTGAAATACTGCATCTCTGAGTGTTAGAGGACCCCTATACAGCTGCTCTCCACAGAAATCACCAGAGCCGTGACCCTGCACAGGGCTATGGGTCTCAGCATTCTAGTACAACACCTGGAATTCGAGCAGGACCCAAAGCCCAAAGTTCTAGCCCGTGCAAGGCTTGGGGAGTGCCTAGCAGAATCTCCTATCAACACATCTGCAGATCGCCAAGACTTCACTCTGCTTCCATGCAGGTCACTCAGCTGCTACCTGCCCAAAGCACAGTGCCATTGCCCAGCTCCCCCAACCTCATCAGAAACCATGGTGCTGAAAGCAGACCTCCGCCATTTTGACTCATCATTCTCACCATATTAGGTGGGGGCAATTCCCAGATCCAGGGGCTAGTGGATTTTCACAGAAATCACCAGCACTGCGACCACCCATGCAGAAATCAGAGCCTCTGGGCTCGAGTAAGTCTCCAGCTCCAGACCCAAACCTGCAGTTGTAGCTTAGTGGCTTAGCAGAAACACCTATCAGCACCTCTGTAGAACTCCAGACTGTGCGCTGCTCCCACACAGGTCACTCAGCTGCTACCTACCCACAGTACAAGGCCATCAACCAGCTCCTCCCCCATTACCAGACACCTTGGTGCTGGAAGCAGACTGCCTCCATCCTGGAAAACCTTCCTCACCATTTTGTGGTGGGCGTGGCTATCAGATTGGATCGCCATTTGAGCAGGTACCTGATTTCCAATTCCTCCCCCTCCCCAATGGTGTTATGTTGGCACAGTCACCACCCAACACAACAACAGGTCTCAGCTGGACAGGAGTGCAGTGTGAACAGGGCGCTGCCCACCTGGGGGTGAGAGGTTCCCCAGTTGGGACCTAATAAGTAAGAGAGGGGAGGGGACCAAATTCTGGAGCATAACAGAGAGATTAGGATCTGGGAAATCTCCAGGAAAGAGAGGGAGATGATACTGGGGGCCATGCGGTGCTATTTCCCTACTGGAACTGGGGGGGGGAGCACTCCCTGCTTCCAGACATTCCATATCATGTCCAGTCTTCACACCCTGGTTACCTAAATAATCCTGAGGGCAGAGACACCTACTGGATGAGACAACCCCATCTACTAGATGAGAAAAGAAACAAATGGATCTCTAAGAGTATTTTTTTCCTCTTCTACCCTTCTATCCTCTGGCCCTCACATACTCAACATATGTAAAACCAAGAACTTTGCATGAAATAGGACTTTGAGGACTGAGTCACCAGAATAATATAATATACAGGAATTGCATAAGTCCTTTTTTCTTTTTGTTTTTGCTTTTTCCTTTCTTTTTCTTTCTTTCTTTCTTTCCCATTTTTCTCTTTTTTCTTCCTTCATCCACCAAATTATACTATTTTAACATCCTATATTTTTCTAAATATATATGTGTGTTTGTTTTATGTACTCTACTGTTTACCCACATAATTATCTACCACAAATTACCTCCTATCTATTCTCCTGTTACTAGCCCTCTTCACTAGATTTCTCCTTCACATTTCCTAAGATATATTAACTTTATACCCTCACATCTTCTCCCGTCAACATATCATCCAATGCCTGACCCCCAGTTCATTGTCCACTACCAGAAACTGTAAAACTTTTTTTTTTTATGAAACTACTCATTATATTTTAAATAATAATTGAAACCAACATTTCTGGACATTGAGACTAAACTGCAAATGTCTTAATAATATAGGTGATACATTGTTGATATTGGGACTTGTTAACATTGTCCTTCCCCACAAAGAAGAGATCATAGAACTCTAAAGGAGCACTACAAATCTATAGGGTAAAAACAATAACACACCAGACCCATAGAGCTGAAAAGGAAGGTGTGCAACATGAAAAGCCTACAGAACACTGAATGTACAAAATCACCACAGACCCACACCAAGGCACATTATAATGAAAAAGCCCAACATACAGACTAAGTAGAGAATTTTTTTTGAGAGAGAGCGAGATATTTTTAATATTTATTTTTCAGTTTTTGGTGGATACGACATCTTTATTTTATTTTTATGTGGTGCTGAGGATCGAACCCAGCGCCCCTGTTCATGCCAGGCAAGCACGTTACCGCTTGAGCCACATCCCCAGCCCCCTAAGTAGAGAATTTTAAAAGCCACAAGAAAAAGGAATAAGATTACGTATAGGGGTAAACAAATTAGAATAATGGCAGATTTTTCAACAGAGTCCCTGAAAGCTAGAAGGTCCTGGAATGACATATATCAAGCTCTGAAAGATAATGGGTACCAACCAAGAATCTTGTATCAAGCAAAATTAAGCTTTAGATTTGAAGATGAAATAAAACCTCCACAATGAACAAAAGTTAAAAGAATTTATAGCTAGAAAAATGCCACTACAAAATATCATTGACAAAATATTTCATAAAAAGGAAATGAAAAACAGCAATGAAAATCAGGAGAGAGAGATAATACACTAAAGGAAAAACTAATCAAAGAATAAAACCAAGTAAAATAACAAAAATAAACAAAGATGGTTGGAAATACAAACCATGTCTTAATAGTAACCCTAAATGTTAATGGCTTAAACTCTCCAATCAAAAGACACAGGCTAGCAGATTGTATTTTTAAAAAAGGTCCAACAATATGCAGCTTACAGGAGACTCATCTGATAGGGAAAGACATACACAGACTAAAGGTGAAAGGTTGGGAAAAATCATACCATTCACATGGACTGTGGAAGCAAGCAGAGGTTTCCATACTCATATCAAATAAAGTAGACATCAAGCCAATGTTAATCAAAAGGGATAAAGATGGACATTACATACTCCTCGAGAGAACCATTCACCAACAAGACATATCATAAATATATATGCCCCAAACAATGGTGCAGCTATGTTCATCAAACCAACTCTTCTCAAGTTCAAGAGTCAAATTGACTACAACACAATAATCTTGGTGACTTTAACACACCTCTTTCACCATTGGATAGAACTTCCAAACAAAAGTTGAATAAAGAAACTATAGATAGCATATTGATAACAGCAGCATATTGATCCTTCTCTAGAATAGACCAAATACTATGCCACAAAGCAACTCTTAGCAAATATAAAAAAGTAGAGATACTACCATGCATTTTATCAGATCATAATGGAAGAAAATTGGAAATCAATGACAAAATAAAAAATAAAAATTTCTCCATCATCTGGAGACTAAAATGCTACTGAATTAACAATGGGTCACAGAAAACATCAAGGAGGAGTTCAAAAAATTCTTAGAGGTAAATGAAAATATAGACACAACATATTGAAATCTCTGGGACACTATGAAAGCAGTACTAAGAGGAAAATTCACTGCATGGAGTTAATTCCTTAAAAAAATGTCAACAAATAAACGACCTCAAACTACATCTCAAAGTCCTAGAAAAAGAAGAACAAACCAGCAGCAAAAGTAGGAGAAGGCAAGAAATGATTAAAATTAGATCTGAAATCAATGAAATCAAAACAAAACAAACAATTGAAAAAATTGACAAAACTAAAAGTTGGTTCTTTGAAAAAATAAATACAATTGACAGACCCTTAGCCACGCTAATGAAGAGAAGGAGAGAGAGAACTCAAATTACCAGCATACATGATGAAAAAGGTAATAAAACAACAGACACTACAGAAATACAGAGGATAATTAGAAATTACTTTGAAATCTTATACTCCTTTAAAATAGCAGACATTAAAGGCATTGAAAAATTTTTTTAAGTCATACAATTTGCCCAGATTGAATCAGGAAGATATGCACAATTTACACACACCAATATCAAGTGAGGAAATAGAAGGAGCCATCCAAAGCTTACCAACCAAGAAAAGCCCAGGACCACATGGATACCCAGCTGAGTTCTACAAGACCTTTAAAGAAGAACTAATACCAATAGTCTTCAATTTATTTCAGGAAATAGAAAAAGAGGCAGTAATTCAAACTCATTCTCTGAGGCGAATATCCCCCTGATCCCAAAACCAGACAAAGGCACATCAAAGAAAGAAAACTTCAGACAATATCTCTAATGAACATATATACAAAAATTCTCAATACAATTCTGGCAAATTGAATACAAAACCACATCAAAAAGATTGTGCACCATAATCAATTGGAATTCATCCCAGGGATGCAAGGTTGGTTCAACATATAAAAATCAATAAATGTAATTCATCACATCAATAGACTTAAAGATAAGAATCATATGATCATCTCAATAGATGCAGGAAAAGCATTTGAAAAAATACAGTACTTTATGTTCAAAACACTAGAAAAACTAGGGATAACAGGAACATATCTCAACATTATAAAGGCTATGTATGCTCTATGCTAAGCCTCAGGCCGACATCATTCTAAATGAAGAAAAATCGAAGGCATTCCCTCTAAAAACTGGAACAAGACAGGGATGCCCTCTTTCACCACTTCTATTCAACATAGTTCTTGAAACACTGGCCAGAGCAATTAGACAGATGAAAGAAATCAAAGGGATATGTATAGGAAAAGAAGAACTTAAATTAGTACTATTTGCTGACAATATGATTCTATACCTAGAGGACCCAAAAAAACTCCACCAGAAAACTTCTACAACTAGTAAGTGAATTCATCAAAATAGCAGAATATAAAATTAACACCCATAAATCAAAAGCATTCCTCTATATTGGTGACAAAGCCTCTGAGAAGGAAATGAGAAAAACTACCCCATGCACCAAAACCTCAAAAAAAAAAAAAGATATTTGGGAATCAATTTAACAAAAGAGGTGAAAGACCTAAACAATAAAAACTACAGAACCCTAATGAGAGAAATAAAGAATACATAAGAAGGTGAAAAGATCTAACTTGCTCTTGGATAGGCAGAATTTAATGTTATCAAAATGACCATACTTCCAAAGCACTATACAGATTTAATGCAATTCTGATCAAAATCCCAATGACATTCTTCATAGAAATAGAAAAGCAATCATTAAATTCATCTGGAAAAATAAGAGACACAACAAAGCTAAGTAAATCCTTAGCAGGAAGAGCGAAGCAGGTGGCATCGCTATACCAGATCTTAAACTATACTACAGAGCAATAGTAACAAAAACAGCATGGTATTGGCACCAAAACAGACTGGTAGACCAATGGTACAGAATGGAGGACACACAGACTAATCCACAAAATTACAATTATCTTATATTAGACAAAGATGCCAAAAACATGCACTGGAGAAAACATAGCATCTTCAATAGATGGTGCTGAGAAAACTGGGAATCCATATGCAACAAAATGAAATTAAACCCCTATCTCTCACCATGCACAAAACTTAACACAAAATGGATCAAGGACCTAGGAATGAAACCAGAGACTCTGCATCTAATACAAGAAAAAGTAGGCCCTAATCTTCATCATGTGGGATTATGCTCCAACTTCCTTAATAAGACTCTCATAATATAAGAATTAAAACTGAGAATCAATAAATAGGATGGAATCAAATAAAAACGTTTCTTCTCAGCAAAAGAAACAATATGTGAGGTGAACAGAGAGCCTACATCCTAGGAGCCAATTTTTACCTCTCACACATCAGATAGGGCACTATCTCTAGAGTATATAAAGGACTCAAAAAGCTAAGCACTGAAAAAACAAATAACCCAATAATAAATGGGTCAAGGATCTGATCAAACACTTCTCAGAAGAGGATACACAATCAATCAACAAATATATAAAAAAATTCTCATAATCTCTATAAATTAGAGAAATGTAAATCAAAACTACTCTAAGGTATCATCCCACTCCAGTCAGAATGGCAGCTATTATGTATATAAACAACAATAAGTGTTGGCGAGGATGTGGGGAAAAGGCACACTTATATATTTCTGGTGGGACTGCAAATTGTTGCAGCCAATATGGAAAGCATTATGGAGATTCCTTGGAAATCTGGGAATGGAACCAACATTTGACCCAGCTCTCTCTCTCCTTGGTCTATACCCCAAAAACTTAAAAACAACATTCTATAGAAACACAGCAACATCAATATTTATAGCAGCACAATTCACAATAGCTAAACTATGGAGCCAACCTCGATGCCCTTCAGTGGATGATGGATAAAAAATATGGCATATATACACAATGGAATTTTACTCAGCAGTAAAGAGAATAAAATCATAACATTTGCAGGTAAATGGATGGCGTGGGAGAAGATAATGCCAAGTGAATTTAGCCAATCCCCCCAAAACAACTGCTGAATGTTTTCTCTGATATAAGGAGGCTGACTCATAGTGGGGTAGGGAGGAAGAACATGTGAGGAATAGATGAATTCTAGATAGGGCATAGGGGAGGGAGGAAAAGGGAAGCAGCAGGGGACTAGCAAGGATGGTGGAATGTGATAGACATCATTATCCAAAGTACATGTATGAAGACATGAATTGGTGTCAACATACTTTATATACAACCAGAGATATGAAAAAAATTGTGCTGTATATGTGTAACAAGAATTGTAATGCATTTCACTGTCATTTTTTTTGAAAATCAATTTTTTAAAAAATGTAAAAATAAAGTTAACGGGTGAAGTCACAGTTCTAACTATTTTTGGCACTAGAGTTCTGAATAGTACCAAAAAATTTTATATAGGTTTTTGTAATGTTTGTAAAGAAATATTTTTTCACAAGAGAACCCTGATAATATCATCCTATTATCGTTTTATTCACTTGTCAAAACCAGATATTGTATATGAAGACCAAATAGAAGGTCATAGTCTCCAGAATTCATGTAGGGTCCACCAGAACTAATATCGAGATAAGATATTTCTGGATATAATATTCTGGATATTAATCCTCTGTTAGAGGAGTAACTGCCAAAGTTTTTTTTTTAATCTTATTTCTTTGCTGAATTTGTTTACCAGCTCTAGACATCTTCTGGTATAGTTTATGGTATCTTCTAAGTTTAGAATCAGAAGAACAAATAGCCAACAAATATATGAAAAATGTTCAACAGCTTTAGAAGTCAAGGAAATGCACATCAAACTGCACTGAGATTTCATCAATTAGTAAAACCACTTGAAAATAAGTATGGAGTTTCCTCAAAATACTAGTAAAGGAGCCACAATATAATAACTCAGCTATATCATTCCTCAGTGATATAAAACTAAAGGCAGAATACTGTAGCAGTATATGCATATCCACGTTTGTAACAACACAATTCACATTAGCCAAGTAATGGAACCAGCCTAGGTATTCATCAACAGATGAATGGATAGAGAAAATGCAATATATATATATATATATATATATATATATATGTATACACACACACACACACACACACACACACACACTTTCATACACACACACACAATGGAGTACTAGCCATAAAGAGAAATGAAACTGTAACATTTGCAGAAAAATGTATGGAACTGGATAATATTATGTTAAGCAAAAAAACTCAAAAGTCAAGGGTCATACATTTTCTCTCATGTGTAGAATTAGAGAAAAAAATAGGAGCTCTCATAAAAATAGAAGTGAGACCAGAAAGAAGAGGATGGAGATCAGAGGGAAAGAGGAATAAAAGGAAAGGGGGGGTACTGGAGAATGAAAATGACCAAATTATGTTATGTGCATATTTTAATATACCACAATAAATCCCATCACTATGTATAATTTTAATATACCAATAAAAGTATTTTTTATAAAAGAAGGAATCTGTACCTTCGTGTGGTGGTGTACACCTATAATCCCTGCAATTTAAAAAGCTGAGGCTGGAAGTTTTAAGTTCAATGCCAGCCTCTGCAACTTAGTGAGACCCTGTTTCAAAATAAAAAAAAATAATAAGAAGAAGGGCTAGGGGTATAGCTCAATGGTAAAGGACCACCAGGTTCAATCCCTAGTACCAAATAAAAAAAGAATGAATTTGTGTCAATAGATAAATTTTAATAAAATTAAAATATGTAATGGTTATTGAAACCCTAGTAATTTAAAATTCAATGTAAAAATTTAAATGGCTCCTCTATTATCAACCTAAATCATAAAACTAGACAAAATAAGAATTTATAACCATCAAGGTTGATTTAAAAAAAAACAAAATAATCCAGAGCTGTTCCAACACTGAAACAAAATATAGCTTTGTGCATATGGTATGAGCTTTGGATTCAGAAACTCTGCCATTTGTTAGATGGTTGACTTCAGGTGTCTCCATCTTGAAAAATTTCATCATAAAGATATTGGGGATTATGTTGTGTTTGTGCTTATAAATTACCTACTACAGAGCTTTGTAGTCAATAGACACTCAATAAAAAGTATCTATTTCTCTTTATTACATTGCCTTATGAATCCCATTCACTGACTCACTCTTTTGCATTGCAGACTCCTTACCTCTTGTCATCAAACTCCAAGTCCTTTGCCTCTTCAGTTCACCCTCATTTATTTCAAAGCCTTTATTTTTAAATACAGGATTTTTTCTCATTGTAATCATCAAACATTTTAAAAGTTCCTATTCTATGAAAGGTTTTCAACATTGAATAAGACATAATCTCTGGACTCAAAATATCCAAAAACTTAGAAATTATTCTAGAGCCCAGTAGAATGAGTTCCCTTCCAATAGTACTTGTCACTCTGTGTTTCTATATGCTTAACAGAACACTGTTGAAATCTTGTTCCCAGGATGTGTTGTCCCAAACTGTGAACTGTTTGCTAATCTTATTCCCAGGATGTGCTGTCCCCAACTGCCAAACTGCAGGATGCACTCCCTCACTCGGTTGCAGGCAAACTGCTCACTCGCCCTGACCCATCAATGAACTTCCCTCCCTGCCCTCTCCAAGAAAAGTATATAAGCTCTGTTCAAGCAGTTCTCAGGGCTCCATCTCTCTTTGCTATGGAGAGCTCGGGCCCCAGCATGCTGGTCTCCAAATAAACCCACCCTTCTGCTTTTGCATAAGACAGTCTCTTGTGGTCTCTTACTCCAACGTTTCGCTGGACCCTTACATTTGGTGCATTGGCCGGGAACTGCGCATTGCCGGACAGGGAGACCTCAACAAGACTCCTTTAGGGGGGTAAGTAAGGCGCCTTATCTTCTTCTTCTTCTCCTCCTCCTTCTTCTCCTCCTTGTTTTTCCTTTGCGATTGCACAGCTTCTGGTTTTTGGCTCAGAGAAGAGCAAAAGCTCTCAGAGCTTCTGGTTTTTGGCTCAGAGAAGAGCGAAAGCTCTCAGAGCTTCTGGTTTTTCGGTTTGGGTTGGCAGAATGTGGTTGCTAGCAGAGAGCGTAAGCTCCCCCTGGCGGTGGTGACAGACGTGTCAAAAAGCCACAGGCCACGGTCTTTCAAGGGACGCTTTGAAAGACTCTGGGGGGGACGGAGGTGCCTCCATCTGGGAGGGACGGAAGTGCCCTCATCTGTATTCTGCTGCCAACCCGTCTGGTCTTGCCGGCAACTATTCTTTCTCTCAGGTTGAATTCACTGTCTGTTTTTAATCTTTGCCTCTGAACTTGTGTTACACGTTTACTGTTTACTGTGTGTCCGTGTTTGTGTCACGTTTGTATTGTCCCTGTCTTTATTCAAGTAACTTTCATTATGGGACAGAGTCATTCACTGGACTGAAGACCGCTTAAGGGCTCAGAATCTTTCTTTTTCAGTAAAACGCCGGACCTGGCAGACTCTCTGTGCCTCAGAATGGCCCACCTTTGGAATTGGATGGCCTCCAGAAGGATCTTTCTACTTCCCACTAATTTAAAAAGTCAGAGATATTGTCTTTGTCTTTCAGCCGGGACCACATAGCCATCCAGATCAACAGCCGTATATCTTAACTTGGCAGGACCTCTATGAATCTCCTCCTCCATGGGTGAAGCTTTTGCTTGTCCCTCCCCCCCGCTCCTACTCCTCCCCCCACGATTCTATCTCTCAAACCCTCAGCTCCTTCTCCACCCTTTGTTCTCCCTGAGTCTCAAGATTTGACTCTGCTGAACTATCCTCCCATTCCTTATCCCCTGCCTTCATTCCCCAACCCCCAACACCCTCTAAATGATTCCCCTGCTGCTGACTCAACTTCTCCACTACTGGAGGAAGTTGAGTCAGCTCAGTGCCCTCCAGATAACTCCCCCACTGCACACACCAGCCTACTTGGGATGACTGCCAACAACTCTTAGGCACTCTCTTCACAACAGAGGAACAAGAGAGAATCCTCCTGGAAGCAAGAAAAAAATATCCTCGGACCAGATGGGCGACTGACACAACTTCCCAACATAATCGAAGCTGACTTCCCCTTGAACCGACCCAACTGGGACCCCAACACCTTTGAAGGTAGGGAGCATATGTCCACTTATCGCCGGGCTCTAATAGCAGGTCTCCGAGCAGCCACTAGACAGCCAACTAATTTGGCCAAGGTAAGAGAGATTATTCAAGGGCCTAATGAATCACCCTCTATGTTTCTGGAGAGAATTATGGAGGCATTGACTAAGTTACTCCTTTTGATCCTCAGGCAGAGGATCAAAAGGCATCTGTCACGATGGCCTTTATTAGGCAAGCTGCCCTGGATATTAAAAGAAAGTTACAACGCTTAGATGGATTACAAGATATGACTTTGAGAGATTTAATCAGAGAAGCTGAGAAGGTATACTATAAGAGAGAAACTAAGGAAGAGAAGGAACAAAGGAGGGAGAAAGAAAAGGAGCAAAGGGAAGATGAAAGAAGCAAAAGACAGACTGAGACATTGACTAAGGTCCTGGTCACAACAACAAATAGGCCAGAAGTTAGGAGACAGGGAGACAGAAAGGAATACCTGGGCCCACGCCAAAAGCCACCTCTGGCCTCAGATCAATATGCCTACTGTAGAGAAAAAGGACACTGGGCCAAAGAGTGCCCTAGAAAGAAACAGCCACGCTGGCTACTTTAAAGTGGATACAGGGGCAGTATACTCAGCCCTTAAGGCCCCATTGGGCCCTCTATCAACTAAAAGGTCTCTAATTCAAGGGGCTAACGGCAGTAAATATCGGGCTTGGACAACTAAGAGGACCATGGACCTGGGAAAAAGAAAAGTCCATCACTCCTTCCTAGTGATCCCAGAATGCCCAGCCCCATTGATGGGCAGAGATCTGCTCACCAAACTCCAGGCCAGAATAACTTTTAACCCTGAAGGCCCCCAAATGGAATTTCTAAATCCTTCAGTAAAAACTCCTATAGTCATGGCTTTAACTATGTCAGTAAAAGATGAACATCAACTCTTCACACCCCCAAGACTGATCAAACAGGCAAGCTACCCCAGAAATGGATAACAGATTACCCAGATGCCTGGGCAGAAACTGCTGGATTAGGCCTAGCCGTGAAACAACCTCCAATAATGGTGGAATTAAAAACCTCAGCCTCCCCAATTAATATTAAAAAATATCCTCTGAACAAAGAAGCTAAAGATGGGATAAGGCCCCATATTCAGAAATATCTGGCCTTAGGGGTCCTAAGGCCCTGTCAATCAGCCTGGAACACTCCCCTGCTACCAGTAAAAAAGCCAGGAACCAGGGACTATTGCCCTATTCAAGACCTAAAAGAGACCAACAACAGAATGTAGGACATTCACCCCACAGTGCCTAATCCATACAATCTGCTTAGCACCCTTAACCCTGAGCGAAAATGGTATACTGTCCTGGACTTAAAAGATGCTTTCTTTTGCTTGCCTTTGCATAAAGATAGTCAATTGCTGTTTGCTTTCAAGTGGGTAGACCCAGAAACCGGAACATCTGGTCAACTAACTTGGACCAGACTTCCACAGGGATTCAAGAACTCCCCCACTCTTTTTGATGAAGCCCTCCACAGAGATCTCAATAACTTCAGAACCATGCACCCTGAAGTCACCCTACTCCAATATGTGGATGACCTGCTACTGGCAGCGGACACCAAGGAAAACTGTGAGTCTGGGACCCAAGCACTACTATCTGAGCTTGCTCAACTCGGGTATAGAGCTTCTGTCAAAAAGGCCCAAATTTGCCAGCAAGAAGTAATCTTCCTGGGCTATTCCCTTAGGGGCAGTAAATGATGGCTCACTGAGCCCAGAAAACAAACCATTGTGCAGATACCACCCCCATCTAACAAGAAGGCAGATGAAAAAGCTAAATTGGCAGCCCTAAACAGAGTAACCATGTTAACACTTTCCATAAGGGGGAAATATGAGTCAAGAGATTTAACTACATCAGAGCACCCCGACAACTTAACATCTGAGGACACTGACACTGAACTCCTTGACAATACTGAACCCAACTTGCAATTTCAGAAAGCCCTACACTACGTTAAAAATGTACATCAACTCACTCACCTTGGTTCAAAGAAACTGCAAGCATTCCTAAAAGATCAAGAACAGAGTTTTCCACTAACCAGTTCACAGCGAAAAAAAATAGCTGAACGAGTAACAAAAGCCTGTCGGGTCTGTCAATTGGTTAATGCTTACCCTTCCAAGCTCCCTGTAGGAAGGCACCTTCGAGGGACCAGACCAGGACAATTTTGAGAAGTGGACTTTACTGAAATTAAGCCAGCAAGGTATGGACTTAAATATCTCCTAATCTTTGTAGATACATTTTCAGGATAGATTGAAGCCTTCCCCGCAAAAAAAGAAACAGCGCAAATGGTAATCAAGAAGATCCTGAAAGATATTTTCCAAGATACGGCCTGCCTAAGGTAATAGGGTCCGATAATGGACTGGTGTTCGTGGCCCAGGTAAGTCAGGGGTTAGCCAGGACCCTGGGGATTAATTGGAAATTACATTGCACTTATAGACCCCAGAGCTCAGGACAGGTAGAAAAAATAAATAAAACCATTAAAGAGACCTTGACAAAATTAAGCTTAGAGACCGGCATAAAAGATTGGACTATGCTCCTGCCTTATGCACTATTTCATACAAGAAATACTCCCTCTGTTTCTTTGTGTAACCTTACCCCCTATGAAATTCTCTATGATGCCCCTCCTCCAATAAGGGACCTGACCCCAACTCTAAGACCTAACAATCCCTTCCACACCCCCTTGCTTGACAGACTTAAAGCTCTTGAAAGAACCCAGCGATACCTGTGGAAACAGCTGGCCACTGCCTACCAACCTGGGGACGAAGGAACTCCACACCAATATCAAATGGGAAACTGCATCTATGTAAGACGATATCAGGTGTCATCCCTAGAACCCTGCTGGAAAGGACCATACCAGGTGCTACTTATAACACCTACAGCGGTAAAGGTAAACGGAATCACTTCCTGGATCCATGCCTCTCATCTCAAGCCTGCGCCCTGTCCAGACTCTGGCTGGGAATTAAAAAAGACGGGTAACCCTCTCAAATTACGTATTCGCCGTGTGGATAAGGCTATAGATTGTCCCCTTGACCATCTGTAGTCCTAACCTCATCAGCCCGTTCAGCAGCAATGGCTGATCATAAATCCTACTGGACAGGAAGTATGGTCTATCTCGCATACAGCCCCCTTAGGTACCTGGTGGCCATCTCTCCACCCAGACATTTGTCAGTTGGCTATAGGTCTTTTTGATTGGGTATCCCTGATGAAGAGGATCCCACTAAAATTCCATTAAATCCCTTCCGTACCATAGATAATAGAAACAAACATTATGGATGTAGGGACACGCAAGCCAGATGTAGGTTGGCTAACCTAGATTACTATGTTTGCTCGGCGAACTATCAAAGCCACAAGCAGTCACGGCTATGTGGGGGAAAAACCGACTTCTTCTGTAAGTCATAAGGATGTAAACAGACAGGGGCTACCTGATGGAACCCAAACCTCCGCCAGTTCTCAGACCATTGCCCCCTTGCTGAAGTAACAGGTACTGAGGTATCTCTCCACCCATTCACTCCTCTCTTCTCCTGTCAGTGCCCACACCGGGTCCCACCAAAACTATCCAAAATGTAATAAAAATGGCCTTTAAAGTTGCTTTATCATTACTAAAAACAGGTTACTAAAATTTAAAGTCCCTCACAGGCTTTTGGGGATAGTCACTCCAGTCTTCTCCTCTGCTCTACCTGTTCTACTACTCAAGTTTTTATTGCTAAGAAAATCCCAAACCTCTTTCCCATTATTCTTTTACATCTCTCCGTCCTCATTCTCAGATCCACGGAGCTGCTCTCAGCACCGCCTTCCCCGTCCTCCCCCTCTATACCAGGCCCACAGAAAAGTCTTAACTGACCTTCTCCAGAAGTCTTCACAATGGCTGACTTTAGGACTTTCAGCAAAAGAGTCCCTATAAAAGAGTTCAGTATAGATAAA
Source organism: Urocitellus parryii (assembly GCF_045843805.1). Lineage (NCBI taxonomy): Eukaryota > Metazoa > Chordata > Mammalia > Rodentia > Sciuridae > Urocitellus > Urocitellus parryii. Next base: position 117,952,534 of record NC_135538.1, read on the forward strand.
CTTCCTCTTTTCATGTTGCCCTGTTCTACTTGGCCACTGGCTAGAAAAATCAGCACTCCTAAGCTAGACACCCCATTACTAGTTTTTCACAAAATATGTGAACAAGGCCTCTGGCCTTGAGCTGGGGCTTCACAGAGATAGCTACATTTCTAAGATAAAAAAAGTTATCAACTGGGCTCCATGGTAACAGCTGGCAAAGAAAAAAAAAGACTTCTCCCCCTCCCAGGTGTCCTTGAAAAGTTAACTTGCCCAGAACAGAAAAAAAAATAACAAAAACAAAAACTGCTTTTTGTGAACTTCTGCAGACTGTGAACTTCTAAGCCCCTTCCCTTACATGCTGAGTACAAAACTCTAAAACTACCTGAACTTGGGGTTCAAGGGATTAATTGATTACAACAGAAGCAATGCCCTCTGAATCCGGTTGCAACCAAATAGAACTGATTCCCTGTCTTCAGTGCTATCTTAGGTGCCTTGCCTTGTCCGTCCCTACAACAGTATAATTCTATATACTTAAACATTATTTATGTTTTCATAAAATGGTCAACAGATGTGATTAATTATGTAATGGTGCAGATGTTTCCCAGAGTGCTCTATCATGATGCAGGTTCATTTAAAGATCAAATAGGGGGGCATACAACCCGGTTCCTCTGGGAACCTGTATCCCTCACTTTAGCCATCTTATTAGGAATGGGAATTGCTGCAGGGGTGGGCACAAGGACCACTGCCCTGGTCTGTAGGACACAACAAATGACCCAATTAAAAACAGCAATGGACCAAAACTTAAAAATATTAGAAACCTCCATCACAGCTTTGCAGGAATCTTTAACCTCTCTCTCTAAAGTTGTTTTACAGAACAGGTGAGGGTTAGACCTCCTCTTATGAGAGAGGAAAGCCTTTGTGCTGCATTAAGGGGAAAATGTTGTTTTTATGCCGACCATACTAAAGTTATAAAAAAAAATCTATAAATAAATTAAAAAGACGCCTTAAAGAGCGTCAACGAGAGAGAGAGACCCAAAAAGGGTGATATGAGTCTTGGTTCACACAGTCCCCCTGGTTAACTATGCTTTTATCAGCCCTGGCCGGTCCTTTAATAGTTCTTATATTGTTGCTAACTCTAGGACTCTATTTGCTCAACTGTGCAGTTTCCTTTCTCCAAGCCCAAAATTAGACAAGTCAAACTTATGGTAATCAGACAACAATATACCCCACTAGCAGACACAGAATGTGACACCCCCCAATGATCACTTTTATGATTAAAAGTAGCCAGAAGAAGAAGTAAAAAATGAAAGGTTACTAAAATAGGTACTTGTCACTCTGTGTTTCTATATGCTTAACAGAACACTGTTGAAATCTTGTTCCCAGGATGTGTTGTCCCAAACTGTGAACTGTTTGCTAATCTTATTCCCAGGATGTGCTGTCCCCAACTGCCAAACTGCAGGATGCACTCCCTCACTCGGTTGCAGGCAAACTGCTCACTCACCCTAACCCATCAATAAACTTCCCTCCCTGCCCTCTCCAAGAAAAGTATATAAGCTCTGCTCAAGCAGTTCTCAGGGCTCCATCTCTCTTTGCTATGGAGAGCTCGGGCCCCAGCATGCTGGTCTCCAAATAAACCCACCCTTCTGCTTTTGCATAAGACAGTCTCTTGTGGTCTCTTACTCCGACGTTTCGCTGGACCCTTACACCTTCCAATATCCTATATAAGTTCCAAGATTCACCAAAGTATTTTTACTTCTTCTTAGCCTTCTGTTTCTCTTCTTCCTTTCCTCTTACCTCTCTGAAGTTCTAATGCTTTCTTATGACATAGATTCTGGAATCTTCATAGATCACACTCACATAGTCTGCTTAGGTCTGATTAACCTGAGCCACACAATTCCTCAGAGATCCTCTGTATCTTTGTCTATAAGGACATCCCTGACAGCCAAGTTTATACTACTCAGAAACAGTGACTTTAAGTTGTTCATTTTCTCTTAATCTGCCTCTGACAAAGGAATCCAGATGACTTGGAACCCACTGAAGACAATACCAGGAAAATGGCAGCCTTGGGTATGAACCAACTTCCTCTCTGATGTTTCTTTAACACTTGCTCAGAAACCTTTTCTTAGGGACGTTAATACAACTGATTTACAGTCCTCGCCTGTTCTGCTTTCAAGTTCCTTATCCATTATTTCATTTTCATTGATTCCTCTAGGAACATGGGGGAAAACAGCCCATGGTCAACTCTGCTGTAGAGTGATAGAAATGGTTTCTTCTTTGGTTTCTAGAATTTGAACTGATCTAAGAAAATAAACATCCTCCATAGCACTGGGAAAACTCCTTAGCCTATTATTGCTCTTTGTGTACTACTGTTCACTTTATGATTTGCCTCAACTATGATAAATAAGGACTTCCTCTTGTTTTCCTCATAAAAAATGTGGAGTGGATTCATCTTCTAAGGTGGACTGCCTTTTAGCCAGAGCATTTCAAAGGAGGTATTACTATGTGAAGACTTAATCTGAGTTCAAAATCTTTTTCCCCTAAGGGAAAAGTCACATTAGTCAAAAAAAAAAAAAAAAAAAACCCTGATTTTAAAGATAGAGGCCAGACTGAATATTTACTATTCAATTTAGAGGTGTATCAGGAATAAATCTTTAGGTTAAATTGCAGGAGAATTTTTTTCACATAACCAAACTCTTAAAAGACTACATGAACATGTGCTTAATCCACCTTGATTGGAGGTATGTTGTTGTTACATCTTGAAGTGGATTCACCTATTGATTTTTTTGAAGTAGCCTTAATTTTGGTGTAATCTTTTCTCTTAGCCTTCCAAAGTTGGATAATCTTCAGCATTTTCACTGTCATAGGCAGATATATGGTTCATTCCTTCCTTCTTTCCTCCTCTTTTCCCCTTTTCTTTTCCTCTCTTCTTCCATATTTCCTTCCTTGTTCCTCTTTCTCTCCTCTTCTCCTAAAACCATCTCACATAGCCTGTTTTTTATAACCATAGCACACTGTGTCTCCTACAATTTTTGCAAAAATCTATCTTTTTTGTTTTAATTTAGTGACTGCTATGTTACGCATGACAGTGCAATGACCTTGACATAACATACATTTGAATCAGATGGGATATAATATCTTAATATCAATCAGATGAAAATCAGTGACACATAAACAAACACAGGCTGAACAGTCCCAGGGTGATTTATCATGTTAACCTCAGTAACAGACCTCATAAATATCTATCTTATCATAAGGGACTTGGTGGGTGATCACTTAAAGTTCTTTCTTTTGATAAGAAGTTCAATCAGTATCCTTCAGGGGACTCTCAAGCTTTTTGATTGCTCATCTCCGCAAAAAAAACAAACAAACAAACAAACAAAAAAAACAAAAACGACAACAACAACAAAAAAAACTGTGAGCATACATTCCCTATGTATGTATATTTACATATATTTATAAGTGTTATGAATGTAAAATTATGCTAATATGTACCTTGTAAAATAGAAAATTATAAATTTTATAATTATAAAATAAAATTTTATAAAATAGAAATTCTAATGTTTTTCTCAAACCCCAGAATATTGCTTTTCAGACCACTGATTCCCTCTAACTTTCTCTTGCCTCACAGTAAGGAGTTCATTGAGGAAAAAATCTTTCAGACTGCTTACTCCAAAGCAAGGATGTAGAAATTCTGATGTTCTTAGCATATAACCCAAAGAACCAATAAAAGAGCTAAAAATGGGCAGGTGCAGGAATGTAGGGGCCTGAAAATTAGGAAGACGAAGAAATAAAGAAGGACATAGAAAAGGGAAAGAGAAAAACAGTCTGTTAATCAGAAGTTGTTTCTAATAATAAACTGGCCCAAATAAGCAGACCTACAGATGAGTTTTTGTTTCAGAAATAACTCTGGGTGTCATCCTGATTCTACTGGGACTTGCCATTCTGGCTATTTTGTTAACAAGATGGACACGAAGCAAGCAAAATGGTGAGTAATAATGAGTCAAAACATAGATTTACTGTGGAAGTCATAGAAGAGGGATGCCAATAAACAGTCTAAGTTTGTCTCTGTTTACCAAGTAGCTAGAGACTTTGGCAATATTTTGACAATCTGTTTTCAATACATGAGTCTGTATATAACTAGAAATAACCAATAAAAATAAGAATCTCTGACTTAGTAGTAATTCTCTTTGCACTGTTAAAACCCCTGAAACTTATGTTATCAACACTGTCAACAAGAAAAATAGCAGTTTAGCAAGAGTAATTAAAACAAACTTATCTGAGCTCCAAAGAAAATTACTTTAATTTTTAAAACTGCAAGTGAGATGACTGTATGCTAGCACTCATCAATATCTAATATATGGAAATAACTGGAGACTTTTAGTGACTTGCTATGAGGAGATAATAAAATAAGACAAATACAGAATACTACTTGTCAATGAAAATAGAGATGGGGCTCATAAAAGCAAAGACATTTCTATGTCATAGGTCTTCCTCTCCAGGATTTTTTTTCATTATCTCGCCTCCTCCCTATTAATCATCTATGTTCCCTCCTTATTTACCATCACCAGTACCTATAAACGCTAGAAAATGAGTAGCATGAAAAGATAAGTGCAATAGGGACAGCTCGGGATGCTGTAAAGAGGTGAGAATTGGTAATGCATTCTATCAGGAGGACCACAATTTGGAACAAAGAAGCTAGAGCGAGGAGAGTTAGGTCAGGGGAAGAATATCTCTCACAAGGAGCTAATAGAAATATTTTTGCCTAATTCTTCCACAGAAATAGATGTCTCCAGATACAGTTCAGAACAAAGTAAGTACTTATACCCATGGGGAAAAAAGAAATACAATAAGCATTTATAGATTTTTCATAAAGCAGGAACAAAATCTGTCTAAGTTTACCACTAGGTTTCCTGCACCTGGTAGAGTACATCATTTCATGAGTTGAACTTCTAAATCATTAAGAGAAATCTACCAGAGCTTTCTTTGAGCACTCTATGCCAAACTTTGTTGAGAAGTAGGCCAGTGTGATTAATAGTAAATGGGCTTAAATGATTCTGAGTTTCCTTTCAGAGGGCAGTAACACAGATACCAAGCCTTGGAAATAGCACTGGAGTAGATGGTTCAGTGGAAGGTCTAAATCTGTAGTGAAGAGGATCTCATTAAGATAACTAGGTAGAAGAATCTAATGTAGCCATGAATAATGAGAGTGAACATAATAATGTGTTATTATGACTGAAAGGAAGAGTACAAGTTCAAGATATGAAAAGGTAAAGTAGACTTTCCATAGCAAGATATATAGAGATGCCAAAGTTTCTAACAAAGAGCCGAGAATTGGTAATGGGAGAAATGAGAGGTATGCACTAGAGTGAAATCAACTTTGAAATACCCTCTGTTATTTAGCCTAGCTAATATTTCAAAACTGGCGACTCACACAGTCACTTATCATCTACTACTGATACTTATGCACAATCCATAATTTCTACAAAGTAAATTAATTCACATCATTATTCACCTTTGGAAACTTATGTTTACATAAACTCTCAGAATCTTAAATAAAGCCCCACTAATAATCAAGAATCAAAATCAGTGAACTCTCCTTTTTCCCTAGGTACTGGGCTTCTAGACTATGAGGATGATTCAGGTAACTAGATTATGAATTACCAGAGAATTGATGAAAGGATTTATTTATTTTTTATAAACAAAGGGCTCATCCACATTTGAGCATGATTTGTTAAACAGCACATCTTTTGCTGTTATATAACCAACTGCTTATCAATCTCTCTATAGATGTGCATATGCAAATACAAAATAACTGTGCATTCTCAGAAAATAAAAATATTTTTCCTTCTGAAGATCATTAAAATCATTTAATTCCAGCTTCATTTTATCCCCAGGTTCTTAGAAAAGTTCTTTAGAATCTCCCTGAAATAGTTTCTTAGATGTTTAAAATGGAGATAAAACATAATTTATGAATTGTTGTGAAGATTAAATAAAACAGTAAATATGAAAAGAAGTTATGCTCCGTGTATGCATAATATGTCAAAATACACTCTATTGTCAGTATATATAAAAAGAACAAATATTTTTTTAAAAAAGAAAAGACATTTTGGAAGCCATACAACCAAAGAGGATAAAACATATTATCTCCACTTTGGAAGAGTAAATTAATGCTCACAAAGGTTCATATTTACCCAAGTTAAACTAACTACAGAAGGAGCTGGATACTGTGCTCAGGTTTTGTGACTCTGAATCTGGTACTCATATTCTAACACTATACTACCTTCCCCACTTGACTTAAGGCCAAGAAAAGGTCCATTTTAGACTAAATTTCAATATTTACTACTATTAAAATAGTTACAAATTGTCCCTCAAATCAGAACATGTGCTCTGATATGAATATGGGATGATAAAGTTTATTTGAAATAAAACTTCTTCAGAAATTTGATGGTTATAAAGGGAACTCCAAGGCATTAGTATTTTTCAGGGACTCACACTTACCACTAATTTCAATGTACCATTAATGTCCTTAAGTCTCACAACTCAACATTCACTGTTTTTTCTCAAAATCTACTCAGGAGGGCTGCCTACATATGTACCCTCTGCTCTTTCTCTGACCACTTCTATCTTCACAACTCATCAACAGCCATTAGAGCGCCTCTCATTCCTGATTGAAGCCACTGAACTAAACTAGAACTAACTAGAACTATGGTTTCTGAGGTTGTGAACATGAAAACACACACACACACACACATACACACACACACACACACACACACACACACAAGTGTATGCTTCTGTCCATGCTCATACGTGGACTTATGGTCCATTCTCTCCTTTTCATCTCCACGATTTATCTATCATGAACAAAAAAGTGGAGGAGCAAAGGATTTCCTTTATAAAATGCAGCCAAAAAATGGGAATATTTGGTAAAGTAGTAAATCCCTTAGTTAGATATAGACTGATGGTAAATTTATTTCCTGGTCAGCTATTGGAAAAATAAATTCTTTTTTTTCTTTCCCAAAAGGTTCTTACTCTAAGAGAACTAAAAAAGGAAAAGGTAAACAAATTCTCATCTAATAAGAAAGCAAAGTAATTATACCTCTCTAGGTAGAATCTCAGTATGCTTTTTTTATCTTCTTTTAGGATCCCGACATTCATATTCAACAGAAAGTGGTAAATAAATTAGATATTGAATTGGCTAATAAATTATTACATATCAGTTTATAAGAAACTAAGAATCTCATTTTTTTCTTTAATCCTCTAGACTTTTCAAATGATGATCGAGGTAAGTATATTTCTTACCACAATATAAGGGGCAGTATAATCTATTAGTCATATTTTATTCACTATCACAGAATATCTGTGAAAAATAGTTTAACCACAAGAATGGGATCGAATATGTAATGGGTTACACTCCATATAATATGTCAAAATACACCCAACTGTCATGTGTATCTAAAAACATCAAATAAAAAGAGGAGGAAAATTATTTTGGCTCATGGTTTCAGAGATTTCAGTCCATGGTTTCTTAGTCTAGTCAGCCTAAGACCTGTGGTAAGGCAGTATATCGTGGTGGAAGTGCATAGCAGAGACAGCTATTTCACCTCGTGGCAGATGGGAAGCAGAGAGAGCTAAATTTTATAAGAAAACCCCTTCCCCCAAACCCATTAAGCTATGAATTCATAAATGAATTAATCCATTCATGAGCTCAGAACCTTCATGATATGATCACCTCCAAAGAACCTACTTCTGAACATTGCTGCATTGAGGATCAAGCCTTCAACACATGAATTTTGGCATACATTTAAGATCCAAGTCATAGAATTCTTTCCCTGGTTCTCAAAGTCTCATGTCTATCTCACAGTGCAAAATTCACTTAATCCCTCTCCAAGAGTCACCAAACTCTTAACAGTTCTGGCATTTCTCAAAAAATCAATCCACAGTCTACTTTGAATCCTGAGACTCAAGGCAAACTCTTAGATGCAAGTTCCTGTAAAATCAAAAAGTAAGTTACAACTTCCAACATACCATGGCACAAGGTAAATATTCCCATTCCAATAGGAGGTCTAGGGGCATAGAAAGGAGGAATTGGACCAAAGTAAGACCAAAACTCAATGGGGCAAACATTAAATCCTGCAGTTCTATATTTGTCATCCAGGATACATGGCATGATGTAAGCTCCAAAGGGTTTGGACAATCCTGCCCCTACAGCCTTGCTGGCTTCAATGCCCATGTCCTCTCTCTTGGCCTGGTGCTCTACTCACTGCCTGCAGATTCCCCTAGTAGGAAGTCTACATTCCTGACGTCTCCAACTTCCTGAGATCTCCATTGCAGTTTCAGCTTCATTCTCACAAATGTCATCCTCTTAGGAGCTTTTTTTCAGGAGCATTAACTCTGCTATATAGCCCCTGGCTTCCATGCTTCCTTGAGAAATCTCAGTGGAAGCTACCATGACCCCATAGCTTGTTCACTCTGAATGTCTACAAACCCAGCACCATGTAAATGAAACCAAGGTCTGCTTCTAGTGAGAGCAGGTTTTAGAATCCCTTAGACCACAGCTGCAGTGGCCTCTGAGTGTCTGGATGGCTGAGCATAAGAAAATATATCTAGGGTATTAAATTTCCTAAGCAGCTGTGTGCAAGCATGGTACCTGGTGCTCTCTTTTCAAAGCAAATTCTTTTAATTGAGTTTACACTTTTATGACATTGATTCTGCAATGAAGGGAATATAGCAGATATTTGAAATGCCCTCAGGGCATCTTTTCTCATGTCCCAGGCTGAAGTACTTGGTACTAGGCTCTTTAGCAACAACCTCCTTGGCTGAAAGTGCACATGCACTTTTTTTTTTCTGGCTAACTGCAAGTTTTTCATATCTTTTGGCTCTGATTTGTCTGTTTGTTTGTTTGTTTGTTTATTTATTTATTTATTTTTAATCTAGATAAAAGCAGCCAGTAACATTCATGCCATAGCCAGAATATTGTGCTGCCGTGAAATTTCCTCTACCAGATTAGTTCCTCATCTTTAAACTTAGTCTCTCAAAGTCTCAAGGCTAGTCAAACTGTAGAGAAGGTTTTTTTTTTTGTTTTTTGTTTTTTGCCAGAATGTAACATGAATGAACTTTAGTTCAACTCTCAGTAGAGTCCTCACCTCCATCTGAAACCTCAACAACACAGTCTTTACTGTCCAGGTTTCTACCAGCATTCCGGTTTTGTGAATTCCCACCAGAATCACATACTAAGCTCTGCTTATAGAATTCTCAGCTTTTTTCTAGCCTGATTTTTCACTTTTCCAAATGTCCTCCAATCAAGTTCCAAAGGCTTTTGAACTACAAGATAATGTATAGTGATAGCAACGACCTCATTTATTGGTACCGATTTTATGTGTTAGTCACCTTTCTGTTGTCGGAAAAGATATTCAAAAAAATAACTTAAAATGAGAAAGATTTATTTTGGCTTATGGTTTAATAGGTTTCAGTCCATTATTGCTTAAAAATCAATCATTGGTTTTAGGCCTGTGACAAGGCAGTACATCATGGTGGAAGAACATGGCAGAGGAAAGCTTCTCATCTCATAGGAACCTAGAAGCAAAGAAAGCTCAATTTTAAAACAAGGCTCTTTCCCAAAACTCATTAAGCATAATAACACAAATGGTTTAATACTCTTTAGGTCAGAGCCCTCATGATCCAATCACCTCCCAACAGCCAAAGCTCTGAATACTGCTGCATTGAGGACTAACCCTTCAATATATGGGCTTTTGTGGAGTATTGAGGATCCAAATTATAATACCTACCAAGATTAAAAAGATAATAAATCAAATTAGTATAACAAATATTTTGATAGGTACCTTTTTATTCAGTGCTATCCAATTGCTCTCCTAGTCACCTCCTGATCAGTTAGAAAATAATCAGAGACAGTAACATCAACAAGGTTGTCGAATAGGATTTTATACTTTCAATACTCCCAAATCATAGGTTTAAACAACTAACCATGGATGACAGAGTACCTTCATGGGAGTCCAGTAGTCCTGTGGAGAAATTCCAGCACATTGTTGGATCTTAAAATCTTAAAGACATTAAAAAGGGGAAGAGAAATAGTTTCATTTTACACACATCACCTCCCCACAGGGGCACAACTCAAAGCCAGGAGAATCCCCTTGGGTCCATGATTTCTCCCAAAAGGAAAAGTGAGAGCATAATGACTAAGTGCTTAGCTCCTCCAGTGCTCCCTGATAGGCCCATTTCTCTAGCATCCTACCTAGAATACACAGGTGATCCGTACAGTTGAGTGGTTATGAAAAGCTGGGAGCAGGAAAGAAAGGCTACAGAACCTATTAACTACTCTACAGACCCCATAAGGAAGCACTAGAGATACCTTCAACCTTCAAAACAGGCCCTCCAAAAGTTTCACCTCACCTAACTGCCCAAGATTGCTTGCCAACTCCTGAAATTCACATAGAACCACAAAAGATCTTGAATAGCCAAAATTATCTTGAAAAGAAAAAAAAAACTGGAAGCATCACATTATCTGACTTCAAAATATACTACAAAGCTACAGCAATCAAAGCAGTATGATACTGGCATAAAATCAGGCATAAAGACCAAAGGAACATAATAAAAATCCCAGAAACAAACCCACACATGCATACAGTCAGATAATTTTCAACACACAATAGGGAAATGATAGTATCTGTAATAAATGGTGTTGGGAAATCTGGATATCCATATACAAAAATAACAAAAAAGAGAAATTGGTCCTTATCTACAAAATACACAAAAATAACCCAAAATGCAAAGAGAGTAGAATGAATCAGACATAATTTTCCTATGTTAATATATAAATATACAATAAGTGAAACTGTACATCATGTACAACCACAAGAATGGGATCCAAATCAAACTAATTTATACTCCATGTATGTATAATATGTCAAAATACACTCTACGGTCATGTATATCTAAAAAGAATAAAAATAACTAAAAATGCTTAAAAACTTAAATGTATATTTTGAAACTTTCAATTACTATAAGAAAATGGGGAAATTCTCATTGACATTGGTCTTGGCAATGATTCTTTGGATATGACACCAAAAGCACAGCAATGCAAGCAAAAATAAACAAATTTCTACAAGATAAAGGAATCACCAAAATGAGAAGTCAATCCTCAAATGGAAGAAAATATTTACAAATTGTGTATCTGATAAGGGGTTAATATCCAAAATTTAACAAGGAACATATATAATTTCATAGCAAAAAATATGACTTTAAAATGAGCACAGGACTTAAATAAAATTTTTTCTAAAGAATACATAGAAATTACCAACTCATACATATAAAGGGTCCTCTATATCATTAATCATCAAGAAAATTCAAATCTAAACCATAAAATTGTCACCTTACACCTGGCAAGATGTTTTCAAAATGTCAAGAGATAACATTTTGGCAAGGATGTGATGAAAATGGAAACCTGTACACTGTTGGAAATACAAATCATACAGCCACCACATAAAGTAATACAGTGGTTCTTAAAAAATAACTAAAAATAGGACTATGGCATGATTCAACAATGCCAATTCTGGGTATATAGCCAAAGAGACTAATTATATTAAAGAGATATTTGTATTCCAATGATCATTGCAGCATTATTCACTTAGGCTGGAAACAATTCAAATACCTATCAACTGATAAAAAGAATAAATAAATAAAAGAATAAAAGAGGGATATTATTCAGCTTTAAGAAAAGGAAAGCTTGTCATTTGCTACCCACATGAATGAAAATGGAAGACTTTATGCTAAATGAATGTAACAGACACCAAAAGACAAGCACTGCATGGATCCTCATACATGTGAAATCTTAAAAAAATCAAACTCATGGAAACAGAGTAGATGAAGGAACAGGCAGACATTGACAAAGGAACAAACTTGCAGTTATAAGAATAAAAATGCTAGTAGACCCAATGTATAGAATGATAACTATAGTTCATAATAATGTATTACATACTCAAAATTTATAAGAGAATATATTTAGGTATTCTCATGAAAAGAAAAAGGTAAATATGTAAAGTGATAGATATATTAACTAACTCGATTGTGGCAATCATTTCATAATGTATAGAAAATATCACATTTTATAACACATCATGAATATCTACAATTTTGTGTGAATTCTACCCTAATAATGGTGAAAAATAAAGAAGTAATCTTGAGTACTCACAGAAAATTGATCATACAAATGCTAACCACTCAATTTTTCTCTCTTAATATAAATGTTAAGATATGGAGGAATAAATCCTTGAAAATTCATCACATTATGGCATGACTTGGGCAATAAAATTCAGCACAAAGAACTATGGCTATTAATCTCAAGTTGCCATTTACATCTCCTGTTTCTTGGGAAAAAAATTTCAAGTAATAGTTCATCTTAGAACATATTTGACCAGTGCAAGAATCTACCTCAAGGTGAGGAATTTAAATATTCATAGATAAGCAAAATAAAATTACCCACAATAGGAAGGGAAGAGAATCAATGTACTCATAACCTACTATGTTCTTGCTAGTCACTCTAATGGCCTTTTTCATTTTATTCTGTTTTATAACTACAAACAACCATGATAGCTGCACATAGATGAAATATATAAAAAATCCCTCCTCGGCTGTCCAAGGCCTCCATTAGCCTTGCAGTTGCATGTCAAGAAAAGGTGCTTTCATCTTCGTTTATGCAGCCCCACACCAGGGACATTCGTTGAGGATTTCAGTTGTCATAATCCTTTGTGCCATCAACACTTATATAATCGTAATACTGTGGTTTTAAAGGTATATTAAAGGCATCTTATGCTTACATACAAAAGCCAGGTTCTGATCCCTTCTATACACAGGTCCTGACACCTATACCCACCCAACTGCTTACTCCGTCTATCTTGGAGTCATCTTTAACTCTTTTCTCTCATTCTCTTCATACAACTCACCAGCAAATGCTATCACTGATTCTTTCAAATGTTATTTTAAATCAGATCACTTTTCACAATCATAACAATCTCAGTCCAGGCACCAATATCTCTTACATGTACTACTACTCCAACTGCCCTCCTACCTGACTCTTAGCTTTTCCTTTTCCCCTCTTTTATAGTCTACTCTCCTCAATACGGTCAGGGAGATTCTTAATATGCAATTTTAAGTAAATAAATTACTTCATTATACATTTGTATCCCTAACTTACAGAAGAGAAATTTACGCATGAGAAATGTTAATTACTTGCCCAAAGCTACAGACCTTGCAAATGACTTAGTTTGGATATGAACTTAAAATTGTTTGACTCCAAATTTCATGTAGAGAGTATATTTTTATACAATTTACTAATATCTTAATTACTAATTCCTGGTTGCAGATGTTTCCATTTTAATTTCACTTTAATCAGTAAGCATTTTATTATTATCTGAATAAGCCAAAATTAAAAATTCATAAAGCCAAATGACTGTTTCACTGACTTTCTAGTCACCTCTATGGTAACTCTAAAAATCTTAATCATCCTAAGTTTTCCAAGTTCTACTATTCTCCTCTTTATCATGGAAATAGAAGTTTGCTGGTCAAACAAACTATGAAAGTCTTCTGCAAGGAAAATATTCACTAAGGCTTCTATGTTAGTTTAGGTACATGAAATTTAAAGCTTAGTTGAATTTAGAGATATCAAAAACATACTAAGGTTGTGATAATTCAAAATCCTGAAATTTAACTGAATTTTTTCTTAACATTAACTTTATAACAGATATAAGTATAGCACAAAAAATGTCTATAACAAATTTCAAGCACAGCACATGAAAGTGTCCAGCAGCTAATATTTTCCACTTTTTAAATCCCCATAAAATTATGAAAAATGAGTAACAATATAAAACAGAATGTTTCATGTATTTTGAACTTAATTTCCACCATAACAACAACTAAATATAAAAGGAAACACACTCATTTTCAGAAAAGGAATTGAGAAAAAATAAAAGCTGTCTAGGTACATCTTTAACTATTCTTTAGTAAACTATCAAATGATAGTGCCATGCAACATAATTTAAATAACTACAGTACCAATATTACTATTTATTTTTATGCTTTCATGTGATAATATGCTAGTTTTGTGTAATTTGTTTTGTCTGTAGATCTTTTAGAAATTCTGTCCCCATGACATCATTAAGAAACAAGTTTTCAATCAGAACACACATCCAATCACAATCAATACACGCACATGTATTTGTTAAAAATTTGCCATGTTTTCAATTAACTTGAATTTTTGATCAACTGAGTATTTTACCATCCCTTCTCTTTATCTGGCCTCAATTTATAGCTATATATATTCTATATATTTATAGCTGTATATATTCAATTTATAGCTATATATATTCTATATATTATTCTGTTTTAATGTTCCCATGCATAGTTCATTTCTTCCCACTACATACATTTACTTTTACCTTTGCCTGCTTTTTTATTTTTTATTGGTTTGTGGGTGTGTGTTTTCAGGGGGCTCCAAAGGAGACTGCAGTTAAGTATTCTCATGTTCCTCAATAAAAATTTGATTCTTATTAGTAATTCTTCCCTAATTTGTAAATGTTTTCAGGAATAGGAAATCCTTTCAGAACCATATGAAAACTTAATGAACTCTTCTAAAGTTGACTTATAATTATCTGTTAATAACAAGTTTCCAAATTATCTAGGATGAAAGAAAACAGGGGAAATAATAAATAAGAAAAAAGGAGGAAAGATAAGAAAAAAAACATGGGAAAAGGAGAGAGGGAAAGATGAGGACAAGGAAAGACATAAGCCACAAAGTTTTATAGGAACAGGGCCTGTTTACTAAATTGGGAACCCTTTTTAGAAATTGAAGAGAGAGAGAGACAGCTGGTGGGAGAGTCCTGCAAATACCCAGACCTGGTCAATAATGCCTTCCTGGGACTGGACTTCAATTCCTGAAAAGGGGGTGACAATGAATGAAGCTGATATGCAAAGGTCAGTTATACAAATTCTGATGATTCACTCATATTTTCCTGTGTATGTATTTTAGCACAATCATCGGCCAACTCCTTAGCTAAGTTTTTAGTGGCTTTCTATCAATTCTACTATCACCTGGTTCGAAGGTTGATTCTGGTTTGTTTGTTTGTTTTTCTTTCAAAGAAATTTTTAAAATAAAGTATAAAAATAATAAACACTTGTATATCCATATCCTCAAGCATGACAATTGATATTTTGTCCTATTTCTCAAGTTATAGGCCATGTTGAAATCTCTTTGATTCCCGTCACTAGACCCAGTCCACTGTCCTCTTCCTAAAGATTTCTAAATAAATTATAAATCTTTAAAGTCTAATTTTATATATTTTTGTAATCTCTATCACTGGATGAAATACAGTATTTTTGTTATTTTTAAATTTTTACTGAAATATATCATTCTGAAGGTATCATTACAACTTGAATTTCCCCCCAAAATGTAATGTTAAAATATATAGAAACTCAGGTCATACACTTTTCTGAATAATATTTCAATAATATTTATGAACATATAGCATGTTTTCTCTGATTTCCCCTACCAATGCATTCTCAGTGATTTCTATGTCTGGCATCACAAATAATACTACAAAGGTTGTCCTTAAGTAATTGGAAAACAGTTTATTCTGGGTATATACCCTGAAATAGAATATTTCCCTGTATTAATAACAATTCCAGATTTTTTCATACTTCTATATTATTGCCATTTGAGTTAAGTACAAAACTTTAAAAAATTTCACTAACCTAATCACTACTGAAATCTCATAGTTTACTAGCTACTTAGGCTTCACCTTATACATAATATGCTTATATATAATAAGATTGCCTATTGTGAATTGATCTGCTATAAACACTGATGTGGCTCTGCCACTATAGTATGCTAATTTTAAGTCCTTTGTATATAAGCTGGGGAGTGGGATAACTGGGTCAAATGGTGGTTTCTTTCCAAGTTTCTTGAGGAATCCCCGTACTGCTTTCCAGAGTGGTTGCACCAGTTTACAGTCCCACCAGCAATGTATGAGCATACCTTTTTCCCTCATCCTCGCTAACTTTTTAGTTACTTGTTTTTTTGATAATTGCCATTCTGACTGGAGTGAGATGAAATCTCAGTGTAGTTTTAATTTGCATTTCTCTAATTTCTAGAGATGCTGAACATTTTTCATATATTTTTTGACCATTTGTATTTCCTTTTCTGTAAAGTGCATGTTCACTTCCTTTACCCATTTATTTATTAGGTTATTTGAGGTTTTTTAGTGCTAAATCTTTTTTTAGTTTTTCGTATATCCTGGAGACTACTGCTCTGAGGTGTAGATGGCAAAGATTTTCTCCCATTCTGTAGGCTCTCTGTTCATGTTCTTGATTATTTCCTTTGCTGTGAAGAAGCTTTTTAATTTAATAGCATCCCATTTATTCTTGATTTTACTTCTTCACTATTTTTAATTTTTTTAGTTGTAGATGGACACAATAACTTTGGGGGGATTTTGTGATTTTTTAAATTTTTATTTATTTTTATATGGTGCTGTGTTTTTAACCCAGTGCCTTATACATGCCAAGCAAGTGCTTTACCCCTGAGCCACAACCCCAGCCCCTTGATTTTACTTCGTGTGCTTTCAGAGTCTTATTGAAGAAGTCTGTTCTTAAGCTGATATGATGGAAAGTTGGGCCTACTTTTTGTTCTAATACATGCACTGTCTCTGGTCTAATGCCAAGGTCCTTGGTCCACTTTGAGTTGAGTTTGTGCAGGATGAGACATAGGGGTTCAATTTCAATCTACTACACATGGATTTCCAGTTTTCCCAGAACCATTTGTTGAAGAGGCTATCTTTTCTCCAATGTATGTTTATGGCACCTTTGTCTAGTATGAGATAACTGTGTTTGTGTGGGTTTGTCTTTATGTCTTCTATTCTGTGTCATTGGTCTTCAGTTCTATTTTTGTGCTAACACCATGCTGCTTTTGTTACTACAGCTCAGTAGTATAATTTAAGGTCTGATATTGTGATGCCTCCTGCTTCATTTTTATTGCTGAGGATTGCTTTGGCTATTCTGGGGGTCTTATTTTTCTGAATAAATTTAATGACTGCCTTTTCTATTTCTATAAAGACCTTCATTGGAATTATAATGGGAATTTTATTATATATGTATAGTGTTTTTGATATTATGCCATTTTGACAATATTAATTCTGGCTATCCAAGAACATGGGATCTTTCCATCATCTAAGGTCTTCAATTTTCTTTTTTACTCTTCTGTAGAGTTCATTGTAAAGGTCTTTCATCTATTTTGTTAGATTGATTCGCAAATAATTTTTGAGGCTATTGTGAATGGAATAGTTTTCCTAATTTCCCTTTCAGTTAATTCATCTTTGGTGTATAGGAACACAATTGATTTATGCATGTTAATTTTATATCCTGCTACTTTTCCTGAATTCATTTATGAGCTTCAGGAGGCTTTTTGGTGAATTTTTTTGGGGGTCTTCTAAATGTAGAATCATGTCATAGGCAAATAGGCATAGTTTGAGCTCTCTTTTTCCTATTCATATTCTTTTAATTTCTTTCTTTTGTTGAACTACTCTGGTTAGAGTTTCAAGAATGATGTTAAATAGAAGTGGTGAAAGAGGGTATCTCTGCCTTGTTCCGGTTTTTGGAGGGAGTGCTCCAATTTTTCTCCATTTAGAATAATGTTGGTCTTGGGTTTAGCAAATATAGCTTTTACAGTGTTGAGGTATGTTCCTACTATCCCTAGTTTTTATAGTGTTTTGAGTATGAATGGATGCTAAATTTTGTCAAATGCTTTTTCGGCATCTATTAAGATAGTCATATAACTCTTGAGTCTTTAAGTCTATTGATGTTATGAATTACACTTATTGATTTTTTTTTATGCTGAACCAAACTTGCATCCCTGAGATGAACCCCACTTGATCATGGTGCACTATCTTTTCTTTTTATTTTATTAAACTATTTATATATCCTAATTTGTTATATATGATGGCACAATGCAATTAATTTTATATTACACATATAGAACACAATTTTTCAAGTCTGGTTGTACACAAAGAATTTTCACACCATTTGTGTTTTCACTTGAGTATTTATGGTAATGATGTCTAACTCATTCCACTATCTTCCCTACCCCCCATTTCCCCCTCCCCTTTCCTCCCCTTTGCCCTATCTAAAGTTCCTCCATTCCTCCCATGCTACCCACCTCATTGCCATTATGAGTCAGCATCCTCAAGTCAAAGAAACCATTTGACCTTTGGTTTTGAGGGATTGGTTAACTTCACTTAGCCTTATGTTCTCCAACTCCATCCATTTACCTGCAAATGCCATGACTTTATTCTCCTTTCATGCTGAGTAATATTCCATTGTGTATACATACCAAAATTTCCCTTTCAACTCATCTACTGAAGAGCATCTAGGTTGGTTCCACAATTTAGCTATTGTGAATTGTCCTGCTGTAAACATTGATGTGGCTGTGTCCCTGTAGTATGCTGTTTTTAAGTCCTTTGGGAATAAACCAAGGAGTGAGATAGCTGGGTCAAATGTGGTTCCATTCCAAGTTCTCCAAGGAATCTCCACACTGCTTTCCATATTGGCTGCACCAATTTGTAGTCCAACCAGCAACGTATGAGTGTGCCTCTTTCCCCACATGATCACCAAAATTTATTGTTGTTTGTACTCTTAATAGATGTCATGCTGACTGGAGTCAGATAAAATCTTAGAGTAGTTTTTATTTGTATTTCTCTAATTGCTAGAGATGTTGAACACTTTTTCAAATATTTATTGATTGTATATCCTTTTCTGAGAAGTGTCTGTTCATTTCCTGGGCCCATTTATTGGTTGGGTTATTTTTGTTTGTTTGTTTGTTTGTTTTAGTGTTAAGGTTTTTGAGGGTGCACTACCTTTTTAATATGCCTTTGTATGCAATTTTCCAGGATTTTATTAAGAATTTTTGCATCTATGTTTATCAAGGGTATTGGTCTGAAGTTTTCTTTCCTTAATGTGTCTTTGTCTGATTGGTATCAGGATGATATCAGCTTCATAATAAGTTTGGAAGGGTTGCCTTCTTTTCTATTTCACAGAATAACTTGAGGAGGATTGGTGTAACTTCTTCTTTGAAGGTCTGATAGAACTCAGCTGAGCATCCATCTGGCTCTGGGCTTTCTTTGTTGGTAGGCTTTTGATGGCATTTTCAATTTCAATTTTCAATTGATCTGTTTATTTTTTATATCTTCCTGGTTCAATGTGGGTAAGTCATATGTCTCTAGAAATTTGTCAATATCAACATGATTCTCTATTTTATTGAGAATAGATTTTCAAAGCAGTTTCTGATTATTGTCTGTATTTCAATTATGTCCATAATGATATTCCCTCTTTCATCATAAATTTTAGTGATTTGAATTCTCTTTTTCTTTATTAGCTTGACTTAATGGTTTATCAATTGTATTTATTTTTTTCAAAGAATCAGTATTTCATTTCATCTATTTTAAAAATTTTTCTTTGCCTCAATATCATTGATTTTTACTCTGATTTTAATTATTTCCTGTCTTCTGTTGCTTTTAATATTGATTTATTTTTCTTTTTCTAGGGCTTTGAGATGTAATTTTAGATTATTCACTGGTGACTTTATATTCTTTTAAAGAATGCACTCAGTGCAAAGAACTTTCATCTTAGAACTGCCTTCATAGTTTCCCAGAAATTTTGATAAGTTGTGTCATGATTCTCATTTACCTCTAAGTATTTTTTATTTTATCCTTGATTTCTACTACTATTTATTGTCATTCAGTAGTGTATATTGAGTCTCCAGGTGTTAGAGTATCTTTTATTTATTTTTATGTGTTTTATCTTTGATTTCTAATTTCATTTCATTATGAGCTGATGGAATGAAAGGTATTTCCTCTATTTTTATATATTTTTTATATTAGCAAATACAAAAATATTTTGTATTTGCTAAGAGTTGCTTGGTGGCCTAAGGAGAAAATTTTGTGTGCTACTGAGAAGAAAGTGTATTCACTCATTGATAGATGAAATATTCTATATGTCTGAAAAATCTAAATAATTAATTGTATTCATTGGTTCTATAGCTTCTTTTAAGCCAGACATAATACATGATTATGTACTGTTTCTACTGATGGAAATTGCTGATCCTAATATCTCTACATGTCGTATCAACCAACAATAGATATCAAAATAGGAGTAAGAACCTAGTATACTGCCATATATTGTTTGCATACATTGTTGCTATCATTGGGCTCCCCCCTCCATCTGTGAGATACTAGTAACATAAATGGACACTATAAACCCACAAGATAGAAACTCGACTGCATCATTCATGTAGATAGGTAGATATACAAACAACATGAAAAAGCAAGGGAAAAAACCATCCCCAAAAACCCAGATCACATCAACAGTAGACCCCATTGACAGAACAGGGGAGAAATTGTCAGGGATAGAATTCAGAAATTTTTTGGTTAAATTTATCTGCAAAGTAACAGATGGTGTAAGAAATGAAATCAAAGAAAAAATACAACAAGTGAAAGATTATTTCAATAAGGAGATAGAGATCCTGAAGAAGAATCAATGAGAAATCTTCAAGAATAGAGGAATAAATAAACCAAATTAAAAATTCAATTGAAAGTATGACCAATAGATTAGATCACTTGAAAGACAGAGTTTCAGGTAATGAAGATAAAATATATAATCTGGAAAAATAAAGTTGACCATGGGGAAAAGATATTCAGAGACCATGAACAGAACTTCCAAGAAATGTGGGATAGCATGAAAAGGCCAAATTTAAGATTTATCAGGATATATAAAGGCTCAGAGATACAAACCAAAGGAATGCACAATATTTTCAATGAAATAATATCAGAAAATTTCCCAAACCATAGGATAAAATGGGAAACCAAATATAAAAAGCTTACATGACCACAGATGTACAAAATTACAACAGATCCACACTAAGGCACATTAAATTGCCTAATATACAGAATAAGAACAGAATTTTAAAGGCTACCAAAGAAGAGTGACAGGTAATACTTAGAGGAAAATCAATCTGAATTTTAGCTCATGTCTCAACCCAGACCTTCAAAACTAGGAGGTTTTAGAATAATATACACCAACCTCTGAATGAAAATGGATGTCAGCCAAGAATAGTATACCCAGCAAAATTAAGCTTTATATTTGAAGATGAAATAAAGAAACCTTCCATGATAAACAAAAATTAAAAGAATTCACACTAGAAATCCTGCTCCACAAATCATACTCAATAAAATTTTTCATGAAGAAGAAATGAAAAACAAAAGTGTAAACCAGCAAAGGAAAGAGCTACATTAGAAGAATAATCAAAGGAGAAACTAATTAAAATTACAGAGAATAAAAATCATATCAATAATAACATTGAATGTAAGTGGCCTAAACTCATCAATCAAAAGACATAAACTGGCAGATTGGATTTAAAAACAAGACCCAACAATATGCTGTCCCCAAGAGACTCACCTCATAAGCAAAGACATCCACAGATGGAAGGTAAAAAAATGGGAAAAAACATCATTCACATGGATCTCATAAGCAAGGGTTTCTATCATATCAAAGTGGACTTCAAGCCAAAGTGAATCAAAATGGACCAAGAAGGTCATTTCATACTGCTTAAGGGAATTATGTGGCAACAATACATAACAATCATAAACATTTATGCCCCAAACAGTGAAGTACCTACATGTATCAAACAAATCCTTCTCAATTTCAAGAATCAAATTGACCACATCACAATAAGTGACTTTAGCACACCTCTCTCATCACTAGATCGAGTGATCTTTTGTCTTTTAATGGACCATTATTACATTGCCTCCATTGCTAGAGGGTTTTTTTTTTAATTTTGTTTTTTTATGTTATTTTTTAAAATTGATTTTAATTTTTAAATACATGCCGGCAGAATGCATTACAATTCTTATTAAACATATAGAGCACAAGTTCTCACATCTCTGGTTTATATAAAGTATGTTCACACCAATTCATGTCTTCATACCTGTACTTTGGATAATAATGATCATCACATTCCACCATCATTAGTTATCCCATGCCCCCTCCCTTCCCCTCCAACTCCTCTGCCCTATCTAGAGTTTGTCTATTCCTCCCATGCTCCCTATCCCTATCCCACTATGTATCAGCCTCTTATATCAGAGAAATCATCCAGAATTTGGGTTTTTGGGATTGGCTAACTTCACTTAGCATTATCTTCTCCAACTGCATCCATTTACCTGCAAATGCCATGATTTTATTCACTTTTATTGCTGAGTAATATTTCATTGTGTATATATGCCACATTTCTTTGATCCACTCATCTACTAAAGGGCATCTACGTTGGCTCCACAGTTTAGCTATTGTGAATTGTGCTGATATAAACATTGATGTGGCTGTGTCTCTGTAGTATGCTGTTTTTAAGTCCTTTTGGTATAGAACAAGGAGAAGAATAGCTGGGTCAAATGTGGTTCCATTCTCAGTTTTCCAAGGAATACTGCTTTCCATATTGGCTGCACCAATTTGCCGTCCCACCAGCAATGTGTGAGTGTGCCTTTTTCTCTACATCCTCGCCAACACTTATTGTTGTTTGTCTTCATAATAGCTGACATTCTTACTGGAGTGAGATGATATCTTAGAGTAGTTTTGAGATTTTTAGCTATCCGTGACAGTAGAGTCTATTTTGACATATTTACAAAAACATGGTCTATATCTTATTTTAATTAGGATCCCAGTCTTGTATTTGTACCTGATGTTGAGATTCACTGTGCTGTATTTATATATGTAATAGAAAATTCATGTCAGGTTTGTTTCAATGTCTTTCCTTTCCTCTCCTCCCTCCCTTCCCTTCATTCCCTTTGTCTAAACCACTCCCCACCACCACCTTGTTGTATATTAGCCTCCACATATCAGAGCGACCATTCAACCTTTGGACTCTAGGGACTATATTATTTCACACAGCATAATAGTCTCCTAATCCTTCCATTTACCAGCAAATATGATAAAAATTCTTCTTCTTTATGGCTGAGTGATATTCCATTGGGTATATATACCACATTTCCTTTATCTCTTCATCTGCTAAAGGACACCTAGGTTGGTTCCTTAGCTTAGCTATGGTGAAATCTGCCGCAATAAACTTTGATGTGGCTGTGTCATTGTAGTATGCTGATATTTAAATATTTGGGGTATATTCTGAGGAATGAGAAATTGGATCAGATAGTGGTTCCATTCCTAGATTTTTTAGGAATCTCCATACTGCTTTCCAGAGTGGTTGCACCAGTTTGCAGTCCCACCATCAATGTATAAGTGTACATCCTCACATCTTCACCAACATTTATTGTTACTTGTATTCTTGATAATTGCCATTCTGACTGGAGTGAGGTACAATCTCAGTGTCATTCTATTTTGTATTTCTCTAATTTCTAGAGATGTTGAGCATTTTTTCATATCATTGCTAGAGGTTTATTATTACATTTATTATAAGGAATGGTTTGTAATTTTGTTGTTTTCCAGAACTACTTTTACTATTTGGGGGCATTTACTCTTGCCCAAGAATTTCAGAACTTCTCATATCCCATACAATCACCTTGGGATTTCATTGGAATTTCATTCTATGTAAACTAATTTACAAATGTGCATCAATATGGTAACCTGTTATTCAAATTTTCTTATATATGCTTCAGAAATGTTATATAATTTTATTCAGAAAGTTCTGGCATATATTTTCTTAGATTAATTCCTATGCACATAGTTGGGGGTTGTGTGGTATTTTTTTGTTTTGTTTTGGTCCTGCAGATTGAATTTAGGGCCTCAAACATACCACTAAGCAACATCTCCATTTTGGTTTTTGTGTCTGTTGTGAATAATGTCTGTGTTTCTATTGGATATTACAAATAATTGTTGCTGGTATATAAGTTATATATTGTGTCTCTGAATATATATTTTGTATTTACCAACCTAGCTCTACAGATCTTGGAGTTCTAAAAACATTTCAGATCTCTTGTATTCTTTATTCTTTTTCCCAATGCTTAAAAACATTTTCTTATAATTTCTTTTTGTTACTGTTCTGCCCCCCCCGCCCCAAATATCCAGCACAATGCTAACACCAGCAGTAATCACAGACATCCTTCTTGGTGCCTAGCTTTAGCAACCTCTGGTTTCACCAGTGTCAGCTTTCTTCCTTTTGGCAGTTTCCTTTTATGGGGCCAAGGAAAGTCTTTTCTATTTCTGGCTAGCTAACAAAATCTCATCAAAAACAAGTACTGGATGAATTTTTACTCATTATTTTATATATTTACTTTCATAAAATTATTTCATGGTTTAAAAGTTCATACTTGTATCTATGGATATTTTGTCTTATTGTTACCATTCACTCCAGAGATTTTTTTTTTATTAATCTATTCAAAAGTCTATTTTGGCTTTATGGAACATCTACTTTTTTAATTATGTATTTCATTTGTTTCTGCTTTCATAATTGGTATGTTCTTCTCTTTACTTTGGCTTTACTCTTGTGCCTTTACATTGCTTGCTATGTGAAAAACAACCGATTTGATTTTAATTTTCTAGCATCAGTATTTAAGTAACTTCTAAATGCTACTGAAACTCAACTCTACAAATTTGACATATAGTGTTTTTCTTGACCTTCAATTTAAATATTTCATATTTCCATCATGAATTTAACAAATAAATCATTTAAATCTGTTCTGGTTTAATGTTTTATCTTTGTGATATTTATTATTTCAATTTTTGTTATTTTATGATACAAAAGTGCTATTTGTATAATACAGATTCTTTTAAATGTGTTGAGATTTTTTAAACCTAGTAAGTGAACTTGAACAATTTTTATTGGTTGAGTTCAGAATTTTAGCCATAGATATACTTTTCAGCCTCAAATTATAAGCTATTTCATTTAAATGTGCTCTATTGTTATGTTTTTGCATGATACATTAGTTTCAGAGAAGCACACTTAAATTTAAAGCTATATTTGTCTCCTTTTGGTGTCTGATATCATTTTTCTTTTTAATATTTCCCTTATTTCCTTTGAATATTTTGATTATTTATTGCTATAGATAAACAAAATTGGTCTTTATTTTTATATTTTGCCTTATATATTGATACAATACCCATCAATATCCTCGTGAATATTTTTTGGCTTAAATTATACACTAGTATTAATATTGCTGCATCTTATTGCTGCATCCTATTTGTTTTACTTGTTATTTGCCTGATATATATATATATACACTCACACACACTCACACACACTATATGTATGTGTGTGTATACGTGTGATATATGTGTGTGTCTCTCTGTGAGTGTATCTTAATATGATTTTTTGTTTATTATAAACTACTGTTATATTTTATCTAAATTCTTCCAATTTAAATTGTGTTCCCTATTTCTCAGGCTTTGTTGTTCTGGGATTTCTTTGTCTTCTTTATTGCCTTCTGCTGTATTACTGAATTTCTTTGTTTCTTTTGTTTTTCTGGATTTTATTTATTCATATTTACAGTTGTAACATGCATACCATTTAATTTTTCTTTAAAATATCTAAAAATAAGTAGTACCTTCTTCCAAGAATAGAAAATAACCTTTTACAATCTCCCTTTAGACTATTTTCATATCTTATATGCTGTTTTATGATATCATTTATAAAAATAAAATAATTGTTTACTTTTTATAGGTAATAATTAGACTTATAAGAATATTAATTATTCATTATAGTTTGCTTTATTCTTTGCCTTTCCTATTTTGTTTTTTGCACTAATAAAATCCTATAGTGCTTCTTTAAGAGCTATATGTATACAATTTTTTTTTCTAATTTTTTTTTGGCTGAAAATAGCTTTACTACACTCTCAGTCTTAAATGACAGTTTATCTGAATATAAAATTGACAATTACTTTCCTTCAGTGCTTTGAGGAATCATCCATTTTCTTTTACGTTTATTACTGTTGACAAGAATCTACTCAGTAGTTTAACAATTGTCACTAAATGAATGTTTATTAAGATTACTCAGCTATGCATTTTAAAACTTGAAAAAAAATAATATTGTGTATAACTTTTCCAAGTAATTAGAGAATGTGAAATATCCATCTTGAGGGCAGCTTTGACTCTTTATCTTCTAGTAACAACTTCCTGATTTTGCTCTCCTGCTATTCATCTACCTAGGACACAAGTGATTTATGAAAAGTGGAAACTCTTTGTTGAAGCAGTTTTATGCAGTAATAATTTATGTAACAATGGATCTTTTAAGGTAAAAACAAGAAAGACAACTAAAAAGAAGGAGGGTAAGCAGAGAAGAAAAAGAGCAGCAGAATAAAAATGAAAAAAGACAGAGTTAGAAAAATCTCTCAAGTTCTAAGAAACTAGCAGTCTCCCCAAATATTCTTATTCTCTAAAAAAATTAAAGGTTGTGTCATAGATTTTATTCCACACTACTACAAGAGTATTACTTTGGGAAATATACCAAGTTCTGAAGTTTGTACCTGAAAGGTAATCCACAAATAGTTATACAGCTGCTTATCACAGAGCAAGAAAAAGAGATGACTCATTTTTGCCCTCTTTCCCACAACCCTGCAGCAAGGCAATGCCCGTGGACCTGGGATATGTAGGAATCATTCTTGTTTTGTTGTTGTTTTCTTTTAGGACAGTCTGGAACGAGTATTGGTAAGTTCCTTTATATTCCTTTAATTCTAAATGACATAGGGACATTTTCCTAAACTGTCCAATCTTATTCCATTGAAGAACAGAAACTTAAGCTTCACTTTTCTCCAACTTTTTTGTTTTACATAACCAGACACTTCAATAAACAGTCAAAAGTATAGAAAGTAAATCAAATTTTCCAATGACTTAAAATAATGGCATATCAGCAAGCAACAGACCAATCTCCAAACCTGCAGTGTGAAAATAGAATAAATAAAGAAGAGAGTAGAAAGTAAGAAAAATGAGATGGGAATAGAGATGATATAGAGTGAGAGAGAGTGTTACATGTCTCCTGAGAATTTCAAATTTTTGTATTGCTGAGAGGAAAGTGCAGCCTCCCCTAAGGTGGAAATCAGGCTGGCAGCAGTGGATGAGATGCCTAATCCCCCATGTCCCTGAGTTGCACTGACACTCAGTATCTGGTGCTCCCAGGATCTCCATGTTCCCAAACTGACCTCATTCCAAAAAAAGAGGAAGGAATAAGTAGCTCTTGAGCCACACAACCACAAGTCCTTTATTGTTTGTATTTATTTTTAAGAGAACAAAGGGGTAAGTTCCTCTCTTTTTTTTCACATTATAATTCTGGTGAGTCAGAGAGTTGAGAAACATTTTCTTAAATCTGGCAAATTCTTGTTCCTCTTCTTCTCTTTCTTATCTATGAGAGCTTAGGAAAATAAGAAGGCCACTGATTAACAAAAATATAGATGGTTTAAATGGCTTTAGCCAACAATACAAGTGATAGCAAAACAATATTATATTTTTAAACTTAGTAATGAGAGAAAAGAAAAGAGTGGGCTTTTAATTTGTTCTAATTAGTTACACATGACAGTAGAACGCATTTTGAAGCATCATACATAAATGGAGTATAACTTCTCATTCTTCTGGTTATACATGATGTAGAATCGCACCTGTCATATAGTCATATATGTACATAGGGTAATAATGCCCAATTCATTCCACTATCTTTCTCCCATGTTCCCTCCCCTCCTCTACCTAACTCAAAATAACTCTATTCTTCCCTATCCACCCCACTTATTGTGCATTAACATCCACATACCAGAGAACACATTCAGCCTTTGATTTGGGGGGAATTAGCTCCTTTTATTTAGCATGATATTCTTCAGCTCCATTCATTTACTGGTAAATGCCATCACTTCATTCTTCCTTAAGGCTAAGGTAGTATTCCATTGTGTGTGTGTGTGTGTGTGTGTATATATATATATATATATATATATATATATATATATATATCACAATTCCTTTATCCATTCATCTGTTGATGGGCACCTAGATTGGTTCCATAGTTTAGCTATTGTGAATTGAGCTGCTTTAACTCAATTGTAACTGCTATGGCTAAGACAATGTAACTAGGTTTAGGGTTTACCTGGAAACCAGAATAATCCCCCATTAATACTGTAGGAATTAGCAATACTGTGAACATAATTAATGCCACTGAATTGTACACTTTAAAGTGATTAAAATGACAACTTTTATGTTATGTATATTTTTACCACGGTAATAAATAAAGAAACTCTAAAACAGAGAGAAATTTAAAGCAATAAAGAGTCCCAGGTCAGAGAGAAGAATAGCACTATTCTTCACATGATTCTCTGACTGAGAAGAGTCAGGGTAACAAAGGAGAAACTGTACTCTAAGGATTAAAAATACAGAATGAGGTAAGAGGAAAGCTAAATAGCTCAAAGCGGAAAGGCAACTCAGAGAAGATTATAAAGCAGTCTGCAAACCCAATCCTGGCTCCCCAGGTAGAGAGGAATTCACAAAACACAAGATAAACCTGGATATAAAAATAAAGAACCAGCAGTGTAGCCACAGGGAAAAAAACCCTCATCATTTGTGGAAGCTTTCAATTCAGTGTGGGGATCTTAGTTGAAAGTGACTCCTCCTGCAGAGCTGACTAGCTTTGGAGAAGAAATTCATCGCAGTTTTCACAATATTTCAATGCTAGAACCAGTAGCCATTTGAGAAGGAGGCCCAAAGTTTGGGACTGAGTTACTCTGAAGATCAGAAAAATAGATATCAAAAAAAGATAGAAAAATCATGGGGGTCTTCTGCTGCAGTGACCGCGTGGGAGATGGCCATGACAGACAGTTGTGGAGAGAAGGAAGGTCAGCCTCAGACCCACTGGGAAGCAATGAGCTCAGGTTGTAGACAGCACGGAAGTTGAGGGCTCCAGCTTCTGTGATGAGGAAGGAGACCCATTGTGTGTGATTTACTGAGGGGGCCTAAGTTTGAGAGTGCCAAGACTGAGGGGGACAGATTGGCAGCTTCCCCACTCCAATACTCCGTGGTCTGTTTGCTTCCCTCACTCTCTATGCATTGGGGAATAAACTCTGGCTTAATGTTTGCCACACCCCCATTACAGAGATGGGGACCTCTGTAGTGAATGGGTACCTGCCCAGCCCACATGCTACACAGCTAGCAGTGGCTCCCAGTTCACATTTTTTTAAAAGCCTCTGCAGTTGTTGAAAACATGGAGCAGGAGTTTACCCTACATAAAGTGTCATGTGGTGGAAGCAAAGAGGAATGACAACAGGGTCTAGTTGCAACTCACTATACACCTCATATAGAGAATCCCAATATTAGAAGACTCAGGAGTTTCTCTAGCCAGGCAAGGCATGGGGGCACATGCCTGTAATCCCAGTGGCTTCCCAGCCTCCCCAGGCTGAGTCAGGAGATGGCAAATTCAAAGCCAACCTCAACAATTTAGTGAGACCTAGTCTCAAAGATAAAAAAGGGCTGGTAATGTGGCTCAGGGTAAAGTGCCCCTAGGTTCAAACCAAAGGAAGGAAGGAAGGGAGAAAGGAAGGGAGGGAAGGAGGAAAGGAAGGGGGAAGGCCTTCTCTAAGCTAAGCACCTTGGCTAAAAGGAAAGTTTTGGACTCATTTCATTTTCATCTTTTTTACTTTTATCCAGTTTTATTTATTTTGTTTTTTATTCCTTAATGGTACTTTTTAAAAAATCTCTCACTCTTTCACCTCCTTTTTCTCACTTTCTTTCCTCACCTTAAATCATGCTTTTTTCTTCCTTTTTATTATTTTTAAAATTAGTTTTAATTTTATTAATGTTTAACTTTTTAGTTTATCCTATGATTTGTGTCTCGTCTCTATTGTTATTGGTGATATAGTTGTTGTCTTTAGGCTTCTAGTGTGTTTCTGTATCTGGTTTATCTTTGTGTTGTCATTGTTGTTTGTTTTCTCCTTTTATATGTAGAGAATGAAATGGTTGGAAAAGTACAGCATGTTGATAGATGATAGCAACAAGGAGGTAAATGTAAAGTCTCATGTGCTTCAAAGACAATAGAATCTCTAAAGGAGGAGAAATTGTTTGGAAACAGCAAGGGTTACATAGACCTACATTCAGGTTCTGTGGTATAGAGGTGTACAATTTAAAAATATCCATCACTGATGTGGAAGATTGAGGCAGGAGTACTGGGCAAAGTTCAAGGCCAGCCTCAGCAATTTAACCTCAGCATTTTAGTAAAACCCTGTCTCAAAATTTTAAAAAGGACTGGCAATTTAGCTCAGTGTAGAGAACCTTTGGGTTCAACCCCACTACCAAAAACTAAAATAAAATAAAGAAAATAAAAAAAATATCCATTAGTCAAAGGGCTGAAAAAGATAGTATTTTTAACTATAGTTATCATTATTTTAATTGACAAGAATTGTACATATTTGTGGTGTACAACATGATGTTTTGATATAGGTAGACACTGTAGAATGGCCAAAGTAAGCTAATTAGTATATACATTACCAATGCATGTTTTGTGGTGAGAAAGTTTTAAATGTACTCTCATCTAATTTTCAAATATACAACACATTGTGATTAACTATAATCAATGTTGTATAATAGATTTTCTATTTAATTCACTACTTCTATCCAATTAAAATTTTATATACTTTGATCACCATAGGAAATACAGTATTTTTTTTTTGAGAGAGAGAGAGAGAGAGAGAGAGAGAGAGAGAGAGAGAATTTTTAATATTTATTTTTAGTTTTCGTTGGACACAATATCTTTATTTTTATGTGGTGTTGGGGATCGAACCAGTGCTGCACACATGTCAGGCAAGCGCACTACCTCTTGAGCCACATCCCCAGCCCCAAAAGACACAGTATTTTTAAAGGACTGTCCAGCTAGTTAAGCAAAATGGTGAAGAGAACCGAGAACCGTGAGAGAAATTAAATATGTAGGGGAGTTTACTAAAATGCATTCCAGACAGCACAATGTATTTTACAGAGTAAATTACCCATCTGCAGAGCGTGTTTCAGAGAATAAGGATTTTAGAGAATAAGGATTTTAGAGAATAAGGAGAAGTGGAAGGAACATCAGATTAGTAGTTATACCAAACATTATGATAATAAACATCCTTCAGATGAGGATTATCCTCTGATGGTGAGTAAATTGAATTAAATGAGTCTATGACACATTGGGGTTAAACTCAACGGAAGTTGAACAGTTATTATACAAAGTATTTAGCTGAAAGCTTGATGGGACCAGTAGAAACCTGTTCATCACTAAAGTTCAAGATGATATGTGGCCTGGAGAAATGGGTGAGACATTCCTGAGAGGCCATTCTCACAGGCAGTTCACAGAACTGTGGAAACCTGGGGAAGGGGAACTCAAATTGGGTGCTTAAAGAGCTGATTCTATAACTTGAAAATCTTAAAAAGCCATCACAGAAGCAGAGGGAGCTGTGGTCCATTTCCCCTACAAGTTTATACAAATTAAGACTGCAACTTGAAACAAAGATATGGTAATATACATTCAGCATTATGTTCTAGGCTCTGTCCTAAGAACTTTACCTCTTCGTAGCAATCCTATGAAATAGATAGTATAATCCTGTTTTTTAAACGAATAAACAGGCACAAAAAAAGTAACAGTCAGAGTGGCACCACTAATAAGCAGAGGAACAAGGATTCAAACCCTAGAGTGTGATTGCCCATTGTACATAATGAGACCTAATTAGGGTTCCCTTTCTAATATAAATTCATTGAGATATATACTTTCTAAAAGTACTAATTCAAAATGATATAAATTTTTGTGATTATTCTCAGTGTCAATTCAAATAGTCATAGTTTCTTTCCAGTTTCTCAATTTAAAAAAAGAGAAATGAGACTATGCAGGTAAAAAGAAAAGAAAGAGTACATTTGGAAACTAAGTAGAATTTAATCAAGACTAAGATCTTCTAAGTTCCTTTAAGAGTTTTGACCTTTGGAAAGGCTGAGAAGAAAAGCAAGAGGAAGTGGACTTCTCTGTTTATTGCCAGTCCTACATGTCTTTCTGGGCTTTGGCCACAGTATCAAAGTATGGGATACTTAAACTGATTGTTATCATATTGCAACTAGCATAGTCAATTTGATGCTCTCTGGTAAAGCGGGTATGAGGGGTTCTTTCTAATCCTTCTCTTCAAAACTCTCATGGTTTCAAGTGGTTGACCTCATTCATTTATAGGTGTGTCCAGTTAGCACAGCTCACAAAGGAATTGAACACGTTCTCTTTTGCTTCTCCACAATAAGCCATTGGTGTTCGGGGGCCTTGTCCTCCCTGTCTGCCTCTTTCTTGGCAGGCCATAATTCTAAAATGTCAGTCTTTTTGCTACACTTAGCAAAACTTATCCTAGATTTGATAAAGCCAAAGGGCCCCCAAGAACACAGGACTTCGTTTTGTGACTTTAGACTCATTGAATCATTAGAGGTTATGCTGAAAAAATATTATAAATCCCCATCATTTTAGAGAGTAAATGCAGTCCCCAAAGATTATAATTATCAAATTCTGCATAGCCATCTAACAACCAACATAAGACAAATCAAACTCATGTCCAGTCTTTCTCCACTGAATATAAGAGGGGTTCATTCCATAGTAGCTTGTTTAAATACGACTATTTATTGAAATTAATATTATTAAAGGTTATACAAGGCTTGCTTTAGAATTTAGATCATTTTAAAGAGAAACATTCCAGAGGTGATTAAAAAAACAGGAAAAAATGTGGGAAAGGAAGAGGGGCCATATGTAATAAAGAAGTTAAACCACTTTTTAAAGGGATATTCCAGGAAAAAAAGAGAGGGACAACCTGCAGGGAATATGGAATAAAGTGCACTGAGTTGGGAAAATTAGAAGCTAAAACTGCCTATGCTTCTTTTGCAACCTCTGGCACGGCATGTCCCTCCTTCAGTCTCAGTTGTCTTTTCTTTTATAAGATTACAACTTTTCTCATATTGCCTTTATTTTGTTCTTAAAGCTATCACATTGTGGGGAGAAAACTTTCCAACCTGAAAAAAAAGAGGGAGATAAAGATGGAAAAAATAAGGAAAGATATGGTGGTGAATGAAATATTGTCAAACTCTACTCACCTGGAAACATTCACTCCTGGATAGTGTCCACCAGGAGGTACATATGAGACCACCTGCAGGTGTGACATAATGACTTTTCCTACTGGGAAATGGAGGGTCTAATGTATCTATAGTATATATTTTTGGAAAGACCCTTGGGGAATGGATTGGTTATTTAAACCATTAACTCTGCACTAACTCTTAAATTTTTTTTTCTTACTGTTCTTTAGTTTCACGTCAAGGATCCACAAGTAAGTTTTTCTTCTAATTTCAAAAATCTGGGTATTATTAGGCTAGGAAAAGGACCTCTTCCTGTCTTATCTGTTTCCTACTCTGTCAGGATAAAGGACTTAAAGCTCAATATTCTCTGCCTTGTCCTTTATTAGACATTCTAACTATATCAGGCTCACCTTTACCATTTTTCCTCCCTAAAACAATGAGACGCCTCTCCTTACTTAAGCAAATTCTTATACTCATGTCTTTAACCACACCATTCCTACCCTACCTTATCCTCCTTAGTAGTCATCACTTCTACCTTCTATATCTTTACATTTTCTCTTTATAATTCCTTCTCCTTGAGATCTAAACAGGTTTGATTTTCTTCCATCCCAACAGATCTTCCCTCGACCAGCTCCCTCAATACAGCTCACCCTAAAAGGAGTAAGTCATGCTTCTTCACTCTGGCTGTGGGCTTGGGAAAAAGTTATTGCTCAGCTCTATCTGAACTAAACAATATTTCTCAATGAATTGAAAGTAGTATAACAAGGCCTACTAAAAAACACTTTCAAAATAAGTTTGTTTATTAACTAAAGTATTTTCAATATACAGAGAACTATTGCCCTGGCAGGGTTAAGCACACAGGCTCTGAGTCAGGCTGCCTGGAGTTGCATCTCAACTCCTTACTTAATAGTTGTTTGAACCTAAGCAAATTATTCAATCTCTCATTAAGGTTTTTAATCAGTTACATAATCAATGTCACCAACCATTTGAAAACTATTCAAATAGATGGAAGAACAGAGAAGTTAGGGAAGCTGGAAGAAATGAATGGTGAGGGAAGACTGAATGAGGTGGTAAAGTTGAAATAATTCTGAAATAAATTGTCAGAGCAAAATAAACACATTTTCTAAATAAAGGAATTAAGAGCTGAAAAGTGAGGAAATCAGGGATAAATCAGAAATGGATAATCCTGCTTGAACAGTTTCTTTTTTCTGAGCATGTATGTGAGGTACAAAATTAAATATTGAATATTGTATTTTTGGTTGCATAATATGACTGTACTTCCAAGTAGTAAAATTGTTTCAAAGATGGAACTAAATATATTTCATAATTTTCCCTAAAAAAGAATCACAATTTACAGATGCTTTTCAACTTAAACAGATTTATTGATCACAAGCCTTAATTAAATGTGATCCAACTAATACCTAACCTATCCTAAAAACAATGATAAAGATTTCTTTGACCTATCCCACATCAGGCCATAACCCATACGATGCTGATGTCATTCATCTTGCACTGTTGTTGAAGCATGTATGGTTCTCACTTAGATTTCTTCTATCTCAAAGTAGCTCCAAAATTAACCACTGCTGACCCACTCCATCTGCAGATATGCTTCATTTGGCCATCATAGCATTATTTTAAATATTAAATGTTAATGCTTCTTAGGCCATTCACTTTCAAATGGCCTACATCCCCATTATCCCTTATAACTAGGAGATTCATAATCCTGAGAACTTCTGAGCCCATAAATACAATTGAGTTTTGATCCCCATGAAAAGGTGCAGAATTTCTTTGTGGTATGGAAAACGTAGTACTCTTTCATTGTGGGAAATTATGGCACTGGAAAAAAACAAGTGGCACTTGGAGATAGAGAGGAGCAAGATTTATTCAGCACAGGTGTGGGCTCAGCAGAGTCCTCTCTGAAAGCTGAGCATAGCCTTTTGTTCTCAGTATCTTTTATGCAGTACAGACTTTTGGGTTTCAAGACTTTCTCATGCAAGTAGGCTTGATGTCTCCCCCTTTCTCCAGGCAGCTCTGGTTCCTGCCATAGCCTCTGAACAAACATGATTATAGAAGCAGAAATTACCAGATTGTAGTTATTAACAGAGTTAGAAAGAAACATCTTAGGAAGGAGTTGCTGCTTCACTTAAAAAAAAAAAAACTAATTATGTTCTCACGAAGAATACCCACAGAGACTGTAACCCCAATTCCAAACACACATATTTAGAATTTTGGCAAGATGCCTTAAATCTTATTTTTTAATCTGCTTTTCCACTCTGAATACCTTTCACTGTCCTACTCTGTAGTCACTGAATGTTTCTCTCCACAGCATTTCTGATAGGAATTTTTCCATCTATTAGTACTCATTTTTAATGAAACTTCATAGTATAAGACAGTGAATAGAATTTATATTATACAGATGAGAAATTTAATGATCAAAATATTTAGTGATTTGTCCAAAGTCAGAGTTAGAGAATAGCAATCTGAGACTCAGGTCTTTAACCTCAAGACTATTTGTACTTTACACCTGGGGAGGAGGGAATGGGACTATTTACCCTCCATGTCTACTGAGTTCTAAACTGTAAGATTGTATCTGTCAATTTTTATTATAGCTGAATCAAAAAGTTTAAAAGCAGCTAAACAAGATTTGAGTAAGTTTCCCACATTATAACTCAGTTCTTCTTTTTGGTCTTCTATAAATGCCAACTATTGGAAGGCTGGGGGAGGGTGGTGAAGAGAAAACACATAAATATGGAGGAAAGGAGAAAAACTTACTATTTTACTGTTTTCCCTTTCTTTCCTTTAGCAGCAGGAGGAAATTGAAGCTTCTTTCAAGATCCCCTAAGTTCCAAAAATTTTTTATCATAGTGGAAACTCTACAATAAAAACTAAATGAATTTACTAAAAGGTATAAGGAAAATGCTGGGGGATGTATGAAATGGCTTATCCAGATTTAACAAAAGTAAAAATCGAGAATAAGAAAATAACTGCAGGAGTATAATAAAAAAAATACAGATGCCTTCTTGCTGCCTTTCCATGTAAACCTAACATGTGCTTGATCTGAAACTCCCTGAAATGAGCATCTTTCAATCATGCTCTCTTTAACTTAATTTTTGTGTTTGTATTTTAGCTGCTACTTCAGAACCCATTGGTAAGTTTTGCTTTTCTGTGCCTTAAATCCTTATAGGCTTTGCTTTACCTACATTGTGAGACTGTGTAAGACATTCATATTCCTGGAGGTTTTTTATTTCCTCCTAAACAAATTGTTAGTTTTCTCCTTTTTTCATTCTCTGTTCTTATATAAATCAACTGTCAGAAAGATTTTCCCAAAATCTTGAGATTCATCAGCAAAGGGGAAAATGTTAAGAACAAATGTGGTCAAATAAAAGGACGGTTCCTGTTTGAAGTCCCAATAACACTCAGAGGAAGAGGACTGGTGGTAGCCATTCCATTCAAGAATGGAATACAATGGCATCCAGTGAATCACATCTCACAGACTAAGGGTCTCTAAGCTGTCAGTGCAGTTATATGGAATGTGTATGCCCTAAGAATAAACCTGGAAAGAGGGGTCCAGATAGAATGTTAAATGATATTACAAAAAATATCTCTGGCAGAAGCACTGGGAGAAAATAGTGAGGGATAGGTGAAAGGCAGTTGATTTGGAAAGAAAAAAAGGCAAATGAAAAGTGACATATAAATGAGGGGGAATTCTATCAGCCTTTTATGACCTTATTGCTTAAAGTGGATCTAAGGACTTACATTGACATCACCTTGGATTTATTAGAGATGTAGACTCTCAGCTTAACACTCTTCACTGATATACTAATCAGACTCTTCATTCTATAGATTCTCAGCAAAAAAAAAACTTGAAGATTAAAGCTCTTTAAATTTCAACCCTGACCACTTAGAAAGTGAAAGAAAAAGTTAGTGCTCTTTGTTCAAGTTAAGCTAGCTTTTCATCCCTGCAGATTCTATACATAGAATAGTAGCCTTAAAGCCAGTGACAAGGTAAAACTAATCAGGGTTTAGTTAATTTTTTAAGATACTTCCATCTATTGTGTCTAAGGATGTTCAGACCTTGAGTCCCTAGGGCAGGGGTAACCTGAAGTTCCAAAGAAAGATTTGAAGGTGAGACTCATGGCATATCACACCCATGTCTATTCTTCTTCTAGTATTCATACATATAAAATATGATTGAAAAATAATTGAGTCAACTTAAAGGCAAACATTGGGGAAATATCACAAAAGCAGTTATAGCCTATGAGATGTAGAGAACTGTATGTGGATCTAGTGTCCTAATTCCTTTACCTCTATGAATGTTTCGAATGAAACACTATCTAGTAGTTACTATCCCTTCCTATTGAAAGGTACTACACATTGAGGTACTCCACAGACAAAGACAGGAATTCCCACTGCCTCATTCAAAAGATGAAGCCACAGATTCTACTAAAAAAGTTTAAAGTAGCCCAGATGGAAGAAAAACAATAGCCAGTGCAATCCTGTTCCTAACAAGAGAGCCGTCATGGAAGGATGCTGACTACTGTATCCCTGCAGCCCCAGCTGTTAGGTTCCAGAAGCAACTAGGGTCCCCCAAAGTGAAGAACGAAACACTTATGAATTTTATTTGTTCTTCCACAAAATGGAAACATTGCTCCTAGTGTCTACATGTTTTATTTTTTCTTAGAAAATATTTCAATGTAAAATACAGGTGTAGAGTACAAATAGTCTTGAGGTTAAAGACCTGAGTCTCAGATTTTCCTATGCTAAAGAACTATTCTAATCAGTTCTGCTTTGTTTTTTTTTTCCATATTTTAGGTGGAGTTATTGGACCTATAAGTGAGTTCCTCCTCTTTTCCTAATTCTTACATTCTTTGGCCTTAGGATTTAGGCCTATTTCTATTTCTATACCTGATTACATTTCTATATCATGATTTCCCACTCATGTTTCTTGATTATGTTCAAATTTCCTGACATATCCTGATGCCCAAGATATCAGACAAATTGCCCTGAACTGTCACTGAGTTTAAGACAAAGGAAAGACAAGTAATTTATATTTAATTATTTATTTTATTTAATTTTCATTATTTATATTTTATTTTGTTTTTGAATTACTTAAATTACTTATTTAAGATGGGTGTAGAAAAACTTCATCTGGTGGGAAGGCTATGAAGTTCCTGCTAAAATTATCTGTAAACCTGCATTAGTTGTCTCCCTTGGGTTAAGTTTTTTTAGAAAGAATATTGGTTGCATAGAATTTTATTAATGTCAAACCACATTGATTTTCTCCATCACCACCTTTTTTTTATTTCAGTGCAATTCACAGCACCTATCCGTAAGTATCAAGTCTGTTTCTCCGTTTTGGCCCCTTTGATATCTGACCCAGAAGATCTTAAAGCTTGATCTTCTCTGCTTTCTTGACTCCATGTTTCTCAATATACTTATACTCAGTTTTCAAGAAGCCATGCATTAAGTGAAATAACCACAAATCCCATAGGTCAACATGAAAAAAATAAATAAAAATAAGAAAAGATCCCTCTAGAAGGCAGTCATAATGACCCATCAGCAAGTGAAGGTATATTTTTTCAAAGAATAAGTCTGTAAATGAGAAAAAAAAAAAGAAAACTGTAGATGAAAAACATGCATTACAAATTAATATGGAATAATTCTTTCTCAACCCTTTAAACGGTTTCAATCATCATTGAATACAAGGAGAGCCCTCCAATTTTACATGTCCCCTATATTGTATAATAGGAGGCCTGCCCCAGGCTCATCATACAAGCAATTTTTTATGTCCCCAGAGTTTGCATTAATGGTAGCCCTTCTAGAGTCAGTGTTGAAGAACAGTTATTTCATCCACAATGGTGAAACAGACATGATGATTTCTCTCTCCCTTTCTCTCTCTCTCCCTCATTCCCCCGACCTCCGCCATTCCCACACTGGTCTCTCCTCTCCCAGCTGGAGCTACAGGACCTATCAGTAAGTTTGCTGACTGATTCTCCATTGGGGAACATTTCAGTTTTCTCCAGTATCTCAAAGATATTTTTCTGGTTTCCACGTTGGGATTTCAAAGGTTTAGAGTCCACATTTTCTTGGACTTTTCAATGTCTTCTGCCTGACACTCCAATAAGGCATTATTAGTGAGTCTGTGTACATTTCACTGATACACACAAACTATAAAATAGAAGATGAACCTTTGTAGAAGGTTTCTAATGGCTTACAAACATCACACAATGACATCTAAAAACAGAAATGAGAATAAATGAAATAATGGGAGAGAGGAAATGAAGTTTATATTGAGAAGAACTTTTCTAATCCCCTACAACAATTAAATGAACCAAGGGATGACTTCTACTTAGTACTGTTGCTACCTACACTGTCCGTGGGTGCATTAGATAGAGACTGCAATAAAATCTACTATTCAACAGCAGCTGACCTAGAGTTTAGTGGTACACATCTTACTAAGGAATGCATATAAATGAGAACTATGGTCTCCAGAGCCTGAAAGAACCTACTGATTTTCTTTCTTGTTTTCTTTCTTTCTTCTTTTCTCTTTTTCTTTCAGGACTTTCTCAAAAAACCATTGGTAAGTTGTCTAAATCTCAATTATAATGCCTTTTGGTCTTTTACAATACTTAAATGCCATCTATTTTCATGTCAATGATTTATGCCTGCAGATTCAAAGACCAAGTGCTTCCGGTGCATCATTATCCCACCCAGAAGTCCTGTAGGTTGAACTTGCCCAGGTTCTGCAATAAAAAGATATTAACTATGAAGTTGAAATACAAATTGGAAAAAATGTATGGTCATTCCTGACCTATGCCCACTTAATTGTATAATTTAGCTCTTTAGAGCCAATATGTAATAAAGATCTAGAATATAGCACCTAAACTTTTTGCTTTCCATGCAAATATTTTTCTTTATTATATTACCTTCACTTTGTAAAGTAATGCCAATTTTAAATTTCCTTTCATTTCTAATTTCTCTGATATTCTCTCTTCAGGAATGTGAGGTTCTATTTCACTACTTTTAACAATTTGCCCTATTTTTCCATAGAAGCATAAATAATTGTTAGGTTCCAAGATACAATTGTTCATATTTACATGTTTGTAAACTAAGACCTGGCCATGTACAAATAGTTTGTCCCACACACTGCATTATAGTGTTTCTATCATAAATTAAGAATATTTTGAATTATAAAATGAAAGAAATGTGATTTGAGGTTGTTCTATATTCATGTAATAGAATGAATATGAGTCCAATACTTGTCTCATTCTTTAGGTAATTCCTATAATATCTTACAGTTTTTCTAATACTCATTTGCATTATTGTGTTTAATCTATACAACATTCTAAAAACAATGGGTAAGGCAAGTATCATATTTAGTGTGGTTAACAACAAAATTAGGATTGAATTTTTACTAATTCTTAGGGTTTTTTTTTCACTATCATTTTTTAGTGTTATAGTGGATTAATAATAGAATAAAATGAACTTCTAATATTAGAATTCAAAAGAAAAGTGCCTAAGGAAGGAGAAAACGAGGGAATGATGAACATAAAAAGTAAAAGGAAGAGGCTAAAAATGTAAGGAAATAAAAAGAACAAAAGGTGAACAAAAACTGAAAGAAGAAAGTTCAAACAAATTGGTAGATGAGAGAAGGAAAAAGAGTAACTGAATATAAATGAAGTTGAGAAAAGGAAAAAAGGAAAGGGGTAAAGAAGTCACAAATTAAGAATGGAAAGGGGGAAAGAAATACATAGAAAAACTGAAGAAACAAAATGGAATTTGAAGTTTTCATCTATCCAAAGATTTAGTGATTTATGTTGAGAAAGCAGGCATTCTAAGTTCTATTGCAGAACCCAGGGCACATGTTTATTTTTTTTAACAAGTCAACCCAAATATTAAATTACTTTGCACAACAGTTAAATTTCTAGCTTGTCTACTGCTCATAGCTCAGGTTATACAGATCTAGAAAATCATCTTCTAGCTGTTTTTACAGAAAAAAAATTCAGTTAAATATTTAAGACTTATGAATCAGACTTGCAATATTTTCCATAATGAGTACCATTCAGTGAGAAGCCATGGAAAAGAAAGACACTGTGATGCCCTCGGGGGACAGGGATCTTTGTAGATTAACCTTATCATGCAGACCCACAAGTTATCATAGCCCTCATCTGGTACCAATCTACTCAGTAGGACCTAAGACAGGAGGAACACAGCTTGCCAGCAAGGCAGCATCAACAAAACCTCTTCTATGAGAGTAGTCCTCACAGTGGGAACTATTCTTTTTGACCTCCCATCAAATAAGTATGAGAGCTCCCTGGGTTAGAAGCCCCATGGGTCCCTTAAAAGCCAAAATCTATTAGAACTCCAGATATATAACATGGAGGGATCCCATAAAGAATGTACCCAAATATGTGAGCCACTACACTCAAAGAAGTCAAAGCTGTGGCTTGGCTTCTTAGCAAGCATTTATAGTTCTCCCAATCTGGATGCAATTTGCCAATTAAGGATCATTCTTATATAATGTTGCTAAGTCTTCACAGTCTTCCAATCTTTATCATGTCACCATGGGATCAAAGCTAGAAAATCAACTGAAAGCCAAATTCTCACTAAAAGCTGAAAGTTTTGTTGACCCTTTGCTCACAGATTGTAAAGTAAATTAAACAGTAGTCACCACTTTATTAGTCCCCCAAAAGCTGAAATCTTTGAGAAGAGGGAACTGTGCTTTTACCTTCTACCTTCATATTAGCTAGGGAGAAATAAAGATTTTAGTACAAGGATGGTCCCTTGAGAAATCAGTATCTTCTGTTACTAACAGGAAGTAAAAGTAGTTTCACCTTTCTCTAATGTCT
Source organism: Urocitellus parryii (assembly GCF_045843805.1). Taxonomy (NCBI): domain Eukaryota; kingdom Metazoa; phylum Chordata; class Mammalia; order Rodentia; family Sciuridae; genus Urocitellus; species Urocitellus parryii. The sequence goes on from NC_135538.1 coordinate 117,994,443, forward strand.
CCTACATTGACAAGAATCCTACAAAAAAACCCTCACTGCAGGCTAAAATATTGCAGTAAATGCTATGTATCCCTTTTGCTCTATAGCTAATACAGGTGGATTAGTTCTCTAATAATCTCATAACTGATATCACTTCTTCTTCCCTACACTACCTCCCAAAGCTCCATTCCTAAAATGAAATTAATAAAAATATATTCTTCAAACAAATAACCATACTAATATGCCAAATTGGATTTCTTTTTTAGTGCAAACTCCAGGACCTATTGGTAAGTGTGTGTGTGTGTGTGTGTGTGTGTGTGTGTGTGTGTGTGTGTGTGTTTATAAAACACGTGTGTGTTTATAATATATATCTGTGTATGTGTACACGTATGTGTGTATACTCATCCCTGGTGACTTCCTACTATGTATGAAGGAATTTGGTTTCAACCATTTACATTTCTGTGTTAAAGGAGCTAAAAATCATGTTTCTCAGCCTTTCATTTTCCCCATATTTTGGCCATCTCTCTAAATAACCAATCATACTTTAGAAAATGAAAATCCAATTGCCTTAAAATTCATAACAGCATACCATTTCTTCTGGTAACAATTGTAATCATGTGTCAATAATCATTAGAAGGCTTCCAAAGCAAAGATTCAATAGAGAGAATCTGGGAGAGGATGTAAGAAATGAGCAAGAAGACAAAATAGAAATAGATGAGAGATGAAGCAAGAATGATATGGGGGTGCGTAGAAAAGGAATAAAATTAAAAATTTTGCATCTAATACCTATAATTAAAGGTAAAAATGACATCACGATCCTTCAGTCTAACTAAAACATGGTTACAACTCTCCTAGAGGAAGGTTTAGTTCTTATGAAGAGGTTATATACAGCACCAGAGCAATAGAAAATAGAATCCTGAATATTCAGATTTAATAATTCCTGGAAAAATGGTATATGTGTTTTTATGTTCAACAACCACAGTAGTTTTTTTTTCTATTTTTAGTACAATATACCGGACCCGGTGGTAAGTCTCTAGTCTATTATTATTTTATTTTATTTTATTTTTTTTTTTGCTCTCTGGTATTCCTTGATCTGTTTACAGGGCCTATTCTCTGTCTTAAGTGTGTCTGTTGCCAGAAGAACAGTACATTTAGGCATATTTTAATGCTTCCCATTTCCACCTGCTGAGAATTCTCCAGAGGAAAAAAAAAGTAAGATAATTCCCCCAGTAATAGTCGTGATGGTTTCTATAACAATATAGAATTTTCTAAAGCACTAGAGAAAGATTGATTTCTAGTTTTCTAGTTCTGAAATGCTTTGTAGTTTATAAAGGGTCTACTCAGAAATACTAGAGACCATACAGACAAATGACAAAAAGAAAGCATGTTTTTAAAAGAAATGTAAAAGGAAGGAAAGACTAAAATTTAAACAGACTTATATTTTGTCAGTTTTCTAAGGCAAGTTTGTGAGGAAATACTACTGAGAGTCCAGTGTGCCCTGATTCCCCAGTCTTTTCCCCAAAGCCTTCCTTCTTCCTCAAGTCCTCTCCTGCCCTCTAGCCCCAAATACCCTTCAACTGGGCACAGAGAAAGAGAGAGACAAAACCCACCTCAGAGAACAGGATACGACAACAGTTAGACCACCGTTGCAGGAATTGGTAAACCGCATCAGAAAATCACAAAACACATGTGGAAAAGAGTAAAGAGAAAGTTCATGTTATGACTAGCTGGGGAAATACCAGGTCAAAATCTAGGATGTCAAAACCACTCACAGGACATGGGAAATTCTGAGTCTAGAAACTGATGGCATTAAGTTTTAGCCAAACAGGAGGAAATTATCAGAAGGCAAATTGGGTATATTCAAATAAGCATTCCTTCAAATAGCTAAGCTCCTACCAGGTGTTCCTGCTCCTACCAAGTACTAGGCTGGTCACTGGGTATAAGGCATGAATGAGAGAAAGAAAGAGAGAGACATGTGGTTGATCTCTGGTGCTGTAAACTGTCCTGCAAGATAATTTAGGAAAATAACCCATAAAGAGGACAAGCAACATCCCTTGCAATCATGACCACTATGACCACTTAAACTGGATATTTCCTATCCTAAATTCTGGTTCTGGATATCGTTTTGTAAGTGAATAAAAGTCATCACTAAGTATTTCTCTAAATCAAGGTTACTGTGGTCAGTATTCGTAATTATTCCCAAAACGTAACACCTAAGAAGCTCTCAAAATTCTCATAGGGGCAAAAATGAGCCAGTCTACCTCAAGAGATCTAACAGGGGCTAAAAGAAAGGGTTAACATGTGGCCAGTGTATCCTAAGAGTTACTCTGTGCCAGAAAATCTATATGGGTAAATGGACTACCTCTCCCTTATTTTCTCCCCAGTTTGATTCCCTTGACCCTATATGTAAACGCTTAAAATATAGTAATACATAAATAAAAATCACATTGCTATTTTTAGTACTTCCAACTTTCCTATGAATTAATAGGTGACTTGGAGAAAGTAAAAAGTAAACTAAATAAAAATTTAAAAAAATTAATAAAAATTAATGATTCTACCTAGATGCCCTTCAATGGATGAATGGATTAAAAATGTGGTGTATATACACAATGGAATATTACTCAGCACTAAAAAATAATAAGATCATGGCATTTGTAGGGAAATGGATGGCATTAGAGCAGATTATGGTAAGTGAAGTTAGCCAATCCCAGAAAAACAAATGCCGAATGTCTTCTCTGATATAAGGGGGCTGACTCAAAATGGGGTAGGGAGGAAGAGCATGGGAAGAAGATTACCTCTAGATAGGGAAGAGAGGTGGGAGGGAATGGGAGGGAGAAGGGGAATTGCATGGAAGGTGGAAGGAGACCCTCATCGGTAATCAAAATACATGTTTGAAGATGTAAGAAAAAAAAAAGAATAGCGTCACCTTAGATTGGGTAGAGAGAAGTGATGGGAGGGGAAGGGGGAAAGGAAGGATAATAGAATAAAAGAGACATCATTATTACTGTGTGTATATATGTGACTGCATGACCAATGTGATTCTGCAACCTGTACACTCAGAAAAATGAGAAATTATATCCCATCTGATTCAAATGTATGATATGTCAAGGTCATTGTACTGTTATGTGTAACTAATTAAAATTTTTAAACATTTTTAATTTTTTTTTAAAAAAAGAGGACTAAAAAAAATTATTGGTTCCTAACAAGCCAAGTAAAGGGGGGGAGGAATGTTTTCAATCGACTAAAAGTTTAGGTAGAGAGTTCAAAGAAAATGAGAATGGTGAAAGTACACAGAAGTACAGGTTTATAAGACATTATTAACCTCCAGAAATATTCCAAGCACTTATCATTCCTCAATAAAGGGAGAAGTATGAATAAAGTCTCACTTTATCACTCTACAGCCATTTCTCCTGTTTCAGACCAACGGAAGCAGAGCTAAGGTTGCAAAGCACAAAGGAGCACACTTAAGCCCAGACACTGAGCTAACAGACAGGGTTAAGAGACCCTGCAGCCTGTCTGCAATCACTCTTTTTAAGTCTATCAAATGGTTAACAGAGTTGTCTTGGTTCTACAGATACTGATTTCTCCTCTTTATTCTCATCTGTTTTTCCACCAGATTCAAATTCGGGTAAGTTCCATACCTGTTCTTAGATGATGGTTATCTTTGGCTTCCTACAGGGTCTGGGTTCCTTCCCTTTTCTGCCTGTTTCTTTCTTGTCAATGTGGAAATTTATAGTTCTCCATCTCTTTTGCTTATGCCATTATTCTTTGGTGTCTTCCCCCCACAGAGGATGAATGAATTTAGAAGAACACAAATCCCAATGATGAATCCAAAGTATAGTTATCAGAAGAAACGATCCAAAGTTTATAGTGACTTGTCAACCAGAGACGGAAAACACTGGTATTAATGGTTGAAGATTAAGGAGAAGAAAGGTGTAGGCAGCATAATTTAAAGAAGATACCAATCCCCTGCAGGATTTCAAGCTTTTTAGTCACTTAAAATAAAAGGGAAGAAATAAATCTCCCTTTCTTGAGAGACTAAGAGGCAATTCCCCCCAAGACATGATTGGCAGGTGTATTCCTCAGCACAACACTCCATGCCCCTGTATTGAGAAAGCTAGTCCCTCCATTGTCATTACTATTCCCTCTCAAAAGATTAGCAGGAAAACTGTCTTTCACCAGCCTATCCATATTGATTTCTCTCTTTTTTTTTTCAGGTTCCGAATCCTCTTGTAAGTTTTACTATTTCCCTTCATGATGGAACTCCATCAGAGCTGGATAGATCATGAGCCAAAATTTATCTACCCATGTTAGGATGCAAAGGCTTAAAACTGCAGTTTCTTTGACCTCTTATTTTTCCATTGCACAGAACTCCACTTTATTATAACCAAATTTCTAGAATGTTCACTGAAGAACATAAAAACTAAAGATCAGGGGAAAAAAAGTTTCTCCATGCTTCTAAAGACTGTGATAGGAACTTTCCATACAGAAGGAAAAAAATACATTACAGAAAAATTATACACATAATATTTCTGTTTTCAAGCTGGGTAATCTGTATAATCAAGTACTAAGTTGTCTGTTTCTCTGCTGTGTACTTATCAAAATCCTTCAGTGTCCATTGGAACTTGAGTTGTAACAAAGGAACTTGAAACTTCTATTATATTAGCCTTTTGCTTTTCCAATATCCAGAATTCCACCAGTTGACTATTAATTTTCTGGAAAATTCAAATCTCTTCAATTAGAAAACCTTTTCAAGCATTTATATCACTAGAAAATTTCTCAATAGAAAAAAATTAGTAAAAGTGAAAATGAGAAGTAGGTAATAAGAAATCTCTCTGCTTGCTTTTCAGCTGACTCATCTCCTTTTGCCACCTGTAAGTCTGTATGTTCAGTTAATTCTCTCCCACAGGACTTGATTGGCCTCTAGTGGGGTCCAACAGTCTTTGGGGTAAAAAGGGATTCAGGTACATCTTGGCCCCTTGCTATCTTATTATCAAAAGTCATCTGAATCATAAATGATGTACTAGAAAGTTATAACTACTGATTTACAAAAATATGAAAAGCAAAAAAATTACAAAGTTATATATAATAAAATTACAAAGATATATAAAATGTTATATAGTTATCAACAAAAGACACAAACAAGGAACAATGAAAAGAGACAAAAGAGGAGAAGGGAAGTTTGAATAATTGAATCATTTGAATGCCATGCTTGGTCTGTCCTATATTTGAATTCCAAAATATAGGAGGAAAAATTCCCTGATCATATTGGAATTTTAGGAGCTAAAAGTTTCTATTTTCTTAATATCTTTCTTTCAAATTACCCATAATTCTTTCAGATTTTTAATAATTTTAAGGAAAAAATTAACTCTATTGACTTATATAAAATATAAAGTACAGAGAGGAAACTTTCTCAGCAGTTTAAAAAAATGTTACAATGAACTTGACAAAATAAAACATAAATTGAAAAGGAAGAAAATGAAGATAGCAATTTCCTCTGTTCTACTTACCAGCTGTACCAACCCCATCTGCCCTCAGTAACTCCATTTTTCCAACACTGTGGGGTCCCAAAATATCGCCTTTCCCTGGCAGTGCTAGGATTTCTAGGCTTGGGGTACATTCTATTTTAACCATTTACCTTCCCATTATCAAAATTCCATCAAGTTACATATGATATACATAGAAATTGATGCATTTTGTATATATAGGAAAGCTCAAGCTCTGCTGATTCACATTTAAAGTAAATAAATACTAAAGGGAAACTTTTCCTATTTTTAGAATGAGCCATCAAGAAGGAACTCTCTAAATAGAAAAAACAAAAGAGTAGGAGAGAAAAAGGTTGCTAAGATACTTCTTTGTTTTTCAGGTGGTCAATCTTCAACATCCACTGGTAAGTTCTGTTTGTTTTTCTACCATTTTATGTTGTTGTTGTTGTTGTTGTTCTTGTTGTTGTTGTTGTCTGCAAGGCCTAGGGACCTGTCTTTGCCCGGATCATCTCTAACCTGTGTGCAGTAACCTGAGACACGTGACTTCCAATTTCCTTTGCCTTTGCTCATCCACCTGTGAAGGAAGCTTACATTCACTTAATTTCAAACATATATTTACCTTGAACTTCCTGAAAGAAATATATAGGTGCCTTAATTACATTACCCCCAATTAATCCTTACAGTAAATCCATTAATCTCTTTATAAAGGATAAGAAATTGAGGAAAAATATTTGCTCTAAATATAGTCATAGACAATGGAATGAATCTGACCTAACTTTCCTATGTACATATATAAATATACCATAGTGAATTCATCATCATGTTCATCACAAGACACTAATTTCTAAAAATGGAAAATCAACTAAATAACATAAATATCAGTAGAGTAGAGGGAGACAGGGAGGGAAATACTAAGTCTGGGACAATATTAGAACAAATTTTATTCCATGCTTTTATAATTATGTCAAAATGAATCCTAATGCTATGTATAATTTAAAACGTCCAATAAAAAATATACAATCATAGAAACATAATTCAAACACAGCACTGTGTAACTACCAATATTTCCCCATATACAAATATGCCTCCCCAAAAGAACATTCTTCCTTTCGTACAATCACTGATATTTAATTTGGTTTTTTAGGTCCACAATGGGCACCCTTAGGTAAGTATTACATGTGTTTCTCTACTTTGTTTCTCTTTGGTCCTCTTCATTTCACTTCTCTTTGATTCTTATTACCCTACACTGTAAGTTATTTAAGAATCTATACCCTACATTGTAGATAATTTTTTAAAAATATTCTGGTTAAAAGAAGGACTAACCTAGTAATTTTTGACAAAAAAAACCTGAAGAATATTATGAAACAATAGAGATAGGCAGAATGTTTGAGATAGATAGATACAAAGTCCACAATGATGTTTAGATGGAGAGAGGCCTTTTCCCTAAAAGATTACTGTCTTATTCGAAGGAAACAGATCCAATGGTCTTTAAAAATACTATACCCCAAAATTATTTAAGTCCAATAAATAAAGAAGGCCTTATAGGAAATCCTACTTTTAACTTCATCATCATATCACTGCTTAATCTTACATCTAAGGTTGAACTGCTACTTATCTATAGAGTTGTTTGGGATGCTTCTTCTAATGCCATCCCAAGTATTCTACCACAAAAAGAAAAAGAACAGTAAAATATATCAGACAATACTATGGTGTTTTCGTTTAAGAAAAAATAAATGGACTTCTTTTTGTTTTCTTTTTTTGTTTTATTTTAGCAATTTCACAGAGAATCACAAGTAAGTTTTTGGTTCTCAGCTGGTCCTATGTGGAGACTTCTCCTTAGCCTAGATGGTTCTATTTCTGAATGCCAAAATATTGAGATTCATGTTTCTCATATTCATTTATTTGCTTTAATATTACAAAAAGGGCCTCCAGCTTTACTGTAACACCACTATTCTAGGTGTGATGAGATGCAACTATAGGGTTTACCATCATTTCAGTTATTAACCCAATTTTCCAAATGCCAACAGTGATGCAATACTTAAGATCAAACACCGACAATGGTGATATTTAGTATAGAATTTATGAAACCATTCTTAACTAAGACACTATGTCTTAGCTTTCCAGGATGCAAAACTGGTTCTCATACCCAGAATAGAAATGAATTTTAAGCAATCACAATATTCCCGAGGATGCCTCAAACTGACCTTATATCATGTTAATATTAAAACTAAAAGTTACCATCAAGATTAAAAAGTCTTGATGCTGACAGGGCCTAAGCAGTTACTGTAAATGAGTGAGGAGAGGTAAGTCTCCTAAAAACAGTGGAGAACTGGGAGGTCAGGTGGTGTCTGAAGAGGTTGCTACTACTCCACTCCAGCCTATTTCTTCATGAAAGAATTCAGATCTAGAGTTTCAAAAGCATCTCACTTTATCTAAATTTTGGGTAAAATTTCATATCTGGATCACTCTGAATAGGATTGCAAATATGTTTAAATAACCACCTCTACTTCCGTCTAAGCGTATTCTGAATATAATTTTCATAATAATAGCATTTTAGTGAGTTCAATGTTATGACAAAGGAATTGGTATTTGAGGGAAGAGAATTGGAGCTGTTAACATAGAATGAGCTAGTGTCCCTCTAAAGTTCCCAAACACAGACCCTTCCTGAGTTCTGAGCAAAGAAACTGTTCAGTTAAGTATTGTCACTATACAGATAAAATTACAGAGTATATTGTTCAGACCCACGGATGAGGTAGAAACTCCATATGTTCATGTTTGAATGCAGGCCCTATAATTGGGAATAGGAGCAAAGGCCCACCTTATGTCAGCATAGGGATTACAGGTCTTGCAGCTAGAAATTACAAGGCAGAATCCAAACTGAATGAATAAGTATCCTTTTTGACTGAGAAATCAGAGAGGATGGAAGGAAACAGATGTAAAAATCCATTACCTAAGTGGTTGAGAGGCAGAAAAAATGTAGGCCAAAGTAATGGGGACCATGCCACCTTCTTGTGGCATAGTCTTGGCTTTTTTTAAATAAAACACAGCCAAGCTCAAGCATAAAACTGAAGGGTAGAATTATTTCCAAGATGCAAAACCTGAATAAAAAAATACACTGTGAGAAGAAGTTAAAAGTTAAGTTCTTGTTAGAAAAGTTGAAAGGATGAGGAAACTGATGTAGAAACTTTGCCTCAAGAACATAGCTAGAGTTTCAAGACCTGTTCCAAAATGGTAGCCAACACATCAGAGAATTGGAATTACACTGTTCTGAGTGAAGCTGAGAACAGAAAACATATGACCTGAACAAAAATCAAAATATAATCACCTATCCTCTCAGGAATGAAAACAGAGCTGCCCACACAGAGTTCAGAACTAGATCTTCCCAGAGTACTGAACCCTGCTGGGAGTGTATTTCCATGTAGAGTGCATATTCCAAGTCAAAATAGCTAAGATCTAGTTCAACAATGTTGTACCAAGGAGCTAGGGTGGCAACAACCATGAAATTCCCCACAAGAAGTAATCTATAGTCAGGGTATCTATATAACAAAACCATCCACAAAGATAACTCCCAAGGAATAAGAAACTGCAAAACATTATGGCATCTATAAAGAAATCCAGTACCATATTAACAACAATTCACACGTCTCAGCAAATTAGAAAATTCCAACCCCAAGACAAATTTAAAAATGATCAATGCTATTAACACTCTGAACCAATATACATATTCTATACCAGTAATTATCCTGAGCACTGGAATATAGCAGGAAACAAGACAAAACTCCTGCACCCAGGAATTTATGTTTTGAAATTAAAAACAGGCAAATAATAGCAAATAAGCATATAATAAAAGTCAAATAAATATTCTGAAGAAAAATCAGAAGAGTAACAGATCAAACTAGAAAAATATGATGTAGGAAGGGCAAAAAGTGGACTCCAGACACAAGAATAATGCTCTTGCTATGTAGATATAAAATGGCCAGTCAGATTAGAAAGGAGGAGGAGCAATAGAAGATTGGGCTGGAGGTACGAGAGCTATACCATGTAGAACCTTGCAGTCCTTGGTAAAAACTGCAGTTTTATTCTAGGTGTGATGAGACGCAACTGGAGGGCTTGAAAAGGGAAGTGATAGGGTCTTCTTTATCATTTTAAAAGATCAGCGTCTATTTCTGGAGTGGATTAAATGGGGTGTAGACTGATAAGGGTAGAGAGGAAGAAGGAAGACCTGGTGAGTAGGGCAAGGAGAAAAGTGGTCAGAATGGAAGTGGATAGAAGTCTTCAGATTCTATTTATTTTTTTCCTGTGCATATTCCCTTTTTAAGATTTTTTATTTGTTCTTTTTAGTTATACATGATAGTAGAATGTATTTTGATGTATTATACATACTTAGATTATAAATTCCCAATCTTGTGGAGTTACACTGGTCATGTAATCATATATGAACATAAGAAAGTTATGTCCAATTTACTCTACTGTCTTTCTTATTCTCATTCCCCATCCCTTCCCTCCATTCCCCTTTTTATAACCCAGTGAACTTGTATTTTTTCCTCTCCGCAACCCCTTATTGTGTGTTAGCATCCATATATCAGAAAGAACATTCAGCCTTTGTTTTTTTCTGGGATTGGCCTATTTCGCTTAGCATAATGGTCTCCAGTTCCATCCATTTATTAGCAAATGCCATAACATTTGATTCATCTTTCTGGCTGAGTAATGTTCCATTGTGTATTTATGCCACATTTTCTTTATACATTCATCTGTTCAAGGGCATCTCTGTTGGTTACATAGCATGGTTGGTTACATAGTTGTGAATTGAGCTGCTATAAACATTGAAGTGGCTGTGTCACTGCACTATGCTGCTTTTAAGTCCTTTGGGTAGAAATCAAAAAATTTGGTAACTGTCAAATAGAGGTTCCATTCCAAGATTTCTGAGGTCAGATTCCATTTATTCAGGGAATGGGGAGAGCTAAGAAGTCTGCTGTTACATTCAATGTGGATTTAAGAGTTATCCAAGGTTTTCTCCTAGGTTTGGGACCTAAGCAACTAACAAATGGGATCAGCAAAAGTGGCAAATATTATATTATAGGTGGTATTACTATTTATGCTTATTATTTCTTATGTATTTTTAATATCTCAAAGTTAAAAGACAGTAAATAAAACAACTACACTGTAAAGTCCTAGGGAGACAGGACATTATGGCAAATTTGGCCACCAACCAAATCTCCGACCCATCTCATAATGTGTCCTATCACCTTTAAGCATTTCTGAGAATCTCTAAGGAAATGACCACATGCCTTCACCCACTTGAACAAACCTCCTCTAGTTCTCTTTGTTCTATCCACTGTCCATGAGGCTATGTAAAGGCATCCACTCACTTTGAAGTTTAAAGCCCTTCTTTATCAAGGATACAGATCTTAGATGATGAAAAAGCCACTGATCCTTAAAGTGTCCATAGTACTTGGGTTCCACAAGGAATGAAGATTTCTTAACCCACAGTGAATGAATGTTTCTTCAGCCCCCAAATAGAACATGAACACAGTCTCATTAACACTACTCAAAAAAATTGATATTTACTCATCTATGAGCAAAAACACATATGCACGCACTCAAGGTTTTTTCAATACTTATACAACCAAAATTATACTTAGAAACTTCTTATGACTTTGAAAGCATTATTTATAATTTTAGTTTTCAGAATATTGCAGCTAAAATTCTGCTAGGGCTTAGGCACAAAACACGTTCTGTTCACCCCTTTCCCTAGCAATCTTTTTGTTCATTCTCCCGCATCTTGTGACATCTTTGTTCACCCTGACACTGCCTGTCTTCCTTTGCCCTAAGATATATTTCACTTGTAAGGCACAAAATCTTTCTGACTAATGGGTGTGAGAAGAGGCAAAGGAGGAGTATCCTGATGTTGGTCATGGTAGGGAGAATTTCTTCACTGATTCAGAATATAAAAAAATGCCTATCACCACAAGGACTATGCCAAGTGTAAGGTTTGATGAAGGGAATATAGATAACTTTTGCTCTCAGAGAAAGTAGAAACAACCTGAGAAAATCAAATGAGGAACAGCAATGAGGAATGCAGAAATCAATCATGTGGATTGGGAGAGGGAAATGAGGGCCAAGAAAATATCTCAACTAAAATAGGTTGGGAAATGACAGCCTTCCTCATGTAATAAATCAAAGTCCAATATGGGAGAGGGAAGCGATGAACCCTACCTTCCATAACATTCCACAGTCAAAGTGGTCCCTGATTAATCTTTTTTTTTTTTTGCTGTTTTTGTTCCATATTCATTTATTACTGCTTTATAGTTGTATATATTGTGTTTGGTTTGTTATAAATTTCTCCTCCTTCCTACTCCTGATCCCTTTCCTCTACTCCACTAATCTATTTTCTATTTTAATGAGATTCCCCACATTTTTTCCCATTTTCCTCTCTAGCTTTCACAAATGAGAGAAAACATATGACCTTTGACTCTGAGTTTGGCTTATTCTCATTAACATAGTGTTCTCAAGTTCCATTTTCCTATAAATGACAATTTTGTTTTTCTTTATAACTGAATAAAACTCCACTGTGTATACTTACCACATTTTCTTTACCCATTCATACATTGATAGACACATAGACTCATTTCATAGTTTTGCTATTGTGAATAGTATATAAATATGGGTACTATGATGAGTAAGTTCTTTAGAATAAAATACCAAGTAGTAGTATAGCTGAGTCATATAGTGGTTCCATGTCTATTCTTTTAAGAAACTTCTGTACTGATTTTTGTAGTGGTTGTACTAATTTATAATTGCACAACAACATAAAATTATTCCTTTTTCTGTACATCCTCTCCAGCATTTATTATTACTTCTATTCTTGATGGCTACCATTTTGACTGGAGTGAAATTTATGAGATATTTCTCTTTAACTTTTTTGTCCATTTATTAATTGGATTATTGGAGTAGGGGGATTGATTTTTTTTAGTTCTTTATATATTCTGGAGATTAATTCTCTATCAGAAGATTAGCAAGTGAAGATATTCTCCCATTCTGTAGGTTCTATCTTCACATTCTTAATTGTTTTCTTTGCAGTGAAGAAGCTTTTTAATTTGATGCCATCCCATTTATTAACTCTTGGAATTATTTCCTGAGCTTTATAGGTTCCATTGAGAAAGTCCTTACCTATGCCTATATGCTGGAGTGTTGATGCCATGTTTTCCTCTGGGAGTTGCATACTTTGTAGTCTAATTCCTAGGTCTTGGATTTCTTTTGAATTTACTTTTTTGTAAGGTTATAGAGAAGTTTTTAATCTTGTTCTTCTACATATGGATAATCAATTTGTTTAAAAGGCTGTCTGCTCTCCAATATTTTTAGGACCTTTGTCAAGGATCCGATAACTGTACATGTATGGGTCTGTTTATATGTCTTTTTATTCTGTACCACTGGTCTATGTATCAGTTTTTATTTTAGTGCCATGCAGTTTTTGTTACTGTGGCTCTATAGTATATTTTCAAGTCAGGTATTGTGATGCTTCATTATTGTGCTGTTGGCTTTGAATTGCTTTGGCTATTCTGGGTCTTTTGTTTTTACAAATGAATTTTAGGACTGGATTATCTAGTTCTGTGAAGAATGTCATAGGTATTTTGATGCAGGTTGCATTGAATGTGAATATTGATTTTAGTAGTATGGCCATGTTAACAATGTTAATTCTGCCTATCCATTTTCTTGTGTATTCTTCAATTTCTTCAATATTCTATAGTTTTTATTGTAGAAGTCTTTCACCTCCTTGGCTATATTTATTTCTAGGTTAGTTTTGTTGTTGTTGTTTTGTTTGTTTGTTTGTTTGGTGGCAAGGAGAGGTTATTTGTTGAGACTATTGTAAATGGAATTGTTTTTCTGATTTCTTTCTCAGCAGATTCATTATTATTGTATAGGAAAGATATTGGTCTTTAATGTGGATTTTGTAACCTGCTGCTTTGCCAAATTTGCTTATTAGCTTTAGAAGTCTTTTGGTGAAACTTATAGGATATTCTAAATATAAGATCATATCATCCGCAGTAACAATTTGACTTCTCCCTATGCTGGGGATGTATATATAGCTCAGTTGGTAGATGCTTGCCTCACATGCACTAAAGCCTTGTGTTCAATCCCCACCACCACACACACAAAAAAAGAATGTTGACTCATGTTTTTAGTGAAGACACAGAAATAAAACAATCTTAAATGTTTTCCATTTACCAATTTGTGAAAACACATTTAATGCTTAAACATATGGCCTCATGGAATTTAAGAAGTCAAGAGTACTTGATTTTATATTTAGCAATTGATGTTTTAGCACTTCATAAATTAATCAAATGTATCCTCTAACACATTTATGAAGATTAATTGCATTTATGTTAAATATAATTTACTCATTTTAACTACAAAAACCAAGATATTGGACAGATATGGTCAACAGTATTAGCCATGTCTTCCCTATTGAAGAAAAATCCCAGAAGCAATGGATATTACATTCTAGACATGTTATAGAAACCAATACTCTGACAACCTAGAAAAAATTGAGTTAGTAATTTTAAAGACATTTTTCCTCTCATCCATTTACCTAATTTCAATTGAACATTTTTTTTAAGTCTCCTGAACTAAAAGGTATTTGGATCCATTTCCCATTTAAATTTTAATTTATGAGCACTCATTTATCTATATGTCAATTTTGATAACCATGTATGTGATATATAGACACAAGGCACATATGTACACACAAAAATACAATACACGGGTGTGCACACACATATAAGACAGACAGGAAACAAAGATCTTGTAGCTTTTTGCAGGTAAATCTCCACAAGTAGGAGAAATTACTACAGATGTTTATTAAAACTTAGATCTAATCTGTTAGAAATTAAAATAAAGCCTATCAGACTTTTACATTATGACTTAAATATAGGGCAGGCATGTACACTTGGAAATGTTAGGTGTAACGTCTGACAGTCAGTGGACACTAAAATCAAAGATTCAGATTGCCAGTTGTCCTCGATAAATATCAGATTTATTCCCCAAATCCCTATGTCTATGTCTTTCTTAGGATTTTATGAAGGAGACTTTTTCCAATGCATTTGAGAGCAAATCCTTGAAAATTGACCTCGGAACAAAGAGTGTAAAAACCTCTATAGTTAGATAAAAGAAGACTGATCAGAAAAATATGTTAATTGGGCATGCAGGATCAAATGTAAATTCACCATAATATAATGAGCTCAAAATTATAGAATTTTTTTAAAAGGAGTTCTGAAAAATGAAACAGCTATAATTATTCTAGTAAAGGAGCATGCAAGAACATCTTTATCAGGTCAGAGTGCACTTTTAGGTCAGATTAGACTCAGTTCAGATATTCGAAGAATATGAAAGTCCTGAAATCCTCAGGTAAAGATTCTCAAGGAAAAGAAGACTTGTATATGTGAGATAATTCCACTTTTCTTCCCTGTGCTGTAGCATTTAGGGAAGAACTTGTTAAGAAAGCAGGATAGTAAAGTGTGAGAGCATATAAGATAGCCAGCCATTTAGGTCCCACAGTGACTTGAATTTAAAAGTGACACCTTTTATCTTTCATCTCAAACTGGTTTTGGTCAATCCTCTCTGCAATTTACATTTCAGATGCACATCTTGGGGAGATAGAGATATGGCAGAATCTAAGAAGTAAGGGAAGCTACTGCTCTGAGCTTGAGAGGCAAAACCTCATATATAGAGCATTTTAACCATTGTTTCTTTTGTAAGATCAATCTCTTAAGGTATGGTGCTGTAGTTTGTTTCCTCTGAAGACCTCTTTTCATTCCCCAGTTGGTAATCAGGCCAGGTTTGGGTGAAGAAAATTGTGAGACATCATTTCCCATTACTTTTGAGGATGAGACTCTCCCCTCTAAACAACATGAACTGAATGAAAGAACAGAAGCACCAATGAACTATCTCTTTGGCTAGGGAACATCTTTCCAATATTGGAGCCTCTAGCTCCTGAAGCTTCTAATGGCCAAAAGTTTCTGCCCCTCCTTCCATGCATGACCTCTGGATTTAACTGCTGCCTCACCAGTGTGGTCATAACCTCTGCTTTTTTCATGGGTGGCCATAAAAAAGATACAAGCCTCCAGATTATCCACCCTTACCATGTGATTTATAATCCCTGGGAGAACATGGGACCCCTTTTTTGTAATGAATCTTCATCTGTGTTAATCCTACCATTAGTTAATAAACTTTTTTGAAGGGGAGGACTGGGCCTCACTTAGAATGGAGGATCATAGTTGAATCTATGTTACATTTTTGGCATAATTTGGGTTTTTTAAACAAGGTTTGAGAAATCCTTAGGCCTGCACATAGGAATCTCAGACTATTTCCTTCTATTTACAGAACAGACCAAAAGCTGTAGAATAGTATTAGAATTTATATTTCGCTCTTATGGCCATGGTTCTCTATCAGTGAGTTTGTATTGAGACCATGTTTGGCAGTAGCCGAACACTAGGTGTAAAGGCTAGAATAAAAAGTTTATGCTCGCTATGATTTGAAGGAATTCCAGAAGGAGAGGAGGACATCTAGTGTTTGATACCTGCTTAATGCCCTTTTTCCCCAAGGAATCTAAGCCAAAGGTGAATTTAAAGGCTGTGGGTATAAATCTCCCTTTTTGCAGTCAAAGAAGCCGGTGCAGCACACAGGAGACAGAAACAACAATGGGAAGCCCTACAGGCTTGTAAAGACTTAATATGCAAACAAAAGGAACCCAAGCAATTCTTTATGAACCACTCCATGTAAAATGTCTCTCTCTTAATGGCTAGAGTCTGATCAGGGAAGGGAGGGGAGTTGCTCGAGAGGAGCTAGCTTGGGAGAGTGAAGATTGGCTCATCCCAAAGTGTATGTCACTGGGACTTTCACTCAGCATCACTTGACTGACCAGAAGCCACAGAATACGGCATAAGGGCTGTTGGGAGAGGAGATCAGAAAAGAAACCTTTCAGATTTACTGGACAATGGCCCTGGCCTTTTGTTTCAACCCTTTGTTCCTTTCCAAATTTCCAAAGGCAAACTGGGATTAGGGACATTGTCTACTGATTCCAGATACTCTATGAGCCTGGATAGGATAGTGAGAAACAGTTTTGGCAGAACCCAACATGCCTGACCCACAGGACAGTTGGTTAAGAGCCACCTAGTCCATGAATCCTGTCATCAGAGTCTTATAGAATGGTGGCTTACACTAACTGCATTTAATTAGCCAACAGATGCCCATCATTGTCTGCCAGAAAGAGAGAACACACTTCAAAAAACTGTGGGGTGCAGAGAAGCTTACCTCAGTGGCAATCCCAGCAAAGCCCCCATCTGACACCAGTTCTGAAAATCAGGATAGGGTCCCCATTCACCCAGCATTGAAGATTAAACACCCAAGAAATGCTGAGGCAAGAGCAAAAAGTGAATTTTATTTAAGAAATATAACAGAGTGTATGTGTGCATGGGGAGACACTCCTTCAAAGAAGAGGAGGTCCAGAGCTGGTGTCAGAAAGAGTGGGAGTTTCCTGCACCTTTTTTAGATTTCAGGATTTCTTTCTTCTCATGACCTCTCCTCCCACTCTACGTGATGGAAAGGTTACCCAAAGGCAGGAAGGGAGCTGTAGAGTGTGATTGCTACTGACGTAAAGTGTAGTCCTCTCCTCTCCACAGAGACTGTTAGCAACCAGGTTACAGGAAGTGTTATCTATCCCTTTCCTTCCTTCCTTCCTTCCTTCCTTCCTTCCTTCCTTCCTTCCTTCCTTCCTTCCTTCCTTCCTTCTTTCTTTCTTTCTTTCTTTCTTTCTTTCTTTCTTTCTTTCTTTCTTTCTTTCTTTCTCTTTCCTTTTTTTATAATTGGCTACCTGTTCTTTGACCTGGTCTCAATGTCACATTTTCTATTCATAATTTGTGTATTCCTGTGTTGAGTTTTGTGCATCTGTTGGATGGATTTACCTTCCATTATTTTCTTTGGGCCTTTTTAGGGCATGGCTTTCTCTTGCCAAAGTGCCTAGAAAGATCTAGATTGAGATCCCCTCATAGAATTCACAGGCTTTGTGTTAATTCTTTGTTTTTCCTGCAGAAGTAAAAGTACATAAGTGGGACCTAAGGGCCCACCACTAGCCATTCCTACTTAGGGCCTGGTTATTACTTTAAATTTTTGCCTCTTCTATTCTTTGTATTAAAGTATAGATAAAGTTTGAGTGTCATTATTTTCTGTGTGAAGCAAAATGCACTATGTTTTGGCTAAGTTTAGTTCAGCAGTAGTGTCTCTACCCTGTGAACGTGTAGTATCCCTACAGATTTCTAGTACTTCACAGAAAAAGAGAAAATAAATAATAGCAACAACCAATTCAAACAATAAATAGCAATAAAATAAATACCCTGTGCCTACTATGATATCTACAATACTACTCCCCACAGAAATAGGAATGGTAATATCAGCAACTGCCAACAGCAAAAACATCAAAGTTAAAAATATCATCTACAGCAGTAATAACTGCAACAACATGAATGGCAGGAATTACATGAAAGAAATATTTCTAAAAGATGGTTTAAAATAGCTCATTAAGATAAAAAGTGTGATAATGTAAAAGAAAGTTTAGAATGTTCAAAATGTAAAGAGAGAACATGCAGAACAGATGTAGAGAAGAAGGAAGAGAAAAATTAGGGAAGTAAAGTGAGAAAGAACAAGAGTATGTGGCTGTTAACTCACAGGCTCATGGTTTCAGAGGTCTTAGTCCATAGAAGGCCAGCTCCAATTCTTGGGGCTCAAGGTGAGGCTGAATGTCTTGGTAGGAGAGTGTAGCAGAGGAAAGTAGCTCACATCAGGAATCAGAGAGAGAGTTCACTTGGCAGATACAAATATAGACTCAAAGCCACGCCCCAACTCCCACCTATTCCAGCCACATCCTACCACTTCAGTTACCACTCAGTTAATACTTGTCAGGGGATTAAATCACTGATTGGGTTGGACTCTTACAACCCAATCATTTCTCCTCTGAGCCTTCTTGCACTGTCTCACAAGAGAGCTTTTGGGAGACAACTCACATCTAAACCATAACAGCAAGGGTTGGGAGTTATTAATCCTTTCCTCTTTTTATGTTGCTCACCAAGCTACCAATTGAAGTGGTTAACGATTTCTAGTAGTTCACCAAATAATAACAACAAATGCAAACAATGTAGAGCATTAAACCAAATAGTTTCTGCTATGATGTTTACAATGTTAATTGTCACAATAAACAGAAATGATGAATAAGTTATTGCCTACAATAAAAACAGTAAGTTTGCAGAAGGATTTACAATTTTGAGTGGTGAACAGGGAGAGAAAAGAAATAATATAGGATGTGATGATTATGAGGGAGAAGGAGAAAAGATAGAAGTAAAAAATGAAAGAATGAGTGAAAGAGTACAATAGAGATTGGACACAAAGAGAAAGAGGATCAAGGGAAACAGATAAGTGAGGTGGGAAAATATACGTGTGTGTGTGTGTGTGTGTGTGTGTTTGTGTATAGTAAAAGTTTAAAAAATTAAAAATAAATATAAAAGAATACAAAACAAAACTTCAATATTAGGTGGGTCATCTGGAGTATGATACATGCTCCACTCTCAGAGTGGGGTTGCTAGATTAAGAGAGGTAAGTCTTAGACAAACTCCTGGAGGCAGGGTTTAGGCTCAGGTATGTTCCAGGATCTATACTGAATGCCAATTGGCCTAGAGATTTTAAATCAGCATACCTCCAGGGACCAGCAATTGCTGGTCCATACTGAAATATCCCCAGGGATTTCAGCATCTCCCCTTGGTTCTACTCATGTGCTGGAAAAACCAATTCTTAGTCCCTGGGCATCTTGTTTCCTAGTTTCAAGTTCAGTCTCCGAACTCAATCTCTCCCTCCCTGTCCTTTTCCAAGTCCCAGCCAGGTGCCTCTCCCCTAGCAGATCCTGCAAGCAGCCTGATTTAGTGGGGAGGGGGGAGGAGCACCAGTTTCCACAATCAGTTGTCCTCTGGGTAAACCTCTCTCCCTGTTTGATTTTCTCCTGGTCATTTAGACATACTCTTTGTTGTGCTATGTGGGTTTGCCAGGCCTGTTTTTCAAGCCAAACTCAGTTTTACCAAGAATCAGCTTCCTTAGTTGCCACCCCTGCACAGCAATTGCAAAATGGTCCTTCCTCTGTCCTCCGCACCCGGGCTCTGGGAGAGAATGGGCTTCTTGCTCACACAAGGGTATTATGCAGCACACCTTTCAGTTTAGTCAGGCAGTGTCTTTGATCTATAGACTCTCCATACCCAGGCACACCGCAGGCCTCCTAAAAAACGTGGGTTCCTTTAATTCCCTTATCCTTCCACTTTGCTCATGGAGGGACCACTCTATCTGGCATCTCTGCTGGCAGCAGCAGCTGGAGGACTGGAGATTTCTTCCTTATTATATCCAACCTCCTGAGTCCCCAATCTGCTTTGAATGTCCAGTATTCAATTCCAGTAAATTTCCTGCTTTTTTCTTTTTGTTCACCCACCTAGCTGAGAAGATGCCTATCTGCTTTCTCGGTTTCATACCATGATGGAGCCAGGAAAACAAGCCATCTTGCCCAATATACTCTTTTTCTTTGTTCAATGCACTCAATTTTCTGAGTAAGATACTCTGACTGTCCAATATTGAATTTTAGTGAAATCTCTCTTTCACCCACCTCACAGAGAAGCCATGAAGCAACTGAAAATGCAGCCTTCCTCTAATCTGCCATATAGAATCTCCTTCCTGCTTACTCTCATTCAGTATCTGACACTTATCCTGGAAATGACATCAGTGAAAGACTTATTTCTCTTTTATCATATAAACACACTATTTTTTCTTTTTTATTGAAGCAAAATCTATGACGTCTACAAGTAAGTTTTATGTTTCTCTCAATTTTACTGTTTTTATTAATTTCTTATGGTATATATGTAGAGTCCCTTTTAGTATGAATGTACCAAGAGGTGCAATTTGTGTTTCTGATACTTTGGTAATTTTTTAGTACTCCTAACATTATAGCTTCAGTTTCTTATTCCTACTTCCAGTGATGTGCTCCATTTTCAGCTATCGATGGCCATAACTGGAGGCTATAATTGAATTGCTTAGTACCTAATGTGATGCTATGATAATAAGAATTTATCAAGTACTTAAAATGTGGCAGGCACTATACTCAGGGCTTTTCATAGGCATACACGTTATATAAAATAAGTATTATTATTCCTAATACACAAAGAAAAAAATTGTGAGACTAGGTAAATTGTCCATGACCCCACAATTCCAAGTACCAGTTCTCCCCACTCTAGCATCAAGCAGTGCCTCCATCTAACCAAATGGTGAGAAATATAACCTCCCATTTATAAGACATTTATGTTTATGGAGGAAAAGGGGAAAACTTTCTAAAAATTAACCTTAAAAAAGTGATTAGCAATCAAGTCATACTATAATGATCATGATGAACCAACACAATCATTCCAAAGAAGTAAAGGGAAATAGAGAAATATGAAAGTAACAAAGTGACATAAAAATCTTACCAAAAAAAAATCTCACCAATGAATTTTGAAACTTTGAATTGGCAAAAAGTAGCAAGGAAGAGGAAATAGCCTCTCCCAATGATTCCATGCTTAGTCTTTCTTTCCAGAAAGTAACCCAAATTAAGAGAGACTTGAACAGCATAACCTGAAGATATTTATTCTCCCACTATATTGGACTGATTCTAAAGAGAGTTTGGTGGTCTCTCAAAATCCTATTCCTAAAAATTCTGGCAGAAAGAGTTTGAGATGTAATTATATTCTTCATCCAGAAACTTCTCATTAATTTATTTGCTTCATTTCTTTTTCACAGAAAAGCAAAAGCCAGGTAAGTTATATCCATCAATTCTGAGGTTAGTTCCTACAGGATTATATTCTTTCTGAGCATGAAAGACCTCAACATTCAAGGATTTTTCAATCTCTTTTGTTTTAAATTGAACAACTTTCTCTATAGTTACTGATAAATGTTTTAGAAGTAAAAAACATATGAATGACAAATCAAATAATGAGCTGGCTAACAGTGACCTGAAATCAGAGATAATAATTTTGAACATTTTTTAAATGTTTACTTATTTTTAATTCATTTTAAAATTTATGTTTTAAATTAACACAATAAATATACATGCTTATGGGGTACAGTGTGATATGATACAGTTTTAGACACAGATATATATACACACACAACATGTGGTAATCAAATTAAGGTATAATTAGCATTTCTAATGGAGTTTAAAACATTCACCAACTCTTTGTGTTTGGGGCATAATGAGTTCCTCTGTTCTAATTCTTGATACAATATCTAATGAAGCATTGTGAACTGTAGTCACCCCACTGTGCTATTGAACACAAGGACTTATTCCTCCTATTTTGAACATTTTTCACAAATTGTCACCTATGGGGGAAAATTATACCCGTTACTTTTATTATTAGAGCTTATAAATGATTTGGTAAAAAAAAAGGGGGGGGGAAAGTAAGAGATGGCAGAAATCCAACTGAATTCGCAAAGTTAAATTGAAATGCTACTCAAAAAAATTTTTATTAAGGGCCATGTACTAGGCAGTGGGAATGCAGCAGGGACACTACAGAAAAAGATATTACCCTTCTAAATTTACATATGAAATTAAAATTCCTGACATATTTTATATCCGGAGATGTTGAGGAAAATGGGGTTCAGGGTGCAGATTAGAAGTAATTCATTTATCCTTCTTCTGGAAATGGAACTCTCACATCTGACAAATAATTTAGATATTTCTATCCTTACTCACTGAAGAGTGTCAATGAGAACCATGCTCTCTGTACACATTTTAATGATACCTACATATCTAAGAAATTCCCTTCCTGGTGATACATATGAAATATGCTTGCTATGGGTTTTTCCTAAATGTGGCTATTTCCATTTCAAGGGAATATTGATATTTATATTTCTCACACCCTCTCCCAATTACCAGAATTCTGTCGGAATGTTTATGATTTTAAAGAAAAGGGACCACAAAGATAAATGGAAAAATAAAAATGATATTTTTTTTCTAGGAAGTTAAAGTGTCTTGCTAAGAGCAAATAAGACATTATTACATACTTAGACTTGTAAGGCTATAATAGAGATCATACACTACTATATAATCATACACTACTACTATTATAAGGCTATAATAGAGATCATACACTACTGCTTGAACAGGATAAAATAAAAATAACTCACTTGTTTTTCATGCTTTCAAAATGACTATATTACTCTTGAGGGGGGGAAAATCTAAAGCAACTCATTATTAAAAGGTTGAAGTTTGCCCTTCCTTTTCACCCCAACAATTCTTTCCTGTCTGGAAACAATATCTGTAAGAATTCTATTATCATTGTTAATTCTGTTATCAGTGTTAACCCAAACTCATTATTTGGATTTGGCTTTTGGCACAAGTACCAGTACCTTTCAGTAAGTTCCTTTTCTTTTCATAGAGTGAAGTCCACTGTACTAGACCCACCTGTGTTTCTTTATATGTATTCAATTGACTAAGTTCTTCCCCATTGGCTACTAAATGTCTGGAAAATGAAACTAACAAATAATTTAGGGTGGGATAAAAAAAAATCTCTTGAATTGGCTCTAATAACTTTTCAACAAAAATAATAATAATTGCCCAATTAAATGCATGGTAGAAATGGTAGAGAAAAGTGGAATAACTCATGAGCAATGAAAAGAGAGGAAAAAATGGAAGCAAAATTTTAAGGAAAAGAGGTTGCCAACTCTGTGTTATTTTATTTTCCATGATAAATTAGCCAATAAAAAGAAACTATTTCACCCTTTCAAAATAACTAATACTGGTTTTTAAAAAAGCCTCAAGTAACTCATTATTAAAGGCTTAGAGCTTTTTCCCTTCCTTTCATCCCAGAAATTCCTGTCAAAACAATACCTATAAGAATTCTATTATCAATGTCAACTTTGTTATCAGTATCAACTCATTCTAATAATTTCTATCTGGATTTTAGCATATGTAGGAGTACCCATCAGTAAGTTCCATTTTTTTCATAAATCTTGTACAAACTGGGATCCCAAAATGAGGAGAAAATTTCCCTAACTCTGACCTAAATTTCACTTAGTGCTTTTATTTATGAATATTCCCTCTCACACAGCAATTTCCTGAGATATTAATTATTCAGTGGAAAGAAGAAACATTGGACTAAAAGATTGCACAGAAAAGAAACATTTTGTTTTCAAAAAATTTCAAACAGCTTTTAATAACAAACAAAGCATTCCATACTGTATCAAGGAAAAAATAGGGTGAGATATAACAAGTATGGAGATCCCAAATAGGAATAAAGGAAAAGCAGATTAAGTAGTATAGGGAGAGGAAAGAGAATAACTGCAATTAACATTCAAATTTGCAATTATTTAAAAGTTCTCTGCAGTAAGCCTTCTTACTAGATGAACCAGAAAAGAATATACCATAGCCAGTCACATCAGACTGTAACTATTCCTTTAGTAAATGTTAATGCCTCTTATTCCACTACAAATATCTTTCTGGGGGAGGTTTGGTATCTTCCAAAGATGTCTTTGTTTAACTCCTTGGAAAAATCAAGGCAGGAAACTATATTCTTGCTAAAACATTTTTTTTTGGTTCATGTTATTCTGCCAGTTACTCCCATACCTCTTGGTAAACTATTATTTGTCTACATCTTAATTCCAGTATCCTTTAAATTTTTTTTCCTTAATTAAGTCCTTTAATTAAGGACTTTTGCATGCATATTTTCCAACCTCTTTTTGCCTCCTTATCATCCTCTAATTCCTTAACTGCTGATGAATTTAGAAACTAAAATACACACAAGGATTAACAAAAAATAAATAGGATTAAGAGTAAAGGATAGAAAAATTAAGACTCTGAGATATTGTTTTTCACATAATGAAAAAAAAATTTAAATATAATTAATGCTGGCAATGTTTTGGTAAATAATATACTTTATATAATACTGGCACCATTACATTAACATAACTCTTTTAAGAGGTAAATTTGCAGTTTGCTACCGGATTCATAAAAGGAAGAATCTTTTAAACCAATAATTCCTTTCCTAGAGATATGCTCTAAAGAATAATGCTAAATATGGGATAAAACCATTTACATTATATTAATCGGTGTAAAGATGCAAAGACTATATATTATGATGGTTAAGGAAGGAATCAGTCAGATCTAGGTTTAAATTTCCCCTAAAACATCAGCTAGGTGGTTTGGGGTAAATTATTTAATCTCTCTAAAATTTTAACATTTATTATTCCTGTATGGTATTATTTGTAATCACTTCCTTATAAATCTGATGTTCTCATTCTCCCTCCTCCATGTTAAGAGAATAACTGATTAATTATAAGTTGGTGTGAAGAATAAATTCCAACCAGTAGAGAAAAAAAACAGAGAGAGGAGAACATGTGTTGGCAAAAGTTTAAACATTATATCAACAACCAACCAAGCCACAAAAGAAATCTAAAGATGAGGAGAAAGAGAAAGTGGAGAAATGGGTCTCTAAGATAAAAGACAGAAGGCAGGAAAGTCATAAAATCTAAGTTTGGAAATGGCACCATCAAATCCTTCCTCCTCCTACGTTTCAAGAGTCTGTCCTTGCATACTTTTCAGTGAGAATTTTCATGAGAAATAATTCATCAATGAATATGGAATTTTTTCCCACATTTCCAAAGCAACATGTATGTTTATACTCTTCCCTTCTTTGCCTGTTCCTCTTAGAATGGACTTAAAGTTTTCATGTTCTAGTTATTGTGATGTGATTGCCTCACCAACTCTATCAGAAAATTAGACTGTGTGAATTACTCTTTCAAAATAACCCAGAGAGGACCCACTTCTATATTTTTGATGCAAGATTCTGAAATGCCTCTAATACTTTAGACCTTTTTATGGCGATCAATCAAGAAGATATTCTTCTAAACTGACATTGATTAATCCACGCAATTTACATGTTGTGAAAGAGGTAGATATTTATCAGATGATAAAATCTTTGTCTGTTGCACTATTTTTAGGAAAATTAGCTCTTAAACAAATTCTGGTTAAGACACTCAGTGGAGATATGACTGATTTGTTTGGGATTCTGATAAATATAATCTTTCAGCAACTTTCCATATTTCCTCCAACTCCCACATAGAGCCAACCATTTTTATCAGATGACTATAATCCAACTATTTCCTCAATGACCTATGAACAAAGAATGTTTTAACCATTGTAGTAATAACCTGTACTGTCATTATTAGCTGATAACTCAGTTATAATTATATGCAATTAATATTTGATACTGAAAGCTAATACTAAATATTAATAATTCCTAATACTGCAGGTTATTCCCTATCACTCCAGTCAGCTACAGTTTACATGGTGCTTTAGTTAGCTTTTTCACTGCTCTGACTGAAAAACCTGACATGAACAATTTTAGAAGAGGAAAAGTTCATTTGGGGCTCACAGTTTCAGAGGTCACCAACTATAGACAGCCCGCTCCTTTAATGAAAGCAGAGAGAGCACTTAAAAGACAGTAACTTCGACCACAGTGAGTCATAAATGTGGTGAAAAATATAAGGTTCTTCCAACACACTAAGGAATCTGCTATTTTACCATAGTTAATTATACCCTGCTAGATGTGATTGGAACCCTTTAAGAAAAAATTAGTGGTGCACTGCTAGAATCCCAGCAACTGGGGAGGCTGAGACAGGAGGATTGCAAGTTTGAAGCCGGCCTCAACAACTTAGCAAGACTCTGTTTCAAAATAAAAAATGAAAAGGGCTGAGGATGTGGCTCAGTGGTTAAGCACCTCTGAGTTCGATCCCCAGTTCTAAAAAAAAAAAAGAATTTGGGAAAGGGAGTGGGCAAAAAACAATATTTTTTCAATCCCCAAATTCTACAATTAACCTATCATCTTTGAAGTTTCAGGAATAACTCAAGTACCATTCGTCAATTTCTAATCTATTTACAGCACTTTCCTCTAGAGATAGTGTAGGCAAACACTTTTTATATAGGGCCAGATAATAAATATTTAAGTTTTATAAGCCATGAGGTCTCTGTCACAACTACTCAACTCTGTTTTAGCACAAAATCAATCATAGAAAACACATAAAAGATATGTAACAAACATTGAAATTTGAATTGTATATAATTTTCACATGCCACAAAATATTATCATTCTCGTTTTACAACCATTTAAAATTGTAAAATTCAATTGTACCTCTGAAAACATATAAAAATAGGCAACAAGTTGAGTTTATTCCATGGTCTATACTTTGACAACCCCTGGTTCTAGGGTTTAAATACTCTAACTCCGATAAACAATCCTGGCACTGTGTTCCTCACAATATCATTCTTATTATTTTGTGTTTTTCACATTATATATATTAAATACATCAGCTCAACAGATACACCCATATTTTAGTACCTAGGAACATTATACCTTAAATAATTTGTATAAAGTAATATATTAGACATATCTTCCAAGCAAGATCATTATATTTCTCATGTTTTATAAACTATATATAACCTTGGAACCCTAGACAAACTTGCTAATTATTAAGGTGTTTAAAAATAGCTTATCATAAGGTCTTTCTATACTACAACCGGAAAAGAGAAGGAGGAAAAGAAAGAAATGTTTCCCACATAAAACTAAAAGGAACTTAGTTATTAATGACACAGATTCCATCCAATGCAGAGGTTTGAAGATTGGAAAGAAGGGAAAGACCAATACCTACTGATGTGTTTGCCTTTCTCTCTTTCAGGCGGCGGTTCTGGAAAATACGGTAAGTGTGGATCATTTCCTTGACTTATCTATTTCTGTGATGAGAACCTTTGAGTTTTTGTTCCCCTATTTTCATGAATTACAAGTTTTTCTCCCTTAAAATTGTCATTATTGCTTAAGTGATTTCCTCATATTTCAGTTTTCATTCACTTTGATCTATTTCCCTTTTGTCACCAAATATAATGGTTTCCTATCCAATTCTGGTTATTTATTACCAAAGATTATTGAAAGCATGTATTCCCAGCAAGCCTATTTTCTCTGTGTCCTACACTATCAATGATAATTTTTACTACAAAAGAAAATCCTCTAAGATTGACAGAGAATAGATGTCAAGATGAGATGGTGATAATAACTAACAAGACACATTTTTCAACCTGATCATGAAAGTGGGTTTTAAAAAACTGACTTGTGAAAGAACAAAGAAAGGTTAAAAATGTAGTAGTCCAAATTTCAGTAGATTTGTTACTATTTATTCAAGGATTAAAAATCTTTACATTGGGCTGGGGTTGTGGCTCAAAGGTAGAGCGCTTGCCTCGCAGGTGCCGGGCCCTGGGTTCCATCCTCAGCACCACATAAAAATAAATAAATAAAATAAAGGTATAAAAAAAGGATCTTTACATTAACTGGGTTGTTAATTCAATGGTAGAGCATATGCCTAGCATGCATTCCAGCACCTCAAAAAAATCTTTACCTTAACTGAAGAAAACTGTGTAGTAGGATGTGAACCACAAAAGAACCCTCTCTGGGGAGTAGATGTGGAGCTTTGACCAGCAACACTCCTGAGATAAAACATACTTCTAAGTCCCTAGAAATTCTGTTTCTGAATATACCTAGACAGGATATTATTAGAAGGTAGCTTCCCTTATACTTAAACAATTCCCACTGATCTTTCTTTTTTGTGTTATTAGCACTACCTCCTATAGATATGTTCCTTAACTATTCTCAGCTGTGATGTTTTATATTGTGTATCATTATTTTCTGGCCTGGCTGTTTCTACTCCCAAAATGCAGACTTATGCTTCTAAGATCATTTTAAATGTCCCTGTTGTCCTGAATCTTCTAAGATTTTAAACATCTACTTTTATAAATATTGCTGTAGAAGACATGAAGTTCATACAAAAGGGTGCCATAATCTCTGGTTGTCATCTAGGGTCTAGAAAACATATCCTCAGTGACTCCCAGCAAAATATAATGAAAGATTGGTTTCTGAACTGCATTGATTCTTTGATGGTAATTTAGAACTCCTTTAGTTATCCAAGATGTCCTCTGAATCATAATAATAGGGAAAAATACTAGTTAAGAACAAGATCTCATCTATTACCTTCTATATAACTTTCCCTCTGAGGGAAAATAGGTCTTGAGCAACTGCTAGGCAATTATCATAGTCCTGACTGGTAATAATTATCCCCCACTTTAAAAATAAGAAATCTAAAGCTCAGGTATTTGCATACAAGATTAAAAGTTGGGAAACAGCAGAGTCAGAATTCAAATCCAAGACTTTCTATCTCTGAAGTATACAATCTTTCTATACCAACACACTACCTCCAATACAGTGTCACAAATGCCTTTTGTGTGATTATTAATAAAACCTTATCTATAAATCAAGTATTTACTAGTACAAATATACATCTACTAAAGAAGTTGGAAATTAAATGTATACAAAAGAATTCTTTTAAAAATAGAAGAGTTCCCATTTAAATCAATGTTTTACTTTTAGTTGTCTAAATTCAGATTTCTCTACACTGGAATAATTTAAGGCATGACTTAGCTCTTCAAGGAAACCATATAAAACAAAATAGAATAATAATTTTCCAAACACTACAAATATATAATCATAAGATGCAATCTAACAGGACACATTTCAAGCATTTCAAACATTCTAAACACAAAGTCAAAATATGTCTTTATAATTATGTTTAAATCTCATTCTTTCTAAAAAGAGAGTGCCACAGTGGGGAAAGAGGACAGGAGAGGAAGCTGAAGGAGCAATCGTTTTCTTTTGACTCATGGTACAAGAAACAATATGCATTCAGAGCCATCACTGTGTACCTACATTTCTCAAATGCCTTCTCCACATACAGGAGGTCACAGGACCTTATAAAAAGAGTTTCATCTGTGTTGATTGATTTTATGTGTTAGCTTTACTCAGAAGATCCCTGAGTGATAAAGGGCTCTGAGAAGGGATCACAGACCAAGCCTCTTCCTGAGGTGAATAGTTTTTAGTGAATAAATTTTTTAAAGTTGACAGAAAAAATCAATTCAATCTTTTAAAATGTTTGCTAATAATATATATATACATATAATATATATATATATATTCTTATTGATATAATCTTTCAAGCACAATTGATAGTTTTGAAAAAGGAGGTTAAGATTTAATTCAATATACAAATGAATATTTAAGACAAACCAAACAATAAAATAAGTACCAACGTTCTCTCAGTCTCTTACATGTTACCTCCACAATTACCTAATAACTACATTATCTTTTCTAATGCAATCAGTGACTGAGAAGTAAGGATTCCTCCCTCTGAAACTTAAACAGATATTTTAGAGTCTAGATATGATTGTGCTCATCCTGCCAATGGATTAAGAAACTAAAATTAGTTTCCTAATAAAGCCCATATTCTTATTCTTGGTCAAAGTTAACTGGTGTAGTCACAAAGGTCCTACTCTACATGCCTTTATCACACCCTCCTTCACCCTGTAAATGATTACCAAAACTGTGAAAGATGTATATTTGCGCAGTCATCCCTAGGTATCCACTGGGTAATGGTTCTAGGACCTTCCTCAGATATCAAAAGCTGCAGATGCTCAAGTCCCATAAAATGGCAATGGTATTAGCAAAAAAATCTACACAACCCTCCTGTACACTTTAAATAATACTTAATAAAACATAATTGTTATGTAATAGTTGTTATACTGTATTGTTCAAAGAATGATGACAAAGAAAAATGTCCAAAAACAGCCAATATTCTATTTTACATATTAAGTACAATGAAATTAGATTAATGTGATAACTATTTCATAACTTTAATCTGTAGCAAAAATAAATCCAATATAAAATTTTTACTTTAAATACATTGCAATAATCCCCAAAGTCTTTAAATCTTTTCATTGTATTATAATTTTGTTGTATGTGGAATGAATGAACTTTCAGCTAAAGTTTGAAAATATTTGTTATGAAGCTTTACATTTTAACTAAAAGAGTATCATGAAGTAAAAGGGAAAGAAAAGACTTGTGTACTATTTTAAAATCTGGGAAAAGGGAGACTTGGAATGTGGTAGAATAATGATCTGTGGCTTTACTTCTGCAATGCAATGTTGAAATTTAAAAGGGCATCACTTATGGAATAACTAGATCCTAAAAAATAAATCCTAGGAAACTATTTTTTTTGTTAATCAAGCTCAAGATAGAAAAGCAACAGCAAAGATATTAAAATAATCAAGGGTTTAAAGATATTTTTAAGAGTGATAAGATATTTTTCAGTGTGGTGAGAAAAATACTGATATTTTTTAAAATTCTATGAAACTGGGAAGGGCAAAGGTAGAATAAACAATGACTACTTCATTAAATCCTAGAAGACTTAGTTTGGTTAACAAAATTGTACAATTTAAAAGGTCTATTTTGGTTTCAAAATGGGTCATACAGTATTCTAAACAATAGAAAGCAATTATCCCCAAGAGATAGTAAAATTAAAAGTGTTCAAACATTAAAAAGAACCAGATTTCTTGAGAGATATATTACACAGTATTCTTAAGGTTACAAGCATCAATGAAAAAGTTCACTCTTCTCCCTATCATTCCGACTCCCTCCACACCCCAAACAAAATGAAACAGTCCACTGGCAGCACTGTCAAATATTAAAATATACTGGAATATTCCTCTAAATTCATCAATTCTTGGGATACACTACTACTGATCTTCATTAGAAAATTGGAAATGAGTTTATCTATAATAAAATATCAAGACTCCTATCTTAATGAAGAGAAACGAGAGAAAATTCATAAAAGAGTTCAGATATTACTGCACATTTTTAATGTTATTCTTATCTGAGTGTCAAAAACTTAAATACAGAGAAAACATTAAACTATAATACTACTTTTGATTTATAATTAACTTCTTACCTAATATGGGTGAGCTTAATTTTATAACTGATAATATTCTAAAGTTATGGGCTGGGGTTATGACTCAGTGGTAGAGCACTTGCCTAGCATGTGTCAGGCACTGTGTTTGATCCTCAGCACTGCATATAAGTAAAGATATAAGATTCCAAAACCTCAATTTTAAAACCTCTGAAAAAGCAAACAGAAACACACAAAAAAGGATATACGTATGGATTCTGATGAATCCTTAACACCAATGCAGAAAAAGAGTTATGTGGGAGGGGCAGGAGCACACCCAGACCCTGCACATATTTATTGACTACATAATAAGTTCCATGTACTGTACCGAATGTTTTACTTAAATAACATTATTTAATCCTCATAACACCTCCACAAGATAGCAACTACTATCTCCCCAATTTACAGACAAGAACATGAAGTTTACCCAACTACTTAGGTTTGAAGCCAGGATTTGACATTTGTGTCTCCAAGGCTATGCTCTTTTGTCTACTTAAGTAATTCTGAAAAGTGAGCAGAGCAGACTATAAGGAAAGTGAGATTGGGGTGATTAATTGGTTTACCCAAATTAAGCAGCTAGCAGGGTTAGTAAACCCAGATTTTCTGATTCAGCTTTTATATTCAGTACTCTTTCTACTATATTACACCATAGGTTTTCTCAAACAAGACGTGCTTCTGCTGCATAGTAAGAATCTGCACAATTCTCCTTGGTAGCCTAGATATTTTTTAACTTAATTTCAGGGAACCAAATTATTAAAAGAGAGTAAAAAAAACAAGAAAACAGAAATACCTAGCAGAAGCTAATGAATTCAAGAATATTAGATCACAGAAATTTATATAGAGTTGATTTACCAGCACAGGAGAGGGAGGACTGGAAATTTTGGCAAAGTGAACTAGCAGATATTATAAGAAGCAATTTTAAGATGATGATTAAAGCTTTAGAGTCTCACTAGATGGGTTCAATTCTCAGCTCTACCACCTACCAATTGTATGATTTATCTTACTTTAGGCTTTCTGTGCCTCAATTTTTTCATCTGTAAAGCTGGAATAATAATACTATCTTTATGATTGTTATGAAGATTAAATGATTCAATATGTAAGGTGTTCAGAAAAGTGAGTGGTATATACTAAGCCCAATACTTATAGCTCCTACTATTATTGTTTTGCATAATGACACATACTTTTATTCAATATGTAAATCACATTTGAATTTTCTTTTTTCTAGTTTAAGAAATAATTATTGCTTCTTGTCATGATTTTTCCTTTTAATCCCATTCCTTTCAGGATACATATTCCATTAGCTCTTACACATTATTCATTGGTCATAACCTGTTGAACAAATGTCAGTTCATTTATATCACATTTTACCTTTTCTCTCATTAGTCTTCCATTTTATTGAAAAGCCTTGAGTTTTATCAATACTTCTATGCTGTTAGGTGATTCCACCATTTTACAATTTCAGGAAAATCTCAAGCTAACCCCAGTTTTTTTTTTTCAGTTTTAAGACAAAAAAAATTATATATCAGGGGAGTGGGGAAAAGGAATAAAGTGAAAACACTTGATATCTGAATCATGCATTTTTGTTGTGTGCTCAGTCATGTTTCCAGGTTTTGAGGATGAAGAACCTGAAAAACCACCAGTTTCCAAAACCTCGATTTTAAAACCTCCGAAAAACCAAAAAGAAGCACAAAAAAAGGATATATGTATGGATTCTGATGAATCCTTGATACCAATGCAGAATAAGTGTGATGCGGGAGGGGCAGGAGCAAAGCCAGCCCCTGCAAAGAGCGACACTGGAGTAGCAGAGGCAAAACCAGCCCCTGCAAAGTGCGACACCAGAGTGGCAGAGGCAAAGCCAGCTCCTGCAAAGAGCTACATGGGAGTGGCAGAGGCAACACCATCCCCGGCAAAATGCGACACCAGAGTTGTAGAGGCAAACCCAGCCCCTGCAAAGTGTGACACCAGAGTGGCAGAAGCAAAGCCAGCCCCTGCAAAGAGCTACACTGGAGTGGAAGAGGCAAAACCAGTCCCTGCAAAGTGCGACACCGGAGTTGTAGAGGCAAAACCAGTCCCTGAAAAGTGCTACACCAGAATGGCAGAAGCAAAGCCAGCCCCTACAAAGAGTGACTCAGGAGAGGCAGAGGCAAAGCCAGTCCCTGCAAAGAGAGACACAGGAGTGACAGAGGCAAAACCAGTCACTGCAAAGTGTGACACCAGAGTGGCAGAAGCAAAGCCAGCCCTTGCAAAGAGGGACTCCAGAGTAGCAGAATCAAAGCCAGCCCCTGCAAAGAGTGACTCAGGAGAGGCAGAGGCAAAGCCAGTCCCTGCAAAGTGTGACATCAGAGTAGCGGAAGCAAAGCCAGCCCCTGCAAAGAGTGGCTCTGGAGAGGCAGAGGCAAAGCCAGCCCCTGGAAAGAGGGACTCCAGAGTGGCAGAAGCAAAGCCAGCCCCTGCAAAGAGCTACATGGGAGTGGCAGAGGCAAAACCAGCACCTGCAAAGAGTGACTCTATAGTAGCAGAAGCAAAGCCAGCCCATGCAAAGAGTGACACGGGAGTGGCAGAGGCAAAACCAGCCCTTGCAAGGAGGGACTCCAGAGTGGCAGAGGTAAAACCAGCCCCTGCAAATAGCGACACCAGAGTGGCAGAGGCAAAGCTAGACCAGGCAAAGAGCGACACAGGAGTGGCAGAGGCAAAACCAGGACCTGCAAAGAGTGACTCTATATTAGCAGAAGCAAAGCCAGCCCATGCAAAGAGCGACATGGGAGTGGCAGAGGCAAAACCAGCCCTTGCAAAGAGGGACTCCAGAGTGGCAGAGGCAAAACCAGCCCCTGCAAATAGCGACACCAGAGTGGCAGAGGCAAAGCTAGACCAGGCAAAGAGCGACACGGGAGTGGCAGAGGCAAAAACAGCCCCTGCAAAGAGGGACTCCAGAGTGGTAGAAGCAAAGCCAGCCCCTGCAAAGAGTGACTCTATAGTAGCAGAAGCAAAGCCAGCCCCTGCAAAGAGTGACTCTATAGTAGCAGAAGCAAAGCCAGCCCATGCAAAGAGCGACATGGGAGTGGCAGAGGCAAAACCAGCCCTTGTGAAGAGGGACTCCAGAGTGGCAGAGGCAAAACCAGCTCCTGCAAATAGCGACACCAGAGTGGCAGAGGCAAAGCTAGACCAGGCAAAGAGCGACACGGGAGTGGCAGAGGCAAAGCCAGCTCCTTCAAAGAGAGACTCCAGAGTGGCAGAGGCAAAGCTAGACCAGGCAAAGAGCGACACGGGAGTGGCAGAGGCAAAACCAGCCCCTGCAAAGAGCGACACTGGAGTGGCAGAGGCAAAGCTAGACAAGACAAAGAGCGACACAGGAGTGGCAAAACCACAGGAATCCCTGAGGGAAACACAAGAGGGAAAAGAACCTAAAACCTCAAAAAGAAAGAAATCCCAGGGGAAAAAAGATAAGAAGGAAGAACCAAAAGCCGAAGAAAAGAAATAGAGTCCTGATGATAAGAAGGGAGATGCAGAGACAAACCAAGATTTTTTAAAAAGACAAGATGCCAATAAGAAAAATGATAAAGAGCAAAATTAAAGAAAATGAATCAGAAGCCAAGGGCAAAGGCAAGTATAAAAGGAAGTACAACAAAAAGGTGGAAGAAAATAAGTAAGTAAAAGGAAGACCCATAAGACAATTGATCATACTTCAGATACAAGCTATGGCCCTGTCATTGCCTGAATGGATTATAATATTTATCAGCAGTTTCTGCTCTTCAGAATTTCACCATTTTTTTTGCCTCAGCCACAAACTTTGGCTCTTAGACTTTCAAATGTTCTCTGTCTTTATATATATAGTCAATAAAGACTGTGTACTTTCTGAAATAAAACATTTTTATTGGAGAAATGTAAAATAATTCTTTTGACAAGTGTCCTCTCTCTAGCTTATCCAACTAATCAATAACGATTCATGGTGGGCCTAATGATCACAAGATACCCTACTAGCAATAAGTGTATACCGAAAAACACAAGTCAGAATCCCTGAAGTCAAGTAGCCTGTTAATATAGTGACATATGTATGTACAATAGTTTCTAAAAAGTCTATTTTAAAGGGTGTCCAAAAAGTACTTTAAATGGACAATATAAGAATTCAGAATTATTTTACAATGAGAAAGTAAAAGGGATAGTAGCTTCATGGGCAAAGAACAGTAACATTTGTCATTCAAGAGATATCTACAGTTAGTCAAATAGAGATAACAATGAAAGTCATATAAGTAAATGAAATAACCTCTCCAAAATAGAATGTATACAGGGCCAGCAAAAGCAAAAGTCCAAGAACTGA
Source organism: Urocitellus parryii (assembly GCF_045843805.1). NCBI lineage: Eukaryota > Metazoa > Chordata > Mammalia > Rodentia > Sciuridae > Urocitellus > Urocitellus parryii. The sequence goes on from NC_135538.1 coordinate 118,030,149, forward strand.
AATTAGTAATATGTAACAGGTTGAAGGAGAAAGTTAACAGAAGGATGAGAAGATATAAGGAAAACCTTATATCTTAATTATTGGAATGTTCCAATAATTAAGAAAGATGAGAATTTCAAGAATGAAAGAATGATTACAGAATAGCCAAGACTTCAAGGGAATTAAGGACTGAAAATGATCACTGTAGTTGGAGGTAACTGATCAATTTGTAAAGAGCACTTTCCAAAGGGAAAAAAAAATAGGAAAAGAAAGTTAAGCAGACAGTATACAGAAATACAAGCAGGTACTATGGAATGTGTCTTCAAAAAAATTAATTTTAGTCCTTTTTAAAAATACAGTTTTAGGACTTTTATTTTTTGTACTTGGGACTGAACCGACAGATGGGAGTACATTACCACTGAGCTATATCCCTAGCCCTTTTTATTTTTTTATTTTGAGACAGGGTCTCACTCAGTTTCTTAGGACCTCATTAAATTGCTGAGTCAGGACTCTAACTTGCACTGCTCCTGCTTCAGCTCCCAAGTCACTGGAATTATAGGCATGCTCCACCATGCCAAGCTACAGATTTTACTTTTAATTCTGCACTTGTTAACCTAATATATCCTGAATGTTATATTTAGTTCTGTCATGACATGTGCATAAACTAAAATGCCTTTTGGAAAAGAAAAACTCTAGTAAAACAGGAAGTTGCACAATTCACCTGGGGAAAAAGCGTGAGAATTGTTTTCAAATACATGAGCATCCATCATAGAATAGAATGTTTAGTACAGCTGCAAGAAAATAAAACCAGTGTGTAGAAAGTACAAGGTAACAAATTCTATTGCTATTGTAAGTATTATAAGTGGGGCTCTTAAAAGAGTTTAGGCCTTCATGATCATTTAGTGAGAATGCTATAGAATGTATTTTAGGAAACAACTGAGTTATTTGGAATAAATAAATTTTATGTTCCTTCCAAATGTGAGAGTCTATAATTCAAAGTATAAATTTATTTGAACTAACTAAATGCTTCTCAAGAAAACTTTCATATTGTTATGCCATGATTTCTTGAAGTTTGTTTGAGGGAAGCCAATCTGAATGACCACACCTTCCAGTCCTGAAGCATGAGGCTCTGACCAGTCACTATATTTCCTGGTGACTTGGGCTTTGTCCCCAGCTCAGATAGCAAGGCCTGGCTCCAGGTGTGGGCATCACCCAAGGGGGGAGGGGGTGTTGAGCTACACTCACCCATTCCTTTGTAATCCTAATCTTGCTTCATTTGAATGGCTTCTTCCCAATAAAAGGGTTCAGCACATGCTTCCCTCTCTTTCTCCATGGACCCCTAAGGTTAGAGGAGCCACCACAGGACCAAAAGAAAAAGGTATTTCTCTGTTGCTGTGTGATTATTTCCTGCAATTCAGTTCACCTGGAGTGACCTTGAATGTTTGGTAGTGAAACACAACAGTCAGTGGCCAGTATAGAGACTTCAGGATGAATTTTAGAAATTTAGTGTGTTCGGAATTTCTCTACAGAAGTTAAGGGTGCTTAGGATTTCAGAGTATTGTGGGCTGAACTGTAGAAAATACGTGAATTAGAAGAAAAATCTGTGACTTTAAGCTTTTTTAATATCTGGGAATATTTCATCTTCAGAAAGATAAAAAATTTTATTTTTGCAATTCTAAAAACCCTAAATAAATATAAAGAATTATTAAGGTGATTAATGAGATATGTTGTTAAGTTCAGCAGTCCTCTCCCATGGAAAAAGTGCTTTTATTGACTTTTTTGGATTGTTTCTATGAATCTTTATATTTTAAAATATCAAGTAAAGATGGGGGCAGTATATGCTAGAAATCTGTGCTTGGAGAATTGAAAAAGAAAAAGGAAAACATTTTTGTGATGAGAGTTAATACAGGAGATTTCCTAGGGCTAGAGAGGCATATTTTTCTGCTGTTTTTTAAAGGTGCTCAAACAATTTATATTCAGCCTTTTCACTGCATTCTTGTCCTGCTGGATCAGAATGACTGTAACTTGGCTGCTGTTGACAAAAGACATTAGCCTCTGTTCCCTATGGGGTCTGTAACTAGATCCACCACCAGCAAACAACCCGGCCTGGTTGCCAAAGGCCAACTGCTTTAAGATTTGATATTAACACTGGCATCTGCCATTAAAACTCACTTTTAAATCACCCATGTGCTGCAAGGGAAAGTACAGAAGACAGGAGAACAAGCCCTGCAAGTACAGTTCTTAGAGACAAGGCAAACTACTGCCTGCTGTAATGGAACCTGGCAGGCTCCAGGGAGCCCTTGTTCCCTACAATGTGCAGTGGGCTCCTTGTTCTTTCCATCACCATGGTAACCACCATGGACTGGCCAGCTTTCTGGTCCTGTCTCCTGCAATTTTGCAGGCTTCCCATTGATCCTCCCACTGTCATTCAGACAGGACTTCTGATCTGGCCTTTTAGACACTAACCTGTACTTCCTGTTTCACACAGACCTGCTACTAAAACCACACAGAGCCTGCGTTTTTAAGAATGCCCACCTGTAAAGACTAATGAAAGATATCTTTTTCAGGCAATTGATTCCACAGGTTTCTATATTGCAGCCCTAAGCCTCACTTGTTCTCAAAGTTAAATAACTTGATTTTTTTTTTATCCCTCAACAGCTTCCTTTAAAATCTTTCCTTTTCCTCTTTATGGTAATATCAGTAAATAAAGTTTTATCGATGAAAGGTATCAAACACATGCTTCTTTGTAATTTGCTTTTAACTTTGGAGAATACAAGGATACATTTTGCTTGCCACAGGAACAAAGGTGGTTGAACAAAAAATCCTTATCCTCATTCCTGATTATATAATTACAAGAAATAAATAAATGTATACACAAGGATCTTATTATGTGATGTCACAAATATAAAAAAGTTCATTACTAATCCAAGGAAAATTAAAGTGGATTCAAATATCTTAAGAACCACATGGTTACATAAAGTTAATACAATTATGAGTTATGCCTAATTCTTAATACATAATTTTTTAGGTATTTGAATAACCTGTTATTGTCAATTCATAAAATAATTAACATATATGTCTAATTGTTTAATTAACATATATTTATATAATCATTTTTCTTCGACAGAAAACCTATAATTTATGTATACATTTATCTGATGCTCTGCTTTTTGTAATTAGAAATATTTAAGATAAATGTATTTTACTATAAATTTACTTTCAATAGATAATAAAGTAATCTTTAATTCTCAAATTATTGTACAAACTTTATAAGATGATAAACAAGTAAAATTCTGCCTACAGGAATATCCAAGTGCTCTAATTATATTTTCATCAAGATATTTCTTCTTAGTAAGGTACAATAATTTGTATAGATTCTAAGATTTATAGAAATTATTCCCTAGTATAACCAAAAGAAAAAAATTCTAGAGGAAAAGAAGGCACTTCCACTGAGAGGAAGCACACATTGGTGGTCCTAAGCAGAAGAAAATCATCTTTGGGTAAAACAAGATCTTTATGTTCTAGATTTTAATAATAAAAGTATTTCCTAAATAGGAAAATCTTTATATAATTATCTAGACAGATGCTTTAGAAAGTCAAAACAATTGAAAAAGAGATTTATATGTAACTGGACTGATTATAAAAATTTGAACTGATTAATTCAAGGACATTTTAGGCTATTTCCTTGATTTTACTATGCTGATGTGAACTAAGATTTTGTCCATATTTTGATACGATGAAGACCTATTAAATGTTACATTTATTTCATTTAAGAAGGTCTTTATTTGCCTATTTTATTCTTAATGTTTAAGCAAGGATTAATTTTAGTGAATAAATTAACAAACTTATTTAAACAATAAATATTTTAAACAAACTGACTAAATTCCAATTTTGACATTTCTCCTTGGAGACAAAATTTGATTATTGCATATTACCTCTGTTTGTTGGATAGTTATGAGATTTGGGAGAACATTTTATTAGGATTGATGTTCTCCAAATTAAAGTCATATGTTTGTTTTGATCAATAAAAATTAGAAACTTTATTGGAAATTCATTGGTACTATATAAGTTCTCTGACTGTACCTATTATCCATAAAAAATGGTAAGATTTATATACTACTCCCTACACTGGGAAGTAACCTGAATTATATTTTCTAAAAGAGAGTTAAGAAACACCTAATTAAAGGATAATATTCTGATATATTGAAATACTTTGAGACCTTTACTCAAAAAGAAATTGAGAGTTCTTTTTATATTATTAGGATGGATCAACTAGTCTATATACTGGAAAATTACAATAATCAATAAAAATTATCTCATCTTCATATCTGCCTCATTTACTATTAACAAAGAAGGCCTTAGAAAATTGACTAGTAGAAACTAAAATCAAAGGGGACCTCTCAAACTTAATATAGACCAAAACAAATACAGGGAAATTTTCAAGGAATCTAAATTCACATACATTTCAAAATTTCTGCTAGATGTCTAATCTTATCTAGAGAGGCATTATGATATTACTTAGCTAAACTTTAAAATAGAGGGCTATCTTAAAATCGGTTTTAAGGGAAATTTATTTTGGCCACTTCCCAATGACACAAATGGGAACAGGCCTGATGGTTTGTCTGGGACATAGACAATTCCCTAGAGACTCATAGAATCCTACAGGCAAACAGAATGCCTAAAAAATAATTTTAGTAAGACTTTTAAAAATCCATCTATTTTCATAGAGAATTAAAGACACAATACAGCAGCCTAAATTTATAGGGGGCCACCCATTTTCAAAAGATGAGTTTATCATCCAGTTAACCCTAAACATTCCAATAGATCTGCACAGGTTAACAATTCTAGACAAGTTTAGATGTTACACCATAATTAAATGGACCCCTCCCACCTCCCAAAAAAACAAACACAAACATACAGAGAAATATTAAAATGCTAATCTTACCCCAAGAAAAGTAAGCTTCCTAGGTAAAAATTTTACTCCAATGCATGTTTTTGGCACCTTTGTCTAATATAAGATAATTGTAATTTTGAGAGTTAGTCTCTGTGTCCTCTATCATGTACCCTTGAACTACCAGTATGTTTTGCTGTCAATACCATGCTGTTTTTGTTACTAATGTTCTGTAGTATAGTTCAATTCTGGTATAGGGATGCCACTTGCTTCACTCTTCCTGGTAAGGATTGCTTTAGCTAATCTGAGTCTCTTATTTTTCCAGATGAATTTCATGATTGCTTTTTCTATTTCTATGAGGAATGTCATTGGAATTTTGATTGGAATTGCATTAAATCTGTATAGGGCTTTTGGAAGTATGGTGATTTCGATAATATTAATTCTGCCTATCCAAGAGCAAGGTAGATCTTTCCATCTTCTAAGGTCTTCTTTGGTTTCTTTCTTTAGGGTTCTGGAGTTTTCATTGTATAGATCTTTCACCTCTTTCTTTAAGTTGATTCTCAATATTTTTGAGGCTATTGAAAATGGGGTAGTTTTCCTCATTTCCTTCTCAGTGGATTTGCCACAGATATACAGAAATACCTTTGATTTATGGGTGTTGATTTTATATCCTGCTACTTTACTGAAGTCATTTACTAGTCCTAGAAATTTGCTGGTGGAATATTTTGGGTCCATAAGGTATAGAATCATATTGTCAGCAAATAATGCTAATTTAAGTTCTTATTTTCCTATATGTATTCCTGTAATTTCTTTCATCTATTTTCTCTAGACACTGTTTCAAGAATTATGTTGAATAGAAGTGGTGAAAGAGGGCATCCCTGTCTTGTTCCAGTTTTTAGAAGGAATGCCTTTAATTTTTCTCCATTTAGAATGATGTTGGCCTGAGGGTTAGTGTAGATAGCTTTATGATGTTGAGATATGCTTCTGTTATCTCTAGTTTTTTCTAGTTTTTGAACATGTAAAGTTGCTGTACTTTGTCAAATGCTTTTTCTGAATCTATTGAGTTGATCATATGATTCTTATCTTTGAGTCTCTTGATGTGATGAATTACATTTATTGATTTCCATATGTTGAATCAACCTGGCATACCTGAGTAGTATGAATCCCACTTGATCATGGTGCATGATCTTTTGGATATGTTTTTGTATTAGATTTGCCAGATTTTATTGAGAATTTTTGCAGCTATATTCATTAGAGATATTGGTCTAATGTTTTCTTTCTTTGATGTGTCTTTGCCTGGTTTTGCAATCAGGGTGATATTGGCTTCCTAGAATCTGAGTTTGGAAGTGCTGCTTCTTTTTCTATTTCCTGAAATAAATTGAAGAGTTTTGGTATTATTTCTTCTTTAAAGGTCTTATAGAACTCAGCTGTGTGTCCATCTGGTCCTGGGCTTTTCTTTGTTGGTAGGCTTCTGATGGTGTCTTCTATTTCATCACTTGATAATAGTCTGTCTAAATTATGTATATCTTTCTGATTCAATGTGGGTAAATTGTATGATTTAAGAAGTTTGTCAATGCCTTCAATGTCTTCTGTTTTATTGGCGTATAAATTTTCAAAATAATGTCTAATTATCCTCTGTATTTCTATAGTGTCTGTTGTGATATTACCTTTTTCATCATGTATGCTGGTAATTTGAGTTTTCTCTCTCCTTCTCTTTGTTAGTGTAGCTAAATATCTGTCAATTTTATTTTTTTTTTCAAAGAACCAACTTTTTTTGTCAACCTTTTCAATTGTTTCTTTTGTTTCAATTTCATTGATTTTAGCTCTAACTTTAATTATTTCTTGCATTCTACTGCCTTTGCTGCTGATGTGTTTTTCTTTTTCTAGGGCTTTGAGATGTAATGTGAGGTCATTATTTGTTGAGGTTTTCTTCTTCTAAGGAATGAAGTCCATGCAATGAATTTTCCTCTTATTACTGTTTTCATAGTCTCCCAGAGATTTCAATACATTGTGTCTATTTAATTATTTACCTCTAAGATTTTTTAAATCTCCTCATTGTTGTCTTCTGCAACCCATTGTTTATTCAGTAGCATATTGTTTAGTCTTTAGGTGATGGAGTATTTTTTTTCTTTATTTTGTCATTGATTTACAATTTCATTCCATTATGATCTGATAAATTGCATAGTACTATTTCTACTTTTTTATATCTGTGAAGAGTTGCTTTGTGGCATATTATATGGTCTATTTTAGAGAAGGATCCATGTGCTGCTGAGAAAAAAGAGTATCTGCTTGATGCAGGTGGAAATATTCTATATATGTCAGTTAAGACTAAGTTATTAATTGTATTATTGAGTTCTATAGTTTCTTTTTTCAACTTTTGTTTGGAAGATCTATCCAGTGGTGAGAGAGGTGTTTTAAAGTCACCCATGATTATTGTGTTGTGGTCAATTTGACTCTTGAACTTGAGAAGAGTTGGTTTGATGAACATAACTGCAACATTTTTTGGAGCATATATATTTATGCTTGCTATATCTTCTTGGTTTATGGTTCCCTTGAGCAGTATGTAATGTCCATCTTTATCATTTTTTATTAACTTTGGCTTGAAGTCTACTGTATTTGATATGAGGATAGAAACCCCTGCTTGCTTCCACAGTCCCATGTGAGTGGTATGATTGTTCCCAACCTTTTACCTTCAGTCTGTGTATGTTTTTTTTTTTTTTTTTTTTTTTTCTATCAGATGAGTCTCCTGGAGGCAGCATATTGTTGGGTCTTTTTTTAATCTAATCTGCTAGCCTATATGTTTTGATTGGTGGATTTAAGCCATTAACATTCAGGGTTATTATTGAGACATGGTTTGTATTCCAAGACATATTTGTTTATTTTTGTTATTTAACTTGACTTGATTTTCTTCTTTGATTAATTTTTCCTTTAGAGTTCTACCTCCCTCTGCTGATTTTCATTCTTGTTTTTGTTTCCTCTTCATGGAATATTTTGCCAAGGATGTTTTACAGTGCTGGTTTTCTAGCTATAAATTCTTTTATCTTTTGTTTATCATGGAAAGTTTTTATTAAAATGTTTTGTGAACTCAAGGATGATACAACAGAGCAAATACAACCAGTGAAAGATCATTTTGACAAGGAACTAGATAAACAAATTCAAAATATAATAAAATATAAGCAGTTTTGTAAAAAGGTTTATATTTTCTGATGGTGGACAATGAACTGGGGGTGGGGCATAGTACAATATGCTGAGGAGGAAGGATGCGAGGCTATAGAGTTAAAATATCTTAGAAAATGTGAAAGAGACATCTAATGAAGAGGGTTAGTAGTAAGAGAATAGACAGGATGTAATTTAGGGTAGACAAGTATATGGGAAGACAGTAGAGTTCATAAAACAAACACACATATGTATTTAGGAAAATACAGGATGTTAAAATAGTAAAATTTGGAGGGGGAAAGAAAAATGAAAGAAAACAAAAGAGAAAGGGAAAAATGGCTTATTCAACATGTCTATATTAATTATATTATTCAGATGACTCAGTCCTCAAAATCCTATTTCATGCAAAGTTCATGGTTTCACATACGTTGGGGATGTGAGGGTCAGAGGATAGAGGGGTAGAAGAAAGAGACAAAAAAAAATTCTAAGGAAGAAATCAGAGTTTTTGCTAGTTTTAAAGAGATCTGTATCTTTCCTGCTTCTCTTCTCACCCAATAGATGGGGTTGCATGTTTTAATCTTGTGTCTCGTCCTCAGGATGGTGGAGTTAACCAGGGTTGGAAGACTGGTCCTGGTGCAGGGCACTGGGAAGCAGGGAGTGGCATCTGCTAGTCCCTGCAGGGTGATTGCACCTCATGGATCTCTTTTTGGGACCACTAGTATGACTTGAGTGCCCGGTACTGTCTCCCTATGTTGCCTGGAGATTTCCTAGATCCTGGTCTCTTCGTTAGGCTCCAAATTTTAGCCCTGTCTCCCTTTCCCTTAGCAATTCCCAATTGAAGAAACTGTTACTCCAGGGCTCCCATGGACAGCTCCCTGGTTGCTCTGCACACCTGTGTTAGGCAGCTACTGTCTTGAGTTACCACTGCTAGGGAGAGCGGGAGGTTGGAAATCTGGTACCTGGCCACTGGAGATCCAATCTGGGAGCTGCCCCCACCTAATATGGCACAAATATTGAGCCAAGATGGAGGCAGTCTGCTTTCATCACTGGGTTGTCTGGTGAGGTGGGAGGAGACGGGTGATGGCATTGTGCTGTGGGTAGGTAGCAACTGAGTCCACCTGCATGGGAGCAGAGCGAAGTCTTGGAGATCTGCATATTTGTTGATAGCTAATTCTGCTAAGGCACTTGAGAGTCCTACATAGATAGAACTTTGAACTTTGGGTGTTGGGATTCAGGCATCCTACTTGAATGCCAGGCATCCAGCTCAAAACCTGAGTCCTGGAGTCCCGTGCAGGGTCATGGCACTGGTGATTTCTGCAGAGTTCAGCTGTATTGGGATTTTCTAACACTCTGAGAGATGCAGAATTTCTACTAGATGAGATCTGAATCACAGAGCAACACAGAATGCTGCCTCCCTCTGCCCTGCCATCTTCCTTCCTCTCTTAACAAAAGAATGTAGAACTGCTGTTTTAATTCTGTGAGAAATGCCATTGGTATTTTGATGGGGATTTCATTGTATCTCTATAATGCTTTTGGTATTATGGTCATTTTATGATATTAATTCTGCCTATTCAAGAACATGTGAGGTCTTTTCATCTTCTAAGTTCTTAAATTGCTTCCTTCAGTGTTGTATATTTTTTATTATAGAGATCCTTCACCTCCTTCATTAGATTAATACCCAAGTTTTTTAAGAATATATTGTTGAAGGTAGTTTTTCTAATTTCTTTTTCAGCCAATTTATTATTAATTTATGTATGTTGGTCTTGTGTCCTGCTACTTTACTAAATTTGTTTATGAGCTCTACAAGTCTTCTGGTGGAGCTTTTCTGGATTCTAAATATAAGATCTTGTCATCAACAGAGATAATTTGATGTTTTCTTAATCTATTTGTATTCCTTTAATTTTCTTCTCTTGCATGATATCTCTGGCTAAAGTTCCAAGGACTACATTGAATAGGAGTGGTGAGAGTGGGCATCTGTGTCTTGTTCACATTTGTAGAGAAAATGCTTTTGACCCCTATCTCTCACCCTGCACAAAAGTCAACTCAAAGTGGATCAAAGTCCTAGGGATTAGACAAGAAACTCCGCAACTCCTAGCAGAAAATGTAGGTTGAATATTCCAACATATTGGCACAGGCATTAACTTCCTTAACAAGATTCCTAAGCACAAGACATTAAATCAAAAGTCAATGAATGGGAGGGCATCAAATTAAAAAGCTTCTGCACAGCAAAGGAAACAAAAATGTAAAGAGAGAGCATACAAGATGCAAGAGAATTTTTTATCACCTTCTCAGGACAGAAATATCCAGAATATAAAAAGAACTCAAAAAACTTAACACCAATAAAACAAATAACCCAATTAATAAATGGGAAAAAGGTTTATACAGATACTTCTCAAAAGAAGAAATACATCCCAGAGGCTCAGGAGACTGAGACAGAGGGATGGGAAGTTCAAAGCCAGCCTCAGCAAAAAGCGAGGTGCTAAGCAACTCAACCCAGTCTCTAAATAAAATACAAAATAGGGCTGGGGATGTGGCTCACTGGTCAAGTGCCCCTTAGTTTGATTCCCAATGAAGAAGAAGAAGAAGAAGAAGAAGAAGAAGAAGAAGAAGAAGAAGAAGAAGAAGAAGAAGAAGAAGAAGAGAAGGAGGAGGAGGAGGAGGAAGAGGAGGAGGAGGAGAAATACCAATGGCCAAAAACATGAAAAAAATGTTCAACATCTCCAGCAACTAAAGAAGTGCACATCAAAACTACATTGAAATTTTATCTCATTCCAGTCAGAATGCCATTTATCAAGAATAGAAATAATAATTTTGGCAAGGATGTTGATGGGACTATAATTTAGAGCAAACACTTTAGTAAGCAATATGGGGATTCCTCAAAAAATTAGGAATAGAACCACCATATGATCCAGCATATGACCCAATATGTAATATACCCCACTCCTCTGTATATACTCCAAAGATCTAAAATCAGCATACTATAGGAATGCAGCCACATGAATGTTTACACCAACACAATTCATAATAGCCAAGCTATTTATTCAACTTAGGTGCTCTTCAACAGACTGATAAAGAAAATGTGGTATAGATACATAATGGAATATCACTCAGCTATATAGAAAATGACTTTATGACATTTTCTGGTAAATGGATGGAACTAAAGACCATAATACTAAATGAAACAAGTGAGACTCAGAAAGTCAAAGTCAAATATTTTATCTGATAAGAAGCAGATAGTCCAAAATAAGGAGAAAAAGAGAGAGGGGTATACAGGATCCTACCAAAACAGAAGAAAGATCAGTGAAGGAGGAGTGAAGGGAAGGGAAATAGGACAGGATAAGGAAATAATAAAAGTGGAATGAATTTGACCTAACATATATGACTCTACCAGAGTGAATCTCATCATTTTGTATGTCCGCAAGGCACTAATTTTTAAAATAAATAAGTAATAGCAAAAAAGATCAGTAGAGAGAAGGGAACATGGGATGGAAGGATGAAAGGGAAAGGGAAAGTACTTGGGACTGAATTAGAGCAAATTATTTCCATGCTTTTATAATTATGTCAAAATCAATCCTAATTTTTTGTACAGCTAAAAAGAAAAAAAGATTTCTACAGATGTTTGTACATAAAAAATGCAATTTTCCTTACTTTCAAATATCTTTCACCTTGGTTATAAGTGACATACCTAGAAAGTGAAATCAGAGAGCTGGTAAATGAGATAAGGTGCAGAAGAAAAAAACAGGATTCAAAGAGATAAAAAGATAAACCAAAAAATTCATCAGAATATTCAGTTTTATATTTGATGAAATTCTATCATTCTCTGCTTTAGAACATTACAAACAGTAAAACCAAAGAGTGTTTATATACTATACCTGACAAGTTTCAATTATGATTTTGAATAAAATAAAAGACAATTTTCCTAGTGTTTAAGAATAAAGATGATGTCCATCATCATTCAGAAGCCTGATACTTGCCAAGACTGACACCACACTACAGATTTCACACATTATAACCCAGATCTCAAACTTTTCTCTAAATCTGCATTAAATCTTAGGAAAATCACAATGTTAACTTCCTATGAATCTCTCCATATCTTAATCCATGTTCACATAAAGTATATGCAAATACACATACAGATTTTTTTCTAAATGGGTTCATACTATTTCTGCAACTTGACATCTTCACCTAACAATACATCATAAGCATCCCTTCAGGCCAATAATCATCAATATAACACATTTTAATAGCATAGCATCCAGGATAATTACTGCTTATTCAACCATTTCCTTAAAAACAGACATTTAGCTTGTTTCCAACTTGTTTTTCACTGGTTAAGTACTGATGCCATTGCCAAATGATGCTGCAATAAAAACCTATGTTTAGATTTCTAGAACTTGAATTGTAAGATCAAAGGAAATATATATTTTAATGGTAATAGATAGTACCTAATTACTTTCTCCCCCTTTTTCAGTGCTGAGAATACTCCAGGACCTCATACAACCTAGGCAAGCATTCTACCACTGAATGATACCCCCAGCCCTTCCCCCAAATTTGTGATAATTCACATTCTTACAGGAATATATGAGCATTCTACATAGTCAATGGTAGTTTAAACCATAGCTATTCATGAGAGAATTGGTGGTGTCTACTATTCATTCAGTTGTATTTTCTGACTAGTAGTGGGACCAAGCATCATTTCATAAGTTTATTGATATTTTGCATATTGTCGCCTGTAAATTAATCTTTTATTCAAATTGGTGGTTTTCTTTTATTTAGTGTGCCAGTATTTTTGTATATTAATTTTATATGTATTATGTTTTTAATTTTTATTGACACATAGAAATAGAATTCAGTGTGATATTTCCATACAAGTAAATAGCATGCACAGATAAAATCCAACCTCCTTTTTTTCTACCACCCACCCCTGCATATTAAAGAGAACATGTGTTACTTCTCTTTGTGTTTTGGCTAATTTCACTTAAAATGATGTCCTCTAGTTCTATTCATTTTGTTGCAAATGACAGGTTTTTTTTTCCTTAATGACTGCATACTATTCCATTGTGTACATTTACCACATTTTTCTTTATCCACTCATCTATTAATTAACACCTATACTGGTTCCTTATTTTAGCTATTTTGAGTAGTGCTGCAATTAATATGGTTGTGCAGGTATCTTTTTGCCATACTGATTTCATTTTCTTTGAACACATATTTGGAAGTTGGATGGAAATATCACTTGGTATATCTGTTGTTAGATTTTTAAGAAAATTCCATACTGTTCTCTATAATAACTACACTAATTCACATTCCCACTGATAGTCTATAAGAGCTCCTTTTTCACCCCATCCTCAACAACATCTGTTGTTGCTTTTTCTTTTAAAGCAATAGTCATAGTAATTGGGATGACACAGTATTTCTTTGGAATTTTGATTTACATTTCTCTGATAACTAATGATATTGAGCATTTTTCATATATTTGTTGGCCATTTTAAATTTTTCTTTTGAGAAAGATCTACACAGATCATTTGCCCATTTTTAAATCGAATTTCTTTTTGTTAAGTTTTTTGAATCCCTTATGTTCTTAATGTGAACTATCTATGAGATAAATATTTGGCAAGTATTTTCTTCCATTCTGTAAGTTGTCTCTGTACCCTGTTGATTATTTCCTTTGCTGTGCAGAATGTTATTTTTTGATGTAATTTCATTTGTCAATTTATGCTTTTGCTTCCTGTGCTCTGGGGGTTCTATCCAGAAAATCATTGCCTGCATTAATGCCTTGAAAATTTTCCCCCATGCTTTCTTTTAGTAATTTCATATATAGTTAAATATAGATCTTCAATCCATCTTGAGTTTATTTTTGTACAGGGTAAGAGACAGATCGAGTTTCAGTTTTCTGTGTGTGGGCATCGAGTCTTCCTGGCACCACTGACTGAAGAAGCTGTCCTCTCTGGATGTATGTTTTGCTGCCTTTGTCAAGAACACTGTTGATAGATGTGTTTATTCATGAAATCTCTATTGTGTTCCTTTGTCTATACGCCTGTTTTTATACCAGTACTATGCTGTTTTGGTCACTGTGGCTCTGAAGTATGTCTTAAAAGCATGTGTTGTGATGTCTCCAGCTTTGTTGTTGTTCCTTGACTGTTTTGTCTATTCAGGATCTTTTGTGTTCCATATGAATTTTATGACTGATGTTTCTACTTTTGTGAGAAATGTCATTGGTATTTTGATGGGGACTAAAATGAATCTGCAGATTGTTTTGAATAGTATGAATATTTTCACAGTATTAATTCTTCCAATTCATGAACATGGGAGGTCTTTCTACCTTTTTGGGTCATTTTCATTTTCTCTCATCAGTATTTTGTACTTTTAATTGTAGAGAAATTTCATTTCCTTGGTTAATTTTATTTCTATTCCTATTTATTTGGTTGGTTTGGGGTTTTTGCTATTGTGAATGGGATTGCTTTTATTATTTATTTTCAGCAAATTCATTATATGTATAAAAATGCTATTAATTTTTGTTACTTGATTTTGTGCTACTCAGTAAATTTATTAACCAATTCTACTTTACTTTTGGTGAAGTCTTTGAATTTTTTTAAATAATTTTTATTGATTTTATTTTATTAAATACATGATAGCAGAATGCATTACAATTCTTATTACACATATAGAGTACAAGTTTTTATATCTTTGTATATAGAGTATGTTCACATCAATTCATGCATTTACATGTACTTTTTTTGCATTACAATTCTTATTACACATATATATCATAAGTTTTCATATCTCTGTTTATATATAAAGTATATTGACACCCAATTTGAGTCTTCATACATGTACTTTGGATAATGATGTCCATTGCATTCCACTGCCCTTGCTAATCCCCTGTCCCATTCCTTTCCCTCCCACCCCTCTTCCCTATATAGAATTCATCTAATCATCCCATGCTCCCCCTCCCTACCCCACTATGAGTCATCCTCCTTATATCATAGAAAACAGTTGGCATTTGTTTTTTGGGGGGATCGGCTAACTTCACTTGGCATTATCTTCTCCAGAGCCATCGATTTACCTGCAAATGCCATGATTTTGTTCTTTTTTTTTTTAAAGAGAGAGAGAGAGAGAGAGAGAGAGAGAGAGAGAGAAAGATAGAGAGAGAGAGAATATTTTAATATTTATTTTTTAGTTTTCAGTGGACACAACATCTTAATTTTATTTTTATGTGGTGCTGAGGAATGAACCCAGCAATCCACACATGCCAAGTGAGCAAGCTACTGCTTCAGCCCACAACTCCTGCCCTTGTTCTTTTTTAATGCTGAGTAAAATTCAATTGTGTATATATGCCATATCTTTTTATCAATTCATCCACTGAAGGGCATCTAGATTTTTACCACAGTTTAGCTATTGTGAATTGTGTTGCTATAAATATTTATGTGGCTGTGACCCTGTAGTATGCTCTTTTTAAGTCCTTTGTGTATACTCCGAGGAGAGGTAGCTGGATCAAATGGTGGTTCCATTCCCAAATTTCCAAGGAATCTCCATACTGTTTTTCATATTGGCTGTACCAATTTTCAGCCCCACCAGCAATGTATGAGTGTACATTTTATCCCACATCCTCACCAACACTGACTGTTGTTTGTATTCATGACAGCTGCCCTTGTGACTAGAGTGAAATGATATCTTAGAGTAGTTTTGATTTGCATTTCTCTGATTGCTAGAGATGATGAACACTTTTTCATATATTTGTTGATTGATTGAATATCCTCTTCAGAGAACTGTCCGTTCAGGTACTTGGCCCATTTGTTGATTGGGTTATTTGTTTTTCTTTCTTTTTTTTTTTTTTGAACTTGTATTCTTTTTTATTATATTAATTGTTTATTCCAATTTGATATACATGATGGAAGAATGCAATTCACTTCATATTATCATATAGAGCACAATTTTTCAAGTCACTGATTGTATTTGTTTTTCTGGTGCTTACTTTTTTGAGTTCTTTATATACCCTAGAGATTAGTTCTCTATCTGATGTGTGAGGGGTAAAAGTTTGCTCCCAGCATGTAGCTCTCTGTTCACCTCATAGATTGTTTCTGTTGCTGAGAAGAAACTTTTTTGCTTTGAAAAAATAAATAAAATTGACAGACTTTTAGCCATGCTAATGAAGAGAAGGAGAGATAGAACTCAAATTACCAGCATACATGATGAAAAAGGTAATATCACAACAGACACTACAGAAATACAGAGGATAATTAGAAATTATTTTGAAACCTTATAATAAAATAGAAGACATTAAATGCATCAACAAATTTCTTAATTCCTATGATTTGTCCAGATTGAGTCAGGATGATATCCACAATTTAAACAGACCAATATCAAGTGATGAAATAGAAGACACCATTAGAAGCCCACCAACCAAGAAAATGCCAGGACTGAATGGATAACACAGTTGAATTCTACAAGACCTTTAAAGAAGAACTAATACCAATATTGTTCAATTTATTTCAGGAAATAGAAAAAGAGGCACTCATTCCAAACTCATTATATGAGGCCAATATCACCTTGATCCCAAAACCAGGCAAAGACACATCAAAAAGTATTTCTTTTTTTTTTCAACTTAATGCTGTTTATTTTTTTTTATTTGTTGGTTGTTCAAAACATTACATAGTTCTTGATATATCATATTTCACCCTTTGATTCAAGTGGGTATGAACTCCCATTTTTACCCCATATACAGATTGCAGAATCACATCAGTTACATTTCCATTGATTTACATATTGACATACTCATGTCTGTTGTATTCTGCTGCCTTTCCTATCCTCTACTATCCCCCCTCCCCTCCCCTCCCCTCTTCTCTCTCTACCCCCTCTACTGTAATTCATTCCTCCCCCTTGTATTATTTTTCCCTTTCCCCCTCACTTCCTCTTGTATGTAATTTTGTATAACCCTGAGGGTCTCCTTACATTTCCATGCAATTTCCCTTCTCTCTCCCTTTCCCTCCCACCTCTCATCCTTATTTAATGTTGGTCTTCTTCTCCTGCTCTTCTTCCCTAGTCTGTTCTTAGTTACTCTCCTTATATCAAAGAAGACATTTGGCATTTGTTTTTTAGGGCTTGGCTAGCTTCACTTAGCGTAATCTGCTCTAATGCCATCGATTTCCCTCCAAATTCTATGATTTTGTCATTTTTTAATGCAGAGTAATACTCCATTGTGTATAAATGCCACATTTTTTTTATCCATTCGTCTATTGAAGGGCATCTAGGTTGGTTCCACAGTCTTGCTATTGTGAATTGTGCTGCTATGAACATCGATGTAGCAGTGTCCCTGTAGCATGCTCTTTTTAGGTCTTTAGGGAATAGACCCAGAAGGGGAATAGCTGGGTCAAATGGTGGTTCCATTCCCAGCTTTCCAAGAAATCTCCATACTCCTTTCCAAATTGGCTGCACCAATTTGCATTCCCACCAACAATGTACAAGTGTACCCTTTGCCCCACATCCTCGCCAGCACATGTTGTTGTTTGACTTCCTAATGGCTGCCAATCTTACTGGAGTGAGATGGTATCTTAGGGTGGTTTTGATTTGCATTTCTCTGACTGCTAGAGATGGTGAGCATTTTTCCATGTACTTGTTGATTGATTGTATGTCCTCCTCTGAGAAGTGTCTGTTCAGGTCCTTGGCCCATTTGTTAATTGGGTTATTTGTTATCTTATTGTCTAATTTTTTGAGTTCTTTATATACTCTGGATATTAGGGCTCTATCTGAAGTGTGAGGAGTAAAGATTTGTTCCCATGATGTAGGCTCCCTATTTACCTCTCTTATTGTTTCTTTTGCTGAGAAAAGACTTTTTAGTTTGAGTAAGTCCCATTTGTTGATTCTAGGTGTTAACTCTTGTGCTATGGGTGTCCTATTAAGGAATTTGGAGCCCGACTCCACAGTATGTAGGTTGTAGCCAACTTTTTCTTCTATCAGATGCCGTGTCTCTGATTTGATATCAAGCTCCTTGATCCATTTGGAGAGAGAAAGGGATTCAGTTTCATTTTGTTGCATATGGAGTTCCAGTTTTCCCAGCACCATTTGTTGAAGATGCTATCCTTCCTCCATTGCATGCTTTTAGCCCCTTTATCAAATATAAGAAAGTTGTAGTTTTGTGGGTTGGTTTCTGTGTCCTCTATTCTATACCATTGCTCCACCCGCCTGTTTTGGTACCAGTACCATGCTGTTTTTGTTACTATTGCTCTGTAGTATAGTTTGAAGTCTGGTATCGTTATACCACCTGATTCACACTTCCTGCTTAGCATTGTTTTTGCTATTCTGGGTCTTTTATTTTTCCATATGAATTTCATGATTGCTTTCTGTATTTCTACAAGAAATGCCGTTGGGATTTTGATTGGCATTGCATTAAACCTATAGAGAACTTTTGGTAATATCACCATTTTAATGATGTTAGTTCTGCCTATCCATGAACAGGGTATATTTTTCCATCTTCTAAGATCTTCTTCAATTTCTCTCTTTAGGGTTCTGTAGTTTTCATTTCTTAAGTCATATAATCTGCCCAGATTGAGTCAGGAGGATATAGACAACCTAAACAGACCAATATCAATTGAGGAAATAGAAGAAACCATCAAAAGATTACCATCTAAGATAAGCCCAGGACCGGATGGTATACAGCAGAGTTTTACAAAACCTTTAAAGAGGAACTAATACCAATACTTTTCAAGCTATTTCAGGAAATAGAAAAAGAGGGAGAACTTCCAAATTCATTCTACAAGGCCAACATCACCCTGATTCCGAAACCAGACAAAGACACTTCAAAGAAAGAAAACTACAGACCAATATCTCTAATGAACCTAGATGCAAAAATCCTCAATAACATTCTGGCGAATCAGAAACAAAAACATATCAAAAAAATTGTGCACCATGATCAAGTAGGATTCATCCCTGGTATGCAAGGCTGGTTCAATATATGGAAATCAATAAATGTTATTCACCACATCAATAGACTTAAAAATAAGAACCATATGATCATCTCGATAGATGCGGAAAAAGCATTCGACAAAGTACAGCATCCCTTTATGTTCAAAACTCTCGAAAAACTAGGGATAACAGGAACATACCTCAACATTGTAAAAGCAATCTATGCTAAGCCTCAGGCTAGCATCATTCTGAATGGAGAAAAATTGAAGGCATTCCCTCTAAAATCTGGAACAAGACAGGGATGCCCTCTCTCACCACTCCTGTTCAACATAGTTCTCGAAACACTGGCCACAGCAATTAGACAGACGAAAGAAATTAAAGGCATAAAAATAGGAAAAGAAGAACTTAAATTATCACTATTTGCAGATGACATTTTTCTATACCTAGCAGACCCAAAAGGGTCTACAAAGAAGCTATTAGAGCTAATAAATGAATTCAGCAAAAAGTATTTCTATATTCAGAATTCTCATCTGCAGACAGGGATAAGTTGAATTCCTCCCTTTGTACTCATATATCATTTCTTTCTTTCTTTCTTTCTTTCTTTCTTTCTTTCTTTCTTTCTTTCTTTCTTTCTTTCATCTTTATTTCTTTCCCTAATTGCTCTGGCAAAAAATAAAATTAGTCGTAATTGAATAAGACTAGTAATAGTCTACACACTTGGCTTATTCCTAATCTTCAAGGAAATGCTTTCAGCTTTTCTCCATGCATCAATGTTAGCTGTGAGTTTGTCATATATACTCATTAAGTTTATCATATATACTTATTAAGATTGTACCTTAATTGTTAAGGTACAATCCTTTTATATCAAATTTGTTTTGGATTTTTCATAAAGATATATTAAATCTTATTAAAATCCTTCTGCTGTATGTATTAAGATGATCGTGTGGTTTTTTTTATCCTTAATTTTGTTAATGTGCTATGTTACTTATTGATTTGTATATGTTGAATCATCCTTGTATCCACAGGATAAAACCAACTAGTTCATGGTGAATAATCTTTTTGATGCCCTGTTGAACTGCTAAACTCAATTTGCTAGCATTTTATTGAGAATTTTTGCATCTATGTTCATTAAGAATATTGGTCTATAGTTTCCTTTGTTGTTGTTTTGACTTTCTCTTGCTTTAGTAATAGAGTAGCACTGGCCTCATAGAATGAGTTTGGAAGAGTTGCTTCTATTTAATTTCTTTGAAATAATTTCAGAAAAGCTGACATGAGTTCTTTAAAATTTGGGTAAATTTTGGCAACGAAGCCATCCAGTCTTAGGCTTTTCTTGGTTGGGAGATTATTTTATTGCTGATTCTATCTCATTACTTGTTATTCATCTATTCAAGTTTGTTATGTCCTTGTGGTTCAGTTTTAGTAAGTCCTATGTGTATAGAAACCTGTACACTTCCTCTAGGTTTTCCAATTTGTTTTTTATATAGTTTCTCATAATAATCTTAATGACCCTTTGTATTTCTGTGAAGTAAGTTATAATGTGTCTTTTTTCATCTTTGATTAACTTGGATCTTTACTTTGTTAGTCTACCTAAAGGTTTGTTAACTTAGTTTATGTTTTCAAACACCAAGTCTTTGTTTCAATGATCATCTCTATTGGACATTTTTCTATATTTCATTTATTTCTGCTCTAATCTTTGAGGATCTTCCTTCCTTCTACTAATTTGGAGTTTGGTTTTTCTTGCTTTTCTAAATCACTAAGATGCATCATTAGGTTGTTTATTTGAAATCTTTCTATTTTTATATAGTCACGTATTGCTATAAACTTCCTTTTTAGAACTGCATTTGCTATATTCCATAAGTTTTGGTGTATTCTGTTCTTTCCAAAAAAATTTAATCTTTTTTTCCCTCAGTTATCTTTTGTTCATTCAAAAGTGTGTTATGCAGTCTCCATGCAGTTGTATAATTTCATATATATATATATATATATATATGTGTGTGTGTGTGTGTGTGTGTGTGTGTGTGTACCCAAGAACACTTAACCACTGAACTACATCCTAGTTCATTTTTTATTTTTATTTTGAGACAGGATCTTGATAAGTTGCCTATGGCCTCACTAAGTTGCTGAGACTGGATTTGAACTTGTTATCCTCCTGGTTTAGCCTCCTAAGCTGCAGGGATTACAGGCATGCACAACCCAGTTCAAAATTTTCTTTTTTGTTGACTTCTAGTTTATTCCATTATAATCAGAAAACATATATGATGTGATTCCATTTTTTTAATTTGTCAAGGCTTGTATTGTGGCCTAATATATAACCTGTTCTAGGTCAAGTTCCATGTGCCAATGAAAAGAATGTGTATTCTGTAGCTGTTGAATGGGATGATTTATAAATGTCTGTTATGTACATTTGGTGTACAATGTAGTTCAACCTGATATTTGTTGTTGATATTGTTGTTTTGTTTTTAATATTTTTTATTTATACATGGACACAATATATTTATTTTGTTTTATTTTTATGTGGTGCTGAGGATCAAACCCAGTGTCTCACATGTGTGAGGCTTGTGCTCTGCCACTGAGCCACAACCCCAATTCTGTTGTTTTGTTTTGTTTTGCTTTTTTTGTTTGTTCTTAGTCTGGATGTTCTATTGATAAAAGTGAGGTGTTGAGGTCCTCTGTGATTACTAGGTTGGAGTCCATATTCCTTTTTAGGTCTAATAGCATATATTTGGTAATACTAGGTGCTCCAATATTAGGTGAATATAGATTTATAATTATTATATCATCTGTTGAATTATTATATTATCTGATAAAATAGACTTTAGGATAAAAACTATAAGAGACAAAGAAGGCCACTATATAATGATGAAGGGTCATCTTTCTTTTCTAGGGCTCTGAGATGTAAAATTGACAGTGAGCTAAACAGACTTTTCTATAAAGAAGACATGCAAATGACTAACAAATATATGAAAAAAAATAAAAAGATTAAGGATACTTAGGCTAGTTTCATAACTTAGCTACTGTGAATTGTGCTACCATAAACAATGATGAAGGGTCATTATATAGTGATCTTGTTTGTATCTTCTTATACTTTTTGTCCTAAAATCTATTTTATCAGATATAGTTATTGCTACTACTCCTTGTTTTAGGTTTCTGTTTGCTTAGAATGTCTTTCTTTTTCAATTTGTGTGTCTTTACTGATGAAGTGAGTTTCTTATGGGGGGGGCATATTGTTGAGTTCCATCTTTTTATTCATTGTGCTAACCTATATCTTTTCGCTGGAGAGATTAGTCCATTTATACTCAAGGTTATTATTGATAGGTAAGGATTTCCTCCTGCATTCTGTTAATTTTCTTCCAGTTGTTTTGAATATTTTTCCCATTTTTGTTCATCTTTATAACTTGGCAGTTTTACTGTATTGATAACATTTGATTATATTTTATTAGAAAATTAAAATGAGGTTCAATGAAACCTTTTTCTGTTTTATTGGTGCATTATAAATTATATATATATATATATATATATATATATATATATATATATCTCCAATAGTGGATTTTATTGTGACATATTCATATTGCACATAATTTGTTCCATATTATTCTCCAGTATTTCCCCTTCCCCTTTCCTTCCTCCTTCCCTTGGTCCTCTCCCTCTATTCTACTGATATCCTTTCTATTTATTTATATATGCTTTTAATTAGTACATGTTATAATCTGGTGTGAGGTGCCCAATAGCTCACATGTGAGATAAGAAGAGAGGGTTCAGAGGATGATTGGGTTGTAAGAGACTTAACACAATCAGTGAATTAATCCCCTGATAGGATTAACTGAGTGGTAACTGGAGCAGGAGGAGTGTGGCTAAAGGGGGGGGGGTCTTTGGGTTCATGGCTTTGGGTATATATTTGTATTTGGCAATTAGAGCTCTCCCTCTCTCTTTGCATTCTGATCATAATGTGAGCTGCTTTCCTCCACCACACATTTCTGCTGCCATATCCTGCCTCACCTTGAGCATCAATGTGAGGACCAGCTATCTATGAACTGAGACCTCTGAAACCATGAGCCCCCAAATAAACTTTTTCTCTTCTAAAATTGTTCTGGTCAAGTCTTTTAGTCACAGCAGCAAAAAAGCTGTCAAAAACACTGCATTATAATTATACATAAAAGTAGTATTCATTGTGATAAGTTCATACATATAGATACCATAATTTGGTCAATTTCATTCCCCAGTTCTTTTTATTCCCTTTACTCCTCCCTCCCCTCTACATTACTGACATCCCTTCTATTTTTTATGAGAGTCTCACTTTTTTCTTTCCTTTTTCTCTCTAGCCTCTGCATATGAGAGAAAACATTTCATTCTTGAATTTCTGAATCTGGATTATTAAATTTCATGTTCTCAAGTTCTATACATTTACCAGCAAATGACAGAATTTCATTCTTCTTTATGGCTAAGTAAAACTCCATTGTGTATTATATGTCAAATTTCCTTTATCCATTCATCTGTGATGGATACCTAGGCTAGTTTCATAACTTAGCTACTGTGAATTGTGCTACCATAAACAATGAATGAATGTATCACTATAGTATACTGATTGGATAAATGCCAAGGAATGGATTAGCTAAGTCATGTGGTGGTTCCATTTCCAGTCTCTTGAGAAATCTCCATACTGATATCCATAGTGGTTGTATTAATTTGTACTCCCATAACAATATAAAATTGTCCCTTTCCTCCCATATTCTTACCAGAATTTATTATTATTTACATTCTTAGTGTTTTCCATTCTAACTGGGATGAGATAAAATTTCAGAGTAGCTTTGATTTGCATCTTCAAATGGTAATAATGCTCAACATTTTTTTTCATATATTTTTTAGTCATTTGCATGTCTTCTTTATATAAAAGTCTGTTTATTTCATTGCCTATTTTACAGCTCAGAGCCCTAGAAAACTGAGCTGGGCACAGTAGTGTACTTCTGTAATCCCAGTGACTCAGGAAGCTGAGGCAGGAGGATTATGAGTGCAAAGCCAGCCTCATCAAAAGCAAGGTGCTAAGCAACTCAGTGAGACCCTGTCTCTAAATAAAAAAAAAATGTGAAATACGGCTGAGGATGTGGCTCAGTGGTCAAGTGACTCTGAGTTCAATCCCCAGTACTCAAAAAATAATAATCATAATAATGAAATAGAAAAATAAAAAATACAATGTAACAAAGAGTTGGTTCTTTGAAAAGATAAACAAAATTAATTAGCCCTTTGTTAAATTAACCAAAAGAGACAGAGGACCCAAATCAACAAAATCAAAGATAAGAAGGGAGATATCACCACAGACATTTCTGAAATTCAGAGGATCATTAGGATTTATTACAAAAAAAATTATTCCAATAAGTTGGAAAACCTATAAGATACTGACAAATTTATAGACCCATAAGACCTGCCTAAATTGAACCACTGGGAAATAGAAAATCTAAACAGACCAAAAACCATAAAAAGCCATCCAACAAAGAAAACCTTAGGACCAGATGGATTGTCAGCTGAATTCTACCAGACCTGTAAAGAAGAACAAATGTCAAGCCTTCTCAAATCGTTCTGTTAATTAAAAATGGGAGGAATATTCCCAAATTCATCTAATTAAACCAGTATCACCTTGATACCAAAACCAAAAAGAAAAGAAAACTACAGACCAATATTCCTGATATCAGTCAAGCACTACTGATATTGGTTTTATTACTTGTCAGTGCCCTTGGCAATGGCTCTACCAGTAATAGTGAGTGACCTGAAGCACTTGCCCTCTGAATAATCAGTGCTGCAAACTCAGGGGCTTCATAGGAAAAGGCAATAGCACAAAATACACCATCCCCTTTGTGTAGCTCACTCAGTCATGACAGAAGTGGTCAGACAAGGTGCTGGGGAGACAACAATCAGAAACCAATAGGTGTGGTGGCAGCAGGAACTGTTGTATTTCTCTCTGCTGCTAGGAGGAAGTGCTAGCCCAGGAGTGGTACTTTGGGACCCCCAGCTGTGCACAACTAGGAATAAGACAATGGCTGAGGCTTTTACCCCCCAATAAGTTCCTTCAGCATTTGTGCCCACCACGGAGCAAGCAGGAGTAAGATATGGCCAGACCCAGGCAAAATTCTTCTCAGGGCCTCCCTTAGCTGTGTGGGTCCATGGGCAGGGTGGTGGTCATCAACTTTCTCCCCAACTCCCGAGTCCTTCAGCTGAAGTGCTTGCAGCAGTGACTGAGAGTGGGACATGGTCAGCACAGGGTAAAGTTTCTTCCTTGACCTCCCTGGGCTAAGCAACCCAGAGGCAAGACAACAGCTAAAGCAGGTATCGTTCCAAATTACCCCAGCAGGCCCCTGTGGGCAGGACAACAGTGGAAACCACTGAGTTCTTTCCCCATGAACAGAAAAAGAACTATGTGTGCTGCTGGGAGGGACTGGTAGTATGTTACTGCCTTCAGACCTGACACCGGTGTGAATCTGAACATAACTGAAAAAGTCCCTGGTATTAGAATGCAAGCTCCCTAATCTCCTGGTTCTTGAGGGCAGCGTCCTTCATTTCTCTCCATCTTGCAACATCCATCCCCTACAGAGAAGCTAGAGGGCTTGAGTCAGTCACTCTCCTGGACCAAGTTTGGTTCAGGAGACAGTTACCCACTGAGCCACTGCAGTGAAATGTCTGTGAAGTCCCAGAGATAGGAATGTGCAGAGGGGTGTCTGACCCCTACAGTAGTCCAAATTCAGACTATGGTTTTTTTTTTTTTTTTTTTTTTTTCTCAAGATGGCTCCTGAATGCAACACCTGGGGGTTCGTTGGGCCATAATGTGAAATCCTTTTCCCAAAAAAGGGTATTATGCAGATTTCCATTTATTTATTTAAATAGTCTATAAGCCCATGTTAATTGTGGATCTTCCAATAGCCACATCTGCACTAACAGCAAGGTATCTGGATTGCATCAGATATGCACTGGCAACAGCAAAGCATTTTATCTGATGCTATAATTCTTCGAGGTAAGTACTCTTATAATTTATAAACTTCTGATAGAAAACTGAAGCACACATATATAGGCTTAAATTGTTTACTGTACTTTCTTATAACAACAGTATTTTAAGCAACCAAATTCCCAATAAAAGGACACTAAGCAAGTACTTTCTAACAATAAATAAGAGATTAAATTACAGCAGGTCCACACCATAGAATTTTATATTAGTAAAAAATCATGGTTTTGAGGGCTGGGGTTGTGGCTCAGCAGTAGAGCACTCACCTAGCACATGCGAGGCTCTGGGTTTGATCCTCAGCACCACATAAATAAATAAATAGGGGGGATTCAACATGGCGGTGGGTGGGGAGGTGGCACTCCCATGACCAGCTCCACTGCACTGGCAGAGAGCAAGTTCAGAATGGCTGGATGCTGTCTTGTCACAAACGTTCAATGAAGTTGGGCTATGGTGAAACCTAGGGGAGGAATTTGAACATCTCAGAGGCTGCAGCATGCTCAGACGTGAGTGAATCGGAGAGAAACAGCCCAGACCCACCCTTCCCATTGGACACCCCAGGAAGGAAACCGGCATCCACCATAGCAGAGAACTGAAGTCATCAGAGTTTGGCAGATGGGATTGCTTCACAGTGAATTTGGCGACAACAGGTGTGTGACCCTAAGCCCACCATATCTATACAGCTGGGAAAACTCAAAAATCTGTCCCCAGCTCTCCATATACATGATTATGGGAGCCAAGGGAAACAGGAAAGGCACCTGACCTCCAACTCCCCCTCCCACCAGGGATGAAAACCTAAACCTTTCTTGCCAGCTCTTGGGGGCGTGGCTATCAGAGGGAATCAGGTAGAATAAGCTGCCCATCCCCAACTCCCATGCTCCACAACCTTGTGGTTTGGGTGAATGGCAAACAGAGAGACTGCCCAGTCATTCAAGAGAGCAGGGCATCCAGGAGGCTGTAGGCCCAGAGAGAGAGAATTTTAATATTTATTTTTTAGTTTTTGGCAGACACAACATCTTTGTTTTTATGTGGTGCTGAGGATCCAACCAGGTCCTCACGCATGCCAGGCAAGCATGCTACCACTTAAGCCACATCCCCACCCCTGTTTCCTGCATCTTGAGGGCAGAAACTTGGCGCAGAAAGCACAGCTCCACCTACTGGAAGAAAAAATAATAGAACTCTAAGAGTGCATTTTTCTTTTTTTTTTTTTTCTTTTTTAATTTTTATTTTTTCCTTTTCTTGTTTCTACTTCTTTTTCTCTCTTTCTTTCTCTTTATGGATTTCTTCCTTCCCCTTCCCCTACCTTTCCTCCCAAGCATTATGACTTCTATTACGTGTAATTTACTAAATGCAAATAGGTGAATGTTCCGAGGCTGTCTATAGTGCTCCCAAGTCCCTAGCTGCCCCAAATACTCCTGTCTATTCTCCTGTTAGCATCCTCCTTCAGTAGAGCAATCTTCCAAGGTATCTAAGATATACTAACCCCATACCATCACATCACCTGACCTAAACATAAAGTCCTAAATCCAAGCCTCAGTTCTCTATATGCCACCAGAATCCGTATGCCTTTTATGAAACAAATGAATTTACTTTAAATTACAATAAAACCCAACATCTCTAGACGTTGTCTCCCATCACAAAGGAGAGATGCCAGAGCTATACAAAACCAAAACAAATTTATAGGAGAAAATAGTAACACAGTAGTCAAACAGAGCTGGAAAGTAACATGAGCATCATGAAAAAACAAGGAAAAAAGGAACACAAACAATGAAGGACAGCTTAAATTTACAGCAGAACCTAGAGGCATCAAAGAAATGGTCAGATAAAGTACTCAAGGCATATCTGATTCAGATGGAATGGAATCTTAAAAAGGTCATTAGACAGCAAGTGCAAACAATGAAAGATCACTTCAACAATGAATTACATAAAAAAATTCAAGAAGCAAAAGAACAACTCTACTGGGAGATAGAGGTTACTAAAAAAATAAAAAAGAAATCTTAGAAATGAAGGAAATTATAAACGAAATAAAAACTCAAATGAGAGTATTACCAGTAGAGTGGATCGAGTAAAAGTCAGAACATCAGACAATGAAGACAAAATATATCATCTTGAAAATAGTCTAGTCAACTCAGAAATGCTGGTAGGAAACCATGAGCAAAACATCCAAGAGATATGGGATATCATTAAAAAAAAAAAACAAACTTAAGAGTAATTGGGATAGAGGAAGGTATAGAGTTCAAAACAAAAGGAATGAGCAATCTGTTAAATGAAATAATTTTAGAAAATTTTCCAGACATCAAAAATAAATAGATGTCCAAATCCTAGAAGCCTACAGGATGCTGAATTTACAAAACCACAAGAGACCAACTCCAAGACACATTTTTATGAAGATATCCAACATAGAAAACAAGGCAAGAATATTAAAAGCTACAAGAGAAAGGTAACAGATTAGATTCAGGGGTAAGCCAATTAGATTAAGCAACATAGGATGGTAACCTGGATTAAAAAAAAACAGTTCATTCAATATGCTGCCTTTAGGAGACTCATCTGATAGGAAAAGACATACATAGGCTGAAGGTAAAAGGTTGGAAAAAATCGTACCACTCACAGGGACCTTGGAAGCAAGCAGGGGTGGGCATACTCATATTGAATAAAATCGACTTCAAGCCTAAATTAATCAAAAGGGATAAATAAGGACACTATATATTGTTAAAGGGAACCACTCACCAACAAGACATAACAATTTTCAATATATATGCCCCAAACAATGGTGCTGCTACATTCATAAAACAAAATCTTCTTAAGTTCAAGAGACAAATAGATCACAAAACACAATTATGGGTGACTTCAATACATCTCTCTCACCATTGCACAGATCTTCCAAACAACAGTTGAATAAAAAAACTATAGAACTCAATAACACACTTAATAGCCTAGACTTAACTGACATATATAGAATATATCAACCATCATCAAGTGGATATACTTTCTTCTCAGCAGCACATGGATCCTTCTCAATAATAGACCACATATTATGCCATAGGGCAACTCTTAGAAATTATAAAAGAGTAGAGATAATACCCTGCATCTGATCTGGTCATAATGGAATGAAACTGGAAAACAATCATAAAAGAAGGAAGGAAGAATCCTACATCACTTGGAGAATGAACAATATGTTACTGAATGATCAATGGGTTACAGAAGACATAAAGGAGGAAAT
This sequence comes from Urocitellus parryii, assembly GCF_045843805.1. Taxonomy (NCBI): domain Eukaryota; kingdom Metazoa; phylum Chordata; class Mammalia; order Rodentia; family Sciuridae; genus Urocitellus; species Urocitellus parryii. The sequence goes on from NC_135538.1 coordinate 118,059,282, forward strand.
TAAAAAATTCTTAGAGATAAATGAACACACAGACACAACATATTCGAATCTATAGGTCACAATGAAAGGAGTTCTAAGAGGAAAATTCATTGCTTGGAGTTCTGTCCTCAAAAAAAAAAAAAAAAAAAAACAGATAAATGATCTCACACTTCATCTCAAAACCCTAGAAAAAGAAGAGCTAAACAACAGCAAATGTAGTAGAAGGCAAGAAATAATTAAAATCAGAGGTGAAATCAATGAAATTGAAACAAAAGAAACCATTGAAAAAATTGACAAAACTAAAAGCTGGTTCTTTGAAAAAATAAATAAGATCGACAGACCCTTAGCCATGCTAATGAAGAGAAGAAGAGAGAGAACTCAAATTACTAGTATACGGGATGAAAAAGGCAATATCACAACAGACACTACAGAAATAAAGAAAACAATTAGAAATTATTTTGAAACCTTATACTCCAATAAAATAAAAGATAGTGAAGGCATTGATAAATTTCTTAAGTCATATGATCTGCCCAGATTGAGCAGGAGAATGTACACAATTTAAAAAGACCAATATCAATTGAGGAAATAGAAGAAAGCCATCAAAACACTACCAACCAAGAAAAGCAAAGGACTGGATGGATACATAGCCTAGATCTATCAGACCTTCAAAGAAGAACTAATACCAGATGGGTATACAGATGGGTATACAGCAGAGTTTTACAAAACCTTTAAAGAGGAACTAACACCAATACTTTTCAAGCTATTTCAGGAAACAGAAAAAGAGGGAGCACTTCCAAATTCATTCTATGAGGCCAACATCACTCTGATTCCTAAACCAGACAAAGACACTTCAAAGAAAGAAAACTACAGACCAATATCACTAATGAACATAGATGCAAAAATCCTCAATAAAATTCTGGCAAATCAAATACAAAAACATATCCAAAAGATCATGCACCATGATCAAGTAGGATTCATCCCTGGAATGCAAGGCTGGTTCAATATACAGAAATCGATAAAAGTTATGCACCACATCAAAAGACTTAAAGATAAGAACCATATGACCATCTTGATAGATGCAGAAAAGGCTTTCAACAAAGTACAACATCCCTTTATGTTCAAAACACTAGAAAAACTAGGGATAACAAGCATTTACCTCGACATTATAAAAGCTATCTATGCTAAGCCTCAGGCTACTATCATTCAAAATGGAAAAAAATTGAAAGCATTCCCTCTAAAATCTGGAACAAGACAGGGATGCCCTCTCTCACCACATCTATTCAACATAGTTCTCGTAACACTGACCAGAGAAATTAGACAGACAATAGAAATTAAAGGCATAAAGATAAGAAAAGAAGAACTTAAATTAGCACTATTTGCGGCTGACATGATCCTATACCTAGAAGACCCAAAATGTTCTACCAAGAAATTTCTAGAGCTGATAAATGAATTCAGCAAAGTGGCAGGATATAAAATAAACACACATAAATCAAAGGCATTCCTGTATGTCAGTGACAAATCCTCTGAAATGGAAATGAGGGCAACCACCCCATCCAAAATATCCTCAAAAAAATAAAATAAAATAAAATACTTGGGAATCAACCTAACAAAAGAGGTGAAAGACCTATACAATGAAAACCACAGAACCCTAAAGAGAAAAATAGAAGACCTTAGAAGATGGAAAGATATACCTTGTTCATGGATGGACAGAACTAATATCATTAAAATGGCGATATTACCAAAAGTACTCTATAGGTTTAATGCAATGCTAATCAAAATCCCAATGGCATTCCTCACAGAAATAGAAAAAGCAATCATGAAATCCATCTGGAAAAATAAAATACCCAGAATAGAATAAGCAATTCTAAGCAGGAAGAGTGAAACAGTTGGTATAGCAATACCAGATTTTAAACTATACTACAGAGCAATAGTAACAAAAACAGCATGGTACTGGTACCAAAACAGGTGGGTAGACCAATGGTACAGAGGAAAGGACACAGAGACCAATCCACAAAATTACAACTACCTTATATTAGACAAAGGTGCTAAAACCTCGCAATGGAGAAAGGATAGCATCTGCAACAAGTGGTGCTGGGAGAATTGGAAATCCATATGCAACAAAATGAAATTGAATCCCTTTCTCTCACCATGCACACAAGTTAACTCAAAATGGATCAAGGAGCTAGGAATAAAACCAGAAACTCTGCATCTAATAGAAGAAAAAATTAGCCATAATCTCCATCTAGTGGGGTCAGGCTCCAAATTCCTTAATAGGACATCTATAGCACAAGAGTTAATAACAAGAATCAACAAATGGGACGTATTCAAACTAAAAAGTTTTTTCTCCACAAGAGAAATAATAAGTGAGGTAAATAGGGAACCTTCAGCTTAGGAACAAATTCTTACCCATCACACTTCAGATAGAGCACTAATTTCCAGAGTATACAAAGAACTAAAAAAGTTAAACAACAAGAAAACAAATAACCCAAACAACAAATGGGCCAAGGATCTGAACAGACATTTCTCAGTGGAGGATATAAAATCAATCAACAATTACACGAAAAAATGCTCATCATGTCTAGCAATCAGAGAAATGCAAATTAAAACCACTCTAAGATACCATCTCACTCCAGTAAGAATGGCAGCCATTATGAAGTCAAACAATAACAAGTGTTGGTGAGGATGTGGGGAAAAGGGTACACTTGTACATTGCTGGTGGGACTGCAAATTGGTGCAGCCAATTTGGAAAGCACTATGGAGATTACTTGGAAACCTTGGAATGGAACCACCATTTGACCCAGCTATTCCCCTTCTCAGACTATATCTGAAAGACTTAAAAAGAGCATACTACAGGGATACAGCTACATCACTGTTCATAGCATCACAATTCACAATATCTAGACTGTGGAACCAACCTAGATGCCCTTCAATAGATGAATGGATAAAAAAATGTAGCATTTATACACAATGGAATATTACTCAGCAGTAAAAAAATAACAAAATCATGACATTTGCAGGGAAATGGATGGCATTAGAGCAGATTATGCTAAGTGAAGTTAGCCAATCCCTAAAAAAAAATGCTGAATGTCTTCTTTGATATAAGGGGGGTGACTCAAAATAGAGCAGGGAGGAAGAGCATGAGAAGAAGATTACCATTAAACAGGGACAAGAGGTGGGAGGGAAAGGGAGAGAGAAGGGGAATTACACAGAAGATGGAAGGAGACCATCATTGTTATACAAAATTACATATAAGATGGTGTGAGGGGGAAGAAAAAAAGAGAGAGAGAAATGCGTTATAGTAGATGGGGTAGAGAGAAGTGATGGGAGGGAAGGGGAGGGGAGGGGGGGATAGGAAGCACAGCAGAACACAACAGACACTAGTATGGCAGTATGTATAAATGTGGCTGTATAACCAGTGTGATCCTGTAATCTGTACACTGGAAAAATAAGAATTCATACCCCATTTGAATCAAAATAAATAAATAAATAAATAAATATATGTATTTTATCCACCTACAACTAAAAAATACATATTTTTTTAAAAAATCATGGTTTTGAATCATTTTTCATTACAGGGGAAAATGTCCACAGGACAATATGAACTTTACCAACTTGCTAAATCATTCTAAGCTTTAAATGATCTGCAAAATCTATAAAATAAAAATTATTTATTTTTTCATAAGGATGTGCATTGAGATAAAATAATGTTTTTAAAACTAAATAGAAGCTACATATAGTAATGGCTACCATGATTTTTTTTAAGAGAGACAGAGAGAGAGAGAGAGAGAGAGAGAGAGAGAGAGAGAGAGAATTTTAATATCTATTTTTTTAGTTTTTGGCGGACACAATATCTTTACTTGAATGTGGTGCTGAGGATCGAACCCAGGCCACACACACATGCCAGGCAAGCGCGCTACCGCTTGAGCCACATCCCCAGCCCAAATACCATGATTTTCATACACCAAGAATAACTGAATTTTTTGAATATTTAATATATTCTAGTCACTGTATTGGGTTTGGGGTAGAAAAATAAGAGATGGAGAGACCTCCTCTTGTGTAGACACCTATATAGCAAAAGAAATACCCCCTGGGACACATGATTTCACATAAGATGTATATTTCTGTTACTACAGTACCAAGGCTAAATCAGTTTATTTCAGGAGTGGAAAAGATAGACCTAGATAATAATTGTTGAAAAAGAACACCCAGAAGTGAATGAGACTGACAAGAGGATTTTATATGGATACAAATAAGGCAAAAACAGTTCTAAGCAGAGAATTCTTTCCACATAAAGGCAGCATGTTGTATGCTATTTTTCTAGGAATAGCAAGCAATCCCAAGTGTCTAGCCTAAATAGAAGATAAGGTTGTTGGGACAGTTAATTATGTACTTTCTGTGTCTTGCAAGACCTCTCTCTCTCTCTCCTCTCTCCTCGCTCCTCTCTCCTCTCTCCTCGCTCCTCTCTCCTCTCTCCTCCCTCCCTCTCTCTCTCTCTCTCACCTTCTGGTCTGCCATGAGGTAAACCACTCATTCTGCCACGTGCTCCCTGTCATGATATGACTGACATTCTGCCTCAGAAACAATGAAGCCAGGTGACTATAGACTTAAGCCTCTAAGACTGTGAAGAAAATAAATCTCTCCTCCTTATAGGTTGATTTTCTCAGAGAACAAAAGGTGACTAACAGACTATTCATTTCCTTGGAAATTTCTGGATAATAAACTTCTATCATCTGAGAGTACAAATCTGCAAAAATAGAACAGGGGACCATACTCAACCTCAAGATTCCTCTACAAACATTCAATTCCAGTATTGGGGTATCGCTTTTGGGTTTTTTTTGTTGTTGTTGTTTGTTTATTTTTTGTTTTGTTTTGTGTGTTGTTGTTTTTTGAGATAGGTTAGCACTATGTGCCCAACCTTGTCTCAAACATATGTTCTAAAGTGATACTCTTGCCTTAGCCTCCCCAGGAGATGGGACTACATGAATGTGCTGCCACACCTGTCTGAAATACATATATATATATATATATATATATATATATATATTCTCATAGTTAAATTCCATATTCCCTAAACCAGTTACAAAACAGTCAACATTTATCTCCTGGTAGCTGAATGTAAGATATGAACAGAACTCTAACACATCTGAAGTCTGAACAAAGAACAGGAGGAAAAGCCCACTGAGCCTCCTAAGCATCATCTCAGGGGATTTTGCCACAAGGAGTCTGTAGCCAAAGGAACAGCCACAGTAAAGGATCATAGACAGCAAGGGACACTATGAAGATAAAACCTTGGAATGTCAGGGAAGTAATGGAGATTCAGCCTCTGGGAGAACACCATCAACACTACAGCCCAAGCTGATCCTCTCTGTTGGGGTGCTCAGGACCTCCTCCAAAAGAGGTGAATTGTGAAGGGGTATAGGGAGCCCCTCAGACTCACTTGGCATAGAGGAGATGGTCATGGACACATCTCCATACATAAACATGAAGTATGGAAAGAGAGCTCCAGAGAAGGAAGTTGGAGGGAAAGAGAAAATGTGAGAACCATCAATCATGTTATAGTAGGAGACACCCCCTTCACTGTAGTCCAGGAAAACACCCACTCTGCAAAGATCCTGCCTAGGAGATTACAAAAACATAGGGCCACTCCAGGCAAAATATCTATTGTTAAACTTCCCCATGACCCAAACCCCCTATCTGGTACTTCCTTGTGCCAGCATGTTCTGCTCATATCTTTCCTATAGACTCCCAGAGTCCACTTGCTTAAGAATTCATTCTCTATCTCCACTTCCCAGTACCATCTTCCTGGTGTGATGCCCTCAAGACCCAACACACTGCATTTTTCATCACGGTACACACAGGGGTCCTTCCAGGTCAGGCACGTCTTTTCATGACAAACAGAAAGCCTGTGGTGAGCAGAGTCTGAATCCTGTGTGACAGAACCTGTTGAGAGAGTTATGAATCATGCAAGGTCCTCACCTGCCCAAAGACAAAGCACACAGCCACCCATCACCTCAGAGCCACATCACTGCCTGAGCTGAGGAGGGGATAAGCCTCCTGAGATACAAGTCTTATAATTCAAGCCCACATCCTCTACCAGGAGAAGGAGCCAGAGGCTTATTTGGGGGTTAGACCTGTGACAGGTCCCTTGAGAACCAGTACCAGTGTTGTGACCATCATTTCTGCCACAGCAACACCATTGGTGATGCCAGCACCTGAATCACCACAGAGAACTTAAGGAGAAGCCAGAAGCCATGAGGGCAACAGGAGAAACATCTAGAAGCACACAGTCACTCACAGGCTTGGAACCGTTCCTTCCGCCAGTCTACAAGAGAACACACATCTCATATCAGGGATTTGCAGAGTCTCTACACATCAGGGTCAGCATGCAGTCTTCTGAAACAGCAATGTGGGAGGAAGAAGGGAAAATCTGTGTGAAAACATTCAGCTGCTCTATTTATTTCTTACACACAAACATATACATATCCACCCACCCCCCCACACACACATACATGCACACAAACACACACAGACACACACACAACTCACACATCCTGCTGCAGCCTTCCATGAATACTAAGCCAAAAAGCTTAACACCCCAGGAATAAAATGCTGGATGTCAATCTGAAAGGTCACTGTTCACATTTATAATATGTTCTCAAGACACAGACACACAACCATCCTAACAACTAGGTTATCTTGTGATACAATTGAGGTTGTCAAAATTTCTAAGACCTCCATTTACTTATAAAGAACTGACTGTGCTGAACTTGTAAGGTTAGTTCTAAGCCATGAGTAGAGAATTACATCTAGCTTAGCTGAATTTGGAGGATGACAATAAATCGTGAGTGTAGGGAACTCAGAGAAATCTTACCCATTTAGGTGGCAGTGGAGAGGGGTTTAAGATGGAAGCAAAAGCAGTTAAAAACAAGAAAGAAACATATCCAGTGAGAGGTCAACACTAGTGACTTTTCTTCCACTTCTCACAGACCAATAGGAGAAAAACATCCATACAGATATGGGGGAACCCAAAAATATTGGACCTAATCATTTGCCTACCATAAGAATTTCCTGAAGAGTTTTAAAGCTTCCAGCTATGATAGAACCCATACTCCTACACTCCAGAGTGTGTAAATATGTTAAATACATGACTAGGCAACTTTATCAATGTGATTAAGATTCAGGTTCTTGAGTAAAGGGAGATTATTCTGGATTCTCTGGATCAATCCAAAGGAATCTCATGAACCCTTGTAAAACACACCTTTCTTGGCTGTGTCGGAGAAGGATAGAATCACAGAAACAAGGTCAAAAACATGCTGTGCTGCTGGCTTTGAAGATGGAAGAACAGGCCCCCAAATGAGGGAGTACAGATGGCCTCTAGAAACCGCACAAGACAACAGCCTCCAGAAAGGAACACAGCCTTGTCCACACCTTCTTGGACCTCTGTCCTACAAACATGTAAGATAATATATTTGTGTTGGTTTAAGTCACTAATTTTGTAGTAATTTGGCAGCAAATAGAAAACTAATATGCCTACATAAGTGACACACCCAATATGGAACAAAGCACTGGCAGAGAAATGTGCTTTCAGAAAACATGAAACTCCCTGTTTCCTGCACACAGGAAGCTGAGGACCCATAAAATATAATATGCTCTGCTAGATAATGAAGAGACATATAGGTGCCCAGTGAGTCAGTGAACCAGAAAACGACTGAAGGTCATAGGAAAAAGCCTAATGGCAACCAGGAATAAGTTTTCACAGACCTTGGACTTTACCTCAGGGTCAGGAGAAAGGAGACCAAGCAATGAGGTGAGACCTGCCTTTTCTCAGGAGACACCAAACCAATGGTCTTATGAACCAGTTCACACTAGCATCCTGATGATAAGGACCTGAAATAACTAAGAGAAAACACATGGTCCCTCTTTCACCACTGTCCCAAGGCCAAATAAATCTCCTCCAATTTCCATACTCCCTTTTGGGAAGAAGATAGGAAGTTCATTGACCAAAGCAAATTCTACATATGTCGTACACTTCAAAATGTCTTCATTTGAAAAGCTTTTGCCTCCAACAGGGCAGAGATCCCAAAGCCTCAGCAACAAGATTAGAATGATGGAAATAATAAATGAACAGGATCTTTTCTTTCTTAAAGATTTGTGTTTAAATTTGTGCCCTCCATTTCCACTAATACAGGTTCAATCACATACATTGCTATTTCCATCTTTGTTGAGTTGCTTGATAGAAACTAGATAATACTAAATGGCTGAGCAGACCCAAATGATTTTTGGATAAAAGTAAATTTTGCTCATTTTTCACCAACACATTAGTTGGAATCCAAGTATAATTTTATATATAATAACTGACTGAGATTATCAAAGGAGAAGCAAATTGAGTTCAAGGAAGCAGACAGCGGAGAAAAAAAGGACTGAAAGAAAAAAAACTTTGAGACTTCCCAATGTATCAAGTACTATGCTGTGTGCCTTATAATGCACTCTTCACATAATTCCCACAGGAAATTTTAATTTATAACTCATTGTTACAATTTCATGAGCAAGATGAGATCAGACATTTGTCCACCTCACACTACGGACCTGTCAATATGAAAATGTGGATTCTAGAATATCAACGGTGTTTATCCTTACAAAATATGGTAATGGTGTTTATATTACAAAATAAAAGAGTATCCAAGTTATACATGAAAATAAATAGACATTAATTCAACAGGTAATTGGGAGATAGTTAAAAAGACTATTTGATCCTTTTTTTAATGAACATGTCCCCAGAAAAAATCATTAAGATTCTCAGAGTGTTCCTCATACATCTGATTCCAAAGCCTCCTTGATGCCATGGCTCACCCTTCTCTGTCTCTCACAGTCTATATCCCTGATGTAAAAAAGATACAACCAAAGAAGAAAGGGCATATTAGACAAATTCAGATGACACAGATCCTAAACTCACCTCCAGAGCTGAAGAGTCTTCTGGACAATCTTTCATTGCATTGGAAACTGCCTTAGCATATGACTGTCATAACTGCTCTGGAAGGCAGAAGTGGTCTCATTATTGCAGGAAAACTCAATGAGATAATCACTTGGAAACAGCTTAATGGAATTCACATACACATGCTCACACACACACACACACACACAAACACAATGCATTCAGTGAAATCTCTCAAAGATATGTCAAGGAGTTGGTTATATTTCATGCACACAATTAACCTGCAAATCCTCTTCACACTCAATTCAAACCACCTAGGATGTGATTTTCCATCTCTCACTGCTTCAGCACACCTAAAATTTCTACGTGACTCTTGAGCACTCTACTTTCCTTCTCACCTCCTCACTCTTCCCACATCATCTTTTCTTCTCTCATTTGTTCCATATCCTTTCTCAGGTAAACAATTTTAACATCTCCAGATTCTTCCTTTTATGATTTTCATAAATCTATATATATATATATATATATATATATATATATAATTTATAATAAATATAAATACATTATATATTTATATATCATATATTATATATTATATTGTATATAATCTATAACAAATATATAATAAAATAAAGGTGGGTGTATATATATATATATATATATATATATATATATCCAAGAACAAGCCCAACAAGCAAAGCAAAATTCTATTAAAAGCAGAGAAATTTTTGTGAACATTATTAATATCATTTTCTTCCTATAACAGAAACACAAACACAGAACATTGCATATACTTTCACGTGGTTCCAGACCCCCTAAGCATCCTGGACACCAAACTCAGAACACCAAAAACTAATTTCTCAACAATTAAGGTGCTCATAAGAAACCCAGCTGTGACAGCAAGTCAAAGCATGAGGTGGCTGAGAGGAGACCAATATCCAAAGGATCAGGAAGAAAGAAGAAAACCAAACCTGGACCTAAACAGTATGAATCTGGGGTAAAGAGAATACAGAACCAAGGCCCCACATTAGAAAGATGTAAGTCCTAAGCTGTCAAATATGATTTCTGAAATTTTATGGAGACCAGCAATTCCTATCCACAGTTCCAACCCTGCTCCATCCAGGCTCTGCTCACAACTGAACTCTCCAGTGTCACTGCACCAACAACAAATACCAGTTGAATGTGATGTCTTCAAGATCTATAACTAATACTAGCCTGCAGTAGATGGTGGGCCTAGAATATGTGCATTCCTCAGCTCCAGAACATGAAAAACTAAAATCAAAATTTAAAAAGACATTTTGGAAATTACCAAAAATGAAGAATTATTTATGACTGAGGTTGTGGCTCAGAGGTAGAGTGTTCATCTAGCATATGAGAGGCACTGGGTTTGAACCTCAGCACCACATAAAAATAAAATTAAGATATTGTGTCTACCTAAAAGTTAAAAAATAAAATAAAATAAATGAGGCATGATTAAAATACAGAAATGTGAGATGAGTTCTGTGGTCCAAACCCAAGGAGAAGTCCCTGTGATCTTCCAGTGCAAGTTATAATCATTTTTCTCTCCTTTCAGGAGAATTTTGCTTTCCTATTTTTCTTGGCTCTTGGTTAGTTTAGAGATGGGGCAGATTGATGTGTGACGATTATGAAAGAAAAAACCAAGAGAAGTTAAAAGTGTTTACTGGGAGGGGTGGGAAACAAATTAAAGAAGAGAGAGCAGGAAAACCCATCCCATCCTGGGTGGAGGCCACTGATACAGAAGGCAGAGGAGGAGCCAGGAGGAGAGAAGGCCAAGGAAACATCAGAGTCACTCACCTGCATACAGGGGGGCCTTCCTCCAGGCTGAAAGGGAACACACGGTGGTGAGACCACAGCTAAAGCAAGCCTGCTCAGCATGAATGTACCTGCCCTGGCCTTCCTCCATTCTAAACATGAGACTACCCACAGGAGGAGGGAGCCAGAAAGGAGATGGCCTCTTGCAGTATGCAGGGACCGCAGGGTATTGTGGGAAATTCCCTGGACCACAGATCAAGACGGCTGCTTTACAGGCCAACTTCTACCACAGTCCCACTGCTTTCTCTCTGTCAGAAAACCATCTGTCTGAAAACTTGTAAAAGTCCATATTCTATTTGTCTTTATTCAGTTTTGCTACTAAGGATAAAAGTTATACTATGTGTGTAAATATTTGAGAGGATAAAATATAATTTACTCAACAATTTTCAGAGATATTACTATATCCAGGCTTTCTCTGGCAAAGATATATTTGGGAAAGGGGTGAGAATGTAGCCCGTGGAAGAGGGCTTTCCTAGCATGCAGAAGGCACCAGATTCACAGTTCATTAGCAAAAAATAAAAAAATAAAAATGAAAAAACATTTGGGAAATTACCAAAAATGAAGAATGATTTAAATATAGGAATGTAAGGTGAGTTCTTCTGTAAAAATACCCAACTTTGGGGGCTGGGATTGTGGCTCAGTGGTTCAGCATTCACCTCATACATGCAGGGTCCTGGGTTTGATCATCAGTACCACATAAAAATAAATAAATAAAATAAAAGTATTATGTCCAATTACAACTAAAAAATAAAAATAAATTTTAAAAACCCAACTTTTCACAGGTGAAATTTTTCTAGAGAATAATAACCAATATTTCAAGAAGTACTTGGTTCACACCACCACATGCTCACTTGTAGTGAGCAGCCTACTTGGATTAGCACCTTTGGGAGCTGGAGAAAACATAATTTCTCAATGGTGATTTGTTGGGAGTAGAACAGAAGGTCACACTCCTAAACTTAATGACTCCGTTTACTTATACAGATCACTTAACAAACTTTTAGTATTTGCCTTTAAGCTTCTAAGTGCAAACCAACAGCTAGATGCACTGAAAGCTAAAAATTCATATTCTCACATGAGACCCACACAGGTGATGGTAATGTGGTTCCCATCAGTGGAATATGCTGGCTGCAAAATGAAACCTAAGAAAAATAAAATGATGAAAAAAACCACAGGGCACAGAAAATATTTTTAGAAAGCAGGGGTGGGACAGGGTAGTCGATCATACAGATTGAGCTTCTATTCTAAACCTGCAAAATGGACCCCATGTTTGCTTTTTTTTATATCAGGGAACATCAAAGGCCTTCCATAGAATGTCCTTCACCAAAAAAAGTCATATGTGGGCTGTCCAGTTCCCAATGGGTTACACCCACCTCCTCAGCTACTATGAGGTTATCTAGTAGGTTGTGGATAAAGGTTATGTGTCTTGAGAAATCTATTGCATGGGAGAGCCACAGATAGTTTCCAAGGTTAATCCTAAAACCTTCCTGGCTGCCAAAACTAAAAAAGACCCTCAAATAATTCATGGATGGCATCCCGCATAATATAAAGTGGGAAAGCCAAGGTTGAAAGGAGATGCAGAATACATGACAAACAAGGGGCCACCATCATACCCATGTTTCCAAGATCTAGGTAGGAAATAGCAGCCAAGATCTAGGAAAGCTCAGGGAGCAGGGTTCTGGCTTCCACTAGCTTCCAACTAGCTTCCCATGGATGGGGACCCACATGTCTGTGCCTAGATAGAAAGAAGGAGAAGGGACACCAGGTAGGATACGGAAACAGGAGATACCGGGAGAGTCACGTACCAGACAGAAAAGCAGCTTTACTCTGATCTGACAAAAAAACACAAGAAATAGGGGAGCTAGGAACTAGAATGTCTGCTAACAAAGAAACATACAAAATTCAGGCAGGAAAGCAGAATTTGCTGAGATCTGCCTGGAGTTCATCTGAAAGAAAATGAAAAACAGCATGAACGCCCATCCCCAAGAAATGGAAAGACTGTGTGCCTGAAAAACCCCAGAAAAACATTTCTGTTTATTGAATTTCTATCTACAAACCCACCCAACCACACTGACTCTAGCTGTCCTCTTTGATCTCCTCAGTCACCTTCTCTAGGCCCAGGACCCTGGATCTCCCTAGAGAGCTGGACCCCAGACTCTGGCCCCTGTCAGCTGTCCCAATCACCACCAGGTCTGCACTTGCCCTGTGGGGTCTTACCAATGGCCTTCAGTGCCTGTTCCTTTGCCTGCTGTTTCTCTGCCTTAAGCTGCCACAGGTGCTCCTTTTCCTGCCTCACCTGCATCCTTCTGGAATGTACTTTTCTGATAAAACAGCTAGGCACCAAGAGTAGGAGCCCCAGCATGGTCAGGATCACAGCAAATGCTGGCTTCCAGGGAGAAGCCTGAGGGAAGAAGGGCTCTGTGGCCCAGGCAGACAGAGGTCAGGGGCACACCCAGGAGAGCCAGCACACTCAGAGAGGCCAGCCCCTCCCCACAGCTCTGCTGGGAGTGGGAAGCAGCACTGACCTGGGATGTAAATAGCCATGGCCTTCTCCTGGCCCAGGACAGGGTTGAGGACAGAGCAGGTCACATTCCCCACAGAACTGTCTCTCACCACCAGAGTGGCCTCCACACTAAACAGCTCCTCAGTGTCTTGGGTGTGGGCCTCAGAAAGCGCTGGGAACTTGTTTCCACTGAGGTCTCTCCACTGCACCTGGGGCTTTGGGAACCATCTTGAGGCTTTGCACACCAAGCGCACTCCATCCTCTTCTGGCCCTTCTATGTGCACTTGGGGGTCAGAGCCCATCCCTGTGGGATGGAAGCTGTGGAACCCCAAGAGGCCTCCTTGGGCCCTGAGACCCCAGAGTTGCCTATGAGTTACACAACTTCAGGGGGAAGGTTTTCCATGTTGAATTCTGGGGGTTCTATCAGAAGGGTCACCTACCAGAGGGAATTAAAGGAAGGAGCATGACCCACACTGGGCAGTGGGCTCTTCTAGCGAACTGTGAGGCCAGAGGCAACAGGAAGAATTTGGTCCCAAGGCTCCCTCCATGAACCTCAGTCTTCTCACCTCACACACTCTCCTGGGACATCTGCCTCTCTGTGTATATCACTTCCAAAATTGTATTGCATGACTACTTAGTTTCCTGAATTCTCTACCCCTACACCCATGTTCCCATGAGTTATCTTTACCAGGTTTCCTCACAAACATTTCAAACTCAAAACTACAAAACTGGCTTCATAATTTGGACCACTTGTGATAAAATGATTATTAAAAATCCCAATTCTTCACCCTTATTTATAGCCAGTTCTTCCACTTCCACTTTTACTGCCTTTACCTTTTGCCTCTGGGACCAGTCATGGGATTCAAATTGGCAATGAAAAATTAGCTAATGTGACTGCAGAGGTTTGAAAAGCACTTGAACCTTGCCATTTCCACAGGAGGACAATCCTGGGCTACCCAGTGGAGGATGGGTCCTGTGACATTGCCTGGTCCACCTGCTTCATCTGCCCTAGTTCAGTCAAATGACCACCTGAAACATGAGCACACTTAACCAAGGTGCACCTGGTGAATGTTTCAGCTGACTTAAGAACAAGTGAAAATTAAAAGTGAAAATCTCAATTCTTCCTGTTGAATAAAAGAAGATTCTTCTCTTTTTCTTCTAGCATTTACTTTGAGAAACTGCAATTACACAATGGCACTTTCTCCTCTTTTGAAATGTTGACACATGATTTTGAAAATTGGCTAGGATTTTGCCAGCTTTGTAGCTCAGGAATTTCTTTCTCAAGGAGCTGGGAATCATTTATTTGAAATGTAAACATCAGGGAAGATACCAACCCTTTGGCACCTTTTCTGTGTAAATGTAGGAGTCAAACTTCTGTGGGCACCTTGTTCCAAGTTGTAAAACCACCTCATGTCATAAAGCTGGAGGAGTTTATTCTTCTTCCAGATAAAACCTGTTATATGATACAGATGGTCTCCCAAACTATCAGGTAAATTTAGAATGACATATGCAGAACAAATTGCTTTGAGCCCTCTTAATAGAGAATTACTTATTGTTCATCTTGAAAACAAGTATACAGGCTATAGAAAGAAAGATGAAATTCCTTTCTGGTCATGTAATTCCTTAGGAGATCATGCATGATATGTATCATTCTGGTTTGATGCTTATTAATTATTTAGTGTATTTTCTCCTAGTATGAGAGATTTTGTTTTTAATTATATTTATGAAATATAACCAAGTATGCATAACTAAACCCAGGTGATTATTAGCCAAGATCAGTCCCAATTAGTTGAATTTGGTTAGTGCCTAAATTAAATACATTTTTATTGCCAAACACACCTGAAATAGTGGCTGCTTGTTACACATCAATATTACAGCAGTAGAAGTGACACATACTTATCAATAGTCCTGCCATGAAACAACAAATGTTTTAAATAAAATTCTGGAAGTCTCTCAAGTATTTTCTTCCCCCTCCAAATTTTGTGCACACAAGTCTATTCAGTTGAATCTGGTTTCTAAACCTGTCTGACCCCTCCTCTCCCACCCCACTGCCATGCCTCAGGTCACACACTCATTCTCTCCACATCATAACTGCACTCCAGGCCTCCCTCTTGCTCACCTCCCATCCATCCATTCACAGCTAACAACATGAGCATTCCCAGCATGGCTCTGTTTAGGATTCCCCCTATTCTGCATCCAAACTCCATAACACAGCACACAAAGCCTTTACTGATCTGGTAACTGCCTTCCTCTCCAACACTTCTCCCCGAACTCCACCACCTGAGACCCTCAGGGCCCATACACTCAACCCTAAGAACTATCTGGTTAAGTGCAAGTAGCCAATATCACGATATTGTATGCCTTCTGCCTTTTTAACTTCCAGCCCATCAACACCCAGGGCTTTTGTGCCAGCCCAGGTGTCCACTCCTAATGACTTCATCCTGACACCTGTCAGTGGTGTTAATATAGGACCATCTCCTTATTCCAGCATTGCTACTTCTTTCCATCCTCCCCCTCACTCCTCCTACAATCCAGGATGGTTTCATTATACCCTGAATAATCAACAATATTTCTAACTCAAAGGTTTCAAACCAGGTGCTCCCTCAGTGTTAAATTCTGGCCCACCCAGATAGCCCCCTGGCTAAATATCTACTTCCTTTGAACCTTGCTCAGATTGTCAGTAAGGCTCTGCCTTGGCCTCTATGTAACACTGCAGCTTGTCCTAACTTACCAGCCCACATCCTGTTCCTGTTTTTTAATTCTACTTGGTCTTTTGTCTTAAGTACTTAACACCATATCACATGTTGTACAGAATTATTTATTATAATTATTTTTCCTTTGTCTCTAGGAGGTAAACTCACTGCTGAAGTCTATGCTATACTGATATATCTCTGGTGCACAGAATAAGTCCTCCCATATTTGAGATGCCCAATATACAGTGTTTGTATTGATCAATGAAAAACTGAATGAATCATTTTTTCCTCTATTTCACCTATTGAATGTGAGGCTAAATTAGATGATCCCTGATATTCCCACCAAACCCAGTACTCCCAAGATCTCCAGAATAGATGTCGATTAACTAACCTGCCACCTTTAGTTCCAAATCAGCCTTTTCAGAGAAGCCTCCATGTCTGAAGAAGCAGGTATATGTTCCATTGTCAGAAACCTGGACCTTGTGGATGTGCACAGCAGGCTGCCCCTGGGTGAGGAACTGCTCACCAGTGAGTTCCACCCTCTATAATCAGCCATCTGCTCCTCAGTCTGTTCCCGTTGGTTCCAGTATATGAACACTGCTTGTGAGAATTGATGCAGAACCACCTCAGTTCCATGTTCTCTGCATTGATGCCAGGGACTAGGGCGTAGGGTAGTATGTCATCCTTGCCCAGCACTGCCACAATGGGGTGGTAAGGGCTAATAACCTGGAACTGCTCTGTGGACACAACATGGGGAAAAAAGCTAGAGAGACACAGACTAAAAACAGAGAATATATACCATCAGGTGGAAATGCCAGGAAAGCTGGGACAGGGGCCAGATGAGATGAGCCCTGAGGTTTGATAGATTTGGAAGAGATCTTCTGACTATATGATATGGCCCCAAAATGATGCCAAAGACACGCCCTCACTGGCATCTGCTCCTGGTCCCAGGCCCTTCCATGAAGTAATCTCTAATTCAGTGGTTCTCAAGCTTTCATGCACCTGAACCACTAGGCTGCCTTATAGAGCACACATCACTGGACTCCACTCCAGAGTGTCTCATTCACTAGATCTGGGGTGGGCTAATGAATGTGCATTTACAAGGAGTTCCAAGGTTGGTTTGGGGAGCACACCTTGGGAACACCAGGCCTAAATTGCCCTGTCTCAGGTCAAACCTGAAAACAGACAAAGTGCACACCTACGGTGAGATCAGACTCTGGTCATTCAGCCACACCCAGGAAATTTCCCTCTTCCAATTCTAAATTTTTTTACTTCAGTCTATATTTTTATCCTCGACTGAGGGAGGAGAGAAATACATATGCACTTTAAAACACAGAGTCAAATGCTACTTACTGCTGTGAAAATCCTGTTCTCTGTCATTCATGGAAACCCCCATCACTGCATGTTCAAGAAGCAAGTTCACATCACTCTACACCCCCTTGGTTCTCTTGGACTTCTGAGGCTAACACATGACTCCTCTGCAGAACACGCTGCAACACCTCCAAAGAGCTATTCTCAAACCTTGTGCCTCTCCAATCTGGTCTCAGACACCGTTAAATCTCAACTGGAGGATGACTGGGATTCCTGACCTCAGTGATCCTTTTAACAGGTGAGCTAAGCCATGTTGCTGCTCTGCTCAAAGCCTTCACATGGCTCCCCACTTCTCCCCAGGCCTGAGAAGGTGGACACATTTCCCAAGACCTCTCTGAACTCACCTACTGCTTCTCTCCCCATGGGCTCTAGCCCAGCAAACCCTGGCCTCTGTGCTTCCTCACACCTCAGCACACTGCCAGCTCTGCACAGGCTCCTTCCCTTGCAGGAACCCTCCTTCCAAATGGTCCTACAGCTCACTCCTCCTTCTCCAGGGTTATGCTCCCAACTACACACCACCTCACTGAACACTGCTGCCTACCCACACCTGCCTCCCATGCCCCTGACTGCTCACACCCTGCCCTGCTGCATTTCCCATCACATTCATCTCCTCCACTTAAGCCTCTCTTCCTACTTGCAATTATTATCACTTTCTCCTGCCAGAAGGTAAACTTTATGACAAGATTTCTGTCTGATTCTTTCATAGAATAGCACCTAGCAATCAACATTTCATTAATATTTCAGGAATAAAATGAATGAATGAATGGAATGCATGCATCACACACACAAGAAAAGGCAAGAAAACAAAAAAATGAGGGAAAATATATTTTCAAATGTTTTTCTATCTTGCTTTTTAAAACCACAAAGGGAGACAGATGGGGACACTCACCCATGGACAGCTGGACAAGGAGAAGCAGGGAAGTGAGACAGCAGAGCAAGGAGCGACTGCAGTGCCCTTCCATATCTTTAGAGCTGGGGAGAGAGATGGGGATGAGGGCCAAGACCTGCAGGCAGGAGGCAGGTGCAGCCCAGAGCTCCAGCACCTCAGCATAGAGAGCAGGGCTCAGGGCTGGACAGCAGGACCCTGCTGTAGCAAAGCATTTCCTATGGCACATCATACTAACAGGGTGCTAGGCCCCCCACAACCCTGACACTGACAAACAGCTGAGCCCAGGCTCCTTTCAGCTCTTCTGGAAAGACTGTGGTATCAGGAAACAATAGAATTACCTGGTAATAAACTGTTCCTTTCTTTCCCACCTCAACCACAGGGCAGCTCTACTTGGCCTTTCCTTTCCCCATACCTAGAGCTCTCTTTCCCTATACCTCTCTCTCTCTCTGTTATTCACCACTCATGACTCCCCCAGAAAGGAGGGCCCAGATTCATGGTCCCTATCAGGAAGGACATTCACCTCCTGCTTCTCTCTTGTTCTTCCCTCTAATTATGCCCAGGTTTGGCCTGGGCAGTGTCAGAGGCAGACTCATTCTCAAGGAGGCTGTGGTGCCCATCACAGGAGGCTAGAACGGCCTGACATTTGGTCTGCCTATTAGGAGATGAGACACCAGAATGGACACATAGGCCCAGAGCATCTGAAACATGTTCCCCAGTTACTGCAATGTCAGATCAGTTGCAGAGAGCCAGCACAGGCACTGACCATATGTGTGACCCATCAGTGACCCAGGAAAAATTTACTGACCCTCCCAATCCCAGGTAGGTCAGGCCCATGTATGGTCAAGGGTGAAACAGGTGAGTCCTAGTGGAGGGATTTCAAAACTAGGTCATGGAAAAAGGCCTAGAGGTCTCAAAGTTGGACCTCTTCTCCTCAGAAAAATAGAGGGGTGCATAGGGCAGGAGAGGCCCTGTCCAGCCCCAAGAAGCACATTCTAATAGTCCTTGGGATGCTACACACTCTGTTCCTCTCCTGTCACAGAGACTCCTCTCCCCAGGCACAGCCAGGGCCTCTGCTCTCTAATAACCACCAAGAAATACTTAGGCCCACCATTCACTGAGAGTCATTTTACCTTGAACATTTCATACCTCATAACCATGATGATTTAGTACAATACCATGAAGTGGTTCTCACTGTCCTCATTCTAGAGCTGAGGGATGGAGCCTCTACAATATGTGGAAACTATCCAAGGTCATAGGATCATGAGGACAAACACTGACAGGGGGAGGTCTGCCCCAAGGCAAAATCTAAATCTAAAAGAGTTGGGGGCACCAGCGCTATGGGTGCTCCAGGGACCTGGAGGGCAAAAGGGAAGAAAAAGAGTACATCAGAACTTCTATCATAAAAATTTTATTCTTACATCTATTTGTTTTTATTTTTTTTTATTTTTTTAAGAGAGAGTGAGAGAGGAGAGAGAGAGAGAGAGAGAGAGAGAGAGAGAGAGAGAGAGAGAATTTTTAATATTTATTTCTTAATTCTCGGCGGACACAACATCCTTGTTGGTATGTGGTGCTGAGGATTGAACCCGGGCCGCACGCATGCCGGACGAGCGCGCTACCGCCTGAGCCAAATTCCCAGCCCGTCATCTATTTGTTTTTATAAGCTGAATAATATGTAGACATATTTGTTAGCTGCATTTTAAAATACATAACTTTAAAGGAGGGCATGCGGGTCTGGGGTTGTGGCTCAGTGGTAGAATGCTTGACTAGCATGTGTGAGGCACCTGGTTCAATTCTCAGCACCACATATAAATAAATAAAATAAAAGTTCATTGACAACTAAAAAATATTATTTTTTAAAAAAGGAGGGTATGTCCGGAACCATTTGGAAACTCCCTCCCAGTGAGGAAGGAAACACAAGCACCCAACAAGAGGGTGCTCCATGGATGCCAGAGCACTCTTGGGCCAATGGAAAGGCCACCCAGGCAGTCTTACCAGGTTTCCTCGGCCTCTGCTGCTTCCCCCTTGTGGCTAGAATGTGGCAGAGAGAAAAGGCAGTTCCATAAGGAAGACAGAGAAAGGGTATGGAGGTGCAGACAAGAAATCTTAAAACTGAGGGGAGCTGGGGTTTTTGCTCAGCAGTAGAGAGCTTATCTAGCATGTGCAAGGCACTGGGTTTGATCCTTCTCACCACATAAAGAAAGGAATCTTAAAAATGTGGAAGACATAAAAGGAAACCAGACATAAAATGCCAGATGTTGTAGGATTGCAAATATATGAAGTTAAAGAATAGACAGATGAATGCTGTGGTGACAGAAGTCATATGAGAAGCTCCAGGGCAATCTGAGGAAGTAGTTAAGACAAGAAGAGACAGCAGGGTGCCTCCTGGGGTGAGAGAAGGCTTCATATCTTAATCTGGGGTGCTTCCTCAGGTATACACACATGTAAACTGTGTAATTGGAAACTAAAGGTCAGTGCATTCATTCACTTTCAACATTAAAAAAAAATAAGAAAAGGCTGAGCACAGTGGAACACACATATAAACCCAGCAACTCAGGAGGCTGAGCCAAGAGGATTACAAATTGGAGGCAAGACTCAGCAATTTAGTGAGGATCTAAGCAACTGAGCAAGACTCTTTCTCAAAATAAAAATGGCTGGGAATGTGCCTCAGGGAGTAAGCACCTCTGGGTTCCATCTCTACGGAAAAAAAAAAAAAAATATATATATATATATATATATATATATATATATATATATATACACACACACACACACACACACACATACATATGGAAATAGATTATGGGAGAGGGGAAGAGAAAAAAACTATTTACCTTACACAATGTTTTTAGGCAGGTAAAACTTAAGTATGGTCAAAATAACCCTTATAAAACACATCAAGCATACATAAGCTTTTTCAGTTTACAGTTAGTCTTCATTATTTGATTGAAGCCCAAGTTTCCTCTAGAATATAAATTTCATGGTGGTGTGCATGTGTTCCCAAAGCCTGGGATTACATGATATGAGCCTGTCATATCATGGCTACTTAATAAATATTTGTTCAGTGACTATAACTGATCACATGGATTGCCCTGATGCTTTGGGGTGACTCAGCTCATCATGGTGGGAGCATATGCAGGAGCAAAACCTCTCATCTCATGGCTAAGAAGAGAGAAAGACTAAGAGAAAAGTGTCCTAAAATCTCCTTCAAGGGCACACCCCCAATGACCTAAAGACCTCCTCCTAGGCCCCACCTCCTAAAGGCTCCACCACCTCCCATTGCACCAAGCTGGGAGCCAAACATTTAAAAGTGCAGACATTTAAGACCCAAACCATAGTAGCATGGTACTACTCCATTGTTTCCTGGTAGTAAGAACAGAGAGATTCCACCCCTGTCGTCCCTCACTAAAAAAGACACAGCACTTAATAGAGCAAGCAAAATCCCCACAATACACTCAACAATGAGTCCAGTCAGATCATCCTTGTAACACTTCCTGGTGTGGACCAGGGCAAAATGCCAAAGTCAAGGTCAAAGGAGCAATCTCCAGGGAAAATGAGAATAAGTGCAGCAGGGGCCTAACTTTCTGCTGTCCTTGCTCCTTCATAGGTAAGTTGATAAAGTAACAGGTGGGCTGTGTGCCCTTCCTCATGGTGCTCGGCTCAGAGAAACTTTGTTAAAATATCCTGTGGTACTGGAGAGAATAGTCTGGATCATAATAGGATTCTTAGAGCATCCCTCCGACCCCACTGGAAAAGCCATGTGGCTAGTCAATGTAGAACAGTAAAGGAAACAATAATAAGTGTTGGGGAGGATGTGGGGGGAAAGGTACACTCAGACATTGCTGGTGGGACTACAAATTGGTGCAGCCAATATGGAAAGCAGTATGGAGACTCCATGGAAATCTGGGATGGAACCACCATTTGACCCAGCTATGCCTCTCTTTGGTCTACACCCAAAGGATTTAAAAACAGCATACTACAGGGACGCAGCCACATCAATGTTTATAGCAGCAAAATTCACAGTAGCTAAACTGT
Source organism: Urocitellus parryii (assembly GCF_045843805.1). Classification (NCBI taxonomy): domain Eukaryota; kingdom Metazoa; phylum Chordata; class Mammalia; order Rodentia; family Sciuridae; genus Urocitellus; species Urocitellus parryii. The sequence goes on from NC_135538.1 coordinate 118,081,511, forward strand.
GGAGCCAACCTAGATACCCTTCGGTGGAGAAATGGATAAAAAAATGTGGCATATATATATATACAAATGAATTTTACTCAGCAATAAAAGAGAATAAAATCATGGCATTTGCAGGTAAATGGATGGCAATGGGGAAGATAATAAGTGAAGTTAGCTAATCCCAAAAATCAAATGCTGAATGCTTTCTCTGATAAAAGGAGGCTGATTCATAGTGGGGTAGGGAGGGAGAGCTTGGAGGGATAGATGAATTCTAGATAGGGAAAAGGAGTGGGAGGGAAAAAGGACGGGGCAGGGGATTAAAAAAGATGGTTGAATGTGATGGACATCATTATACAAAGTACATATATGAAGACTCAAATTGGGTGTCAACATACTTTATATATAAACAAAGATATGAAAAACTTGGTATATATGTGTAATAGGAATTATAATTAAAAAACAAAGTACATATATAAACACATGAATTGGCATGAACACACTTTATATACAAAGATATGAAAAATTTTGCTCCATATGTGTAATAAGAATTGTAATGCATTCCACCGTCATGTATTCAAAAATTAAATCAACTTAAAAAAGAACAGTAGAGGAAAGAAAGAAGAAAAAATAAAGGACACAGTGGAAGTGAAAGATTAATGAACTCCCTCAGAACCGGTGTTGAAATATCCTGGTCTGGGATTCACCCAAGAGACTCTGATGTTTCTCCAGAGCTTTGTGTGGTGGGAGGACACATAGGAGGTGCCAAAGAAGGGAAAAAAAGCCATTTGGGGAGGATGACTCTTCAGAAGAGAAACTAACTCTCCCAAACATCCCTTGGCCATTCTGAGATTCCCCCTCCCTCTGGCTAAAGCACTCTGCTTTCCATCACATGTCCCCCTCACTGAGGCAGAGAGAGAGTCAGAAAGGCGAGTGGCAAAGGTGACGGACAACAAGCAAATGTTCATACAGAGAATGAGGCAAAGAAAACACTAGCCAAGGACCTTGTGATGAAGTGGAAATGGGAAGTTACTCAGCTATGGGGAAGACCAAGGTAAGGGAATGAGAAGGGGGTCCACAGTTATGAGATGAGCAGCTTTCAAGTTAGAATAGAGGATCTGAGTTCCAGTCCTGTGGGGATGATCCAGAAAAGTCTCTTCCTCTCTTTACTCTTCTTGTCAATTCTGCAGCAGAAAAAAATATTTGGGTATATTGCAACTCATAACTCAATGTTTGATATTTACAAATTAATAAAAAGATATTTTGTAAAGTGTTTATCATAAAACCCCTAATATAAAAATATTCAACTTACAACTAGTATAAAAGTTTATAAAATCAATCTATTGAAAGCAATAAAATACTGTATAGTTCTCATAGTCATAAATATCTTTCTTACTGAGGAACAATACTGACCAAGTTATATCACATGTATTTGTGAATATGTAACAATGAATCCCACTATTATGTATAATTATAATGCACCAATATAAATGGGAAAAAAGAAAATTATTTATATATGTATTTTATTCCTCAATCAAACCACATTTACTCATTTACATATTTTTCTTTCTTTTTCCCTCCAGTTTTAATGAATGGTCATTCAGTATCACATACTATACTAGTTAGGGGCAAGTAATTTTTAATAAATCTTTTCTAATACTAAAATATTAAATAAATAAGTATAGAAATCAAAGAAATTAATTAATTAATTAATCAGTATTAGAATCAGTATTACTCTAGGCTGATTCACAGAGTATTTTAAGGAACAAATTGTTATTGTGCAACAAGAAATACAATTTAAATTAAAGATGGTATGATCCAGCAATCCTATGACTAGTAATATATCCAAAGGAATGGAAATTAGTGTGGCAAAGAGATATCTGAACTTCTATTCATTGTGATACTATTCACAATTGCTAAGATATGGAATCAATGTTGAGAGCCACAGCCCAGTCAGAATGATGCCTGGCATTTGCCAGAGGGAATGGTTGAAAGGTGATGCCAGCAAACCGTTGAGATGATGATTTAAGTTAAGCTATATATTATTTCTGTGATGCTGGATTGATTGTATTGTATATTTGACCTTTACTGCCTCCATCGCCCGCTATTTTGGAGTTCCCATGGAGTTCTCACCGGGGTTCAGAGAGATTGGACAGAGCCTGGTGGAGGGAGTGTGGTCCCGTGTGGTGTGAGGAGTGCCAGTGAGAGTTGGGGAATAAAGAGTTGCTGTTTGAATCTACAAGGCTTTGTGGCGGCTCAGTTATTTGTGCCCAGCCAGACTGCGGCAAATCAACCTAGGTGTCCATGGATGGATGTATAGATAAAGAAAATATATGAACAAACACACAACATAAACACAACATATGTACACATACATACAGGTAATACATATAGCCGTATTAATGCTCCAGTATTACACTGAAAGGACATAAAACCCAACTTATTAAACTTATTATGTTTTAAATAATTTTCCTTGACAACATAAAGAATGGATACCTTGAATAATACTGAGATAGTACTAAGATAGGAATAAACCATGACAAAAACAACCAGAGACTGAGTAGAACTGTCAAACAAGGACCTACAGCAGCCAATCTATGTGGACAGTGAAGTGGAGCTGGCCTGTGGGGTTCACACTCCCTTCTGAAGTCTGGGGTCTTTGAAGAACCTGGGTCTGTAGAGAAGCACCAAGAATCTTCTGGAGAAGTGATCTCTGCTTTAAAACAAAGAGAACAGGGTTTCAAGGATCTACACCATGGATTTGGATGTGATAAATGTAGGGAAAAAAAAGTCTTCCTCTGTAAAATCAAACATGTCCCTAAAACAAAACTAAAAAGCTCAGAAAAACACTTTGCAACCTTGATCACTATAACTTTCCAAGAGAAACTCATTGCAAGATGTCTACCTAGGTAACTTGTAAATCAGAGCAATGTTAACAAAGCTTTACCAATAGTGAGGATGTTAAGCACTCTCTCTGGGATTGGGCAGCTGGTCCTCTTGTTAGAAAGATTACTTTTATTTTGTATGGATAAAATCATGTTATCTGCATACCATCCTTTCTGTTTCAAAGGAAGTGTGTCTGTAGCTCATTCAAAAATAATGTAGTTCATAAAGATAAAGGCTAAATGGAAGGGGGATATGACAAGTAATATATTTTCTGTCGTTTTTTAAATACTTTACATGGTAAAAATACTATCTTGTTCAAATACTAAATTATATACTGCTATGGTCATGGTTCTCAGGGTGATGTAGGTAGTCACTGACTCCTCAATTTTTCACTGTAGTGTATCCTTTTCTTAATTTTGATTAGGTATATGACAGCAAAATGCATTTTGACTCATTGTACACATTGCAGCACAACTTTTCATTTCTCTGGTTGTACACAATGTAGCGTCACACCCTAAGTGCAGTCTTACATGTACCTAGGTTAATGATGTCCATCTCATTCCACCAACTTTCCTGCCTCCATAACCCCTCCCCACCCTCCCTTCCCTTTGCCCAATCAAATTTTGCCATTCTCCCCATGCCTACCCCCTCCTCTTTTTGGATTAGCATCCACTTATCAGAGAGAACATTTGGCCTTTGGTTTTTAGGGACTGGCTTACTTCACTTAGCACGATATTCTCCAACTCCATCCATTTACTTCAAATGTATGATTTTATTCCCTTTTAATCCTGAGTGATATTCCATTGTGTGTATATACCACAGTTTATTCATCCATTCATCTATTGAAGGGCATCTAGGTTTCATCCATAGTTTAGTTATAAATTGAGCTGCTAATGAACATTGATATGGCTGTGTCACTGTCGTGTGCTGATTTTAAGTCTTTGGGGTATAGACTGAGAAGTGGCATAGCTGGGTCAAACGATGGTTCCATTCCATGTTTTCTAAGGAATCTACACACTGCTTCCCATAGTGGTTGCACTAATTTGCAGTCCCACCAGCAATGTATGAGTGTGCCTTTCCCCCCACATCCTCATCAACATTTATTGTAGTCTGTATACTTGACAACTGCCACTCTGACTGGTGTGAAATGAAATCTTAGAGTAATTTTGATTTTCATTTCTCTAATTACTACAGATGTTGAACATTTTTTTACATATTTGTTCATTGAAGGTATATCTTCTTCTGAGAAGTGTCTGTTAAGCTCCAGCCCATTTGTTGATTTCGTTTTTTGGATGTTTGTTTTTTTGTTTTGTTTTTTTTGTATTAAGTTTTTTGAGTTCTTTATGTATCCTGGAGATTAGTGTTCTATCTGACATGTGTGTGGGAATAATTTTGTTCCAAATTGAAAGCTCTTTGTTCACCTCATTGATTATTTCTTTTTCTGAGAAGAAGGTTTTTCATTTGAGTTCATCTCATTTATTAATTCTTGATTTTATTTTTTTTTTTTTTTGCACTTTAGGACTCTTTTTAAGGAAGTCAGAGCCTAATCCAACCTGATTAAGATTTGGGTCTACTTTTTTCTCCATTAGGCACAGGATTACTGGACTAATTCCTAGGTCCTTGATCCACTTTGAGTTGAGTTTTGTGCATGGTGAGAGACAGGAGTTTATTTTCATTTTGCTGCATATGAAATTCCAGTTCTCCAGTACCATTTGTTGAAGAGTTTATCTTTTATCCAATTTTTATGATACTTTTGTCTAGTATAAAATAACTGTATTTTTATGGGTTGGTCTCTGTGTCTTCTATTCTTTGCCATTGGTCTACATGTCCATTTTGGTGCCAATGCCATCCCATTTTTGTTACTATAGCTTTGTAGTATAGTTTAAGGTCTGTTATTGTGATGCCTCCTGCTTCACTCTTCTTGATAAGGATTGCTTTGTCAATTCTGGGTCTCTTATTTTTTCCAAATGAATTTTATGATTGCTTTCTCTATGTCTATAAGAAATGATGTTGGGATTTTAATTGGAATTGCATTGTATCTGTATAGCTCTTTGGGAAGTATGGTCATTTTGACAATATTAATTTTGCCTATCCAAGAGCATAGAAGATCTTTCCATCTTCTAAAATCTTCTTCAATTTCTTTCTTTAGTGTTCTGTAGTTTTCATTGTAGAGGTCTTTCACCTTTTGTTAAGTTAAATCCCAAGCATATATATTTTTTGAGGCTATTGTGAATAGGGTAGTTTTCCTAATTTCTCTGTCAGGATTCATCACTGATATATAGAAATGCATTTGATTTATGGTATTGATTTTATATCCTGCTACTTTGCTCAATTAATTAATTAATTCTACAAGTTTTCTGGTGGAGTTTTTGGATTCTCTAAGTATAAAATCATGTCACCAATAAATAATAATTGAGTTCTTCATTTTCCATTTGTATCCTTTTAATTCCTTTCATCTGTCTAATTGCTCTTGGCAGAGTTTTTCAAGGACTATACTGAATAGAAGTGGTGAAAGAGGGCATTCCTGTCTTGTTCCAGTTTTTTGTTCCAACTTTTTGCCATTTAGAATGATGTTGGTCTTCAGTTTAGCATAGATAGCTTTTACAATGTTGAAGTATGTTCCTACTATTCCTTATTTTTCTAGGGTTTTGAACATGAAAGTGTGCTGTATTTTGTCAAATGTTTTCTCAGCGTCAATTGATATAATCATATGATTCTTATCTTTAAGTGTATTGATGTGATGAATTATATTTATTGATTTCCATATGTTGAAACAACTTTGCGATCCTGGAATAAACTCCACTTGATCATGGTGTACTATTTTTTAAATATGTTTTTGTATGCAGTTTGCAAAATTTTATTGAAATTTTTAAAATGCTTTTTAGTGTTGATGGACACAATACCTTTATTTTTTATTTGTCTATTTTTATATGGTGCCAGGGTTCAAACCCAGTACATCACACATGCTAGGCAAGTGCTCTACCACTGAATCATAATACCGGTCCCATTTTTGAGAATTTTTGCACCAATATTCTTAAAAGATATTGATCTGAAGCTTTCTTTCCTTGATGTGTCTCTGCCTGGTTTTGGTAACAGGATGCTACCACCTTTGTAGAATGAGTTTGAAAGAGTTCCTTCTTTTTCTATTTCGTGGAATTATTTGAGGAGTGTTGGTGTTAATTATTCCTTGTAGGTCTTGTAGAACTCCACTGTGAATCAATCTGGTCCTGGGATTTTTTTGGTTAGTTGGCTTTTGATGGTGTCTTCTATTTCCCTGCTTGAAATTGATCTGTATAAATTGTGTATGTCCTCTTGACTCAGTTTGGGTTGATCATATGCCATTGTTGTGTATCTTAACTCCAACCACAGCTTCTCTGCCTTCAGACATTTATCAAAGCTAAACATCATACTTTCAAGATACATAAAGAAACAAAACAAATGGAAACTGTTGCATTTCATGACTAAACACTTAGGGTCACTCCAGGTGAACTGGGCTACATGAAATAATCACACAGAGACAGAGAAATACCTTAGGTCTTGTGACAGCTCCTCCAACCTTAGGGGGTCCATGGAGAGAGAGAGAGAGAGAGAGAGAGAGAGAGAGAGAGAACATGCTTAACACTTTTATTGGGAAGAAGCCATTCAAATGAGGCAAGGGGTCAGATTTCAGGGATTGAGTCTACCTACATGATGTCTGCTGTCAGCAGGTTGATTGACATCTGGGCAGGTCATGCCCATCTCATGAGCTGTATAGGGATCATGGCAGAGCAAGCAAAAAGACTAGAGCAAGGCCAGCCCAAACAGCTGGGCAATGTTGGTTCAGTCCACTTTGTGTGCTCAGTGCTCATAGTTCACACACACATAGCCCATGGCTGGCTTGCCATATCTCCACATTCTCATCATTCAAGGTCAAGGGGCACTCAATTCCTAAATGGTAGCTCCCAAAAGAAAGCCAAGCTTGATCAAGTCTTCTTTCATGAACAACTTCAGATGCCCTCAATTTTGTATTTCTGTTGAAACAAACACCCCCATATTGCCATTTGGCACGATAATGAACCAATCTGTATTCCAAGTAGTAACAGGTTAGTTGAAAAGGAACATGAAGCAGTTAAATGAAATAAGAAAAATACAGTGACAATGGTGTGGCCAAGCAATTCTGAGCAACATGATCTAGCATTAATGTCATCACATTCTAAGTCAGACAATATAATTCTGAAGCAATCTGACAAGTAATATATTTACATGTAGAAAATACTTAAAAACCACCAAAAATCAACATATTTATATAGCATTATTGTTAGAGTTAAGCATTTACTAAGTTGATTAATTTCTCAATTACTCTTTCTGACATGCTGTGAGCAATTCAGCACACTCCTTTAACAAGTACTAAGTTATTGTAGTTTAGATGCTTCTCTCAAAGTCTAGAAACCACATAAATCATTTGAACAAGGAAAACTTAACATAGACCTATTCATGGCTGAGGCCCTGAATTTAGTCCCCAGCACTGAGAAAAAAGAAAAAGAATCAAATAAAAAAAATGAGTTAACTACTAAAAGAAGTAAAAGAAGCCTCAAAAGAATGCAGAAATGGCATATTAAGGGAAAAGATAGTAGTACCTCTGGATTGAGGCAGAATAGCCAATGAGACTGAGGTGCAGAATTCATTGAGGAAGGTGGAACTGTGGCCCACTGGAAGGTTGAAATGGATTTGTAATGCTCCAACTCACCAGGTGTCCTCTTTCATAATACCCCCGCTCCAACATTTCTGACACCAAATGTTTGGAGGTTTCCACACCAATTCTCTGCATATATCATGGTGTCCTATAATTCAATTAAGGAATTACCAGAGAGTCCTACAGGTTAAGTGGACCCCACAGTCTTAAAAGTATGTCCCCATGTCTTCAGAAGACAATCACAAGATGGCTCCTCAGGTTACCCATCTGTTTCTGAAGTTCCTCTCACTGTAAGGAGGTCCAATGTAGTCTCTCCAGTGGCAAAGAAAACCTCTACTCAGGACTTTCAGGCCCTTGCCCATACCACAGAAAAGAATGTAAGGATGTGTCTGGCTTTAGTAAAGAGAGGAAGAGCATCATTAGAAAGTGAAAAGTGAATATAGAAACCCTCAGAGAATAATGTGGGCAATCTCAAGAGCAAGAAGAACCACACCACCAGGGATTAAGGTCAGGTTATTTTATAGGGTACAAAGGTAGAATATATGATCCAAAGGGACAGGACTTCCTTGGAGACTGGGAAATATTGAGTAACATGTTTTCCCATTAGGAAATCTAGTCTGCTATGTTGTTTTCATCTGATATTTGATCAGGTATTTGATCCAATCAAATGTTAGCCCCTAGCTTCATGAGGTTAGTAGTGTCTTTCTTTTGAAATCTTCTTCCTGCTTTGCTGCATTCCAGAAAATTTATACAGAACTGAAAACTTACAAAGTAATTTTTGAGATTGTTTGGTACATTTTTACCGTTGGTCTCTTTCTGTCCCTTAATATTCTTTGTCCAGGTCAGGAGCAGTTCACAAGTTATTGTTCCACATCCCAACAGGCACATTTCTCCTTTAGAGTCTTTTTGTAGTATCCTAAATTTCTATCTCATTCCAAATAACCATCTTCCATTCCCAAGATCCATTCTTAGATTGGGTGATTTTCTACAGCCATTTTCTAGAAAGGCTCAGAAAATCAACAGAAACAACTTTGTTTACTAACCAATTTATTATAAAAGATCTTGTAAAGGATACACTGAATAGCCAGATGAACATGCACATAGGGTGAGGCCTAGAAAAGCCTGGAGCACAGGAATACCTGTCCTGTGGTGGAGATTGAGAGGCAGCACCCCCATAAACATGAATACATTGTTGTTCATCAACTCAGAAGCTCCCTCAATATTTTATGGATATTTCACTGTGTCATTAAGATTGATCAAATCATTGACTGCTTGGAATTAATTAACTCAACCTTTAGCTCTATTTTGTCCCCTCTTTCATTTTTTATTCATAAAATTTATTCCTTTGGTAACCTGCCCCCATCCTGAGGTGACCCAGGGGCTTTCTGAAAATTGTAGCCTGGAGCACAGGAATACCTGTCCTGTGGTGGAGATTGAGAGGCAGCACCCCCATAAACATGAATACATTGTTGTTCATCAACTCAGAAGCTCCCTCAATATTTTATGGATATTTCACTGTGTCATTAAGATTGATCAAATCATTGACTGCTTGGAATTAATTAACTCAACCTTTAGCTCTATTTTGTCCCCTCTTTCATTTTTTATTCATAAAATTTATTCCTTTGGTAACCTGCCCCCATCCTGAGGTGACCCAGGGGCTTTCTGAAAATTGTAGCCTGGAGCACAGGAATACCTGTCCTGTGGTGGAGATTGAGAGGCAGCACCCCCATAAACATGAATACATTGTTGTTCATCAACTCAGAAGCTCCCTCAATATTTTATGGATATTTCACTGTGTCATTAAGATTGATCAAATCATTGACTGCTTGGAATTAATTAACTCAACCTTTAGCTCTATTTTGTCCCCTCTTTCATTTTTTATTCATAAAATTTATTCCTTTGGTAACCTGCCCCCATCCTGAGGTGACCCAGGGGCTTTCTGAAAATTGTCTTATTAACATAAACTCAGATGGCTGAAAGGGGCTTGTTATTATAAACAATAGACTCTCCCTTCATCTAAACAGAAAATTCCAAGGTTTTTAAGAGATGTTTTCAGGAATCATGGAGAGAAATCACTTTTTAGGAACCTAGGACAGAGACTAAAAATACAGATTAATACATCAATATAGACATTTCTTACTATGTCACCAAAAGGTGGGCCTTCTGTACACTACTGGAAGTTGCAACAAAAAGGGAAAACAGCCCAGTATAGTGACCCATGCCTGCAATCCCAGCATTTTCGAGGCTGAGGCAGGAGTATCACAAGTTCAAAGCCAGCCTCAGCAACTTATCCATGCCCTAAGCAACATAGGAAATGTAGGATAAGATTGTCTCAAATTTTTAAAGGCAGGGGTTGGGTGCTGGGATTGTACCTCACTGTTGATGCAAGTGTGCAGAACGGGCTTTAATCCTCAGCACCACATTAAGAAATAAACTAAATAAAGGTATTGTGTTCATCCACTACTAAAGAAAACTATTTTTAAACAATATAGTTTAGGATTGTTGCTAAGTGATTAAGCATCCCTGGATTCAATCCCTGGTTACAAAAAAGAAAAAAAGGAAAGGAAAGAGAAGGGAAAAAAGGGAAGGAAAGGGAAGGGAAGGGAAGGAAAGAAAAGAAAAAAGAAAGAAAGAAACAGAATTAACTTGCCTTGCAATGGCCCTTCCAGTGCATTGTACCAACAATCTCACATTGTGTCACATGACAAAGAAGTGTTTACAAGGTCCAGTTCCAAGAACACAAAGAAAACCACCATGGAGTGGATTTGGAACACAAATGCAATGAAATGATACTGGATTCTGTCATACCTTTGACTTTATTCTTTATGTTTGCATACATTTTACACCAAATTACAAACATTTGAACTTCTTTAAGACAACAAATCTACATGACAAAGCCACCTGACAAATGAAGAGGTTCTCATCTGTTCCCCCACATGAGGAAAGAAGCACTCCCAGTCACTGTACACTACACTGCTATATTATCTACTCTTCAGATTCAGTCAGTCTCAATGAATATACTGTTACCTAAAAGATAACAATTTGTATAGAAAATCATAAATATAAGAAGAGAGAAACCAAATGGTCAAAATTCACAAATATACACATATATACCACAAGCAAAGAGAAAATACACAAAGCTATTAAAGTCCTTGTTTCTAGAAGGACTATGTAGTTATATGTACTTTCTATCTATCTTTCAAATCCCAAACTGTGTTGTCTCTTCCCCAGTCAGAACAACTGGTCACGATTCTTCACTTGGTAGAGTGAACACACCTTTATTCTTACAGTTGTCATATAGACACAAAGTGAGAATGTAAGGAAAAGTCAAAGAGGGTAGCAGGAAGTGGGATATGATCAAAGTATACTATATGCATGTATGAAATTGTCACAATAAGAACCAATATTTTATACAATGAATATGTACTAATAGCTTTTTAAGGAGGGGACCCATTGTCTCATCCTGAATTAACATATCACAACACTCTCAGTGGTACCAGAAATTTACTGAATTATGGAAAAATAGGCATGTTATATTCATCTCAGAATAGGAAGCAGATAACATAAAATGTTGGACTCTTCTCTTAAAACTCCATCATTCATTGTAGTTTGGAACTGAAATACCCCCCAAAGGCTCATGTGTTAAAAGTTTGGTCCCCAGCTGGTGGCCCTTTGGGAGGTGGTAGAAAGTTCAATAGGTGGGGACCAGGAAAGAGGAAGGAAGTAGGTAACTGTGACTGTGTCCTTGAAGACTATGTCTTGGCCCCTTATCTATATTTCTCTCTCTCTCTCTCTCTCTCTCTCTCTCTCTCTCTCTCTCTCTCTCTCTCTCTCTCTCCTCTCTCATTCTTTCTCTGCTCCTTCTCCTTCCCTCCCCTCTCTCCCCATCACTTCCTCTCTCTCTCCCTCTCTTGCGTACTGTCTGCCATAAGGTGAGCCACTCACTCCACCACCTGCTCCCATACATTCTACCTCAGAAACAATGCAGCCAGGTGACTATGGGCTGAAACCTCCAAAACTGTGAGGAAAATAAATCTCTCCTCCTTTAGGTTGATTTTCTCTGTATTTTGTCACAGAGACAAAAAAAATGAATAACACACCTCTCCATTTCACTAGAAATTTTTGGATAATGAACTGTTATCTGATAGTCCAAATCTGCAAAAATAGAACTGAGGACCACGCTCAACCTCAGGGTTTCTCTACACACATGCAGGTGCAGTAATGTAATCTCTCCTTTGTTTGAATTTTTTATTTTGTTTTGTTTTGTTTTTGGCAACATAGTATCATTATGCTGGCCAGGCTGGTCTGAAACCTGTGGGATAAATTGATCCACGTACCTTAGCCTCCCCAGGAGATGGGACTATAGGTATATGCTGCCACAGCTGCTTGAAATTTTTATTAATACCAAAAAATAGGGCTCCTCAGTTAAACTGCACATTCTCTAAACCAGTTACAAAGTAGCCAAATTTTATCTGCTGCTATCTGAATATAAGATATGATCTGAACTCTCATAACCACACATCTATCTAAAGTCTTAACACAGAGCAGAAGGACAAGCCCACTGAACAGTCCAAGTCTCATATCACAGGCTTTTGACACAGGGAGTCTATAGCCCCAGAAGAGCCACAGTGAGGGATCACAGACAGCAAGGGACCCTATGTGGACAAAACCTGGGAGTGTCAGGGAAGTAACAGAGATTCAGCCTCTGGGGGAGCTCCATCAACACCACAACCTGAGCTGAACCCCTCCTTTGGGGTGCTCAGGGTTTCCTCCAAAGGAGGAAAATTGTTAAGGGGTACACGGAGCCCTTCAGACCCACTTTCCATGGAGCAGACGGTCATGGATACATCACCATACATAATCATGAAGTATGGAAACAGAGCTCCAGAAAAGGAGGCTGGAGGGAAAGAGAAAATGTGGGACCCATCAATCATGTTATAGAAGGAGACCTCCCCTTTACTGTAGTCCAGGAAAACCCCCACCCTGAAAAGATCCTGCATAGAAGATAACCAAGTCTCAGGATGAGTTAGGGCAAAATAACTCTTCTTAACTTTCCCCATGACCCAAAATCCCCTTTGTGATGATTCAGGGTAGTTGCCTTTTCTCCTCACATCTTTCCTACAGACTCCCAGAGTCCACTTGCTGTGTAAATCATTCTTTATCTCCACTTCCCAGTACCATCTTCCTGATGTGATGCCCTCAAGACCCAACACACTGCATTTTTCATCAAGGAACACAGAGGGGTCCTTCAAGGTCAGATGTATCTTTTCATGACAAACAGAAAGCCCGTGGTGAACAGAGTCTGGATCCAGAGTGACAGAACCTGTTGAGAGAGTTATCAATCATGCAAGGTCCTCCCCTGCCCCCAAAACAAAGCACACAGCCACTCACCACCTCACAGCCATATAGCTGCCTGAGCAGAGGAGGGGATAAGCCTTCTGCAATATGAGTCTTGTAACTCAAGCCCAAATCCTCAACCAGGAGAAGGACCAGAGGCTGATTTCGAGGGTAGAATTGTGACAGGACCCTTGAGAACCAGTACCAGTGTTGGGACCATCACTTCTGCCACAATAACACCGTTGGTGATGCCAGCATCTGAATCACCACAGAGAACTTAAGGAGAAGGCAGAAGCCATGAGGGCAACAGGAGGAACATCTAGAAGCACACAGTCACTCACAGGCTTGGAACCGTTCCATCCGCCAATCTACGAGAGAACACACATCTCACATCAGGGATTTGCAGAGTCTCTACACATCAGGGTCAGCACCCAGTCTTCTGAAACACAGCAATGTGGGAGGAAGAAGGGAAAAATCTGTTTGAAAACATTCAGCTGCTGTATTTGTTTCTTACACACACACACACACACACACACACACACACAGACACACACACACACAATACCACACTTCCCATGAAGACTAAGTCTAAAGCTTAACACCTCAGGATAAAAATGCAGGATATAAATATGAAAAGTCACTGTTCAGATTTAGCTACCAAATAATGCTTTCTCAAGACAAAGACACACAACCATCCTGAAAACTGGGTTATCTTGAGATACAATTAAGGTTATAAAATTTCAAAGACCTCCATTTACTTATAAAGAACTGACTGTGCTGAACTTGTAAGGTTACCTCTAAGCCATGAGTAGAGAATTACATCTACCTTAGCTGAACTTGGAGGATGACAATAAATCATGAGTACAGGGAACTCAGAGAAGTCTTACCCAGTTAGGTTGCAATGGAGAGGGTTTTAAGATGGGAGAGAAAGAAGTTCAAAGCAGGAAACAAATATATCCAGTGAGAGGTCAATACTAGTGACTTTTCTTCCACTTCGGAAAGACCAATAAGAGAAAAACATCCTTACATATATGGGGAAACCCAAAATTATGGGACCTACTCATTTGCCTTCAAAAAGAATTGCCTGAAGAATTTCAAAACTTCCAGCTATAAACTCCAGAGTGTGTGAATATGTTAAATATATGACTAGGCAACTTTACCAATGTGATTAAGATTCAGGTTCTTGAGCAGGGGAGATTATTCTGGATTCTCTGGGCCAGTTCAAACTAATCACATGAACCCTTGTAAAAGATCTCTTGGCTGTATCAGAGAAGCAGATAGAATCACAGAAACAAGGTCAAAACCATGCTGTGCTGCTGGATTTGAAGATGGAAGAACAGGCTCCTAAATGGGGGAATACAGATGGCCTCTAGAAACCGCACAAGACAACAGCCTCCAGAAAGGAACACAGCCTTGTCCACACCTTCTTGGACTTCTGACCTACACACATGTAAGATAATATATTTGTGTTGGTTGAAGCTACTAACTGTTTTTAATATTTATTTTTTAGTTGTAGTTGTCAATACCTTTATTTTTTATGTGGTGCTGTGAATCGAACCCAGAGCCTCGCACGTGCTAGGTGAGCACTCTACCACTGAGCCACAACCCCAGACTCAAGCTGCTAATTTTGTAGTAACTTGGCAGCAAATGGAAAACTAATATGCCCACATAGATGACACACCCCATGTGGAACAAAGCACCGGCAGAGAAATGTGCTTACAGAAACCATGAACCTCCCTGTCTCCCGCACTTAGGAAGCTGAGTACCAGGAAAAGCTCACATTCTCTGCTAGATGATGAAAAGACAGGGGCCCAGTGAGCCAGTGAACCAGAAAAGGTCTAAAGATCAGAGTAAAAAGTCCAGTGGCAACCAAGAATCTGGACTTTACCTCAGGGTCAGGGGAAGGGGGACCAAGCAATGAGATGAGACCTGCCTTTTCTCAGGAGACACCAACCCAAGAGTCATATGAACCGGTTCAGTGTAGCCTCCTAATGATGAGGACCTGAAAAAACTAAGAGAAAACACATGGTACCTCTTCCCCCACCGTCCCAAGGCCACATAAGTCTCCTAAAACCTCCACACTCCCTTTTGGGAAGTGGTCAGGAAGGTAGTTGACCAAAGCAAAGTCTACATATGTCATACACTCCAAAATGTCTTCAACTGGAAAGCTTTTGCCTCCAACATGGTAGAGTCTTAGGAACAAGATTAGAATGATTAACATAATAACTAAACAATATTTTTATTTCTTAAAATTTTTGTTTAAATTTGTTCTCCCCATTTCCACTAATATATGTTCAATCACCTACATGGGTATTTCCATCTTTGTTGAGTTGCTTGATAGAAACTAGATCATATAAAATGGCTGAGCAGACCCAGATGACCCTTGGAGAAAAGTAAACTTTGCTCATTTTTTACTAAGACATTAGTTGAAATTCAGTTATAATTTTCTATATAATAACTGACTAAGATTATCAAAGAAGAAGAAAAGAGAGGAAAAGGAAGCAGACGAGGGAGAAAAGGAGAAGGACTGAAAGAGAAAACCTTTTGAGACTCTCCAGTGTGTCAAGTACCATGCTATGCACCTTAATGCAGCCTTCATATAATTCCCACAGAAAATTTTAATTTATAACTCATTGTTACAATTTCATGAACAAGATGAAATAGAGATTTGTACACCTCACACTATGTACCTGTCAATATGACAGTGTTGATTCTAGTATAGCAATGGTGTTTATCCTTACAAAATAAAAGAGTATGCAAGCGTTACATGAAAATTATAGACATTATTTCAGCAGAAAATGAGGAGATGGTTAAAAAAAGACTATGCGATCCTTCTTTTTTAATAAACATGTCCCCAGGAAAATCATTAAAATTCTCAAAGAGTGCTCCTCAGATATTTTAATCCAAAGCCTCCTTGATACCATGACTCATCCTTCTCTGTCTCTCACAGTCTATATCCCTGATGCCAAAAAGAAACATCCAGAGCAGGAAAAGGGCATATTATACAAATTCAGATGGCACAGTGCCAAAAGCCAAGTGCCAATGTCTCGGCTTGGCACAGAATCACTAGCCACCACGCAGCTTTGTAGGTTCAAACAGCAATTCTTTATTCCCGATCTCACACCAGCCTCCACACATGTTCAGGGGCAATTCCAATATGTCCGATCCCAAATCCTACTCCACGAGGCTTTTTTCAAATCCCATTTGAATCTCACAAGAACTCAATGGGAACAAGCAGCAGGAACACCCTAATCCCAGCATCAATAATCTTCAACCTCAACTTCCCTAAAACTCCTATTGTCACGCCCTAAACCCAAGGACAGAGATACTTCCTGTAGGAATACACCCTAATCCTGGATCCACCCTGGTGATTGAGCAGGGTCACCTTTTTCAAACACACAAGCAAGGTTGCAGCAAATTTCCAAGGCAAGTCCATTTAACATGGGGTACACTGGCAAGGATTACGATGCGTCATACCTACTTGGTAATGGCCCTCAGCAGCACAGGTCCTAAACTCACCCCCAGAGTTAAAGAGTCCTCTGGATTATCTTTCATTGCTTTAGAAACTGCCTTAGCATATGCTTGTCCTGACTGCTAATAGAAGGTGGAAGTGGTCTCATTATCACAAATTCAATGAGATGATTACTTAGAAATGGCTTGATGGAATTCACACACACACACACAATCCTCTCTCCTCCCACCTCATCCTTTCTTTTCTGATTTGTTCCAACCCTTTCTCAGGTAAACAATATGAAACTCTCTAGGTTTCTCTTTTTATGATCTTCACACATTTTAAAAAAATCAAAGACCAACACACAAATGAAAAATTTCTTAAAAGCAAAGAAATTATAGTGAACATCATGAAATGCATTGTGTTCCTTATATACAAATGCAGATTTTGAATATAATTTCAAATGGTTCACAGATCCCCTAAACATCCTAGACCCAAAATTCAGAACACCAGAAACTCATTTCTCACAGACCAAGGTGCTTTGAAGAAACCCAGCTAGGACAGCATGTCAGAGTAAGAGGTGGCTGAGAGAAGATCAATATCCAGAGGACCAGAAAAAAAAGAAAAAAACACAAGAAAACCAAACCTGGACCCAAACAGTGGGAATTTGGGGTAAAGGGAATAGAGAACCAAGGCCCCACATTAGGAAGATGAAATTCCTAAACTGTCAAATATGATTTCTGAAGTTTTTTGGAGACCAGCAATTTCTATCCCCAGTTCCAACCCTGTTCCATCCAGGCTCTGCTCACAACTGAACTCTCCAGTGTTACTGTACCAACAGTTAAATGTGATTGAAAAACTAAAATCAAAATTTAAAAAGACATTTTGGAAATTACAAAAAATGAAGAATAATTTAGGCTGAGGTTGTGGCTCAGAAGTAGAGTGCTCGCCTACTATGCATAAGGCACTGGGTTTGTTCCTCAGCACCACATAAAAATAAAATAAAGGTATTGTGTCCATCTACAACTAAAAAAATGTTTAAAAAACTGAAGAGTGTTTAAAAGATAGGAGTATGAGGTGACATCTTTGATCCAAACAGAAGAAGTCCCTGTGGTCTTCCAATGCAAGTTACAATCATTTTTTTCTCCATTTAGGAGAATTTTGCTTTCCTATTGTGCTTGGCTTTGGTTAGTTTGGGCAGAGGTCAGATTAATGTGTGATGATTATGAAAGAAAAAAAAAACAAGAGACGTTAAAAGTGTTAACTGGGAGGGGTGGGAAACAAATTAAAGAAGAGAGAGCAGGAAACCTCATCCCATCCTGAGGTGGAGGACACTGATAAGGAAGGTCAGAGGTGGAGTCTGGAGGAAGGAAGGCCAAGGACACATCAGAGTCACTTACCTGCATACAGGGGAGCCTTCCTCCAGGCTGAAAGGGAACACACATTGGTGAGACCACAGCTAAAACAAGCCTGCTCAGCATGAATGTACCTGCCCTGGCCTCCCTCCATTCTAAAGATGAGACTACCCACAGGAGGAGAGAGTCAGAAAGAGATGGCCTCATGCAGTATGCAGGGTCCACAGAGAGCTGGGGGAAATCCCCTGGACCACAGATGAAGACAGCGGCTTTACAGGCCAATTGCTGCCATTGCCCCACTGATTTCTATCTGTCAGAAAACCATCTGCCTCAAAACTCATAAAAGTCCATATTCTATTTGTCTTTATTCAGTTTTGCCACTAAGGATAAAAAATTATGCTATGTGTGAAAATATTTGAGAGAATAAAATATTCACTCTGCAATTGTCAGGGGTATTATTATTATATCCAGGATTTTTCTGGCAAAGATATATTTGAAAAGGGGTGGGGATGTACACTGTGTTAGAGGGCTTGTCAAGCATTCACGAGGCTCCAGGTGCATGCCTCAGCACCACAAAATGAAAAAAATAAAATTTAAATTTGAAAAGACACTTGGGAGATTACCAAATATGAAGAATGATTTAGAGACAGCAATGAGTTCTGGGGTAAAACTGCCCAATTTTTCACTTTGGTAAATATTTCTAGACAATAAGAACCAGTTTTTAGGAAGTACATGGTTCACTCCACCACATTTCCACCTGTGATGAGCAGCTCCCTTGTATTAGCATTTTCAGGAGCTGGAGAAAACATAATCCCTCACTGGCAATTTGTAGGGACACAAACAGAAGGTCACACTTCTAAACTTAATGACACCATGTACTTATATAGATCATTTAATAAAAGCATACTATATGCCTTTAATCTTTTAGGTGGAGTCCAACAGCTAGATACATTGAAGGAAAAAAAAAAAAACAAAATAATGGGCAAGCCAGGGTTGAAATAAGAGGCAGAATACATGACAAACCACGGGTCACCATCACACCCAGGTTTCCAAGGACTAGGTAGGAAATAGCAGCCCATTCAAGGAAAGTCCAGAGACCAGTGTTCTGGCTTCCACTAGCTTCCCAGGGATGGGGCCCCACATGTCTGTGCCTAGACAGAAACAAGTAGAGGGGACACCAGGACACAGGTAACATAAGGAAACAAGCATTATCTGGAGAGTCACTTACCAGACAGATATGCTTCTTTCCTATGATCTGAAAAACAACAAGAAAGAAGGGAGCTTGGAACTAGAACATGTGCTACCAAGGAAACAGAAAATTCAGAAAAGAAAGAAGAACTTACGGAGGTCTTCCACGAGTTCATCTAAAAAAAAATGAAAAAAAGTATGAACACCCATCCCCAAGAAAAGAAAAGACTGTGCCTGGAAAAACCTAGGAATAATGTTTCTGTTCACTAGAATTTCTAACTACAAAACCACCCAACCCCACCAGTCTATAGCTCTCCACTCTGATCTACTCAGTTACCTCCTCTGGGCCCAGGACCATGGGTCTCCCTGGAGAGCTAGACCCCAGACTCTGGCCCTTGTCAGCTGTCCCACTCACCACCAGGTCTGCACTTGCCCTGTGGGGTCTTACCAATGGCCTTCAGTGCCTCTTCCTTTGCCTGCTGCTCCTCCTCCTTAAGCCGCCACAGATGCTGCTTTTCCTGCCTCACCTGCATCCTTCTGGAATGTTCTTTGGTGCTTAAATAGCAAGCCCCCAAGAGTAGGAGCCCCAGCATGGTCAGGATCACAACAAATGCTGGCTTCCAGGGAGAAGCCTGAGGGAAGAAGGGCTCTGTGGCCCAGGCAGACAGAGGTCAGGGGCACACCCAGGACAGCCAGCACACTCAGAGAGGCCAGCCCTCCCCACAGCTCTGCTGGGAATAGGAAGCAGCACTGACCTGGGATGTAAATAGCCATGGCCTTCTCCTGGTCCAGGACAGGGTTGAGGACAGAGCAGGTCACATTCCCCACAGAACTGTCTCTCACCACCAGAGTGGCCTCCACACTAAACAGCTCCTCAGTGTCTTGGGTGTGGGCCTCAGAAAGCGCTGGGAACTTGTTTCCACTGAGGTCTCTCCACTGCACCTGGGGCTTTGGGAACCATCCTGAGGCTTTGCACACCACACGCACTCCATCCTCTTCTGGCCCTTCTATGTGCACTTGGGGGTCAGAGCCCATCCCTGTGGGAAGGAAGCAGTGGAGCCCCAGGAGGCCACCTTGGGCCCTGAGACCCCAGAGTTGCCTAGATATCACAAAACTTCAGGGGGAAGGATTCATGTTTAATTCTGGGAATTCTATGGGAAGAGGAAAGAAAAGGAAGGAGCACAGGGACCCCCACATGGCAGTGGGCTCTTCTCCCCAACTGTGAGGCCAAGGTAAACAGGAAGAATTTGGTCCCAGGACTCCCTCCTTCTCACCTCACACACTCTCCTGAGACATCTGCCTCTCTGTATATCATGTCCAAAATTATATTAAGTGACCACCTTGTCTCCTGAATTCTCTTCTCCTACACCCATGTTCCCATGAGTTATCTTTACCAGGTTTCCTCACATACACCTCAAACTCAAAACCCCAAACTGAATTCATAAACTTGGACCACTTGTGATAAAACAAAAATTAAAATCTCCCTAATTCCTCACCCTTCTTTATACCTAGTTCTCCCACTTCCACACACTTTTTACAGCCTTTACCTTCTGCCTCTGGGCCCAGTAATGGGATTTGATTTACCCAATGAGAAATTAGCTAATGTGACTAGTGCAGAGGTTTGAAAAGCACTTGCACCTTGGTTTTACTCTCTGTCATTTCCACAGGAGGACAATCCTGGGCTACCCAGTGGAGAACGGACTCCTGTAACATTGCCTGGTCAACCTGCTACAGCTGCCCTAGTTCAGCCAAATGACCACCTAAAACATGAGCACACCCAATCAAGATGCACCTGGTGAACTTTTCAGCTGACTTAAGAACAAATAAAAATTACAAGTAAAAAGCTTAATTCTCCCTGTTGAATAAAAGATTTTATTCTTTTTTCTTATACCATTTGCTTTAGGAAATGTCAAATACAAATAGGTACTTTCTCCTCTTTTGAAATGTTTATATATGATTTTGAAAACTGGTTAGGTTTTCTGCCAGCTTTGTGGCTCAGAAATGCCTTTCTCAAGGACCTGGGAGCTATTTCTTTGAAATGTAAACATCAGGGAAGATAGCAACACTTTTCCCCCTTTTTGTGGAAAGATAGGAGCCCAACATATGTGGGTATCTTGCTCCAACAAGTAAAACTGCTTCCTGTCATAAAGCTGGAGGAGTTTATTTTGCTTCCAGATAAAGCCTATTAGATGACACAGATGGTCTCCCAAACTACCAGGTAAATTTAGGATGAGTTATGTGGAACAACAGTGCTTTGAGCTGTCTTAGTTGAGGATTACTCATTGTTCATCTTGAAAACAAATATATAGGAGATTATATATGATTGGCTCTAAAGAGAATGATGAAATTATTTTTCTGGTTGTGTAATCCATTCACAGATAACCACACTATGAATCACACTCTGGTT
The DNA here is from genome assembly GCF_045843805.1 of Urocitellus parryii. Lineage (NCBI taxonomy): Eukaryota > Metazoa > Chordata > Mammalia > Rodentia > Sciuridae > Urocitellus > Urocitellus parryii. The sequence continues at coordinate 118,102,783 of NC_135538.1, forward strand.
TGATGCTTATTCAGTAATAAAGTGTTTTCTCCTAGCATGGAAGGGATATTCTGGTTGTAATTATGTTTCTGAAATATGACCAAAGATGTGAGTAAACCCAGGTGAGATAAGCCAAGTTCAGCCCCAATTAGTTGAACTCACTTAGTGCCTGAATTAAATACATTTTTATTGCCAAATGCACTTGAGATTGTGGCTGTTTGTTACACAGCATTATCACAGCAGTAGAACTGACACATAATTATCAATAGTCCTGCCACAAAACAACAAATGGTTCAAATAAAATCCTGGAAGTCTCTGAACTCTTCTCCTCCCCTTCCAAACTCTGTGCCCACAAATCTACTCAGTTGACTCTAGTTTCTAAACCTGTCTGACCCCTCCTCTCCCATCCCACTGCCATGCCTCAGGTCAGGCACTCATTTTCTTCACATCATAACTGCACTCCAGGCCTCCTTATTGCTCACCTCGAATCCTCCCATTCACAGCTGCCAACATGAGCATTCCCAGCATGGCTCTGTTTAAGATTCCCCCTACTCTGCATCCAAACTCCATAACACAGCACACAAAGCCTTTACTGATCTGGTATCTGCCTTCCTCTCCAACACTTGTCCCCAAACTCCACCTTCTGAGACCCTCAGGGCCCACATAATCAATCCCAAGAACTATTTGGTCAAATGCAAGTAGCCACAATCACAATGTTGTATGCCCTCTGCCTTTTCACCTTCCAGCCCATCAACATCCAAGGCTCTTGTGCCAGCCCAGGTGTCCACTCCTAATGACCTCATCCTGACACCTGTGAGTGGTGTTAATACAGGACCATCTCTTTATTCCAGTATTGCCACTTCTAACCATCCTCCCCTCACTCCTCCTACCAACCATGATGGCCTCATTATACCCAGAATAATCAACCATACTCCTACTTCAAAGGTTTCATAACAAGTGCTCCCTCTGCATTAAACTCTGCCCCCCCCCCAGATATCCACCTGGCTAAATACCTACTTCCTTTGAGCCTTGTTCAGACTGTCAATAAGGTCTGCCTGAGTCCCTATGTAACACTACAGCTTATCCCAACTTCCCAGCCCACATCCTTTGCCCCTTTCTTAATTCTACTTGGTCTTTTGTCTTAAATACTTATCACCTTATAACATATTATACTGAGTTATTTATTATAGTTTTTCTTCCTTTGTCTCTTGAAAGTAAACTCCTCATGGCTGGGATCTCTGTTACACTGATATATCTCTGGGCACAGGATAAGTCCTCACATATTTTAGATGCCCCTAAACAGTGCTTGTATTGAATCAATGAATAAAAGAAAGCCACTTTTTTCTTTCATTTCACCTATAAAATGTGAGGCTTAATTTGGATGATTCTTGATGTTCCTACCAAACCCAGTACTCCCAAGGTCTCTAGAATAGACATCAAGAAACTAACCTGCCACCTTCACTTCCAAATCAGCCTCTTCATAGTAGCCTCCATGTCTGAAGAAGCAGGTGTACTTTCCATTGTCAGAAACCTGGACCTTGTGGATGTGCACAGAAGCCTGTCCTTCTGAAAGGAAGTCCCTCACCAGTGAGGTCCGCCCTCTGTACTCAGCCATCTGCTCCTCAGTCTGTTCCTGTTGGTTCCAGTAGATGAACACTGCCTGTGAGAGCGTGGTGCGGAACCACCCCAGTTCCATGTTCTCTGCATTCATGGCTGGGAGTAGGGCGCAGGGCAGAATGGCCTCCTTGCCCAGCACTGCCACAATGGGGTACTGAGGGCCAATGACCTGGAACTGCTCTGTGAACACAGACATAGGGGGAAGGAAGCTAGAGAGACAGACCAAAAAACAGAGAACACACACCACCAGGTGGGAAGGCTAGGAAAGCTGGGACAGGGGCCACATGAGATGAGCCCTCCAGTCTGATAGATTTGGAAGAGGTCTTCTGATCATAATGATGTGGCCAGAAATGATGTCAAGGACAATCCCTCATTTTCTTCAGCTCCTGGTCCCAGGCCCTTCCATGAAGTAATCTCTAATTCAGTGGTTCTCAAGCTTTCATGCCTTATAGAGCACACATCACTGGGCCGCACTCCAGAGCATCTCCTTCACTAGATCTGGGAGGGGGCAATGAATGTGCACGTACAAGAAGTTCCAAGGGTGGTCTGGGGAACACACATTGGGAACCCCAGGACTAACTTGCCCTGTCTCAGGACAAACCTCAAAACTGACAAAGAGCACACCTGACCAAAGGTTAACACTCTTTTATCATTCAGTCACACCCTGGAAATTCCCCTCTTCCAATTCTAAATTTTTTACTTCAGTCTATATTTTTCTCCTCCACTGAGGGAGTAGAGAAATACATATACACTTTAAAACACAGAATCAAATGCTACTTACTGCTGTGAAGATCCTGCTCTCATCATTCACAGAAACCCCCATCACTGCATGTTCAAGAAGCAAGTTCACATCACTCTCCACCCACTTGGTGCTCTTGAGCTTCTGAGGCTAACACATGACTTCTCTGCAGGACATGCTGCAATGGGCCTCCAAAGAGCTACTATCAAACCCTGTGTCTCTCCACTCTGGTCTCAGCCACCTTTAAATCTCAACTGGAGGATGACTAGGATTCCTGACCCCATTAATCCTTTTAATATGTGAGCTGATCCATGCTGCTGCTCTGCTCAAAGCCTCCACATGGCTCCTCAATTCTCCCCAGCCTGACAAGGTGGACCCTCCTTCCCAAGACCCCTCTGAACTCACCTGCTGCTTCTCTCCCCATGGGCTCTAGTCCAACAACACTGGCCTCTGTGCTTCCTCACACCTCAGCACACTGCCAGCTCTGCATGGGCTCCTCCTGCAGGAATCCTTCTTCTAAATGGTCCTACAACTCACTCCTCCTTCTCCAGAGTTATGTTCCCATCTACACACCACCTCACTGAACACTGCTGCCTGCCCACACCTGCCTCCCATGTCCCTGACTGCCCACACCCTGCCCTGCTGCATTTCCCATCCTGGTCATCTCCTCCAATAAACTTAGGCCTCTCTACCTACTATTACTCACTCTCTCCAACTAGAAGGAAAACTTTATGACAGAATTTCTGTCTGATTCTTTCATAGAATTCCACCTAACAATCAACATTTCATTAATATTTCAGGAATAAAATGAAAGAATTAACGCTTGCAGCACACACACAAAAAAAGGCAAGAAAACAAAAATTGAGGGAAAATATACTTTCAAATGGTTTATATCCTGCTGTTTAAAACCACAAAGTAAGACCAATGGGGACACTCACCCATGGACAGCTGGACAAGGAGAAGCAGGGAAGTGAGACAGCAGAGCAAGGAGCGACTGCAGTGCCCTTCCATATCTTGAGAGCTGGGGAGAGAGATGGGATGAGGGCCAAGACCTGCAGGCAGGAGGTAGGTCCAGCCCAGAGCTCCAGCGCCTCAGCATAGAGTGCAGGGCTCAGGACTGGACAGCAGTCCCCTGCTGGAGAAAAGCATTTCCTAGTGGCACATCATACTAACAGGGTGCTAGGCCCCCCACAACCCTGACACTGACAAACAGCTGAGCTCAGGATCCTTCCAGCTCTTCTGAGAAGATTGTGGTATCAGGAAACCATTAGAATTCCCTGGTAAGAAAATGTTCCTTTCTTTCCCAGGCCAACTCAGGGCAGCTCTACTCATCCCAGAACACCAGGCTCTTCCATTCCCATACCTGGAGCTCTGTGGTGGAAGCCATTTCTCTCTCTCTCTCTGTTATTCCACACCACTCAGGACCTCCCCAGAAAGGAGGGCCCAGATTCAGGGCTCTCATCAGGAAGGACATCCAGCTCCTGCTTCTCTCTTGTTCTGCCCCCTAGTTATGCCCAGGTTTGGCCTGGGCACTGTCAGAGACACACACATCCTCAAGGAGGCTGTGGTGCCCATCACAGGAGCCCTGAACCCTGTCCTGACTTTTTAGATAGGGAGTTCACCTAAACCTGAATCTCACCTGTCCCTTCCACTCTGGGCTCAGGACATGATGCTTCATTGGCCGAACATATCCCCACCAACAGGTTTCTCCTTTCCTTCTGTTTCTTAAGAAAGATCTCATCCTGAGAGGTAAGGGACCCTTCCTGGAGACAGAGGATAGAGCTAAAGAGCCCTGGTCAGAGAAAAGACCCCAAATCACCTACTGTTTGGAAGTGGCAGGGAGAAGGCAGTCTGTGGTATTAGGAAGAACAAATTCTGGGAGCCAACTTCTAGGCTGCCCTCCAGGCTCAGCCACTCTCCAAATAAACTTCTTGGCCTCCATTTCCTTCTCTGTATGATGGGCATACTTACAACATCTACCCCCAAGTTTGTAATGAAAATGAGGTGAATTTGTAGTCACTACATGTAATTAAAACAGGGCCTGGGCCCAGAAAATGTTACAGAAATATCATTAAAACAAATGAATATAGGAACAACCCTCATTAAGCTTCTCCTGGTTCTTCCTAGAACAAGACTGTCTCACCTACCCACTCCCATTGCCTCTTGCACCAGCTCATCCGCAGCTTCTTTCTGCCACCAGCTTCTCCCTGGTTTCCTCCTCTTAGGTCAGAGTTATCTTCAAAGCCAACTTACCTGCTTCTGTGTTCTCCCACCTATGAAAGGCTGTGACTTCCTGGAGAGTCTCTAAACACAGCAGCTGGAGATAGGTCAGAGTCACAAGGACCCCAGCAGGCCACAAAGCTGCCCTCAGAATTTGCAGCTGCCCCAAACTGCACTTAGAGCCCTACCCTCTGCTTCTGAGTCCAATGCTGGGGTCCCAAATTCCTCATTTCCAAAAGGCAATTGGTCCCCAGGAATAGGGGAAAAAAGCAGAGCCAGACATAAGTTGCAGTGATCTCTGCAGATTCTCTGACAAGGGGACCCCACTAAGCCCTCCCAGTTAGAGGAGCAACCCCTCTCTGCTCCTTCCACCATCTAAAGCGAAAGCTTGCAAAAGGATCTTGGGCAGAGTGTGCCCTGCCCTCTGGACATCGCTCCCTTTATCAGGAAGAAAGCAGCACAGCAGAGCAGCAAAAAGAGGGTGCCCACAATTTTCCTGGAACACTGCAGAACAACCCACTTAGAGGTGAAATGCCACAACCACCCAACAATGCCACCATCAATCCCTGCCCTAAGGACGAACTCTAACTTGGAAATGTTAGGGGCATGATACAAAAAGAAGAAAACAAAATTATATCAAATCCCTACAAATTATCTAGAACTGTGCTACATAAATTTTACTTATGGTTCTCATTATTACAATTGCAGAGATAAAGCCATGAGCCCTGCCATCTGATAACATGAATCTAGTAACTTCCTAGAGAAGGGAGAGGCTAGATATGCCAGGAGACTGCCTCCCACCACCACATCTCCAGCCCAGCCCAGCCCCCTGCCCCAGGTAACTCAAGTGAGCAAGATCCTGAAAGGGACCTTGGACTCTCAGTAGCCTCAATTACATGGCCAGAAAGCTTATCTCACCCTGACCTGAGCATTCTCCCTCCCAAGGTGCACTTTGCCTTCCATTTGGGGAGGAGGGGGTGGAAGTGGTGACAAAGTGCAGGTCAGGTCTCCTTAAAGAACAGTGGCAGAATCCTTGACCAGCACTGGCAGGGGATGCCGAACCTCAGTACTGTCCTCTCCCAGCTCATCAGGATCGCCATTCACCTGCTTTGACAAGAAACACTATTCAGTAAACCACAAATAATTTTCTTGTATAAACCTAAATGATCCTAATACTACTGAGGTTAATATTAACTTTCTTTTATGACCAACATGTAATAAATACCTCTTATCTTTTCCCATATTAAATGTTTTCTAAATAGCTTCGGATAATTGCCAAAGCCATAAAACAATGGTTAATGTAAAATGTATTAAATTCATTGAGATTCTAAAAATGTGACAGTTGATATAAAGTACTTAAGTCTCCCATACCCCCAATTCAGTTCATACTGCGGATTGAACACATCCTGAAATGTCCAACCACCAGTATCTGAGAGACCTCCTTATCCCTCTCTCTCTTAGTGGAGCCAGGCCCTGGCCCAGCCCCACCCTGAATTCAGCTGCTAAGCCCTCCTGGCTGGAGCACCTGCCCCACCACCTTCTGCATGAGTGATTCACCCGTTCCTCATCTGAGATTCCAGGGACATAAAGTATCCCTCCCACTAAAGCCCTGAGATAGAGAAGGGTAAGGGTGTGAGGCCAGAGGGAGAAAAATATACATGCCTATAGAAAATTGAGTGAAAAGTATTAGACTAATGAAAAGCAAACAATAACTAAAAATTGAAAGGAAAAGACAGCCAACTGAGAAAGCTACCATAAAAAGAAAGGAGCAGGGCTGAGTGTGTGGCTCAGTGGTGGAGCCCTTGGCCAGCACATGTGAGGCACTAGGTTCGATCCTCTGCACCACATAAAAGTAAGTGAAATAAAGGTATTGTGTTCATCTACAACTATTTTTTTTTTAAGAAAAGGGAGGCTGGAAGGTCAGACCTGGCATTTGGTCTGCCTATTAGGAGATGAGACACTAGAATGGACACATAGGCCCAGAGTATCTGAAACATGTTCCCCAGTTACTCCAAGTCAGATCAGTTGCAGAGAGCCAGCACAGGCACTGACCATATGTGTGACCCATCAGTGACCTGGAAAGAATTTACTGATGTTCCCAATCCCAGGTAGGTCAGGCCCATGTATGGTCAAGTGTGAAACAGGTGAGTCCCAGTGGAGGGATTTCAGAACTGGATCATGGAAAAAGGCCTAGAGGTCTCAAAGGTTGACCTCTGCCCCTCAGAGAAGTAGAGGGGGGCCCAGGGCAAGAGAGGCCCTGTCTAGCCCCAAGAGGCACATTCTAACATTCCCTAGTCCTGTCCTGTCACAGAGACTCCTCCTCTCAGGCACAGAAAGGGCCTCTGCTCTCCAATAACCACCAAGAAATACTTAGGCACACCATTCACTGAGGGTCATTTTACCTTGAACATTTTATACCTCATTCCCATGATGATTTAGTACAATACCATGAGGACTTTCTCACTGTCCTCATTCTAGAGCTGAAGGATGGTGTCTCTACAATAGTGGAAGCTATCCAAGGTCACAGGGTCACATGGACAAACACTGACAGGGGCATGTCTGCCCCAAGGCACAGTGTAAATCTGAAAGAGTTGGGGGCACCAGCACTTGGAATGCTCCAGGGACCTGGGGGGGGGGGCAAAAGGGAAGGAAAAGAGTACATCAGAAGTTCTATCATAAAAATTTTACCCTTATATCTATTTGTTCTTATACACTGAATAATATGTGTACATATTTGTTAGCTGCATTTTCAAAATACATAACTTTTAAGGAGGGCATATGAGGTTGGTGTTGTGGTTCAGTGGTAGAGCACTTGCCTAGCATGTGTGAGGCACCTAGTCCAACTGTCAGCCCCACAAATAAATAAATAAAATAAATGTTCATTGACGTATAAAAAAATATTTTTTTAAAAAAAAGGAGGGCATGTCCAGAACCATTTGGAAACTCCCTCCCAGAGAGGAAGGAATGACAACATCCAGCAAGAGGGTGCTCCATGGATGCCAGTTCACTCTTGGGCCAATGGAAAGGCCACCCAGGCAGTATCACCCGGTTTCCTCGGCTTCTGCTGCCCCCTTGTGGCTAGAATGTGTAAGAGAGAAAGGCAATTTCCAGAAGGAAGACAGAGAAGGTATGAAGGTGCAGACAAGAAATCTTAAAACTGTGGGGCTAGGGTTGTGACTCAGGGGTAGTGAGCTTACCTAGCATGTGCGAGGCATTAGGTTCAATCCTCAGCACCACATTAAAAAAAGCATGTGAATAAAATCAAGTTAAAAAAAAGGAATCTTAAAAATGTGGAAGGGATTAAAGGAAACAAGACATAAATAAAATGCCAGATGCTGTAGGATTCCAACTATGTGAAGTTAAAGAATAGACAGATGGAAGCTGTGGTGACAGAGTCATATGAGGAGATCTCTGGCAGGCTGAGGAGGTAGTTAAGACAAGAAGAGGTAGCAGGGTGCCTCCTGGGGTGAGGGAAAGCTTCATATCTTCAACTGGGGTGCTTCCTCAGGCATACACACATGTAAACTGTGTCTGGAAACTAAAGATCAGTGCATTCAAGAAAAAGAGAAAGCTGATCACAATGGCACACACATATAAATCCAGCAGCTCAAGAGGCTGAAACAAGAGGATTACAAATTGGAGGCCAGACGCAGCAATTTAGCAAGGATCTAGACAACTGAGCAAGACTCTGTCTCAAAATAAAAACTAAAAAGGGCTGGGAATGTGCCTCAGTGATTAAGCACCCCTGGGTTCCATCCCTACTAGAAAAATATTTCTACCTACCTAAAAACGTTGTGTAAAGTTTTTTTTCCTCTTCTCTCTCTCTCTCTCTCTCTCTCTCTCTCTCTCTCTATATATATATATATATATATATATATATATATATATATATATATTTGAAGTAGAGATTGAACCCACGGGTGCTTAATCACATAGGCACATTCCCAGTGATATATATATATATATATATATATATATATATATATATATATATATATATATAAAGAGTTTTTGGGAGAGGGTAAGAGAAAAAAAGCTATTCACCTTACACAAAGTTTTTAGGCAGGTAAAACTTATGTATGATAAAAGTAACCCTGGAAAATCCTTTTAACACACATTAAGCATACATAAGCTTTTTCAGCTTACAGTTTTAGTCTTCATTATTTGATTGATGTCCAAATTTCCTCTGGAATATAAATTTCATGGTGGTGTGCATGTGTTCCCAAAGCCTGGGATTACTGAGCCTGTCATTTCATGGCTATTTAATAAATATTTGTTTAGTGAATATAACTGATCACATGGATTGCCCTGATGCTTTGGGGTGACTCAGCTCATCATGGGGGAGCACATGCTGGAGCAAAACCTCTCATCTCAACTGGCTGCTCTGAAAAGCCATCTTTGCATTGTTCCTGGGTACAGCTCCCCACTGCCACAACCACCTCTGCGCACCTCCTCTGCAGCCATGGACTCTGGCAGCTTTATCGCCACAGTCCCTGAACTCTAGTTTCCTTTTTAACCCACTGTATGGAATCACTGGCAGGCCCCACCATGTCAGAGGTGGCCGTGGACACTAGCTCTGAAATCACCACCAAGGACTTAAAGGAGAAGGAAGTTGTGGAGGAGGCAGAGAATGGAAGAGACCCCCTGCTAATGGGAATGATAAAGAGAAAAATGGGGAGCAGTAGGCTGACAATGAGGTAGATGAAGAAGAGGAAGAGGGTGGTGAGGAAAAGGAGGAGGAGGAAGGTGATGGTGAGGAAGAGGATGCAGATGAAGATGAGGAAGCTGAGGCAGCTACGGGCAAACGGGCAACTAACGATGATGAGGATGATATTGATACCAAGAAGAAGAAGACCGATGAGGATGACTGGACAGCAAAAAAGGAAAAGTTAAACCAAAAATAAAAGGCCACCATGACCTGTTCACCCTCCACTTCCCGTCTCAGAATCTAAACGTGGTCACCTTCCAGTAGAGAGATCCGCCCACCGGCTCGCCCACCTTGGGCAGAGCCACCAGAAGATGACATGCGCTCTTCACCACCCAACGAAAATTACAACGTGAATTTGCAACAGGCGAGGGAAACAGAACCAATACTTCCAAGGTTATGCTTTTTTTCTTAAAAGTACTTTGAAAAAGTAAAACTTGTTTATATTTTTTATTCGCATTTTATAATTTTGTACATATTGTTAGGGATCAGCCATTTTTAATGATCTCGGATGACCAAACCAGCCTTTGGAGCATTCTCTGTCCTAATTCTGACTTTACTTGTGATGTGACCATGTTCATTATAACCTCAAAAGAGAAAAAACATTGTAAAAAAAGCAAAAACAACAACAGCAAAAAAAAAAAAAAAATCTTATTCTGAGCATTCCAGTAACTTTTTTGTGTGTATGTACTTTAGCTGTACTATAAGTAGTTGGTTTCATATGAGCTGGTCCACTTTTTAAAAGATTTATTTCTATTTTGTATGGATAATATCATGTTATCTGCATACCAACTTTTCTGTTTCAAAAAAAAAAGTGTGCCTGTAGCTCCTTCAAAAACAATATAGTTCATAAATGTACAGGCTAAATGGAAGGAAGGATATGACAAGTAATATTCTTCTGTTTTTTTAAACACTTTATATGGTAAAAATACTATCTTGTTAAATACAAAATTATATACTGCTATGGTCATTGTTCTCAGGATGATGTAAGTAGTCACTATCTCCACAATTTTTCACTGTAATGTATCTTTTTTTTTAATTAGGTACATATGACAGCAAAATTCATTTTGATTCATTATACACATTGCAGGACAAATTTTCATTTCTCTGCTGTACACTATGTAGCCTCACACCCTATGTGCAGTCTTACATGTACCTAGGGTAATGATTTCCATCTCATTCCACCATCTTTCCTGCCCACATGGCCTTTCTCCACCCTCCCTCCCCTTTACCCAATCAAATTTCCTCCATTTTCCCCATGCCTCTCCCTCCCCATTTTGGACCAGCACCCACTTATCAGAGAGAACATTCGGCATTTGGATTTTTGGAATTGGCTTATTTCGCTTAGCATGATATTGTTCAACTCCATCCATTTACCTGCAAATTCCATGATTTTATTCTCTTCTAATGCTGAGTAATAGTCCATTGTGTGTATATTCCATAGTTTATTCATCCATTCATCTACTGAAGGACATCTAGGTTGCTTCCACAATTGAGCTATTGTGAATTGAGCTGCTATGAACATGATGTGGCTGTGTTACTACATCCTTTGGGTATAGACAAAGCATTGGGTCAAATGGTGGATTCATTCCAAGTTTTCTAAGTAATCTCCATACTGCTTTCCATATTGATTTCACCAATTTTTTTATTTAATTGATTTTATTTTTTAAGTACACAACAGTGGAATGCATTACAATTCTTATTACACATATAGATCACAATTTTTAAATCTTTGTATATAAAGTATGTTCATGCCAATTCATGTCTTTACATATGTACTTTGTTTTTTTGGCATTGTAATTCTTATTACACATATATACTACATTTTTAATATCTCTGTTTGTATATAAAGTAGATTGATACCCAATTCATATCATCATACATGTACTTTGGATAATGATGTCCATCACATTCCACCATCCTTGCCAATCCCCTGCCTCCTCTCTTTCTCTCCCACACCTCTCCCCTATCTAGAATTCATCTGATCCTTCCATGCTCCCCCTTCCTACCCCACTATGAGTCAGCCTATTTATATCAGGGAAAACATTTGGCATTAGTTTTTTGGGGGGATTGGCTAACTTCACTTAACAATATCTTCTCCAACACCATCCATGTACCTGCAAATGCCATGATTTATTTTCTTTTATTGCTGAGTAAAATTTTATTTAATTTTTATCCATTCATCTAATGAAGGGCATCTAGGTTGGCTCCACAGTTTAGCTATTGTGGAGTGGTTGTACCAATTTGCAGTCCCACCAGCAATGTATGAGTGTACCTTCCCCCCCACATCCTCACCAACATTTATTATTGTCTGTTTCTTGATAACTGCCATTCTGACTGGCGTGAGACGAAATCTTAGAGTAGTTTTGATTCCCATTTCTCTAATTACTAGAAATGTTGAACATTTTTTATATATTTGTTGATTGAATGTATATCTTCTTCTGAAAGGTATCCATTCAGCTCCTTAGCCCATTTGTTGATTGGATTGTCTGGTTTGTTTGTTTTAATTTTTTGTAATTTAATTTTTGTAATTTAATTTTTTGTTCTTTATAAATCCTGGAGATTAGTGCTCTATCTGACGTGTACATGGCAAAAATTTGCTCCGAAAACAGGCTCTCTTCACCTCATTGATTGTTTCTTTTACTGAGAAGAAGCTTTTTAGTTTGAGTCCTTCCCATTTATTAATTCTCGATTTTATTTCTTGTGCTTTAGGACTCCTTTTTAAGGAAGTCAGGGCCTAATCTGACCTGATTAAGATTTGGGCCTACTTTTTTCTCTATTAGGCGCAGGGTCTCTGGACTAATTCCTAGGTTCTTGATCCACTTTGAGTTTTGTGCGTGGAGAGAGTTGGGGGTTTATTTTCATTTTGCTGCAATTGGATTTCCAGTTCTCCCAGCACCATTTGTTGAAGAGGCTATCTTTTTGGTACCATTGTCTAGTATAAGATAACTGTATTTATTTGGGTTTGTCTCTGTGCCCTCTATTCTGTACCATTGGTCTACATGTCTGAATAGATGCTAATACCATGCTGTTTTTGATTCTATAGCTTTGTAGTATAGTTTAAGGTCTAGTATTGTGATGCCTCCTGCTTCATTCTTCTTCATAAGGATTGCTTTGGCTATTCTGAGTCTCTTATTTTGCCAACTAAATTTCATAATTGCTTTTTCTATTTCTATAAGGGATGACATTGGAAATTTAATTGGAATTGCATTGAATCTGTATAGTGTTTTGGGTAGTGTGGCCACTTTGACAATATTAATTTTGCCTATCCAAGAGCATGGGAGATTTTTTTCATCTTCTAAGATCTCCTTCAATTTCATTTTTTAGTGTTCTGTAGTTTTCATTGTAGAGGTTTTTCACCTATTTGGATAAGTTCATTCCCAAGGATTTTATATATTTTTTGAGGCCATTGCAAATGGGATAGGTTTCCTAATTTCTCTGTCAGAGTACATCATTGATGTACAGAAATGCATTTGATATATGGGTATTGATTTTATATCCTTCTACTTTGCTGAATTCATTCATTAATTCCACAAGTTTTCCAGGGGAAGTTTTTTAGACCCTCTAAGTATAGAATCATGTCACCAACAAATAATAATTTGACTTCTTTTTCTATTTGTATCCTTTTAATTTCCTTCATCTGTCTAATTGCTCTGGCCAGAGTTTTTCAAGGACTATATTGAATAGAAGTGGTAAAAGGGGGCATCCCTGTCTTGTTCCAGTTTTTAGAAACAATGCTTCCAAATTTTCACCATTTAGAATGATGTTGGCCTAGGGTTTAGCATAGATAGCTTTTACAATGTTGCAGTATGTTTCTACTGTTCCACGTTTTTCCAGTGTTTTGAACATGGAAGGGTGCTATATTTTGTCAAATGCTTTCTCTGTATCAATTGATAAAATCATATGATTCTTATCTTTAAGTCTATTGATGTGATCAATTATATTTTTTGATTTCCATATGTTGAACCAACTTTGCATCCCTGGAAAGAACCCCACTTGATCATGGTGTACTATTTGTTTAATATGCTCTTGTATGCAGTTTGCCAGAATGTCATTGGGAATTATTGCCTCAATATTCATCAGGGATATTGGTCTGAAATTTTCTTTCCTTGATGTGTCTCAGTCTGGTTTTGGTATCAGGATGATACTGACTTTGTAGAGTGAGTTCAGAAGGACTACTTCCTATTCTATTTCATGGAATAATTTGAGGAGTATTTGGTATTAATTCTTCCTTGTAGGTCCTGTACAACTCAGCTGTGAATCTTCCTGGTCTCAGGATTTTTTTTTGATAGGCTTTTGATGCTGTCATCTAATTCCTTGATTGAAATTGATCTGTATAAATTGCGTATGTTCTATGACTCAGTTTGGGTTGATCATATGACACTGTAGTGTATATTAACTCCAACAACAGTTTCTCTGGAATCAGTCATTGATCACAGCTAAAATCATATTATAAAAATTCATGAGGAAATGAAGCAAGTGGAAACAAAGTTTGGTCATGGGTTCTTTCATATGTGACTTCAGTTGACCTCAATTTTGTAACCCCTATGCTGCCATTTGGCACCATAATGAGCCAATCTGTATTCCAAGTACCAACAGGTAAGTTGAGAGGAAAGATTAAGCAGTTAAGTGAAACAAGCAAAACATGCTGAAAATGGTATGGCCAAGAAATTCTGAGCAACATGATCTAGCATTAATGTCATCACATTCTAAATCAGATGATATAATTCTGAAGAAGACTGAGAGGGAGATGTGGGCACAAAAATTTTGGAGTGAAGAGATGAACACTATTGCTTCCATCCTCATCCTTCTCCTTTCCTTATTGTTGGAGTTAACCATTTTACTAAATTGATTAATGCCTCAGTTACTCTTTCTCACATGCTGTGAGCAATTCAGCACCCTCCTTTAACAGGTACTAAGTTATTGTGGTTTAGATGATTCCATCAAAGTCCAGAAACCACATAAATCATTTGAATAAGGAAAACTTAATATAAACTTATTCATTCCTGAGGCCCTGGGTTTAATCCCTAGCACTGAAAAAGTAAAAAGAATTAACAATTAAAGGTGGTTTTCTACTAAAAGAAGTAAAAGAAGGCTCCAAAGAATGCAGAAATGGCATATAGAAAGCAGATACTACCTCTTGGGATGAGGCAGAGTAGCAAAGGAAGGAAACAATGTACAATAGGGTCCCCAGTGAGACTAAGGTGCAGAACTCAATGGGGAAGATGGGACTATGGTCCACTGGAAGGTTGAAAGGTACCTGTAATGCTCCAACTAACCAGGTATCCTCTTTCATAATATACTCCAGAACACTTCTGACACCAAATGTTTAGAGTTTTCCATACCAGGTTATTCTCCAACACTCTGCACATATCTGGGTGTCCTATAATTCAATGAAGGAATGAGCAGAGACCCCACAGATTAAGTGTACCCCTTGGTCTTAAAAGTATGCTCACATGACTTACTGACAATCACAAGATGACTCCTCAATTTACTCACCTGTTTCTGAAATTCCTGTCACCGTAAGTAGAAAAACAGCCCACTATGGTGGCCCATGCCTGTAATCCCTGAGGCAGGAGTATCACAAGTTCCAAGCTTATGGTCAAAGCTTGCTGTAATTCATCTTGCATCTGAAAATTCTCTTTTTTATTTATGTTCACTCAAGTAATACTTCTCTTTTCTCAGTTGTAGTATTGACACAAAAGGGAAATGGAGAGAAAAGTCAAAGAGGGTAGCAGGAAGGGTAGATATGATCAAAGTACATTATATGCATGCATGGAATATATCAAAATAAAACCCAATATTTTGTATGATGAATATGTACTAATAGCTTTTTTTTAAGGAGGGGGGTCTATTGCCTTTTCTTTAATTCCCTGGATTAACATATCACAACATTCTCAATGGTACCAGAATTTTACCTTGTTATGGAATAAGAGGTATGTTTTATTCATCCGAAATAGGAAGCAGATAATATAGAATGTTGGACTCTTCTCTTAAAACTCCATCATTCATTGGAGTTCGGAACTGAAATATTCTCCAAAGGATCTTTTTAGGAGGTGGTAGAAACTTGAGGAGGTGGGGACTAGGAAACAGGAAGGAAGTAGGTGACGTGGCTGTGTCCTTGAAGACTGTCTTGCCCTGGGCCCCCTGTTTCTCTTGCTCTTGCCTCCCCACACCCTTGCCTTCTATCTGCCATGAGGTGAGACACTTGCTCCCTCACCTGTTCCCTGTCATCACATGCCATTCTGCCTCAGAAACAATGGAGCCAGGTGACTATGAACTGAAACCTCTAAGACTGTGAGGATAATAAATCTCTTCTCCTTTAGGTTGATTTTCTCACAGAGAAAAAAAAACGGTGACTAACACATTATTCATTTCTCTGGAAATTTCTGGATGATAAACTTTCTATCATCTGTAGAAATAGAACAAGTGACCATTCTCAACCTCAAGTTTCCTCTACAAATATTCAAGTCCAGTAATGTGGAGTCCCATTTGTTTGATTTTTTCTTGAGATAGGGTACCACTATGCTGCTCAGGCTGGTCTCAAACTTATGGGCTAAAGTGATCCTCCTACCATAGCCTCCCCGGTAGCTAGGACCACAGGTATGTGGTGCCACACCTGTCTTAAATACATTTTAACCAAAAAAATGGCTCCTCATAGTTAAATTCCACATTCCCTAAACCAGTTCCAAAACAGTTAAATTTTTTCTTCTGCTATCTGAATATAAGACATGAATAGAACTCTCATAACCATACATATGAAGTCTGAACACAGAGCGGAGGACAAGCCCAGTGAGCCTTCCAAGTATCATCTCATGAGATTTTGCCACAGGGAGTCTGTAGCCAAAGGAAAGGCCACAGTGGGGGATCAAGGACAACAAGGGACCCTGTGGGAACAAAACCTGAAAGTTTCAGGGAAGTAATGGAGATTCAGCCTCTGGGGGAGCACCATCAACACCACAGACAGAGTTGAACCCCTCCATTGAGATGCTCAGGATTGCCTCCAAAGGAAATGAATTGTCAAGCTGTATAGGGAGCCCCTCAGACTCTCCATGGAGCAAATTGTCATGGACACAGTTCCATACATAAACATGAAGTATGGAAAGAGAGTTCCACAGAAGAAAACTGGAGGGAAAGAGAAAATATGAAAACCATCCATCAAGTTATAGAAGGAGACATCCCCTTCACTGTAGTCCAGAAAAACCCTCACCCTGGCAGGGATCTTGCCTAGGAGATAACCAAGTCACAGGATCAGTCCAGGAACAATATCTATCCTTAAACTTCCCCATGACCTAAAACCCTCTATCTGGTAATTCCTTCTGCCAACCTATTCTTTTCACATCTTTGCTTCAGACTCCCAGAGTCCACCTGCTGAACCATCCTTTCTCTATAACCACTTCCCAGAAACATCTTCCTGATGTGATGCCCTCAAGAGCCAACACACTGCATTTCTCATCACGGTACACACAGGGTTCCTTCCAGGTCACATGCATCTTTTCATGAGACAGAAAGCCTGTGGTGAGCAGAGTCTGTATCTAGAGTGATAGGACCTGTTGAGAGAGTTATCAATCATGCAAAGTCCCCTCCTGACCCAATAAAAAGCACTCAGCCACCCACCACCTCACAGCCACAGAGTTGCCTGAGCTGAGGAGGTAATAAGCCTCCTGCAATGAGTCTTGTAACTCAAGCCCACGTCCTCAAACAGGAGAAAGAGCCAGAGGCTGATTTGGGGGGGGGTAGATTTGTGACAGGACCCTTGAGAACCACTACCAGTGTTGTGACCATCACTTCTTCCATGGTAACACTGTTGTTGATGCCAGCATCTGAATCACCACAGAGAACTTAAGGAGAAGCCAGAAGCCATGAGGGCAACAGGAGGAACATCTAGAAGCACACAGTCACTCATAGGCTGGGAACTGTTCCTTCCATCAATCTCCGAGAGAACACAGATGTCATATCAGGGATTTGCAGAGTCTCTAGACATCAGGGTCAGCACCAAGTCTTCTGAAACACAGCAATGTGGAAGGGAGAAGGGAAAAGCTATGTGAAAATATTCTGCTGCTGTATATTTTTATACACACACACACACACACACACACACCCCTCACACATTCTGCTGCAGCTTTCCCATGAAGACTAAGCCCAAAAGCTTAACATCCCAGGATCAAAACAGTGGATATAAATCTGAAAGGTCACTGTTCAGATTTATCTACCAAATAATGCTTTTCTCAAGGCAAAGACACACAACCATCCTGAAAACTGGGTTATCAAGATATTTAATTGAGGTTATCAAAATTTCCAAGACCTCCAATTACTTATAAAGAACTGACTATGAGTAGACTACCATGGGAGATAAAGTCCAGAGGCCCAGATCCACCAACAACAACATCTGTGGGGCCCGGGGGTGGGGGGATAGCAGGCCTGGTCCATGCCTTTCCTGGTGGGGCAGACACTTGCCAGAGCTGAGCCTCTGGTGCAGAGCTGCTCCTTCTAACCAGTGGACTACCATGGGAACCAAGAGCCAGCCCAGACTGCCCACACCAGTCCACAAGGGATCCAGGCTCTCAGTAGGCCCATTCCACCCCTCCACAGGTGGGGCAGGCACTGGCAGAGCCTAGTCTTAGGTGCAGGAATGCCCCTTCTGACTGGCAGAAAACCTTGGGGTGTCAAGTCCAGTGCCTATATCCACCCACTCCAACATATGCAGGACTCAGATCCAGGATGCAGTTGCATTCATTGAGGAACACCAGCAGGGTTTGGAAGCCCAAAATCAAGGTAAGATAAGACAATCTTCACAGGTACTACAAGAATATAGGGAAGAAAATATAATATCTCAGATCCACACTGCAAGAAAGGAAGACACATAAGACAACATGAAAAAACAAGAGAGGAAGGTGCCCCAAACAAACCAGGATACTATAATAACAGAACCCATGGACAGCAAAGTTCATGAAATATCAGAGAAGGAGTTCAAAAGGTTCATAATTAAAATGATCTGTGAAATACAGAATGACCTACATGAGCAAACACAGGCAAAAATTGATCACTCCAACAATGAGATAAGAGAGCAAATTCAGGTAGCAAAAGATTACTTCAAGAGAGAGATACAGACCATGAAAAAAAAAAAACAGTCAGAAATCCTTGAAATGAAGGATACAATAAATCAAATAAAAAACTCAATAGGAAGCATAAACAACAGACTAGATCACTTGGAAGAAAGAACATCAGATAATGAAGACAAAGTATACAATCTGGAAAATAAAGTTGATCACACAGTGAAGAAACTTAGAAACCATAAACAGAACATCCAAGATTCATGGAACAGCATCAAAAGACCAAATCTAAGAGTTATTGGGATAGAGGAAGGCACAGAGTTTCAAACCAAAGGAACGCACAATCTCTTTAATGAGATAATATCAGAAAATTTTCCAAGCATGAAGAATGAATTGGAAAATCAAATACAAGAGGTTTACAAGACATCAAATGTAAAAAATTACAACAGATCTGGTCATTTTGATAATATTAATTTGGCCTATCCAAGAGCAAGGTAGATCCAATCCAACACCTAGAGAATAAATAATATTGTACTGAATGAACAATGGATTACAGAAGACATTATGGAAGAGATTTAAAAATTTTTTAGAGGTGAATGAGAACAGACACAACATATCAAAATCTCTAGGACACTATGAAAGCAGTTCTAAAAGGAAAATTCAGTGCATGTACTTCATTCCTTAAAAGAACAAAAGGTCAACAATAAATTACTTAACATTACATCTCAAAGCCCTAGAAAAAGAAAAACAAATCAACACCAAAATCAGCAGAAGACAGGAAATAATTAAAATCAGAGCTGAAAGCAATAAAATTGAAACAAAAGAAACAATTGAAAAAATTGACAGAACAAAAAGTGGTTTCTTTGAAAAAATAAATAGTATTGACAGACCCTTAGCCATGCTAACAAAGAGGAGAAGAGAGAAAATTCATATCACTAACATACATGATGTAAAAGGAAATATCACAACAGACACTACATAAATACAGAAGATAAACAGAAATTATTTTGAAATCTTGTACTCCAATAAAATAGAAACTATCAAAGGCATTGGCAAATTTCTAGATTCATATAATTTGCCCAAATTAAATCAGGATGATATACACAATTTAAACAAATCAATTTCAAGTGACAAAATGCAGATGCCATCAAAAGTCTACCAACCATGAAAAGCCTAGGACCATACACACAGTCAAGTCCTACAAGACATTTAAGGAATAACTAATACCAGTGCTCTTCAATTTATTTCAGAAATAGGAAAAAAGGAAGCATTTCCCAACTCACTCTACAAGACTCATCTTACAGAAAAAGACATATCACTCTGATTTCAAAACCAAGCAAAGACACAACAAAAAAAGAAAACTTCTGACCAATATCTCTAATGAACATATATTCAAAAATTCTCAATAAAATTCTGGAAAACCAAATACAAAATACATATCAAAAAGATCATGCACCATGATCAAGTGGGATTCATCCTATGAATATAAGATTAGTTAAACATACAAAAATCAATAAATGTAATTCATTATATCAATAGACTTAAAGAATCATCTCCATAGACATAGAAAAAGCATTTGACAAAATACAGAGTTCAAAAACTCTATAAAAACTAGGGATAACAGAAACATATCTCAACATCATAAAGGCTACCTATGCTAAGTCCCAGGCCAACATCATTCTAAATGGAGAAAACTTGAAGGCATTCCCTCTACAAATTGGAACACGAAGGATCCAAGATGGTGGAGTAGAAGAGATACCGTTTCTGGCTGCTGTGTGCTGCAGCTGTGGGTAGCTTCTCCATAGGGACTCACCTTGACAGAATACAGCATCTCAGAGTGTGTGACAGGACCACATACAGTGGATTTTCATGGAATCCACCAGAGCTGTGAACACCACACAGAACTCAGAGACTCTGTCTTCTGGTAAGACTCCAGACTCCGGTCCCAAATCTCACAGTTTGAGCACATGCACAGCTCTCAAGCGGCGAAGTAGAAACAACAAATCAGCACCTCTGCAGACCTACAGAACTCCAGACTACACTGTGCTCCAAATCAGGTCACCAGACAACTTTCTTGCAACAGCACAAGGACATCCCAGCTACCCCCACCAGACACCCCTACGCAGGAAACAGACATGGCTTCATCTTGGAAAATATTTCTTGCCATCTTTTGGTGGGCAAGGCTACCAGTGTGGATGGATATGCAACTGAACAGGTATCTGGTTTCCAACTCTCCCTCCCACCAGCTGTGATAATTTGGCACAGTTACTTTCCAACACAAAAACAGCTCTCAGTTGAACAGGTGTGCAGTGCCAAGGGTGAAGAGCAAGAAGTCCCACAGTTGAGACCTGATAAGCAATAGAGGGGAGGGGTCTAAAAACTGGGAGCAACTCAGAGAAACCAAGATTAGGGAAGCTCCAGGCAAGAGAGGGAGAGCTCAAGTCTTCTCACACTGGTTATCAACACCACCGTAAGGGCAGAGACTCAAGCTTGGAATAGACAGCTCCAACTACTGGAAGAAAAGAGAATAAAACAGAATTCTAAGAGTATTTTTATTTGTTTGTTTGTATCTTCTTTTTTTTTTTTTTTTTTTTTGCTTTATGTTTGTTTTTTTCTTCTCTTCTATTTTACCCTCTTTCTTTCTCCTCTACCTTTCCTACTCTGGTCCTCACAACCTCCACATATGTGAAACCAAGAATATTGCATGAAATAGAACTTTAAGAATTGAGTCACCAGAATAATATAATATAGAGGATTTTCATAAGAACCCCCTTTTTTATTTCTCTCTCTTTTCTCTTTCCTTCTTTCCTTTTTATTTTTCTTCCTTTTCGCTTCCTCGTTCAACCTACTAATTTTTATTATTTTCACTTCTTGTAATTTCCTAAATACATATATGTGTTTGTTTTTATGCATTCTACTATACTTCTATGTACTTGTCTACCCTCCTGTCTATTCCCGTGCTACTAACCCTCTTCATTCGAGTTCTCCTCCAAATTTCCTACATTATATTAATCCCATACCCTCATATCTTTCCCCCTTAATATAACGTCATACACCCAACCCCCAATTCTCTGTCTGCCACCAAAAACTATACAACTTTTATAAAACTACTGATTATATTTTAAATAATTGAATCCAAAATTTCGAGACATTAAGACTAACTATAAATGTCTTAATAACAATAATTTGTTCATAGGTGATGTACTATTGATATTGGGAACTGTCAACATTGTTCTTTCCCACAAAGGAGGGATCTTGGAACTCCACAAGAACACTACAAGTCTATAGAATATGAGCAAAAACACCCCAGTTCCACAGAGCTGGAAAGAAGCACAAACAACATGAAAAGACAAGGGAAGAAAGTACCACAAACAATTTAATACAACACAAAAAATTAACAGGTACAGCAGAAAAAAGTGACAGAGAAAGATTTCAGGATATACATGAATCAGATGATTTGGAATCTTAAAGAAGACATTAGATAACAAATACAGAAAATGAAAGATCACTTTGCCAATGAGCTACATAAACAGATCCAAGAAGCAAAGGTCACCTCTACAGGGAGATAGAGGTTATACCGAAAAACAAACAGAAATGCTTGAAATTTAAAAAATAATAAACCAAATTAAAAACTCAAATGAGAGCATCACAAGAAGAGTAGACCACTTAGAAGACAGGACATCAGACAACGAAGACAAAGTATAACATCTTGAAAAGAAAGCAGACAGCACAGTGAAAATAATAAGAAACCACAAGCAGAACATCCAAGAAATAAGGGATAGCATAAAAAGACAAAATTTAAGAGTTATTGGGATAGAGGAAGGCATAGAGGTTCAAACCAAAGAAATGAGCAATCTGTTCAATGAAATAATATCAGAAAACTTTTCAGACATGAAGAATGAAATGGAAATCCAAATTCAAGAAGCCTACAGGATGCCAAATGTGCAAAATCAAAACAGATGCACACCAAGACACATTATAATGAAAATGCCCAACTTCTGAATTATAGAGAATAAGGAGAGAATTTTAAAAGCCACAAGAGAAGGGAAACAGATTACATATATCCGTAAACCAATTAGGATAAAGGCAGATTTTCAATACAGATTCTTAAGGTTAGAAGATCCTGGAACAATATATAGCAAGCTCTGAAAGATAATGGGTGCCAACCAAGAATCTTGTATCCAGTAAAACTAAGCTTCAGATTTCAAAATGAAATAAAAACGTTCCACAATAAACAAAAGTCAAAAGAATTTACAGCTAGAACCCTGGCACTGTAAAACATCCTTGGCAAAATATTTCATGAAGGGGAAATGAAAAACAACAATGAAAATCAGCAGATGGTAGGTAGTAACCTAAAGGAAAAACTAATCAAAGAAGAAAATCAGTTCAAGTAAAATAACAAAAATTAACAAATATGGCTGGAAATACGAACCATGTCTCAATAGTAACTCTAAATGTTAATGGCTTAAACTCACTAATCAAAAGACATAGGCTAGCAGATTGTATTTTTTAAAAAAATATCCAACAATATTCTCCTCCAGGAAACTCATCTTATAGGAAAAGACATACACAGACTGAATGTGAAAGGTTTGGAAAAATTATACCACTCACATGGACTGCAGAAGCAAGAAGGAATCTCCATACTCATATCAAATAAAACAGACTTCAAGCAAAAATTAATCAAAAGGGATAAAGATGGACATTACATACTACTCAAGGGAACTTCTCAAGTTCAAGAGTCAAATTGACCACAACACAATAATCATGTGTGCCTTTAACACACCTCTCTTACCGCTGGACAGATCTTCCAAACAAAAGTTTAATAAAGAAACAATAGAGCTCAATAACACAATTAATAACTTAGACTTAACTGACATATATGGAAATATACCAACCAGCATCAAGTAGATACAATTTCTTCTCAGCACCACATGGATCCTTCTCAAAAATAGACCATATACTATGCCAAAGGGCAACTCTTAGCAAATACGAAGGAGTAGAGATACTACCATGCATTTTATCAGATCATAATGGAATGAAGTTGGAAATCAATGACTGTTGAGAGCCACAGCTAAAGGGGCCCCAGCAAACTTCCAGCTGCCAGCTGATGATTGGCTCACAGCGGCGCCAGCAACATCTAGCTGATTGGCTCCTCTGCGGTGATGTTCATTGGGCTGTTTCCCTGCCCTTCAGACTGTGAGCTGATGATTGGCTCACAGCGGCTCCAGCAACATCTAGCTGAATGGCTCCTCCACGGAGCTGCTCATTGGGCTGTTTCCCTGCCCTTTCAGACCATGGAGCTGCTCATTGGGGGACTTCTTTGGCTCTGCCAACGTGACCCAGCCAATTGGCCTCAAGAGCAGGAGGATTGTGGGAGGTGGAGAGGCTTGTGTGGGTGAGAGGCTTGTGGAAGCCAGTGGTGGCAGTTGGGCTCTGAGGGTTTTTTCCTGAGGAGCTGTTTTGTTTGGAATTTGTAGTTCTAAAAATAAAGTTAGTTTCTTTTGACAAGTGGCTCCTGAATTGTGCCCAGCCAGACTGTGGCATTTGGTGGCTCGCACGGGGAGCGACTGAGGGTAAGTAAACTGCTCACCCCTGAGGGCAGGGCGAGAGGATGGGTAGCCATTCTAAGTTTCCTCTTTTGTTTTGCTTCATTTTTGTTTTAACTTGCCTGTCCCTGGAGATGAGTGAGACGGAAGAAAAACCTCTCACATCTGAGGAAAAACTATTTGCATCTGAGGAACAGATTGGGAGAAAGGACGGATGCACATGTCAGGAGGATAGAAAGGCTATAATGAATTTTTGTTGTTCCATTTTTATTGGATTCTGTCTCGGTTTTGTTTGGCGTCAACTTGTTGGATTGTATTATAGTAGAAATACAGGATCAGAAATTAGTAAAAAACAAACTGAAAGACTGTTAAGTAAATTGTTAGAGGAAGGAGGCATCCCAGTAAAATCAAGAGCAGTCAGGGCATATGTTGATACAATACAAAAATGTAGCCCATGGCTTTTTAAGGAGGAGTTGTTAAATATATCACAGTGGGACCATCATGGTGAAGATTTAAAAAGAATAGAAAAGAACAACCCAGGGACTCTGCCAGTTGGCACATTGCCATTATGGACGTTGGTATCTGGTTTGCTTAGTCCAAAGCCTTCAGTTCAGACAAAGGTAGAGGAAGGAGAAGACATATTGATTCAAGTAAAAGAGAAGGTCTCCCAAGTTAGTCAGACAGAGGAAAAGATTCAAGTAAAAGAGAAGGTCTTTCGAACTAGTCAGGCAGAGGAAGAAAGTGTAAAGCAGAAAAGGCCATCAGGGGAAAAGTTACAACAGGAGACTGCTAATAACACCTTTCTATCAGAGAGCGTAAGTGTCCAACCAACAGCACCACCTCTACAGTAGACTGCTACTAACAGCATTCTATCACCAGAGGGCATAAGTGTCCAATCAACAGCACCACCTCCATATGCTAGGAGGCTCCCAACCCCCGCAGTTGATAGTTGGGATCCTGAGACAGGATCTCAAGTATTAACATGCCCTGTATTTGAGGTAGGAGGGCAGCGAATTTACCAGGGTTTAATTTTCAAAACAGTGAAGGAGCTAAAAGAGGCTGTAACAACCTATGGTCCTCAAGCACCCTTTACTGTAAGCTTGGTTGAATCCATTAACAACTTGAACATGACGCCAGCAGATTGGGCTAGTATGTGTAAAGCTGTGCTAAATGGAGGTCAATACCTGTTATGGAAGGTTGCCAATGAGGAATTTTGCAAGGAGACGGCTAGGCGAAATGCAGCAGCTGGTTATCCTCAGAGAAATCTAGATATGTTGTTAGGAAAGGGACCTTATGAGGATCAGCAGCAACAAATTGCATATGATCCTGGCCTATACTCACAAATTGCTGCAGAGGCGATTAGGGCATGGAAGACTTTACAAGGACATGGAGGTTTACAAGGTCAATTATCTAAGGTAATACAAGGAACAAATGAACCTTAAGGCTGAATTTGTAGATAGGCTTATTCAAACAGCTACCAGAATTTTTGGGAATACAGAACGAGCAATGCCATTAATAAAACAACTGGCTTATGACCAAGCGAATCCTTGGTGCAGAGATATCATTAGACCATGGAAACAGGAAGATTTAAACACATATATTAAATTATGTAGAGACATTAATGAACAAGAGCAAGTCATGGCAGCTGCAGTAAAACAGGCTTTAGATGCCAGAGACATTAATGAACAAGGGCAAATTGTGGCAGCTGCAGTAAAACAGGCTTTATATACCAGGCCAAGAACATGCTACAATTGTCAACAAACAGGACATTTCAAAAGGAATTGCCCCATAGGAGGAGGGTTTAACAAAACTAGGTATCAAAGGAGTAGAATACCGGGTATTTGCCCACGATGCCGTAGAGGGAGACATTGGGCTAATTAATGCCGTTCTCAAACCACCATAGAGGGTACTCCATTACATTGGGAGAATGAATGCTGTTCTCAAACCACCATAGAGGGTACTCCATTATCAAAAAACGAACAAGGACAAGGTGTTTATCCACAATATCGTGGACAAAGGCATCCGGTTTCATTGCCAAAAAATGGACAGGGGGCCCCAATGCTCCGGGGCCCCAAACCACAAATATACGGAGCACTGGAGGAACCCAGAAACCCCAGCAACCCCATCAGGGTAGTGCCCAGGACACATTGTCCATCAGATCCCTCATCAGACAAACCAGAGGGAGCGCAGGGTTGGACATCTGCGCCTCCTCCAGATCAGTACTAACTCCAGAGATGGGAGTTCAAATCATTCCCACAGGGGTGAAAGGACCTCTTCCCAAAGGAACAGTAGGCTTATTATTGAGACGCAGCTCTTCTACTCTAAAAGGACTTTTGATAAGTCCTGGGGTAATTGATCCCGATTATGAAGGTGAAATAAAAATTATAGCCAGTTCTCCAAAGGGTATATCAGTAATTTCACCAGGAGATAGAATAGCACAGTTACTAATAATACCAAGCCTACATGATAAATTTTCCAGTCATGCTGTAGAAAGAGGTTCCAAGGGATTAGTCTCCACAGGTGTAGATTGGGCTATGCTTTCTTTAAATTTAGATTCTCGCCCCATGCTAAAACTAAATATTCAAGGACATGAATGTAATGGGCTACTGGATACAGGTGCAGACCTTAGCATCATCTCTCGTCAAGAATGGCCAAAACATTGGCCATTACAACAAGCCACTCAAACGCTTCAAGGCCTAGGAGTGGTGACTAATCCCCATAGAAGTGCAATGGTATTAGATTGGAAGGATCCTGAAGGATGTGAAGGAACTATGCAGCCATATGTATTGGATCATCTTCCTGTAAATTTATGGGGATGAGATGTCTTAGATCAATTAGGTTTGACATTAACAAATAACATCAATCAAAATGCACCTACTATTATGGCTAGACAAGGTTTTAGGAAAGGAAAAAGATTAGCAAAACAAGAACAAGGTATAGCAGCACCAATACAAATAGATCAAAGAACAGACAGACATGGGTTGGATTTTCACAAAGGGCCACTGAGACAATAAAAATTACATGAAAATCAGAAAGACCAGTATGGGTTCCTCAGTGGCCCTTGACTAAAGAAAAGATACAAGTAGCCCATGATCTGGTCAAACAACAATTAGCGGAAGGACATATACAACCTTCTGTATCTCCCCATAATACTCCCATTTTTGTCATCAAAAATAAATCTGGTAAATGGAGATTATTGCAAGATTTAAGAGCCATTAATAATGAAATGGTCATTATGGGACCTGCTCAATCAGGGATTCCTCAATTGTCTGCTTTGCCAAAAACTTGGTATGTTTTAGTTATAGATATTAAAGATTGTTTTTTTTTCAATTCCAATTCATCCTGAGGATAGTCCACATTTTGCATTTACTATCCATGCACTGAATCATGAAGGTCCTGATCAGAGATATGAATGGAAAGTACTTCACTATATGGATGATGTATTATTAGCACACAAAGCTAAAAACACATTGCTAGAATGTTATGCCACACTTACAAACTTATTAAAAAATTATAATCTAGAGATAGCAATAGATAAAGTACAATTAAGTTTTCCAATTAATTATTTAGGAGTTCTATTATCCTCAACCATGGTCCATCCACCAAAAATTCAAATACGAGTAGATCAACTCAAATCACTTAATGACTTTCAAAAGTTATTAGGAGACATAAATTGGATAAGGCCTTATCTAGGTATTCCAACAGGAGAATTGGGACCTTTATTTGATATCCTAAAAGGTCCATCAGATCCAAATTCACCCCGAATGTTAATGCCTGAAGCAAGAAAGGCATTAAAAATCATTGAAACATATATGGAAAATATGCATTTGGATAGAATTGATATAAGTTTGCCTTTATTATTTATTGTACTACCAACAAAAAAATATTCCTACAGGAGTATTTTGGCAAGAAGGTCCATTATTATGGATACATTTATATTGATGAATTAGCTAATGAGTTAAATACTTGGGCAATAATCATGTGCAAATCTAATGTTTCATTTGATAACCACTTACCATCTAATCCTTTATTGTCCTTTTGGTCATTGCATCCTGTAATTTTTCCAAAAATGACAAGAAAAACACCTATCATGAATGCTGCAAATATATTCACTGATGGGTCAAATAATGGTACAGCAGCAATAGTTACACCTGATCAAACTTTTACATTTTTAGTACCCAAAAAATCAGCTCAAAAGGTAGAGCTTAATGCAGTATTACAAGCTTTTGTGATGTTTAAAGATTCTGTATTTAATTTATTTTCTGATAGTCAGTATATAGTTAATGCTATAGTATCCCTTGAAGATGCTGGTAGGATTTCCCCTTATCTACTGTTTTCTCTTTGTTTTCCACTATACAAAGTTTAATCTGGGACAGAAAAGATCCATTCTTTATAGGACATATCAGGGCACATACAGCATTGCCTGGAGCCCTTAGTTTGGGCAATGATTTAGCAGATAAAACTACACATGACATACATATGTTCTCTACACTAGAAGAAGCTATAAATTTTCATAAAAGGTTCCATGTCAATACTAATACTTTACAAAAGCATTTTAAAATAACTAAGGAAAAAGCTAGACAAATAATAAAACAATGTCAAAATTGTGTGACCTTTTTACCACAAGTTAATCTTGGAGTCAATCCTAGAGGATTGATACCTAACCATATTTGGCAGATGGACGTCACACACTTGCCAGAATTTGGAAAATTAAAATATTTGCATGTTACAGTTGATACTTCTTCTGATTTTTGATGGGCTCCCTTCATGCCGGAGAAAAAACTAAAGATGTTATAGCTCATTGCTTACAAAATTTTGCCACTGTGGGCATTCCAAAACAGTTAAAACAGATAATGCCCCTGGTTATACTTCTACCTATTTTAAACAATTTTGCTCATCATTTGGCATTACTCATATAACGGGAATCCTATACAATCCACAGGGACAAGGCATAGTTGAAAGAGCTCATCAAACTATTAAAATGTACTTATTATGTAAGGGTCCGGCGGAGTGTCAGAGAAAGAGACCACACAAGAGACTGGCTCCATGCAATTGGCAAAAGGGGATTTATTGGGGATCCATTCCAGTGCGCTGGGGCCCCGTACTCACTCAAGAAGGGAGAGCAGCCCGGAGCCCAGAGCAGAGGTCAAGCGGAGCTTAAGTAAACTTTATGGAGAGGGCGGTGGCCTTTGCATACTTCAGAACAAATCATCATGAGGCACGGGAAAATTGAACAACAACTCTGAGACGTAATTGGCACATTCATTGGTGGGAACAGGTCGGGCGGGGGTGATTGGTCACTCCTAAGCGGGATACGCATTCAAACTGATTGGTTCGAGCCCTGTGACAAACTGCACAGGGCCCTAGGCTGAATGGCCAGTAGGGTGTTGTCTTAACTATCTCAGGAATCTGGGTGTAACAGAGGAACTTAATAATACCTAATCTTTTACATTTTAATTCAAGCTTCCCAGCTTAGAAACTTTACCCTTTCATTCCCCACTCCTTTTTCTGACTACTTTTAATCTTAAAAGTGATGAATCATAACTATTGGGGAGTCTCATTTTTCATCTCTGTCAGTGGAGCATATTGCTTTCTGATTACCATGGGTTGTCCTGTGTTTCCTGGAATCATTTTTAGCATGGCCTCCATTTTAGATTTCACTCGGTATTAGACCCCGATTTATCTAACTACACTGACTACCTAACTTTAAATCTGGCTTCATTCCCCCCTCTAATTTGGGAACTCCTTACTGCTGTGAGGAAGGGGGACGAAGAGGATCTCTCTGGCTTCTTCAGGCTGAAAAGGGACGGTGTGGGGCAAGCAGTTTGGAGTCCCCCTTAAAAATATTGTGTCTATCAAGTGGTGCACGCTAAAAGTCCAATTGAGAAGTAATAGGCTGGAGGGCCATTCGAGTCATAGGTGGTCTATAAGAGAAACAAGAATTCATTAGTACTGGAACCTGATTGATGCAGCAAGAAATGCCACAGCACAGAAATATGCCAATGAGTATAATGGCCAAGACAAAGATCAACAATGTTTTCTATCAGGCAGTACCAGGAACTAGGAGTTAAGATACTGTTTCCACGACAATGTTGCTGAGGACATGGCTTCTATCTGAGCATGTAAATCTTTAAGGATATTTGTCACATTGTCAGAAATCTCAGGGATGTCAACACAACAACTAACATTTAGGGTTACAGATGTCTTTTTCCTTAAGATATAGTCTAATAATTTAATGCCATCTGATCCTGCAAAATCCTTTTACTAGTATGACCTCTGTGTCTAATAGAGAAATCTTTAATTCTGCTACTCAGGGCTGGATAACTATACTAGCAAACATCAAGCCTACCTGCGTTGGTTAGAAATAAAGGCCTTAGACTAAAACTACTCTAGCAGTCCCTTTGACAGTTATTAGGCATTTCTGTCTAAGAATCTCTTTTGTAGCCTCCAGTCTACTTATTTATGGAAGTTACATTTAACTATTATTATCATTTAAGATGTTCAGGAACAGCTGTGCTTTGGCTTTGACTGTCTTTGCTAAGTGTTTAAGATGAAGCAAGTCAAACTGACTTCTGTTTCTACCTATTGATAACAGCTGAGTCTCCTGGGAGTCCTTGGGAGCTTCACAGCAGCTTCTTAGTTCTGCTAGTGCCATTTGCGCTGGGATGGGTCCAGGCCTTGCTTGAGCATACGGCTTCCCTCAGAAGCATCAGGGATGTCTCCCTTCTCTGATGACCCTCCTCTTTACAGCAAATGCACTGATTGGCCTTCTGCCCTCCACTGGTCTCATTAATCTCCCTGCTCGGGAAGTTATGTGGCCTAGAGTTGCAGAGCCCTTTGAAAAAGTTCCCTATTCCCTGATTCAGACTGACTCAGAGGGCAAAAGCCAAATTTTTAATTTTAAAACTTAATCTTAAACATCTAGCAAATAAGTTAACAGCCTTATATTAAGGGTACTGAGCTTTAGTACCTATCTCTCTATCCTGTAGGTGATAACTCCTTATCTTAAGTTAACCCAGGTTGTGAGTTCTTAAAGCAGTACCTCTTTAAAACATTAACAGGCAATCCTTAGACTATCTAAAAGCAAACTACAAAACAAAACTAACTAGGATAAAAACATATTTAGTTTATGTAATAGCTACCTAGAGTTTTGGCAGAGTTGTACATTATAATCCCCTGTTTGATATCCTGGCAATCATGACAAAAACCAACTTTTGGGCACAACTTTAAATGCACTAAAATC
The DNA here is from genome assembly GCF_045843805.1 of Urocitellus parryii. Lineage (NCBI taxonomy): Eukaryota > Metazoa > Chordata > Mammalia > Rodentia > Sciuridae > Urocitellus > Urocitellus parryii. The sequence continues at coordinate 118,133,885 of NC_135538.1, forward strand.
TGGTCTATTTTTTTTTATAGTCGCCTTCATATGCAGTGAGATGGAACATAGAGCCTTATCTCAAGTAAGGTGGGGCTCTTCATAAATCTTAAATACTATAGTTCTGAAGCTGATCTTTGCTTTTTAGACATCATTTTACAAAGCTTACATAAATTGTTGCTCAAGTTCACATGAATATTAGCTAACACAACATAATATCACATCTAGAACATGAATTAAAGAAAGGCTGAAAGCTTTTAACCTCTTGTAGGAAAGTAGCAAAGTACTTTTGTGTTTTACGATAAAACCTTTACCCAGATTAGGCTCTCATTAACTTAAAAATACATTTAAATTGTGTCTCAGTGTAGAAAGCAACATAGAACTTTATATATCTTACTGATAACAAGTCCAGGTATAGAACATAAATGATATAATTGAATCTCCAACATGTTTTTTTTTCTTTGAGCCTAAAATTACCATACTACTTTAGAACACCAGCTTGTAAAGCTTCTACCTTACAGACTTGTATACCTGGAAGATATGAACATATTAGTAACATCACAATTACATTGATGATTTTATGCTAACCAAGTTTGGCTTTTAAAGAAATAACATAGCACAATTCTCTAAAACAACAGCACTTGTTTAACCAGCTGCTTAATTTCTTTAAGATTACTTGCTCAAAAACTTACTTATAACCAACTTGCACAGACCTTTTTTATCACTTACTTAAACTCTCTTAATTACTTAATCACATAGACTCTCTTATCCAGAAACACATTTTCCCTCTATTAAATCCATACCTATCTGTTAACCTCCTTCTGTTCACATCTTGAAACAATACTTGTAAACTTTTTAATTTAAGCAGATTATTTTACAGACATCAACATTTTATCTGTTTACCCAATTTAAATTGAACCATTTGAATAACGTGAATTAAAGATATTTGGATCTATTTTTAATTTTTTTATGAGCACTCCTCATCTGTCAATTGTTATATCACTGCAGGATATATGGACATACACACATACAGACATACCGACATATAACACATAACAATAATAAAGGCCTCATAGCTTTTCGCAGATGAAATCTCCATTGCAATGTTTATTTAAAAAAAAAACTCTAGTTGATCAAAAATAGAACTTATCAGAAAAAAAAAATTAACTTGTCTGTAGGAACAAAATCATGCACTCAAAAAAATATATATAGAATCTAAGAAAAGGCAAAAGTCCTAGAAAAAAAAAAAATTGACGGGCCAGTAATTAGTAAATTCCATACAATTTACTCTTTGGTTTAATCTAGTTTGAGTTCAGGTAAAAGACACCTTTACTTTTTTTTTCCCCTTGGGCCTCAGATCTATCTCCTATGGAGTGCTCCAGGCTTCTTCTATTTTCATATCAACTTGCTTCTTCTATTTGCATATCAACTTAAGTCCTGGCTGAGGTCTGGAAGGACCTGGGAAAACTGGAATTCTGAGCAGAAACTTCATGCCTAAGGCATTTTAACCATAAGTTACAATTTTCAGGTTTGGAAGTTGAAAATTATGATAAAAGTTTAAGATACAATTTACAAAATTTTATCTTTATATCTTCCTACACTAGAAAAACTTGCTCACACAAAACTGAAAATAGGATCTTTCTTGATAATATAAAAGCCACCATCAGAAGAAGTTCCTTCAGGATCATTAAGCTACTTTCTTTGTTCTGAAGTTTCTAAAGTAGTATTAAGTTACATTAAATTTGCCTAAAAAATTTTAAAAAGAACCACACACTACCATGCATATCTGAAATTAAGCTTTGAAAATTCCCAAGACTGTCGCTAATTAATGTCATTTCAATAAGCCAGACCAATGTTTTAATTCAACACTTTTTTCCTAAATCTTACACACAGAGAAACAGATACCAAATCATAATTTTCTATCCTTGCCCAAATCAATGCACTGTATACCTAGTGAAATCTCCTTAGGTTACCCAATTCAAAAATTGATGAAAAAAAAATAAAACTGAATGATTGGGAGTTACTTGCCAACTTGGAAGTAGAGTTCTTTTAATTTTCTATCCTAAGTATTTAAGTTCTCTGGCATGAATTATCTGAAATCACAAACTAAACAATTACCTAACCCTAACTTTTAACTGCAAGATTATGCAATGTTTTAATCTCATTTAGATACCAGATGTTACGATGAAACATCTTTTAGACACACATTTAGCCTAGATTATCCCCAAGAAACAATCTATAATAACCTTTAAAACAGACCAGATAAGAAAAAATCTCTCTAGGTTTTGAACTCCTATTTAATTATGACTCCTATCAGTGGCACCTTAGATTTCCCATGAGTGGACCAGATGTTCTCACATAGGGGCAACTATAGGTGTAAAATCAAGGGTCTCGGTGTGACTGACTTACTGCATTTAGGTGGAGTAATCCTTACAGTGCAAGGAAAAAAATGAGGAAATTTCCCCAAAGCGAAAATGGCTCTGGCAGCTGCTGGGAATTCCTCCGTTTTCCCTTTCACTTACAGGACTAGCTTCTCCAGTTTGGTTTGACCTTAGGCACTAGGCATTTTTTTCCCTAAATTTTAGTAGCCAGCTCCCAAAATGCTCATCCTCTGCTTGCAGTTGTTTTGAGTGCTAGGCTTCCAAGAAAGCAGAGTGGGGACTCCTTAAAAGTCCCCTCGAGAGTGTTAAAATTTGTGACTGAAAATTTGGTTCCCATCTCTAAAGCCCATTAACATCAATTTTTTTTGCTCGCCGGGCGGACAGGGGGCGGGGCAGTCCCCTGACGACTCCATCTCCAACCCCGCCTGCCCCGCTGTGGTGGAAATTCGCCCGGTGGCAGCCGGTTATCGGCAGAGGAGGGGGAGGAGGGGCGGTTCCCCGCCGAACTCACCCCCAATTCCGTCCGCCCATCCCCCGTGCCCGCCAGAGCACCCACCCTCCCAGGAGGGGAGACGGCCAGGGGGCGGAGAGGACAGGTGGGTGAAGGGGCCAGGAGGAACAGGGACAGGACAGATCCACCATACTGCCGGGTGGAATCCTCCCGCCGACTGCGTGGACCCCACCCATGCAGGAAGTGATTCCCAGAGGTCCTGAAAGGTTAGAAGGCATGATCTGGATGAAAGACAATATCTCTGACTTTGCAGATTAGAGAGAGAGATGGAGGGACTCTGCTGGGGGCCATTCAACTCCAAGGGTGGGCCACTCTGAAGCGCCGAGAGACAATACAAACATGACACAAACACGGACACACAGTAAATGTTTAACACAAATTCAGAAGCAAAAATTAAAGACAGACAGTCGACTTAACCAGAGGAAAAAAGCCAGACAGGTTGGCAGCAAAACACACCGACGAGGGTTCGCCCCTCTACCTGATGGGGGGCCCCTCCGTTCCCCCGAGTCCCCCAAAGCGTCCCTTGGGGGGTGGCCTGTGGCTCCTGGACACGTCTGTCCACCACCGCCAGGGGGAGCTTTACGCTCTCCGCTGACAGCCACACACACACTGCCAACCCAACCCGAGGCTCTGAGAGCTTACGCCCACCATTGAGCCAGAAACCTGAACCCGAGTGATTGCAAAAGAGCAATCGCAAAAGACAGACACTTTCTGGGAGCTTACGCTCTCCACTGAGCCAGAAATCAAACACGAACGATTGCGAAAGAAAAACAAGGAGGAGAAAAGGAGAAGAAAGAGGGGAGGGAGAGAGAGAGAGAGAGAGAGAGAGAGAGAGAGAGAGAGAGAGAGAGAGAAAGTCTCCTTACTTACCCCCTGAAGCAGTCCGTTGTTAGGGTCTCCCTGTCCGGCGATGCGCAGTTCCCGGCCAACGCACCAAATGTAAGGGTCCGGCGGAGCGTCGGAGAAAGAGACCACACAAGAGACTGGCTCCATGCAATTGGCAAAAAGGGATTTATTGGGGATCCATTCCAGCATGCTGGGGCCCCGTGCTCACTCAAGAAGGGAGAGCAGCCCGGAGCCCAGAGCAGAGGTCAAGCGGAGCTTAAGTAAACTTTATGGAGAGGGCGGTGGCCTTTGCATACTTCAGAACAAATCATCATGAGGCACGGGAAAATTGAACAACAACTCTGAGACGTAATTGGCACATTCATTGGTGGGAACAGGTCGGGCGGGGGTGATTGGTCACTCCTAAGCGGGATACGCATTCAAACTGATTGGTCCGAGCCCTGTGACAAACTGCACAGGGCCCTAGGCTGAATGGCCAGTAGGGCATTGTCTTAACTATCTCAGGAATCTGGGTGTAACAGAGGAACTTAATAATGCCTAATCTTTTACATTTTAATTCAAGCTTCCCAGCTTAGAAACTTTACCCTTTCATTCCCCACTCCTTTTTCTGACTACTTTTAATAATACTCATATCTTAATGAAGAGAAACAAGAGAGAAAATTCATAAAAGAGATCAGACATTACTGCACATTTTTTTTTAATATTTATTTTATAGTTTTCGGCGGACACAACATCTTTGTTGGTACGTGGTGCTGAGGATCGAACCCGGGCCGCAAGCATGCCAGGCGGGCGCACTACCGCTTGAGCCACATCCCCAGCCCATTACTGCACATTTTTAATGTTATTCTTATTTGAGTGTCAAAAACTTAAATACAGACAAAACATAAAACTATAATACTACTTTTGATTTATAATTAGCTTCTTACCTAATATGGGTGAGCTTTATTTTATAACTGATAAAATTTTAAAGTTGTGTGCTGGGGTTATGACCCAGAGGTAGAGCACTTGTCTGGCATGTGTCAGGCACTGGGTTTGATCCTCAGCGCTGAATATAAGTAAAGATATAAGATTCCAAAACCTTGATTTAAAAACCTCTGAAAAAGGAAACAAAAAAAGGAAACAAAAAAAAGGGATATACGTATGGATTCTGATGAATCCTTGACACCAATTCAGAAAAAGAGTTATGCGGGAGGGGCAGGAGGAAACCCAGACCCTGCAAATATTTATTGACTACATAATAAGTTCCATGTACTGCACTGAATGTCTTACTTAAATAACATTATTTAATTCTCATAACACCTCTACAAGATAGAAACTACTATCGTCCCAATTTACAGACAAGAACATGAAGTTTGCCAAACTACTTAGGTTTGAAACCAGGATTTGGCATTTGTGTCTTCAAGGATATGCTCTTTTGTCTAGTTAAGTAATTCTGAAAAGTGAGTAGAGCAGACTAAATATAAGGAAAATGAGTTTGGGGTGATTAATTGGTTTACCCAAATTAACCCAGCTAGCAGAGTTAGTAAACCCAGGTTTTTTGATTCAGCTTTTATGTTCAGTACTCTTTCTACTATGTTACACAATAGGTTTCCTCAAACAAGACTTGCTTCTGCTGCATAGTAAGAATCCACACAATTCTCCTTGGTAGCCTAGATATTTTTTTTTTTTACTTAATTTCAGGGAACCAAATTACTAAAATAGAGGAAAAAACAAGGAAACAGAAATACTTAGCAGAAGCTAATGAATTCAAGAATATTGGATCACAGAAATTTATAGAGTTGATTTACCTGCACAAGATAGGAATGACTGGTAATTTTGGCAAAGAGAACTAGCAGATATTACAAGAAGCAGTTTTAAGATGATGATTAAAACTTTAGAGTCTGACTAGGTGGATTCCATTCTCAGCTCTACCACCTACCAATTGTATGATTTATCTTCCTTTAGGCTTTCTTTGCCTCAATTTCTTCATCTGTAAAGCTGGAATAATAATACTATCTTTATGGTTGTTGTTAAGATTAAATGATTCAATATTTAAAGTGTTCAGAAAAGTGAGTGGCATATAGTAAGCCCAATAATTATAGCTCCTACCATTATTGTTTTGCATAATGACACATACTTTTATTCAATATGTAAATCACATTTGAATTTTCTTTTTCTAGTTTAAGAAATAATTATTGCTTCTTGTCATGATTTTTCCTTTAAATCCAATTCCTTTCAGGATACATATTCCACTAGCTTTTACACATTATTCATTGGTCATAACCTGTTGAACATATGTCAGTTCATTTATATCACATTTTACCTTTTCTCTCATTAGTCTTCCATTTTATTGAAAAGCCTTGAGTTTTATCAATACTTCTATGCTATTAGGTGATTCCACCATTTTATAATTTCAGGAAAATCTCAAGCTAATCCCAGTTTTTTTTTCAGTTTTAACACAAAAAAATCAGGGGAGTGGGGAAAAGGAATAAAGTGAAAACACTTGATATCTGAATCATGCATTTTTGTTGTGTGCTCAGTCATGTTTCCAGGTTTTAAGGATGAAGAACCTGAAAAACCACCAGTTTCCAAAACCTCAATTTCAAAACCTCTTAAAAAACAAAAAGAAGCACAAAAAAGAATATACATATGAATTCTGATGAATCCTTGACACCAATGCAGAAAAAGAGTGACACGGGAGAGGCAGGAGCAAAACCAGCCCTTGCAAAGAGGAACTCCGGAGTAGCAGAATCAAAGCTAGCTCCTGCAAACAGTGACTCCAGAGTGGCAGAGGCAAAGCCAGACCCTGAAAAGAGCGACACCAGAGTGGTAGAGGCAAAACCAGCCCCTGCAAAGTGTGACATCAGAATGGCAAAAGCAAAGCCATCCCCTGCAAAGAGTGACTCAGGAGAGGCAGAGACAAAGGCAGCCCCTGCAAAGAGTGACACAGGAGTGGCAAAACCACAGTAATCCCTGAGGGAAACACAAGCAGAAAAAGAACCTAAAACCTCAAAAAGAAAGAAATCCCAGGGGGAAAAAGATAAGAAGGAAGAACCAAAAGCCAAAGAAAAGAAATAGAGTCCTGATAATAAGGAAAAGAAGGGAGATGCAGAGACAAACCAAGATTTTTTTAAACTGACAAGATGCTAATAAGAAAAATGATAAAGAAAATGGCAAAATTAAAGAAAATTAATCAGAAACCAAGGGCAAAGGCAAGTATTAAAGGAAGTACAACAAAAAGGTGGAAGAAAATAAGTAAGTAAAAGGAAGACCCATAAGACAATTGATCATACTTCAGATACAATCCATGGCCCAATCATTGCCTGAATAGATTATAATATTTATCTGAAGTTTCTGCTCTTCAGAAGTTTCATCATTTTCTTGCCTCAGCCACAAACTTCAGCTCTTAGACTTTCAAATGTTCTCTCTCTCTCTCTCTCTCTATATATATATATATATATATATATAGTCAATAAAGACTGTGTATTTTCTGAAATAAAATATTTTTATTGGAGAAACGTAAAATAATTCTTTTGACAAGTGTTCTCTCTCTAGCTTATCCAACTAATCAACCAATAACTATTCATGGTGGGCCTAATAATGACAAGATACCCTACTAGCAATAAGTGTATACCAAAAAACACAAGTGAGAATCCCTGTAATCAAGTAGATTGTTAATATAGTGACATATGTATGTACAATAGTTTCTAAAATGTCCATTTTAAGGGTTTCCAAAAAATATTTTAAAAGGACAATAAAAAAAATTCAGAATTATTTTGCAATGAGAAAGTAAAAAGGATAGTAGCTTCATGGGCAAAGAACAGTAACATTTGTCATTCGAGAGATATCTACAATTAGTCAAGTAGAGATAACAATGAAAGTCATATAAGTAAATGAAATAAACTGTCCAAAAGATAATGTATACAGGGCCAGCAAAAGCAAAAGTCCAAGAACTGAAATAGTAATATGAAACAGGATGAAGAAGAAAGATAAGAGAAAAATGAGAAGATATAAGGAAAACTTATATAATGGAATGTTCCAATAATTAAGAAAGATGAGTATTTCAAGAATGATTACAGAATAGCCAAGACTTCAAGGGAATTAAAGACTGAAAGTGATTACTGTAGTTGGAAGTAACTGATCAATTTCTAAAGAGCACTTTCCAAAGAAAGGAAAATAGGAAAAGAAAGTTAAGCAGACAGTATACAGAAATACAAGCAGGTACTATGGAATGTGTATTCAAAAAAATTAATTTTACTCCTTTTTAAAAATACAGTTTTAGGACTTTTATTTTTTGTACATGGGACTGAACCCACGAATGGGAGTACATTACCACTGAGCTACATCCCTAGCCCTTTTTATTTTTCATTTTGAGACAGGGTCTCACTCAGTTTCCTAGGACTTCATTAAGTTGCTGACTCTAACTTGCACTGCTCCTGCCTCAGCTCCCAAGTCACTGGAATTATAGGCATGCTCCACCATGCCAAGCTACAGATTTTAATTTTAATTCTGTGCTTGTTAACCTAATATATCCTGAATGTTATATTTATTTCTGTCATGAGATGTGCATAAACTAAAATGCCTTTTGGAGAAGAAAAACTCAAGTAAACAGAAGTTGCACAATTCACCTGAGGAAAAAGCATGAGAATTGTTTTGAAATACATGAGCATCCATCGTAGATTAGAATGTTTGATACAGATGCAAGAATAAAAAACCAGTGAGTAGAAAGTACGAGGTAACAAATTCTATTGCTATTATAAGGGTAAGTGGGGGCTCTTAAAAGAGTTTAGGCCTTCATGATCATTTAGTGAGACTGCTATAGAATGTATCTTAGGAAAAAACTGAGTACTTGGAATAAATAAATTTTATGGTTTCTTCCAAATATGAGAGTTTATAATTCAAAGTATAAATTTATTTGAACTAACTAAATTTTTTCAAGAAAACTTTCACATTGTTTTGCCATGATTTCTTGAAGTTGTTTGAGGGAAGCCACTCTGAATGACCACACCTTCCAGTCCTGGAGCATGAGGCTCTGACCAGTCAATATATGTCCTGGTGACTTGGGCCTTGTCCCCACTCAGATAGCAAGGCGTGGCTCCAGGTGTGGGCATCACCCAAGGGGGGGGGGGTTGAGCTACACTCACCCATTCCTTTGTAATCCTAACCTTGCTTCATTTGAATGGCTTCTTCCCAATAAAAGGGTTCAGCACATGCTTCTCTCTGTTTTTCAATGGACCCCTAAGGTTAGAGGAGCCATCACAGGACAAAAGAAAAAGGTATTTCTCTGTCTCTGTGTGATTATTTCCTGCAACTCAGTTCACCTGGAGTGACCTTGAGTGTTTGGTAGTGAAACACAGCAGTCAGTGGCCAGTACAGAGACTCCAGGGTGAATTTTAGAAATTTAGTGTGTCCAGAATTTCTCTACAGAAGTTAAGTGTGCTTAGGATTTCAGAGTATTGTGGGCTGAATTGTAGAAAATAAGTGAATTAGAAGAAAAATCTGTGACATTAAGCTTTTTTAATATCTGGGAATATTTCATCTTCAGAAAGATAAAAAAAATTATTTTTGCAATTCTAAAAACCCTAAATAAATATAAAGAATTATTAAGATGATTAATGGGATATAATGTTAAGTTCAGCACTCCTCTCCCATGGAAAAAAGTGCTTTTATTGACTTTTTTGGATTGTTTTTATGAATCTTTATATTTTAAAATATCAGGTAAAGATGGGGGGTTATATGCTAGAAATCTGCACTTGAAGAATTGAAAAAGAAAAAGAAAAAAAATTTTGTGATGAGTTAATATGGGAGATTTTCTACTGTTAGAGAGGCATATTTTTCTGCTGTTTTTTAAAGGTGCTCAAACAATTAATATTCAACCTTTTCACTGCATTCTTGTCCTGCTGGATCAGAATGACTGTAACTTGGCTGCTGTGAAAAAAAGACTTTAGCCTCTGTTCCCTATTGGGTCTGTAACTAGACCCACCACCAGCAAACAACCCGGCCTAGTTGCCAAAAGCCAACTGCTTTAAGATTTGATATTAACACTGGCATCTGCCATTAAAACTCACTTTTAAATCACACATGTGCTGCAAGGGAAAGTACAAAAGAAAGGAGAACAAGCCCTGCAATTACAGGTCTCAGAGACAAGGCAAACTACTGCGTGCTGTAATGGAACATGGTAGGCTCCAGGGAACCCTTGTTCCCTACAATATGCAGTGGGCTCCTTGTTGTTTCCATCACCATGATAACCACCATGGACTGGCCAGCTTTCTGGTCCGGCCTCCTGTATTTTTGCAGGCTTCCCATTGATCCTCCCACTGTCATTCATACAGGACTTCTGATCTGGCCTTTTAGACACTAACCTGTACTTCCTTTTTCACAAAGACCTGCTACTAAAACCAAACAGAGCCTGTGTTTTTAAGACTGCCCACCTGTAAAGACTAATGAAAGATATCTTTTTCAGGCAATTGATTCCACAGGTTTCTATATTGCAGCCCTAAGCCTCACTTGTTCTCAAAGTTAAATAATTTGATTTTTTTTTATTCCTCAAGAGCTTCCTTTAAAATCTTTCCTTTTCCTCTTTATGGTAATATCAGTAAATAATGTTCTATTGATGAGAGGTATCAAACACATGCTTCTTTGTAATTTACTTTTAATTTTGGAGGTTATAAGGGTACATTTGCTTGCCACAGGAAAAAAGCTGGCAATGTTCCTGTGATAAACAAAAAATCCTTATCCTCACTCCTGATTATATAATTATAAGGAATAAATAAATGTATACACAAGGGTCTTATTATGTGATGTCACAAATATAAAAAAGTTCACTACTAATCCAAGGAAAATTAAAGTGGATTCAAATATCTTAAAAACCGCATGGTTACATAAAATTAATACAATTATGAGTTATACCTAATTCATAATACATAATTTTCTAGGTATTTGAATAACCTTTATTATCAATTCATAAAATAATTAGCATATATAATTGTTTAATTAACATAAATTTATATAATCATTTTTCTTCTACAGCAAACCTATAATTTATGTATATATTTATCTGATGCTCTGTTTTTTGTAATTAGAAATATTTAAGATAAATGTATTTTACTATAAATTTACTTTCAAGAGATAATCAAGTAATCTTTAATTCTCAAATTATTCTACAAACTTTATAACATGATAAACAAGTAAAATTCTGTCTACAGGAATATATAAGGGCTTTAACTATATTTTCATTAAGATATTTCTTCTTAGTAAGGTACAATAATTTGTTTAGATTCTAAGATTTACAGAAATTATTCCCTAGTATAACCAAAAGAAAAAATTCTAAAAGGACAAGAAGGCACTTCCACCAAGAGGAAGCACACATTGGTGGTCCTAAGCAGAAGAAAATCATCTTTTGGTAAAACAAGATCTTTATGTTCTAGATTTTAATGATAAAAGCATTTTACTAAATAGGGAAATCTTTATATAATTATCGAGACAGATGTATTAGAAAATCAAAACAATTGAAAAAGAGATTTATATGTAACTGGACTGATTATAAAAATTTGAACTGATTAATTCAAGGATATTTCAGGCTATTTCTTTGATTTTACTATGCTGATGTGAACTAAGGTTTTGTACATATTTTGACATGATGAAGACCTATTAAATGTTACATTTATTTCATTTAAGAAGGTTTTTATTTGTCTACTTTATTCTTAATGTTTAAGCAAGGATTAATTTTAGTGAATAAATTAACTACCTTAATTATGCAATAAATATTCTAAACAACTGACTAAATTCCAATTTTGACATTTCTCCTTGGAGACTAAATTTGGTTATTGCATATTACTTCTGTTTGTTGGATAGTTATGAGATTTAGGAGAACATTTTATTAGGACTGATGTTCTCCAAATTAAAGTCATATGTTTGTTTTGATCAATAAAAATTAGAAACTTTATTGGAAATTCATTGGTATTTTATAAGTTCTCTGACTGGACCTATTATCCATAAAAATATGGTAAGATTTATATACTACTTCCTACACTTGGAAGTAACCTTTATTATATTTTCTAAAAGAGAGTTGAGACACCTAATTAAAGGATAATATTCTGAGATATAGAGATATTTTGAGACCTATTCTCAAAAATAAATTGAGTGTTCTTTTTAAATTATTAGGATGGATCAACTAGTCTATATACTGAAAAATTACAATAATCAATAAAAATTATCTCATCTTCATATCTGCCTCAATTACCATTAACAAAGAAGGCAGTACAAAATTGACTAATAGAAACGAAAATGAAAGGGGACCTCTCAAACTTAATATAGACCAAAACAAATACAGTGAGAATTTCAGGGGATCTAAATTCATATATATTTCAAAATTTCTGCTAGATGTCTAATCTTATCTAGAGAGACAATATGATATTACTTAGCTAAACTTTAAAATAGAGGGCTATCTTAAAATCAGTTTTAAAGGAAATTTATCTTGGCCACTTCCCAATGACACAAATGGGAACAGGCCTGATGGTTTGTCTGGGACATAGACAATTCCCTAGAGACACAGAATCCTACAGGCAAACAGAATTCCTAAAAAATAATTTTAGTAAGACTTTTAAAAATCCTTCTATTTTCATAGAGAATTAAAGACACAATACAGCACCCTACATTTATAGGGGACCACCCATTTTCAAAAGATGAGTTTATTATCCAGTTAACCCTAAACATTCCAATAGATCTGCACAGGTTAACAATTCTAGCCAAGTTTAGATGTTACACCATAATGAAATGGACCCCCTCCCACCTCCCCCCAAAAGAAACACAAACATACAGAGAAATATTAAAATGCTAATCTTACCCCAAGAAAAGTAAGCAACCTAGGTAAAAATTTTACTCCAATGCATGTTTTTGGCACCTTTGTCTAATATAAGATAATTGTAATTTTGAGAGTTAGTCTCTGTATCCTCTATTTTGTACCCTTGAACTACCAGTATGTTTTGTTGTCAACACCATGCTGTTTTTGTTACTAATGCTCTGTAGTATAGTTCAACATCTGGTATAGGCATGCCACTTGCTTCACTCTTCCTGGTAAGGATTGCTTTAGCTATTCTGGGTCTCTTATTTTTCTAGATGAATTTCATGATTGCCCTCTATTTCTATGAGGAATGTCATTGGAATTTTGAGTGGAATTGCATTAAATCTGTATAGGGCTTTTGGAAGTATGGTGATTTCGATAATATTAATTCTGCCTATCCAAGAGCAAGGTAGATCTTTCCATCTTCTAAGGTCTTCTTTGGTTTCTTTCTTTAGGATTCTGGAGTTTTCATTGTATAGATCTTTCACCTCTTTCTTTAAGTTGATTCTTAATATTTTTGAGGCTATGGAAAATGGTGTAATTTTCCTCATTTCCTTCTCAGAGGATTTATCACAGATATACAGAAATACCTTTGATTTATGGGTGTTGATTTTATATCCTACTACTTTGCTGAAGTCATTTACTAGTCCTAGAAATTTGGTTGTGGAATATTTTGGGTCTACTAGGTCTAGAATTATATTGTCAGCAAATAATGCTGATTTAAGTTCTTATTTTCCTATATCTATTCCTTTAATTTCTTTCATCTGTCTATTTGGTGTAGACAGTGTTTCAAGAACTATGTTGAATAGAAGTGGTGAAAGAGGGCATCCCTGTCTTGTTCCAGTTTTTAGAGGGAATGCCTTTAATTTTTCTCCATTTAGAATGATTTTGGCCTGAGGGTTAGTGTAAATAACCTTTATGATGTTGAGATATGCTTCTGTTATCTCTAGTTTTTTTCTAGTTTTTGAACATGTAAAGGTGGTGCACTTTGTCAAATGCTTTTTCTGAATCTTTTGAGTTGATCATATGAATATGATTCTTATCTTTGAGTCTCCTGATGTGATGAATTACATTTATTGATTTCCATATGTTGAATCAACCTTGCATCCCTGGGATGAATCCCACTTGATCATGGTGCATGATCTTTTAGATATGTTTTTGTATTAGATTTGCCAAATTTTATTGAGAATTTTTGCAACTATATTCATTAGAGATATTGTTCTAAAGTTTTCTTTCTTTGATGTGTCTTTGCCTGGTTTTGCAATCAGGGTGATATTGGCTTCATAGAATCTGAGTTTGGAAGTGCTGCATTTTTTTCTATTTCCTGAAATAAATTGAAGAATATTGGTATTATTTCTTCTTTAAAGATCTTATACAACTCAGCTGTGTGTCCATCTGGTCCTGGGCTTTTTTTGGTTGGTAGGCCTTCTGATGGTGTCTTGTATTTCATCACTTGATATTAGTCTGTGTAAATTGTGTATATCTTCCTGATTCAATCTGGGCAAATTGTATGGTTTAAGAAATTTGTCAATGCTTTCAATGTCTTCTGTTTTATTGGAGTATAAGTTTTCAAAATAATGTCTAATTATCCTCTGTATTTCTGTAGTGTCTGTTGTGATATTACCTTTTTCAACATGTATGCTGGTAATTTGAGTTTTCTCTCTCCTTATCTTCATTAGTGTAGCTAAATATCTGTCAATTTTATTTATTTTTTCAAAGAACCAACTTTTTGTTTTGTCAACCTTTTCAATTCTTTATTTTGTTTCAATTTCCTTGATTTCATCTATAGTTTTAATTATTTCTTGCCTGCTACTGCTTTTTCTGTTTGATGCGTTTTTCTTTTTCTAGGGCTTTGAGATGTAATGTGAGGTCATTATTTGTTGAGGTTTTTTTCTTCTAATGAATGAACTCCATGCAATGAATTTTCCTCTAAGTACTGTTTCATAGTCTCCCAGAGATTTCAATACATTCTGTCTATCTACTTATTTACCTCTAAGATTTTTTAATCTCCTTTTTCTTGTCTTCTGCTACCGATTTTTTATTCAGAAGCAAATCGTTTAGTCTCTAGGTGATGGAGAATTTTTTTCTTTATTTTGTCATTGATTTCCAATTTCATTCCATTATGATCTGATAAAATGCATGGTACTATTTCTACTTTTTTATATTTGTGAAGAGTTGCTTTGTGGCATATTATATGGTCTATTTTAGAGAAGGATCCATGTGCTGCTGAGAAGAAAGTGTATCCGCCTGATGCAGGTTGAAATATTCTACATGTGTCAGTTAAGTCTAAGTTATTAATTGTATTATTGAGTTCTATAGTTTCTTTATTCAACTTTGGTTTGGAAGATATATCCTGTGATGAGAGAGGTGTTTTAAAGTCACCCGTGATTATTGTGTGGTGGTCCATTTAACCCTTGAACTTGAGAAGAGTTTGTTTGATAAACATAGCTGCACCATGTTTGGAGCATATATATTTATGCTTGATATGTCTTGTTGGTGTGTGGTTCCCTTGAACAGTATGTAATGTCCATCTTTATCATTTTTTATCAACTTTGGCTTGAAATAGTCTGTATTTGATATGAGGATAGAAACCCCTGCTTGTTTCCACAATCCATGTGAGTGGTATGATTTTTCCTAACCTTTCACCTTCAGTCTGTGTATGTCTTTTTCTATCAGATGAGTCTACTTGAGGCAGCATATTATTGAGTCTTTTTTAAAATCCACTCTGCTAGCCTATGTCTTTTGATTGGATAGTTTAAGCCATTAATATTCATTATTATTATTGAGACATGGTTTGTATTCCAAGACATATTTGTTTATTTTTGTTATTTTACTTGACTTGATTTTCCTCTTTGATTAGTTTTTCCTTTAGGGTACTACCTCCCTCTGCTGATTTTCTTTTTGTTTTTTTGTTTCCTCTTCATGGAATATGTTGCCAAGGATGTTTTTGCAGTACTGGTTTTCTAGCTATAAACTCTCTTAAATTTGTTTATCATGGAAGGTTTTTATTTCATCTTCAAGTCTAAAGCTTAATTTTGCTGCACAGAAGATTATTGGCTTTCACCCATGTTCTTTCAGAACTTGATATATATATATATATATATATATATATTTTTTTTTTTTTACCAGGATTTTCTAGCTTTCAGCTCTGTGTTGGAAAATCTGCTGTTATCCTAATTGGGTTTCCCCTATATGTAATCTGATTCCTTTCTCTTGTGGCTTTTAAAATTCTCTCCTTATTATGTATGTTGGGCATTTTATTATAATGTGCCTTGGTGTGGGTCTGTTGTGATTTTTCACATTCGGCATCCTGTAGGCTTCTTGAATTTTGATTTCCAATTCATTCTTCATGTTTGGAAAGTTTTCTGATATTATTTCATTTAATAGATTGTTAATTCCCTTGGTTTGGACCTCTATGCCTTCCTCTCTCCCAATAACTCTTAAATTTGGTCTTTTTATGCTATCCTTATTTATTGAATGTTCTGCTCATTGTTTCTTACCATTATTGCTGTGTAGTCTATGTTCTTTTTAAGAGTATATATTTTATCTTCATTGTCTGATGTCCTATCTTCCAAGTGGTCTCCTCTCTTGGTGATGCTTTCATTTAAGCTTTTAATTTGGTTTGTTTCTTTCATTTCAAGGATATCTATTTGATTTTTTTTTTGAACCTCTCTCTCCCTGTTGAGGTGATCTTTTGCTTACTGGATTTGTTTATGTAGCTCCTTGTTGAAGTGATCTTTTGCTGCTTGTATTTGTTCTCTTACATGTTCCTTGAATTTACAAAATATTTTAACCATGTATATTCTGAACACTTTCTGTGTCATTTTTTCTTCTTTGGCTGTCAATGATTCTCATGATGTGGTGTCTTGATTTGTTTGGGGTACTTTCTCCCCTTGTGTTTTCATGTTGCTCTTGTGTCTTCCTTTCCAACTCTGTGGATCTAATGTGTTATTGTTTTCATCTTATAGGATTTTAATGCTCTTGTCGGGTTCCAAGATCCTTCCTTTGTGGGGAAGGACAATGTTATCAGATCACAATATCAACAACATATCACCTATGAACAATTGGTTGTTATTAAGACATTTACAGTTTAGTCTTAATATACAGAAATTGTAAATGTCAGAATATACATGGTTAAAATATTTTTTGAACTCAAGGAATATATATAGGAGAGCAAATACAAGCAGTGAAAGATCATTTTGACAAGGAGTTACATAAACAAATCCAAAATATCATAAAATGTAATCAGTTTTGTAAAAAGGTTTACAGTTTCTGATGGTGGACAATGAACTGGGGGTGGGGCATACTACGATATGCTGAAGAGGAAGGATGTGAGAATATAGAGTTAAAATATCTTAGGAAATGTGAAAGAGACATCTAATGAAGGGGGTTAGTATTAAGAGAATTGACAGGATGTAATTTAGGGTAGACAAGTATACGGGAAGACAGTTTAGTACATAAAAAAACACACATATGTATTTAGGAAAATACAGTATGTTAAAATAGTAAAATTTGGAGGGGGAAAGAACAATGAAAGAAGACAAAAGAGAAAAGGAAAAAAGGGCTTATGCAATACGTCTATATTAATTATATTATTCAGATGACTCAGTCCTCAAAATCCTATTTAATGCAAAGTTCTTAGTTTCAACTATATTGGGGATGTTAGGGTCAGATGATAGAGGGGTAGAAGATTGAGAGGAAAAAAACTCTAAGGAAGAAATCAGGGTTGTTGCTATTTTTAGAGATCTGTATCTTTCCTGCTTCTCTTCTCACCCAATAGATGGGGTTGCATGTCATAATTTGGTGTCTCAGTGTTGGAAGACTGTTCCTGGTGCAGGGCACTGGGAAGCAGGGAGTGGCACCTGCCAGTCCCTGCAGGGTGATTGCACCTCATAGATCTCTTTTTGGGACCATTAGTCTGACTTGAGTGCCCCATACTATCTCTGTATCTTGCCTGGTGATTTCCCAGGTCCTGGTCTCTCTGTTAGGCTCCAAACTTTAGCCCTGTCTCCCTTTCCCTTAGCAATTCCCAATAGAGGAAACTGTCACACCAGGGCTCCCATGCTCAGCTCCCTGGTCGCACTGCACATCTGTGTTGGGCAGCTACAGTGTTGAGTTACCACCGCTAGGGAGAATGGGAGGTTGGAAATCTGGTACCTGGTCACTAGAGCTCCCAATCTGGGAGCTTCCCCCACAAATATGGCACAAATGTTGGGCCAAGATGGAGGCAGTCTGCTTTCATTGCTGGGGTGTCTGCTGAGGTGGGAGGAGACGGGTGATGGCATTGTGCTGTGGGTAGGTAGCAACAGAGTCCACCTGCATGGGAGCAGAGTGAAGTCTTGGAGATCTGCAGATTTGTTGATAGCTAATTCTGCTAAGGTGCTCAAGAGTCTTACATTGATAGAACTTTGAACTTTGGGTGTTGGGAGCCAGGCATCCTACTTGAATGCCAGTCATCCTGCTCACACCCTGAGTACCAGAGCCCTGTGAAGGATCACGGCACTGGTGATTTCTGCAGAGTTCAGCTGTATAGGGGTTTTCTAACATTCTCAGAGATGCAGAATTTCTACTAGATGAGATCTGGATCACAGAGCAACACAGAATTCTGTCTCCCTCTGGCCTGCCATCTTCCTTCCTCTCTTAACTAAAGAATTGTAGAACTGCTCTTTTAATTCTGTGAGAAATACCATTGGTATTTTGATGGGTATTGCATTGAATCTCTATAATGCTTTGGGTATTATGGTCATTTTAATGATATTAATTCTCCCTATTCAAGAACATGTGAGGTCTTTTCATCTTCTAAGTTCTTCAAATGCTTTTTTCAGTGTTGTACATTTTTCATTATAAAGATCCTTCTCCTCCTTCATTAGTTTAATATCCAAGTTTATTTTTGAGGTTATATTTTTGAGGATAGTTTTCCTAATTTCTTTTTCGGCAGATTTATTAGCAGATTTATTATTGATTTAAGTATGTTTGTCTTGTGTCCTGCTACTTTACTAAATTTGTTTATGAGCTCTAGAGTCTTCTAGTGGAGTTTTTGAGGTTTCTAAATATAAGATCTTGTTATCAACAGAGATTATTTGATGTATTCTTAATCTATTTGTATCCTTTAATTTTCTGCTCTTGCATGATTTCTCTGGCTAGAGTTTCAAGGACTACATTGAATAGGAGTGGTAAGAGTGGGCATCTGTGTCTTGTTCATATTTGTAGAGAAAATGCTTTTGACCCCTATCTTTCATCCTGCACAAAAGTCAACTCAAAGTGGATCAAAGATCTAGGGATTATAAAAGAAACTCTGCAACTCCTAGAAGAAAATGTAGGTCAAACATTCCAAAATATTGGCACAGGCATTAACTTCTTTAACAAGATTCCTAAGCACAAGACATAAAATCAAAAGTCAATGAGTGGGAGGGCATCAAATTAAAAAGCTTATGCACAGCCAAGGAAACAAAAATGTAAAGAGAGCATACAGGATGGGAGAAAATATTTTTATCACCTTCTCAGGACAGAAATATTTAGAATATAAAAAGAACTCAAAAAAACTTAACACCAATAAAACAAATAACCCAATTAATAAATGGGAAAAAGATTTATACAGATACTTCTCAAAAGAAGAAATACATCCCAGAGGCTCAGGATACTGAGATAGAAGGATGGTAAGTTCAAAGCCAGCCTCAGCAAAAAGCAAGGTGATAAGCAACTCAACCCTGTCTCTAAATAAGATACAAAATATCACTGGGGATATGGCTCAGTGGTAAATGCCCCTTAGTTTGATTCCCAATACAAAAGAAGAAGAAGAAGAAGAAGAAGAAGAAGAAGAAGAAGAAGAAGAAGAAGAAGAAGAAGAAATACCAATGGTCAAAAAACATATGAAAAAATGTTCGACATCTCTAGTAACTAAAGAAGTGCACATCAAAACTACATTGCAATTTTATCTCACTCCAGTCAGAATGCCATTTATCAAGAATAGAAATTATAATTATTGGCAAGAATGTTGATGGGACTATAATTTAGAGCAAACACTTTGGAAAGCAATATGGAGATTCCTCAAAAAATTAGGACTGGGACCACCATAAGATCCAGCATATGACTCAGTAGGGTATAAAGCCCACTCCTCTGTATATACTCCAAAGATCTAAAATCAGCATACTATAGGAATACACCAACACAATTCATAATAGCCAAGCTATTTAACCAATTTAGGTGCCCTTCAACAGATTAATAAATAAAGAAAATGTGGTATAGATACACAGTGGAATATTACTCACCTATATAGAAGAATGCCTTTATGAAAATTTCTGGTAAATGGGTGGAACTAGAGACCATAATGCTAAATGAAACAAGTGAGACTCAGAAAGTCAAATTCAAATGTTTTATCTGATAAGAAGAAGCTAGTCCCAAAATAAGGAGAAAAAAGAGAAGGGTATACAGGATCCTAACAAAACAGAAGAAACATTGGTAAAGGAGGAGATCCAACATGGCGGCCGCCGAGGAAGCAGCGATTCCAATGTCTCCACTTTAACGGGATAAGAAAGACCCATTGGAACAGATGCAACCTACCTACGGAGGAACTTCTAGCAAAATTCCCTTAGGAGGAGAGCTGCCGTGAACTGGTAGGTTTATTCAAAGTGACAGTTTGTCCCAGAGAAGTGGATCTTGGCCGGCCACGCGGACACAGAGGTCTAGTCCCGCAGCCATCAGCCGCCCCACCCGCCAGGTTCTTAACCATGCGGCCACAGCTACCCGGCTCTACAGGCAGCCCCGCGGCAGGTGCAGAAGTCATGTCCTGCACCCAGCAGCCGCTTTCGCAAGCGGCAGGCACCCAGAGCGGCTTGGCCCGCCCCGCCCGAAAAAGCAGTCGGCCTCCGCCATCCGGGCTCTCACGGGAGGCCCAGGTCTCGCTCTGCGAGTGGCCGCCCCACCCGCCTGGTTCTTAACCACGTGGCCACAACTACCCGACTCTACAGGCGGCCCCACGGCGGGTGCAGAAGTCCAGTTCTTCAGCCAGCAGCCGCTTTTGCAAGCGGCCAGCACCCGGAGCGGCTTGGCCTGCCAAGCCTGAACCGGCAGACGGCCCCGCCAACCGGGCTCTCACGGGAGGCCCGTGAGTGGCAGCCACACCCACCCTGCAAGCGCCTGCCACACCCGCCTGGCTATTAACCAAGCAGCCACAACTGCCCGACTCAACAGGTGCCCCCCCCCGAAGGTCCAATCCCGCGGCCACCCACAGCTTCTGCAAGCGGCGGCGGCCCCGGAGCAGAGTGGCAGCGCAAACCAGCAGACACCTCAGCCATCCCGGCTCTCCCGGGAGGCCCTGCTCTCGCTCTGCGAACAGCCACACCACCCGCCCGGATCTTAGCCACACAGACGCAGCTACCCCGCTCTTCAGGCGGCCCCTGGCGGCCCGACTCAGCTAGAAGGGTCCCCGCATGGCCCAGCACATGGCCATGTCCTCCGGGCTCTGCTAACAGCCCCGCCCACCTGGCGAACAACCGGGAAACTTCAAAATCTCTCCGAGGGCATGACCGAAAGGACTAAAGGAGTCTCGACGCCCAACTCCCCCTACTGCCAGAGTCAGGCAGACCTGAGACCCACCAGCGGAACAGGCCTAGAGGCCTGCCAGCATGGTAGACACGTCACTCCAATTGGAGTAGGGGCAGAGCAGAGCAGCTGCCCGCATCCGGATCGGGCCCAACGACCCGAGGGGATGGTAGTCACGTTGCCACAATTGGAGTGGGGGCAGAGCAGAGCCACCACCTGCACTCGCAGGGTGGGCAGACCTGCGAACAACCAGTAGAGCAGGCCTAGCGGCCCGTCTGCGCAGTAGACAGATCACCCCAATTAGAGGAGGAGCACAGCCACTACCCACCCTGCAAGGGAGATTTTTCAACTATACAAGAGCAATATAAATAATTAGGGGAAAATTTTAAAAACACAACAGTTTCACCAAGCAAAAAGAAACACGAGCAGTATGAAAAGACAAGGAAAGAAAGGACCACAAGCAATGCAGGTCAACTCAACTTTAGAAGAGGTAATAGCTGCAACAGAGGAAATGTCAGAGAAAGAGTTCAGGATATACATGCTACAGATGATCTGGTGTCTCAAGGAAGACATGCGACAGCAAAATCAGACAATGAAAGATCACATTGACAAGGAACTACATAAACAAATCCAGGAAGTAAAAGATCAATTTCACAGGGAGATAGAGGTAATAAAAAACAAACAAATAGAAATCCTAGAAATGCAGGAAGCAATAAACCAACTTAAAAACTCAATTGAGAATACTACCAGCAGAGTAGATCACTTAGAAGAGAGAACATCAGACAATGAAGACAAAGTATTTCAACTGGAAAAGAACATAGACAGCTCAGCAAGTCTGCTAAGAAACCATGAGCAGAACATCCAGGAATTATGGGATAACATCAAAAGACATCAAAAGGATATAGACAACCTAAACAGACCAATAACAATAGAGCAAATAGAAGAAACCATCAAAAGACTACCAATTAAGAAAAGCCCAGGACCGGAGGGGTATACAACAGAGTTTTACAAAACCTTTAAAGAGGAACTAACACCAATACTTTTCAAAATATTTCAGGAAATAGAAAAAGAGGAAGCTCTTCCAAATTCATTCTATCAGGCCAATATCACCCTGATCCCTAAACCAGACAAAGACACTTCAAAGAAAGAAAACTATAGACCAATATCTCTAATGAACCTAGACACAAAAATCCTCAATAAAATCCTGGCGAATTGGATTCAAAAACATATCAAAAAATCATACACCATGATCAAGTAGGATTCATCCCTGGGATGCAAGGCTGGTTCAACATACGGAAATCAAAATGTTATTCACCACATCAATAGACTTAAAAATAAGAAGCATATGATCATCTCCATAGATGCAGAAAAAGCATTCGACAAAGTACAGCATCCCTTTATGTTCAAAACTCTAGAAAAATTAGGGATAACAGGATCATACCTCAACATTGTAAAAGCAATCTATGATAAGCCACAGGCCAGCATCATGCTGAATGGAGAAAAATTGAAGGCATTCCCTCTAAGATCTGGTACAAGACAGGGATGCCCTCTCTCACCACTTCTGTTCAACATAGTCCTCGAAACACTGGCCAGAGCAATTAGACAGACAAAAGAAATTAAAGGCATAAAAATAGGAAAAGAAGAACTTAAATTGTCACTATTTGCAGATGACATTATTCTTTACCTAGCAGACCCAAAAGGGTCTACAAAGAAAATATTAGAGCTAATAAATGAATTCAGCAAAGTGGCAGGATATAAGATCAACACGCATAAATCAAAGACATTCCTGTATATCAGCGACAAATCCTCTGAAGCGGAAATGAGGACAACTACTCCATTCACAATATCCCCCCCAAAAATAAAATACTTGGGAATCAACCTAACAAAAGAGGTGAAAGACTTATACAATGAAAACTACAGAACCCTAAAGAAAGATATAGAAGAAGACCTTAGAAGATGGAAAAATATACCCTGTTCATGGATAGGCCGAACTAACATCATCAAAATGGCGATATTACCAAAAGTTCTCTATAAGTTCAATGCAATGCCAATCAAAATCCCAACAGCATTTCTTGTAGAAATAGATAAAACAATCATGAAATTCATATGGAATAATAGAAGACCCAGAATAGCAAAAACAATGCTAAGCAGGAAGTGTGAATCAGGTGGGATAGCGATACCAGACTTCAAACTATACTACAGAGCAATAGTAACAAAAACAGCATGGTACTGGTACCAAAACAGGCGGGTGGACCAATGGTACAGAATAGAGGACACAGAAACCAATCCACAAAACTACAATTATCTTATATTTGATAAAGGGGCTAAAAGCATGCAATGGAGGAAGGATAGCATCTTCAACAAATGGTGCTGGGAAAACTGGAAATCCATATGCATCAAAATAAAACTGAATCCCTTTCTCTCACCATGCACAAAAGTTAACTCAAAATGGATCAAGGAGCTTGATATCAAAACAGAGACACGGTGTCTGATAGAAGAAAAAGTTGGCTATGATCTACATACCGTGGGGTCGGGCTCCAAATTCCTCAATAGGACACCCATAGTGCAAGAGTTAACAACTGAAATTAACCAATGGGACTTACTGAAACTAAAAAGTTTTTTCTCAGCAAAAGAAACAATAAGAGAGGTAAATAGGGAGCCTACATCCTGGGAACAAATCTTTACTCCTCACACTTCAGATAGAGCCCTAATATCCAGAGTATACAAGGAACTCAAAAAATTAGACAAAAAGACAACGAATAACCCAATCAACAAATGGGCAAAGGACCTGAACAGACACTTCTCAGAGGAGGACATACAATCAATCAACAAGTACATGAAAAAATGCTCACCATCG
The DNA here is from genome assembly GCF_045843805.1 of Urocitellus parryii. NCBI lineage: Eukaryota > Metazoa > Chordata > Mammalia > Rodentia > Sciuridae > Urocitellus > Urocitellus parryii. Next base: position 118,157,821 of record NC_135538.1, read on the forward strand.
CTAGCAGTCAGAGAAATGCAAATCAAAACCACCCTAAGATACCATCTCACTCCAGTAAGATTGGCAGCCATTAGGAAGTCCAATAACAACAAGTGCTGGAGAGGATGTGGGGAAAAGGGTACACTTGTTCATTGTTGGTGGGACTGCAAATTGGTGCAGCCAATGTGGAAAGCAGTATGGAGATTTCTTGGAAAGCTGGGAATGGAACCATAATTTGACCCAGCTATTCCCCTTCTAGGTCTACTCCCCAAAGACCTAATAAGAGCATGCTACAGGGACACTGCTACATCGATGTTCATAGCAGCACAATTCACTATAGCAAGATTGTGGAACCAACCTAGATGCCCTTCAATAGATGAATGGATAAAAAAATGTGGCATTTATACACAATGGAGTATTACTCTGCATTAAGAAATGACAAATTCATAGAATTTGGAGGGAAATGGATGGCATTAGAGCAGATTATGCTAAGTGAAGCTAGCCAATCCTTAAAAAACAAATGCCAAATGACTTCTTTGATATAAGGGGAGTAACTAAGGACAGAGTAGGGACGAAGAGCAGGAGAAGAAGATTAACATTAATAGGGATAAGAGGGGAGAGGGAAAGGGAGAGAGAAGGGAAATTGCATGGAAAGGGAAGGTGATCCTCAGGGTTATACAAAATTACATACAAGAGGAAGTGAGGAGTAAGGGAAGAATAATACAAGTGGAAGAAATGTTTTGCAGTAGAGGGGGTTGAGAGAGAAGAGGGGAGGGGTGGGGAGGGGAGGGGGGATAGTAGAGGTTAGGATAGAGAGCAGAATTCATCAGACACTAGAATGGCAATATGTAAATCAATGGAAATGTAATTGATGTAACTGATGTGATTCAGCAATTTGTATACGGGGTAAAAATGGGAGTTCATAACCCTTTTAAATCAAACTGTGAAATATGATATATCAAGTTAGATGTAAAGTTTTGAACGACCAACAATAAAAAAAAAAAGATTGGTAAAGGAGCACTGAGGGGAAGGGAAGTAGGACAGGATAAGAGAAGAATAAAAATGGAATGAATCTGACCTAACATATATGACTATACCAGAGTGAATCTCATCATTATGTATTTCCACAAGGCACTAATTTTCAAAATAAATGCAAGTAATAGCAAAAAAAAAGATCAGTATAGAGAAGGGAACAGGGGGAGGAAGGACGAAAGGGGAAGGGGAAGTGAATTAGAGCAAATTATATTCCATGCTTTTATAATTATGTCAAAATCAATCCTAATTTTTTTTGGTATAAAAAAATTTCTACAATTGTTAGTACATAAAAATGCAATTTTTATTACTTTCAAATATCTTTCACCTTGGTTATAACTGACATACCTAGAAAGTGAAATCAGGGAGCTGGTAAATGAGACAAGGTGCAGAAGAAAGAAAACAAGATTCAAAGAGATAAAAAGATAAACTAAAAAAAAATCATCAAAATATTCAGTTTTATATTTGATGAAATTCCATCACTCTTTGCTTTAGAACATTAGAAATAATAGAACCAGTGAGTGTTTATATACTATACCTGACAAGTTTCAATTATGATTCTGAATAAAATAAAAGACCATTTTCCTAGTGTTTAAGCAATAAAGATGATGTCCATTATCATCCAGAAGCCTGACACTTGCCAAGACTGACACCACACTACCGATTACACATATTATATCCCAGATCTCAAACTTTTCTTTCAATCTACATTAAATCTTAAGAATTAAAAAAATCACAATGTTAACTTCCTATGAATCTCTTCATATCTTACTCCTTGTTCACATTAAATATATGCATATATACAGATATTTTTCTAAATGGGTTCATAGTATTTCTGCAACATGACATCTTTACCTAACAATGCATCATAAGCATCCCTTCAGGCCAACAATCATCAATCTAAAACATTTTAATAGCATAGCATCCAAGATAATTACTGCATTAACCATTTCCTTAAAAAAAGAGATTTAGCTTGTTTCCAACTTGTTTGTCACTGGTTAAGTACTGCTGCCATTGCCAAATGATGCTGTAATACAAACCTATGTTTAGATTTCCAGAATTTGAATTGCAAGATCAAAGGAAATATGTATTTTAATGGTAATAGATAGTACCTAATTACTTCCCCCCCCCCAAAAAAAAATCAGTGCTGAGAATAGAATCCAGGGCCTCATACAACCTAGGCAAGCATTCTACCACTAAATGATATCCCCAACTCTTCTCCCAAATTTGTGATAATTCATATTCCTACAGGAGTATATGAGTATTCTACATAATCAATGGTAGTATAAACCATAGCTATTCATGAGACAATTGGTGGTGTCTACTATTAATTCAGTTATATTTTCAGACTACTAGTGGGACCAAGCATTATTTCATAAGTTTATTGGTATATTGCATATTGTTTTCTGTAAATTAATCTTTCATTCAAACTGGTGGTTTTCTTTTATTTAGTGAGCCAGTATTTTTGTATAATAATTTTAAATGTATTATGTTTTTAATTTTTATTGACACATAGTAATAGAACTCAGTGTGATATTTCCATACATGTAAATAGCATGCACAGATAAAATTCAACCTCCTTTTTTCTACCACCCACCCCCACATATAAAAAAGAACATGTGTTACTTCTCTTTCTGGGTTTGGCTAATTTCACTAAAATGATATCCTCTAATTCCATTCATTTTGTTGCAAATGACAGGGTTTTATTTTTCTTTATGCCTGAATACTATTCCATTGTCTATATTTACCACATTGTTCTTTATCCATTCATTTATTGATTAACACCTAGACTGATTCCTTATTTTAGCTGTTGTGAAGTGCTGCAATAAATATGGTTGTGCAGGAATCTTTTTGGCATACTGATTTCATTTCCTTTGGACACATATTTGTAAGTTGGATGGAAATATCATATGGTATATCTGGTTTTAGATTTTTGAGAAAGCTCCATACTGTTTTCTATAATAACTGCACTAATTCACATTCCCACCAATAGTGTATAAGAGTTCCTTTTTCACCCCATCCTCAACAACATCTGTTGTTGCTTTTTCTTTTAAAGCAATAGTCATAGTAATTGGGATGACATAGTATTTCTTTGCAATTTTGATTTATGTTTCTTTGATAACTAATGATATTGAGCATTTTTTCATATATTTGTTGGCCATTTTTAATTTTTCTTTTGAGAAGGATCTACATGGATCATTTACCCATTTTAAATTGGATTTCTTTTTGTTAAGTTTTTTTTTTTTTTTTTTTATTGTTGGTCATTCAAAACATTACATAGTTCCTCATACATCATATTTCACAGTTTGATTCAAATGAGTTATGAACTCCCAATTTTATCCCGTATACAGATTGCTGTATCACATCAGTTACCCTTCCATTGATTGACATATTGCCTTTCTAGTGTCTGATGTATTCTGCTGTCTGTATTATTCTCTACTATCCCCCCTCCCCTCCCCTCCCCTCCCCTTTTCTCTCTCTACCCCTTCTACTGTAAATCACTTCTTCCATTTGAATTATCTTGTCTTACCCCTCCTTTCCTCTTATATGTCATTTTGTATAACCCTGAGGATCGCCTTCCATTTCCATGCGATTCCCCTTCTCGTTTCCTTTCCCTCCCACCTCTCAACCCTGTTAATGAAAATCTTCGTCTCAAGCTCTTCGTCCCTACCCTGTCCTTGTTTCCTCCCCTTATATCAGAGGAGTCATTTGGTATTTGTTTTTTAAAGATTGACTAGTTTCACTTAGCATAATCTGCTCTAATGCCATCCATTTCCCTCCAAATTCTATGATTTTATCATTTTTAAATGCAGAGTAATACTCCATTGTGTATAAATGCCACATTTTTTTAATCCATTCATCTATTGAAGGGCATCTAGGCTGATTCCACAATCTTGCTATCGTGAATTGTGCTGCTATGAACATCGATGTAGCAGTGTCCCTGTAGCATGCTCTTATTAGGTCTTTAGGGAATAGACCGAGAAGGGGAATAGCTGGATCAAATGGTGGTTCCATTCCCAGCTTTCCAAGAAATCTCCATACTGCTTTCCAAATTGGCTGCACCAATTTGCAGTCCCACCAGCAATGAACAAGAGTGCCCTTTTCCCCACATCCTCTCCAGCACTTATTGTTGTTTGACTTCCTAATGGCTGCCAATCTTACTGGAGTGAGATGGTATCTTAGGGTAGTTTTGATTTGCATTTCTCTGACTGCTAGCGATGGTGAGCATTTTTTCATGTACTTATTGATTGATTGTATGTCCTCTTCTGAGAAGTGTCTGTTCAGGTCCTTTGCCCATTTATTGATTGGGTTACTTGTTGTCTTATTGTCTAATTTTTTGAGTTCTTTGTATATTCTGGTTATTAGGGCTCTATCTGAAGTGTGTGGAGTAAAGATTTGTTCCCAGGATGTAGGCTCCCTGTTTATCTCTCTTATTGTTTCTTTTGCTGAGAAAAAACTTTTTAGTTTGAGTAAGTCCCATTTGTTGATTCTAGTTGTTAACTCTTGCGCTATGGGTGTCCTATTGAGGAATTTGGAGCCTGCTCCCACAGTATGTAGATCATAACCAACTTTTTCTTCTATCAGATGCCGTGTCTCTGATTTAATATCAAGCTCCTTGATCCATTTTGAGTTAACTTTTGTGCAAGGCGAGAGATAGGGATTCAGATTCATTTTGATGCAAATGGATTTCCAGTTTTCCCAGCACCATTTGTTGAAGATGCTATCCTTCCTCCATTGCATGCTTTTAGCCCCTTTATCAAATATAAGATAGTTGTAGTTTTGTGGATTGGTTACTGTGTCCTCTATTCTATACCATTGGTCCACCCGCCTGTTTTGGTACCAGTACCATGCTGTTTTCGTTACTATTGCTCTGTAGTATAGTTTGAAGTCTGGTATCGCTATACCGCCTGATTCACACTTCCTGCTTAGTATTGTTTTTGCTATTCTGGGTCTTTTATTATTCCATATGAATTTCATGATTCTTTTATCTATTTCTACAAGAAATGCAGCTGGGATTTTGATTGGCATTGCATTGAACTTATAGAGAACTTTTGGTAATATCGCCATTTTGATGATGTTGGATCTGCCTATCCATGAGCAGGGTATATTTTTCCATCTTCTAAGGTCTTCTTCTATGTCTTTCTTTAGGGTTTTGTAATTTTCATTGTATAAATCTTTCACCTCTTTTGTTAGGTTGATTCCCAAGTATTTTATTTTTTGGGGGGATATTGTGAATGGAGTAGTTGTCCTCATTTCCGTTTCAGAGGATTTGTCGCTGATATACAGGAATGCCTTTGATTTATGCGTGTTGATTTTATATCCTGCCACTTTGCTGAATTCATTTATTAGCTCTAATAGCTTCTCTGTAGACCCTTTTGGGTCTGCTAGGTATAGAATCATATCATCTGCAAATAGTGATAATTTAAGTTCTTCTTTTCCAATTTTTATCCCTTTAATTTCTTTCGTCTGTCTAATTGCTCTTGCCAGTGTTTCGAGGACTATGTTGAACAGAAGTGGTGAGAGAGGGCATCCCTGTCTTGTACCAGATCTTAGAGGGAATGCCTTCAATTTTTCTCCATTCAGAATGATGCTGGCCTGTGGCTTATCATATATTGCTTTTACAATGTTGAGGTATGATCCTGTTATCCCTAATTTTTCTAGAGTTTTGAACATAAAGGGATGCTGTACTTTGTCGAATGCTTTTTCTGCGTCTATCGAGACTATCATATGGTTCTTATTTTTTAGTCTATTGATGTGGTGGATAACATTTATTGATTTCCGTATATTGAACCAGCCTTGCATCCCATGGATGAATCCTACTTGATCATGGTGTATAATTTTTTTGATATGTATTTGAATCCGGTTCGCCAGAATTTTATTGAGAATTTTTGCGTCAAGGTTCATTAGAGATATTGGTCTGTAGTTTTCTTTCTTTGAAGTGTCTTTGTCTGGTTTCGGAATCAGGGTGATGTTGGCCTCGTAGAATGAATTTGGAAGTTCTCCCTCTTTTTCTATTTCCTGAAATAGCTTGAAAAGTATTGGTGTTAGTTCCTCTTTAAAGGTTTTGTAAAACTCTGCTGTATACCCATCCGGTCCTGGGCTTTTCTTAGTTGGTAGTCTTTTGATGGTTTCTTCTATTTCTTCTATTGTTATTGGTCTGTTTAGGTTGTCTATATCCTCCTGGTTCAATCTGGGCAGATCGTAAGACTTAAGGAATTTATCTATGCCTTCACTATCTTCTATTTTATTGGAGTATAAGGCTTCAAAATAGTCTCTGATTATCTTCTGTATTTCTGAAGTGTCTGTTGTGATATTGCCTTTTTCATCCCGTATGCTAGTAATCTGGGTTCTCTCTCTTCTTCTCTTCGTTAGCATGGCTAAGGGTCTGTCAATTTTATTTATTTTTTCAAAGAACCAGCTTTTAGTTTTGTCAATTTTTTCAATTGTTTCTTTTGTTTCAATTTCATTAATTTCAGCTCTGATTTTGATTATTTCTTGCCTTCTACTTCTTTTGCTGTTGTTTTGCTCCTCTTTTTCTAGGATTTTGAGATGAAGTATGAGATCATTTATTTGTTGTTTTTTTCTTTTTTTGAGGAATGAACTCCAAGCAATGAATTTTCCTCTTAGGACTGCTTTCAATGTGTCCCATAGATTCCGATATGTTGTGTCCGTGTTTTCATTTAACTCTAGGAATTTTTTAATTTCCTCCTTGATGTCTTCAATAACCCATATGTCACTCAGCAACCTGTTGTTCATTCTCCAAGTGATGCTTGATTTTTCCTTTCTTCTTTTATCATTGATTTTCAGTTTCATTCCATTATGATCAGATAAGATGCATGGTATTATCTCTACCCCTTTATATTGTCTAAGAGTTGCCCTGTGACATAATATATGGTCTATTTTTGAGAAGGTTCCATGTGCTGCTGAAAAAAAAGTGTAACTACTTGATGTTGGGTGGTAAAGTCTATATATGTCAATTAAGTCTAGGTTATTAATTGTGTTGTTGAGTTCTATAGTTTCCTTGTTTAACTTTTGTTTGGAAGATCTGTCCAGTGGTGAGAGAGGTGTGTTGAAGTCTCCCATGATGATTGTATGGTGGTCTATCAGACTCTTGAACTTGAGAAGAGTTTGCTGGATGAACACCGCTGCACCATTATTTGGGGCATATATATTTATGATTGTTATGTCTTGTTGGTTTATGGTTCCCTTGAGCAGTATGAAGTGTCCTTCTTTATCCCTTTTGATTAGCTTTGGCTTGAAATCTATTTTATTAGATATGAGTATGGACACGCCTGCTTGTTTCCGCTGTCCATATGAGTGGTATGATTTTTCCCAACCTTTCACCTTCAGTCTATGGATATCTTTTTCTATCAGATGCGTCTCCTGTAGACAGCATATTGTTGGGTCTTGTTTTGTGATCCATTCTACTAGCCTGTGTCTCTTAATTGGTGAGTTTAAGCCATTGACATTTAGGGTTATTATTGAGATATGGTTTGTACTTCTATCCATATTTGTTTGTTAATGTTACTAAACCTGATTTGTTATCCTCTTTGACTACTTTCCCCCCTTTACTGTCCTACCTCCCATTGTTGGTTTTCAATGTTATTTTCCATTTCCTCTTCCTGCAATGTTTTGCCAAGGATTTTTTGAAGAGATGGTTTTCTAGTTGCGAATTCTTTTAACTTTTGTTTATCATGGAAGGTTTTAGTTTCATCTTCTAACCTGAAGCTTAATTTTGCCGGATACACGATTCTTGGTTGGAACCCATTTTCTTTCAGTGTTTGAAATATGTTATTCCAGGATCTTCTAGCTTTCAGAGTCTGTGTTGAGAGATCAGCTGTTATCCTGATTGGTTTACCCCTAAATGTAATCTGCTTCCTTTCCCTTGTAGCTTTTAAAATTCTTTCCTTATTCTGTATGTTGGACATCTTCACTATAATGTGTCTAGGTGTGGATCTCTTATGGTTTTGTACATTCGGCGTCCTGTAGGCTTCTAGGATTTGGGATTCTGTCTCATTCTTCAAGTCTGGGAAGTTTTCTCGTATTATTTCATTGAATAGGCTGTGTATTCCTCTGGTTTGGAGCTCTGTGCCTTCCTGTATCCCAATGACTCTTAAATTTGGTCTTTTGATATTGTCCCATATTTCTTGGATGTTCTGTTCATGGTTTCTTAGCAGACTTGCTGAGCTGTCTATGTTCTTTTCCAGTTGAAATACTTTGTCTTCATTGTCTGATGTTCTCTCTTCTAAGTGATCTACTCTGCTGGTAGTATTCTCAATTGAGTTTTTACGTTGGTTTATTTTTTCCTGCAATTCTAGTATTTCTATTTGTTTGTTTTTTATTTCCTCTATCTCCCTGTGAAATTGATCTTTTACTTCCTGGATTTGTTTGTCAATGTGATCTTTCATTATCTGATTTTGCTGTCTCATGTCTTCCTTGAGACTCCAGATCATCTGAAGCATGTATATCCTGATCTCTCTATCTGACATTCCATCTGTTGCACCTATTACCTCTTCTAAAGTTGAGTTGACCTGCATTGCCTGTGGTCCTTTCTTTCCTTGTCTTTTCATACTGCTGGCGTTTCTTTCTGCTTGGTGAAACTGTTGTGTTTTGAAATTTTCCCTCTATTTATTTATATTGCTCTTGTATAGTTGAATAATCACCCTTGCAGGGCATGTAGTGGCTGTGATCCTCCTCCAATTGGTGTGATCCGTCTACCACGCTGGGAGGCCCTAGGTCTGCTCTGCTGGTCGGTCAAAGGTCCGCCTACCCAGCAGGTACGAGGGTCACCTCTATCACTCCGCAGGTTGCTGGGCCTAACCTCCCGATGGGTCAAAGGTTCCCCTAGCTTGCAGGGGGCTGCTCCCGGAGCGAGAGCTAGGCCTCCCGGGGGAGCCCGGATGGTGGAGGCCGACTGCCGGTTCAGGCGGGGTGGGCCAAGCCGCACTGGGTGCCGGCGGCTTGCAAACGCGGCTGGTATCAGCAGGACTTAACTCCTGCACCCGCTGCGGGGGCACCTTTATCGCCGAGTAGCTGCGGTCGCGTGGTTGGGACCCGGGCGGGTGGGGCCGCTTCTCCCAGGGCGAGAGCTGGGCCTCCCGGGGGAGCCCGGATGGCGGAGGACTGCCGGTTCAGGCGGGGCGGGCCAAGCCGCTCCGGGATCCCGCGGGTTGCAAAGGTGGCTGGCGTCTGCAGGACTTAACTTCTGCACCCGCCGCCGGTTCGGGCGGGGCGGGCCAAGCCGCTCAGGGTTCCCGCGAGTTGCAAAGGTGGCTGGCGTCTGCAGGACTTAACTTCTGCACCCACCACGAGGGCACCTTTATTGCCGAGTAGCTGTGGCTGCCTGGTTAGGAACCCAAGTTTTTTGAGTCCCTTGTGTTCTTGATATGAACTATCTGTGAGAAAAATATTTGGAAAATATTTTCTTCCATTCTGTAAGTTTTCTCTGTACTCTGTTGATTATTTGCTGTCCAAACGTGTGTGATGTAATTTCACTTGTCAACTTATGATTTTGCTTCCTATGCTCTGAGGGTTCTATCCAGAAAAATCATTGCCTGCATTAATGCCTTGAAATTTTTCCCATATGTTTTCTTTTAGTAATTTCATTCCATTTTGAGTTTATTTTTGTACAGGGTTAGAGACAGATCAAGTTTCAGTTTTCTGTGTGTGGGCATCCAGTCTTCCTGGCACCACTGACTGAAGAAGCTGTCCTCTCTGGATGTATGTTTTGGTGTCTTTGTTAAGAACACTGTTGATAGACGTGTTTATTCCTGAAATCTCTACTGTGTTTCTTTGGTCTATATGCCTGTTTTTATACCAATACTATGCTGTTTTGGTTACTATGGCTCCGAAGTATGTCTTAAAAGCATGTATTGTTATCTCTCCAGCTTTGTCGCTTTTCCTTGACTGTTTTATCTATTCAGGATCTTTGGTGTTCCATATGAATTTTAGGACTGATGTTTCTAGTTTTGTGAGGAATATCATTGGTATTTTGATGGTGACTGAAATGAATCTGCAGATTGTTTTGAGTAGTATGAGTATTTTCACAGTATTAATTCTTCCAATTCATGAACATTGGAGGTATTTCTACTTTTTTGTGTCATTTTCATTTTCTCTCATCATTATTTTGTACTTTTCATTGTAGAGAAATTTCATTTCCTTGCTTAATTTTATTCCTATTCCTATTTATTTGTTTGCTTTGGGGTTTTTGCTATTGTGAATGGGATTGCTTTATTATTTATTTTCAGCAAGTTTATTCTATGTATAAAAATGTTATTGATTTTTGTTACTTGATTTTGTTGATGTCTGTTGCTACTCACTAAATTCATTAACCAATTCTACTATACTTTTGGTGGAGTCTTTGAATTTTTAAAATAATTTTTTAGTGATTTTATTTTTTAAATACATGATAGCGGAATGCATTACAATTCTTATGACACATATAGAGTACAATTTTTTATATCTTTTAAAATGCTTTTGCTGTATCTATTGAGATGATCGTGTGGTTTTTTTATCCTTAATTTTGTTAATGTGCTATGTTACTTATTGATTCGTATATGTTGAATCATATATCATATAGGCCTTCGTAGGCCTACCTAAAGGTTTGTCAACTTAATTTATGTTTTCAAACACCAACTCTTTGTTTCATTGATCATCTCTATTGGACTTTTTTCTATATTTCATCTATTTCTGCTCTAATCTTTTAGGATCTTCTTTCCTTCTACTAATTTGGAGTTTGGCTTTTCTTGCTTTTCTGAATCACTAAGATGCATCATTAGGTCGTTTGTTTGAGATATTTCTATTTTTATATAGTCATTTATTGCTATAAACTTCATTTTTAGTACTGCATTTGCTATATTCCATAAGTTTTGGTATGTTCTGTTCTTTCAAAAAAATTAACCTTTGTGTTTCCTCAACGATATTTTGTTCATTCAAAAGTGTGTTATTCAGTCTCCATGCAGTTGTATAATTTCATATATATATATATATATATATATATATATATATATATATTTGTGTGTGTGTGTGTGTGTGTGTGTGTGTGTGTGTGTGTACCCAAGGACACTTAACCACTGAACTACATCCCAATTCATTCTTTATTTTTTATTTTGTGACAGTGTCTTGATAAGTTGCCTATGGCCTCACTAAGTTGCTGAGCCTGGATTTGAACTTGTTATCCTCCTGGTTTAGCCTCCTAAGCTGCAGGGATTACAGGCATGCACCACCCAGCTCAAATTTTCTTTTCTGTTGACTTCTAGTTTTATTCCATTATAATCAAGAAACATATGATTCCATTTTTTAATTTGTTAAAACTTGTATTATGGCCTAATATATAATCCATTCTAGATCAAGTTCCATGTGCCAATGAAAAGAATGTGTATTCTGTAGCTGTTTAATGGGATGATTTATACATGTCTGTTATGTACATTTGGTCTACAACATAGTTTAACCTGATATTTGTTGTTGTTATTGTTGTTTTGCTTTTAATATTTTTTATTTATACATAGACACAATATCTTTTTTTGTTTTATTTATTTTTATGTGGTACTGAGGATCAAACCCAGTGCCTCATGTGTGAGGCATGTGCTCTGCCACTGAGCCACAACCCCAAACAACAAAGTCCTGTTGTTGTTTTTTTTTTTGTTTTGTTTTGCTTTTTTTGTTTGGATGATCTATTGACAAAAGTGATGTGTTGAAGTACTCTGATTACTAGGTTGGAGTCCATCTCTCATTTAAGTCTAATAGCATATATTTGGTAACACTAGGTGCTCCAATATGAGGTGCATACAGATTTATAATGATTATATGATCTGTTGAATTATTATATTATCTTACAAAATAGACTTTAGGACAAAAACTATAAGAAGAGACAAAGAAGGTCACTATATAATGATGAAGGGTCATCTTTCTTTTCTAGGGCTTTGAGATATAAAATGGGCAATGAGCTAAACAGACTTTTCTATAAAGAAGGCATCAAATGACTAACAAATATATGGAAAAAAATAAAAAGATGAAGGATACCTAGGCTAGTTTCACAACTTAGCTACTATGAATTGTGCTACCATAAACAATAATGAACGGTCATCATTATATAATGATCTTCTTTGTCTCTTCTTGTAGTTTTTGTCCTAAAGTCTATTTTATCAGATATAGTTATTGCTACTGCTCCTCGTTTAACTTTCCATTTGCTTAGAATGTCATTTTCTACCCTTTCTTTTTCAGTCTGTGTGTCTTTATTGATGAGCTGAGTTTCTTATGGGGAGTATATTGTTGGGTTCCATGTTTTTATTCATTCTGCTAGCCTATATATTTTCAATGGAAAGATTAGTCCATTTATACTCAAGATTATTGTTGATAGGTAAGGATTTCCTCCTGTCATTTTGTTGATTTTCTTCCAGTTGTTTTAAATATTTTTTGTTCCCTTTTTGTTTATCTTTATAACTTGACAGGTTTACTGTATTGATAATGTTTGATTCTCTTTATTAGAAAATTAAAATGAGGTTCAATGAAACCTATTTTGTTTTATTGGTACATTATAACTATATATAATAGTGGATTTTATTGTTACATACTCATATATGTACATAACATAATTTGTTCCATATTATTCTCCAGTATTTTCCCTTCCCCTTTCATTCCTCCTCCCCTTGTTTCTCTCCCTCTAATCTACTGATATCCTTTCTATTTATTTATATATCTTTTAATTAGTACATGTTATAATCTGGATGTGAGGTGTCCTCCAATAGCTCACATGTGAGACAAGAAGAGAGGGTTCAGAAGATGATTGGGTTGTAAGCAACTTAACCCAACCAGTGAATTAATCCCCTGATAGGATTAACTGAGTGGTAATTGGAGCAGGAGGAATGTGGCTGAAGGAGGTGGGTCATTGGGGGCAAGGCTTTGGGTATATATTTGTATTTGCAAATAGCGCTCTCCCTCTCTCTCTCTGCATTCTGATCATAATTTGAGCTGCTTTTATCCACCACACTTTTCTGCTGCCATATCCTGCCTCACCGTGAGCATCAATGGACTGAGACCTCTGAAACCATGAAGCCTTAAATAAACTTTTTCTCTTCTAAAATTGTTCTGGTCAAGTCTTTTAGTCACAGCAGCAAAAAAGCTGTCTGAAACACTGCATTATAATTATACATAAAAGTAGTATTCATGGTGATATGTTCATATATGCAGATACCATAATTTGGTCAATTTCATTCCCCAGTTCTTTTCTATTCCCTTTCCTCCTCCCTCCCCTCTACATTACTGATCTCCCTTCTATTTTTTATGAGATTCTCACTTTTTCTTTCTTTTTTCTCTCTACCCTCTGCATATGAGAGAAAACATTCCACTCTTGATTTTCTGAATCTGGTTTATTTCATTTCATGTTCTCAAGTTCTATACATATACCAGCAAATGACAGAATTTCATTCTTTTTATGGCTAAGTAGAACTCCATTGTGTATTATATGTCAAATTTTCTTTACCCATTCATCTGTGATAGATACCTAGGCTAGTTTCATAACTTAGTTACCATTGTGCTACCAAAAACAATGAAATGCATGTATCACTATAGTATACTGATTATATAAATGCCAAGGAATAGATTAGCTAAGTCATGTGGTGCTTCCCTTCCAATCTCTTGAGAAAACTCCATACTGATATCCATAGTGGTTGTATTAATTTGTAGTCCCACCAACAATGAATAATTGTTCCTTTCCTCCCATATCCTTGCCAGAATTTATTATTATTTACATTCTTGATGTTTGCCATTCTAACTGGGATGAGATGAAATTTCAGGGTAGCTTTGATTTGCATCTTCAAATGCTAATAATGTTCAATATTTTCATATGTATTTTAGTCATTTGCATGTCTTCTTTATAGAAAAGTCTGTTTAGCTCATTGCCCATTTTACATCTCAGAGCCCTAGAAAATAAAGAATGAACTAATCCCAATAGTAAACATCAGAGTCAAAATTAATGAACTGAGCTGTACACAGTGGTGTACTTCTGTAATCCCAGTGACTCAGGAGGCTGAGGCAGGAGGATCATGAGTTCAAAGCCAGCATCAGCAAAAGCAGGGTGCTAAGCAACTCAGTGAGACCTTGTCTCTAAATAAAAAAAATATGAAATAGGGCTGAGGATATGGCTCAGTAGGCACGTGACCCTGACTTCAATCCCCAGTACAATAATAATAATAATAATAATAATAATAATTACAACATAACAAAGAATTGGTTCTTTGAAAAGATAAACAAAATTAATTAGCCCTTAGTTAAATTAACCAAAAGAGAAAGAAGACCCAAATCAACAAAATCAAAGATGAGAAGGGAGATATCATCACAGACATTTCTGAAATTCAGAGGATCGTTAGGATTTATTACAAAAATTTTTATTCCAATAAAGTGGAAAACCTATAAGATACTGACAAATTTATAGACACATAAGATCTACCTAAATTGAACCACTGGGGAATAGAAAATCTAAACAGACCAAAAACAAGCAATAAGATTAAAGGTTTAATATAAAGCCATCTAACAAAGGATTCCCCAGGACCAGATGGATTGTCAGCTGAATTATACCAGACCTGTAAAGAAGAACTAATGTCAAGCCTTCTCAAATTTTTCTGTGTATTAAAAATTGGAGGAACATTCCCAAATTCATCCAATTAAACCAGTATCACCTTGATACCAAAACCAAAAAGGAAAGAAAACTATGGACCAATATTCCTGATATCAGTCAAGAGCTGATGATATTGGTTTTAATACTTGACAGTACCCTTGGCAATGGCTATACCTATAATAGTGAGTGCTCTGTGACTTATCAGTGTTGGAAACTCAGGGACTTCATAGGAAAAGGCAATAGCACAAACTACACCATCCTCTCTATGGAGCTCACTCAGTCATGACAGAAGTGGTCAGACAAGGTGCTGGGGTGACAGCAGTTAGAAACCAATAGGTGTGGTGGCAGCAGGAACTGTTGTATTTCTCTCTGCTGCTAGGAGGGAGTGCTAGCCAAGGAGTGGTACCTTGGGACCTTCAGGTGTGCACACCTAGGAATAAGGCAATGGGTGAGGCTTTTACCCCCCAATAAGTTCCTTCAGCTCTTGTGCCCACCACGGAGCAAGCAAGAGTAATATATGGCCAGAGCCAGGCAAAATTTCTCTCAGGGCCTCCCTTGGCTGTGTGAACCCAGGGGTAGGGTGGTGGTCAGCACCTTTCTCCCCAACTCCAAACTCCTTCAGCTGAAGTGCTTGCAGCAGTGGCTGAGAGTGGGACATGGTCAGCACAGGGTAAAGTTTTTTCTGGACCTCCCTAGACTAAGCAACTCAGAGGCAAGACAACAGCTGAAGCAGGGCTTGTTCCAAATTACCCCATCAGGCCCCTGTGGGCAGGACAACAGTGGAACCACTATGTTCTTTCCCCATAAACAGGGAAAGAACTGTGTGTGGTGCTGGGAGGGACTGGTAGTAGGTTACTGCCTTCAGTCCTGTCACTGGTGGGAATCTGCCCACAACTGAACAAGTTCCTGGTCTTAGAATGCAAGCTCCCTAATCTCCTGGTACTTGAGGACAGTGTCCTTCATTTCTCTCCATCTTGCAACATCCATCCCCTACAGGGAAGCTAGAGGGCTTGAGTCAGTCACTCTCCTGGACCAAGTTTGGTTCAGGAGACAGTTACCCACTGAGCCACTGCAGTGAAAAGTCTGTGAAGTCCCTGAGATAGGAATGTGCAGAGGGTTTCTGACCCCTACAGTAGTCCAAAATCAGACTATAGTTTGTTTGTTTTTTTTCTCAAGATGGCTCCTGGATACAACACCTTAGGGTTCATTGGGCCATGATGTGAAATCCTTTTCCCAAAAAAGGTTATTAGGCAGATTTCCATTTATTTATTTAATTAGTCTATAAGCCCTTGTGAATTGTGGAACTTCCAATAGCCACAACTGCACTAACAACAAGGTATCTGTACCGTATCAGATATTCACTGGCAACAGCAAAGCATTTTATCTGATGCTATAATTCTTTGAGGTAAGTACTCTTATAATTTATAAATTTCTGAAAGAAAACTGAAGCACACATATATAGGCTTAAATTGTTTACTGTACTTTCTTATAACAAGAGTATTTTAATCAACCAAATTCCCAGTAAGAGCAGACTAAGCAAGTACTTTCCAACAATAAATAAGAGATTAAATTACAGCAGGTCCATACCATAGAATTTCATATTAGTAAAAAATCATGGTTTTGAGGACTGGGGTTGTGACTAAGCAGTAGAGCACTCGTCTAGCACATGTGACGCTCTGGGTTCGATCTTCAACACCACATAAATAAATAAATAGGGGGAATTCAACATGGCAGCGGGTGGGGAGATGGCACTCCCATGATCTGCTCTGATGCACTGGCAGAGAGCCAGTTCAGAATGTCTGGATGCTGTCTTGTCAGGAACATTCAATGAAGTTGGGCTACAATGAAACGTAGGGGAGGAGTTTGAACATCTCAGAAGCTGCAGGGTGCTCAGACAAGAGTGAATCGGAGCCACCCCATGTGTGGAGGTACTGGCTGGTTGATCAACACCCTGCCGCAGCTGGAGGTGACTCATTGCTATGGTGATCCACAAGAGGCCTAGAGAAACAAAACTTCAGATCCTGTGAGGAGATGTCAGCTGCACCTCCACAGGCCAGGAGACCAAGATCTGAGATTGAGACTTAGGAGAGAAACAGCTCAGACCCACCCTTCCCATCCAGCACCCAGGCAAGGAAACTGGCATCCACCATAGCAGAGAACTGACATCATCAGAGTTCGGTAGATGGGATTGCTTTACAGAAAATTCAGCAACAACAGGTGTGTGACCCTCAGCCCACCATATCCATACAGCTGGGAAAACTCAAAAATCTCTCCCCAGCTCTCCGTGGGCATGATTATCGGAGCCGAGGGAAACAGGAAAGGCACCTGACCTCCAACTCCCCCTCCCACCAGGGACAAAAAAACGAAACCTTTCTCGCCAGCTCTCTGGGTGGTTCCCAACTCCCACATTCCACAACCTTGGGGCTTGGGTGAATGGAAAACAGAAAGAATACCCAGTCATTCAAGAGAGCAACACATCCAGGAGGCTGCAGGCCCAGAGTGTAGCTAGTCTGTGGAAAATGCCACCAGTTAGTGGGGCCTGGCTGGCAGGAGACACAGCAGGTTTGGGGACCAGGAGCAGCCCTGGGCAATGTGGATTGGAGAGTTGCCCAGCTGGGGAGGAAAAGCCACCTCACATGGATGGTTTTCTGCATCTTGAGGGCAGAAACGTGGCCGGGAAAGCACAGCTCTACCTATGGAAGAGAAGATAATAGAATTATAAGAGTGCATTTTTCTTTTATTTTCTTTTCTAATTTTTATTTTTCCTTTTCTGTTTTTCTACTTATTTTTTCTCTCTCTCTTTATTGATTTCTTCCTCCCCTTCTCCTACCTTTCCTCCCAAGCATTACGACTTCTATTACATGTAATTTACTAAATGCAAATAGTTGAATGTTCCAAGGCTGTCTATAGTGCTCCCAAGTCCATAGCTACCCCCAAATATGCTGGTCCATTCTCCTGTTAAGATCCTCCTTCAGTACAGCAATCTTCCAAGGTAGCTAAGATATACTAACCCCCATACCATCACATCACCCGACATAAACCTAAAGTCCTAAGACCAAACCGCAGTTCCCTATATGCCATCAGAATCCATATGCCTTTTATGAAACAAATGAATTTACTTTAAATTACAATAAAACCCAACATCTCTAGACATTGTCTCCCATCACAAAGGAGAGATCCTGGAGCTATACAAAACCAAAACAAATTTATAGGAAAAAATAGTAACACAGCAGTCAAACAGAGCTGAAAAGTAGCGCAAGCATCATGAAAAAACAAGGAAAAAAGGAACACAAAAAAGGCGGGACAGCTTAAATTTACAGGAGAACCTAGAGGCATCAGAGAAATAGTCAGATAAAGAACACAAGGTATACCTGATTCAGATGGGAATGGAATCTTAAAGAGGTCATAAGACAGCAAATGCAAACAATGAAAGATCACTTCAACAATGAATTACATAAACAAATTCAAGAAGCAAAAGAACAACTCTACCAGGAGATAGAGGTCATTAAAAATCAAACAGAAATCTTAGAAATGAAGGAAATTATAAACCAAATTAAAAACTCAAATGAGAGTATTACAGGTAGATAAGATCACGTAGAAGTTAGAACATCAGACAATGAAGACAAATATATATCATCTTGAAAGAGTCTAGTCAACTCAGAAAGGCTGGTAAGAAACCATTAGCAAAACATCCAAGAGATATGAGATATCATAAAAAAAAACAAACTTAAGAGGCATTGGGATAGAGGAAGGTATATAGGTCAAAACAAAAGGAATGAGCAATCTTTTAAATGAAATAATTTTAGAAAACTTTCCAGACATTAAAAATGAAACAGATGTCCAAATCCTAGAAGCCTACAGACACCGAATGTACAAAACCACAAGACACATTATTATGAAGATATACAACATACAGAAAAAGGCGAGAATATTAAAAGCTACAAGAGAAAGGAGGCAGATTAGATTCAGGGGTAAACCAATTAGGTTAATGGCTGAATTTTCATCACAGATACTGAAAGCAGAAGATCCTGGAACAACATATTTCAAACGCTGAAAGATAATGGGTGCCAACCAAGAATATTGTATCCAGCAAAATTAAGCTTCAGTTTTGACGATGAAATAAAAATCTTTCAAGATAAACAAAAGTTAAAAAAATTTGCAGCCAGAAAACCAGCACTGAAAGAATTGTGGGCAAAACACTACACAAAGAGGAAATGAAAAACAACAACCAAAACCAACAGTGGGAAGTACCTTAGTAAAGGCAGGGAACTAATCCAAGAGGGAAAAACAAACCAAATTAAAAATAAATAAACAAACAAACAAACAAACATGACTGGAAGAACAAACCATACATCAATAGTAACCCTAAATGTTAATGGCTTAAACTCACCACTTAAGCAACATAGGATGTTAACCTGGATTAAAAAAACAGATCCAACAATATGCTGCCTTCAGGAGACTCATCTGATAGGAAAAGACATACACAGGCTGAAGGTGAAAGATTGGGAAAAATCATGCCACTCACATGGACCTCGGAAGCAAGCAGGGGTGGCCACACTCATATAAAATAAAATCGACTTCAATCCTAAATTAATCAAAAGGGATAAAGAAGGACACTATATACTGTTAAAAGGAACCAACAAGACATAACAATTATCAATATATATGCCCCAAACAATGGTGCTGCTACGTTCATAAAACAAACTCTCCTCAAGTTCAAGAGACAAATAGACCACAACACAATAATTATGTGTCACTTCAACACACCTCTCTCACCATTGGACAGATCTTGCAAACAAAAGTTGAATAAAGAAACTATAAAACTCAATAACACAATTAATAACATAGACTTAAGTGACATATATAGAATATATCAACCATCATCAAGCAGATATACTTTCTTCTCAGAAGCACATGGATCCTTCTCAAAAATAGACAATATATTATGCCATAGGGAAACTCTTAGAAATTATAAAGGAGTAGAGATAATACCATGCATCTGATCTGATCATAATGGAATGAAACTGGAAGTCAATGATAAAAGAAGGAAGGAAAAATCCTACATCACTTGGAGAATAAACAATATGTTACTGAATGATCAATGGGTTACAGAAGACATCAAGGAGAAAATTGAAAAATTCTTAGAGAGAAATGAAAACACAGACACAACATATTCAAATCTATGGGACACAATAAAAGCAGTTCTAAGAGGAAAATTCAGTGCTTGGAGTTCAGTCCACAAAAAAAAAAAAAAAAAAAAAACGAAAAAGAAAAAAAGCAACAAATAAATGATCTCACACTTCATCTCAAAACCCTAGAAAAAGAAGAGCAAAACAATAGCAAATGTAGCAGAAGGCAAGAAATAATTCAAATCAGAGCTGAAATCAATGAAATTGAAACAAAAGAAACAACTGAAAATATTGACAAAACTAAAAGTTGGTTCTTTGAAAAAATAAATAAGATCGACAGCCCCTTAGCCATGCTAAAGAAGAGAAGAAGAGAGAGAACTCAAATTACTAGCATACGGGATGAAAAAGGCAATACCACAGACACAGACACTACAGAAATCAGAAGATAATTTGAAATTATTTTGAAACTTTATATTCCAATAAAATAGAAGATAGTGAAGACATCGATAAATTTCTTAAGTCATGATTTGCCCAGATTGAGTCAGGAGGATACACACAACTTAAACAGACCATTATCAGTGGAGGAAATAGAAGAAGCCATCAAAAGACTACCAACCAAGAAAATCCCAGGACTGGATAAGTATACAGCAGAGTTTTACAAAACCTTTAAAGAAGAACTAATACCAATACTTTTCAAGTTATTTCAGGAAATAGAAAAAGAGGAAGCTCTTCCAAATTCATTCTATCAGGCCAACGTCACCCTGATTCCAAAACCAGACAAAGACACTTCAAAGAAAGAAAACTACAGACCAATATCTCTAATAAACTTAGATGCAAAAATCCTCAACAAAATGCTGGCAAATTGGATACAAAAACATATCCAAAAATTGTGCACCATGATCAAGTAGGATTCATACCTGGGATGCAAGGCTGGTTCAATATAAGGAAATCAATAAATGTTATTCACCACATCAATAGACTTAAAGATATGAACCATATGATCATCTCGATAGATACAGAAAAAGCATTTGACAAAGTACAACATTCCTTTATGTTCAAAACACTAGAAAAACTAGGGATAACAGGATCTTACCTCAACATTGTAAAAGCTATCTATGCTAAGCCTCAGGCTAGCTTCATTTTAAACAGAGAAAAATTGAAGGCATTCCCTCTAAAATCTGGAACAAGACAGGAATGCCCTCTCTCACCACTTCTATTCAACATAGTTCTCAAAACACTGGCCAGAGCAATTAGACAGATGAAATAAGTTAAAGGCATAAAGATAGGAAAAGAAGAACTTAAATTAGCACTATTTGTGGCTGACATGATCCTATACCTAGAAGACTCAAAAGGTTCTACCATGAAACTTCTAGAGCTAGTAAATGAATACAGAAAAGTCGCAGGATATAAAATCAACACCCATAAATCAAAGGTATTCCTGTATATCAGTGACAAATGCTCTGAAATGAAAAGGAAGACAACCACCCCATTCACAATATCATCAAAAAATAAATAAAATACTTGGGAATCAACCTAATACAAGAGGTGAAAGACTTATACAATGAAAACTACAGAACCCTAAAGAGAGAAACAGAAGAAGACCTTAGAAGATGGAAAGATATACCCTGTTTATGGATAGGCAGAACTAACATCATTAAAATGGCAATATTACCAAAAGTACTCTATAGGTTTAATGCAATGTCAATTAAAATCTCAACGGCATTTCTTGTAGAAATAGATAAAGCAATCATGAAATTCATCTGGAAAAATAAAAAACCCAGAATAGCAAAGCAATTCTAAGAAGGAAGAGTGAAACAGGAGATATAGCAATACCAGATTTTAAACTATACTACAGAGCAATAGTAACAAAAATAACATGGTACTGGTACCAAAACAGGCAGGTAGACCAATGGTACAGAATAGAGGACACAGAGACCAATCCACAAAACTACAATTACCTTATATTAGACAAAGGTGCTAAAACCATGCAATAGAGCATCTTCAACAAATGGTGCTGGGAGAACTGGAAATCCATATGCAACAAAATGAAAGTGAATCCCTTTCTCTCAACACGCACAAAAGTTAACTCAAAATGGATCAAGGAGCTCAGAACCAAACCAGAAACTCTGTGTCTGATAGAAGAAAAAAATTGGTCCTAATCTCCATCTAGTGGAGTCGAGCTCCAAATTCCTTAATAGGACATCTAAAGGACAAGAGTTAAAATCAAGAATCAACAAATGGGACATATTCAAATTAAAAAGTTTTTTTTCTCATCAAGAGAAATAATAAGTGAGGTAAATAGGGAACCTACATCCTAGGAACAAATTTTTACCCCTCACACTTCAGATAGAGCACTAATCTCCAGAGTATACGAAGAATTCAAAAAGTTAAACAACAAGAAAACAAATAACTCAATCAACAAATGGGCCAAGGATCCTAACAGACATTTCTCAGAGGAGGATACACAATCTATCAACAATTACACAAAAAAATTCTTACCATCTCTAGCAATCAGAGAAATGCAAATTAAAACCACTCTAAGATACCATCTCACTCCAGTAAGAATGGCAGCCATTATGAAGTCAAACAATAACAAGTGCTGGCAAGGATGTGGGGAAAAGGTTACACTTGTACATTCCTTGTGGGACTTCAAATTGGTGCAGCCAATTTGGAAAGCAGTATGGAGATTCCTTGGAAAGCTGGGAATGGAACCACCATTTGACCCAGCTATTCCCCCTTCTTGGACTATACTGAAAAGACCTAAAAAGAGCATACTACTGGGATACAGCTACATCAGTGTTCATAGCAGCATAATTCACAATAGCTAGACTGTGGAACCAACCTATATGCACTTCAATAGATGAATGGATAAAAAAATGCAACATTTATACACAATGGAATATTACTCAGCAGTAAAAAATAACAAAATCATGGCATTTGCAGGGAAATGGGTGGCATTAGAGCAGATTATGCTAAGTGAAGTTAGCCAATCCCTAATGATTGAGGGGACCCTCATTGTTATACAAAATTACATATAAGATGGTGTGAGGGGGAAGAAAAAAGGAGGGAGAGAGAGAAATGTGTTATAATAGATGGGATAGAGAGAGGTGATGGGAGGGGAGGGGACGCAGGGATAGGAAGGGCAGTAGAATACAACAGACACTAGTATGGCAGTATGTATAAACGTGGCTGTATAACCAATGTGATCCTGCAATCTGTACACATGAAAAAATAAGAATTTATACACCGTTTGAATCTAAATAAATAAATGAATGAATAAATAAATAAATAAATAAATAAAGGTATTTTGTCCCCCTACAACTAAAAAATAAATATTTGTTTTTAAAAATCATGGTTTTGAATAATTTTTCATTACAGGGAAAAATGTCCACAGGACAATATGAACTTTAGCAAATTACTAAATCATTCTGAGCTTCAAATGATCTGCAAAAATCTATAAAAAATAATTATTCAATGTTTTCATAAGGATGTGTATTGAGATAAAATTATGTTTTTAATACTAAATAGAACCTACATATAGTAATGACTACCATGATTTTCATACACTAAGAATAACTACATTTTTTGAAACCTTATTATATTCTAGTCACTGTATTGGGTTTGGGGGAGAAAAATAAGAGATGGAGAGTTCTCCTTTTGTGTAGACACTGACATAGCAAAAGAAATACCCCCTGGGACACATGCTCTCACATAAGATGTGTATTTCCATTACTACAGTACCAAGGCTAAATCAGTTTATTTCAGGAGTGGAAAGGATAGACCTAGATAAGAATGGTTAAGGAAGAACACCCAGAAGAGATTGAGCCTGATAGCAGGACTTCATATGGAGAAAAATAAAGCAAAAACAGTTCCAAGCAGAGAATTCATTCCATATAAAGACAGCATGTTGTGTGCTATTTTTCTAGGAATAGCAAGGAATCCCAAGTGTCTAGCCTAAATATAGAGGTTAAGGTTGTTGGACCAGTTAATTATGTACTTTCTGTGTCTTGTAAAAGTTTAACTCTTTAGGAAATTTTGTCTACATTGTTCCCAACACATAATAATTGAATAGTTTAAAGCATCATTATATGTATTAGGAAAGATAATTTGGTAGAGGGAAGGAGGGGTAGAGTTAAGAAATCTCAATATAAATCCAAATTCTATCATGTAAATTTTTAATCATTGGAAAGTTAGATTAATTATGCCTCTATTTCTCCACTTATAAAATAGTGCATCTCCCTCATAGAGTCCTAGTGAAGATTAAATAAATTAATGATTCTGAAAAATGCCTCATTTAATAAATATTATCTTTAAAAAGTTAAGTGAGTGATGATGAGCAGATGTTATTAACAATTCCTAGACCATCAGAACACCATCTCAAATTTTAATGCCTTAAATTTATGTAAATTGGTTGGATGGAAATGCAGCTTTATGAAATATATATTACCCAATTTAAACTTAAAATTCATTTTAATGATTCACCTTTTCCCTAAAATGAACCACAAGAATTTATTTGTAAAAGTAGTGTTGAAAATAAATGAGTCTTCAACTAGAATAATTATTTATTTATAGTAATAGAAAGTACTTCATGATGCTGGGCACAGTGGCATATACCTGTAATACCAGGAATTTAGAAGGTCAAGACAAGAAGATTGCAAATTTGAGGCCAGCTTCAGCAACTTAGCCAGGCCCTAAGAAACTTAGTGAGACCCTTTCTCAAAATAAAAATGGCTGGTACAATACACAATATCTAATCTGTGCAACCAACCTAGATACCCTTCAATAGATGAATGGATTAAAAATGTGGCATATATACACAATGCAATATTACTCAGCAATAAAAGAGAGTAAAATCATGGCATCTGCAGATAAATGGATGGAGTTAGAGAAGAGAATGCTAAGTGAAGTTAGCAAATCCCCAAAAACAAATGCTGAATGTTTTCCTTGATATAAGGAGGCTGATTCATAGTGAGATAGGAAGCAGGAACATGGGAAGAATAGACAAATTCTAGATAGGGCAGAGGGGTTGGAGGGGAAGGGAGAGGGCATGGGGTTATTGATGATGGTGGAATGTGATGATCATTATATCCAAAGTACAGGTATGAAGACACAAATTGGTGTGAATATACTATGTATACAACCAGAGATATGAAAAAATACGCTCTATATGTGTAATGAGAATTGTAATGCACTCCACTCTCATATATAAATTTTACAAAAATTTCCTTCCCCTCCATCTATTACCACAGAGCCCAAATGGTAACTTCTCTTATCTTAGAAATGTAGATTTCTGTGTGAAGACCCAGCTCAAGGCCAGAGGCCTTGTTTACTCATTTTTACAAACTACTATATTGGACACATGTTTGTGAGAAACTAGTAAGGGGGTGTCCAGCAACCTGGGAAGTGTTGGCATTATTTCTTCCTTGTAGGTCTTGTAGAACTCAGCTGTGAACCCATCTGGTCCCAAGATTTTTTTGTTGGTAGGCTTTTGATGGTGTCTTCTATTTCCTTGCTTGAAATTGATCTGGTTAAGTTGTGTATGCCCTCTTGACTCCATTTGGGTTGATCATATGCTACTGAAGTCTATCTTAACTCCAACCAGAGCTTCTATGGCTTCAGTCATTTATCAAAGCTAAAATCATACCATAAAAATACATGAAGAAACAAAGCAAGTGGAAACCAAGCCTGATCATGGCTTCTTTCATGTGTGAGTTCAGTTGCCCTCAGTTTTGTATTTCTATGTATACAACCAGAGATATGAAAAATTGTTCTCTATATGTGTAATAAGAATTGTAATGCATTCCCATGTTTCCATTTGGCATCACAATGAACCAATCTATATTCCAAGTAGCAACAGGTAATTTGAGAGGGAAGATTAAGCAGTGCAATGAAACAAGCAAAATACAGTGACAATCATATGACCATGAAATCCTAAGCAACATGATCTAACATTAATGTCATCACCATCTAAATCAGACAATATAATTTTGAAGTAGACTGAGAGGGAAATAGGGGTGCAACAATTGTGGAGTGAGGAGAACAACACTACTGCCTCCATCCTTCTCCTTCTCCTTTCCTTCCTCCACTGTTGCTGACACTCCTTCATTAAACTGAAAAATAACATATTTACATGTAGGAAATACTTAAAATTCACAAAAACCTCAAGATATTTATAAAACCTTATTGATGAAGTTAACCATTTTAGTAAGTTAATAAATGCCTCAGTTACACGTTCTTGCAGGCTGTAAGCAATTCAGTGTCCTCCTTCAAAAGGTACTAAGTTATTGTGGTTTAGATGCTTATATCAAAGTCCAGAAACCACAGAAATCATTTCAACAAGAAAAATTTAACATAGATTGATTCATTCCTGAAGAAGAATTAACTAATAAAAGGTGGATAACTACTAAAAGAAGTTTCTGAAGAATGCAGAAATTGCATATATAGGGAGCAGATACTACTTCTTGGGATGAGGCAGGGTAGCCAAGAAAAGAAGCAATATACAATAGGGACCCCAATGAGAACTCATTGGGGAAAAATGGATCATGGCCCACTGGAAGTTTGAAAGGGTTCTGTAATGCTCCAATTAATCAGGTGTTCTCTTTCATAATAACCCACAGAACACTTATAATACCAAATGTATTGGGTTTTCCACACCAAGTTATTCTCCAATTCTCTGCATATTTCTGGGTGTCCTATAATTCCATTAAGGAATTAGCAGAGACCCCACAAGTTAAGTGGACATCACACTCTTGCAAAAATGCCCCCCCATGACTTCAGTTGATATACACAAGATGCCTCCTTAAGTTACCCAACTATTTCTGAAGTTTCTGTCACTGTAAGGAGGTCCAATGAAGTCTCTCCAGTGGAAGAGGAAATCACTGCTTAGATCATTCAGACCTTTGCCCATACTGTAGAAAAGACTTAAGGATGTGTTGCACTTTATCAAAAAGAGGAAGAGCATCATTAGAAAGTGAAAAGAGAATATAGGAACACTCAGAGAATAAAATGGGCAATCTCAAGAGCAATAAGAGACGCACTACCAGGGATAAAGTTCAGGTTATTTTATTAGGGTACAAAGGTAGAATATATGATCCAAAGGGAAAGGTCTTCCTTGAAGATTGGAGAATATTCAGCAAGATGGTTTTCCGTTAGGGAATCTGGTCTTCTGTGTTGTTTTCAGCTGATTGGACAGGCAATTGATCCAACAACGTGAGCACCAAGCTTCATGAGGTTAGTGTGTATTTGTATTGAAATCTTGTTCCTGCTTTGCTCTATTACAGAAAATTTATATGGAACTGGAAAGTTATAAAGTAATTTATGGAATTGTTTGGTGCATTTTTATATTTTGGTCTCTTTCTGTCCCTTTAGCTTCTTATTCCAAGTCAAGAGCAGTTTACAAGTTATTGTTCCACATCCCAACAGGCACATTTCTCCTGGAGAGACTTTTTCCTTAGTATCCCTAAATTTCTATCTCATTCCCAAGGCCCATCCTCCATTCCCAAGATCCATCAGATTAGATGATTTTCGAGAGTGATTTTCTAAAATGACTCACAAGAGAAATAACTTTGTTTACTAACCAATTTATTATTTATTACAAAAGATATTGCAAAGGACATAGTGAATAGCCAAATGAACATGTACATAGGGTGAGGCTGAGAAATGTGTCGAGCACAGAGGTACCAGTCTCCATGGTGGAGTTTGAGAGGCACCACCCCAACACACACATGGATACATTGTTATTCATCAAGTCAGAAGCTCCTTCAAAGCTGTTATGGAGGTTTCACTGTGTAATTATGATTGATTAAATCATTGAATGCTGTAAATTAAATTAACTCAACTTTCAGCCCTATTTCCTCCCTGATTTTAACTTTCTACTTATAAAATTTGTTCTTTGGCAACCTGCCCCCATCCTGAGGGGACCAGGTTTTTCTAAAAGTTATCTTACTATCATAAACACAGATGGCTGAAAGGGGCTTATTTTTGATAACAAAAGACTCTCCTTTCATCTCCATCAGGAAATTCCAAGGGGTTTAAGAGCTATTTTCAGGGATCAGGGAGAGAAACGACTTTTCAGGATCTCAGGGCAGAGACTAAAAATACAGATAAAGATATCAATATAGTCATTTCTATATTTGATCCCTCCGCACACCACTGGAAGTTGGACTCTTAAAAATTCATCATTCATTGGAGGTTGGAACTGAAATACCCTCCAAAGTCTCATGTGTTAAAAGCTTGGACCCTAGCCTAGTATGGTGGCCCATGACTGCAATCACAGAATTTAGGAGGCTGAGGCAGGAGTATCACATGTTCAAAGCCAGCCTCAGCAATTTATCCAGGCCCTGAGTAACACAGAAAAACACTGTCTCAAAATAAAAATTAAAAAGGATTGGGGTTGCTATAATTGTAGCTCATGGTGGAGCATGTGTGAGGCACTGGCTTAGATCCTGAGCACCACATTAAAAAATAAACTAAATAAAGGCATGGCATCCATCCACAACTAAAGAAAAATATATGTTTTTTAAAAAGGTTGGGGATGTAGCTCAATGGTTAAACACACCTGAGTTCAATCCCTAGTACCAAAAACAAGAAAGAAAGAGAGAAACAGAAGTACCTTGCATTGCAGTGGCCCCTCCAGTGCATTGTACCAACAATCTCACATTGTGTCAGATGGCAAAGAAGTGTATACAAGGTCCAGTTCCAAGAACACAAAGAAGACCAACATGGAGTGTATTTGGAACAGAAATGCAATGAAATGATAATGGACTCTGTCCATACCTTTGATTTTATTTATCTATGCCTACATGTTACACCATTTTACAAACATTTGAATTTCCATAAGACAACAAATCTATCATAACAAAGCCACCTGACAAATGAAGAGGTTCTCATCTGTTCCCCCACAAAGGAAAGAAGCACTCCAGTCACTGTATACAACACTACTATAGTATTTACTCTTCAGATTCACTCAGTCTCATTGACTATACTGTTACCTGAAAGATAACAATTTGTGTATAAACTAATAAATATAAAAAGAGAGAGGAAGCAAATGCTCAATACATACAAATACACACATATAAGCCACAAGCAAAGAGAAAATATACAAATTTTTACAGTCCTCATTTCTAGAAGGACTGTGTAGTTACATGTACTTTCTATCTTCCAATTCTCATTCTGTGTCTTCTCTCCCCCAGTCAGAACAACTGGTAGAGTGAACACACCTTTATTCCTGCAGGGTCTAAGACCTCAATAGTCCTGTTTCTTCTTGTTTGCTATGGTTTTCTATACACCCTTAACATCAGACTTGGAATACTAAGAGGAAATATAATAACTCATGATCTGCAATTCATCTTGAATCTGAAAATTCTCATTTTCATTTATGTTTACTCTAGTGTTTCTTCTCTTTCTTCAGTTGCAGTATTGACACAAAAAGTCAAGAGGGTAGCAGGAATGGTGGATATGATCAAAGTATATTACATGCATGTATAAAATCATCACAATAAAACCCAATAATCTGTATATTGGATATGTACTGATTTTTTTATAAGAGGGGTGGGATCAATTCCTTTCCTTTATTCCCTGTATTAACATATCACACATTCTCAATGGTACCAGAAATTTACTGAGTTATGTAAAAATAGGTATGTTCCATTCATCCCAGAATATGAAGCAGGTTACATAGAATGTTGGACTTTTAAACTCCATCTTTCATTGGAGTTTGAATTGAAATACCCTCAAAAGGTCATGTGTTAAAAGCTTGGTCCCCAGCTGGTTGCCCTTTTGGAGGTGGTAGAAACTTTAGGAGGTGGGGACTTAGAACAGGAAGGAAGTAGAAAACTTGGATGTGTTCTTGAAGACTGTCTTGTCCCGGCTCCTTGTCTCTCTCTCCTCTCTCCTCTATCCTCTCTCCTCTTTCCTATCTCCTCTCTCCTCTCTCCTCTCTCCTTTTCTTCTCTTCTCTTCTCTTCTCTTCTCTTCTCTTCTTTTCTCTTCTCCTCTCCTCTCCTCTCCTCTCCTCTCCTCTCCTCTCCTCCCCTCCCCTCCCCTCCCCTCCCCTCCCCTCCTCTTCTCTTCTCTCTCTCTCTCTCTCCTTCTATCTGCCATAGGTAACACACTCACTCCACCACCTGCTCCCTGTCATGATATGACTGACATTCTGCCTCAGAAACAATGAAGCCAGGTGACTAAGGACTGAAACCTCTAAGACTGTGAAGAAAATAAATCTCTCCTCCTTATAGGTTGATTTTCTCACAGAGAACAAAAGGTGACTAACAGACTAATCATTTCCTTGGAAATTTCTGGATAATAAACTTCTATCATCTGATAGTACAAATCTGCAAAAATAGAACAGGGGACTGTTCACAACCTCAAGGTTCCTATACAAACATTCAAGTCCAGTATTGGGGTATCCCCTTTGTTTGATTTTTTTTCTTTTTTGAGATAGAGTAGCAGTATGTGCCCTACCTGGTCTCAAATGTATGTGCTAAAGTGATCCTCTTGCCTCAGCCTCCCCATTAGATGGGACTACATGAATGTGCTGACACACCTGTCTGATATATATCCTCAGAGTTAAATTCCATATTCCCTAAACCAGTTACAAAACAGTCAACTTTTATCTTCTGCTACCTGAATATAAGACATGAACAGAACTCTCACACATCTAAAGTCTGAACAAAGAACAGGAGGAAAAGCCCACTAAGCCTCATAAGCATCATCTCAGGGGATTTTGCCACATGAGTCTGTAGCCAAAGGAACAGCCAGAGTAAAGGATCATAGACAGCAAGGGACACTATGAAGATAAAACCTTGGAATGTCAGGGAAGTAATGGAGATTCAGCCTCTGGGGGAGCACCATCAACACCACAGCCCAAGCTGATCCTCTCTGTTGGGGTGCTCAGGATCTCCTCCAAAAGAGGTGAATTGTGAAGGGGTATAGGGAGCCCCTCAGACTCACTTGGCATACAGCAGATTGACATGGACACATCTCCATACATAAACATGAAGTATGGAAAGAGAGTTCCAGAGAAGGAATTTGGAGGAAAAGAGAAAATGTGAGAACCAGACATCATGTTATAGAAGGAGACACTCCCTTCACTGTAGGCCAGGAAGACCCCCACTCTGCAAAGATCCTGCCTAGAAGATTACAAAGTCATAGAACCAGTCCAGGCAAAATATCTATTGTTAAAGTGCCCCATGACCCAAAACACCCTATCTGGTACTACCTTGTGCCAGCCTGTTCTGCTCACATCTTTCCTACAGACTCCCAGAGTCCACTTGCTTATGAGGTCATTCTCTATCTCCACTTCCAAGAACCATCTTCCTGATGTGATGCCCTCAAGACCCAACACACTGCATTTTTAATCATGATACACACAGGGATCCTTCCAGGTCAGACACATCTTTTCACGACAAACAGAAAATCTGTGGTGAGCAGACTCTGGATCCAGAGTGACAGGCCCTGTTGAGAGAGTTATCGAACATGCAAAGTCCTCCCCTGCCCCAAAACAAAGCACACAGCCTCCCCAGCCACATTGCTGCCTGAGCTGAGGAGGGGGTAAGCTTCCTGAGATACGAGTCTTATAACTCAAGCCCATGTCCTCAACCAGGAGAAAGGAGCCAGAGACTTATTTGGGGGTTAGACTTGTGACAGGTCCCTTGAGAACCAGTACCAGTATTGTGACCATCACTTCTGCCACATCAACACCATTGGTGATGCCAGCACCTGAATCACCACAGAGAATTTAAGGAGACGCCAGAAACCATGAGGGCAACAGGAGGAACATCTAGAAGCACACAGTCACTCACAGGCTTGTAATTGTTCCTTCTGCCAATCTACAAGAGAACACAGATCTCATATCAGGGATTTGCAGAGTCTCTACACATCAAGGTCAGCATTCAGTCTTCTGAAACAGCAATGTGGGAGGAAGAAGGGAAAATCTGTGAGAAAATATTCAGCTGCTGTATTTATTTCTTACACACACACACACACACACACACACACACACACACCGCTCACACATCCTGTTGCAGCCTTCCATGAAGACTAAGCCAAAAAGCTTAACACCCCAGGATCAAAATGCTGGATGTCAATATGAAAGGTCACTGTTCAGATTTAACTACCAAATAATACCTTCTCAAGATACAGACACACAACCATCCTAACAACTAGGTCATCTTGTGATACAATTGAGGTTATCAAAATTTCTAAGACCTCCATTTACTTATAAAGAACTGACTATGCTGAACTTGTAAGGTTAATTCTAAGCCATGAGTAGAGAATTACATCCAGCTTAGTTGAATTTGGAGGATGACAATAAATCATGAGTGTAGGGAACTCAGCGAAATCTTACCCATTTAGGTGGCAATGGAGAGGGTTTTAAGATGGAAGGGAAAGAAGTTCAAAACAGGAAACAAATATATCCAGTGAGAGGTCAACACTAGTGACTTTTCTTACACTTCTCACAGACAAATAGGAGAAAAGCATCCTTACAGATATGGGAGAACCCAAAAATATTGGACCTAATCATTTGCCTACCATAAGAATTGCCTGAAGAGTTTTAAAGCTTCCAGCTATGATAGAACCCATATTCCTAAACTCCAGAGTGTGTGAATATGTTAAATATATGACTAGGCAACTTTATCAATGTGATTAAGATTCAGGTTCTTGAGTAAGGGGAGATTATTCTGGATTCTCTGGATCAATCCAAATGAATAACATAAACACTTGTAAAACAGACCTTTCTTGGCTGTGTTGGAGAAGCAGATAGAGAAACAGAAACAAGGTCAAAAATATGCTGTGCTGCTGGCTTTGAAGATGGAAGAATGGGACTCCAAATGAGAGAATACAGATGGCCTCTAGAAACCGCACAAGACAACAGCCTCCAGAAAGGAACACAGCCTTGTCCACACCTTCTTGGACTTCTGGCCTACAAACATGTAAGATAATATATTTGTGTTGGTTTAAGTCACTAATTTTGTAGTAATTTGACAGCAAATAGAAAACTAATATGCCTACATAGGTGACACACCCAACATAGAACAAAGTACTGGCAGAGAAATGTGCTTGCAGAAAACATAAAACTGCCTGTTTCCTGCACACAGGAAGCTGAGGACCCAGAAAATATAACATGCTCTGCTAGAAAATGAAGAGACATATAGGTGCCCAGTGAGTCAGTGAACCAGTAAATGTCTGAAGGTCATAGGAAAAAGCCTAATGGCAACCAGGAATAAGTGACACAGACCTTGGACTTTACTTCAGGGTCAGGAGAAAGGAGACCAAGCAATGAGATGAGCCCTGCCTTTTCTCAGGAGACACCAAACCAAGGGTCTTATGAAACACTTCACACTAGCATCCTGATGATGAGGACCTGAAATAACTAAGAGAAAACACATGGTCCCTCTTCCCCCACTGTCCCAAGGCCATATAAGTCTCCTCCAATTTCCATACTCTCTTTTGGGAAGAAGATAGGAAGGTCATTGACCAAAGCAAATTCTACATATGTCACACACTTGAAAATGTCTTCATTTGAAAAGCTTTTGCCTCCAACAGGGCAGAGATCCCAAAGCCTCAGGAACAAGATCAGAATGATGAAAATAATAAATAAACAAGATCTTTTCTTTCTTAAAGATTTGTGTTTAAATTTGTGCCCTCCATTTCCACTAATACAGGTTCAATCACATACATTGCTATTTCCATCTTTGTTGAGTTGCTTGATAGAAACTAGATCATATAAAATGGCTGAGCAGACCCAGATGATTTTTGGAGAAAAGTAAATTTTGCTCATTTTTCACCAACTCATTAGTTGGTATAGAATTATAATTTTATATATACTAACTGACTGAGATTATCAAAGGAGAAGCAAAGGGAGGTCAAAGAAGCAGACAGGGGAGAAAAAGAGAAGGACTGAAAGAAAAAAAAACTTTGAGACTTCCCAGTGTATCAAGTACTATGCTGTGTGCCTTATAATGCACTGTTCACATAATTCCCACAGAAAATTTTAGTTTATAACTCATTGTTACAATTTCATAAACAAGATGAGATCAGACATTTGTCCACCTCACACTATGGACCTATCAATATGAAAGTGTGGATTCTAGTATAGTAATAGTGTTTATCCATACAAAATAAAAGAGTATGCAAGTTATACATGAAAACATATAGACATTAATTCATCAAGTAATGGGGAGATGGTTATAAAAAAGACTATTTGATACTTCTTTTTTAAATAAACTTGTCCTCAGAAAAATTATTAAGATTCTCAGAGTGTTCCTCATACATCTGATCCCAAAGCCTCCTTGATGCCATGGCTCACACTTCTCTGTCTCTCACAGTCTACATCCCTGATGTAAAAAAGATACAACCAAAGAAGAAAGGGCATATTAGACAAATTCAGATGGCACAGGTCCTAAACTCACCCCCAGAGTTAAAGAGTCCTCTGGACAATCTTTCATTGCATTGGAAACTGCCTTAGCATGTGCCTGTCCTAACTGCTCTGGAAGGTTGAAGTGGTCTCACTATTACAGGAAAACTCAATGAGATAATCACTTGGAAATGGCTTAATGGAATTCACACACACACACACACACACACACACACACACACACAATGTATTCACTGAAATCTCTCAAAGATATGTCAAGGAGTTGGTTATATTTCATGCACACAATTAACCCGCAAATCCTCTTCACACTCAATTCACACCACCTAGGATGTGATTTTCCATCTCTCACTGCTTCAGCACACCTAAAATTAATACATGAATCTTGAGCACTCTACTTTCCTTCTCACCTCCTCACTCTTTCCACATCATCTTTTCTTCTCTCATTTGTTCCACACCCTTCCTCACGTAAACAATTTTAACATCTCCAGATTCTTCCCTTTATAATTTTCATGAATCAAAAAATATATATATATAATATATCATTAATATAAATATATAATATATTTATATATCATATATTATATATTATAATATATAATATATAACAAATACATAATAAAATAAAGGTGTGTGTGTGTATATATATATATATATATATATCTCCAAGATCAAGCTCAACAAAGCAAAATTCTCTTAAAAGCAGAGAAATTTTTGTGAACATTATTAATTTCATTTTGTTCCTATAACAGAAACACAAACACAGAACTTTGCATATACTTTCAAGTGGTTCCAGACCCCCTAAGCATCCTGGACCCCAAACTCAGAATACCAAAAACTAATTTCTCAACAATTAAGGTGCTCAGAAGAAACCCAGCTACGACAGCAAGTCAGAGCATGAGGTGGCTGAGAGGAGACCAATTACCAACGAACAGGAAGAAAGAAGAAAACCAAACCTGGACCTAAACAGTATGAATCTGGGGTAAAGAGAATACAGAACCAAGGCCCCACATTAGAAAGATGTAAGTCCTAAGCTGTCAAATATGATTTCTGAAATTTTATAGAGACCAGCAAATCCTATCCCCAGTTGCAACCCTGCTCCATCCAGGCTCTCCTCACAACTGAACTCTCCAGTGTCACTGCACCAACAACAAATACCAGTTGAACCTGATGTTTTCAAGATCTGCAACTAATGCTAGCCTGCAGTATATGGTGGGCCTAGAATATGTTTATTCCTTAGCTCCAGAACATGAAAAACTAAAATCAAAATTAAAAAAGACATTTTGGAAATTACCAACAATGAAGAATTATTTATGACTGAGGTTGTGGCTCAGTAGTACAGTGCTCATCTAGCATGTGAGAGGCACTGGATTTGAACCTCAGCACCACATAAAAATAAAATTAAGATATCGTGTCCACCTAAAAGTAAAAAAATAAAATAAAATAAATGAAGCATGATTAAAATACAGAAATGTGAGGTGAGTTCTGTGGTCCAAACCCAAGGAAAAGTCCTTGTGATCTTCCAGTACAAGTTATAATCATTTTTCTCTCCTTTTAGGAGAATTTTGCTTTCCTATTTTTCTTGGCTTTTGGTTAGTTTGGAGACAGGGCAGATTGATGTGTGACGATTATTAAAGAAAAAACCAAGAGAAGTTAAAAGTGTTTACTGGGAGGGGTGGGAAACAAATTAGAGAAGAGAGAGCATGAAAACCCATCCCATCCTGGGTGGAGGCCACTGATACAGAAGGCAGAGGAGGAGCCAGGAGGAGAGAAGGCCAAGGAAACATCAGAGTCACTTACCTGCATACAGGTGGGCCTTCTTCCAGGCTGAAAGGGAACACATGGTGGTGAGACCACAGCTAAAACAAGCCTGTTCAGCATGAATGTACCTGCCCTGACCTCCCTCCATTCTAAAGATGAGACTACCCACAGGAGAAGAGAGCCAGAAAGGAGATGGCCTCATACAGTTTTCAGGGACTGCAGGGTATTGTGGGAAATTCCCTGGACCACAGATCAAGATGGCTGCTTGACAAGCCAACTTCTACCACTGTTCCACTCCTTGCTCTCTGTCAGAAAACTATCTGCCTCAAAACTCATAAAAGTCCATATTCTATCTCTCTTTATTCAGTTTTGCTACTAAGGATAAAAGTTATACTATGTGTGTATATATTTGAGAGGATAAAATATAATTTACTCAACAATTGTCAGAGATATTATTATATCCAGGCCTTCTCTGGCAAAGATATATTTGGAAAGGGGTGAGAATGTAGCCCATGGTAGAGGGCTTGCCTAGCATGCAGGAGGCACCAGATTCACACTAACCACCACAAAATAAAAAAGTAAAAATAAAAAAATAATTTGGGAAATTACCAAAAATGAAGAATGATTTAAAGACAGGAATGTAAGGTGAGTTCTTCGGTAAAAATACCCAACTTTGGGGGCTGGGATTGTGGCTCAGTGGTTCAGCATTCACCTTGCACATGCGGGGCCCTGGGTTCAATCCTCAGTACCACATAAAAATAAATAAATAAAATAAAAGTATTGTGTCCAACTACAACCAAAAAAAAAAATAAAAATAAATTTTAAAAACCCCACTTTTCACAGGTGAAATTTTTCTAGAGAATAAGAACCACTATTTCAAGAAGTACTTGGTTTACTCTGCCACATCCTCACTTGTAGTGGGCAGCCTACTTGGATTAGCACCTTTGGGAGCTGGAGAAAAAATAATCTCTCAATGGTGATTTGTTGGGAGATGAACAGAAGGTCACATTCCTAAACTTAATGACTCCATTTACTTATACAGATAATTTAACAAACTTTTAGTATTTGCCTTTAAGCTTCTAAGTGCAAACCAACAGCTAGATGCACTGAAAGCTAAAAATTCATATTCTCACATGAGACCCACACAGGTGATGGTAATGTGGTTCCCATAAGTGGAATATGCTGGCTGCAAAATGAAACCTAAGAAAAATAAAATGATGAAAAAAACTACAGGACACAGAAAATATTTTTAGAAAGCAGGGGTGGGACAGGGTAGTCGATCATACAGATCGAGCTTCTATTCTAAACCTGCAAAATGGAGCCCATGCTTGCTTTTTTTTTTATATCAGGGAACATCAAAGGCCTTCCATAGAATGTCCTTCACCAAAAAGGTTATAGGTGGGCTGTCCAGTTCCCAAAGGGTTACACCCACCTCCACAGCTACTATGAGGTTATCTAGTAGGTTGTGGATAAAGGTTATGTGTCTTGGGAAATCTAATGCATGGGAGAGCCACAGATAGTTTCCAAGGTTAATCCTAAAACCTTCCTGACTGCCAAAACTAAAGAAGACCCTCAAATAATTCATGGATGGCTTCCTGAACAATATAACGTGGGGAAGCCAAGGTTGAAATGAGATGCAGAATACATGACAGACAAGGGGCCACCATCACACCCAAGTTTCCAAGCTCTAGGTAGGAAATAGCAGCCAACAGCTAGGAAAGCTCAGGGAGCAGGGTTCTGGCTTCCACTAGCTTCCAATTAGCTTCCCATGTACGGGGACCCAAATGTCTGCCTAGATAGAAAGTAGGAGATGGGACACCAGGTAGGATAAGAAAACAAGAGATGCCTGGAGAGTCACTTACCAGACAGATAAGCAGCTTTTCTATGATCTGAAAAACAACACAAGAAATAGGGGAGCTAGGAACTAGAATGTCTGCTAACAAAGAAACATACAAAATTCAGGCAGGAAAGCAGAACTTGCTGATATCTGCCTGGAGTTCATCTGAAAGAAAATGAAAAACAGCATGAACGCCCATCCCCAAGAAAAGGAAAGACTGTGTACCTGAAAAACCCCAGGAAAATGTTTCTGTTTATTGAATTTCTAACTTCAAACCCACCCAACCCCACTGACTCTACCTATCCCCTTTAATCTCTTCAGTCACCTCCTCAGGGCCCAGGACCATGGGTGTCCCTAGAGAGCTGGACCCCAGACTCTGGCCCCTGTCAGCTGCCCCACTCACCACCAGGTCTGCCCTTGCCCTGTGGGGTCTTACCAATGGCCTTCAGCGCCTCTTCCTTTGCCTGCTGTTCCTCCTCCTTAAGCTGCCGCAGATGCTCCTTTTTCTACCTCCTTCTGGAATGTTCTTTTCTGATAAAATAACAAGACCCCAAGAGTAGGAGCCCCAGCATGGTCAGGATCACAGCAAATGCTGGCTTCCAGGGAGAAGCCTGAGGGAAGAAGGGCTCTGTGGCCAGGCAGACAGCAGGTCAGGGGCACACCCAGGAGAGCCAGCACACTCAGAGAGGCCAGCCCTCCCCACAGCTCTGCTGGGAGTGGGAAGCAGCACTGACCTGGGATATAAATAGCCATGGCCTTCTCCTGGCCCAGGACAGGGTTGAGGACAGAGCAGGTCACATTCCCCACAGAACTGTCTCTCACCACCAGAGTGGCCTCCACACTAAACAGCTCCTCACTGTCTTGGGTGTGAGCTTCAAAAAGCGCTGGGGACTTCTTTCCACTGAGGTCTCTCCACTGCACCTGGGGCTTTTGGAACCATCCTGAGGCTTTGCACATCACACACACTTCTTCCTCTTCTGGCCCTTCTATGTGCACTTGAGGATCAGCACCCATCCCTGGAAGGAAGGAAGCTATGGAGCCCCAGGAGGCCTCCTTGGGCCCTGAGACCCCAGAGTTGCCTACGAGTTACACAACTTCAGGGGGAAGGTTTTCCATGTTGAATTCTGGGGGTTCTATCAGAAGGGTCACCTACCAGAGGGAATTAAACGAGGAGCATGATCCACATAGGGCAGTGGGCTCTTTTCCAAAATTGTGAGGCCAGAGGCAACAGGAAGAATTTGGTCCCAAGGCTCCCTCCATGAATCTCAGTCTTCTCACCTCACACACTCTCCTGGGACATCTGCCTCTTTGTGTATATCACTTCCAAAATTGTATTGCATGACTACTTAGTTTCCTGAATTCTCTTCCCCTACACCCATGTTCCCATGAGTTATCTCTACCAGGTTTCCTCACAAACGTTTCAACTCAAAACTCCAAAACTGACTTCATAATTTGGACCACTTGTGATAAAATGATTATTAAAAATCCCAATTCTTCACCCTTATTTATAGTCAGTTCTTCCACTTCCACTTTTTACTGCCTTTACCTTTTGCCTCTGGGCCCAGTCATGGGATTCAAATTGGCAATGAAAAATTAGCTAATGTGACCACAGAAGTTTGAAAAGCACTTGAACCTTGCCATTCCCACAGGAGGACAATCCTGGGCTACCCAGTTGAGGATGGATCATGTGACATTGCTGGTCCACCTGCTTCAGCTGCCCTAGTTCAGTCAAATGACCACCTGAAACGTGAGCACACTTAACCAAGGTGCACCTGGTGAATGTTTCAGCTGACTTAAGAACAAATGAAAAATAAAAGTGAAAATCTCAATTCTCCCTGTTGAATAAAAGAAGATTCTTCTCTTTTTATTCTACCATTTGCTTTGAGAAACTGCAATTACACAATGGCACTTTCTCCTCATTTGAAATGTTTACACATGATTTTGAAAACTGGCTAGGATTTTGCCAGCTTTGTAGCTAAGGAATTTCTTTCTCAAGGATCTGGGAATCATTTATTTGAAATGTAAACATCAGGGAAGATACCAACCCTTTGGCCCCTTTTCTGTGTAAAGGTAGGAGTCAAACTTATGTGGGCATCTTGTTCCAAGCTGTAAAACCACCTCATGTCATAAAGCTGGAGGAGTTTATTCTTCTTCCAGATAAAGCCTGTTATATGGTACGGATGGTCTCCAAACTATCAGGTAAATTTAGAATGACATATGCAGAACAAATTGCTTTGAGCCCTCTTAGTAGAGAATTACTTATTGTTCATCTTGAAAACAAGTATACAGGCTATAAAAAGAAAGATGAAATTCCTTTCTGGTTGTGTAATTCCTTAGGAGATAATGCATGATATGTATCATTCTGGTTTGATGCTCAATCAATATTAAAAGTATTTTCTCCTAGTATGGGAGATTTTGTTTTTAATTATATTTATGAAATATAACCAAGTATGCATAACTAAACCCAGGTGATTATTAGCCAAGATCAGTCCCAATTAGTTGAATTTGGTTAGTGCCTAAATTAAATACATTTTTATTGCCAAACACACCTGAAATTGTGGCTGTTACACAGCATAATTACAGCAGTAGAACTGACACATAATTATCAATAGTCCTGCCATGAAACAACAAATGCTTTAAATAAAATTCTGAAAGTCTCTCAAGTATTTTCTTCCCCCTCCAAATTTTGTGCTCACAAGTCTACTCAGTTGAATCTGGTTTCTAAACCTGTCTGACACCTCCTCCCCCACCCCAGTGCCATGCCTCAGGTCAGGCACTCATTCTCTCCACACCATAACTGCACTCCATGCCTCCTTCTTCTCACCTCCCATCCATCCATTCACAATTGCCAACATGAGCATTCCCAGCATGGCTCTGTTTAGGATTCCCCCTACTCTGCATCCAAACTCAATAACACAGCACACAAAGCCTTTACTGACCTGGTAACTGCCTTTCTCTCCAACAATTCTCCCCAAACTCCACCATCTGAGACCCTCAAGTCCCATACACTCAATCCCAAGAACTATCTGGTAAAATGCAAGTAGCCACAATCACCATGTTGTATGCCCTCTGCCTTTTCACCTTCCAGCCCATCAACATCCAGGGCTCTTGTATCAGCCCAGGTGTCCACTCCTAATGACTTCATCCTGACACCTGAGAGTGGTGTTATTAGAGGACCATCTCTTTATTCCATCATTGCTACTTGTTACCATCCTCCTCCTCATTCCTCCTACCAACCATGATGGCCTCATTATACCCAGAACAATCAACAATATTTCTAACTCAAAGGTTTCATTCCAGGTGCTCCCTCAGTGTTAAATTCTGCCCCTCCCCCAGATAGCCCCCTGGCTAAATACCTACTTCCTTTGAACCTTGCTCAGACTGTCAGTAAGGCTCTGCCTTGGACTCTATATAACACTGCAGCTTGTCCTAAATTCGCAGCCCACATCCTGAGCCCCCTTTTTAATTCTACTTGGTCTTTTCTCTTAAGTACTTATCACCTTATCACATGTTGTACTGAATTATTTATTATAATTATTCTTCCTTTGTCTCTAGAAGGTAAACTCCTCACTGGTGGGATCTATGCTATACTGATATATCTCTGGTGCACAGAATATGTCCCCCCATATTTGAGACGCCCAATCTACAGTGTTTGTATTGATCAATGAAAAACTGAATGAACCATTTTTTTCTCTATTTCACCTATTAAATGTGAGGCTAAATTAGATGATCCCTGATATTCCCACCAAACCCAGTACTCCCAAGGTCTCCAGGATAGATATCAATTAACTAACCTGCCA
The DNA here is from genome assembly GCF_045843805.1 of Urocitellus parryii. Taxonomy (NCBI): domain Eukaryota; kingdom Metazoa; phylum Chordata; class Mammalia; order Rodentia; family Sciuridae; genus Urocitellus; species Urocitellus parryii. The sequence goes on from NC_135538.1 coordinate 118,199,348, forward strand.
CCCTTAGTTCCAAATCAGCCTCTTCAGAGAAGCCTCCATGTCTGAAGGAGCAGGTATACATTCCATTGTCAGAAACCTGGACCTTGTGGATGTGCACAGTAGCCTGCTCCTGGGTGAGGAAGTCCCTCACCAGTGAGGTCCGCCCTCTGTACTCAGCCATCTGCTCCTCAGTCTGTTCCCATTTGTTCCAGTACATGAACACTGCTTGTGATAATTGATGCAGAACCACCTCAGTTCCATGTTCTCTGCATTGATGCCTGGGACTAGGGCACAGGGCAGTATGACATCCTCTCCCAGCACTGCCACAATGGGGCAATCAGGGCTAATAACCTGGAACTGCTCTGTGGACACAGACATGGGGGAAAAAGCTAGAGAGACACAGACCAAAAAACAGAGAACACACACTATCAGGTGGGAAGGCCAGGAAAGCTGGGGCAGGGGCCACATGAGATGATACCCGAGGTTTGATGGATTGGAATAGATTTTCTGATCATATGATGTGGACCTAAAATGATGCCAAAGACACTCCCTCACTGGCATCTGCTCCTGGTCCCAGACCCTTCTATGAAGTAATTTCTAATTCAGTGGTTCTCAAGCATTTATGCACCTGAACCACTAGGATGCCTTATAGAGCACACATCATTGGGCCCAATCCAGACCGTCTAATTCACTAGATCTGGGGTGGGCCAATGAACGTGCATGTACAAGGAGTTCCAAGGGTGGTCTGGGGAGCACACCTTCGGAACACCAGGCCTAAATTGCCCTGTCTCAGGACAAAGCTGGAAACACAAAAAGAGCACACCTACAGTGAGATCAGACTGTGGTCATTCAGCCACACCCAGGAAATTCCCCTCTTCCAATTTTAATTTTTTGACTTCATTCTATATTTTTCTCCTCCAATGATGGAGGAGAGAAATATATATGTACATTAAAACACAGAGTCAAATGCTAATTACTGCCATGAAGATCCTGCTCTCCTCATTCACGAAAACTCCCATCACTGTATGTTCAAGAAGCAAGTTCACCTCACTCTCCACCCCATGGTGCTCTTGGTCTTCTGAGGCTACCACATGACTCCTCTGTGGAATATCTGCAATGCGCTTCCAAAGAGCTACTCTCAAACCCTGTGCCACTCCACTCTGGTCTCAGCCACCATTAAATCTCAACTGGAGGATGACTAGGAATCCTGACCTCAGTGATCCTTTTAACACATGAGCTAATCCATGTTGCTGCTCTGCTCAAAGCCTCCACATGGCTCCCCACTACTCCCCAGGCAACACAAGGCAAGACCCCTCTGAACTTACCTGTGGCTTCTCTCCCCATGGGCTCTAGTCCAGCAACACTGGCCTCTGTGCTTCCTCACACTCAGCACACTGCCAGCTCTGCACAGGCTCCCCCTGCAGGAATCCTCCTTCCAAATGGTCCTACAACTCACTCCTCCTTCTCCTGCATGATGTTCCCATCTACACACCACCTCACTGAACACTGCTGCCTGCCCATACCTGCCTACATGCCCCTGAATGCCCACACCCTGCCCTGCTGTATTTCCCATCATGGTCATCTCCTCCAACACACTTAGGCCTCTCTGCCTAGTTGCAATTATTATCACTATCTCCTGCCAGAAGGTAAAATTTATGACAAGATTTCTGTCTGATGCTTTCATAGAATAGCACCTAACAATCAACATTTCATTAATATTTCAGGGATAAAATGAATGAATGAATGCTTGCAGCACACACAAAAAAAATGGCAAGAAAAAATGAGGGAAAATATATTTTCAAATGTTTTCATATCTTGCTTTTTAAAACCACAAAGGAAGACAGATGGGGACACTTACCCATGGACAGCTGGACAAGGAGAAGCAGGGAAGTGAGACAGCAGAGCAAGGAGCGACTGCAGCACCCTTCCATATCTTTAGAGCTGGGGAGAGAGATGGGGATGAGGGCCAAGACCTGCAGGTAGGAGGCAGGTCCAGCCCAGAGCTCCAGCACCTCAGCATAGAGAGCAGGGCTCAGGGCTGGACAGCAGTCCCCTGCTGGAGCAAAGCATTTCCTATTAGCACATCATACTAACAGGGTGCTGAGCCCCCCACAACCCTGACACTGACAAACAGCTGAGCCCAGGATCCTTCCAGCTCTTTTGAGAAGACTGTGGGACCAAGAAACCATAGAATTATCTGGTAAGAAACTGTTCCTTTCTTTCCCACCCCAAACACAGGGCAGCTCTACTTGGCCTTTTCTTTCCCCATACCTGGAGCTGTGTGGTGAAAACGATTCCTATATCTCTCGGTTATTCACCACTCATGACTCTCCCAGAAAGGAGGGCCCAGATTCAGGGCCCCTATCAGGAATGACATCCTGCTCCTACTTTGCTCTTGTTCTTCCCCCTAATTATGCCCAGGTTTGGCCTGGGCAGTGTCAGAGACACACACATTCTCAAGGAGGCTGTGGTGCCCATCACAGGAGCCCAGAACCCTGTCCTGCTTTCTTAGACATGGAGTTCACCTAAACCTGAATCTCAGCCCCATCTCTTCCACTGTGGGCTCAGATATGGGGCTTCATTTGGCAGGTGCCAAGCACTTCCCCACCAACAGGATTGTCCTTGCCTTCTGTTTCTTTGAGAAAGATTTCTGCCTGAGAGGTAAGGGACCATTCCTGGAGACAGAGCATAGAGATAAAAGAGCCCTAGTCAGAAAAAAGACCCCACATCACCTACTGTTTGGAAGGAGCAGGGAGAAGGCAGTCTGTGGTATAAGGAAAAATAAATTCTGGGAGACATCTTCTATGCTGCCCTCCAGGCTCAGCCACTCTCAAAATGAACTTCTTGGCCTCAGTTTTCTTATCTGTATGATGGGCATAGTTACAACATCTATATCCCAAGATTGTAATGAAAATGATGAGAATTTATAGTCACTACATGTAATTAGAACAGGGCCTAGTCCCAGAAAATTTTACAATAATATCATTAAAACAAGTGAATAAAGGAAGAACCCTCATTAAGCTTCCCTGGGTCTTCCTAGATCAAAACTGTTCCATTTACCCATACACCACTTCCTGTGCCACCACCTGATCCTCTGTTCCTTCCTGCCACCAGCTTCTCCCTGGTTTCCTCCTCTTAGGTCACAAGTGTCTTCAAAGCCAATTTACCTGCTTCTTTGATCTCCCCCCTATGAAAGGCTGTGACTTCCAGAAGCATTCAAAACACAGCAGGTGGAGATAGATCAGAATCACAAGGACCCCAGAAGGCCCCAAAACTTCTCTCAGAATTTGCAACTGCCTCAAGCTGCTCTCAGAGCCCAATCATCTGCTTCTCAGTCTAATGCTGAGGCCCCATATTCCTTACTTCCAAGAGGCAGTTGGTCCCGAGGAAATGGGGAAAAGGCAGAGCTGGACATAAGTTGCAGTGATCTCTGCAGAGTCTCTGAAACTGGGACCCCCACTAAGCACTCCCAGTCATAGGAGCAGCCCCTCTCTGGCTCCTTCCAATATCTAAAGTGAAAGCTTACAAAAGGAGCCTGGGCAGAGTGTGCCCTGCCCTCTGGACATCACTCTCTTTACCAGGAAGAAGGCAGCAGAGCAGAGCAGCAAGAAAGGATGCCCACAATTTTCCTGGAACACTGCAGAAAAAATGCACTTAGAGGTGAAATGCCGCCACCACCCCACAATGCCACCACCAATCACTGCCCAGAGGGCAGACTCCCCAAGGCCTAAAATCATAAGGGAAATCTGACAAAAAGAAGAAAACAAAATTATATTGAATCGCTACTAAGTATCAAGAACTGTGCTACATAAATTTTACTTATGCCATTTCATTATCACAGTTGCAGAAGTAAAGCCATGAGCCCTGCCATCTAGTAACATCAACCTAGTAACTTCCTACATGAGGGAGAGGTTAAATGTACCAGGAGACTGCCTCCCACCACCATATCTCCAGCCCAGCCCAGCCTCTGCCCCAGGTAACTCAAGTGAGCAAGATCCTGAAAGGGACTTTGGACTCTCAGTTGCCTCAATTACATGGCCAGAAAGTTTATCTCACCTTGACCTGAGCATTCTACCTTCCAAGGTTGCCTTCCATTTGGGGAGGAGGGGGTGGAAGCAGTGACAAAGTGCAGGTCAGGTCTCCTTAAAGAACAGTGGCAGAATCCTTGAACAGCACTGGCAGGGGACACCTAACATCAGCACTGTCCTCTCCCAGCTCATCAGGATCACCGTTCAGCTGCTTTGACAAGAAACACTATTCACTGAACCACAAATAATTTTTCATGTATAAACTTAAATGACCCTAATACTAATGAGGTTAATATTAACTTTCTTTTATGACCAACCTGTAATAAATACCTCTTCTTTTTCCTATATTAAGTGTTTTCTAAATAGCTTTGGATAAATGCCTAAACCACAAAACAATGCTTAATGTAAAATGTATGAAATGCATTAATATTTTTAAAATGTGATGGTTGATATAAAGTAGTTAATCCCCCAGACCCCCAATTCTGTTCATACTGCGGATTGAACACATCCTCAAATATCCAACCAGAAGTGTCTGACAGACCTCCTTATGCCTCTCTCATTTAGTGAAGCCAGGGTCTGGCCCAGCCCCACTCTGAACTCAGCAGCTGAGCCCTCCTGGCTGAGCACCTGCCCCACCACCCTCTGCATGAGCAATCCACCCCTTTCCTCATCTGAACTTCCAGGGGAGGTAAAGTATCCCTCCCACTCAAGCTCTGAGATAGAAAAGAGTAAGGGAGTGAAGCCAGAGGGAAAAAATATACATGCCTATAGAGAATTGAATGAAATGCAATAGACTAATGAAAAGCAAACAATAACTAAAAATTTAAAAGGAATGACAGCAGAGTGAGAGAAAGCTGCCATATAAAAGGAAGGAGGAGAGCTGGGGGTGTGGCTCAGTGGTAGAGCTCTTGCCCAGCACATGTGAGGCACTGAGTTAAACCCTCAGCACCACATAAAAATAGATAAAATAAAGGTATTGAGTCCATCTACAACTAAAAATATTTTTTTAAGAAAAGGGAAGCTGGAAGGACCTGGCATTTGGTCTGCCTATCAGAAGATGAGACACCATAATGGACACATTGGCCCAGAATATCTGAAACATGTTCCCCAATTACTGCAATGCCAGATCACTTGCAGAAAGCCAGCACAGGCACTGACCATATGTGTGACCCAACAGTGACCCGAGAAGAATTTACTGACCTTCCCAATCCCAGGTAGGTCAGGCCCATGTATGGTCAAGGGTAAAACAGATGAGTCCAAGTAGAGGGATTTTAGAACTGGTTCATGGAAAAAGGCCTAGATGTCTCAAAGGTGGACCTCTACCCTTCAGAGAAATAGACAGGGACCTAGGGCAGAAGAGGCCCTATTCAGCCACAAGAAGCACATTCTACCAGTCCGTAGGATGCTGCACACCCTGTTCCTCTCCTGTCACAGAGACTCCTCCCCCCAGGCACAGCCAGGGCCTCTGCTCTCTAATAACCACCAAGAAATACTTAGGCACACCATTCACTGAGGGTCATTTTACCTTGAACATTTTATACCTCATCCCCATGATGATTTAGTACAGTACCATGAGTTGGTTCTCACTGTTCTCATTCTAGAGCTGAAGGATGGAGCCTCTACAATATTTGGAAGCTATCCAAGGTCATAGGGTCACGTGGACAAACACTGACAGGGGCAGGTCTGCCACAAGGCACAGTCTAACTCCAAGAGTTGGGGTCAGCAGTTCTTGGCAAAAGGGAAGGAAAAGAGTACATCAGAACTTCTATCATAAAAATTTTACCCTTACATCTATTTGTTTTTATAAGCTGAATAAATGTATACATATTTGTTAGCTGCATGTTAAAAATACATAACTTTAAAATGAGGGCATGTGGGGCTGGGTTGTGGCTCAGAGGTAGAGTGCTTTCCTAGCATGTGTGAGGCACTTGGTTCAACTGTCAGCACCACATATAAATAAATACAATAAAAGTTCATTGATAACTAAAAATTATTAAAAAAAAAAAAAAAGGAGGGCATGTCCAGAACGATTTGGAAACTCCCTCCCAGAGAGGAAGGAAAGACAAGCACCCAGCAAGAGGGTGCTCCATGGATGCCAGATCACTCTTGGGCCAATGGAAAGGCCACCCAGGCAGTCTCACCTGGTTTACCCGGCCTCTGCTGCCCCCTTGTGGCTAGAATGTGGCAAAGCGAAAGGGCAGTTCCCAGAAGGAATACAGAGAGAGGATATGGAGGTACAGACAAGAAATCTTAAAACTGAGGGGAACTGGGGTTATTGCTCAGCGTTAGAGAGTTTACCTAGCATTTGCGAGGCACTGGGTTCGATCCTCAGCACCACATTAAAAAAAAGGTGAATAAAATCAAGTTTTTTTAAAAAAAGGAATCTTAAAAATGTGGAAGACATCGAAGGAAACCAGACATAAAATGCCAGATGCTATAGGATTACAAGTATATGAAGTTAAAGAATAGAAAGATGGAAGCTGTGGTGACAGAAGTCATATGAGGAGCTCCGTGGCAGGCTGAGGATGTAATTAAGACAAGAAGAGACAGTAGGGTGCCTTCTGGGGTGAGAGAAGGCTTCATATCTTAATTTGGGGTGCTTCCTCAGGTATACACATATATAAACTGTGTAACTGGAAACTAAAGATCAGTACATTCATTCACTTTTTAAACCTTTAAAAAAACAAGCTGATCACAGTGGAAATCACATATAAACCCAGCAGCTCGGGAGGCTGACACAAAGGATTACAAAGTGGAGGCCAGACTCAGCAATTTAGTGAGGATCTAAGCAACTGAGCAGAGCAAGACTCTTTCTCAAAATAAAAAAAAGGGGCTGGGAATGTGCCTCAGGGAGTAAGCACCCCTGGGTTCCTTCCCTACTAGAAATATATATATATATATATATATATACTTTTTTTTCATATATATATATATATATATATATATATATATATATATATATATATGAAAAGAGTTTATGGGAGAAGGGAAGAGAAAAAAACTATTCACCTTACACAAAGTTTTAAGCAGGTAAAACTTATACATGGTCAAAATAACCCTTATACCACACATCAAGCTTACATAAGCTTTTTCAGTTTATAGTTAGTCTTCATTATTTGATTGATGCCCAAGTTTCCTCTAGAATATAAATTTCATGGTGATGTGCATGTGTTCCCAAAGCCTGGGATTAGTGAGCCTATCATATAATGGCTACTTAATAAATATTTGTTCAGTGATTATAACTGATCACATAGATTGCCCTGGTGCATTGGGATGACTAAGCTCATCATGGTGGGAGCATATGCAGGAGCAAAACCTCTCATGGCTAAGAAGAGAAAAACACTAAGAGAAAAGTGTCCTAAAATCTCCTTCAAGGGCACACCCCCAATGACCTAAAGACCACCTAAAAGTTCCACCACCTCCCATTGGCACCAAGCTTGGAGCCAAACATTTAAATGTGCAGACATTTAAGACCCAAACCATAGTAGCATGGTACTACTCCATTGTTTCCTGGTAGTAAGAACAGAGAGATCCCACCCCTGACATCCCTCACGAAAAAAGACACAGCACTTAATAGAGCAATCAAAATCCCCACAATACACTCAACAGTGAGTCCAGTCAGATCATCCTCTGTAACACTTCCTGGTGTGGACCAGGGCAAAATGCCAAAGTCCAGGTCAAAGGACCAATCTCCAGGGGGAATGAGAATAAGTGAAGCAGGGACCTAACTTTCTGCTGCCCTTGCTCCTTCAGAGGTAAGTTGATAAAGGAACGGGTGGGCTGTGTGCCCTTCCTCATCGTGCTCAGCTCAGAGAAACTTTGTTAAAATATCCTGTGGTACTGGAGAGAATAGCCTTGATCATAATAGGATTATTAGAGCATCCCTCTGACCCCACTGGAAAAGCCATGTGGCTAGTCAATATAGAACAGTAGAGGAAATAATAATAAGTGTTGGGGAGGATGTGGGGGAAAAGGTACACTCATACATAGCTGGTGGGACTGCAAATTGGTACAGCCAATATGGAAAGCAGTATGGAGACTCCTTGGAAATCTGGGATGGAACCACCATTTGACCCAGCTGTGCCTCTCCTGGGTCTATACCCAAATGATTTAAAAATATCACACTGCAAGGTCGCAGCCACATCAATGTTTATAGCAGCAAAATTCACAGTAGCTAAACTGTGGAGCCTTCAGTGGAGGAATGGATTAAAAAAATTTGGCATATATATATACAATGTAATTTTACTCAGAAATCATGGCATTTGCAGGTTAATTAATGGTGATGGGGAAGATAATGCTAAGTGTAGTTAGCCAATCCCCAAAAAGCAAATGCTGAATGCTTTCTCTGATATAAGGAGGCTGAATCATAGTGGGGTAGGGAGGAGGAGCATGGGGGGAATAGATGAATTCTAGATAGGGAAGAGGAGTGGGAGGGAAAAGGAGGGGGAAGGGGATTAGCAAGGATGGTGGAATGTGATGGACATCATAATAAAAAGTACATGTATGAAGACTCAAATTGGGTGTCAACATACTTTGTATACAAAGATATGAAAAATTTGGTATATATGTGTAATAGGAATTATAATTTAAAAACAAAGTACATGTATAAACACATGAATTGGCATGAACATACTTTATATACAAAGACATGAAAAATTGTGCTCTATATGTGTTATAAGAATTGTAATGCATTCCACTGTCATGTATTTAAAAAAATAAAATCAATTAAAAAAGAACAGTAGAGGAAAGAAAGAAGAAAAAATAAATGACACAGTGGAAGTGAAAGATTAATGAACTCCCTCAGAGCTAATGATCATATGTCTAGTCTGGACTTCACCCAAGAGACTCTGATGTTCTCCAGAGCTTTGTTTGGTGAAAGGACACACAGGAGGTGCCAAAGAAGGAAAAAAAAAAGCCATTTGGGGATGATGACTCTTGAGAACAGAAACTAACTCTCCCAAACATCCCTTGGCCTTTCTGAGAGTCTCTCTCCCTCTGCTAAAAAACTCTGCTTCCCATCAGATGTCCTCCTCACTGAGTCAGAGAGAGTCAGAAAGGAGTGGAAAAGGTGATGGACAAAAAGCAAAGGTCCATACAGAGAATGAGGCAAAGAAAACATTAGCCAAGGACTTTGTGATGAAGTGGAAACTGGAAGGTACTCAGCTATGGGGAAGACCAAGGTAAGGGAATGAGAATGGGGTCCATGGTTATAAGATGAGCAGCTTTCAAGTTAGAATAGAGGATCTGAGTTCCAGTCCTGTGGGGATGATCCAGAAAAGTCTCTTCCTCTCTTTACTCTTCTTGTCAATTCTACAGGGGAAAAATATTTGGGTATGTTGCAACTTATATTTCAATGTTTCATATTTCCAAATTAATAAAAAGATATTTTGTAAAGTGCTTATCATAAAAATTTCCTAATATAAAAATATTCTACTTACAACTAGTATAAAAGTTTTTATAAAATCAATCTATTGAAAGCAATAAAATACTGTATAGTTTTCATAGTCATAAATATCTTTCTTACTGAGGAACCATACTGACCAAGTTATATCACATGCATTTGTGAATATGTAACAATGAATCCCACCATTATGTATAATTATAATGCACCAATAAAAATGGGAAAAAAGAAAATTGTAGATATATGGATTTTATTCCTCAATCAAACCACATTTACTCATTTAGATGTTTTTCTTTCTTTTTCCCTCTATTTTTACTGAATTGTCATTCAGTATCACATACTACACTAGTTAGGGGCAAGAAATTTTTAATAAATATTTTCTGATACTAAAATATTAAATAAATAAGACTCTGGGACAAGTATAGAAATCAAATAAATTATTTAATTATATAATCAGTATTAGAATCAGTGTTACTCTAGGCTGATTCACAGAGTATTTAAATGAACAAATTGTTATTGTGCAATAAAAAGTACAATTTAAATTAAAGATGCTATGATCCAGCAATCCCATAACTGGTAATATATCCAAAGGAAAGGAAATCAGTGTGGCAAAGAGATATATGAACTCCCATGTTCTTTGCGACACTATTCACAATTGCCAATATATGGAATCAACCTAGGTGTCCATGGATGGATGGATAGATAAAGAAAATATATGTACAAATATAAACACATATGTACACATACATATAGGTAATACATATAGCCTATTAATGCTCCAGTATGACACTGAAAGGACAAAAAAACCCAACTTATTAAACTTATTATGATTTAAATAATTTTCCTTCACAACACAAAGAATGGATACCTTGAATAATACTGAGCTAGTTCTAAGATAGGAATAAACCATGACAAAAACAACCAGAGACTGAGTAGAACTGCTCAAACAAGGACCTACAGCAGCCAATCTATGTGGACAGTGAAGTGGAGCTGGTCTGAGGGGTTATGTTCACACTCCCTTCTGAAGTCTGGGAGACTTTGAAGAAACTGGGCCTATAGAGAAGCACCAAGAATATTCTGGAGAAGTGATCTCTGCTTTAAAACAAAGAGAACAGGGTTTCAAGGATCTACACCATGGATTTGAATATAATAAATGTAGCCAAAAAAAAGTCTTCCTCTGTAAATAAAACATGTCCCCTACAACAAAACTAAAAAGCTCAGAAAAACAATTTGATACCTTGATCAGTATAACTTTCCAAGAGAAACTCATTGCAATGTGTATACCTAGGTAACTTATAAATTAGAGCAATGTTAACAAAGCTTTACCAATAGTGAGGATGTTAAGCACTCTCTCTGGGATTGGGTAGCTGGTCCACTTGTTAGAAAGATTACTTCTATTTTGTATGGATAAAATAATGTTATCTGCATACCATCCTTTGTGTTTCAAAGGAAGTGTGCCTGTAGTTCCTTCAAAAATAATGTAGTTCATAAAGATAAATCCTAAATGGAAGGGGGGGATATAACAAGTTGTAGGACATGATGTAATATGTGGGGCATGTTGCATCAGAAAAGAACGCTTCCCGGTCCTGGGGCCACATGTGGCTAAGATAGCACATGGAAATCCGCCAGGAGGCAGTGCTGTGGGTGGTGATGAAAAATCAGACAACCTCTAGGATAGGCTCAGAAACCTTCCACCCTCGTGGACAGCTTGTGCCTCCCATTACTGCCTGTAGAATGGGTATACACATGAACCCTTCCCACACTGCTGACCTTTATCCTGATTGGCTCCTGTACATTATATTAGCTGTGTGTGTTTTCTCATTAAACGAGATCCTGCTTTGACTGATGTCCCTGGAGCCTCTGATTGTCCTCCAGTGAGGGAGGGCTGGGTGACCTTTTCCTTTCTTGGTTTGTCCTGGTCGGGGCATGCTTTCCCCATCTCTCCCACAGGTCAGGAGGAAACAGCAGGCAGGAGGGCTAAAAATCCCAACAACAAGTAATATTTTTTCTGTTGTTTTTTAAATACTCTATATGGTAAAAATATTTTCTTGTTCAAATACTAAATTATATACTGCTATGGTCATGGTTCTCAGGACAATGTAAGTAGTCACTGACTCCTTAATTGTTCACTGTAGTGTATCCTTTTTTTAAATTTTAATTAGGTATATATGACAGCAAAATGCATTTTGATTCATTGTACACATTGCAGCACAACTTTTCATTTTTCTGGTTGCACACAATGTAGCGTCACACCTTAAGTGCAGTTACATGTACCTAGGTTAATGATGTGCATCTCACTCCACAATCTTTCCTGCCTCCATAAACCCTCCCAACCCTCCCTCCCCTTTGCCCAATCAAATTTCCTTCATTTCCCCATGCCTCCCCCCTCCCTGTTTTGGATTAGCATCCACTTATCAGAGAGAACATTCAACCTTTGGTTTTTTGGGACTGACTTTCTTCACTTAGCATGATATTCTCCAGCTCCATCCATTTGCCTCAAATGTCATGATTTTATTCTCTTTTAATGCTGAGTGATATTCCATTGTGTGTGTATATAGATACCACAGTTTATTTATCCATTTATCTATTGAAGGGAATCTAGGTTTATTCCACAGTTTAGTTATAAATTGAGCTGCTAATGAACATTGATATGGCTGTATCACTGTAGTATGCTGATTTTAAGTCCTTTGGGCATACACTGAGAAGTGGAATAGCTGGGTCAAATGATGGTTCCATTCCAAGTTTTCTAAGGAATCTCCACACTGCTTTCCATAGTGGTTGCACCAATTTGCAGTCCCATCAACAATGTATGAGTGTGCCTTTTCCTCCACATCCTCATCAACATTTATTGTTGTCTGTATACTTGACAACTGCCACTCTGGTGTGAAATGAAATATTAGAGTAGTTTTGATTTCCATTTCTCTAATTACTAGAGGTGTTGAACATTTTTTCACATATTTGTTCATTGAAGGTATATCTTGTTCTGAGAAGTATCTGTTAAGCTCCAGTCCATTTGTTGATTTGTTTATTTTGGGTTTTTTTTTTGTATTAAGAGTTTTGAGTTCTTTATGTATTCTGGAGATTAGTGTTCTATCTGACATGTGTGTGGCAATAATTTGCTCCCAAATTGTAAGCTCTTTGTTCACCTCATTGTTTGTTGTTGTGTTTTTTTTCTGAGAAGAAGGTTTTTCATTTGAGTTCATCTCATTTAATTCTTGATTTTATTTCTTGCACTTTAGGACTCTTTTTAAGGAAGTCAAAGCCTAATTCAACCTGATTAAGATTTTGTTGGGAGCCGGCGACCGCACCCTGAAAATGGCGCTGGCTTCCTACTTCTGATGACTCAGCGGTTAGAGTTGTTAAACAACTCCTTGTTGGGCTGTGGGCTGGGCTCTGGCCTGCTTCCGCTGCACTGCACCTATTAGACTCTTCTACGTGGTGCTGGTTCATTGGCAAGGCTGGGTACTTAAGCTAGGGCAGACCGACCGCTCGGGCGCGCGCGCTTTCTTCTCTTGTTCCTGTCTTTTCATTATGAGTAAACTGCTGAAGGAAGAATCCTGTGTCGTTTCTTCCCTCGCCGGCGAGGGGTCGCGACAAGATTTGGGCCTACATTTTTCTGTATTAGGTGCAGGGTTACTGGACTAATTCCTAGGTCCTTGATCCACTTTGAGTTGAGTTTTGTGCATGGTGAGAGATAAAAGTTTATTTTCATTTTGCTGCATTTGGATTTCCAGTTCTCCAGCACCATTTGTTGAAGAGGCTATATTTTATCCAATGTATGTTTATGACACTTTTGTCTAGTATGAAATAACTATATTTATATGGGTTTCTCTCTGTGTTTTCTATTCTTTGCCATTGGTCTACATGTCTATTTTGGAGCAAATGCCATCCCATTTTTGTTACTATAGCTTTGTAGTATAGTTTAATGTCCTGTATTATGATGCCTCCAGCTTCACTCTTCTTGATAAGGATTGCTTTGGCAATTCTGGGTCTCTTATTTTTCCAAATGAATTTTATGATTGCTTTTTCTATCTATAAGAAATGATGTTGGGATTTTAATTGGAATTGCATTGAATCTATATAGCTCTTTGGAAGTATAGCCATTTTGACAATATTAATTTTGCCTATCCAAGAGCATAGGAGATCTTTCTAAGATCATCTTCTAAGGTCTTCTTCAATTTCTTTCTTTAGTGTTCTGTAGTTTTCATTGTAGAGGTCTTTCACCTTTTGTTAAGTTAAAACCCAAGTATATATCTTTTAGGCTATTGTGAATGGGGTAGTTTTCCTAATTTCTCTGTCAGGATTCATCACTGATATATAGAAATGCATTTGATTTATGGTATTGATTTTATATCCTGCTATTTTGCTGAATTAATTAATTCTACAAGTTTTCTGGTGGAGTTTTTAGATCCTCTAAGTATAAAATCATGTCACCAACAAATAATAATTGAGTTCTTCTTTTCTATTTTATCCTTTTAATTCCTTTCATATTTCTAATTGATCTGGGCAGAGTTTCTCAAGGACTATATTGAATAGAAGTGGTGAAAGAGGGCATCCCTATCTTGGTCCAGTTTTTAGAGGGAAAGCTTCCAACATTTTCCCATTTATAATGATGTTGGTCTTGAGTTTAGCATAGGTAGCTTTTATAATGTTGAAGTATGTTGCTACTATTCCTAGTTTTTCTAATGTTTTGAATGTGAAAAGGTGCTGTATTTTGTCAAATGTTTTCTCAGCATCAATTGATATAAACATATGATTCTTATCTTGAAGTGTATTGAAGTTATGAATTATATTTATTGATTTCCATATGTTGAAACAACTTTGCAATCCTGGAATAAACCCCACGTGATCATGGTGCACTATTTTTTTAATATGTTTTTGAATGCAATTTTCCAAAATTTTATTGAAATTTTTTAAAACACTTTTTATTGTTGATGGACACAATACCTTTATTTTTTATTTGTTTATTTTTATGTGGTGCTAGGGGTCAAACCCAGTACATCACTCATGCTAGGTGAGTGCTCTACCACGGAATCACAAATCTGGACCCATTTTTGAGAATTTTTGCAACAATGTTCATCAGGGATATTGATATGAAGCTTTCTTTCCTTGATATATCTCTGTCAGGTTTTGGTATCAGGATGATACCACCTTCTTAGAATGAGTTAGAAAGAGTTCCTTCCTTTTCAATTTTATGGAATTATTTGAGGAGTGCTGGTGTTAATTATTCCTTGTAGGTCTTGTAGAACTCAGCTGTGAATCAGTCTGGTCCTTGGATTTTCTTGGTTAGTAGGCTTTTTTTTTACAGTGTAACTTTATGTTTTTAAATGCATACACATACATGCAGAGTAAAGATAGTGCAGAAGTTTATACTTGTATTTTATCTCTGCAACTCTGCTGTGAGACAGGAACAGAAAAAACATTTGTCAATGTATAGAGAACAAAATTGAGGCTTAGAAGAGCTTAGTCATATGGCAAATAGGTCTTCTGATTATTACTCCAATGATATTTTCATTATGCCATAATTTTCCAAAATATCTTCCTTCAATAAACAAAGAAAAGTCTAATGGTGCTCTGCAATTATCCTCCATAATTTGTTAATGATACTTATGAAAGTAAAAGAAATAATGTTACTATCAACAACAACAACAGCAGTCATATTAGAACTTGTGTTTCACAGATATTCTATTTTTTATTGTTGGTTGTTCAAAACATTACATAGTTCTTGAAATATCATATTTCACACTTTGATTCAAGTGGGTTATGAACTCCCATTTTTACCCCGTATACAGCTTGCAGAATCACATCAGTTACACTTCCATTGATTTACATATTGCCATACTAGTGTCTGTTGTATTCTGCTGCCTTTCTTATCCTCTACTATCTCCCCTCCCCTCCCCTCCCCTCTTCTCTCTCTACCCCCTCTACTGTAATTCATTTCTCCCCCTTGTATTATTTTTCCCTTTCCCCTCACTTCCTCTTGTATGTAATTTTGTATAACCCTGAGGGTCTCCTTCCATTTCCATGCAATTTCCCTTCTCTCTCGCTTTCCCTCCCACCTCTCATCCCTGTTTAATGTTAATCTTCTACTCATGCTCTTCGTCCCTACTCTGTTCTTAGTTACTCTCCTTATATCAAAGAAGACATTTGGCATTTGTGTTTTAGGGATTGGCTGGCTTCACTTAGCATAATCTGCTCTAATGCCATCCATTTCCCTCCAAATTCTATGATTTTGTCATTTTTTAATGCAGAGTAATACTCCATTGTGTATATAAGCCACATTTTTTTATCCATTCATCTATTGAAGGGCATCTAGGTTGGTTCCACAGTCTTGCTATTGTGAATTGTGCTAAGCAGGAAATGTGAATCAGGAGGTATACCGATACCAGACTTCAAACTATACTACAGAGCAATAGTAACAAAAACAGCATGGTACTGGTACCAAAACAGGCGGGTGAACCAATGGTACAGAATAGAGGACACAGAAACCAATCCACAAAACTATAACTATCTTATATTTGATAAAGGGGCTAAAAGCATGCAATGGAGGAAGGATAGCATCTTCAACAAATGGTGCTGGGAAAACTGGAAATCCATATGCATCAAAATAAAACTGAATCCCTATCTCTCACCATGCACAAAAGTTAACTCAAAATGGATCAAGGAGCTTGATATCAAATCAGAGACAAGGTGTCTGATAGAAGAAAAAGTTGGCTACGATCTACATACTGTGGAGTCGGGCTCCAAATTCCTCAATAGGACACCCATCGCACAAAAGTTAATAACAAGAATCAACAAATGGGACTTACTCAAACTAAAAAGTTTTTTCTCAGCAAGAGAAACAATAAGAGAGGTAAATAGGGAGCCTACATTCTGGGAACAAATCTTTACTCCTCACACTTCAGATAGAGCCCTAATAACCAGAATATACAAAGAACTCAAAAAATTAGACAATAAGATAACAAATAACCCAATCAACAAATGGGCCAAGGACCTGAACAGACACTTCTCAGAGGAGGACATACAATCAATCAACAAGTACATGAAAAAATGCTCCCCATCTCTAGCAGTCAGAGAAATGCAAATCAAAACCACCCTAAGATACCATCTCACTCCAGTAAGATTGGCAGCCATTATGAAGTCAAACAACAAGTGCTGGTGAGGATGTGGGGAAAAGGGTACACTTGTTCATTGTTGGTGGGACTGCAAATTGGTGCAGCCAATTTGGAAAGCAGTATGGAGATTTCTTGGAAAGCTGGGAATGGAACCACCATTTGACCCAGCTATTGCCCTTCTCGGTCTATTCCCTAAAGACCTAAAAAGAGCATGCTACAGGGACACTGCTACATCGATGTTCATAGGAGGCTTTTGATAGTATCTTCTATTTCTCTGCTTGAAATTTATCTGTATAAATTGTGTATGTCCTCTTGACTCAGTTTGGGTTGATCATATGCCACTGTAGTGTATCTTAACTCCAACCACAGCTCCTCTGGCTTTAGTCATTTATCAAAGCTAAAAATCATACTGTAAAGATACATAAAGAAACAAAACAAATAGAAACTGTTAGATTTCACGACTAAAAACGTAGGTTCACTCCAGGTGAACTGGGCTGCATGAAATAATCACACAGAGACATAGAAATACCTTGGGTCTTGTGACAGCTCCTCCAACCTTAGGGGGTCCATGGAAAGAGAGAGAGAGAGAGAGAGAGAGAGAGAGAGAGAGAGAGAGAGAGAGAGAGAGAGAGAATGCTGAAACCTTTTATTGGGAAGAAGCCGTTCAAATGAGGCAAGGGGTCAGGTTTCAGGGAGTTCAGTCTACCTATGTGATGTCTGCTGTCAGGAGGTTGACTGACATCTGGGGAGGTCATACCTATCTCATGAGCTGTATGGGGATCATAGCAGAGCAAGCAAAAACACCAGAGCGAGGCTAGCCCAAACAGCTCAGCGACATTGGTTCAGGCCACTTTGTGTGCTCAGTGTTCATAGTTTACACACACTCAGCCCATGCCTGCCTTGCCACATCTCCTCATTCTCATCATTCAAGGTCAAAGGGCACTCAATTTCTAAATGGCAGCTCCCAACAGAAAGCCAAACTTGATCAAGGCTTCTTTAATGAACAACTTCAGTTGCCTTCAATTTTGTATTTCTGTTGAATCAAACACCCTCATGTTGCCATTTGGTACCATAATGAACCAATCTATATTCCAAGTAGTAACAGGTTAGTTGAAAAGGAAGATGAAGCAGTTAAATGAAACAAGCAAAATATGCTGACAATGGTATGGCCAAACAATTCTGAGCAACATGATCTAGCATTAATGTCATCACATTCTAAGTCAGACAATATAATTCTGAAGCAAACTGACAAGTAATCTATTTACATATAGAAAAAACTTAAAATCCACCAAAAAATCAACATATTTATATAACGTTATTGTTAGAGTTAAGCATTTACTAAATTGATTAATGCCTCAATTACTCTTTCGGACATGCTGTGAGCAATTCAGCACCCTCCTTTAACAGGTACTAAGTTATTATAGTTTAGATGCTTCTCTCAAAGTCCAGAAAGCACATAAATCATTTGAACAAGGAAAAGTTAACATAGACCTATTCCTGTCTGAGGCTCTGAATTTAATCCCCAGCACTGAGAAAAAAGAAAAAGAATCAACTAGGGAAAAGTGGTTAACTACTGAAAGAAGTAAAAGAAGGCTCAAAAGAATGCAGAAATGGCATATATAGGAAAAAGATAGTACCTCTTGGATTGAGGCAGAGTAGCCAAGGAAGGGTCCCCAATGAGACTGAGGTGCAGAATTCATTGAGGAAGATGGAACCATGGCCCACTGGAAGGTTGAAATGGATCTGTAATGCTCCAACTCACCAGGTATTCTCTTTCATAACACCCCGGCTCCAACATTTCTGACACCAAATGTTTAGAGTTTTCCACACCAATTCTTTGCATATATCTGGGGATCCTATAATTCAATTAAGTAATTAGCAGAGAGTCCCACAGGTTAAGTGGACTCCACAGTCTTAAAAGTATGCTCCCCATGACTTCAGATGACAATCACAAGATGGCTCCTCATGTCATCCACCTGTTTCTGAAGTTCCTGTCACTGTAAGGAGGTCCAATGTAGTCTCTCAGTGGCAAAGAAAACCTCTACTCAGGACTTTCATACCCTTGCCCATATCACAGAAAAGAACATAAGGATGTGTTTGGCTTTAGTAAAGAGAAGAAGAGCATCATTAGAAAGTGAAAAGTGAATATAGAAACCCTCAGAGAATAATGTGGCCAATCTCAAGAGCAAGAAGAACCACACCACTAGGGATTAAGGTCAGGTAATTTTATAGGATACAAAGGTAGAATATATGATCCAAAGGAACAGGACTTCCCTAGAGACTGGAAAATATTGAGTAACATGGTTTCCCATTAGGAAAACTAGTCTGCTATGTTGTTTTCATCTGATATTTGATCAGGTGTTCGATCCAATCAAATGTTATCCCCTAGCTTCATGAGGTTAGTAGTGTCTTTCTTTTGAAATCTTCTTCAGGCTTTGCTGCATTCCAAAAATGTATATGGAACTGGAAACTTACAAAATAACTTATGAGATTGTTTGGAGCATGTTGAGAGCCACAGCCAAAGGGGCCCCAGAAAACTTCCAGCTGCCAGCAAACTCCCAGCTGCCGGCTGATGATTGGCTCACAGTGGCCCCAGCAACATCTAGCTGATTGGCTCCTCTGCGGTGATGTTCATTGGGCTGTTTCCCTGCCCTTCAGACTACGGAACTGCTCATTGGGGGAATTCTTTGGCTCCGCCCACGCGACCCAGCCAATCGGCCTCAAGAGCAGGAGGATTGTGGGAGGTGGTGTGGTTTGTGTGGGGAGAGGCTTGTGGAAGCCGGTGGTGGCAGTTGGGCTCTGAGGGTTTTTCCTGAGGAGCTGTTTTGTTTGGCGTTTGTAGTTTTAAAAATAAAGTTTGTTTCTTTTGACAAGTGGCTCCTGAATTGTGCCCAGCCAGACTGCGGCAGGAGCATTTTTACCTTTGGTCTCTTTCTGTTCCTTAAGATTCTTTGTCCAGGTCAGGAGCAGTTCAAAAGTTATTGTTCCACATCCCAACAGGCACATTTCTCCTTTAGAGCCTTTTTTCTAGTATCCTAAATTTTTATCTCATTCCTAATGCCCATCCTCCATTCCCAAGTCCACCCTCAGATTGGGTGATTTTTCTACAGCCATTTTCTAGAAGGGTTCAGAAAACCAACCGAAACAACTTTCTTTACTAACCAATTTATTATAAAAGATCTTGTAAAGGATACAGTGAAGACATGTATGCACATATAGTGAGGCCCAAAAAAGCCTGGAGAACAGGTATACCTGTCCTGTGATGGATTTTAAGAGGCATCACCCCCAGAAACATGAATACATTGTTGTTCATCAACTCAGAAGCTCCCTCGATGTTTTTATGGATATTTCACTGTGTCATTATGATTGATCAAATCATTGACTGCTTGGAATGAATTAACTCAACCTTCAGCTCTATTTTGTCCCTGCTCTCATTTTTTACTCATTAAATTTGTTCCTTTGGCAACCTGCCCCCATCCTGAGGTGACCCAGGAGCTTTCTAAATATTGTCTTATTAACATAAACTCAGATGGCTGAAAGGGGCTGGTTATTAATAACAACAGACTCTCCTTTCATCTAAAACAGGAAATTCCAAGGTTTTTAGGAGATGTTTTCAGGGATCAGGGAGAGAAACCACTTTTCAGGAACCTAGGGCAGAGACTAAAAATACAGATAAAGATATCAATACAGACATTTCTTACTATGTCACCAAAAGTGGGCCTTCTGCACACCACCAGAAGTTGCAACAAAAAGGGAAAACAACCCAGTATGGTGGCCCATGCCTGTAATTCCAGCATTTATGAGGATTACAATTAACCTTGCATCTGAGGCAGGAGTATAACATATTCAAAGCCAGCCTCAGCAACTTATTCATGCCCTAAGCAATGTAGGAAATGTAGAAAAAGACTGTCTCAAAATTTTAAAGGGGGGGGTGTGTGCTGGGATTCTAGCTCACTATTGATGCAAGTGTGAGGAACAGGCTTCAATCCTCAGCACCACATTAAAAAATAAACTAAATAAATGTATTGTGTTCATCCACAACTAAAGTAAAATATTTTTTAAATATAGTTTATGAATGTTTCTAAGTGGTTAAGCATCCCTGGGTTCAATCCCTGGTACCAAAATAAGAAAAAAAGGGAAAGGAAGGAAAGGGAAGGAAAAGAAAGAAACAGAACTACCTTGCCTTGCAGTGGCCCATTCAGTGCATTGTACCAACAATATCACATTGTGTCAGATGGCAAAGAAGTGTTTACAAGGTCCAGTTCCAATAACACAAAGAAGACCAACATGGAGTGGATTTGGAACAGAAATGCAATGAAATGATACTGGACTCTGTCCACATATTTGACTTTATACTTTATGTATGCATGCATGTTACACCAATTTACAATTGACAACCATTTGGACTTGCATAAAACAACAAATCTATCATGACAAAGCCACCTGACAAATGAAGAAGTTCTCATCTGTTCCCCCACATAAGGAAAGAAGCACTCCCAGTCACTGTACACTATACTGTTATATTATCCACTCTTCAAATTCAGGCAGTCTTATTGACCAAACTGTTACCTAAAATATAACAATTTTATATAAATCATCAATATAAGAAGAGAGAGGAAGCAAATGGTCAACATATACAAATACACACATATATACCACAAGCAAAGAGAAAATATACAAAGCTATGACAATCCTTGTTTCTAGAAGGACTGTGGTTATATGTACTTTCTATCTTTCAATTCCCAAACTGTGTTGTCTCTCCCCAAGTCAGAACAACTGGTCACAATTCTTCACCTGGTAGAGTGAACACACCTTATTCTTGCAGAACTAAGTCTTCAATAGTCCTGTCTCTTCTTGTTTGCTATGTTTTTCCGTACACCCCTAACATCAGACATGGAAATACTAAGAAGAAATATATTAACTGGAACCATGCTCGTGGTCAAAGTTTGCTGGAATTCACCTTGCATATGTAAATTCTCTTTTTCACTTATGTTTACTCCAATAATTCTTGTCTTTCTTCAGTTGTAGTATATACACAAATTGGGAATGTAAGGAAAAGTCAAAGAGGGTAACAGGAAGGGGGATATGATCAAGGAATAGTATATGTATGCATAAAATTGTCACAATAAGAACCAATATTTTATTTTTTCTCATATTCTGCTTTATTTCTTTTTTTATTAGTTATTCAAAACATTACAATGATTGCAGAATCACATCGGTTACACATCCACATTTTTACATAATGCCATAATAGTAACTGTTGTATTCTGCGACCTTTCCTATCCTCTACTATCCCCCCTCTCCCCTGCCCTCCCTTCTTCTCTCTCTACCCCAGCTACTGTAATTCATTTCACTCCTTATTTTTTCCCATTCCCCTCACAACTTCTTATATGTAATTTTGTATAACAATGAGGGTCTCCTTCCATTTCCATGCAATTTCCCTTTTCTCTCCCTTTCCCTCCCACCTCATGACTCTGTTTAATGTTAATCTTTTCCTCCTGCTCTTCCTCCCTGCTCTGTTCTTAGTTGCTCTCATTATAGAAAAGAAGACATTTGGCATTTGTTTTTTAGGGATTGGCTAGCTTCACTTAGCATAATCTGCTCCAATGCCATCCATTTCCCTGCAAATTCCATGATTTTGTCATTTCTTAGTGCTGCATAGTATTCCATTGTCTATAAATGCCACATTTTTTTATCCATTCATCTATTGAGGGGCATCAGGGTTGGTTCCACAGTCTAGCTATTGTGAATTGTGCTGCTATGAACATCGATGTGGCAGTATCCCTGTAGTACGCTGTTTTAAGGTCTTCAGGGAATAGTCCGAGAAGGGCAATAGCGGGGTCAAATGGTGGTTCCATTCCCAACGTTCCCAGGAATCTCCATACTACCTTCCAAATTGGCCGCACCAATTTCCAGTACACCAGCAATGTACAAGTGTACCCTTTATCCACATCCTCGCCAGCACTTGTTGTTGTTTAACTTCATAGTGGCTGCCAATCTTACTGGAGTGAGATGGTATCTTAGGGTGGTTTTGATTTGCATTTTTCTGACTGCTAGAGATGGGGAGCATTTTTTCATGTACTTGTTGATTGATTGTATGTCCTCCTCTGAGAAGTGTCTGTTCAGGTCCTTGGCCCATTTGTTGATTGGGTTATTTGTTATCTTATTGTTTAATTTTTTGAGTTCTTTGTATACTCTGGATATTAGGGCTCTATCTGAAGTGTGAGGAGTAAAAATTTGTTCCCAGGATGTAGGCTCCCTATTTACCTCTCTTATTGTTTCTCTTGCTGAGAAAAAACTTTTTAGTTTGAGTAAGTCCCATTTGTTTATTCTTGTTATTAACTCTTGTGCTATGGATGTCCTATTAAGGAATTTGGAGCCTGACCCCACAATATGTAGATCGGAGCCAACTTTTTCCTCTATCAGACGCAGAGTCTCTGATTTGATATCAAGCTCCTTGATCCATTTTGAGTTAACTTTTGTGCATGGCGAGAGAAAGGGCTTCAGTTTCATTTTGTTGCATATGGATTTCCAGTTTTCCCAGCACCATTTGTTGAAGATGCTATCCTTCCTCCATTGCATGCTGTTAGCCCCTTTATCAAATGTAAGACAGTTGTAACTTTGTGGATTAGTCTCTGTGTCCTCTATTCTATACTGTTTGTCCACCCTCCTGTTTTGGTACCAGTACCATGCTGTTTTTGTCACTATTGCTCTGTAATATAGTTTGAAATCTGGTATCGCTATACAGCCTGATTCACACTTCCTGCTTAGAATTGCTTTTGCTATTCTGGGTCTTTTATTTTTCCATATGAATTTCATGATTGCTTTATCTATTTCTACAAGAAATGCCTTTGGGATTTTGATTGGCATTGCATTAAACCTATAGAGAACTTTTGGTAATATCGCCATTTTGATAATCTTAGTTCTGCCTATCCATGAACAGGGTATATTTTTCCATCTTCTAAGATCTTCTTCTACTTCTCTCTTTAGGGTTCTGTAGTTTTCAATGTATAAATCTTTCACCTCTTTTGTTAGGTTGATTCCCAAGTATTTTATGTTTTTTGAGGATATTGTGAATGGAGTGTTTTTCCTCATTTCTGTTTCAGAAGATTTGTCGCTGATATACAGAAATGCCTTTGATTTGTGTGTGTTGATTTTATATCTTGCCACTTTGCTGAAATCATTTATTAGTTCTAGTAGTTTCTTGTAGAACCTTTTGGGTCTTCCAGGTATAGAATCATGTCGTCCACATATAGTGATAATTTAAGTTCTTCTTTTCCTATTTTTATGCCTTTAATTTCTTTCGTCTGTCTAATTGCTCTGGCCAGTGTTTTGAGAACTATATTGAATAGAAGTGGTGATAGAGGGCATCCCTGTCTTGTTCCAGATTTTAGAGGGAATGCCTTCAATTTTTCTCCATTCAGAATGATGCTAGCCTGAGGCTTAGCATAGATAGCTTTTACAATGTCAAGGTAAGTTGCTGTTATCCCTAGTTTTTCTGATGTTTTGAACATAAAGGGATGCTGTACTTTGTCAAATGCTTTTTCTGCATCTATCGAGATGATCATATGGTTCATATCTTTAAGTCTATTGATGTGGTGAATAACATTTATTGATTTCCATATATTGAACCATCCTTGCATCCCACAGATGAATCCTACTTGATCATGGTGCACAATTTTTTTAATGTGTTTTTGTATTCGATTTGATAGAATTTTATTGAGGATTTTTGCATCTAGGTTCATTAGAGATATTGGTCTGTAGTTTTCTTTCTTTGAGGTGTCTTTGTCTGGTTTTGGGATCAGGGTGATGTTGGCCTCATAGAATGAATTTGGAAGAGCTCCCTCTTTTTCTATTTCCTGAAATAATTTGAAAAGTATTGGTATTAATTCTTCTTTAAAGGTTTTGTAAAACTCCACTGTATACCCATCCCGTCCTGGGCTTTTCTTGGTTGGTAGTCTTTTGATGGAATCTTCAATTTCATCCATTGATATTGGTCTGTTCAAATTGTGTGTATCCTCCTGACTCAGTCTGGGCAAATCATATGACTTAAGAAATTTATTGATATCTTCACTATCTTCTATTTTATTGGAATATAGGTTTTCAAAATAATTTCTAATTGTCTTCTGTATTTCTGTAGCATCTGTAGTGATATTGCCTTTTTCATCCTGCATGTTAGTAATTTGAGTTCTCCCTCTTCTTCTCTTCATTAGCATGGCTAAAGGTCTGTCAATCTTATTTATTTTTTCGAAGAACCAACTTTTAGTTTTGTTAATTTTTTCAATAGTTTCTTTTGTTTCAATTTCATTGATTTCCGCTCTGATTTTAATTATTTCTTGCCTTCTGCTACATTTGCTGTTGTTTTGCTCTTCCTTTTCTAGGGCTTTGAGATGAAGTGTGAGCTCATTTATTTGTTGTTATTTTCTTTTTTTGAGGAATGACCTCCAGGCGATGAATTTCCCTCTTAAAACTGCTTTCATTGTGTCCCATAGATTCCCATATGTTGTGTCTGTATTTTCATTTATCTATAAGAATTTTTTTATTTCCTCCTTTATGTCTTCTGTAACCTATTGATCATTCAGTAACATATTGTTCATTTTCCATCTGATTAGGATTTTTCCTTCCTTCTTTTACATTGATTTCCAGTTTCATTCCATTATGATCAGATAAAATGCATGGTATTATCTCCACCCCTTTATATTTACTGAGGGTTTCCCTATGGCATAATATATGGTCTATTTTTGAGAAGGATCCATGTGCTGCTGAGAAAAAAGTATATCTACTTGATGATGGTTGATAAATTCTATATATGTCAGTTAAGTCTAGGTTATTGATTGTGGTATTGAGTTCTATAGTTTCTTTATTCAACTTTTGTTTGGAGGATCTGTCCAATGTTGAGAGAGGTGTGTTGAAGTCACCCATAATTATTGTGTTGTGGTCTATTTGATTCTTGAAATTGAGGAGAATTTGTTTTATGAATGTCGCAGCACCATTATTTGGTGCATAAATATTGATAATTGTTATGTCTTGTTGGTGAATGGTTCCTTTTAACAGTATATAATGTCCTTCCTTATCCCTTTTGATTAACTTGGTCTGAAGTCGATTTTATTCGATATGAGGAAGGCCACCCCTGCTTGCTTATGAGGACCGTGTGCATGGTATATTTTTTCCCATCCTTTCACCTTCAGCCTGTGTATATCTTTTCCAATCAGATGTGTCTCCTGGAGGCAGCATATTTTTGAATTTGTTTTCTTAATCCATGATACCAGCCTATGTCTCTTTATTGGAGAGTGTAAGCCATTAACACTTAGAGTTATTATTGATTTATGGTTTGTACTTCCAGCCATGTTTGATTATTTATCCTTTTTTTAAAATTTAGTTTGTTTCTCCATGATTATCTTTCCCCCTGCCCTCTGACTTTACCGAGGCACTTCCCACTGATGGTTTTGGTTATTGTTTTTCATTTCTTCCTAGTGTAGTGTTTTGCTCAAGATGCTTTGCAATGCTGGTTTTCTGGCTGCAAATTCTTTTAACTTTTGTTTATCATGAAAGATTTTTATTTCGTTGTCATACCTGAAGCTTAATTTTGCTGGATACAGAATTCTTGGTTGGCATCCACTGTCTTTCAGTGTTTGAAATACATTGTTCCAGGATCTTCTTGCTTTCAGTGTCTATGATGAAAAATCCATTGTTAACCTTATTGGTTTACCCCTGAATGTAATCTGCTTCTTTTCTCTTGTAGCTTTTAATATTTTCTCTTTGTTCTGTATATTGGATATCTTCATAACAATGTGTCTTGTCATTGGTCTACTGTGATTTTGTATGCTCGGTGTCCTGTATGCATCTACAATTTGTATATCCGTTTCCTTTTTTATTTCTGGAAAGTTTTCTGTAATTATTTCATTCAGCAGGTTACTCATTCCCTTGGTTTGAATCTCTATACCTTCCTCTATCCCGATGACTCGTAAGTTTGGTTTTTTTATGTTATCCCATATCTCTTGGATGTTTTTCTCGTGATTTTTTTACCTGCCTTTCTGAGTTGCCTAGACTCTTTTCAAGATGATATATTTTGTCTTCATTATCTGACATTCTGGCTTCTACTTGCTCCACTCTGTTAGTGATACTCTCATTTGAGTTTTTAATTTGGTTTATAGTTTCCTTCATTTCTAGAATTATTGTTTGATTTTTTTTTATAATCTCTATCTCCTGATAAAGATGCTTAACTTCTTCTTTTATCTATTTATGTAATTCATTTTCAATGTGTTCTTTCACTGTTTGAATTTGCTGTCTCATATCCTCTTTAAGGTTCCATTCCATCTGTCTAAGGTGTTCCTTGAGTTCTTTATATGATCATTTTTCTGATGACTCTTGGTCCTCCTGAATATTTAGGCTGTCCTGCATTGTTTGTACTCCTTTTCTTCCTTGCTTTTTCATGCTGCTCATGTTACTTCTTGTTCTGTTTCACTGCTGAGTTACTGTTTACTCCTATAAATTTAATTGACTCTTGGGAGGAAAGGTGTTAGAAGGGAAGGGAAGAAGTCACTAAAGAGAATGAGAGTAAGCAGGTAGAATTCAAGGAAGGGGGAATAAGAAAATTGAAAAGAAATGAAAAGACAAAAGAAGAAAAAAATAGGAAATAAAAAAAGAAAAAAAAATAAAAAATAATAATTAAAAAAATAAAAATTATAAGAAAAAAATTTTAAAAAAATTAAACAAAAAATTTAAAAAACAACAAGACAGAAAAATGAAAATGAAAAAAAAACCCAAATCCAAAAAAAAAGAAAACTAATAAATGCAGTCTTAGAGTTTGATTAACTTCTCTTCCAGTAGGTGGAGCTGTGTCCACCAGGCCAAGCTTCTCCTGTCAATACGCGGGAACCAATCACTGTGCAGCAGCTCCTCCTCCCAGACTGGGCGAGTCTCCAATCCTGAGTGCCTAGGGCCTCCTCTTGTGTCTAGTCACTTCCCCACTTTTCCTCTAGCCTGGCCCCTCTCACAGTGATGCTCACCACAATACTGGCTGCACGCCAGGTCTGCTGCTCCCGGGAGCCCTGTTTTCCTGAACGACTGGGCACACTTTCCCTGTTTGCCATTCCCTCAGACCCTAAGTTTGTAGAGCTTGCGGCTGAGAACCCTCAGCGAATTTTGCTTGCCCTCCAGTAGCCACGCCTCCGGTAGCTGGTACAAGAGACCTCAGTTGTCAGTACTGGTGGGAGCGGTAGCCGGGAGTTCCACACCGCAGGTCCGGTGCCATGTCTGATTCCCTTGGTCTGGCTATCGCGCTCACGGGAGAGCTAGGAGGGGCCCTTAAGGTTTCCCCTATGTGTGGAGAGGAAGGTAGGGGATTACACCAAGAACCAATATTTTATACAAAGAATATGTACTAATAGCTTTTTAAGGAGGGGACCAATTGTCTTATCCTGAATTAACATATCACAACACTCTCAGTGGTACCAGAAATTTACTGAATTAGGGAAAAATAGGCATGTTCCATTCATCCCAGAATGGGAAGCAGATAACATAAAATGTTGGACTCTTCTCTTAAAACTCCATCATTCATTGTAGTTTGGAACTGAAATACCCCCCAAAGGCTCATGTGTTAAAAGTTTGTCCCCAGCTGATGGCCCTTTGGGAGGTGGTAGAAACTTCAATAGGTGGAGACTAGGAAAGAAGAAGGAAGTAGGTAATTGTGACTGTGTCCTTGAAGACTATGTCTTGGCCCCTTATCTATCTAATTCATTCTCTCTCTCTCTCTCTCTCTCTCTCTCTCTCTCTCTCTCTCTCTCTCTCTCTTTCTCCTCTCCTTCTCCTTCCCTCCCCTCTCTCCCCCTCACTTTCTCTCTCTCACCCTCTCTTGCCTTCTGTCTGCCATAAGGTGAGCCACTCACTTCACCACCTGCTCCCTGACATTCTACCTCAGAAACAATGCAGCCAGGTGACTATGGCCTGAAACTGCGAGGAAAATAAATCCCTCCTCCTTTAGATTGATTTTCTCAGTATTTTGTCATAGAGACAAAAACAAATGAATAACACACCTATCCATTTCACTGGAAATTTTTGGATAATGAACTGTCATCTGATAATACAAATCTGCAAAAATAGAACTGGGGACTACTTTCAACCTCAAGGTTCCTCTACACACATGGAGGTGCAGTAATGTAATCCCTCCTTTGTTAAATTTTTTGTTTTGTTTTTGGAAACAGAGTACCATTATGTTGGCCAAGCCTGTGTCAAACTTATGGGATAAATTGATCCACATGCCTTAGCCTCCCCAATAGATGGGACTATAGGTATGTGCTGCCACAGCTGCTTGAAATACTTTTTAATAACAAAAAGTAAGACTCCTCATTTAAATTGCACATTCTCTAAACCAGTTCCAAAATAGCAAATTTTATCTTCTGCTATCTGAATATAAGATATGAACTAAACTCTTATAACCACACATCTGAAGTTTTAACACAGAGCAGAAGGACAAGCCCACTGAACAGTCCAAGCCTCATATCACAAGCTTTTGAACCAGAAAGTCTATAGCCCCAGAAGAGCCATAATGAGGGATCACAGACAGCAAGGGACCCTATGTGGACAAAACCTGGGAGTGTCAGGGAAGTAACAGAGATTCAGCCTCTGGGGGAGCTCCATCAACACCACAACCTGAGCTGAACCCCTCCATTTGGTTGCTCAGGGTTTCCACCAAAGGTGGAAAATTGTTAAGGGGTACAGGGAGCCCTTCAGACCCACTCTCCATGGAGCAGATGGTCATGGACACATCTCCATACATAAGCATGAAGTATGGAAGGAGAGTTCCAGAGAAGAGGGCAGGAGGGAAAGAGAAAATGTGGGACCCATCAATCATGTTATAGAAGGAGACATCCCCTTCACTGTAGTCCAGGAAAACCCCCACCCTGTAAAGATCCTGTCTAGGATATAACCAAGTCTCAGGATCAGTTTGGGCAAAATAACTATTGTTACCTTTTCCCATGACCCAAAATCCCCTTTGTGATGATTCGAAGTAGTTGTCTGTTCTTCTCACATCTTTCCTACAGATACCCAGAGTCCACTTGCTGTGTAATTCATTCTCTATCTCCACTTCCCAGTACCATCTTCCTGATGTGATGCCCTCAAGACCCAACACACTGCATTTTTTGACATGGTACACATCGGGGTCCTTCCAGAACAGACGCATTTTTTCATGAGAGACAGAAAGCCTGTGGTGAGCAGAGTCTGGATCCAGAGTGACAGGCCCTGTTGAGAGAGTTATCAGTCATGCAAGGTCCTCACCTGCCCCAAGACAAAGCACACAGCCACCCACCACCTCACAGCCACAGAGCTGCCTGAGCAGAGGAGGGGATAAGCCTCCTGAGATATGAGTCTTATAACTCAAGCCCACATCAACAACCAGGAGAAGGATCCAGAGGCTGATTTGAGGGACAGACTTGTGACAGTACCAGTACCAGTGTTGTGACCATCACTTCTGACCCCGAAACACCATTGATGAGGCCAGCATCTGAATCACCACAGAGAGATTAAGGAGAAGCCAGAAGCCATGAGGGCAACAGGAGGAACATCTAGAAGCACACAGACACTCACAGGCTTGGAACCGTTCCTTCCGCCAATCTACGAAAGAACACAGATCTCATATCAGGAATTTGCAGAGTCTCTACACATCAGGGTCAGCACCCAGTCTTCTAAAACACAGCAATGTGGGAGGAAGAAGTGAAAATCTGTTTGAAAACATTCAGCTGCTGTATTTGTTTCTTACACACACACACACACACACACACACACACACACACACACACCTATATACACACATCACTCACACATCCTGCTGCAGCCTTCCCATGAAGACTAAGCCCAAAAGCTTAACACCCTGGGATCAAAATGCTAGGTATCTATCTGAAATGTCACTGTTCAGGTTTAGCTACCAAACAATACTTTCTCAAGACAAAGACACACAACCATCCTGAAAACTGGGTTATCTTGAGATATAATTGAGGTTAACAAAATTTCAAAGACCTCCATTTACTTATAAAGAACTGACTATGCTGAACTTGTAAGGTTACCTCTAAGCCATGAGTAGAGAATTACATCTAGCTTAGCTGAACTTGGAGGATGTCTATAAATCATGAGGGCAGGGAACTCAGAGAAATCTTATTTAGATGGCAATGGAAAGGGTATTAAGATTGGAGAGAAAGAAGTTCAAAACAGGAAACAAATATATCCAGTGAGAGGTCAACACTAGTTACTTTTCTTCCACTTCTCATAGACCAATAGGAGAAAAGCATCCTTACAGATATGGGATAACCCAAAAAAATTAGACCTTGTCATTTGCCTACCATAAGAATTGCCTGAAGAGTTTTAAAATTCCCAGCTATGATAGAAACCAAAGTCCTAAACTCCATAAAGTGTGAATGTGTGAAGATTATTCTGGATTCTTGTGTGAGTCCAAACTAATCACATGAATCCTTGTGAACAGAGATCTTTCTTGGCTGTTTCAGAGAGGCAGATAGAATCACAGAAACAAGGTCAAAAACATGCTGTGTTGCTGGCTTTGAAGATGAAAGAACAGGCCCCTAAGTGAGGGAATACAGATGGCCTCTAGAAACCGCACAAGACAACAGCCTCCAGAAAGGAACACAGCCTTGTCCACACCTTCTTGGACTTCTGTCCTACAAACATGTAAGATAATGTATTTGTGTTGGTTTAAGCTACTATTTTTTTATATTTATTTCTTAGTTGTACTTGTTAATACCTTTATTTTTTTATGTGGTGCTGAAAATCGAATCCAGGGCCTCACATGTGTTAGGCAAGCACTCTACCACGGAGCCACAACCCCAGCCCCAAGCTACTAATTTTGTAGAAATTTGGCAGCAAATAGAAAGTTAGCCAATCCCTAAAAAACAAATGCTGAATCTCTTCTTTGATATAAGGGGGTGACTCAAAACAGAGCAGGGAGGAAGAGCATGAGAAGACCATTAAACAGGGAGGAGAGGTGGGAGGGAATGGGAGAAAGAAGGGGAATTGCAGGGAAGATGGAAGGAGACCCTAATTGTTATACAAAATTACATATAAGAGGATGTGAGAGGGAAGGGAAAAAAGAGAGAGAGAAATGAGTTACAGTAGATGGGATAGAGAGAGATGATGGGAGGGGAGGGGAGGGGGGATAGGAAGGGGATAGGAAGGACAGCAGAATACAACAGACATTAGTATGGCAGTATGAATAAACTTGGCTGTATAACAATTGTGATCCTGCAATCTATACATGTGGGAAAAATAAGAATTCATACCCAATTTGAATCAAATGTATGATGTATGATATGTCAAGATCATTGTAATGTTTTGAGCAACTAATAAAAAAAAGAAAACTAATATGCCCACATAGATGACACACCCCATGTGGAACAAAGCACTGGCAGAGAAATGTGCTTGCAGAAACCATGAACCTCCCTGTCTCCTGAACTTAGAAAGCTGACTACCAGAAAAATCTCACATGCTCTGCTAGATGGTGAAAAGACAGGTGCCCAGTGAGTCTGTGAACCAGAAAAGGTCAAAATATCAGAGGAAAAAGTCCAATGTCAACCAGGAATAAGTGACACAAACCTTGAACTTTACCTCAGGGTCAGAGGAAGGGGTACCAGGCAATGAAATGGGGTGTCTCAGGAGACACCAACCCAAAAGTTTTATGAACCAGTTCAGACTAGCCTCCTGATGGAGAATACCTGAAATAACTAAGATACAACACATGGTCCCTCTTCCCCCACTGTCCCAAGGCCACATAAGTCTCATAAAACTGCCATACTCCCTTTTGGGAAGAGGATAGGAAGGTCATTGACCAAAGCAAAGTCTACATATATCATACACTCCAAAATGTCTTCAACTGGAAAGGTTTTGCCTCCAATAGGGAAGAGCCTCAGGAACAAGATTAGAATGATTAACATAATAACTAAACAACATTTTTCTTCCTTAAAGATTTGTGTTTAAATTTGCACCCCCTATTTTCACTAATACAGATTCAATCACCTACATGGGTATTTCCATCTTTGTTGAGCTGCTTGATAAAAACTAGATCATATAAAATGGCTGAGCAGACCCAGATGACCCTTGAAGAAAAATAAACTTTGCTAATTATTTACCAAGACATTAGTTGAAAACCAATTATAATTTTATATATAATAACTGACGGAGATTATCAAAGAAGAAGAAAAGAGTGGAGAAGGAAGCAGACAGGGGAGAAAAGGAGAAGGAACAAATGAAGAAAACATTTTGAAACTTCCCAGTGTGTCAAGTACCATGCTATGCACCTTAATGCAGCCTTCATATAATTCCCACAGAAAAATTTTAATTTATAACTCATTGTTACAATTTCCTGAGCAAGATGAAATAGAGATTTGTCCACCTCACACTATGCACCTGTCAATATGACAGTGTTGATTCTAGTATAGTAATGGTGTTTATCCTTACAAAATAAAAGAGTATGCAAGTTATACATGAAAACTTATAGACATCAATTCAGCAGAGAATGGGGAGATGGTTAAAAAAAAGGACTACGTGATCCTTCTTTTTTAATAAACATGTCCCCAGGAAAATCATTAAGATTCTCAAAGAGTGCTCCTCATATATCTGAATCCAAAGCCTCCTTGACGCCATGGCTCACCCTGCTCTGTATCTCACAATCTATATCCCTGATGTGAAAAAGAAACAACCAGATCAGGAAAAGGGCATATTATATAAATTCAGAGGGCACAGATCCTAAACTCACCCCCAGAGTTAAAGAGTCCTCTGGATAATCTTTCATTGCATTGGAAACTGCCTTAGCATGTGCCTGTCCTAACTGCTACTGGAAGGTAGAAGTGGTCTCATTATCACAGGCAAACTCAATGAGATGATTACTTAGGAATGTCTTAATGGAATACACACACACACACACACA
Source organism: Urocitellus parryii (assembly GCF_045843805.1). Classification (NCBI taxonomy): domain Eukaryota; kingdom Metazoa; phylum Chordata; class Mammalia; order Rodentia; family Sciuridae; genus Urocitellus; species Urocitellus parryii. Next base: position 118,232,801 of record NC_135538.1, read on the forward strand.
CACACACACACACACACGTATTCACAGAAAACTCTCAAAGATGTATCAAGGTGTTGGTTACATTTCATGCACATAAAGAACCTGCAAATCCTCTTCACACTCAACTCAAATCACCTTGGATGTGATTTTCCAGCTCTCACTGCTTCAGCACACCCAAAATGTCTATGTGAGTCTTGGGCACTTTACTTTCCTTCCCTTCTCCTCTCTCCTACCACCTCATCCTGTCTTCTCTGATTTGTTCCATACTCTTTCTCAGGTAAACAATACTAAACTATCCAGGTTTCTCCTTCTATGATCTTCACACATTAAAAAAAATCAAAGACCTACATACAAATGAAAATTTTCTTAAAAGCAAAGAAAATTGTTGTGAACATCACAAATTGCATTGTATTCCTGTAACAGAAACACAAACACAGACTTTGTATATAATTTCAAATGGTTCACAGATCCCCTAAGTATCCTGGACCCAAATTCTGAACACCAGAAACTCATATCTCAAAAACCAAGGTGCTTAGAAGAAACCCAGCTAGGACAATGAGTCAGAGTAGGAGGTGGCTGAGAGAAGAATAATATCCAGAGGCCCAGAAAAAAAAAAAAAACAAGAAAACCAAACCTGGACCCAAACAGTAGGAATCTGGGACAAAGGGAATACAGAACCCACATTAGGAAGATGAAATTTCTAAACTGTCAAATATGATTTCTGAAATTTTTTGGAAACCAGCAATTTCTATTCACAGTTCCAACCCTGCTCCATCCAGGCTCTGCTCACAACTGAACTCTCCAGTGTCACTGCACCAACAACAAATACACATTAAATGTGATTTTTCAGGGGGTACAGCTAACCCTAACCTGCAGGGGAGAATAAGTCTAGAAATGGTTCACTTCTCAGCACCACAAAATAAAGAACTAAAAAAAAATTTAAAAATACATTTGGGAAATTACCAAAAACGAAGAATAATTTAGGGCTGAGGTTGTGGCTCAGAAGTAGAGTGCTCACCTACCATACATGAGGCACTGGATTTGATCCTCAGCACCACATAAAAATAAAATAAAGGTATTCTGTCCATATACAACTAAAAAAATGTTTAATAAAATGAAAAATGTTTAAAAGATAGGAATATGAATTGAGTTCTGTGATCCAAACACAAGAAGTCACTGTGGTCTTCCAGTGCAAGTTACAATCATTTTTCTCTCCTTTTAGGAGAATTTTGCTTTCCTGTTGTGCTTGGCTTTGGTGAGTTTGGGTAGAAGACAGATTATGTGTGATGATTATGAAAGTTAAAAAAAAAAAACAAGAGAATTTAAAGTGTTCACTGGGAGGGGTGGGAAACAAATTAAAGAAGAGAGAGCAGGAAACCTCATCCCATCCTGGGTGGAGGCCACTGATACAGAAGGCAGAGGAGGAGCCTGGAGGAGGGAAGGCCAAGGAAACATCAGAGTCACTTACCTGCATACAGGGGGGCCTTCCTCCAGGCTGAAAGGGAACACATGGTAGTGAGACCACAGCTAAAACAAGCCTGCTCAGCATGAATGTACCTGCCGTGGCCTCCCCTCCATTCAAAACATGAGACTACCCACAGGAGGAGAGAGCCAGAAAGAGATGGCCTCATGCAGTATGCAGGGTCCACAGGGAGTTGTGGGAAATCCCCTGGACCACAGATAAAGACGGCTGCTTTACAGGCCAACTTCTACCACTGTCCCGCTGATTTCTCTCTGTCAGGAAACTGTCTGCCTCAAAACTCATAAAAATCTGTATTGTATCTGTCTTTATTCAGTTTTGCCACTAAGGATAAAAATTTTGCGATGTGTGAAAATATTTGAGAGAATAAAATATAATTCACTCCACAATTGTCAAGGGTATTATTATATCCAGGCTTTTTTGAGGAAAGATACATTTGAAAAGGGGTGGCATATACACCATGGTAGAGGGCTTATCTAGCATGCACGGGGCTCCAGGTTCATGCCTCAGCACTACAAATGAAAAAATAAAATTAAAATTAAAAAAGACACTTGGGAAATTACCAAAAATGAAGAAAGATATAGAGACAGGAAAGAGTTCTGGGGTAAAACTGCCTAATTTTTCACATGTGAAATATTTCTAGACAAAAAGAACCACTTTTTAGGAAGTACATGGTTCACTCCACCACATTTCTACCTGTAATGAGCAGCCCACTTGGATTAGCACCTTCAGGAGCTGGAGAAAATGTAATCCCTCCATGATGATTTGTAGGGACACAAACAGAAGGTCACACTCCTAAACTTAATGACACCATTTACTTATATAGATCATTTAATAAAATCATCCTATCTGCCTTTAATCTTCTAGGTGCAGTCCAACAGCTAGATGCATTGAAGGAAAAAAAAAGCCAATATAATGTACAAGCCAAGGTTGAAATAAGAGGCAGAATACATGACACACCACGGGTCACCATCACACCCAGGTTTCCATGCACTAGGAAGAAAATAGCAGCCCAGATCAAGGAATGTCCAGGGACCAGTGTTCTGGCTTCCACTAGCTTCTCAGGGATGGGGCCCCACATGTCTGTACCTAGACAGAAACAAGTAGAGGGGACACCAGGACACAAGTAAGATAAGGAAACAAGGGACACCTGGAGAGTCACTTACCAGACAGATAAGCAGATTTCCTCTGATCTGGAAAAAAAAAAAAAAAACAAGAAATAAGGGAGCTAGGAAGTAGAACATCTGATACCAAGGAAACAGAAAATTCAGAAGGGAAAGAAGAACTTACTGAGATCTCCCTCGAGTTCATCTAAAAATAAAAAATAAAAAAAAGTATGAACACCAATCCCCAAGAAAAGGAAATACTGTGTGCCTGGAAAACCCTAGGAAAAATGTTTCTATTCACTCGAATTTCTAACTACAAACTCACCCAACCCCACCAGACTCACTCTCCTCTGATCTCTTCAGTCACCTCCTCTGGGCCCAGAACCCTGGACCTCCCTAGAGAGCTGGACTCCAGACTGTGTCCCCTGTCAGCTGTCCCACTCACCACCGCACTTGCCCTCTGCAGTCTTACCAATGGCCTTCAGCACCTCTTCCTTTGCCTGCTGTTCCTCCTCCTTAAGCCGCCACAGATGCTCCTTTTCCTGCCTCACCTGCATCCTTCTGGAATGTGCTTTGGTGAGAAAATAGCAAGCCCCCAAGAGAAGGAGCCCCAGCATGGTCAGGATCACAGCAAATGCTGGCTTCCAGGGAGAAGCCTGAGGGAAGAAGGGCTCTGTGGCCAGGCAGACAGCAGGTCAGGGGCACACCCAGGAGAGCCAGCACAATCAGAGAGGCCAGCCCCTCCCCACAGCTCTGCTGGGAGTGGGAAGCAGCACTGACCTGGGATGTAAATAGCCATGGCCTTCTCCTGGCCCAGGACAGGGTTAAGGACAGAGCAGGTCACACTCCCCACAGAACTGTCTCTCACCACCAGAGTGGCTTCCACACTAAACAGCTCCTCAGTGTCTTGGGTGTGAGCTTCAAAAAGCGCTGGGAACTTCTTTCCACTGAGGTCTCTCCACTGCACCTGGGGCTTTGGGAACCATCCTGAGGCTTTGCACACCACGCGCACTCCATCCTCTTCTGGCCCTTCTATGTGCACTTGGGGGTCAGAGCCCAGCCCTGTGGGAAGGAAGTTGTGGAGCCCCAGGAGGCCACCTTGGGCCCTGAGACCCCAGAGTTGCCAAGATATTACACAACTTCAGGGGGGAAGGTTTTCATGTTCAATTCTGGGAGTTCTATGGGAAAAGGGAATAAAAGGAAGGAGTACAGGGACCCACACTGGGCAGTGGGCTCTTCTCCTGAACTGTGAGACCCAAAGGAAACAGGAAGAATTGGGTCCCAGGGCACCCTCCTTGAATCTCAGTTCTCACCTCACACACTCTCCTGGGACATTTACCTCTTTGTGTATATCCTTCCAAAATTATATTGAGTGACCACCTTGTCTCCTGAATTCTCTTCCCCTACACCCATGTTCCCATAAGTTATCTTTACCAGGTTTCCTCACATGCACTTCAAACTCAAAACTCCACAACTGAATTCATAAATTTGCACCACTTGTGATAAAATGATTATTAAAATGTCCTCAATTCCTCACCCTTCTGTATAGCAAATTCTCCCACTTCCACACACATTTTATTGCCTTTACCTTCTGCCTCTGGGCCCAGACATGGGATTTGATTTAGCCAATGACAAATTAGCTAATGTGACTTGTGCAGAGTTTTGAAAACCACTTGCACCTTGGTTTTACTCTCTTCCATTTCCTCAGGAGGGCAATCCTGGGCTGCCCAGTGGAGGATGGACTCATGTAACATTGCCTGGTCAACCTGCTACAGCTGCCCTAGTTCAGCCACATGACCACCTGAAACTTGAGCACACCCAACCAAGGTGCACCTGGGGAACTTTCTAGGTGACTTAAGAACAAATAAAAAGTACAAGTAAAAAGCTTAATTCTCCCTGTTGAATAAAAGATTTTATTTCTTTTTCTTATACCATTTGCTTTAGGAAATGTCAATTACAAATAAGCACTTTCTCCTCTTTTGAAATGTTTATATATGATTTTGAAAACTGGTTAGGTTTTCTGCCAGCTTTGTGGATCAGGGATGCCTTTCTCAAGGACCTGGAAACCTTTTCTTCTTTTTTTTTTTTTTTTTTTTTTTTTTTGGCTCAATTGACAAAGTTTTATTTGCTGCCACTCTGTAGGAGGCAGTAAGCTTTCAAATTAGACTAGTCTTCGTAAAAAAGACACAAGAGATCGTAAAGTATTTCCACAAAATTCACAGGTGTGGAGAAAGAACTGCAAGGTTCTCCTCAAAATACACACTCTGAAGCAATCCCAGCATTCACTTATCCAAATGTCACGCCTGTTTGTCCTTTAGTATGGGAACACAGACTGACCAATGCTGCTGACCACTGCTAGAAATGGGCAACTGCTGAAGACGCTGGAAGGTGTTTTTTCAGGAACATCCCAAGCTCTGACACTTGTGGTCTTTGCTTTAGCTTCCACTACAGAAAAAAACAAAGACACCCAAGGCCACCCTGTCCTCCACCACCAGAACTTGCTGCTGGCCACTTCTAAAGCCATCTCACACCATTTGGAATTGATTGTGCTGTTTCTCTATCTTTGTAAAAAATGTTTCACTTATTTTCAGTTGACAGTTACAAGTGGGACAGAGGCATCCTGTCTTCTACCAGCACAATGTCCATTCCAAACTGGTCAGTGCACTGCTTCACGGTGGCCAGGACATTCAGGAGCCGCTGGTCCATAGTGTTCAGGTGAGGATCAGAGAGCACAGGGGAGATGGGATCATGGGCCATGGCAGATTTTAAGGCAGACTTTAGCACTCCATTCTTTAGGTAGTTCAGTCTGTTCCAGGTAGAAACCCTAATGATGCAGCACTGATAGAGAGGTGCAAGGATGCTTCTCTCATCCAGTGAGGGGTTCCCAAAGCTTTTGGCATTATCAAGAAGGATGAACATACTAGCACCTTCATGATGCTGAAAGCTCTCATAGTGATGGCGGTCAGCATTGCCAATCAGGTAATCAAACACAGAGGTGTCAATGATGTCCAAGAGGCATGGGCCTGAGTCATATGGGGATGTTTTCTTCACAGCATCACAGTAGCTCTCATCATACTCCCACCTGGCCAATTTGCCTTCTTGGTAAGTCCTGCCCCATGAGAGTCAGTGTTTCTGCAGAGGTCACACATCTGGAAGCCAAAGCGTGACAGATCCCTCCATTGTGTCTCCATCTGCACAAGCTGGCTCTGTTTCTCGGTAGTATAGCACTTCCCATAAAAACAAGTATTGTTTCCTACAGCTAGGAAGGTGCTCAACAGCTGCTCCATAACAACAGGCTTGATATCTGTCCTTAGATTGACAAATCTGTCAACCACTAAGGGGGCTCTGCAGAAACACAGAATCCTGTCCAAGTGAAAGTCTGCTACCTCTGCATTGTGTCTATCATAACCAGCATATGGTTCCCCTTCTACCACATAATCTTGGCTATACCGCTTAGGTTTGAAGACAACTTTCTGTCCTCCTTCAAGTATCAGTAAGGCTTTCAGCTGTGTCCCTTTATAACCTACATTGACTTTAATAATTTTCTTGGTGGCCATGGCATGCATGATTGCCCCCAGCTCTGGTGTCTCTTCAGGGTACACTTCTAGGGGTACCACCATGGGGCTGCAATCTCTCATGGTGACTGCAAGGTGTGGTCCAGCTTGGGTGCCAACTCCACCTACAAGCCAGTCATCATTCGGTGAAAAGCCCTGTGGTCCTCCTGGTTGGCAGCTGATGTATCTAAGTTGTCAATCAGGAAAACTTTGGTGAAGATAAAGATGACAGGGAGTATTTCTAACAGCAGAACTCGATGCTTAAGCTTCATGGTGACCTCTTTTCTTCCTCCTCTAACCTACTCTCTCACTTATTAAGGAGAGCAGGTGGTGATGGTCAGCAAAGAGATTCCATGATTACACACACTCATCCATTTCTTCACTGGAGTGCCCCCACAATTCCTGTCGGGCCCTAGGCTTGCTCCATGGATGCCCGCGCAGTGCCCCCGCCACCTCTGGGGAGGGGCAGCCCCACCATGCTCTCACAGTCCCCCAGCTGTGGCTTCCACCCACCCACAGCCGGCCATTCCCAGGCCAACTCTCCATTCCTGGGCCAGCGGTCCCACACCCACACACCCCCACACTCCCGCCTCTGAGGCCCCAACTTCCTGGAAACCATTTCTTTGATATGTAAACATCAGGGAAGATAGCAACCCTTCGCCCCATTTTTCTGTGGAAAGGTAAGAGCCTAACTTATGTGGGCATCTTGCTCCAAGTTGTAAAACTGCTTCCTGTCATAAAGCTGGAGGAGTTTATTTTGCTTCTAGATAAAGCCTATTAGATGACACAGATGTCTCCCAAACTATCAGACAAATTTAGGATGTTATGTGGAACAAATAGGGCTTTGAGCCATCTTAGCTGAGGATTACTCATTGTTCATCTTGAAAACAAGTTTACAGGAGATTATATATGCTTGGCTTTAAACAGAAAGATGAAATTTTTTTTCTGGTTGTGTAATTGGTGATTTCTCTTAGCATGGAAGGGATATGCTTGTTTTAAATATGTTTCTGAAACATGACCAAAGATGTGTGAGTAATCCCAGGTGAGAATAGCCAAGTTCAGCCCCAATTAGTTGAACTCCCTTAGTGCCTGAATTAAATACATTGTTGTTGCCAGATGCACCTGAGATTGTGGCTATTTGTTACACAGCATATTACAGCAGTAGAACTGACACATAATTATCAATAGGCCTGCCACAAAATAACAAGTGGTTCAAATAAAACTCTGGAAGTCTCTGAACTCTTCTCCTCCCTTTCCAAACTTTGTGCCCACAAATCTACTCAGTTGACTCTAGTTTCTAAACCTGTCTGACCCCTCCTCTCCCACCCCACTGCCATGCCTCAGGTCAGGCACTCATTCTCTCCACATCATAACTGCACTCCATGCCTCCTTCATGCTCACCTCCCATCCATCCATTCACAACTGCCAACATGAGCATTCTCAGCATGGCTCTGTTTAGGATTCCCCCTACTCTGCATCCAAACTCCATAACACAGCACACAAAGCCTTTACTGATCTGGTTACTGCCTTCCTCTCCAACACTTCTCCCCAAACTCCACCATCTGAGACAATCAGGAACCAGACACTCAACCCCAAGAACTATCTGGTCAAATGCAAGTAGCCACAATCACCATGTTGTATGCCCCCTGCCTTTTCACCTTCCAGACCATCAACATCCAGGGCTCCAGCCCAGGTGTCCACTCCTAATGACCTCATCCTGACACCTGTCATTGTTGTTAATACAGGACCATCTCGTTGTTCTAGTATTACCACTTTTTACCATCCTCCCTGTCACTCCTTCTACCAACCATGATGGCTTCTTTATACCTAGAATATTTAACCATACTCCAACTCAAAGGTTTTATACCAGGTGCTCCCTCAGCTTTAAACTCTGCCCCCCTAAATACCTACTTCCTCTGAGGCTTGCTCAGACTGTCAATAAGGCTCTGCTGGAGACCATATATAACACTACAGCTTGTCGCAACTTCCTAGCCCACATACTGTGCCCCTTTTTTAATTCTACTTGGTCTTTTGTTGTAAGTACTTATCACCTTATAACATCTTGTATTGAATAATTTATTATAATTATTCTTCCTTTGTTTCTAGAAGGTAAACTCCTCATGGCTGGAATCTCTTTTACACTGACATGTCTCTGGTTCCCACAACAAGTTCCCATATGTTTTAGATGCTCCATATACAGTGTTTGTATTGCATCAATAAATAAAAGATGAGCCAAGTTTACTGTATTTCACCTATAAAATGTGAGGCTAAATTGGATGACCCCTGATATTCCCACCAAACCCAGTACTCCCATGGTCTCCAGAATAGAGGTCAAGTAACTAACCTGCCACCTTCAGTTCCAAATCAGCCTCTTCAGAGAAGCCTCCATGTCTGAAGAAGCAGGTATACTTTCCATTGTCAAAAACCTGGACTTTGTGGATACGCATGGAAGCCTGCCCTTCAGAAAGGAAGTCCCTCACTAGTGAAGTCCGCCCTCTGTACTCAGCCATCTGCTCCTCAGTCTGTTCCCGTTGGTTCCAGTAGATTAACACTGGCTGTGAGAATGTGGTGCGGACCCATCCCAGTTCCATGTTCTCTGCATTCATGGCTGGGACTAGGGTGCAGGGCAATATGGCGTCCTCACCCAGCACTGCCACAATGGGGTGTCGAGGGCCCACAACCTGGAACTGCTCTGTGGACAGAGACATAGGGGGAAAGAAGCTAGAGAGACACAGACCAAAAAAACAGAGAATGCACCCCATCAGGTGGAAAGGCCAGGAAAGCTGGGGCAGGGGCCATATGAGATGAGCCCTCCAGTCTGATGGATTTGGAAGAGGTCTTCTGATCATAATTATGTGGCCAGAAATGATGTCAAGGACACTCCCTCATTGTATTCCACTCCTGCTCCCAGGCTCTTCCATGAAGAAATATCTAATTCAGTGGTTCTCAAGCTTTCATGCACCTGAATCAATGGGATGCCTTATAGAGCACACATCACTGAACCCCACTCCAGAGAGTCTCATTCACTAGATTTGGGGTGAGCCAACAAATGTACATGTATAAGGAATTCCAAGGGTGGTCTGGGGAGCACACATTGGGAACCCCAGATCTAACTTACCCTGTCTCAGGACAAACCTAAAAACAGACAAAGGGCATACCTGTGGCCTAAGTCACACTCTGGTCATTCAGCCACACCCAGGAAATTCCCCTCTTCCAATTCTAAATGTTTTACTTCAGTCTATATTTTTATCCTTCATTGAAGGAGAGAAATACATATTCACTTTAAAACACAGAGTCAAATGCTACTTACTGCTGTGAAAATCCTGCTCTCGTCATTCACAGAAACCCCCATCACTGCATGTTCAAGAAGCAAGTTCACCTCACTCTCCACCCCTTGGTGCTCTTGGGCTTCTGACTCCTCTGCAGGACACCCTGCAATGGGCCTCCAAAGACCTACTCTCAAATCTGGTACCATTGTATTCAGGTCTTGGCCACCATTAAATGTCAATTGGAGGATGACTAGGATTCCTGACCTCAGTGATCCTTTTAACACATGAGCTAATCCATGTTGCTGCTCTGCTCAAAGCCTCCACATGGCTCCCATTTCTCCCCAGGCCTGACAAGGTGGACCCCACTTCCCAAGACCCCTCTGAACTCACCTGCTGCTTCTCTCCCCATGGGCTCTAGTCCAGCAAACCTGGCCTCTCTGCTTCCTCACACCTCAGCACACTGCCAGCTCTGCACAGGCTCCTCCACTTGCAGGAACCCTCCTTCAAATGGTCCAACAGCTCACTCCTCCTTCTCCAGGGTTATATTGCCATCTCCACACCACCTCACTGAACACTGCTACATGCCCACACCTGCCTGCCATGTCCCTGACTGCCCACATCCTGCCCTGCTGCATTTCCCATTGCGGTCATCTCCTCCAACACACTTAGGTCTCTCTGCCTACTTGCAATTATTATCACTGTCTCCTGCTAGAAGGTAAACTTTATGACAACATTTCTGTATGATTCTTTCATAGAATAGCACCTAACAATCAATATTTCATTAATATTTCAGGGATAAAATGAATGAATGAATGCTTACAACACACACACACACACACACACACAAAAAGGCAAGAAAATTAAAAAATGAGGGAAAATGTATTTTCAAATGCTTTTATATCTTGCTTTTTAAAACCACAAAAGGAGACTGATGGGATACTCACCCATGGACAGCTGGACAAGGAGAAGCAGGGAAGTGAGACAGCAGAGCAAAGAGTGACTGCAGCGCCCTTCCATATCTTTAGAGCTGGGGAGAGAGATGGGGATGAGGGCCAAGACCTGCAGGCAGGAGGCAGGTCCAGCCCAGAGCTCCAGCACCTCAGCATAGAGAGCAGGGCTCAGGGCTGGACAGCAGTCCCCTGCTGGAGCAAAGCATTTCCTATTGGCACATCATACTAACAGGGTGGTGGGCCCCCCACAACCCTGACACTGACAAATGGCTTCTTTCAGCTGTTCTGGGAAGACTGTGGAACAGGAAACCATAGAATTACCTGATAAGAAACTGTCCTTTTCTTTCCCACCCCAACTACAGGGCAGCTCTACTTGGCCTTTTTTTTGTCCCCATACCTGGAGCTCTGTGGTAAAAACCATTCCTATATCTCTTGGTTATTCACCACTCATGACTCTCCCAGAAAGGAGGGCCCAGATTCAGGGCCCCTATCAGGAAGGACATCGACTTCCTACTTTATTCTTGTTCTACATCCTAATTATGCTGAGGTTAGGCCTGGGCAGTGTCAGAGACAGACATGTCCTCAAGGAGGCTGTGGTGCCCATCACAGGAGCCCAGATCTCTGTCCTGCTTTTTTAGATGTCGAGTTCACCTAAACCTGAATCTCAGCCCAGTACCTTCCACTGTGGGCTCAGATATGGCGCTTCATTTGGCAGGTGCCAAGTACTTCCCCACCAACAGGTTTGTCCTTGCCTTCTTCTTTTTTGAGAAAGATTTCTGCCTGAGAGGTAAGCGACCCTTCCTGGAGACAGAGCATAGAGATAAAAGAGCCCTAGTCAGAGAAAAGACCGCAAATCACCTACTGTTTGGAAGGAGCAGGGAGAAGGCAGACTGTGGTACAAGGAAAACTAAATTCTGGGAGACATCTTCTAGGCTCCCTCCAGGCTCAGCCTCTCTCAATGTGACCTTGGCTTCGGTTTCCTTTTTGTATGATGGGCATAGTTACATCTACATCCCAAGTTTGTAATGAAAATGATGAGAATTTATAATCACTACATGTAATTAGAACAGGGCCTAGTTCCAGAAAATGTTACAGAAATATCATTAAAACAAATGAATAAAGGAACAATCCTCATTAAACTTCTCCTGGGTCTTTCTAGAACAAACCGTTTCACTTACCCACCCCCACTGCCTCTCCCACCACCTAATCCTCTGCTTCTTCCTGCCACCAGCTTCTCCCTGGTTTCCTCCTCTTAGGTCACAGATGTCTTCAAAGCCAACTTACCTGCTTCTCTGTTCTCCCCACTATGAAAGGCTGTGACTTTCTGAAGCATTCAAATCACAGCAGCTGGAGATAGATCAGAGGCACAAGGACCCCAGAAGGCCCCAAAGCTGCCCTCAGAATTTGCACCTGACCCAAGCTGCTTTCAGGGCCCAATCCTCTGCTTCTGAGTCCAATGCTGAGGCCACAAATTCCTTATTTCCAAGGGGCAGTTTGTCCCCAGGAAATGGGGAAACGCAGAGCTGGACATAAGTTGCTGTGATTTCTGCAGAGTCTCTGACACTTGGGCCCCCACTAAGCCCTCCCAGTTAGAGGAGCAACCCCTCTCTCACTCCTTCCACCATCTAAAGTGAAAGCTTGCAAAAGGAGCCTGGGCAGAGTGTGCCCTGCCCTCTGGACATTGCTCCCTTTACCAGGAAGAAGGCAGCACAGCAGAGCAGCAAAAAGAGGCTACCCACAATTTTCCAGGAATACTGCAGAATGACCCCACTTAGAGGTGACATGCTACCTCCACCCCACAATGCCACCACCAATCATTGCCCTAAGGGAAGACTCCCCAGTGCCTAGAATCCTAAGGGAAATCTGACAAAAAGAAGAAAACAAAATTATATTGAATCCCTACTATGTATCAATAACTGTGCTAAATAAATTTTACTTATGCCATCTCATTATCACAGTTGCAGAGATAAAGCCATGAGCCCTGTCATCAAGGTACTAACTTCCTAGAGGAGGGAGAGGCTAGATGTGCCACGAGACTGCCTTCCACCACCACATCTCCAGCCCAGCCCAGCCCCCTGCCCCAGGTATCTCAAGTGAGCAAGATCCTGAAAGGGACTTTGGACTCTCAGTTGCCTCAATTACAAGGCCAGAAAGCTTATCTCACCCTGACCTGAGTATTCTCCCTCCCAAGGTTGCCCTTTACCCTCCATTTGGGCAGGAGGGGTAGAAGCAGTGACAAAGTGCAGGTCAGGTCTCCTTAAAGAACAGTGGCAGAATCCTTGACCAGCACTGGCAGGGGACACCTAACATCAGCACTGTCCTCTCCCAGCTCATCAGGATCACCATCCAGCTGCTTTGAAAAGAAACATCATTCACTGAACCACAAATATTTTTCATGTATAAACTTAAATGATCCTAATACTAATGAGATTAATATTAACTTTCTTTTATGATCAACCTGTAATAAATACCTTTTCTTTTTCCTATATTAAGTGATTTCCAAATAGCTTTGGATAAATGCCTAAACCACAAATCAATGGTTAATGTAAAATGTATGAAATGCATTAATATTTTTAAAATATGATGGTTGAAATAAAGTAGTTAATCCCTCAGACCCCCAATTCTGTTCATACTTCGGATTGAATACATCCTGAAATATCCAACCAGAAGTGGCTGACAGACCTCCTTATGCCTCTCTCTCTCTCAGTGGAGCCAGGGCCCTGCCAGGCCCAGCTCCACCCTGAATTCAGCTGCTCAGCCCTCCTAGCTGGATCACCTGCCCCACCACCCTCTGCATGAACATCCACCCCCTTCCTCATCTGAGATTCCAGGGGAGGTAAAGTATCCCTCCCATTCAAACCCTGAGATAGAAAAGAGTAAGGGAGTGAGGCCAGAGGGAAAAAATATACATGCCTATAGAAAGTTGAGTGAAGTGTGTTAGACTAATGAAAATCAAACAATGACTAAAAATTTAAAAGGAAAGACAGCCAACTGAGAGAAAGCTGCCATAAAAAGGAAGGAACAGGGCTGGGGGTGTGGCTCAGTGGTGGAGCTCTTGCCCAGCAATGTGAGGCACTGGGATTGATACTCTGCACCACATAAAAATAAATAAAATAAAGATATTGTGTCCATCTACAACTAAAAAAATTTTTTTTAAGAAAAGGGAGGCTGGAAAGGCTTGGCATTTTGTCTGACCTATCAGGAGATGAGACACCATAATGGACACATTGGCCCACAGTATCTGAAACACATTCCCCAGTTATTGCAATGTCAGATCAGTTGCAGAGAGCCAGCACAGGCACTGGCCACATGTGTTACCTGTCAGTGACCTGGGAAAAATTTACTGACCCTCCCAATCCCAGGTAGGTCAGGCCCATGTATGGTCATGGGTGAAACAGGTGAGTCCGAGCGGAGAGATTTCAGAATTGGGTCATGGAAAAAGGCCTAGAGGTTTCAAAGGTGGACCTCTTCCTCTCAGAGAAATAGAGGGGGGCCTAGAGCAGGAGAGGCCCTCTCAAGCCTCAAGAGGCACATTCTAACAGTCTCTTGGATGCTGCACACTCTGTTCCTCACCTATCACAGAGAATCCTCCACCCCAGGCACAGCTAGGGCCTCTGCTCTCTAATAGCCACCAAGAAATACTTAGGCACACCATTCAGTGAGGGACATTTACCTTGAACATTTTATACCTCATTCCCATGATGATTTAGTACAGTACCATGAGGTGGTTCTCACTCTCCTCATTCTAGAGCTGAGGGATGGAGCCTCTACAATATGTGGAAGCTATCCAACGTCAGGAGAAGGTCCTGCCCAAGGCAGAGTCTAAATTAAAAGAGTTGGGGTCACCAGTATTTGGGGTGCTCCAGGGACCTGAGGGGCAAATGGAAAGGAAAAGAGTACATCAGAACTTCTATCATAAAAATTTTACCCTTACATCTATTTGTTTTTATAAGCTGAATAAATATATACATAGTTGTTAGCTGCATTTTCAAAATACATAACTTTAAAGGAGGGCATGTGGGGCTGGGGTTGTGGCTCAGAGGTAGAGTGCTTGCCTAGCATATGTGAGGCACCTGGTTCAACTGTCAGACCAAATATAAATAAATAAAATAAAAGTTCATTGACAACTAAAAAAATATTTAAAAATAAAGAAGGGCATGTCCAGAACGATTTGGAAACTCCCTCCCAGAGAGGAAGAAAAGACAAGCGCCCAGCAAGAGGGTGCTCCATGGATGCCAGGGCACTCTTGGGCCAATGGAAAGGCTACCCAGGAAGTCTTGCCTGGTTTCCTCGGCCTCTTCTGTCCCCTTGTGGCAAGAATGTGGCAGAGAGAAAGGGCAGTTCCCAGAAGGAAGACAGAGAGAGAGAGTATGGAGATGCAGACAAGAAATTCTAAAACTGAGGAGAGCTGGGGTTGTTGCTCAGCGGTAGAGAGCTTACCTAGCAAGTGCAAGGCACTGGGTTCCATCCTCAGCACCACATGAAAAAAATGGTGAATAAAATCAAGTTTAAATCAAGTTTTTTTTTGTGTGTGTGTTTTTTAAAAAAAGGAATCTTAAAAATGTGGAAGAGATCAAAGGAAACCAGACATAAAATGCCAGATGCTATAGGATTGCAAATATATGAAGTTAAAGAATAGACATACAGAAGCTGTGGTGACAGAAGTCATGTGAGGAGCTCTGTGGCAGGCTGAGGAGGTAGTTAAGACAAGAAGAGAGAGCAGGCTGCCTCCTGGGGTGAGGGAAGGATTCATATCTTAATCTGGGGTGCTTCCTCAGGTATACACACATGTAAACTGTAATGCACTAAAGATGCACTAAGGATCAGTGCATTCATACACTTTCAACATAAAAACAGAAAAAGAAAAAGCTGAGCACAGTAGAATACACATATAAACCCAGGAGCTCAGGAGGCTGAGACAAGAGGATTACAAATTGGACGCGAGACTCAGCAATTTAGTGAGGATCTAAGCAACCAAGCAGAGCAAGACTCTTTCTCAAAATAAAAAATAAAAAGTGCTGGGAATGTGCCTCAGTGAGTAAGCACCCATGGGTTCCATCCCTACTAGAAATATAGTTATATATATGAATTTATGGGAGAGAAGAAGAGGAAAAAAATACATATGTAAAGAGTTTATGGGAGAGGGGAAGAGAAAAAAACTATTCACCTTACACAAAGTTTTAAGCAGGTAAAACTTATACATGGTCAAAATAACCCTTATAACACACATCAAGCATACATAAGCTTTTTCAGTTTACAGTTAGTCTTCATTATTTGATTGATGCCCAAGTTTCCTCTAGAATATAAATTTCATGGTGGTGTGCATGTGTTCCCAAAGCCTGGGATTACTGAGCCTGTCATATCATCGCTACTTAATAAATTTGTTCAGTGACTATAACTGATCACATGGATTGCCCTGATGCTTTGGGGTGACTCAGCTCCTCATGGTGGGAGCACATACAACAGCAAAACCTCTCATCTCATGGTTAAGAAGTGAAAAAGACTAAGAGAAAAGTGTCCTAAAATCTCCTTCAAGGGGATACCCACAATGACCTAAAGACCTCCTGCTAGGCCCCACCTCCTAAAGGCTTCACCCACCTCCCATTGGCACCAAGCTGGGAGCCAAACATTTAAATGTGCAGACATTTAAGACCCAAACCATAGTAGCATGGTACTACTCCATTGTTTCCTGATACATTGATGGCATTTGCAGGTGAATGGCTGGCGATGGAGAAGATATAAAGTGAAGTTAGCCAATCCCAAAAAATCAAATGCTGAATGCTTTCTCTGATATAAAGACCAGAGAGATCCCACCCCTGTCATCCCTCAGAAAAAAAGACACAGCACTTAATAGAGCAATCAAAATCCCCACAATACACTCAACAGTGAGTCCAGTCAGATCATCCTTTGTAACACCTCCTGGTGTGGACCAGGGCAAAATGCCAAAGTCCAGGTCAAAGGAGCAATCTCCAGGGGGAATGAGAATAAGTGCAGCAGGGACCTAACTTTCTGCTGCCCTTGTTCCTTCAGATTTAAGTTGATAAAGGAACAGGTGGGCTATGTGCCCTTCCTCATGGTGCTCAGCTCAGAGAAACCTTGTTAAAATATTCTGTGGTACTGGAGAGAATAGTCTTGATCATAATAGGATTATTAGAGCATCCCTCTGACCCCACTGGAAAGGCCATGTGGCTAGTCAATATAGAACAGTAAAGGAAACAATAATAAGTGTTGGGGAAAATGTGGGGGAAAATATACACTCATACAATGCTGGTGGGATGGAAAATTGGTGCAGCCAATATGGAAAGCAGTACCTTGGAAATCTAGGATGGAACCACCATTGGACCTAGCTATGCCCCTCCTCGGTCTATACCCAAAGAACTTAAAAACACTCTACAGGGATGCAGCCACATCAGTGTTTATAGCAGCAAAATTCACAATAGATAAACTGTGAAGCCAACCTAGATACCCTTCAGTAGAGGAATGGATAAAAAATGTGGCATATATACACAATGGAATTTTACTCAGCAATAAAAGAGAATAAAATCATGGCATTTGCAGGTGAATGGCTGGTGATGGAGAAGATATAAAGTGAAGTTAGCCAATCCCAAAAAATCAAATGCTGAATGCTTTCTCTGATATAAAGAGGCTGACTTAGTGGGGTACAGAAGGAGAGCATGGGAGGAATAGATGGATTTTAGATAGGGAAGATAAGTGGGAGGGAAAAGGAGGGGGCAGGAGATTAGCAAGGATGGTGGAATGTGATCGACATCATTATACACAGTACATGTAGGAAGACTCAAATTGGGTGTCAACATACTTTATATACTAACAAAGATATGAAAAATTTGGTATACATGTGTAATAAGAATTATAATGCAAAAAAACACAAAGTACATGTATAAACACATGGATTGGCATGAACATACTTTATATACAAAGATATGAAAAATTGTGCTCCATATGTGTAATAAGAATTGTAATGCATTCCACTATCATGTATTTTTAAAAAATAAAATCGATTTAAAAAAGAACAGTAGAGGAAAGAAAGAAGGAAAAATAAAGAACACAGTGGAAGTGAAAGATTAATGAACTCCCTCGGAACTAATGATCAGATGTCTAGTCCAGAGCTAATGATCCCTCAGAACTAATGATCAGATGTCTAGTCCAGAGCTTTGTGTGGTGAGAGGACACATAGGAGGTGCCAAAGAAGGAAAACAAAAGCAACTTGGGGAGGATGACTCTTGAGGACAGAAACTAACTCTCCCAAATATCCCTTGGCCTTTCTGAGAGTCCCTCTCCCTCTGGTAAAGACCTCTGGTTCCCATCAATGTCCTCCTCACTGAGGCAGAGAGAGTCAGAAAGGTGAGTGGAAAAGGTGATGAACAACAAGTAAAGGTTCATACAGAGAATGAAGCAAAGAAAACATTACCAAGGACTTTGTGATGAAATGGAAACTGGAAGGTACTCAGCCATGGGGAAGACCAAGTTAAGGGAATGAGAAGGGAGTCCATGGTTATAAGATGAGCAGCTTTCAAGTTAGAATAGAGGATCTGAGTTCCAGTCCTGTGGGGATGATCCAGAAAAGTCTCTTCCTCTCTTTACTCTTGTCAATTCTTCAGGGGAAAAAAATATTTGGGTATGTTGCAACTTGTATTTCAATGTTTGATATTTATAAATTAATAAAAAGATATTTTGTAAAGTTTTTATCATAAAATCGCCTAATATAAAAATTTTCTACTTACAACTAATATTTATATTAGTTGTTTATCTTACAACTAATATAAATTTTTATAAAATCAATCTATTTAAAGCAATAAAATAATGTATAGTATCCATAGTCATAAATATCTTTCTTACTGAGGAGCAATACTGACCAAGTATTATATTACACACAATTATGAATATGTAACAATGACTCCTACTGTTAAGTGTAATTATAATGCACAAATAATAAATGGGGAAAAAGAAAATTCTATGTGTGTGTGTGTGTGTGTGTGTGTGTGTGTGTGTGTTTTATTTCTCAAACAAACCACATTCACTCATTTGGATGTTTTTCTTTCTTTCTTTCTCTCTCCAGTTTTAATGAATGCTAGTTCAGTATCACATACTACACCAGTTAGGGGCAAGAAATTCTTTATGAATCTTTTCTGATACTAAAATAGTAAATAAATAAATAAGATTCTGGGACAAGTATAGAAATCAAAGAACTTGTTTAGTTAATTAATCAGTATTAGAATTGGTATTACTCTAGGCTGATTCACAGAGTATTTTAAGGAACATGATGCTTATTGTGCAACAAGAAATATAATTTAAATTAAAGATGTTATAGTCCAGCAATCCCATGACTATTAATATATCCAAAGGAAAGGAAATCAGTGTGGCAAAGAGATGTCTACACTCCTATGTTTATTGCTACACTATTCACAAATTGCCAATTTATGGAATCAACCTAGGTGTCCATGGATGGATGAATAGATAAAGAAAATATGTAAACAAACACACTTACATAAAAACACACATACACATATCTACAGTAATACATAATCTTTGTATTAGCCTATTAATGCTCTAGTAGGACACTGAAAGGACATAAAGCCCAACTCATTAACGTTATTGTGTTTTAAATAATTTTCCTTGACAACATAAAGAGTGGATACCTTGAATAATATTGAGATAGTATTAAGATAGGAATAAACCATGTCCAAAACAACCAGAGACTGAGTAGGACTGCTCAAACAAGGCCCTACAGCAGCCAATCTATGTAGACAGTGAAGTTGAGCTGGACTGTGGGGTTAAGTTCACACTCTCTTTTGAAATCTGGGGGGCTTTGCAGAACCTGAGCCTGTAGAGAAGCATCAAAAATCTTTTAGAGAAGTGAGCTCTGCTGTAGAACAAAGACAGTAGGGTTTCAAGGATTTTCATCATGGATTTGGATGTAATAAATGTAGTCAGGATAAAAAAGTCTTCCTTCTGTATAATCAAACATTTCCCTTTAAATAAAATTTTAAAACTCAGAAATATACTTTACAGCCTTGATCAGTATAACTTTCCAAGAGAAAGTAATTGCAATATGTATACCTAGGTATACATATTTGTATACCAATAGTGAGCACTCTCTCTGGAAATAAAAAAACTGGTCTACTTAGAAAGACTAATTCTATTTTTCTATAGATAAAATCATGTTATTTGCATACCATCCTTTCTGTTTCAAAAGAAGTGTTCCTATAGCTCATTCAAAAACAATACAGTTTATATATGTACAGTCTAAATGGTAGGAAGGATATGACAAGTAATATTTTTCTGTTTTTTAATACTTTATATGGTAAAAATACTACCTTGTTAAAAATATAAAAATATAGAGTGATATGATCATGGTTCTCAGGATGAGTAAGTAGTCACGAGCTCCTCAATTGTTCACTGTAATGTATCTTTTTTTATTAATTAGGTATATATGACAGAAAAATTCATTTTGATTCATTATACACATTACAGCACAACTTTTTATTTCTCTGGTTGTACATGATGTACCATCATACCCTATGTGCAGTCTTACATGTACCTAAGGTAATGATGTTCATCTCATTACACCATCCTTTCTGCCCCCATGCCCCCTTCCTATCCTCTCTCCCCTTTGCCCAATAAAATTTTCTCCATTATTCCCATGCCTCCTCCTCCCCATTTTGGATCAGCAACCACTGATCAGAAAGTACATTCAGCCTTTAGTTTTGGGGGGATTGGCTTACTTCACTTAGCATGATATTCTCCAACTCCATCCATTTACCTGCAAATGCCATGATTTCATTCTCCTTTAATACTGAGTAATATTCCATTCTGTATATATACCACAATTTCTTGATCCATTCATCTATTGAAGGGCATCTAGGTTGCTTCTACAGTTGAGCTATTGTGAATTGAGCTGCTGTGAACATTGATGTGACTACATTACTATAGTATGCATATTTTAAGTCCTTTGAGAATAGACAAAGGAACAGTTCAAATGGTGGTTCCATTCCAACTTTTCTAAGGAATCTCCATACTGCTTTCCAGATTGGTTGCACCAATTTGCAGTCCCACCAGCAATGTATGAGTGGGCCTTTTTCCCCACATCCTCATCAATATTTATTGTTCTCTGTTTCTTGATGACTGCCATCCTGAGTGGCGTGAGATAAAATCTTAAGAGTAATTTTGATTTGCATTTCTCTAATTACTAGAGATGTTGAATATTTTTTTATATATTTGTTGATTGAATGCATATCTTATTCTGAAAAGTATCCATTTAGCTCCTTAGCCCATTTGTTGATTGGATTGTTTGGTTTATTGATGTTAAGTTTTTTGAGCTCTTTATAAACCTTGGAGATTAGTGCTCTATCTGATGTGTGTATGGCAAAAAATTTGCTCTAAAAATGTAGGCTCTATTCATCTCATTGACTATTTCTTTTGCTAGAAGAAGCTTTTGAGTTTGAGTCCATCCGATTTATTAATTCTTGATTTTTTTTCTTGTGTTGTAGGACTCTTTTAAGGATATCAGGGCCTAATCTGACCTGATTAAGATTTGGGCCTACTTTTTCCTCTATTAGGTGCAGAGTCTCTGGACTAATTCCTAGGTCCTTGATCCACATTGAGGTGAGTTTTGTGCATGAAGAGAGATAGGGGTTTATTTTCAATTTTCTGCATATGGATTTTCAGTTCTCCCAGCACCATTTGTTGAAGAGGCTATCTTTTCTCCAATGGATGTTGTTGACACCTTGGTCTGGTATAAGATGACCATATTTATATGGGTTTGTCTCTGTGTCCTCTATTCTATACCATTGACATGTCTATATGGGTGCCAATACCATGCCGTTTTTGTTACTATGACTTTGTAGTATAGTTTAAGGCCTACTATTCTGATGCCTCCTGGTTCATTCTTCTTGCTAAGGATTTCTTTGGCTATTCTGGGTCTCATATTTTTCCAAATAAATTTTATGATTGCTTTTTCTATTTCTATAAGGAATGATATTGGAATTTAATTAGAATCATATTGAATCTGTATAGTGCTTTGGGTAGTGTGGCCATTTTGACAATACTAATTCTGCCTATCCAAGAGCTTGAGAGATCTTTTCATCTTCTAAGGTCTCCTTTAATTTCTTTCTTTAGTGTTCCACAGTTTTCATTGTAGAGGTCTTTCACACCTCTTGATAAGTTGATTCCCAAGTATATTTAGGCCATTGTGAATGGGGTAGTTTTCCTAATTTCTCTGTCCAAGGATTCATCATTGATATATAGAAATGCATTTGATTTATGGATATTGATTTTATATCCTGCTACTATGCTGAATTCCTTCATTAATTCCACAAGGTTTCTGGTAGGTTTTTTGGATCCTCTAAGCATAGAATCATGTCACCAGCAAATAATAATTTGAGTTCTTCTTTTTCTATTCATATCATTTTAATTTTTTCATCTGTATAATTGCTATGGCCAGAGTTTCAAGGACGATATTGAATAGAAGTGGTGAAAGAGAGCATCCCTGTCTTATTTCAGTTTTTAGAGAAAATGATTTCAACTTTTTGCCATTTGGTATGATGGTTTAGCATAGATAGCTTTTACAATGTTGAGGTTTGTTCCTACTATTTCTAGTTTTCCTACTGTTTTGAAAATGAAAGGGTGCTGTATTTTTTCAAATGCTTTCTCTGCATCGATTGATAAAATCATATGATTCCTATGTCTATTGATGTGATCAACTATATTTATTGCTGGGTTTATGTTAACAACTAAAAGGCTCAGGGGTCACTCCAGTTGAACTGGGCTGACTGGGCTGTGCAAAATAACCACACAAGAAACACAAATACCTTTTTCTTTGGGATCACTGTGACGGCTCATCTGACCTTAAGGGTCTGCAGAAAGAGAGAGAGAGCGCGTGAGAGCACGTGCGCTGACCCCTTTTATTGAGGAGAAGCTATTCAAATGAGGCAAGGGGTCAGGATTCAGGGGGCTGAGTCTACCTTCATGATGTCCACTGTCAGCAGGTTGACTGACACCTGGGTAGGCCACACCCAAGGGCACAGTAAAAGAAGGGGACACATACAATGCACTTCCATGGAAGATTCTATCCTGTTTAGGGCAAGGGGTTATATTACAAAGGAACAGGTGAGTGTAGCTTCACCAATGGGGCTGTAGCAAGACATTCCCATGTACAAGACACTGACCCTCAAACCCAAGAAGGGTGGGGAAAGCTCTGCCATAATTCTGTGACTGAGCACCTCAGCACCCAGCCAGGGAGTGTGATCCAGTCACGTGCAAGGTTGGTCTCTCACAACTATTCCTAGTTTTCCTACTGTTTTGAACATGAAAGGGTGCTGTATTTTGTCAAATTCTTTCTCTGCATCAATTGATAAAATCATGATTCTTATCTTTAAGTCTATTGATGTGATCAACTATATTTATGGATTTCCATATGTTGAACCAACTTTGCATCACTGGAAAGAACTCCACTTGATCATGGTGCTCTACTTTTTAAATGTGCTTTTGCATGCAATTTGCCAGAATTTCATTGGGAATTTTTGCATCAATATTCATCAGGGATATTGGTCGGAAATGTTCTTTCCTTGAAGTGTCTCCGCCTGGTTTTGGTATCAGGATGATACTGGCTTCATAAAATGAATTTATGAAGGGTTCCTTCCTATTCATGGAATAATTTGAGAAGTATTGGTATTAATTCTTCTTTGTAGGCCTTATACAATTCAGCTGTAAATCTATTTCGTTTCAGGATTCTTTGTTGATAGGCTTTTGATTCAATTCCTTGCTTGAAATTGATCTGTTGAAATTGTGTATGTCCTGTGACTCAGTTTGGGTTGATCATCTGCCACTGTAGTGTATATTAACTCCAACCACAGTTTCTCTGGCTTCAGTCATTTATCACAGCTAACATAATATTATAAAGATACATGTGGAAAAGAAGCAAGTGGAAATGAAGCTTGATCATGGTTACTTTCATGTGTGACCTCTGTTGACCTCAATTTTGTATTTCTGTTGAATCTAACACCCCCATGTTGCCACTTGGCACCATAATGAACCAATCTATACTCCCAGTAGCAACAGGTAAGTTGAGAGGGAAGATGAAGCAGTGCAATGAAACAAGTGAATACAGTGACAATGGTATGACCAAGCAATTCCGAGCAACATAATCTAGCATTAATGTCATCACATTCTAAATCAGACAATATAATTCTGAAGTAGACTGAGAGGGAGATGAGGGTGCAACAATTTTGGAGCCAGGAGATGAACACTACTGCCTACATCCTCCTCCTTCTACTTTCCTTCCCCCTCTGTTGCTGACACTCTTTCCATCAAACTGACAAGTAATATATTTACATATAGAAAATACTTAAAATGCACAAAAATAAAGATATTTATATAAGTCATTGTTTGAGTTAACCATTTTAATAATTTTATTAATGCATCAATTACACTTTCTCACATGCTGTGAGCAATTCAGTGCCTTCCTTTAAAAGGTGCTAAGTTATTGTGGTTTTGATGCTTTTATTAAAGTCCAGAAACCACATAAATTATTTCAACAAGGAAAACTTAATATAGACATATTCATGCCTGAGGCCCTGAATTTATTCCCTAGCACTGAAAAAATAAAAAGAATTAACAAGGTGGTTATCTTAAAAAGAAGTAAATAAGGCTCCAAAGAATGAAGAAATTGCATAGTGAGCAGATACTACCTCTTGGGATGAGCAGTATAGCAAAGGAAGGAAGCAATGTACAATAGGGTCCCCAGTGAGACTGAAGTGTAGAGCTCACTGGGAAAGATTGGACTATGGCCTACTGGGAGGTTGAAAGGGATCCATAATGCTCCAACTAACCAGGTGTCCTCTTTCATAATACCCTCCAGAACACTTCTGACACCAAATGTTTGGAGTTTTTCACACCAAGTTATTCTTCAACACTCTGCATATATATGGGTATCCTATAATTCAATTAAGGAATTCACAGAGACCCCACAGGTTAAGTGGACCGCGCAGTCTTAAAAGTATGCTCCCCATGACTTAGTGACAATTACAAGATGACTCCTCAAATTACCCACCACTTTCTGAAGTTCCTTTCACTGTAAGTTGATTCAGTGAAGTCTCTCCAGTGGCAAAGGAAACCTCTACTCAGACCTTTCAGACCCTTTCCCATACCTCAGAAAAGAACTTAAGGATGTGTTGGGCTTCAGCAAAGAGAAAGAGCATCATTAGAAAGTGAAAAGTGAATATAGGAATCCTTAGAGAATAATCTCAAGAGCAAATAGAGACACACAACTGGGGATTAAGGTCATGTTATTTTATTAGGGTACAAAGGTAGAATTATGATTCAAAGGGACAGAACTTCCCTGGAGATTGGGAAATATTGAGCAAGATGTTTTCCCTTCAGGGAATCTGGTCTTATATGTTGTTTTCAGCTAATTATCAGGTGATTGATCCAATCATGTGTTAGCCCCTAGGTTCATGAAGCTAGTAGTGTCTTTCTATTGATATCTTGTTCCTGCTTTGCTGCATTCCAGAAAATGTATGCAGAACTGGAAAGTTATAAAGTAATTTATGTGATTATTTGGTGCATTTTTATATTTTGGTATCTTTCTGTCCCTTAAGTTTCTTTTTCTATGTCAGAGGCAATTCACAAATTATTTTCCACATCCCAAGAAGCTTATCTCTCCTTTAGAGAATTAATTTCTTTAATATCCCTAAATTTCTACTTCATTCCCAAGGCCCATCTACTGTTCCCAAGATCCATCCTCAGAATGGATGATTTTCTACAGCTATTTATTAGAATGGCTCTCAAAACCAACAGAAACAACTTTGTTTACTAACCAATGTATTATAAAAGATCTTATAAAGGATACAGTGAATAGCCAGGTGAACATGTACATAGAGAGAGGCCCAGAAAACTCTCAAGCACAGGAGTATGTGTCCTCATGATGGAGTTTCAGAGGCACCACTCTGACACACGGATACAGAGTTAGTTGTTCATCAAGTCAGAAGCACCCTCACTGTGTCATTATGGTAGATTAAATCATTGACTGCTGGAAGATAATGAACTCAACCTTAATCCCTATTTTCTCCCCTCTTTCAACTTTCTTCTCATACAATTTGTTCCTTTGACAACCTGCCCCCATCCTAAGGTGACCCAGAAGCTTTCTAAAATTTATCTTATTAACATAAACTCAGATGGCTGAAAGGGGCTTGTTATTAATAACAAATGACTCTTCTTTCCTCTCCATCAGGAAATTCCAAGGGTTTTAGAAGCTGTTTTCAGGGATGAGGGAGAAGAACCACTTTTCAGGAACCTAGAGCAGAGACTAAAAACAGAGAAAAATTAACAATATAGACATTTCTTACTATGTGACCAAAAGCTGGTCCTTCTGCACAACACTGGAAGGTGCATCAAAAAGCAAAAACATCCCAGTATAGTAGCCCATGCATATAATCCCTGAGGCAGGAGTATCACAAATTCCAAGCCAGCCTCAACAACTTAGCCAGGCCCTAAGCAATGAAGGAAAAGTGTATCTCATACAAAAGTGTTGGGGGTGCTGGGGATGTCTCAGTGGTGGAGCAAGTGTGAGGCACTAGTTATGATCCTCAGCACTACATTTAAAGATAAACTAAATTAAACAAAGACACTGTGTCTATCCACAACTAAAGAAAAATATTTAAAAAAAAAAAAGCTTGGGGATGTGGCTCAGAGGTTAAGCATCCCTGGGTTCAATCCCTGGTGAAAGAAAGAAAGAAAGAAAGAAAGAAAGAAAGAAAGAAAGAAAGAAAGAAAGAAAGAAAGAAAGAAAGAAAGAAAGAAAGAAAGAAAGAAAGAAAGAAAGAAAAAGAAAGAAAATTAAATTGCCTTGCAGTGGCCCTTCCAGTGCATTGTACCAACAATCTCACATTGTATCCGTTGGCAAAGAAGTGTTTACAAGGTCCAGTTACAATAACACAAAGCAGAACAACATGGAGTGGATTTGGAACAGAAATGCAATGAAATGATACTGGACTCTATCCACATCTTTGACTTTATACTTTATGTGTGCATACACGTTACACCATTTTACAAACATTTGAACTTCCATTAAACAACAAATCTATCATGACAAAGCCACTTGACAAATGAAGACATTCTCATCTGTTCCCCCACATAAGGAAAGAAGCACTCCAGTCACTGTATACTACACTGCTATATTATACACTCTTCTGATTCAGTCAGTCTCATTGAATATACTGTTACCTAAAAGATAAAAATTTGTATATAAAATCAGAAATATAAGAGAGAGGAAGCAAATGGTCAATATATACAAATACACACATATATACCACAATCAAAGAGAAAATATGAAACGCTATTACAGTCCTTGTTTCTAGAAGGACTTTCTTTTTTTCTTGGTTGTTCACAACATTACAAAGCTCTTGACATATCATATTTCATACATTAGATTGAAGTGGCTTATGAACTCCCAATTTTACCCCAAATGCAGATTGCAGAATCACGTTGGTTACACATCCACAATTTTACATAATGCCCTATTAGTAATTGTTGTATTCTGCTACCTTTCCTATCCCCTACTATCCCCCCTCCCCTTCCATCACATCTTCTCTCTCTACCCCATCTACTGTAATTCATTTCTCTCCTTGTTTATTTTCCCATTCCCCTCACAACCTCTTATATGTAATTTTGTATAGCAATGAGGGTCTCATTCATTTCCATGCAATTTCCCTTTTCTCTCCCTTTCCCTCCCATCTCATGTCTCTGTTTAAAGTTAATCTTTTCTTCCTGCTCTTCCTCCCTACTCTGTTCATAGTTGCTCTCATTATATCAAAGAAGACATTTGGTATTAGTTTTTTAGGGATTGGCTAGCTTCACTAAGCATAATCTGCTCTAGTGCCATCCATTTCCCTGCAAATTCCATGATTTTGTCATTTTTTAGTGCTGCATAATATTCCATGGTATATAAATGCCACATTTTTTATCCATTCATCTGTTGAAGGGCATCTGTGTTGGTTCCACAGTCTAGCTATTGTGAATTGTGCTGCTATGAACATCGATGTGGCAGTATCCCTGTAGCATGCTCTTTTAAGGTCTTCAGGGAATAGTCCGAGAAGGGCAATAGCAGGGTCAAATGGTGGTTCCATTCCCAGCTTTCCTAGGAATCTCCATACTGCTTTCCAAATTGGCCACACCAGTTTGCAGTCCCATCAGCAATGTACAAGTGTACCCTTTTCTCCACATCCTCGCCAGCACTTGTTGTTTGACTTAATAGTGGCTGCCAATCTTACTGGAGTGAGATGGTATCTTAGGGTGGTTTTGATTTGCATTTCTCTGACTGCTAGAGATGGGGAGCATTTTTTCATGTACTTGTTGATTGATTGTATGTCCTCCTCTGAGAAGTGTCTGTTCAGGTCCTTGGCCCATTTGTTGATTGGGTTATTTGTTATCTTATTGTCTAATTTTTTGAGTTCTTTGTATACTCTGGATATTAGGGCTCTATCTGAAGTGTGAGGAGTAAAAATTTGTTCCCAGGATGTAGGCTCCCTATTTACCTCTCTTATTGTTTCTCTTGCAGAGAAAAACTTTTTAGTTTAAGTAAGTCCCATTTGTTGATTCTTGTTATTAACTCTTGTGCTATGGGTATCCTATAAAGGAATTTGGAGCCCAAACCCACAATATGTAGATCGGAGCCAATATGTAGATCAGACACAGAGTCTCTGATTTGATATCAAGCTCCTTGATCCATTTTGAGTTAACTTTTGTGCATGGTGAGAGAAAGGGATTCAGTTTCATTTTGTTGCATATGGATT
This sequence comes from Urocitellus parryii, assembly GCF_045843805.1. Classification (NCBI taxonomy): domain Eukaryota; kingdom Metazoa; phylum Chordata; class Mammalia; order Rodentia; family Sciuridae; genus Urocitellus; species Urocitellus parryii. Next base: position 118,260,946 of record NC_135538.1, read on the forward strand.
TCCAGTTTTCCCAACACCAATTGTTGAAGATGCTATCCTTCCTCCATTGCATGCTTTTAGCCCCTTTATCAAATATAAGATAGTTGTAACTTTGTGGATTAGTCTCTGTGTCCTCTATTCTATACCATTGGTCCACCCGCCTGTTTTGGTACCAGTACCATGCTGTTTTTGTCATTATTGCTCTGTAATACAGTTTGAAATCTGGTATCGCTATACCGCATGATTCACACTTCCTGCTTAGAATTGCTTTTGCTATTCTGGGTCTTTTATTTTTCCATATAAATTTCATGATTGCTTTATCTATTTCTACAAGAAATGCCATTGGGATTTTGATTGGCATTACATTAAACCTATAAAGAACTTTTGGTAATATCGGCATTTTAATAATGTTAGTTCTGCCTATCCACAAACAGGGTATATTTTTCCATCTTCTAAGATCTTCTTCTACTTCTCTCTTTAGGGTTCTGTAGTTTTCATTGTATAAATCTTTCACCTCTTTTGTTAGGTTGATTCCCAAGTATTTTTTTTTTTTGAGGATATTGTGAATGGAGTGTTTTTCCTCATTTCCATTTCAGAAGATTTGTCGCTGATATACAGAAATGCCTTTGATTTATGCGTGTTGATTTTATATCCTGCCACTTTGCTGAATTCATTTATTAGTTCTAGTAATTTCTTTGTAGACCCTTTTGGGTCTTCTAGGTATAGAATCATTTGTCCGCAAATAGTGATAATTTAAGTTCTTCTTTTCCTATTTTTATGCCTTTAATTTCTTTTGTCTGTCTAATTGCTCTGGCTAGTATTTCAAGGACTAAATTAAATAGAAGTGGTGAGAGAGGGCATCCCTGTCTTGTTCCAGATTTTATTTTTTTAAAACATATTTACTCTTAAGCTTTAGGTGGACACAATATCTTTATTTTACATTTATGTGGTGCTGAGGATCGAACCTGGTACCTTGTGCATGCTAGGTGAGCACTCTACCACTGAGCCACCACCCCAGCCCTTCTTCCAGATTTTAGAAGGAATGCTTTCAACTTTTCTCCACTCAGAATGATGCTAGCCTGAGGCTTAGCATAGATAGCTTTTACAATGTCAAGGTAAGTTCCTGTTATCCTTAGTTTTTCTAATGTTTTGAACATAAAGGGATGCTGTACTTTGTTGAATGCTTTCTCTGTGTCTATCGAGATGATCATATGGTTCTTATCTTTAAGTCTATTGATGTGGTGAATAACATTTATTGATTTCCGTATATTGAACCATCCTTGCATCCCAGGGATGAATCCTACTTGATCATGGTACACAATTTTTTTGATGTGTTTTTGTATTTGATTTGCCAGAATTTTATTGAGGATTTTTGCATCTAGGTTCATTAGAGATATTGGTCTGTAGTTTTCTTTCTTTGATTTGTCTTTGTCTGGTTTCAGAATCAGGGTGATGTTGGCCTCATAGAATGAATTTGGAAGAGCTCCCTCTTTTTCTATTTCCTGAAATAACTTGAAAAGTATTGGTATTAATTCTTCTTTAAAGGTTTTGTAAAACTCCACTGTATACCCATCCTCTCCTGGGCTTTTCTTGGTTGGTAGTCTTTTGATTGCTTCTTCAACTTCATCAACTGATATTGGTCTGTTAAAATTGTGTTTATCCTCCTGACTCAGTCTGGGTAAATCATATGACTTAAGAAATTTATCGATATCTTCACTGTCTTCTATTTTATTGGAATATATGTTTTCAAAATAATTTCTAATTGTCTTCTGTATTTCTGTAGCATCTGTTGTGATATTGCCTTTTTCATCCCGCATGTTAGTAATTTGAGTTCTCTCTCTTCTTCTCTTCGTTAGCATGGCTAAAGGTCTGTCGATCTTATTTATTTTTTCGAAGAACCAACTTTTAGTTTTGTTAATTTTTTCAATAGTTTCTTTTGTTTCAATTTCATTAATTTCCGCTCTGATTTTAATTCTTTCTTGCCTTCTGCTACATTTGCTGTTGTTTTGCTCTTCCTTTTCTAGGGCTTTGAGATGAAGTGTGAGCTCATTTATTTGTTGTTTTTTTCTTTTTTTGAGGAATGACCTCCAGGAGATGAATTTCCTTCTTTAAACTGCTTTCATTGTGTCCCATAGATTCCTATATGTTGTGTCTGTATTTTCATTTATCTATAAGAATTTTTTTTATTTCCTCCTTTATGTCTTCTGTAACCCATTGATCATTCAGTAACATTTTGTTCATTTTCCATCTGATTAGGATTTTTCCTTCCTTCTTTTATCATTGATTTCCAGTTTCATTCCATTATGATCAGAAAAAATGCATGGTATTATCTCCACCCCTTTTATATTTACTGAGGGTTGCCCTATGGCATAATATATGGTCTATTTTTGAGAAGGATCCATGTGCTGCTGAGAAAAAAGTATATCTACTTGATGATGGTTGATAAATTCTATATATGTCAGTTAAGTCTAGGTTATTGATTGTGGTATTGAGTTCTATAGTTTCTTTATTCAACTTTTGTTTGGAGGATCTGTCCAATGTTTAGAGAGGTGTGTTGAATTCACCCATAATTATTGTGTTGTGGTCTATTTGATTCTTGAACTTGAGAAGAATTTGTTTTATGAATGTCTAGGCACCATTATTTGGTGCATAAATATTGATAATTGTTACATCTTGTTGGTGAATGGTTCCTTTTAACAGTATATAATGTCCTTCCTTATCCCTTTTGATTAACTTAGTCTTGAAGTCAATTTTATTAGATATGAGGATGGCCAACCCTGCTTGCTTACGAGGACCGTGTGCGTGGTATATTTTTCCCATCCTTTCACCTTCAGCCTGTGTATGTCTTTTCCAATCAGATGTGTCTCCTGGAGGCAGCATATTGTTGGATTTGTTTTTTTAATCCATGATACCAGCCTATGTCGCTTTATTGGAGAGTTTAAGCCACTAAGATTCAGAGTTTCTATTGATATATGGTTTGTACTTCCAGCCATGTTTGATTATTTATCCTTTTTTAAAAAAATTTAGTTTGTTTCTCCATGATTATCTTTCCCCTAGCCCTCTGTCTTTACCGAGGCACTTCCCACTGACAGTTTTGGTTATTGGTTTTCATTTCTTCCTCGTGTAGTGTTTTGCTCAAAATGCTTTGCAATGCTGGTTTTCTGGCTGCAAATTTTTTTAACTTTTGTTTATCATGAAAGATTTTTATTTCGTTGTCATACCTGAAGCATAATTTTGCTGGATACAGAATTCTTGGTTGGCATCCATTGTCTTCCAGTGTTTGAAATACATTATTCCATGACCTTCTTGCTTTCAGTGTCTGTGATGAAAAATCCGTTGTTAACCTTATTGGTTTACCCCTGAATGTAATCTGCCTCCTTTCTCTTGTAGCTTTTAATATTTTCTCTTTGTTCTGTATATTGGATATCTTCATAACAATGTGTCTTGGCGTTGGTCTACTGTGATTTTGTATGCTCGGTGTCCTGTATGCATTTTCAATTTGTATATCCGTTTCCTTTTTTATTTCTGGAAAGTTTTCTGTAATTATTTCATTCAGCAGGTTACTCATTCCCTTGGTTTGAATCTCTGTACCTTCTTCTATCCTGATGACTTGTAAGTTTGTTTTTTTTTTTGTTATCCCATAACTCTTTGATGTTTTTCTCATGATTTTTTACCAGCTTTTCTGAGTTGGCTAGACTCTTTTCAAGATGATATATTTGTCTTCATTATCTGACGTTCTGGCTTCTACTTGCTCCACTCGGTTAGTGATACTCTCATTTGAGTTTTTAATTTGGTTTATCCTTTCCTTCATTTCTAGAATTATTGTTTGATTATTTTTATAATCTCTATCTCCTGATAAAGATGCTTAACTTCTTCTTTTATCTGTTTATGTAATTCATTCTCAATGTGTTCTTTCACTGCTTGAATTTGCTGTCTCCTATCCTCTTTAAGGTTCCATTCCATCTGTCTAAGGTGTTCCTTGAGTTCTTTATATGACCATTTTTCTGATGACTCTAGGTCCTCCTGAATATTTAGGCTGTCCTGCATTGTTTGTACTCCTTTTCTTCCTTGCTTTTTCATGCTACTCATGTTACTTCTTGTTCTGTTTGACTGCTGAGTTACTATTTACTCCTATAAATTTATTTGATGCTTGGGAGGAAAGGTGTTAGAAGGGAAGGGAAGAAGTCACTAAAGAGAATGAGAGTAAGCAGGTAGAATTCAAGGAAGGGGGAATAAGAAAACTGAAAAGAAATGAAAAGACAAAAGAAGAAAAAAAATAGGAAATAAAAAAGAAAAAAAATTTTGTTCAAATAATAATAAAAAAATTAAAATTAAAATTAGAAGAAAAAAAATTTAAAAAAATTGAAACAAAATTTAAAAAACAACAAGAAAGAAAAATGAAAATGAAAGAAAAAACCCAAATCAAAAAAAAAGAGAAAAAAAATTAATAAATGCAGTCTTAGAGTTTGATTAACTTCTCTTCCAGTAGGTGGCACTGTGCCCACCAGGCCAAGCTTCTCCTGTCAATACGCGGGAACCAATCACTGTGCAGCAGCTCCTCCTCCCAGACTGGACGAGTCTCCAATCCTGAGTGCCTAGGGCCTCCTCTTGTGTCTAGTCACTTCCCCACTTTTCCTCTAGCCAGGCCCCTCTCACGGGTGCCGCTCACCACAATACTGGCTACCCGCCAGGTCTGCTGCTCCCGGGAGCCGTGTTTTTATGAACGACTGGGCACACTCTCCCTGTTTGCCATTCCCTCAGACCCTAAGTTTGTAGAGCTTGGGACTGAGAATCCTCAGCGAATTTTACTTGCCCTCCGGTAGCCACGCCCCCGGTAGCTGGTGCAAGAGACCTCAGTTGTCAGCACTGGTGGGAGCGGTAGCCGGGAGTTCTGAGCTGCGGGTCCTGTGCCATGTCTGATTCCCTGGGTCTGGCTATCGCGCTCATGGGAGAGCTGGGAGGGGCCCTTACAAGAGAGCTGGAGGGGCCCTTACAAGAGAGCTGGGAGGGACCCTTAAGGTTTCCCCAATGTGTAGAGAGGGAAGGCTAGGGGATTACACACCTGTAGCCTCAGGTTTCAATGAAGTTATCTCCTCCGCCGCAGTCTGGTGACATCAGTTCTCTGCCATGGTGGTATCCCATGCAAATGGCGACAGTTCGTTTCCCTTTGCCAGGTGACCAATGCAACGGGTGGGTCCTTACTGTCTCTCCCAAGCCCCGTTTCAAACCTGTGGCCACTACCTATGAAGGCTCGGTTGGCATTTACCTCCGTAGGATCAGAAGGGCTGACCAGTTGTTTCAGCAGGATGGATTAGTGCTGAGTCACAGCTGTTTGTCTGCGGGAAGCAGGCGAACAGGAGCTTGAATTCAGCTGATCCGGGCTCAGTGTGTGTTCTGAGAGGCCCAGACTGTTCGCCCCAGATCCACATCAGCTCAGCATTGCCTAGTGATCAGAATTTAGATTATTTATGACTCCCTATGCCCGCACAGCTGAAGAGGTCAGAGACTTGATCTCTCCGCGCCCGCTGCCATGTTGGAATCCCTCTAGAAGGACTTTCTATCTTCCAATTCCCATTCTATATCATCTTTCCCCCAGTCAGAACAACTGGCCACAGTTCTTCACCTGGTAGAGTGAACCCACCTTTATTCTTCCAGGGTCTAAGTCTTAAGTCTTCAAAGTTCTGTCTCTTCTTCTTTCTGTGGTTTTCCATACACCCTTAACATCAGACTTTGAAACACTAAGAGAAAATATATTAGCTGGACCTATACCCATGGTCAAAGCTTTATGCATTCATCTTGCAGGAAGGGTGGATATGAACAAAGTACATTATATACATGTATGAAATTGTTAAAATAAAACCCAATATTTTGTAAAATGAATATGTACTAATAGCTTTTTAAGGAGGGGATTTATTCCCTTATCTGTAATTCCCTGAATTAACATATCACAACATTCAAAATGGTACTAGAAATTTACTGAGATATGAAAAAATGGGTATGTTTTATTCATCCCAGAATAGGAAGCAGATAACATAGAATGTTGGACTCTTCTCTTAAAACTCCATCATTCAGTATAGTTTGGAACTGAAATATCCTCCAAAGGATCATGTGTTGAAAGCTTGGTCCACAGCTGGTGGCCTTTTTGGGAGGTGGTAGAAACTTAAGAGGTGGGGACTAGGAAACAGGAAGGAAGCAGGTTACTTGGATGTGTCCTTGAAGACTATGTGTTGTCCCCAGACCCTTGTCTCTCTTGCTCTTGTCCTCTCATGTTTGTGCTCTCTCTCTCACTCTCTCTTTCCATCTCTCTTCCTCTCTTGCCTTCTGTCTGCCATGAGGTGAGCCACTTGCTCTACCACATGTTCCCTGTCATCACATGACAGTCTACCTCAGAAACAATGAAGCCAGATGACTATGGACTGAAACATCTAAGACTGTGAAGTTGATTTTCTCACAGAGGAAAAAAAGTGACTAACACATGATTCATTTCCCTGGAAATTTTTGGACGATAAACTTTCTATCATCTGATAGTACAAATCTACAAAAATAGAATGGGGTACCATTCTCAACTTCAATGTTCCTCTACAAACATTAAAGTATGTAATGTGGTGTCCCATTTGTTTGATTTATTTTTCAGATAAGGTACCACTAAGCTACCCAGTATGGTCTTAAACTTATGGGCTAAAGTGATCCTCCTGCCTTAGCCTCCTCAGTAGCTAGGACTACAACGGGTTTGTGCTGTCACACCTGTCTGAAATATTATATATATATATATATATATATATATATATATATATATATATCCATCAGAAGGAGGACAAGCCCACTGAGCCTTCCGAGTCTCATCTCAGAGGATTAGCAACAGGTAGTCTGTAGCCAAAGGAAGGGCTACAGTTGGGGATCAAGGGCATCATGGGATCATGTGGGAACAAAACTTTGCAGTGTCACAGAAGTAATGGAGATTCAGCCTCTGGGGGAGCACCATCAACACCACAGCCAGACCTGAAGCACTCCCTTGGGGTGCTCAGGGTCTCCTCCAAACGAGGTGAATTGTTAAGGGTACAGGGAGCCCCTCAGACCCACTTGCCCTGGAGCAGTGGTCATGGACACATCTCCTATCATAAACATGAAGTATGGAAAGAGAGCTCCAGAGAAGGAAGCTGGAGGGAAAGAGAAAATGTGAGAACCATCCATCATGTTATAGAAGGAGACATCCCCTTCACTGTAGTCCAGGAAAACCCCCACCCTGCAAGGATCCTGCCTAGAAGATAACCAAGTCACAGGATCAGTCTGAGAAAAATATCTATTGTTAAACTGCCCCATGACCCAAAACCCCCTATCTGGTAATTCCTTGTGCCAGCCTGTTCTGCTCACATCTTTCCTACAGACTCCCAGAGTCCACCCACTGAACAATCCATTCTCTATCTCCACTTCCAAGTACCATTTCCTGATGTGATGCCCTCCAGACCCAACACACTGCATTTTTCATCGGTACACACATGGCTTCTTCCAAGTCAGACATGTCTTTTCATGAGAGACAGAAAGACAGTGGTGAGCAGAGCATGGCTCCAGAGTGACAGGCCCTGTTGAGAGAGCATTCAACAGGTCCTCAAGGTCCTCACTTGCAAAGTTCTCACTTGCCCCAAGACAAAGCACACAGCCACCCACTACCTCAGAGCCACAGAGCTGCCTGAGTTGAGGAGCGGATAAGCCTCCTGAGATATGAGTCTTATAACTCAAGCCCATGTCCTCAACCAGGAGAAAGAGCCAGAGGCTGATTTGGGGGTAGATATGTAACATGACCCTTGAGAACCAGAACCAGTGTTGTGATCATTACTTCTGCCACAGCAACACCATTGGGGTTACCAGCATTTGAATCACCACAGAGAACTTATGGAGAAACCAGAATCCATGAGGGAAACAGGACAGACATCTAGAATACACAATCACTCACAGGCTTGGGACCATTCTCTCCACAAATCTACAAGATAACACACATTTTATATCAGGGATTTGCAGAGTCTCTATACATTAGAGTCAGTACCCAGTCTTTTGAAACACAGCAATATGGGAGGAAGAAGGGAAAAGCTGTGTGAAAAAATTCAGCTGATGTATTTGTTTTATACACACACACACATTCATGTACCACTCACGCATCTTGCTGCAGCCTTCCCATGAAGACTAAACTAAAAAGCTCCACAACCCAGGATCAAAATGCTGGATATCAATCTGAAAGGCCACTGTACAGATTTAGTTTCCAAATAATGCTTTCTCAAGACACAGACACAAAACCTTCCTGAAAATTGGGTTATTGTAAGATATAATTGAGGTTATCAAAATTTCCAAGATCTCCATTTACTTATAAAGAACTGTCTGTGAGCAGACACCACAGGTAGTCAAGCCCAGTGGCCCAGATCCAACTACACTGGCCTCTGCAGAGCCCAGGTACACAGCAGGCCTGGTCCACCCCTTTCCTGGTGGGGCAGAGACTCACCAGAGTCTAGCCTTTGGTGCAGGACTGCCCCTTCTGACCAGTGGACAACCATGGGAGTCATGATCTAGCCCAGACTTCCCACAACAGCCTACGTGGGACCAGTCTCATAGTAGGCCCGGTCCACCCCTCCCTAAGCAGGGCAGACACTGCTAGAGCCTAGACTTTGGCACAGAACTGCCCCTTCTAACCTGCAGACTACTTTGGAAAGTCAAGCCCAGTGGCCCAGATCCACCTATACCCACCTGTTCTGGACTCAGGCACAAAACAGGTCCAGTCCACCCCTCCCCAGGTGGGGCAGACACCCAACAGAGCATATCCTCTGTCACAGGACCACCCCTTCCAACCAGCAGACTACCAATGGAGTTCAAGCCCAGTGGCCCATATCCACCCACTCCAACATATGCAGGCCCCAGATCCAGGATGCAGTAGCATTCATTGACATACACCAGCAGGGTCTGGAAGCCCAACATCAAGGTAAGTTACAGACAATCTACACAGGTACTATAAGAATATAGGGAAGAAACTATAATATCTCAGATCCACACTGTAAAAAAGGAAGACACATAGGCAACATGAAAAAACAAGGGAGGAAGGTGTCCCAGACAAACCAGGACACTATAATAACAAAACCAATGGACAGAAAAGTTGATGAAATGTCAGAAAAGGAGTTCAGAAGGCTGATAACTAAAATGATATGTGAATTAAATAATGAACTAAATGAGCAAATACAAACAAAAATTGATCACTCCAACAATGAGATAAGAGAGCAAATACAGGTAGCAAAAGATTACTTTGAGAGAGAGATAGACTCTGAAAAAAACAGTCAGAAATCCTTTAAATGAAGGATACAATAAATCAAATAAAAAAACAATAGAAAGCATAACCAAAAGACTAGATCACTTGGAAGAAAGAATGTCACATAATGAAGACAAAGTATACAATCTGGAAAATAAAGTTGATCACAAAGTGAAGAAAGTTAGAAACCATGAACATAATCCAAGAATTATGGGACAGCATCAAAAAGACCAAATCTAAGAGTTATTGGGATAGAGGAAGGCACACGGTTTCAAACCAAAGGAGCGCACAATCTCTTCAATGAGATAAATTTCCCAAGAATGAAGAACAAATTGGAAAATCAAATACAAGAGGCTTACAGGACACCAAATGTATAAAATTACAACAGATCTACACCAAGGCACATTATAGTGTAAATACCTAGCATACAGAATAAGGATAGAATCTTAAAATCCACAAGAGAGAGGAATCAGACCAAATATGTATCTGATTGAATGCAGAGGCTCTTATTTCTGCATGGGTAGCCTTAGCAGATAATTCAGCCCAGACCCTCAAAGCCAGAGATCATGGAACAACATACACCAAGCTCTGAAAGAAAATGAATGCCATCCAAGAATCTTATATCCACCAAAATCAAGCTTTAGGTTTCATGATGAAATAAAAACCTTCCATGATAAACAAAAGTCAAAAGAATTTACAACTAGAAAGCCTGCACTACAAAACATCCTAAGAAAAATATTCCAAGAAGAGGAAATGAAAAACAATGATGAAAATCAGCAGAGGGAAGGATTACACTAAAGTAAAATCTAATCAGAGGAGAAACCATGTCATGTTAAATACCAAAAATTTAAAAAATGGCTGGGAATACAAATCATGTCTTAATAATAACCCTGAATGTTAATGGCCTAAACTCAGCAATCAAAAAACAGACTAGAGGGATCCAAGATGGCAGAATAGAGGAGGTACTGTTTGGGGCTGCTCTTTGGCATGAAGCCAAGAAAGCAGTCAGGCAACCTCTCCACAGGTCTCACCTAGACAGAATGCAACAGCTCAGAGTGTGAGAGAGGACACCTATTCAGTGGATTTTCAGAGAAACCACCAGTGCTGTGACCACACACGCAGAAATAAGAGCCTCTGCATTCAAGTAAGACTCCAGACTCCAGACCCAAAGCCTGTAGTTCCACCACACACACATGGCTCTCAAGTGGAGTAGCATAATCACCTAATCAGTACTTCTGCAAAATCCTAGACTGCTCTCCACTCCCACGCAGGTCACTTGGCTGCTTTCTAGCCAGAGCACAATGCCATCTGAGCTTCCCCAGTCTCACCAGACACCCCAGCACTGGAAGTAAACTGACTCCATCTTGGAAAACCTTTCACGCCATTTTTTGGTGCATCTCCCTCTGAACAGGTACCTGGTTTCCAACTTCCACAGCTCCCCCACCCCAGCTGCAATAATTCAACACAGTGACTACCCAACACAAAAACAGCTCTCAGTTGAACAGAGTGCAGTGAAGCCAGGGCACCACCCACCTTGTGCAAGCCTGAGGGTGAGAAGTCCAGCAGTTGGGACCTAATAAGCAAGTGAGGGGAGGGGTCTAAATCCCAGAGCAAAACAGAGACAACAGGATTGGGGAATCTACAGGCAGGAGACAATATTGGGGGCTCAAGTCTTCTCACCCTGATTACCTACACCACCCTGAAGACAGAGACTTCAGCTTAAAATAGACAACTCCACCTACTGGAAGGGAAGAGAAGAGAAGCAGGAAAGAAATGGAATTCTAAGAATATTCTTTTTTTCTTCTTCTTTTTCTTCTTTCTCCTCTACCCTTCTATCCTCTGGCCCTCACAACCCCATCATATGTGAAACCAAGAACTTTGCATGAAATCGAACTTTGGAGTCACCTGAATAATATTGTATAGAGGAATTGCATAAGCCTTACTTTTTAACCTTTTTTCTGTCTTTTTTCTCTTTCTTTCTCTTTTTTTGTTCTTCTTTTTCTTCTTCTTTCACCTCCAAATTTTATTATTTTTACATCCTGTAATTTTCTAATTACTTATGTGTGTTTGTTTTTATGTACTCTATTGTCCTCCCATGTACTTGTCTACTCTAAATTACTTCCTGTCTATTCCCCTGATACTAAACCTCTTCATTAGAGTTATTTCCTAAGTAATATTAACCCCACACCCTCAAATCTTTCCCCCTTAGCATATCCTCCTACACCTGACCCCCAGTTCACTGTCCACTCTCAGAAACTGTAAACATTTTATGAAACTACTGATTATATTTTAAATAATAATTGAATTCAACATTTCTGGACATTGAGACTAAACTATAAATGTCTAAATAACAATAATTTGTTCATAGGTGGTGTATTGTTGATATTGAAATCTGTTTACATTGCCCTTAACCACAAAGGAGTAATCTTGGAACCATAAAAGAGCACTACAAATCTATATGGTAAAAAAAATAACACACCAGTTCCACACAGCTGGAAATGAAGAAATACAAGCAATATGAAAAGACAAGGGAAGAAAGTACCACAAACAAATCAGGACAACACATCATTAGAAGAATTGACAGCAAGAGCAGAAAAATATTACAAAGAAGATTTCAGGATATATATGGTTAATTGTTTTGAGATCTCAAAGAAGACATAATATGAAAGATCACATTGACAATGAGCTACTTAAACAAATCCAAGAAGTAAAAAATCACCTCAACAGGGAGATAGAGGTTCTAAAAAAAAAAAAAAAAAACACCAGAAATCAGTGAAATGAAATAAATAGGGAACCAAGTTGAAAACTCAAATGAGAGCATCTCCAACATAGTAGACCACTTAGCAGATAGGACATCAGACAGGAGATCAAATATATCATCTTGAAAAGAACCTAGACATCACAGTGAAAATGATAAGAAACCATGAGCAGAACATTAAAGAAATATGGGATAGCATAAAAAGACCAAATTTAAGAGATATTAGGATAGAGGAAAGCATAGCAGTCCAAACCAAAGGAATGAGCAATCTTTTCCATGAAATAATATCAGAAAACTTTCCAGACATGAAGAATGAATAGGAAATCCAAATTCAAGAAGCCTACAGGATGCCAAATGTGCAAAATCACAACAGACCCACACCAAGGCACATTATAATGAAAATATCCAACATATAAAATAAGGAGAGAATTTTAAAAGCCACAAGAGAAAGGAATCTGATTACATATAAACCAATTAGGATAATGGCAGATTTTCAACGCAGACCCTGAAAGCTATAAGCTACTGGAACAACATATATCAAGCTCTAAAGATAATGGGCGCCAACCAAGAATCTTGTATCCAGCAAAATTAAGCTTCAGATTTCAAAATGAGATTAAAAACCTTCCACAATAAACAAAAGTTAAAAGAATTTATAGCTAGAAAAATGGCACCACAAAATAGACTTGGCAAAATATTTCATGAAGAGGAAATGAAAAACAATGATGAAACCTAGCAGAGGAAGGTAGTACACTAAAGGAAAAAAATTACTCAAAGAGGAAAACCAAGTCAAGTTAAATAACATAAATAAACAAATATGGCTGGAACACAAACCATGTCTCAATAGTAAGCCAAAATGTTAATGGCTTAAACTCACCAATAAAAATACATAGGCTACCGATTGGATTAAAATATGATCCAACAATATGCTGCCTACAGGAGACTCATCTGATAGGAAAACACATACACAGAATAAAGGTGACAGGTTGGGAAAAATTATACCAATTACATGGATTTCAGAAGCAAGCATGAGTATGAAAACAAAGTGAACTTCAAGCAAAGTGGACATCAAGCCAAACTTAATCAAAAGGGATACATATGGACATTACATACTACTCAAGGGAACAATACACCAACAAGACATAACAATCATAAATATATATGCCCCAAACAATGGTGCAGCTTCTCAAGTACAAGAGTCAAATTGACCAAAACACAATAATCTTGGGTGACTGTAACATACCTCTCTCACTACTGGACACAACTTCTAAACAAAAGTTGAATAAAGAAACAATAGAGCTTAATAACACAATTAATAACTTAGACTTAGTTGACATGTATAGAATATTTCAACTGGCATCAAGCAGATACAATTTCGTCACAACAGCACATGGATCCTTCTCTAAAATACACAATATACTATGTCACAAAGCAACTCTTACCAAATACAAAAAAGTACAGATACTACCATGCATTTTATCAGATCATAATGGAATGAAATTGTAAATCAATGACAAAATAAATATTCCTCCATCACTTTGAGATTAAACAATATGCTACTGAATGAACAATGGGTCACAGAAGACATCAAGGAAGAGATTTAAAAAATTCTTAGAGGTAAATGAGAACACAGACACAACATATCAAAATTGCTGGGACACTATAAAAGTAGTACTAAGAGGAAAATTTATTGCATGGAGTTCATTCATAAAAAGAAGAAAAAGTCAACAAATAAATGACCTCATAATACATCTCAAAGCCCTAGAAAAAGAAGAACAAATCAGCAGCAAAAGCAGTAGAAGGCAACGAATAAATTAAAATTAGAAATGAAATCAAAACAAAAGAAACAATTGAAAAAATTGAAAAAACAAAAAGTTGGTTGTTTGAAAAAATAAATAATATTGACAGACATTAGCCATACAAAGGAAGAGAAGGAGACAGAGAACTCAAATTACCAGCATACATGATAAAAAAGACAATATCATAAACACTACAAAGATACAAAGGATAATTAGAAATTATTTTGAAACTTTATACTCCAAATAGAAGACATTGAAGCATTGACAAATTTCTTAAGCCATTTGGTCTGCCTGGATTGAATCAGAAAGATATACACAACTTAAACCAACCAATATCAAGTGAGAAAATAAAGAAGCCATCAAAAGATTACCAACCAAGAAAAGCCCAGGACCAGACAGATATACAGCCGAGTTGTACAAGACCTTTAAAGAAGAACTAATTCCAATAGTCTACAATCTATTTCAGGAAACAGAAAAAGAGGGACTACTTCCAAATGTATTCTACGAGGCCAATATCACCCTAATTCCAAAACCAGACAAATACACCTCAAAGCAAGAAAACTTCAGACCAATATCTCTAATGAATATAGATGCAAAAATCCTCAATAAAATTCTGGCAAATCGGATACAAAAGCATATCAAAAAGATCATGCACCATGATCAAGTGAAATCCATCCCTGGGATGCAAGGTTGGTTCAACATACAGAAATCAAATAATGTAATTCATCACATCAATAGGCTTAAATGTAAGAACCATATGATCATCTCGATAGATGCAGAAAAAGCATTTGACAAAATACAGCACCCTTTTATGTTCAAAACACTAGAAAAACTAGGGATAGCAGGAACTTACCTCAACATTGTAAAAGCTATCTATGCTAAGCCTCAGGCTAGCATCATTCTAAACAGAGCAAACCTGAAGCCATTCCCTCTAAAATCTGGAACAAGACAGGGAAGCCCCCTATCACCACTTCTATTCAACATAGTTCTTGAAACACTTGCCAGAGCAATTAGACAGACAAAATAAATTAAAGGAATAACTGTAGGAAAAGAAGAACTTAAACTAGCACTATTTGATGATGATATGATTCTATACCTAGAAGACCAAAAATCCTATCAAGAAACTTCTAGAACAAGTAAATGAATTCATCAAAGTGGCAGGATATAAAATCAACACCCATAAATCAAAGACATTTCTGTATATCAGTGACAAATCCTTTGAAAAGGAAATGGAGAAAACTACTCCATTCACAATAGCCTCAAAAAAATACTTGAGAATCAACCTAACAAAAGAGGTGAAAGATCTTTGTAATGAAAACTATAGAAACCTAAGAGAGGAATAGAAGAAGACCTTAGAAGATGGAAAGATCTACCTTGCTCATGAATAGGCAGAATTAATATTATTAAAATGACCATACTACTAAAAGCACTATACAGGTTCAATGCAATTCTGATCAAAAACCCAATGGCATTCCTCATAGAAAAAGAAAAATTAATCATGAAATTCATCTGGAAAAATAAGAGACCCTGAATAGCTAAAGCAATTCTTAGCAGGAAGAGTGAAACCGGTGGTATCACTATACCATATCTAAAACTATACTACAGAGCAATACTAACAAAAACAGCATGGCACTGGCACCAAAATAGGCTAGTAGACTAATGGTACAGAATAGAGGACACAGAGACTAACCCACAAAATTGCAACTACATTATATTAGACAAAGGTGCCAAAAGCATGCACTGGAGAAAGGATAGCATCTTCAACAAATGGTGCTGAGAAAACTGAAAATCCATATGCAACAAAATGCAATTGAATCACTATCTCTCACCATGCACAAAAGTTAACTCAAAATGGATCAAGTATCTAGGAATTAAACCAGACACTCTGCATCTAATAGAAGAAAAAGTAGGCCCTAATCTCCATCATATGGGGCTAGGCCCCAACTTTATTAATAAGATGCCTATAGCACAAGAATTAAACCAAGAATCAACAAATAGGATGGATTCAAACTAAAAAGTTTTTTCTCAGCAAAAGAAATAATATGTGAGGTGAAGAGAGAGACTACATCCTGGGGACAAAATTTTACCCCTCACACACCAGATAGAGCTCTAATCTCTAGGGTATACAAAGAACTTAAAAAGCTAAACACCAAAAAACCCAAATAATCCAATCACTAAATGGGCCAAAGACCTGAAGAGACACTTCTCAGAAGAGGATATACAATCAATCAACAAATATATGAAAGAATGCTCATCATCTCTAGCAAACAGAGAAATGCAAGTTAAAACTACTCTAGGATACCATCTCACTCCAGTAAGAGTGGCAGCCATTATGAAGACAAACAACAAAAGGTGCTGGGGAGGATGCGGGGGAAAAAGGTACACTCATACACTGCTAGTAGGTCTGCAAATTGGTGCAGCCAATTTGGAAAGCAGTATGAAGATTCCTTGGAAAACTGGGAATGGAACCACTATTTGACCCAGCTATTCCTCTTCTCGGACTTTACCCAAAGGACCTAAAAACAGCATATTATAGGGACACAGCCACATCAATATTTACAGCAGCACAATTCACAATAGCTAAACTGTGTAGCCAACCTAGATGTCTTCAGTGGATGAAGGGATAAAAAAATCTGGCATTTATACACAATGGAATATTACTTAGCAATAAAAAACAATAAGATCATTGCATTTGCAGGGAAATGGATGGCATTAGAGAAGATTATTCTAAGTGAAGTTAGCCAATCCCAAAAAATCAAATGCCAAATATCTTCTCTGATTTAATGGGGGTGACTCAAAATGGAGTTGGGAAGGAGAGCAAGGGAGGAAGATTACCTCTAGATAGAGAATAGGGGTGGGAGGGAAAGGAAGGGAGAGGGGGAATACCATGGAGGGTGAAAGAAGACCGTCATCATTATACAAAATTCATGTATGAAGATGTGAATTTGGTGTCAACATATATGATCAGAGATATGATAAATTATTGTATAATAGTGTATTAAGAATTGTAATGCAAAATCAAATTTTAAAAAATTAAAAAAGATTGTACACCATGATCAAGTAAAATTCATCCCAGGGATGCAAGGTTAGTTCAACAGAAAAAAAATCAATAAACATAACTCATCACATCAACAGAATCATCTCAATAAACACAGAAAAAGCATTTGAAAAATACAGCACACTTTTATGTAAAAAAAAAACCTAGAAATACTAGGGATAACAGGAACATATGTCAACATGATAAAGGCTATCTATGCTAAGCCCCAGGTCAACATCATTCTAAATGGAGAAAAATTGAAGCCATTCCCTCTAAAAACTGGAACAAGACAGGGATCCCCTCTTTCACCACTTCTATTTAAAATAGTTCTTGAAACACTGGCCAGAGTAATTAGATAAATGAAAGAAATTAAAGAGATTCACATAGGAAAAAAAGAATCAAATTGGCACTATTTGTTGATGATATTAGTCTATACCTAGAAGACCCAAAAGTTCTACCAAAAAACTTCTAGTATTGGTAAATGAATTCAGCAAAGTAGCAGGATCTAAAACCAACCCCTATAAGTCAAAGGTGTTATAGTAGAATCAAATGTGACTCCATTTTGTTTTGTGACTCCATCCTATAAAACAACCATGTCAAGTAGAAGGGTCATGACTGGGGCAACATATTCTTTTCCTTTTGTTATAGAAACCTTTAAGAACATAGAACTACCTAATGGGGCATGGTTTCTGTAACTGCGGTGACTGGGCTAACTGTGATTGGTTAGGCTTCCCACAGCTTGACTGCACTCTCCAGCTTCTGTAACCTGGCTTGCTTGCACTGCCTAGACCCCCGAACATCCCTTTTGCAGTTTTCAGGCTTATTAGGAGTGCCCTTGCGATTGTTTGGCACTGATCAGGGGAACAACTTTATGTTCTGGTCAGTCACCAGTACTGGGCTTCAATAAAGGCTTGATTCAATTATACATGAGTGGTCTGGAAGACAGTTTATGAAACCCTGGGATGAAGCTTTAACTATAACATCTGGGGGCTCACCTGGGATCCATTTCTTCCCTACCCTCATGCAAATTTGCATCCAGTCATGGGCCTTTGGACCTCAGTCCCGGAGTAGAGGGGAGCTCCTGAGAGAAGTTCCTCAGCCTCACTCTGAGGAGGACTCCAATCCATCCAAGGACACTCTGAAAAGCCTCCTGCCAGCCTGTCAGATCTGGTGAGTCGACTCCCCTGGGGAAAAGTTCAGATTGGACAAAGTCATAGTCACTTACACCTTTCCTGGGACAGGAGGAGATGTTGTCACCGTCCTCCAGGAGGCCTCCCAGTGTGGCCTCACGTGTACCTGGGGACAGGATGAGACAGACGTGGTCTCTGTCCCATTAGAGGCCTCCCACAAATTGTTGCTTGTCCTGTGTCTGTTCTGCTGTTTGTCATTTCTCCAGTGTCTGCCTTGCAGTTTGTCATTTATCCAGTATCAGTTCACTGGCCATTTGTCCTGTTTATATATCCATGTGTTGGGCATGGGCCTTTTCTTATTCTCATAACCACTCTTCTTTCATCAGGACTCCTTCACTCCACCGACATCATGGGACAGGAAGTGCTACAGAGATCTCTACCTGGACCCCTTTAACATGTTTTCTTAACAATATTCAGGACTTTGTCTATTGGTTTGCTTTTGTTTGTTCCTTTTGCATTCTCTGTTAATTTCTTTTTTTAGGGTCACTTTTTTATTTTTTTTATTTTTTTTATTGGTTGTTCCAAACATTACATAGTTCTTGATATATCATATTTCACACTTTGATTCAAGTGGGTTATGAACTCCCATTCTTACCCCGTATACAGATTGCAGTATCACATCAGTTACACATCCACGTTTTTACATATTGCCATACTAGTGACTGTTGTATTCTGCTACCTTTCCGATCCTCTAGTATCCCTCCTCCCCTCCCCTCCCCTCCCATCTTCTCTCTCTACCCCATCTACTGTAATTCATTTCTCTCCCTTGTTTTGTTTTGGTTTTTTTTCCTTTCCCCTCACATCCTCTTACATGTAATTTTGTATAACAATGAGGGTCTCCTTCCATTTCCATGCAATTTCCCTTCACTCTCCCTTTCCCTCCCACCTCTCGTCCCTGTTTAATGTTAATCTTTTTCTCATGCTCTTCCTCCCTACTCTGTTCTTAGTAACTATCCTTATATCAAAGAAGACATTTGGCATTTGTTTTTTAGGGATTGGCTAGCTTCACTTAGCATAGTCTGCTCTAATGCCATCCATTTCCCTGCAAATGCCATGATTTTGTCATTTTTTAATGCTGAGTAATACTCCATTGTGTATAAATGCCACATTTTTTTAATCCATTCATCTATTGAAGGGCATCTAGGTTGGTTCCACAGTCTAGCTATTGTGAATTGTGCTGCTATGAACATCGATGTGGCAGTATCCCTGTAGCATGCTCTTTTAAGGTCTTCAGGGAATAGTCCGAGAAGGGCAATAGCTGGGTCAAATGGTGGTTCCATTCCCAGCTTTCCAAGGAATCTCCATACTGCTCTCAAAATTGGCTGCACCAATTTGCAGTCCCAAAAGCAATGTACAAGTGTACCCTTCTCCCCACATCCTCACCAGCACTTGATGTTGTTTGACTTCATAGTGGCTGCCAATCTTCCTGGAGTGAGATGGTATCTTAGGGTGGTTTTGATTTGCATTTCTCTGACTGCTAGAGATGATGAGCATTTTTTCATGTACTTGTTGATTGATTGTATGTCCTCCTCTGAGAAGTGTCTGTTCAGGTCCTTGGCCCATTTGTTGATTGGGTTATTTGTTTTTCTTATTGTTTAATTTTTTGAGTTCTTTGTATACTCTAGATATTAGGGCTCTATCTGAAGTGTGAGGAGTAAAGATTTGTTCCCAGGATGTAGGCTCCCTATTTACCTCTCTTATTGTTTCTCTTGCAGAGAAAAAACTTTTTAGTTTGAGTAAGTCCCATTTGTTGATTCTTGTTTTTAACTCTTGTGCTATGGGTGTCCTATTAAGGAAATTGGAGCCCGACCCCACAATATGTAGATTGGAGCCAACTTTTTCATCTATCAGACGCACAGTCTCTGATTTGATTTCAAGCTCCTTGATCGATTTTGAGTTAACTTTTGTGCATGGTGAGAGAAAGGGATTAAGTTTCATTTTGTTGCATATGGATTTCCAGTTTTCCCAGCACCATTTGTTGAAGATGCTATCCTGCCTCCATTGCATGGTTTTAGACCCATTATCAAATATAAGATAGTTGTAATTTTGTGGATTGGTCTCTGTGTCCTCTATTCTGTACCATTGGTCCACCTGCCTGTTTTGGTACCAGTACCATGCTGTTTTTGTTACTATTGCTCTGTAGTATAGTTTGAAGTCTGGTATCGCTATACCGCCTGATTCACACTTCCTGCTTAGAATTGCTTTTGATATTCTGGGTCTTTTTTTTTCCAGATAAATTTCACGATTGCTTTATCTATTTCTACAAGAAATGCCATTGGGATTTTGATTGGCATTGCATTGAACCTATAGAGAACTTTTGGTAATATCCCCATTTTGATGATGTTAGTTCTGCCTATCCATGAACGGGGTTTATTTTTCTATCTTCTAAGAACTTCTTCTATTTCTCTCTTTAGGGTTCTGTAGTTTTCATTGTATAAGTATCTCAACTCTTTTGTTAGGTTGATTCCCAACAATTTTTTTTAAGGATATTGTGAATGGAGTGGTTGTCCTCATTTCCATTTCAGAGGATTGGTCACTGATATACAGGAATGCCTTTGATTTATTCGTGTTGATTTTATATCCTGCCACTTTGCTGGATTCATTTATTAGCTCTAATAGTTTCTTTGTAGACCCTTTTGGGTCTGCTAGGTATAGAATCATGTCACCTGCAAATAGTGATAATTTAAGTGCTTCTTTTCCTATTTTTATGCCTTTAATTTCTTTTATCTGTCTAATTGCTCTGGCCAGTGTTTGAGAACTATGTTGAACAGAAGTGGTGAGAGAGGGCATCCCTGTCCAGATTTTAGAGGGAATGCCTTCAATTTTTCTCCATTCAGAATGATGCTAGCCTGAGGCTTAGCATAAATAGCTTTTACAATATTGAGGTATGTTCCTGTTATCCCTAGTTTTTCTAGAGTTTTGAACATAAAGGGATGCTGTACTTTGTCGAATGCTTTTTCTGCATCTATTGTGATGATCATATGGTTCTTATTTTTAAGTCTATTGATGTGGTGAATAACATTTATTGATTTCCATATATTGAACCAGCCTTGCATCCCAGGGATAAATCCTACTTGATCATGGTGCACAATTTTTTTGATATGCTTTTGTATCCGATTCGCCAGAATTTTATTGAGGATTTTTGCATCTAGGTTCATTAGAGATATTGGTCTGTAGTTTTCTTTCTTTGAAGTGTCTTTGTCTGGTTTCGGAATCAGGGTGATGTTGGCCTCGTAGAATGAATTTGGAAGTTCTCCCTCTTTTTCTATTTCCTGAAATAGCTTGAAAAGTATTGGTATTAGTTCTTCTTTAAAGGTTTTGTAAAACTCTGCTGTATACCCATCAGGTCCTGGGCTTTTCTTAGTTGGTAGTCTTTTGATGGCTTCTTCTAATTCCACAATTGATATTGGTCTGTTTAGGTGGTCTATATCCTCCTGATTCAATCTGGGCAGATCTATGACAAGAAATTTATCAATCCCTTCACTATCTTCTATTTTATTGGCGTATAAGGATTCAAAATAATTTCTGATTATCTTCTGTATTTCTGAAGTGTCTGTTGTGATATTGCCTTTTTCATCCCATATGCTAGTAATTTGAGTTCTCTCTCTTCTTCTCTTCATTAGCATGGCTAAGGGTCTGTTGATCTTATTTATTTTTTCAAAGAACCACCTTTTAGTTTTGTCAATTTTTTCAATTGTTTCTTTTGTTTTGATTTTATTAATTTCAGCTCTGATTTTAATTATTTCTTGCTTTCTACTTTTTTTGCTGTTGTTTTGCTCTTCTTTTTCTAGGATTTTGAGATGAAGTGTGAAATCATTTATTTGTTGTTTTTTTTTCTTTTTTTAAGGAATGAACTCCAAGCAACTAATTTTCCTCTTAAAACTGCTTTCGTTGTGTCCCATAGATTCCGATATGTTGTGTCTGTCTTTTCATTTATCTCGAAGAATTTTTTAATTTCCTCCTTGATGTCTTCTATAACCCATTGATCATTCAGTAACCTATTGTTCATTCTCCAAGTGATGCAGGATTTTTCCCTCCTTCTTTTATCGTTGATTTCCAGTTTCATTCCATTATGATCAGATAAGATGCATGGTATTATCTCTTCTCTTTATGGTTGCCCTGTGACATAATATGTGATCTATTTTTGAGAAGGATCCATGTGCTGCTGAGAAAAAAAGTGTAACTGCTTGATGTTGGGTGGTATGTTCTATATATGTCAATTAAGTCTAGGTTATTAATTGTATTATTGAGTTCTATAGTTTCTTTATTCAACTTTTGTTTTGAAGATCTGTCCAGTGGTGAGAGAGGTGTGTTGAAGTCTCCCATAATTATTGTATGGTGGTCTATTAGACTCTTGAACTTGAGAAGAGTTTGTATCATGAACATAGCTGCACCATTGTTTGGGGCATATATATTTATAATTGTTATGTCTTGTTGGTGTATGGTTCCCTCGAGCAGTATGTAGTGTCCCTTTGGCTTGAAATCTATTTCATTTGATATGAGTATGGACACTCCTGCTTGTTTCTGAAGTCCATATGAGTGATATGATTTTTCCCATCCTTTCACCTTTAGTCTATATATGTCTTTTCCTATCAAATGTGTCTCCTGTAGGCAGCATATTGTTGGGTCTTGTTTTGTGATCCATTCTACTAGCCTGTGTCTCTTAATTGGTGAGTTTAAGCCATTAACATTCAGGGTTATTATTGAGATATGGATTGTTCTTCCAGCCATATTTGCTTATTGATGTTACTTAACATGGTTTGTTTTTCCTCTTTGATTATTTTTTCCCTTTACTGTACTACCTCCCACTGTTGGTTTCCATTGTTAGTTTCCATTTCCTCTTCCTGTAATGTTTTGCTGAGGATGTTTTGAAGAGATGGTTTTCTAGCTGCAAATTATTTTAACTTTGTTTATCGTGGAAGGTTTTAATTTCATCTTCCTTCCTGAATTTTAATTTTGCTGGATACACAATTCTTGGTTGGAACCCATTTTCTTTCGGCCTTTGAAATATGTTATTCCAGGATCTTCTAGCTTTCAGAGTCTGTGTTGAAAGATCAGCTGTTATCCTGATTGGCTTAGCCCTAAATGTAATCTGCTTCCTTTCTCTTATAGCTTTTAAAATTCTCTCCTTATTCTGAATGTTGGGTATCTTCATTATAATGTGTCTAGGTGGGTATCTCTTATGATTTTGCACATTCGGTGTCCTGTAGGCTTCTAGGATTTGGGATTCTGTCTCATTCTTCAAGTCTGGGAAGTTTTCTCATATTATTTCGTTGAACAGATTGCTCATTCCTTTGGTTTGGACCTCTATACCTTCCTGTATCCCAATGACTCTTTATGTAATCCCATATTTCTTGGATGTTCTGCTCATGGTTTCTTAACAGTCTTGCTGAGCTGTCTATGTTCTTTTCAAGTTGAAATACTTTGTCTTCATTGTCTGATGTTCTATCTTCTAAGTGTTCTACTCTGCTGGTAGTATTCTCATTTGAATTTTTAAGTTGGTTTATTGCTTCCTGCATTTCTAGAATTTCTGTTTGTTTGTTTTTTATAACCTCTATCTCCCTGTATAGTTGATCTTTTACTTCTTGAATTTTTTTATGTAATTCATTGTCGAAGTGATCTTTCATTGTCTTATTTTGCTGTCTAATGTCTTCCTTGAGACTCCAGATCATCTGAAGCATGTATATCCTGAATTCTTTATCTGACATTCCATCTGCTGCAGATATTTCCTCTTCTAAAGTTGAGTTGACCTGCATTGCCTGTGGTCCTTTCTTTCCTTGTCTTTTCATACTGTTCACGTTTCTTTCTGCTTGATGAAACTTTTGAGTTATTGAATTTTCCCCCTATATATTTATATTGCTCTTGTATAGTTGCAAAGTATCCCTTGAAGGCGCGGGCGGTGGCTTTGTTCCTCCTCCAATTGGGGTGATCTGTGTATCACGCTGGTGGGCAGCTGGGCCTCTTCTCCAGGTTGCAGGTCTGCCTACCTTGCAGGCGCAGGTGGTAGCTGTGCCCTTCCTCCAATTGGGGTGATCTTTCAACTAGGCCGGCGGGCCGCTGGGCCCCTTCTCCGGGACGCGCAGTCTGCTTACCTTGCAGGCGGCAGCTATGCCCCTCCTCCAATTGGGGTGATGTGTCTACCACACCAGCGGGCTGTTGGGCCTGTTCTGCCGGTCAGTCACAGGTCTGCCTACCTTGCAGGTGCAGGCAGTGGCTTTTCTAGTGTTTTGAACAGAAAGGGATGCTGTACTTTGTGGAATGCTTTTTCTGCATCTATCGAGATAATCATATGGTTCTTTAAGTCTATTGATGTGGTGAATAACATTTATTGATTTCCATATATTGAACCAGCCTTACATCCCAGGGATGAATCCTACTTGATCATGGTGCACAATTTTTTTGATATGCTTTTGTATCCGATTCGCCAGAATTTTATTGAGGATTTTTGCATCTATGTTCATTAGAGATTTTGGTCTGTAGTTTTCTTTCTTTGAAGTGTCTTTGTCTGGTTTCAGGATCAGGGTGATGTTGGCCTCATACAATGAATTTGGAAGAGCTCCTTCTTTTTCTATTTCCTGAAATAACTTGAAAAGTATTGGTATTAACTCTACTTTAAAGGTTTTGTAAAACTCCACTCTATACCCATCTGGTCCCGGGCTTCTTCTATTTCCTCGTTTGTTCTTGGTCTGTTCAAATTGTGTGTGTCCTCCTGACTCATTCTGGGCAAATCATATGACTTAATAAATTTATCGATATCTTCACTATCTTCAATCTTATTGGAATATAGGGTTTCAAAATAATTTCTAATTATCTTCTATATTTCTGTAGTGTCTGTTGTGATATTGCCCTTTTCATCCTGTATGTTAGTAATTTGAGTCCTCTCTCTTCTTCTCTTAGTTAGCATGGCTAAGGATCTGTCAATCTTATCTATTTTTTCAAAGAACCAGCTTTTAGTATTGTCAATTTTTTCCATGGTTTCTTTCATTTCAATTTTGTTGATTTCTGCTCTAATTTTAATTATTTCTTGCCTTCTGGTACCTTTGCTGTTGTTTTGCTCTTCCTTTTCTAGGGTTTTGAGATGAAGTGTGAGCTCATTTATTTGTTGGGTTTTTTTTTTTTTTTTTTGAGGAATGAACTCCAGGCAATGAATTTCCCTCTTAAAACTGCTTTTATTGTGTCCCATAGATTCCGATATGTTGTGTCTGTATTTTCATTTATCTCTAAGAATTTTTTGATTTCCTCCTTTATGTCTTCTGTAACCCATTGGTCATTCAGTAACATATTGTTTATTTTCCATGTGATGTAGGATTTTTCCTTCCTTCTTTTATCATTGATTTCCAGTTTCATTCCACTATGATCAGATAAGATGCATGGTATTAATTCCACACCTTTATATTTATTAAGAGTTGCCCTATGGCATAATATATGGTTTATCTTTGAGAAGGATCCATGTGCTGCTGAGAAGAACATATACCCTCTTGATGATGGTTGATATATTGTATATATGTCAGTTAAGTCTAGGTTATTGATTGTTTTATTGAGTTCCATAGTTTCTTTATTCAGCTTTTGTTTGGAGGATCTGTCCAATGGTGAGAGTGGTGTGTTGAAGTCACCTATAATTATTGTGTTGTGGTCTATTTGGTTCTTGAACTTGAGGAGAGTTTGTTTTATGAACGTTGCAGCACCATTATTTGGTGCATACAAATTGATAATTGTTATTATTGTTGGTGAATGGTTCCTTTTAACAATATATAGTGTCCTTCTTTATCCCTTTTGATTAACTTAGGGTTGAAGTTGATTTTATTCGATATGAGTATGGCCACTCCTGCTTGCTTCTGAGGACCATATGAATGGTATGATTGTTCCCAACCTTTCACTTTCAGCCTGTGTATGTCTTTTCCTGTCAGATGAGTCTCCTGAAGGCAGCATATTGTTGGGTCTGGTTTTTTTTAATCCAAGTTACTAGCCTATGTCGCTTGCTTGTTGAGTTTAAGCCATTAACGTTTAGCGTTACTATTGATATATGGTTTGTACTTCCAGTCATGCTTATTTATTTATTTATTTATTTTAATTTGGCTAGTTTTTCCTCTTTGATTATCCCCCCCCCCCTTTACTGAGATACCTCTCACTGTTCGTTTTGGGTGCTGTTTTTCAATTCCTCTTCTTGTAGTGTTTTGCTCCAAATGCCTTGCAGTGCTGGTTTTCTGGCTGCGAATTCTTTTAACTTTTGTTTATTGTAAAATATTTTAATTTCATTGTCAAATCTGAAGGTTTATTTTGCTGGATACAGTATTCTTGGTTGGAATCCATTATCTTTCAGCGTTTGAAATACGTTTTTCCAGGATCTTCTCGCTTTCAACGTCTGTGATGAAAAATCAGCTGTTAACCTAACTGGTGTACCCCTGAATGTAATCTGCCTCCTTTCTCTCATAGCTTTTAATATTCTCTCCTTGTTCTGTATGTTGTATATCTTCATAATTATGTGTCTTGAAGTTGGTCTATTACGGATTTGTATGTTTGGGGTTCTGTAGTCTTCCAGGATTTGGCAATCCATTCCATCTTTCATGTCTGGGAAGTTTTCTAAGATTATTTCATTCAACAGATTGTTCATTCCTTTGGTTTGAACCTCTATACCTTCTTCTATCCCAATGACTCTCAAGTTTGGTTTTTTTATGACATCCCATATCTCTTGGTTGCATTGCTTGTGATTTCTTAACATCCTTTCGGCATTCACTATATTCTTTTTGAGTTGATAAACTTTGTCTTCATTATCTGATGTTCTGAATACTATGTGATCTATTCTATTTGTAATATTCTCTTTTGAGTTTTTAATTTGGTTTATGGTTTCATGCATTTCTAGGATTACTGTTTGATTTTTTTTAAAATCTCTATCTCCTGGTAGAGTTCATTCTTTGCAATTTGAATTTGCTTATGTAATTCATTTTCAAAGTATTCTTTCTTTGTTTGAACTTGCTGACTAATGACTTCTCTAAGATTCCATTCCATCTGAGTCAGGTATGCCTTGAGTTCTTTCTCTGTCCATTTTTCTGATGCATCTAGGTTCTCCTGTAAATTTAAGTTATCCTGCATTGTTTGTAATCCTTTTTTCCCTTGTTTTTTCATGGTGCTCAAGTTACTTTCCAACTCTGTTTGACTGCTGTGTTTCTGTTTTCTTCTATAAATTTGTTTTGGTTTTTATAGCTCCAAGATCTCTCCTTTGTGTTGGGAGACAATGTTTAGAGACTTTGGATTTAATTGTGATTTAAGGTAAATTCATTAGTTTAATTAAAGTCCTACAGATTTTGATGGCCTCTAGAGAATTGAGGTTTGAACTTAGGATTTTATGTTAAGGTCAGATGATTTGATAGTATGGAGTTTAGTATATGTTAGCTTCTTTGGGGGTTGCTCAAATGCAGGCAGATATTAACAAGAAAATAGACAGGAGTACTTGGGGGTAATTAAGGGCTTAGGCAGACTATAGACTGACTTGTAGTATTCATCTATTTGCATTTAGTAAATTATACATAATCAGGGTGGTCATGCTTAAGAGGAAAGATAGAGAACAGGTAAGGAAGCAAACCAAGAAAGAGAGAGGGAGAGAAGAAAGAAAGAGAAAAAATAGAAAAGAAAAAGAAATGATAAAAAATAATAAAATACAGTAAAATAAAAAATTACAATTAAAAATTAATTTAAAAAATTAAAATTTAAAAATCAAAAAAAAATTTAAAAAGGGCACTGTTAGGCTTCTATTTTCTTTGCTTCCAGCAGGTGGTGCTGTGCCTTCTGGGCCAAGATTTTGCCCTCCGGCTGTAGGAAACAATCCGTGTGAGGCTGCTCCCACCTCCCCCACCTGGTGTCTCTCCAAACCTGTTAGCTTAGGTTTATTCCTGGTCTCTAGTCTCCTCGCTTCTCTTGCCAGACAGGCCTTCCCCAGTGTGATACCTCTCCGCAGTTCAAGCTATACTCTGGGCCTCCAGTTTCCTGGATTTGGAGTGAGGCTATTGGGAACTGGCCCTCTGTTGTTTTGATTCTCTCCAATAGCCACTCCTCTGAGAGCTGGCGAGACAGGTTTCATTTTCGCTGCTGGTGGGAGAGGTGAGTTGGAGGTCAGGTGCCTTTACCTTTCCCCATGCCTCTATTCATGCTCACTCTGTTAATCAAGCCCCCAGAATGCTGGGGAGACATTTTATGCGATTTCCCCGCTGTATGGGAGATGGGCCAAATGTCACACACCTGTTCTATCACTGAACTTGCTGTGATCTGTTGGAAACTGGCGATGGTGATGTCAGCTCTCCAAGATGGTGGCTGCTGGCTTCCTCGGTGGGCTGTCCAGTGTGGAGGACAGAACTGGACAGCTTCCTTCCCCCAGAACTCAGCCCGGAGCACAGTGAGGGCACAGCTGGCAGGCCCCTACAGAATATGCAGAACCGTTCCTCTGCATTGCTGGCATGCCGTTTCTCGGTTCGCCGCAGTCTCTAGCAGCGGGGCGGGCCGCCGATCCATCAGCCTGAATCTCCGGGCGCATGGTTCACTCGCAATTGAGCCCCAGTAACCAATCCTCGGGTGATGGAAATCCTTCCTCTAGGTTTCGGTGCACCCCAATTTTGCTGGAAATTCCTAACAAGATAGCTTTTGGCCATTCTAACTCGTTATTCACCTGCGCAGTGATGTGGTTCACAGGGGTGATGCACTCTATTCACTGCCATCTTCCTCTCCATTCTGTGTTAATTTCTACCTCAGTATGTTTCTAATGGGAAAAAATGGTTAAAATGGTTTTAACTGTGCTCACTAAAGCTTGCATTAAAATATAAAGTGCTGCCAACACTTCTAAAAGAATTGTCAAAAGTAAAAGCTAAAAAAAAAAAAAAAGCATTCTGGAGATTGCCTTCATTTAGGAACTGGGCCAGGTAGCCAACTGGGTAGATCGTGTCAGTTCTTATAGAGGACAGATTAAAACTAAAATGTTTTATAAAATTATTATTCCTAAATTGTATAACAAAAAGCATAATTTTGTCTAAGAAATTTGGCTTTTGTCTCTCAGTATTTGCAAGGATGAATAACTCCCAACTATTAAAAAATACTCCAAAGATTTTTCAATATCAGGCTAAAAGTTGGTGGCCGCTATCCAAGAAACCAAACAAAAAAACAGTTTAGAATGGAACTCCAACCTAGGGGACTCTCCCAAGGAGACCAATGGAGCTGCATCTTTGGGAAGTTTCTCCAGGGAGAAATAAGCCCCTTTCATTTGTCTATATTCCCTTAACTCTATTCAGCTTTGATGAACAGGACAGAAAAAGGTCAGAAAACTTATAAATTCTATATTTGTTAAATTCATAATTTTTATCCAATAGGCCTAGGTTAATGTTTTTCTGATTACACTCTGCTTTATTCTCAGGCCAATTTACAGGGTTAACTTTCAATCTAATAGGTTTTAAAAAATAAGCTACAAGGCTTTTGTTTGTTTGTTTACTTTGTGTGGGTGCACTGGTGTGTTGTCTCTCTGCATGTATTGACATGTCTATATATATTTGGTACTAAAAATTGACATGTGAGCTCATAAATTAATTTTTTTTAAAAAAAAACTGGATCCAAATACCTTTGGTTAATATGATTTAAAAGGTTCAATTTAAATTGGGAAAATTAATAAAAATACAAATGTCTTTAAAGTTACTAATGTACAATTTTGTTTCTAGATGGTTAAACAGCTGTTAAAATGTTAATGTCTTTAAAGTATCTGATATCCATTGTCTCCAGGATTTTTCTTCAACAGGAAAAAAAAATTACTAATGCTATTCAAAATACTTGTCTGATACCTTGTTTTTTTAAAAAAATACATAAATTGGACCTAAATGTATGAAATTAATCATAGATGTGTTTTTTTAGAGAAATCTAATTGGTTTACAAAGTTAAAATGCCAACTGTTAAATATAATATCAAGTACTCTTAACTCCTTAAATTCCATAAGGTAAAATATTAAACAATGTTGGTGTTTTCATAAATTGGTAAACTAAAAAGAAATTTGAAATTATTTTGTGTTATCATAAAAACAAGATTACTATAAATTAAAGTCCTAACAGGTATACTTCTACAACAAGGAGTCAAGAGGTTTTTTAACTGCATTTCAATTAAAGTACTGTAAATAACAAAGGATTTCATCTTATTGAAATGGATTAATTTATCTAAATTCAGAAATTTATAAGGGTCATTTCAAAAAAAAGAAAGAAGAATCAATGGATTAAAAATTATTAAAAGTTCTAAAAATAAAAATATATTTAGTAAAAAAAAATGTTTGCAGGTTAAAAAAAAGTCTTTATGTGGTAAAATATAATACATCTAAGTAAACAACAAAAGGGTCTAATTAAGTAATATAAAGGTCTATAAATAAAAGACAAATATTAAAATGTTCATATGTAAGTAAGTTGGTTATATATGTAACACAAATAGTTAAAATTATTCAAGGTTGTTCCCTAAGGACAAATATTAATGTACTGATATATTTATATGTTAAAATGACAATAGCTTCTAAAAATATTTATTACAATATGTCTAATTAAGTTTTACCCCGTAGAGCAAGTAATATTGGGAAAATTAGGGTTTGTACATCTGTGGTTAAATAACAAACTGTTATCTTAAAGTATTTTCCTACATTACAGAGTCCAGATTTTTTTTAAAGCTAACCTTGGTTAATATAAAAACATCAATAAAATTATGGTAC
This sequence comes from Urocitellus parryii, assembly GCF_045843805.1. NCBI lineage: Eukaryota > Metazoa > Chordata > Mammalia > Rodentia > Sciuridae > Urocitellus > Urocitellus parryii. The sequence goes on from NC_135538.1 coordinate 118,291,707, forward strand.
ATTACTCTTCTTTAAAGATTAAATATGTTCATATCAATTAGGTATACAAGTCTTTAATGTAAAATGTTTAAAGAAACATTTTATCAAGCTGGTGTTCTCCAAACTAAAGTTGTCTGTAATGGTAATTTTAAACTTATAAGGATAATAGATTTTATTAGGGATTTATTTATATCATTTGATGTCTTGTAACCAAATCTTATGTTACCTTTTACGTTGGGATATAAAAATTTAAAGGTATTTTTAAATATAATGAAAACCTGATCTGTTTAAAGGTTAATATTATAAAACACTTTTGCCATATAAAAGAAAAGAGTGCTCAGCCTTTCCTTAATTAATGTTTCAGATGTATTGTGCTAGTTAACATTCATACAGAGTCAGGAAACAATATATGTAAACTTTATAAAATGATATCTAAAAAGAGAAATAAAGATCAGCTTCAGAACTAGAACACTTTACCTAAGATTTGTAAAGAGCCCTGCCTTACCTGAGATAAGGCTCTGCCTCCCACCTTACAGCATGTTAGAATGACTTCAAAGTAGGCCAGATTTCAGTTGATTTAAAGTTATATTCAAAGATTGATTTTATTGAAAATATTACTATGATCAAATAGAAAATATAATATATAATTCAACCAAGGTTCATAATTATGTACAAGCTAAATATGTTTTTACTATTGTTAATTTCACTTTGTATTTTAATTATAACTTTAAAAAAAGTGACCACAACACTCAGAGCAATCAAGAGACTTTTATTGTGGCAGTGTCTGATTAACAGGGAGGGAGGGAGGGAGGGAGGGAGGGAGAGAGAGAGAGAGAGAGAGAGAGAGAGAGAGAGAGAGAGAGGTGAAGGGGAAACAAAGGATAAGAGAGAGGAAAAGAGAGAAAGAGAGTAAGAGGGAGAATGAGAGAGAGTGAAAGTGAGAGAAATAAAGAGAGAGCAAGAGAGGGAAACCTGGCAAGAGAGAGTTTTTATAGCCAAAATATAATGGGCTCTCTGAGTCTTCAAACTGCCTTGTTGGCCTACAATGATTGTACCATACAGTAGTTGCTAAGGGTATCATCTTCTGCCTTCAGGCAGACCAGGCAGTGATCAGTTGTGGGTTTCCATGACACCAGATGGGTGAAAGTCAAGTGTTCAGCCTTGAGTGGGGTTGAGTGTTCAGCCTTGATTGGGGTTGAGTGTTCAGACTTGAGGCAAACAAGCAAAGCTAACATTTGTTCAGCCTGCTCTGCAACTAACAATAACTGATGCCTGTTAATGGTTTACAGAGATAATACTTCATGAACACACAACCTAAATTAATTTGAGATATTAAGCCATCATCTGTAGACAGATAATAATTTTAAAAGATTAAATTAAGTGTAAAGGGGCTAAAGTTATATCTCAGCAGTAGAGTGCTCACCTTGCATGTGTGAGGCCCTGGGTTCAATCCTCAGCATTACATAAATTAATAAATGAAATAAAGATATTGTGTTATGTACAACTTAAAAATAAATTATTGACTGTAAATTTATAAACATTAAAGTTAAAGCCCAGTATTCTTAGTTTAGGACTGATAAGACTGACTTGCTGGATATTTAAGGCCAAGGCTTAAACAATTAGATTAAAATAAAAGGGCCAAGAAAACCAATTTTTGGCTCTTGCCCTCTGAGTCAGCCTGAACCCAGGAAAAGGGGAAGAGCTTTATAACTCTGGGCCACATAACTTCCTGATAAGGGAGATATTAATGAGACCTCTGGAGAACAGAAAGCCAATGAGTGTACATGCTGCAAAAGAGGAGGGTCATTGAAAAGGGGAGACATGCCTGATGCTTCCAAGGGAAGCCACATGATCAACAAGATCTTGACCCATCCTAATGCGGATAACACTAACAGAGCTGAAATGCTTCTCACAAGTTCCCCAAGAGTGTCCTCCAAGGAAACTCAGCTGACTCTTACCAATAGATAGAAACAAGATCACTTTGACCAGCTTGGTCTTAAACACCTAGCAAAAACAGTTAAAACCAAAGCAAGCCATTCCTGGGCATTTAAAAAGAAACAAGTTATTTTAATGTAACTTAAGATGTATACTTGTGTTAGAACCACCAAGAATAAGTAAGATTAGAGGCAACAGAAGAAAAATTCTTAGACAAAAATGCCTGATAACTATCAATAAAAACTGTCAGAAGTTTTTAGTCAGTTTAAGGTCTACAGATCTTCCTAACCTCCTACACAGGTAGACTTAATCAGTGTTTGCTAGTATAATTATCTAGCCCTAAGTTACAAAGACCTCTACTGAACACAGGGGTCATACCAATAAAAAAGATATCTTAACAAAAATCAGATGACATTAACTAACTTAACTAAATATTGTGTCTACATTCCTGATAATTCTGACGATGTTAAAGATTTATGTTCCCTTAGAAAGGGCCTTATTAGGCTTTGTTAGGCCTTGTTATGGGGGCAACTTCTCAGGTCTTCTGCCTCCTGGTAAACAATTATTAATTTTTCTATCATTTTCATGATATTCATGGACAGCTTTTCAGATGCTACAACTGCTATTTTGTATTAATCTTATTTCAGTACTCATGTATTTTTGTTTCTCTCATAGAAGTGCCCACCCCCAGGTAAATTTATAACCTGCTTTTCCTGAACCAGATTTTTACCATGGACTCCTTGACCCTCTCAATTTCTAAAAAGGGACTCCAAACAGCTTGCCCACTGCACATACCCTCTCTCAGCTTGAAGCAGCAAGAACAGTCATCGTCCTTTTTTACAGCAGTAGGAGGTCCCTAACATTAGTGGGGAAATTATGGTCAATATAGATTTTCCCCAATATATCTAGCACAGGAAGATGTACCTGGGGAACTACTCCCAAGATCACACTGAGTGATCTCCCAGAAAGAGACACTTGCTTCCACAACCCAACTGATAAGTGGGACAACTCCCCATTCACCAAAACTTATGCTTCCTGGGTCCCATTTTTAACTCCTTGCATAAGTCTCCAAACTGTCAATAACTCTATGTAACCTACTATTTTGATGGAGTAAAAGGAAAAGAACACCTGGACTTATTAAAAGGCCAGAGCCCACTGATTTATCAATATAGACAGGCTGTTCCCCTCCTGGCTGGTATGGGAATAGCTGAATCTACTGCTTTGGGAACTGCAGCTCTTATCACAGGCTCCAAAAATTTTAACTCCCTCAGCCATCAAATAGATATATATTTAGGAAAACTAAAAAGATGAATCTCCAAACTAGAGGTTTCACTAGAATCTCTGACAGAAATAGTCTTACAAAACAGGTGAGGTCTAGATCCTCTCTTCCTAAAATAAGGAGGACTTTGTATGGCTCCAGGAGAAACTTGTTTGTATGCAAACCATTCTGAGATAATAAAGGACAGTTTAGTGCTAGTGAAAAACAGGTTAAAGGAAACAGAAAAAAACAAGAAACTTCAGGCAATTGGTTCCAAAACCTAATTTGCATGGTCCCTTTGGTTGACTACCATCATTTCAGTCATAGTTGGGCCCCTAGTCCTTCTCCTGATTGGGATTACTGTAGGAACCTGCCTCTTAAAAACCCTCCTAAACCATATTCACAAGAATGTAGGTGAGGTCCAACTTATGGTCTTGCAATCCCAGTATGGTCCCTTAGACACAAAATAATGGAAAAGAAACTGAGTCCTAATGATGTGCAAGATTGACATCAAACCTACTAAAACGAGTAGGAAATGTGATAGTAAAAGCAAATGTGACTCCATTTTGTTTTGTGATTCCATTCTGTAAAACATCCATGCCAAGTAGAAGGGTCATGATCAGGGCAAGATTTTTTTTTTTTGTCCTTTTGCTATAGAAACCTTTAAGAACATATAACTACCTAATGGGGTATTGTTTCTGTAACTAGGGCAAAGGGGTTATGTTTCTGTAACTGGGATGACTAAGCTAACAGTGATTGATTAGGCTTCCCGCCACTTGACTGCACTCTCCCACTTCTCTAACCTGGCGTGCTTGCATTGGCTAGACCCCCAAACATCCCTTTTGTGGTTTTCAGGCTTACAAGGAGTGCCTTTGCAATTGTTCTGGGCTGATCAGGGGAACAGCTTTATGTTCTGGTCAGTCAACACTAGTGTGTTTCACCCCCAGGATGAAGCTTTAACTATAATAAAGGCATTTCTGTATATCAGTGACAAATCCTCAGAAAGATAATCAAGGAAAACTACCCCATTTTCAATAGCCTCAAAAAAAATAAATAAAATACCTAAGAATCAATTTAATGAAAGAGGTGAAGCATCTATATAATGAAAAGTACAGAATCCTAACAAAAGAAATCAAAGAACACCTTAGAAAATGGAAAGATCTACTTTGCTCTTGGATAGGCAGAATTAACATGATCCAAATGACCATACTTCCAAAAGCACTATACAGCTTTAATACAATTCTGATCAAAATTTCAATGACTTTCCTCATAGAAATAGAAAAGGCAATAATAAAATTTATCTGGAAAAATAAGAGCTAAAGCACTCCTTACCAGGAAGAGTGAAGCAAGTGTCATCACTATACCAGACCTTGACCTATACTACAGAGCAATAGTAACAAAATCAGCATGGTATTGGCACCAAAACAGACTGGTAGGCCAATGGTATAGAATAGAAGACACGGAGACTAACCCATAAAACTACAATTATAATAGACAAAGGTGCCAAAAACATGCACTGGAGAAAAGATAGCCTCTTCAACAAATGGTGCTGGGAAAACTGGAAATCCATATGCAACAAAATGAAATTGTGCAACAAAATGAAATTAAACCCCTATCTCTCACCATGCACAAAACTCAATTCAAAATGGATTAATGACTTAGAAATAAAACCAAAGACCCTGCTTCTAATGAAAGAAAAAGTAGGCCCTAATCTCCATCATGTGGAGTATTAATAAGACTCCTGTGGCACAAGAACTAAAATCAAGAATCAATAAATGGGATGGACTCAAACTAAAAAGTTTCTTCTCAGCAAAAGAAACAATCTGTGAGGTGAATAGAGAGCCTACATCTTGGGAGTAAATCTTTACCCCTCATACATAAGATAGAGCACTAATCTCTAGGGTTTATAAAGAACTCAAAAAACTAAGCACCAAAAAAATAACCCAATCAATAAATGGTCCAAGGACCTAAAGAGATACTTCTTAGAAGATGATGTACAATCAATCAACAAATACATGAAAAAATATTCATCATCACTAGCAATTAGAGAAATGCAAGTCAAAACCACTCTAAGATTTCATCTCAATTCAGTCAGAATGGCAGCTATTATGAAGACAAACAACAATAAGTGTTGGTGAGGATGAGGGGAAGAAGGTACACTCATACACTGCTGGTGGGACTGCAAATTGGTACAGCCAATATGGAAAGAAGTATGGAGATTTCTTGAAAATTGTTAATGGAACCACCATTTGATCCAGCAATCCCTCTCCTGAATCTATACCCAAAGGACTTTAAAACAGCATACTGCAGGGACACAGCCACATCAATGTTTATACCAGCACAATTCACAATAGCTAAACTGTGGAACCAACATAGATGCTCTTCAATAGATGAATGGATAAAAAAAGTGTGGGGTTGGGGATGTGGCTCAAGTGGTAATGTGCTCGCCTGGCATGCGCGGCGTGCTGGGTTAGATCCTCGGCACCACATAAAATAAAATAAAGATGTTGTGTCCATCAAAAACTGAAAAATAAATACTAAAAAATTCTCTCTCTCTCTCTCTCTCTCTCTCTCTCTCTCTCTCTCTCTCTCTCTCTCAAAAAAAAAGTGTGGCATGTATACACAATGGAATATTACTCAACAATAAAAGAGAATAAAATCATGGCATTTGCAGGTAAATGGATGGAGCTAGAGAAGATAATGCTAACTTAGCCAATCCCAAGAAAACAAATGCTGAATGTTTTCTTTGATATAAAAAGGCTGATTCATAGTGAGACAGGGAGAGGGAGCATGAGAGGAATAGGGGATCTCTAGATAGGGCAGAGGTGTTGGAGGGGAAGAGAGGGGGTATGGGGTTATAAATGATGGTGGAATCTGATAATCATTATTATCCAATGTACAGGTATTATTATCCAAAGTACAGGTATGAAGACACAGATTGGTGTGAATATACTTTGTATAACCAGAGATATGAAAAACTGTGCTCTATATGTGTAACAAAAATTTTATTGCATTCTGCTATTATATAAAAATTTTTAAAAATCTCCTTCCTAATTACTCAAAAAACTTACTATTGCAATATAATATAAGCTCTTTAAAAATAATAATAAATGAACAAGTTTTTTTTTCTTTCTTAAATATTAGTGTTTAAATTTGCACCCCTCATTTTCACTAATACAGGTTCAATCACATACATTGTTATTTTCATCTTTGTTGAGTTGCTTCATAGAAACTAGATCATATAAATTGGCTGAGCAGACCCAGATGACCCATGATGAAAAGTAAATTTTGCTCATTTTTCACCAAGACATTAGTTGGAATCCAATTATAATTTTCTATATAATAACTGACTGAGATTATCAAAGGAGAAGCAAAGGGAGGAAGGAAGTAGACAGGGGAGAAAATGAGAAGTGAAAAAAAATTTTTTTGAGACTTTCCATTGTTTCAAGTACCATGCTATGCACTTAATGCAGCCTTCATATAATTCCCACAGAAAAATTTTAATTTATAACTCATTCTTATGATTTCATGAACAAGATGACACAGACATTTGTCCACCTCACACTTGGACCTGTCATTATGAAAGTGTGGATTCTAGTATAGTAATGGTGTTTATCCTTACAAAATAAAAAAGTATGCAAGTTATACATGAAAACATATAGACATTATTTCATCAGAGAATGGGTAGATGGTTTTAAAAAAAGATTATTTGATCCTTCTTTTTTTAATAAACATGTCCCCAGAAAAATCATTAAGATTCTCAAATGGTACTTCTCAGACATCCGAATCCAAAGCCTCCTTGATGCCATGGCTCACCCTGCTCTGTCTTTCACAATCTATATCCCTGATGTGAAAAAGAAATATCCAGAGCAGGAAAAGGGCATATTATACAAACTCAGATAACACAGGTCCTAAACTAATGCCCAGAGTTAAAGAGTCCTCTGGATAATCTTTCATTGAATTGGAAACTGCCTTAGCATGTGCCTGTTCTAACTGCTACTGGAAGGTGGAGGTGGTCTCATTATCATAGGCAAACTCAATGAGATGATAACTTAGAAAAGGCTTAATGGAATTCACACACACACACACACACGTATTCACTGAAAACTCTCAAAGAAGTATCAAGGAGTTGGTTACATTTCAGGCACAAAAACAGCCTTCAAATCCTCTTCACACTCAACTCAAACCACCTTTGATGTGATTTTCCAGCTCTCACTGCTTCAGCACACCCAAAATATCTATGTGAATCTTGGGCACTCTATTTTCCTTCTCACTTTCTCTCTCCTCCCACCTCATCCTTTCGTCTCTGATTTGTTCCCAACCCTTTCTCAGATAAAAAAATTAAATTCTCCAGGTTCCACCTCTTATTATCTTCACATTAAAAAAAATCAAAGACCAACCCCAAAAGGCAAAGAGAAATTCTCTTAAAAGCAGAGAAAATTGTTGTGAATATTAACTTGCATTTTGTTCCTGTAATATAAACAAAAACACAGAATGTTGCATATAATTGTATGTAGCTCACATATCCCCTTAAGCCTCCTGGACCCCAAATTCAGAACACCAAAAACTCATTTCTCAGCAACCAAAGTGCATAGAATAAACCCAGCTAGGACAGCAAGTCAGAGTAGGAGGTGGCTGAGAAGAAGATCCCAGGGACCAGGAAGAAGCAAGAAAACCAACCTTTGACCCAAATAGTAGGAATCTGGGGTAAAGGGAATACAGAACCAGACACCACATTAGGAAGATGAAAGTACTAAGCTGCCAAATATGGTTTCTGAAATTTTATGGAAACCATAAATTCCTATTTACAGTTCCAACCCTGCTCCATCCAGGCTTCACTCACAACTGAACTCTAGTGTCACTGTATCAACAACAAATACCAGGTGAACATGATGTTTTCAGAGGGTACAGCTAACATTAGCCTGCAGTAGAGGACAAGCCTAGAAAGTGTTTAATTCTCACCACAACAAAATGAAAAGCTAAAATCAAAATTTAAAAAGACATATGGCAAATTGTCAAAAATGAAGAATGATTTCAGGTTGAGATCGTGGCTCAGAGGTAGAGTGCTCAACTAGCATGCATGAGGCACTGGGTTCAATCCTCAGCACCACATAAAAATAAAATAAAGGTATTGTGTCCACCTACTGTAGAGCATATCACATTAGAAAATTGAAACCTATGATGAAGAAAAGGAAACCTAACTTGCAGACTGATGCTCTTTTCCTGGTCTTGGGGCCACACATGGCTAAGATGGCACATGGTGACCCACCAGAAGGCATTACTGAGGTTGTGACAAAAAAATTGGACCACCTCTAGGATAGGCTCAGAACCCTTCTGCCCTTGTGGACAGCTGTGTCTCCCCTTACTGCCTATAGAATGGGTGTACACGTGAACTCTCCTCACCCTGCTGACCTTTATCCTGATTGGCTCGTGTGCCTTATATTAGCTGTGTGTGCTTCCTTAATTAAGAAGCTCCTGCCTTGATTAGTCTCCCTGATGCATCTGATTGTCCTCCCGTGAGGAAGAGCTGGGTGCAGGCGGCCAGTCAGCCCTCTCATTTCTTGGCTTGTCCTGGCCGGAGTGTGTTCTCCCTATCTCTCCTGCAGGTCAGGAGGGAACAAGAACCTACAACTAAAAAAAAATGTTGAAAAAATGAAGAATGATTTAAAGACAGGAATGTGAGGTGAGTTCTGTGGTCTAGTCCTGAGGAGAAATCCCTGTGGTCTTCCAGTGCAAGTTACAATCATTTTCCTCTCGATTTACGAGGATTTTGCTTTCCCATTGTGCTTGGCTTTTGGTTAGTTTGGGCAAGGGGAAGATTAATGTATGAGGAATAAGAAAGAAAAAAACAAGAGAAATTAAAAGTGTTTACTGGAAGGGGTGGGAAACAAATTAGAGAAGAGAGAGCAGGAAACCTGTCCCATCCTGGGTGGAGGCCACTGATACAGAAGGGCAGAAGATGACGCTGGAGGAGGGAAGGTCAAGGAAACATCAGAATCACTTACCTGCATACAGGGGGGCCTTCCTCCAGGTTGAAAGGGAACACAGAGTGGTGAGACCACAGCTAAAACTAGCCTGCTCAGCATGAATGTACCTGCCCTGGCCTCCCCTCCATTCTAAACATGAGACTACTCACAGGAGGAGAGAGCCAGAAAGGAGATGGCCTCTTGCAGTATGCAGGGTCCACAGGGAGTTGTGGGAAATGCCCTGGACCACAGATCAAGACGGCTGCTTTACAGGCCAACTTCTACCACTGTCCCACTGCTTTCTCTCTGTCAGAAAACCGTCTGCCTCAAAACTCATAAAAATCCATATTCTATCTATCTTCATTCAGTTTTTCTGCTAAGAATAAAAATTATACTCTGCATAAAAATATTTGAGAGAATAAAATATAATTCACTCCAAAATTGTCAGAGGCATAATTATATCCATGCTTTTTCTGGCAACGATATATTTGGAAAAGTGGTGGGGATGTAGCCCCATGGTAGAGGGCTTGCCTAGCAGCCATAAGATGCTAGGTTTACAACTCAGCACCACAAGATAAAAAATAAAATTAAATTAAAAAAGACACTTGGGAAATTACCAAAATGAAGAATGATTTAAAGACAGGAATGAGTTCTGGAGTAAAACTGCCCAACTTTTCACATGTGAAATACTTCTAGAGAATAAGAACCACTTTTTAAGAAGTACTTGGTTCACTCCATCACATTCCCACCTGCGGTGAGCAGCCCACTTGGATTAGCACCATTGGGAGCTGGAGAAAACATAATCCCTGGATGGCGATTTGTTGGGAGATTAACAGAAAGCCACACTTCTAAACTTAATGACTCCATTTACTTATATAGATCATTTAATGAACTTTTAGTATTTTCCTTTAAGCTTCTAGGTGCAGACCAACTGCTAGACACATTGAAGGCTAAAAATCCATATTCTCACATGAGACCCATGCAGGTAATGGTAATATGGTTCCCATCAGTGGAATATGCAAAATAAAAGCTAAGAAAAATAAAATGATGGGAAAAAAAACCCAGGACACAGAAAATATTTTCAGAAACCAGGGACAGGACAGGGTAGTCAATCATACAGATCCAGCTTCTATAATAAAAATGCAAAATAGAGCCTATGCTTACTTTTTTATATCAGGTAACATCAAAGAACTTCCATAGAATGTCCTACACCAAAAAAGATTGTAGGTGGGCTTTCCAATTCCCAATGGGTTACACCCACTTTAACAGCTACTATGAAGTATCTTTCTAGTAAAGGTTATGTGTCTTCGAAAACCTATTGCATGGGAGAGCCATAGATAGCTTCCAAGGTTAAATCTAAAACCTTCTTGGCTGCCAAAACTAAAGAAGACCCTAAAGTAATTCACGGACAGCTTCCTGCACAATGTAATGTGAGCAAGCCAAGGTTGAAATAAGAAGCAGAATGCATGACAGACCAGGGGTCACCATCACATCCAGGTTTCCAAGCTTTAGGTAGCAAATAACAGCCCAGTTCTAGGAAAGCTCAGGGAGCAGGGTTGTGGTTTCCACTAGCTTCCAATTAGCTTCACAGTGATTGGGCCACACATGTCTGTGCCTAGGTACAGACAAGGAGAAGGGACACCAGGTTACAGGTAGGATAAAGAAACAAAGGATACCTGGAAAGTCACCTACCAGACAGATAGGCAGCTTTCCTCTGATCTGAAAAACAACAAGAAATAGAGGAACTAGAAACTAGAACATCTGCTACCAAGGAAACAGAAATTCAGGAGGAAAAGCAGAACTTACTGAGATCTGCCTCAAGTTCGTCTGAAAGAAAATGAAAAACAGCATGAACTCACATCCCCAAGAAAAGGAAAGACTGTGTGCCTAGAAAACCCCAGAAAAGATTTTCTGTTTACCAGAATTTCTAACTACAAACCCACCCAAGCCCAAAAATCTCTAGCTCCCCTCTTAGATCTCCTCAGTCACCTCCTCTGGGCCCTGGACCCTGGATCTCCCTAGAGAGCTAGAGCCTAGACTATGGCCCCTGTCAGCTGACCTACTCACCACCAGGTCTGCACTTGCCCTGTGTGGTCTTACCAATGGCCTTCAACACCTCTTCCTTTGCCTGCTGTTCCTCCTCCTTAAGCCACCACAGATGCTCCTTTTCTTGCCACACCTGCATCCTAGTTGGATGTTCTTTGATTGCTGAGAGCCATTGCCAAGAAGGAATGATGCATCGAAATTTCCTTGCCAGCATACCCCATGTTGCTTAGAGGAAGGACTCGTGGAAATGGACTTGCCTTGGATTTGAAGTGACATTGCATGTATGTTTGAGAAAGGTGACCCTGCTCAAGGACCAGGGGGATCCGGGTTTAAGGAGGATCCTACTGGATTAGGGTGGATCAGGTTTTAGGGTTTAGGGCGTTCCCAGTTTAGAACAATCTGGGTTTAGGGCGCTCCTTGGGTTTAAGGCATTCCCAGTTTAGAACAATCTGGGTTTAGGGTGGTTCCAGGTTTAAGGTTATTCCTGCTGGGAATAGGGCATATCCTGCTGCCTGAGTTCCCCTTGAGTTCTCTTGGAATTCAGAAAGTTTTTGGGATTCAAAGCCTGGTGGAGTACGTGAATTTTGTGGGAAGAACATGGATTTCCCCAGAACGTGTTTGTAGAGGGCCGGTGTGAGTTCAGGAATAAAGAATTGCTGTTTGAATCTACAAAGCAGATATACTTTCCATTGTCAGAAACCTGGACGTTGTGGATATGTACAGAAGCCTGCCCCTCAGTAAGGCAGCCCCTCACCAGTGAGGTCCTTCCTGTGTACTCAGCCATATGCTCCTCAGTCTGTTCCCTTTGGTTCCAGGAGATGAGCACTGCCTGTGAGAATGTGCTGCAGAACAACCCCAGTTCTATGTTCTCTGAATTCATGGCTGGGATTAGGGCACTGGGCAGTATGGCATCCTCACCCAGCACTGCCACAATGGGGTATAGAGGGCCAACAACCCGGAACTGCTCTGTGGACAGACATAAGGGGAAGAAAGCTAGAGAGACACAGACCAAAAAACAGAGAACACATACCATCAGGTGGAAAGGCCAGTAAAGCTGGTGCAGGGGACACATAAGATGACCTCTGCAGTCTGATAGATTTGGAAAAGATCTTCTGATCATAATGATGTGGCCAGAAATTATGTCAAAAACACTCACTCACTGTCTTCAGCTCCTGGTCCCAGGCTCTTCCATGAAGTAATCTCTAATTAAGTGATCCTCAAGCTTTCATGCACCTGAACATCTAGGATGCCTTATAGAGCACACATCACTGAACCCCAATCCCAGAGCATCTCATTCACTACATCTGGGGTGGGCCAATGAATGTGCATGTACAAGGAGTTCCAAGGGTGGTCTGGGGAGCACACATTGGGGACCCCAGGTCTAACTTGCTCTGTCTCAGAACAAACCTCAAAACTGACAAAGAGCAAACCTGACAAAAGGTCAGCACTCTTTGGTCATTCAGCTACACACAGGAAATTCCCCTCTTCCAATTCTAAATGTTTTAATTCAGTCTATATTTTTCTCCTCCACTGATGGAGCAGAAAAATACATATGCACTTTAAAATACAGAGTCAAATGTTACTTAATGCTGTGAAAACCCTGCTCTCGTCATCCATGGAAGCCCTCATCACTACATGTTCAAGAAGCAAGTTCACCTCACTCTCCACCCCTTGGTGCTCCTGTGCTTCTGAGGCAACCACATGAGTCCCCTGCAGGACACACTGCAATGGGCCTCCAAAGAGCTACTCTCAAACCACTCTCAAACTCTCACCACTCTGGTCTCAGTCACCATTAAATCTCAACGGGAGGATGACTAGGATTCCTGACCTCAGTGATCCTTTTAACACATGAGCTAATCCATGTTGCTGCTCTGCTCAAAGCCTCCACAGGGCTCCCCACTCTCCACAGTCCTGACAAGGTGGACAGCCCTTCCCAAGACCCCTCTGAACTCACCTGCTGCTTCTCTCCCCATGGGCTCTAGTCCAGCAACATTGGCCTCTGTGCTTCCTCACCCCTCAGCACATTGCTAGCTCTGCACAGGCTCCTCCCCCTGCAGGAACCCTCCTTCCAAATGGTCCTCACAGCTCAATCCTCCTTCTCCAGGGTTATGTTCCCATCTACACACCACCTCACTGAACACTGCTGCCTGCCCACACCTGCCTCCCATGTCCCTGACTGCCCACATCCTGCCCTACTGCATTTCCCATCATGGTCATCTCCTCTAACACACTTAAGCCTCTCTGCCTAGTTGCAGTTATTACTCACTGTCTCCTGCTAGAAGGCAAACAGTATGACAGAATTTCTGTCTGATTCCTTCATATAATAGCAGCTAAAATTCAATATTTCATTAATATTTCAGAATAAAATGAATGAATGAATGCTTGCAGTAACAAAAAAAGCAAGAAAACAAAAAAATGAGGGAAATGGATTTTCAAATGCTTTTATATTCTGCTGTTTAAAACCACAAAGGAAGACAGATGGGATACGTACCCATAGAAAGCTGGACAAGGAGAAGCAGGGAAGTGAGACAGCAGAGCAAGGAGTGACTGCAGAGCCCTTCCATATCTTTAGAGCTGGGGAGAGAGATGGGGGATGAGGGCCAAGACCTGCAGGCAGGAGGCAGGTCCAGCCCAGAGCTCCAGCACCTCAGCATAGAGAGCAGGGCTCAGGGATGGACAGCACTCCCCTGCTGGTGCCAAATATTCCTATTGGCTCATCATACTAATAGGGTGGTGGTCCCCCCACATCCCTGACATTGACAAACAGCTGAGCCTGGTTTCCTTCCAGCTCTTCTGGGAAGAATGTGGTACCAGGAAACCATTAGAGTTACCTGGTAAGAAACTGTTTCTTTCTTTCCCACCACAACCTCAGGGCAGCTCTACTAGGCCCAGAACACCAGGAACTTTCCCTCCCCTTACCTGGAGCTCAGTGGTGGAAGACATTCCTCTATCTCTCTGTTATTCACACATCACTCATGACCCCCCAGAAAGGAGTGCCCAGATCCAAGGTCCCCATTATGAAAAACATGCAAGCTCCTGCTTGCCTCTTCTTCTGCCCCATAATTATGCCCAGGTTGGGCCTGCTCAGTGTTAGAGATATTCACATCCTCAAGGAGGCTGTGGTTCCCATCACAGGAGCCCTGAACCCTGTTCTGCCTTTTTCTGGAGTTCACCTAAACCTGAATCTCAGCCCAGTCCCTTCCAGTGTGGGCTCAGATATGGCACTGCATTTGGCAGGTTTGTCCTTGCCTTCTTTTTCTTTGAGAAAGATTTCTGCATGAAAGGTTAGGTACCATTCTGGAGACAGAATATAGAGATAATGAACCCTGGTCAGAAAAAAGACCCCCAAGCTACTTGAAAGGAGCAGGGAGAAGGCAATCTGTGGTAACGAAAAGGACAAATTCTGGGAGTCAACTTCTAGGCTGCCCTCTAGGCTGCCCTCCAGGCTCATCCACTCTCAACATGATTTCCTTGGCCTCAGTTTCTTTGTCTGTCTGATGGGCATAGTCACAACATCTACATCCCAAGTTTGTAATAAAAATGACATGAATTTATAGAACAGGGCCTGGTCTAAGAAAATGTTTAAGAAATATCATTAAAACACAAGAATAAAGGAACAACCCTCATTAAGCTTCTCCTAGTTCTTCCTAGACCAAGACTATTCCACCTGTCCACCCCCACTACCTCTTGTACTACATCATCCTCATCTTCTTCCTGTTACCAGATTCTCCCTAGTTTCCTCCTCTTAGGTCACAGGTATCTTCAAAGACAACTTACCTGTTTCTCTTTTCTCCCACCTATGAAAGGCTGTGACTTTCTGGAGAGTCTCTAAACACATCAGCTGGAGATAGGTCAGAGTCACAAGGACCCCAGCAGGCCCCAAAGCTTCCCTCAGAATTTGCACCTGTCCTGAGCTGTTCACATAACCCAGTCCTCTGCCTCTGAGTCCAATGCTGGGGGCCCAAATTCTTCATTTCCAAAAGGCAGTTGGATCCCAGGAAATGGGGGGAAAAGCAGAGCCAGACATAAGGTACAGTGATCTCTGCAGAATCTCTGACACGGGAACCCCACTAAGCCCTCCCAGTCAGAGGAGCAACCCCTCTCTGGCTCCTTCCACCATCTAAAGCTAAATCTTGCAAAAGGAGCCTGGGCAGAGTGTACCCTACCCTCTGAGCATAGCTCCCTTTCCCAGGAAGAAGGCAGCAGAGCAGAGCAGCAAAAAGAGGCTACCCACAATTTTCCTGGAACACTGCAGAAAAACTACACTTAGAAGTGAAATGCCACCACCACCTCCTAATGCCACCACCAATCACTGCCCCAAAGGCAGACTTCCCAAGGGCTAGAGATGTCAGAGAAGTCTTACCAAAAAAAGAAAACAAAATTGTATTGAATTCCTAATAAGTATCAAGAACTGGGCTACATAAATTTTATTTATGCCATCTCATTATTGTTACTGCTGTTTACCAGTGACAAGTCCTTGCTTCCCCAATGTTGAAGTATAACACCAGAGAAGCACTCTGAGGCAAGTTTAGATAGGAAAGTAAGGCTTTATTAAAGGACAGCAGAAAAGACTTCTCTGGGAGGAAGAAGGGGACCCAAGAGGTGGAATCTGTGGAAGGGCAATGTCTTCCCCTTTTTATAGCTAATGTCTTCATTCAGCTTTTCTGCATTCCTGTCCTTTGTTATGTTATCTTTCAGTGATGGAATGTAGGTGGGAAGACCCAAAGGATGGGGCACAGGTGGACCAAAGGGGTAATCTGGGCAGGAAGGACTTTTGGGTTAGCATCTCCATGTTTGCTGGGAGCTGTTTCATTAACTTCTTTGGGATGGGATCTGGGCCTTGGGGACATTAACATTCCAAGAGTTGTTCTGCTTTTCCCTGACTCCATTCTCAACATGGCCTTCATTTTTTATTTTACTGGATATTAGACCCAATTTACCTAACTACACTGACTACCTATCTTTAAATCTGGATTCATCAGGAGATGAGACACCAGAATGAACATATTGGCCCAGAGTATCTGAAACATGTTCCCCAGTTACAGCAATGTCAGATCACTTGCAGAGAGCCAGCATAGGCACTGAACATTTGTGTGACCCATCAGTGACCTGGAAAGAATTTTCTAAATCTCCCAATCCCAGGTAGGTCAGGCCCATGTATGGTCAAGGGTGAACCAGGTGAGTCCTAGGGGAGGGATTTCAGAACTGGGTCATGGTAAAAGGTCTAAAGGTCTCAAAGGTTGACCTCTGCCCCTCAGAGAAGTAGAGAGGGGCCTAGGGCAGAAAAGGCCCTGTCCACCCCAAGAGGCACATTCTAACAGTCCCTGGGATACTGCACATCCTGTTCCTCTCCTGTCACAGAGACTCCTCCACTCAGGCAGAGCCAGGGCCTCTGCTCTTTAATAGCCACCAAGAAATACTTTGGCACACCACTCACTGAGGGTCATTTTACATGGAACATTTTATACTTCATTCCCATGATGATTTAGTATAATACCATGAGGTGATTCTCACTGTCATTCTAGAGCTGAGGGATGGAGCCTCTACAATATGTGGAAGATATCCAAGTTCACAGGGTCACATGGACAAACACTGACAGGAGAAGATCTGCCCCAAAGCACAGTCTAAATGTGAAAGAGCTAGGGCACCAGCACTTGGGGTGCTCTAGGACATGAGGGGGCAAAAGGGGAAGCAAAGAGTACATTAGAACTTTGATTATAAAAGCTCTACTCTTACATCTTCTAAGTGTTATTTTTTTTACAAGCTGAATAACACATATACACATTAGTTAGCTGCATATTCAAAATACATAACTTTAAAAGGAGGGCATGTGGGGCTGGGGTTGTGGCTCACTGGTAGAGCACCTGCCTAGCATGTGTGAGGCACCACAAATAAATAAATAAAAGTTCATTGACAATTTCAAAACATTTAAAAAAAGGAGGGCATATCTGGAACCATTTTGAAACTCCCTCTCAGAGAGGAAGGAACAACTGCACCCAGCAAGAGGGTGCTCCATGGATGCCAAAACACTCTTGGACCAATGAAAGAAGACAGAGAGAGGGTATGGAGGTGCAGACAAGAAATCTTTAAAATGTGGGAGGCTGGGATTGTGGCTAGCATGTGTGAGGAACTGAGTGCAATCCTCAGCACCACATAAGAAAAATGAATAAATTTAAGTTAAAAAATCATAAAATGTGGAAGGGATCGAAGGAAACCAGACACAGAATGTCAGGTGCTATAGGGTTCCAAATATATGAAGTTAAAGAATAGACAGACAGAAGCTGTGGTGACAAAAGTCAAATGAGGAGCTCCCTGGCAGGCTGAGGAGTTAGGACAGGAAGAGACAGCAGGGAGCCTCCTGGGGTGAAGGAAGGCTTCATATCTTAATCTGGGGTGCTTCCTCAGGTATACACACATGTAAACTATGTAACTGGAAACTGGAGATCAGTGCATTAATTCACCTTCAATGGTAAAAAGAAGAAAAAGATGAGCAAAGGGTCACACATCTGTAATCCCACCAGATCAGGAGGCTGAGACAGGAGAATCACAAGTTGGATTTTAATGTGGGGACATTTAAGACTCAAACTATAATAGCATAGTATTATTCCATTGTACAAGGACCAGAGAGATCCCACCCCTGTCGTCCCTCAGAAAAAAGATACAACAATTTAACAAGGACCTAACAACTGAGCAACACTCTTTTGCAATAAAAAATAAAAAGGACTTGGAATGTGCCTCAGTGATTAAGCACCACTGGGATCAATCCCTACTACAAAAAAAAAAAAATCACAGAAAAAGTTTATGGGACAGGAGAAGGGGGGGGGGACCTACTTACCTTAAGCAAAGTTCCTAGGTGGTAAAACTTATGTATGGTCAAAATAATCCTGGAAAATCTTTACAGCACACATCAAGCATGCATAAGTTATTTCAGTTTACAATTAGTGTTCTTGATTGATATCCAAGTTTCCTCTAGAATATAAATTTCATGGTGGTGTGCATGTGGTCCAAAAGCCTGGGATAACTGTGCCTGTCGTATGATGGCCACTTAATAAATATTGTTCAGTGACTAACCCTAACCCTAACTGATCACATGAATTGCCCTGATTCTTTTTTTCCAGCTCATCATGGTGGGAGCACATGCAGGAGAAAAAACGTCTCACCTCATGGAAAAAAAATGAAAAGACAAAGAGGAAAGTGTCCTAAATTCTTCTTCAAGTGTACACCTACAATTACCTAAAGACCTCCAATTAGGCCACACCTCCTAAAGTCTCTACCATCTCCCATTGGCACCAAGCTGGGAGACAAACCTTTAAATGTGGGGACATTTAAGTCTCAAACTAAGGTAGCATTGTACTATTCCATTGTACAAAGACCAGAGAGATCCCACCCCTGTCGTCCTTCAGAAAAAAATGACACAGCAATTAATAGAGAAAGCAAAATCCCACAATACACTCAACAGTGAGTTCAGTCAGATGATCCTTTGTAACACTTCCTGGTGTGGACAAGGGCAAAATGCCAAAATCCAGATCAAAGGAGCAATAATGAGAATGAGATGGACCAGGATGAATGAGAATAAATGGACCAGGGACCCAATTTTCTTCTGCCCTTGCTCCTTCAGAGGTAAGCTGATAAAGGAACAGGTGGGCTGGGTGCCTTTCGTCATGGTGCTCAGCTCAGAGAAACTTTGATAAAATATCCTTCTGGTACTGGAGAGGATGACAGACATGGATAATAGTCTTAAGCATAATAAGATTATTAGAGCATCCCTCCAAATCACTTGAAAGACCTTGTGGCCATTCAAAGATAAACAGTAAAGAAAAAGAAATAAGGAAAAAAATAAAGGACCCAGTGAAAGTGAAAAATTAATGAACTCCATCAGAACTAATGATCAGATGTCTGGTGTGGGCCTCACCCAAGAGACTCTGATGTTTCTCCAGAGCTTTGTGTGATGGGAGGACACATAGAAAGTGCCAAAGAAGGAAAACAAAAGCCATTTGGGGAGGATGACTCTTGAGAACAGAAACTAACTCTCTCAAACATCCCTTGGCCTTTCTTTTTTTTATTTGTTTTAATTAGTTACACATGACAGTACAATCTTGACATATCATACATTTGAATCAGATGGGATATAATTTCTCATTTTTCTGAGTGCACAGGTTGCAGAATTACTTTGGTCATGCAGTCACATATATATCCACAGCAATAATAATGTCCATTTTATTCTGCTGTCCTTCCATTCCCCCCTTCCCTTTCCATACCCTCCCATCACTTCTCTCTACCCAATCTAATGTGACCCAATTCTTTTTTTATTTTTCCCCTCACATCTTCATACCTGTATTCTGTATAACGAAGGGGTAGCCTTCCCTCTTCCATGCAATTCACATTCTCACACCCTTTTCCTCCCACCTCTCTTCCCATCTAAAGGTAATTTTCTTCTCATGCTCTTCCTCCCTACCCCATTTTGTGGACTATACTCAAAAGACCTAAAAATAGCATACAACAAGGACACAGCCACATCAATGTTTATAGCAGCACAATTCACAATAGCTAGTCTGTGGAGCCAACCTAGATGCCCTTCAATGGATGAATGGATAAAAAAAATGTGGCATTTATACACAATGGAATATTACTCAGCACTAAAAAATAACAAGACCATGGCATTTCCAGGGAAACGGATGGCATTAGAGCAGATTATGTTAAGTAAAGTTAGCCAATCCCAAAATAACAAATGCCAAATGTCTTCTCTGATATAAGGGAGGTGACCCCCTTGGCCTTTCTGACCCCCTTGTCCCTCTCCCTTTGGCTAAAGAACTATGCTTTGCATCATATGTCCTCCTCACTGAGGAAGAGAGTCAGAAAGGTGAGTAGAAAAGGTGATGGACAGCAATGGGAAGTTCATACAGAGAATGAGGCAAAGAAAACATTAGCCAAGGATTTTGTGATAAAGTGGAAACTGGAAGGTACCCAGCTATGGGGAAGAACAAGGTAAGGGAATGAGGAGGGTGTCCATAGTTATGAGATGAGAAACTTTCAAGTTAGAATAAAGGATCTGAGTTCCAGTCCTGTGGGGATGATCCAGTGAAGTCTCTTGCTCTTCTTGTCAATTCTGCAGGGTAAAAAATATTTGGGTATGTTGTAACTTGTAATTCAATGTTTGATATTTCCAAATTGATAAAAAAAAAAGATATTTTGTAAGGTGTTTATCGTAAAAATCACCTAATATAAAAATATTCTACTTACAACTAGTATAAAAGTTTTTATAAAATCAATCTATTGAAAGCAATAAAATACTGTATAGTTTTCATAGTCATAAATATCTTTCTTACTGAGGAACAATACTGACAAGTTATATCACATGCATTTGTGAATATGTAACAATGAATCCTACCATTATGTATAATTATAATGCACCAATAAAAATGGGAAAAAAGAAAATTGTAGATATATGGATTTTATTCCTCAATCAAACCAAATTTACTCATTTAGATGTTTTTCTTTCTTTTTCCCTCCAGTTTTAATGAATTGTCATTCAGTATCACATACTACACTAGTTAGTGGCAAGAAATTTTAATAAATCTTTTCTGATACTAAAATATTAAATAAATAAAACTCTGGGACAAGTATAGAAATCAAATAAATTATTTAATTATATAATCAGTATTAGAATCAGTATTACTCTAGGCTGATTCACAGAGTATTTTAAGGAACAAATTGTTATTGTTCAACAAGAAATACAATTTAAATTAAAGATGCTATGATCCAGCAATCTCACGACTAGTAATATATCCAAAGGAAAAGAAATCAGTGTGGCAAAGAGATATCTGAACTCCCATGTTAATTCTGACACTATTCACAATTGACAAAATATGGAATCAACCTAGGTGTCTGTGGATGGATGGATAGGTAAAGAAAATATATGAATAAACACACAAACATAAACACATATGTACACATACATACAGGTAATACATATAGCCGATTAATGTTCCAATATTACACTGAAAGGACATAAAACACAACTTATTAAACTTATTATGTTTCAAATAATTTTCTCTGGTTGTACATGATGTAGCGTCACACCCTATGTGCAGTCTTACATGTACCTAGGTTAATGATGTCCATCTCATTCCACCATCTTTCCTGCCTCCATAACCCCACCCTACCTTCCCTCCCCTTTGCCAAATCAAATTTCCTCCATTTTCCCCATGCCTCCCCCGTCCCCATTTTGGATTAGCATCCATTTATCAGAGAGAACATTCTGCCTTTGGCTTACTTCACTTAGCATGATATTCTCCAACTCCATCCATTTACCTCAAATGTCATGATTTTATTCTCTTTTAATGCTGAGTGATATTCCATTGTGTGTATATACCACAGTTTATTCATCCATTCATCTATTGAAGGGCATCTAGGTTTCTTCCACAGTTTAGTTATAAATTGAGCTGCTAATGAACATTGATATGGCTGTGTCACTGTAGTGTGCTGATTTTAAGTCTTTGGGGTATAGACTGAGAACTGGCATAGCTGGGTCAAATGGTGTTTCCAGTTTTCTACGGCATCTCCACACTACTTTCAATAGTATACACCAATTTTCAGTCCCACCAGCAATGTATGAGTGTGCCTTTCCCCCCACATCCTCATCAACATTTATTGTTGTCTGTGTACTTGACAATTGCCACTCTGACTGGTGTGAAATGAAATCTTAGAGTAGTTTTGATTTACATTTCTCTAATTACTACAGATGTTGAACATTTTTTCACATATTTGCTCATTGAAGGTATATCTTCTTCTGAGAAGTGTCTGTTAAGCTCCAGCTCATTTGTTGATTTGTTTGTTTGTTTGTTTTGTATTAAGTTTTTTGGGTTCTTTATGTATCCTGGAGATTAGTGTTCTATTTGACATGTGTGTGGAAATAATTTGCTCCCAAATTGTAAGCTCTTTGTTCACCTCATTGATTGTTTCTTTTTCTGAGAAGAAGGTTTTCCATTTGAGTTCATCTCATTTATTAATTCTTGATTTTATTTATTGAAATTAGGGACTCTTTTTAAGAGCCTAATCCAACCTGCTTAAGATTTGGGTCTACTTTTTCCTCTATTAGGTGCAGGGTTACTGGACTAATTTCTAGGTCCTTGATCCAATTTGAGTTGAGTTTTGTGCATGGTAAGAGATAGGAGTTTATTTTCATTTTGCTGCATATGGATTTCCATTTCTCCAGTACCATTTGTTGAAGAGGCTTTCTTTTATCCAAAAGTATGTTTATAATACTTTTGTCTAGTATGAAATAACTGTATTTATATGAGTTTGTCTCTATGTCTTCTATTCTTTGCCATTGGTCTACATGTCTATTTTGGAGCAAATGCCATCCCATTTTTGTTACTATAGCTTTGTAGTATAGTTTAATGTCCTGTATTATGATGCCTCCTGCTTCACTCTTCTTGATAAGGATTGCTTTGGCAATTCTGGGTCTCTTATTTTTCCAAATGAATTTTATGATTGCTTTTTCTATCTATAAGAAATGATGTTGGGATTTTAATTGGAATTGCATTGAATCTATATAGCTCTTTGGAAGTATAGCCATTTTGACCATATTAATTTTGCCTATCCAAGAGCATAGGAGATCTTTCCATCTTCTAAGGTCTTCTTCAATTTCTTTCTTTAGTGTTCTGTAGTTTTCATTGTAGCGGTCTTTCACCTTTTGTTAAGTTAAATCCCAAGCATATATCTTTGAGGCTATTGTGAATGGGATAATTTTCCTAATTTCTCTGTCAGGATTCATCACTGATATATAGACATGCATTTGAGTTATAGTATTGATTTTATATCCTGCTACTTTGCTGAATTAATTAATTAATTAATTCTATTAGTTTTCTGGTGGAGTTTTTGGATCCTCTAAATATAAAATCATGTCACCAACAAATAATAATTGAGTTCTTCTTTTTCTATTTATATCCTTTTAATTCCTTTCATCTGTCTAATTGATCTGGGCAGAGTTTCTCAAGGGCTATATTGAATAGAAGTGGTGAAAGGGAGCATCCCTGTCTTGTGCCAGTTTTTAGAGGGAATGCTTCCAACTTTTTGCCATTTATAATTATGTTGATCTTGGGTTTAGCATAGATAGCTTTTACAATGTTGAGGTATGTTCCTACGATTCCTAGTTTTTATAGTGTTTTGAACATGAAAGGGTGCTGTATTTTGTCAAATGTTTTCTCAGCGTCAATTGATATAATCATATGATTCTTATCTTTAAGTGTATTGATGTGATGAATTATATTTATTGATTTTAATATGTTGAAACAACTTTGTCCTGGAATAAACCCCACTTAATCATGGTGCACTATTGTTAAAATATGTTTTTGTATGCAATTTGCCAAAATTTTATTGAAATTTTTTAAAAACACTTTTTATTTTTGATGGGCACAATACCTTTATTTTTTATTTGTTTATTTTTATGTTGTGCCAGGGGTCAAAGCCAGTACATCACTCATTCTAGGCAAGTGCTCTACTACTGAATCACCACCCCAGCCCCATTATTGAGAATTTTTGTACCAATGTTCATCAGGGATATTGATCTGAAGCTTTCTTTCCTTGATGTGTCTCTGCCTTGTTTTGGTATCAGGATGATACCACCTAGGTAGAATGAGTTACAAAAGGTTCCTTCCTTTCTATGTCATGGAATTATGTGAGGAGTGTTGGTATTAATTATTCCTTGTAAGTCTCGTAGAACTCAGCTGTGAATCTATCTGGTCCTGGAATTTTCTTCGTTAGTAGGCTTTTGATGTTATCTTCTATTTCCTTGCTTTAAATTTATCTGTATAAATTGTGTATGCCCTCTTCACTCAGTATGGGTTTATCATGTGCCACTGTAGTGTATCTTAACTCCAAGCACAGCTTCTCTGGCTTCAGTCATTTATCAAAGCTAAAAAATCATACTCTAAAGATACATCAAGAAATAAAACAAGTGGAAACTGTGGTGTTTCATGACTAAACACTGAGGGTCACTCCAGGTGAATTGGGCTGCATGAAATAATCACATAGAGCCAGAGAAATACCTTGGGTCTTGTTACAACTCTTCCAGCCTTAGTAATTCCATGGAAAGAGAGAGAGAGCACACACATGCTGAACCCTTTTTGGGGAAGAAGCCATTCAAATGAGGCAAGGGGTCAGGTTTCACGGGGGTTGAGTCTACTTACATGATTTCTGCTGTCAGCAAGTTGGCTGACATCTGGGGAGGTCATGCCCATATCATGAGCTGTATGGGGAACATGGCAGAGCAAGCAAAAAGACCAAAGCGAGGCCTGCCCAAACAGAGGGGCAATATTGGTTCAGTCCACTTTGTGTGCTCAGTGCTCATAGTTCACACACACACACACACACACACACAGCCCATGGCTGGCTTGCCACATGTCCACATTCTCATCATTCAAGGTCAAGGGGCACTCACTTCCTAAATGGCAGCTCCCAACAGAAAGTCAAGCTTGATCAAGGCTTCTTTCATGAACGACTTCAGTTGCCCTCAATTTTGTATTTCCGTTGAATCAAGCACTCTCATTTTGCCATTTGGCACCATAATGAACCAATCTATATTCCAAGTAGTAACAGGTAAGTTGAAAAGGAAGATGAAGCAGTGCAATGAAATGAAGCAATGCAATGAAACAAGCAAAATACGGTGACAATCGTATGGCCAAGCAATTCTGAGCAACATAATCTAGCATTAATGTCATCACATTCTAAGTCAGACAATATAATTCTGAAGCAATCTGACAAGTAATCTATTTACATATAGAAAAAACTTAAAATCCACCAAAAAATCAACATACTTATATAACATTATTGTTGGAGTTAAGCATTTTACTAAATTGATTAATGCCTCAATTACTCTTTCTGACATGCTGTGAGCAATTAAGCACCCTCCTTTAACAGGTACTAAGTTATTATAGTTTAGATGCTTCTATCAAAGTCCAGAAACCACATAAATCATTTTAACAAGGAAAAGTTAATGTAGATGTATTCATGTCTGAGGCCCTGAATTTAATCCCCAGCTCTGAGAAAAAAAACAAAAAGAATCAACTAGTAAAAAGTGGTTGACTACTACAAGAAGTAAAAAAGGCTCAAAAGAATGCAGAAATGGCATATATAGGGAAAAAATACTACCTCTTAGATTGAGGCAGAGTATCCAAGGAAGGAAAAAATGTATGACAGGGTCTCCAGTGAGACCGAGGTGCAGAATTCATTGAGGAAGATGGAACCATGGCCCACTGGAAGGTTGAAATGGATCTGTACAAAGACACTTCAAAGAAAGAAAACTTCAGGAGAAGATGGCAGTGAATTGAGGGCAACACCTCTGTGTCCCACATCACTGCGCTGGTGATTAGCGAGTTTAGAATGACCAGAAACTATCTTGATAGGAATGTCCAGCAAAACTGGGGTGCACTGAAACCTAGAGGAAGAATTTCAGCACCTGAAGGTCAGTGATCGTGGCTCAATTGTGAGTGAGCTGTGCACCCGGAGATTCAGGCTGATTGATCAGCAGCCTGCCCCTCAGCCAGAGCTTGTGCGCCGACATGCCTGCAATGCAGAGAAATGGTGCTACAGATTCTGTGGGGTCCTGCCAACTGTGCCCTCACAGTGCTCCAGGCTGAGTTCCTGGATTGAGACAGGGAGAGAAACGGTCCAGATCTGCCCTCCACACCGGACACCGCACCGAGGAAGCCAGGGGAAGCCATATTGGGGAGCTGATGTCACCATCGCCAGCTTCCAACAGATCAGACCCCGTCGCAGCAAATTCAGTGACAGAACAGGTGTGTGACACTCAGCCCCTCTCCCATACAGTGGGAAAATCACATAAAAATCTCTCCCCAGCTTTCCGCAGAGTGGGTGTGAATATAAGAGGAGTGGGTAAAAATAAAGACACCTGACCTCCAACTCCTGCCTCCCACCATCAGAGAAAACAAAACCTGTCTCACCAGCTCTCAGGGGAGTGGCTATCGGGGAAAATCGAAAGAATAGGGGGCCAGTTCCCAATACCCACCCTCCACATCCAGGAAACTGCAAGCACAGAGTGTAGCTTGAACTGTGGAGAGGTACCACACTGGGGAAGGCCTGTCTGGAGGGAGAAGTGAGGAGACTAGAGGCCAGGAATAAACCTAAGTGAACAGGATTGGAGAGACACCAGGTGGGGGAGGAGGGAGTGGCCTCAAATGGATTGTTTCCTACAGCCTGAAGGCAAAATGTTGGTCCGAAGGCATAGCTCCCCTACTGGAAGCGAAGAAAATAGAAGCCTAACAGTGCTTATTTTTTTTTTCTTTCTTTTTTTAATTGTAAATTTTTATTTTACTTTATTTTATTATTATTATTATCATTACTTCTTTTTCTTTTCTATTTTTTTTCCCTTTCTTTCCTCTCCCTCTCTCTTTCTTGGTTTGCTTCCTTTTCTTTTCCCTATATTTCCTCCCAAGCATGACCACTCCGATTACATGTAATTTACTAAATGCAAATAGATGAATGTTACAAGATGGTCTATAGTCCGCCTAAGCCCTTAACTACCCCCAAGTACTACTATCTATTCTCTTGTTAATATCTGCCTGCAAGTGAGCAACCCCCCCCAAAGAAGCTAAGATATACTAACATCCATACCATCACATCTCCCGACCTCAACATAAATCCTAAGTTCAAACCTCAGTTCTCTATATGCCATCAAAATCTGTAGGCCTTTAATGAAACTAAAGAATTTACCTTAAATCACAATTAAATCCAACATCTCTAAACATTGTCTCCCAACACAAAGGAGAGATCTTGGAGCTATACAAAACCAAAACAAATTTATAGGAGAAAATAATAACACAACAGTCAAACAGAGCTGGAAAGAAACATGAGCACCACGTAAAAAGAAAGAAAAGGAACACAAACAATGCAGGACAGCTTAAATTTACAGGATATGTTAGATGCACCAGAACAATGGTCAAATAAGGAACTCAAGGCATACCTGACTCAGATGGAATGGAATATTAAAGAGATCATTAGACAGCAAATGCAAGCAATGAAAGAACACCTCGACAATGAAATGCACAAACAAATTCAAAAAGCAAACAAACAACTCTACAGGGATTTAGAGGTTATAAAAAAAACAGAAATCCTAGAAATGAAGGAAAGTATAAACCAAATTAAAAAATCAAATGAAAGTATCACCAGTAGAGTAGACCAAGTAGAAATCAGAACATCAGACAATGAAGACAAAATATATCATCTCGAAAAGAGTCTAGTCAACTCAAAAAGGTTGGTAAGAAATCATGAGCAAAACATGCAAGAGATATGGGATATCATTTAAAAAAAACAAATTTAAGAGTCATTGGGATAGAAGAAGGTATAGAGTTCCAAACCAAAAGAATGAGCAATCTGTTAAATGAAATAATTTTAGAAAACCTTCCAGATAAGAAGAATGAAACGGATTTACAAATACTAGAAGCCTACAGGACACCAAACATACAGAATCACAATAGACCAACTGCAAGACACATTGCTATGAAGATATTCAACATACAGAACAAGGAGAGAATATTAAAAGCTACAAAAGAAAGGAGGCAGATTACATTTAGGGGTAAACCAATTAGGTTAACGGCGGATTTCTTATCATAGATACTGAAAGCGAGAAGATCCTGAAACAACGTTTTTCAAACGCTGAAAGATAATGGGTGCCAACCAAGAGTTTTAAACCCAGCAAAACTAAGCTTCAGGTTTGACAATGAAATAAAAATCTTCCATGATAAAGAAAAGTTAAAAGAATTTGCAGCCAGAAAACCAGCACTGCAAAGCATTTTGTGAAAAATACTACATGTAGAGGAAACGAAAAACAACAACAAAAAACAACAGTGGGCAGTACCTCAGTAACGGGGGGGGGGGGATGAAAACTAAATAAAGAGGAAAAACAAACCAAATCTTAAAAATAATTAAATAAATAATTTATATATCAATAGTAACCCTAAATGTTAATGGCTTAAACTCACCAAGTAAATGACATAGGCTAGCAACCTGGATTAAAAAAGCAAATCCAAGGAAGAGCATGGGAAAAAGATTACCATTAAACAGGGGCAAGAGGTGGAAGGGAAAGGAAGAGAGAAGGGAAATTGCATGGAAATGTAAGGAGACCCTCATTGTTATATAAAATTACATATAAGAGGATGTGAGGGGAAAGAAAAAAATTCAAGGGAGAGAAATGAATTACAGTAGATGGGGTAGAGAGAGAAGATGGGAGGGGAGGGGAGGAGGGATAGTAGAGGATAGGATAGATAGCAGAATACAACAGTCACTAGTATGGCAATATGTAAAAACGTGGATGTGTAACCGATGTGATTCTGTAATCTGTATACGGGGTAAAAATGGGAGTTCATAACCCACTTAAATCAAATGTATGAAATATGGTATGTCAAGAGCTTTGTAATGTTTTGAACAACCAATAAAAAAAAGCAAATCCAACAATATGCTGCCTTCAGGAGACTCACCTGATAGGAAAAGACACACAGAGGCTGAAGGTGAAAGGCTGGGAAAAATCATACCATGCACATGTGCCTCCGAAGCAAGCAGGGTTGGCTATACTCGTATCAAATAAAATCAACTTCAAGCCAAAATTAATCAAAAGGGATAAAGAAGGACACTATATACTGTTAAAGGGAACCATTCACCAACAAGACATAACAATTATCAATTTATATGCCCCAAACAATGGTGCTGCTACGTTCATAAAACAAACCCTCCTCAAGTTCAAGGGACAAATTGACCACAACACAATAATTACAGGTGACTTCAATAAACCTCTCTCACCACTGGACAGATCTTCCAAACAAAAGTTGAATAAAGAAACTATAGAACTCAATAACACAATTAATAACCTAGACTTAACCAACATATATAGGATATATCGACCATCATCAAGTGGATATACTTTTTTCTCAGCAGTGCATGAATCCTTTTCAAAAACAGACCATGTATTATGCCATAGGACAACTCTTAGCAATTATAAAGGAGTAGAGATAATACCATGCATCTTATCTGATCATAATGGAATGAAACTGGAAATCAACAATAAAAGAAGAAGGGAAAAACCCTACATCACTTGGAGAATGAACAATATGTTACTGAATGATCAATGGGTTACAGATGACATCAAGGAGGAAATTGAAAAATTCATTGAGATCAATGAAAACACAAACACAACATATCAGAATCTATGGGACACAATGAAAGCTGTTCTAAGAGGAAAATTCATTGCTTGGAGCTCATTCCTCAAAAAAAGGAAAAAATCAACAAATAAATGATCTCACACTTCATCTCAAAACCCTTGAAAAAAGAAGAGCAAAACAACAGCAAATGCAGTAGAAGGCAAGAAATAATTAAAATCAGAGCTAAAATCAATGAAATTGAAATAAAAGAAACAATTGAAAAAATTGACAAAACTAAGAGTCGGTTCTTCAAAAAAGTAAATAAATCCAACAGACCCTTAGCCATGCTAACGAAGAGAAGAAGAGAGAGAACTCAAATTACTAGCATACAGGATGAAAAAGGTAATATCACAACAGACACTACAGAAATACAGAAGATAATGAGAAATTATTTTGAAACCTTATACTCCAATAAAATAGAATATAGTGAAGTCATCAATAAATTTCTTAAGTCATATGATCTGCCCAGATTGAGTCAGGAGTATACACACAACTTAAACAGATCAATGTCAATTGAGGAAATAGAAGAAGCCATCAAAAGACTACCAACCAAGAAAAGCCCAGGACCAGATGGGTATACAGCAGAATTTTACAAAACCTTTAAAGAAGAATAAATACCAATACTTCTCAAGCTATTTCGCGAAATAGAAAAAGAGGGAGTACTTCCAAATTTATTCTATGAGGCCAACATCACCCTGATTCCTAAACCAGAAATGGACACTTCAAAGAAAGAAAACTACAGACCAATATCTCTAATGAATATAGATGTGAAAATCCTCAATAAAATTCTGGTATATTGGATACAAAAATATATCAAAAAGAGTGTGCACCATGATCAAGTAGGATTCATACCTGGGATGCAAGCCTGGTTCAACATATGGAAATCAATAAATGTAATCCACCACATCAATAGACTTAAAGATAAAAACCATATGATCATCTCGATAGTCGCAGAAAAAGCTTTCGACAAAATACAACATCCTTTTATGTTCAAAACATTAGAAAAACTAGGGATAACAGGAACTTACCTCAACATTGTAAAAGCTATTTATGCTAAGCCTCAGGCTAGCATCATTCTAAATGGAGAAAAATTGAAGGCATTCCCTCTAAAATCTGGAACAAGACAGGGATGCCCTCTCTCACCACTCCTATTCAACATAGTTCTCGAAACCCTGGCCATAGCAATAAGACAGACAATAGAACTTAAAGGCATAAAAATAGGGAAAAAAGAACTTAAACTAGCACTATTTGTGTATGACATGATCCTATACCTAACAGACCCAAAAGGTTCTACCAAAAAACTTCTAGAACTAGTAAATGAATTCAGCAGAGTGGCAGGATATTAAATCAACACTCATAAGTCTAAGGCATTCTTGTATATCAGTGACAAATCCTCTGAAAGGGAAATCAGGACAACGACCCCAGTCACAATATCCTAAAAAAATAAAATAAAATACTTGGGAATCAACCTAACAAAAGAGGTGAAAGTCCTTTACATCGAAAACTACAGAACACTAAAGAGGGAAATAGAAGAAGACCTTAGAAGCTGAAAAGATATACCTTGTTCATGGATAGGAAGAATTAATATCTTTAAAATGGCCATACTCCAAAAGTACTCCATAGGTTTAATGCAATGCCAATCAAAATCCCAATGGCATTCCTCACAGAAATAGAAAAAGCAATCATGAAATTAATCTGGAGAAACAAGAGACCCAGAATAGCTAAAGCAATCCTAACCAGGAAGAGTGAAACCAGTGGTATAACCATACCAGATTTCAAACTATACTATAGAGCAATAGTAACAAAAACAGCATGGTACTGGTACCAAAACAGGAGGGTAGACCAATGGTACAGAATAGAGGACTCAGAGACCAATCCACAAAATTACAACTACCTTATATTAGACAAAGGTGCTAAAAGCATGCAATAGAGAAAGGATAGCATCTTCAACAAATGGTGCTGGGAAAATTGGAAATCCATATGCAACAAAATGAAATTGAATCCCTTTCTCTCACCATGCACAAAAGTTAACTGAAAATGGATAAAAGAACTAAGAATCAAACCAGAGACTCTGCATCTAATAGAAGAAAAAGTTGGCCCTAATCTCCATCTCGTGGGAGCGGGCTCCAAATTCCTTAATAGGACACCTATAGCACAAGAGTTAAAATCAAGAATCCACAAATGGGACATATTCAAACTAAAAGCTTTTTCTCAGCAAGAGAAATAATAAGTGAGATAAATAGGGAGCCTACATCCTGGGAACAAATTTTTACCCCTTACACTTCAGATAGAGCGCTAATCTTCAGAGTATACAAAGACAACAACAACAAAAAAACAAATAACCCAATCAACAAATGGGCCAAAAATCTAAACAGACAATTCACAGAGGAAGATATACAATAAATCAACAAGTACACAAAAAAATGCTCACCATCTCTAGCTATCAGAGAAATGCAAATTAAAACTACTCTAAGATACCATCTCACTCCATTAAGAAAAGCAGCCATTATGAAGTCAAACAATAACAAGTGCTGGTGAGGATGTGGAGAAAAAGGTACACTCGTACATTGTTGGTGGGAGTGCAAACTGGTGCAGTCAATTTGGAGAGCAGTATGGAGATTCCTTGGAAAGCTAGGAATGGAACCACCATTTGCCCCAGCTATTCCCCTTCTTGTACTATACCCAAAAGACCTAGAAAGAGCATACTACAGGGACACAGCTACATCAATGTTCATAGCAGCACAATTCACAATAGCTAGACTGTGGAACAAACCCAGATGCCCTTCAACAGATGAATGGATCAAGAAATTGTGGCATT
The DNA here is from genome assembly GCF_045843805.1 of Urocitellus parryii. Classification (NCBI taxonomy): domain Eukaryota; kingdom Metazoa; phylum Chordata; class Mammalia; order Rodentia; family Sciuridae; genus Urocitellus; species Urocitellus parryii. Next base: position 118,323,921 of record NC_135538.1, read on the forward strand.
TATACACAATTGAATATTACTCAGCAGTAAAAAAAAAAATAAATAACAAAATCATGGCATTTGCAGGGAAATGGATGGCATTAGAGCATATTATGCTAAGCAAAGTTAGCCAATCCCTAAAAAACAAATGCCGAATGTCTTCGCTGATATAAGGGACGTGACTCAAAACAGAGTAGGAAGGAAGAGCATGAGAAGATTATCATGAAATAAGGAAAAGAGGAGGGAGGGAAAGGGAGGGAGAAGGGGAAATGCACAGAAGACAGAAGGAGACCCTCATGGGTTCACAAAATACATATACGATGGTGTGAGGGGGAAGGGAAGGAAAAAAAGAGAGAGAGATAAGTGTCACAGTAGTATAGATAGACAATATGGATGGGAGGGGAGGTGGGGAGGGGGGAGAGGGAGAGCATAAGAATACAACTGACACTAGGATTGCTGTATGTATACACATGGATGTATAACCAATGTGATCCTGGAATCTGTACACGTGGAAAAATGACAATTCATACCCTATTTGAATCAAATGTATGATATGTCAAGATCATTGTATTGTTTTGAACAAATAATAAAAAAATTTTAAAAAAATAATTAAAGTTATCATGTCCATCTACAATTAAAAAATATGTTTAAAAAAAGAAAACTTCAGACCAATATCTCTAATGAACATAGATGCAAAAATCCTCAATAAAATTCTGGTAATTCGGATACAAAAACGTATCAAAAAGATCATGCACCATGATCAAGTGGGATTCATCCCCAGGATGCAAGGTTGGTTCAACATATGGAAATCAATAAATGTAATTCATCACATCAATAGACTTAAAGATAAGAACCATATGATCACCTTGATAGATGCAGAAAATGCATTTGACAAAATACAGTACCCCTTTATGTTTAAAACACTGAAAAATCTAGGGATAACAGGAACTTACCTCAACATTGTAAAAGCTATCTTCTCTAAGCCTCAGGCCAGCATCATTCTAAACGGAGAAAAATTGAAGGCATTCCCTCTAAAATCTGGAACAAGACAGGGATGCCCTCTCTCACCACTTCTATTCTACACAGTTCTTGAAGCACTGGCCATAACAATTAGAGAGACGAAAGAAATTAAAGGAATAATTATAGGAAAAAAAGAACTTAAACTAGCACTATTTGCTGATGATATGATTCTCTACTAGCAGACTCAAAAGGGTCTACCAAGAAACTTCTAGATCTAATAAGTGAATTCAGCAAAGTGGCAGGATATAAAATAAACACCCATAAATCAAAGGAATTCCTATGTATCAGTGACAAATCCTCTGAAAAGGAAATGAGGAAAACTATCCCATTCACAATATCCTCAAAAAAAGTAAAATACTTGGGAATCAACAAAAGAGGTGCAATATCTATACAATGAAAACTATGGAACTCTAAAGGGAGAAATAGAAGAAGACCTTAGAAGAAGGAAAGATCTACCTTGCTCATGGATAGGCAGAATTAATATTATTAAAATGGACATATTACCAAAAGCACTTTACAGATTCAATGCAATTCCAATCAAAATCCCAATGGCATTCCTCACAGAAATAAAAAAAAATTATGAAATTCATCTGGAAAAATGAGAGACCTAGAATAGCTAAAGCAATTCTAAGCAGGAACAGTGAAACAGGTGGTATCACTATACCAGATCTTAAACTATACTACAGAGCAATAGTAACAAAAACAGCATAGTACTGGCACCAAAACAGGCTAGTAAACCAATGGTACATAATAGAAGATACAGAGACCAACCCACAAAATTAAACTACCTTATATTAGACAAAGATGCTAAAAGCATGCAGTGGAGAAAGTATGGCACCTTCAACAAATGGTGCTGGGAAAACTGGAAATCTATATGAAACAAAATGCAAATGAATCCCTATCTCTCACCATGCACAAAAGTTAACTCAAGGATCTAGAATTCAAACCAGAGACTCTTCATCTAATCGAAGAAAAAGTTGGCCCTAATTTCCATCACGTGGGGTTAGGCCACAATTTCCTTAATAAACACCTATAGCACAAGAATTAAAACCAAGAATTAACAAATGAACAAATTCAAACTAAAATGTTTTTCTCAGCAAGAGAAATAATAAGTGAGATAAATAGGGAGCCTACATCCTGGGAACAAATTTTTACCCCTCACACATCAGATAGAGCTCTAATCTGTAGGGTATACAAAGAACTCAAAAAGCTGAACACCAAAAAAACAAATAACCCAATCAACAAATGGGCCAAGGACCTGAACAGACATGTCTCAGAAGAGGATATACAATCTATCAACCAATACACGAAAAATGCTCACCATCTCTAGCAATCAGAGAAATGCAAATCAAAACTACTCTAAGATACCATCTCACTTTAGTAAGAATGGCAGCCATTATGAAGTTAAACAACAACAAGTGCTGGCGAGGATGCAGAGAAAAAGGTACACTCATACATTGCTGGTGGGACTGCAAATTGGTGCAGCCAATTTGGAAAACAGTATGGAGATTCCTTGGAAAGCTTGGAATGGATCCACCATATGACCCAGCTATCCCTCTTCTTGGTCTATACCCAAAGGACCTAAAAACAGTATACTACAGGGACACAGCCATATCAATGTTTATAGCAGCACAATTCACAATAGCTAGACTATGGAGCCAACCTAGATGCCCTTCAAAGGATGAACGGATTAAAAAATGTGGCATTTATACACAATGGAATATTACTCAGCAATAAAAAATAACAAGATCGTGGCATTTGCAGGGAAATGGATGGCATTAGAGCAGATTATGCTAAGTGAAGTTAGCCAATCCCCCCCAAAAAAAAACAAATGCTGAATGTCTTCTCTGATATAAGGGGGGTGAGTCAAAATGGGATAGGAGGAAGAGCATGGGAAGAATATTGCTTCTAAATAGGGAAGAGAGGTGAGAGGGAAAGGAAAGGAGAAGGGGAATTGCATGGAAGTTGGAAGGAGACCCTCATTGTTATACAAAATACATGTATGAAAATGTGAGAAAAAAGAATATTGTCACCTTTGATTGGGTAGAGAGAAGTGATGGGAGGGGAGGGGAGGGGATAAGGGAAAAGGAAGGATAGTGGAATGAAATAGACATTATTAATGCTGCATGTATATACGTGACTACATGACCAATGTGATTCTGCAACCTGTACACTAAGAAAAATGAGAAATTATATCCCATCTTATTCAAATGTATGATATGTCAAAGTCATTGTACTGTCATGTGTAACTAATTAAAACAAATAAATTTTTTTAAAAAAAAGATGATATTGATGGTTGCAAAAGGCATTTTAACTGGGGACTGAATTAAATCATCATTATTAAAACTATAACATTGTCTGTTCAATATAAACAAAATAAACCATGAATAAATGCAAAAAAAAAAGAAATGGATCTGTAATGCTCCAACTCACCAGGTGTCCCCTTTCATAATAACCTGCCCCAACATTTCTGACACCAAATGTTTGGAGTTTTCCAAACCAAGTTATTCTCCAATTCTCTGCATATATCTGGGGGTCCTATAATTCAATTAAGTAATTAGCAGAGAATCCCACAGGTTAAGTGGACCCCACAGTCTTAAAAGTATGCCCCCTGACTTCAGATGACAATCACAAGATGGCTCCTCAAGTTACCCACCTGTTTCTGAAGTTCCTGTCACTGTAAGGTAGTCCAATGTAGTCTCTCCAGTGGCAAAGGAAACCTCTACTCAGACCTTCAGACCCTTGCCCACACTACAGAAAAGAACATAAGAATGTGGCACTGGAAAGGTTTGATTCCAGTATATTTGCGGAAATGACTTTTTAGTTCATCAGATCGAGTAAACTTCCATGTGCATCCTTCCCATGTACATTTGTAGGGTTTTTCTCCTGTATGGTTCATTTGTGTGCTTTAAAGTGGGAGCTTTTAGTGTACACTTTGTTGCATCCATCATAATCGCATCTGGGTATCCTCCGCTTCTTTTGGGTATCTGGAGATTCCACAGGTAAAGTTCTCTTCCCAGGCTGCACTATGGTGAAGGTGATTCTCTTGCAACAATGCTTCAGGAGGGGACACCGAGTTCATTAAAGAGGGTGGTGACATTTCTTCAGGATAAATAATCTGTTCTCTGTGGTTCAATCCCAGGTTCAATTTTAATTTTTTTCTGTAATATGGGCTTCTCATATGATTCAATTACAAGTACTTGCATGCTACTGTTTGAATTTTCCATCTCTTTTGACAAGGAGACCATGACTGGCTGCTGGAGGTGGCTGGTGTACAGGAAGGCGACGGGCTGCACCATGACTGGCTGGATGTCGGGCAGAAAGCCCGGGCTCCGGATTCCATGCTGAGAGAGGGCAGCTGCCATCACCAGTGGCATGGACAGCGGCACACTAAAGGGTTGCACGCCCAGGAAAGAGGGTGAGTACTTTCTGATGGGCGGGCTAGAAGAAGGCACGCTCAGCCCAGGTGACGCCTACTGTGAGAGGATGGGAACTTGATCAAAGAAGGAGAATTCCCAGCCTAGGGTGGATAACCCCGCTTGTTCACCGTGAGGTCCACTGGTTCCATCTGTATTCAGTGTGACAGGCCCTCTAAGGTCTGAAATAACTTATTGGGTAACGGTGGTGTGGACTAAATGAACCCAAACTTGTTGGGCTTCATTGACTCCATGTAATAAGATGGGTAGGACACTGAGACAAGGTCCATGGCCTCTTGCTTGACACGCACTGGGTCAAACATGAGCATTCTTTTAGTTAAACCTTCTAGGGTGTTCTGGTGTTTGACTTTGCTAGGTGTGGTGCTGAACGCTGCCTGTGAGAAATAAAGGCCCAGATCCTAGCTGCCTTGAGCCCTGCGAGTGCAGTAATGTCAGTGGTCTTGTCCAGGCGGCATTGGCGGCTGCGGCCGCTGGGGACAGGGACCAGGATGTCGTGCTTGTGGCATGGTTCGGCTCAGCTAGGCAGGCACTCGCCTTACGCTCAGGCTCAGCTCGGCCTCAGCTCCTCACGGCTCCACTCCTGGCTCCCCTCTGGCACCTGGCACCAACTCTGGGCAGTCACCTAACACCTGAGGCGTTTGCTCTCTTTTGAAATCTTCTTCCTGCTTTGCTGCATTCCAGAAAATTTATAAGGAACTGGAAACATACAAAATAATTTATGGGACTGTTTGATGCATTTTTACCTTTGGTCTCTTTCTGTCCCTTAATATTTTTTGTCCAGGTCAGGAGCAATTCACAAGTTGTTGTTCCACATCCCAACAGGCACATTTATCCTTTAGAGCCTTATTTATTTATTTATTTGTTTTGTAGTATCCTAAATTTTTATCTCATTCCCAATGTCCATCCTCCATTCCCAAGATCCATCCTCAGATTGGGTGATTTTCTACAGCCATTTTCTAGAAGGGCTCACAAAATCAACAGAAACAACTCTGTTTACTAACCAATTTATTATAAAAGATCTTGTAAAGTATACAATGAATAGCCAGATGAACATGCACATAGGTTGAGGCCCAGAAAAGCCTTAAGCATAGGAATACCTGTCCTGTGGTGGAGTTTGAGAGGCAGCACCCTGAGAAACATGAATACATTGTTGTTCATCAACTCAGAAGCTCCCTCAATGTTTTTATGGATATTTCACTGTGTCATTATGATTGATCAAATCATTGACTGCTTGTGATTAATTAATTCAACCTTCAGCTCTATTTTGTCTCCTCTTTCATTTTTTACTCATAAAATTTGTTCCTTTGGCAACCTGCCCCCATCCTGAGTAACCCAGGGGCTTTCTAAAAATTGTCTTATTAACATAAACTCAGATGGCTGAAAGGAGCTGGTTATTAATAACAACAGACTCTCCTTTAATCTAAAACAGGAAATTTCAAGGTTTTTAGGAGATGTTTTCAGGGATCAAGGAGAGAAACCACTTTTCAGGAACCTAGGGCAGAGACTAAAAATACAGATAAATGTATCAATATAGACATTTCTTACTATGTCACCAAAAGATGAGCCTTCTGCACACCACCACAAGGTGCAACAAAAAGGAAAAAACAGCACAGTATGGCGGCCCATGCCTGTAATCTCAGCGTTTAGGAGGCTGAGGCAGGGGTATAACATGTTCAAAGCAAGCCTCAGCAACTTATCCATGCTTAAGCAATGTAGGAAATGTAGGAAAAGACTGTCTCAAAATTTTAAAAGTTGAGGGTAGGTTGGGTGCTGTGGTTGTAGCTCACTGTTGATGCAAGCGTGAGGAATAAGCTTTGATCCTCAGCACCACATTAAAAAATAAAATAAATAAAGGTATTGTGTTCATCCACAACTAAAGAAAAATATTTTTTAAAAATATAGTTTGAGAATGTTGCTAAGTGGTTAAGCATCCCTGGGTTCAATCCCTGGTACCAAAAAAAAAAAAAAAAAAAGGAAAGGAAAGAAAAGAAAAGAAGAAAGAAAGAAACAGAATTAACTTGCCTTGCAGTGAACTTTCCAGTGCATTATACCAACAATCTCACATTGTGTCAGATGGCAAAGAAGTATTTACAAGGTTCAGTTCCAATAACACAAAGAAGACCAACATGGAGTGGTTTTGGAACACAAGTGCAATGAATTGATACTGGACTCTGTCCACACCTTTGACTTTATACTTTATGTATGTATACATGTTACACCATTTTACAAACATTTAAACTTCCATAAAACAACAATCTATCATGACAAAGCCACCTGACAAATGAAGAGGTTCTCATTTGTTCCCCGACATAAGGAAAGAAGCACTCCCAGTCACTGCATACTACACTGCTATATTATTTACTCTTCAAATTCAGTCAGTCTAATTGATTATACTGTTACCTAAAAGATAACAATTTGTATATGAAATCATCAATATAAGAATAGAGAGGAAGCAAATGGTCAATATATACAAATAAACATGTATATACCACAAGCAAAGATAAAATATACAAAGCTATGACAATCCTTGTTTCTAGAAGGACTGTGGTTATATGTACTTTCTATCTTTCAATTCCCAAACTGTGTTGTCTCTCCCCAAGTCAGAACAACTGATCACAGTTGTTTACCTGGTACAGTGAACACACCTTTATTCTTGCAGGACTAAGTCTTCAATAGTCCTGTCTCTTCTTGTTTGCTGTGGTTTTCCATACACCCTTAACATCAGAATTGGAAATACTTAGAAGAAATATATTAACTGACCCATGCTCATGGTCAAAGTTTGCTGCAATTCACCCTGCACCTGGAAATTCTCTTTTTCATTTAAGTTTACTCTAATAATTCTTGTCTTTCCTCAGTTGTAGTATAGACGCAAAGTGGGAATGTAGGGAAAAGTCAAAGAGGGTAGCAGGAAGGGGGATATGATCAAAGTACAGTATATGCATGTATGAAATTGTCACAATAAGAACCAATATTTTATACAATGAATATGTACTAATAGCTTTTTAAGGAAGGGATACATTGCATTATCCTTAATTCCCTGAATTAACATATCACAACACTCTCAGTGGTACCAGAAATTTACTGAATAATGGAAAAATAGGCATGTTATATTCATCCCAGAATGGGAAGCAGATAACATAGAATGTTGGACTCTTCTCTTAAAACTCCATCATTCATTGTAGTTTGGAACTGAAATACCCCCCAAAGGCTCATGTGTTAAAAGCTTGGTCCCCAGCTGGTGGCCCTTTGGGAGGTGGTAGAAACTTCAGTAAGTGGGGACTAGGATACAGGAAGGAAGTAGGTAACTGTAACAGTGTCCTTGAAGACTATGTCTTGGCCCCTTATCTACTTATCTCTTTCTCTCTCTCTCTCTCTCTCTCTCTCTCTCTCTCTCTCTCTCTCTCTCACACACACACACACACACACACACACACACACATTCTTTCTCCTCTCCTTTTCTTTCCCTCCCCTCTCTCCCCTTCACTTTCTCTCTGTCTTTCTCTCTTGCTTTTTGTCTGCCATAAGGTGAGCCACTCAATCCACCACCTGCTCCATGACATTCTACCTCAGAAACAATGCAGCCAGGTGACTATGGACTGAAACCTCTAATACTTGGAGGAAAATAAATCTCTCCTCCTTTAGGTTGATTTTCTCAGTATTTTGTCAAAGAGACAAAAAAATGAATAACACACCTATCCATTTCGCTGGAAATTTTTGGATAATGAACTGTCATCTGATAGTCCAAATCTGCAAAAATAGAACTGGTGACCACTCTCAACCTAAAGGTTCCTCTACAGACATGCAGGTGCAGTAATGTAATCTTTCCTTTGTTTGAATTGGTTGTTTTGTTTTGCTTTTGGAAACAGGGTACCATTATGTTGGCCAGGCTGGTCTCAAACTTATAGGATAAATTGATCCACATACCTTAGCCTCTGTGGTAGATGGGACTATAGGTATGTGCTGCCACAGCTGCTTGAAACATTTTCTATATCAAAAATATAGGGCTCCTCAGTTATGCACATTCTCTAAACCAGTTACAAAATAGCCAAATTTCATCTTCTGCTATCTGAATATAAGATATAAACTGAACTCTCACATCTGAAGTCTTAACACAGAGCAGAAGGACAAGCCCACTGAACAGTCCAAGTGTCATATCACGGGCTTTTGACACATGGAGTCTGTAGCCCCAAAAGAGCCACAGTGAACGATCAGAGACAGCAAGGGACCCTATGTGGACAAAACCTGGGAGTGTCATGGAAGTAACAGAGATTCAGCCTCTGGGGGAGCACCATCAACACCACAACCTGAGCTGAACCCCTCCATTGGGGTGCTCAGGGTTTCCTCCAAAGAAGGAAAATTGTTAAGGGGTACAGGGAGCCCTTCAGACCCACTCTCTATGGAGCAGATGGTCATGGACACACCTCCATACATAAGCATGAAGTATGGAAGGAGTCTTCCAGAGAAGGAGGCAGGAGGGAAAGAGAAAATGTGGGACCCATCAACCATATTATAGAAGGAGACATCCCCTTCACTGTAGTCCAGAAAAATCCCCACCCTGTAAAGATCCTGTCTAGGAGATAACCAAGTCTCAGGATCAGTTCGGGCAAAATAACTATTATTACCTTTCCCCATGACCCAAAATCCCCTTTGTGATGATTCCAGGTAGTTGCCTGTTCTCACATCTTTCCTACAGACTCCCAGAATCCACTTATGTATGAGGTCATTCTCTATCTCCACTTCCAAGTACCATCTTCCTGATGTGATGCCCTCAAGACCCAAAACACTGCATTTTTCATCACGGAACACACAGGGGTCCTTCCAGAACAGACGTATCTTTTCATGAGATACAGAAATCCTATGGTGAGCAGAGTCTGGATCCAGAGTGACAGGCCCTGTTGAGAGAGTTATCAATCATACAAGGTCCTCCCCTGCCCCAAAACAAAGCACACAGCCACCCCCACCACCTTACAGCCATATAGCTGCCTGAACTGAGGAGGGAATAAGCCTCCTGAGATTTGAGTCTTGTAACTCAAGCCCACATCAACAACCAGGAGAAGGATCCAGAGGCTGATTTGGGGGGTAGATTTGTGACAGTACCCTTGAGAACCAGTACCAGTTTTGTGACCATCACTTCTGCCATAGCAACACCATTGGTGATGCCAGCATCTGAATCACCACAGAGAACTTAAGGAGAAGGCAGAAGCCATGAGGGCAACAGGAGGAACATCTAGAAGCACACAGTCACTCACAGGCTTGGAACTGTTCCTTCCGCCAATCTACAAGAGAACACACATCTCATATCAGGGATTTGCAGAGTCTCTACACAACAGGGTCAGCACCCAGTCTTCTGAAACAGCAATGTGGGAGGAAGAAGGGAAAATCTGTGTGAAAACATTCAGCTGATGTATTTGTTTTTTACACACACACACACACACACACACACAACCCACACATCCTGCTGCAGCCTTCCCATGAAGACTAAGCCAAAAGCTTAACAGCTCAGGATCAAAATTCTGGATATCAATATGAAAAGTCACTGTTCAGATTTAGCTACCAAATAATGCTTTCTCAAGACACAGACACACAACCATCTGGAAACTAGGTTATCTTGAGATATAATTAAGGTTAAAAAAATTTCCAAGACCTCCATTTACTTACAAAGAACTGACTGTGCTGAACTTGTAAGGTTAGTTCTAAGCCATGAGTAGAGAATTACATCTAGCTTAGCTGAACTTGGAGGATGACTATAAATTATGAGTGCAGGGACCTCAGAGAAATCTTACCCAGTTAGGTAGCAATGGAGAGAGTTTTAGGATGGGAGAGAAAGAAGTTCAAAGCAGGAAACAAATATATCCAGTGAGAGGTCAACACCAGTGACTTTTCTTCCACTTCTCACAGACCAATAGGAGAAAAATATCATTACATATATGGGAGAACCCAAAAATATTGGACCTAGTCATTTGTCTCCCAAAAAATTGCCTGAAGAGTTTAAAACTTCCAGCTATAAACTCCAGAGTGTGTGAATATGTTAAATATATGACTAGGCAACTTTACCAATGTGATTAAGATTCAGGTTCTTGAGCAGAGGAGATTACTCTGGATTCTCTGGGCCAGTTCAAACTAATCACATGAACCCTTGTGAATAGAGAGACCTTTCTTGGCTGTGGTCAGAGAAGCAGATAGAATCACAGAACCAAGGTCAAAAACATGCTGTGCTGCTGGCTTTGAAGATAAAAGAACAGGCTCCCAAATGAGAATATACAGATGGCCTCTAGAAACCGCACAAGACAACAGCCTCCAGAAAGAAACACAGACTTGTCCACACATTCTTGGACTTCTGGCCTACAAACATGTAAGATAATATATTTGTGTTGGTTTAAGCTACTAACTGTTTTTAATATTTATTTTTTAGTTGTAGTTGTCAATACCTTTATTTTTTTATGTGGTGCTGAAAATCGAACCCAGAGACTTGCACGTGCTAGGCACGCATTCTACCACTGAGCCACAACTCCAGACTCAAGCTACTACTTTTGTGGTAACTTGGCAGCAAATAGAAAACTAATATGCCCACATAGATGACACACTCCATGTGGAACAAAGCACTGGCAGAGAAATGTGCTTACAGAAACCATGAACCTCCGTGTCTCCTGCACTTAGAAAACTGAGTACCAGGAAAATCTCACATTCTCTGCTAAATGGTGAAAAGACAGGTGCACAGTGAGCCAGTGAACCAGAAAAGGTCTAAAGATCAGAAGAAAACATTCAATGGCAACCAAGAAGAAGTGACACAGACCTTGGACTTTAACTCAGGGTCAGGGGAAGGCGGACCAGGCAATGAGATGAGACCTGCCTTTTCTCAGGAGACACCAACACAAGAGTCTTATGAACCAGTTCAGACTAGCCTCCTGATGGAGAAGACCTAAAATACCTAAGAGATTACACATTGTCCCTCTTCCCCCACCGTCCCAAGGCCACATAAGTCTCCTAAAACCACCATACTCCCTTTTGGGAAGAGGACAGGAAGGTCGTTGACCAAAGCAAAGTCTACATATGTCATACACTCCAAAATGTCTTCAACTGGAAAGCTTTTGCCTCCAACATGGAAGAGCCTTAGAAACAAGATTAGAATGATTAACATAATAACTAAACAACATTTTTATTTCTTAAAGATTTTTGTTTAAATTTGTTCTCCCCATTTCCACTAATATATGTTCAATCACCTACATGGGTATTTCCATCTTTGTTGAGTTGCTTGATAGAAACTAGATCATATAAAATGGCTGATCAGACCCAGATAACCCTTGGAGAAAAGTAAACTTTGCTCATTTTTTACTAAGACTTTAGTTGAAATTCAATTATAATTTTATATATAATAACTGATGGAGATTATCAAAGTAGAAGAAAAGAGAGGAAAAGGAAGCAGACGAGGGAAAAAAGGAGAAGGAGTGAAAAAAGAAAACCTTTTGAGACTCTCCAGTGTGTCAAGCACCATGCTATGCACCTTAATGCAGCCTTCATATAATTCCCACAGAAAATTTTAATTTATAACTCATTGTTACAATTTCATGAACAAGATGAAATAGAGATTTGTCCACCTCACACTATGCACCTGTCAATATGACAATGTTGATTCTAGTATAGCAATGGTGTTTATCCTTACAAAATAAAAGAGTATGCAAGTGTTACATGAAAACTTGTAGACATTAATTCAGCAGAAAATGGGGAGATGGTTAAAAAAAGACTACGTGATCTTTCTTTTTTAATAAACATGTCCCCAGGAAAATCATTAAGATTCTCAAAGAGTGTTCCTCAGATATTGGAATCCAAAGCCTCCTTGATGCCATGACTCATCCTTCTCTGTCTCTCACAGTCTATATTCCTGATGCCAAAAAGAAACATCCAGAGCAGGAAAAGGGAATATTATACAAAGTCAGATGGCACAGGTCCTAAACTCACCCCCAGAGTTAAAGAGTCCTCTGGATTGTCTTTCATTGCATTGGAAACTACCTTAGCATATGCCTGTCCTAACTGCTACTGGAAGGTGGAGGTGGTCTCATTATAACAGGTGGTCTCATTATCACAAACTCAATGAGATGATTACTTAGAAATGGCTTAATGGAATTCACAAACACACACACACACACACACACACACACACAAAATGTATTCACTGAAAACTCTCAAAGATGTATCAAGGAGTTGGTTACATTTCAGGCACACAAAAAAACCCCACAAATCCTCTTCACACTCAACTCTAACCACCTTGGATGGGATTTTCCATCTCACTGCTTCAGCACACCCAAAATGTCTATATGAATCTTGGGCACTCTACTTTCTTTCTCACCTCCTTTCTTCTCCCACCTATCCTTTCTTTTCTGATTTGTTCCAACTCTTTCTCAGGTAAACAATATTAAACTCTCCAGGTTTCTCTTTTTATGATCTTCACACATTAAAAAATAAATAAAGACCAACACACAAATGAAAATTTTCTTAAAAGCAAAGAAAATTATTGTGAACATCATAAATTGCATTGTGTTCCTTATATACACAGACTTTGTATATAATTTCAAATGCTTCACAGATCCCCTAAGTATCCTGGACCCAAAATTCAGAACACCAGAAACTCATTTCTCAGAAACCAAGGTGCTTGGAAGAAACCCAGCTAGGACAGTGAGTCAGAGTAGGAGATGGCTGAGAGAAGACTAATATCCAGAGGACCAGAAAAAAAAAAAGAAAACCAAACCTGGACCCAAACAATAGGAATCTGTGGTAAAGGGAATAGAGAACAAAGGCCCCACATTAGGAAGATGAAATTCCTAAATTGTCAAATATGATTTCTGAAGTTTTTTGGAGACCAGCAATTCCTATCCCCAGTTCCAACCCTGTTCCATCCAGGCTCTGCTCACAACTGAACTCTCCAGTGTCACTGTACCAACAGTTAAACGCGATTGAAAAACTAAAATCAAAATTTAAAAAGACATTTGGGAAATTACCAAAAATGAAGAATAATTGAGGGCTGCGGTGGTGTCTCAGAAGTAGAGTGCTCGCCTACCATGCATGAGGCACTGGGTTTGTTCCTCAGCACCACATAAAAATAAAATAAAGGTATTGTGTCCATCTACAACTAAAAAAAATGTTTAAAAAATTGAAGAGTGTTTAAAAGATAGAAATGTGAGGTGACTTCTTTGATCCAAACCGAGGAGTCTCTGTGGTATTCCAATGCAAGTTACAATCATTTTTCTCCCATTTAGGAGAATTTTGCTTTCCTGTTGTGCTTGACTTTGATTAGTTTGCACAGGGGACAGATTAATGTGTGATGATTATGAAAGAAAAAAAAAGAAGTTAAAAGTGTTTACTGGGAGGGGTGGGAAACAAATTAGAGAAGAGAGAGCAGGAAACCCCATCCCATCCTGGGTGGAGGCCACTGATACAGAAGGGCAGAGGTGGAGCCAGGAGGAAGAAAGGCCAAGGACACATCAGAGTCACTTACCTGCATACAGGGGGGCCTTCCTCCAGGCTGAAAGGGAACACACAGTGGTGAGACCACAGCTCAAACAAGCCTGCTCAGCATGAATGTGCCTGCCCAGGCCTCCCCTCCATTCTAAAGATGAGACTACCCACAGGAGGAGAGAGTCAGAAAGTAGATGGCCTCTTGCAGTATGCAGGGACCCTAGAGTGTTGTGGGAAATCCCCTGGACCACGGATGAAGACAGCGGCTTTACAGGCCAATTGCTGCCATTGCCCCACTGGTTTCTATCTGTCAGAAAACCATCTGTCTCAAAACTCATAAAAGTCCATATTCTATTTGTCTTTATTCAGTTTTGCCGCTAAGGATAAAAATTATGCTATGTGTGAAAATATTTGAGAGAATAAAATATAATTCACTCTGCAATTGTCAGGGGTATCATTATTATATCCAGGCTTTTTCTAGCAAAGATATATTTGAAAAGGGGTGGGGATGTACACCATGGTAGAGGGCTTGTCTAGCATGCGAGGCTCCAGGTTCATGCCTCAGCACCAAAAAATGAAAAAAATAAAATTTAAATTTGAAAAGACACTTGGGAGATTACCAAATATGAAGAATTATTGAGAGACAGCAATGAGTTCTGGGGTAAAACTGACCAATTTTTCACATTGGTAAATATTTCTAGACAATAAGAACCAGTTTTTAGCCGTTGTCTTCTGCCTCTGGGCCCAGGCATGGAATTTGATTTAGCCAATGAGAAATTAGCTAATATGACTAGTGCAGAGGTTTGAAAAGCACTTGCACCTTGGTTTTACCCTCTACCATTTCCACAGGAGGACAATCCTGGGATACCCAGTGGAGAATGGACTCATGTGACATTGCCTGGTCAACCTGCTACAGCTGCCCTAGTTCAGCCAAATGACCACCTAAAACATGAGCACACCCAATCAAGATGCACCTGGTGAACTTTTCAGCTGACTTAAGAATAAAAATTACAAGTAAAAAGCTTAATTCTCCCTGTTGAATAAAAGATTTTATTTTTTTTTTCTTATACCATTTGATTTAGGAAATGTCAATTACAAATAGGTACTTTCTCCTCTTTTGAAATGTTTATATATGATTTTGAAAACTGATTAGGTTTTCTGCCAGCTTTGTGGCTCAGGAATTCCTTTCTCAAGGACCTGGGAGCCATTTCTTTGAAATGTAAACATCAGGGAAGATAGCAACCCTTTGCCCCCTTTTTGTGGAAAGATAGGAGTCTAACTTATGTGCGTATCTTGCTCTAAGTTATAAAACTGCTTCCTGTCATAAAGCTGGAGGAGTTTATTTTGCTTCCAGATGAAGCCTATTAGATGACACAGATGGTCTCCCAAACTACCAGGTAAATTTAGGATGAGTTATATGGAACAATAGTGGTTTGAGCCGTCTTAGTTGAGGATTACTCATTGTTCATCTTGAAAACAAATATACAGGAGATTATATATGATTGGCTCTAAAGAGAAAGAGGAAATTATTTTTCTGGTTGTGTAA
Source organism: Urocitellus parryii (assembly GCF_045843805.1). Lineage (NCBI taxonomy): Eukaryota > Metazoa > Chordata > Mammalia > Rodentia > Sciuridae > Urocitellus > Urocitellus parryii. Next base: position 118,339,353 of record NC_135538.1, read on the forward strand.
TCCATTCTCAGATCACCATACTATGTATCACACTCTGGTTTGATGCTTATTCAGTAATAAAAGTGTTTTCTCCTAGCATGGAAGGGATATTCTGGTTTTAATTTATGTTTCTGAAATATGACCAAAGATGTGAGTAAACCCAGGTGAGATAAGCCAAGTTCAGCCCCAATTAGTTGAACTCACTTAGTGCCTGAATTAAATACATTTCTATTGCCAAATGCACCTGAGATTGTGGCTGTTTGTAACATAGCATTATCACAACAGTAGAACTGACACATAATTATCAATTGTTTTGCCACAAAACAACAAATGCTTCAAATAAAATTCTGGAAATCTCTGAACTCTTCTCCTCCCCTTCCAAACTCTGTGCCCATAAATCTACTCAGTTGACTCTAATTTCTAAACCTGTCTGACCCCTCCTATCCCATCCCACTGCCATGCCTCAGGTCAGGCACTCATTTTCTCCACATCATAACTGCACTTCATGCCTCCTTCTTGCTCATTAAGTTAATGAAATGTCAGAGAAGGAGTTCAGAAGGCTCATAACTAAAATGTTATGTGCAAATACAAGCAAAAATTGATCACTCCAACAATGAGATAAGAGAGCAAATACAGGTAGCAAAAGATTACTTCAAGAGAGAGATAGAGACTCTGAAAAAAGTCGGAAATCCTTGAAATGAAAGATACAAGAAATCAAATAAAAACCTCAATAGAAAGCATAACCAAAATATTAGATCACTTGGAAGAAAGAATGTCACATAATGAAGACAAAGTATACAATCTGGAAAATAAAGTTGATCACACAGTGAAGAAAGTTAGAAACCATGAACATAATCCAAGAATTATGGGACAGCATCAAAAGACCAGTATAAGAGTTATTGGGATAGAGGAAGGCACAGAATTTCAAACCAAATGAGTGTGCAATCTCTTCAATGAGATAATATCAGAAAATTTCCCAATCATGAAGAACAAATTGGAAAACCAAATACAAGAGCCTTCAGGACACCAAATGTACAAAATTACAACAGATCTACACCAAGACACATTATAATGTAAATGCCTAGTATACAGAATAAGGATATAATCTTAAAAGCCACAAGAGAGAGGAATCAGATCACATATAGGGGAGACAATTCATATCTTAGCACATATTTCAGCCCAGACCCTCAAAGCCAGAGATCATGGAACAACAATACACCAAGCTCTGAAAGAAAATGAATGCCAACCAAGAATCTTATATCCACCAAAACTAAGCTATACATTTCATGATGAAATAAAAACCTTCCATTATAAACAAAAGTTAAAAGAATTTACAAGTAGAAAGTCTGCACTATAGAACATTCTCAGCAAAATATTCCAAGAAGAGGAAATGAAAAACAATGATGAATATCAGCAGAGGGAAGAATTACACTAAAGGAAAATCTAATCAGAAGAGAAACCAAGTCATGTTAAATACCAAAAATTTAAAAAAAAAATGGCTGGGAATACAAATCATGTCTCAATAATAACCCTGAATGTTAATGGCTTAAACTCAGCACTCAAAAAACAATAGACTAGAGGGATCCAAGATGGAAGAATAGAGGAGGTACTGTTTCTGGATGCTCTGTGGCATGAAATCAAGAAAGCAGTCAGGAATCCTCTCCACACGGTCTCACCTAGACGGAATACAACAGCTCAGAGTGTGCAAGAGGACACCTATACAGTGGATTTCCGAGAAACCACCAGTGCTGTGACCACCCATGCAGAAATAAGAGCCTCTGTGTACCAGTAAGACTCCAGACTCCAGACCCAAAGCCTGCAGTTCTACCGCATGCACATGGCTCTCAACCGGAGTAGCAGAATCACCTTATCAGCACCTCTGCAGAATTCTAGACTGTGCTCCGCTCCCATGCAGATCACTCGAATGCTATCTAGCCACAGCACAATGCTATCCCAGCTTCCCCCACCTCACCAGACACCCCAGCACTGGAAGTAAACTGATTCCATTTTGGAAAACCTTTCACTCCATTTTTTGGTGGGCGTGGCTATCAGCTCCGATCTCTGTCTGAACAGAGACATGGTTTTCAACTTCCACTCCTCCCCCCTGCCCCACCTGCAATAATTTGACACAGTGACTACCCAACACAAAAACAGCTCTCAGTTGTACAGATACACAGTGCAACCAGGGCACCACCCACCTGGTGCAAGACTGAGGGTGAGAAGTCCAGCAGTTGGGATCTAATAAGCAAGTGAGGGGAGGGGGTGTATATATATAACCCAGAGTAAAACAGAGAGACCAGGATCAGGGAACCTCCAGGCAGGAGACAATACTGGGGCCTCAAATCTTCTCACTCTAGTTACCTACACCACCCTGAGGACAGAGACTACAACTTAAAATAGACAACTCCTGTGGAACTAACCTAGATGCCCTTCAATGGATGAATGGATAAAAAAAATGTGGCATTTATACACAATGGAATATTACTCAGCATTAAAAAATAACAAAATCATGGCATTTGCAGGGAAATGGATGACGTTAGAGCAGATTATGCTAAGTGAAGTTAGCCAATCCCTAAAAACAAATGCCAAATGTCTTCTCTGATATAAGGGGGGCAACCCAAAATGGAGTAGGGAGGAAGAGCATGAGAAGAATATTACCACTAAAGAGGGAAGAGAGGTGAGAGGGAAAGGGAGGGAGAAGGGGAATTGCAAAGAAGATGGAAGGAGATGCTCATCATTTTACAGAATATATGTATGACGATGTGAGGGGAAAAAAAAGAAGTGTGTCACATTAGATTGGGTAGAGAGAAGTGATGGGAGGGGAGGGGAGGAGAAGGGGGAATGGAAGTACAGCAGAATAAAATAGACATCATTATTGCTGTATATATATATATATATATATATATATACGCGACTGTATGAACAATATGATTCTGCAACATGTATGCTCACAAAAATGAGAAATTATACCCCATCTTATTTAAATGTATGGTATCTCAAGATCATTGCATTGTCATGTGTAACTAATTAAAACAAATTTCATATATATATATATATATATATAACAACTCCACCTACTGGAAGAGAAGAGAAGCAGGAAAGAAATGGAATTCTAAGTGTATTCTTTTTCTTCTTCTTCTTCTTCTTTTTCTTCTTTCTTCTCTATCCTTCTATCCTCTGGCCCTCACAACCCCATCATATGTGAAATAGAAATTTGGAGTCACCTGAATAATATTATATAGAGGAATTGCATAAGCCTTCCTTTCCCCCCTTTTTTCTGACTTTTTTCTCTTTCTTTCTTTCCTTTTTTTTGTTTTTCTCTTTCTTCTTCTTTCACCCTCCAAATTTTACTATTTTTACACCTTGTAATTTTCTAAATACTTATGTGTGTTTGTTTTTATGTACTCTACTGTCCTCACACGTACTTGACTACTCTAAATTACTTCCTATCTATTCCCCTGATACTAACCCTCTTCATTAGAGTTATCCTTCAAATTTCCCAAGTTATATTATCCCCCCCAATCTTTTCCCCTTAGCATATCCTCCTACACCTGAACCCAGTTCACTGTCCACTGCCAGAAACTGTAAACATTTTATGAAACTACTGATTATATTTTAAATAATAATTGAATCGAACATTTCTGGACATTGAGACTAAACTATAAATGTCTTAATAACAATAATTTGTTTATGGGTGATGTATTGTTAATATTGAGATCTGTTAACATTGTCTTTCCCCACAAAGGAGGAATCTTAGAACCATACAAGAGCACTACAAATCTATAGGGTAAAAACAATAACACACCCAGTCCCACAGAGCTAGAAAGAAAGAAAAGTGAGCAACATGAAAAGACAAGGGAAGAAAGTACCACAAACAAATCAAGAGAACACATCATTAGAAGAATTGACAGCTACATCATAAAACATTACAGAGAAAGATTTTTCAGGATATATATGGTTAAATGTTTTGGGTATCTCAAAGAAGACATAAGAGAACAAATATAGGCAGTGAAAAATCACATCAACAATGAGTCACATAAACAAATCCAAGAATCAAAAGATCACTTCAACAGGGAGACAGAGATCTAAAAAAAAATTTAAAAAAAACAGAAATCCTTGAAATGAAAGAAATAATAAACCAAATTAAAAACTCAAATGAGAGCATCACCAACATAGTAGACCACTTGGCAGATAGGACATCAAAAAAGAAGATCAAATATATCATCTTGAAAAGAACATAGACAACAAAGCGAAAATGATAAGAAACCACAAGCAGAACATTAAAAAAATATATGGGATAGCATAAAAAGAGCAAATTTAAGAGTTATTGGGATAGAGGAAAGCATGGAGTTCTAAACCAAAGGAATGAGCAATCTATTCCATGAAATAATATCATAAAACTTTCCAGACATGAAGAATGAATAGGAAATCCAAATTCGAGAAGCCTACAGGATGCCAAATGTGAAACATCTCAACAGACCCATACCAAGGCACATTATAATGAAAATGTTCAACATACAGAATAAGGAGAGAATTTTAAAAGCCACAAGGCAAAGTATTCCAATTACATATAAGGGTAAACCAATTAAGATAATGGCAGATTTTCAATGCAGACCCTGAAAGCTAGAAGATCCTGGAACAACATATATCAAGCTCTAAAGATAATGGGTACCAACCAAGAATCTTGTATCCAGCAAAATTAAGCTTCAGATTTGAAAATGAAATAAAAACTTTCCATGATAAACAAAAGTTAAAAGAATTTACAGCGAGAAAACCAGCACAACAAAACATTCTTGTCAAAATCTTTAATGAAGAGGAAATAAAACACAATGATGAAACCCAGCAGAGGGAAGTAGTACACTAAAGGAAAAATACTCAAAATAGGAAAACCAAGTCAAGTTAAATAACAAAAATAAACAAATATGTCTGAAAATACAAACCATGTCTCAATAGTAACCCTAAATGTTAATGGTTTAAACTCACCAATCAAAAGATGTAGGCTAGAAGACTGGATTCAAAAAAACTATCCAACAATATGCTGCCTACAGGAGACTCATCTGATAGGAAAACACATACACAGACTGAAGGTGACAGGTTGGGAAAAATCATACCACTCACATGGACTGTGGAAGCAAGCAGGGGTTTCAATACTCATATCAAATAAAGTAGACTTCAAGCCAAAGTTAATCAAAAGGGATAAATATGGACATTACATACTGCTCAAGGAAACCATGCACCAACAAGACATAGCAATCATAAATATATATGCCTAAAACATTGGTGCAGCTATGTTCATCAAACAAACTCTTCTCAAGTTCAAGAGTCAAATTGACCACCACACAATAATCTTAGGTGACTTTAACACACCTCTCTCACTACTGGGTACATCTTCCAAACAAAAGTTGAAAAAAGAAACTATAGAGCTCAATAACACAATTAATAGCATAGACTTAACTGATGTGTATAGAATATTTCAACTGGCATCAAGCAGATACAATTTCTTCACAGCAGCACATGGATCCTTCTGTAAAATATACAATATACTATGCCACAAAGCAACTCTTACCAAATACAAAAAAGTACAGATACTACCATGCATTTTATCAGATCATAATGGAATGAAATTGGAAATCAACAACAAAATAAAAAATAAAAATTTCTCCATCACTTTGAGACTAAACAGTAAGCTACTGAATGAACAATGGGTCACAGAAGACATCAAGGAAGAGATTTAAAAATTTGTAGAGGTAAATGAGAACACAGACACAACATATCAAAATCACTGGGACACCATGAAAGCAGTACTAAGAGGAAAATTAATTGCATGGAGTTCATTCCTTAAAAAAAAAGAAAAAGACAACAAATAAATGACCTCAAAATACATCTAAAAGCCCTAGAAAAAGAAGAACAAATCAGCAGCAAAAGCAGTAGAAGGCAAGAAATAATTAAAATTAGAGATGAAATCAAAACAAAAGAAACAATTGAAAAAATTAACAATACTAAAAGTTGATTGTTTGAAAAAATAAATAAAATTGACAGACACTTTACCATGCTAAGGAAGAGAAGGAGACAGAGAACTCAAATTACCAGTATACATGATGAAAAAGACAATATCATAACAAACACTACAAAAATACAAAGGATAATTAGAAATTATTTTGAAAACTTATACTCCAATAAATTAGAAGACATTGAAGGCATCAACAAATTTCTTAAGTCATATGATATTCCCAGAATCAGAAAGATACACACAACTTAAACAGACCAATATCAAGTGAGGAAATAGAAGAAGCCATCAAAAGATTACAAACAAAGAAAAGCCCAGGACCAGAGGATACACAGACCAGTTCTACAAGACCTTTAAAGATGAACTAATACCAATACTCTTTAATTTATTTCAGGAAATATAAAAAAAGGCAGCACTTCCAAACTCATTCTATGAGGCCAATATCACCCTGATTCCAAAACAAAAGACCCAACAACAAAAAAAAAAAAACAACTTCAGACCAATATCTCTAATGAACATAGATGCAAAAATTCACAATAAAATTCTGGTAAGTCAAATACAAAAATATATCAAAAAGATTGTGCATGATCAAGTGGGATTCATTCCAGGGATGCAAGGTTGGTTCAACATATGGAAATCGATAAATGTAATTCATTACATCAATAGATTTAAAGATAAGAATCATATAATCATCTCAATAGATGCAGAAAAAGCATTTGACAAAATACAGCACACATTTATGTTCAAAATACTAGAAAAACTAGGGATACAGGGAGATATCCTAAAGGCTATCTATGCTAAGCCTCAGGCCAACATCATTATAAATGGAGAAAAATTGAAGGCATGCCATCTAAAAACTGAAACAAGAGGGATGCCCTCTTTCACCATTTCTATTCAACATAGTTCTTGAAACACTGGCCAGAGTAATTATACAGATGAAAGAAATTAAAAGGAAATGTATAGAAAAAGAGGAACTTAAATTAGCTCTATTTGTTGACGATATGATTCTATGACTAGAAAACCAAAAATATCCACCAGAAAACTTCTAGAACTAGTAAATGAATTCAGCAAAATAGCAGGATATAAAATCAACACCCATAAATCAAAGGCATTTCTGTATATCAGTGAAAAATCCTCTGAGAAGGAAATGAGTAAAATGACCCCATTCACAGTATCCTCAAAAAAAAAAAAATACTTGGGAATCAACTTAACAAAAGAAGTGAAAGATCTATACAATGAAAACTACAGAACCTTAAAGAAAAAAAAATCAAAGAAGACCTTAGAAGATGGAAGGATCTACCTTGCTCTTGGATAGGCAGAATTAATATGATCAAAATGACCATGCTACCAAAAGCACTATATAGATTTAATGCAACTTCAATCAAAATCCCAATGGAATTTCTCATAGAAATAGAAAAAACAATCAAAAAATTCATCTGGAAAAATAAGAGACCCAGAATAGCTAAAGCAATCTTTAGCAGAAAGAGTAAAGCAGGTGGTATTACTATACCAAACCTTAAACTATACTACAGAGCAATAGTAAGAAAAACAGCATGGAATTGGCACCAAAACAGGCTTGTAGACCAATGTTACAGAATAGAGGACACAGAGACTAACCCATAACATTACAATTATCTTATATTAGACAAGAGTGCCAAAAATATGCGCTGGAGGAAAGATAGCCTCTGCAACAGATGGTGCTGGGGAAACTGGAAATCCATATGCAACAAAATGAAATTAAACCCCTATCTCTCACCATGCACAAAACTCAACTCAAAATGGATCAAGGACCAAGGAATTAAACCAGAGACTCTCATCTAATAGGAGAAAAAGTAGGCCCTAATCTTCATCATGTGGGATTAGGCCCGAACTTCCTTAATAAGACTCCTATAGCACAAGAATTAAAACCAAGATCAATAAATGGGATAGAATCAACATAATAAGTTTTCTTCTCAGAAAAAGAAACAATCTGTGAGGTAAATAGAGAGCCTACAACTTGAGAACAAATTTTTACCCCTCACATATCAGATAGAGCACTAATCTCTAGGGTATATAAGGAACTCAAAAAGCTAAACACCAAAAAATATATATAATCCAAACAACAAATGGGCCAAGGACCTGAACAGACCCTTCTCAGAAGAGGATACACAATCAGTCAATAAATATATTTAAAAAAATGTTCATTACCACTATCAATCAGAGAAAGGCAAATCAAACTACTCTAAGATATCCTCTCACACTGGTCAGAATGGCAGCTATTATGAAGACAAACAACAATAAGTGTTGGCGAGGTTGTGGGGAAAAGGTAAAACTATACATTGCTGGTGGGACCACAAATTGGTGCAGCCAATTTGTAAAGCAGTATAGAGATTCCTCGGAAATCTGGAAATAAAACCACCATTTGGCTCAGGTATTTCTCTCCTCAGACTACACCCAAAATACTTAAAAACAGCATACTTCAGGGACACAGCCACATCAATGTTTATAGAGGCACAATTCACAATAGCGACACTGTGGAGCCAACCTAGATGTCCTTCAGTGTATGGGTGGATAAAAAAATATGTCATATATACACAATGGAAATTACTCAGCATTAAAACAGAAGAAAATCAAGGCATTTACAGGTAAATAGATGGCATAGAGAAGATAATGCTAAGTGAAGTTAGCCAATCCCCAAAAAACAAATACAGAATGTCATCTCTGATATAAGGAGGTTGACTCATAGTGGGGTAGAGAGGGAGAGCATGGGAGATAAGATGAATTCTAGACAGGGAAGAAGGGTTGGAAGGGAAAGGGAGGGGGCAGGGGATTAGCAAGGATTGTGGAATATGATGGACATCTTTATACAAAGTACATGTATGAACACTTGAATTGGGTGTCAACATACTTTATATACAAACAGAGATATTAAAAATTGTGGTATATATGTATATTAAGAATTGTTAATATGGTTGAGTATAATATACCCCTAGGGATATTTAGGCTTGATATTGTATGTTGTGCTTCAGATTAAGTGATTTTCTTTGAAGTGAAGTTGCTATTTAGAAATGCCAATTTTAAAAAGACACACTGATTTTAATTTTAAATCTATGACCAATCCTTCAATAAATATATGATAAAAAAAGAATTGTAATGCAAAAGTAACAAAGTACAAAAACATAGACTAGCAGACTAGATTTTTAAAAATAACAATTTTTTGGTAAGAAAAACATAAATTTTCTGTAAAAGCATAAATATTTTCAACAATATTTTACCTCCAAGAGACTCATCTCATATAAAAAGATATTCAAAGACTGAAGGTGAACAGTTGGAAAAAATCATACCACTCACAATGACTATGAAAGCAAGCAGGGGTTTTCATCCTCATATCAAATAAAGCAGACTTCAAACTAAAGTCAATCAAAAAGGATAACGAAGGACACTACATACTGCTCAAGGGACCCATACACCAACAAGACTTAAGAATTATAAATATATATACCCCAAACAATGGTGCATCTACGTTCATCAAATAAACACTTCTCAAATTCAAGAGTCAAATAGACCACAACACAATGTTGGGTGACTTTAACACACCTCTTTCATTACTAGATAGATCTTCCAAAAAAAGATGAACAAAGAAACTATAGAACTCAATAATACAATCAATAACTTAACTGATATATATGTATGTATGTATATATATATATATATATATATACATATATATATAATATTTCATCCTTCAACAAGAGAATAACTGTCTTCTCAGCAGCACATGGATTCTTCTCTAAAATAGAAGATATACTATGCCACAAAGCAACTAGAGATACTAACCTACATTCTCTCAGATCATAATGTGTTGGAATAATTTTCAGTCACAGCTAGCAGCTATGAGCAGCTTGGAAGTGCTTGAAATATCCACGTTTGTTCATTCAGGCCTGCAGGAGGACCTGCAGGATGGGGTGAAACCACATACTCAGCACTTGTGGTTAAAGTTGCCAAATTACTGGGCCAGGAAACTGAGACTCAAGGGCTTCAGGGCATAAAATCCTGGACTCAGTAGGGGCCAAAGACCCTTCCAGATTGCTTTCTGCCATGACAGCAATATTTAGAGTTTCCTCACATTGTGGTTACATTAGGCAGAAGATGATTGGCTTATGGATATTATCTTGCTAAGATTAATGGGCATGCCCCACTCAAACCCTATAACAGTTGTGTGCATTCCAAACATAAACTGAGCTACTGAACGATGATGACTTGAGGTTTGTTTCCTGCCAGTTCTCTCATGAGCTTCCAGAGTCTGTGTGTTGATTCCGAATCTCTACCCCCAGTGACTGAAATAGCAGAGCAACTAATTGACCACACCAGTGAAAGGAACATATGCAATAATAAAATGAAATTAGAAATCAATGATAAAATAAGAAACAAAATCCACTCCAACATCCACACCTGGAGACTAAATAATATGCTACTAAATGAACAATGGGTTACAGAAGATATCAAGAAGGAGAATAAAAAATTTTTAGAGGTGAATGAAAACACAGATACAATATATAAAAATCTTTGGGACACTATGAAAGCAGTTCTAAAGGGAAAGTTTATTGAATGAAGTTCATTCCTTTAAGAAGAAAGAGTCAACAAATAAATGACCTCACTTTACATCAAAGCCCTAAAAAAGAAGAACAAATCGACACCAACAGTAGCAAAAGACAGGAAATAATTAAAATCAGAGCTGAAATCAACAAAATTCAAACAAAGAAACAAAAGAATTGACAGAACAAAAAATGGGTTCTTTAAAAAAATAAATAAAATTAACAGACCCTTAGCCATGCTAATGAAGAGAAGGAGAGAGAAAATTCAATCACTAACATACATGATGAAAAAAGAAATATCACAACAGACACTAAAGAAATACAGAAGATAATCATAAATTATTTTGAAAATTTGTACTCCAATAGAAAATATCAAAGGCATCGACAAACTTCTAGAGTCATATAATTTGCCCAAATTAAATCAGGATGATATACACAATTTAAATAGATCAATTTCAAGTAATGAAATAGCAGATGCCATCAAAAGTCTACCAACCAGGAAAAGCCCAGGACCAATGGATACACAGCCAAGTTCTACAAAACTTTTAAAAAAGAACTAATACCAATACTCTTCAATTTATTTTGGAAATAGAAAAAGAGGTAGAACTTCCAAACTCATTCTATGAGTTCAATATCACTCTGATTCCAAAACCAGGCAAAGACACATAAAAAAGAAAACTTCAGACCAATATCTCTAATGAACATAGATGCAAAAATTCTCAATAAAATTCTGGCAAATCAAATACAAAAACATATCAAATAGATTGAGCACCATGATCAAGTGGGATTCATCCCAGGGATGCAAGGTTGGTTCAACACAAAAAAATCAATAAACATAACTCATCATATCAACAGAATCATCTCAATAAATACAGAAAAGGCAATTGACAAAGTACAGAACACCTTTATGTTAAAAACACTAGAAAAACTAGGAATAAAAGAAACATATCTCAACATCATAAAGGCTATTTATGCTAATCCCCAGGCCAACATCATTCTAAATGGAAAAAAAATTGAAGGCATTCCCTCTAAAAACTGGAACAATACAGGGATGCCCTCTTTCATTACGTCTATTTAACATAGTTCTTGAAACACTGGCCAGAGCAATTAGATACATGAAAGAAATTAAAGGATACACATAGGAAAAGAAGAATCAAATTGGCACTCCCTGCTGATGATATGATTCTATACCTGAAAGACCCAAAAAGTTTCACCAGAAAATTTTATAACTGGTAAATAAATTCAGCAAAGTACCAGGATATAAAATAAACACCCATAAGTCAAAGGTGTGATAGTAAAAGCAAATGTGACTGCATTTTGTGACTCCATTCTGTAAAATAACCATGCCAAGTACAAGGGTCATGATCAGGGCAAGATGTTCTTTTCCTTTTGCTATAGAAACCTTTAAGAAAATGGAACTACCTAATGAGGCATTGTTTCTATAACTAGGGTAACAGGGCTCTGTTTCTGTAACTGGGGTGATTGGGCTAACTGTGGTGGGTTAGTCTTCCCACTGCTTGACTACACTCTCCTGCTCCTGTAACCTATCTTTCTTTCATTGGATAGACCCCTAAACATCCCTTTTGCAGTTTTCAGGCTTATAAGGAGCACCCTTGCAATTGTTCAGGGCTGATCAGGAGAACAGCTTTATGTTCTGGTCAGTTGCCAATAGTGTGCTTCAAAGAAGGCTTGATTCAATTATATGTGAGTGGTCTGAAATCAGTTTATGAAACCCCAGGATGAAGTTTTAACTATAACAGAGATTTCTTCCATATAATAAGGTCTTCTTCAATTTCTTTCTTTAGTTTTCTGTATTTTTCATTGTAGAGGTCTTTCACCTTTTGTGAAGTTGATTCCCAAGTTCTTTTTTGTTTGTTTAGTTGTTATTTTGTTTTGTTTTGTTTGTTTCTGTTTTTGTTTTTGTTTTGAGGCAACTGTGAATGGTGTAGTTTTCCTAATTTCTCTGTCAGAGTATTCATCACTGATGTATAGACATGCATTTGATTTATGAGTATTGATTTTATATCCTGCTACTTTGCTGAATTCATTAATTCGAGAAATTCTCTGGAGGGGATTTTGGATCCTATAAGTATAGAATCATGTCATCAGCAAAGAATGATAATTTGAGTTCTTCTTTTCCTATTTGTATCCCTTTAATTTCTTTCATCTAATTGCTCTGTCTAGAGTTTCAAGGACTATGCTGAATAGAAGTGGTGATAGAGGGCATCCCTGTCTTGTTCCAGGATTTAAAGGGAATGCTTCCAAATTTTTGCCCTTTAGAATGATGTTGGTCTTGGATTTAGCATACATAGCTTTTACAATGTTGAGGTATGTTCATACTATTTCTAGTTTTTCTAGTGTTTTGAACGTGAAAGTGTATTACGTTTTGTCAAATGCTTTCTCAGCATCAATTGATATAATCATATGATTTTTATCTTTAAGCCTATTGATGTGATTAATTATACTTGTTGATTTCTGTATGTTGAAACAATTTCACAACCCTGGAATAAACCCCACTTGATCATGGTGCACTATATTTTTAATATGTTTTTGTAGGTGATTTGCAAAAATTTTACTGAGAATTTTTTAAATACTTTTTATTGTTGATGGACACAATATTTTTATTTTTTATTTGTTTATTTTTATGTGGTGCCAGGGGTCAAAACCAGTGCATCATACATGCTAGGCAAATGCTCTACCACTGAACCACAACCCCAGTCCCATTTTTGAGAATTTTTGCAGATGTTCATCAGGGGTATTGGTCTGAAGTTTTCTTTCCTTCCTGCCTGGTATTGGTATCAGGATGATACCACCTTCATAGAATGAGTTTGAAAGGGTTCCTTCCTTTTCTATATCATGGAATTATTTGAGGAGTGTTGGTATTAATTATTCCTTGTAGGTCTTATAGAACTCAGCTGTGAATCTGTCTGGTCCTGGGATTTTCTTGGTTAGTAGGCTTTTGATGGTGTCTTCTATTTCCTTGTTTGAAATTTATCTGTATAAATTGTGTAGGTCCTCTTGACTCAGTTTGGGTTGATCGTATGCTACTCTAGAGTATCCTAACTACAACCACAGCTTCTCTGGCTTCAGTCATTTATCAAAGCTAAAAATCATACTATAAAGATACCTGAAGAATCAAAACAAGTGGAAACTGTCGCATTTCATGACTAAACACTTAGGGTCACACCAGGTGATCTGGGCTGCATGAAATAATCACACAGAGACAGAGAAATATCTTTTTCTTTGGGTCTTGTGACAGCTCCTCCAACCTTAGGAGGCCCATGGAAAGAGAGAGAGAGCTGAAGCCAAACCCTTTTATTGGGAAGAAGCCATTCAAATGAGACAAGGCATCAGGTTTCAGGGAGTTGAGTCTAGCTTCCTGATGTCTGCTGTCAGTGGGTTGACTGACATCTGGGGACACCATGTCCATCGCATGAGCTATATGGGGATCATGGCAGAGTAAGCGGAAAGACCAGATAGAGGCCACCCAAACAGGGGAGCGCACTTTGTGCACTCAGTGCTCAAAGTTCACACACATAGCCCATGGCTGGCTTGCCACATCTCTACATTGTCATCACTCAAGGTCAAGGGGCACTTGGTTCCTAAACGGCAGCTCCCAACAGAAAGCCAAACTTGATCATGGCTTCTTTCATGTGTGACTTCAGTTGCCCTCAATTTTCTATTTCTGTTGAACCAAACACCCTCTTGTTGCCACTTGGCACCATAATGAACCAATCTAGATTCCAATCTAGATTCCAAGTTGTAACAGATAAGTTGAGAGGGAAGATGAAGCTGTGCATAGAAACACGCAAAATACAGTGACAATGGTATGACCAAGCAATTCTGAGTAACATAATCTAGCATTAATGTAGTAACATTCTAAATCAGATGATACAATTCTGAAGTATACTGAGAGGGAAATGAGGGTGCAACAATTGTGGAGTGAGGAGACAAACACTACTTCCTCCATCCTCCTCCTTCTCTTTCCTTCCTCCTCTGTTGCTGACACTCCTTCCATCAAACTGACAAGTAATATATTTACATATAGAAAATACTTAAAATCCATACAAAAAAATCAACATATTTATATAACTTTATTGTTGGAGTTAAGCATTTTAGTAAATTGATTAATGCCTCAATTACTCTTTCTCACATGCTGTGAGCAATTCAGCACCCTCCTTTAAAAAGGTACTAAGTTATTGTGGTTCTGTCAAAGTCCAGAAACCACATAAATCATTTGAACAAGGAAAACTTAATATAGACCTATTCATGTCTGAGGCCTTGGATTTAATCCCCAGCACTGAAAAAAAAAGGAAAAAAAAAAGAATCAACTAGTAAAAAGTGGTTAACTACTAAAAGAAGTAAAATAAGGCTCCAAAAAATGCAGAAATGGCATATATAGGGAAAAGATAGTACTTCTTGGATTGAGGCAGAATAACCAAGGAAGGAAAAATGTATTACAGGGTCCCCAAAGAGACTGATGTGCATTACTCATTGGGGAAGATGGAACCATGGCCCACTGGAAGGTTGAAATGGATCTGTAATGCTCCAACTCACCAGGTATCCTCTTTCATAATACCGCCACCCCAACATTTCTGACACCAAATGTTTGGAGTTTTCAACACCAAGTTATTCTCCAATTCTCTGCATATATCTTGGTGTCCTGTAATTCAAATAAGGAATTAACAGAGAGCCCCACAGGTTAAGTGGACCCCACAGTCTTAAAATTGTGCCCTTCATGACTTCAGATGACAATCTCAAGATGGCTCCTCAAGTTACCCACCTGTTTCTAAACTTCCTGTCACTGTAAGGAGATCCAGTGAAGTCTCTCCAGTGGAAAAGAAGACCTCTACTCAGACCTTTCAGACACTTGCCCATACCACAGAAAAGAATGTAAAAATGTGTTGGGCTTTAGCAGAGAGGAAGACCACCATTAGAAAGTGAAAAGTGAATACAGGAACACTCAGAGAATAATGTTGTCCATCTCAAAAGCAAGAAGAGACACATCACCAGGGATTAAGTTCAGGTTATTTTATTAGAGTTCAAAGGTAGGATATATGATCCAAAGGAAAAGAACTTCCCTGGAGACTTGGGAATATTGAGTAACATGGTTTCTTATTAGGAAATAGAGTCTGCTATGTTGTTTTCAAATGATGTTTGATCCAATCAAATGTTAGCCCCCTAGCTTTATGAGGTTAGTGGTGTCTTTCTATTGAGATCTTGTTCCTGTGTTGTGCATTCCAGAAAATTTATATGGAACTGGAAACTTACAAAGTGATTTATGGGATTGTTTGATGCATTTTTACCTTTTAGTCTCTTTCTGTCCCTTAAGTTTCTTTGACCAGGTCAAGAGCAGTTCATCATAAGTAATTTTTCCACATCCCAACAGGCACATTTATCCTTTAGAGACTTTTTTTTTTAGTATCCTAAATTTCTCTCTCATTCCAAGGCCCATCCTCCATTCCCAAGGTCCATCCTCATATTGGGTGATTTTCTACAGCCATTTTCTAGAAGGGCTCATAAAATCAACAGAAACAACTATGTTTACTAACCAATTTATTTTTTAAGAGAGAGAGAGATAATTTTTAATATTTATTTTTCAGTTTTTGGTGGACACAACATCTTTATTTTATATGGTGATGATGATCGAACCCAGTGCCCCGCGCGTGCCAGGGGAGCACATTACCGCTTGAGCCACATCCCCAGCCCACTAACCAATTTATTATAAAGGATCATGCTAAGGATACAGTGAATAGCCAGATGAAAATGCACATGGGTTTAGGCCCAGAAAAGCCTGGAGCACAGGAATACCTGTCATGTATTTCCGACACTACCCCCGGAAACATGGATGCATTGTTGTTCATCAAGTTAGAGGAACATTTTTATGGTGGTTTTGCTGTGTCATTATAATTGATTAAATCAGTGACTACTGGAAATTAACTAACTCAACCTTTGGTCCTATTTCCTTCCCCCTTTCAACTTTCTTCATAAAATTTGTTCCTTTGGCAACCTGCCCCCATCCTGAAGTGACCCAGAGGTTTTCTAAAAGTTATCTTATTAACATAAACTCAGATGGCTGAAAGGGGCTGGTTACTAATAACAACAGACTCTCTTTTCATCTCCATCAGGAAAATCCCAAGGGTTTTAGGAGCTGTTTTCAGACATCAGGGACAGAAACTACTTTTTAGGAACTTAGGGAAGAGACTCAAAATACAGATAAAGATATCAATATAAACACTTCTTTCTATGTCACCAAAAGGTGAGCCTTCTGCACACCACTGGAAGTTGCAACAAAAAAGGAAAAACTGCCCAGTATGGTGGCCCATGTCTGTAATCCCAGCATTTAGGAGGCTTAGGCAGGAGTATCACAAGTTCAAAGCCAGCCTCAGCAACTTAGCCAGGCCCTAAGCAATATAGGAAATGTAGGAAAAGACTGTCTCAAATTATTAAAAGGGTGAGAGGTGTTAGATTCTGGGGTTCTAGCTCACTGGTGGAGCAAATGTGAGGAACTGGCTTTGATCCTCAGCACCACAATAAAAAATAAACTAAATAAAGGTATTGTTTCCATCCACTAAAGTAAAATATTTTTTAAAAAATATAGGCTGAGGATGTTGCTCAGTGGTTAAGCACACCTGGGTTCAATCCCTGGTACAAAAAAAAAAGAAAGAAAGAAAGAAACAGAACTACCTTGCCTTGCAGTGGCTCTTCCAGTGCATTGTACCAACAATCTCACATTGTGTCAGATGTCAAAGAAGTGTATACAAGGTCCAGTTCCAATAACACAAAGAAGACCAACATGGAGTGGGTTTGGAACAGAAATGCAATGAAATGATACTGGACTCTGTCCACATCTTTGATTTATACTTTATATATGCATATCTGTTACATCATTTTACAAACATTTGAACTTCCATAAAACAACAATCTATCATGAAAAAGCCACCTAACAAATGAAGAGGCTCTCATCTATTCCCCCACATAAGGAAAGAAGCACTCCCAGGCACTGTACACTGCACTATTATTTTATTTACTCTTCAAATTCACTAAGTCTCATTGACTATAATGTTACCCAAAAGATAACAGTTTGCATATAAATTATAAATATAAGAAGAGAGAGAAATGAAATGGTTAATATACAAAAATACACACATATATACCACAAGCAAAGAGAAAATATACAAAACTAATATGTCCTTGTTTTAGAAGGACTGTGTAGTTATATGTACTTTCTATCTATCTTTCAATTCCCAAACTATGTTGTCTCTCCCCAAGTCAGAACAACTAGTCAAAATTGTTTACCTGGTAGAGTGAACACACCTTTATTTTTCCAGGGTCTAAGTCTTCAATGTCCTGTCTCTTCTTGTTTGCTGGTTTTCCATACTCCCTTAACATCAGACTTGGAAGTACAAAGAGGAAGTATATTAACTGGACCTATGCTCATGGTCAAAGCTTGCTGCAATTCACCTTGCATCTGGAAATTCTCTTTTTCATTTATGTTTACTCTAGTAATTCTTGTCTTTTCTCAGTTGCAGCATAGACACAAAATGGAAATGGGGGGAAAAATCAAAGAGAGTAGCAGGAATGGTGGATATGATCAAAGTACATTATATGCATGTATGAAGTTGTCACAATAAAAACCAATATTTTGTACAATGAATATGTACTAATTGCTTTTTAAGGAGGGGGTCCATTGCCTTATCCTTAATTCCCTGGATTAACATATCACAACATTCTCAGTGGTACCAGAAATTTACTAAATTATGGAAAAATAAGTATGTTCCATTCATCCCAGAATAGGAAGTAGATAACATAGAATGTTGAACTATTCTCTTAAAACTCTATCATTCACTATATTTTGGAACTGAAATATGCTCCAAAGGCTCATGTGTTAAAAGCTTGGTCCTCAGCTGGTGGCTCTTTTGGGAGGTGCTACCACCTCAGTAGGTGGGGACTAGGAAACAGGAAGGAAGTAGGTAACTGTGGGTTTGTCCTTGAAGACTATGTCTTGGCCCCTTATCTCTCTCTCTCTCTCTCTCTCATTTTCTCTCCTCTTTCCCCCCTCCCACTCTCTCTCCCTCTCTTGCCTTCTGTCTGCCATAAGGTGAGCCACTCACTCTACCACCTGCTCCCTGACATCACATGACATTCTACCTCAGAAACAATGGAGCCAGGTGACTATGGACTGAAACCTCAACAACCATGAGGAAAATAAATCTCTCCTCCTCCTTTAGGTTGATTTTCTCAGTATTTTGTCACAGAGACAAAAAAAATGAATAACACACCTATGCATTTCACTGGAAATTTTTGGATAATGAACTGACATCTAATAGTCCAAATCTGCAAAAGTAGAACTAGGGATCATTTTCAAGCTCAAGTTTCCTCTACACACATGTACATGCAGTAATGTGATCTCCCCTTTGTTTGAATTTTTTGTTTCATTTTTGGAAATAGGATACTACTGTGATGTCCAGGCTGGTCTCAAACTTATGGGATAAATTGATCTGTGTGCCTTAGCATCCCCAGTAGATGGGACTACAGGTATGTGCTGACACAGCTGCTTAAAATGCTTTTTAATACCACAAAAATAGGGCTCCTCAGTTAAATTCCACATTCCCTAACCCAGTTCCAAAACAGTTAAATTCTATCTTCTGCTATCTGAACATAAGACATGAACAGAACTCTCATAACCATGCATCTGAAGTCTGAACACAGAGCAGAAGTAAAAGCCCACTGAGCCTTCCAAGTATCAGCTCACAGGCCTTTTGACACAGGGGGTCTGTAAACCCAGTATTGCAGGAAGCAGTTTTATTTGTCTGCAGCCAGGCTCAGAGGGCACAGCTTTTGCTGTAATCAATCAATCCCCTGAACCACGAGTTCAAGTAGTTTCAGAGTTTTATACCCAGCATGTAAAGGGAGGGTCTCAGAAATTCACAGTCTACAGAAGTTCACATGAAAGCAGCTTTTTTTTTTACTCTTCTGGGCAAGTTAACCCTACAAGGAAAATACTGAGAGTGGGACAGCTTCTTCTCCCCTTTCTACCAGCTATTACCATGGAGCCCAGTTGGTAACTTCTCTTATCTTAGAAATGTAGACTTCTGTGAGAAGCCACACTTAAGACCAGAGGCTTCTTTACACATTTTTACAAGCTACTATACTGGATACATGCATGTTTGTGAGAAACTGGTAAGGGGGTGTCCAGCACCTGGAGTGCTGATATCTTCCTGGCCAGTGGCCAAGTAAAACAGGGCAACATGAAAATAGGAAGTTTATCTACATTGAACTCTTTTGTAGAGACTCTTTTGCTGACAGTCCTAAAATCAGCTATGGTGAAGATTTTCAGAGAAGCCCAGTTAAGACTTTCCTGTAGAGAAAAGGAGTGCCACATCACCAGGAAGAGCCACAGTGAGGGATCACCAATAACAAAGGACTCTATGCAGATAAAACCTGGGAGTGTCAGGGAAGTAATAGAATTTCAGCCTCTGGGAGAGCACCATCAACACCACAACCTGAGCTTAACCCCTCTGTTGGGCTGCTTAGGATCTCCTCCAAAGGGGGAGAATTGTTAAGGGGTACAGGGAGCTCCTCAGACCCACTTTCCATGGTGCAGATGGTCATGGATATAGCTCCATACATAAACATGAAGTATGGAAAGAGAGTTCCAGAGAAGGAAACTGGAGGGAAAGAGAAAATGTGAGAACCATCAATCATGTTATAGAAGGAAACATCTCCTTCATTGTAATCCAGAAATACCCCGACCCTATAGGGATCCTGCCTAGGAGATAACCAAGTCACAGGATAAATCCCAGCAAAATACTTATTGTTACTTTTCCCAATGACCCAAAACCCACTTTGTGATGATTCTAGGTAGCAGCCCACTCTTCTCACATCTTTCCTACAGACTCCTAGAGTCCACTTGTTGAAGAGTTCATTCTCTATCTCCACTTCCCAGTACCATCTTCCTGATGTGATGCCCTCAACACCCAACACACTGCATTTTTCACTAGGGAACAAACAGTGATATTTCCAGGTGAGATGTGACTTTTCATGAGAGACAGAAAGCCTGTGGTGAGCAGAGTCTGGGTCCAGAGTGACAGGCCCTGTTGAGAGAGTTATCAATCATGCAAGGTCCTCCCCTGCCCCAAGACAAAGCACACAGCCACCCACCACCTCACAGCCACAGAGCTGCCTGAGCTGAGGAGGGGATAAGCCTCTTGAGATATGAGTCTTGTAACTCAAGCCCACATCCTCAACCAGGAGAAGAATCCAGAGGCTGATTTCGAGGGTAGAATTGTGACAGGACCATTGAGAACCAGTACCAGTGTTGTGACCATCACTTCTGCCACAGCAACACCATTGGTGATGCCGGCACCTGAATCACCACAGAGAACTTAAGGAGAAGCCAGAAGCCATGAGGGCAACAGGAGGAACATCTAGAAGCACACAGTCACTCACAGGCTTGGAACCGTTCCTTCCGCCAATCTACAAGAGAACACAGATCTCATGTCAGGGATTTGCAGAGTCTCTACACATCAGGGTCAGCACCCAGTCTTCTGAAACACAGCAATGTGGGAGGAAGAAGAGAAAAGCTGTGTGAAAACATTCACCTGCTGTATTTATTTCTTACACACATACAGACACACAAACACACACACACACACACACACACACACACACACCACTCACACATCCTGCTGAAGACTAAGCCAAAAAGCTTAACACCCCAGGATCAAAATGCTGGATATCGATCTGAAAGGTCACTGTTCAGATTTAGCTAACAAATAATGCTTTCTCAATAAACAGACACACAACCATCCTGAAAACTGGGTTATCTTGAGATACAATTAAGGTTAACAAAATTTCAAAGACCTCCATTCACTTATAAAGAACTGACTGTGCTGAACTTGAAAGGTTAACTCTAAGCCATGAGTAGAGAATTACATCTAGCTTAGCTGAATTTGGAGGATACTATAAATCATGAGTGTAGGGAACTCAGAGAAATCTTACCCATTTAGGTGGCAATGGAGAGTGTTTTAGGATGGGAGAGAAAGAAGTTCAAAATAGAAAACAAATACATCCAGTGACAGGTCAACATTAGTGACTTTTCTTCCACTTCTCACAGACCAATAGAAGGAAAACATGCTTACACATATGGGAGAACCCAAAAAAATTAGACCTAGTCATTTGCCTACCATAAGAATTGCCTGAAGAGTTTAAAAATTTCCAGCTATGATAGAACCCATAGTCCTAAACTCCATAAATGTGACTGTGTGAAATACATGACTAGGCACATAAAAATAAAATAAAGGTATTTTCCACCTATAACTAAAAAAATGTTTAAAAAATGAAGAATAATTAAAAGATAGGAATATGAGGTCAATTCTGTGATCTGGTCCCAAGGGGAAGTCCCTGTGGTATTCTAATGCAAGTTACAATCATTTTACTCCCCATTTAGGAGAATTTTGCTTTCCTGTTGTGCTTGGCTTTTGGAAAGTTTGGGCAGGAGGCAGATTAATGTGTGACGATTATGAAAGGAAAAAAAACAAGAGAAGTTAAAAGTATTTACTGGGAGGGGTGGGAAACAAATTAGAGAAGAGAGAGCAGGAAAACCGATCCCATCCTGGGTGGAGGTCACTGACACAGAACGGCAGAGGAGGAGCCTGTAGGAGGGAAGGCCAAGGACACATCAGAGTCACTTACCTGCATACAGGGGGGCCTTCCTCCAGGCTGAAAGGGAACACACAGTGGTGAGACCACAGCTAAAACAAGCCTGCTCAGCATGAATGTGCCTGCCCTGGTCTTCCCTCCATTATAAAGATGAGACTACCCACAGGAGGAGGGAGCCAGAAAGGAGATGGCCTCTTGCAATATGCAGAGTCAGCAGGGTGTTGTGGGAAATCCCCTGGACCACAGATGAAGATGGCTGCTTTACAGGCCAACTACTACCACTATCCCACTGCTTTCTCTCTGTCAGAAAACCATCTGTCTCAAAACTCATAAAAGTCCATATTCTATCTGTCTTTATTCAGTTTTTCTGCTAAGGATAAAAGTTATACTATGTGTGAAAATATTTGAGAGAATAAAATATTATTCACTCCACAATTATGAGGGGTATTATTATATCCAGGCTTTTTCTAGCAAAAATATATTTGAGAAAGGGGTGGAGATGTACACCATGGTAGAGGGCTTGCCTAGCATGCATGATGTTCCAGGTTTATGTCTCAGCACCACAAAATGAAAAAATAACTATTCCTCTTCTCAGACTATACCCAAAGGACTTAAAACCAGAGTACTACAAGACACAGCCACATCAATGTTTATAGCAGCACAATTCACAATAGCTAAACTGTGGAGCCAACCCAGAAGTCCTTCAGTAGATGAATGGATAAAAAAATATGGCATTTATAAACAATGGAATATTACTCAGCATTGAAAAAGAACAAAATCATAGAATTTGCAGGTAAATGGATGCCACTGGAGAAGATAATGCTATGTGAAGTTATCCAATCCCAAAAAAATCAAATGCTGAATGTTTTCTCTGATATAAGGGGGGTGACTCATAGTGGAGTAGGAAGGGAGACCATGGGAGGATTATATTAATTCTAGATAGGAAAGAGGGGTGGGAGGGAAAGGAAGGGAGAAGGGGATTAGCAAGGATGGTGGAATGTGATGGTCATCATTATACAAAGAACAAGTATGAAGACTTGAATTGAGTGTCAACATACCTTATATACAAACAGAGATATGAAAAAATGTGGTATATATGTGCATTGAGAATTATAATGCAAAAAAAATGTACATGTATAATGGCATAAATTTACATGAACATACTTTATATACAGAGATACAAAAAATGTGCTCTATATGTGTAATAAGGATTGTAATGCATTCCACTGTTGTAGTATATTTTTTTAAAAATAATAAAATCAATTAGAAAAAGAAAATTAAAATTAAAAGACACTTGGGAAATTGCCAAAAATGAAGAATGATTTAAAGACGGGAATGAGTTCTGGGGTAAAACTGCCCAATTTTTCACATATGAAATATTTCTAGACAATAAGAACAAGTTTTTAGGAAGTACTTGGTTCACTCCACCACATTCCCACCTGTGGTAAGCAGCTCCCTTGAATTAGCACCTTCAGGAGCTGGAGAAAACATAATCCCTCAATGGTGATTTGTAGGGAAACAAACAGAAGGTCACCCTCCTAAACTTAATGACACCACTTACTTATATAGATCATTTAATAAAATCGTACTATCTGCCTTTAATCTTCTAGGTGCAGTCCAACAGCTAGATGCATTGAAGGCAAAAAACAACAACAAAAAACTCAAAACAATATAATGGGCAAGCCAGGGTTGAAATAAGATGCAGAATACATGAGACACCTCTGGTCACCATCACACCCAGGTTTCCAAGCACTAGGTAGGAAATAGCAGCCCAGATCAAGGAAACTCCAGGGACCAGTGTTCTGGCTTCCACTAGCTTCCCAGGGATGGGGCCCCACATGTCTGTGCCTAGACAGAAACAAGTACAGGGGACACCAGGACACAGGTAAGATAAGGAAACAAGCATTATCTGGAGAGGCACTTACCAGACAGATAAGCAGCTTTCCTCTGATCTGAAAAACAACAAGAAAGAAGGGAGCTAGGAACTAGAACATCTGCTACCAAGGAAACAGAAAATTCAGAAAGGAAACAAAAACTTACTGAGATCTGCCTTGAGTTCACCTAAAAAAAAAATGAAAAAAAGTATGAACACCCATCCCCAAGAAAAGGAAAGACTGTGTGCCTGGAAAAACCTAGGAATAATGTTTTTGTTCACTAGAATTTCTACCTACACACCTACCCAACCCCACCAGTCTGTCCTCTCTAATCTCCTCAGTCACCTCCTCTGGGCCTAGGACCCTGGATCTCCCTAAAGAGCTGGACCCCAGACCCTGGCCCCTGTCAGCTGTCCCACTCACCACCAGGTCTGCACTTGCCCTGTGGGGTCTTACCAATGGCCTTCAGTGCCTCTTCCTTTGCCTGCTGTTCCTCCTCCTTAAGCCGCAGCAGATGCTCCTTTTCCTGCCTCCTTCTAGAATGTTCTTTTCTGATAAAATAGCTAGCCCCCAAGAGTAGGAGCCCCAGAATGGTCAGGATCACAGCAAATGCTGGCTTCCAGGGAGAAGCCTGAGGGAAGAAGGGCTCTGTGGCCAGGCAGACAGAGGTCAGGGGCACACCCAGGAGAGCCAGCACACTCAGAGAGGCCAGCCCTCCCCACAGCTCTGCTGGGAGTGGGAAGCAGCACTGACCTGGGATGTAAATAGCCATGGCCTTCTCCTGGCCCAGGACAGGGTTGAGGACAGAGCAGGTCACATTCCCCACAGAGCTGTCTCTCACCACCAGAGTGGCCTCCACACTAAACAGCTCCTCAGTGTCTTGGGTGTGGGCCTCAGAAAGTGCTGGGAACTTGTTTCCACTGAGGTCTCTCCACTGCACCTGTAAAGTTAAAAATTCTAAACTGATTCCAAGCTGCAAGAGCTTGAGTTAAAGTGTAAGAGACTAGGGCATTGTAAAGCTTCTAGATTACAAGGCCTGGGCTAAAAAGTAAAAGACAATTGTTACAATTGTAAAAGTCTATTGTTACAATTCCTCTGCTATCCCCGGAACCTGTAATCTCTGTAAAGTTGTTAGGACAATGCCGGAACTGCCTAGTAAATGTCTCCATTGATTCCCTGGTTGTTTAATAGCTAAGGGCTCCAGGTAACATGGCACGTAAGCATCTAGGCCCCAGAACCAATCAGTTTAAATGTGTACCCCACTTAGAAGTAACCAATCACCCCTGCCCTGATTGTTCCCGCCAATATATGTACTAATCATGTTTCAGAGTTGTTGTTCAATTTCCCCACGCCTCATGATGATTTGTTCTGATGTATGCTAAGCCCACCGCCCTCTCCAAAAAGTGTACTTAAGCTCCACCTGACCTCTGCTCTGGGCTCTGAGCCGCTCTCCCTTCTTGAGTGGGCACAGAGAAACAGTGCGCTGGAACGGATCCCTCAATAAATTTCCCCCCTGCGATTGCATGAAGTGAGTCTCTTGTGTGGTCTCTCCCTCCGACGCTCCGCTGCACCCCAACACACCTGGGGCTTTGGGAACCATCCTGAGGCTTTGCACACCACACGCACCCCATCCTCTTCTGGCCCTTCTATGTGCACTTGGGGGTCAGAGCCCATCCCTGTGGGAAGGAAGCTATGGAGCCCCAGGAGGCCACCTTGGGTCCAGAGACCCCAGAGATACCTAGATATTATACAACTTCAGGGGGAAGGTTTTTATGTTGAATTCTGGGAATTCTATGGGAAGAGGGAAGAAAAGGAAGGAGCACAGGGACCCCCACAGGGCAGTGGGCTCTTCTCCCCAGCTGTGAGGCCCAAGGCAAACAGGAAGAATTTGATCCCAGGGCTCCCTCCTTGAATATCAGTCTTCTCACCTCACACACTCTCCTGAGACATCTGCCTCTCTGTATATCATGTCCAAAATTATATTGACTGACCACCTTGTCTCCTGAATTCTCTTCTCCTACACCCATGTTCACATGAGTTATCTTTACCAGGTTTCCTCACATACACCTCAAACTCAAAACTCCAAAACTGAATTCATAAATTGGCACCACTTGTGATAAAACAAAAATTAAAATCTCACTAATTCCTCACCCTTCTTTATACCCAGTTCTCCCATTCCACACACTTTTTACTGCCTTTATCTTCTGCCTCTGGGCCCAGTCACGAGGCAGAAATTCACTCAATGAGAAATTAGCTAATGTGACTAGTGCAGAGATTTGAAAAGCACTTGCACCTTGGTTTTACCCTCTGCCATTTCCACAGGAGGACAATCCTAGGCTACCCAGTGAAGGATGGACTCATGTGACATTTCCTGGTCAATCTGCTACAGCTGCCCTAGTTCAGCCAAATGACCACCTAAAACATCAGCACACCCAACCAAGACACACCTGGTGAACTTTTCAGCTGAATTAAGAACAAATAAAAATTACAAGTAAAAAGCTTAATTCTCCTTGTTGAATAAAATATTTTATTCCTTTTTCTTATACCATTTGCTTTAGGAAATGTCAATTACACATAAGTACTTTCTCCTCTTTTGAAATGTTTATATATGATTTTGAAAACTGGTTAGGTTTTCTGCCAGCTTTGTGGCTCAGGAATGCCTTTCTCAAGGACCTGGGAGACATTTCTTTGAAAGGTAAACATCAGGGAAGATAGCAACCCTTTGCCCCCTTTGTGTGAAAAGATAGGAATCTAACTTATGTGGGCATCTTGCTCCAAGTTATAAAATTGCTTCCTGTCATAAAGCTGGAGGAGTTTATTTTGCTTCCAGATAAAGCCTATTAGATGACACAGATAGTATCCTAAACTACCAGGTAAATTTAGGATGAGTTATGTGGAACAAATAGGGCTTTGATCCATCTTAGTTGAGGATTACTCATTGTTCATCTTGAAAACAAATATACAGGAGATTATATATGCTTGGCTCTAAAGAGAAAGAGGAAATTTCTTTCTGGTTGTGTAATCCATTCACAGATCACCATACTATGTATCACACTCTGGTTTGATGCTTATTCAGTAATAAAAGTGTTTTCTCCTAGCATGGAAGGGATATTCTGGTTTTAATTATGTTTCTGAAATATGACAAAAGATGTGAGTAAACGAGGTGAGATAAGCCAAGTTCAGCCCCAATTAGTTGAACTCACATAGTGCCTGAATTAAATACTTTCTTATTGCCAAATGCACCTGAGATTGTGGCTGTTTGTTACACAGCATTATTACAGCAGTAGAACTGACATATAATTATCAATAATCCTGCCACGAAACAACAAATGGTTCAAAAAAAATACCTGGAAGTCTCTGAACTCTTCTCCTCACCTTCCAAACTCCATGCCCACAAATCTACTCAGTTGACTCTAGTTTCTAAACCTGTCTGACCCCTCCTCTCCCACCCCACTGCCATGCCTCAGGTCAGGCACTCATTCTCTCCACATCATAAATGCACTTCATGCCTCCTTCTTGCTCACCCCCCATCCATCCATTCACAGCTGCGAACATGAGCATTCCCAACATGGCTCTGTTTAGGATCCCCCCTACTCTGCATCCAAA
The DNA here is from genome assembly GCF_045843805.1 of Urocitellus parryii. Classification (NCBI taxonomy): domain Eukaryota; kingdom Metazoa; phylum Chordata; class Mammalia; order Rodentia; family Sciuridae; genus Urocitellus; species Urocitellus parryii. The sequence continues at coordinate 118,367,057 of NC_135538.1, forward strand.
CTCCATAACAACACACAAAGCCTTTACTGACCTGGTAACTGCCTTCCTCTCCAACACTTGTCCCCAAACTCCACCATCTGAGACCCTCAGGGCCCTCACACTCAACCCCAAGAACTATCTGGTCAAATGCAAGTAACCATAATCACCATGTTGTCTGCCCTCTGACTTTTCACCTTCCAGCCCATCAACCTCCAGGGCTCTCGTACCAGCTCAGGTGTCCACTCATAATGACCTCATCCTGACACCTGTGAGTGGTGTTAATACAGGAACATCTCTTTATTCCAATATTGCCCCTTCTTACCATCCTCCTCATCACTCCTCCTACCAACCATGATGGCCACATTATACCCAGAATAATTAACCATACTCCTACTTCAAAGGTTTCATACCAGGTGCTCCCTCTGCATTAAACTCTGGCCCCACAGATATACACCTGGCTAAATACCTACTTCCTTTGAGCCTTGCTCAGACTGTCAATAAGGCTCTGCCTGAGCCCCTATGTAACACTACACCTTGACCCAACTTCCCAGCCCACATCCAGTGCCCTTTTCTTAATTATATTTGGACTTTTGTCTTAAGTAATTATCACCTTATCACATCTTCTACTGAGTTATTTATTTTATTTTTTATTCTTTTGTCTCTTGAAAGTAAACTCCTCACTGCTGGGATCTCTGTTACACTGATATATCTCTGGTGCACAGGACAAGTCCTCACATATTTTAGATGCCCCATAAACAGTGTTTGTACTGAATCAATGAATAAAAGATGAGCCACTTTTTTCTTTCATTTCACCTATAAAATGTGAGGCTTAATTTGGATGATCCCTGATATTCCCACCAAACCCAGTACTCCCAAGGTCTATAGAATAGACATCAAGAAACTAACCTGCCACCTTCACTTCCAAATCAGCCTCTTCATAGAAGCCTCCATGTCTGAAGAAGCAGGTGTACATTCCATTGTCAGAAACCTGGACCTATCTGGTCAAATGCAAGAAGCCTGCCCTTCTGAAAGGAAGTCCCTCACCAGTGAGGTCCGCCCTCTGTACTCAGCCATCTGTTCCTCAGAGTGTTCTTGTTGGTTCCAGTAGATGAACACTGCCTGTGAGAGTGTGGTGCGGAACCACCCCAGTTCCATGTTCTCTGCATTCATGGCTGGGACTAGGGCACAGGGCAGTATGGCATTCTTGCCCAGCAGTGCCACAATGGGGTGTTGAGGGCCAACAACCTGGAACTGCTCTGTGGACACAGACATAAGGGAAAGAAAGCTAGAGAGACACAGACCAATAAACAGAGAACACACACCACCAAGTGGGAAGGCAGGAAAGCTTGGGCAGGGGCCACACGAGATGAGCCCTGCAGTCTGATAGATTTGGAAGAGGTCTTCTGATCATAATGATGTGGACAGAAATGATGTCAAGGACAATCCCTCATTGTCTTCTGCTCCGGATCCCAGGCCCTTCCATGAAGTAATCTCTAATTCAGTGGTTCTCAAGCTTTCATGCACCTGAACTACTAGGATGCCTTATAGAGCACACATCACTGGGCCCAATCCAGAGCGTCTCATTCACTAGATCTGGGGTGGGGGGGACAATGAATGTGCACGTACAAGAAGTTCCAAGGGTGGTCTGGGGAGCACACATTGTGAACCCCAGGTCTAACTTGCCCTGTCTCAGTTTATGACAGAATTTCTGTCTGATTCTTTCATACAATAGCACATAAAAATCAACATTTCATTAAGAGCACACCTGACCAAAGGTCAACACTCTTTGGTTATTCAGTCACACCCTGGAAATTCCCCTCTTCCAATTCTAAATTTTTTTACTTCAATCTATAGTTTTCTCCTCCACTGAGGGAGGAGAGTAATACATATACACTTTAAAACACAGAGTCAAATGCAACTTACTGATGTGAAGATCCTGCTCTCATCATTCACAGAAACACCCATCACTGCATGTTCAAGAAGCAAGTTCACATCACTCTCCACCCCTTGGTGCTCTTGGGCTTCTGAGGCTACCACATGACTCCTCTGCAGGACATGCTGCAATGGGCCTCCAAAGAGCTACTCTCAAACCCTGTGCCACTCCACTCTGGTCTCAGCCACCATTAAATCTCAACCAGAGGAACTAGGATTCGTGACCTCAGTGATCATTTTAACAGGTGAGTTAATCCATGTTGCTGCTCTGCTCAAAGCCTCCACAGGGCTTCCCACTTCTCCCCAGGCCTGACAAGGTGGACCCTCCTTCCCAAGACCCCTCTGAACTCACCTGCTGCTTCTCTCCCCATGGGCTCTAGTCCACCCAACACTAGCCTAAGTGCTTCCTCACACCTCAGCACACTGCCAGCTCTGCACAGGCTCCTCCCCCTGCAGGAACCCTCCTTCCAAATGGTCCTACAGCTCACCCCTCCTTCTCCTGGGTTATGTTCCCATCTACACACCACCTCACTGAACACTGCTGCCTGCCCACACCTGCCTCCCATGCCCCTGACTGCCCACACCCTGCCCTGCTGCATTTCCCATCACGGTAATCTCCTCCAACACACTTAGGCTTCTCTGGCTACTTGCAGTTATTACTCACTTTCTCCTGATAGAAGGTAAACTGTATGACAGAATTTCTGTCTGATTCTTTCATAGAATAGCATCTAGCAATCAACATTTCATTAATATTTCAGAAATAAAATGAATGAATGAATCTTGCAGCACACACACATAAAAGGCAAGAAAACAAAAAAATGAGGGAAAATATACGTTCAAATGTTTTTCTATCTGGCTTTTTAAAACCACAAAGGGAGACAGATGGGGACACTCACCCATGGACAGCTGGACAAGGAGAAGCAGGGAAGTGAGACAGCAGAGCAAGGAGCGACTGCAGGATCCCTCCATATCTTTAGAGCTGGGGAGAGAGATGGGGATGAGGGCCAAGACCTGCAGGCAGGAGGCAGGTCCATCCCAGAGCTCTAGCACCTCAGCATAGAGAGCATGGCTCAGGGCTGGACAGCAATCCCCTGCTGGAGCAAAGCATTTCCTAGTGGCACATCATACTAACAGGGTGCTGCGCCCCCCACAACCCTGACACTGACCAACAGCTGAGCTCGGGATCCTTCCAGCTCTTCTGGGAAGACTGTGGTATCAGGAAACCATTAGAATCACCTGGTAAGAAACTGTTCCTTTCTTTCCAGGCCAACTCAGGGCAACTCTACTCATCCCAGAACACCAAGCTCTTCCATTCCCCATACCTGGAGCTCTGTGGTGGAAGCCATTCCTCTGTCTCTCTATTCACACACCACTCATGACCTCCAGAAAGGAGGGCCCAGATTCAGGGTCCCCATCAGGAAGGACATCCAGCTCCTGCTTCCCTCTTTTCCTGCCCCCTAGTTAAGCCCAGATTTGGCCTGGACAGTGTCATTGACAGACACATCCTCAAGGAGGCTGTGGGACCCATCACAAGATCCCAGAACCCCATCCTGCCTTTTTAGATGTGGAATCACCTAAACCTGAATGTCAGCCCAGTCTCTTCCATTGTGGGCTCAGGACATGGTGCTTCATTGGCCACACACAACCCCATCAACAGGTTTCTCCTTTCCTTCTGTTTCTTTGAGAAAGATTTCTGCCTGAGAGGTTAGGGACCCTTCCTGGAGACAGAGCATAGAGCTAATGAGCCCTGGTCAGAGAAAAGACCCCAAACCACCTACTGTTTGGAAGGGGCAGGGAGAAGGCAGTCTGTGGTATTGGGAAGAACAAATTCTGGGAGCCAACTTCTAGGCTTCCCTCCAGGCTCAGCCACTCTCAACGTGACCTTCTTGGCCTCAGTTTCCTTATCTGTATGATGGGCATAGTCACAACATCTACCCCCCCCCCAAGTTTGTAATGAAAATGAGGTGAATTTATAGTAACTACATGTAATTAGAACAGGGCCTGGGCCCAGAAAATGTTACATAAGTATCATTAAAACAAATGAATACAGGAACAACCCTCATTAAGCTTCTCCTGGTTCTTTCTAAAACAAGACTGTTCCACCTACCCACCCTCACAGCCTCTGGCACTACCTCATCCTCAGCTTCTTCCTGCCACCAGCTTCTCCCTGGTTTCCTCCTCTTAGGTCAGAGGTATCTTCAAAGCCAACTTACCTTCTTCTGTGTTCTCCCACCTATGAAAGGTTGTGACTCCTGGAGCATCTCTAAACACAGCAGCTGGAGATAGGTCAGAGTCACAAGGACCCCAGCAGGCCCCAAAGCTGCCCTCAGAATTTGCAGCTGCCCCAAACTGCACTCAGAGCCCAATAATCTGCTTCTGAGTCCAATGCTGGGGTCCCAAATTCCTCATTTCCAAGAAGAACTTGGTCCCCAGGAATAGAGGGAAAGAGCAGAGCCAGACATAAGTTGCAGTGATGTCTGCAGAGTCTCTGACAAGGGAACCCCACTAAGCCCTCCCAGTCAGAGGAGCAACCCCTCTCTGGCTCCTTCCACCATCTAAAGTGAAAGCTTGCAAAAGGATCCTGGGCAGAGTGTGCCCTGCCCTCTGGACATTGCTCCCTTTACTAGGAAGAAGGCAGCAGAGCAGAACCCTAAAAGAGGGTACCCAGAATTTTCCTGGAACACTGCAGAACAACCTCACGTAGAGGTGAAATGCCACAACCACCCTACAATGCCACCACCAATCACTGCCCAAAGGGCAGACTCCACAAGGCCTAGAGATGTTAGGGAAATCTTACAAAAAGAAGAAAACAAAATTATATTGAATCTCTATCAAGAACTGTGCTACATAAATTTTATTTATGCCATCTCATTATCACAACTGCAGAGATAAAGCCCTGAGCTCTGCCATCTGGTTACATCAATCTAGTAACTTCCTAGATGAGAGAGAGGCTAGATGTGCCAGGAGACTGCCTCCCACCACCACATCTCCAGCCCAGCCTCCTGCCCAAGGTAATTCAAGTGAGCAAGATCCTGAAAGGGATCTTGGACTCTGAATTGCCTCAATTACAAGGCCAGAAAGTTTATATCACCCTGACCTGAGCATTCTCCCTCCCAAGGTTGCCCTTTGCCCTCCATTTGGGGAAGAGGGGATGGAAGCAGTGACAAAGTGCAGGTCAGGTCTCCTTAAAGAACACTGGCAGAATCCTTGACCAGCACTGGCAGAGGACACCGAACATCAGCACTGTCCTCTCCCAGCTCATAAGGATCACTGTTCAGCTGCTTTGAAAAGAAACATTATTCAGTAAGCCACAAATTATGTTTCTTGTATAATCTTAAATGATCCTAATACTAATGAGGTTAATATTAACTTTCTTTTATGACCAACATGTAATAAATACCTCCTATCTTTTTCCTACATTGTTTTCTAAATAGCTTTAGATAAATGCCTAAACCATAAAACAATGGTTAATGTAAATTGTATGAAATGCATTGAGATTCTAAAAATGTGACAGTTGATATAAAGTATTTAACTCCCCAAGCCCCCAATTTTATTAATACTGAGGATTGAATATATCCTGAAATATCGAACCAGAAGTGGCTGACAGACCTCCTATGCCTTTCTTTCTTATTGGAGCCAGGGCCCAGCTCAGCTAACCCCCTTGAATTCAGCTCTCTCCCTCTGGTAAAAACTCTGCTTCCCATCAGATGTCCTCCTCACTGAGGCAGAGAGAGTCAGAAAGGTGAGTGGAAAAGGTGATGGACAACAAGCAAAGGTTCATACAGAGAATGAGGCAAAGAAAACATTATCCAAGGACTTTGTGATGAAGTGGAAACTGGAAGGTACTCAGCTGTGGGGAAGACCAAGGTAAGGGAATGAGATGGGGGTCCACAATTAAAAGATGAGAAGCTTTCAAGTTAGAATAGAGATCTGAGTTCCAGTCCTGTGGGGATGATCCAGAAAAGTCTCCTGCTCTCTTTACTTTTCTTGTCAATTCTGCAGGAGAAAAAAATATTTGGGCATGTTGCAACTTATATTTCAATGTTTGATATTTCCAAATTAATAAAATGATATTTTGTAAGGTATTTATCGTAAAAATCACCTAATACAAAATGTTCTACTTGTAACTAATATAAAAGTTTTTATAAAATCAACTATTGAAAGCAATAAAATACTGTATAGTTTCGATAGTCATAAATATCTTTCTTACTGAGGAGCAATACTGACCAAGTATTATATAACACGCAATTATGAATATGTAACAATGACTCCAACTGTTATGTATAATTATAATGCACAAATAAAAAATGGGGGAAAAAGAAAATCCTCTGTGTGTGTGTGTGTGTGTGTGTGTATGTGTGTTTTATTTCTCAAACAAACCACATTCACTCAATCGGATGTTTTTCTTTCTTTCGTTCTCCAGTTTAAATAAATGCTAGTTCACTATCATATACTACACCAGTTAGGGGCAAGAAATTCTTTATAAATCTTTTCTGATACTAAAATAGTAAATAAATAAGATTCTGATACAAGTATAGAAATCAAAAAAAATTAATTAATCAGTATTAGAATTGGTATTACTTTAGGCTGGTTCACAGAGTATTTTAAAAAACAAAAAATATAGTCTAAATTGAAGATGCTATGGTTCAGCAATCCCATGACTAGTAATATATCCAAAGGAAAGGAAATCATTGTGGCAAAGAGATATCTGCACTCCCATGTTTATTGTGACACTATTCACAACTGCCAAGATATGGAATCAACCTAGGTGTCCATGATGGATGAATAGATAAAGAAAATAAATTAACAAACACACAAACACAAATACACACATACACATATCTACAGTAATACATAATCTTTGTATTAGCCTACTATTGCTCCAGTGTGACACTGAAAGGACATAAAACCCAAATCTTTAACATTATTACATTTTAAATAATTTTTCTTGGCAATATAAAGAATGGATGCTATGAATAATATTGAGGTAGTACTAAGATAGGAACAAACCATGACCAAAACAACCATAGACTGAGTAGAACTGCTCAAACAGACCCTACAGCAGCCAATCTACGTGGACAGTGAAGTGGAGCTGGCCTGAGGGGTTAAGTTCACGCTCTCTTATGAAGTCCATGGGGCTTTGCAGAACCTGAACTGTATAGAAGCATCAAAAATCTTTTGGAGAAGTGAGCTCTGCTGTAAAACAAAGAGAGTAGGATTTCAAGGATCTACACCATGAATGTATATGTAATAAATGTAGACAGGAAAGAAGTCTTTCTTTTATATAATCAAACATTTATAACAAAATTAAAAATCTAAGGAAAGCACTTTACAACCTTGATGAGTTTAAATTTCCAAGAGAAACTCATCGCAATATGTCTACCTAGGTAACTTATAAATCAAAACAATGTTAACAAAGCTTTACCAATAGTAAGGATGTTAAGCACTCTCTCTGGGATTGGGCAGTTGGTCCACTTGTTAGAAAGATTACTTCTATTTTCTATGGATAAAATCATGTTATCTGCATACTATCTTTTCTGTATCAAAAGAAGTGTGCCTGTAGCTCCTTCAAAAATAATATAGTTCATAAATATACAGGCTAAATAGAAGGAAGTATATGACAAGTAATATTTTCTGTTTTTTAAAAATACTTTATTATGGTAAAAATACTATATTGTTCAAATACAAAATTACATACTGCTATGATCATGGTTCTCAGGATGATGTAAATAGTCATTGGCTCCTCAACTGTTCACTGTAATGTATCTTTTTTTAAATTAGGTATATATGACAGCAAAATTCATTTTGATTCATTACACACATTGCAGCACCAATTTTCATTTCTCTGGTTGTACACCATGTAGCCTCACACCTTATGTGCAGTCTTTCATGTACCTTGGGTAATGATGTTTATCACATTCCACCATCTTTCCTGCCCCCATGGCCCCTCTCCACCCTCCTTCGTCTTGGCCCAATCAAATTTTCTCCATTTTCCCTATGCCTCTCCCTCCCCATTTTGGATCAGCATCCACTTATCAGAGAGAACATTCAGCCTTTGGAGTTTGGGGATTGGCTTACTTTGCTTAGCATGATATTCTCTAACTCCATTCATTTACCTGCAAATGCCATAATTTTATTTTCTTCTAATGCTGAGTGATATTCCATTGTGTACATATGCCATAGTTTATTCATCCATTCGTCTATTGAAGGGCATCTAGGTTGCTTCCACAGTTGAGCTATTGTGAATTGAGCTGCTATGAACATTGATGTGGCTGCATTACTACATCCTTTGGGTATGGACAAAGGAGTGGGTCCAATAGTGGTTCCATTCCAAGTTTTCTAAGTAATCTCCATAATGTTTTCCAGATTGGTTGCACCAATTTTTTTATTTAATTGATTTTATTTTTTTAAATACACCACAGTGGAATGCATTACAATTCTTATTACACATATAGAGCACAATTCTTCATATCTTTGTATATAAAGTATGTTCACACCAATTCATATCTTTATACATCTACTTTGGGGTTTTTTTGCATTACAATTCTTATTACACATATATACCACAATTTTTTTCATATCTCTGTTTGTACATAAAGTAGGTTGATACCCAATTCGTGTCTTCATACATGTACTTTGGATAATGATGTCTATCACATTTCACCATCCTTGCTAATCCTCTGCCTCTTCCCTTTTCCTCCCTCCTCTCTTCCCTATCTAGAATTCATCTATTCATCTCATGGTCTCCCTCCCTACCCCACTATGAGTCAGCCTCCTTATATCAGGGAAAACACTTGGCATTTGTTTTGGGGGGATTGGCTAACTTAACTTAGCATTATCTTCTCCAACGCCATCCATTTACCTGCTGATGCCATGATATTATTCTCTTTTATTTCTGAGTAAAATTCCATATGACACAGCTTTTTTTAATCCATTGATCCACTGAAGGGCATCTAGGTTGGCTCCACAGTTTAGCTATTGTGAATTGTGGTTGCACCAATTTGCAGTCCCACCAGCAATGTATTAGTATGCCCCCCACATCCTCATCAACATTTATTGTTGTCTATTTCTTGGTAACTTCCATTCTGACTGGTGTGAGATGAAATCTTAGAGTACTTTTGATTTGCATTTCTCTAATTACTAGAGATGTTGAACATTTTTTTATATATTTGTTGATTGAATGTATATCTTCTTCTGAAAAGTGTCCATTCAGCTTCTTAACCCATTTGTTGATTGGGTCGTTTGGTTTGTTGGTTTTAAGTTTTTTTAGTTCTTTATAAATCCTGGAGATTAGTGCTCTATCTGACGTGTGTATGGCAAAAATTTGCTTCAAAGATTTAGGCTCTGTTCACCTCATTGATTGTTTCTTTTGCTGAGAAGAAGCTTTTTAGTTTGAGTCCATCCCATTTATTAATTTTTGATTTTATTTCTTGTGCTTTAGGACTCTTTTTTTAAGGAAGTTGGGGCCTAATTTGACCTGATAAAGATTTGGGTCTACTTTTTCCTCTTTTAGGCACAGGGTCTCTGGACTAATTCCTAGGTCCTTGATCCACTTTGAGTTGAGTTTTTTACATGGAGAGAGTTGGGGGTTTATTTTCATTTTGCTGCATATGGATTTCCAGTTCTCCCAGCACCATTTGTTGAAGAGGCTATCTTTTCTCCAATGTATGTTGTTGGTGCCATTGCCTAGTAAGAGATAACTGTATTTAGATGGGTTTGTTTCTGTGTCCTCTATTCTGTACCATTGGTCTACATGTTTATATGGGTGCCAATACCATGCTGTTTTTGTTACTCTAGCTTTGTAGTATAGTTTAAGGTCTACTATTGTGATGCTTCCCACTTCATTCTTCTTGATAAGGATTGCTTTTGCTATTCTGGGTCTCTTGTTTTTTCAAGTAAATTTCATAATTGCTTTTTCTATTTCTATAAGGAATGACATTAGGATTTTAGTTGGAATCACATTGAATCTGTATAGTGCTTTGGGTAATGTGGCCATTTTGACAGTATTAATTTTGCCTATCCAAGAGCATGGGAGATCTGTTCATCTTTTAAGATCTCCTTCAATTTCTTAGTGTTCTGTAGTTTTCATTGTAGGGGTCTTTCACCTATTTTGATAAGTTCATTCCCAAGGATTTTATATATTTTTGAGGCCATTGTGAATGGGGTAGTTTTCCTAATTTCTCTGTCAGAGGATTTATCACTGATGTATAGAAATGCATTTGATTTATGGATATTGATTTTATAACCTGATACTTTGCTGAATTCATTCATTAATTCCACAAGTTTTCTGGCAGAGTTTTTTGGATCCACTAAGTATAGAATCCTGCCACTAACAAATAATAATTTGAGTTCTTCTTTTTCTATACGTATCCTTTTAATTCCTTTCATCTGTCTAATTGCTCTGACCAGAGTTTTTCAAGAATTATATTGAATAGAAGTGGTGAAAGAGGGCATACCTCTTATATTCCAGTTTTTAGAGGAAATGCTTCCAATTTTTGCCATTTAGAATGATGTTGGCCTTAGGTTTAGCATAGATAGCTTTTACAATTAAGGTATGTTACTACTTTCCAAGTTTTTCTAGTGTTTTAAACATGAAAGGGTGCTGTATTATGTCAAATGCTTTCTCTGTATCAATTAATACAATTATATGATTCTTATCTTTAAGTCTATTGATGTGATCAATATTTATTGATTTCCGTATGTTGAACCAAATTTGCATCCCTGGAAAGAACTCCACTTGATCATGGTGCACTACTTGTTTAGTAGGCTTTTTTATGCAATTTTCCAGAATTTCATTGGAAATTTTTGCATCAATATTAATCAGGGATATTGGTGTGAAATTTTATTTCCTTGATGTGTCTCTGCCTGGTTTTGATATCAGGTTGATACTGACTTTGTAGAATGAGTTCAGAAGGGCTACTTCCTATTCTATCTCATGGAATAATTTGAGGATTATTTGATATTAATTCTTCCTTGTAGGTCCTGTACAACTTAGCTGTGAATCCTTCTGGTCTCAGGATTCTTTGTTGATAGCTTTTGATGGTGTCATCTAATTCCTTGCTTGAAATTGATCTGTTTAAATTGTGTATGTCCTATGACTCAGTTTGGGTAGATCATATGCCACTGTAGTGTATATTAACTCCAACCACAATTTCTCTGGCTTCAGTCATTTATCACAGCTAAAATCATATTATAAAGATACATGAGGAAATGAAGCAAGTGGAAACAAAGCTTGATCATGGCTTTTTTCATGTGTGACTTCAGTTGATGTCAATTTTGTATTTCTGTTGGATCAAATACCCCCATGCCACCACTTGGCACCATAATGAACCAATCTATAATCTAAGTAGCAACTGCTAAGTTGAGAGGGAAGATGAAGCAGTTAAATGAAACAAGCAAAATACGGTGACAATGGTATGGCCAAGAAATTCTAAGCAACATGATCTAGCATTAATGTCATCACATTCTAAATCAGATGATATAATTCTGAAGTAGACTGAGAGGGAGATGAGGGCACAACAATTGTGGAATGAGGAGATGAACACTACTGCCTCCATCCTCCTCCTTCTCCTTTCCTTCCTCCTCTGTTGCTGATGCTCTTTCCATCAAACTGACAAGTAATATATTTACATATAGAAAATACTTAAAATCCACAAAAATCACAATATTTATATGTTATTGTTGGAGTTAACCATTTTACCAATTTGATTAATGCCTCAATTACTCTTTCTCACATACTGTGGGCAATTCAGCACCCTCCTTTAACTGGTACTAAGTTATTGTGGTTTAGATGTTTTTATCAAAGTCCAGAAACCACATAAATCATTTGAACAAGAAAAACTTAATATAGACTTATTCATGACTGAGGCACTGGGTTTATTCCCTAGCACTCAAAAAAGAGGAAAAAGAAAAAGTATTAACCAGTAAAAGGTGGTTAATTACTAAAAGAAGGCTCCAAAGAATGCAGAAATGGCATACATAGTGAGCAGATACTACCTGTTGGGATGAGGCAGAGTAGCAAAGGAAGGAAGCAAGGTATGATAGGGTCCCCAGTGAGATTGAGGTGCAGAGCTCATGGGGAAAATGGGACTATGGCCCACTGGAAGGTTGAAAGGTATCCATAATGCTCCAACTCACCAGGTATCCTCTTTCATAATATCCTCCAGAACACTTCTGACACCAAATGTTTGGAGTTTTCCACACCAAGTTATTCTCCAACTCTCTGCACATATCTGGGTATGTAAATGTAAATGCCTATAGGTTCATACTTTACCCAATACCTCACAAAATTATTTGAATTGAGAAATTAAGAAATGAGCACAGATCTCACTGGTTAAGTGGATCCCATCGTCTTAAAAGTATGTCCCCTATGACTTAGTGACAATCACAAGATGACTCCTCAAGTTACCCACCTGTTTCTGAAGTTCCTGTCACTGCAAGGAGGTCCAGTGAAGTCTCTCCAGTGGCAAAGGAAAACTCTACTCAGACCTTTCAGACCCTGGCCCATACCACAGAAAAGAACATAAGGATGTGTCTGGTTTTAGCAGACAGAGAAAGAGCATCATTAGAAAGTGAAAAGTGAATACTGGAACCCTCAGAGAATAAAGTGAGCAATCTCAAGAGCAAGGAGAATCACACCACCCATGATTAAGGTCAAGTTATTTTATTAGGGTACAAAGGAAGAATATATGATCCAAAGGGACATGACTTCCCTGGAGATTTGGGAAATATTGAGTAACATGGTTTCCCATTAGGAAATCTAGTTTGCTATGTTGTTTTCAGCTGATGTTTAATCAGGTGTTTGATCTAATCAAATGTTAGCCCCTAGCTTTATGAGGCTTAGTAGTGTCTTTCTTTTGAAATCTTGTTCCTGCTTTGCTGAATTCCAGAAAATTTATATGGAACTGGAAACTTATAAAGTAATTTATGGGATTGTTTGGTACATTTTTACCTTTTGGTCTCTTTCTGTCCCTTAAGTTTCTTTGTCCAGGTCAAGAGCAGTTCACAAGTTACTGTTCCACATCCCAACAAGCACATTTCTCCTTTAGAGAGTTTTTTTCCCTTAGTACCCTAAATTTCTACCTCATTCCCAAGGCCCATACTCCATTTCCAAGATCTATCCTCAGATTGGATGATTTTCTGCAGCCATTTACTAGAAGGGCTCACAAAACCAAGAAAAACAACTTTGTTTACTAACCAATTTATTGTAAAAGATCTTGTAAAGGATACAGTGAATAGCCAGATGAACTTGTACATTGGGTGAGGCCCAGAAAAGTCTTGAGTTCAGGAGTATCTGTCCCTGAGGTGAAGTTTGACAGGCACCACCCTGACACATGAATATAGTGTTGTTTATCAACTCAAAAGCTTCTTCAACATTTCCATGGAGGTTTCATGTGTATTTATGATTGATTAAATCAGTGACTGCTGGCAATTAATTAACTCAACCTTCAGCCATATTTTCTCCCATCTTTCAACTTTCTACTCATAAAATTTGCACCTTTGGCAATTTTCCCCCATCCTAAGGTGACCCAGAAGCTTTCTAAAAGTTATATTATTAACATAAACTCAGATGGCTGAAAGGGGCTTGATATTAATAACAACAGACTCTCCTTTCACCTTCATCAGGAAATTCTAAGGGCTTTAGGAACTGTTTTAAGGGATCAGAGAGAGAAACCACTTTTCAGGAACCTAAAGCAGAGACTAAAAATATAGATAGATACCAATACAGACATTTCTTACTGTGTGACCAAAAGGTGAGACTTCTGCACACTACTGGAAGGTTCATCAAAAAGAAAAACAGCCAAGTAAGGTGGCTCATGCCTGTAATCCCAGCATTTAGGAGACTGAGGTAGGAGTATCACAATTTCAAAGCCAGCCTCAACAACTTGGCCAGGCCCTAAGCAATGTATCAAAACTGTGTCTCAAATTTTAAAAAGAGTTGGGGATGCTGGGGTTGTTGCTCAGTGGTGGAGCAAGTATGAGGCACTGCCTTTGATCCTCAGCACCACATTAAAAATAAACTAAATTAAATAAAGGCATTGTGTCCATCCACAACTAAAGAAAAATTTTTAAAAAAAGTTGGAAATGTGGCTCAGTGGTTAAGCATCCCTGGGTTCAATACCTGGTACCAAAAAGGAAGGAAGGAAGGAAGGAAGGAAGGAAGGAAGGAAGGAAGGAAGGAAGGAAGGAAGGAAAGAGAGAGAGAGAGAGAGAGAGAGAGAGGGAGAAAGAATTAACTTGTCTTGCAGTGGCCCTTCCAGTGCATTGTACCAACAATCTCACATTGTGTCAGATGGCAAAGAAGTGTTTACAAGGTCCAGTTCCAATAACACAAAGAAGACCAACATGGAGTGGTTTTGGAGCAGAAATGCAATGAAATGATACTGGACTCTGTCCACACCTTTGACTTTATGTTTTATATATGCATACATGTTACTCCATTTTACAAACATTTGAACATTCATAAAACAACAAATCTATCATGAGAAAGCCACCTGACAAATAAAGAGTTGTCATCTGTTCCCCAAAATAAGTAAAGAAGCACTCCCAGTCACTGTATACTACAGTGCTATAGTATTTACTCTTCAGATTCAGTCAGTCTCATTGACTATATTGTTACCTAAAAGATAAAAATTTATATATAAAATCATAAATATAAGAAGAGAGAGGAAACAAATGGTCAATATATACAAATACACACATATATACCACAAGCAAAGAGAAAATATACAACAACAGTCCTTATTTCTTGAAGGACTGGTTATATGTACTTTCTATCTTCCAATTCCCATTCTGTGTCATCTTTCTCCCAGTCAGAACAACTGGTCACAGTTCTGCACCTGGTAGAGTGAACACACCTTTATTCTTCCAGGGTCTAAGTCTTCAAAGTCCTGTCTCTTCTTCTTTCTGTGGTTTCCAATTAACCCTTAATATCTGACTTGGAATTACTAAGATAAAATATATTAACTGGACCTATGCTCATATGAGGTCAAAGTTTCTGCAATTCATCTTGCATCTGAAAATTCTCTTTTTCATTTATGTTCACTGTAGTAATACTTCTCTTTCCTCAGTTGCAGTATTGACACAAAAGGGAAATGGAGGGAAAATCAAAGAGGGTAGCAGAAAGGGTGGATATGATCAAACTACATTATATGCATGTATAAAATTGTCACAATAAAACCCAATATTTTCTACAATTAATATGTACTAATAGCTTTTTAAGGGGGAGGGGGATCCATTCCTTTGTCTGTAATTCCCTGAATTAATATATTTCAACATTCTCAATGGTACCAGAAAGTTACTGAGATATGGAAAAACAGGTATGTTTTATGCATCCCAGAATAGGAAGCAGATAACTTAGAATGTTGGACTCTTCAAACTCCATCATTTATTGGAGTTTGGGACTGAAATGGACTAGGAAACAGGAAGGAAGTAGGTAACTTGGATGTCTCCTTGAAGACTATGTCTTGTCCTGGGCCCCTTGTCTCCCTTGCTCTTGCCCCCCATCTCTCTCTCTCTCCCTCTCTTGCCTTTGTCTGCCATGAGGTGAGCCACTCACTCCACCTGTGATCACATGACATTCTGCCTCAGAAACAATGAAGTCAGGTAACTATGGACTGAAACATTTAAGGCTGTGAGGATAATAAATCTCTCCTCCTTTAGGATGATTTTCTCACAGAGGAAAAAAAAACTTTTCTCCCAGAGAAAAAATCAATGCACTATTGATTTCCCTGGAAATTTTTGGATGATAAACTTTCTATCATCTGATAGTACAAATCTGCAAAAAATAGAATGGGGGACCATTCTCAAACTCAAGGTTCCTCTACAAACATTCAAGTCCAGTAATGTGGTGTTCCACTTCTTTGACTTTTTTTTTTTTTGAGATAAGGTAGCACTATATGCCCAACCTGGTCTCAAACTTATGAGCTAAAGTGATCCTCTTGCCTTAGCCTCCCCAGTAGCTAGGAATACAGGTATGTGCTGCCACACTTGTCTGAAATAATTTTTAATACTAAAAAAACCCATATGGCTCCTCATAGCTAAATTCCACATTCCCTAAACCAGTTTCAAAACAGTCAACTTCATCTTCTGCTATCTGAATATAAGACATGAACAGAACTCTTGTAACCATACATCTGAAGCCTGAACAAGAGCAAGAGGACAAGCCCACAGAGCCTTCTAAGTATCATCTCAGGAGATTTGCCACAGGAAGTCTGTAGCCAAAGGAAGGGTCACAGTGGGGGATCAAGAAAAACAAGGGACCATGTGGGAACAAAACCTGAAAGTGTCAAGGAAGTAATGGAGACTCAGCCTCTGGGGGAGCACCATCAACACCACAGCCTGAGCTGAACCCCTCCCTTGGGGTGCTTAGGATCTCCTCCAAAAGAAATGAACTGTTAAGGGGTACAGGGAGCCCCTCAGACCCACTTGCCCTGGAGCACATGGTCATGGACACATCTCCACACATAAACATAAAGTATGGAAAGAGAGCTCCAGAGAAGGAAGCTGGAGGGAAAGAGAAAATGTGGGACCCATCAATCATGTTATAGAAGGAGACATCCCCTTCACTGTAGTCCAGGAAAACCCCCACCCTGCAGGGATCCTGCCTAGGAGATAACAAAGTTTCAGGATCAGTACAGGCAAAATATTTACCATAAAACTGCCCCATGACCCAAAACCCCCTATCTGGTAATTCCAGGTACCAATATCTTTTTTCTATATCTTTCCTACAGACTCCCAGAGTCCACTTGCTTAAGAATTCATTCTCTATCTCCACTTCCCAGTACCATCTTCCTGATGTGATGCCCTCAAGACCCAACACACTGCATTTTTCATCACGGTACACACAGGGGTCCTTCCAGGTCAGACGTGTCTTTTCATGAGAGACAGAAAGTCTGCCATGAGCAGAGTCTGGATCCAGAGTGACAGCCCCTGTTGAGAGAGTTATCAATCATGCAAGGTCCTCCCCTGCCCCAAAACAAGCCACACCCACCCACCACCTCAGAGCCACATAGCTGCCTGAGCTGAGGAGGGGATGAGCCCCCTGAGATAGGAGTCTTATAACTCAAGCCCACGTCCTCAATGAGGAGAAGGAGGCAGAAGGCTGATTTGGAGGGTAGCGTGTGATAGGACCCTTGAGAACCAGTACCAGTTTGTGACCATCACTTCTGACACAGCAACACCATTGGTGATGCCAGCATCTGAATCACCACAGAGAATTTAAGGAGAAGCCAGAAGCCATGAGGGCAACAGGAGGAACATCTAGAAGCACACAGTCACTCACAGGCTTGGAACTGTTCCTTCCGCCAATCTACGAGAGAACACAGATCTCATGTCAGGGATTTGCAGAGTCTGTACACATCAGGGTCAGCACACAGACTTATGAAACACAGCAATGTGGGCAAAGAAGGGAAAAAATTGTGTGAAAACATTCAGCTGGTGAATTTATTTCTTACACACACACACACACACACACACACACACACACACCACTCACGCATCCTGCTGCAGCCTTCCCTGAAGACTAAGCCAAAAACTTTAACACACCAGGATCAAAATGCTGGATATCAATCTGAAAAGTCACTGTTCAGATTTAGCTACCAAATAATACTTTCTCAAGACACAGACACACAACCATTATGAAAACTAGGTTATCTTGAGATATAATTAAGGTTATCAAAATTTCCAAGACCTCCATTTACTTATAAAGAACTGACTGTGCTGAACTTGTAAGGTTAACTCTATGCCATGAGTAAAGAATTACATCTAGCTTAGCTGAATTTGGAAGATGACTATAAATCATGAGTGCAGGGAACTCAGAGAAATTTTGCCAGGTTAAGTGGCAATAGAGAGGGTTTTAGGATGGGAGAGAAAGAAGTTCAAAGCAGGAAACAAATATATCCATTGAGAGGTCAATGCTAGTGACTTTTCTTCCACTTCTCACAGACCAATAGGAGGCAAAAATCCTTACTGGGAACCCCAAAATATTGGACCTAGTCATTTGCCTCCCACAAGAATTGCCTGAAGAGTTTTAAAACTTCCAGCTACGATATAATCCATAGTCCTAAACTACAGAGTGCGTGAATATGTTAAATACATGACTAGGCAACTTTACAAATGTGATTTAAGATTCAGGTTCTTGATCAAGGGAGATTATTCTGGATTCTCTGGGTCAACCCAAACTAATCACATGAACCCTTGTAAACAGACCTTTCTTGGCTGTGTCAGAGAAGCAAATAGAAACACAGAAATAAGGTCAAAAACATGCTGTGTCGCTGGCTTTGAAGATGGAAGAACAGGCCCCCCAAACAAAGGAATACAGATGGCCTCTAGAAACTGCACAAGACAACAGCCTCCAGAAAGGAACACAGTCTTGTCCACACCTTCTTAGACTTCTGACCTACAAACATGTAAGATAATGTGCTTGTGTGGGTTTAAACCAATAACTTTGTAGTAACTTGGCAAAAATAAAAAACTAATTATGCCCACATAGGTGTCACACCCAACGTGGAACAAGCACTGGCAGAGAAATGTGCTTGCAGAAAGCATGAACCTTCCTGTCTCCTGCACACAGGATGCTGAAGACCCAGAAAATATCACATGCTCTGCTAGATGGTGAAGAGACAGGTGCCCAGTGAGCCAGTGAACCAGACAAAGTCTGAAGTTCAGAGGAAAAAGCCCAATGACAACCAGGAATAAGTGACACAGACCTTGAACATAACATCAGGGTCAGGGGAAAGGGTACTAAGAAATGAGATGAGACCTGCCTTTTCTCAGGAGACACCAACCCAAGGGTCTTATGAACCAGTTCAGATTAGCCTCCTGATGGTGAGGGCCTGAAACAACTAAAAGAAAATACATGGCCCCTCTTCCTCCACTGTCCCAAGGTCACATAAGACTCCTCCAACCTCCATACTCCCTTTTGAGAGAGAATAGGAAGGTGCCAAATGCCAAATGCCCATGTCTCGGCTTGGCACAGAATCACGAGCCACCACACAGCTTTGTAGGTCCAAACAGCAATTCTTTATTCCCGATCTCACACCAGCCTCCACACACGTTCAGGGGCAATTCCAATATCCTCACAATTCACCTACTCCACGAGGCTTTTTCCAAATCCCATTTGAATCTCACGAGAACTCAAGGGGAACAAGCAGCGGGAACACCCTAATCCCAGCAGCAATAATCTTCAACCTCAACTTCCCTAAAACTCCTATTGTCACGCCCTAAACCCAAGGATGGAGATACTTCCTGCAGGAATACACCCTAATCCTGGATCCACCCTGGTGATTGAGCAGGGTCACCTTTCTCAAACACACAAGCAAGGTCGCAGCAAATTTCCAAGGCAAGTCCATTTAACATGGGGTACACTGGCAAGGATTACGATGCGTCATACCTACTTGGTAATGGCCCTCAGCAGGAAGGTTATTGACCAAAGCAAAGTCTACATACATCATGCACTTCAAAACATCTTCAATTGAAAAGCTTTCACATCCAACAGGGTAGAGCCTCAGAAACAAGATTAGAATGACTAAAATAATAACTAAACAACAGTTTTTATTTCTTAAAGAATTGTGTTTAAATTTGTGTCCCCCATTTCCACTAATACAGGTTCAATCAAATACATTGGTATCTCCATCTTAATAGAAACTAGATCATATAAAATGGCTGAGCAGACCCAGATGACCCTTGGAGAAAAGTAAATTTTGCTCATTTTACACCAAGACATTATTTGGAATCCAATTATAATTTTATATATAATAACTGATTGAGATTATCAAAGAAGCAAAAAAAGGAGGAGAAGGAAGCAGATGGGGGAGAAAAGGGGAAGGAATGAAAGAAAAAAAAACATTTTGAGACTCTCCAGTATGTCAAATACCATGATATGCATATTAATGCACTTTTCACATAGTTCTCACAGAAAATTTTTAATTTATAACTCATTGTTTTACTTTCATGAACAAGATGAGATCAGACATTTGTCCACCTCATACTATGAACTTCTCAATATGAAAGTGTTGATTCTAGTATATTAATTGTGTTTAGCCTTACAAAATAAAAGAGTTTGCAAGTTATACATGAAAACATATAGACATGGGGCTGGGGATGTGGCTCAAGCGGTAGCACGCTCGCCTGGCATGCGTGCGGCCCGGGTTCGATCCTCAGCACCACATACCAACAAAAGATGTTGTGTCCGCCGAGAACTAAAAAAAATAAATATTAAAAAAAAATTCTCTCTATCTCTCTCTCTCCTCTCTCACACTCTCTAAAAAAAAAAGAAAAAAGAAAACATATAGACATTAATTCAGCAGAGAACAGGGAGATGGTTAAAAAAAGACTATTTGATCCTTATTTTTAAATAAAAATGTCCCCAGGAAAATCATTAAGATTCTCAAAGAGTGTTCCTCAAACATCTGAATCCAAAGCCTCCTTTATGCCATGGCTCACCCTTCTCTGTGTCTCACAGTCTATATCTCTAATGTGAAAAAGAAACAACCAGAGCAAGAAAACGGCATATTATACAAACTGAGATGGCACAGGTCCTAAACTCACCCCCAGAGTTAAAGAGTCCTCTGGATAATCTTTCATTGCATTGGAAACTGCCTTAGCATATGTTTGTCCTAACTGCTACTGAAAGGTTCAGGTGATCTCATTATCACAGACAAACTCAATGAGATGATTACTTAGAAATGGCTTAATGGAATTCACACACACACACACACACACACACACACACACACACACACACACACACAAAGTATTCATTGAAAAAATCTCAAAGATGTATCAAGGAGTTGGTCACATTTCATACACACAAAGAACCCACAAATCCTCTTCAAACTCAACTCAAACCACTTTGAATGTGATTTTCCAGCTCTCATTGCTTCAGCACACTCAAGATGTCTATGTGAATCTTGGGCACTCTACTTTCCTTCTCACATCCTCTCTCCTCCCACCTCATTCCTTTTTCTCTGATTTGTTCTACATACTTTCTCAGGTAAACAATTTTAAACTCTCCAGGTTCCTCCTTTTATGATCTTCACACATTTAAAAAAACAAACAAACAAAGGACCAAGCCCAACACACAAAGCAAAATTCTCTTAAAATCAGAGAAAATGGTTGTGAACATTATAACTTTCATTTTCTTCCTGTAAAATAAACACAAACACAGAATGTTGCATATAAATTCAAGTGGTTCACAGACCCTCTAAACATCCTGGACCCCAAATTCAGAACACCAGAAATTCATTTCTCAGCAATTTAGATGCTTAGAAGAAACTCAGCTAGGACAGCGAGTCAGAGTAGGAGGTGGCTGAGAGAAGACCTATATCCAGAGGACAGGAAAACGCAAGAAAACCAATTCTGGACCCAAACAGTAGGAATCTAGGTTAAAGGAATAGAGAACCAAGCCTCACATTAGGAAGATAAAATTCCTAAGCTGTCAAATATGATTTCTGAAATTTCATGGAGACCAGCAATTCCTATCCACAGTTCCAACCCTGCTCCATGCAGGCTCTCCTCACAACTGAACTCTCCAGTGTCAGTGCACCAACAACAAATACTGTGGAACAGTATGTTTTCAGGGGATACAGCTAAGCCTAACCTGCAGGGGAGAATGGGCCTAGAACAGGTTCACTCCTCAGCACCACAACATGAGAAAATAAAATTTAAAAAGACAATTGGCAAATTACCAAAAATGAAGAATGATTTAGGATTGGGGTCATGGCTCAGAAGTAGAGTGCTTGCCTAGCATGCTGAGGCACTGGGTTCAATATTCAGCACCACGTAAACATAAAATAAATGTATTGTGTCCACCTACAATTTAAAAAAATGTTTTTAAAAAATGAAGAATGATTTAAAAACAGAAATGTGAGGTAAGTTCTGTGTCCCAATCCCAAGGAGAAGTCCCTGTGGTCTTCCAACGCAAATTACAATCATTTTTCTCTCCTTTTAGGAGAATTTTGCTTTACTGTTGTGCTTGTCTTTGATTAGTTTGGGCAGGGGACAGATTAATGGATGAGGACTATGAAAAAACCCCAAGAGAAATTAAAAGTGTTTACTGGGAAGGTGGGAAAAATTAAAGAAGAGCCATCAGGAAAACCTATCCCATCCTGGGTGGAGGCCACTGATACAGAAGGACAGAGGAGGAGCCTGGAGGAGGGAAGGCCAAGGACACATCAGAGTCACTTACCTGCATACAGGGGGGCCTTCCTCCAGGCTGAAAGGGAACACATGGTGGTGAGACCACAGCTAAAACAAGCCTGCTCAGCATGAATGTGCCTGCCCTGGCTTCTACTCCATTCTAAAGATGAGACTATCCACAGGAGGAGAGAGTCAGAAAGGAGATGGCCTCTTGCAGTATGCAGGGTCAGCAGGGTGTTGTGGGAAATGCCCTGGACCACAGATCAAAACGGCTGCTTTACAGGCCAACTTCTACCACTGTCCCACTGCTTCCTCTCTGTCAGAAAACCATCTGCCTCACAACTTATAAAAATCCATATTCTATCTCTTTATTCAGTTTTGCCACTGAGGATAAAAATTATACTATGTGGGAAAATATTTGAGAGAATAAAATATAATTCACTCCACAATTGTCAGAGGCATTATTATATCCAGACTTTTTCTGGCAAAGATATATTTGGGAGAGGAGTGGGGATGTAGCCCATGGTAGAGGGCTTGCCTAGCATGCACGAGGCACTAGGTTCACAACTCAACACCACAAAGTGAAAAATAAAAATTTAAAAAAACATTTGGGAAATTACAAAATGAAGAATGATTTAAAGACAGGAATGTGATGTGAGTTCTTGGGTAAAAATACCCAACTTTTCACAGGTGAAATAGTTCTAGAAAACCACTTTTTAGGAAGTACTTGGTTCACTCCATCACATTCTCACCTGTGGTGAGCAGCCCACTTGAATTAGCACATTTGGGAGCTGGAGAAAACATAATCTCTGGGTGGCGATTTGTTGGGAGATGAACAAAAGGCCACACTCATAAACTTAATGACACCATTTACTTATATAGGTCATTTAATGAATGCTTAGTATCTGCCTTTAAGCTTCTAGGTGCAGCCCAACACCTAGATGCTTTGAAGACTAAAAATCCATATTCTCACAAGACCCATGCAGATGATGGCAATGTGGTTCCCATATGCTGGCTGTAAAATAAAAACTAAGAAAAATTAAAAAACAAAACAAACCACAGGACACAGAAAATATTTTCAGAAATAAGGAGTGAGACAGGGTAGTTGATCATACAGATCGAGCTTATATATTAAAAGTGTGAAATAGAGCACATGTTTGCTTTTTTTTTTTTTGTATCAGAGGACTTCCATAGAATGTCCTACACCAAAAAAGGTTATAGGTGGGCTGTCCAATTCTCAACAGGTTACACCCACCTCCATAGCTACTATGAAGTATCTTCCAAGCAGGGCAGAGATAAAGGTCATGTTTCTTGGGGAATCTATTGCATGGGAGAGCCACAGATAGTTCCCAAAAGTAAACGTGAAACCTCCCTGGCTGCTAAAATTAAAGAAGATCCCCAAATAATTCACAGATGGCTTCCTGCACAATATAATGTGGGCAACCCAAATTGAAATAAGATGCAGAATACATGACAGACAAGGGGTCACCATCACATCCAAGTTTCCAAGGTCTGGGTAAGAAAAATCCCAGATTTTAAAAAGCCCGGGGAGCAGTGTTCAAGATACCACCAGCTTCCAAATGAGCCTCCCAGGGATGGGGACCCACATGTCTGTGCCTAGATAGAGACGAGGAGAAGAGACACCAGGACATAGGTAGAATAAGGAAACAAGGGATACCTAGAGAGTCACTTACCAGACAGATAAGCAGCTTTCCTCTGAACTGAAAAACAATAAGAAATAGGGAAGCTAGGAACTGGAATGTCTGCTACCAAGAAAACAAACAAAATCCAGGAGGGAAAGCAGAACTTACTGAGATCTGCCTGGAGTTCATCTGAAAGAAAATAAAAAACAGCGTGAACCCCCATCCCCAAGAAAAGGAAAGTCTATGTGCCTGGAAAACCCCGCAAAAAATTTCAGTTTACTAGAATTTCTGACTACAAACCCACCCAACCCTACTAGACTCTAGCTCTCCTGTCTGATCTCCTCAGTCACTTGCACTGGTCCCAGGACCCTGGATCTCCCTAAAGAGCTGGACCCCAGACCCTGGCCCCTGTCAGCTGTCCCACTCACCACCAGGTCTGCACTTGCCCTGTGGGGTCTTACCAGTGGCCTTCAGCACCTCTTCCTTTGCCTGCTGTTTCGCCTCCTTAAGCTGCCGCAGATGCTTCTTTTCCTGCCTCACCTGCATCCTTCTGGAATGTTCTTTTCTGATAAAATAGCTAGCCCCCAAGAGTAGGAGCCCCAGCATGGTCAGGATCACAGCAAATGCTGGCTTCCAGGGAGAAGCCTGAGGGAAGAAGGGCTCTGTGGCCCAGGCAGACAGAGGTCAGGGGCACACCCAGGAGAGCCAGCACACTCAGAGAGGCCAGCCCTCCCCACAGCTCTGCTGGGAGTGGGCAGCAGCACTGACCTGGGATGTAAATAGCCATGGCCTTCTCCTGGCCCAGGACAGGGTTGAGGACAGAGCAGGTCACATTCCCCACAGAACTGTCTCTCACCACCAGAGTGGCCTCCACACTGAACAGCTCCTCAGTGTCTTGGGTGTGGGCCTCAGAAAGTGCTGGGAACTTGTTTCCACTGAGGTCTCTCCACTGCACCTGGGGCTTTGGGAACCATCTTGAGGCTTTGCACACCACGCGCACTCCATCCTCTTCTGGCCCTTCTATGTGCACTTGGGGGTCAGAGCCCATCCCTGTGGGAAGGAAGCAGTGGAGCCCCAGGAGGCCACCTTGGGCCCTGAGACCCCAGAGTTGCCTAGATATCACAAAACTTCAGGGGGCAGGTTTTCATGTTGAAATCTGGTAGTTCTAGGGGAAGAAAAAATAAAAGGAAGGAGCACAGGGACCCACACAGGGCAGTGGGCTCTTCTCCCCAACTGTGAATTTGGTCCCAGGGCTCCCTCCTTGAATCTCCAGTCTTCTCACTTCATACACTCTCCTACAACATCTGCCTCTCTGTGTATATCACATCCAAAATTGTATTCAGTGACCACCTTGTTTTCTGAATTCTCTTCCCCTACACCTATGTTCCCATGAGTTATCATACACTTCATACACTTCAAACTCAAAACTCCAAACTGAACTCATAAATTTGCAACACTTGTGATAAAATGATTATTTTGTGATTATTAAAATGTCCCCAATTCCTCACCCTTCTTTATAGCCAGTTCTCCCACTTCCACAGACTTTTTACTGCCTTTACCTTCTGCCTCTGGGCCCAGTCACCGAATTTAATTTGGCAATGAGAAATTAGCTAATGTGACTACTGCAGAGGTTTGAAAAGCACTTGTACCTTGGTTTTACTCTCTGCCATTTCCACAGGAGGACAATCCTGGGCTACCCAGTGGAGAATGGACTCCTGTGACATTGCCTGGTCAACCTGCTACAGCTGCCCTAGGTCAGCCACATGACCACCTGAAACATGAGCACACTCAACCAAGGTGCACTTGGTGAACTTTTCAGCTGACTTAACAACAAATAAAAATTACAAGTAAAAAGCTTAATTTTCTCTGTTGAATAAAAGAAGATTCACCCCTTTTGCTTCTAGCATTTGCTTTGAGAAACTGCAATTACACATAGGTACTTTCTCATCTTTTGAAATGTTTATACATGATTTTGAAAACTATTTAGGTTTTTTGCCAGCTTTGTGGCTCAGGAATGTCTTTCTCAAGGACATGGGAGCCATTTCTTTGAAATTTAAACATCAGGGAAGATAGCAACCCTTTGTTCCTTTCTGTGAAAAGATAGGAGCCTAACTTATGTGGGCATCTTTCTCCAAGTTGTAAAACTACTCCCTGTCATAAAGCTGGAGAAGTTTATTTTTCTTCCAGATAAAGCCTGTTAGATGACACAGATGGTCTCCCAAACTACCAGGTAAATTTGCGATGAGTTATGTGCTTTGAGATCTCTTAATTGAGAACTACTTATTGTTCATCTTGAAAACAAGTATACAGGAGATTATATATGCTTGGCTACAAAAAGAAAGAAGAAACTCCTTTTTGGTTGTATAATCCCTTTACAGATCACCATAATATGTATCATATTCTGGTTTGATGCTTATTCAATAATAAAGTATTTTCTCATAGCAAGGGAGATTTTGCTTTTAATTATGTTCCTGAAACATGACCAAAGATGTATGAGTAAACCAAGGTGATTATTAGCCAAGTTCAGACCCAATTAGTTGAAATCCCTCAGTGCCTAAATTAAATATATTTTTATTGCCAGATACACCTGAGATTATGGCTGTTTGATACACAGCATTATTACAGCAGTAGAACTGACAAATAATTATCTAATGTCCTGCCATGAAACAACAAATGGTTGAAATAAAACTCTGGAAGCCTCTGAACTCTTCTCCTCACCTTCCAAGTTTTGTGATAAAAAATCTATTCAGTTGACTCTAGTTTCTAAACCTGTCTGACCCCTCCTCTCCCACCCCACTGCCATGCCTCAGGTCAGGCAGTCATTCCCTCCACATCATAACTGCACTCCATGCCTCCTTCTTGCTCACCTCCATCCATCCATTCACAGCTGCCAACATGAGCATTCCCAGCATGGCTCTGTTTAGGATTCCCCCTACTCTGCATCCAAACTCCATAACACAGAAACAAAGCCTTTACTGACCTGGTAACTGCCTTCCTCTCCAACACTTCACCCCAAACTCTACCATCTGAGACCCTCAGGGCCCACTCACTCAACACAAGAACTATCTGGTCAAATGTAAGTAGCTATAATCAGCATGTTGTATGCTCTCTGCCTTTTCACCTTCCAGCCCATCAACCTCCAGGGCTCTCGTACCAGCTCAGGTGTCCACTCATAATGACCTCATCCTGACACCTGTGACTGATGTTATTACAGGACCATCTCTTTATTCCAGTATTACCACTTCTTACCATGCTCCCCCTCAATCCTCCTACCAACCATGATGGCCTCATTGTACCCAGAATAATCAACCATACTCCTACTTCAAAGATTTCATACAAGGTGCTCCCTCTGCATTAAACTCTGACTCCCCAGATATCCACCTGGCTAAATACCTACTTCCTTTAAACCTTGCTCAGACTGTCAATGCCCAAACCCCTATGTAACACTGCAGCTTGTCCTAACTTCCCAGCCCATATCCTGAGCCCCTTTCTTAGGTCTACTTGGCCTTTTGTCTTAAGTACCTTATAGCATCTTATACTGAATTATTTATTATGATTTTTTTCCTTTTCCTCTAGAAGGTGACCTCTTCAGGGTTGGGATCTCTGGTACACTGATATATTTCTGCTGCACAGAATAAGTCCCCTCATATTTTAGATGCCCCATAAACAGTGTTTGTATTGAATCAATGAATAAATGAATGAGCCATTTTTTCCTCTATTTCACCTATAAAATGTGAGGCTAAATTAGATGATCCCTGATATTCCCATCAAACCCAGTGCTCCCAAGGTCTCTAGAATAGACATCAAGTAACTAACCTGCCACCTTCAGTTCCAAATTAGCCTCTTTAGAGAAGCCTCCCTTTCTGAAGAAGCAGGTGTACATTCCATTGTCAGAAACCTGGACCTTGTGGATGTGCACAGCAGCCTGCCCCTGGGTGAGGAACTTGCTCACCAGTGAGGTCCGCCCTCTGTACTCAGCCATCTGCTCCTCAGTCTGTTCTTGTTGGTTCCAGTAGATGAACACTGCCTGTGAGAGTGTGGTGCGGAACCACCCCAGTTCCATGTTCTCCGCATTCATGGCTGGGACTAGGGTGCAGGGCAGTATGGCATCCTCACCCAGCACTGCCACAATGGGGTGTTCAGGGCCAATAACCTGGAACTGCTCTGTGGACACAGACATGGGGAGACAAAGCTAGAGAAACACAGACCAAAAACAGAGAACACTCACCATCAGGTGGGAAGGCCAGGAAAGCTGGAGCAGGGGCCAGATGAGATTACCCCTGAGGTGTGATGGATTTGGAAGAGATCATCTGACCATTATGATGTGGCCCAGAAATGATGCCAAAGACATTCCCTCATTGGCCTATGCTCCTAGTCCCAAGCCCTCCCATGAAAAAATGTCGAATTTAGTGGTTCTCAAGCTTTTATGCACCCTACATTTCATGGCAGTGGGGTGGAAGATGAGGGGTCAGACAGGTTTAGAAACCCAATTCAACTGAATACACCTTGTAGAGCACACATTACTGGACCCCACTCCCAGAGCGCCTCATTCACTAGATCTGAGTGGGTCAAGGAATGTGCATTTACAAGGAGTTACAAGGGTGGTCTGGGGAGCACTCTTTGAGAACAACATCTCTAACCTGGTCTGTCCCAGTACAAATGTGAAATCTGACAAAGAGCACACCTGACTAAAGGTGAGCACTCTGGTCATTCAGCCACACCCAGGAAATTCCCCTCTTCCACTTTCTACATTTTTTACTTCAGTCCATATTTTTCTCCTCCACTGATGGAGGAGAGAAATACATATGCACTTTAAAACACAGAGTCAAATGCTACTTACTGCTCTGAAAATCCTGCTCTCCTCATGCACGGAAACCCTCATCACTGCATGTTCAAGAAGCAAGTTCACCTAACCCTCCACCCCTTGGTGCTCTTTGTCTTCTGAGGTCCTCTGTAGGACACAGTGCAATGGGCCTCCAAAGAGCTACTCTCAAGCCCTGTGCCACTCCAGTCTGGTCTCAGCCACCATTAAATCTCAACCAGAGGAACTAGGATTCCTGACCTCAGTGATCATTTTTATGTGTGAACTAATCCAAGTTGCTGTTCTGCTCAAACCCTCTATATGGCTCCCCACTTCTCCCCAGGCCTGACAAGGTAGACTCCCATTCCCAAGACCCCTCTGAACTCACCTGCTGCTTCTCTCCCCATGGGCTCTATTCCAGAAACACTTGCCTCTGTGCTTCCTCACACCTCAGCACACTGCCAGCTCTGCACAGGCTCCTCCTGCAGGAACCCTCCTTCCAAATGGTCCTACAGCTCACTTCTCCTTCTCTAGGGTTATGTACCCACCTACACACCACCTCACTAAACTCAGCTGCCTTCCCACATCTGCCTCCCATGCCCCTGACTGCCCACATGCTGCCCTGCTGCATTTCCTATCACGGTTATCACTTCCAACACACTTAGGCCTCTCTGCCTAGTTGCAATTATTACTCACTGTCTCCTGCTAGAAAGCAAACTGTATGACAGAATTTCTGTCTGATTCTTTCCTAGAATGGCATCTAACAATCAACATTTCATTAATATTTCAAGAATAAAATGAATGAATGAATGCTTGCAGCACCAAAAAAAGGGCAAGAACACCAAAAAAGAGGGAAAATATACTTTAAAATGTTTTTATATCTTGCTGTTTAAAACCACAAAGGAAGACAGATGGGGACACTCACCCATGGACAGCTGGACAAGGAGAAGCAGGGAAGTGAGACAGCAGAGCAAGAAGCGACTGCAGGACCCCTCCATATCTTTTGAGCTGGGGAGAGAGATGGGGATGAGGGCCAAGACCTGCAGGCAGGACGCAGGTCCAGCCCAGAGCTCCAGCACCTCAGCATAGAGAGCAGGGCTCAGGGCTGGACAGCAGGACCCTGCTAGAGGAAAGCATTCCTATTGGTTCATTGTACTAACAGGGTACTAGGCCCCCCACAACCCTGACACTGACAAACAGCTGAGCCAGGCTACTTCCAGCTCTTCTGGGAAAACTGTGGGACTGGGAAACCACAGAGTTTCCTAAAAAGAAACTGTTCCTTCCTTTCCCACCCCAAACACAGGGCAGCTATACTCGGCCAGAACACCAGGCTCTTCCTTTCCCCATACCTGGAGCTCTGTGGTGGAAGCCATTCTTCTCTCTGTTATTCACAAACCACTCATGACCCCCAGAAACAAGGGCCAAGATTCAGGGCACCCATAAGGAAGGACATTCAGCTCCTGCTTTCCTCTTGTTCTGCCCCCTAATTATGCCCAGATTGGGCCTGGGCAGTGTCAGGGACATACACATCCTCAAGAAGGCTGTGGTGCCCATCACAGGAGCCCAGAACCCTGTCCTACTTTTTGAGATGTGAAGTTCACCTAAACCTGAACCTCAGCCCAGTCCCTTCCACTGTGGGCTCAGATATGGCACTTCATTTGGCACGTGTCAAGCACTTCCCCACCAACAGGTGTGCCCTTGCCTTCTTTTTCTTTGAGAAAGATTTCTGCCTGAGAGGTTAGGGACCTTTCCTGGACACAGAGAATAAAGATAATGAGGCCTGGTCAGAGAAAGACCCCCAAGCCACCTACTGTTTAGAAGGAGCAGGGAGAAGGCAGTCTGTGGTACTGGGAAGGGCAAGTTTTGGAGCCAACTTCTACGCTGCCCTCCATGCTCAGCCACTCTCAATGTGACCTCTTGGCCTCAGTTTCTCTATATTTATATTCTACATATTCACAACATCTACCTCCCAAGATTGTAATAAAAATGACATGAATTTATAGTCACTTCATGTAATTAGAACAGGGCCTGGTCCAAGAAAATGTTACAGAAATACCAATAAATCAAATGAATAAAGGAAGGACCCTCATTAATCTTCTCCTGGGTCTTCCTAAAACAAGACTGTCCCACCTGCCCACCCCCCACTGCCTCTGGTACCACCTATTCCTCAACTTCTTCCTGCCACCAGCTTCTCCCTGGATTCCTCCTCTTAGGTCAGAGGTGTCTTCAAAGCCAACTTACCTGCTTCTCTTTTCTCCCACCTATGAAAGGCCGTGACTTCCTGAAGTGCCTCTAAACACAGCAGCTGGAGATAGATCAGAGTCACAAGGACCCAGTAGGCCCCAAAGCTGCCCTCAGAATTTGCACCTGCCCCGAGCTACTCTCAGAGCCCAATCCTCTGCTTTTGAGTCCAATGCTGGGGGCTCAAATTCCTCATGTCCAAGAGGCAGTTGGTCCCCAGGAATTGGGGGGGGGGGGAAGTAGAGCTGAGCATCAGTTGCAGTGATCTCTGCAGAGTCTCCCACTAAGCCCTCCTAGTCAGAGGAGCAACCCCTCTCTGGCTCCTTCCACCATCTAAAATGAAAGCTTGCAAAAATAGCCTGGACAGAGTGTGCCCTGCCCTCTGGACTTTGCTCCCATTACCAGGAAGAAGGCAGCAGAGCAGAGAAGCTAAAAGAGGGTACCCACAATTTTCCTGGAACATTGCAGAACAGCCCCACTTAGAGGTGAAATGCCACCACCACCCCACAATGCCACCACCAATCTCTGTCCAAAGAGCACACTCCCCAAGGCCTAGAGATGTTAGGGAAATCTTACAAAAAGAAGAAAACAAAATTACATTGAATCCTTGTAAGAACTGTGCTACATAAATTTGACTTATACCATCTCATTATCACAACTGCAGAGATAAAGCCATGAGCCCTGCCATCTGGTAACATCAATCTACTAATTTCCTAGATGAGGGAGAGGCTAGATGTGCCAGGAGACTGCCTCCCACCACCACATCTCCAGCCCAGCCCAGCCCCCTGGCCCAGGTAACTCAAGTGAGCAAGATCCTGAAAGGGACCTTGGACTCTCAAGTGCCTCAATTACAAGGCCAGAAAGCTTATCTCACCCTGACCTGAGCATTCTCCCTCCCAAGGTTGCCCTTTGCCCTCCATTTGGGGAGGAGGGGGTGGAAGCAGTGACAAAGTCCAGGTCAGGTCTCCTTAAAGAACACTGGCAGAATCCTTGACCAGCACTGGCAGGGGACACCGAACCTCAGCACTGTCCTCTCCCAGCTCATCAGGATCACCGTTCAGCTGCTTTGACAAGATACACCATTCACTGAACCTCAAATAAATTTTCTTGTATAAATATAAATGAATACTAATAAGGTTAATATTTACTTTCTTTTTTGACCAATATTAAATATCTCTTACCTATATTAAGTGTTTTCTAAATAGCTTTGGACAAATGTCCAAACCATAAAACAATGGTTAATGCAAAATGTATGAAATGAATTGGGATTCTAAAATGTGACGGTTTATATAAAGTATTCAACTCCCTTCCCCACCAAGCCCCCTTTTTTTATTCTGGGGATTGAACTCATGCTAGGGAAGCCCTCTGCCATTTAACCACATCCCCAGGCCTTTATCCCCTTGTCTTAAGGATACAGAACCATCTCTCTTGACACTGATAAGATGAGTTCATTGGGTTATCTTCTACTGTAGAAAAAGGTTTAAAAAAGTGATTTCTGGCTACTTATTTCTAGGAAAAAAGAAAAACATTCACAAGTTGGTGACTTTGTTTCAATTATCATTTTATCCTTCCAATATTTATCCAGCATAAACCTGGCTGATGGGCTGCTCTGTGACCTGGTAGCCCACTGAGCAGAGTCCCAGTGGTATGGCTGTGCAAGCCCCTTCTTCTGAGTCTGCCCATCTGCCTTTCTGGTGGGGAGACCCCTCCCAGGTGAGGCTGTCACCTCTAAAACTGAAATATCCAACCAGAAGTGGCTGACAGATCTCCTTATGCCTCTAACTCTCTTAGTGGAGCCAGGGCCTGGCCCTGCCCCACCCTGAATTCTGTTACTGAGCCCTCAAGGCTGGGGCACCTGCCACACCACCCTCTGCATGAGTAATCCACCAGCTTCCTCATCTGAGATTCCAGGGAGGTAAAGTATCCCTCCCACTTAAACCTTGAGACAGAAAGGGTAAGGGAGTGAGGCCAGAGGGACAAACATTGTACATTCCTATAGAAAATTGAGTGGATTTAATTAGGTTAATAAAAAGCCAAAAAAATACATAAACATTTAAAAGGAAAGACAGAAGACAGAGAGAAAGCCGACATAAAAAATGAAAGAACAACATGGGAGGCTGGGAAGAAGGAATGAGGCCTTTATGGTGTTTGGTTCCAACCTATCAGGAGATGAGATACCCGAATGGACACATTGGCCCAGAGTATCTGAAATATGTTTCCCAGTTACTGCAATGTCAGACAACTCGCAGAGAGCCAGCACAGGCAATGACCATAAATATGACCCATTAGTGACCTGGGAAGAATTTACTGACCCTCCCAATCCCAGGTAGGTCAGGCCCATATATGGTCAAGGGTGAAATAGGTGAGTCCCAGTGGAGGGATTTCAGAACTAGGTCATGGAAAAGGGCCTAGAGGTCTCAAAGGTCTACTTTTGCCCCTCAGAAACGTAGAGAGGGGCCTAGGGCAGGAGAGACCCTGTCCAGCCCCAAGAGGCACATTCTAATAGTCTCTGGGATGCTGTACACCCTGTTGCTCTCCTGTCACAGAGACTCCTCCCCCCAGGCACCGCCAGGACCTCTGCTCTCTAATAACCACCAAGAAATACTTAGGCACACCATTCACTGAGGGTTATTTTACCTTGAACATTTTATACCTCATTCCCATGATGATTTAGTACAATACCATGAAGTGGTTCTCACTGTCCTTATTCTAGAGCTGAAGGATGGAGCCTCTACAATATGTAGAACCTATCCAAGGTCATAGGGTCACATGGACAAACAGGACCAGGGCAGATCTGCCCCAAGGCACAGATTATATCTGAAAATTGGGGGCACCAGCACTAAGGGTGCTCAGGGATTTGAGGGACAAAAGAAGAGGCAATGAGTACATCAGAATTTCTGTTATACAGCTTTACTCTTACATTTTCTAAGTGTTATTTGTTTTTATAAGCTGAATAACACGTGTACATATTTGTTATCTGCATATTCAAAATACAGAACTTTAAAAGGAGGGCATGTGGGGCTGGGGTTGTGGCTCAGTGGTAGAGTGCTTGCCTAGCATGTGTGAGGCACCTGGTTCAACTGTCAGCACTGCATATAAATAAATAAAATAAAAGTTCATTGACAATTAAAAAAAATATTTTTTAAAAAAAGGAAGGTATGTCCAGAACCATTTGGAAACTCCCTCTCAGAGAGGAAGGAACAACATGCACCCAGCAAGAAGTGCTTCATGGATACCAGAACACTGTTGGGCCAATGGAAAGGTCACCCAGGCAGTCTCCCCTGGTTTGGTTGGACTATACTACCATCTTGTAGCTAAAATGTGGCAGAGAGAAAGGGCAGCTTATTCTGATTGGCTAAGCCTCTCGCTGCCTGACTGCAATCTCCTGCTTCTGTAATTTGGCTTGCTTGCATTGGCTAAGCCCCCTAACATCCCTTTTGTGTGTGTGTGGGTTTTTTTTTTTTTTTGGCTTAAATATGAGGCCAAACTGAAGGGGGTGCATCTCTCTATCTTGCTTTTAGAGAATAGAGTGTCTGCCACTGGCTAGCAATAAAGGCTTAATTGGAATGGCAGCATGTGGTCTGAGAGTTATTTGAGGGTCTCATATCAGTATAACAGCACCAAGCTGGGAGCTGTCACATTCCAAGACTAAGCACTCAGGGTCACTCCAGGTGAACTAGGCTACACAAAATAACCTACAGAGATATAGAAATACCTTTTCCTTTGGGTCCCGTGGCAGCTTCTCTGATCTTAGGGGCCCATGGAAAGAGGGAAAGAGGAGCCCACACTGAACCCTTTTATTGGGAAGAAGCCATTCAAATGAGACAAGGGGTTAGGTTTCAGGGGGCTGAGTCTAGCTTCTGATGTCTGCTGTCAGCAGGTTGACTGACATCTAGAAGGGCCACGCCCAAAGGCGCAGTAAGAGAAGGGGACACACAAAGGGAGTTTCCATGGAACATTCTATCCCAAACAGGGAAAGGGGTAGGATTACAAAGGTAAAAGGTGAGTGTAGCTCAACCCTAGGGGCACACCTCACAAAGAGAACCTCCTTTCTATCCCTAGTCACAAGTCATGGCACTACAGTGATCTTTCATCCCTGAGGTGCATCAGGACTGGAAGGTGTGGTCCCTCAGTGTGGCTCCCCATAGGGAGAAAACATTTAATGTCAGGGACATTTAAGACCCAAACTATAGTAGCATGGTACTGCTCCATGTTTTCTGGTACTAAGACCAGAGACATCCCACCTCTGTCATCTCTCAAAAAAAAAATGACACAACAGTTAATACAGCAAGAAAAATCCCCACAATACACTCAAGAGTGAGTCTAGTCAGATCATCCTTTGTAACACTTCCTGGTGTGGACCAGGGCAAAATGCCAAAGTCCAGGTCAAAGGAGCAATCTCCAGGGGGGGAATGAGAATAAGTGGACCAGGAAACCATCTTTCTGGTGTCTTTGCTCCTTTACAGGTAAGTCAATAAAGGAACAAGTGGACTGGTGGCCTTTGCCATGGTGTCAACTAGGAGAAGCTTTGATAAAGTATTCTGCTGGTACTGGAGATGATGATGGACATGGAGAATAGTCTTGATCATAATAGGATTATTAGAGCATCCCTCCAACACCACTAGAAATACTATGTGGCTAGTCAATGTAGAACAGTAGAGGAAAGAATAAAGGACCCAGTGGAAGTGAAAGATTAATGAACTCCCTCAGAACCAATGATCAGCCGTCTGATGTGGGCCTCACCCAAGAGACTCTGATGTTTCTCCAGAGCTTTGTGTGGTGGGAGGACACACAGGAGGTGCCAAAGAAGGAAAACAAAAGCCATTTGGGGAGGAAGACTCTTGAGAACAGAAACTAACTCTCCCAAACATCCCTTGGCCTTTCTGAGAGTCGCTCTCCCTCTGGCTAAAGAACTCTGCTTCCCATCAGATGTCCTCCTCACTGAAGCAGAGAGAATCAGAAAGTTGAGTGGAAAAGGTGATGGACAACAATCAAAGGTTCATATAGAGAATGAGGTGAAGAAAACATTAGCCAAGGACTTTGTGATGAAGTGGAAACTGGAAGGTACTCAGCTATGAGGAAGACCAAGGTAAGGGAATGAGAAGGGGGTCCACAGTTATAACATGAGATGCTTTCAAGTTAGAATAGAGGATCTGAATTCCATTCCTGTGGGGATTATCCCAAAAAGTCTTTTGCTCTTTTTATTCTTCTTGTCAATTCTACAGGGGAAAAATATTGGGGTATGTTGCAACTTATATTTATATGTTTTGTATTTCCAAATTAATATAAAGGTATTTTGTAATGTATTTATCATATATATATTAAAAATATCTTCGAGGGCACTCAGCGTAGAAAAGACAGAACAGAACACAGAGGCTTTGCATGCAGGTCACCAGATGGAGCTCTGGACAAAGCACAAGGTCTCCCCAGTATCCCCCACCTCACCAAACACCCTATGCAGGAAACAGATGGAATCCATCATGGAAAAACTTACTCACCATCAATCGGTGGGTGTGGCTACCAGCATGTTTCTGCAGCTGATCAAGTACCCAGTTTCCAACTCCCTCACGCCCAGATGTGATAATTCAAAATTTTTTTCACAAGCTTTTTTGGGGGGTGTAGCTATCAACGCAGAACAGCAACTGTACAGGCACCTGGTTTCATCTCAGAGACTAAGACTAGGAAGGCTCCAGGTGGAAGCTCAAGTCCTCTCACACTGGCTACCTCCACTACTCTGAAAGCAGAGACTCAAGCTAGGAATAGACAACTCCACCTACTTGAAGAAAATAAAACAGAGTTCTGAGACACTTTTTTATTTCTTTTCTTCTGTCTCTCTTTTCATCCATTCTCCGCTACCCTCCCCCTATGGTCCTCACAACCTCAATATATGTGAAACCAAGAACTTTGCATGAATAGGATTTTAAGAACTGAATCATCAGGGGATAGAAGGGGGTAGGAAAGGTAGCAGAATACAACAATTACTAATAGGGCATTATGTAAAATTGTGGATGTGTAACCGATGTGATTCTGCAATCTGCATTTGGGGTAAAATTGGGAGTTCATAACCCACTTGAATCTAATGTATGAAATATGATATGTCAAGAGCTTTGTAATGTTGTGAACAACCAATAAAAAAAGAATGAAAAAAGAAAAATAAGAAACTATAGAACTCAATAACATAATTAATAACGTAGACTTAATTAACATATGTAGAATATACAACACAACATCAAGTGGATACACTTTTTTCTCAGCAGCACATGGATCCTTCTCAAAAATAGACCATATATTATGTCACAGGGCAACTCTTAGCAAATATAAAGGAGTAGAGATACTACCATGCATTTTATCTGATCATAATGGAATGAAATTGGAAATCAATGATAAAATAAGGAAGAAAAATTCCTACATCACATAGAGAATGAACAATATGCTACTGAATTAACAATGGGTTACAGAAGACATCAAAGAGGAAATTTAAAAATTCTTAGAGGTAAATTAAAACTCTCAACACAACATATCAAAATCTCTGGGACACTATGAAAGCAGTACTAAGAGGAAAATTCATTTCATGGAGTTCATTCCTTAAAAGAAGAAAAAGCCAACAAATAAATGACCTCACACCATCTCAAAGCCCTAGAAAAAGAATAACAAATCATAAGCAAATGCAGTAGAAGGCAAGAAATAATTAAAATCAGAGCTGA
Source organism: Urocitellus parryii (assembly GCF_045843805.1). Taxonomy (NCBI): domain Eukaryota; kingdom Metazoa; phylum Chordata; class Mammalia; order Rodentia; family Sciuridae; genus Urocitellus; species Urocitellus parryii. Next base: position 118,404,496 of record NC_135538.1, read on the forward strand.
AATCAAAGAAATAGAAACAAAAGAAACAATTGAAAAAAAATGACAAAACTAAAAGATGTTTCTTTGAAAAAATAAATAAGATTGACAGACACTTAGCCATGCTAATGAAGAGAAGAAGAGAGAGAACCCAAATTACTAGCATACGGGATGAAAAAGGCAATATCACAACAGACACTACAGAAATACAGAAGATAATTAGAAATTATTTTGAAATTTTATACTCTAATAAAATAGAAGATAGTGAAGACATCGATGAATTCCTTAAGTCATATGATCTGCCCAGATTGAGTCAGGAGGATATACACAACTTAAACAGACCAATATCAAGTGAGGAAATAGAAGAAGCCATCAAAAGATTACCAACCAAGAAAAGCCCAGGACCAGATGGATATACAGCAGAGATTTACAATACCTTTAAAGAAGAATTAATACAAATATTCTTCAATCTATTTCAGGAAATAGAAAAAGAGGGAGTACTTCCAAATTTATTCTAAGTGGCCAACATCACCCTGGTTCCAAAACCAGACAAAGACACTTCAAAGAAAGAAAACTGCAGACCAATATCTCTAATGAGTATAGATGCTCAATAAAATTCTGGCAAATCGGATACAAAAACATATCAAAAAGATTGAGCATCATGATCAAGTGGGATTCATCCCCGGGATGCAATGCTGGTTCAATATATGGAAATCAGTAAATGTAATTCACCTCATCAATAGACTTAAAGATAAGAACCATATGATCATCTCGATAGATGCAGAAAAAGCATTTGACAAAATACATCATCCCTTTATATTCAAAACACTAGAAAAACTAGGGATAGCAGGAACTTACCTCAACATTGTAAAAGCTATCTACCCTAAGCCTCAGGCCAGAATCATTCTAAACTGAGAAAAATTGAAGGCATTCCCTTAAAATCTGGAAGAATACAGGGATGCCCTCTCTCACCACTTCTATTCAACATAGTTCTTTAAACACTACCCAGAGCAATTAGACAGATGAAAAAAATTAGAGGTATAACTATAAAAAAGAAGAGCTTAAAGTAGCACTTTTTGCTGATGATATGATCCAATACCTAGCAGACCCAAAAGGTTCTACCAAGAAACTTCTACAACTAGTAAAAGAATTCCGCAAAGTGGCAGGATATAAAATCAATACCAATAAATCAAAGGCATTCCTGTATATCAGTGACAAATCCTCTGAAATGGAAATGAGGAAAACTACCCCATTCAAAATATCCTCGAAAAAAAAAATAAAATACTTGGGAATCATCAAAAGAGGTGAATTATCTATAAAATGAAAACTACAGAACCGTAAAGAGAGAAATAGAAGAAGACCTTGGAAGATGGAAAGATACACCTTGCTCATGGATAAGCAGAATTAATACTATTAAAATGGCCATATTACCAAAACCACTGTACAGTTTCAATGCGATTCTAATCAAAATCCCAATGGCATTCCTTGCAGAAATAGAAAAAGGAATTATGAAATTCACCTGGAAAAATAAGAGACCCAGAATAGCTAAAGCAATTCTAAGCAGGAAGAGTGAAACAGGTGGTATCTCAATACCAGATCTTAAACTATACTACAGAGCAATAGTAACAAAAACAGCATGGTACTGGCACCAAAACAGGCTGGTAGACCAATGGTACAGAATAGAGGACACAGAGATCAACGCACAAAATTACAAATACCTTATATTAGACAAAGGTGCTAAAAAGCATGCAATGGAGAAAGGATAGCATCTTCAACAAATGGTGCTGGGAGAACTGGAAATCCGTATGCAACAAAATGAAATTGAATTCCTTTCTCTCACAATGCCCAAAAGTTAACTCAAAATGGACCAAGGACCTAGGAATCAAACCAGAGACTCTGCATCTAATAGAAGAAAAAGTTGTCCCTAATCTCCATTGTGTGGGGTCAGACCCCAAATTTCTTAATAAGACACCTAAAGCAAAAGAGTTAAAACCAAGAATCAACAAATGGGATAAATTCAAACTAAAAGCTTTTCTCAGCAAGAGAAATAATATGTGAAGTGAATAGGGAGCCTACATCCTGGGAACAAATTTTTACCCCTCACATATCAGATAGAGCTCTAATCTCTAGGGTATACAAAGAAATCAAAAAGTTAAAAAAAAAAAAAAAACAATCAACAAATGGGCCAAGGACCTGAACAGACACTTCTCAGAAAAGGATATATAATCAATCAACAAATACACGAAAAAATGTTCAGCATCTCTAGCAATCAGAGAAATGCAAATTAAAACTACTCTAAGATACCAACTCACTCCAGTGAGAATGGCAGCCACCATGAAGTAAAACAACAAGTGCTGGCAAGGATGTGGGGGAAAAGGTACACTCATACATTGCTGGTGGGACTGCAAATTGGTGCAGCCAACTTGGAAAGAGTATGGAGATTCCTTGGAAAGCTGGGAATGGAACCACTATTTGACCCAGCTATTTCTCTTCTTGGACTATACCCAAAAGACCAAAAACAGCATACTACAGGTACACAGCCACATCAATGTTTATACCAGCACAATTCACAATAACTAGACTGTGGAACCAACCCAGATGCCCTTCAATGGAAGAATGGATAAAAAAAAATGTGGCATATATACATAATGGAGTATTATTCAGCACTAAAAAATAACAAATTCATGGCATTTGCAGGGAAATGGATGGCATTAGAGCAGATTGTACTAAGTGAAGTTAGCCAGTCCCTAAAAAGCAAATGCCTAATATCGTCTCTGATATAAGGGGGGTGACTCAAAATGGGGTAGGGTGGAAAAGAATGAAAAGAAGTTTATCACTAAACACGGAAGAGAGGTGTGAGAGAAAGAAGGGAGAAGGGGAATTGCATGGAAGATGGGAGGAGACTCTCATCGTTATACAGAATACATGTATGATGATGTGAAGGGGGAAAAAAATAAGTGTGTCCCAATAGATTGGGTAGAGAGAAGTGATAGGAGGGGAGGGGAAGGGGGAAAAGGAAGGACAGCAGAATAAAATAGACATTATTATTGCTGTATGTATATACATGACTACATGACCAATGTAATTCTGCAACCTGTACACTCAGAAAAATGAGAAATTATACCCCACTTGATTCAATGTATGATATGTCAAGATCATTGTACTGTCATGTGTAACTAATTAAAACAAATAAAAAATGAATAAATAAATAAATATCTTACATACATATAACATTATATATATATATATACACACACACACAATATTCCTCAAACCACATTCACACTCATTCAGATGTTTTTACTTCTTTCTTTTTCCTTCCAGTTTTAATTAATGTAGTTCTATATCACATACTGCATGCAAGAATTTATATATATATATATATATATATTTTATTGGTTGTTCAAAACATTACAAAGCTCTTGACAAATCATATTCCATACATTAGATTCAAGTGGGTTATGGACTCCCATTTTTACCCCATATACAGATTGCAGAATCACATCGGTTATACATCCACATTTTTACATAATGCCATATTAGTAACTGTTGTATCCTCTACTATCCCCCCTCTCCTACCTTCCCATCTTCTCTCTCTACCCCATCTACTGTAATTCATTTCTCTCCTTGTTTTTTTTCCCATTCCCCTCACAACCTCTTATATGTAATTTTGTATAACAATGAGGGTCTCCTTCCATTTCCATGCAATATCCCATTTCTCTCCCTTTCCCTCCCACCTCATGTCTCCGTTTAATGTTAATCTTTTCCTCCTGCTCTTCCTCCCTGCTCTGTTCTTAGTTGCTCTCATTATATCAAAGAAGACATTTGGTATTTGTTTTTTAGGGATTGGCTAGCTTCACTTAGCATAATCTGCTCTAGTGCCATCCATTTCCCTGCAAATTCCATGATTTGGTGATTTTTTAGTACAGCTTAATACTCCATTGTGTATAAATGCCACATTTTTTTATCCATTCATCTATTGAAGGGCATCTGGGTTGGTTCCACAGTCTAGCTATTGTGAATTGTGTTGCTATGAACATCGATGTGGCAGTATCCCTGTAGTACGCTCTTTTAAGGTCTTCAGGGAATAGTCCAAGAAGGGCAATAGCTGGGACAAATGGTGGTTCCATCCCAGCTTTCCCAGGAATCTCCATACTGCTTTCAGGCTGCACCAATTTGCAGTCCCACGAGCAATGTACAAGAGTACCCTTTTCCCCACAACCTCGCCAGCACTTGTTGTTGTTTGACTTCAGAATGGCTGCCAATCTTACTGGAGTGAGATGGTATCTTAGGGTGGTTTTGATTGCATTTCTCTGACTGCTAGAGATGGTGAGCATTTTTTCATGTACTTGTTGATTGATTGTATGTCCTCCTCTGAGAAGTGTCTGTTCAGGTCCTTGGTCCATTTGTTGATGGGTTATTTGTTAACTTACTGTCTAATTTTTTGAGTTCTTTGTATACTCTGGATATTCGGGCTCTATCTGAAGTGTGAAAAGTAAAAATTTGTTCCCATGATGTAGGCTCCCTATTTACCTCTCTTATTGTTTCTCTTGCTGAGAAAAAAACTTTTTAGTTTCAGTAAGTCCCATTTGTTGATTCTAGTTATTAACTCTTGTGCTATGGGTGTCCTATTAAGGAATTTGGAGCCCAACCCCACAATATGTAGATCGGACCCAACATTTTCTTCTATCAGAAGCAGAGTCTCTGATTTGATATCAAGCTCCTTGATCCATTTTGAGTTAACTTTTATGCATGGTGAGAGAAGGAGATTCAGTTTCATTTTGTTGCATATGGATTTCCAGTTTTCCCAGCACCATTTGTTGAATATGCTATCCTTTCTCCATTGCATGCTTTTAGCCCCTTTATCGAATATAAGATAGTTGTAACTTTGTGGATTAGTCTCTGTGTCCTCTATTCTGTACCATTGGTCCACCCGCCTGTTTTGGTACCAGTACCATGCTGTTTTTGTTACTATTGCTCTGTAGTATAGTTTGAAATCTGGTATTGCTATACCGCCTGATTCACACTTCCTGCTTAGAGTTGCTTTTGCTACTCTGGGTCTTTTATTTTTCCATATGAATTTCATGATTGCTTTATCTATTTCTACAAGAAATGCCATTGAGATTTTGATTGGCATTGCATTAAACCTATAGAGAACTTTTGGTAATATCGCCATTTTGATGATGTTAGTTCTGCCTATCCATGAACAGGGTATATTTATCCATCTTCTAAGATCTTCTTCTATTTCTCTCTTTAGGGTTCTGCAGTTTTCATTGTATAAATCTTTCACCTCTTTTGTTAGGTTGATTCCCAAGTATTTTTTTTTTTTTTAGGATATTGTGAATGGAGTGTTTTTGTTTATTTCCGTTTCAGAAGTTTTGTCGCTGATATACAGAAATGCCTTTGATTTATGCGTGTTGATTTTATATCCTGCCACTTTGCTGAATTCATTTATTAGTTCTAGTAGTTTTTTTGTAGACCCTTTTTGGTCTTCTAGGTATAGAATCATGTCATCCACAAATAGTGATAATTTAAGTTCTTTTCCTATTTTTATGCCTTTAATTTCTTTCATCTGTCTAATTGCTCTGGCCAGTGTTTCGAGAACTATATTGAATAGAAGTGGTGATAGAGGGCATCCCTGTCTTGTTCTAGATTTTAGAGGGAATGCCTTCAATTTTTCTCCATTCAGAATGATGCTAGCCTGAGGCTTAGCATAGATAGCTTTTACAATGTTGAGGTAAGTTCCTGTTATCCCTAGTTTTTCTAATGTTTTGAACATAAAGGGATGCTGTACTTTGTCGAATGCTTTTTCTGCATCATATGGTTCTTATCTTTAAGTCTATTGATGTGGTGAATAACATTTATTGATTTCCGTATATTGAACCAGTCTTGCTTCCCAGGGATAAATCCTACTTGATCATGGTGCACAATTTTTTTGATGTGTTTTTGTATCCGATTCACCAGAATTTTATTGAGGATATTTGCATCTAGGTTCATCAGAGATATTGGTCTGTAGTTTTCTTTCTTTGAAGTGTCTTTGTCTGGTTTTGGAATCAGGGTGATGTTGGCCTCATAGAATGAATTTGGCAGAGCTCCCTCTTTTTCTACTTCCTGAAATAACTTGAAAAGTATCGGTATTAATTCTTCTTTAAAGGTTTTGTAAAACTCCACTGTATACCCATCCAGTCCTGGGCTTTTCTTGGTTGGTAGTCTTTTGATTGCTTCTTCTATTTCATCCATTGATATTGGTCTATTCAAATTGTGTGTATCCTCCTGACTCAGTCTGGGCAAATCATATGACTTAAGAAATTTATCGATGTCTTCACTATTTTCTATTTTATTGGAATATAGGTTTTCAAAATAATTTCTCATTGTCTTCTGTATTTCTGTAGCACCTGTTGTGATATTGCCTTTTTCATCCTGTATGTTAGTAATTTGAGTTCTCTATCTTCTTCTCTTTTTTAGCATGGCTAAGGGTCTGTTGATCTTATTTATTTTTTTGAAGAACCAACTTTTAGTTTTGTCAATTTTTTCAATAGTTTCTTTTGTTTCAATTTCGTTGATTTCCACTCTGATTTTAATTATTTCTTGCCTTCTACTACATTTGCTGTTATTTTGCTCTTCCTTTTCTAGGGCTTTGAGATGAAGTGTGAGCTCATTTATTTGTTGTTTTTTTCTTTTTTTGAGGAATGACCTCCAGGCGATGAATTTCCCTCTTGAAACTGTTTTCATTGTGTCCATAGATTCCGATATGTTGTGTCTGTATTTTCATTTATCTCCAAGAATTTTTTGATTTCCTCCTTTATGTCTTCTGTAACCCATTGATCATTCAGTAACATATTGTTCATTTTCCATGTGATATAGAATTTTTCCTCCCTTCTTTTATCATTGATTTCCAGTTTCATTCCATTATGATCAGATAAAATGCATGGTATTAACTACACCCCTTTATATTTACTGAAGGTTGCCCTATGGCATAATATATGGTCTATTTTTGAGAAGGATCCATGTGCTACTGAGAAAAAAGTATAACCACTTGATGATGGTTGATATATTCTATATATGTCAGTTAAGTCTAGGTTATTGATTGTGATATTGAGTTCTATAGTTTCTTTATTCAACTTTTGTTTGGAGGATCTGTCCAATGGTGAGAGTGTTGCAGTAATTCACTTGCAGGTCAGCATGGGAAAACAAAGAAAAAGAAGAAGCAGAGCAAGCAAAGCAGCAGCAGAAAAAAAGTCCTTTATTGTGTATAAGCAATCTTTTTATAGTATTGTGAACAAAGAAGGCAGCCTTCCAACATCAATAAATCAGGTCTTTCAGCTAATTAAACATAGCGCACAGAAGTTTTACTTTCTAATCAGAAGTGACCCGCTTCTCATGGCTAATCTACTTTTGACCTGGAGTATGCTGAGCTCTGCTCTTTGTTTAGAACAGATAAAAAAATTTTTCTTAGCACCCTCTTAGCCCACTTGGCAGAACATCCCGTTTGCAGGCAAGTTCTCCCAAGGTCAGCAGACATCTCCTTTTCAAGCATGTCTGTTGTTACCTATCTAAACCTTGAAGAAGCCTCTCGTTTGCGAGCAGGCTCTCCCAGGGACAGCAAACATCTCGTTTTCAAGCATGTCCGCTGCTACTTATCTATACCTTGACAGAATATCCCGTTTGCAGGCAGACTCCATCAAGGACAGTAAAGTAACACAGTTACATTTGATTCTCTACATCTCCCTCCTTTTGTTTTTGTAAATGAGCCATAGCAGAAGCGATAAGGGATGTTTCATGTTTCAATTGCCTTCGCTTTTTCCAGCGTTGGAAGACTATGTACAAAACAAAACACAAAACAAGAATTATTACAGTGTTACCTAAAGAAGCTGACAACAAGGTAGAAAAATGACTTAAAGGATTTAAATTAGCAATACTTGAAGACAATTTTTGTAAAATGTTAGATCCTGTTAGTTCAGGTAATGTCTTACTAAAGGTGTCCATAATAGTCTTTTCCAAATTCATAATTTTTAAAGTTAATTTTTGATGTCCATTTAACCATCTTTTAACAGTTTCCCAGGAAATCACTGGTATTATATGGCACAGGAGTTACACAAATATGAGAAGAATTCCAGTCACACTTCAGTACACTTTTGGTAGCCAAGATAGTCACTTGATCGCCAAGCCAGGAAACAGTATGTTGTAAATCGATCACATCTGTAGCCAATTGAGAGTTTAAGTCCTTTTGTTGTTACCATAATAAATGAGCATCTTGATGCTATGTTCTCATGAAATTCACAGTTTGAATGTCTTGATGCAAAGTAACGCCAGCTACTGCAGCAGTGGCAGTTACAGAAGCAACTGCAAGGATTGAGGCTATAATTGTTCCTATTAATCGTAGAGAGCGATGTAACAAAACTTGAAGAGCATTGTACAAATGAGTAACAGACAATGAATCAGACCAAGGACGAGTCAAATTAACAGGCACCCACAATTCTGTGCGAGCTTTAACAATAACTAAAGAATAATTATTAATTTCTATTAATTCCCAATTAGTTCCATTTACACATTGAGTAAGATAACAGTCTATACATGATATTGTTCCCCAAGTTACATTTCATTTCCAGTTTCCAATCATAAGAGAATAAGGGAATTTAACATATGTAGAAGCAAAATAAGATTATTATGTAGATGTACTTCAAAAGGAGAGGAAGGGGATACATCTAACGTGAAATTTCCAGTCCATACAGTGAGTTTCCCAGATACTGCCCATAATTTTCATATATCCCCTTGAATATTGGGAAACTTTATATGCTGTAACATTGGAGGGACCAAAGCATAATGTTGCATTTTAATTGTCTCATTATCCCAAGCATTTATTGTCCCATTATGTCGATGCCATCTTAAAGTACGATTTGACCAACTTTCTATAAATTCAGAATGATCAGGATTCCACCCAACTATAGTGATATTTTGATATTTGACTACTGTTTTAGGGTGATGATCATGGCATTTTTCCCACTCTAAATGAGTTAAAAAGGTTTCAAAATAATTAGCTGAACATAAAGGAAGATGAGTTCTGACAAAACATTTTTTAGATGATAGCCATGATTGATTAACATACATACTAGAGGTATTAAATCCTCGGGAAGATATCATGACAATAAAAACAGCAGTAGGGTAACTATGATAATTAACTCCACAACTATTATATGAAAGAGTAGTTATGTGCTATAAGAGGCAAACAGAAAGAATGAGCCCCTATACACAATGGGACTCCTTCAACAGCTACAGTTATATTAGAAATATTATACAGATTTTTATAGAATAGAATATTTTTAATTCCCCCACATACATGAGGGGGGAAAATTAGTATTATTAGTACACACACGAACTTTAGGTTTTCCCCAGGAAACATTGCGCACCAAAGGAGGGTTAGGAACATAGGCCCAATAAGCAAAAGAATGAGCAGAAATTATACTTACCTGGCAATTAATAACTGTAAGCATAGCTAATAAAAGATTAACAGGATTTAAAGGCTGATTTGCCTTTTGAAGGTTTTTTTCAGCTTCTTGAGTTAACTTTTTTATCTGTCCCCATGTTGGGGGGTTCGCTGTTCTCGTTGCCATTGTAGAAGTTCTCTGCAATGTTAGCTCCTGAAATTGTCTGACAAATGGGTCACTTATTTTGCAATTTGATAAGTCTTGAAGGTACCTAGAAAGGTGTTTTACCTGTAGAAATAAGAGCAAATCCCCTTCCCATGTGGTGCAACAACCTAGAAATCCATTCTTTATTTTCATCCCTGTTCCACATAGGTATTTCCAATTTGTAGAAATAATGGCTGAGATTTAAATGTAGAGAAATGTTGCTGGGCTGCAGGAACCTTGGAAGTTGACCAGACATTTAAAAAATTTAAAGTTAGTAAAGTTTTATGAAGTATATTTTGAGGTATATAAGCCATAGCCATATCCCCCCTTTTTATTTTTAGTATATATTTTATTAACGTATGATTTGTCCTTTTTATAATAGCTTGACCCTGACTATTACAAGGTATGCCAAATATATATGTAATGTCATACTTTTGTAAAAATGAATGTAATTTTTGTGAGGTATATGCAGGTGCATTGTCAGTTTAAGTTCTAAAGGAATTCCCAAGATAGCAAAACAAGATAATAAATGAGAAATGATTGCATTAGCCTCTTTTTTTTTTTAAGATAAACTGTGGCCCAAGAAAATGAGTATTAGTGTCAATAGTATGATGTACATATCTTAATTGTCCAAATGACTGAATTATAACAACATCCATTTGTTAAAGGGCATTAGGATGGAGTCCCCTTGGATTAACACCAGGAGGACAATAAGGAATACTAAAAGAAGCACATGATGAACAGTTATTTTGTATTTATTATAAAGTCCTTTAGTGTTTGTAAGAAGTAAAGCATGTTCTAGATGAGCCTTTTGTAAGGGGAAATAATAGTTGATCAACATTTTGATTTTTTCTAGTTAATGGTCCTGGCAGTGTAGAATGTGTTCTAATATGAGTAAAATATACTGAAATTTGGCCTACTATTTTTGTTGTTATTTTTACATGTAGTTAGATAGGACATAGAGTCTTATCTTAGGTAAGTAGGGCTCTTTATAAATTTAAGTAAAGTGTTGTAGTTTTAAAGTTTATTATTATTTTTTTAAATATTATATATTATAAATTTTATATAAATAATTTTTTAAGTTTATTTGAGTAAAAACTAACACAATATGATAACACATCTAAAACATGAAATAAAGAAAGGCTGAAAGCTTTTAGCTTTTTTTAGAAAAATAGAAAAAATGTTCTTGTGTTTTATAATATTAACCTTTATGTAGATAAGGCTCTCATTAACTTAAAAAAATATATTTAAATTGTACCTCAGTGTAAAAAGTAACATAAAACTTTATATATCTTATTGATAATAGGCCCAGTTATAGAACATTAAATGATATAAATAAATCTCCAATATGTTATTTTTATAAGCCTAAAATTACCATGCAACCTTTTGGAGAACACCAGCTTGATATAATTTTTTTTTTTTAAAGCTTTATCTTAATGACTTGTATACTTGGAAAATATGAACACATTTAATATACAAAGAAGAGTAATAGTACCATAATTACTATTGATGTTTTTATATTAATTAAGTTTAGCTCTTAAAGAAATAGCATAATAGAATATTGCAAAATAAAAGTTGTTATTTAACCATATTTGTATAATCCTAATTTTTTCAAGATTATTTGTTCAAAAATTTACATATATAGCCAATGTATATAGACCTTCTTTATCACTTACTTAAAACTATATAGCCAACATACATAGACCTTCTTTATCATTTGCTTAAATTCTTTTATTTACTCACTTCCAGAAACACATTTTTTAATTAAATTCATACCTAGAACCTTTTAATTTTTTTTAACCCCTTCTTTATTTATATTTTGAAATAATCCTTGTGAATTTTTGAATTTAGGCAAATTACTCCATTTTAATAAGAGATATTTTGTTATTTGTAGTACACAATTAATCACATTAGTTTACCATATTATGAAAATATAGTGTCTAAATATTAGGGATGATAAAGAACCATTTATTTATTTATATTATTTACCAACTTAAAAAATTATTAATAATGTTATCTAATGTAATTTAAGGAGTTAAAAGCATTTAATGGTATATTTAACATTTAGCATATTAACCTTGTAAATCAATCAGATATTTAACAAATATTTATAAACAAATACTCTTATGTCTAATTAATTTACTTATATTATCAAAACATTAGACAAGTATAATGAACCGTGTTAGCCATTTTTTGTTGTTGTTGTTGTTGAAGAAAAGTCCTAGAACCAAAGCACATCAGTCATTAACATGTTAAAGACGTCTTATTTTTATTTGTTTACCCAATTTAAATTGAACCATTTAAATCAGTGAATTAAAAATATTTGGATCCATTTTTTTTTAATTTTTATGAGCGCTCTTTACATATATATCGATCTTTATATCATGTACATGACATATGGACATACACACAAACAGACATACAACATATAATACAAATGTGCACACATAACACAATAAAGGCCTTGTAGCTATTTTAGGTGAAATTTCCATTGTAATGTTTAAATATTCCACAGTTGATCAAAAATAGAACTGATCAGAAAAACATTAACTTAGGTCTGTAGGGTCAAAATTATGAGCTCAAAAAATATAGAATCTAGGAAAAAGTAAGAGTCCTAGAAAAATGACCGGCCAGTAATTAGAAAGTATCATAAAATTTATTTATATATTTTATTTTATTTTTTATGATCCCTTTTAAAATGACCTGCTTTTCCACAATTGAAACAAGTTCCTGATTTATTGGGTTTAAGGGCTCCAGCCACGGCTGCAGCAAAAACAGAAACTTTGATGTTTAATTCCTCCCACTCCAGCACAAGCTCTCACATATTTACTCAATGAGGCGTTTTGCCCTTTTAATGGCCCCAAAATATGCTTACATTTAGGATTTGCATTTTTAAATGTTAATGTTTTTAGTAATACCTTTGCTATTTGATCTTGACTCATTGCCTTCATAACAAAAGTACGCGGTCTTGTAAGAAAATCAGTGTAAGTTTCAGTAGCCCCTTGCATAGATTTAGTAAAGGAAGGTTGTGCCTGACCAGTGGGTATCACACATCTCTAAGCTCTTAAGAAAACCTGTCAACTTGTTGGAGATCTGGATCTGTATATTGAGCCTGTCTCTAAAGGCACGGTAATTACCTTCCCCCATTAACTTATCCTCCATAGATCCCGGGGGATTTTGAGCTTCATTCTCTCCAGCTTGCTTTTGTGCCTCATCTTCCCATCAACTTCTCAATTGTAACCACTGAGATCCCTCCAAAACTGTTTTGGTTAATGCCTCCCAATCCAAAGGAATAAGTAGTTTAGAAGTTCCCAAATTTTCTAACATATCTAACACAAAAGGAGACTGAGGGCCATATTGAAAGGCTGTAGCTTTTAAATCCTTTATAAACTTGTATTCCACTGCAGTATAGTGAACATCAATCATAGGGGATTTTGAAGGTTTTGTTGTCTAGTTTTAGGAAACAAATGTGGTGGATCAACAAAACAACCATGAGGGGCTGCAAGATCATCATCATCATGTATCATAGTAAGAGGAAATGAAAAACATTGTTGTTCTCTACACACATTAACTCTATACTCTGTCATTGGAAAGAGAGAAGCATTAAAAGGAGCAGTAGGTTTAAGAGAGGACCTTTGTTTTTTTTTTTTTGCATTTTATCCACAAATTTATCCATAATTTCTTTCATATTGGAATCACTATCTGAACTTTTTGAATCTTCCTTATCGCCCAGATCTGATTTAGGAGAGTCATCTATAGTATCACAAATATTTTCTTAGGGCTCCGTTTTGTTAACCTTATTATCAGATTTTGATGTATTAACTTGTCTTTCACAAAGAGAGCCCTTTTATTATTGCTTTCTAATAATTGTAATGCCTGAGTAATAGCGCTACATAATGTTCAAATCTTTAAAGAAATAACATTTCCAGCCTGATGCTGTTTACGGAGCTCTTTCTGAATCAATTTCCATTCTCCTAAATTTAACTGGACCTTAGTTTGATATTGGAACCAGTGACAATGACATTCTATAATTTTAAATAACTCCTTGAGTCTCTTATGAGATGTTTTCACACCTATGGAATATAATAATCCTTGTAGTAACTCCATGTATTGTTCCTTTAAGGACGGGGAGTTTCCCATGTTAGTTCTGAAAGTCCCCCTAAAGTTTCTTTCAACTTGGGGTGCTACCTTTCAATATTTGTTAGTTCTGAAAGTCCCCCTAAAGTTTCTTTCAACCTGGGGCGCTACCTTTCAATATTTGTTAGTTCTGAAAGTCCCCCTAAAGTTTCTTTCAACCTGGGGCGCTACCTTTCAATATTTGTTAGTTCTGAAAGTCCCCCTAAAGTTTCTTTCAACTTGGGGCGCTACCTTTCAATATTTGTTAGTTCTGAAAGTCCCCCTAAAGTTTCTTTCAACCTGGGGCGCTACCTTTCAATATTTGTTAGTTCTGAAAGTCCCCCTAAAGTTTCTTTCAACCTGGGGCGCTACCTTTCAATATTTAGTGAATCCCGAAAGTCCCCCTTTCGTTTTCTTAACCCGGGGTGCTTACCCTTTCGGTGCTGGATCCTGCCGACTACGCCAATTGTTGCAGTAATTCACTTGCAGGTCAGCATGGGAAAACAAAGAAAAAGAAGAAGCAGAGCAAGCAAAGCAGCAGCAGAAAAAAAGTCCTTTATTGTGTATAAGCAATCTTTTTATAGTATTGTGAACAAAGAAGGCAGCCTTCCAACATCAATAAATCAGGTCTTTCAGCTAATTAAACATAGCGCACAGAAGTTTTACTTTCTAATCAGAAGTGACCCGCTTCTCATGGCTAATCTACTTTTGACCTGGAGTATGCTGAGCTCTGCTCTTTGTTTAGAACAGATAAAAAAATTTTTCTTAGCACCCTCTTAGCCCACTTGGCAGAACATCCCGTTTGCAGGCAAGTTCTCCCAAGGTCAGCAGACATCTCCTTTTCAAGCATGTCTGTTGTTACCTATCTAAACCTTGAAGAAGCCTCTCGTTTGCGAGCAGGCTCTCCCAGGGACAGCAAACATCTCGTTTTCAAGCATGTCCGCTGCTACTTATCTATACCTTGACAGAATATCCCGTTTGCAGGCAGACTCCATCAAGGACAGTAAAGTAACACAGTTACATTTGATTCTCTACAGAGAGAGGTGTGTTGAAGTCACACATAATTATTGTGTTGTGGTCTATTTGATTCTTGAACTTGAGGAGAGTTTGTTTTATGAACATCGAAGCACCCTTATTTGGTGCATAAATATTGATAATTGTTATGTCTTGTTGGTGAATGGTTCCTTTTAACAGTATATAATGACCTTCCTTATCCCTTTTGATTAACTTAGTCTTGAAGTCGATTTTTTTCAGTATGAGGATGGCCACCCCTGCTTGCTTATGAGGACCGTGTGCATGGTATTTTTTTCCCAACCTTTCACCTTCAGCCTGTGTATGTCTTCTCCAATCAGATGTGTCTCCTGGAGGCAGCATATTGTTGGATTCGTTCTTTTAATCCATGTTACCAGCCTATGTTGCTTTATTTGTGAGTTTAAGCCTTTAACGTTTAGAGTTACTATTGATATATGGTTTGTACTTCCAGCAATGTTTGATTATTTATCTTTTTTTTTAATTTGGTTTGTTTCTCCATGATTAACTTTCCCCCCACCCTCTGGCTTTACCAAGGTACTTCCCGCTGTTGGTTTTGGTTATTGTTTTTCATTTCTTCCTTGTGTAGTGTTTTGCTCAAGATGCTTTGCAATGCTGGTTTTCTGGCTGCAAATTGTTTTAATTTTTGTTTATCATGAAAGATTTTTATTTCGTTGTTGTACCTGAAGCTTAATTTTGCTGGATACAAAATTCTTGGTTGGCATCCATTGTCTTTCAGTGTTTGAAATACATCGTTCCAGGATCTTCTCACTTTCAGCGTCTGTGATGAAAAATCCATTGTTAACCTTATTGGTTTACCCCTGAATGTAATCTGCCTCCTTTCTCTTGTAGATTTTAATATTTTCTATTGTTCTGTATATTGGATATCTTCATAACAATGTGTCTTGGCATTGGTCTACTGTGATTTTTTTATGCTTGGTGTCCTGTATGCATCTACAATTTGTATATCTGTTTCCTTGTTTATTTCTGGAAAGTTTTCTATAATTATTTCATTCAGCAGGTTGTTCATTCCCTTGGTTTGAACCTCTATACCTTCCTCTATCCCGATGACTCTTAAGTTTGGTTTTTTTATGTTATCCCATATCTCTTGGATGTTTTTCTCGTGATTTTTTACCAGCCTTTCTGAGTTGGCTAGACTCTTTTCAAATGATATATTTTGTCTTCATTATCTGACGTTCTGGCTTCTACTTGCTCCACTCTGTTAGTGATACTTTCATTTGAGTTTTTAACTTGGTTTATACTTTCCTTCATTTCTAGAATTATTTTTTGATTTTTTCATAATCTCTATCTCCTGATACAGATGCTCATTTGCTTCTTTTATCTGTTTATGTAATTCATTTTCAATGTGTTCTTTCATTGTTTGAATTTGCTGTCTCATATCCTCTGTAAGATTCCATTCCATCTGTCTAAGGTATTCCTTGTGTTCTTTATTTGACCATTTTTCTAATGCCTCTAGGTCCTCCTGAATATTTAGGCTGTCCTGAATTGTTTGTACTCCTTCTCTTCCTTGCTTTTTCACGCTGCTCATGTTCCTTCTTGTTCTGTTTGACTGCTGAGTTACAGTTTACTCCTATAAATTTATTTGGTTTTGTGTGTCTCTGGGGTCTCTCTTTTGTGATGGGAGACTATGACTAGAGATGATGAGTTTTGTTCCACTTTAATGCAGATTCATTCATTTCCTAAACTGTGTACGGATTCTGATGGCATATAGTGGTCTGCAGTTTGGTCTTGGGACTTATATTTAGGTGGAATGATGTGATGGTATTGAGGTTGGTATCTCTTGGCAACCTTGGAGGGTTGATCTACTGATGAGGGATATTAACAGGAGAATGGTCTGGAGTATTTGGGGGGAACTAGGGACTTGTTAGCACTATATAACACCTTGGAACATTGACTTATACATATTTAGTAAATTACACATAATTGGGAGCAAAGGTATTAGAAGGAAAGGGAAGAAGTCACTAAAGAGAATGAGAGTAAACAGGTAGAATTCAAGGAAGGGGAAATAAGGAAATTGAAAAGAAATGAAAAGACAAAAGAAAAAATAGAAAATAAAAAAAGAAAAAAATTAAGAAAAATAAAAATAAAAAATAATTTAAAAAATTAAAAATAAAATAATAAAAATGAAAAAAAACAAATAATAAAAAAAAAGAAAAAAATTTTTTAAATGCAGTCTTGGAGTTCGATTAACTTCTCTTCCAGTAGGTGGAGCTGTGCCCACCAGGCCAACCTTCTCCTCTCAATACGCGGGAACCAATCACTGTGCAGCAGCTCCTCTTCCCCAGCTGGACGGGTCTCCATTCCTGAGTGCCTAGGGCCTTCACTTGTGTCTAGTCACTTCCCCACTTTTCTTCCAGGCAGGCCCCACTCACCAGTGATGCTCACCACAATACTGGCTACACGCCAGTTCTGCCTTATTTTCTTGAATGACTGGGCACACTCTCCCTGTTTGCCATTCCCTCAGACCCTAAGTTTGTGGAGCTTGGGGCTGAGGACCCTCAGCATATTTTGCTTGCCCTCCAGTAACCATGCCCCCAGTAGCTGGTGCAAGAGACCTCTGTTGTCAGCAATGGTGGGAGCGGTAGCCGGGGATCCCGCAACGCGGGTCCCATGCCCGCCGCTCCTGATTCCCTCGGTCTGACTATTGCACTCATGGGAGAGCTGGGAGCGGCCCTTGAGGTTTCCCTGCCTTGTGGAGAGGGAGGGCTAGGGGGTTACACACCTGCCGCAGCTGGTTTCAATGAAGTTATCTCCTCCGCCGCATTCTGTTGATGTCAGTTCTCTGCCATGGTGGTATCCCATGTGAATGGCGACAGTTCCTTCCCTTTGCCTGGTGACCGAAGCAACAGGTGGGTCCTGACCGGCTCTCCCAAGCCCTGTCTCAATCCTGTGGCCACTGCCTATGAATGCTTGGTTGGTATTAACCTCCACAGGTTCAGAAGGGCCGACCAGTTGTTTCAGCAGGATCGTTTAGCGCTGAGTCACAGCGGTTTGTCTGTGAGACGCAGGCGAATGGGAGCCTAATTCAGCCGATCTGGGCTCAGTGTGTGTTCTGAGAGGCACAGACTGTTTTCCCCAGATCTACATTAGCTCGGCATTGCCTAGTGATCCTGAGAAAACAGCATTTAGATGGTTTAAGACTCCCTATGCCCGCATAGCTGAATAGGTCAGAGACTTGATCTCTCCGCGCCCGCGGCCATGTTGGATCTCCACAAGAAATACTTTAAATTAAAAATGCTATGGTCCAGTAATCCCATGACTATTAATACATACAAAGGAAAGGAAATCAGTGTGGCAAAGAGATGTCTACACTCCTATGTTTATTGCTGCACTATTCACAATTGCCAAGATATAGAATCAACCTAGGTATCCATGGATGGATGAACAGATAATATGAACAGATATATGAACACACACACAAACCCAAACACACACACATACACATATCTACAAGTAATACATAATCTTTGTATTAGCATATTATTGTTCCAGTATGACACTGAAAGGACATAAAACCCAACTCTTTAACATTGTTATGTTTTAAATAATTTTTCTTGGCAATATAAAGAATGGATGCCATGAATAATATTGAGTTAGTACTAAGATAGGAATAAACCATGACAAAAACAACCAGAGACTGAGTAGAACTGTCAAACAAGGACCTACAGCAGCCAATCTATGTGGACAGTGAAGTGGAGCTGGCCTGTGGGGTTAAGTTTAAGCTCTCTTATGAAATCTGGAGGGCTTTTCAGAACCTGAGCCTGTAGAGAAGCACAAAAAATCTTTTGGAGAAGTGAGCTCTGCTGTAAAACAAAGTCAGTAGGATTTCATGGATCTACACCAGGGATTTGGATGTAATAAATGTAGCCTGGAAAAAGTATTCCTTCTTTAAAGCCAAACATTTCCCTTTAAAAAGAATTTAAAACCTCAGAAAAGCACTTTACAACCTTGATCAGTATAAATTTCCAAGATAAACTCATTGCAATATGTATACCTAGGTAACTTATAAATCAAAACAATGTTAACAAAGCTTTACCAATAGTGAGGATGTTAAGTATTCTCTCTGGAATTAGGCAGCTTGTCCACTTATTAGAAAGATTACTTCCATTTTGTATGGATAAAATCATTTTATATGTATACCATCCTTTCTGTTTCAAAAGAGTGTGCCTGTAGCTCCTTCAAAAATAATAGAGTTCATAAATGTACAGGCTAAATGGAAGGAAGGATATGACAAGTAATATTTTTCTGTTGTTTTTTAAATACTTTATATGGTAAAATACTATCTTGTTCAAATACAAAATGATATGCTGCTATGGTCATGGTTCTCAGGATGATGTAAATAGTCACTGGCTCCGAAACTGTTCACTGTAGTGTATTTTTTTTACTTAGGTATATATGTCAGCAAAATTTACTTTGATTCATTATACACATTGCAGCACAAAATTTTCATTTCTCTGGTTGTACATGATGTAACATCACACCCTATGAGCAGTCTTAAATGTACCTAGGGTAATGATGTCCATCTCATTTCACCATCTTTCTGCCCCCATTCCCTCTCCCCATCCTCCCTCCCCTTTGCCCAATCAAATTTTCTCCATATTCCCAATGTTTTCCCCATCCACATTTTGGATCAGCAGCCACTTTTCAGAGAGAACATTCAGCCTTTGTTTTGGGGGGATTCACTTTCTTCGCTTAGCATGATATTCTCCAACTCCATCCATTTACCTGAAAATGCCATGATTTTATTCTCTTCTAATGCTGAGTATTATTCCATTGTGTATATATACCACAGTTTATGCATCCATTCATCTATTGAAGGACATTTAGATTGCTTCCAAAGTTGAGCTATTGTGAATTGAGCTGCTATGAACATTGATGTGGCTGCATTACTATAGGATGTGGATGTTAAGTCTTTTGGGTATAGACAATGGAGTAGGTCAAATGGTGGTTCCTTTCCAAGTTTTCTAAGGAATCTCCATTCTGCTTTCCAGATTGGTTGCATCAATTTGAAGCCCCACCAGCAATCTATGAGTGTGCCTTCCCCCGACACACACATCCTAGCCAACATTTATTGTTGTCTGTTTCTTGATAACTGCCATTCTGACTGGCATGAGGTGAAATCTTAGAGTAGTTTTGATTTGCATTTCTCTAATTACTAGAGATGTTGAACATTTTTTGATATATTTGCTGATTGAATGTATATCTCCCTCTGAAAAGTGTCCATTCAGCTCCTTAGCCCATTTGTTGATTGGATTGTTTGGCTTATTGGTGTTAAGTATTTTTGAGTTCTTTACAAATCCTGGAGATTAGTGCTCTATCTGATGAAAGTATGGCAAAAATTTGCTCCAAAAATGTAGGGTCTGTTCACCTCTTTGAGTATATTTTTTGCTGAGAAGAACCTTTTAGTTTGAGTCCATCTGATTTATTGATTCTTGATTTTATTTCTTGCACTTTAGGAGTCTTCTTAAGGAAGTCAGGGCCTAATCCAACCTGAATAAGATTTGGGCCTACTTTTTCCTTTATTAGATGAAGGGTTACTGAACTAATTCCTAAGTCCTTGATCCACTTTGAGTTTAGTTCTGTGCATGAAAAGAGATAGGGGTTTATTTTTATTTTGCTGCATATGAATTTCTAGTTCTCCCAGCACCATTTGTTGAAAAGGTTATCTTTTCTCCAGTGTATGCTTTTGGTGCCATTGTCTAGTAAGATATAACTGTATTTATATGGGTTTGTCACTGTTTTCTCTATTCTGTACCATTGGTCTACATGTCTTTATGGGTGCCAATACCGTACCATTTTTGTTACTATAGCTTTGTAGTATAGTTTAAGGTCTGGTATTGTGATACCTCCTGCTTCATTCTTCTTGATAAGTATTGCTTTGGCTATTATGGGTCTCTTATTTTTCCAAATAAATTTCATGATTGCTTTGTCTATTTCTATGAGGAATGCCATTGGGATTTTTATCATAATTGCATTGAATCTATATAGTGCTTTGGGTAGTGTGTCATTTTGATGATATTAATTTTGCCTATCCAAGATCATGGGAGATCTTTCCATCTTCTAAGGTATTCTTCAATGTCTTTCTTTGGTGTTCTGTAGTTCTCATTGTAGAGGTCTTTCACCTCTATTGATAAGTTGATTGCCAAGAATTTCATATATATTTTTGAGACCATTGTAAATGGGGTAGTTTTCCTAATTTCTCTGTCAGAGGAGTTTTTTTTTTTTGGATCCTCTAAGTATAGAATCATGTCATCAACAAATAATGATAATTTGAATTCTTCTTTTCCTATTTGTATCCCTTTAATTTCTTTCATCTGTCTAATTGCTCTGGCCAGAGTTTCAAGTACTATATTGAATAGAAGTGGTGAAACAGAGCATGCCTGTTTTGTTCCACTTTTTAGAGGAAATGCTTCCAATTTTGACCATTTAGAATGATGATGGTCTTGGGTTTAGCATAGATAGCTTTTACAATGTTGAGGTATGTTCCTACTGTTCCTACTTCTTCTAGTGTTTTGAACATGAAAGGGTGCTGTATTTTGTCAAATGCTTTCTCTGCATCAATTGATAAAATCATATGATTTTAGTATTTAAGTTTATGATGTGATCAATTATATTTATTGATTTCCATATTTTGAACCAACTTTGCATCCCTGGAATGAACACCACTTGATCATGCTGCTCTACTTTTAAAAAAATGCTTTTGCATGCAATTTGTCAAAATTTCACTGGGAATTTTTGCATTAATATTCATCAGGGATATTGGTCTGAAATTTTCTTTCCTTGATGTGTCTATGCCTGGTTTTGTTACCAGGATGATACTGGCTTTGTAGAATGAGTTCAGAAAGGTTCCTTCCTATTCTAATTCATGAAATAATTTGAGGAGTATTAGTATTAATTCTTCCTTGTAGGTCTTGTACAACTCAGCTGTGAATCCATCTGGTCCCAGGATTTTCTTAGTTAGTGGGCTTTTGGTGGTGTCTTCTATTTCCTTGCTTGAAATTGATCTGTTTAAATTGTGTATGACCTATGACTCAGTTTGGGTTGATCATATGCCACTGTAGTGTATAAATGCATATTAACTCCAACCACAGTTTCTCTGGCTTCAATCATTTATCATAATAAAAATCATATTATATGAAGTATGATATGTCAAGAGCTTTGTAATGTTTTTAACAACCAATAAAAAAATAAAAATAAATAAATAAAATCATATTATAAAGATACATAAGGAAATGAAGCAAGTAGAAACCAAGCTTGATCATGGCTTCTTTCAAGTGTGACTTCAGTTGCCCTCAACTTTGTATCTCTATTGGATCAAACACTCCCATGTTGCCACTTGGCACCATAATGAACCAATCTATATTCCCAGTAGCAACAGGTAAGTACAGAGGGAAGATGAAGTAGTGCAATGAAACAAGAAAAATATGGTGACAATGGTATGACCAAAAAATTCTGAGCAACATGATCTAGCATTAATATAGTAACATTCTAAATCAGATGATATAATTCTGAAGACAGTGAGGGAGATGAAGGCACAACAACTGTGGAGTGAGGAGATGAACACTACTGCCTCCATCCTCCTCCTTCTCCTTTCCTTTCTCTTCTGTTGCTGATGCTCTTTCCATCAAACTGACAAGAAATATATTTACATAAAGAAAATAGAAAATACTTAAAATCCACAAAAAAACTCACCTTATTTATATAATATCATTGTTGGAGTTAACAATTTTACTAAATTGATTAATGCCTCAATTGCTTTTCTCACATGCTGTGACAATTCAGCACCCTCCTTTAAAAGATACTAAGTTATTGTGGTTTAGATGCTTCTATCAAAATCCAGAAACCACATAAATCATTTGAACAAGGAAAACTTAACATAGACCTATTCATGTCTGAGGTCCTGGGTTTAATCCCTAGCACTGAAAACAAAAATAATAAAAAGAATTAACAAGTAAAAGGTGGTTAACTACTAAAAGAAGTAAAGGAAGGCTCCAAAGAATGCATAAATGGCACACGTAGTGAGTAGATAAGCAGATACTACCTCTTTGGATGAGGCAGAGTAGCAAATGAAAGAAGCAATGTACTATAGGATCCCCAATGAGACTGAGGTGCAGAGCTTGTTATGGAAGATGGCACTACACTCAGATAATAATGTGAGCAATCTAAGAGCAAGAAGAGACATACCACCAGGGATTAAACTCTGGTTTCTTATGACACAAAGGTAGCATATATGATCCAAAGGGACAGGAATTCCCTGAAGATAGGGAAATATTGAGCAAGATGGTTTTTCTTCAGGGATCTGTTCTGGTATGTTGTTTTCAGCTGACTGATCAGAAGATTGATCCAATCAAATGTTAGCCCCTAGATTCATGAGATTAGAATTCTCTTTCTATTGAAATCTTGTTCCTGCTTTGCTGCATTCCAGAAAATTTAGGCAGAACTGAAAAGTTATAAAGTAATTTATGGGATTATTTGGTGCATTTTTACATTTTGGTAGTTTCTGTCCCTTAAGTTTCTTTGTCCAGGTCAGAAGCAGTTCACAAGTTATTGTTCCACATCCCAGGAGGTACATTTCTACTTTAGAGACTTTTTTCCTTACTATCCCTAAATTTTTAATCTCATTTCCAAGGCCCACCCTCTATTCCCAAGATCCATCCTCAGATTGGATGATTTTCTACAGCCATTTTCTAGAAGGGCTCACAAAACCAAGAGAAACAACTGTGATTAATAACAAATTTATTATAAAAGTTCTTGGAAAAAAGAGTGAATAGCCAGATGAACATGTACATAGGGTGAGGCCCAGAAAAGTTTCTACCCCATGGTGGAGTTTCAGAGGCAAAACCCTGACACATGGATGCATTGTTGTTCATCAACTCAGAAGCTCCCTCAACATTTTTATGGATGTTTCAATGTGTAATTATGATTGATTAAATCAGTGACTGCTGGCAATTAATTACCTCAACCTCCAGCCCTATTTCCTCCCCTTTTTCAATTTTCTACTCATAAAATTTATTTCTTTGGCAACCTTCCCCCATCCTGAGGTGACATAGGGGATTTCTAAAGGTTATCTTATTAACATATCCTCAGATGGCTGAAAGGAGCTAGTTATTAATAAAAACAGACTCTCCCTCCATCTCTATCAGGAAATTCCAAGGACTTTAGGAGCTGTTTTCAGGAACCAGGGAGAGAAACTACTTTTCAGGAACCCAGGGAAGAGACTAAAAATACAGATAAAGATATCAATATACACATTTATTACTATGTCACCAAAAGGTGAGTCTTCTACACACCACTGGAAAGTGCATCGAAAAAGAAAAACAGCCCAGTATGGTGGCCCATGTATGTAATCCCAGCAGTTTAGGAAGCTGAGACAGGAGTATCACAAGTTCAAAGCCAGACCCAGCAACTTAGCCAGGCTCTAAGCAATGCAGAAAAACACTGTCTCAAATAAAATTTAAAAGAGTTGGTGATGCTGAAGTTGTAGGTCACTAGTGAAGCATGAGTGAAGCACTGCCTTCAATCCTCAGCACCACATTAAAAATACTTTTTACAAAAGGTCACTCAGTGATTAAGTACCCCTGGATTGAATCTCTGGTACTAAAGAAAAAAAAGAAAACAAAACAAAAGAAACAGAACTACCTTACCTTGCAGTGGCCCCTCCAGTGCATTGTACCAACAATCTCATATTGTGTCAGTTGGCAAAGAAGTGTTTACAAGGTCTTATTCCAATAACACAAAGAAGACCAACATGGAGTAGATTTGGAACAGAAATGCAATCAAATGATAGTGGACACTGTCCACATCTCTAACTTTATACCTTATGTATGCATACATGTTACACCATTTTACAAACATTTGAACTTCCATAAAACAACAAATCTATCATGCAAAGCCAGCTAACAAATGAAGAGGTTCTCACCTGATCCCCAACATAAGGAAAGAAGCACTCCAAGTCACTGTACACTACACTGCTATATTATTTTTTCTTCAAATTAGTCAGTCTCATTGACTATATTGTTACCTAAAAGATAACAATTTGTATAGAAAATCATAAATATAAAAGAGAGGAAGAAAATGATCAATATATACAAATACACACATGTACATCACAAACCACCATGTTTGTACTAATTTGGCAGCAAATAGAAAACTAATATGCCTACATTGGTGACACACCCAACATGGAACAAAGCACTGGAAGAGATATGTGCTTGCAGAAAACATGAAATTCCCTGTCTCCTGCACACAGGAAGCTGAGGATCCAAATAACCTCACATGCTCTGCTAAAAAAATGTCCAGTGAGCCAATGACCCAGAGAAGGTCTGAAGTTCAGATGAAAAAGCCCAATGACAACCAGGAATAAGTGATACAGACCCTGGATTTTGCTTCAGGGCCAGGGAAGGGGATCCAAGTAATGAGATGATTCTGCCTTTTCTCAGGAGACACCAACACAGAGTTCTTATGAACCAGTTCAGACTAGCCTCCAGATGGTGAGGACTTAAATAACTAAGAGAAAACCCACGGCTCCTCTTCCCCCATTGTCCCAAGGCCACAATAAGTCTCCTCCAACCTCCATGCTTCCTTTAGGGAAGAGGATAGGAAGGTCATTGACCAAAGAAATTCTACATATGTTATACACTCAAAAACTCTTCAGTTAGAAATCTCTTGCCTCCAAAGGGGCTGAGCTTCAGAAACAAGATTAGAATGATTGAAATAATAACTAAACAACATTTTTCTTTCTTGAAGATTTGAGTTTAAATTTGTGCACCCCCCCCCATTTCCACTAATACAGGTTTAATCAGATACATTGGTATTTCCATCTTTGTTGAGTTGCTTGACAGAAACTAGATCATATGAAATGGCTGAGCAGACCCAGGTGACCCTTGGAGAAAAGTAAATTCTGCTTATTTTTCTCCAAGACAGTAGTTGGTATCCAATTATAACTTTTTATATAAGAACTGATTGAGATTAACCAAGAAGAAGAAAAGGAAGGAGAACAAAGCAGACAGGGGAGAAAGTGAGAAGGAGTGAAGAAAAAATACTTTTGAGACTTTCCAGTGTATCAAACAGTATTCTCTGTGCCTTAATGCACTCATAATATAATTCTCACAGAAAATTTTTATTTATAACTCATTGTTAATATTTCATGAACAAGATGAGATTGATCATTTGTCCACATTACACTATGGCCCCTCAATAGGAAAGCGTTGATTCTAGCATAGTAATGGTGGTTATCCTTACAAAATAAAAGAGTATGAAAGTTATACATGAAAACATATAGACATTAATTCACCAGAGAATTGGGGGATGGTAAAAAAGACTATTTGATTCTTCTTTTTAATAAACATTGCCGCAGTCTGGCTGGGCATAAAATCACGAGCCACAACACACCTTGTAGATTCAAACAGCAACTCTTTATTCCCGAATTCACACCGGCCCTCTACAAACACGTTCTGGGGAAAATTCACGTTCTTGCCAGCACTTGTTGTTTGACTTCATAATGGCTGCCAATCTTACTGGAGTGAGATAGTATCTTAGGGTGGTTTTGATTTGCATTTCTCTGACTGCTAAAGATGGTGAGCAGTTTTTCATATACTTGTTGATTGATTGTATGTCCTCCTCTGAGAAGTGTCTGTTCAGGTCTTTGGCCCATTTGTTGATTGGGTTATTTGTTTTCTTATTGTTTAATTTTTTGAGTTCTTTGTATACTCTGGATATTAGGGCTCTATCTGAAGTGTGTGGAGTAAACATTTGTTCCCATGATGTAGGCTCCCTGTTTACCTCTCTTATTGTTTCTCTTGCTAAGAAAAAACTTTTTAGTTTATGTAAGTCCCATTTGTTGATTCTAGTTATTAACTCTTGTGCTATGGGTGTCCTATTAAGGAATTTGGAGCCCGACCCCACAATACGTAGATCAGAGCCAACCTTTTCTTCTATCAGACCCATAGTCTATGATTTGATATCAAGGTCCTTGATCCATTTTGAGTTATCTTTTGTGCATGGCGAGAGAAGGGGATTCAGTTTCATTTTGTTGCATATGGATTTCCAGTTTTCCCAGCACCATTTGTTGAAGATGCTATCCTTCTTCCATTGCATGCTTTTAGCCCCTTAATCGAATATAAGATAGTTGTAATTTTGTGGATTGGTCTCTGTGTCCTCTATTCTATACCATTGGTCCACCCGCCTGTTTTGGTACCAGTACCATGCTGTTTTTGTTACTATTGCTTTGTAGTACAGTTTGAAGAGCATTCTACTTTCCATCTCATCTCCCCTCTCTTCCCACCTCATCCTCTCTTCTCTCATTTCTTCCACACCCTTTCTCAGGTAAACAATTTTTAAAAATCTCCAGATTCTTCCTTTTATGATTTTCATAAATTACACACACACACATCAAATACCAAGCCCAACAGGCAAAGCCAAAAAAAGCAAAACACAGCCAACTTCTGCCACTGTCCCACTACTTTCTCTCTGTCAGAAAACTGTCTGCCTCAAAACTCATAAAAATCCATATTCCACATAATTATCAATAGTCCTGCCACAAAACAACATATAGTTCAAATAAAACACTGGAAGTCTCTGAAATCTTTTCTTCCCCTTCCAAACTCCATGCCCACAAATCTATTCAGTTGACTCTAGTTTCTAAACCTGTCTGACCCCTCCTCCCCCACCCCACTGCCATGCCTCAGGTCAGGCACTCATTCTCTCCACATCATAACTGCACTCCAGGCCTCCTTTTTGCTCACCTCCCATCCATCCATTCACAGCTGCCAACATGAGCATTCCCAGCATGGCTCTGTTTAGGATTCCCCCTACTCTGCATCCAAACTCCATAACACAGAAACAAAGCCTTTACTGATCTGGTATCTGTCTTCCTCTCCAACACTTCTCCCCAAACTCCACCATCTGAGTCCCTCATGGCCCACACACTCAACCCCAAGATCTATCTGGTCAAATGCAAGTAGCCACAATCACCAGGTTGTATGCCCTCTGCCTTTTCACCTTCCAGCCCATCAACCTCCAGGGCTCCTGTGCCAGACCAAGACCTCATCCTGACAGCTGTGAGTAGTGTTAATAGAGGACCATCTCTCTAATCCAGAATTGTCCCTTTCTATCATCCTCCTCCTCATGCCTCCTACCAACCATGAAAGCCTCATTCTACCCAGAATAATCAACCATATTCATAACTCAAAGGTTTCATAACAGTTTCTCCCCCTGGGTTAAACTCTGGCACCAAAATATCCATCGAGCTAAATATACACTTCTTTGGAACCTTTCTCAGACTCTCACTAAGGTTCTGCCTGAGCCCCTATGTAACACTGCAGCTTGTCCTCACTTCTCAGCCAAAATCCTGAGACCCTTTCCTAGTACTACTCAGTCTTTTTTCTTAAATACTTATCACCTTATCACATCTTGTACTGAATTATTTATTACTACTTTTTTTCCTTTGCCTTTACATGGTGAACTCTTCAGGGCTCAGACCTCTCTTACACTCTCTTACACTAATATATCTCTGGTGCACAAAACAAATGCCCACATATTTTAGATGCTCCATAAACAGTGTTTTTATTGAATCAATGAATAAATGAATGTGCCATTTTTTCCATTTCACCTATGAAATGTGAGGCTAAATTACATGATCCCTGATATTCCCATCAAACCCAGTACTCCCAAGGTCTCTAGAATAAAGGTCAAATAACTAGCCGGCCACCTTCAGTCCCAAATTAGCCTCTTGATAGGAGCCTCCTTTCTGAAGAAGCAGATGTACATTCCATTGTCAGAAACCTGGACCTGCAGATGTATGTAGCAGTCTGACCATGGGTGATAAAGTCACTCACAAGTGAGGTCCACCATGTGTACTCAGCCATATGCTCCTCAGCCTGTTCCCACTGGTTCCAATAGATGAACACTGCTTGTGAGAATGTGGTATGAAACCACCCCACTTCCATGTTCTCTGCATTCATGGCTGGGACTAGAATACAGGGCAGTATGGCATCCTCAGCCACGACTGCCATAATGGGGTGTTGAGGGCCCACAACCTGGAACTGCTCTGTGGACACAGACACAGTGGGGAGGAAGCTAGAGAGACACAGAACAAAAAACAGAGAACACACACCATCAAGTGGGAAGGCTAAGAAAGCTAGGGCAGGGGCCACATAAAACACAGAGTCAAATGCTACTTACTACTATGAAAATCCTGCTCTCATCATTCATAGAAATACCAATCACTGCATGTTCAAGAAGAAAGTTCATCTCACTCTTCACTCTCTTGGTGTTCTTGGTCTTCTGAGGCTACCAATGACTCCTCTGCAGGACACACTGCACTGGGTCTCCAAAGAGCTACTCTCAAACCCTGTGCTGCTCCACTCTGGTCTCAGCCACCATTAAATCTCAAATGGAAGATGACTAGGATTCCTGGGTCAGTGATCCTTTTTAAATGTGAACTAATCCATGTTGCTGCTCTGCTCAAAGCTCATTATGGCTGTCCACATCTCCCCAGGCCTGACAATGTTGATCCTACATCCCAAGACCCCTCTGAACTCAACTGCTGCTTCTCTCTTCATGGGTTGTAGTCCAGCCAACATTGGCCTCTGTGCTTCCTCACACCTCAGCACACTGCCAGCTCTGCACAGGCTTCTCCCTCTTAACTGATATATATAGAATATTTCACCCTTAAACATGCAAATACATTTTCTTAGCAGAATATTTATCTTTCTCTAAAATAGCAAATGTAAAAACATAGAGATACTACCCTGCATTCTATCAGATCATAATGGAATAAAATTAGAATTCAATGATAAAATAAAAAATAAAAGCTACTTCAACACCTGAAGACTAAATAATATGCTACTTAATGAACAATGGATTGCAAAAGACATCAAGGAGGAGATTAAAAATTCTTACAGGTAACTGAGAATACAATACAATGTATTGAAATTTCTGGGACACTATGAAGGGCAGTACTAAGAGGAAAGTTTATTGCATGGAGTTCATTCCTCAAAAAAAGAAAAAGTCAAAAAATAAATGATCTTGCATTACATCTCAAAGTCCTAGAAAAAGAAGAACAAATCAACATGAAAAGCAGTAGGAGATAGAAAATAATTAAATCAGAACTGAAATCAATGAAATTGAAACAATTGAAAAAAAATTGACAAAACGAAAAGTTGGTTCTTTGTAAAAATAAATAAAATTGACAGACCCTTAGCTACGCTAAGGAAGAGAAGGAGAGAGAAAACTCAAATTACCAGCATATGTGATGAAAAAGGAAATATCACAACATACACTACAGAAATACAGAAGATAATTAGAAATTATTTTTAAAACTTATACTCCAATAAAATAGAAAATATTGAAGGCATTGAGAAATTTCAAGAGTCATATGATTTGCCCAACTTGAATCAAGATGATATACATAATTTAAACAGATCAATTTCAAGCAATGAAATAGAATATGTCATCAGAAGCCTACCAACAAAGAAAAGCCCAGGACCAGATGGATATACAACTGACTTCTACAAGACCTTTAAAGAAGAATTAACATCAATACTTCTCAAACTACTTCATAAAGAAAAAAAGAGGGAACACTTCCAAACACATTCTATAAGGCCAATATCACCCTGATTCCAAAATCAGGCAAATACACAGCAAAGAAAGAAAACTTCAGACCAATATCTCTAATGAACATAAATGCAAAAATCCTCAATAAAATTTCATCAAATTGAATACAAAAACATATCAAAAAGATTGTGCACCATGATCAGGTGGGATTCATCCTAGGGATGCAAGGTTGGTTCAACATATGGATATCAATAAATGTAATTCATCACATCAATAGACTTAAAGATAAGAACCATATGATCATCTCAATAGATGCAGAAAAAGCATTTAACAAAATACAGCACCCCTTTATGTTCAAAACACTAGAAAAAATAGAGATAATAGAAACATATCTCAACATTGTAAAAGCCATCTATGCTAAGCCCCAGACCAACATAATTCTAAATGGAGAAAAATTAAAAGAATTCCCTCTAAAAACTGGAACAAGACATGGATGCTCTCTTTCACCACTTGTATTTAACATAGTTCTTGAAACAGACAGAATTAAATGGATATGGATAGAAAAAGAAAAACTCAATTAGCACTATTTGCCAAAATATACTTCTATACTTAGAAGAACCAAAAATTTCCATTAAAAAAACTTCTAGAACTAGAAAATTGCTGTAGTCCGGCTGGGCCAAATAACCGGGAGGTGACAAGCAACTTGAAAGTTGAAGCAGGAACTGTTTTATTTCGGGGAAACTCAGCGGGAACTGAGCAGGAACTCAAGGTAGCGGGCACCCAAGGTAGCGGGAGCCACTTATTGCAAAGCAGCAGAGGTATATATACCCAACTGATTACACACAGCTTGACTCAATTAGCATCATCCAGTTACAGCAATCAGCCAATAAGGAATCCCCATCAACTTAATGGCTCAGTGGCATTGCCTCACAAACCACTCCTCCTGGCAAACTGCCAGGTGCCATCTTGACTTGATTTGCAGTCCCCAACAGAAAATGAATTCAGCAAAGTAGCAAGATATGAAATCAACAACCATAAATCAAAGGCATTTCTATATATCAGTGAGAAATACTCTGAAAGGGAAATGAGGAAAACTGCACTATTTGCAATAGCCTCAAAAAATAAAATACTTGGAAATCAACTTAATGAAAGAGGTGAAAGACCTCTATGAGGAAAACTACAACACACTAAATAAAGAAATTAAAGAAGACTTTAAAAGATGTAAAGATCTCCCTTGCTCTTGTATAAGCAGAATTAATATCATCAAAATGACCATACTACCAAAAGCACTATACAGATTTAGTGCAATTCCAATCAAAATCCCAATGACATTCCACATAGAAATAGAAAAATAATCATGAAATTCATCTGGAAAAATAAGAGACCCAGAATAGCTAAAGTAATTCTAAAGAAGAAGAGTGAAGCATGTGGCATCACTATATCAGACCTTAAATCATACTACAAAGCAATAGTAACAAAAAAAGCAAGGTATTGGCTCCAAAACAGACCCATAGACCAATGGTACAGAATAGAGGACACAGAGACTAATCCACACAACTACAGTTATCTTATATCAGACAAAGGTGCCAAAAACATACATTGGAGAAAAGATTGCCTCTTCAACAAATGGTGCTTGGAAACTGGAAGTACATACACAACAAAAGGAAATTAAACCCTATCTCTCACCATACACAAAGCTCAACTCAAAGTGGATAAAGAACTTATGAATTAAACCAGAGACACTGCATCTATTAGAAGAAAAAATAGGTCCAGATCTCCATCATGTCAGATTAGGCCCCTTCTTTCTTAATAGGTATCCAATAGCACAAGAATTAAAAACAAAAATTAATAAGTGGGATAGATTCAAACTAAAAAGTTTATTCTCATCAAAATAAACAATCAATGAGATGAATAGAGAGCCTACAGAATGGGAGCAAATTTTTACTACACCCACAT
The DNA here is from genome assembly GCF_045843805.1 of Urocitellus parryii. NCBI lineage: Eukaryota > Metazoa > Chordata > Mammalia > Rodentia > Sciuridae > Urocitellus > Urocitellus parryii. The sequence continues at coordinate 118,436,778 of NC_135538.1, forward strand.
CAGATAGAGCACTAATCTCTAGGATATATAAAGAACTAAAAAAATCTTAACACCATAAAAACCAAAAACACAATCAACAAATGGGCCAAGGAACTGAACAGACACTTCTAGAAGAAGATATTCAATCAATAAACAAATATATTTTAAAAATTTCAACATCTCTAGCAATTAGAGAAAAGCAAATCAAAACTACTCTAAAGGGCTGGGGATGTGGCACAAGCGGTAGCGCACTTGCCTGGCATGCGGGCGGCCCGGGTTCGGTCCTCAGCACCACATACAAAGATGTTGTGTCTGCCAAAAAATAAATATCAAAAATTCTCTCTCTCCTCTCTCTCTCTCTCTCTCTCTCTCTCTCTCTCTTTAAAAATAAAACTGCTCTAAGATTTCATCTCACTCCACTCAGATTAGAAGCTGTTAAGAATACAAACAACAATAAGTATTGGTGAGGATTTGGGGAAAAAGGCAAACTCATACATTGCTGGTGGGACTTCAAATTGATGCAGTCAATCTGGAAAACAGTGTACAGAATCCTTGGAAAACTGGGAATGGAATCACCATTTGACCCAGCTATCTCAATCCTCATTCTGTACCCAAAACTCGAAATCAGCATACTACAAGGACACAGCACATCAATGTTTATAGCAGCACAATTCACAACAGCTAAACTGTGGAACCAACCTAGATGCCCTTCATTATATGAATGGATAAAGAAAATGTGGTACATATACACAATGGAACATTACTCAGCATTAAAAGAGAATAAAATCATGGCATTTGCAGGTAAATGGAGTTGGAGAATTAATGCTAAGTGAACTTAACCAATTCCATAAAACCAAATGCTGAATTTCTTCTATGATTTAAGGATGCTGATTCATAATGTGGTTGGGGGGGCATGGGAGAATTAGATGATCTCTAGATAGGGCAAAGGGGAGGAAGAGTAAGGGAGAGGCATGGGGTAGCAAAGATGGTGGAAAGAGATGGACATCATTACCCTAAGTAAATGTATGAGGATGAGAATGGTGTGACTCTACCTTGTGTACAACCAGAGATATGAAACATTGTGCTCTATATGTGTATTATGAATTGTAATAAATTCTGCTGTCATATATAACAAACTAAAAAAAAAAGAATAGGCAGACTGGCATTGTAGTGCACACCTGAAATGCCAGTGGCTCAGAAGACTGAGACAGGGAAATGGCAAGATCAAACCAGCCTCAGCAAAAAGTGAGGTGCTAAGCAACTCAGTGAGACCGTGTCTCTAAATAAAATACAAAATAGGGTTGGGGATGTGGCTCACTGGCCAGGTGCCCCTAAGTTCAATGCCCAGTACCCCACCCAAAAAAAAAAAAAAGAATAGGTGGATGGAAGCTATGGTGACAGAAGTCAAATGAGGAGCTCCTTAGCAGGCTGAGGAGGAAGTTAAGACAGAAAGAGACAGCAGAGTGCCTCCTGGGGTGAGGGAAGCCTTCATATCTTAATCTGGGGTGCTTCCTCAGGTATACACACATGTAAACTGTGTAATTGGAAACTGGAGATCAGAGCATTCATTCTACTTCAACATTAAAAAAAATTCCAGGCACAGTGGCACACACCTGTAATGCCAGCAGCTTGGGAGGCTGAGGCAGGAGAATTGTAAGTTGGAGTCTAGACTCAGCAATTTAGCAAGGACTTGAGCAACTGAGACAGACTCTGTCTCAAAATAAAAATTAAAAAAGGACTGGAGATGTGGTTCAGTGGTTAAGTGCCCCTGGGTTCAATCCCTGGTACAAATAATAATAATAATAATAATAATAATAATACAAGGAAAGAGTTTATGAGAAAGGGGAAGAGAAAAATAACTCTATTCACATTACACAAAATTCTTAGGCAGGTATAAATTATGAATGGTCAAAATAATCTTTGAAAAATCCTAATAACAAACATCAAGCATACATAAGTATTTTTAGTTTAAAGTTAATCTTCATTATTTTGCTGATGTTCAAGTTTCCTATTGAATATAATTTTCATGAGTCAGGGTGGTGTGCATGTATTTACAAAGCCTGGGATTACTGTGACTGTCATATCATGGCTACTTAATAAATATTTATTCGGTGACTATAACTGATCACATGCATTGCCCTGATGCTTTGGGGTGACTCAGCTCATCATGATGGGAGCACATGCAAGAGCAAAACTTCTCATCTCATGGCCAAAAATGAAAGAGACTAAGAGAAAGGGATCCTAAAATCTCCTTCAAGGGGACACCCACAATGACCTAAAGACCTCCTACTAGGCCCCACCTCCTGAAGGCTCCAACACCTCCCATTGGCACCAAGCTGGGAGCTAAACATTTAAATGTGGGAGACAAACTATAGTAGCATGGTACTACTCCATGTTTCCTGGTAGTAAGACCAGCGAGATCCCACCCCTGTCATCCCTCAGAAAAAAAGACACCACTTAATAGAGCAAGCAAAATCCCCACAATACACTCAACAGTGAGTCCAGTCAGATCGTCCTTTGTAACAATTCCTGGCATAGACCAGGGCAAAATGCCAAGGTCCAGGTCAAAGAAGAAATCTCCAGGGGGAATGAAAATAAGTGAAAAAAGGACCCAATTTTCTGCTGCCCTTGCTCCTTCAGAGGTAAGTTGATAAAGAAATAGGTGGGCTGTGTGCCCTTTGTCATGGTGCTCAGCTCAGAGAAGCTTTGATAAAGTATCCTGCTGGTACCCATGAGGATGATGGACATGGAGAATACTCTTCATCATAATAGAATTAATAGAGCATCTCTCCAACCCCACTAGAAAGGCCATGTGGCTAGTCAAAGGTATGACAGAAGAGGACAGAAAGAAGGAAAGAATAAAGGAGCAGTAGAAATGAAAAATAATGAACTCCCTCAGAACCAATGAGAAGATGTCTGGTCTGGGCCTCACCCAACAGAACTCAGAATTTTCTCCAGAACTTTGTGTGGTGGGAGGACACACAGGAGGTGCCAAAGAAGGAAGACAAAAGCCATTTGGGGAGGATGACTCTTGAGAACAGAAACTAACTCTCCCAAACTTCCCTTGGCCTTTCTGAGAGTCCCTCTCCCTCTGGCTAAAGAACTCTGCTTCCCATCAGATGTCCTCCTCACTGAAGCAGAGAGAATCAGAAAGTTGAGTGGAAAAGGTGATGGACAACAATCAAAGGTTCATATAGAGAATGAGGTGAAGAAAACATTAGCCAAGGACTTTGTGATAAAGTGGAAACTGGAAGGTACTCAGCTATGAGAAATACCAAGTTAAGGGAATGAGAAGGGGGTCCATGGTTATAAGATGAGAAGCACTCAAGTTAGAATGAAGACTCTGAATTCTATTCCTGTGGGGATGATCCAGAAAAATCTCTTGCTCCCTTTACTCTTCTTGTCAATTCAGCAGAAGAACAAATATTTGGGTAACTTATATTTCAGTGTTTCATATTTCCTAATTAATAAACAGGTGTTTTGCACTGTGTTTATCTTAAAAATCACCAAATATAAAAATGTTCTACTTACAACCAATATAAAAGCTTTTATAAAATTGATCTATTGAAAGCAAGACAATACTGTTTAGTTTTCATAGTCATAAATATTTTTTTGAGGAACAATACTGACCAAGTTGTATCACATGCATTTGTGAATATGTGACAATGAGTCCCACTGTTATGTATAATTATAATGCACCAATAAAAAAATGGGGAAAAAAGAAAATTTTATATGTATGTGTATTGCATTTATCAAACAAACCACATTCATTCATTCAGATGTTTTTCTTTCTTTCTTTTTCCCTCCAGTTTTAATGAATGCTAATTCTATATCACATACTACACCAGTATGGGTAAGAAAATTTTTATAAATCTTTTCTAATATAAAGTAGTAAATAAATAAATAAGACTCTGGGACAAGTATAGAAACCAAAGATTTAATTAATCATGTTATGGTGTGAACTGATCAATATAATCAATAAGTAATAGATAAAGGTTATAGGTATAATGCAAGATAGAATAAATAATCAATAAGCAATAGAAATAGGATTTAAACCATAGGATAAGTCAATGTGTCTGTATAGTTATAAATAAATATAAGCAAGTAAGTTAATATAGATTATAGATAGATGATTTTGATAAATGTGATAAGACAAGTATAAAGCAAGAACTGTCATACACAGGCCTAAGACTCCATTTTGATGCCTTCTATAAAAACTGTTATAAGAGCTATTTTTGAGAAAATGAAATGAAAGCTGTTTTCTTATTTAAAAAAAATTGTCTTTCTGTACTTTGTATCCCACAAATTGTACCCTACTCAGGATGCAGTGGTGGTCGTGGTGAGCTACATCCTGGGTTTGAATGCCCTTGTGGGTCTACATGAATTTGAAGTAGATTCTTGACCCACCGACCCTCCCCACACAATTTAGAATGTGACTAGCACCTGCTTGAACCCAGGACTGTAGACAACTGAACTGCAAAGCTAATGCTTTTTTTTTTTTTTTTTTTTTGCTTCTGTTTAATTGCTTGCTTGCTGACTGGAAAATTCCAGTCCTGTGTAGAGACCACAGGTCCCACTTATTAATGTTTTAATTTCTGTGATTGGCTAGCTTACATGATGATAAGCAAGTCACTTAGTTGTGGTTTTTGTCCTTATATTCTCCTTGAACGGACCAGGAAGCAGCTGTCCTCCCACAGAACTTGAGTCTCTGCAGTAGGTGACAGTCCCTGACCAGGTAAATACTGTTTAGTTTTCATAGTCATAAATATTTTTTGAGAAACAATACTGACCAAGTTGTATCACATGCATTTGTGAATATGTGACAATGAATCCCACTGTTGTGTATAATTATAATGCACATAAATAAAGCTCTCTTTTGATTTGAAATTTGGACTTAGAGTGCTTTCTGAGGCATCTCCCCATAACAATCACTTTTGGAATTGCTATTACTGTAAGGCTGATTCAGAGTGTTTTAAGGAACAGGATGCTTATTGTGCACCAATAAATACAATTTAAATTTAAAATGCTATGATTTATACATATAATTGGATATATATCCAAGTAAAAGAACAAAATGTGGCAAAAAGATATCTTCACTCCCATGTTCATTGTGGCACTATTTACAAATTCCAAGGTACAGAATCAACCTAGGTGTCATGGATGAATTAATAAAAAAATATATGCACAAACACACATATACATATATATACTGGTAATACATAATCTTTGTCTTAGTCTATTAGTGCTTCAGTGTGACACTGAAAGGACACAAAACCCAACTCTTTAAACTTATTATGTTTTAAATAATTTTCCTTGTCAATAAAAAGCATGGATGCCATGAATAATATTGAGTTAGTACTAATATAGAAATAAATAATGACAAAAACAACAAGGGACTGAGTAGAACTGCTCAGACAAGGTTCTACAGGAGCCATTCTATGTGGACAGTGAAGTAGAGCTGGCCTGAGGGATTAAGTTTCTCTTATGAAACATGGAAGGCTTTGCAGAACCTGGGCCTGTAGAGAAGCACCAAGAAGCTTTTAGAGAAGTGAATTCTGCTGTAAAACAAAGAGAGTAAGGTTTCAAGGATCTACACCATGGATTTGGATGTAATAAATGTAGCCCAAAAAAGTCTTCCTTCTGTATACTCAAATATTTCCCTTACAACAAATCTAAAAATCTCAGAAAAGCACTTTGCAACCTTGATCAGTATAACTTTCCAAGATAAACTCACTACAATATGTATACCTAGGTAACTTATAAATCAGAGAAAGGTTAACAAAGCTTTACCAATAGTCAGGATGTTAAGCATTCTCTCAAAAATTAGGAAGCTGGTCCACATATTAGAAAGCTTACTATATTTTGAATGAATAAAATCATGTTATCTGCATGTCATTCATTCTGTTTCAAAAGAAGTGTGCCTGTAGCTCATTAAAAAACAATGTAGTTCATATAGGTGCAGGATAAATGGAAGGAAGGATATAACAAGTAATATTTTTATTATTTTAAAATACTTTATATGGTAAAAATGCAGCAAAAATAGTATCTTATTCAAATACAACAGTATATACTGTTATGGTGATATTCTCAGGATGATGTAAGTAGTTGCTGGTTTGTCAACTGTTCACTGTAGTGTATCTTAACTCCTATCTCAGCTTCTCTGGCTTCAGTCATTTATCAAAGTTTTTTAATGATTTATCAAAAATCATACTATAAAGATACATGAAGGAGCTGGGGATGTGGCTCAAGTGGTAGTGTGCTCGCCTAGCATGCGTGAGGCACTGGGTTTGATTCTCAGCAGCACCACATAAAAAATAAAATAAAGATATTGTGTACACCAAAAACTAAAAAACTAATTTAAAAAAATACATAAAGAGGGCTGGGGATATAGCTCCATTGGTAGAGTGCTTGCCTTGCATGTACAAGGCTCTGGGTTAAATCTCCAGTACCAAAAAAAAAAAAAAAAAAGGTACATGAAGAAACACAGCAAGTGGAAACCAAGCTTGATCGTGGCTTCTTTCATGTGTCAATTCAGTTGCCCTCAATTTTGTATTTCTGTTGAATCATACTATCCCATATTGCTACTTGGCACCATAATTAACCAATATATATTCCAAGCAGCAACAGAAAAGTTGAGAGGGAAAATGAAGCAGTGCAATGAAACAAGCAAAATACAATGACATGGTATGGCCAAGCAATTCTGTAATTACCCACTTTTTTATTTTTGAGCAACATAATCTAGCATTGATGTAATCACATTCTAAATCAGACAATATAATTCTGAAGTAGACACAGAGGGAGATGAGGGTGCAAAAATTGTGCAGTGAGAAGATGAACACTACTGCCTCCATCCTTCTCCTTCTCCTTTTCTTTTTTTTAATACCTCTATTTTATTTTTTTATGTGATGCTGATGATCAAATCCAGAGCCTCACACAACCTAGGCAAGCACTCTACCAACTGAGCTATAACCCCATGCCTCCCTTTATTCCTCATCTGTTGCTGACACACTTTCCATCACACTGATGAGTAATATATTTGCATATAGAATATACTTAAAATCCATAAAACAAACCTCAAGATATTTATATAAATTTATTGCTGGATTTAACCATTTTAGTAAATTGATACATTTACTCAATTACTCTTTCTGATATGCTGTGATTGATTCAGCACACTCCTTTAAAAGATGTTAAGTTATTGTGGTTTAGATGCTTCTATCAAAGTCCAGAAACCACAGAAATCATTTGAATAAGGAAAAATTAATATAGACTTATTTATGTCTGCGTTCCTGAGTTTAATCCCCAGCACTGAGGAAAAAAAAGAATTAACTATTAAAAGGTGGTTAGCTACTAAAAGAAGTTTCCAAAGAATGCAGAAATTGCATATATAGGGAGCAGATACTACCTCTTGGGATGAGGCAAAGTAGCCAGGGAAGGAAGAAATGTACAATAGGGTCTGAAAGGAAAATGACCACAACCACTCAGAGCGACCAAGATATCTTTATTGCAGCAATGCAAAATAGGAGAAAGAGAGAGAGAAAGAAAGAGCCAGGAAAGATAGAAGAAAGAGGGGGAGAGCAGAGACAGAGACAGAGAGAAGAGGATAGGAGAGAGTGAGAAGGAGAGCAAAAGCAAGAGAAGAAAGAGAGAGCAAGAGCAAGACAGAGAGACAGAGAAAGAGCAAGAGAGAGGGCCCAGGAGGAGGGAGTTTTTATAGCCCAAATCTAATGGGGTCTCTGGGTCTGCAAGCTGCCTTGTTGGCGTACAGTGATTGGATCATACAGTAGTGTCATCTTCTGCCTTCAGGCAGATGGGGAAGGGGCTAGATGTGGGTTTCCATTGCACCAGATGGGTGAGAGTTGAGTATTCAACCTTGAGTGGGGTTGAGTGTTCAGCCTTGAATGTAGTTGAGTATTCAGCCTTGACACAAACAGGTGATAAAGGACCAGACAGAGTGGGGGGTTGAGTGTGTGGGTTATCCTGCAGTTAACATTTGTTCAGCCTGCCCTGCAGACAACTTAGTTCAGTCTGTCCTTCACCTAGCAAGGTCCCCAATGAAACTTAGTTGCAGAAATCATTGAGGAAGATGAGACCATGGTCCGCTGGAAAATTGAAAGGGATCTGTAATGCTCCAACTAACCAGATGTCCTCTTTCATAATAACCCACAGAACACTACTGACACCAAATGTATAGGATTTTCCACACCAAATTATTCTTCAATTCTCTACACATATCTAAGTGTCCTATAATTTAATTAAGGAATTATCAGAGACCCCACAGGTTAAGTGGACCCCACATTCTTACAAGTATGTTCTCGTGACTTCAGAAGATAATCACCAGATGCCTCCTCAAGTTACCCACCTGTTTCTGAAGTTACTGTCACTATAAGGGGGTCCAATGAAGTCTCTCTAGTGGCAAAGAAAACCTCTACTCAGACCTTTCACACCTTTGCCCATACCACAGAAAAAAACTTAAGGATGTGTTGGGCTTTAGCAAAGAGAAGAAAAGCATCATTAGAAAGTAAAAAGTGAATACAACAACACTCAGAGAATAATGTGGGCAATCTCAAGAGCAAAAAGAGACACCACCATGGATTAAGGTTAGGTATTTCTTTTTAGGGTACAAAGGTAGAATATATGATCCAAAGGGACATGACTTCCCTGGAGATTGGAAATTTTAGAGCAAGATGGTTTCCTGTTAGGGAAGCTGGTCTGGTATGTTGTTTTCTGTTGATTGACCAGGCAATTGATCCAATCAAAATTAGGCCTAGATTCATGAGATTAGAAGTGTGTGGAGCCACTCTGAATGACTCACACCTTCCAGTCCCAAAGAGGCTCTGACCAATTACTACATTTTGTAGTGAACTTCAGCATTGACCCAGCTCAGGAAGTTGAAAGTGTCTTTAGATGTAGGTGTCACCCCTGGGGTTGAATTACACTTACCTGTCCTTTGTAACCCTGCCCCTTCTGGACTCTTTTGGATGGAACTTTCTAAGAATAAGGGTCCCCCCAATAAAAGCCCACTTCTGAAGGTGCTCACTCTCTCACCAGCCTCTGTGAATTTATCTTGCTCTCCCATTTGGGGAGCCTGAGGCCAAGAGAGGAGAAGCTATCCTGAAGCTTGTTTAAAGGTAAAGTGTATCTCTCTGTTTTATATGGTGTCCCTGGAGATTCACACGGGTCACCTTAAGTTCAGCTGCCCACAGGGACAGCATAGAAGTGTCTTTCTATTGAAATCTTCTTCCTGCTTTGCTGTATTCCAGAAAATTTATGAAGAACTGGAAAATTATAAAGTAATTTATAGAATTGTTTGGTGCATTTCACATTTTGACATCTTTCTGTCCCTTAAACTTCTTTGTCAAGGTCAGGAGCAGTCAACAAGTTATTGTTTCACATCCCAAAGGACACATTTCTCATTTAGAGACTTTTTTTATCCTTGGTACCCCTAAATTTGTATCTCATTCCCAAGGCTTATCCTTCATTCCCAGGATCCATCATCAGATTAGATGATTTTCTAGAATGACTCACAAAACTCAGAAACAACTTTATTTACTCACCAATTTATTATAAAAGATCTTGTAAAGGATACAGTGAATAGCTAGATGAACATGTACATAGGGTGAGGCCCAGAAATGTCTCCAGCACAAAAGAATCTGTCCCCATGGTGGAGATTGATAGGCACCACCCCAGCACATGAAAGCATTGTTGTTAATCAACTCAGAAGCTCCCTCAAAGTTTTTATGGAGGTTTCACTATATAACTATGATTGATTAAGTCAGTGACTGCTGTCAATTAATTAACTCAACCTTCAGCCCTATTTCCTCCCCTCTTTCAACTTTCTACTCATAAAATTTGTTCCTTTGGCAACCTGCCCAATCTTGACATGACTAGGGGTTTTCTATATCTTATTTATCTTTTCTATATCTTATTAACATAAACTCAGATGGCTGAAAGGGACTGGTTATTCATGCAAAAGACTCTCCTTTCATCTCCATAAGGAAATTCCAAGGGTTTTAGAGCTGTTTTCAAGGATTAGGGAGAGAAACCACTTTTCAGGAACCTAGCACAGAGACTAAAAATACAGGTAAAGATATCAATATAGACATTTCTTACTATGTCACCAAAAGGTGAGTCTTCTGCATTTCACTAGAAGGTGCATCAAAAAGGAAAAACTGATAGTAGGGTGGTCCATGCCTGTAATCCCAGCAGATCAGGAGTCTGAGACAGGAGTATCAAAAGTTCAAAGCCAGCCTCAGCAACTTTGCTAGGCCCTCAGCAACACAGCAAAACACTATCTCAAAATAAAATTTAAAAAGTGTTGGAGTGCTGGAGTTGTAGGTCAGTGGTGGAGCATGCATGAGTCATTGGCTTCAATCCTAAGCACCACGTTTAAAAAAAAAACTGAATAAAGATATTGTGTCCTTCCACAGCTAAAGAAAAATATGTTTTTAAAAAGTCGGGGAGGATTCAAGATGGCGGAGTAGAGGAGATCCTGTTCCTGGCTGCTCTGTGCATGAATCTGAGAGAGTAGTCAGACAGTTTCTCCACAGGGGCTCACCTTGAAGAATTTCAGCTTCAGGATCCCAAACAGCATTGTTGCCCCTGCGACAAGGGTACGTGGGAGACCAGCCTGTCGTCTCTGAGGCACCAGCTGTCGGAACCGCCCTCCGAGAGAGGTAGTGAAGTGCACTAGATCAGCTAGTGTCTCCTGGGCTGAGCAAGAGGGTAAATATCGGACCGGCCTGCCACCCAACCTGGCCCACTCAATCACACCGAGTCGGGAGATGAGTCAACTGTGAAGGTGCAATAATCTCAATTTTATTGTGCCAGGGACAAGGTTATATAGTAATAGGAGAGAGTAAGAAGAGCGAGTAGCAAGAACCAATAAGGAGCAGTTACGTCACTGTCACTAAGGAGTCTAGGCAGATTTCAGATTAAATCATTAGGTGGGACTAAGGTCAAAAGCCCGGGAAAGCCAGTCCAGCCAGGTCACATATACGGAAATGTTAACCCATGAGGCCTCCTCAGCCAACACCCAGTAATGGTTGCGGTTCCAAGGGAAGTAAAAGGTCCCAACATAGCAGATTTTCACAGACTCCACCAGAGAGGCAAGCACAGCCCAGAACGCTGCAGAAAGCAGAGTTTCTCTTTGCCTGCAGGAATCTGGACCTGGAACCAGAGCCAGCCGCAAAGGATTGAGCGCTTCCCCGTGGCTATTTGGAAGCTGAACAGAGATGATGGGTCATTGCCCCTACAAAGCTGCAGTGCACCAGGCTGTGATCCGCTTTAGCGCAAGACCCTGGACTGAGTTCTGGATGCAGTGCAGGGACAGCCCAGCTCCCTCCACCTCACTGGACACCCCAATGGTCTCCAACTTGGAAAATCTATCTTGTCAACTTTGGATGGGTGTAGCTAACAGCGAAGATAGGCGACTGAACAGGTGTGTGGATCCCAGCCCCCACCCCAGATGTGATAACTCAAAACCTTTCTCACCAGCTTTTGGTGGGCGTGGCTATCAGAGTGGAGTACAACTGAACAGATTGCCATTTCCAAATCCCCCTCTCCCCAGCTGTGATGACGTGGTGACTACCCAATGCAGAGATAGCGCTCAGTCAATCAGCAGTGCAGGGCGACTATGGCGCTGCCAATCAGGAGTGAACTGAAGGCTGTGGGCAAGAGATCCCTCAATTGGGATGTGGTGGGCAGGAGAGGGGAGAGGGATAGAGACCAGGAGCAACCCAGAGAGACTGGGATCAGAGAGGCTCCAGGCAGGAGAGGGAGAGCCTCCTCACATGATTGCTTCCTCCACCCAGAGGGCAGAGACTCAACCTGGAATACACAACTCCACCTACTGGAAGAGAAGAAAACAGAATTCTAAAAGTGATTTTTTTTCTTTTCTTTTCTTTTTCTTATCTCCTCTCTCTCTCTCTCTCTCTCTCTCTCTCTCTCTCTCCATTTTATTTTTCTTCCTCCCTCTCTTCCTCTTTCAACCTCCTAATTTTTACTATTTCTACTTTGTGAAATTTACTAAATCCATATAAGTGTTTGTTCCTATTATCCTCCCATGTACTTGTCTATCCTAAAATACCTCCTGTCTATTCTCCTGCTATTAACCTCCTTCATTATAGTTCTCCTCCAAAGTTGCTAAGTTAGATTAACCCCATACCCTCACTCCTTTCCTCCTTAACATAACATCTTATGCCTGACGCCCAGTTCTCTATATACCACCAGAAACAGTACACCTTTTAAGAAACTACTGACTGTATTTTAAATAATAATTGAATCCAATATTTCTGGACATAGAGACTAACTATAAATGTCTCAATAATAAAAACTTGCACATAGATGATTTTTGTATTGTTGATATTGGGAATTGTTAACATTGTCCTTCCCCACAAAGGAGAGATCCCAGAACAATACAAGAGCACTACAAATCTATGGGGTAAAAACAATAACACACCAGTCTCACAGCTGGAAAGAAACATGAGAAACATGAAAAGACAAGGAAAGAAAGTACCATTAAACAATTCAAGACAACACATCATTAGAAGAATTAACAGCTACAGAAGAAAAAATAACAGATAAAGATTTCAGGATATATATAAATCTGATGTTTTGGAGTCTCAAGGAAGACATTAATTAGACAACTAATACAGACAATGAAAGATCACTTTGACAATGAGTTACATAAACATATCCAAGAAGCAAAAAATGAACTCTACAGGGAGATAGAGGTTATACAAAAAAAAAAAAAACAGAAATCCTGGAAATAAAGGAAATAATAAAACAAATTAAAAACTCAAATGAGAGTATCACTAGCAGAGAAGAACACTTAGAAGACAGAACATCAGACAATGAAGACAAAGTATATCATCTCGAAAAGAGTATAGACAGCACAGCAAGACTGATAAGAAACCACAAGCAGAACATCCAAGAAATATGGGATAGCATAAAGAGACCAAATTTAAGAGTTATTGGGATAGAGGAAGGTATAGAGGTCCAAACCAAAGGAATTAACAGCTGTTCGATGAAATAATATTAGAAAACTTTTCAGACATGAAGAATGAAATGGAAATCCAAATCCTAGAAGCCTACAGGATGCTTGTAAAACTTGGCTGTATATCCATCCAGTCCTGGGCTTTTCTTGGTTTGTAATTTTTTTGATGGCTTCTTCTATTTCCTCACTTGATATTGGTCTGTTTAAGTTGTGTATATCTTCCTGACTCAATATGGGAAGATCATATGGCTTAAGGAATTTATCGATGCCTTTACTATCTTCTATTTTATTAGAGTATAAGGTTTCAAAATAATTTCTAATTATCTTCTGTATTTCTGTAGTGTCTGTTGTGATATTGCCTTTTTCATCACGTAATCTCTTCATTAGCATGGCTAAGGGTCTGTCAAACTTATTTATTTTTTCAAAGAACCAACTTTCAGTTTTGTCAATTTTTTCAATTTTTTGTTTCAATTTCATTGATTTCAGCTCTGATTTTAATTATTTCTTCTACTGAATTTGCTGCTGATTTCTTGTTCTTTTTCTAAGGCTTTGAGATCTAGTGTGAGGTCATTTATTTGTTGGCTTATTCTTCTTTTAAGGAATGAAGTCCATGAAATGAATTTTCCTCTTAGTACTGCTTTCATAGTGTCCCAGAGATTTTGATATGTTGTGTCTGAGTTTTCATTTACCTCTAAGAATTTTTTTAATTTCCTCCTTGATGTCTTCTGAAACCCATTGTTCAAACAGTAGGGTATTGTTCATTCTCCATGTGATGTAGGAATTTTTCTTCCTTATTTTATTGTTGATTTCCAATTTTATTGCATTATGGTTGGATAAAATGCATGGTAGTATCTCTACTCCTTTGTATTTGCTAAGAGTTGCCTGTGACAAAATACATGGTCTATTTTTGAGAAGGATCCATGTGCTGCTGAGAAAAATGTGAATCCATTTGATGTTGGTTGGTATATTCTATATATGTCAATTAAATCCAAGTTATTAATTGTGTTATTGAGTTCCATAGTTTCTTTATTCAACTTTTATTTGGAAGATCTGTCCAGTAGTGAGAGAGGTGTGTTAAAATCACCCAAGATTATTGTGTCTGGTCAATTTGACTCTTGAACTTGAGAGGAGTTTGTTTGATGAACAAAGCTGCATCATTGTTTGGGGCATATATATTAATGATTGTTATGTCTCGTTGGTGTATGTTTCCCTTGAGCAGTATGTAGTGTCCTTCTTTATCACTTTTGATTAACTTTGGCTTGAAGTCTACTTTATTTGATATGTGTATGGACACCCCTGCTTGCTTCCAAGGTCCATGTGAATGGTATAATTTTTCCCAACCTTTCACCTTCAGTCTGTGTATGTCTTTTCCTATCAGATGAGTCTCCTGTAGGCAGCATATTTTTGGATCTTTTTTTAATCCAGTCTACTAGCTATGCCTTTTGATTGGTGAGATTAAGCTGTTAACATATAGGGTTACTATGAGATATGATTTGTATTTCCAGCTGTGTTTGTTTTGTTTTTTTTTTAACTTGACTTGTATTTCCTCTTTGATTAGTTTTTCCTTTACTGTACTACCTCCCACTGTTGGATTTCATTGTTATTTTTCATTTCCTCTTCATGCAATGTTTTGCCAAGGATATTTCGAAGTGCCAGTTTTCTAGCTGCAAATTCTTTTAACTTTTGTTTATCGTGGAGGGTTTTTATTTCATCTTCAGTCCTGAAGCTTAATTTTGCTGTATACAAGACTCTTGGTTGGAACCAATTATCTTTCAGCATTTCAAATATGTTGTTCCAGGATCTTCTAGCTTTCAGAGCCTGTGTTGAAAGATCAGCCATTAATCTGATTGGTTTACCCCTAAATGTAATATGTTTCCTTTCTCTTGTGGCTTTTAGAATTCTTTCCTTGTTCTTTACGTTGGGCATCTTCATTTTAATGTGTCTTGGATCTCTTGTGATTTTGCACATTCGGCATCCTATAGGCTTCTAGGATTTGGATTTCCATTTCATTCTTCATGTCTGAAAAGTTTTCTAATATTATTTCATTGAACAGATTGTTCATTCCTTTAGCTTGGACCCCTATACTTTCCTCTATCCCAATAACTCTTAAATTTGGTCTCTTTATGCTATCCCATATTTCTTGGATATTCTGCCTGTGGCTTCTTGTCAGTCTTGCTGTGCTGTCTACACTCTTTTCAAGATGATATACTTTGTCTTCATTGTCTGATGTTCTGTCTTCTAAGTGTTCTACTCTGCTAGTGATACTCTCATTTGAGTTTTTAATTTGTTTTATTATTTCCTTTATTTCCAGGATTTCTGTTTGGTTTTTGTTGTTGTTGTTTTGTTTTGTTTTGTTTTTTGTATTACTTCTATCACCCTGTAGAGTTGATCTTTTGGTTCTTGGATTTGTCTATGTAACTCATTGTCAAAGTGATCTTTCATTGTCTGTATTTGTTGTCTAATATCTTCCTTGAGACTCCAAAGCATCAGATTCATATATATCCTGAAATCTTTATCTGATATTCTTTCTTCTGCAGCTGTTAATTCTTCTAATGATATTTTGTCTTGAATTGTTTAATGGTACTTTCTTTCCTTGTCTTTTCATGTTTCTCATGTTTCTTTCCAGCTGTGAGACTGGTGTGTTATTGTTTTTATCCTATAGATTTGTAGTGCTCTTGTATAGTTCCAATATCTCTCCTTTGTGGGTAAGGACAATGTTAACAATTCCCAATATCAACAATACAAAAATCATTTATGTGCAAGTTTTGTTATTGAGACTAACTATAAATATAGTTAGTCACTATGTCCAGAAATATTGGATTCAATTATTATTTAAAATACAGTCAGTAGTCTCATAAAAGGTGTACTGTTTCTGATGGTGTATAGAGAACTGGGGGTCAGGTGTAGGATATTATGTTAAGGGGGAAAGGAGTGAGGGTATGGGGTTAATCTAACTTAGCAACTTTGGAGGAGAACTCTAATGTATAGACAGAGGGTAATTTATGGAAGAATATACAAATTCAAACTCCTATCTGTATTAGAAATTTACCCTACATATAAATAGTAAAAGTTGGGAAGCTAAAAGTGTGATAGAGGGAGGAAGAAAAAATAACAATGAAAGAAAGAAAGAAAAGAGAGAGGGAGAAAGAAAATTTTAAAAGGGGGTAGGTGGAGCATATGAAATTCCTCTATATTATATTATTCTGGAGATTTAGTTCTTAAAGTCTTATTTCATGCAAAGTTCTTGGTTTCACATATGTTGAGGCTGTGAGGACCAAAAGGGGAAGGGTAGATGAGACTGGATGAGAAGAGAGAAAAAAGAAAAGAAAAAAAAAAACTCACAGAACTCTGTTTTCTCTTCTTCCAGTAGGTGGAGTTTTCTATTCCTAGCTTGAGTCTCTGCATTCAGGGTGGTGGAGGTAGCCAGTGTGAGAGGGCTTGAGCTTCTACCTGGAGCCTCCCTGCTCTTAGTCTCTGAGTTGGAAACCAGGTGCCTGTACAGTTGCTGTTCCATGTTGATAACTACGCCCCCCACAAAAGCTTGTGAGAATAATTTTGAGTTATCACAGCTGGGGAGGTAGGAGTTGGAATCTGAGTACCTGATCAGCCGCAGAACCACTATGGAAGCCACGCCAACCAATAGATGGCAATAAGGTTTTCCGAGATGGTTTCCTGCATTGGATATTTCGTGAGGAGGGGAGTGCTGGAGTGACCATGTTCTGTGGCCAGAGTTCAGTCTGGTGACTTGCAAGCAAAGCCTCTGCACCGCCACATGGGTCCAGGTCCACCTCTGTGGACCCAGGGGCTTTCTAAAAGTTATCTTATTAACCTAAACTCAGATGGCTGAAAGGGGCTGGTTATTAATAAGAACAAACTCTCCCTTTATCTCTATCAGGAAATTCCAAGAGTTTTATGATCTGTTTTCAGGGACAAGGGAGAGAAACCACTTTCCAGGAACCTAAAGCAGAGATTAAAAATATAGATAAAGATATCAATACAGACATTTCTTACTATGTGACCAAAAATTGAGCTTTCTGCACACCACTGGAAGGTGCACCAAAAAGAAAAAAACAGCAGCAGAGCAGGCCCAAAGCCTGCTGAGGGGCGGAACCGGCCCCTCCCCCAGTGCCTGAAAGCTAGGCGAACCTGCAACCCACGGGCGGGCGGGTCAGGCCCAGCAACCAGCCAAGTGACAGAGCAGCTACACGCGCCTGCGGGGAACGCGGACCGGACCCACTAGGACAGGTCCGGCGGCCGGCTGAGGGCCAGGCCTGTCCCCTCCCCCAGTGTCTGCAAGGTAGGCGGGACTGTGAACACCAGCAGAGCGGGCCCAAAGCCTGCTGAGGGGCAGAACCGGCCCCTCCCCCAGTGCCTGCAAGCTAGGGGAACCTGCGACCCATCGGGAGGTTAGGCCCAGCAACCTACTGAGTGACACAGGTGGCCCTGGCGCCTGCTGGGTAGGCGGACCTTTGACCAACCAGCAGAGCAGACCTAGGGCCTGCCAGCATGGTAGACGGATCACACTAATTGGAGGAGGTTCACAGCCACTACCTGCCCTGCAAGGGTGATTTTTCAACTATACAAGAGCAATATAAATAAATAGAGGGAAAATATCAAAGACACAACAATTTCACCAAGCAGAAAGAAACGCCAGCAGTATGAAATGACAAGGAAAGAAAGGACCACAGGCAATGCAGGTCAACTCAACTTTAGAAGAGGTAATAGCTGCAACAGATGGAATGTCAGATAGAGAGCTCAGGACATACGTGCTTCAGATGATCTGGAGTCTCAAGGAAGACATGAGACAGCAAAATCAGACAATGAAAGATCACATTGACAGACAAATCCAGGAAGTAAAAGATCAATTTCACAGGGAGATAGAGGTAATAAAAAACAAACAAATAGAAATCCTAGAAATGCAGGAAACAATAAACCAACTTAAAAACTCAATTGAGAATACTACCAGCATAGTGGATCACTTAGAAGATAGAACATCAGACAATGAAGACAGAGTATTTCAACTTGAAAAGAACATAGATAGCTCAGCAAGTCTACTAAGAAACCATGAGCAGAACATTCAAGAACTATGGGATAATATCAAAAGACCAAACTTAAGAGTCATTGGGATACAGGAAGGCACAGAGCTCCAAACCAAAGGATTAAGCAATCTATTCAGTGAAATAATACAAGAAAACTTCCCAGACTTGAAGAATGAGACAGAATCCCAAATCCTAGAAGCCTACAGGACGCTGAATGTGCAAAATCATAAGAGATCCACACCTAGACACATTATAATGAAGATGTCCAACATACAGAATAAGGAGAGAATTTTAAAAGCTACAAGAGAAAGGAAGCAGATTACATTTAGGGGTAAACCAATCAGGATAACAGCTGATCTCTCAACACAGACTCTAAAAGCTAGAAGATCCTGGAATAACATATTTCAAACGCTAAAAGAAAATGGGTTCCAACCAAGAATCGGGTATCCCGCGAAATTAAGCTTCAGGATGGAAGATGAAATTAAAACATTCCACGACAAACAAAAGTTAAAAGAATTTGCAGCTAGAAAACCATCTCTTCAAAAAATCCTTGGCAAAACACTACAGGAAGAGGAAATGGAAAACAACAATGAAAACCAAGAGTGGGAGGTAGGACAGTAAAGGGGGGAAAATAATCAAGGAGGAAAACAAATCAGGTTTATTAGCATTAATAAACAAACTATGGCTGGAAGAACAAACCATATCTCAATAATAACCCTAAATGTTAATGGCTTAAACTCACCAATTAAGAGACACAGGCTAGTTGAATGGATCACAAAACAAGACCCAACAATATGCTGCCTGCAGGAGACGCATTTGATAGGAAAAGATATACATAGACTGAAGGTGAAAGGTTGGGAAAAATCATATCACTCATATGGACTGCGGAAACAAGCAGGAGTGTCCATACTCATATCAAATAAAATAGATTTCAAGCCAAAGTTAATCAAAAGGGAGCATGCTACAGGGACACTGCTACGTCGATGTTCATAGCAGCACAATTCACAATAGCAAGACTGTGGAATCAACCTAGATGCCCTTCAATAGACGAATGGATAAAAAAAATGTGGCATTTATACACAATGGAGTATTACTCTGCAGTAAAAAATGACAAAATCATATAATTTGGTGGGAAATGGATGGCATTAGAGCAGATTATGCTAAGCGAAGCTAGCCAAGCCCTAAAAAACAAATGCCAAATGTCTCCTTTGATATAAGGAGAGTAACTAAGAACAGACTAGGGAAGAAGAGCACGAGAAGAAGACCAACATTAAACAAGGATGAGAGGTGGGAGGGAAAGGGAGAGAGAAGGGAAATTGCATGGAAATGGAAGGAGACCCTCAGGGTTATACAAAATTACATACAAGAGTAAGTGAGGGGAAAGGGAAAAACAGTACAAGGGGGAGGAATGAATTACAGTAGTGGGGGTAGAGAGAGAAGAGGGGAGGGGAGGGGAGGGGAGGGGGGATAGTAGAGGATAGGAAAGGCAGCAGAATACAACAGACATGAGTTTATCAATATGTAAAGCAATGAAGTGTAACTGATGTGATTCTGCAAGCTGTATACGGGGTAAAATGGGAGTTCATAACCCGCTTGAATCAAAATGTGAAATATGATATATCAAGAACTATATAATGTTTTGAACAACCAACATTAAAAAAATAAATTTAAAAAAAAGAATATTAATTTCTACATTAGAGTAATAAAAATATGTGCATTTCTTTCAACTAGAATTATGACTAGCAGAAAATAAGCTATATTTAAAATTCTTCAGTAAGTACTCTAATTCAATTACCTGTTATTTCTCATCCTTTCTACAATCTTATGCACGAATTGTCTCCTAAAAATATTATACTAGTTTGATCACTATAAATCCATATAAATACTAAGCACACTAAAATAATAAAAAATGAACATGTGTGCACAAAATTCACAAACCAGAATGGCCAGTTAGGAACAGCCCAAAATACAAAGATCTCAAAGTTTGTAATCAGTTTATTAACTGAAAGATGTGTGTATGAGATTTCCATATTTCCTTTTTTTTCCTTTTTTTTTTTTGGTAGTTGTACATGGACAGAATGTTTTTTTTTTTTTTTTAGTGTGGTGCCAAGGATCACCTACTAGTCAAGTGCTCTGCCCCCAAGCTACAGCCCAGCCCCAATATTTCATTCTTCTGTAGCAGTGATACATTGTTCTTTATCTAATACACGGTTTGCTTTAACACTAGAGATTGGAATATGTTTATTGATATTCATTGAAAGACGTTTTTCAAAGTATTCTTACCCAAGGAACAAGTTAAAAATGACAATCTAGGGATAAAATAATGAAATCATAGCACTGAAAGGGGGAGAATATTCTTTATGAAGAAATTTATGGGGTCAGGAAAGTGTACTGTTCTAGTTTTGTTATAACACACAAAGAAACAATTTACTGTCAATAACAAATACAATATGTAAATCAATGGATGTGTAACTGATGTGATTCTGCAATCTGTATACGGGGTAAAAATGGGAGTTCATAACCCACTTGAATCAAAGTGTGAAATATGGAAAAAAAACAAAAAACAAATTCAATTTATACAATGAAAAAAAGCATAATAGGCCAAAGTTTTTAGTTTCTCCATTTTCTTATCTGTAAAAAAAATAATTGCTTGTCTTTTTATATAAAAATATTAAATGTATGTCGTGTGGTGTTAATATGAATGAAAATATTCTTTTTCTCAAAAAAAAAAAAAGAAAAAAACAGCCAAGTAAGGTGACTCACACCTGTAATCCCAGCATTTAGGAGACTGAGTGAGGAATATCACAATTTCAAAGCCATCCTCAATAACTTAGCCAGGCCCAAAGCAATGTAGCAAAACTGTGTCTCAAAATTTAAAAAGAGTTGGGGGATCCGGGGTTGTTGCTCAGTGTTGGAGCAAATGTGAGGCACTGCCTTTGATCCTCAGCACCACATTAAAAATAAACTAAATTAAATAAAGGCATTGTGAACATCCACAACTAAAGAAAAATATTTTTTAAAAAAGGTTGGAAATGTAGCTCACTGGTTAAGCATCCCTGGGTTTAATACCTGGTACCAAAAAGAAAGAAACAGAATTAACTTTCCTTGCAGTGGCCCAGTGCATTATACCAATAGTCTTACATTGTTTCAGATGGTAAAGAAGTGTTTACAAAGTCCAGTTCCAATAACACAAAGAGGAAAAATGGATTTGGAACAGAAATGCAATAAAATGATACTGGACTCTGTCCACACCTTTGACTTTGTACTTTATCTATGCATACTTATTACACCATTTAACAAACATTTGAACTTCCATAAATCTATCATGACAAAGCCACCAGACAAATGAAGAGGTTCTCATCTGTTCCACAAAATAAGGAAAGAAGCACTCCCGGTCACTGTATACTACACTGCTATATTATCTACTCTTCAAATTCAGTCAGTCTCATTGACGATACTGTTACCTAAAAGATAACAATTTTTCTGGAAAATCATAAATATAAGAAGAGAGAGGAAGCAGATGATCAATGTATACAAATTCACACATATAACTTAAAGCAAGGAGAAAATATACAAAACTATCACAATCCTTGTTTCTAGAAGGACTGTGTGGTTATCTGTCATTTCTATCTTCCAATTCACATTCTGTGTCTTCTCTCCCCCAGTCAAAACAACTGGTCACAGTTCTTCATCTGGTAGAGTAGACACACCTTTATTCTTGCAGGTCTAAGTCTTCAGTAATCCTGTCTCTTCTTGTTTGCTGTGGTTTTCCATACACTCTTAACATCAGACTTGGAAGTTCCAAGAAGAAATATATTAACTGGACCTATGCTCATGGTCAAAGCTTTCTGAAATTCACCTTGCATCTGAAAGTTCTCTTTTTCATTTATGTTCACTCTAGTAATTTTTGTCTTTCCTCAGCTGCAGTATAGACACAAAAGGGGAATGGAGGGAAAAATCAAAGAGGGTAATAGGAAGGGGAATATGATCAAAGTACATTATGTATTGTGAAATTGTCACAATAAGAACCAATATTTTGTACAATGAATATGTACTGATAGTTGTATAAGAGGGGTGGGATCCATTCCTTTTCCTTAATTCCCTGGATTTACATATCATACATTCTCAGTGGTACCAGAAATTTATTGAGGTATGCAAAAATAGGTATGTATAATTCATCCCAGAATAGGAAGTAGATAACATAGAATGTTTGACTCTTCTCTTAGAACTCCATCATTCATTATAGTTTGGAACTGAAATATCCTATCCAAGCTTATGGCGATAAGGTTTTCCAAGATGGATTCCATCTGTTTCCCACATTGGATGTTTGGTAAAGTGAGGGGTGCTGGCGTGACCTTGTGCTATAGCCAGAGCTTGGTCTGGTGACCTGCAAGCAAAGCATATGTTAAAAGCTTGGTCCCCAGCTGGTGGCCCTTTGGGGAGATGGTAGAAAATTTAGGAGGTGGGGACTAGAAACAGGAAGGAAGTAGTTAACTTGGATGTGTCCTTGAAGACTATGTCTTGTTCCTGGCCCCTTGTCTCTCTTGCTCTTCACCCCCCCCACCCCCCATCTTTCTCTCTCTCTCCTCTTTCCTTCTGTCTGCCATGAGGTAAGCTACTCATTACACCAACTGTTCTCTGTCATCACATGACATTCTACCTCATAAACAAGGAAGCCAGGTGACTAGGGACTGAAAACTCTAAGACTATGAGGATAATAAATCTCTCCTCCTTTGGGTTGATTTTTCTCAATATTTTCTCACAGAGGAAAAAAAGGTGACAAACACTATTCATTTCTCTGAAAATTTTTGGATGATAAACCTTCTATCATCTGATAATATAAATCTACAAAAACAGAACAGGGAACCACTCTCAAGCTCAAGGTTACTCTACAAATATTCAAGGCAAGTAATGTGGTATCCCTTTTGTTGTTGTTTTTTTTTTTTTTGAGATAAGATACCACTATGTGCCCAGGCTGGTCTCAAACTTATGGGCTAAAGTGATCCTCCTGCCTATCCTCCCCAGTAGCTAGGATTACATGTATGTGCTGCCACACCTGTCTGAAATATCTTTTAATACCAAAAAATAAAAATAAATGCCTCCTCATAGTCACATTCCACATTCCATAAGCCACTTAAAAAATAGTCAACTTTATCTTCTGCTATCTGCATATGAGACATGAACAGAACTCTCATAACAACACATCTGAACAAGAGCAGGAGGACAAGCCCACTAGCCTTCCAAGTCTTAACTCAGGAAATTTTGCCACAGGGAGTCTGTAGCCAAAGGAAGGACCACAGTGGGAACTCAGCAAGGGACCATGTAGGAACAAAACCTTGCAGTGTCAGGGAAGTAATTGAGTTTCAGCCTCTGGGGGGCACCATCAACACCACAGCCAGAGCTGAAGACCTCCTGTGGGGTTCTCAGGATCTACTACACAGGAGGTGAATTGTTAATGGGTACAGGGAGCCCCTCAGACCAACTCTCCATGAAGCAGATGGTCATGGACACATCTCCATATATAAACATGAAATACAAATTCAGACATATAACCTACAAGCATATAACCTCCAGAGAAGGAAGCTGGAGGGAAAGAGAAAATGTGAGACCCTCCAAACATGTTATAGAAGGAGACATTCCCTTCACTGTAGTCCAGGAAAAACCCCACCCTGCAGGGATCCTGCCTAGAAGATAACCAAGTCACAGGATCAGTCCGGGAACAATATCTATTGTTAAACTTCTCCATGACCAAAACTCCCTATCTGGTAATTCCTTGTGCCAGCCTTTCTGCTCATATCTTTCCTACAGATAACCAGAGTCCACCTGCTGAAGGATCCATTCTCTATCTCCACTTCCCAGTAATACCTTCCTGATGTGATGCCTCAAGACCCAACACACTGAATTTTTCATTATGGGACACACGTGGCTCTTTCCAAGACACACATGTCTTTTGAAAAGAGAGAAAAATCTTTTATTGAGCAGAGTCTGGATCCAGAGTGACAGGCCCTGTTGAGAGAGTTATCAATCACGTAAGGTCCTCCCTTCCCCAAACAAAGCACACAACCACCCACCACCTCAGAGCCACATAGCTGCCTGAGCTGAGGAGGGGATAAGACTCCTGAGATATGAGTCTTGTAACTCAAACACACGTCCTCAACCAGGAGAAAGAGCCAGAAGGCTTATTTGGGGAGAGGTGGTAGACTTGTGACAGGACCCGTGAGAACCAGTATCAATGTTGTGACCATCACTTCTGCCACAGCAACACCATTGGTGATGCCAGCATCTGAATCACCACAGAGAACTTAAGGAGAAGCCAGAAGCCATGAGGGCAACAGGAAGAACATCTAGAAGCACACAGTCACTCACAGGCTTGGAACTATTCCTTCCATAGATCTCATATCAGGGATTTGAAGAGTCTGTACACATCAGGGTCAGCACCCAGTCTTCTGAAACACAGCAATGTGGGAGGAAGAAGGGAAACATCTGTTTGAAAACATTCAGCTGCTGTATTTATCTCTTAAACACACACACACACACACACACACACACACACACCACTCACACATCCTACTGCAGCCTTCCCTGAAGACTAAGCCAAAAGCTTAACACCCCAGGATCAAAATGCTGGATACCAATATGAAAAGTCACTGTTCAGATTTAACTACCAAATAATGCTTTCTCAAGACACAGATACACAACCATCCTGACGACTGGGTTATCTTGAGATACAATTGAGTTATAAAAATTTCCAAGACTTCCATTTACTTATAAAGAACTGACTGTGCTGAACTTGTAAGGTTACCTCTAAGCCATGAGACGAGAATTACATCTAGCTTAGCTGAAGTTGGAGG
Organism: Urocitellus parryii; assembly: GCF_045843805.1. Taxonomy (NCBI): domain Eukaryota; kingdom Metazoa; phylum Chordata; class Mammalia; order Rodentia; family Sciuridae; genus Urocitellus; species Urocitellus parryii. The sequence goes on from NC_135538.1 coordinate 118,461,644, forward strand.
GTGACTATAAATCATGAGTGCAGGGAACTCAGAGAAATCTTACCCAGTTAGGTGGCAATGGAAAAGGTTTTAGGAATGGAGAGAAAGAAGTTCAAAGCAGGAAACAAATATATCCAGTGAGAAGTCAACACTAGTGACTTTTGTTCAAATTTTCGCAGAGGGATCAGAGCAAAAACATCCTTACAGATATGGGCAAACCCAAAAATATTGGACCTAGTCATTTGCCTCCCACAAGAATTGGCTGAGGAGTTTTGAAATTTCTAGCAATGATAGAACCCATAGTCCTAAACTCCAGAGTTTATGAATATGTTAAATAAATGACTAGGCAACTTTAAAAACATAATTAAAATGCAGGGTCTTGTGCAGAGGAGATTATTCTGGATTCTCTTGACCAGTCCAAACTAATCACATGAACCTTTGAAAACAGAGACCTTTCTTGGCTGTGGGCAGAGAAGCAGATAGAATCACAGAAACAAGGTCAAAAACATGCTGTGCTGCTGGCTTTGAAGATGGAAGAACAGATCCCCAAAAGAAGGAGTACAGGTGGCCTCTAGAAACTGCAGAAGACATTAGCCTCCAGAAAGTAACACAGCCTTGTCCACACCTTCTTGGACTTCTGACCTACAAACACGTAAGATAATATATTTCTCTTGACTTAAGCCACTAAGTTTGTAGTAACTTGGCAGAAAAAAGAAAACTAATATGCCCACATAGGTGACACATCCAATGTGGAACAAAGTACTGGCAGAGAAATGTGCTTGCTGAAAGCATGAACCTCCCTGTCTCCTGCACACAGGAAGATGAGGACCCAGAAAATACCACATGCTCTGCTAGATGGTGAAGAGACATATGGGTGCCCAGTGAGCCAGTGAAACAGAGGAGGTCTGAAGTTCAGAGGAAAATGCCCAAAGACAACCAGAAATAAGTGACACAGACCTTGGATTTTAACTCAGGGTCAGGGGAAAAAGTACAAAGCAATGAGATGAGACCTGCCTTTTTTCAGGAAACACCAACCCAAGGGTCTTATGAACCAGTCCAGACTAGCCTCCTGATGGTGAGGACCTGAAATAACTAAGAGAAAACACATGGTCCCTATTTCCCCACTGTCCCAAGGCCACATAAGTCTCCTCCAACCTCCATACTCCCTTTTGGGAAGAGGATAGAAAGGTTATTAACCAAAGCAAAGTCTATAGATGTCATACATTCCAAAATGTCTTCAACAGGAAAGCTTTTGCCTCCAACAGGGCAGCACCTCAGGAACAAGATTAGAATGACTAAAATAATAACTAAACAACAGTTTTTATTTATTAAAGATTTGTGTTTAAGTTTGTGTCCCCCATAACCACTAATACAAGTTCAATCAGATACATTGGTATTTCTATCTTTGTTGAGTTGCTTGATAGAAACCAGATCATATAAAATGGCTGAGCAGACCCAAATGACCCTTGGAGAAAAGTAAATTTTGCTCATTTTTCACCAAGACATTAGTTGGAATACAATTATAATTTTGTATATAGTAACGGACTGAGATTATTAAAGGAGAAGAAAAGAGAGGAGAAGGAAACAGGGGAGAAAAGGAGAATAAATTAAAGAAAAAAAGCTTTTGAGACTTTCCAGTGTGTCAAGTACCATGTGATGCACCTTAATGCACTTTTTATATTATTCTCACAGAAAATTTTAATTTATAACTCATTGTTACAATTTCATGAACTAGAGGAGATCAGACTATGTCCACCTCACACTATGGACTTGTCTGTCAACAGGAAAGTGTTGATTCTAGGATAGCAATGGTGTTTATCCTTATAAAATAAAAGAATATGCAAGTTATACATGAAAACATATAAGTCTTAATTCAGCAGAGAACAGGGAGATGGTTAAAAAAAAGACTATTTGATCATTCTTTTTTAATAAACATGTCCCAGGAAAATCATTAAGATTCTCAAAGGGTGTTCCTCATATATCTGTTCCCAAAGCCTTGTTGATGCCATGGCTTACCCTTCTCTGATTCTCACAGTCTATATTCCTCATGTGAAAAAGAAACAACAAGAGCAGGAAAAGGACATATTATACAAATTCAGATGACACAGGTCCTAAACTCACCCCCAGAGTTAAAGAGTCCTCTGGATAATCTTTCATTGCATTGGAAACTGCTTTAGCATATGCCTGTCCTAATGGCTCTGGAAGGTTGAGGTGGTCTCCTTATCACAGGCAAACTCAATGAGATGATTACTCAGAAATGGCTGAATAGAATTCACACACACACACACACACACACACACACACACTTACACACAATGTATTCACTGAAAACTCTCAAAATTGTATCAAGGAGTTGGTCACATTTCATGCACACAAAGAACCCACAAATCCTCTTTAAACTCAACTCAAACCACCTTGAATGTGATTTTCCAGCTCTCACTGCTTTAGTACACTCAAGATGTCTATGTGAATCTTGGGCACTCTACTTTCCTTCTCACATCCTCTCTCCTCCCACCTCATCCTTTCTTCTCTGATTTGTTCTTTACCCTTTCTTAGGTAAACAATATTAAAATCTCTAGGTTCCTCATTTTATGACTCTTCACAAATTTATTTTTTTTATATTTTTATTTTGTTTATTTATTTTCATGTGGTGCTGAGGATTGAACCCAGGGTCTCATACGGGCGAGGCGAGCACTCTACCGCTGAGCCACAACCCAGCCCCAGATCTTCACAAATTTAAAAAAATCAAAGACCAAGCCCAACACACAAAGCAAAATTCTCCTAAAAGCAGAGAAAATTGTTGTGGATATTATAACTTTCATTTTCTTCCTGTAACATAAACACAAACACAGAATGTTGCATATGATTTCAAGTAATACAAAGACCCCCTAAGCATCCTGGAACCCAATTTCAAAACACCATAAATTGCCAGAAGGCAATTGGCTTAGAAGAAACCCAGCTGAGATAGCAAGTCAGAGTAGGAGGTGGCTGAGAGAAAACCAATATCCAAAGGACAAAGAAAAAACAAGAAAACCAAATCTGGACCCAAACAGTAGGAATCTGTGGTAAAGGGAATGGAGAATCAAGGCCCTACATTAGGAAGATGAAAGTCCTAAGCTGTCAAGTATGATTTCTGAAATTTTATGGAGACCAGCAATTCCTATCCCCAGTTCCAACCCTGTTCCATCCAGGATCTCCTCACAACTGAACTCTCCAGTGTCACTGCACCAATAATAAATATCAGTTGAACCCAATGTTTTCAGAGGGTATAACTAACCCTAACCTGCTGGGGAGGATGGGCCTAGAACAGGTTCACTCCTCAGAACTACAATATGAAAAAACAAAATCAAAATTTAAAAAAGAAATTTGAGAAATTACCAAAAATGAAGAATAATTGAGGGTTTGTTTGTGGCTCGGTTGTAGATCACTTGCAGATCACTTGCCTAGCATGTGAGAGGTACTGGGTTTAATCTTCAGCACCCCATAAAAATAAAATAAAGGTATTATGTCCAGCTACAACTAAAAAAAATGTTTGAAAAATGAAGAATGCTTTAAAGACAGGAATGTGAGGTGAATTCTGTGGTCCAATCCCAAGGAAAATTCTCTGTGGTCTTCCAATGCAAGTTACAATCATTTTTCTCTCCTTTTTCAGAGAATTTTGCTCTTCTGTTGTGCTTGGATTTTGGTTAGTTTGGAGAGGGAGCAGGTTAATGTGTGACAATTATGAAAGAGAAAAAAAAAACAAGAGAAGTTAAAAGTATTTACAAGGAGGGGTGGGAAACAAATTAAAGAAGAGAGAGCCGGAAACCCATCCTATCCCTGGGAGAGGCCACTAATAAACTAGGTCAGAATGGAGCCTGGAGGAGGGAAGGCCAAGGACACATCAGAGTCACTTACCTGCATACAGGGGGGCCTTCCTCCAGGCTGAAAGGGAACACAGGGTGGTGAGACCACAGCTAAAACAAGCCTGCTCAGCATGAATGTGCCTGCCCTGGCCTCCCTCCATTCTAAAGATGAGACTACCCACAGGAGGAGAGAGTCAGAAAGGAGATGGCCTCTTGCAGTATGCAGGGTCAGCAGGGTGTTGTGGGAAATGCCCGGTACCACAGATCAAGACGGCTGCTTTACAGGCCAACTTCTACCACTGTCCCACTGCTTTCTCTCTGTCAGGAAACTATCTGCTTCAAAACTCATAAAAATCCATATTCTATCTGTCTTTATTCAGTTTTGCTACTAGGAAAAAATATTACACTATGTGTGAAAATGATTGAGAGAATAAAATATAATTCACTCCACAATTGTCAGAAGGCATTATTATATCCAGGCTTTTTCTGGCAAAGTTATATTTGGGAAAGGGGTGAGGATGTATCCCATGGTAGAGGGCTTGCCTAGCATGGATGAGGTGCCAGGGTCACACCTCAGCACCACAAGATGAAAAAATAAAATTAAAAAAGACATTTGGGAAATTACTGAAAATGAAGAATGATTTGAAGACAGGAATGTGAGGTAAGTTCTTGGGTAAAAATACACAACCTTTCACAGGCGAAATATTTCTAGAGGATAAGAACCACTTTTTAGGAAGTACTTGGTTCACTCTACCACATTCCCACCTGTGGTGAGCAGTCCACTTGGATTAGTACCTTCAGGAGCTGGAGAAAACCTAATCCTGGATGGTGATTTGTTGGGAGATGATCAGAAAGCCACCCTCCTAAACTTAATGGCTCCATTTACTTATACAGATGATTTCACAAACTCTTAGTATCTGCCTTTAAGCTTCTAGGTGCAAACCAACAGCTAGCTACATTGAAGACCAAACATCCATATTCTCATATGAGACCCACGCAGGTGATGGTAAGGTGGTTCCCCTCTGTGGAATATGGTGGCTGCAAAATAAAAGCTAAGAAAAATAAAATGATGAAAAAAACACAGGACATAGAAAATATTTTCAGAAATCAGGGGCAGGACAAGATAGTCTATCATACAGATTGAGCTTCTATACTAAAAATGCAAAATGGACCCCACACTTGCTTTTTTTATATCAGGGAACATCAGAGGACTTCCATAGAATGTCCTACACCAAAAAAGGTTATAGGTGGGCTGTCCAATTCTCAATGGGATACACCCACCTCCATAGCTACTATGAAATATCTTCCAAGTATGGCAGAAAAAGGTCATGTGTCCTGGGCAATTTATTGCGTGGGAAAGCCACAGATACTTCCCAAAGGTAAACCTAAAACTTCCCTGGATGCCAAAACTAAAGAAGACTCCCAAGTAATTCATGGATGGCTTCCCACACAATATAATGTGGGAAAGCCAAGGTTCAATAAGATGCAGAATACATGACAGACCAGGGGTCACCATCACACCCAAGTTTCCAAGCTCTAGGTAGGAAATAGCAGCCCAGATCTAGGAAAGCCCAGGAAGCAAGGTTCTGGCTTCCATTAGCTTCCAAATGAGCCTCCCAAGGATGGTTACCCACATGTCTGTGCCTAGATAGACAAGGAGATGGGACACCAGAACACAGGAAAGATAAGGAAACAAGGGATACCTGGAAAGCCACTTACCAGACAGATAAGCAGCTTTCCACTTATGTGGAAAAACAACAAGAAATAGGGGAGCTAGGAACTAGAATGTCTGCTACCAAGGAAACATACAAAATCCAGGACAGAAAGCAGACTTACTGAGATCAGCCTGGAGTTCATCTGAAAGAAAATGAAAAATAGCATGAACCCCCATCTCCAAGAAAAGGAAAGACTATGTGCCTGGAAAACCCCAGAAAACATGTCTGTTTATTAGGATTTCTAACCACAAACCCATGCAACCCCACTAGACTCTAGCTGTCCTCTCCAATCTCCTCAGTCACCTCTTCTGGTCCAGGACCTGGATTTCCCTAGAGAGCTAGATCCCAGACCCTGGCCCCTGTCAGCTGTCCCACTCACCACCAGGTCTGCCCTTGCCCTGTGGGGTCTTACCAGTGGCCTTCAGTGCCTCTTTCTTTGCCTGCTGTTCCTCCTCCTTAAGCCACCACAGATGCTCCTTTTCCTGCCTCACCTTCATCCTTCTGGAATGTTCTTTTCTGATAAAATAGCTAGGTCCCAAGAGTAGGATCCCCAGCATGGTTAGGACCACAGCAAATGCTGGCTTCCAGGGAGAAGCCTGAGGGAAGAAGGGCTCTGTGGCCCAGGCAGACAGCAGGTCAGGGGCACACCCAGGAGATCCAGCACACTCAGAGAGGCCAGCCCTCCCCACAGCTCTGCTGGGAGTGGGCAGCAGCACTGACCTGGGATGTAAATAGCCATGGCCTTCTCCTGGCCCAGGACAGGGTTGAGGACAGAGCAGGTCACATTCCCCACAGAACTGTCTCTCACCACCAGAGTGGCCTCCACACTAAACAGCTCCTCACTGTCTTGGGTGTGGGCCTCAGAAAGGGCTGGGAACTTGTTTCCACTGAGGTCTCTCCACTGCACCTGGGGCTTTGGGAACCATCCTGAGGCTTTGCACACCACACGCACTCCATCCTCTTCTGGCCCTTCTATGTGCACTTGGGGGGCAGAGCCCATCCCTGTGGGAAGGAAGCTGTGGAGCCCCAGGAGGGCACCTTGGGCCCTGAGACTCCAGAGTTGCCTACAAGTTACACAACTTGAGGGAGAGATATTCATGTTGAATTCTGGGAGTTCGATGGGAAAAGGGAAGAAAATGAGGGAGCACAGGGACCCACACAGGGCAATGGGCTCTTGTCTCCAACTGTGAGGACAGAGGAAAGAGGAAGAATTTGGTCCCAGGGCTCCCTCCTTGAATGTCAGTCTTCTCACCTCACACACTCTCCTGGGACATCTGCCTCTCTGTGTCTATTACGTCCAAAATTGTATTCAGTGACCACCTTGTCTCCTGAATTATTTTCCCTCCACTCATGTCCCTATGAGTTATCTTGACCAGATTTCCTCAGAAACACATCAAACTAAAACACCCACAACTGAATTCATAAATTGGCACCACTTGTAATAAAACAATTATTAAAATAACCCAATTCTTCACCCTTCTTTATAGCCAGTTCTCCCACTTCCACACACATTTTACTGCCTTTACCTTCTGCCTCTGGGCCCAGTCATGGGGTTTGATTTACCCAATGAGAAATTAGTTAATGTGACTAGTGCAAAGGTTTGAAAAGCACTTGCACCTTGGTTTTACCCTCTGCCATTTCCACAGGAGGACAATTATGGGGTGCCCAGTGGAGGATGGACTCATGTGACATTGCCTGGTCAGCTGCCCTAGGTCAGCCACATGAGCACCTGAAACGTGAGCACACCCAACCAAGACGCACCTGGTGAACTTTTAAGCTGCCTGTAAGAACAAATATAAGTTAAAAGTAAAAAGCTTACTTCTCCATGTTGAATAGAAGAAGATTCTCTTCCTTTTTCTTATGCCATTTTCTTTAGGAAATTGCAATTACAAATAGGTACACTTTTGAAGTGTTTATGCATGATTTCAAAAAGTGTCTAGGATTATTGCCAGCTTTGTGGCTCAGGAATCTTTTTCTCAAGGACCTGGGAACCATTTCTTTGAAATATAAATATTAGGGAAGATATTTTACTTTACCTCCTTTTCTGTGGAAAGATAGGAGCCTAACATATGTGGGCATCTTGCTCCAAGTTGTAAAACTATTTCCTGTCATAAAGCTGGAGGAATTTATTTTGCTTCCAGATAAAGACTGTTAGATGACACAGATGGTTTCCCAAACTACCAGGTAAGTTTATGATGAGTTGTGTGAAACAAATATGGCTTTAAACCCTCTTACTTGAGGATTAGTTATTCTTCATTTTCAAAACAAGTATATACGAGATTATATATGCTTGGCTCTGAAAAGAAAGATGAAACTCCCTTAGTGCCTGAATTAAATAAATTTTTATTGCCAGAAGTACCTGAGATTGTAGCTGTTTGTTACACAGAATTATTACAACAGTAGAATTGACACATAATTATCAAGTGTCCTGCCACGAAACAACAAATGGTTCAAATAAAAACCTGGAAGCCACTGAACTATTCTCCTTGCCTTCCAAACTTTGTGCCCACAAATCTATTCAGTTAAATATACTTTCTAAACCTGTCTGACCCCTCCTCTCCCACCCCACTGCCATGCCTCAGGTCAGGCACTCATTCCCTCCACATCATAACTGCACTCCATGCCTCCTTCTTGCTCACCTCCCATCCATCCATTCTCAGCTGCCAACATGAGCATTCCCAGCATGGCTCTGTTTAGGATCCCCCCTACTCTGCATCCAAACTCCATAACACAGCACACAAAGCCTTTACTGATCTGGTAACTGCCTTCCTCTCCAAACACTTCTCCCCAAACACCACCATCTGAGACCCTCAGGGCCCTCACACTCAACCCTAAGAACTATCTGGTCAAATGCAAGTAGCCACAATCACCATGTTGTATGCCCTCTGCCTTTTTGCCTTCCAGCCCATCAACCTCAAGGAATCTTGTGCCAGTCCACATGTCTACTCTTAATGACCTCATTGTGACACCTGTGAGTGGTGTTAATACAGGACCATATCTTTGTTCCAATATTGCCACTTTTTACTCCCTCTCACTCCTCCTACCAACCTTGATGGCCTCATTATACCCAGAAAAATCAACCATACTGCTAACTCAAAAGTTTCATACCAGGTGCTCCCTCTGCATTAAACTCTGGCCCCCCAGATATCCACCTGGCTAAATACTTACTTCCTCTGAGCCTTGCTCAGACTGTCTATAAGGCTCTGCCCAACTCCTATGTAACACTGCGAATTGTCCTAACTTCCCAGCCCACATCCTGAGCCCCTTTCTTAATTCTACTTGACCTTTAGTCTTAAGTGTTTATCACCTTATGCCATCTTGTACTGAATTATTTCTTATAATTTTTCTTCCTTTGTCTCTAGAAAGTAAACTCCTCACTGCTGGGATCTCTGTTACACTGATATATCTCTGGTGCACAGAACAAGTCCCCATATATTTTAAATGCTCCATATACAGTGTTTGTATTGAATTAATGAATAAAAGATGAGCTACTTTTTGTTCTATTTCACCTATAAAATGCGAGGCTAAATTAGATGACACCTGATATTCCCACCAAACCCAGTACTCCCAAGGTCTCCAGAATAGACATCAAGTAACTAACCTACCACCTTCACTTCCAAATCAGACTCTTCATAGAAGCCTCCATGTCTGAAGAAGCAGGTGTGCATTCCATTGTCAGAAACATGGATCTTATGAATGTGGAGGGAAGCCTGCCCTTCTGAAAGGAAGTCCCTCACCAGTGAGGTCCGCCCTCTGTACTCAGCCATCTGCTCCTCAGTCTGTTCCCATTGGTTCCAGTAGATGAACACTGCCTGTGAGAATGTGCTGCAGAACCACCCCAGTTCCATGTTCTCTGCATTCTTGGCTAGAACTAGGGAGCAAGGCAGTATGGCATCCTCGCCCAGCACTGCCACAATGGGTTGTTGAGGGCCAACAACCTGGAACTGCTCTATGGACAGAGACATAGGGGGAGAAAGCTAGAGAGACACAGACCAAAAAACAGAGAACACACACCATCAGGTGGAAAGGCCAGGAAATCAGGGGTAGGGGCCACATGAGATGACCCCAGAGGTCTGCTGCATTTCAAAGAGGTCTTCTGATCATTATTCTGTGGCCAGAAATTATGTCAAGGACACTGCCTCGTTGGTCTCTGTTCCTGATCCCAGGCCTTTCCATGAAGTAATCTCTAATTCAGTGGTTCCCAAGCTTTCATGCTCCTAAACCACTAGGATGCCTTATAGAGCACACAACACTGGACTCCACTCCAGAGAATCTCATTCACTAGATCTGGGGGTGAGGGGGCAATGAATGTGCATGTACAAGGAGTTCCAAGGTTGGTCTGGGGAGCACACATTGGGAACCCCAGGTCTAACTTGCCCTATCTCAGGACAAACCTGAAAACAGACAAAGAATACACATGCAGCCTAGGTTAGCACTCTTTGGTCATTCAGCCACACCCTGGAAATTCCCCTCTTCCAATTCTAAATTTGCCACTTCAGTCTATATTTTTCTCCTCCACTAATGGAGGAGAGTAATACATATGCACTTTAAAACACAGAGTCAAATGCTACTTACTGCTGTGAAAATCCTGCTCTCGTCATTCACGGAAACCCCCATGTTCAAGAAGAAGTTCACCTCACTCTCCACCCTTGGTGCTCTTGGGCTTCTGAGGCTATCACATGACTCCTCTGCAGGACACGCTGCAATGGGCCTCCAAAGAGCTACTCTCAAACCCTGTGCCTCTCCACTCTGGTCTCAGCCACCATTAAATCTCAACTAGAGGATGACTAGGATTCCTGACCTCAATGATCCTTTTAATCCATGTTGCTGCTCTGCTCAAAGTCTTCACAAGGCTCCCTACCTTTCCCCAGGACTGACAAGATGGATCCCTTTCCCAAGACCTCTCTGAACTCACCTGCTACTTTTCTCCCCATGGGCTCTAGTCCAGCAACCTTGGCCTCTGTGCTTCCTCACACTCAGCACACTGCCAGCTCTGCACAGGCTCCTCCCCCTGCAGAAACCCTCCTTCCAAATGGTCCTCACAGCTCAATCCCACTCCTCCAGGATTTTGTTCCCATCTACACACCAGCTCACTGAACACTGCTGCCTGCCCACACCTGCCTCCCATGCCTCAGACTGCCCACACCCTGCTGCATTTCCCATCATGGTCATCTCCTCCAACACACTTAGGCCTCTCTGGCTACTTGCAGTTATTACTCACTGTCTCCTGCTAGAAGATAAACCTTATGACAGAATTTCTGTCTGATTCTTTCATAGAATAGCACCTAACAATCAACATTTTGTTAATATTTCAGGAATAAAATAATGAATAAATGCTTGCAGCACAAAAAAAAAGGCAAGAAAGCAAAAAAATGAGGGAAATGTATTTTCAAATGTTTTTTTTTTTAATTGGTCGTTCATAACATTACATAGTTCTTAATACATCATATTACACGGTTTGATTCAAGTGGATTATGAACTCCCGCTTTTACCCCGTATACAAATTGCTGTATCACATCAGTTATATCTTGATTTTTAAAACCTCAAAGAAATAGAGATTGGGAGAGAGACTCACTCGTGGACAGTTGAACAAGGAGAAGCAGGGAAGTGAGACAGCAGAGCAAGGAGCGACTGCAGGACCCCTCCATATTTTTAGAGCTGGGGAGAGAGATGGGGATGAGGGCCTCGACCTGCAGGCAGGAGGCAGGTCCAACCCAGAGCTCTAGCACCTCAGCATAGAGAGCAGGGCTCAGGGCTGGACAGCAGTCCCCTGCTGGAGCAAAGCATTTCCTATTGGCAATACTAACTAACATACTAACAGGGTGGAGGGCCCCCCACATGCTGACACTGAGAAACAACTGAGCCTGGGCTCCTTCCAGCATTTCTGGGAAGACTATGGGACCAGGAAACCATTGAATTACCTGGTAAGAAACTGGTCCTTCCTTTCCCACCCCAACCACAGGGCTGCTGTACTAGGCCCAGGTCACCAGGCTCTTTCTCTCCCCATACCTGGAGCTCTGTGGTGGAAGGCATTCCTCTATCTCTCTGTTATTCCACACCACTCATGACCCCCAGAAAGGAGGGCCCAGACCCAGGATCCCCATTATGAAGAACATGCAAGTTCCTGCTTGCCTCTTCTTCTGTCTCATAATTATGCCCAGGGTTGGGCCTGCTCAGTGTCAAAGATAGACACATCCTCAAGGAGGCTGTGGTGGGGATCCAACATGGCGGCGGACTCAGAGAGATCCAGTCTCTGACCTCTTCAGCTGCACGGGCATAGGGAGTCGTAAACTATCTAAATGCTGTTTGCTCAGGATCACTAGGCAATGCTGAGCTGACGTGGATCTGGGGCGAACAGTCTGGGCCTCTCAGAATACACATGGAGTCCGGATCGGCTGCATTCAAGCTCCCGTCCGCCTGCTCCTCGCAGCTTAACTGCTGTGACTCAGCACCAATGATCCCGCTGAAACAACTGGTTGGCCCTTCTGAACTTACGGAGGTAAATGCCAACCAAGCCTTCATAGGCAGTGGCCACAGGATTGAAACAGGGCTTGGGAGAGACAGTCAGGACCCACCCGTTGCATTGGTCACCCACCAAAGGGAACGAACTGTCACCATTTGCATGGGATACCACCATGGCAGAGAACTGACATCATCAGAACGCGGTTGAGGAGATAACTTCATTGAAACCAGTGGCAACAGGTGTGTAACCCCCTCGCCTTCCCTCTCCACACAACGGGGAAACCTTAAGGGCCCCTCCCAGCTCTCCTGTAAGGGCCCCTCCCAGCTCTCCTGTGAGCGCTATAGCCAGACCGAGGGCATCAGGAGTGGCATGGGACTTGCAGCACGGAACTCCCGGCTACCGCTCCCACCAGTGCTGACAACTGAGGTCTCTTTCACCAGCTACCAGGGGCGTGGCTACCAGAGGGCAAGCAAATACGCTGGGGGTTCTCAGCCCCAAGCTCTACAAACTTAGGGTCTGAGGGAATGGCAAACAGGGAGAGTGTGCCCAGGCATTCATGAAAACAGGGCTCCCAGGAGCAGCAGACCTGGCGTGTAGCCAGTATTGTGGTGAGCATCACTGGTGAGTGAGGCCTGGCTTGAGGAAAAGTGGGGAAGAGACTAGACACAAGTGACGGCCCTAGGCACTCAGGATTGGAGACCCGCCCAGTCTGGGAGGAAGAGCAGCTGCACAGTGATTGGTTCCCACGTATTGAGAGGAGAAGCTTGGCCCAGTGGGCACAGCTCCACCTACTGGAAGAGAAGTTAATCAAACTCTAAGACTGCATTTATTATTATTTTTTTTAATTTGGGGTTTTTTTTTCTTTTTTTCATTTTCATTTTTTTGGATGTTGTTTTTTGAATTTTTTTAAATTTTTTAATTTTTTTAATTTATTTTACTGTATTTTTTAAATTTTAGTTTTCTTTTTTTATTATTATTTTTTATTTAAAATTTTCTTTTTTTATTTTCTATTTTGTTTCTTTGGTCTTTTCATTTCTTTTCAATTTTCTTATTCCCCCTTCCTTGAATTCTACCTGCTTACTCTCATTCTCTTTATTGACTTCTTCGCTTCCCTTCTAATACCTTTCCTCCCAAGCATCAAATAAATATATAGGAGTAAACAGTAACTCCTCAGTCAAACAGAACAAAAAGTAACATGAGCAGCATGAAAAAGCAAGGAAGAAAAGGAGTACAAACAATGCAGGACAGCCTAAATATTCAGGAGGACCTAGAGTCATCAGAAAAATGGTCATATAAAGAACTCAAGGAATACCTTAGACAGATGGAATGGAACCTAAAGAGGATATGAGACAGCAAATTCAAACAGTGAAAGAACACATTGAAAATGAATTATATAAACAGATAAAAGAAGAAGTTAAGCATCTTTATCAGGAGATAGAGATTGTAAAAAAATCAAACAATAATTCTAGAAATGAAGGAAACTATAAACCAAATTAAAAACTCAAATGAGAGTATCACTAACAGAGTGGAGCAAGTAGAAGCCAGAACGTCAGATAATGAAGATAAAATATATCATCTTGAAAGGAGTCTAGCCAACTCAGAAAGGCTGGTAAAGAATCATGAGAAAAACATCCAAGAGATATGGGATAACATAAAAAAAACAAACTTAAGAGTCATCAGAATAGAGGAAGGTATAGAGATTCAAACCAAGGGAATGAGTAACCTGCTGAATGAAATAATTACAGAAAACTTTCCAGAAATAAAAAAGGAAATGGATATACAAATTGTAGATGCATACAGGACACCGAGCACACAAAATCACAGTAGACCAACGCCAAGACACATTGTTATGAAGACATCCAATATACAGAACAAAGAGAAAATATTAAAAGCTACAAGAGAAAGGAGGCAGATTACATTCAGGGGTAAACCAATAAGGTTAACAACGGATTTTTCATCACAGATGCTGAAAGCGAGAAGATCCTGGAACAACATATTTCAAACACTGAAAGACAATGGATGCCAACCAAGAATTCTGTATCCAGCAAAATTAAGCTTCAGGTACGACAATGAAATAAAAATCTTTCATGATAAACAAAAGCTAAAAGAATTTGCAGCCAGAAAACCAGCATTGCAAACCATCTTGAGCAAAACACTACATGAGGAAGAAATGAAAAACAATAACCAAAACCATCAGTGGGAAGTGCCTAGGTAAAGACAAAGGGTGGGGGGAAAGTTAATCATGGAGAAACAAACTAAATTTAAAAAAAAAAAGATAAATAATCAAACATGGCTGGAAATACAAACCCTATATCAATAGTAACTCTAAACGTTAATGGCTTAAACTCTCCAATAAAGCAACATAGGCTGGTAACATAGATTAAAAAAACAAATCCAACAATATGCTGCCTCCAGGAGACACATCTGATTGGAAAAGACATACACAGGCTGAAGGTGAAAGGTTGGGAAAAAATATACCACGCACACGGTCCTCATAAGCAAGCAGGGGTGGCCATCCTCATACCGAATAAAATCAACTTCAAGACTAAGTTAATCAAAAGGGATAAGGAAGGTCATTATATACTGGTAAAAGGAAACAGGACCGGATGGGTATACAGCGGAGTTTTACAAAACCTTTAAAGAAGAATTAATACCAATACTTTTCAAGTTATTTCAGGAAATAGAAAAAGAGGGAGCTCTGCCAAATTCATTCTATGAGGCCAACATCACCCTGATTCCAAAACCAGACAAAGACACCTCAAAGAAAGAAAACTACAGACCAATATCTCTGATGAACCTAGATGCAAAAATCCTCAATAAAATTCTGGCGAATAGAATACAAAGGCACATCAAAAAAAATTGTGCACCATGATCAAGTACGATTCATCCCTGGGATGCAAGGATGGTTCAATATATGGAAATCAATATATGTTATTCACCACATCAATAGACTTAACGATAAGAACCATATGATCATCTCGATAGACACAGAAAAAGCATTCAACAAAGTACAGCATCCCTTTATGTTCAAAACATTAGAAAAACTAGGGATAACAGGAACTTACCTCAACATTGTAAAAGCTATCTATGCTAAGACTCAGGCTAGCATCATTCTGAATGGAGAAAAATTGAAGGCATTCCCTCTAAAATCTGGAACAAGACAGGGATGCCCTCTATCACCACTTCTATTCGATATAGTTCTCGAAACACTGGCCAGAGCAATTAGACAGATGAAAGAAATTAAAGGCATAAAAATAGGAAAAGAAGAACTTAAATTATCATTATTTGTGGATGACATGATTCTATACCTAGAAGACCAAAAAGGGTCTACAAAAAAACTACTAGAACTAAAAAATGAATTCAGCAAAGTGGCAGGATATAAAATCAACACGCATAAATCAAAGGCATTTCTGTATATCAGTGACAAAACTTCTGAAACAGAAATGAGAAAAAACACTCCATTCACAATATCCTCAAAAAAAAAAATACTTGGGAATCAACCTAACAAAAGAGGTGAAAGATTTATACAATGAAAACTACAGAACCCTAAAGAGAGAAATAGAAGAAGATCTTAGAAGATGGAAAAATATACCCTGTTCATGGATAGGCAGAACTAACACCATCAAAATGGCGATATTACCAAAAGTTCTCTATAGGTTTAATGCAATGCCAATCAAAATCCCAATGGCATTTTTTGTAGAAATAGATAAAGCAATCATGACATTCATATGGAAAAATAAAAGACCCAGAATAGCAAAAGCAATTCTTTTTTTTTTTTATTGGTCGTTCATAACATTACATAGTTCTTAATACATCATATTACACAGTTTGATTCACGTGGATTATGAACTCCCCCTTTTACCCCATATACAAATTGCTGTATCATATCAGTTTCCCTTCCATTGCTTGACATATTGCCTTTCTAGTGTCTGATGTATTCTGCTGTCTGTCCTATTCTCTACTATCCCCCCTCCCCTCCCCTCCCCTCCCCTCCCCTTTTCTTTCTCTACCCCTTCTACTGTAAATCATTTCTTCCATTTGTATTATCTTGTCTTGCCCCTCCTTTCCTCTTATATGACATTTTGTATATCCCTGAGGATCGCCTTCCATTTCCATGCAATTTCCCTTCTCACTCCCTTTCCCTCCCACCTCTCATCCCTGTTTAATGTAAATCTTCTTCTCAAGCTCTTCGTCCCTACCCTGTCCTTGTTTACTCCCCTTATATCAAAGGAGTCATTTGGTATTTGTTTTTTAAAGATTGACTAGCTTCACTTAGCATAATCTGCTCTAATGCCATCCATTTCCCTCCAAATTCTATGATTTTGTCATTTTTTAATGCAGAATAATACTCCATAGTATATAAATGCCACATTTTTTTTATCCATTCATCTATTGAAGGGCATCTAGGCTGGTTCCACAGTCTTGCTATCGTGAATTGAGCTGCTATGAACATCGATGTAGCAGTGTCCCTGTAGCATGCTCTTGTTAGGGCTTTAGGGAATAGACCGAGAAGGGGAATAGCTGGGTCGAATGGTGGTTCCATTCCCAGCTTTCCGAGAAATCTCCATACTGCTTTCCAACTTGGCTGCACCAATTTGCAGTCCCACCAGCAATGAACAAGAGTGCCCTTTTCCCCACATCCTCTCCAGCACTTATTGTTGTTTGACTTCCTAATGGTTGCCAGTCTTACTGGAGTGAGATGGTATCTTAGGGTAGTTTTGATTTGCATTTCTCTGACTGCTAGCGATGGTGAGCATTTTTTCATGTACTTGTTGATTGATTGTATGTCCTCCTCTGAGAAGTGTCTGTTCAGGTCCTTGGCCCATTTATTGATTGGGTTATTTGTTATCTTATTGTCTAATTTTTTGAGTTCTTTGTATATTCTGGTTATTAGGGCTCTATCTGAAGTGTGTGGAGTAAAGATTTGTTCCCAGGATGTAGGCTCCCTGTTTATCTCTCTTATTGTTTCTATTGCTGAGAAAAAACTTTTTAGTTTGAGTAAGTCCCATTTGTTGATTCTATTTGTTAACTCTAGCGCTATGGGTGTCCTATTGAGGAATTTGGAGCCCGACCCCACAGCATGTAGGTCGTAGCCAACTTTTTCTTCTATCAGATGCCATGTCTCTGATTTAATATCAAGCTCCTTGATCCATTTTGAGTTAACTTTTGTGCACGGCGAGAGATAGGGATTCAGATTCATTTTGGTGCAAATGGATTTCCAGTTTTCCCAGCACCATTTGTTGAAGATGCTATCTTTCCTCCATTGCATGCTAGCAAAAGCAATTCTAAGCAGGAAGTGTCAATCAGGCGGTATAGCAATACCAGATTTCAAACTATATTACAGAGCAATAGTAACAAAAACAGCATGGTACTGGTACCAAAACAGGCGGGTGGACCAATGGTACAGAATAGAGGACACAGAGACTAATCCACAAAGTTACAACTATCTTATATTCGATAAAGGGGCTAAAATCATGCAATGGAGGAAGGATAGCATCTTCAACAAATGGTGTTGGGAAAACTGGAAATCCATATGCAACAAAATGAAACTGAATCCCTTTCTTTCGCAATGCACAAAAGTTAACTCAAAATAGATCAAGGAGCTTGATATCAAATCAGAGACTCTGTGCCTGATAGAAGAAAAAGTTGGCTCCGATCTACATATTGTGGGGTCAGGCTCCAAATTCCTTAATAGGACACTCATAGCACAAGAGTTAAAAACAAGAATCAACAAATGGGACTTACTCAAACTAAAAAGTTTTTTCTCAGCAAGAGAAACAATAAGAGAGGTAAATAGGGAGCCTACATCATGGGAACAAATTTTTACTTTTCACACTTCAGATAGAGCCCGAATATCCAGAGTATACAAAGAACTCAAAAAATTAGACAATAAGTTAACAAATAACCCATCAACAAATGGACCAAGGACCTGAACAGACACTTCTCAGAGGAGGACATACAATCAATCAACAAGTACATGAAAAAATGCTCACCATCTCTAGCAGTCAGAGAAATGCAATCAAAACCACCCTAAGATACCATCTCACTCCAGTAAGATTGGCAGCCATTCTGAAGTCAAACAACAACAAGTGCTGGCGAGCATGTGGGGAAAAGGGTACTCTTGTACACTGCTGGTGGGACTGCAAACTGGTGCAGCCAATTTTGAAAGCAGTATGGAGATTCCTGGGAAAGCTTGGATGGAACCACCATTTGACCCAGCTATTGCCCTTCTCAGACTATTCCCTGAAGACCTTAAAAGAGCGTACTACAGGGATACTGCCACATTGATGTTCATAGCAGCACAATTCACAATAGCTAGACTGTGGAACCAACCCAGATGTCCTTCAATAGATGAATGGATTAAAAAAAATGTGGCATTTATACACCATGGAGTATTACGCAGCACTAAAAAATGACAAAATCATGGAATTTGCAGGGAAATGGATGGCACTAGAGCAGATTATGCTTAGTGAAGCTAGCCAATCCCTAAAAAACAAATACCAAATGTCTTCTTTGATATAATGAGAGCAACTAAGAACAGAGCAGGGAGGAAGAGCAGGAAGAAAAGATTAACATTAAATAGAAACATGAGGTGGGAGGGAAAGGGAGAGAAAAGGGAAATTGCATGGTAATGGAGGGAGACCCTCATTGTTATACAAAATTACATATAAGAGGTTGTGAGGGGAATGGGAAAATAAACAAGGAGAGAAATGAATTACAGTAGATGGGGTAGAGAGAGAAGATGGGAGAGGAGGGGAGGGAGGATAGTAGAGGATAGGAAAGGTAGCAGAATACAACAGTTACTAATAGGGCATTATGTAAAAATGTGGATGTGTAACCGATGTGATTCTGCAATCTGTATTTGGGGTAAAAATGGGAGTTCATAACCCACTTGAATCTAATGTATGAAATATGATATGTCAAGAGCTTTGTAATGTTTTGAACAACCAATTTAAAAAATTAAAATAAAATAAAATAAGGAGGCTGTGGTGCCCATCACAGGAGCCCAGAACCCTGCCCTGCCTTTTAAGAAGTGGAGTTCACCTAAACCTGAATCTCAGCCCAGTCCCTTCCATTGTGGGCTTAGATATGGCGCTTCGTTTGGCAGGTGCCAAGCACTTCCCCAACAACAGGCTTCTGCTTGCCTTCTGTTTCTTTGAGAAAGATTTCTGCCTGAGAGGTAAGGGACCCTTCCTGGAGACAGAGCACAGAGATAATGAGCCCTGGTCAGAGAAAAGACCCCCAAGCAACCTACAATTTGAAAGGAGCAGGGAGAAGGCAGTCTGTGGTATTGGGAAGAACAAATTCTGGGAGCCGACTTCAAGGCTGCCCTCCAGGCTCAGCCACTCTCATGTGACATTCTTGGCCTCAGTTTCCTTGACTGTCTGATGGACATAGTCACAACATCTACCTCTCAAGTTTGTAATGAAAATGACGTGATTTATAGTCACCACATGTAATTAAAACAGGTCCTGGTCCAAGAAAATGTTAAAGAAATGTCATTATAACAAATGAATAAGGGAACAACCCTCATTAAGCTTCTCCTGGGTCTTCCTAGAACAAGACTGTCCTACCTACCCACTCCCACTGCCTCTGGCACCACCTGATCCTCAAATTCTACCTGCCACCAGCTGTTCCCTAGATTCCTCCTCTTAGGTCACAGGTGTCTTCAAAGCCAACTTACCTGCTTCTCTGTTCTCCCACCTATAAAAGGCTGTGACTTCCTGAAGCATCTCTAAGCACAGCAGCTGGAGAAATTTCAGAGTCACAAGGACCCCAGAAGACCACAAATAATGCCCTCAGAATTTACACCTGCCCCAAGCTGCTCACATAACCCAGTCCTCTGCCTCTGAGTCCAACACTGGGGCCACAAATTCCTCATTTCCAAGAGGCAGTTGGTTCCCAGGAAACGGGAGAAAAAGCAGAGCCAGACATAAGTTACAGTGATGTCTGCAGAGTCTCTGACACTGGGATCCCCACTAAGCCCTCCCAGTCAGAGGAGCAACCAGTCACTCGCTCCTTTCCACCATCTAAAGCAAAAGCTTGCAAAAGGATCCTGGGCAGAGTGTGCCCTGCCCTCTGGACATTGCTCCCTTTACCAGGAAGAAGGCAGCAGAGCAGAGCAGAAAAAGAGGGTGCCCACCATTTTCCTGGAACACTGCAGAACAACCCCACTTAGAGGTGAAATGCCACAACCACCCTACAATGCCACCACCAATCACTGCCCAAAAGGCACACTCCAGAAGATGTTAGGGAATGTTACAAAAAGAAGAAAACAAAATTATACTGAACCCCTATCAAGAACTGTGCTACATTAATTTTACTTATGCCATCTCATTATCACAATTGCAGAGATCCAGCCATGAGCTCTGCCATCTGGTAACATCAACCTAGTAACTTCCTAGAGGGGGGAGAGGCTAGATGTGCCAGGAGACTGCTCCCACCACCACATCTCCAGCCCAGCCCAGCCCCCTGCTCCAGGTGACTCAAGTGAGCAAGATCCTGAAAGGGACCTTGGACTCTCAGTTGCCTCAATTACAAGGCCAGAAAGCTTATCTCACCCTGACCTGAGCATTCTCCCTCCCAAGGTTGCCCTTTGTCCTCCATTTGGGGAGGAGGGGGTGGAAACAGTGACAAAGTGCAGGTCAGGTCTCCTTAAAGAACACTGGCAGAATCCTTGACCAGCACTGGCAGGGGACACAGAACCTCAGCACTGTCCTCTCCCAGCTCATCAGAATCACCGTTCAGCTGCTTGGACAAGAAACACTATTCACTAAACCACAAATAATTTTTCTTATATAAAGATAAATTATCCTAATACTAATGAGATTAATATGTACTGTCTTTATGACCAACATGTAATATATATCTCTTATCTTTTACCTATATTAAGTGTTTTCCAAATAGGTTCAAATAAATGCCTAAACCATACAATAATGGTTAATGTACAATATATGAAATTCATTAGGTTTCCAAGAATGTGATAGTTGACATGAAGTACTTAAATCCCTCAACTCACCCCCTCCATCCCCCCATTCTGCTCATACTGGGATTGAACACATGCTATGGAAGCCATCTGCCATTGTACCACATCCCTCACCCTTTAAATACTTTTCTTAAAGACACTGGACCATCTCTTTATCTTGATACTGCTAAGGAGTTCACTGGGTTATCTTCTACTGCATAAAAATGATTAAAGAACTGTTTTCTAGATACTAATTTCTAGAAAAAAAATGAAAAAAGAAACAGACGCACAAGTTGGGAGATCTATTTCAATTTTAAATTATCCCTCCAATCTTTATCCAGCATGAACCTGGCTAATGGACTGCCCTGTGACCTGGCAGCCCACTGAGCAGAGTCTCAGTGATATGGCTGCACAATCCCCTTCTTCTTAGTCCACCCATCTGCCTCTCTGGTGGGGAGACCCCTCCCAGGTGAGGCTGTCACCTCCACAACTGAAATATCCAACCAGAAGTGGCTGACAGATCTCCTTATGCCTCTCACTCTCTTAGTTGAGCCAGGGCCTGGACCAGCACCCCCACCCTCTGAATTCAGCTACTGAGCCCTCCTGGCTGGGGCGCCTGCCCCACCTCCCTCTGCGTGAGCAATCTATCCCCTTCCTCATCTGAGATTCCAGGGGAGGTAAAGTAACCCTCCCACTCAAGCCCTGAGATAGAAAAGGGCAAGAGAGGGAGCATGGGAGGAATAGAGGAACTCTAGATAGGGCAGAGGAGTGGGAGGGGAAGGGAGGAGTAGGAGGTTAGCAATGATGGTGGAATGTGATGGACATCATGATCCAAAGTACATGTATGAAGACATATAGTGGTATGAACATATTTTATATACAGAGATATGAAAAATAATGCTCTGTATGTGTAATAAGAAGTGTAATGCATTCCACTGTCATGTATTTAAAAAATAAAATGAATTATTAAAAGGGGGGGCAAGAGAGTGAGGCCAGAGGAACAAAAATTGGACATTCCTATAGAAAATTTAGTAAATTCTATTAGACTAATAAAAAACAACAAATAAATAAAATTTAAAAGTAAAGACAGCAAACTGAGAGAAAGCTGGCATAAAAAGGAAGGAGCAGGGCTCAGGGTGTGGCTCAGTGGTAGAGCTCTTGCCCAGCATATGTGAGGCACTGGGATCGATCCTCTGCATCACATAAAAATAAATAAAGGTATTGTATCCATCTACAACTAAATATATTTTTAAATAAGGAATGGGCAAAAAGGGAGGCTGAGAAGGGCCTGGCCTTTAGCCAGAGCTATTAGGAGATGAGACACCAGAATGAACATATTGGCCCAGAATATCTGAAACATATTCCCCATTTATTGCAATGTCAGAGCAGTTGCAGAGAGCCAGCACAGTCTCTGTGTGACCCATTAGTGACCTGGGAAGAATATACTGACCCTCCCAATCCCAGGTAGGTCAGGCCCATGTATGGTCAAGGGTGAAACAGGTGAGTCCCAGGGGAGGGATTTCAGAACTGGATCATAGAAAAAGGCCTAGATATCTGAAAAGTTGACCTCCACCCCTCAGAGAATTAGACAGGGGCCTAGGGCAGGAGAGGCCCTGTCCAGCCCCAAGAGGCACATTCTAACAGTCTCTGGGATGCTGCACACCCTGTTCCTCTCCTGTCACAGAGACTCCTCCACTCAGGCACAACCAGGACCTCTGCTCTCTAATAACCACAAGAAATACTTAGGCACACCATTCACTGAGGGTCATTTTACCTGGAACATTTTATACCTCATTCCCATGATGATTTAGTACAATACCATGAGGTGGTTCTCACTATCCTCGTTCTAGAGCTGAAGGATGGAGCCTCTACAATATGCAGAACCTATCCAAGGTCATAGGGTCACATGGAGAAACAGGACCGGGGCAGATCTGCCCCAAGGCACAGACTATATCTAAGAGTTGGGGGCACCAGCACTAAGGGTGCTCAGGGATTTGAGGGACAAAAGGAGAGGCGATGAGTACATCAGAATTTCTGTTATAAAGCTTTACTCTTACATCTTCTAAGTGATATTTGTTTTTATATGATGAATAGCACATGTACATATTTGTTAGGTGCATGTTCAAAATACATGTTTAAAAGTAGGGCATGTGTGGCTGGGGTTGTGGCTCAGTGGTAGAGCACTTGCCTAGCATGTGTGAGGCCTCTGGTTCAATTCTCAGCACCATATATAAATAAATAAAATAAAAGTTCATTGACAACCATATATATATATAGAGAGAGAGAGAGGGGCAGGGGGGGCATGTCCAGAACCATTTGAAAACTCTGTCTCAGAGAGGAAGGAACAACATGCACCCAGCCAGAGGAAGCCAAAGCACTCTTGGGCCAATAGAAAGGTCACCCAGGCAGTCTCCCCTGGTTTGTTTGGACCTGCCTCCATATGGCTAAAATGTGGCAGAGAGAAAGGGCAGTTCCCAAAGGAAGACAGAGAGAGGGTATGGAAGTGCAGAAAAGAAATCTTAAAAATCTGGGAGTTCCTGGTTGTGGCTCAGCAGTAGAGTGCTTGCCTAGCATGTGTGAGGCACTGGGTTCGATCCTCAGCACCAAATTTTTAAAAATATGAATAAATTTAAATTATTAAAAAAATAAATCTTGGGCTGGGGATGTGACTCAAGTGGTAGCGCGCTCACCTGGCATGCTCGCGGCCCGGGTTCGATCCTCAGCACCACATACAAAGATGTTGTTTCCACTGAAAACTAAAAAAAAATAAATATTAAAATTCTCTCTCTCTCTCAAAAAAAAATAATAATAATAATAAATAAATCTTAAAAATATGGAAGGGATCAAAGGAACCCAAATATAAAGTAACAGATGCTGTATGTTTCCAAATATATGAAGTTAAGGAATAGACAGATGGAAGCTGTGGTGTCAGAAGTGAGGAGCTTCCTGGCAGGCTGAGGAGGTAGTTAGGACAGGAGAAACACCAGGGTGCCTCCTGGGGTGAGGGAAGGCTTCACATCTTAATCTGAGGTGCTTCCTCAGGTGTACACACACGTAAACTGTGAAACAGGAAACTAGAGATCAGTGCATTCATCTACCTCAACATTAAGAAAAGAAAGAAAGAAAGAAAAAGCCAAGCATGGTGGCACATACCTGGAATCCCCGCAGCTCAGGAGGCTGAGACAGGAGGATCACAAGTTGGAGGATAGACTCAGCAATTTAGCAAAGACCCGAGCAACTGAACAAGACTCTTTCTAAAAAGGGGGTGTGTGGGGAGTGGGCTGGGATGTGGCTCAGTGATTAAGCACCCCTGGGTTCAATCCCTACTACAAAAAAAAAAGGAAAGAGTTTATGGTAGAGGGGAGAGAAAAAAGAAAAAAACCTATTCACCTTACACAAAGTTCTTAGGCAGGTAAAACTTATGTATAATCAAATTAACCCTGGAAAATCCTTATAGCACACATAAAGCATACATAAGTTATTTCAGTTTACAGTTAGTCTTCATTATTTGATTGATGTTCAAGTTTCCTCTAGAATATAAAATTCATGGTGGTGTGCATGTGTTCCCAAAGCCTGGGATTACTGAGCATGTCATATCATGGCTACTTAGTAAATATTTGTTCAGTGACTACAACTGATCACATGGATTGCCCTGATGCTTTGGGGTGACTCAGCTCATCATGGTGGGAGCACATGCAGCAGCAAAACTTCTCATCTCATGGACTAAAATGAAAGAGACTAAGAGAAAAGAGTCCTAAAACCTCCTTCAAGGGGACACTCACAATGACCTAAAGACCTCCTACTAGGCCCCACCTCCTAAAGGCTCCACCACCTCCCATAGGCACCAAGCTGGGAGTTGTCACATTCCAAGAGTAATCACTCCAGGTGAACTGGGCTGCAAGAAATAACCACACAAAGATGGAGAAATACTGTCGTGACCCCTTGCCCGCAAGGAAGACGCAACTCAGGAATCTTCTTTCAGCAGTTTATTCAGGTCCTTGATACTTTTTCTTCTTTCAGCTGTTTATTCAGGCCTTTGTATTGACATGTCTTTTAGCTTCTACTGCTACTCCTACTACTACTTCTACTGCTACTCCTACTGCCACTACTACTACTGCTACTACTACTGCCACTACTACTACTGCTACTGCTACTCCTACTGCCACTACTACTACTCCCGTGTGCCCCAGCCTTAATAAAGCAGATAAAGCCCCAATGCACAACTGCCACGTGGACTTTTCTCATAGGGTGCCAAGTCACAGCGTGCCAACTCATTCTGATAAGGAGTTGTTTGTCACAGACTACAGGGGAAACCAGCGCCATCTTGTAATGGCGGCCACAGTTCACAGAAACGGCTCACCACAAAATACCTTTTCCTTTGGGTTCTGTGATGGCTCCTCCGACCTTAGGGATCTGTATAAAGAGAGAAAGAGGAGCACGTTCTAAACCCTTTTATAAGAAGAAGCCATTTAAATGAGACACGGGGTCAAGTTTCAGAGGGCTGAGTCTAGCTTCTGTTGCCTTCTGTCAGCAGGTTGACTGACATCTAGGAAGGCCACACCCAAAGGCAGAACAAGAGAAGGGGACACACAAAGGGAGTTTCCATGGAACATTCTATCCCAAACAGGGAAAGGGGTAGGATTACAAAGGAAACAGGTGAGTGTAACTCAACCCTAGGGGCACACCCCACAAAGAGAACCTCCTTGCTATCTGAGAGGGGGAGGAAGGGGGGGTCCTAGTCATGAGACATAGCACTACTACGCCAGATTACAGTGATCTTTCAGATCATTGAGGTGCATCAGGACTCGAAGCCATGGTCACTCAATGTGGCTCCCCAACTTTCAAATGTGGAGGACATTTAAGACACAAACTATAGTAGCATGGTACTACTCCATGTTTCCTGGAACTAAGACCAGAAAGATCCCACCCCTGTCAGCCCTCAGAAAAATGACACAGCACTTCATAGAGCAAGCAAAATCCCCACAATACACTCAACAGTGAGTCCAGTCACATCATCCTTTGTAACACTTCCTGGTGTGGACCCCGGCAAAATGCCAAGGTCCAGGTCAAAGGAGCAATCTTCAGGGGAAGTGAGAGGATGTAGAGCAGGAACCCAACTTTCTGCTGCCCTTGTTCCTTCAGAGGTAAGTCAATAAAGAAACAGGTGGGCTGTGTGCCCTTCGCCATGGTGTCAGCTCAGAGAAGCTTTGATAAAGTATCCTGCTGGTACCCATGAGGATGATAGACATGGAGAATAGTCTTCATCATAAAAAGATTAATAGAGCATCCCCCCAACCCAACTGGAAAGGCCATGTGGATAGTCACAAAACAGTAGGGGAGAGAAAGAAGTAAAGAATAAAGGACCCAGTGGAAGTGAAAGATTAATGAACTCCCTCAGAACCAATGATGAGATGTCTGGTCTGGGCCTCACCCAAGAGACTCTGATTTTTCTCCAGAGCTTTTTGTGGTGGGAGAACACATAGGAGGTGCCAAAGAAGGGAAACAAAACCATTTAGGGAGGATGACTCTTGAGAACAGCCCTTGTCCTTTCTGAGAGTCCCTCTCCCTCTGGCTAAAGAACTCTGCTTCCCATCAGATGTCCTCCTCACTGAGGCAGAGAGAGTCAGAAAGGTGAGTGGAAAAGGTGATGGACAACAAGCAAAGGTTCATACAGATAATGAGGTGAAGAAAACATTAGCCAGACTTTGTGATGAAGTGGAAACTGGAAGGTACTCAGCTGTGGGGAAGACCAAGGTAAGGGAATGAGAAGGGGGTCCATGGATATGAGATGAGAAGCTTTCAAGTTAGAATAGAGGATCTGAGTTACAGTCCTGTGGGGATGATCCAGAAGAGTCTCTTCCTCTCTTTATTCTTCTTGTCAATTCTGCAGGGAAAAATACTTGGATGTGTTGCAACTTATACTTCTATGTTTCATATTTCCAAATTAATAAAAATGTATTTTGTAATGTGCTTATCTTGAAAATTCACCTAATATAAAAATATTCTACTTACAACTAACATAAAGTATTTTTTTAAATTGATCTATTGAAACAAGAAAACCCTGTTTAGTATTCATAGTCATAAATATCTATCTTATTGAGGAGCAATACTGACAAAGTTATATTATATCACATGCATTTATGAATATGTAACAATGAATCTCACAACTATGCAAAATTATAATGTAGCAATAAAAATTGGAAAAAAATATATATATATAATATTCCTCAAACAAACCACATTCATTCGACATTTTTCTTTCTTTCGTTTCCTTCTGGTTTTAATTAATATCGTTCTATATCACATACTACATGCAAGAAATTTTTTATGAATCTTTTCTAATACCAAAATAGTAAATAAATGAGACTGAAAAAATATACAAATCAAAGAACTTAATTAATTAATTAATTAGTATTAGAATTGGTATTACTGGAGGCTGATTCACTGAGTATTTTAAGAACAGGGTGCTTAGAGTGCAACAAGAAATACAATTTTAATTAAAGATTAAATTAATGATCCAGCAATCCCATTACTAGTAATATATCTATAAGAAAGAAATAGATATCTGCACTCCCATGTTCATTTCAGCACTATTCACAATTGGAAAGATATGGAATAAACCTAGGTATCCATGGATGGATGAATAGATAAATAAAATATATGTACAAACACACAAACACAAACAACACATACACATAGATACAGGTAATACTTAATCTTTGTATTAGCCTATTAATGCTCCAATATTACACTGAAAGGACATAAAACCCAACTCATTAAATTTATTATATAATTTTAAATAATTTTCCTTGACAACATAAAGAATGGATATTTTGAATAATATTGAGGTAGTATTAAGATAGGAATAAACCATAACTAAAACAACCAGAGACTGAGTAGAACTGCTCAAACAAGAAACTACAGCAGCCATTCTATGTGTACAGTGAAGTGGTGCTGGCCTGGCTCTTTGTTTTAAAACCTAATAAAAGCAAGCTTATATTGTGTTCACAAGAGAGCTGATCAGTGACTGCCTCACCCAAATGCAGGGACAGAGGACAGCATCTAGCCTAAGGGCAAGGAGATTTTTATAATACAAAAAGTGACAAAGGTGGGTGTCTTGGGAGCTTACAGTTGACCGGGTTCTGGCAAGCCTAATACAAGGGCAGATAGCAGGTTAATGATCTATTGGCATAACATCTCAAGGTAGGGAGTAAATTCAGATTCCAAAATCAAAGTTAATGAGGATCAGCTGAGATTTCAGGGAGGGTTGTTATCTGGTCAGAGAGAGCCAAGCACTGGTAAGTTCAAAGCACAGGCAAGAGTTCCAAGCAAGTTTAAAACATCAAAGTGTGGTCAGGCCAAATAGAAACTTAGTATTTTACAATAAAACAGAAATTAACCTTTTGTGACCTTGTGAGGATATGGCTCTCAATCTTAAAATGGAATTAGATTAGGTTCATCATCCCCCCTTGTCTTCTGTATTTCTTTCAAATCTTTGACAGGGTGGAGGAAGGGCTCTGAAGAAATTTTACTCCCTCAGGGGACAGTCTCCAACTTCCCTGACTCACTCAAAATTGGCCTCCTTGATCTGACCTGACTCGATTTACCTGTCTATACTGACTGCCTATCTAATTCTGGCTACATTCTCCCTCTAATTTTAGGAACTCTTTCCTGCTGTAGGAAAAGGGGCAAAGATCACTCTGGCATCTTTGAGCTGAGAGGGGGCAGTGTCAAGTGGGGCAAGTTGCTTTCTAGTTCCCTTTTAGAAGTCAGTGTGGATTCAAGTCTAGTGGGGGAGGAACAGGTTGTAAAGTCATCAGGGGATGGGTACTTCCTACAACTTTAGTTTGGAGAACACCAGCTTGATGTAATATTCTGTTAAACCTTCTTCCTTAAAGACTTGTATACCTCAGTGTAGATCCCAGCAGGACCTCCAAATATGGTACTGCTGGTTACCAGTGATGAGTTCTGCTCCCTCACATGTTGAAGTTTGAACATTAGAGAAGCACTCTGAGGCAAGCATAGGAAGCAGGGTTATGTAAAAAGAGGGAACATAGACTTCTCCTAAGAGGGAGAAGAGTGCCACAGCTGGTATCCTGGTATCTCCAAGTTCACACTCTCTTATGAAATATGGGGGGCTTTACAGAACCTGGGCCTATAGAGAAGCATCAAGAAGCTTTTGGAGAAGTGAGCTCTGCTGTAAAACAAAGAGTGTAGGGTTTCAAGGACCTACACCATGGATTGGGATGTAACAAATGTGCCAGAAAAAAAAATTCCCTCACAACAAAATTTAAAATTTCAGAAAGCACTTTGCAACTTTGATCAGCATAACTTTAAAGATAAACTCATTGCAATGTGTATACCTAGGTAACTTATAAATCTGAGCAATGTTAACAAAGCTTTACCAATAGTGAGGATGTTAAGCACTCTCTCGAGGATTAGGTATCTGGTCCACTTGTTAGAAAGATTACTTCTATTTTGTATGGGTAAAATCATATTATCTGCATACCATCTATTCTGTTTCAAAGGAAGTGTGCCTGTAGCTCATTTAAAAATAATGTAGTTCATAAAGGTACAGGCTAAATAGAGTGGAGGATCTGATAAGTAATATTTTTCTGTTTTTTTTAAATACATTATATGGTAAAAATACAGCAAAAAAATACTATCTTGTTCAAATACAAATATACACATTGCTATGGTCACGGTTCTCAGGATGATGTAAGTAGTCACTGGCTCCTTAACTGTTCACTGTAGTGTATCCTAACTCCAACTTCAGCTTCTCTGCCTTCAGTTATTTATCACAGGTAAAATCATATTATAAAGATCTATGAAGGAAATGAGGAGAATGAAGTAAAGATGGCGGCGGGGAATGAGTGAGCCGCTCTGTGCTCCGCGCCACCGCCGCCGCAGCGTATGTTGCTGCTTCTTAAAAGAAGAAGTAAAGATCATTAAAGGAGATCTGTCGACAAGGATTCAGCACCGTGTCAAGAAAAGGGCCTAGATGGAGTGAATCCGCCACAACTTCAGCGCGAGCAGTAAGGCTGCAGCCCCCGAGCTGCCGGGCTCCCTGGGCCCCTTCTCACTCCCCTCTCCGACTCTCCGCTTCGCTTCTCCCCCGCCATCTCTCCTCCCACGCTCACTCCCTAAATCTAGATCTCAATCTCTTTCCCCCACCCCACCCGCTCTCTCGCGTGCCCAGTACCCGGCCCGCGCGGGCCCCGAGGCACTGCCTCCCCTCCCCCAGCCCGCACCCCCTCCACGGGGGTCCCGAAGGCCACAGCTTTGCCGCCACCGCCGCCACCGCTGCAGCCACCGCCGCTGCCGCCACCGCTTTCCGCGGAGCACCTTAGAACAGACTCTTAACCAAGTAAAATGGAACAGCTGATAAGATGAGTGACAATTTAAAATCTAAATGATCCAACATGGCGGCGGACGCGGAGAGATCAAGTCTCTAACCCCTTCAGCTGCACGGGCATAGGGAGAAGTAAACTGTCAAAATACTGTTCGCTCAGGACCACTAGGCACGGTTGAGCTGAAGTGGACCCCGGGCGAACGGTCTAGCCTTCTCAGAACACACCGAGCCCTAATTGGCTGCATTCTAGCTCAGGTTCGCCTGCTTCATGGACTCAACACTAATGATCCCGCTGAAATAACTAGTCGGCCCGCCTGAACTCAAAGAGGTAAAAGCCAACTGAGCACCACAGCCAGACCCAGGGAATCAGGAGTGACGCAGGACTAGCGGCGCAGGACTCCCAGCTATTGCTATCACCAGTGCTGACAACAGGTCCCTTGCACCAGCTATCAGGGGAGTTGCTGCTACCTGAGGGCAAACAAATTCGCTGGGGGCCCTCAGCCCCAAGCCCTACAAACTTAGGGTCTGAGGGAGGCAAACGGAAAGGGTGTGCCCAGGCACCAATGAAAACAGGGCTCCCAGAAGCAGCAGACCTGGCGTGTAGTCAGTATTGTGGTGAGTGTCACAGGTGAGCGGGGCCTGGCTTGAGGAACCACAAGAGAAGGCCCTAGGCACTCAGGATTAGAGACCCACACAGTCTGGGAAGAAGAGCTGAGGCACAGTGATTGGTTCCCACCTATCAAGAAGAAAAGCCTGGCCCAGTGGGCATAGCTCCACCAACTGGATGAGAAGTTAATCGAGCTATATGACTGCATTTATTATTATTATTTTTTTTAATGATTATTATTAGTATTTTTTTTTATTTTCACTTTTTGTTGTTGATGTAGTTGTTGTTCTTTAACGTTCCTATTAATGGTTTCAATTTTTTTAAATTCTTTTTATTTTATTAGTATTACTATTATTTATTAAACTTTAATTTCCATTTTTTTACTATCATTATAAAATTTTTTCTTTTTTTCTTTTTTTTTGGTTTTAAATTTTTATTTTTTTTCATTTCTTCTTTCTTTCTTTTCATTTTTTTTTCTTTTGTCTTCTCACTTCTTTCAATTTTCCTATTCAACCTTCCTTGAATTCTACCTGCCTACACTCATTCTCTTTAGTGACTTCTTCCCTCCCCTTCTAATATCTCTCCTCCCCAGTATCACACTAATTGGAGGAGGATCACAGCCACTACCTGCCCTGAAAGGGTGATTTTTCAACTATACAAGAGCAATATAATTAAATAGAGGGGGAAAATATCAAAGACACAACAATTTCACCAAGCAGAAAGAAACGCCAGCAGTATGAAATGACAAGGAAAGAAAGGACCACAGGCAATGCAGGTCAACTCAACTTTAGAAGAGGTAATAGCTGCAACAGATGGAATGTCAGATAGAGAGCTCAGGACATACGTGCTTCAGATGATCTGGAGTCTCAAGGAAGACATGAGACAGCAAAATCAGACAATGAAAGATCATATTGACAAACAAATCCAGGAAGTAAAAGATCAATTTCACAGGGAGATAGAGGTAATAAAAAACAAACAAATAGAAATACTAGAGATGCAGGAAACAATAAACCAACTTAAAAACTCAATTGAGAATACTACCAGCAGAGTTGATCACTTAGAAGATAGAACATCAGACAATGAAGACAGAATATTTCAACTTGAAAAGAACATAGATAGCTCAGCAAGTCTACTAAGAAACCATGAGCAGAACATTCAAGAACTATGGGATAATATCAAAAGACCAAACTTAAGAGTCATTGGGATATAGGAAGGCACAGAGCTCCAAACCAAAGGATTAAGCAATCTATTCAGTGAAATAATACAAGAAAACTTCCCAGACTTGAAGAATGAGACAGAATCCCAAATCCTAGAAGCCTACAGGACGCCGAATGTGCAAAATCATAAGAGATCCACACCTAGACACATTATAATGAAGATGTCCAACATACAGAATAAGGAGAGAATTTTAAAAGCTACAAGGGAAAGGAAGCAGATTACATTTAGGAGTAAACCAATCAGGATAACAGCTGATCTCTCAACACAGACTCTAAAAGCTAGAAGATCCTGGAATAACATATTTCAAACGCTTAAAGAAAATGGATTCCAACCAAGAATCGTGTATCCGGCGAAATTAAGCTTCAGATTAGAAGATGAAATTAAAACCTTCCACGATAAACAAAAGTTAAAAGAATTCGCAGCTAGAAAACCATCTCTTCAAAAAATCCTTGGCAAAACATTACAGGAAGAGGAAATGGAAAATAACATTGATAACCAACAATGGGAGGTAGGACAGTAAAGGGGGGAAAGTAGTCAAAGAGGATAACAAATCAGGTTTAGTAACATCAATAAACAAATATGGATAGAAGAACAAACCATATCTCAATAATAACCCTAAATGTTAATGGCTTAAACTCACCAATTAAGAGACACAGGCTAGTAGAATGGATCACAAAACAAGACCCAACAATATGCTGTCTACAGGAGACGCATTTGATAGGAAAAGATGTACATAGACTGAAGGTGAAAGGTTGGGAAAAATCATATCACTCATATGGACCACGGAAACAAGCAGGAGTGTCCATACTCATATCTAATAAAATAGATTTCAAGCCAAAGCTAATCAAAAGGGATAAAGAAGGACACTTCATACTGCTCAAGGGAACCATACACCAACAAGACATAACAATCATAAATATATATGCCCCAAATAATGGTGCAGCCATGTTTATCAAGCAAACTCTTCTCAAGTTCAAGAGTCTAATAGACCACCATACAATAATCATGGGAGACTTCAACACACCTCTCTCACCACTGGACAGATCTTCCAAACAAAAGTTAAATAAGGAAACTATAGAACTCAATAACACAATTAACAACCTAGACTTAATTGACATATATAGACTATACCACCCAACATCAAGTTGCTACACTTTTTTCTCAGCAGCACATGGAACCTTCTCAAAAATAGACCATATACTATGTCACAGGGCAACTCTTAGACAATACAAAGAGGTAGAGATAATACCATGCATCTTGTCTGATCATAATGGAATGAAACTGAAAATCAATGATAAAAGAAGAAAGGAAAAATCAAGCATCACCTGGAGAATGAACAATAGGTTGCTGAGTGATCAATGGGTTTTAGAAGACATCAAGGAGGAAATTAAAAAATTCCTAGAGTTAAATGAAAACACAGACACAACATATCGGAATCTATGGGACACATTGAAAGCAGTTCTAAGAGGAAAATTCATTGCTTGGAGTTCATTCCTCAAAAAAAGAAAAAACCAACAAATAAATGATCTCATACTTCATCTCAAAATCCTAGAAAAAGAAGAGCAAAACAACAGCAAAAGAAGTAGAAGGCAAGAAATAATTAAAATCAGAGCTGAAATTAATGAAATTGAAACAAAAGAAACAATTGAAAAAATTGACAAAACTAAAAGCTGGTTCTTTGAAAAAATAAATAAAATTGACAGACCCTTAGCCATGCTAACGAAGAGAAGAAGAGAGAGAACCCAAATTACTAGCATACGGGATGAAAAAGGCAATATCACAACAGACACTTCAGAAATACAGAAGATAATAAGAAAGTACTTTGAATCCTTATACTCCAATAAAATAGAAGATAGTGAAGGCATAGATAAATTCCTTGAGTCTTATGATCTGCCCAGATTGAGCCAGGAGGATATAGACAACCTAAACAGACCAATAACAATAGAGGAAATAGAAGAAACCATCAAAAGACTACCAACTAAGAAAAGCCCAGGACCGGATGGGTATACAGCAGAGTTTTACAAAACCTTTAAAGAGGAACTAACACCAATACTTTTCAAGCTATTTCAGGAAATAGAAAAAGAGGGAGAACTTCCAAATTCATTCTACGAGGCCAACATCACCCTGATTCCGAAACCAGACAAAGACACTTCAAAGAAAGAAAACTACAGACCAATATCTCTAATGAACCTTGATGCAAAAATCCTCAATAAAATTCTGGCGAATCGGATTCAAATACATATCAAAAAAATTATACACCATGATCAAGTAGGATTCATCCCTGGTATGCAAGGTTGGTTCAATATACGGAAATCAATAAATGTTATCCACCACATCAATAGACTTAAAAACAAGAACCATATGATCATCTCGATAGATGCAGAAAAAGCTTTCGACAAAGTACAGCATCCCTTTATGTTCAAAACTCTAGAAAAATTAGGGATAACTGGATCATACCTCAACATTGTAAAAGCAATCTATGATAAGCCACAGGCCAGCATCATTCTGAATGGAGAAAAATTGAAGGCATTCCCTCTAAGATCTGGTACAAGACAGGGATGCCCTCTCTCGCCACTTCGGTTCAACATAGTCCTCGAAACACTGGCCAGAGCAATTAGGCAGACGAAAGAAATTAAAGGCAGAAAAATAGGAAAAGAAGAACTTAAATTATCACTATTTGCAGATGATATGATTCTATACCTAGCAGACCCAAAAGGGTCCACAAAGAAGCTATTAGAGCTAATAAATGAATTCAGCAAAGTGGCAGGATATAAGATCAACACGCATAAATCAAAGGCATTCCTGTATATGAGCGACAAATCCTCTGAAACGGAAATGAGGACAACTACTCCATTCACAATATCCCCCCAAAAAATAAAATACTTGGGAATCAACCTAACAAAAGAGGTGAAAGATTTATACAATGAAAATTACAGAACCCTAAAGAAAGACATAGAAGAAGACCTTAGAAGATGGAAAAATATACCCTGCTCATGGATAGGCAGAACTAACATCATCAAAATGGCGATATTACCAAAAGTCCTATATAAGTTCAATGCAATGCCAATCAAAATCCCAACAGCATATCTTATAGAAATCGATAAAAGAATCATGAAATTCATATGGAATAATAAAAGACCCAGAATAGCAAAAACAATACTAAGCAGGAAGTGTGAATCAGGCGGTATAGCGATACCAGACTTCAAATTATACTACAGAGCAATAGTAACAAAAACAGCATGGTACTGGTACCAAAACAGGCGGGTGGACCAATGGTACAGAATAGAGGACACAGTAACCAATCCACAAAACTACAACTATCTTATTTTTAATAAAGGGGCTAAAAGCATGCAATGGAGGAAGGATAGCATCTTCAACAAATGGTGCTGGGAAAACTGGAAATCCATTTGCACCAAAATGAATCTGAATCCCTATCTCTCGCCGTGCACAAAAGTTAACTCAAAATGGATCAAGGAGCTTGATATTAAATCAGAGACATGGCATCTGATAGAAGAAAAAGTTGGTTATGATCTACACGCTGTGGGATCGGGCTCCAAATTCCTCAATAGGACACCCATAGCACTAGAGTTAACAAATAGAATCAACAAATGGGACTTACTCAAACTAAAAAGTTTTTTCTCAGCAAAAGAAACAATAAGAGAGATAAACAGGGAGCCTACATCCTGGGAACAAATCTTTACTCCACACACTTCAGATAGAGCCCTAATAACCAGAATATACAAAGAACTCAAAAAATTAGACAATAAGATAACAAATAACCCAATCAATAAATGGGCCAAGGACCTGAACAGACACTTCTCAGAGGAGGACATACAATCAATCAACAAGTACATGAAAAAATGCTCACCATCGCTAGCAGTCAGAGAAATGCAAATCAAAACTACCCTAAGATACCATCTCACTCCAGTAAGACTGGCAACCATTAGGAAGTCAAACAACAATAAGTGCTGGAGAGGATGTGGGGAAAAGGGCACTCTTGTTCATTGCTGGTGGGACTGCAAATTGGTGCAGCCAAGTTGGAAAGCAGTATGGAGATTTCTCGGAAAGCTGGGAATGGAACCACCATTCGACCCAGCTATTCCCCTTCTCGGTCTATTCCCTAAAGCCCTAACAAGAGCATGCTACAGGGACACTGCTACATCGATGTTCATAGCAGCTCAATTCACGATAGCAAGACTGTGGAACCAGCCTAGATGCCCTTCAATAGATGAATGGATAAAAAAAATGTGGCATTTATATACTATGGAGTATTATTCTGCATTAAAAAATGACAAAATCATAGAATTTGGAGGGAAATGGATGGCATTAGAGCAGATTATGCTAAGTGAAGCTAGTCAATCTTTAAAAAACAAATACCAAATGACTCCTTTGATATAAGGGGAGTAAACAAGGACAGGGTAGGGACGAAGAGCTTGAGAAGAAGATTTACATTAAACAGGGATGAGAGGTGGGAGGGAAAGGGAGTGAGAAGGGAAATTGCATGGAAATGGAAGGCGATCCTCAGGGATATACAAAATGTCATACAAGAGGAAAGGAGGGGTAAGACAAGATAATACAAATGGAAGAAATGATTTACAGTAGAAGGAGTAGAGAGAGAAAAGGGGAGGGGAGGGGAGGGGAGGGGAGGGGGTATAGTAGAGACTAGGACAGACATCAGAATACATCAGACACTAGAAAGGCAATATGTCAATCAATGGAAGGGAAACTGATGTGATACAGCAATTTGTATACGGGGTAAAAGGGGGAGTTCATAATCCACGTGAATCAAACCGTGTAATATGATGTATTAAGAACTATGTAATGTTATGAACGACCAATAAAAAAAAAAAAAAAGATCTATGAAGAAACAGAGCAAGTGCAAACCAAGCTTGATCATGGCTTCTTTCATGTGTCACTTCAGTTGCCCTCAACTTTGTATTTCTGTTGAATCAAACACCCCCATGTTGCCACTTGGCACCATAATGAACCAATATATATTCTAAGTACCAACATGTAAGTGGAGAGAGAATCCAAACCAGTGCAGTGAAACAAGTAAAATACAGTGACATTAGTATGGCCAAGCAATTCTGGAATTACCCACTTTTTTAATTCTGAGCAACATGATCTAGCCTAATTAATGTCATCACATTCTAAATCAGATGATATAATTCTGAAGTAGATTGAGAGGGAGATGAGGGCACAACAATTGTGGAGTGAGGAGATGAACACTACTGCCTCCATCCTCCTCCTTCTCCTTTCCTTCCTCCTCTGTTGCTGACACTCTTTTCATTAAACTGACAAGTAATATATTTACATATAGAAAACATTTAAAATCCACACAAAAAAATCAAGATATTTTAAAGGAGGGTGCAACTCAGCACCCTCCTTTAAAAGGTACTAAGTTATTGTGCTTTAGATGCTTCTATAAAAGTCCAGAAACACATAAATCATTTGAACAAGGAAAAATTAATATAGGCTTATTCATGCCTGAGGCCCTGGGTTTATTCCCTAGCACTGAAAAAAGAAAAACAATTAACAAGTAAAATGCGGTTATCTACTAAAAGAAGTAAAAAAGAAGGCTCCAAAGAATGCAGAAATGGCATATGTAGCAAGCAGATACTACCTCTTGGAATGAGGCAGAGTAGCCAAGGAAAGAAAAAAATGTACGAGAAGACGAGAAGGACCCAATGAGACTGAGGAGCAGAGCTCATGGAGGAAGATGGACCATGGCCCACTGGAATGTTGAAAGGGATCTGTAATGCTTCGACTAACCAGGTGTACTCTATCATAACACACACACACACACATACCTGCTTGAACATTTCTGACACCAGATGTATGGGATTTTCCACACCAAATTATTCTCTAATTCTTTGCATATATCTGGGGCTCCTATAATCCAATTAAGGAATTATCAGAGACCACACAGGTTAAGTAGTTCCCACAGTCTTACAAGTATGCCCCCATGACTTCAGATGACAATCACAAGATGACTCCTCAAGTTCTGAAGTTGCTGTCACTGTAAGGAGATCCAATGAAGTCTCTCCATTGGAAGAAGAAACCTCTACTTAGACCTTCAGACCCTTGCCCATACTGCAGAAAAGACCAAAGAATGTGTTAGGCTTTAGCAAAGAGAGGAAGAGCATCATTAGAAGGTGAAAAGTGAATATAGGAACCCTCAGAGAATAATGTGGACAATCTCAAGAGCAAAAAGAGACACACACCAGGGATTAAGGTCAAGTTTTTTTTTATTAGGGTACAAAGATAGAATATATGATCCAAAGGGACAGGACTTCCCTCGAGATTTGGAAATATAGGGCAAGATGGTTTTCTGTTAGGGAATCTGGTCTGGTATGTAGTTTTCAGCTGATTGATAAGGCAATTAATCCAATCAAATGTTAGCCCCTAGCTTCATGAGGCTAGTAGTGTCTTTCTATTGAAATCTTGTTCTGCTTTGCTTCATTCCAGAAAATTTATGTGGAACTTGAAAGTTATAAAGTAACTTATGGGATTGTTTGGTGTATTTTTATATTTTGGTCTCTTTCAGTCCCTTAAGCTTCTTTGTCCAGGTCAGGAGCAGTTCACAGTTCTTGTTCCACATCCCAAAAGACATATTTCTCCTTTAGAGAGATTTTTCTCAGTATCCCTAAATTTCTATCTCATTCCCAAGGCCAATCCTCCACTCCCAAGATCCATCCTCAGACTGGATGATTTTTCTATAGTCATTTGTTAGAATGGCTCACAAAACCAAGAGAAACAACTTTGTTTACTAACCAATTTATTATAAAAGATCTTTTTCATTGTGAATATCCAGATGAACAATGAACATGCACATAGGGTGAGGCCTACAAAAGTCTCCATCACAGGAGTATCTGTCCCATGGTGGAGTTTGAGAGGCACCACCCCAACATACACATGGATGCACTGTTGTTCATCAAGTCAGATGCTTCCTCAATGTTTTCATGGAGGTTTCAATGTGTAATTATGATTGATTAAATCATTGACTGCTGGAAATTAATTAACTCAACCTTCAGCCCTATTTCCTCCCCTCTTTCAACTTTCTACTCATAAAATTTGTTCCTTTGGCAACTTGCCACCATCCTGAGGTGACCCAGAAGTTTTCTAAAAGTTATCTTATTAACATAAACTCAGATGGCTGAAAGGGGCTGGTTATTAATAACAAAAGACTCTCCTTTCATCTCCATCAGGAAATTCCAAGAGTTTTAGGAGCTATTTTCAGGGAGAGAAACCACTTTTTAGGAACCCAGGGCAGAGACTAAAAATATGGATAAAGGTATCAATATAGACAGTTCTTACTATGTCACCAAAAGTTGAGCCTTCTGCACACCACTGGAAGCTGCATCAAAAAGGAAAAGCATACCAGTATGGAGTCCCATATCTGTAATCCCAGCAGTTTAGGAGGCTGAAGCAAGACTATCACAAGTTCAAAGCCAGCCTCAGCAACTAGCCAGGCCCTAAACAATGCAGGAAAACTGTGTCTCAAAATTTAAAAAGAGCTGGTGGTGCTGGAGTTGTAGCTCAGTGGTGAAGTATATGTGAGGAACTGTCTTCGATCCTCAGCACCACATTAAAAAATAAACTAAACGGGGCTAGGGGTGCGGCTCAAGCGGTAGCGCACTCGCCTGGCATGCGTGCGGCCCGGGTTCGATCCTCAGCACCACATCAAACAAAAATGTTGTATCCGCCAAAAACTAAAAAATAAACATTAAAAAATTCTCTCTCTCTTTATCTCTCTCTCTCTCTTTCTCTCTCTCTCTCTCTCTCTCTCTCTCTCTCTCTCTCTCTCTTTAAAAAAATAAACTAAATAAAGTTATTGTGTCCATCCACAACTTAAAATATATATATATATATATTTTTTTTTTTAAAAAAAGGTTGAGGATGTCGCTCAGTGGTTAAGCATCCCTGGATTGAATTCCTGGTACCAAAAAAAGAAACAGAACTACCTTGCCTTACAGTGGCCCCTCTACTGCATTGTACCAACAATCTCACATTGTGTCAGTTGGCAAAGAAGTATATACAAGATCCAGTTCCATTAACACAAAGAAGACCAACAGAGAGAATTTGGAACAGAAATGCAATGAAATGATACTGGACTCTGTCCACACCTTTGACTTTAATCTTTGTGTATGCATACATGTTACACCATTTTACAAACATTTGAACTTCCATAAAACAACAAATCTACCATGACAAAGCCACCTGACAAATGAAGAGGTTCTTATCTGTTCCACAAAATAAGGAAAGAAGCATTCCAGTCACTGTATACTACACTGCTATATTATTTACTCTTCAAATTCAGTCAGTCTTGTTGACTTTACCTAAAAGGTAACAATTTGTATGGAAAATCATAAATATAGAAGAGAGAGATGAAGCAAACGGTCAATAGATAAAAATACACACATATACCACAATCAAAGAGAAAATATACAAAACTAATATGTCCTTGTTTCTAGAAGTACTGTGTGTTATATGTACTCTCTTTCTTCCAATTCCCATTCTGTGTTTTCTCTCCCCCAGTCAGAAAACTGGTAGAGTGAACAAATCTTTATCCATGCAGAGTCTAAGTCTTAATAGTCCTGTCTCTTCTTGTTTGCTGTGGTTTTCCATTAACCCTTAAGATCAGACTTGGAACTACTGAGAGGAAATATGCTAACTGGACCTATGCTCATGGTCAAAGCTTTCTAAAATTCACCTTGCATCTTAAAATTCTCTTTTTCATTTATGTTTACTTTAGTAATTCTTGCCTTTCCTCAGTTGCAGTATTGACACAAAAGAGGAATGGTGGGAAAAATCAGAAGGTAGCAGGAAGGGTGGATATGATCAAAGTACAGTATATGCATGTAGGAAATTGTCACAATAAAACCCAACATTTTGTACAATGAATATATACTAATAGCTTTTAAGGGAGGATCCATTCCCTTATCGTTAATTCTCTGGATTAACATATCACAATATTCTCAATGGTACCAGAAAGTTACTGAGGCAGGGAAAAACAAGTATATTCCTTTCATCCCAGAATAGGGAGCAGATACCATAGAAAGTTGTTCTCTTCTCTTAAAACTCCATCATTAAAAAAAAAAAAACTCCATAATTTATTGGAATTTGGAACTGAAATATCCTCCAAAGGCTCATGTGTTAAAAGCTTGGTCCCCAACTGGTGGCCCTTGGGGATGTGGTAGAAACTTCAGTAGGTGGGGACTAAGAAACAGGAAGGAAGTGGGTAAATGTGGTTGAAGACTATGACTTGTCCAGGGCCCCTTATTTCTCCCTCCCTTCCTCTCTCTCTTACTTTCTCTCCTCCCTCTCCCCCTTTCTCTCTCCCTCCCTTCCCCCCCTTTCCCTCTGTCTTCCTCTCTTGCCTTCTGTCTGCTGTGAGGTGAGCCACTTGCTCCACCATCTGTTCCCTGTCATGACATGACATTCTGCCTCAGAAACAATGAAGCCAGGCGATTATAACTGTGAGGAAAATAAATCTCTCCTCCTTTAGGTTGATTTCTCAGTATTTTGTCGCAGAGACAAAAAGGTGACTAACAACTATCCATTTCCCTGGAAATTTTTGGATGATAAACTTTCTGGAATCTGATAGTCCAAATCTGCAAAATTAGAACTGGGGACCCTTCTCAACCTCAAGAGTCCTCTACTAACATGCAAGTCAAGTAATATGATCTCCCCTTTGTTTAAATTTTTTTTTCAGACAGAGTACCACTAAGGTGCCCAGGATGGACTCAGATTTATGGGCTAAAGTGATGCTCCTGCCTTAGCCTCCCCTGTAGCTGGGAAAAGAGGTACATGCTATTACATCTATTTAAAATATTTTTAATACCAAAAAAATAAGGCTCCACATTCCCTAAACCAGTTCTAAAACAGTCAACTTTTATCTTCTGCTATCTGAATATAAAATCTGAACTAAATTCTCATAACCATACATCTTGGATCTGAACAAAGAGCAGGAGGACAAGCCCACTGAGCCTTCCAAGTCTCATCTCAGGGGACTTTGCCACAGTGAATCTGTAAACCCAGGAACAGCCACAGTGAAGGATCACAGCCAGCAAGGGACAGTATGAAAACAAAACCTTGCAGTATCAGGGAAGTAATGGAGAGTCAGCCGCTGGGGGAGCACCATCAACACCACAATCTGAGCTGAACCCCTCCCTTAGGGTGCTCAGGGTCTCCTCCAATGGAGGTGAATACTTAAGGGGTATAGGGAGCCTCTCAGAACCACTTGCCGTGGAGCAGATGGTCATGGACACATCTCCATACATAAACATAAAGTATGGAAAGAGAGTTCCAGAGAAGGAAGCTGGAGGGAAAGAGAAAATGTGGGACCCATTAATCATGTTATAGAAGGAGACTTCCCCTTCACTGTAGTCCAGGAAAACCCCCACCCTGTAGGTATCCTTCCAAGGAGATAACCAAGTCACAGGATCAGTCCCGGCAAAATAACAATTGTCCCTTTTCCCCATGACCCAAAACCCTCTCTCTGGTAATTCCATGTATAAGCCTGGTATTTTTGAATTTTTCCTACAGACTCCCAGAGTCCATTTGCTGAAGAATTCATTCTCTATCTCCACTTCCCAGTAACATCTTCCTGATGTGATGCCCTCAAGACCCAACACACTGCATTTTTCACTAGGGAACGGGATGGAAGTAGGTAAAAGTGCTTGAAGATTTTTCCAGGGATATTTCCAGGTCAGACGCGTCCTTTCATGAGAGACAGAAAGGCTATAGTGAGCAGAGTCTGGATCCAGAGTGACAGGCACTGTTGAGAGAGTTATCAATCATGCAAGGTCCTCACCAGCCCCAAGACAAAGCACATAGCCACCCATCACCTCAGAGCCACAGAGCTGCCTGAGCTGAGGAGGGCATAAGACTCCTGAGATATGAGTCTTGTAACTCAAGCCTATGTCCTCAACCGGGAGAAGGAGCCAGAGGCTGATTTGGGGGTAGACATGTGACACGACCCTTGAGAA
The DNA here is from genome assembly GCF_045843805.1 of Urocitellus parryii. Taxonomy (NCBI): domain Eukaryota; kingdom Metazoa; phylum Chordata; class Mammalia; order Rodentia; family Sciuridae; genus Urocitellus; species Urocitellus parryii. The sequence goes on from NC_135538.1 coordinate 118,504,779, forward strand.
CCAATACCAGTTTTGTGACCATCACTTCTGCCACAGGAACATCGTTGGTGATGCCAGTATCTCAATCACCATAGAGAACTTAAGGAGAATCCAGAAGCCATGAGGGCAATAGGAGGAACATCTAGAAGCACACAGACACTCACGGGCTTGGAATTTTTCCTTCCGCCAATCTACGAGAGAACATAGATCTCATATCAGGGATTTTCAGAGTCTGTACACATCAGTGTCAGCACCCAGTCTTCTGAAACACAGTAATGTGGGAGGAAGAAGGGAAAAATCTGTGTGAAAACATTCAGCTGCTGTATTTATTTCTTAATCACACACACACACACACACACACACCTGCACACACACCCACACACACACACACACATCACTAATACATAAACATGAAGTATGGAGGGGCCACTGCATCCTTCCCATGAAGACTAAGTCAAAAAGCTTATCACCCTGGAATCAAAAGGCTGGATATCAATCTGAAAGGTCATGTTCAGATTTAACTACCAAATAAGGCTTTCTCAAGACACAAACACACAACCATCCTGAAAACTAGGTTATCTTGTGATACAATTGATGTTATCAAAATTTCCAAGACCTCCTTTTACTTATAAATAACTGACTGTGCTGAAATTGTAAGGTTACCTCTAAGCCATGAGTCAAGAATTACATCTAGCTTAGCTGAACTTGGAGGATGACTAGAAATCATGAGTGCAGGGAACTCAGAGAAATATTACCCAGTTAGGAGGCAATGGAGAGGGTTTTAGGAAGGGAGAGAAAGAAATTCAAAGTAGGAAACAAACACATCCAGTGAGAGGTCAACACTAGGCCAATAGGAGCAAACATCCTTACAGATATGGGAGAACCCAAAAATTTCGAACCTAGTAATTTACCTCACACAAGAACTCCCTGAAGAGATTGAAAACTTCCAGCTATAATAGAACCCATAGTCCTAAACTCCAGGGTGTGTGAATATGTTAAATACATGACTAGGCAACTTTACCAATGTGATTAAGGTTCAGGTTCTTGAGCTGAGGAGATTATTCTGGATTCTCTGGATCAGTCCAAACTAATCACATAAACCTTGAAAACAGAGACCTTTCTTGGCTGTGGTCAGAGAAGCAGACAGAATTACAGAAACAAGGTCAAAAACATGTTGTGTTGCTGCCTTTGAAGATGGAAGAACAGGCCCCCAAATGAGAGAATACAGATGGCCTCTAGAAACTGCACAAGATAACAGCCTCCAGAAAGGAACACAGCCTTGTTCATACTTCCTTGAACTTCTGGCCTATAAAGATGTAAAATAATATATTTGTGTTGGTTAAAGTTTGTAGTAATTTGGCAGCAAATAGAAAACTAATATGCCTACATAGGTGTCTCACCCAACATGGAACAAAGAAAGCACTGGCAGAGAAATGTGCTTGCAGAAAACATGAAACTCCCTGTCTCCTGCTCATAGGATGCTGAGGACCCAGAAAATATCACATGCTCTGCTAGATGAAGAAGAGACATATGAGTCAGTGAACCAGAGAAGGTCTGAAGTTCAGACAAAAAAGCCCAATGACAACCAGGAATAAGTGACCCAGACCTTGAACTTTACCTCAGGGTCAGGGGAAGGGAGATCAAGCAATGAGATGAGACCTGCCTTTTCTCAGGAGACCCAACCCAGGGTCTTATGAACCAGTTCACACTAGATTCCTGATGGAGAGGACCTGAAATAACTAAAAGAAAACACATGGTCGCCCACTGTCCCAAGGCCACATAAGTCTCCTCCAACCTCCATACTCCCTTTAGGGAAGAAGATAGGAATGTCATTGACCAAAGCAAAGTCTACATATGCCATACACTCCAAAATGTATTCAACTGGAAAGCTTTTGCTTCCAACAGGGCAGAGCCTCAGGAACAAGATTAGAATAATTAAAATAATAACTAAACAACATTTTTTCTTTAAAATTTGTGTTTAAATTTGTGCTCCCCATAACCACTAATACAAGTTCAATCACATACAGTGGTATTTCCATCTTTGTTGAGCTTCTTCATAGAAACTAGATAATATAAAATGGCTGAGCAGACCCAGATGACCCTTGGAGAAAATTAAATTTTGCTCATTTTTCACCAAGACATTAGTTGGTATCCTATTATAATTTTATATATAATAACTGATTGATATTATCAAAGAAGAAGAAAAGAGAAGGAAGCAGACAGGGGAGAAAAAGAAAAAGAGTGAAAGAAAAAAACCTTGAGAATTTCCAGTGTGTCAAAAGTACGATGTTATGTGCCTTAATGCACTCTTCACATAATTCCCACAGAAAATTTGAATATAAAACTCATTGTTACAATTTCATGAACAAGATGAGATCAGACATTTTTCCACCTCACATTATGTACCTCTCAATATGAAAGTGTTAATTCTACTATAGTAATGGTGTTTATCCTTACAAAATAAAAGAGTATGCAAGTTGTACATGAAAACATATAGACATTAATTCAGCAGAGAATGGGGAAATGGTAAAAAAAAAAGACTATTTGATCCTTCTTTTTTAATAAACATATGTGCAAGAAAATCATTAGGATTCTCAAAGAGTGTTCCTCAAACTATCTGAATCCAAAGCCTCCTTGATGCCATGGCTCACCCTTCTCTGTGTCTCACAGTCCATATCCCTGATGTCCAAAAGAAATAACAAGAGCAGGAAAAGGACATATTATACAAATTCAGATGGCACAGGTCCTAAACTAACCCCCAGAGTTCAAGAGTCCTCTGGATAATCTTTCATTGCATTGGAAACTGCCTTAGCATATGCCTGTCCTAACTGCTACTGGAAGGTGGAGGTGGTCTCATTATCACAGGCAAACTCAATGAGATGATTACTTAGAACTGGCTTAATAGAATTCACACACACACAAGTATTCATTGAACCCTCTCAAAGATGTATCAAGGAGTTGGTCACATTTCATGCACACAAAGAACCTGCAAATCCTCTTCACACTCAACTCAAACCACCTTGTATGAGATTTTCCAGCTCCCACTGCTTCAGCACACCCAAAATTTCATTATGAATCTTGGGCACTCTACTTTCCTTGTCATCTCCTCTCTCGTCCCACCTCATCCTTTCTTCTCTGATTTATTCCCAACCCTTTCTCAGGTAAACAATTTTAAACTCTGCAGCTTCCTCCTTTTATGATCTTCACACATTAAAAAGAAAATCAAAGACCAAGCCCAACAAGCAAAGCAGAGTTCTCTTTAAAGCAGAGAAAATTGTGGTGAACATTAGCTTGCATTTTGTTCCTGTAACACAAACACAGAATGCTGCATATCATTTTAAGTAGTTCACAAATCCCCCTAAGCATCCTGGACCCCAAATTCAGAACACCAGAAACTCATTTTTCAGCAACCAAAGTGCTTAGAAGAAACCCAACTAGGAAAGTGAGTCAGAGTAGGAGGTGGCTGAGAGAAAACCTATATCCTGAGGACCAGGAAGAAATAAGAAAACCAAACCTGGACCCAAAGGGTAGGAATCTGGGGTAAAGGGAATACAGAATCAAAGACCCACATTAGGAAGATATAAGTCCCAAGCTGTAAAATATAATTTCTGAAATTTCATGGAAACCAGCAATTCCTATTTACACAGTTCCAACCCTGCTCCATGCAGGCTCTGCTCACAGCTGAACTCTCCAGTGTCACTACACCAACAACAAATACCAGTCAAACACAATGTTTTCAGGGGATACAGCTAACACTAACCTGCAGGGGAGGACGGGTCTAGAACAGGTTCACTCCTCAGCACCACAACATGAGAAAACAAAATTAAAATTAAAAAAGACATTAGGGAAATTACCAAAAATGAAGAATGATTGAGAGTTTGGTTGTGGCTCAGTTATAGAGAGCTTGCCTAGCATGCGAGAGGCACAGGGTTCAATACTCAGCACCATATAAAAATGAAATAAAGATGTTGTGTCCACCTACAACCAAAAAAAAAATGTTTACGAAAAATAAAGAATAATTTAAAGACAGGATGTGAGATGAGTTCTATGATCCAATCCCAAAGAAAAGTCCCTGTGGTCTTCCAATGCAAGTTACAATCATTTTTCTCTCCATTTAGGAGAATTTTGCTTTCCTGTTGTGCTTGGCTTTGGTTAGTTTGGGCAGGGGACAGATTAATGTGTGACGATTATGAAAGGAAAAAAAAAACCAAGAGAAGTTAAAAGTGTTTACTGGGAGGGGTGGCAAACAAATTACAGAAGAGAGAGCAAGAAAACCCATCCCATCCTGGGTGGAGGCTACTGATACAGAAGGGCAGAGGAGGAGCCTGGAGGAGGGAAGGCCAAGGAAACATCAGAGTCACTTACCTGCATACAGGGGGGCCTTCCTCCAGGCTGAAAGGGAACACACAGTGGTGAGACCACAGCTAAAACAAGCCTGCTCAGCATGAATGTACCTGCCCTGGCCTCCCTTCCATTGGAAAGATGAGACTACCCACAGGAGGAGAGAGCCAGAAAGTAGATGGCCTCTTGCAGTATGCAGGGTCTGCAGGGTGTTGTGGGAAATCCCCTGGACCACAGATCAAGACGGCTGCTTTACAGGCCAACTTCTACCACTGTCCCACTGCTTTCTCTCTGTCAGGAAACTTTCTGCCTCAAAGCTCATAAAAATCCATACTATATCTTTCTTTATTCGGTTTTGCTGCTAAGGATAAAAATTATACTCTGTGAAAATATTTGAGAGAATAAAATATAAATCATTCCACAGTTATCAGAAGGCATTATTATATCAAGGCTTTTTCTAGCAAAGATATATTTGGGAGAGGGGTGGGGATGTAGCCCATGGTAGAGGGCTTGCCTAGCATGCACAAAGTGCCAGGTTCACAACTCAGCACCACAAATGAAAAAATAAAATAAAAATCTTAAAAGACATTTGGGAAATTACCCAAAATGAAGAATGATTTAAAGACAGGAATGTGAAGTGAGTTCTGCAGTAAAAATGCCCAATTTTTCACAGGTGAAATGTTTCTAGAGAATAAGAACCACTATTTCAGGAAGTATTTGGTTCACTCCACCACATTCCCACCTGTGGTGAGCAGCCCACTAGGATTAGGACCTTTGGGAGCTCGAGAAAACATAATCCCTGGATGGTGATTTCTTGGGAGATGAACAGAAAGCCACACTCCTAAACTCAATGACTCCATTTCCTTATATGGATCATTTAATGATATCTTAGTATCTGCCTTTTTTAATATTTTTAGTTTTAGATGGACATAGTACCTTTATTTTATTTATTTATTTTTTGTAGTGCTAAGGATCCAACCCTGGGCCTCATACATGCTAGGTGAGCTCTCTACCCCTAAGCCACAACCCCCGCACCCCCGCCCCGTTAGTATCTGCCTTTAAGCCTCTAGAAGCAGACCAATAGCTAGATGTATTGAAGGCGAAAAAACAACATGCTGACACCCATCCCGCACCGGTGATGGGAATGGGGTTCTCCTTGGTGGAATGAATTGGCTGAAAAATAAAAGCTAAGAAACATGAAATAACAAAAAAACCCACAGGACACAGAAAATACTTTCAGAAAGAGGGGACAAGACAGGCTAACCGATCATACAAATCGAGCTTTTATACTAAAAAGGTAAAATGGAGCCCATGCTTGGTTACTGTTATATCGGGGAAGATCAAAGGTCTTCCATAGAATGTTCTTCACCAAAAAAAGTTATAGGTGGGCTGTCTGGTTCCCAACGAGTTACACCCATCCCCAGAGTTACTATGAGGAATCTTCCTAGTAGGGCTGAGATAAAGGTCATGTGTCTTGGGCAATCCGTTGCCTGGAAGAGCCAAGGATAGTTTCCAAGGTTAAACCTAAAATCTCCCTGGCTGCCATACTTACACAAGACCTCAAGCAATTCATGGATGGCTTCTTTCACAATAAAATGGGCAAGCCAGGGTTGAAATAAAATGCAGAATACATGACAGACCAGGGGTCACCATCACACCCAGGTTTCCAAGCACTAAGTAGGAAACAGCAGCCCAGATCTAGGAAAGCTCAGGGAGCAGTTTTCTGGCTTCCACTAGCTTCCAATTAGCCTCCCAGGGATGGGGACCCACAGGTCTGTGCCTAGATAGAGACAAGGAGAAGGGACACCAGATCACAGGCAGGATAAGAAAATCAAGGATACCAGGAGAGTCACTTACCAGACAGATAAGCAGCTTTCCTCTGATCTAAAAAACAACACAGGAATTAAGAGAGGTAGGAACTAGAAAGTCCACTCCCATCGAATCATAGAAAATTCAGCAGGAAAGCAGAACTTACTGAGATCTGTCTGGAGTTCATCTGAAAGAAAATAAAAACCAGTGTGAACGCCCATCCCCTAGAAAAGAAAAGACTGTGTGCCTGTAAAACCCAAGAAAAAATATTGATGCTAGAATTTGTACCTACACACCCACCCAACATCACCAGTCTGTCCTCTCTGATCTCCTCAGTCACCTCCTCAGGGCCTAGGACCCTGGATCTCCCTAGAGAGCTGGACCCCAGACCCTGGCCCCTGTCAGCTGTCCCACTCACCACCAGGTCTGCCCTTGCCCTGTGGGGTCTTACCAGTGGCCTTCAGCACCTCTTCCTTTGCCTGCTGCTCCTCCTCCTTAAGCCGCCACAGATGCTCCTTTTCCTGCCTCCTTCTAGAATGTGCTTTTCTGATAAAATAGCAAGCCCCCAAGAGTAGGAGCCCCAGCATGGTCAGGATCACAGCAAAGGCTGGCTTCCAGGGAGAAGCCTGAGGGAAGAAGGGCTCTGTGGCCCAGACAGACAGAGGTCAGGGGCACACCCAGGAGAGCCAGCACACTCAGAGAGGCCAGCCCTCCCCACAGCTCTGCTGGGAGTGGGAAGCAGCACTGACCTGGGATGTAAATAGCCATGGCCTTCTCCTGGCCCAGGACAGGGTTGAGGACAGAGCAGGTCACATTCCCCACAGAACTGTCTCTCACCACCAGAGTGGCCTCCACACTAAACAGCTCCTCACTGTCTTGGGTGTGGGCCTCAGAAAGTGCTGGGAACTTCTTTCCACTGAGGTCTCTCCACTGCACCTGGGGCTTTGGGAACCATCCTGAGGCTTTGCATACCACACGCACTCCATCCTCTTCTGGCCCTTCTATGTGCACTTGGGGGTCAGAGCCTATCCCTGTGGGAAGGAAGCTGTGGAGCCCCAGGAGGCCTCCTTGGGCCCTGAGACTCCAGAATTGCCTACAAGCTACACAACTTGAGGAGGAGATATTCATGTTGAATTCTGGGAGTTCTATGGGAAGAGAGAAGAAAAGGAAGGAGCACAGGGACCCACACAGGGCAGTGGGCTCTTCTCCCCAACTGTGAGGCCCAAAGGAAACAGGAAGAATTTGGTCTCAGGACTCCCTCCTTGACTCTCCAGTCTTCTCACCTCACACATTCTCCTGGGACATCTGCCTCTCTGTGTGTATCACTTCCAAAATTCTTCCTGAATTCTCTTCCCCTATACCCATGTTCCCATGAGTTATGTTTACCAGGTTTCCTCACATACACTTGAAACTCAAAACTCCACAACTGAATTCATAAATTTGCACCACTTGTGATAAAATGATTAAAATAACCCAATTCCTCACCCTTCTTCAAAGCCAGTTCTCCCATTTCCACAAACTTTTTACTGCCTTTACCTTCTGCCTCTGGCCCAGTCCCAGGATTTGATTTACCCAATGAAAAATTAGTTAATGTGACTAGTGCAGAGGTTTGAAAAGCACTTGCACCTTGGTTTTACTCTCTGCCATTTCCACAGGAGGACAATCCTGGGCTACCCAGTGGAGGATGGACTCATGTGACATTGGCTGGTCAACCTGCTACAGCTGCCCTAGGTCAGCCACATGACCACCTGAAACGTGAGCACAACCAACCAAGACGCACCTGGTGAACTTTTCAGCTTACTAAATAATAAAAATTACAAGTAAAAAGCTTAATTCTCCCTGTTGAAAAAAAAGAAGAAGAAGAAGATTCTATCCCTTTTTCTTATACCATTTGCTTAAGGAACTTTCAATTACAAATCTGCACTTTCTCCTCTTTTGAGATGTTTATATATTATTTTGAAAACTGGTTAGGTTTTTGCCAGCTTTGTAACTCAGGAATGCCTTTCTCAAGAACCTGGGAACCATTTCTTTGAAATGTAAACATCAGGTAAGATAGAAACCCTTTGCCTCCTTTTCTGTGGAAAAGTAGGAGCCTAACTTATGTGGGCATCTTGCTCCAAGTTGTAAACTACTTCCGGTCATAAAGCTGGAGGAGTTTATTTTGCTTCCAGATAAAGCCTGTTAGATGACACAGATGGTCTCCAAAATTGCCAGGTAAATTTAGGATGAGTTATATGGAACAATAGTGCTTTGAGCCCTATTGAGGATTTGTTATTCTTCATCTTTGAAACAAGTATACAAATGATTATATATGCCTGGCTCTAAAAAGAAAGATGAAATTCTTTTCTGGTTGTGTGATCTGTTCACAGATCACCAAAATGTTTCACACTCTGGTTTGATGCTTATTCACTAATAAAAGTGTTTTCTCCTAGCATGGGAGATTTTGTTTTTAATTATATTTCTGAAACATCACCAAAGATGTATGAATAAACCCAAGTGAGATTAGCCAAGTTCAGCCCCAATTAGTTGAACTCCCTCAGTGCCTAAATTAAATACATTTTTATTGCCAGATGCATCTGAGATTGTAGCTGTTTGTTACACAGCATTATTACAGCAGTAGAACTGACACATAATTATCAATAGTCCTGTCACTAAAAAACAAATAGTTCAAATAAAACACTGGAAGTCTCTGAAGTCTTCTCCTCACCTTCCAAACTTTGTACCCACAAATCTATTCAGTTGATTATAGTTTCTAAACCTGTCTGACCCCTCCTCTCCCACCCCACTGCCATGCCTCAGGTCAGGCAGTCATTCTCTCCACACCATAACTGCACTCCAGGCCTCCTTCTTGCTCACCTCCCATCCATCCATTCACAATTGCCAACATGAGCATTCCCAGCATGGCTCTGTTTAAGATTCCCCCTACTCTGCATCCAAACTCCATAACACAGCACACAAAGCCTTTATTGATCTGGTAACTGCCTTCCTCTCCAACACTTGTCCCCAAACTCCACCATCTGAGACCCTCAGGGCCTCAACCCCAAGAACTATCTGGTCAAATGCAAGTAGCCACTTGTAGCCACAATCACCATGTTGTATGCCCTCTGCCTTTTCACCTTCCAGCCCATCAATATCCAGGGCTCTTGTGCTAGCCCAGGTGTCCACTCCTAATGACCTCATCCTGACACCTATAGTGGTGTTAATACAGGACCATCTCTTTACTCCAGTATTGCTACTTTCCTCACTCCTCCTACCAACCATGATGGCGTCATTATACTCAGAATAAACAACCATACTCCTAACACAAAGGTTTCATACCAGGTGCTCCATCTGCATGAAACTCTGGCCCCCCAGATATCCCCCTGGCTAAATACCTACTTCCTTTGAGACTTGTTTAGACTGTCAATAAGACTCTGCCCAATTCCCTATATAACACTGCGGATTGTCCTAACTTCCCAGCCCACATCCTGAGCCCATTTCTTAATTCTACTTTGTCTTTTGTCAGAAGTACTTATCACCTTATGCCATCTTGTACTGAATTCTTTCTTATAATTTTTCTTCCTTTGTCGCTAAACTCCTCATGGCTGGGATCTCTATTACACTGATATATCTCTGGTGCACAGGACAAGTTCCAAAATATTTTAGATGCTCCCTATACAGTGTTTGTATTGAATCAATTAATAAAAGATGAGTCACTTTTTTCTCCATTTCACCTATAAAATGTGAGGCTAAATTAGATGATCCCTGATATTCCCATCAAACCCAACATTCCCAAGGTCTCCAGAATAGACATCAAGTAACTAACCTGCCACCTTCACTTCCAAATCGGCCTCTTCATAGAAGCTTCCATGTCTGAAGAAGCAGGTGTACATTCCATTGTCAGAAATCCGGACCTTGCGGAGGTGCATGGCAGCATGCCCCTCAGTAAGGCAGCCCCTCACCAGTGAGGTCCGCCCTCTATACTCAGCCATCTGCTCCTCAGTCTGTTCCCGTTGGTTCCAGTAGATGAACACTGTTTGTGAGAATGTGGTGCGGAACCACCCCAGTTCCATGTTCTCTGCATTCATGGCTGGGACTAGGGCACAGGGCAGTATGGCATCCTCACCCAGCACTGCCACAATGGGGTGTCGAGGGCCAACAACCTGGAACTGCTCTGTGGACAGAGACATAGTGAGGAGAAAGCTAGAGAAACACAGATCAAAAAATGAGAACACATACCATCAGGTAGGAAGGCCAGGAAACCCAGGGCAGGAGCCACATGAGATGATCCTAGAAGTATGATGGATTTGGAAGAAGTCTTCTTACCATTATGATGTGGCCAGAAATGATGCCAAAGACACTCCCTCATTGTCTTCTGCTCCTGGTCCCAGGCCCTCCCATGAAGAATTCTCTAATTCAGTGATTCTCAAACTTTCATGCATCAGAACCACAAGGCTGCCTTATAGAGCACACATCACTGGACCCCCCTCCAGAGTGTCTCATCCACTAGATCTGGGGTGAGGGGAGCCAATGAATGTGCATTTGCAAGGAGTTCCAAGGGTGGACTGAGGAGCACACATTGGGACCTGGGAACTATTTGGGAACCCCAGGTCTAACTAACCCCTGTCTCAGGACAAACCTGAAAACTGACAAAGAGCACACATGTGGCCTAGGTCACACTCTGGTCATTCAGTCACACCCTGGAAATTCCCCTCTTCCTATTCTAAATTATTTACTTCAGTCTATATTTTTCTCCTCCACTGAGGGAGGAGAGTAATACATATGCACTTTAAAACACAGAGTTAAATGCTACTTACTGCTATGAAAATCCTGCTCTTGGTTCACAGAAACACCCATCACTGCATGTTCAAGAAGCAAGTTCACCTCACTCTCCACCCTTGGTGCCCTTGGGCTTCTGAGGCTACCACATGACTCCTCTGCAGGACATGCTGCAACGCCTCCAAAGAGCTACTCTCAAGCCCTGTGCTGCTCCACTCTGGTCTCAGTCACCATTAAATTTCAACTGGAGGATGACTAGGATTCCTGACCTCAGTGATCCTTATAACACTTGAGTTAATCCATGTTGCTGCTCTGCTCAAAGCCTCCACAGGGCTTCCCACTTCTCCCCAAGCCTGACAAGGTGGACCCTCCTTCCCAAGACCCCTCTGAACTCACCTGCTGCTTCTCTCCCCATGGGCTCTAGTCCAGTTAATACTGGCCTCTGCTTCCTCACATCTCAGCACACTGCCAGCTCTGCACAGGCTCCTCCCCCTGCAGGAACCCTCCTTCCAAATGGTCCTACAGCTCACTCCTCCTTCTCCTGGGTTATGTTCCCATCTACACACCACCTCACTGAACACTGCTGCCTGCCCACACCTGCCTTCCATGCCCCTGATGCCCACACCCTGCCCTGCTGCATTTCCCATCACAGTCATCTCTGGCTAGTTGCAGTTATTACTCACTGTCTCCTGCTAGAAGGTAAACTTTATGACAGAATTTCTGTCTGATTCTTTCATAGAATAGCACCTAACAATCAACATTTCTTTAATATTTCAGGAATAAAATGAATGAATGAATGTTTGCAGCACAAAAAAAAGGCAAGAAAACAAAAAAAAATGAGGAAAATGTATTTTCAAATGTTTTTATATCTTGCTTTTTAAAACCACACAGGAAGACAGATGGGGACACTCACCCGTGGACAGATGGACAAGGAGAAGCAGGGAAGTGAGACAGCAGAGCAAGGAGCGACTGCAGGATTCTTCCATATCTTTAGAGCTGGAGAGACAGATGGGGATAAGGGCCAAGACCTGCAGGCAGGAGGCAGATCCAGCCCAGAGCTCCAGCACCTCAGCATAGAGAGCAGGGTTCAGGGCTGGACAGCACTCCCCTGCTGGAGCAAACATTTCCTAGTGGCACATCATACTAACAGGGTGCTGGGCCCCCCACAACCCAGACACTGACAAACAGCTGAGCCCAAGCTCCTTCCAGCTCTTCTGGGAAGACTGTGGGACCAGGAAATCATAGAATTACCTGGTAAGAAACTGGTCCTTCCTTTCCCACCCCAACCACAGGGCTGCTGTACTAGGCCCAGGTCACCAGGCTCTTTCTCTCCCCATACCTGGAGCTCTGTGGTGGAAGGCATTCCTCTATCTCTCTGTTATTCCACACCACTCATGACCCCCAGAAAGGAGGGCCCAGACCCAGGGTCCCCATTATGAAGAACATGCAAACTCCTGCTTGCCTCTTCTTCTGCCCCATAATTATGCCCAGGTTGGGCCTGCTCAGTGTCAAAGATAGACACATCCTCAAGGAGGCTGTGGTGCCCATCACAGGAGCCCAGAACCCTGTCCTGCCTTTTAAGAAGTGGAGTTCACCTAAACCTGAATCTCAGCCCAGTCCCTACCATTGTGGGCTTAGAAATCGTGCTTCATTTGGCAGGTGCCAAGCACTTCCCCCCAACAGGTTTGTCCTTGCCTTCTTTTTCTTTGAGAAAGATTTCTGCCTGAGAGGTTAGGGACCCTTCCTCATGACAGAGCATAGAGATAATGAGCCCTGGTCAGAGAAAAGACCCCAAACCACCTACAATTTGGAAGGACCAGGGAGAAGGCAGTCTGTGGTATTGGGAAGATCAAATTCTGGGAGCCGACTTCAAGGCTGCCCTCCAGGCTCAGCCACTCTCACCGTGACCTTCTTGGCCTCAGTTTCCTTGTCTGTCTGATGGACATAGTCACAACATCTACCTCCCAAGTTTGTAATGAAAATTACATGATTTATAGTCACCACATGTAATTAAAACAGGTCCTGGTCCAAGAAAATGTTAAAGAAATGTCATTATAACAAGTGAATAAAGGAACAACCCTCATTAAGCTTCTCCTGGGTCTTCCTAGAACAAGATTATCCCACCTGCCCACCCCCACTGCATCTCCCACCACCTCATCCTCTGCTCCTTCCTGCCACCAGCTTCTCCCTAGATTCCTCCTCTTAGGTCACAGGTGTCTTCAAAGCCAACTTACCTGCTTCTCTGTTCTCCCCCCTATGAAAGGCTGTGACTTCCTGGAGCATCTCTAAACACAGCAGCTGGAGAAATTTCAGAGTCACAAGGACCCCAGAAGACCACAAATAATGCCCTCAGAATTTACACCTGCCCCAAGCTGCTCACATAACCCAGTCCTCTGCCTCTGAGTCCAACGCTGGGGCCACAAATTCCTCATCTCCAAGAGGCAGTTGGTTCCCAGGAAACAGGGAAAAAGCAGAGCCGGACATAAGTTACAGTGATGTCTGCAGAGTCTCTGACACAGGGACCCCACTAAGCCCTCCCAGTCAGAGGAGCAACCACTCACTCACTCCTTTCCACCATCTAAAGCGAAAGCTTACAAAAGGACCCTGGGCAGAGTGTGCCCTGCCCTCTGGACATTGCTCCCTTTACCAGGAAGAAGGCAGCAGAGCAGAGCAGCAAAAAGAAGGTGCCCATAATTTTCCTGAAACACTTGTCCAGTGGTCTGAACAAGCCCAGAATGCCACCACCAATCCCTGCCCAAAGGGCAGACTCCTTAAAGCCTAGAGATGTTAGGGACATGTTACAAAAAGAAGAAAACAAAATTATACTGAATCCCTATCAAGAACTGTGCTACATTAATTTTACTTATGGGTCTCATTATCACAGTTGCAGAGATAAAGCCATGAGCCCTGCCATCTGGTAACATCAACCTAGTAACTTCCTAGAGGAGGGAGAGGCTAGATGTGCCAGGAGACTGCTCCCACCACCACATCTCCAGCCCAGCCCAGCCCCCTGCCCCAGGTAACTCAAGTGAGCAAGATCCTGAAAGGGACCTTGGACTCTCAGTTGCCTCAATTACAAGGCCAGAAAGCTTATCTCACCCTGACCTAAGCATTTTCCCTCCCAAGGTTGCCCTTTGTCCTCCATTTGGGGAGGAGGGGGTAGAAGCAGTGACAAAGTGCAGGTCAGGTCTCCTTAAAGAACACTGGCAGAATCCTTGACCAGCACTGGCAGGGGACACCGAACCTCAGCACTGTCCTCTCCCAGCTCATCAGGATCGCCATTCACCTGCTTCAACAAGAAGCACCATTCACTGAACCACAAATAATTTTTCTTGCATAAACTTAAATTATCCTAATACTAATGAGGTTAATTTGTACTGTCTTTTATAACCAAAATTAGTCTTATCTTTTACCTGTATCAAGTACTTTCTAAATAGCTTTAGATAAATGCCTAAAAATTCTAAAAATGTGAGAGTTGATATAAAGTACTTCACTCACCCAACCCCCCACCCCATTCTGTTTGTACTGGGGATTGAACTCATGCTAGGGAAGCCTTCTGCCATTGAAACACATCCCTAGCCCTTTAACCCCTTTTTTTAGAATACAGGATCATCTCTTTATCTTGACACTGCTAAGATGAGTTCACTGGGTTACCTTCTACTGCAGGAAAAGGTTTAAAGAACTGTTTTCTGGCTACTTATTTCTAGAAAAAAAAAATGAAAAGGAAAAAGACACACAAGTTGGTGAATTTTGTTTCAGTTTCAAAGTGTCCCTCCAATCTTTATCCAGCATGAACCTGGCTGATGGGCTGCCCTGTGACCTGGTAGCCCACTGAGCAGAGTCCCAGTGGTATGGCTGTGCAATGAACTTCTTCTGAGTCTGCCCATCTGCCTCTCTGGTGGGGAGACCCCTCCCAGGTGAGGTTGTCACCTCCAAAACTGAAATATCCAACCAGAAGTGGCTGAGACCCTCCTGGCTTATGCCTCCCATTGTCTTAGTGGAGCCAGGGCCTGGCCCAGCCCCACTCTGAATTCAGCAGCTCAGCCCTCCTGGCTGAGCACCTTCCCCACCACCCTCTGCATGAACAATCCACCCCCTTCCTCATCTGAGATTCCAGGGAGATAAAGTATCCCTCTCACTCAAGCCCTGAGATAGAAAAGGGTAAGGGAGTGAGGCCAGAGAAATAAAAATTGTACATTCCTATAGAGAATTTAGTGAATTCTATTAAACTAACAAAAAACAAAAAATAAATAAAAATTTAAAATGAAAGACAGCAGAGAAAGCTGGCATAAAAAAAGGAAGGAGCAGGGCTGGGGGTGTGGCTTTTGTGGAGCTCTTGCCCAGTGCATAAGAGGCACTGGGTTCGATCCTCTGCATCATATAAAAATAAATAAAATAAAGGTATTGTGTCCATCAACAACTAAAAATGTTTTTTTTTTTTTTTTTTAAAAAAGAGAGGCTGGAAGGGCCTGGCATTTGGTCCTACCTATCAGGAGATGAGACACCAGAATGGACACATGGGCCCAGAGTATCTGAAACATGTTCCCCAGTTACTGCAATGTCAGATCACTTGCAGAGAGCCAGCACAGGCACTGACCATATTTGTGACCCATCAGTGACCTGGGTAGAATTTACTGACCTTCCCAATCTCAGGTAGGTCAGGCCCATGTATGGACAAGGGTGAACCAGGTGAGTCCCAGTGGAGGGATTTCAGAACTGGGTCGTAGAAAAGGGCCTAAAGGTCTCAAAGGTTGACTTCTGTCCCTCAGAGAAGTAGAGGGGGGCCCAGGGCAGGAGAGGCCCTGTCTAGCTCCAAGAGGCACATTCTAAGAGTCCATAGGATGCTGCACATCCTGTTCCTCTCCTGTCACAGAGACTTCTCCCCCCAGGCACAGCCAGTGCCTCTGCTCTCTGATAACCACCAAGAAATATTTAGGCACACCATTCACTGAGAGTCTTTTTACCTGGAACATTTTATACCTCATTCCCATGATGATTTAGTACAATACCATGAGGTGGTTCTCACTGTCCTCATTCTAGAGCTGAGGGATGGCGCCTCTACAATATGTGGAAGATATCCAAGGTCATAGGGTCACGTGGACAAACAAGTGTGCCCCCAAGGCACAGCCTATATCTAAAAGAGTTGGGAGCACCAGCACTTATGGTGCTCCAGGGACCTGGGGGGCAAAAGGGGAGGCAAAAAGACATTAGAACTTCTATTATAAAAGCTTTAATCTTACTTCTCCTGATGTGATATCTGTTTTTATAAGCCAAATAACTCTTGTACATATTTGTTAGCTGAATGTTCAAAATTCATAACTTTAAAAGGAGGGCATGTCTGGAACTGTTTGGAAACTCCCTCTCAGAGAGGAAGGAACAACATGCACCCAGCCAGAGGATGCTCCATGGATGCCAGATCATTCTTGGGCCAATGGAAAATCCACCCAGGCAGCCTCAGCCAGTTTCCTTGGCCTCTGCTGCCCCCTTGTGGCTAAAATGTGGCAGAGAGAAAGGGCAGTTCCCAGAAGGAAGTCAGAGAGGGTATGAAGTCAGACAAGAAATCTTAAAAATGTCTGGGGCTGGGGGTGTGACTCAGTGATAAAGTTTCTGTGAGTTCAATTCCTGGTACAAAAAAAAGAAAAAAAAATTAAAGTCAACAGGATAGAGCTAGGGATATAGCTCAGTTGGTAGAGTACTTGCCTTGCAAGCACAAGGCCCTGGGTTCAATCCCCAGCACCACAAAAAAAAAAAAAAAAAAAAAAGAAAGAAAGAAAGAAAGAAAGAAAAACAAACAAAGTCATCAGGCTAGAGGTGAAAAGACCTGGGCATAATCCTGCTTCTCACTTGATAGACTTGGGACATTCTGGCTGCTGTAGGCCTCTGGTCCTACCTGTGAAATGCAAGTAATCTGAGTGTCAATCTCTTATAGTTATTATACATATAGATTACACGGCTTAATGCATGCAATTATTCACTTTTCTGAAGTACTAGCTCAGATTCAGATTCATTCCACAAGAGAAATGACTCACCACAGAGGACAATACAGGGAACAAGGTCAGCATTTCTGCCCAAACCAAGTCTTCCCTCAAATTAGTCTACCCACATTACCCCACTCCCACTGCTCCCCTGAGAACAGGGAGGATGAAGATCTCCCCTCTTCCTGGATAGCCCCCAACACACAACTGCAAAAGGCCCCAGCCAGACCTGGTTCTGCCCTTTCCCCAAATCAAAAGCTTTTCCTCTTCTCCCCTCCCCTTTGGTCCTCACATTCCCCTACTGATAGGAGAATAGGCACAATCTCTACACAAACTTGCTCAGTGAGCATTTATTAACAGCCAGCTGCATGTATCTGGAACAACAGAAAACAATTTAAAAATTCCTTTGCCTTGAGCAGTTATGATCTAGTTAACTAACAGAATCCATGGTAAAGTGGAGAAAATTATACAGCAACATAGATAAGAAATGCAGGCTACCAGAGACACCTAAGATAAGATACACCTAAGATAAGGTACACCTAAGACAAGGTACACCTAAGGAAAGCCCAGGTCAGAGGAGCTTTTGAAGCACCCTCAGTTTTCTGGCTCTGACTCTGGGGAAATTGAATTCCCTGGGAATGGGAACAAAGCTGAAAATGTCAACAGGAAAACACCCTTTTGAACCTGAGAAACAACCCTTTTTAATAACTGGTGTTCTCTTCCAAACCAAATTATCCACCTAGCCAATCATGCTGACATCTGGGACCTCCTTGGCTGCCACTGTGAAACTAGATACAGACTGGAACTGGACAAAACTGGTTTTAAGCCTAAAGGATGCCATGTGGACCTGTTATTCACCCCCAGACTCATTTCCACTTCATTGTAATTATCTTGCTTGGTCTGGTCCCCTTCTGACCCAGATTGAAATTAGCTCAAAAAGAAAAGATCAAATGAAAGCAGCCCAGGTTGGACATGGTGCCTTGAGCCTGTATAATCCCAGCTACTCGGGAGGTTGAGACAGGAGGATGGTGGGTTCAAGCCAGCATAGGCGACTTAAAGAAAATAAAATAAAAGGGCTGGAGATGTGGCTCAGTGTTAGACCACTTGCCTAGCATGCTGAAAACTCTAGGTGTGATCTCCAGTATGAACGAAAGAAAGAAAGAAAGAAAGGAAGGAAGGAAGGAAGGAAGGAAGGAAGGAAGGAAGGAAGGTCCTTATCTCCAGAATGAACCTGACCCTCTCCCCAGAAGTCATGATAATCCTCCTTCTCCTTAAATCCCCACTTTCCCCCCTTATTCTTAAAAGGACTCCCTTATCTTTTGTTTGGGTAGGAAGCTCATCGGAGAGTTATCATCTCTAGGCTTCTCTTTATTCTCCAGCCAAAGAATAAACTTTCCTTCATGTATAATCAGCTCTCAGTTTTTTTATTGGTTTCATAGCTCAGAGAGGGAGAAAGGACCCAGTGTGGATCAGAAATTGGAAAAAAAATGGCTGCTCGGCTCCTGCTCTCTCTGAGAGACCATCTTCCTCTCTACAGAGACACTGACTCTGAAAATTTGAATCCGAGATTCAAAGGCTGAGTGTGAGAAGGGTAGAGAACTGTAAGAAGGGCTGAGGACTCTGCCCTGCAGTTTCTGCTGAGAAGAACACTGTCCCCAGTGAGTGAGAGCTTCCCCACCTCACGGGAACTTCAGCCCTCACCCCTGTGGGCTGGGCGCCAGGGTCAGAAGAAAGGGAAAAATGGAGGGGGCCAGTGGGAAGCGAGTGCCACTGAGAAGGTTCAGCTACACAATTGTAATGAAAGGGCTGTACACTGACCAAGGGCCAGTGAAGGGGACAGCAAGGAGACATTACCCTCATACACACACCCCCAGGCATGAAGGGGTGAGGAGCAGAGAAGCCCCCACAAAAAAGGAAGCCTGACACTGACAGCAGTATGGGTAAAATGCCCACCCCCTCTCCTTCCATGCAGGGCTCCCCCTAGAGCTTCCTATTGAACAAAACCCATAAGAAACTGCCCGCAAGGGGGCCCCAGAGTGATCTGTCCATCAAATGTGAATATGGAGTCAGTCTCCAGGGTCACAAAGCAGAGAGGGGAAGGATGGAGGATGGATGGGGGGAGGGAACAGACAGAGATTATGGAAAACATGAAGGACAAAGTCCAGGCCATGGGGCAGCAGGTAGGGCGGTTAATATGAGAATCCTCATCCTGATCCCTCTCCACCTCAGACACCTTCCCAGGTTACTGCCAGATAATGACCCTCCCTCCATAGAGAAGAAAACACCAATAACCAACTCACTGACAAGGAGAATCCAGGTGCACATGGAGGTGGAAAGGTAAAACATCAGTCCAGATGGCTCAGGGGTAGGACAGGATGAAGGGAAGCACTGGGTTCTATCCACAGATCAGAGCCCTTGATGTTTGCAGACCCAAAGTCACCACCCAGCCCATCCTGACACTTCTGTTCCTCCCCTCTTCCTCCTGCCTCTGTTGCTGGCTGAACCTCCAAGGAACAGGGGCAGTTCCTTGGATGGAAGGGTAGTAGCCTCCCAACAGGAGGTAAAACAGCCCTGAGGTGTGGATTCTAGACATACTCACCCCTGGGAGCCTCCAACCACCTCTACCATCCCCCAGGATTGCAGGAAGAATGGCTCCCTGTGTCCACTCAGTTTAGCTTTTGGTGTTTGTTTTAAACCACTTTAAAACAAATAACTTCTCCTGCTTTTTGACCAGCAAAAAGCTGCACATACTTCATGTGTACAACTGGATGAGTTTAGAGACAAGTATATATCTCAGGAACCACAATCTATGTCATAAATTATCATCTTCAAAACTTTCCTATGATAAAAGAAAAATTCTAAGGTATTCTAAACTTAATTACAAAGGTCAGAGCATGGCGAACTGTTCTGGTTTGGATACGAAGTGTCCACCAATGTTGAAGGCTTGGTCCCTAATGCAGCAATGTACAGAGGGGCTTTTGGGGGGAGTGATTAAATCATAAGGGCTCTGACCTCATCAGTGGATTAATCCATTAATAGCTGAATGGACTACTGAGAGGTGGTGGAGTCTATAGGTAGTGGGACCTAGTTGAAGGAGTGGGTCCTTGGGGGGCATACTCTTGGGTACTACATCTTGTCCCCAGCCTCTTTCTCTCTATATTTGTCTCCCGGCAGCTTCCTAGGTACCATGAGGTGACAGCTTTCCTACCGTGACCTTCCACCATGACATTCTGCCTCGCCCCAGTCCTGGAGCAATGGAACCAGCCAACCATGGACTGAAATCTTTGAAACCTTGAGCCCAAAATAAATCTTTCCTTCTCTAAGTTGTTTTTATCAGATATTTGTCACAGCAATAAAAAGCTAATACAAGGAAGGAAGAGGGGGAGTTAATCAGTTAAAACCTAAGACTGAAGCCAACAAAAGACTGTTCCACATTCCTAAATATATGTTAGAACTCACTTAAAACCCCTGGAGACTGACCATTAGGTGCCAACACCTCCTGCTTAAGTATAAGCTTCCCTTGGGGAATGAAAATGACTGAATGATATTGTTCTATTGTGTGTATGTACAAATATGTAACAATGAATCCCACTATTATATACAATTATAATGCACCAATTAAAAAAAAAAAGTTTAACCCTTCCTAAAAGCTATTAACCCCAACCAATCCAGAAGCAACAAATAACTTCTCCTGCTTTGTCCTCCTGTTCCAAAACCTTCCCTTCACATTTTCCTTTTCTTTCACCTATATGCAGTATAGGTTCAGTGTGAATAATTTATGCTTTCTTTCTCCAAATTTTCATTATAAAAATGTTCTTCACTCTCAGGTCCCGAGAACATTTTCCAAGTGCTTTCTAGCATTGCTACCGGGAATTGTAGAAATTGTCCCAGGACTTGTTTCTTTTCTTGCTAGCACCTATTGGGTTATTTGTTCATTTGTTTGTTTTATTTTGTTTTGTTTTGTAGTACTGGGAATTGAACCTAGGGGTACTCTACCACTGAGCTACACCCCTATCCCTACATCCCTTTAACTTTATTTATTTTTTATTTCGAGACAGTCTCACTACATTGCCCAGGCTGGCCTCAAACTTGTGACCCTCCTGCCTCAGACTCCCAATTTGGAATTCCAGTTGTGTGCAACCACACCTGGCTCTTGCTAGCACTTACCAGTTCAATAAGCCTTTTTATTTCAAAGAACTCCCAGTCTTAAGAGTTTTAGTTTAATGCCTCCAGCCCTTTGTTTAGTGTGTGTGTGTGTGTGTCAAGAACTGACTTTTGCCATAGTGTGCCTCTTGGCAACTTTTAAGTGTACAATGCAGTATTATTAACTATAGGCGTTCTGTGAACAATAGAAGTAGATTTTTTTTTAAAGAAATTCTATACAAAAAAAAAATAAAAGGGAAAAAATGCAACAAGGACTCCTGAAGAGTTTTCAGTGCACAGGGCTCTGAGCTCTCTGGCCTGCATCTGAAAGCCAGTGGCCTGGCTGTCTAGCACTATGGCTGTCTAGAATTGGCCTCAAGCCACTGGACCCACTCCTCCTTTTCCAAATCTTTCATTGTGGTGAACTTAGGGCCTTCCCATGGCTCCAAATCATGCAGCCCTTCATTCTGCAGTTGCCCCCCTTCTCCCTGTGAACTTCCCACCCCACCCGCATGCTCGGGGAAGGTCGGGGCCTCACCCCTGTCTCCAGTTCTCCCCTTACCTGTCTGCCCTGACCTGCCCCCACCTGTACTTTCCCATGCATTGCTCCCGCCCCTCACTACTCTTACTGGTTAGGGGGGGTTCTTCTGCTATCAGAAGAATCAGATTAAAAGCACAGGCAACAAGAGCAAGACCCTTTATTGGGATTGAAGCATAAGGGAGACACAGCACTGACCAAGTGAGTGTCAAGCTGGCTTCCAGGACAAAAAGAGAGAGCTAGTTTTATTCATGTGAAAAGGTGATGGGGTGGCCTCGAAATTAGAAATAATTGGCTTTAAGTAGATTTTTAAAGATGTTTTTTTTTTCCTGGGCCAGTGCTTCGACCTTGAGGAAGCAGTAGCCATCTCTCACAGTGATGCTGAGTCCTGCATAAACATCTTTGCCCAGGATGAGGATGAGTTGCTGCTGTTGTTAAGAGTACTAACAGACGGAGAGTGGAAGGAAACACCAACCATGACAGTAACAAGCTAAGGGTCCTGGAAATATGTCGTTTCAGTGACTTCTCAGCAGTTTTATCCTACATGTTTTTTTGTCCTTAGAGACCCATAGCCCAGGCATCCTGGCTTTAATGGCACCCAGTTTCTGAGGCCAATGAGACTGAGAGGGAGCAAGTGAGGGGCCAGAGGAAAACAGAGCTAACGTGCCGTGAGTTCAAGTTCCTCAAGTGCATTCATCCTTTTCAGAAGTCAGGGGCTGACTGTCTCATTCCCCCTAAAGCCTTAACTCTCTTAATCTTAAGGGGTACTGTTTTTCATGGGGGGTTCCTGGATAGCTCACTGCCACCCACAGAAGCTAGCCTCTGTGGACAAGAAGCATCCTCTTTCCCTTTGACCAGCACTACCCCACCCCTAGTGATCTTGTTCAGTTCTGCTCAGTCCTTCCTGCTCTGCTCACTGCCATTGGGTGTCAAATAGGGAACCCAAAGAGATCCCAGAAAAACCTCTAGTCCATACCTAGTACACAAAAAGAAATAATGGGGTGGGTGGGTTTGGTGGGGTGGATGGAGCACAGAGGAAAGGGGATGGTGTGGGAGGTAGCCCTCAAATGGCCCAGGGACAGCTGTGCTAAAAGTGACATCATCTTGACAACCTCTGCCCATTCCAAAGCATGCCTTTGGGGAAGAAGGGGTGGGGTCTCTCTGACACCCCTACATCCTCTAAGGAAGGCTCAGTAGCCCAGACATAAGTGGTCTCTGTGGCAAAGGCTTATTCATCTAAAACAAAGAGCAACTGGCGAGCCTCCTGTCTCAGCCTCCTGAGACACTGGGATTATAAGCGAGTGCCACGGCGCCCAGCCCTTTTTATTTTTTGAAACAGGTTCTCATTAAGTTGCTAAGGCTGGCCTTGAATTTATGAACATCCTGCCTTAGCCCCCAGAGTTGCTGAGATTACAGGTATGTACCACCACACCCAGTTTGGGCTTCATTTTAAATTCAATTTGCCACCAACCCAGTAACTTACTTGGTTCTACATAAATGCACAGAAGATGGTGTTCTCAGCAAGCTCTCAACTATAGTCACCTGTTGGAGAATACAGTACAGGTATAGTGCACACCTGAAATCCTGGTGGTCAGGAAGGCTTCTCAGTGGTAGACTGTCCCTGGGTTCAATCCCTAGGGAAGGAAGGAAGGGAGGGGAGGAGAGGAGAGGGGAAGAGAGGAAGGAGATGGTAGCTCAAGTGGTAGAGCACTTTCCTAGAATGTACCAGACCCTGGGATCAATCCCATTACTAAGGAAGAGATTTTTTTTTTAATTAAACAGAGGAAAAGAAAAAAAAGACATGCTGGCATAAGCTGGGGGACAACATCTGGGAAACATTTGGGAGAGGGAGAACTGTGGAAGGGCCAGAGATGAGAAGGAAGAAAGAATCTCAGGCCCTGCCATGGTCTGGGTAATTGTCCCCAAAAAGGTTCATATGTTAAAGGGTTTGTCCCCAGCGTGGCAGTATTAGGAGGTAGGGCCTAGTGGGAGGTTCCCAGGTCACTACAGGCATATCTTTGGAAGGAGATTGTGAGACCTCAGATTCTTCCTATTTCTTTTTGCCTCTTAGCTGAGGAACTAAGTGATTTTTCTTCTGTGTTATACTTCTGCCACAGGCCCAGACCAATGGAGTCAATCAATCATGAACTGAAACCCATGAAACAAACCCTCGCTTCAAACCCATGCAGCAAAATAAAACTTCCCTCTATATAAGTTTATTATCTCAGGTATTTCAGCACAGTAAAGAAAAGCTGAATAATATAGGCCCTGAAAGATGGGCTAGAGAGAACAGAGGACCTAGGGAGTAGGGGGCATTGCAGAAGAGACTCAGGCAAAGCCTAGAAGGGATGCATTACCACCTTCGCGACTTCTTATGTCCTACATCAGAAGAATCAGATAAAGACACAACTGCAAGGAGAATGAGAGAGACTCTTTATGGGGACTTCTGCTTGAACCAGAAGGGAGACACAGCACTGGCCAAGAGAGTGTCAAGCTGGTTGCTTGAACAAACAAGAGAGCTAGTTTTTATTTCCATGTAAGGATTACAAAGGTGGGCTAGAGTCTAGAAATTTTAATTGGCTTTGGGGACATTTTCTAAGGAATTTTCTTTGTGGGTCCTGTGTGAGCACTTCAACCTTGAGGGAGGAGCAGTCTATTGGTCAGCCTAGCACCAAATATTCCATCTCCCATATTGATGTTGCATCCTGCATGAACAACTATGCCCTGTGATAAGGATAAGCTGCTGAAGCTGTTAAGAGAACAAATGCTTGTGAACTGGAAGAGAACACAAATCATGTAACAAGTTAAGGGTCCTGGGAATTTGCAGTTTACATGACACCTCAACAGCTTTATCCAGAAATGTTTGTCCTTAGAGAGTCAGAGTGAGGGTATCCTGACTTTAATGATACACCTGGTTTCTGAGGTCAATAAGACTGTTTAAGAGTGCAGCGAGTGAGAAGATAGGGAAAGGCTCTTAACAGCTAGCAAGCCCTGAGTTAAGATGGGACATCAAGGAAAAGTACATTCCATAATTTTAACAGCTAACAAGCTATGAATTGAGGTCCCTGGAGTGCATTCCCCCTTTTCTGGTGGGGGTGGAGGGACAGACTGACTGTCCTATTCTTTGCTCAGAGTTTTTATTCCCTTAATCTTAAGAGAACACTGCTTGGGGCTATACAGGGGAGGTCCCTGACTGTCTCAGATGGAGCCCAGTCCTGTTTGGGCCCCATGGCTTAAATCTAGATGTTCATGGTAGGATGAGGAGTCAGCTTGGGGATTATGATGAAGGCAGAGGTAACCAGATTAGCTGGCAAATGGAGTGTGACCTAGGTTTCCAGCCTAAGTAATAGGATAATGACTTTGCCGAGGGGAGGTAAGAAGAGGGAGGAGATGTTGGAGCAGGGAATCAGAGTTTAAATTTGGAAGCATTTCTGGGAACACCCCGCTGGGTCTGAGGTCTAAGGAGAGGTCTAAGCTAAAGACCTAGATTGTGTAGCTATAGCTTTTTCCCAGAGCTTCCAGAGGGGTGTTCACGAAACTTCCCTTCACACCCCATTTGTATCTGTCTGTCTTTCCCACCTTTATTAGGAAGTTCTGAGGGAAGGGGCTTGGAGGCAAAATATCCTTCCTAGAAGACAGATTTTCCTTATACTTGAAGCTGGGCCAAGTTCAGAGACCCCATGAGGAAGACAGGCCAGGGGAGGGAAGCCCTGGATCCACAACTGTGCCCAGCTGGAGACCTGGGGCATGAGAGGAGCTCCCAGACTCATCACTAATACAGGCCAGGGGTTGGAGATCTGACCTCCTCTGGTGATAACCAAACATTAGGGGAGAATGGACTATGAGTAGATCACAGAAACCCAGTCAGGTGACCACTGAACATTGCACCATCTCAGACTGCCACCATGGCACACCATACCCTGATCCCACATCCAAACCATTCATCTCAGGATCCTCTAACCCCTCGGAATCTGCTCCATCAGCTACCCCTGGACATCAACTCCTGGGCAGGTTCTGAAGCCCCAGACAACCACCTGCTGCCCCACCACAGTGTGACACCTTGTCCTTATTACCTCTCTACCTCCAACCCTCCCATCTTCTAGTCCTCCCAACCCCCATGCTCACCAGGCCCTTGAGTCCCAGCTGCACCTGCCTAAGGGCTTCTTCCTTATCAGGAGAAAACATTATGATTTCACCGAAAACACATCCAACAGGCCTCTATCTTCAGTAAGTATTTGGTAAAATTTGGCAAGAGAGGCAGAAAAACAGAGAAACTGTGCAGATTCACATGCCCTTTGGATCTCTGGGGCTTGGAGCTTGGGGACAATTATTAAAGGCCAAGAAGTTGTTTCACTAATTTTATTTATCTATCAATCAGAATGAATTTCTTATGCTTATAAAATTTTTATACATTTTGATTGTTTCCTTAATTCAAGACCCCCAGCCCATGATTGTTCTTCTCTTTAAAAAAAAAAAAAAGGCAGATAATTCATTTGTGAAGTCTTTAATTTTTTTCTATTTATGTGATTGTTTCTAAATTTAAAATGGAGGATTGTCATAATCTATGATCCTGTGTATCCAGTAAAAATTTTAAAGTCTATTTTCAGGGAAAGAGATGGCCCAGAAAGCTCCCCAGCGAATGGTCTCCTAGGACAGCAGCTGACACCATTTTACAACCCCTAATAGAAAAACAGAGCTGGGCAATGCTCATCAACAACTGTCAACTAGAATTATGCACTTCCTGATGAAAAACACAACATAACACTACTTATGACATATCCTGTCATAAAAAAGATCCTGAGTCATTTCAAGTCTTTAAAATCTAACAGAAACAACAGGGGAGGCAGAGGATCATGATAAATGATAATGGATGCAATTAGCAAAATTTAGAATGTGGAAAATCCTATAAGAAATACGACATTTCTTCAACAAATATATGTGGGGGAGATTAAGAGAGACTTAAGCTCCAAGCTCTAATTTTCCCGGGGGGAATGGCCAGGATCTCATTGCGAGGGTTCTTCTGCCCAGAGGATTCCAAGCCACCCTAAATCTTAATATGTCAAGTAATTAACAAATAATACAACACAAACACTCAGAAATATATTTACAAACAGCGAAGTCCCTGATAGGTCTAGTCCACATGAGTTCTTGAAGTAGACAAAGAGAAAATGACTCTGGTGGTTTATTTAAGGGGGAACATCAAAGGCAGGGATAAGTTTTCAAGGATGAGTCTTGCTTCAGTGATGTCTTGCAGTCAGCAGGTTGATTGACATCTCGGCAAGTCACACTCATCTCAGGTGTTGTGTGGAATCTTAGGTGGAGCTTGAAGGGGAAGTTCACCTGCTTCAGGTAGTCAATGCCTATGGGGGTTGCTCCAGGAAGTTCCCAGTGCCAGACTTATCTCCTCAGGAGGATACTAGCAACATAGTCCACACACAGCCCACAGATGGCTAATCACTAGGAAAACACCAAATTCCCAAAGAGGACATCCTATAAAGTGTTTGACCAGTACTCCTCTAAATTATCAAGATCAGAAAAATCAAGGAAACTTTGTAAAACTGTCACAGACAAGAAGAATCCAAAGACACTGGACAAATATACATAGTGTGGTACCTTGGATGAATCCTGGAACAGATAGGACATTAGGTAAAGACTAAGACAATCCAAATAAAATATTGACTTTAATGATAATTATCAACATTGATTTATTAAGTATAGCAAATGTACCAAATTCATGTGAGATGTTAGTAACAGGAGACACTGGATGCAGGGTATACAGAAACACTGTATTATCTTCTCATTTTTTTCTACAAATTGAAAACTATTCTAAAAAATAAAATATATTTAAAAGAAGAGAGACAGAGCTCAGCGACTCAAAAAGCTAAGGCAGGAGATCATAAGTTTGAGGCCAGCCCCATCAACTTATGAGACCCTGTATCAAAATTTTTTAAAAAGTAAATATTTAAAAAAGGACTGGGGATGTAGCTCAGTGTCCCTGGATTCAATCCCCAGTACCAAAAGAAAAAAAGAACAGAGACTCAAAAGACATATCAGCTTAATACAATGTATGATTCTTTCTTTGGTCCTGATTCAAACAAACTGTGGTGTATGTGTATATGATGTCTATTAGACAATTTGGGAAATTTGAACTTTGCTTATTTTGAGATAAGAAGGAATTATTGCAAATTCTAGGAGCAATAATAATATTGTGGTTGTATTTATAAAGAGTTCTTACTTTGTTGTTGTTGTTGTAGCTGTTGTTTTATTTTGGGTACCGGGGATTGAACTCAGGGGCACATGACCACTGAGCCATATCCCAAGCCCTATTTCTAATTTAGAGACAGGGTCTCACTGAGTTGCTTAGCACCTCACTTTTTGCTGAGGTTGGCTTTAAACTCGTCAGCCTCCTGTCTCAGTTTCATGAGCCACTGGGATTACAGACATATGCCACCACACCCCTTTGACTCCTTACCTTTTAGAGATACTAAAATACTAACATTAGAAATGATATGTCTAGGGGCTGGGCACCGTGGCACAGGCCTGTAATCCCAGCAGCTCAGGAAGCTGAGGCAGGAGGATCAAAAAGGCAGCCTCAGCAATGGCGATGCAGTAAGCAACTCAGTGAGATCCTGTCTCTAAATAAAATACAAAATAGGGCTGGGGATGTGGTTCAGTGGTCGAGTGCCCCTGAGTTCAATTCCCAATAGCAAAACCAGAAAAAAAAAAAAAAAGAAATGAAATATCTAGAATTTGTTCTAATAATCTAGGATGGAGTGTGGGAGTAGAGATGGAAACAGAGGGGGCTGGGGATGTGGCTCTAGCCTCGTTCAATCCTCAGCACCACATACAAATAAAGATATTGTGTCCGCCGAAAACTAAAAAAAAAAAATTAAAATTCCTCTCTCTCTCTCTCTCTCTCTCTCTCTCTCTCTCTCTCTCTCTCTCTCTCTCTCTCTTTAAAAAAAAAAAAGAGAGAGAGAGATGGAACCAGAGTATTCCTGAAATAATAATTTATTACATCTGGATGATGGGTATGTGAAAGTTCTTTGTTTAATTGTCTCAGCTTATGTGTATGTTTGAGTTTTCTGTGATAAAATTTTTAAAAGCCTCATATGCTCTCCTGCCATATATCTTTCCTCAACTCTCCATAACAAAATTCTTGAAGATATTTCAAAACATAAATGTCTGTACACCTATCCTCTTACAGATTTATTGAGGCACAATTTATACCTCACAAAATTTACCCATTTTAAGTACACAATTCAATGAATTTAGTATATTCATAGTGTTGTGAAACTATCACCATAATCTAATTTTAGATTATATCACCTCCAAAAGAAACCTTATGTTGGAGCAGGGAATATAGCTCAGTGATAGAACACTTATCTAAGATGCATGAGGCCCTGAATTCCATGTTCCATACCAAGCACTGAAAAAGAAGGAAAAACCTTATGCTCATTTGCACTCATGCCCCATTCCAACCCCCAATGCTAGGCAACAGTTAATCTTTCTGTCTTTGTAGTTTTGTCTATTATGATCATTTAGTGTAAATGGAATCATACAATATGTGATCTTTTTACTCAGAACTCTTTCACTTGGCATGTTTTTTAGGCACATTTACATATCAGTACCTCATTCCTTTTTATTGCTAGTTTCATTGTATGGATGTACCATATGCTGTTCACCAGTTCACCAACTGATGGATATTTGGACTGTTTCCATTTTATGGGTGTTGTAAATAATACTGCGATGAACATTATTATACATGTACCTTTGTGGACAAATACTTTCATTTTTCTTGGACAATATGGAATTTGTGGGCCTTGTGGTAAATCTACAACGAACATTTTAAGGATTTGCGAAGCTGGCTTTCAGTTCCAGGACAAGATGGGGTAGATGCACTTCTGATTCTTCCTAATAAATGCAACCACAATCCTGAATTTTATATATAAAACAAATAAAATAAAATTGAGATGAGAAAACAGACTGGCTAAGAATCTCAAGCTCCAAAGAATATGATGGTGAGAGGCTGGGGATGTGGCTCAAGTGGTAGCGCGCTCGTCTGGCATGCGTGTGGCCCAGGTTTGATCCTCTGCACCACATACAAAAAGATGTTGTGTCCACCGAAAACTAAAAAATAAATATTAAAAAATCTCTCTCTCAAAAAAAAAATTAAAAAAGAATATGATGGTGAGTTTTCTGAGTTTTGTTTTTGCCTCACATATATGGAACTGGGTACTGGAAAAGCCAGCAACCAGGAAATTTCAACAGGCACAGGAAAAAAAAGAAAAGAAAAAAAAAAACTTTAACCAAATAATCAAGAAAGGGACATCCTGACAATAGAGAAAACTTGTAGAAAATTGCTGTCTACCCGAGGTAAACACCACAGTGGTAGGGGAGATCTTCACCTCACCTACCAGGAAGGCTGAATGGGAAGTTTAGACATGACAATTTAGATGTTAACCCTCACCCAGCTGAATTACTCCTCCCCACTGCTGGCATGGCATCAGAGAAGACCAAGTGGAAAGCCAGGATTATCAGCCCTGCCTGATGGCACCAGACTTCTCTCCATCATGTTTCTAGGGACTAATTGGGGAGCTGAAATAAGGGACCTCACACTTTCTCAGTCAATGTATGTCAGCAGAAGCCTACCCCTCCTGACCGCAATGCATCAGCACTCTCCTTCCTATGATGTCAGAAGATGCCTGCTAAAACAGTTTTAAGTAGATCCAGAGTCTCATAATATCCAGAATGTCCAGGATACAAGTGAAACTCATTTATCATACCAAGAATAAGAAAGATCTCAAATAAAATAAGAAACAACAATTGACCTAAAATTCAAGATGACCTAAAAGATGAAATTATCTGATACATTTAAAGCCGACAGGTACTTTGAGGAGAGAGGGGAGATTGAACTCAGGGTCACTTAACCACTGAGCCACATCCCCAGCCCGTTTTTAATTTTTTATTTTGAGACAGGGTCTCTCTACATTGCTGAGACTGTCTTTGAACTCATGATCCTCCTGCTCTAGCCTCCAGCTGCTGGGACTACAGGCATTCGCATCCAGGCTCGGCATGGAGTACTATTTTAAAGCAAGTATTAAAAGTGCTTCTCCAAGAATGGTGGCATATGCCTGTAATCCCCGCTTCTCTTGAGACTAAGGCAGGAAGGTTGCAAATTCAAGCCCAACCTGGGCAATTTAGCAAGATCCTATCTCAAAATAAAAAAAATTAAAAAGGGCTGAGGATGTAGTTCCGTGGTGAAGTGCCCCTGGATTCAAGCCCCAGTACAAGAAAGAAAGGAAGGAAGGAAAGAGAGAAAAGAAAAATACTTCAATAAAGCCAGGTTAAGTGGCCCATGCCTATAATCCCAGATACTCAGGAGGCTGAGGCAGGAGGATCATAAGTTCCAGGTAGCCTTCACAATTTAGAGGCCCTGTCTCAAAATAAAAACAAAAAGGGTTGCATCTGGATTTAGTAGTAGAACACTCCTGGGTTCAATCCCCAGTACCAGAAAGAAAAAATAAAATAAAATGCCTCAACAAGTACTTATAAACTCCCTTTAAATGAAAAAAAAATAAATAGTATTGGCAAAGAAATAAGATATAAAGGATAACTAAGTAGAAATTTTAGGACTTAAAAATTCAGTAATCAAAATTAAAAACTCAGCAGAATGGAAAGTATAAAGGAAAAATAAAGTGAACTTAAAGATGGAAGGTATAAAGGGCTAGGGTTGTGGCTCAGTGGTAGAGCGTTTACCCGGCACCTGTGACTGTTCTATCCTCAGCACCACATAAAAATAAATAAATAAAATAAGGCTATTTTAAAAATGGAAGATATAAATTAATCTGGACTGAAAGAGAGAAAATAGACTGAAAAAATGAACAGAGGTTCAGAGATTTGTTGGACTAACAAAAAAGTAAACATTCACATCATAAGAATCTCAGAAGGAACTGGGCACAGTGGTTAGATACCTGTAATTTCAGCTATTCTGGAGTCTGAGGCAGGAGGGTTGAAAGTTGAAGCCAACTTAGACAACTTAGTAAGAACCCATCTCAAAACAATTTAAAAAAAAGTGGGGGGCACGCTCAGTGGTAAAGTTCTTGCTTAGCATTTGCAAGGTGCAGGGTTCAACTCCCAGTACCGCAAAAAAAAAAAAAAAAAAATCACTGAAGGAGAAGAAAATAATGGAACTCTTGTTCCATTAAAATAAATAATGGCTGAAAAGCTCCAAGATTAGATAAAAGGTAAGAGTTGGGGATATAGCTCAGTGGCAGAATATCTTGTCTAACACAAATGAGGCCCTGAGTTCAATCCCCCTTCTGAAAAACAGAACCAAACCAAATTAGGCAAAACATATAAACCTATGGATTCAAGTGGTGGGGACCCTGACAAGCTAAATTTTATGTGTTTATTGGTCATTTGTATATCTTTTGGGGGAAATGCCTATTCAAATCTCATGCCTTTTTTTTTTTTTTTTTTTTGAGACAGGGCCTTGCTAAGTTGCTGAGGCTGGCTTTGAATTTACAATCCTCCTGCCTCAGCCTCCAGAACCACTGGAAACAGGTTTTTGCCACTGCATCTAGCTTCTTGCCCATTTTTAAATGATCATTATTGAGTTATAAGAGTTCTTTTTATATTCTGGATAAAAGTCCCTTAGCCAATATATGATTTGCAAATATTTGTTCCCCATTTTGTTGTTTATCTTTTCATTTTCTTTATGATGCCTTTCAGAGCACCAAAGTTTCCAATATTAAAAAAAATGTATTTTTAAAATTTTATTTATTTGTTTGCTTGTTTATTTATTTTTACTGGAAATTAAACCCAGGGACACTGAATTAGATTCCCAATTGTTTTTATTTTTTATTTTGAGACAGAGTCTCACTAAATTGCCCAAGGTGACCTTGAACTTGTGATCCTCCTGCCTTAGCCTCCAGAGCCACTGGGATTATAAGTGTATGCCACTGAGCCCAAAGTTTCTAAGTTCAATGAAACCCAATTATCAATATTCTATTTGATTGCTGTACATTTTCTATCATGTGCAAGAAATCATTTTCGTAATAACCCAAGATCATGAATATTTACTCTCAGACTTTCTTCTAATAGTTTTATAGTTTTAGCTCCTTCATTTAGGTTTATGGTCAACTTTGAGTTAATTTTTATATATGGTATGAGGTTAGAGTCCAAATTCATTCTTTTGCATGTGGAGACACAACGGTTCCAGTACTATTTGTTGAAAAGACTTCACCACCTTGAGATACCTGAGTACCTTTTTAAAAATTAGTCATAAATCAATTCTATTGCATTTATCTATGTGTCTAACCTACCAATATCATGCTGATTTCCATAGTCTTATAGTAACTTTCAAAATTGAGAAGTGCAAGTTCTCTGTTGTTCTTTTTAAAACTGTTTGGCTATTCTAGATCCTTAACATTTTCATATGAACTTTGTTATCAACTTTCCAATTTCTGAAAAAAAATTAAATCAGCTGGGCTTTTGATAGGAAACACATTGAATCTTTAGATCAATTTGTTTAGTATTATAATAGTAATGATAGTAATCTTCTTACCTAGGAAAATGGAATGCTCATTATTTCAGTATTTTAAATTATTTTCAGCAATGTTGTATTCAGTGAATGAGTCATGCCATCTTCTACTAAATTTATTCCAGAGAAATTTATTCTTTTGATAATATTGGAATGGAATTGTTTTCCTAATTTCTTGGTTTTTACTGCTGTTTTTTTGTACTGGACTCTTTACCACTAAGCTACATTCCCAGCCCTTTATATTTTTTATTTTGAGACAGGGTCTCACTAAGTTGATTAGGGTCTCACTAAATTACTGAGGCTGGCCTCAGACTTGCAATCCTGCCTCATCCTTTCGAGTCCCTTGGATTATAGGTGTAAGCCACCATGTCTGGCCTTAATTTCATTGTTAAATTGCTAGAATATGGAAATATACTTGGACTTTGAGTATTGACGTTGTATCCTGAGAACTTGCTAGACTTTTTCATTAGTACTAAGAGTATTTGGAGGGGTTTGTTAGAATTTTCTGCATATAATATCATGTCATGTGCAAAGAAATATAGTTTTATTTCTTCCATAGCCTTCCTTTTCATTTTCTCCATTCCAATTTGAATGCTTACACTGTCTGGTGTACACTCCCCTGCAATATTAAAGAGATCTTTGTTCCCAAGTATAGGGGTAAAACATTTGGTCTTTCACCTTCAGGTGTGTGATATTAATATTTTCATAAACACACTTTCCCAAGTTGAGTAAGTTCCCTTCTATTTGTAATTTGTCAAATTTTTATCATTAACAGGTATTGGGTTTTATCAAATGCTTTTTCTGTACTTACTGAGATGATTATGTTATTTTTGTCCTTTATTCTAACAAATTTGGTATATTACTTGATTATTGAATGTTAATTACTAATTCGATATATTTACTTCTTTTTTATTAGTTGTTCATGATAATACAATGATCTTGACATATTATACATTTGAATCAAATGGGGTATAATTTCTCATTTTTCTAAGTATACAGGTTGCAGAATCACATTGGTTATACAGCCACGTATATACATACAGCAATACTAGTGTCTATTTTATTCTGCTGCCCTTCCTATCCCCCTTTCCCCTCCCCTCCCCTACCATTTATTTACTTCTTATAGGTCTATTCAGATTTTCTTTTTTCCCCTTGAGTCAATGTTAGCAACATGTGTTATTCTAGGAAATTGTCTATTACATCACTTCTAATATGTTAACAAATAATAGTTGATGATTTTCTCATGTTACATCAGTATTGATGTCCCCCTTTTCATTCCTGATTTTAGTAATTTATGTCTTCTCTTTTTATTCATCAAGCTAACTAAGGAATTATCAAAATTGTTAACCTTGACAAAAAGACAGCTTTGGGACTCATTAATTTTCTCTATTATTTTTTATTTTCTCTTTTATTTATTTTCACTTCAATACTTATTATTTCCTTCCTATGGCTTGCTTTGGGTTTACTATGTGTTCTTTTTCCAGTTGTGTGTGTGTGTAGGTATGTGTGTGAGTGTGTGTGTGTGTGTGTGTGTGTGTGTGTCTTTATTTTATTTATTTATTTTTATGTGGTGCTGAGGATGGAACACAGGGCCACACATGTGCTAGACGAATGCTCTACCACTGAGCTACAACCCTAGCCCTTTTTCTAGTTTCTTAAGGTAGAAGTTTATATTATTATAATCTTTATTCTTTATTTTTTTTCTAACATAGGTATTATCAACTATAAAAAGTTTCTATAAACAGTTTTATCTGCATCTTGAAAATTCTGGTGTGTTTTCTTTTTCATTCAGCTCAAAATGTTTTCTAATTTGCCTATGATTGCTTCTTTGATTTGTTGGTTGTTTAGAAGTGTGTGTGTGATTTTTGCATATTAGAATTTTCCCAAATTTGTTTTCATTGTTGATTTCTAATTCTATTGTGATCAGAGTACATATTTTGTGTGATTTCAATCCCTTTAAAATCATTGAGACTTGTTTTATGACTTAGCATATGGTCTAGCTTGGAGAATGTTCCAGGTGCACCTAAAAAAAATGTTATACTCTGCTCTTTTTTGGTAGAGTGTTTCAGAGTTCTCCATTAGAGAATTTCATTGATGTATTGTCCAGTCCTTAGCTCTCAGCCCTCTTTGTAGACTGAAGATAACTGCCTCCCCAAAGTCACACTCTTTTCAGAGTCAAACCACCTCATGGCTGAATAATGTGTGGATGTAAAGGCCTGGCTACCTCATCCCAACTCCAGATTAAATCTCAATGTCTGCTTCCCAGAGACCCAACCTGCATATCTCTAATTCAGTCAAACCATGACAACCCCAGTTTCAAAACATATTTTGTATCAGACCTCTTCTCACCTTGCCACCATCATTTGTCATAGGTCACTATGTAGGGAATGGCTTGGGCTAGGGGTTGGGGGAAACATGGAAGCAAGGAAACCAGGTGGGATACTATTGCAATATATCCAGTAGGATTTGGTGGTGGTGTGGTGAGGAGCTGTCTGATTTAGAATTTATTTTTTTTTTTAAAGAGAGAGTGAGAGAGGAGAGAGAGAGAGAGAGAGAGAGAGAGAATTTTTAATATTTATTTATTTTTTCTTAGTTCTTGGCGGACACAACATCTTTGTTGGTATGTGGTGCTGAGGATCGAACCCGGGCCGCACGCATGCCAGGCGAGCGCGCTACCGCTTGAGCCACATCCCCAGCCCCTTAGAATTTATTTTGAAACTAAAGTGGACATCTCTTATTGACCTCCCAATTTAAAATAACCCCAAAGTGTAAGACAAGATAATACAAATGGAAGAAATGATTTACAGTAGAAGGGGTAGAGAGAGAAAAGGGGAGGGGAGGGGAGGGGAGGGGAGGGGGGATAGTAGAGAATAGGACAATCAGCAGAATACATCAGACACTAGAAAGGCAATATGTCAATCAATGGAAGGGAAACTGATGTGATACAGCAATTTGTATACGGGGTAAAAGCGGGAGTTCATAATCCATGTGAATCAACCATGTAATATGATGTATTAAGAACTATGTAATGTTATGAACGACCAATAAAAAAAAATAAAAAAATAAAAAAAAAATAAAATAACCCCAAAGTCATTCTCTCTTACCCTTCTTTATATTACCTCATACTCCTTATAACTACCTGATACTATATTTTACATTTACTTGCTGTCTGTCATTTTGTACACCACTGAAAATTCAGAGCATAAAACAGTGCCTGGCATACAGCAAGTGCTCAACAAAGAATTTTTGGATGAATAAATGAGCAAATCACATGCAACAGTACTTCTTGAAAATGGCATTGAATGTGGTAGGTAAAGTCATACAGGAATGTCTGGATCTGTGGTTTCTGGTGCAATCCCAAGTAGAAACTTATTTTCCAGTCATTCTCACATTATTTTTTAAATGACAAAAAAATATAATTCCCACTAAGATAGATGGTGCTTCCAGGTAGAAAGAACATGGGTTTCGAAGTAAACACCCTCTGTCTGAAACTCAGTAGCTACATGACCTTGGGCAAGTGACTCAACTGCTCTGAGCTCCATGTATCACTGTAAATGGAAGTAATAATATTCTGCTCCTGAAGGTTTTTGGTTTTTTATTTGCAGTATTAACGATTGAACCCAGGGTCTTGCGCTTCTGGGGGTATTTTAAATGAGATAGTACATGGTCAGTTGAGGTTCTGCTTCACACAAGCCTAAAATAAGTAAATAAAACATAAAAATATCTCTGCCTTTGGGGAACTGCCAGTCATTAAATAAAAAAAATAAATGAAATATATAACATGATAGTTAGATGGTTTAAAAAAAGTAGCAATAAAAAGAAGAACCAAAGGGGATGGGAAACATAGGAGAGAACTTCCAATTTGAGAATAGGATAGACAAGGAAGACCTCCAAGAAAAAGTGTCTTTTGTGAAGGAAGGAGTTATGCAGATAGGTGGGGGAGGAGAAGATCCAGGCAGCAGGAAGAGCAAATGTAAAAGCCCTGGGGTGTGCATGAACCTGTTTAAAGAACAGTGAGGAGGCCAATGTGGTACAATGAATAAGAGGAATAACTGCAGTTAGCTCAGAAAGGTAAATGGGGCAAGGAGTGATAGGGTGGATGTGTAGGACCTTGAAGGCCCTGCAAGGAAGTTAGCTTTACTCCGAGTAATTAAAGAATTTTGAGCAGAGAAGTTACATG
Source organism: Urocitellus parryii (assembly GCF_045843805.1). Taxonomy (NCBI): domain Eukaryota; kingdom Metazoa; phylum Chordata; class Mammalia; order Rodentia; family Sciuridae; genus Urocitellus; species Urocitellus parryii. The sequence goes on from NC_135538.1 coordinate 118,542,047, forward strand.
ATCTAACTCACATTTTAACAGATTCATTCTGGCTGCGGAGTAGATAAATAGCCTAGAAAAGCAAGGGCAGCAGTAGGGGGGAAGGAGATGCAAGAGTTGAATCTGGATACATTTTGAAGGTAGGAACAATGGGATTTAAGACAGATTGGAAGCCAGAAGCAATGGCACATGCCTTTAATTCCAGCAACTTGAAAGGCTGAGGCAGTAGGATCACGAGTTCAAAGCAAGCCTGGGTAACTTAGTGAGGTTCTAAGAAACTTTGTGAGACTTTATTTCCCAATAAAAAGGGCTGGGGATATGGCTCAGTGGTTATGTGCCCCCTGCATTCAATCCCCAGTACCAAAAAAAAAAAAAAAAAAAAAATCGCAAGAACCATTTCTATCAGTAGGAAGGAGAAGGTTTATAGTGGAAAATCAGATCAATTTTGGGCAAATTGGGTTTAAAGTACTCACCAGACATTGAAGTACAAGTCTGGAATTCCAGGGAGTGGTCTGATCTAGAAATAGTAATTTGAAGTTGTCAACACAAACATGGTCTTTGAAGAAACTATTTAAATCTGGTGGGGAACCATGAAACTGTATGAGATCACCTAGGGACAGGAAAAGATAGAAAAGATCCAGGAATTGAGGCATGAACACTACCGCGTAAGAAGTCTGGGAGACCCAGCAGCTCAGGGCTCTGAGGCAGAAGAATCACAATTTCAAAGCCAGCCTCAACAAAAGCAGGGCGCTAAGCAACTCTAAATAAAATACAAAATAAGGCTTGGGATTGATATACCTAGCCTAATTATCTCATTAGATTAGAAGCCAGCTTGTCACAAGTTATGAAGGATTCATTTCTGTTTTCTGTAAAAATATCAGGATGTCTGTATGGCCTGGCCATTAGTTGATGTTGTAAAGCTGATTGGAATGCCTGCCCGTGCCCTGAACTCACCCAAGTCCGGTTTTCCCTGACCATATAACAACCCTTTCCTAAACTTTAGTGACGCCTCATAAATTCTGGCCCTCCCTGGCCAGACAACGACCCTCTCTGAGTCTCTAAGATCTCCATAAATTCTGATGCCGGGGCCAGCAAAAATGTAAACTTGTGTTATGCTCTTCAGAATGTTGTTATCTGTAACCCCCCCCCCATTTTGTGTAACTTTTTGGGCTATAAAACTGGGCCACAAAGAAGCCTCGGGGCTGTCCTTGGCTCCCACGATTTTGAGGGGCAAGGCAGCCCGGCCGGTCGAAATAATAAGCTTGCTTTAATTTGATTTTAATTGGAGTCAGTGGTCTTTTCTTGCGTCGTGGTCTAACATTTTGGAGGCCCCAGCGAGATCAAACTGCAGGACCAGACTGCAATATCAGGCTGCTGGAAATTCTGAAGTCGGACCTTCGCTCCCGGGCTCCGGGCTGGAGAGCCACTCTAGGGGGTGCGCACCTTGAGACGTTCCAAGGCCCCAGGGTGAGCCTTTGGTCCTCGGAGAGCTGGAGTGAACTGCCGCACTAAAACAATTAGCAAGCATCTGGTGGAGGAGGCCTCCATAGGTAAGTGGCGCCTTTATAACATCTGATATCTGGTTAAGGGAGATCTCTTCTGAAGACAGAGAGGTGGCCTGGCGAGGCTCACATATACTCCTGTCCGGACAGTAACGAGAAATCGTTCTGTCTTCTGTTCTGTTCTGTAGGGAATTCCTCTGGAAGGGTAGAGAGGTGCCGACGGGCACGCACGCACTCCTACCCCGGAGCTTTGGCAAGACGTTGCATTGCTCCTCTGTTTTTCTGTTTCGGTGCCGGGTTTGTGTTTCCTTGTGTTTTGTTCTGTGTTCTATATGTTTTTTCTGTCTTTTGTTGTGTGACTTCTGTGGTGAAACTTAAGGAAAGTGGACATCAAAATGGGTAATAAAGCAAGTAAGCCTGATAGCCCTTTGAACTGTGTTTTAAGGAATTTTGATAAACTTTACCCCTCTTTTGTTAAGCAGAGCTATGATTATCCCATCACCAAGAATCGCCTCCGAACTTTCTGTGAGGCAGAATGGCCCACTTTTGGAGTCGGCTGGCCCCCTGAGGGCACCTTTGATCCCCAGGTGGCATGGGCTGTAACTAATACCACTCTTGGCAACCCCGGCCACCCAGATCAAATAGGATATATCCTACCCTGGGCAGAAGCAACAACTAATCCACCCCCTTGGATGAAGGTTTGTATGGTCCGGAATGGACAGGGAGGGCAGGCCCTGATTGTGACCAAAAAAACTTCCCAGGAGCCCTCAATTAAGAGCCCTGTTTTACAGGACGCTCAGGAGGATTTCCTCCTCCCCCCATACACTGGGGCTCCTCTTTATCTCCCTGCTGCTGGTGCGGGAACAATGGAGACAGCTGCAAAAACTGCACCACCGCCTCCCTGCCCCTCCCCTGAGCCGCTGCAACTACCTCATTCCACCACTCCTTCTGCTATCACTTCCCCAAATAAGCCAGCCCCTGTTCCATCCCCTCCTCATACCCGACAGGGTCGCCCCTATGGAAGGCCTGATTCGATCCCCTCCCCAGGCAGACCCGCAGGCACTGTTTCTATTTCTATCCCAGAGGAAGAGGTGACTCCCGCCCCTGTCCTTCCTCTCCGCCAGGTTCCAGAAGGTCGTTACATATATGTACCATTTTCCACAACTGATCTCTACAATTGGAAAAACCAGAATCCCCCGTTTAGTGTGGATCCTAGTTCCCTGATTTCCCTGGTTGATTCTGTCTTTTTTAATCATCTCCCCACCTGGGATGACTGCCAACAGATTCTGCATACCCTTTTCACTACGGAGGAAAGGGAGCGAATCCTGGCAGAAGCAGCTAAAGCGCTGCCTGGAATAAACTCTCTTACGCATGACGAGAAAACGGAAGTAATCAACTTGGCTTTACCTAAAAGAAGACCAGACTGGGATTATGGAACGGCGGAAGGTAGGAGAGCACTCAGCGATTACCACCAGGCTCTATTAGAGGGTCTTAGGAGGGCAGCTCGCAAGCCCACCAATCTTTCTAAAGTAGCAGAGGTGAAACAAAACCCAGACGAATCGCCTTCAGCGTTTCTCGAACGGCTCCTAGAGGCATACCGTCTATATACTCCTATAGATCCTGAGGACCCGACAAATCTGAAGGCGATTAACCTGGCTTTTGTAGCTCAGTCAGCCCCAGACATCCGTAAAAAGATTCAAAAGATAGATGGCTTTGCAGGGAAGAATAGGTCAGAATTATTGGAGATAGCCCAAAAGGTGTTCGAAAACAGAGAGAGCCAGGATGATCTACTGATAAGGAAAGTAAATCGGGCCACAGTAGCTGCACTAAGGTCTCCCGAAGTATTTAATTCCAGACAGATGCAGGCGGCACATGGCAGGGGCAAAAGAAGGACTCCCCTCCAAATAGATCAGTGTGCTTATTGCCGGGAACATGGACACTGGAAAAATCAGTGCCCCCAACGAAATCGAAAAGACTTTCCCCCGCTGCAGACCAGAGCCCCTCAGCCACAACCGGCTCTAACTTTAGAAGAATAGGGGGACCATGGCTCTTTCAAACTAGGCTCCCGAGAGCCAATGGTAACCTTCACAATTGGGAGCCAACCTGTAAATTTCTTGGTGGATACAGGAGCTTCATATTCGGTGTTACAGAAGCCCCTAGGACCCCTCTCTAATGAAACTATGGAAGTACAAGGGGCAACAGGAGAAATTAAAAATTATAGATGGACCACAGATCGGACTGTTGATGTAGGACAAGGAACAGTGACTCACTCTTTCATTGTTATCCCTGAATGCCCTTTCCCATTGCTGGGGCGGGACCTTCTAAGCAAACTTCAGGCAACTATATCATTTTCAGGGGAGATGCCTACACTACAATTGGGGAGTCCTACAAGAGCCTTAACTATAACATGCCCATTAAGTGAGGAATATCTGCTTTCTCAAAATCCTATCCAAGCTTCAGAGGGAAAGTGGAAAAAACTATTAATCCAAGAAATTCCTGCAGTTTGGGCTGAAGATAATCCTCCGGGGTTAGCTAAACATGTGCCACCAGTCGTAGTCCAACTAACCTCTGGGGCTATGCCCATTCGGGTTAGACAATACCCCATTAGCTCTGAAGCCAGAGAAGGTGTCAAAATTCACATCAGACGTCTCCTAAAAGAGGGAATACTAATTAGATGCCAGTCAACCTGGAACACCCCTTTGCTGCCGGTCCAAAAGCCTGGGACTCATGATTACAGACCAGTACAGGACTTAAGAGAAGTAAACAAACGGGTGGAAACTGTACACCCAACCGTCCCAAACCCTTATACCTTGCTCAGTATGTTGCCACCAGAACATACAGTCTACACTGTATTAGATCTGAAAGATGCATTTTTCTCCATTCCTTTGTCAAAACTGAGTCAGCCCATCTTTGCATTTGAATGGACTGACCTGGAACAGGGGATATCAGGACAACTAACCTGGACTCGACTACCTCAAGGATTTAAGAACTCCCCCACCATCTTTGATGAAGCACTCAACAAAGATCTGAGCCTCTTCCGCAGTGAGTACCCCGAGATAACCTTGCTCCAATATGTGGATGATCTTTTACTAGCAGCAAGGGATGAAAGAGACTGTTTAAGGGCCACCCAGGGTTTACTGAGAACCTTGGCTCAACTGGGGTACCGAGTCTCCAAAAAGAAAGCACAAATCTGTTCTCCTCGAGTTACTTATCTAGGATATGAACTGAGGGAAGGGAAAAGGCTGCTATCCCAAGCCCGCATAGAGGCCATAATGAAGATCCCAATCCCAACTACTAAAAGGCAAGTTAGGGAGTTCCTGGGGGCAATTGGGTACTGCCGTCTTTGGATACCTGGATTTGCTGAGATTGCCAAGCCTTTATATACTGCAACTGCAGGGGGCAACTCACCCTTAGTTTGGACTGAAGAAAATGACTTAGCTTTTAAAAATCTAAAAAAGGCCCTGGCACAGGCTCCAGCCCTAACCCTCCCTGATATCTCTAAGCCCTTCCATCTGTATGTTCATGAGAAAAAGGGCATTGCAAAAGGGGTTCTTACCCAAAATCTAGGGCCATGGAAAAGGCCTATTGCCTACATTTCAAAAAGGCTGGATCCAGTAGCGTCAGGATGGCCCCCTTGTTTACGAGCCATAGCGGCTACTGCACTTCTGGTGAAGGAAACAGACAAGCTTACCCTAGGGCAGACTCTAACTGTGACTGCCCCTCATGCAGTGGAAGCTCTATTGAGGGATGCCACAAATCATTGGATGTCAAATGCGCGCCTCACTCAATATCAAGCTCTACTCCTAGATAAAGACAGATTAACCTTCAGTAAATCCCTGGCCATCAATCCAGCAACTCTGCTGCCGGACAGCAATCCAGAGGAGCCAATTCATGACTGTTCAGAGATGCTGGATGTCATCCAAGGTACTCGACTAGACCTGACTGACATTCCTCTCACCATCAGAGACGCAGACCTTTACACCGATGGCAGCAGCTATGTCCGGGATGGAATAAGGTATGCAGGGGCAGCTGTAGTCACAGGTCAAAACGAAGTTATTTGGGCCCAGGCTCTGCCCAGGGGCTCATCAGCCCAGAAAGCAGAAATCATTGCTGTGACACAGGCATTGAGATGGGCAAAAGGAAAACGGGTGAATATCTACACAGACAGCCGTTATGCCTTTGCTACGGCACATGTGCATGGACAAATATATAAACAAAGGGGACTTCTAACCTCAGATGGCAAGACCATCAAAAATAAACAAGAAATTCTTGAACTACTGGAGGCAATTTGGTTACCAGACAAATTGGCTATTATCCACTGGCCTGGACACCGCAAAGACGATAGTCCTCAGACCCAGGGTAACAACCTGGCAGATCAAACAGCCAGGGAAATAGCCCTTGGAGAGCCAAAATACCAAGCTGTCCTAGAACTCTCCAATTATCCAAAATTTCCAGTTAAATTTTGGGAAGAGGCCCCGTCATATACTACAGAAGAAATAAACTCATACTCCTCAATGGGGGCCCAGCAAAACTGTCATGGCTGGTGGACCCTCCCAGATAAAAAAATCTGCATACCTAAGCTACTAGGGAGAAAATGGTTAACTAATCTTCATCAAGCCATGCATTTATCCCCCAAGAAGATGTCAGAATTGATCTCACCCTATGTCTGGCTACCAGGACATCGAGAGATGCTTCAAGATATCTCAAATCGATGCATGACATGTGCACAGGTAAACGCTAAAAGGAACCAACTTCCACAAGGAAACAGAAGTCAAGGTACTGTACCTGGTGAATTTTGGGAACTAGACTTCACTGAAATTAAACCTGGACTATATGGATATAAATACTTGTTAGTCTTTGTTGATACTGTCTCAGGCTGGGTAGAGGCTTTTCCAACCCGGACGGAAACAGCACAAATAGTAGTTAAAAAGCTAATAACTGAGATTGTTCCTAGATTTGGCCTCCCTCTAATTTTGGGGTCTGACAATGGCCCGGCCTTCACGGCCAAATTATCTCGATTGATTTCAAAGGCCCTTAATATAAACTGGAAATTACGCTGTATGTATCATCCTCAAAGCTCAGGGAAAGTAGAAAGGATGAATAGAACATTGAAGGAAACACTGACTAAATTAATTCTTGAGACTGGTGGTAACTGGGTTGATCTCCTGCCTTTTGCCCTGCTGAGGGCCCGTTGTACTCCTTATCGGGAAAAATTTACCCCTTATGAAATAATTTATGGGCGGCCACCGCCTGTGGTTCCCAGAATACATCTAGATCTGCTGGGAGACATTCCAGTCTCAGAGGCACTTAAAGGGTTACAACTAATCATGGATAAGATCTTTCCTCAGGTCCAGGCTGCTCAACCCATCGGACACAGATCGCCTGATCATTCATTCCAGCCTGGAGACGCTGTGCTGATAAGACGGTTAAAAACCAACAGTCTTGAACCCAGGTGGAAAGGCCCTTACATCGTGATTCTCCGCACTCCCACTGCCGTCAAAGTTGCTGGCATTCCTGCATGGATTCACCATTCACAGCTTAAGAAGGCACCTGCAGAACCCACTGGAGGAAAATCAAGCAACCAAAGGTGGAAAGTGACTAAACGTGGACCCTTTAAAATTAAAATTTCTAAGGGTTAATGTTTTGTCATTAACTTCTCATTTTTTCCTTGTCATTGTAAACATTATGCTAATGTTTTTCACTTGTTGTAGTATATATGTATTCTTGGGTTTTAGCTATGCCAGTTTCAACGAGCCTTGCACCCCTTCTGTAACCCAGGTAGGACCTGCCATTGCAGGATCCCCACTAATATTAAATTGCACTTACTCCTGTCAGGATCCAATAATTGGCCCTATCAGATGGTATAAAGATAACCAAGAAGTTTTTAGTCAGGTGTTCAGGGAGGGACCATGGAGAAACCTCACAGATCAGTCCCAAAGAGGTAATATAAACTTTGGAATCTATAAATACTCAGCTCACCCACGAGATTCAGGGCAATATTCCTGTGTTAAGCTTAAAAAGGGAGCCCTGGTGGATACTGTCTATTCAAGTGCCACTTTAAATGTGGATGTTTCTGTGAGCCCCCTAGAGTCTGTAAATAACCAGAACTTCTGGCTACAATTGGCTGTTGATACTATGAACAAAAGTTCCTTCTGCATACAAGAAGGAAGCTCAGTCCATCAATTGTTAGCTAATAATCTTATGGGCCTGTCTATAAAATATGATGACTATGTTAAGGTGACTGGGGATAGAGTTACACAGCAAAACTGGCCTGTGTCTCATACAGAGTCAGCCTTGCCGGCTTCACTAATCGTCCAGAAACATTGTTTATGCATAGACTGCACCCTTCCTCGATCCCCACCAAATTGTTCTATTGAACAATATATCTCCCTACCCAATGGCAAACGACTTCCTACAGGATGGGTTTTTCTCTGTAATAAGACAACCTTCCAAGCGTTGCCTACCAATTTCTCTGGAATCTGCTCTGTTGGGAGGATTTTTCCTTTACTGCCATCCCTGGCAGCTCCCCACCGAGTTATCCGAAGTCTGCCCCCCAATTGCAATGACAATGTAATCCTCCTGGATCCACTAGACGTTGCAATTGCAGCAGCTTTCATTCTACCAGTCCCGGGACTAATGGTAGGAATTCAAAGAGAAATCACTAAATTAGCCTGTAGTTTTAGCAAAACAGCTAACCTTACAGCACAAGTTTTAGCAGAAATTAATCAAGAGATGAAAGAACTCCGAACCTCAGTACTACAAAATAGAGCAGCTACTGACTTTCTGCTACTGAAACATCATTTGGGCTGCCAACAATTCCCAGGCATGTGCTGTTTTAATATTACTGACTATTCTAATGTTATTCAACAACAGATAGATGAAATGAAAAAGGAAATAAACAAGATTCAAATGGACAACTTTTGGCCAGACCTAAAAAACTGGTTTCCATGGTTAACTTCTCTTGCAGGTCCTATAATTTGTATTCTTCTCCTATTAGTTATTGTCCCATGCATTATTAACTATGTGCTCAGGTTTATAGGGCTACAACTCAATTCTGTTATGTACCACCGACAGTATTAACATATGTTGCTGACATTACTGGTTGCTCCCTATCAAAGATTTGAAAGGGACACATCAGAAAAGGGGGGAATGATATACCTAGCCTAATTATCTCATTAGATTAGAAGCCAGCTTGTCACAAGTTATGAAGGATTCATTTCTGTTTTCTGTAAAAATATCAGGATGTCTGTATGGCCTGGCCATTAGTTGATGTTGTAAAGCTGATTGGAATGCCTGCCCGTGCCCTGAACTCACCCAAGTCCGGTTTTCCCTGACCATATAACAACCCTTTCCTAAACTTTAGTGACGCCTCATAAATTCTGGCCCTCCCTGGCCAGACAACGACCCTCTCTGAGTCTCTAAGATCTCCATAAATTCTGATGCCGGGGCCAGCAAAAATGTAAACTTGTGTTATGCTCTTCAGAATGTTGTTATCTGTAACCCCCCCCCCATTTTGTGTAACTTTTTGGGCTATAAAACTGGGCCACAAAGAAGCCTCGGGGCTGTCCTTGGCTCCCACGATTTTGAGGGGCAAGGCAGCCCGGCCGGTCGAAATAATAAGCTTGCTTTAATTTGATTTTAATTGGAGTCAGTGGTCTTTTCTTGCGTCGTGGTCTAACAGGATGTGGCTCAGTGGTTGAGTGCCCCTGAGTTTAATCTCTGGTACTGCCCCTGTAATGCCAGATTCATGGGACCCCAATAGACCTCCAGGAGCCCAATCAGATGCAATCACACAAGAGTCTCTATTGCAAGCTCGAGCCTGGACTCAACAACCGTTCCCGACACAGCAGTCCCCAGGAGTGAGTCCCGGTCCTTTGTTCAATGAGATTTTATAGGTTTGGGGGGATACTCTATGTGTCACAACATCATACAGAAAATCATTTCACACCGCGGGAAAGTCAAACAACAATTAACATTGATTAGCACATTCACTGGCGGGAACAAGTTGAGTAGGAGTGATTGGTTAGTAAAAGAGGGGGATTCCTTTGAACTGATTGTTTTAAGCCATGAGGGGTGTTTGTGCTAAACTACATGGTTTCCCAACATGTTATCAACCACCATAAACTACTGGGGGGTCATCTGGCATCCCAGGTATTTTCCCTGTCTCATGCTGATTGGTGTCTGCTAGAGGGTTGCTATGGGTCCTCACCTAGCCTGAGTCAGGGACACCTGGCTCCGCAGGTCTCTCTATTTTCGGAAAAACAACTCAGCAGGGTGGATATGTGCCTAGGAGCTCTCTGTGGGTTTTTCCAAGGACAAGGGTCACACCCCCTTCGTTGGACAGGCTTTGAGGTAGAAGCTGTTTTCAAAAATGGAGTCACATCAGTTTCTCACCCCCACACACACACCAAAAAAAAAAAAAAAGAAGAAGAAGAAGAAGAAGTAGTAGTAGTAGTAGTAGTCAGGGAGAGGAGGCCAGAGTGGTGGTACATGTAAAATATTCAGGAGGCTAAAGCAGGAAGATCTTGATTTTGAGGCCAGCCTTGGCAACTTTGTGAAATCCTGTCTCAAAATAAAAACTAAAAAGGACTGGGGATATAGCTCAGTGGTAGAATGTCCCTGGGTTTGATCCTCAGTATGAAAGAAGGAGAGAGAGAAACAGAGGAAGGAAGGAAGAAGTGAAGAAAGAAGGAAAGATTGATTTATCAGCAGGGGGTCAATTTTGCTTATTTTTATATCTATGGTGGGCTGTTGTCTTCTTTGTGTTTAGTCACATTATCAGGGCCCAGCTCAAAGACTGATCCTCTGAAGGTCAGAACCTGAAGTATGCATGATTGACAGGTTATCCCACTCAGGAAATATACACTGAAAGAAAAGTCAGTTGAGCAAAATGAACCTCTCTTTGATGGGATATTATAAGGAAAGGGGTCATTTTCACCAGAGAGAACTTTGTGCCCCTGCCATGCTGTAGATCACTTTAATGACCATACCATCATGGTCAGCATCAACCTCTGGGAAGCCTTTATGAAGGAAAAGCAAGCTCTTAGGCAAGTCTCCATATTCTTTGGGGATGTAAGGTCCTAGAAGACAGTGAGTGTGTCTGAGACCCAGGAACAGCTTAGATAGCCTGGGCAGGTTCATACTGCCTGACCTCAGGCAGGATAAGCAAGGAATGAACCAAGCACCTTCCTGACACTATCCTTAAACAGTTTCTGCCTTACACCACTCCTGGTTCCCCTTCCACCTAACAAAGTCTCTGTCTCCATTGCCAATTCTTCTTTTTCCCAAGCTCTAGCAGAGTGCCCCAGCCTCCTTCTCTAAAATGCTATGAGGTCAGCAACACAGCAGAAATGGCAAGTTCAGTTCTTTCCACCCAGGTTTTTTCTTTGTGGTTCCATGAGAAGCCTAATGTTTCTTCCTATTTTCCTTTTGCTACTCACCAACACCAAATCCCCCAATCAGAAAATCAAAGAGGGCAAAAGGAGGGGCTTTTCACACCAGGTTTCCCCTTCCCAGATCCCTATACCCTTGGCTCCTCAGCTGCTGCCTCAACTAAGGAGGTGATACAAAAATGGCTTTACCAATAACACAATGGGCCTAAAGCACAGACAGGAAACTCACAAAAGAAGAATCATGAATCATCATTACATAGATGAAAATAATGTTAACCCTAACAACAAAATACTTCTTTTTTTTTTTTTTTTTTTTTTTTTTTTGTACTAGGAATTGAATCCAGGGACACTCTATCACTGAGCTACATTCCAAACCCTTTTTATATTTTATTTGAGACAGAGTCTCATTAAGCTGCTCAGGCAGGGCTTGAACTTGGGATCCTCCTGCCTCAGCCCCTCAAGTAGCTGAGATTCTGGGCATGCACTATCATGCCCAGCAACAAGATATAAATTTAAAGCAACAATGATATGCCATTTTGCCTAATACCTAGGGTTGAAAAGAGTAAGGACATACATATAGACCTTGCTGACTGGAAATATAAAGTCCTGCACTGATCTTTGGAGAATGACATTGGCCACACTTAAGGACCAAGAGTTTTGACCCAGGAAACAGACAACCACACAAATTATGTAGATTCAAGAATACTTACTGTAAAATAGTTTATATATTTTTAAAAATTGACACCCACCTAAATGTGTTACAATAGGAATTTGGTTTAAATGAAAGAGGATTCACCAAATAGTGGTATACTAGGCAACTATTAAGAATGATGGCGGGCTGGAGATATAGCTCATTAGTAGTGCACATGCTCGCCATGCCTGAGGCTCTGGGTTCAATACCAAGCATCAAAAAATGAAAAAATAATAAAATTCAGACTTACTCAAATTATCTACAAAATAACTGACCTATACTATTTTTTAAATTGCTACATTATAGTTATATATAATAAAATTTATGATGGCATATTTGTATATGCACATCACATAATTTGATCAATCTCATTCCCATTACTTTCCCTCTCTCTCCTCTCTTCCTTCCCATTGATCTGCTTGCTCTACTTTACCGATCAATCTTCCATCTATTATTAATATTATTATTATTATTACATTATAATTATAAGTGGGATTCACTATAGCATATTCATAAATGAACATATAATAATTTGGTAGATTTCATTCCCTAGTACTTCCCCAGTCCCTCCCCCAACCCTTGATCCCTTTTCTCTACTCTGTTGGTCTCTTTTCTGACCTGTATTCTTTTAAATGTCAACATCATGAAAGGCAAAGTGAGTCTAAAGAAACATACCTACTTTAAAGGAATGTAAAAAGACAAATACTAGCCGGGCGCAGTGGTCCCTCCTATAATGCCAATTGCTCGGGAAGATTGCGAATGGTTGAGTGCCTCTGAATTCAATCCCAGGTACCCAAAACAAAAAGACTTAAATACTAAATACAATATAATGAGTGATTCTACATTAGATCCTGGGCCTAGAAATAAAATTTTTATAAAGGGTGTTATTGGGCAATTAGCAAAATTTGAATATGGATTGCAGATTAGAACACTGTATTATATCAATCTAAGTTTCCTAAGGTCACTTCATCTTTTTTCCCACCAGTATTAGTGATTGAACCCAGGTACACTCTATCACTGAGCTATATCTCAAGCTCTTTTTATTTTTTATTTTGAGACAGGGTCTTGCTAAGTTTCTGAGGCTGGCCTCCAACTTGAAATCCTCCTGCCTCAGTCTCCTGACTAGCTGGAATTATGGGCATATACGACCCAGCCTGGCTTAATTTCCTTATTTTGATAATTGTACTATATTATATAAAAAGATGTTCTTGTCCTTAAGAAATTCATGCTGATGGGTTTAGAGGTACTGGCCTTGTGTGTGACTTAACTCTCAAAGGATTCAAGAAAAAAAAATGCTACTAATGTGCATTTATAGAGAAATAATGATAAAGCATATGTAGTCAAATGATATCCATTGGTGAATCCAAGTGTAGGGTATCCAGGAATTCTTTTTAGTGTTTTTGCTGCTTTTATATAAGCTTTAAATTATTTCAAAATAAAAAGTTTAAAAAGAAAAAAAAAGAAAGGGAGGGAGGGAGGAAGAAAAGAAGGAAGGGAGGGAGGGAGGGAGAAAGGGAGGGAAGGAGGGAAGGAGAAAGGGAGAGGGAGAGACAAATGGCAACGATGATGTATATTCCTTGGCAGGAGAGGTGTTCAGAACACTCCAGGATGCAGCCCAGGTCAACACTGGGTGTGTGCGGCTGCCGAGACACCTCCACAACCCTGGACTCTTGCTCTCTGTGCTACTAGAGGAACTGAGCATGCGGTTGACCCCAAAGCTCTCCTGGGCTGACTTAAGAAGATGGAATGAGACTTCAAGGCAACAAATTTCCTTTTGTGGCTTTATTTACTCCAATATATTATACATCCCAGAGATCTCCACAGTAGAGGGAAGCAGAGATGGAAGGATTAAAAGCTACCCAAATTCAGTATTTGCTACAAATAATTCAGAATGAAAAAGTTAGAATTTTAAATTTAGAATAGATGATAGAATATATTAGAATTTAGGAAACACTATGTTCATTTATCATTGATGATGACAAATATGAAGGCCAAGATTTCCTCCTAAAACCAACCGAGTATCTTGCCCATTCCCCAGAAGGAGGGGAAAAAAAAAGTCCCCACAAGGGCCAAGGTGAGGTCCAGAGGTCCCTGGGTCTCTTCTGCAAGGTAAATGGTTTCAAATCATGACAAGTTGCAGGTCCTCTGAGAAGCATCTGTACTCATGAGGCAAGTTAAGCATCATCTCTTGGGAAGAGGAATAGGGAGATCCCTCACTACCCCACACCTCTGCTTCCAGATCCTTCCCCTCTGGAGGCTCAGGGGTAGCCACCTTGCAGTTCTCTAGAAAGGAGAAACCAGATTCACAAACAGAAGAACTGAGACTACCCCCCACCCAGGGGCCTCAGAAACCAAGCCAGTTCTCCCCTCCTATCTTCACCTGCCATTCATTCATACCGTCCTACGTCTCCCACTTCCCCAGGGGTTGTCAGGGACAGAAGGCCCCTCCTTCATCCCCCTCAATGTTCCTCCAACCCCCCCACACCACCATTCACTAGGGTGTCCAGGACATTGTGTGACTCAGGAAACAGCTCAGACATTAGGCTTGCAGCAGGCTGAAGAGGACAAGGAAAGGGCAGTGTGAGCCAAGGAGGTGGCCCTGCCACAGTGAGGGCTCTGAAAGTCCCTGCCTGAAAAGGGAGAGGAGATCTGGGCTTGGGGATGCTCTGGAATGCAGCCCCCTTCCCTGCTGCTGCTTCTGCTGCTGCCGCCACCACCGTGTTTCCTAGTTGTCATGGCCAGAGGTGAGTTATGGGGTGGGAGAGGAGGGGGAGTCCACTTTCCCTTAAGAGGATGTCCAGTGGGGTGGGAGAAATAGAGCTGACCCCCAGGTTTTGAAGGGACACTAGATAGAAGAGATTTTCCCCAAAAATGCAGACAGCCTGTAGGGAGAGCCGACCGCCACAGAAGCTGCTCCAGCCCAGGCTTTGGGCTGGGTGCCAGTAGGGACTGTTGGGGGGATGGGTGAGAGGGCGCCCATCCCCAGGGAAACCCAGTTAGCCCTGGAGCTGAGTTAAGTGTACTCTTATAACCATGTTGAGAAGGGCAGATCGACCACCTGCTAGGGGGGAAGATAAGAGGAGATCAGGAGGTGGAGATGTGGAAGGTCACGGGTCCACCATGTCCCTTTCCTGTCCAGCTGTCCCCACCCCCCGGAAGGCTTGATTCTGGGCCCTTCCTGGCCTTCCTGGAGGAAATCCCTTCAATGTCTCAGCCATTCACCTCCTGGGGCCCCCTTGCCCCCCTTCTGTTCCCTGTTGTCTTGCTTCCTAGGGATGGAGTCCAGGGCTGGACTTGGAAGGCTAGAGAGTAAACAGGAAAGGGGGGTGTTAGGGAGTAGTAACTGAGAGGCCTGGGATGGAAGGAACTGAGGCATGGGACCACACGTGGACTGGAACAGGGCATGAAGGACATGGTAGTTTAGAGCATGCATGGGGGCTTGCTTTGAACAGGTCTCTTAGGAGCACCTGAAGGAGGAAGTGAGACACAAGCTCCATGGCTCCATCTCATTCTCCCTTTCCATCTATAGGGCTGCTGTGCGGAAGTTTTCCAGAACCCTGTGCCAATGGAGGCACCTGCCTGACCCTACCTCAGTGGCAAGAGACCTGCCTGTGAGTGTACCTTGTGGGACTAGGAGACTAGAAAGAAATGGGGAGGGAGAGTGAGGGAAGAAAGGAGAATGAGGGGAAGTGAAGGAGATGAAGGGAAACAAATAAGGCAAGGGAGAAGGGTGGGAGAGAAGGGAAGGAGGGGCCAGTGATGTGAGTTTTCCTCTCTCCCTCCCACCCAGGTGTGCCCCTGGCTTCCTGGGCAAGACATGCAAGTTTCCTGACCCCTGCCAAGATGCTCAGCTCTGCCAGAATGGGGGCAGCTGCCAAACCCTACTTCCCACCTCACCAGGCTCCTCTAGCTCCCCCTCTCCACTGCCCCCCAGCTTCTTCTGCAACTGCCCCACTGGCTTCACTGGTAAAAGGTGCCAGGTCCGCCTCCAAGACCCCTGTCTTCCCTCCTTCTGTTCCAAAAGGGGCCGCTGCCACATCCAGGCTTCAGGCCGCCCACAGTGCACCTGCATGCCTGGATGGACAGGTAAGCTCTGGTGGGAGTGGAGTGGAAAGGACAAGCAACAGCAGTGGGCTAGGAAAGATGTGGGCTGGGAAAGATGGAACTGGACACCATCACCACTGTTGCATATGCAGTAAAGTGAGTTTCCTTGTCATTATCCAGGTCAGAGTTGCCAGGTCCAGATTAGGAAATCAGATCAGAGAGGCAAAGCAACTCACCCAAGAGCATACAACCAGTTTTGTGGTACAAAAAGATACCAATCTGAATCTCTTGCCTGTAGAAGCTGGGTGCTTTCCACCTCCTCCAAGAAGGTCATCACTGTAGGGACCCTATCATTGCTATTTGACCTTTTAGCTAAGATCAGGTGTTATAGGACCTCAGGTCCCAGGTAGATGATAGACTGTGAGCCTTTTGAAGACAGAGGCCATGAGAATCAATAAGCCAATCCATGACAGGCAACCATTACTCAAGATTGAAATTCATCAGCATGTGATTGCTAAAACATTGAAAGATTTCCAAACTATCTGAAATATTTCTAAATTCCTTAAGCTTGCTGAACCTAGAAACTAGAGGTTGTTAGCTGCTCACCAGGAGTTCTCCATGCTCTACATTCTGAGCATCGGAACAGCCCCTATTCTAAATGGTGGGTGTTCATAATAATCCTGGAAAGAATATAGTGGGGTAAGGTGTGATGAGACTGGAGGGACCTGATCTAGAGATAGAAATGGAAATGCACCTCAAGAAGAGGGGTCTAACCCTGGGCAAGTTTACTACTTTAGAATAGATGCAAATGTCAGCTTTGCTACTAACTACATGAACATGAATAAGATATTTAAAGTGGTCTGGGTCCTAGGTTATCAACAAACAAACAAGGATACTAATGTCCGTATTTCCTAAGGTTGTTGAGTGAATTAAAAGGGATGATACTCAATAAGTGCTTACTTAGCTCAAACCTGGCATATGGTATGTATGCAGTGTGAGCTAAAGCTGCCGCTGCTGCTGCCGCCACCACTGCTGCCACCATCACCACTATTGCACATGCTGTAAAGTGAGTTTCCTTGTCATTATCCAGGTCAGAGTTGCCAGTCCAGATTAGGAAATCAGATCAGAGAGGCAAAGCAACTCACCCAAGAGCATACAACCAGTTTTGTGGCACAAAAAGATACCAATCTGAATCTCTTACCTGTAGAAGCTGGGTGCTTTTCACCTCCTCCAAGAAGGTCATCACTGTAGGGACCCCATCATTGCTACTATTTGGCTAAGATCAGGTGTTATAGGACCCCAGGTCCCAGTTTTTCCCAGGTAAGGCCAATTTGCAATATCCATTTTCAGTTTAGAAAATAAGGTTGCTCCAGATATAATCCTACCAAGGCATGGCAAAACTAAGGCAGGGGTGATGGAACAGGGTAAAGTGAGCACAGAAATAAAGGGAGGAAAATTCAAATATTCAATCCACAGGTTATCTGCAGGGAGATCAGAGTCATCTCAGATGGGCTGGAATTTGTGCAATGCTAGAAACAGCTCCCTCTACCCTCTGTTGCAGGCGAGCAGTGCCAGCTTCGGGACTTCTGCTCAGCCAACCCCTGCATCAATGGAGGCGTATGTCTGGCCACATACCCCCAGATCCAGTGCCGCTGCCCACCTGGCTTTGAGGGTCATGCCTGCCAACATGATGTCAATGAGTGTTTCCAGGATCCTGGACTCTGCCCTAAAGGCACCTCCTGCCATAATACCCTGGGCTCCTACCAATGTCTCTGCCCTGCAGGGCGGGAAGGTCCACACTGTGAGCTCCGAACAGGACCCTGCCCTCTGGCAGGCTGTTCAAATGGGGGCACCTGCCAGCTGGTGCCAGGAGGAGACACCACCTTTCACTTCTGCCTCTGCCCCCCAGGTGTGTCCTCATAGATGCTTTTCTGTAGCCTCCTCCCCTTTCTGGGAAGGGAGGGTTGCCTCTTTTGGGTTCCTTCACCTGGCTAATCCCATGACTCTATCAGGCTTCACAGGCCTAGACTGCGAGGTGAATCCAGATGACTGTATTGAGCACCACTGTCAGAATGGGGGCATTTGCCAGGACGGACTGGGCACCTACACCTGCCTCTGCCCAGAGACTTGGACAGGTGAGTTGTTTAAGCCAAGTTAATGGCACCAGTGGCCCAGTCAGCCTGTGGCTTCCCTTCCTCACAGGGCTCCCAGATCTAGACCTTGTTCCTTTCCTACCTCCCTACAGGCTGGGATTGCTCTGAAGATGTGGATGAATGTGAGGTTCACGGTCCCCCTCACTGCAAAAATGGGGGTACCTGCCAGAACTTGCCTGGCAGCTTTCACTGTGTATGTGTGAGTGGCTGGGGAGGCACAGGCTGTGAAGAGAACCTGGATGACTGTGCTGCTGCTACCTGTGCTCCTGGATCCACCTGCATTGACCACGTGGGCTTCTTTTCCTGCCTCTGCCCACCTGGGCGCACAGGTATGGGGACTGAGGGGTCAGGGAAGAGTGAGGTAAAGGTGGAGGCTGAGAAGAACCGGGGGTCTCTTGGGAGGTCAATCAACCTTGCCCCCATCTGGCCCCTCCAGGCCTCCTATGCCACCTGGAAGATATGTGTCTGAGCCAGCCATGCCATGGGGAAGCCCAGTGCAGCACCAACCCCCTGACGGGCTCCACACTCTGCCTGTGCCAACCTGGCTACTCAGGGCCCACCTGCCACCAAGACCTGGATGAGTGTCAGATGGGTGAGACACCCCACAGCAGAGCCTCTCTGAGCCCAGACAGGCCTCCACACTGAACAGAGAAAAGGGGAAGTTGTTTCTTAAATTAAAAAGAAAAAGAAAGAAAGAAAGAAAGAAAGAAAGAAAGAAAGAAAGAAAGAAAGAAAGAAAGAAAGAAAGGAAATATCTCTTTTTCTTTGGGTTGGTCCTGATGTGACATCTCTTCCCTACATGGCCCTCTCCCCAATGCTTAGCCCTCCAGGCCTCATAGATTGTCCTCTTGGTCCTTCTCTATCCTAAAAATACAAGCCCTTTCCCCAGTTGGTCTTGCAGCCTCAAATGGGCCCCCACACCTCTCCTGACAGTCTGGCCTCTTTGCCCTTCCCATCCCTGGCCCCTGTGAACTCTCAGCTCTTCTCTCTTCCCAGCCCAGCAAGGTCCCAGTCCCTGTGAACATGGTGGTTCCTGCCTCAACACCCCTGGCTCCTTCAACTGCCTCTGTCCACCTGGCTACACGGGCTCCCGCTGTGAGGCTGATCATAATGAGTGCCTGTCCCAGCCCTGCCACCCAGGCAGCACCTGCCTGGACCTCCTTGCCACCTTCCACTGCCTCTGCCCACCAGGTATGGCTTAATGGGGACTTGGGTGGGGGAGAAACAACTAAGCTGAACCCACTGGGAATTGCCCCTAGAGAACAAGGAGAGCATCAGTCCAACGGGCGTCACTTACTACAGGATGTTTCTCCTCTCCCTCCCCCCAAGTGAAAACGGAGACACCTATGGACCCTAGGAAAAGAGCTGCCACAGATAGTCGTGAGGTTGTACACTGCTCAACTCTGGGGGAGAGGGGCTGCCATTCCTTTCATGGTAATCAGAGACAGCACAACACATGGCCCACTGTACACTGTGGCCAAATAAGGGAGGATAGTTAATAAACTTTCCATGCTGCAGCCTCTGCTCATACTTACCTACAATGCTCCCCCTAATCACTCCAACTCTCCCATGCAGAGATAAAGAGTAAATCCTTAAAATTCCAAAAAAAATCTGTGTGCTTGAATTTGATGCAGTAGGAAAGAAACACAGCAAGGGTGCAGGCACTTCCAGGCTAGTTTTACCAGGAAAAAGTGATTTGAAGAAAGAGAACTACAGAGCCAATACAGAGAGCTGGATGAAACCAGAAAAAAAATAGCTGACTGTCTGTCTTACATGTATTATCTTATCTACTCTTTACACTAATCCTATGCGGTTGGCATTGTTACTATATCCATTTTATAAATGAAGAAACCAAGACATATAAAATGTTCAAGTGGTTTGTCCAAGGTCATGCAGTTAGTAAGTGGCAGAGCCAAGATTCAAACCCAGAGTTTCAACATTAACCACTACACTACACTACCATTCTAAGGTGAGCAATATCCAAGGTTTATGGCTCAGACCACACATAGATAAGTATACAAGAGTAAAGAAAACTATACTCTTATATACCTATCTATGTGTGGACAAGGTTGTAGACGTGAAGGAGGGTTGGAGGCACGCTCCCTAAGCAAGAAAAGGAAGATAATGAGGTCCTTGTTTAAGATGAGACCATGGACATGAGGATGACCCCAAAGCAATGGGATAAATAAGAGAGTAACACAGCTTCCCAAATGCCCTTCACATTCCCCCACATTGGGATTCCTGTTCACTTTAGCATGAAGACCTGCCATGAACAAGAGGAGTAAATCGTGCTCCAGGCAGACACCCGCTTGCCTAATTTGTACATCAAAGACCTCCAGGTTAAGCAGCCTACCTGGGTGGGTCCCACGCTGCCTTACCCGGAGATGGCCCCAAGAGGCACTTCCAGGATGCCCTCTCACAGCTCTTAATAGGAGCCCTCTTGCTTCCTGAGCTTTCACACCTGAAGGAGGCAGCACTGCACACCACAGCAGGGCTCAGGGTTCATCTACCAAATCCATCGGCAGATAGCAGAGAGAGGGGAGGCCTGATGGGGACACACAGCAAGTTGCATGTGTGCTGGCTCTAGAACCCAGGTCTCCCAGGGAGAAGGGGGCAGGGCCAGCCTGGCAGAGCCCCACCCTCACCATGCTCCTCTGTCCTCAGGTTTAGAAGGGCTACTCTGTGAGGTGGAGACCAATGAGTGTGCCTCAGCTCCTTGCCTGAACCAAGCTGACTGTCGTGACCTGCGCAACGGCTTCCTGTGCGTCTGCCAGCCTGGTGCGTGCAGATTTCTATCCAGCCATCCTCACCCTGCAATGTTGGAACCACCAGAGTTCTGTCCTCTGGAAGTTCTCTCTAGCCTGGTCAAAGAGTTCCCCATTTCTCCAACTCCTCTGCTCCTCAAACTCTCTTCTGCTACATCCCAGATCTTTCCTTACTTACACACCCACCCTCATCTCTGACCTTCCAAATCACCCATATATCCCTCCTTTGCAGTCCTCCTGCATAGTCCTCTATGGACTCTGCATGTCAGGGGTCCCAGGCTGGTCTTGGCATTGCCTGCCCTGGACACAGGGAAAGCTGCCCCAGGTCTTTCTTTTCCAGCTTCCTGGAACATCCCTCTGGTACCCTGCTATGAAAATAATTACATTTATTGACTATTTACTCCAGGACAGGCACTTGACTTTGTGCTTTGGGGGCATTATGTCATTTAATCCTTTCAATGGCAACATAAGGTAGGCTCCTCTTTATTTGTTTTTCCAGTGCTGGGGATCAAAGCCAGTGCCTCACGCACTCACACATGCTAGGCAAGCACTGTGCCACTGAAGCTACACCCCCAGTCTAGGTTCCATTTTTTGCTCCTTTTACAGAGGAGGAAACTGGGAGCTTAGAAAGTTTAAGTAGCTTGCCCAAAGTCACACAGCTAGTAGGTGGCTGAGCTTCACGTTTTCTGCACCACCCTTCTGTTGATCCATGCCCAACTACCAGGTGTCTTCTTTGGGAAGACCTACAGGTTCACCTTTCCTGGCGAGAAAGAGCTAAGCTGTGTCTTCCTCAATGATCTTGGCCTTCTCTCCCCATCTACTCCCTTCCCCACTAGGATTCACTGGTACCCAGTGTGAGGAAGACATCGATGAATGCAGAAGCTCTCCCTGTGCCAATGGTGGGCAGTGCCAGGACCAGCCTGGAGCCTTCCATTGCAAGTGTCTCCCAGGTAAACTGGGGCCCAAACACGGGAGGAGAGGGTGGCAGAGGGCAGAAGTCTCTGCAGTCCCTGATTCTCCTCCTCTGCCACAGGCTTTGAAGGGCCACAGTGTGAGACAGAGGTGGACGAGTGTCTGAGTAGCCCATGCCCCAGTGGAGCCAGCTGCCTTGATCTCCCAGGAGCCTTCTTTTGCCTGTGCCCCTCTGGCTTCACAGGTCAGCAGGGAAGTTGTTAGAGAATAATTGAGTCCATTTGGCTTGGGACAGTAGTCATTGGTGGGTGTTTGAGAGTCAGGATGTGAAACAGATAAGAATGGCACCCCTTAAAGTAACTCAGAGCAAAACCTTCACAACTGTGGGTGTTATTAAAGAGCCACATTTATCCCAACATGAATGGGTATAATTAGGGCTCAGGAGCAGAGATTGGGCTCAAAGGGGAGCCATTCACTTTTTTATATAGCAAGACTTTATTAACACTGGGGATGTGACTCAGTGGTAAAGTACTGGCATGAATGAGTCCCTGGGTTCAATCCCCAGCACCATACAAATAAACAAATAAATAAATGCTTACTATGCCAGTCGTAGAAACAAGTTTGAGTAAGAAGTTGCTATCCTCAAGTGGTTTTAAGTCTAATGCATAGACCAACAAGTCTCCTGTTGGTATGGCCCAATGGCCCTGAGAGAGGAGAACCCACTAACCCAGACTAAAGATGAGAACTCTTCATGGAGTTCAGAGCAGAAAAGGGCCTGCATGGAGGAGATGATGGCTAGGCTGAATTTTGAGAAATGAGCAGGAGTTTGTCAAAATAGAATGCCAGATAATGTGTTTTAGTTGGAAATCACTGTGTTTGTAAAAGCACAGGGAAAAGAAAAGCACCTTTCATTTAAGGAACTGCATAAGATCCAGAGCTTAGAGTGCAACAGGGCAAAGATGAGAAACACAGCAGTTGTAGGAAGGTCATGTCACACCAGATCCCATGTGACAGGAAGTTAGTATCCTGAAGGTAACAGGAAGTCATTGAAGGACAGGTCTATGGGGAGTGAGTTAGTCATACATAAGTAGTCTTTGGTCCCCTGGAGGGCATAAAAGGGTTTTGTTTTCTATCTGACTCATATCCCCACCCCAGGCCAGCTCTGTGAGGTTCCCCTGTGTGCCCCCAACCTGTGCCAGCCTGAGCAGAAATGCCAGGATCAGGAAAACAAGATCCAATGCCTCTGCCCCAGTGGAAGCCTTGGCTGTGCCCCTGCTGAGGACAACTGCACCTGCCACCATGGGCATTGCCAGAGGTAACATCTTCCAGGCCCTCCATTTGCCCCTTTTCTGGTCCTCCTTAGCTATGGTAGGAGAAAAAGCAAGTGAGGAACATGTCTGTGGGAAATGACCAACAGCGACTACGAAGGAGATGACCAAGTTCTTAGGGCAAGTCGATAGGAGGACTTGTTATCCAAGGAGAGGAGAGCTCGTATATGATGAGGGAAACAGAGGATTAAGGCGTCAGAGCAGAAAAGGGAGCATAATGCCCAGCATCAGTTCATCATTCACTAGACAAGTATCTATTGAATATCTACTCTGTGTGAACACCGTTCCAGACACTGGGAAATAGCACAGAGCCAAAGAGACAAAATGATGACTCTCGTGGAGCTTTCATTTCTGTCTGGCAGAAAGACAACACACAAGTTATAGAAGAAATAAAGATAGAGAAATAAAATGTGTGCTGTGGGATCAGGAAGGTAAAAGGGCAATGTTAAGAGGAAAGTCACTGAAGAAAAAGGCCAGAGTCTCAGGGACAAAAAAGAGGAGGTCATAAGGGCCTGGCCCACAGGAAAAGGAAAAGGATACACCAGAAGAAAAGAAAAATACTCCCCTTTCTCTTTATGGCCAGATCTTCATGTGTGTGTGATGTGGGCTGGACAGGGCCAGAGTGTGAGGCAGAGCTGGGGGCCTGCATCTCCACACCCTGTGCCCATGGGGGGACCTGCTATCCCCAGCCCTCTGGCTACAACTGCACCTGCCCCACAGGCTACACAGGTGAGACTGTCTCTAAACCATATACACCTGGGCTAGTTACACCCTAAGTCAAGGGAAATATATGTGGCCAAAGGCTCTGTGTATTAGTCACCACCAAGGAAAACTGGTCATGGGTTGCAGGGGACACAGATGATGTGTGGGAGGTGATAAGAAAAGGAGCTGAACAGGGGGGAATAATAGAGTTAGGGTAAGGAAGGGAGGGCAAAAGGAAGAAGAGGAGGATGGAGGGAGAGAAAGGATTCCCAATCTCAGATCCCACCTCTTTCCCTCAGGGCCCACCTGTAGTGAGGAGGTGACAGCTTGTCACTCAGAGCCCTGTCTCAATGGTGGCTCCTGTAGTCCCAGCCCTGGAGGTTACTCCTGCATCTGCCTTCCAAGCCACACAGGGCCCCACTGCCAAACCATCATTGACCACTGCGTGTCTGGTAAGTGCCCACCATGTCCGGCACTGAAGCACAGGGGGATGAAAGAATCGGGCAGGGTTCTTCCATATTTAGAAGAAAAAAAATTAACTGAAGCTGTTGTTTTAGTGGGGGAAAGGTATGTCCTGTGAGCGGTGTGACTGAGGTCACAGGCCAGGTTACAGGCAAGGAACCCAATCCCTCACAGCCTCCTCTCTCCAGCCCCGTGCCTCAATGGGGGTACCTGTGTGAACAGGACTGGCACCTTCTCCTGCCTCTGTGCCGTGGGCTTCCAGGGTCCACATTGTGAGGGAAGGATCCACTCCAGCTGTGCAGACAGGTGAGCAGAGCACTAAGGCCCCCAGAGGAAGGGAAGGAGCCCCTCAGCCTTCCCACCCTTTCCCTTCCCTCCCCCTGGAACTCCAGGCTATCTCTGCTGCACACTCTTCCTTCTGCCTCCCCTTCTGGTCAGCCATCACCCCAGTAGTTGCCTCCCCATCACATACTCCCTCCCCCTTTTTCCCAGACCTCCTTCCTACCTTGCCCTATCTCTGTCTTGTACAGCCCCTGTAGGAACAGGGCAACCTGCCAAGATGGCCCTCAGGGCCCCCGCTGCCTCTGCCCTCCTGGATACACAGGAGAAAGCTGCCAGGTGAGGTGCAATGAGCCAGGTGTGCAGAGGAGGGAGGGACCTAAAGAGCTCTAGTAAGAATGGTCTCAAGAAATAAAAGGTGGGCAGCAGGGAAGCTCGTGAAGAAAGGTCTAGGATTTGAGGTTTGTGTAGCCTGAAGAAGGGAGGAAAGATCGAATGAAGTTATGACCCTCAGGGGCCATTCTGGAATATGGGTATAGAAGGGAAACCAGGGAGGGTTTCCTGGTCCAGGCCACTCGTGGAGAGAGTCTTAGAGGGAGGGATTCTGAGGAAGTGGAATTGGCAGAGGCCCATCTCCAGGCCTGGAAACCTGATGACTCATGATCTCTCCCAACCCTCAGACTCTGATGGACTTATGTGCCCAGAAGCCCTGTCCACACAATGCCCACTGCCTCCAGAGTGGGCCCTCCTTCCAGTGCCTGTGCCTCCAGGGATGGACCGGGCCTCTCTGCAACATTCCACAGTCCTCCTGCCAGAAGGCTGCGCTGAGCCAAGGTACCAACACAAGGCCCAACTGGGGAGCAGATGCAGAAAAACAAGTGTCCTTCTTCACCCCTTTCCTAAAAGCAGCCACACAGCTTTTGACCAAAACAACCACCTGAGAGTCAAAACAATATAAACCAACTATAGTTATTTTTTTTAATATTTGTAGTTGTAGATGGACATAATACCTTCAATTTATTTATTTATTTATTTATTTATGTAGAGCTGAGGATTGAATCCAGTGCCTCGCACATGCTAGGCAAGTGCTTTACTTCTGAGCCACAACTCCAGCCCCCAACTATAGTTATTGATTCTACAGTTTAATACCCAGGAAGCCTAAAACAACCCAACTCCTGTCACCACATTCAGCACAACACCAATCAGCCCAGTAAAGTAGACTCCAGCTTAACACAACCACCAGGGACATAACTCCTGGTGGAGCAACTCAACATTGTTATGGTTGTAACTCACCTTGAGTGGACTACATTTAACCCAGCTACATCAACACACTTCACCCCACCCCTGTGAGGTTACGCCAACCCTCTTGTAAAAGAATACTCTACTTCAAATAAGGTTCAACATGAGAAGAGCTCAGGGAAGAGCTTAGGGCTTAGGTTGATGGGAGATAACATCAAAATTGATGCAAAATCCAGGGGACAAACTTGGGACAGTAGTAAAGCCCCATGTCCCCAGCCTAAAGTTTCTCTTGAGTTCATTTTTTAAAAAACTTCATTTTATTTGTGGTGCTGAGAAATCGAACCAAGACCTTGTACATGCTAAGCAAGTGTTCTACCACTGAGCTGTATGTCCAGCCTTCCCTTGAGCTCTCTCTTGCTTATGGCTCAAGACAATAGTCACCTTACAACACTGATAAGCTTAAGAAATCTTTCCCATATTCTGGCAGAAAAGATAGGCAGAGAAACCTGATGTTCTACCCTCTTCAGTGTCAGGAGTCACTTTTTCCTTGTGCCCACGGGGTTTCCACCCAAGAACATTAGCTGCTCCCAAGTTAAAGGCCTCTCTGATAGAGATCTGGGATCCTGAAAACCCTTCCAGCCCACTTAGCTTCACTTCTACCTGTTTGTCTTTCTCCCTCAGGCATAGAAGTCTCTGCCCTGTGCCAGAATGGAGGCCTTTGCGTTGACAGAGGCCCCTCCTATTTCTGCCACTGCCCCCCTGGATTCCAAGGCAGTTTATGCCAGGATAACATGAACCCCTGTGAATCCCGGCCTTGTCAGAATGGGGCCACCTGTGTGGCCCAGCCCAATGGCTATCTCTGCCAGGTAAGAGGTGTAGAGAAAAGAAGGGAGAGAAGATAACTCTCCTTTCTGGAGATGGGAAACAGGACATGGCTGGAGATATGGAAAACAGTAATAATGGGAAGGATAACATGGTGTACCCAATTCTCCTCCCTTTCCTTTACCCCACACATCCAGCTAACCACCAGGTCAGGCCATTCTACCTCCTAAATATTTCTCCACTCTATCCTTTCCCCTTCACCCTTCATCCCACTGCTTTAGTACAGGCGTTTGTTGCATTCCACCTGAATACCCATGTCAGCCTCCATATCTATCCTTCCACTGGTTCAGTCTTTACCCCACAACCAGGGGATCACTGCAGATGTTAAGTTGACCTGTCACTCCCCTGTTGAACATCCTTCAGGGGGTGCCCACATCTTTATAAAGTTCAAGGCTCTGCCTGATACAGCACTGCCTGCCCCTCAGTCCTCATTTGTCACCTTCTCCACTCTCCACTTCCCTACTTCATTCTAGCAATGTAAACCTTACACACCCCATACTGATTCTTGCTTCTTAGCTTTTTTTTTTTTTTTTTTTTAATCTGTACTAGGGATTGATCCCAGGAGCACTCTACCATTGAGCTACATCCACAGTCTTTTTTTTTTTTTTTTTTTTTTGAGACAGGGTCCTGCTAACCTGATGAGGCTGGCTTTAAACTTACAATCCTTCTCATTTGGCTTCCCCAAGTTGCTAGTATTACAGGCGAGCATCAGTCTCAGTTTTTTTCCCTGCCATTGCCTCTGCCTGGAATGGCCTTCCCCACCCCTCTTCCACTGGATGGGGACCAGGAAGCACCTTCCTTAGGAGGATATCTCTAAGTCCTCTCTCAGATGGGTGAAGGCTTCTCCTTGGTGGTTTTTATCACTATACCAGGAAAAGCAAAGCTGGGATTTAAATCTGGGCAGCCTGATTCTATGCTCAGACCACAACTTTTAACAGAAGACACAAGATGGATCCCCTTTACTTCATCTTTTTTTTTTTTTTTTTGTACTGGGGACTAAATCCAGGGGCTTTTACCCCTGAGCTACTCCCCCAGCCCTTTTGAGACAGGGTCACACTAAGCTGCTTAGGGCCTCCCTAAGTTACTGCGGAGACCCAGACAGTCCTCACCTGTGAGATAGCCTAGTCCCCTTGTTTATCCCCTGCCTCCAAGTGCCATCCCAGAGAGAAGCCCCAGAATCCCTTTGTGCTGGGCCAACTTCCAGGAGTGAGTTGGGAGGTAGGCAGTGACTGAAGCAATATCTACTCTCATCCCCACCAAACTTGTGATCCTCCTGCCTCAGCCTCCCAAGTCGCTGGGATTACAGGCGCGTACCACTATTCCTGGATCCTTTACTTCACTTTTAAATTTTAGTTTTAACCTTTTTATTATGAACATTTTCAATTATATACAAACTCAGTGTGCTTGACTGAAAGCAGTGAACTTCTTGTGCACTCATTTCTGTTTCATGTCCTACTTCCTGAAACTCCCCCTTCCAGAAGTTTCCAAAACATTTAACTTGTTCCTACCAACCTTCTGGCCACTGCTCAGATTCTTTGTAAATTTTTTATCAACTCTCTAAAGGCTTCTTGTACTCCATTCTTGCATGCTCTCTTTCCTCCTGCAAGAACCCAGCATGTGGTACAGAATCATCAATGACATTCTCTCATTAGCAGAAAGGCATGAAGCAAGCAGAAAAATGATTATGGAGTAATAGACTTGAACTTCAGGTCTTCTATCTACAGCCATGTGACTTGCACAAGTCACTTTACCTTTGTGGGACTCAGTTTCCTTTTCTGTGAAGTGAGGATCAAGTGAGATAATCTATATAAAGGGTTTTAGGAGGTTTTTCTGAGGTTATGTATATAAAGCATGTAATAAATACTAGTTACCTCTCCCCTCTGATTGACTGATAGCTTCATAGAAACAGGAATGAGCTCTAATTTTGCCTGTATTCCTAGTACCTAAAACAGAGCCTGGCAGAAGGTGGGCATCCAATACATGTTTATGAAGTAATGAAGTATGAGACAATCTGGAGGGTGTATTGGTAGGGGAAAGGGTTTGTTTGGGACTAGGGGAGGGTTAAGCTGTAAGTTACTGAGCAATAATGTATCATGTGGCATTGAGATAGAATGGTCAAGCTACATGTGTCAGCGATGGATGGTGAGTTGACTGAAGCTGTTGGGCTGGAAAATGGGGGGCTGAACAGACTGCTTTGAGCTAGGCTCATCCACTGGTTACATCTCTGATCCTTCATCCCTGTAGTGTGCCCCAGGCTACAATGGACAGAACTGCTCAAAGGAAATTGATGCTTGTCAGTCCCAACCCTGTCACAACCATGGAACCTGCACCCCCATACTTGGAGGCTTCAACTGTGCCTGCCCTCCAGGTTTTGTGGGTCTGCGCTGTGAGGGGGATGTGGATGAGTGTTTAGACAAGCCTTGTCACCCGACAGGCACCGCAGCCTGCCACTCTCTAGCCAATGCCTTCTACTGCCAGTGTCTACCTGGACATACAGGTGAGGCCTTGGTGTGTATGTGGTGGGGGGGGGGTGAAGACATCTAAGCAGACCACGGAGACCTAGACAGTCCTCACCTATGAGACAGCCTAGTCCCCTTGTCTATCCCCTGCCTCCATGTGCTATCCCAGAGAAGATGCTCCAGGATCCCTTTGTGCTGGGCCAACTTCCAGGAGTGAGGAGGTAGGCAGTGACTGAAGCAATATCTAGTCTCCTCCCCATCACAGGCCAGTGGTGTGAGGTGGAGATAGACCCCTGCCAGAGCCAGCCCTGCTCCCATGGAGGATCCTGTGAGGTCACCGCAGGACCACCCCGGGGTTTCACCTGCCACTGTCCCCAGGTAAAAGACCACAAAGCTGCCTTCTCTATTGCCTTCTATACTGATAAAAGGTGAGAATGCCTGAGCTGGAATCCTAGAGGGGAGCATAGGAGATCATCAAAGTGTGACTTATTGGAAGGAGCCATCTTAAATTCCCAGCAGTAAGTGGCTCTCAGAAGCAGTCAGGGGAAAGGAGTCAGGGAAAAGGTAGGATCTTGAAGGGAATGTTCAGAAACCATAGGCATTGCCTAAGATCAGAAGCTCCTGGATAAGTTACTTTAACTCTGTGTGTGGATCCCTGATGCATGGGATTGGATTAATAGTAAGCCATGGTTCATGATACACTCATCATTGGTTTGTGCCTAATCCTTTTTCCCCCCTCGGAGGTACTGGGGATTGAACCCAGGGCCTTGTGCATGCAAGGCAAGCACTCTACCAACTGAGCTATATTCCCAGCCCCTGTACCTGACCTTTTATTTTAGTGTTTTAACAATATTACATCCATGAACCTAATCCCAAAAGTTCAATATTAATAACTTACTTCTACTTATGTTCCCTTCCTTGGAGAAAGAGGAAGGCATATGATCCTGTCTCCAAAAGGATGAACATAAGAATATAATAGAATTCAATTCTATTAAGAATTTATTAAGGGGGCTGGGGATGTGGCTCAAGCGGTAACGCACTCGCCTGGCATGCGTGCGACCCGGGTTCAATCCTCAGCACCACATACAAACAAAAATGTTGTGTCCACCGAAAACTAAAATAAATATTTAAAATTTTTTTTAAAAAAAGTATTAAGACTTTATAGTCTTTCAGGACTTTTATTATAATGGCAAAGTTCATCCATTTTTGCAACAATGTCCTGTCATTGCATGAAATTATCATGCAACATGGTTCCAAATCCATAAAATGATGAACTTGATGAGAGTCTAGGACCCTCTCTGCACTAATCTAACCCAGAGTTTTCTTGGGGGAGTGGGAATAATAAAATAAGGTCCTTCCCCAATGTCTTCCCCCTATACAGGGTTTTGAAGGCCCCACCTGCAGCCACAGAGTTCCTTCCTGCGGCATCTATCACTGTCACCATGGAGGCCTGTGTCTGCCCTCCCCTAAGCCAGGATTCCCACCCCGATGTGCCTGCCTCAATGGCTTTGAGGGTCCTGACTGCCTGACTCCACCAGCTCCTCAGGGCTGTGGCCCCCCCTCCCCATGCCTACACAATGGCAGCTGCTCAGAGACCCCTGGGTTGGGGGGCCCAGGCTTTCGATGCTCCTGCCCTCCTGACTCTCCGGGGCCCAGATGTCAGAGGCCTGGAGCAAAAGGGTGTGAAGGCAGAAGTGGAGATGGGGCCTGTGACACTGGCTGCAGTGGCCCAGGAGGAAACTGGGATGGTGGGGACTGCTCCCTGGGGGTCCCAGACCCCTGGAAAGGCTGCCCCTCCCATTCCCGGTGCTGGCTTCTCTTCCGGGATGGACAGTGCCACCCACAGTGTGACTCAGAAGAATGTCTGTTTGATGGCTACGACTGTGAGCCCCCTCCATCCTGCACGTGAGCCTAGAGCCCACTGTGGCTGGGGTATAAGGGGATGAGAGAGTGAGACATAGATGTCTGAGTTACAGGGTGACCATAGTCTCAGGCTCCAAGGAATTTCCACCCTAATAACCACTGCTAAGTAGGGCTTGAAGACTCTGGACTCCAACCTAGAATAATGGGATGGCATCAATACTTTGTGTGGGACACAACCTCTTTCTAGGCTCCTCTCAGAGTTCTGGGGCTTGGTCCTCAAGCTTGCCTTCTTAATTCATGTTGCCATGGAATCTCTCTCCTAGCAACCAGCATCCCTGAGGGAAAAGGGCTCTTCTTCAGGGAAAAAGAGCTTGGGAAGGAGGGAAAGGATGGTCTCAGGAGAGGATGTCAGGGTGTTTGGGCCACTATCCAGGGATGCACAGCTACCCCCACTTAGCAACCAAAGGGCTGTGGAATGTCAGGAATTTCTTCTGGGGAAAGAGGGGTGTCAGGTTTTAGGGGGTCCTCAGTTCCCCTCTTCTCACCCTACAGTCCAGCCTATGACCAGTACTGCCGGGACCACTTCCACAATGGGCACTGTGAGAAAGGCTGCAACACCGCAGAATGTGGCTGGGATGGAGGCGACTGCAGACCTGAAGATGGGGACTTGGAGTGGGGGCCCTCCCTGGCCCTGCTGGTGGTGCTGAGCCCAACTGCCCTGGACCAGCAGCTGCTTGCTCTGGCCCGCGTGCTGTCCTTGACTCTGAGGGTGGGGCTCTGGGTGAGGAAGGATAGTAATGGCAGAGACATGGTGTTCCCCTATCCTGGGGCCCGGGCAGAAGAAGAGCTAAGAGGAACCCATGACCCCTCACATGCAGAGGAAGCAGACCCTGATATGCAGCTCCTAGGCAAGGAGAAGGACTCCCTCAGTGCTGGGTAAGAAGTGGATGGAGGGAAGTCCAGACACTAGTTTGTTTTCCCATGGGACAGAGGGTTGGGAGCCAGTTACTGACACACGTCTCTAACATGCCTCCCCTACAGGTTTGTGGTGGTGATGGGTGTAGATTTGTCCCACTGTGGCCCTGACCACCCAGCATCCCGTTGTCCCTGGGACTCAGGACTCCTGCTTCGCTTCCTTGCAGCAATGGCTGCAGTGGGAGCCCTAGAGCCCCTGCTGCCTGCACCCCTGCTGGCTGCCCACCCTCACACAGGCTCTGGTAGGTGACACCCGCCACTTCTCCTGACCTTTGTGCTCATGTCAGTAATAGGCAAGAGATAAATCAGGATAGCTGGAACCAAAAATATTTTGTGGGAACTTGCCCTCCTTTTAACAACTCTTTACCTGGTTCTCCTCACAGCCTATTGGTTCTGTAAGTACTTTCTAACCTCTGACATAGCCCTCCAAGAAACCTCAGGTTCTAATTTAACTTCTTTACTAGATGTGGGTACCCAGTCATCTTTGTATTACATAGTTCGTAGTACATGAAAGAATAATAACTGTTATATCATGCTTACTATGTGTGTTGCTCTAGCATTTTACTGTTAACTCATTTAACCCCAAGAGGCAGGTATTATGTCCATTTCATAGATGAGGAAACTGAGGCAGAGAAAGATTGTTGCACTTGCTCATGAGTAGAACTAGTCCCACCAGGAATGACCTCCTTGTCACTGTATCTCTCCACTAGCACCCACCAAACAGCTTCCCTGGACTGTGCTGTGCTCTCCAGTTGCTGGGGTGCTTCTCCTGGCCCTGGGGGCTCTTCTTGTCCTTCAGCTCATCCGACGTCGACGCCGAGAGCATGGGGCCCTCTGGCTGCCTCCTGGCTTCACTCGAAGGCCTAGAACTCAGCAGACTCCCCGAAGACGCAGGCCCCCACTGGGCGAGGACAGCATTGGCCTCAAGTGAGAATGAGGAGGAACTCAGGCTCAGAAAGGGGAATCTGTCCATGGAGATATTTATGGTCAAAGCAATAAGAAATGCTATTGCAAAAATTGAAAACAGAAAGATGATGGGCAGGAAGGCTGCTGGAAATCTTGGAGACTCTTAGTGTTCCTAACTTGTGTAACCTGTACCCAACTCACTTCCTTCCAGGGAACTGAAGCCAGAGGCAGAAGTGGAAGAGGATGGAGTGGTGATGTGCTCAGGCCCTGAGGAGGAAGAAGAGGTGAACCAGGTGAAAGGGCTAGGGCAGAAATAGTATGAAGTTGATAGAATAAAGAACAAGTCAATGGCCTTCACTGATTCTTGCTTTTGCCCCAAGGCTGAAGAAATGGCCCCACCCTCCAAGTGCCAACTGTGGCCACTGAGTGGTGGCTGTGGGGAGCTCCCTCAAGTGGCCATGCTGACTCCTCCTCAGGAATCAGAGATAGAAGTCTCTGATGTGAATGCCTGTGGACCAGGTATGAACCAACCCAGACCAAGAAAATGAAAAAATGCTTTTTAATCCTTTTAAAAGCAGAAAAGTCCTTTAGTGTCAGAACTGGAGGAACTAATGTTGGAATGAGTAACTTAGAATAGTGATTCTCAAAGTATGGTCCTCAAAATGCAGCATCACCTTGGAATTTGTTAGAAATGCAAATTATCAGGATCCACTACAAAGCTATTGACTCTGAAATTGAGATATTGAGCAATATGTGTTTTAACAAGCCTTCTAGGGGAGTCTGATTCAGACTCAAGTTTGAGAATCAGTGTCCTAGAATGTTAAGAGAATTAAGGCCTTCTTATTTTTATAGGTGAGGAAACTGAAGCTCAAGTAGGAAAGTCATTTAAGCACAAAATCAAAAGCCAGAGCTTAGCTTCCTCATATCTCTTCTTGTGATTCTCCCTAAGATCCTCCTCCTGTGTCCTTTTGATGGACCCATTACTCATTCTCACCCACAGATGGGGTTACACCCCTGATGTCTGCAGTTTGCTGTGGGAGAGTGGAGTCCAGGACCTTTCAGGGAGCATGGTTGGGAAGTCCTGAGCCCTGGGAACTTCTGCTGGATGGAGGGGCCTATCCCCAGGCTCACACAGTGGGCACTGGGGAGACCCCTCTGCACCTAGCTGCCCGATTCTCCAGACCAACTGCTGCCCACCGTCTCCTTGAGGCTGGAGCCAACCCCAACCAGCCAGACCGGGCAGGGCGTACTCCACTTCATGCTGCTGTAGCTGCTGATGCACGGGAGGTCTGCCAGGTAAGCATACATTGGGGTCCCCAAAAGGAAAAGGGTGATCTTACAAGTTACACTGGGTAGAAGCATCCTCTAGTGTTTGACATAAGAAATTGATGTGAGATTGAGGACCTGAAACAAGGAAGATAGTTGCATATGGATTGGTAAAAGGGTTAAAAGTCTGAGGGACCTGAGTTAACAGTCCAGGGTACCCCAGAGGTCACAGGTTTTGTCCTTACAGCTCCTACTCAGCAGCAGACAGACTGCAGTGGACGCACGTACAGAGGACGGGACCACACCCTTGATGCTGGCGGCCAGGCTGGCAGTGGAAGACCTAGTTGAAGAACTGATTGCAGCCCAAGCAGATGTCGGGGCCAGAGATAAATGGGGTGTGGAAGGGCGGGGGTAATGTCATGCCATAGAGTTAAGGAAACTGGGGCGTGTAAGATGAGGTGCAAAATATAGGGGCAGCAGAGAAGGGCTGCAGCAGTTGGAGGGCATACCCCTGCTCCTCCATCTGGTGGTAAACCTGCTGCTGTACGGTGACAGTACGGAGTAGCTGAGTTTCTCCCATAATTCTCAAACACACACACACGCACACACACACACACACACACACGCGACTGTCCAAACCCACGGGAAACTGGGATATGGGAGAATGTCTGTGGGGAGGAGAGGGAGGTCTCCCGGTCCCACCGACTCCAGAACAATACCCATTGTCCCTCCAGTGCGCCAGTGACGTCCCCAGGGCAACGCTTCCTGCTGACTGGCGGTCGCCAGGGCAACGCTTCCCGCCTTTGAGGGGCCTAGAAGCCCTCCCCCCAAGGCTAGAATCCGTGGGAAACAGGAACCCAGGCTCCTGGTCCCCAACTGCTGCGTTAACACCCTCCCCTTGTCCTCTAGGAAAAACTGCGCTGCACTGGGCTGCTGCTGTAAACAACGCCCGAGCCGCCCGCTCCCTTCTACAAGCTGGAGCCGATAAAGATGCCCAGGACAGCAGGGTCAGAACGGGTATCTGGATGCCCATATTTTAAAAAGAGGGGAGGACCAGTGATTTGGAAAGCACGGGAACCCCAGAAAACCTGAAGCGGGAGGGGCCAGTAACCAAGCCGTTGGAGCCGGGTAGGACTCGTTCTGTGGGCGTGGCCTTCCCTGACCTCACCCCCCCCACCTCCCGGCTGTTTCCTTCCGGACAGGAGCAGACGCCGCTGTTCCTGGCTGCCCGGGAAGGAGCGATGGAGATAGCCCAGCTTCTGCTGGGGCTGGGGGCGGCCCGAGGGCTGCGGGACCAGGCTGGGCTAGCGCCCAGCGACATCGCACGCCAGCGTAACCACTGGGATCTGCTGACGCTACTGGAAGGGGCGGGACCACCAGAGGCACGTCACAAAGCGACGCCGAACCGCGAGACTGGGGCCTTCCCGCGCGCGCGGACCGCGTCAGGAAGCGTGCCTGCGCATGCGGGCGGCGCCGTTCCGCGCTGCCGGACGCTGTCAGCCGGAGCGGGCCAGCGTGGAGGCGGAGCAGGCCCGCGTGGAGGCGGAGCTTGCCAGCAATCTCGGACTTTGTCCGTAGACTTGGCCCCGCGCGGGGCCAGGGCCTATCCTCATTGCCGGAGCCTGTCGGGAGGAGCAGGAGGAGGCCCGCCGTCCCGCAGCCGTAGATTTTCTGCAGGCATGCGTGGGTCTCGGCCCAACCCTGCAATAGTTCGGGGAAAATCAGGAGTTGTGGCCGCACGCGGGGGCAGGACAGTAGCGGATGATTGGCCCTGTGATTGGGTAACCCTGAAGACCTGCGGTCCCTCCCCCAACATTCCGATCCCGCCTCCTTGCCTTACTCCTTCCCCAGAGCGGGGATCCCCTCAAGTTGTCTGGGGTCTCCCAGTTCAGCAAGTCATTCCCTTAAACTCCGAAGGAGAGGGTCAGAAATAGAAGGATAGTAAGGAGAGGGGAATCCTAAAAATGATTAAATGACTGGGTGTCTGGAAGGCCTGCCAGACTTTAAAATTAAGGCCCAAAAGTGGAGAGGGTAGTTTCCCTCCCAAAATGAGTGAATGCCCACCTCAACAGGCATGGTATTCCACGTAGAGAAGCTGAAGCACTACAGATTTAGGATGCTGGGATGAGGCAGGCCCAGGTCATCCTCTAGAAAATAAACATGAGAGGCTACAAAAGGACAAAGTTCATGGAGAGAACTACCCCTAAACCAGAACTAGGAACTGCCGGCAGATGTTCCGAGTTCTCCCACCCCCACGCTGTGGTCAACAGATAGCTAATACTTATAGAGCACCTACTGTGTGCCAGGCACTGTGTAGATGCTGAAAGGTAGCTAGTCCAGCTGATGACTCCTTGCTCTCCCTGACCCCATCAAAGAAACTCCATGCAGGGATGAAGCGCCTCGCTTCTAGTCACTGCCATCTCTAGTAAACCCCAAATCTCACTAGTAATAAAGCTGATTTAAAGCATTAAATTTTTTTGTGATGGGTTGTGGAGTGGAATGGGAAATAATGGAGCTTCTGCATAGTGTTGGGGATTTAATGCCCCAGGCTCAACATTTGGATCGGAACTTTAAATACAGTTTAAGAGCAAGAGTAAGTACAGTCCCATGTTCATTTTGGATGTAATCTGAAAGCAAGAATTTCTAGTAGCCCAAGGAGAATACATACATACTAAGCCATGTACACCCCCTGTCCCTCACCAAGTGCATTTAGTTATAGCTGCTTAGGAGATTCCTAAGGCCTCAAGTAGAGGAAGATGGAGAGAGAACATCTTAAAGGAACCAACCACCTTTCACAACATGATTACACCTCGTTGATACTGATAAGCCTGAGATATGGAGGCCTGAGAAATTTTGAAAGCTAATAATTACCATTTATTGAACATTCACTATGGGTCAAGTGCTGTATCATAATCTTCACATCAATATATAAGGTAGGTGCTATGAAAGCCCCATTTTACTCTCAAAATCTGAGGCACAAAAGATTTTGTTTATCCACAATTGCAAGGTATTAAGTGGCATATCCAGATCTCTTTATCACATTTCATGGTCCCATCCACTCTGCTGTGGCCAGGTAGCCATTTAAAGATCCCAAAGGTCTACCCTGTTCCCTCCTCGATGTCATCCAGTCCAACATCAATCGAAGGCCAAGCCAGGAAAGTTGTCCTCTATTCATTTCTAGATCCCTCATTCATGACCTAACATTTTCTCCTGCCCCTTATCTGCATTAAGCTGCAAATTGCCAGAATGAAACCTATTTCTATTTTTCTCACATTTGATGCACTTTGGGGGGAGGGGGCGAGGGGTGAGGGTACCAAGAATTAAACCCAGGGGCACTTAACCACTGAACCATACACCCAGCCCTTTTTTTATTTGAGACAGGGTCTTGCTAAGTTGCTTAGGGCCTCACTGAGTTGCTGAGGCTGGCCTCAAACTTGTGATCCTCCTGCCTTGCTAGGATTATAGGCATGTGCCACTGCACCCTTAATCCTTAAGAGCTAAACATCTAGTGGGCAGGAATAATTATTCAATCCTTAATTCTTTCAAAAAATATTTTTAGTTGTAGATGGACACAGTATCTTTATTTAGTTTTTTATGTGGTGCTGGGTATGGAACCTCACAAATACCACTGAGCTACAATCCCAGCCCCCAGCCCATAATTCTTGAGTAACTATTGCATGTGAGAACCAGTGCTAGGGATACATGTGTACACACACACACACTGCTCTGAGTGCTCTGCTTTCCACTGGAACCATGTGCCTCCTAATCCCAATAAGTCTGAGGGGAGTTGGGAAGGGCCAAATCCTAGGTCTGTTTTAGGGAGGAAAAGGACCTGGTTTGGGGGAGGGGGATCCTGAAGAGTGAAACCACACTTCCTGTATAGCTAGTTCCTGTGTTGACAGAAAGAGATGGGGGGGGGGCAGTGAAGGGAGCTAAATTGGGGGTTGGGAGGCTACTGAGGCTCTGGAGAGAAGACCAAAATCTCCCTCCCCACCCCAGAAACCTCTCCACTCCTGCAGCTGGAGGAGTTGTTCCCAGTCTTTATGCTCCCCTGGGGAGAGGGGTCAAACAAACTGTTTGGGTGGGAAAAGAGAATGGAGGAAGT
Organism: Urocitellus parryii; assembly: GCF_045843805.1. NCBI lineage: Eukaryota > Metazoa > Chordata > Mammalia > Rodentia > Sciuridae > Urocitellus > Urocitellus parryii. The sequence goes on from NC_135538.1 coordinate 118,579,951, forward strand.
TGACATGGATGGGCGGGGCCGTGGGGGGGCTGACCAGGAACCCAGCTTCCTGCTCAGTGCCCAGGCATCCATCCCCCAGCTCACCCCCACCCCTTCCAGCCCCCACTCCCCTCAGGAACCCAAGGTTCCGGCCCTCCTCCCAAATCCCAGTCACCCCTCCCCCATCAGTTTCTCCCCGAAAGGGGATGGAGGCTGAGAGACCCCAGGAAGAAGATGGTGAGCAGGTGAGCTGGGCACTAACTGGGGAGGCTAACTCTGTGGAGAGAGAAATGCAAGGACCCAGAGTAAAGATCTAGTGACGGTGGACCTAAAGGACTTGAAAAGGCTTGGGCACCCTAAGGCAGGAACAGAAACACAGGAAATGGGACACTGACCTATCCCTCTGCCCACCCTACTCCCTCCACCTACCGGGGCTTGACTGGAATGTATGTCTCTTGGCATCAGGGACCCCCAGAAGAAGAGCTGGGCTGGCCTCCTCTGAACTCCACCATTCGGCCTTGGCGATCTGCTCCTCCATCCCCTCCTCCTGGAACCCGCCACACAGGTACCCCAACGCACCCAGGGAACCCCCTGACCCTGGTGCCCACATCCTGACTCCATCCCTACCTCTCCAGACTCCCCATCACATCCCCATGGCTCCGACCCAAAGTTCCTAGTCACTTCACCCCCTCATCATCCCCCACTGCTCCAATCCACCAACTTCTCTGGGTCTCTGAGCCCTCCTCCCTCCTCTCCCCAGCCTTGGGGCCCCGTTCGGCCTCCCTGCTTTCCCTGCAGACTGAACTCCTTCTGGACCTGGTGGCTGAGGCCCAGTCCCGCCGCTTAGAGGAGCAGAGGGCCACCTTCCGAGCCCCTCAGAATCCTTCAAGCCTAACTCCAATCCCACCCCGGCCTCTCGAGGACAGAGAGCAGCTCTACAGCACCATCCTCAGTCACCAGGTAAGACACCCCCAGAAGGTCTGGTCTCTTGCCCCCTGTTCTGTTTGGATCTACTCCTCTTTGTCCCTAGACATCTGCCCCATACCCAGTCCCCAGTCCCCCCATCCCCATCATAGGCTTCCGATCTGCTCCCCCGACCCCACCAAGCCAGCCTTGGCTCCTCTCAAGGATACCTACCCCCCAGTCCTTACCAATGCTTTCTCCCTCCACTCCTCCAGTGCCAGCGCATGGAAGCCCAGAGATCAGAGCCTCCCCTCCCACCAGGGGGGCAAGAGCTCCTGGAGTTGCTGCTGAGAGTTCAGGGTGGGGGTCGAATGGAGGAGCAAAGATCCCGGCCCCCCACACACACCTGCTGAGACTTGAGTCTCCAACTAGCCCCTCCTCCCTCCTGGGGCTCAAAGCTGGGCAGCCAATGTCTGCCCTCAACCCTGCCTGGCATGGGTACCAGAGACTGGAAGACCCAGCAGAAATTACAGTGATCACCACCCTCAGCACCTTCCCTGGGAACTGGAGGGGGTGAAAGTCCTCAAATCCTGGGAATAGGCAAGGTAGGATGGTCAATGAACTTCCTCAAGTATTCTGGAGCTTGAGGCTGTAAGAGGATCCCAGCCATCGATCTCAGGCAGTAACTGGGAGTCCCTGTCCTGAGCTATCCAGCTACTAGGCAGGGTGTGAGGGCTCAGGCCTTTCCCTCTCAAGGCAAGTCTCCTAAGGTTATCACTTGATAGACAGCTCTACCCTCCTTCCCCATAGGAAGAAAGGGAGGGTGGGCACAGCACAGAAAGATCAAGAGTATTTTCTCATCCCTGCCTTGGGCACCATCTAGCACCCAATACAGAGGGCCTAGGAGCTGTGAATGGACCTTTAGCCTGCCCACCCTCCCTCCCCACTGCTGCTGAGTTTGTCTGATGTTTTGATTGTATAAATAAATATAATTCCCCTCTGGACTGAAGACTGATGTCTGCGGGGTGGGAGGGTGGAGAATAGGAAGGTGAGGCCAGAGGCGCCCTCTTTCCCCAGTCTGGCCAGAGGCCAGCTCCCCTCCCTAGCTGGTTAATTACTGGCTCATTAAGCAGCGGCTGGAGACCTCCCTAATTATCTCCCCAGCCCCCCTCTCCTGGTTTTAATTAAGTAGAACAGGGAGGGGAGTCATTAGAACAAGAAATATGAACTGAGCTGCCTGTGAATCCCGGCATTCCAGCGGCTAGAGTCGGTGTCACCTAGGGTGGAGACTCAGAACCCAGGAGGTGGACACCCCAGCCCCCACCACGCCCCCCTCCCCGGCCACGGAAGTCCAGCCCCCGGGCCTTCCCCTTAGTGCCCCGAAGTGCCAGTCTCCTCCCCTCGTCCCGTCTTCCCTCTCCCCTCCTCCACTCGGTCTCAGTTCCTCTGTTTCACTGTGTCTCTCTCCGCCCCCGGCTCCTCCCTGTTCCTCCTCTCTTCTCCCCTCCTCTTCCTCCCGGGTTCCCCTCCCCCAGCCTCCCTCCCTCGCTCCCCCCTTCTCCCTCCTCCCTCCTCCCTCTCTCTCACACACACCCCCGCTTGGGCCTCCTCTCTCTCTCCGGCTCCATTTTCTCCGCCGCCGGGGGCCGGGGTCTCCTGTGGGGGGCCCAGCCGGTACCCCAGGTCTCCCTTCAGTGCCGGGGTGAACCCCCGGGGGAGCGAGGAGGGGGGGAGACGGGCGGGGGTTGGGGCGGAGGGAGCAGCGGCCCCAGCGAGTTTGGGGGGGAAGTAACCAGGCGGGGGGAGGGGCGGAGCAGGGAGGGGGCCTCAGGGCCCCCCCCCCAGCTATGGACGAGCGGCTACTGGGGCCGCCCCCTCCAGGCGGAGGCCGGGGGGGCCTAGGATTGGTGGGTGGGGAACCTGGGGGCCCTGGCGAGCCTCCCGGTGGCGGAGACCCCGGTGGGGGTAGCGGGGGGGTCCCGGGAGGCCGAGGGAAGCAAGACATCGGGGACATTCTGCAGCAGATAATGACCATCACCGACCAGAGCCTGGACGAGGCCCAGGCCAAGTGAGTGCCCCCACCCCGGGACCCCACACAGACCCACAGGACCCCATTCACAAGCTGAGTCTTCTGGGAGCCCCCCACCCCCACCCCCGCCCCAACTCCAGGGCCCTCTCAGCTCTCTTCTCTCCCTTAGCCTGGGATCCCTTGAGCGAAGTGATCTCTTTCAAAACCTCCTTTCAGCCCCAGGCCCTGAAACCTCCAGAGGGAAGCCCAGGTGGTCTCCCCCTCCTAACCTTTTGCTGACCCTCCACACTCATCCCTTCTCATCTCCGGAGCCCCCTTCTGGCTCCCAGACTCACAAACTGTTCTTAGACCATGCTGTTTCCTCCCCTAACTCTCCACCCAGCTTGCCCCATTCTCTCCAGATCTGGGACCTCAACAACCCTTCCCAAAGGTGCTGACAGTCCTCTCCAACCCATGGCCCCAGCCTCCAAGGGTCCCTTCTCCCTCCCTTAGCCCCAGGACCTTTCTAGATACCTTATACTGAACTCCTTCCTTACCTGGGCACCCCCAACCCCTCTCTGCCACCTCAAAATTCTGAACCTTCTCCCCTTTAGTATCCATCCCTTTTTCTGAAGTCTACCTAGTCACTCTCATTTTTCCAGTTACCCCCAAATTCCTTCTTCACAGCTTTTCGTGACCAACTCCCAAAGTCCCCAGCCCACCATGGTGCCTTTTTGCCTTCTGCCAATATCTGCTAATAAGCTGAGTAGCTTCCCCATGTTCGGAAGCTGATTGCTACCCAGGAACCATCCCCAAACTCTGCTTTCTTCCTTTGCAGATTTCCTCTTCTCTCTCCTTGCCCTCTCACACTGCTATGGTTCCCTTGCTGTTTAGCTCCTCAACTTTTCTTTCTCTACTCCCATTCTTCCTAAGGAAACACGCCCTAAACTGCCACAGAATGAAGCCTGCTCTCTTTAGTGTCCTGTGTGAAATCAAGGAAAAAACTGGTATGTGGGGGTCTCCCCCTTGAATCCTCAACTCTGGGGACAGCCATGTTTACTATGGGGCTGAGTTTGACAACTTGGGACCCTGAGGAAAGGTATTGCTGAGAGAGACTGGGGAAGGAACCAAAGCCTGTAGACTTGGGTTTACAGGAGGCAACAGGAAGACTGAACTTTGGGTAAGGGGTGTCTGTGTCCCTAAGTCTACTTACCTGCATGCTAGGCCTCAGCATTCGAAGCTCCCAAGAGGAGGAGCCAGTGGACCCACAGCTGATGCGCTTGGACAACATGCTTCTGGCAGAGGGTGTGGCTGGGCCTGAGAAGGGGGGAGGCTCAGCTGCAGCCGCTGCAGCCGCAGCAGCCTCTGGGGGTGGTGTGTCCCCTGACAATTCCATCGAACACTCGGACTATCGCAGCAAGCTTGCCCAGATCCGCCACATCTACCACTCAGAGCTGGAGAAGTATGAGCAGGTGAGGAGAGGAAGCTAGGGTGGGTGGAGGAGGAAGCTCTTTGGAGGGAATACCAAAGCCAAAGGGCTTCTCACCAGCCCACCTGCTCCCCACTACAGGCATGTAACGAGTTTACAACCCATGTCATGAACCTGCTGAGGGAGCAGAGCCGCACGCGGCCCGTGGCACCCAAGGAAATGGAGCGCATGGTGAGCATCATTCATCGAAAGTTCAGCGCCATCCAGATGCAGCTCAAGCAGAGTACCTGTGAGGCCGTCATGATCCTTCGTTCCCGTTTCTTGGATGCCAGGTGGGGTCCAAGGACTAAGACCAACCCCCAGTACCAGGCTCTTTCCCATTTCTCTCCAAGACCCTGAGCCACCATGTTGCATAACATGGTACTCCACACAACGATGCCCCCTAGAGTCCTGCAGTATGGCTGCCAGGATGCTAACATCCTCGCTACTCTTCTCCATCCTTTATAGACGGAAACGCCGTAACTTCAGCAAACAGGCCACTGAAGTCCTAAATGAGTATTTCTACTCCCACCTGAGTAACCCATATCCTAGTGAAGAGGCTAAGGAGGAGCTTGCCAAGAAGTGTGGCATCACTGTCTCTCAGGTAATGTGGGAGTTTGGGAAGGAGTCTTTGGGCAAAAAGCTCTCGGATCCTACTCAATGAGGGGTTTCCACCTGACTCTCTTTGCCCACCATCCCACAGGTCTCCAATTGGTTTGGTAATAAGCGAATTCGGTATAAGAAAAATATTGGAAAATTCCAAGAAGAGGCAAACATCTACGCTGTCAAGACTGCCGTATCAGTCACCCAAGGGGGCCACAGCCGCACAAGCTCCCCAACACCCCCTTCCTCTGCAGGTGGAGCTCACTGCCACCCTGGCTATTTTACATACTTCCTGCTTTTGTTCCCACTTCCTATCTAGGCATAATCCTATCAGAGAATTTTGGGGGTTGAGAGGGACCAAGCTGAAATGGGGTGGTAATGTCAGTGGACACAGGCCATTCCAATGAAGTTGCTTCAGCCTTTCTTCCAGTGGGTGGCCAGGGAAGGCTTTGGAATCTATTCTGAGTGCTGAAATGTTGTTTTGTGGATAATTTGTATACAGATATACATATGTCCCTACAGAGCTAATTTAGAGGGCTTTCTGGAACCTGAGAGTTGTGTTCATCTCCTATCTGCCACCACAGACTCCATTATACTCTTCTCTAATTCCCTCTTTACTCCTCCAAGGCTCTGGCGGTTCTTTCAATCTCTCAGGATCCGGAGACATGTTTTTGGGGATGCCTGGGCTCAACGGAGATTCCTATTCTGCTTCCCAGGTCAGGTGCCCTATCTCCTTGAGTGGAACTTTCCCAAACTCTTGTTTCTCCTCTTTAGGGTACAAGATATCCTCTGAGGCTTCTTTTCACTGTTTTACCTTCCTCTGCTGCCTGTAGGTGGAATCACTCCGACACTCCATGGGGCCAGGAGGCTATGGGGATAACCTTGGAGGAGGCCAGATGTACAGCCCTCGGGAAATGAGGGTGAGTGGATATTCAACTCACTCTCACTCGCTCTTACCATGATGGGAGGGCCTTTCCCCAAGCAGTGTTGTCCACCCCACCTCCACAGAATTTTCCAGGACCCTATTCCTACTGTCTTTCTCCCTTTTTCCAGGCAAATGGCGGCTGGCAGGAAGCTGTGACCCCATCTTCAGTGACATCCCCCACAGAGGGACCAGGGAGTGTTCACTCTGACACCTCCAACTGATCTTGCCCCTCAGGATCACTGGGGGTGGGGGCTCTCATAAGGCGACTCTTGAAGAGGACGCAGGCATCCAGAGGACAAACCCCTAACAGGAGAAGCACAAGAAAGAGAAGGGCGAATGGGGTCAACCCTCCCCAATTAGACTCTCAGTGCTGGGGGTGCTGACTACATGGCAGGGAGAATGGGGCCCTTTAGGGGAGAGTGGGGTCTATCTCCTCCTTTTTTCCTTTTTTGTCTTTTCCCCCTTTTCTCTTACACAGCAAATCAGATACCTATTTCCCAGACCCCTTTTTCTCACCCCCCCCCATACACACTCACATACAACTCTTCTGTTTCTGTGTACTCCCCCACTTACCCTCCCCACCCTGCTAATATGCTCTGGAATCTGGAGACGTCAGCCCTGCCCGACCCAGAGATGCCAAAAATGGGGACTCGACTTCTGGACAAATGACATGGGCCACGCCCCCTGTGCATCCCCACCCCCTTCCCCTCCAGACGGCTTTATTACCTCATATGCAGCTCATCTTAAACCAATAGAATCGCTCGGTGGACGAGAGTGTCTGACTCAGATATCTACCTCGGAGGGAGTTTCTGCTACTTTAGGGAATTGTTGACTGGGCTTTGGGATTTTTTTTTGTTGTTTTTTGTTTTTGTTTTTAAAGAAACGAAACCCTGGGATCCATCTGTATCGTCTTTTATTTTTATTTTTTGGTGGTGGTGGTGGTGGTGGCTCTTAATTTTTTAGTATGGGGAAGTAGTTTTGTTTTCTTTTTTAAAATAAACATACTTTTTTTAATATAATTTCTTGCTTTCCCATATTAGAGGTGATAGCCAAAGGGGTCTCCATAAGAGAAAGGGGAACCAACAATACCAGTGAAGAAGCCCACCTGGCTCTATGCCTGCTCATCAGAAAGTGAATTTTACAGAACACCAAGCCCTTCCCTCTAAAATCACTTAGGTGTTCTTTGCTTATGCAGGCAGTTTCTGTTGTATTTGGATCAGAGGCAGTAAGGGGTTTGCCTTGCTGGCCCCCTATATCCAACCCCCTTCCCACAACCCTTGGGCAGGGCTAAACTCAACAATTGAAGAAATTGAAGTTGCCACCTTCCCCATGTGACACATCTTTTAATTAAATCTTTTTTTTTTCTTTAATTGTCATTTGCAGATTGGAGGATAAAGAACAGAGAGGGGATTCTTGCCAAATATGTTAAATATGGGTTGGGTGCTTATATATGTATTTCCCTCAGTTTCCCCAAAAATGAGGTATCCTTTTTTCTCACCAAAATCAAGGGGGTGGGGAGAGGTGGGAGGTTGCAAAAATCCAGGTATGGGGGAAGAAAAAACACTGTCCCATCCTTGGCCCTGAACCCTACTATCTAATCCCCTCAAACATCCTCAGGATTTTACAAAACTGTCAAGAGTGGGGAACCCCTCCCATTAAAGATCCTGGCAGGATTGGGGAACAGGTTGGGAGTGTGATGGGTGGGGGGTGGGAGGCACGGGGCCAGGGGCAGTTCTCTCCTCACTTGTAAACTTGTAGTTTCACAGAAAAAAAAGAAAAACAATTCAGTTTTAAATAAAGAAATTTCTTTTTTCCCTGGGTTTAGTTGAGAATTTTTTTTTTTTTTCAAAAAATGAAAGACCCTAGAAGAAAAAATGTTTCTCTCAAAGCCCCAATAGATTTCTTCCCAGTCCCCTACCCTGTTCCTCATCATTCAGGCCCCAAGTCCATCCCTGGAGACAACAGCTGAACCCTGTTGCTTAGCAACCATGCCTAGTCAAAATGGGGCTCCAGGCAGCCCTCAGCAAAGGAATGATGGACTATGAATGCAGTGGGGGGCTCTAAGAGAATGAGACCTTAAGAGGTACACTCCTCACCCCCAGGGAAGTGGTTGTGTCCAGAGTTGGCAGTGCCCAAGGGTGAGGTAAGAACTGCTTCTCCTAGCACCTGAAGGACTCTTGTTCAAGAAGCATGAATTCCTAGCATTCCCTGCAAAGGGACAAGACTGGGAGATGGGGGTAGGGGAGAGGGTGCAAGCCCCACCCAGGGCGGTGACCACTAAAGGGAAAGGGACAGACAGGAGCCTAGGAAAGAAGCAGGATGGCAGCAGGGGCAACGGCTGGAACCTGGGTGCTGGTCCTCAGTCTATGGGGTGAGCCATTCCCTGTCCCCAATGATTCTCCCTGGAGAAAACACTTTGCCCATAATTTCCCTGGAATTTTTCTAGATCTTGGACACTTGCTTTCAAGTTCTTAACCCACGCTCCCCTAATTTCATTAGCCTATCTCCCTTCCTGCCCCTTCTACCTCAGTGCTGTTTCCCAGGGGCAGTAGTAGGCGCTCAAAATATCACAGCCCGGATTGGAGAGCCATTGGTGCTGAACTGTAAGGGGGCCCCCAAGAAACCACCCCAGCAGCTGGAATGGAAACTGGTAAGCAGGGCCCTGTCCCAATTTTCATAGAGACCTGTGATAGCTTGCATCCCCATCACTGTTCGATCAGACTTTCCCAGAGAACTGGCATTGCTCAGGCCCTTCTTTGTCTCCAGAATACAGGCCGGACAGAGGCTTGGAAGATCCTGTCTCCCCAGGGAAGCCCCTGGGATAGTGTGGCTCGTGTCCTCCCCAATGGCTCCCTCCTCCTTCCAGCAATTGGGATCCAGGATGAGGGGACTTTCCGGTGCCGGGCAACCAACAGGCATGGAAAGGAGACCAAGTCCAACTACCGGGTCCGAGTCTACCGTAAGGGTTCCAGGGCCTTGCCCAAGGCCCACTTCTCATCTAAGAAAAAGCTTTCACTCCCAGCCCTTGACTTCTTGGCCCTGGTGTGTGAGGACCTCTGACTTCACTACCTACACTATCACACCTGGAGAGTGGGAACCTTCAAAGCTGCAGCCTCTGACAAGACTTTTCCCTCCTGCAGAAATTCCTGGGAAGCCAGAAATTCTAGATCCTGCTTCTGAACTCATGGCTGGGGTCCCGAATAAGGTAGTGGAAAGAAGCGGGAGAAGCAGAAAGTGGTGATGTGAATGTGGTTATGTACTGTATGAATATATCTCACATTTTCAATGATGAGGTTACCACTCTTTCTTCAGGTGGGGACATGTGTGTCCGAGGGAAGTTACCCTGAGGGAACTCTTAGCTGGCACTTAGATGGGAAACCCCTGATACCTGATGGAAAAGGTGAGTCCCCATGTGCACACCCCCTGCCCCACAGCTTCCTTCTTCTTAGATCAATATCTCCCACCTGGATGTCTTCTTTTGTCCTCCCTCCCATAGGAGTGTCTGTGAAGGAACAGATTAGGAGAAACCCTGAGACAGGGCTCTTCACACTCCAGTCAGAACTGATGGTGACCCCAGCCCGGGATGGAAATGCCCACCCCACCTTCTCCTGTAGCTTCAGCCCAGGCATTCCCAGGCGCCGGGCCTTGAACACAGCCCCCATCCAGCCCAGTGTCTGGGGTGAGCAGATGGGGAGAGCCCCAAGTTCAAGTGAACATGTTCTGGAAGTATGGTCCTCCCGGAGGCAATGGTCAAGCCCACACTCACCGTGACCACTCCCAGGTGTTAACACTCAACCTCGTGCCCCTTCCTGCCCTCAGAGCCTGTGCCTCTGGAGGAAGTTCGATTGGTGGTGGAACCAGAAGGGGGAGCAGTAGTTCGTGGTGGGACCGTGACTCTGACCTGTGAAGCCCCTGCCCAGCCCCCTCCTCAAATTCACTGGGTGAAGGATGTGAGTGACCAGGGGGAGCTGGGAGGTAGAGTGGCAACTGGAAGAAGTAACTGGCAATTGGAAGAAGGGCAGAGGGCTAATGGAGGAAAGGTGGGCAAGGAGCTGCGAAAGAAGACAGGGTATCTTAGGCAGTGGAGACATGTGGATGGGGATTTTGTAATAGCCTAGTGTCCCCCTTCCTCCACCAGGGCATGCCCCTGCCCCTTCCCCCTAGCCCCATCCTGCTCCTCCCTGAGGTAGGGCCTCAGGACCAGGGGACTTACAGTTGCGTTGCTACACATCCCAGCCATGGGTCCCAGGAAAGCCCTGCTGTCAGCATCAGCATTACAGGTAAGACCATTTCCCAAATTCCTGAGACCCTGGGCCTGGGATGAGGGACATAGTAGGCTCCAACTCCCTATCCCCTTCTGGCATTATCCCCAAGAGCCATCCTACCCCACCCTCAATGCACCCACACCCAGGTCTCTGCCCCACCCAAATCCTGCCAAGAGAACAGCCCAGCCTCTCTCCTCTGAACCAGAGGGAAAGACTCCACTGTCGCTCCCACCAAACAGTCCTTTCCCAAACTGAAGTCTTTCCTTCTGACTTGCCCCAACTTTTCTTCCAGAAACTGGAGAGGAGGGGCCAACCACAGGTGAGGGATTGATTGGAACAGAGTCAGAGAAAAGCAGACAGTCCCTTCCACATGGACTGGGGAGATGGTCAATAAGAAAGGAATAGTGGGAGGACAGCAGAATAGAATAGACAATATGATTGATGTATGTACATTCCATGTATGTATTATATGTCAAAATACATTCTGCTGTCATGTATGACTAAAAAAAAATTTTTAAAAATCGTATGGTTAAAAAAAAAAAAAAGGAATAGTGGGCTGGGGTTGTAGCTCAGTGGTAGAATGCTTGCCTAGCATGTGTGAGGCCCTGGGTTAGTTCCTCAGCACCGCATAAAGATAAATAAATAAATAAAATAAAGGTATTGTGTCTCATCTACAACTAAAAAAAAAAATAAATAAGAAAAAAAGAAAGGAAGGAATGGTGAAAAGTGAAGGTTGTGCCCTCAATTTTCTCCATCTCCTTACAGGATCTGTGGGAGGATCAGAGCTGGGAACTGTAGCCCTAGCTCTGGGGATCCTGGGAGGCCTAGGGATAACTGCCCTCCTCATTGGGATCATCATGTGGAGAAAGAGGCGACGCCAAGGAGAGGAGAGGTGAGTGAAGAAAGCCAAATGCCTCAGATTTAGGGCTTCCAGGCAGCCAGTGAGGGGTGTGGGGGATGGAACAATGGAGAGCTAGGAGCCATATGTGGAATTCTCCCCAATCCTCCTTAGGAAGGCCCCAGAAAACCAGGAGGAAGAGGAAGAACGTGCAGAGTTAAATCAGTCAGAGGAGCCGGAGGCAGCCGAGAGTGGAACAGGAGGGTCTTAAGGGGACCCCAGTCAGATCCTGTCCTTCAGTTCCCTTGCTTTTTTCCCTTGAACTGTGCTGGCCCTAAACCCTGTACAATCTCTACCCCACCTCAACACACTTTCTTCCACAACCAGAGCCCTCCACAAACCATGCTGAATAAACACCTGATACATCTTGCCCATACTGTTGTGTCTTCTGTTTATGTGTATGTGTGTGTGTGTGTGTGTGTGTGTGTGTGTGTGTGTGTGACAGAGAAAGAGAGAGTGTGAAGGGGTTGGGGGAGGGACTTATCACCAAACATCTATTTAAGTTAGGGTGAAGAGGCTTCTCTCCTGGAAGGAAGAAGAGAAGGAAGAACTTGGGAAGAGTTCCCATCAATACATTTTACCTTTTTTATTGAACTTGTAATAAAGGAGGTAGTGGGGGGGGGAGTGGGTGTTTAAAGTCAAAACTCATATTAGGCACTGGGGAGAGAAAAATTAAATTAAATCAACAAGAGGAATGGAGGAAAGTCAGAGGGAGCATTGCCCACCTTTCAACATCAAATCAAGAAATCAGGGGAAGCAAAACATTAGGTGAGAGGAAAAAGGGCACTCTTTTCAGTCTGCCCTCCTTCCACAGGGCTGGGAGTTACTACCCAGCAAGGGAGTGAGAGAGTTCAGAGGCTGGTCTCTCATCCTATGCACAGTTGTTGCTACTCCTTCCCATGCCCTCCTGGAGAGTGGTCTCAGCCAACAGAAATGGAGGGGTCAGGGAATGGGGTTCCAGAAATAAGGAAGGGTCAGCAGGGACCCCCAATACTGATTTTCCTCTGGCTGGAGGTGGGCAGGAAGAAGACTTAGCTCAAATACTGAGCAGCCAGAAAAAGAAGAAAATGGCGAGAAACAGGAAGAGGGAATCCTGCCAGCTGGAGGCCGGGTGACCCTGTCCCAGATCCACACCTGTGGGAGAAAGGAAAGCTGCAGAAGCACATATTCCTAGGCCACAAGGGAACCTGGTGGGGGTGGGGGGTGGTTGAGGGGATTCCCTGAGAAGAGCTAAGGGAAGACTCTTACCTGCACCCCTGCGGAAAGGCTCATGAGCATTGAAGACAGTGGTGAAAAAGCCAAAGGGAAAAGCACCAACACCAAATGAGAAGTGAAAACCCCCGGTATCACCAAATGGCTGGAATCCCTAGGGAAGAGACAAAGTCAGGGGAACTAGGCATATCTTTGGCAAAAAAGGGACACAACTGGACAAGAAGACTCACCCCTCTGCTCTCTGGAGCTGGTCGCTGGCCCTGGGGGCGGGGTGGAGTTTTCAATCTGAGGGTGAGAAGAGAAGACTGTCAAGAGGGATCCTTTCCTCTCTTCTTTGACACCCTCTTCCTGGGACAGAAGCCTTCATCCTTGCCTCAACACTACCTCTAGTCTCTCACCTGGGATCCTGGGGCTTCTGGCTCCCTCGCCCATAAAGCGGGACAACCTTCTCTCTGCTGATACCAGCTTTACACACTGGGCACTCTTGCCGATCTGGCCGTGTCTCCAGCCACTGGAGAGAAACAAATGCAGTGATTTCAACTACATAGAAGGGTCTTCCAGCTCCTCAGACCTCCCCATTTCCTTTCCATATCCTGAGTACGCACCTGATGAAGACAGGGCCAACTGGATGGGGGGGAGGGGGAGAAAAAAAATGGTCAAACTAGCTACAAAAAAGAGACACAGACCCCAGACTTAACAGAATCCCATCTCTCCCATCTTCCCAGATATTACCTGCTATTTCTTTTCATATTTTCTGCAACATCTACCACACTAGCCAACCTGGCCTTCCTGCTTTATTGATCTAACACCTAAAGCTCTATCCATCCACAATACACTCAACCTTCGCCTCTCCTCCAACCCTCCCTCTCTTTTCTTTCAACTTAATTTTCAATTTTCTTCAACCCACCCCTTTCCAGATCCAACCCCTTTTAGCCCCCATTCCTCCAGACCAAACCCCCTTTGCTAGCACATTCCCCCCCATTACTCTCACTTTTAAGCTTATTCAAGTTTCTTTTTCTACAACGTTTTCTCAATCCTGCCCCTCCACAGTCCATGTCTCCAGGTTTGTCTACTACCTACTTCCAGATCTCATCTGAATGTGAGCCCATATTCCTTGGGTCTCCTCTATTCAACTGATGCATGCCTGTCCTAACCTTTGAGTCTCATCCGTTTCTACCTGTTCAGTTAAAAAAAAAAAAAAAACTATTTTTCTCTTCTACCTTTTTTATTGGTGCATTATAGTTGTACATAATGATGGGATCTGCAGTTACACATTCATACATGCACACAATATAAGAATTGGGCCAATTTAGTTAAAAAATTCTTAACTTCCTTGGGATAAGGTGCCCTCAGGTCCCAGCTGCACAGATGTGTAGTTGTCCCCATTCTGGTCCAACCTCCTCCTTATAACACACTACACACGCACCAGCTCCTATCCTAGTTCCTGAGACTGTCCTTTCCACAGATCTACAGACGATCCCTCCTCCCACACATAGCAGAAAAGATGTATGTTCCCCTCCTCAGGCCTCACCCACAGAAATGGACCCTCTGATTATCAATGTGATTGTAGGGTTCCCCGCTCCCGGGCTCTCCAGTATAGAGGTAAGCCCCACCACCTTCAGCCCGGATCCCAGACTCTCACCAGTACAGGTGGCCACACACACTGACCACAGCTTCCCGAGCGGTCTCCAAACATATATTACATTCGAAGGTCGCGCCCGCCCCGCCCCGATCGCGGTTTGGCCCTTCGGGGCCCCCGTCCTCCTCTTCTGCTGCTGCCATGGCCGGTTCTGTTTCGCCCCCGCGTACCCCTCAGTCCCCCTAAACACACACGCCCCAAAAAACAAGAAGCCGCCTCCTGCCCACGATCGTTGGGCAGGCTTCAAGGTTTTCTAATTGCTATTGGTCTAAATGCTTGCCAATCACATAAGGTTCAAGAGAAAGGATTGGTCCAAAGGGTGGGGGCGGCAAAAGGTTTAGGCGGCCCTGCCCTTCAACAATGATTATTGGTTGATATAGTCACTGTCAGTATGCTACACCAAGGGATTGGTAACAAGTCGCTAAACTGGGTCCTGTCACCCGGCCAAGGAGGGTTTTATTTGTCTGAGCAGATGCCACTCATAACTAAAGGCCAGAAGCAATTGGTTCGGGACTACTAGAACTCACCCACTTTATTAAGCCCCTTTCTTTCCTTCATTTCCTCTTTCAAAGAATGTCCGGATTCCTATTGGACTTTGGAGCGTATAAGCGATTGGCTGGAACTCCACGGAAAATGGTGGTTAAGGAAAATGCGCCTGCGCAGCACGCGGCGGGATGGGATGGACCGACTCTATGAGGGTTGAGCCTTCTCTGGTCCCACCCCTTCATCTCTATCTTGTCGCCATGGTGACTGCTCTACAATTGGCGGGTCTTGCAGTTCAAAGGCTTTGGCTCGGCCTCATCCGGGTCCTTCGGCTGTGGCCTTTTTGGGCTGATTGGGCTGTTTTCTTTGCCTGTGATTGGCCGAAGCCGGAAAAGCCGACGCAGATCTCGGAAAAGAGGGCAAAAATACTAGGGTCGCGGGGTTCAAAATGGCTCCGGCCTCTTTGGGTGACGTAGAGGGCAGAACTTGGGTCCACCCCTCCCTCTTCGTGAAGAAGGGAACAGAATTGGGATTAGCCCCACGTTTGGATGGTGCGAACTTCGACCTTCGGCGCTGGTGTTAACCTAACTCCTTCAGCTGGACGATTCAGCCCGCCCCTCTTTAGGTGATCTACAGAACAGAGTTAAAGGCCCACCCCCTTGTTCATGTGACTCGGAGCGGAACAGTCGACCACAGCTCTGTCCTAAACCTTAACAGAAAAGGTCTGGTTCCACCCCTTTATGAGTGGGTGCAGAAAGGGCAAGGCCCGCTCCATTTTAGGTGACTTGCGGCAGAATGGGGTTAGGCCCGCCCCTTCCTTCTTGTAGTTTGCCCAGCAGAACTGGGGTCTTCTTCCTGGGCTGGACCCCTGGGAGCTTGGGCCTTTCCTACAGTGGCCCTCACTGTGTGGCCCAAGGAGCAGAACTAGGTAACAGTTCTCTTATCAGTGTTCTATACAACCTCTTCACCAGGGCACGTAAACGCATGCAGGGTATAGGTGTTCCTGGGGGCGGGAGGCAGACAGAGGCTGAGGGCAGTTAAGCAACACCCTGAAAAAAGGTTCCATGTGATTCAATAAGAAAAGATGAGAAGCTGGAAGAACTAGGGAGGTGAGGATTTAGGAGACTTGAAGAAGTTTAGGAAATAAGATATTGAAATGGAGAGATGGAGACCCAGGAGGGAGGAGTGATGGGATGGATGATCCTGATAACGGGAGTATGAGGAAGAGAGGTGCAGGGACTGAGAGCTAGATACAAAATTTAAAGAGGAATACTTATCCCAGAAGAATCACCATGCTTCCTTACTCTCCCTCCCACCCCGCCAGGAAGCAGTATCTTAATACCCAAATTCCATTGGAAGAAAAAAATGCATCCAGATTCTTTGTTGGGGGAGGGAATTGTCTCAACTTATTGAGTAAAGAGACTGATAGGAACTTAGAAAGATGTGCTGAGGTAAATGTGCATGGAAGTGATGGACCGGGAGAAGGCTAGATAGGATGAGAGTGGAGGAGGGAGTCTGATTGCTGAGAGATGGAGCTGGGGGGAGGGAGGGACAAAGGGCAAAAAGACCAGACCAGAGAGCTGGAGGGCGAGGTGGAGAGAGATGGAGTCCTGAAGAGAAAAAGAAAAGAGGTGAACTTATTGCTTGGGATATATTAGGTGCTTGATATGATAAATGTTTGGGATGAATGGGGGACAGGAGAAGCGGTCTTTGAGAAGAGCTGAGGGGACGGGGACGAAGCACAGATAAAGGAGTTAAGGAGAAAAAAAAAATCAGAGCAAGTAAAAAATGGCACACACCTGTCACCCCAGCCACTCTGGAGGATCGCAAGTTGAAGGCCAGCCTGAGCAACCTAGCGAGAGACCATGTCACAGAATTTTAAAAATTAAAATATATATATTAAAGCATATTTTTAAAAAATACACCCACACACACTTTTTAAATGTTAGGGATGTAACCCAGTGCTTGTCTGGCAAGTAAGAAGTCCTGGGTTCAATCCCCAGTACCACACACAAAAAAAAAAAAAGAAAGAAAGAAAGAAAAGAAAAAACTGGCAGTAAGAGGGTGAGCTTATGAGGAATGAGGGAAAGGAATGTGCCGATGGAGGAATACAACAAGGGCTCTTGGCCCGTGAGTGCTGAAAGGGGGTTGGAGGAAAAAAGATACAGCTGGAGACTGAGCAGAGCCCTGCTGGGCTCTCCCGAGGCGGAGTTAGCCAAAGAACTGTGGTAGAGGTGGAGAGGAGATGCCGGGTCTCTAAGAGGAGATTGGTAAGACAGGCCGCCCATCACCGCCCCCCACTTCCTGGCCAGCCCCGGAAACCAGCGGGCGTTGGGGAGGGGTGGGGGGGGGATAGCGGCAGCAGCAGCCCCAGCCCTCAGAGACAGCAGAAAGGGAGGGAGGGAGGGTGCTGGGGGGACAACCCCCCACCATTCCTACCGCTATGGGCCCAACCTCCCACTCCCACCTCCCCTCCATCGGCCGGGGCTAGGACACCCCCATATCCTGTCGCCCCCTTGGCACCGACACCCCGACAGAGGCAGAGACACAGCCAGCCGCCACCACCGCTGCCGCAGCCTGGCTGGGGAGGGGGCCGGCCCCCCAGGCCCCCCACCCCACTGAGGTGTGGGCGGGAAAGGGATGGGAGGAAGAGGGAGGAGGGTGCTGAAAGGGACGGAGATGAGGGGATGGGGCTGGGAAGGCCGACAGGGAAGAGGGTTGCTGGGGAAAGGAGAGGGGGCCTGAGAGGAAGAATGAAAAAGACATGGGTGGGAAGAGAGATGGAAACTGAATTTGGAACTGGGGGTGTGGACAGGGAATCCTGGAGAGGGAATTCCCTACACATTCCCCAATTCCTTTTCCTGCCCTTTGGCCCCACATGACTCTTGCGGGGTGGGGGGAGAGGAGAGAAGGCCAGTAAAATTTGATTCCTAGGAATGTCCTCAGGCACCTCTCCCTCTAGGCACAGAACCTTATTTCTCAGTGGCCTTCCACACTGACACTGTAAATTCCTTGCGGGGGGGCGGGACATGTTTTCTATATTGGCTGTGTGTCTTTAATGTGTTTGATAGCTTGTGTGCAGCTAGGTTGTCCCTGTTATCCATACATTATAGAGAAATAATGTTTTTTATTTTCCATCAGAATTGCCCATTCTCATATCTTGTGTCCTTGTGCCACATCCAATTTTGACATGTTCAAGTCCTGCATTGTTTTTTATGTTGCACCTATTAATAGGCGATTTCATGTTACTTACATGTTTTATGCTTTTGCATGTTTATCATGTAAAGCTTATATACCTTATTTTGTTTGGTCTCAAATGTCCATGGTCACGACATATGCAGGAGTTTTCCTTTGTGGGATCCAAGGAATAACACACACTCTTATACTGTGATGGGATCAGCCTGTTACCCCTGTTATGATTCTTACCAAATGTGCATTCCCCTTCAAATGATGCATGGATGTGATACATCCATAGTGTGTGTGCTTCTGATTACACTTACCATTTATTTAATAAACTTATTGTCAATATATTTTGTGAGCTATATGCTCATTAACCCATTTGGCACTCCATTGTGTTAATAAATCCTTGGACATTTCTGACCAGAGTGTTACTTAATATCATGTATTATAAACGGTCCAAATCCGCAAAGGACCATGCCTTATCTTGCTGACCTCCTTGGCCTGTGTCTTCACACATTATTTCTCCATTGGCTATGTATAGTTTGTCTGTGGGCTTAATGTGTGTCAGGGTTTAGCCAGCTGTGAAACCCCATCCATATTTATTTAAGGACATTATCTATGCCCCACTCTTCATACTGTTGGCACATATTTGGTGATACCAGCGTCCTTCCCCAGTGGCACATTGATCCCATTCTCTCTTATGTATGAGACAATATCGTCATGGTATTTACTCTGCCTTCACTGTGACCATGTATCGTTTATTTTCAGAATAAGTTACTGTGAAGCTTGACATGTTCCATATTTTACTGGTGACTTTTTATAGTTAATATTCCTTAAAAAGGTAGCTATCTGATTTGTGATCTGGGCCACCATCTTGGAACTGGTTGTTTAAGCTTAGTGGCAGAGTGCTTGCCTAGCATATGTGAGACCCTGGGTTCAACCCCCAGTACTGCAAAACAAAAACAAAACCATCTCTCAACATTAATTATAGCTGTGTGGGTGTGTATACAGCCTTATAATCTGTTGAGCAAATGTTAATATTGAATGCCTACTCCACCTCATACTGTCCTGGCATTGGGGATAGGACAGAATCCCCGTCTTCAAGTTTTTTACAACCTTGGTGAAGAGGTGGATGCCAGTGAGCTGTTAAACTTAGTGTGGTGCAGTGTCAGTGGTTTGAGAACCCAAGTGCATATCAAACTCACCTGGAGAGCTTGTTAAAATACAGATTGCTAGTCCCAGTGCCCAGGATTTCTGATTCAATATATCTGGTATTTCTGGGTTGAGTTCTGAGAATTTGCACTCTATACTTTGAGATCCACTGATAAGAAAATATCTAATGAAAACACAGGCCTTGAGTGGAAGTCATCCAGAAGGTGGAACTGAACTGTGTGAGGCTGGAGAAGAGTCAGAAAGGGCATTCCAGCCAAAGGGAACTGCATGTTCAAGGCACAGAAGCATGAAGGATCATGGTGCATCTGAGAAACTGAAGTAAATCAGTTTGGAGCAAAAACAAAGCTGCTTTTGAGGATGTGGTGGAAAATATAAGCAGAAGTCAACTTGTGAAGAAGGGCCTATGGGCAAGACAGAAATATCCAGTACAGAAACATTTCTGGTTGTCACGTGGAAGATGATTGGAGGGGAAGGGTTAGGAGTCTACAGCATATAGGCCAGGGGAGAAACCATGCAGGTCTGAACTTGAAGAGGCAGTGGGATGGAGCAGCTGAGAAATCCTTCCTAACTGGCAAGATCACCTGTTTCCTCCATTGCCTCTGACCTTTGAGTATAGCCCTTCCTGTTCCAGAAAGGGAGTGCCTTTGGCCTAGATGGGAATAACAGATAATTTGCTTGAACACCCCTTTTGTCAATTGTGACTCTCCCTTTAGCAGTGAGACAAAGTGGAGGAAGTAGGAAGAATCTCTGCATGTCTATACCTCTTCCACTTGAGTCCTGTCCTATCCAGAGCAGGTGGTATGATATCTGGACCTTTTATTCTCTACCTTCCATGTTTTACTTGATGAGGCCAGCCACATTGCCTGCATATGGCTAGAAAGAAGGGGAAAGGGTGGTGAAATTTGTTTACCTATCTGTGGAAACAGGATTGGTATGTTGGATTTATTGAAAATAGAGGAGGCTCCCGGGGGGAGGGGGAGAGGGGGAGAGATTTTTTTTTAGGTATGCATTTATATTCCTTTACCTGTCACTGGGTATGGTGGTAAATTTGTGCATGTATGCAAATGTGTCTCTCTGTATGATTATGTGTGTGTTCATTTCCATCTCTCATCACTTAGTGTTTTTGGATGTTTGTTCACAGTCACTGTATCTGCTGTGTACTGTGTGTGTGGTGTATACACATACACCACACAGATACAGATGACAGCATAACAAAGTGCTTAGGACACAGGCTGCCTAATTTTGTTTAGGAGCTATATGACCTAATGTTGTTTAGGAGCTATATGATCTCAGGTAAGATCTTTAATCTCTGGGTTTATTTTCTATAAAATGTAAATAATAATAGTACTTTATAGTGTATATAGTATGTAAATGTTTAATATAACGTATAGACCAGCACAGTTCAATAGAAATATAATGTGAGCCACATGTAATTTTTAATTTTCTTATAGCCTCATTAAAGGTAACAGTGAGCCAGGCATGGTGGTGCATTCCTTAATCCCAGCCACTAGGGAGGCTGAAGTAGGAGAATCACAAGTTTGAGGCCAGCCTCAACAACTTAGTGAGACCCTGTCTCAACAAATAAAGGGCTGGAGATGTAACTCAGTGGCAGTGCACCCTGGGTTTCATCCCCAGTACCATACACAAAGTGAAATTGATTTTAATGGAGTACGTCATTAACCCAATATATCCAAAAGAAATTAGAAGATTATCAGGCAGTATTTTACACTTTCGTTTTTCACCCAAAGTTTTTAAAATCTGATGTATACTTTACATTTCTAGAATATCTGAATTTGTACTAGCCACATTTCAGGTGCTCAGTATCCACATGTGGCTAAGCAGGTGTAGACTGTTATCTTTTCAGTACAAGTGTTAGCTATCATTGTTTTTGTTGATTCTGTTTATTATTTATTTTGGTGCTGAGGGTTGAATCTGGGGGTGCTTTATAACTGACCCACATCCCCATTTATTATATTTTTTATTTTGAGACTGGTCTTGCTAAGTTACTAAGGGTCTCACAAAGTTGCTGAGGCTGGCCTTGAACTTGAGATCCTCCTGCCTCAGCTTCCTGAGTCACTGGGATTACAGGCGTGCACCACCACACTAGATTTGTTGTTTTGTTCTCATTTATCTGTGAGTTGTAGATATCCATGTCTCAGATCTTCTTGTCTCAGTGTATCTAGAGCCCTCTTGGAGGTGGTGGGGACAACTATCTTGAGTTCCCCGTCCTAGAGAGGCTTCCTGGGAAGGTTTTGATAGGAGCTCAGACCTCATTCTGTATCTCTGGTCCTTGTCCTGATAATACCCCCTAACCTTTCCTTCTGTGCCTTACTCATTCCACTCTCCTCCCCTCCAGAAACCAGGCCACTGTCCTTTGCCCCATTCTCTGCAGGTGGCCAGAATGGAGCTGTGGCCCGGGGCATGGACGGTGCTGCTGCTGCTGCTCTTGCTGCTTCTCTTCCTGCTGCCCACCCTGTGGTTCTGCAGCCCCAGTGCCAAGTATTTCTTTAAGATGGCCTTCTACAACGGTTGGATCCTCTTCCTGGCTGTGCTTGCCATCCCTGTGTGTGCCGTGCGAGGACGCAACGTTGAGAACATGAAGTGAGGGGCGAGGGGTGATGGATGGGTGATGAGGGAACCCAAGGGTGAGAAGTGAATGGTAGATTCAGGGAGCAGCATGGTACGTGTAGAATAGACTGAATAAGCCCAGGGACATGGAAGGGGGAGAAAATTGCAAAAATGGCCAGAAAGACAGTAGGGTGGGAAGAACTGAGACAGGCAGGTGGACATCAGTGAATCCCATTGGGCCCCTTTGCCGTGACCCCACAGGATCTTGCGTCTAATGCTGCTCCACGTCAAATACCTGTATGGGATCCGAGTGGAGGTGCGAGGGGCCCATCACTTCCCTCCCTCACAGCCCTACGTTGTAGTCTCCAACCACCAGAGCTCCCTCGACCTGCTTGGTGAGACCCCGTTCCTAGGCACATGCCCTCCCTCCTGGCACTTTGCCACAAACCTGCTCCTTTTAAAGGTCCTCAACTCCTCTCTTCTAGGATGTTGCTCCCTTGCTCCCTCCTAGGTTTTCTTTCTCCAGAATACGTCTGCCCTCATTAGCAGGGTACATATGCCTTTAGTCACCCTTGCTTTTACATGGGTAAAATGTAGTCTCCTCCCTTTATCTCCAGTCCCTGCTAGTGTGGGTGATGACCTGGGTGGAGTGGGATGCCTGCTGTGGCACTCTGCCTCTACCCTGATCCTTACCCCATCCCCATGCCTGCTTAAGGAATGATGGAGGTACTGCCAGGCCGCTGTGTTCCCATTGCCAAGCGTGAACTACTATGGGCTGGCTCTGCTGGGCTGGCCTGCTGGCTGGCAGGAGTCATCTTCATTGACCGGAAGCGCACAGGGGATGCTATCAGTGTCATGTCTGAGGTTGCCCAGACCCTGCTTACCCAGGACGTAAGTCATTTTGGGGAAATGGGGGCTTGGGGAACTAGGGAATGGAACAGTTATAAATTAATGGATAGACAGGGCAGGCAGGCCTCATTATAGCATTGCACCCACTCTGATGCCTCCATATATGCATATCTTCCTTGATCCTCTTCCTCTACCAGGTAAGAGTCTGGGTTTTTCCTGAGGGAACAAGAAATCACAATGGCTCCATGCTGCCCTTCAAACGTGGCGCCTTCCATCTTGCAGTACAGGCCCAGGTGACTACTACTTCGCCTTTTACTGCTCAGTCCCCAGCCCCCATCCTTCCTTCCTCTCTGGGCAATGGTTGGTCTCAGGGAGCCATGGACTGATCCACTTTATCCCTTTTCCAGGTTCCCATTGTCCCCATAGTCATGTCCTCCTATCAAGACTTCTACTGCAAGAAGGAGCGCCGCTTCACCTCGGGTGAGGGCTCTGAGCAGGTCTGGGGTAGTGTGTGGCCAGAACAGCCATTGGAGAGGCTAGGGTATGTCCCTGTGAGCAGGGGATCATTCAGTGACAGAGCCATGAGACATACCCACATGAATATCCCATGTATGATCCCACATCAGGCAAAAGTATCTACTAAGCACCCACCATACTCTGTTGGGTGGGCAGTACTTGGTCTCTAAGAGGGGCTGTTTTGATCTGTCAGGAAAGATAGTCTATATATGCAAAACTGCAGTCAATAAACCTCCACCGTGAAGGCTAAACCCGGGTGATAGGAGATATCTGGACTGAGGTTCAGGGAAGGCTTTGTACAGGAGGGCCTCAAAAAACAGGTGGCAGCTGGCAATCAGGAGGCGGTTGCCCAGGGTTAGGGGAAGAAACCCACAAGATTGAGGAAGGGAGTAGCAGCATTGCTCAGAAGCTGGGCACTACCTGTGGGCAAAATCCTGGGAGAACAAGCCATAATGGTGCTCCTCATCTCACCAGGGCGATGTCAGGTACGGGTGCTGCCACCAGTGCCCACAGAAGGGCTGACACCAGATGATGTCCCTGCTCTGGCTGACAGAGTCCGGCACTCCATGCTCACCATTTTCCGGGAAATCTCCACTGATGGCCGGGGTGGTGGTGACTATCTGAAGAAGCCTGGGGGAATGGGCGAAGCCCGGCTGTGAGCTTCTCTCCCATCTGTCCCCATCTTCTGCCCCACACCTACCAACCCATTGGCCCTAAAGCAGGGGCACTCTTCCTCATTTCCTTTCTCCCCATTCATTCTCCTCTTCAGAATCTTCAAATTCTGATGTGAAAGTACGTACAATTGTCACTCCCTATCCCTTCCTGGCCCCATCCAGGGACTCTCCTGCCTAGGTGCAGTCTTCATTCTGATCCTCACCTCCTGCCATCTTGTCTGTGGGATAGTTGCCTCCCCTTCAACTTGAGTGGCTCATTGTACACAAGGGTGGGGAATATTCCATCCCATCCCATCCCCAGTGGACTCTTCCTTTGCTGTCTTCTCTCCCTCTCCATCCCACATTGGCCAGTAGACTCATCCTGTCTGTGGAACAATTCATCCCCCCATGCCTAAGTTCATGGGTTCAGTGGACTGATCCATTTGTGGGGACAACTCCTCACTCTGGCTGGAAGCTGATACCTGGAACACTCCTCCCAGGCTCATCCTGGGAATCTTCCTCAGCACCTTCATCCTCCCTCCCCGTGGAGCCCCTATCTGTAGGGGCTGGACTCTTCTAACTCAGAGGTCTCATCCCTCCCTTGCCAAGATGCCCAGGGTTGAGCACACACTCCTGGATGCCAATTTGGTCTCACATTTCTGCTTCCCCCTGTCCCCATGGTACAGTCCTTCAGTAGTCCTGATCCAACCCAGTCCCCTATTGTCCCCTGTACCATCCCAACCAGACACAGGGGAAAGAGGCAGATATCAGATTCTGCACTCACTGAACCCTGGGGAGTTGGGGAAAGGAACTGGACCCTGGCCAGAGGGGAGAGGAGGTTGTTTAATTTATTTCTTTCTTTTGAGGCTTCCCCCTCTCTGAGCCAGTTTTCATTTCCTCCTGGTGGCATCGGCCACTCCCTGCCTCCTACTCCAGTCCTGTTTCCTCAGCCCAGGAGGTGGGCTAGGAGCAAAAGGAGAGGCTGGCACCCAGTTTTTCATGGTTGGTTTTTATTATCTGGATAACAGCAAGCAACTGAAAATAAAGAGAGAGAGAGAGAGATCTGGGTGCTTTCTTGCCATGTTTGTTAAGGATTTGAAGACACAGGCTTTGTCCAGACAACCTGCCCCCAGCCGGAAGAAATGGGCAGGCTAACAGCCTGCCTTTGCCCATTCTTCAGCTCTTCAAAGTTTCCAGGCTCATAGCTCCTCTGTGGCAGTCTTATTTGCAGCTCCCAGTTGGCCAATCCCAGAGGATTAGTGGGGTCCAGTTTCTATAAATTAGGGGATTGGGTGCTCTAGAAGTTCCTTATCGATTCAGTCCTGGGCCCAGGCTGTTGTCCTCACAGGAGCCTGGTTAATGACAAGGGGATAGTGTGACACCATGGCTGAAGTCTCTGGGGACTGCCCCAGTCTGAGGGGCCCACACTGCTTCTCTCACCCAGACTGAGGCAGGGTCCCAGATTAGGAGAAAAATGGAGATATCCTGGAAGGTAGTAAAGAGTGAACTTTGAGGAGAGGTTTCTGGAATGAGGGAATTCGGAACCTGGAAGGTCTCTGGAGGAGTTCGGGCAGTTGGGATAGGGGTCTGAGTGGGGAGGGGCAAGAAGACTCACAGGTGCCCAGCCTCTCCTCCAGCAGCAGCACTTGGTCGCTGAGAGATTCGATCCTATCACCCCGGCCCCATAGCTCAGCCACTTGTTCTGGCTGTAGCTCTTCGGGTGGCATGGGCAGCACTGCCCGTACCCAAGCTCCAGCCTGTGCGGCCCACTGCAAAGGAAGAAATACCTGAGGATGTAGGCGACTGGTCACTCCTGGCCCGAGGGCTTGGCGCTAGACGCCTTCACTCACCTGCTCCAGCCCCTCCAGGCGCCCTCGCAGTTCACGAATCTCCCGCCTTAGGGCGCGCTCGTCCTGTTCGGCTTCCCGAACTAGGACAAAGAGCGAAAACTTGACTGCTACCTTGGCCCCAGCAGCTGCCTGGCGCTCTCCTGCACTTGGCCCATACTTACCCGCCACGCTCAGAATGCTGGCACTGGTTGGGGGCTCCGGGGACCCCTCTGCGCAGGCACGTCCATCGGGGCCCAGCACCAGGCCCTGCGGGCAACCACAAGTGAAGCTACCGGCGGTATTGAAACAACGGTGCGAACAGAGGGTGACACTGGTCCTACACTCATCCACGTCTAGTTATAGGAAAGAAGAGAGTGCTGAGGTGGGGGCAGGGCCTGGCGTCTGAGTGGGTGGGAAGGCCACCAATGCCCCTCCCACTCGCTGCGGGGAGGGCCAGCTGACTCACCCACGTGACAGTACTTCCCTCCCCAGCCGGGGGCGCACTCGCACTTGTCCGGCCCAATACAGACGCCTCCGTTCAAGCAAGGCTTGGCGCAAATGGCTGCATGGGGGGGGGGGGGAGTGGGGCTTCAGGTCCAAACCTATAGCTCAGCTCCCCAATATTCTGCCTCCCATCGGCAGACCTCCTGCAAGGCCTGGAAGACAGGATCTCACCTTCACAGGTGAGCGCTCCTGGATGTCTCTTCTTCCAGCCCTGGCAGCATATGGCATGGGTCTGCTGCACTTCCCGTCTCACCTCCCGCCACGCCACGCGGTAGGTGGTCCTGAAACACAGCAGCAGACTCAAACCTCAGATATGGATCTGGTAGAGATTCTTTGGGGTCACTGAGAGATCCCAGAGTCCAAGCTCCCCATCCCTCACCTGTAAGTGCTGCAGATGCGCCTTCCAGCGCACAGGGTCAAGTAGGGCATGTATACCGGTTGACTGTAGGACTCATTGTAGCGTAGCGGGACCACCAGCGTCTGCTGGGAGCAGACCCCCTGACTGCATCCGTGCCAAAGGAGGAGGTGGGAGACATTGAGCGGGTCAGGTTCATCCTAGGCCGCCAGGAGAACCATCTCCCTCAAGGAGCCACTGAGATCCTGCACCCCTGAGGTGACAGCCTCTAACCCCCTTTCTGAATTTTCAACTTTGTTTTGCCTTCTAGGAAACCCCACTCCCAGCAGAAGGCTCACATGCAGACTTTACCCAGGCCCCACCCCTTCTGTTGTCACCTCTCTTTGAGGGATACACCCTTGGCTCCCTCGCCTGATATCAATAGCAGGAGGAATGAAAGTCCACCAAAGAATGTGCACAGCTCAGCCTTGGACCCCATGATTCTCTTTGAGTCCAGACTCTGTGGGCTACAGACAAGAAGAGGTTAATGGATGACCTTCCTCTCTCTCCATCTGTGGATGCCTTCTAAGGGATTTAAGACATTCACTTTTACACACTAGCCATCAGAACTGTATACAATTGTGTGTACATATAACTGATATAATCTTTAGCATATCCGGATCCATTCAGCATCATACAGGCTCCCCCCGAGCACACTCCCTCCACTACCCCTCTGACACATCCTCTCCTGATACTCTGCTCAACCTGGAGGGACAAACACATGGTTAACCCTCCCCTCATGGTCCTCCTTAACATGCTGTCTTATAACTTAATCTTCATATTTTCAAAACCCCAATTATACACCCTCACACCTTACATACAAATCCAAGCTCCTGGAACCACCATACCATAAACATATTTCTACCCTTCCGCACCCACACCATCAAATACATTCTGGACACACACCTTTCACTCAGACAATGCCCCCCAATTCATATTCACTCTTAAGGCTCTGAGTAACTCCCCCCCTTACTCATTGACATTCCCTCCCCATCTGCCCCCCCCCCCTCCATTCCAACCTGGCTTCCTCTCTCTCCAGGGAGACTTCAGGCAGATCAGCCTCAGCAGCAGCAGCTCAGACTGGTGGGTGGGCCCTCTGGGCAGGGAAGGAGAGGAGGGGCTAGGCCAGACAGAGGCCTCCCATTCCTACCCCCTCCCACAAGCCTCCTCCTTAGTTCTAGCCTGATCAGCTCAGTGGGGTCAAGTCCTATAACTCTCACCCCCACTCTAGCATAGAGCTCCCTAGAAGAATTTTCCTAACCCTATGAGGGCCCCAAATTCTGGATTCCTAAATTAACAGAGACTCCTAGCTCTAACACCACCAATACCCTCTGACCTTTCCCTAGCCCTACTTCAACCCAAGACAGACTGCTGGAGAATTGGGGGCAGGGAGAAGGGCAGGCTGGCAAGAAACAGCAGATCAAGTCATGAGAGAAGAGGCAAGATCAGCTGAGAAAAGAAATAAAAGTAAGTTGTCAAAAGGGCAGGGGGGCAGCCCAAGGAACTAAGGGGAAAAGTGCCCCCATCTCTTGATGACATTTGTTAGGGCTTGGGGGGCACAGAGTTGAGTCAGCCACCACCCTCCATGCCAGAGCAGACAGGGCCCTATTGTGTCAGCCAAAATTCCTTCTTTCAAGGAAAAGGAGGCTCATTGTGTAGCCCCTCATCCAGCTCTGGCCTACAAAGGTCAAAAAGGGGCACAACAAATGCCCACCCTGACCCTCAGCCTCCTCGTCTAGCCTGGGGGTGGCAGGCACATTCCACCCCTAAAACTGAGGCCCAAACCACTGGAGCCTAGGGTTCAGCCCCCTAATCCTAGGCTGGGACAGGAAGAGAATTGTCTTCAGCAGGAAAGAACCCGCAGAGAATCAGGAACCCACACAGAATGGGCATTGAGAAGACGGAAACACCAAGGGGGTCCCCACCCCAGCCCAAGCATCCGGGCACCCAGGCCCCAGGCTTTCCATTCCCACCCTCCTTGAGGAGCCTAGGTCCCCTTCACCTGGAAATAAGCCAAGCCACTCTGAGGAAATGGAACTTTATTTCCATAAATACAGGGGACATACCCATACAAGGGTAGTTAAAAGAGGGGCTGGGGCCTCAAAGAAATTAGGCTCCCAGGGATTCCCCAACACTGATCCTAGGGACTGGGGGATCCCAAAACCTGAGATGGGCCTCGCAGGCCACAGATAGTCCCCAACACTGACATTTCAAGAACAGAACTGTCCCCATAGGGGAGCCTCAGAACCCCACTCATGGGTGTCCCTCTTGTGGGTAGGGAGGGCTGACAACAGGGAAGTTCAGAGGAAAAGGGAACATGGGGAGAACATAAGCTAAAAATGTCCTGAGTGGCCTGGAAGGAGACCCCTGTGGTGGGCAGGGGCTGGGTTCTCCTCCTGTACAGCCAGATACAGAGGAGCAGCAGCAGCAGCAGCAGGAGCAGCCACAAGTTAAAAACCTGGTTCTCATTTCCCAACCTCGGTCTTGGGAGAAAGGGAGAGCATGGAGCTACCCCCAAACTAGAAAACATGAGGTAGGGGGACCAGGACTTGTCATTCATGGAGGAGCAAAGGATGGGGGTTCTGGGAGCCCTGGTTGATGTGGGGGCAGTGTGAGAGCAATGAGGTGGTCATTGCCAATGCCAGAGCCTGACATCTGGTTTCCAAGGCCACCACTTGGTCTCTGGGCTGGGGAGTTCTGGAGACATCTGAGGATGTCCTCAGGAGAGCCAAGGTTCAATGCAAGTCTCATAAAGAGTGCGGTTGGAATGCCAGGCCGTGTGGACGATCCCAGACATTGGACACCTCACTATGGCCCCCCGAGCCAAGAGAGTCTTCAACCCAAAAGAATCCCGCAGATATACCTTCCAGGTAGGCCAAAGGGCGTGGAAACATGGAAGAAAGACACAAAAAGAGACAAAATTGAGTTACTGTTGGTGTCCTAGGCCCCCTCCCCATAGGGTGAACCCTTCAGCTCAGGAGTCAGTGGCAGGAAGGACTCCAGAATGAGTGGGACAGTGGATGAAGAGAGGGGGAGTAATCCCAAGGGGCTCACCAGTTGTTCCTCCATCTCCAAGACTGTCTCATTGGCATCATAGAAACCAAAGAAGCTACAAAGAGATTGAGGGTGGATATCAAAAACTGGAAATAATCAAGGTGGTCTAGGGTCCTTTAGGAACCTACAGCCTGCTGGGGAGACAATCAGCAGGAAGGACACTCAAAAAACTTAATTAGATATCACATACCTCATGCAGTAATGCCCTGAGGGTACTGCATCATTTCTGTAGAATTCTCACTAGAAATGTATAACCTAAATCTCATCATGAGGAAATATCCAACAAACCCAAACTGAAGGACATTCCACAAAACAACTGGTCAATACACTTCAAAACTGTCAATGTCATGGACAAAGACCGAGGAACAATTCCAGATTAAAAGAGACTAAAGAGACATGACAACTAAATGTAACCCCCAGGCCTGAGTTTGAACTTGTATTGATTTTTTTTTCCCCTATAAGGACAATTAGAGCCAGGTGTGGTGGCGCATACCTGCAATCTCAGCTACGTGGGAGGCTGAGACAGGAGGACTGCAAATTTGAGTTAAGCTTGAGCAACTTATCACGATCCTGTCTCAAAATTTGAGGGCCAGGGGTATAATTCAGTGGTAGAGTGCTTGTTCAGCATGTGCAAAGCCCTGGAATCAATCCACAGCACCACAAAAAGTAAAACAAAAGTGAAATTTAAAAAGGTTTGAGGATGAGGCTGGGGTTGTGGCTCAGTGGTAGAGTGCTTACCTAGCACATGTGAGGCACTAGATTCAATCCTCACCACTACATAAAACTAAATAAATAAAATAAAGATATGTGTCCATCTATATATGTAAAAATAAAAATTTTTAATTTTTTTTAAAGGTCTGAGGACAGCCAGGCATGGTGGTGAATGCCTGTAATCTCAGCCACTCAGGAAGCTGAGGAAGGAGGATTGTAAGTTTGAGGCCAACCTTAGTATGCCCTAAGCAACTCAGCAAGACCTTGTCTCTAAATAAAATATAAAAGGGCTGGGAATATGGTTCAGTGGTTAAGCACCTCTGAGTTCAATCTCCAATAACCACCCCCCTCCCCCCCAAAAAATTACATTACTGTCTCTATTAATTTTCCACTTTTGAAAACTACTGTGGTTACATAAAAGAACATCCTGCTTATAGGAAATACAGCCTGACACACTAAAATATACAGATGTAAAGAGACATCATGTCTACAGAATACTCTCAAAGGGCTCACACAAAAAATTTATATGTAAATGTTGAATATATTTAAATATTAACATATATGCATAAATATACATATATTTAAGGGGACAGAGAAAATATGTTAATGTAAACATGGTAAAATGTTAACATTTGGGAAATTTAAGTGAAGAGTATACAAGCCAGGTGCAATGGCACAGGCCTGTAATTCCAGTGACTAAAGAGATTAAGGTAGGAGGATCACAAGTCTGAGGCTAGCCTCAGTAATTTAGAAAGACCCTGTCTCAAAAGAATTTAAAAAAAAAGAAAAAAGAAATGCTTTGTACTAACTTGGCTTCCTTCCTTCCATGCTGGGAATTAAACTTGGGGCCTTCCACATGCTAAGCAACCACTCTACTACTGAGCTACATCCTGCCCACCCTTTTCCTTTTTCTTTTCTTCTTTTTTTAAATTTTGAGATAGGTCTCAATAAGTTGCCCAGATTTGCCTCAAACTTGCAATCCTCCTGACTTAATGTCTTTGGTATGTTGGATACCATGCCATTACAATGCCTGGCTTTATTTTTCTTAGGTGTAAAATTATTTCAAAATAAAATTTCTTTTAAAATAGTTTTTTTGTGTGATTCTCAGGATTAATTACACATTTTTAAATTAAAGAGTATTTAACTGTCATGGGCACTGAGTGGAACCTCACTGTGAATAACTTCACAAATGCTAATGATTTTAAGTTTGGTGGACTGTGGGATCAGAGAAGAGACCATTACTTTAGTTTTTACAGCATCAACAAAACTTCCCTGTGGTGCTCCTGGACGGGTATCCAGATAAAGGAAACAGCAAAAGCAAAGCCACAGAGACACAGCTGGGCACATGGGAAAGCTGGGCTGGAGGTCTGGGGGTCTGGCGTTATATTGTAGAAGGTGTAAGAAAGTGGTAGGGACACACACACAGGCCTGAATTTGAACCCCAGTTCTGCCACACTCTCCCCAAGTGTATGTCTCAGTATGTTACTTGTCCTCATTGTCCTATAAAGAATACCTCCTTTATCAAGAGGAAGTAAAACATTGTGATTAAAAGTCAGATAGCCGGGGCTGGGGATGTGGCTCAAGCAGTAGCACGCTCGCCTGGCATGCGTGCGGCCCGGGTTCGATCCTCCAGCACCACATACAAAGATGTTGTGTCTGCCAATAACTAACAAATAAATAAATATTAAAAAAAAAAAAAGTCAGATAGCCTGGGCTGGGGCTGGGGCTCAGTGGTAGCGCACTTGCCTGGCATGTGTGAGGCAATGGGTTCGATTCTCAGCACCACGAAAAATATATAAAGGACTATCAACAACTAAACAAAAAAAATTTTTAAAAAAAAGTCAGATAGCCTGACCTCACCACTTACTAACACTATAAATGTAGGCAAGTTATTTAATCTCTTTGCCCTGTGTTTCCTTAAATGTCAAAAGAAGATAATAATAGGATTTTTTCTTTCAAAGTACTGGGAATTGAACCCAGGGGCACTTCACCACTGAGCTTCATTCTCAGCCCATTTTTATTTTTTATTTTTAGACAGGGTCTTGCTAAGTTACTGAAGCTGGTCTCAAACTAGCACTCCTTCTGCCTCAGTCTCTCAAGTAGCTCAGATTACAGGTATGCACCACCATACCTGTTTGTTTATTTGTGTATGCGGTACTGGAGATTGAACCCAGAGGCCTTCTATCACTGAGGCATACCCCCAGCCCTTTTTATTTATTTATTTTTTTAAGAGAGAGAGAATTTTAATATTATTTTTTAGTTTTCGGCGGACACAACATCTTTGTTTGTATGTGGTGCTGAGGATCGAACCCTGGCTGCACGCATGCCAGGCGAGCGCGCTACCGCTTGAGCCACATCCCCAGCCCCTCAGCCCTTTTTATTTTGAGACTAAATTGTCAAGGTTGGCTTCAAACTTGTGATCCTCCTACCTTAGCCTCCTGAGTCACTGGGATTACAGGTATGTACTGCCTGGACTAAAATGGTAATTTTTACTACCTATTTTTTTTTTTTCTGGTGCTTGTGATCAAATCCAGGTCCTGACACATGGTAGACAAGTGCTGTATCCCTGAACTGTATCCCCAACCTATTGTTATCTATATTTTATCACATACAAAAAAAGAAAGAGAATAAAGAAGTAAGGCCTTACTTTAACCTGCAAAAACTCAACACAACTGGTCCTCACTACCTCTTTTTCTTCCTCTCATGAGCTCTTCGTGCTCTTCCTATATCAGCCTCATTACTCACACCTGCCCCAGGCCCTCTGCAGGTACTGCTTGGGTCTTCTTCCTCCTCTGTTATACAACTCCCTCTCTCACTTCCTTCTGCCTCTGCTCAAGTTGCAGCTCTTCCATTATGCCTTCTTTGAGCATTAAAACAGGCCCTAAGCATCCTCTGATGCCTCCCCTGCCTTCCTTTATTGCCACCTGATATATATATTTACATTTATTATCTAATTAAGTCTAGTCTAATTTACTTCCTCTACCCACTAGAATGTAAGCTACATAATAGCAGTGATTTCTTTTTTATTTACTGCTGCATTCCCAGAACCCAGAATAGCAGCTGGGCACATAGAATTCAATAAATATTTGTTAAGTAAGGTAACTCAGGTGACATTTCAGATCACTCATGATGACCTACAACAGAGACAATCACATAGTGCCATAGAGAGATGAGGCTGGAGGTGTTACAATAGTCTTGGTAAATAAAGTGCTGGTAGGAAATAATAAAATGGCACAGAACCACAAACATACATTGTACCAATGTTAACTTCCTGGTTGGTTGGTTGGTTGGTTTGAGATGGGGTCTTGCTGTGTTGCCCAGACTGGTCTCATACTCCTGGGCTCAGCTGATCCTCCTGCCTCAGCTTCCCAAGTGCTGGAACTACAGGCGCGTACCACCATGCCCAGCTTATTTCCTGGTTTTGATATTGTGCTTTAGTTTACCTAAGATATAACCATTGGGAAACTAGGTCAAGTGTACATAGGACCTCTCTATACCATCTTTGGGACTTGCTGTGAATCCATAATTATTTCAAAATTAAAAGTTTTTTTTACAAGAACTGGGGTTGGCTGGGGTTGTGGCTTAGCAGTAGAGCGCTTGCCTATCATGTATGAGGTGCTGGGTTCAATCTTCAGCATCACATAAAAATAAATAAATAAAGGTACTGTGTCCAATTGTGTCCAACTACAACTAAAAAAATTAAAAACATAAAAAATAAACTGGGGGTATAGCTCAGTGGTAGAGCACTTGCTTAGCAAGGGAAAAGGTCCGGGTTCAATCCTCACCACTGGGGGGAAAAATCTACAAAGGGAGGTGAGTGGTAGAGGAAGTAAATTCAGCAAGACTTAGTGGCTGACTAGACATAGGGGTTAGAATAGGACTCCCAGGTTTTACATTTGGGTAACAGAATATAGGGGTATAGGTATAGGGGGTGGCACTAACTGAACAGTGAGAAGAAAAGCCAGTTCTAGGCAGGAGATAGAGATTGGTGAAGGTTGGATGTGTCTTTAGCCAATGTTCAGCTCACACATTCCTTATTACCTGGACTGCCAGGGAGTAATGACACCATCATCAGGACCCCCAATGAGCACCAGGCGACCCACACGAAGAAAGTTTTTCCTCCATGCTGCAGAGTGGGAAGAAGAGAGAGTGAGTTAGCCACAACCTGAGTCAGGCCAGGTTGGATAGAAGGATATAGGGGATCAAAGAAGCTAAAGAGATGGGTAGGAACATGGGATCTTACCAGTGGCGTTGGGATGGTCTCTTTCTCCATTGATCAAGGCCAAGAAGCTGCTGGCATTGAGGTACAAGTCATCATGGTGAGGGTCTGGGAGTAAACAACAGTTAGGAAGACAGAGAACCAAAGAAGGGAGACAAGACCAAAGACTGGAAAACCAGTCAGGTGACTGCATTCATATTCAAGGTGGATAGCAATATAATAATTGTATACACAATAGAAAGCACTTATATCTAGCCACTACTATGAACCAGGTACTGTTCAACATACATCACAGAAAAGTCTGGCTGATCTTTGTATCTTGTACTCTCTGAGGCAAGGTGACACACATGAAATATTTTGGTGGTGGTCTCCCCCCCGCCCCCCAGTTCTGGGGATTTAACCCCAGGGCACTCTATCACTGAGCTACATCCTCATCCCATTTATTTTTTATTTTGAGACAGGGTCATGCTAGTTTTCCAGGTTGGCCTCAAATTTTGCAGTCCTCCTACTTCACTCTTGCAAGTTGCTGGGATTATAGGTATGTGCTGCCACATACCCAGCCACATCAAACATTTTTGAATAATGCCTCTTCAGATAATAAGTGCTCAGTGAACAGAAGTTACCACTATTTTTGTCATTGCTATTGGTTATGGTAATAACCATATTGGTATCCCTATTCAGTATCCCCACTCACCATGCCAGTAGTTGCAAATGGAGAATTCCTGACCCCAAGGGCTATAGCAGATTCGGTAGAGGTTAGACCGCATGGAGGTGGGAAATAGCCACTTCAAATAGTCTGTGTCTGGCAAAAGAATGGCAGTGCCAAGTGACCACAAACCTCTGTGCCTCCAAAACTTGGGGCCTTCTACGCAGCCCACAGTGCCCACTCACCTCCATACTGTCCCATCTGTGGAGATGAGAGTGAGATGAAAGAATCCACATTGTGGTCATCCATGACAGAGAGCAGTGCCCGGCACACCAGACCCCCTATAGGCAGAACACCAATAATGGGCAGGAAATGAAGGATAGCAAGGTCAACAGCTCTTGTCTTTTGCCCCACACCCCATCATCACCACCATACTGAACATAAAGGAGATCAGAGAACAGACACACCCTGGGCCAAAAGGTCATGTGTCATGTAAGTGACAGAATTATAATTAAGGCTTCCCGACTCTTAACTCCAGGATACTTTCAACTGCCCCTATTAATCATGAAATCCAAGAATCAGGGGTAATGGACAAAGTAAGGGCAGCAGTGCAGGGAGCCTCCCTCCCATCCAGGACACAGAGAGAGAAGACCCAGGTGCTGAGTTAAGTCAAAAAAGAAGGGCTCAGGCTAGGGCCTGTGGTTCAGCAATGTAGTACTGAGGACACTAAGAAGTATCCCTCAGACACTGATCAGGAGTTGGGAATGGGTAATTGCCTACCCTGGGAGTAGCAGATGAGATGTACCCCTTCAGGAGCCTTTGCCATGATGGGAACCACAGCTTCTCGGAATCCTTGTACCTGTTCCCACAAAGGCCGTAAACTCTCTCTGCCATCGAAGAGATCGAGCACTGTCACCACAGTCCCAGGATGTGTCTGTGGGAAGGGACAATACAACCACTGGGGATGGACTATGAAGCCCCCACATACCTATCCCTGGCCAAATCCACATGTCTATTGTGCTTGCTAGAACCGGGGATTCCCGTCCCCCAATTATCCCCATGCCAGGATGGCAGGAACTGGCAGGCAGGAGACGTGGGAGTGGGGGGGTGGCTTTCAGCTACCCACTTCCTCCCCAGTCAAGGCAAACTCTGCCAATGTCCTCCACTGAGTGTCCCCGGACAGACCTCATTGATGTATTCCAGCAGGTGGCGGAAGCTGTATGAGCTGTCAAAGAGCCCGTGCACCACGATGACCGGCTTGTAGGAAGCGCTGTGGGACGCGGGGACTGCAGGCAGCAGCAGCTGCAGGAATGGCAACAGGAGCAGGACCCACACCGAGGGGAACCTTTGCCCCCAGAGCCCCAGCATGCTCCCGCCTAAGAAGGTAGAATGAGGGCCCATGAGGTAGATGACAACACCCATTACCTTCGGAACAGATGCCCAGCCATCAAGCCTCCCCCTCCTGCTCCCACACCAGGTCCTTTAGCCTACTTTGAACTTACTCCAGTTCTCCCCCAACAAACACACACCCCCACCGCGTTGACGCACCAACGCTCACCAGAAGTCCCGCCCCCAACTCCGCGCTCAGGGACTCGGTCCCTAGGCCCAGGATCTTCTTTATGCAACCCCACCACCAGGCACAACCCAGCGTTCCACAGGACCCTGAACAGCAGCGTAGGCCCCCTGAAGAATGCAAACTCCCACCTGGCCTGGTCTGTAGGTCTCACTCAGCCAGATGTTTACTTCTCCCTAGTCTGGAACCCAAGGGGGAGGGAAAGCGTGAGAGAAGAAAGCGCCAGGGGGATGACGGGTGGGAGGGGGGAGGGCTGCTCGGGGTCGCGCAAAGCCGTCACGTCCGGGCTTTCCCTGGCAACCGTGCGAGCGTCCCCTGCAACAGAGGCAGGGGACCGGAGAGGCAATGGAACGTTCCAATGCGCTCTGGAAGGTGGGGAGGAAGTAGGCGGAGCAACCCATTTAGACCAGTGGGGAGAAGCAGCAGCAGCAAATGTATCCTGGGAATCGAAAGAAGGCCACTCCAGGCCCGGCTGCTCCCAGCGACCCAAGGGTTCGACTTCCCCTGCCTTGATTCGCTCGGCTTCCCAATCCACGCGTTTGGCTTCGCAGCCGAACACGAAGTTCTTGGTCCCCATGGGGCGGTGGGGGACGGACTGGGAAAAAGTATTTTGCGGTACGCTGGGTGAGTGGCCAGATGGAGTGACCGGCTGATGGCAGCCATGCGCTCCCCTAGACGCCCGCCCGCCCCCGCCGCCCCAGGTCAGCGTCTTACAACTCTTCATCCTGAAGTGCGTGTAGTACCCTTGTCTCCAGAGACGCGGAGAGTCCTCAAGGCCCCTCGAGCTAAGTGCAGCCTGGCCCAGTTTCTCCCGCCCTACTCTATCTACTTCCCTCCCAAGGAACAACCCACCCTTAAGGGGCGGAGGGCCCTGGGGCTGCGCTGACTCACGCCTGGAAGATGCTGCTGCCTGGTCGTTGAACTTGAGCGACCCCACAATCCGGCCCTCCGAACTCTGTAGGCAGTTCCCGACGCAGACCCTACCACCCAATCCAGACTTCCGAGCTCCAGGCGCCTGCACCTCTCAACCTATTAGTGACCCCAACCCGATGCCCCAAAGCCTGGGTTAGGGCCCTTATTTGTTTGAGCGTTTACTTAGTTTAAAGCGTTTCCCTTGAGAAAAGGTTCGTCAGCTGTCTGAGCTTCTCCCTATTTCACAAGGTCTCTACTGGGTCTAGATTTGTTTCTCCCAATAAAACCAATGTATGCTCAGAAGTGTGTAGAGTGAAGGACGAGGTGGGAGAAAGGTATTCGGGAGCAAGGCATTAGGGGCTCCCGCAAACACCTGAAAAACCAGAAGTACCAGGTAAGGCTATGATCTAAATCTGGGGCATGGGACTGGGGCGAGGCCTTCTTTACTGATCTCCTTGGACAGGGACCGGGAGGTACACAGCCCCAAAATGACTGCCTCAGATGGAGGCTGGGAATTTAATTAATCTTAAGGGGGGGGGGCGGGGGACACAATGATTTTTCTGGCCATGTTTCTGCAACAAGCCCAACTGGTGTAAATCTCCATAGACTGCCTTTCGTCATCCCTCCTCCCCACCCACTCGCTTCCAAGATGCAAAGAGCAAATAAAAAGAGCAATAATCGCTATGCTTTAGGTCGACCCTGGAGGTGGAGTTTCCTCCTGGCGGGTGTGTATGTGGGGGTGGGGTGTAGCTGAAGGCTAACTTGCCTTAGAACTCCAAACACACCACCAACAAGCATACATTTCCAAACCGACCTGCCAGAAATGAGCAGTTAAGTCACCCCTTCCTGCTCCCAAACCATTTCAGCTCCTTAACCCTGGAAGAAGGTAGCTATGCATCCCCCTACCCCCATCTCTCTTCCTCCAGCCAGAGGAGCTATCCTCAAATAATAGACCTGAGCCTCCCACTTTACTGTCGGGATCTCAGGTTCAGACTGTGTACCCTGGGAACTCTTCAGACCATCTCACGTCTCAGCTTTGCACAATTCTCTCTCACACAAGATTATCTCTCCTAAAGAGAAACTAGGGCCAAGGATTTGGGAAAAGATGCTGGCACCTTGCAGGGAGCTGAGGGAAACTAAGAAGACCTGCCTGGGTGAACCAGATGTAAAGGGAACTTGGCACACTGAATCCAATGAGCACCTGCTGGCTTCCTCCCACAATATAATCACTACAGCGAGCCTTGGAGGGGGAGACTCTAGAGAGTTCTTTCTCCCTCCTTCCTTCCCTAAGTCCCACCCTCCTTGCCTGGTCTTGCCTCCTGTTTCCATGACAACTCCAAGGGAGCCTAAATTGGGGGCTTGAATGCCAGGGTGAGAGGAGGAGAGAGGTGGTCCAAGAACAGAGACGAGTTGGGGGACGTCTGAGGCTCTTCCCCCTCCCTTGCCTCGGTCCCTTTAAGCTCCCCCCCCTCCGAGTTCCCTCCGCCCCACGCCACAGTCTTCATCTCTCCATCTCTGTGCTGCTGCCGCTGGCTGCGCCATCCCGGACCCAGACTCCAGCGCCAGACAGGGGCCACTGACTCCAGGGCAGGGACGCTGTCCCAGCCACACTGCAATCATGACATCGGAAAAGTCAGGTAAAAAATAAACAACAATAACAACCCCCTCCCTCCATCTTCTCCTCATCCTCCCCCTCCCTTGCCTTAACCCCCTTCCTTAGCCCTCCCTAGTGAGTGTTTCGGTTCCATTCCCCTTCTCTCCAGCTCTCTACACTCCCACCTCCTCCTCTATCTCCCACCCTTCTCTTCCTTTCCTCCTTCCAGTCTCAGCCTCTGCCTCTTGCCAACAACATGGGTAGGAGGGCAGGTTGAGAGGTTAAGGGAGGTAAAGAGAAGCTTAGCATCAGCCAGGTACTGCAGGGATAGCATCACTTGAAGTGACAGATGGAAAGTCAGTGGCTCACTGGCATAGATACATCCAGTTGGGAAATATGGAGACATGATCAAATTGGGGTTGTCAAGGGAGTCAAATTCAAAAGACTCTTCTTTATGGGCACTAAAAAATGGCCCTGAGGTTCCCAGAGAGGCCAGGGCAGAGTGGAACATGTCATCCCACATGTGTGTATACAACTACTGAAGTAAGCACATGTGAACATAGTAATGCGTGTTTACACATGTGCACACATAGGACTAGCTCAGGTAGGCCTGTCCAAAGGCAGCCATAGCTTAAAAGTAAGATTGTGTCTGTGGGTGAAAGCTGAGTGCGTATTGCTTAAAAAGAAGAGGAGGAGGGGACAGTTGTGACCTCAAAACTAGATTGAAGGGGGGGAGGCAGATGGCCTAGATACAACCCCTCTCCTGACCCCCAAATGAGAGATGACTTCTTATCACCTCCCTCCTCCTCTCCCATTACCTATCTTCATCTCTGTCTCCTTCTGATCTTATTGCTGTCTTCTCTCTCCACTTATCCTTTCCTTGGCTTACTGCCCCTAGGCCTCCCGGACTCAGTTCCACACACTTCTCCACCTCCATACAATGCTCCCCAGCCCCCTGCCGAACCTCCCGCCCCGCCCCCACAGGCAGCCCCCTCCTCGCACCATCACCATCACCACCACTACCACCAGTCTGGCACCGCCACCCTCCCGCGCTTAGGCGCAGGCGGCCTGGCCTCTTCCTCGGCCACAGCTCAACGCGGTCCCTCGTCCTCAGCCACACTACCCCGGCCCCCCCATCACGCCCCGCCTGGTCCGGCCGCCGGGGCTCCCCCACCCGGCTGCGCTACCTTGCCCCGCATGCCACCCGACCCTTACCTGCAGGAGACTCGCTTCGAGGGCCCACTTCCCCCGCCTCCGCCCGCCGCCGCTGCCCCACCCCCGCCGGCGCCTGCACCGACTGCTCAGGCTCCCGGCTTCGTGGTGCCCACGCACGCGGGGGCGGTGGGCACTTTGCCGCTGGGGGGCTACGTAGCGCCCGGCTACCCACTGCAGCTGCAGCCCTGTACTGCTTACGTGCCGGTCTATCCGGTGGGCACGGTGAGTGAGGGAGCTGACTGGGGCCTGGGAAGAGGGGGGCACAGTGGAACAGCACTTGAAATTGGGGGCACACCGGGAACCGAGGTAATAGAGAAATAGAACCAGAAAACCAGGTTGTGTTCTGGGGACACGTCCCAGAGAGAGAGAAGGGGCTAAGAAAAGGCTTGGAGGTGAAGGACCTGGGGGTCCTTTGGGGTCAGAGGTCGGGACCTGAGAGGGGGAACCTAGAGATCAAAAGGAAGTTTGAAAGAAGGAAACCCTTTGGAGGGAGGGAAAGAAATGGAACCTGGAAACCAAGGGGCATGAGGGAGGGGAGGCCAGGGAGGTGTCTGGAGGGAAGGAACAGGTCCCAAGTGAGGCCAGGACAGTGCCTGTGGTCCGTAGCTAGTGGAAGAATGCGGAGATATCCAAAATGATGCAATGAATGGAGGAGAGGAACCTAGGCGAAATTTATGGGTGTCCTACAAGGGCAGTGGTTAATCAGTTTCTTTGCAACGGATAAGAATTGTGCTATTAAAACCAACTTGCCAGAGGCGGGACGCTGGTGGGTTGTAACAAGGTCGGAGCAACATCCCTCCCCCAATTTTCCTTTTGCAGCCTTATGCAGGCGGGACCCCAGGGGGAACTGGAGTGACCTCCACTCTCCCCCCGCCGCCCCAAGGCCCAGGGCTGGCCCTGCTGGAGCCGAGGCGCCCGCCACACGACTATATGCCCATTGCAGTGCTGACCACCATCTGCTGCTTCTGGCCTACGGGCATCATCGCCATCTTCAAGGCAGTGCAGGTGTGGGGAGCCGGGGTTAGGTTTACGCCGTTATTCTTAGTTCTGGGAGTGTTGGGCCTTAAGGGAACCATCTTAAAGGAAGGCTGGGGCATGCTAGAGAACAGCGGCACCCTGACCGCCGTCCTCCACCCCTCCCCCGCAGGTGCGCACGGCCTTGGCCCGCGGAGACATGGTGTCTGCGGAGATCGCTTCACGCGAGGCTCGGAACTTCTCCTTCATCTCCCTGGCGGTGGGCATCGCAGCCATGGTGCTCTGTACTATCCTCACCGTAGTCATCATCATTGCCGCACAGCACCACGAAAACTACTGGGATCCCTAAAAACTCCCTCTGCCCAGCCCCACTCTGCGCCCCTCAACCTCCCAGACTCGTTCTGCAGTCAAGCTGCGGACCCAATAGGCGTCCCGCACACCCGCCTCTGGGGCAGCCGGACTTCCAAACATCCTAAACTCCGCCTCCACGGAATCTCTGGCCTTGCGAGCACGCTCCTAATCCAGTTCCTCAGGAACCCCTACAAAACCCACAACCCCAGGGACGCTGCTTCCCGGGATCCCTGCTACAAGTCGGGCTCCAATACCCCATCCCATCAAAGTGCAGCGCCCCCAGCCGTGCTCCCAGTGCTCCCCAGCCTGGAATCTTGTCTCCAAAGTCCCACCTCCTTTATAGGCTCCACCCCAGCTCTGGCAAAACCCCGCCTTCAGGTCGGCAGGCTCCGCCTTCTTTTCCGTCTCTACGGGGCGATTCAGTCAGGTGATTGGGTTTGTGGCTTTAGGCCTAGCCCACTGACAAACAGACTCTTCCCCTTTTTCAGGCCAGAGGGCTGCGACCCGGGATAGCCACGCCCCCACGCTCTCTCCCAATTTTTGCCAGTACAGTTTCGTTCTCCTCCACTTGATTCTCTTCATATTTTCCCCCAAATTCCAGAACTCTCCTTTAGTGATTTTTGGAATGTGATTTGGGAGATTTCTGGTTTAGGACCCTTCACCCAGAAGAAAAGCACCCATTCTCTGTAAATACTCCATTCCACTCATCTTATTCCTGGGCAGCCGGGCTGAAGGGAATCCCAGGATAAGAACCTCCCAATCCTGGGAGGACTCCGGCCCCCCTCCTTGTTCCCGTTGGCGGTCCTTGCCTTGTTCTGATCTGTGTGTGCGTGTGTGTGAACTGAAAGACGATATTAAAGAGACTTACTGGATTTATCACCCGCAATTCCAAAGACTCTGGCACCACGAAGATTTTGCCCCTTTGGTTTCCCTCTTCACGTCTCTCTATCTCTTTGGGGCGGGTGGGGGGCGGACTGACAAAGACAAGTGAGAGGAGACAGACATATATGTGGAACAGAGAATAGGTCCTTGGGTATCCACCAGGGAAGGTAACGGATGCCATTCTCTTTTCAATGGGTCTTGCTTTCCCCAAGGCCCCGTTTCCACTCCTTACTAGGCTGGGTATAGGGCTTCCGAGAGGAAAGATTTACAAGGAGACGCAGAGATCTAGCCTCAGAACTCCAAGAAGGCAGGAGTAAGGAAAGTGGCAGACCATGGTGAGGAAGTTAGTTGAGGATAGGGTAGGTAACAGGGGCAAGGAGGAGATGTTACCTGCCCATAATTGTTCCTGTGTGCTGGAGTGTGGCAAACAACTTGGATTAGAGCCCCACCTGAGGGGACAGGGGAAAGAAAGAATGCAGAGAGCTTTGGAAGCCCCAGAGAGGAGGTCAATAGTCTGGAGGAGAATTACCTTCTGCTTTCCTGAAGTTAACCAGGAGGCCTCTGTGTTGGGATGCAGGGGAGACAGGAGTACTACAAGGAATGGGTTTGGTGTCTTTCATTGTACATCTGAGGACGGGTCCTACCCTAAGTCTGCATCCATGAAACATGCAGACACCATACAGCATGCTGGTGAGACCCCTGTCTCAACAGCAGGTGCAGCCCTGACTTCATGGAACTTACAATCTGTAAGGAAAGCCATGCACTGAGATCAGAGACATGGAAGGAGGAGGAGGTGGGGCATGGATATCATGAGTTCTCCTTGGGATAGTTCAGGTTTAATGTGTCTTCCTTTTTTGTATTTTGTTGTTGTTGTTTTGTTTTTGTCTTTGTTTTTTTCCCCTGGTACTGGGAATCGAATCAGGGCTCCTCTGAGCTACATCCTGAAACTATTTTAAAATCTTATTTGAGACAGGATCTAAGTTGCCCAGACTGCCCTTAAACTTGTGATCTTCCTGCCTTAGCCTTCCAAGTTGCTGTGGACCATCATGTCTGTGTTAATGCGCCTTCCTTACCAAACTTCCTCAAAAAGGAGTCCATGTTTTCAATTTCCATTTCTTCATCCTCTAATCTTCTGTTTTTCTTGAACAGAGGAGTATTGCTATCAGAGATGTGTCTGTGTCATCTTTATTTCATACTATGTCTTGACTCCTCAAAATATTATTTCACTCCCTGATCTACCAAAACTTCTCTCTCACATGGCATCCAAAGACCAGAGTTTACCTGGACCAAAATCAATGGCATTTTCACAGAATCTGCCTTTCTGTACCCTCTCATACCTCTTTTCCTCCTATTTTTCTGCCTCTCCTTCTCCTTCTCCTTCTCCTTCTCCTTCTCCTTCTCCTTCTCCTTCTTCTTCTTCTTCTTTTCTTCTTCTTCTTCTGATTGGACCAGAGGTGCTTCATGCTGAGTAACATCTTCAGCCTTTCTTATTTTTCAGACTTGGTCTCACTGAGTTTGTTAGGGTCTCCCTAAATTGCTGAGGCTGGCCTCAAATTTGTGATCCTCCTGCCTCAGCCTCATGAGCCACTGGAATTACAGGTGTGCTCCACTGCACCCAGCTGGCCTTAAATTTAATGATACTCCTGCCTTAGCCTCCCAAATAACCTGGATTACAGGCATGTATCACAGTGCCCAGGTTTCTTCTTGCTTTTTCT
The DNA here is from genome assembly GCF_045843805.1 of Urocitellus parryii. Taxonomy (NCBI): domain Eukaryota; kingdom Metazoa; phylum Chordata; class Mammalia; order Rodentia; family Sciuridae; genus Urocitellus; species Urocitellus parryii. The sequence continues at coordinate 118,623,847 of NC_135538.1, forward strand.
CCTCGGTTACCTAAGTGACCATGTGGATTTTTTTCTTCTCTGGGACTTTCCCTTAAAAGTTCATCCCAGGCTGGGGATGTGGCTCAAGCGGTAGCGCACTTGCCTGGCATGTGTGCGGCCCAGGTTCGATCCTCAGCACCACATACAAAGATGTTGTGTCCGCCGAAAACTAAAGGTAAATAAATAAAAAAAAAGTTCATCCCATCAATATTGTTGGTGTGTGTTTGTTTTGGTGCTGAGGATTGAACCCAGGACTTTAAGCTAAACACATGCTATTCCCCCAAGCTCCTCACCCCAGAGATTCCGATTCTAGCCATCATCTCAAACCAAATGCTGCTCCAACCTGTCCTGTACAAACAGACATACCTCCAGTGTCTGAGGAACATAGTCACATGGACCATGCTGCTGGTTATCTAAACTCAACATATTCCAAACCAAGTTGATGAAATGCCACCAAAACCCCCATCTCCTTTAATAGCATCATCTTGTCAGTCACCCTTCCTTGCCTGAAAACTTGCTGCCTTCATCATTCTCCTGCCTTACTTTTGGTGTGTTGTCAAGTTGAGTAAATTCTACAGCCACAATATATTTTGAATCCACTTTTCCCCAGTCCTTGCCAGAAACATTACCTCATCTAGGATCATCGCAACAGCTCCCCAGCATCTCTTCCTACTTCCTACGTGTCTCTCTACTTCAAGTCTCTCTCAACTCTGCTATTAGATATAACTGCATTGCTCAACAATCTTTTGAAAAGCTAGCACAGTGGCATATGCCTGTAGTCTCAGCTACTCAGGAGGCAGGAGGATGTCTTGAACCTGGGAGTTTGAAACCAGCCTGGGCAATATGGCAAGATCTCACCTCAAAAAAGTGGGGGAAGGGAGAGGGTGTAATTCAGTGGTAGAGTACTTACCTTGGGTGCCCAAGGCCCAGCAGTTCAAAATAATAATCATAGTCATAATTATATGTCCTGCATGATTGTGGATTGTTTATTCAATTATTTATAAATTTTCAGTCTAGCCTTCAATTACTTCCATACTTAAAATCATTGAACTTTCTCTGTTCAACCTCATTTGCAACCAAAATGAATTATTCATCATTCCCACCCCCAGGTCTTTACCCAGCTGTACTCAAATCTTAGACCTCCTCCTCCAATCTCTATTATAAAACAAACTGCAGCTTGCCATGAGTTTCAGACCACCTCTAGACTTTTGCTTACCATGTTCTTCCCCTTTCACATCTGCCTCTCTACTTGGGGTCAAGATTTTCCTGCCCTTCAAGGCCCAGATCAATTTACCACCCCATCCCACCCCACCCCACCAGCAAAAAGGTCTCAGTCCTCTGGGCTGGATTAAAGCAGTGGGTTGGTCTGTCTCTCTCTCTCTCTCTCTCTCTCTCTCTCTCTCTCTCTCTCTCTCTCTCTCTCTCCTTTCCTTCCCAGGGGTAATTAACCACTGAGCCACATCCCCAGGCCTTTTAAATATTTTATTTAGACCCAGTGTCTCACTAAATTGCTGAGGCTGGCTTTGAACTCAGAATCCTCCTGCCTCAGCCTCCAGAGCTGCTGGGATTACAAGTGTGCACCACCCCACTCCTGTCTTAAAGAAGTGGATTTCTAAACAGAGCCCCAGGAACTCCTTGGAGCAATTCTTAGAGCCAGATTCACATTAGAATCATCTAGGGAGCATTTAAAAATCCCAAAGCTCACTAAACCAATTAAATCAGAATCTCTGGGGATGGGACTCAGGGTCTAGGCAAGTTGTTCACGCTGAAGCTGGCCTCCTACTTATGATCCTCTTCCCTGAGCCTCCCAATCTGGGATTACAGGAGTGCACCACCATGCCTGGTGGCAGTTAGTAATAGTCGATGTCTTTTAAAGACATCCCCAGATGACTCCAAAGGGCAGCCAGGGTTGAGAATCACGGGCTTCAAGTCATCTCAGGAACTACTTAGGAAGAGGGGAGAGGCCAAAACGTAGCTTGAGTCAAGGCAACTTTCTTTAGGAGAAAAGTCTCTAGGTCTGAAACCCTCCCATTCTACCTGTTTTTGGTGGTATTGTTTTTTTGTTTGATTGGTTTTGGTACTGGGGATTGAACCCAGGGGTGCTTACCCACTGAGCCACATCCCAGCCCTTTTTATCATTATTAATTTTTATTTTGAAACAGAGTCTCCATAAGTTGTTGAGCCTAGCCTCAAAGTTGCAATTTTCCTGCCTCAGCCTCCTGAGCCAATTGAATTACAGGCATGCACCACCACACCTGAGCCCCACCTGTTTTTTTGATATATAACACACCTTATCTTGTGAACTACTCAAAGGCAGGAACGAAATCTTGTTCATCTCTGGTTTTCAGTTCCTCATCTGATAAAATCTGTTTTACTAATCTTAGAATTCAATTGCATTGAAAGTAATTAGGCAGAAGGAGAAATGAGTAAACATGACTTCTCCCAGATCTCTTCACCTCACCTAAACTCCTCCCTGGAGAGGAAATAAAAAATGGTATTTTTTCGATTCTCTCCCACCTAACTTTAACTCTGTCTGCACATGAGGCCCTTTACTCTTGTACCCCTACTGACAGATTCCATCCTCCAGGAGAGAGTCTGACCCCCTTTCACATCTACTTGGGTGTTCTGATTCCCCCATGACTAGATTCTGGGTCAGCATTCCCATTCACTCATTGAGAATTTGGCACATATTGAGTGTGGATCCTGTAATCAATCCAGTAATGTTCTGCATGCATGCAGCCGCTGAATTTGGCAGGTCGGATCTGATAGATAATAAAAACACTCTCTTGATATTAGATAGCATTTGTTTTATCAATAATATGAAAGCAGGGTTGGGGATGTGGCTCAAGCCATAGCGTGTTCGTCTGGCATGCGTGCGGCCCGGGTTCGATCCTCAGCACCACGTACAAAAACAAAAAGATGTTGTGTCCGCCGAAGACTAAAAAATAAATATTAAAAAAAATTGGCAAATCATAATACTCTTTAAAAAAAATAATATGAAAGCAAAAGCAAAGATGAGAGAGAAAGAGAAGAAAATACATCACCAGATCAGGGGAAACACCTGAGGTCAATTAGTTGGGGAGTCCCAGAGCAACTTTTCAAGGTCCCAACTGAGAACTTCTCAGGCAGAGCATCCTCTCCACTGCTGAGACTCCAAAGTCTTATTCCCAGTGGGGCTCTTTAAATACAACTAGAACAAAGAAACCTCTATTCTAACAACCTACATAAGCTAGTGATCTCCTCACGGACACTTCAACCCCCAAGGACTGGAGAGATCCCTGAAGGGAGGGAATTTAGCCTTGAAATAAGTGAATCTCTGAGTTGTCATGAGTAAGCCAGTCCCACCAATAATTCAGTATTCTATAGATGTTCCATCAAGGATGCACAAAGTCACAGCAGGCACATGGACAGGAAGGATCTTTAATATTTTCCTTAACCTTAAGGAAAATATTAACTGTTAGCTACTCAGAAGGCTGAGGCAGGAGGATCTCAAGTTTGAGGAGAGCATGGGCAACTTAAGGAGATTCTGTCTCAAGATAAATAAAAAGGGTTAAGGTTGTAATTCCACGGTACAGTGCTTGTGTAGAATGCATGAGGCCCTGGGTTCAATTATTATGGAAAATACAGGAAATCATGGCACTGGAAAGAGACACTCGGTGCTTGGAAATGTAGAGAGCAAGGTTTATTCTGTACCCATGCAGGCTCAGAGGAGTCTTTTCCAAAGGCTTAGCACAGGCTTTTGTTCTCAGTATTAAGCACCAGGGATTGAACTCAGGGACACTTAACCCCTGAATCACATCCCCAGCTCTTTTTAATATTTTATATAGAGACAGGGTCTCACTAATTTGCTTAGGGCCTCACTAAATTGCTGAGGCTAGCTTGGAATTCATGATCCTCCTTCCTCAGCCTCCCAAGCCACTGGGATTATAGGCATGCACCACCACGCTTGGCTGTTCTCAGTATCTTTTTTTTTTTCCCCTCTCAGTATCTTTTATATAGTACACACTTTCCGGTCTCAAGACTATCTCGGGCTGGGGATGTGGCTCAAGAGGTAGCGCGCTCGCCTGGCATGCGTGCGACCCGGGTTCGATCCTCAGCACCACATACCAACAAAGATGTTGTGTCCTCCGAGAACTAAGAAATAAATATTAAAAAAAAAAAAATTCTCTCTCTCCTCTCTCACTCTCTCTTTAAAAAAAAAAAAAAAAAAAAAGACTATCTCATACAAGTAGCCTTGATCCCTTTTTCCCTCTTTCCAGGCAGCTCTGGTTCCTGCCACAGCTGCTGAGCAAGCATGATTACAGAAGCGGTAACTAGGAGGTTGCAGTTATTAACAGAGATAAAAAGAAAAGAAACATCTTAGGAAGGGGTTGCTGCTTCACAATCCCTAGTACTACAAAAAGAAAAGAAAAAAAGAATATTGGCACCTGGCTCATGACTCACTGTCTTCTAACTCCACACTTTTTTTTTTTTTTTGTGTGTGTGTGTGTGTGTGTGTGTGTGATGCTGGGGATTGAACCTAGGGTCACACTCATACCAAACAAATACTCTACCAAAGAGCTATATCCCCAGTCTCTCAGTCTCTCAGTCTCTCGTTTCTTTTCTTTTTTCTTTCTTTCTTTTTTTTTCTTCTTCTTCTTCTTCTTTTTTTTTTTTTTTTTGATGGGAGGCGGGGCAGGGGATACCAGGGATTGAACTCAGGAGCCCTCAGTTACTGAGCCACATCCTCAGCCCTCATTTCATTATTTTTAATGTCTTCAATATCCATGTAGATCATTCAGTTCTCTGGCCAATTCCTGACCTTCCTTGCCTCTGACAATCTGATTGTCCCTGCTTTCCACCATTCCCCTGTATCATACCTTCAACTTGGTTGCCACCAATAACAACCAAATTTCCAAAAATTTAATCCACAATTTTTTCATGCCAACCCCCAGTATCCCACTCAACCCTATCTGGACTTCCCATGCATTGAATCACTTTTATGCATTACTTTTGTGTGGAGAAGAGATTGAACCAAGAGGAGCTGTACTACTGAACTACATTCCTATATCCTCAGCCTCCCTTTTGTAAATTAGTTTGTTATAATTATTGTAAGCAAAAATAACCAAAACAGTTTCAGCACCATAATGAAAGCACAAATAATTAAGATGGGAACAGACTTCATGGATCAGCTATGCCTTTTACTCAGCAGCAGAGTCAATCAGTCAGGCATCGGAGGGGCTCAGTTTTTTAGAAAATGGCCCCCAGGAAAAGTATGGGTTTATTCAGGTTACATTGGGAGGTGACTTAACAGGACATGGGCAAAAGGTTGCTAACTTTTGGGAGTTGTTTTTGCTGGGCACTGTTTTTACTGGGTAGTGGGTTTTTTGTTTCTTTGTTTTTTTTAAAAAAAATATTTTTAGTTGTAGATGGACACTTTATTTTATTTGTTTATTTTTATGTGGTGCTGTGGATAGAAATCCAGTGCCTCACATATGCTAGGCAAGGGCTCTACAACTGAGCCACAGCCCCAGTCCCACTAAGCAATGTTTTTACAGTGTTCAAATGCTTATCTTTTCCTCCAGGAGTCATTGTATTGTCACAGGGACAGGATTAATGTGTAGTTTCACTGCCATTAGGAGAGAATTTACTTGGGAGAGGATCAATACTTGTCCTCTTCCCAGGGACTGCTATTTTTGGATTGATGGTATCTCCTTTCCAGAGTTTGTTTTGTCACTGGGAAAGAATTTATTGGGGAAGAATCAATGTTTTGGCTTCTCCCTCCCTCCCTCCTCCTGGGTCACACACTGCTTGGGGCTTGTCATTTCAGGCTGTCGTTTCCATATTCTTCAGTTATACATAACATTGGGGTTAATTTTGATATAATTATATAAGCGTGGAATATAATTTTCTCCAATTCCATTCCCAGTACTTCCCCTTTCTATCTCCTCCTCCTTCCCCCTGTTTCCTTTCCTCTACTCTATTGATCTTTATTCTATTTATTTGTAGTTTTAAAAATTAGTGCATTGTGGGCTGGGGTTATGGCTCAGCGGTAGAGCGCTCGCCTCACACATGCAAGGCCCTGAGTTCCATCCTCAGCACCACATAAAAGTAAATAAATAAAATAAAAAATTATTTAAAAAATTGTGCCATTCATATAAAAAATTACTAAATAAAGGTGAAATAAAATCTACCATGGTACATTCATATATGTATATAGGAAAATTAGGTCAGATTCATTCCACCCTTCCTCCCCTTTCCCATCCCTCCTCCCTTGCCCTGAGTCCTCTTCTTCTCCTCAATTGATCCCTCTTCTATTTTCAGGGGATCTCCTCCACTTTTCTATTTTCCTTAATTTTGGCCTAACTTCTGCATATGACAGAAAACATTCAAGCCCTGACTTTCTGAGTCTGGCTTATTTCACTTAGCATGGTATTCTCCAGTTCCATTTATAAGCAAATGCCATAATTTCATTCTCCTTTATGGCTCAGTAAAACTCCTTCGTGTACATGTGCATTTTTTTTTTATCCATTTGTCTGTTGACAGGCACCTAGCTTGCTACTATGAATTGTGCTGCTATAAACATTGATGTGACTGCACCATATATATGTTGATTTTAGATCTTTTAGATATATACAAAGGGGCAAGGTAGCTGGTCATATGGTGGTTCCATTCCTAAATTGTTTGAAGAATCTCCACACTGCTTTCCAGAGTGGTTGTACTAATTTGCATTCCCACCAACAATGTATAAGTGTACCTTTTTTTCCCTGCATCTCAGCCAACATTTATTTGTATTCTTGATAATTGCCATTCTGACTGGAGTGAGATGAAATCTCAATGTAGTTTTATTGACATTTTCCCAATTGCTAGAGATGTTGAACACTTTTTCATGTATTTATTGGCCATTTGTATTTCTTCTTTTGAGAGGTGTCTCTTTAGTTCTTTTACCCATTTATTAATTAGGTTATTTGTTTCTTTGGTATTAAGGTTTTTGAGTTCTTTATATATTATGGATATTAATCCCCTATGTAAGGAGCTGGTAGCAAAGATCTTCCCTCATTGTGTAGGTTCTCTTCATGCTCTTGTTTCCTTTGTTGAACAGATGCTTTTTAATTTGATGCCATCCCACTTATTGATTTTTGGTTTTATTTCTCGAGTTTTAGAGTCTTGTTAAGGAAGTTGATGCCTGTTCTAATATGTTGGAATGTTGGGCCTACATTTTCTTCTAGCAGTTGCAGAGTTTCTAATCTAATTCCTATGAATTTGATGCCCCTTGATTTAACTTTTGTGCAAGGTGAGAGAGGGATCCAGTTTTGTTCTTTTACATATGGATATCCAGTTATCCCAGTACCATAAGACTATCTTTTCTCCAAAGTTGTTTTTGGAAACTTTGTTGAGTATCAGATGACTATGGGCTCACCTCTGTTTCTTCTATTCTATTCCATTGGTTTTTGTGTCTGTTTTGATGCTAATACCATGCTGTTTTTGTTACTATGGTTCTATAGGATAATTTGAGGTCTGATATTGTGATGCCTCTGGCCTTGCTCTTTTGCTCAGATTTGCTTTTGCTATACTGGATCTCTTATTATTTCAAATGAGTATTAGAACTGTTTTTTTTCCCCCTAGTTCTGTGAAGAATGGCATTGGCATTTTAATGGAGATTGCATTGACTCTGTATACTGCTCTTGGTAGTTTGGCCATTTTTAAGAATATATTTATTTATTTATTTTAGTTTTGGTTGGACACAATCTATTTTATTTTTATGTGGTGCTGAGGATCAATGCCAGTGCCTCATATATGCTTGGCAAGCACTCTACCACTGAGCTACAACCCCAGCTCTAGTTTGGCCATTTTGACAATATTAATTCTTCCTATCCAAGAATATGGAAGGTCTTTCCATCTTCTAAGGTCTTGTTCAATTTCTTCCTAATATTTTCATTGTAGAGATCTTTCACCTCCTTGGTTAGATTATTCTTAAGTATTTTTTTAGGTTATTGTGAATGGGGTAGTTTTCTTGAATTCTTTCTCAGAAAATTAATTATTGGAGCATAGGAAAGCAATTGATTTAGGCATGTTAGTCTTGCATCCTGCCACTTTGCTAAATTTGTTTATCAACTCTAGAAAGGCTTCTGGTGGAGTTTTTGGGTCTTCTAAATATAGGATCATGTCCTCAGCAGAGATAATTTGACTTCTTTTTCTCTTTGTATCCCTTTTATTTCCTTCTCTTACCTGATTGCCCTAGCTAGAGTTTTAAGATTATGCTTTTAAAATTTCTTTAAAGATTATGTCAAATAGGAATGTTGAGAGTGGATATCTTTGTCTTCTTCCTGTTTTTAGAGTTAATGCTTTCAGTTTTTCTTGGTTCCCTATGACGTTGGCCTTGAGTTTATCTGAAGTAAACAACTTCTTTTCCTAGTTTCTCTAGTGTTTTAAACATGAATGGATGCTGTACTTTGTCAAATGCATTTTCTGCATCTATTGATCTAATCATATGATTCTTGTCCTTAATTCTATTTATGTGGTGAATTATATTTATTGATTTGCATATGTTGAACCAACCTTGCATCCCTGGAATGAAATCCACTTGATCATGGTGCACTATCTTCTTAACATGTTTTTGAATGCAGTTTGACAATATTTTATTAAGAATTTCGCATCTGTGTTCATCAGGGATAGTAGTCTGAAGTTTTCTTTCCTTGATGTGTGTTTTTCTGGTTTTGGTATTAGGGTGATAGTGGCTTTATAAAATGAATGTGACAGTGTTATCTCCTTTTCTATTTCATGGGATAATTTTTGAGACCAGTCTCACTAAGTTGCTAAGGCTGGCCTCAAAATTGCAAACTTCCTGCCTCAGCCTCCTAAGTCACTAGAATTATAGGTATGCACCACCACACCCAGCTACCTATCATTTTTTAAACCCATCACTTTTTATTATTGTTTTATTGATTTCCTCAATTTCTTAATTTCCTCATTATTCAATTTCCTTCTGAGGTTCAACATTATGGTCACCTCTCAGCCCTCATCTTGTAGACTTGGCCCCTCGTCTTGTAAACATTTATTTACATTTACATTTGTCCCTGGTTAAATCACACTGGGAGGGCTTCACACTGCATTCAACAGCTGAATTTAGCTGGGGAAAAACACATAGTCATACTGGCTGGTTCCACTTCCTATGGGCCTTCAGTGTGGCCTGCTATCTCACATTTCTTGAGTCAATTCACATTCCCTAGTCTGAGACCACAATTTCCCAAGATGATAACCTTTCTTCCTATTTCAGTGAAAAAAAAAAAACCAAAAACAGAAACTTTCAGAAAAGAAACCCCTCATGGTCTCACCCCAAATCACTAGCCTGCCTGCATTTCTACTGCAGAGAGACTGACTGGTCCCCACCTCATCTGAGCCCCAAGATTCTGTTCCTTTTCACCTGTTTAGAAACAGGACTCCTGAAATTATCTCCTATCTTTTCTGAATAATCAGTACTCCCCATTTTGTGAAAACATTTCCATTGTGGTACAAACATGCCATAATAAAAATCTTTTTTTATATTTATTTAGCTGTAAATGAACACACAGTATCTTTATTTATTTTTATGTGGTGCTGAGGATTGAACCCAGTGCCTCATACATGCGAAGCAAGCACTTTACCACTGAGCTACAGCCTCAGCCCCTAAAATCTTCTTCTTTAAAAAGAAAAAATAATCTTTAGGGTAGGTCGTGATGACTCACACCTGTAATCTCAGCAGGTCTGGAGGCCAAGGCAGGAGGATAGCAAATTCAAAGCCAGCCTAAGCAAAGGTGAGGAGGCTCTAGGCAACTCAGTGAAGCCTTGACTCTAAATATAATACACAAATTAGGGCCGGGGATGTGGCTCAGTGGTCGACTGCCCTGAGTTCAATCCCCAATATAAAAAAAAAAAAAAAAATTACTTAACTATGCATAAAAATACAATATTCATAATAGTGCTTATGTCTTATCACTTGGCAGGCAGGGAATTTTGATAAGAATAAGACATACTGAAAGGGTAAAGTTTCTAAGCTGGAAAGCTTGAATGTAAAAGATTAGGTATTATTAAGTTCCTCTGTTACACCCAGATTCCTGAGATAGTTAAAACAATGCCCTACTGGCCGTTTAGCCTAGGGCAGTTCCTCACAGGGCCCGAACCAATCAGTTTGAATGTGTAACCCGCTTACGAATGACCAATCACCGCCGCCCGGCCGGTTCCCGCCAATGAATGTGCCAATCACATCTCAGAGTTGTTGTTCAATTTCCCCGTGCCTCATGATGATTTGTTCTGATGTATGCAAAGCCCACCGCCCTCTCCAAAAAGTGTACTTAAGCTCTGCTTGACCTTTGCTCTGGGCTCTGAGCTGCGCTCCCTTCTTGAGTGGGCACAGAGTCCCAGCACGCTGGAATGGATCCCCAATAAATCCCCTTTTGCCAATTGCATGGAGTAAGTCTCTTGTGTGTGGTCTCTCCCTCCGACGCTCCGCCGGACCCCCCCTTACAATACAAGGGGTTTTAGCAATACTGGGAACATTTTACTCCTTTTTTTTTTTTTGAAGAGAGAGTGAAAGAGGAAGAGAGAGAGAGAGAATTTTTTAATATTTATTTTTTTAGTTCTTGGCGGACACAACATCTTTGTTGGTATGTGGTGCTGAGGATCGAACCCGGGCCGCACGCATGCCAGGCGAGCACGCTACCACTTGAGCCACATCCCCAGCCTGATTTTACTCCTTTTTAAAAAGGAAAACAATACTGGGAATTGAAGCCAAGGCCTGGTACATGCTAATCAAGTGCTCTATCCCTGAACTACATCCCCAGTCATTTCTCAATTTTTTTTTTTTTTTATTTTGAGACAGTCTTTCTCATTAAGTTGCCCAAGCTGGCTTCAAACTTTAGATCTTCCTGCCTCAGCCTCTTGAGTAACAGGTATGGGTAATTGAGACAGTTAAATTTTGACTTCTTAAGCTTCGTGATATTTACTTATTCTTTGTTGTATATATGCACATATCCACATGTATTATAACTTGGTATGAGATAATTTACATTTATTTATTTGTTGTGGTACTTAGGATAGAATTGGGACCTGTGCATGTTTGGCTAAGCTACACCCTATCTGTACATTTACTTCTTTATTATTTTTGCAGTACTGGGGATAGAATTCAGGGTCTTGAACATGTTCAGCACATATTTCAACAACGAGCTATTCACTCAGCCCCTCATCTCAACTAGAGTCTTAATCAGAGTTTCTCAATTTGGGAATTATTGACACTTTGGGCCAGATAATTCTTCATATCTTTTTCTTTTTCTTAGTGCTGGGAATCAAGCCCAGGGCCTTGCTCATGCTAAGCAAGTGCTCTACTGCTAAGCTTTATCCCCAGCTGGGCCAGATAACTTTTTGTTGTTGTTGTTAGTTGTAGATAGACACAATATCTTTATTTTATTTATTTTTAAATTTTTTTATGTGGCGCTGAGGATTGAACCCAGTGTCTCACACATGCTAGGCAAATGCTTTACCACTGAGTCACAACCCCAGCCTCTAGATGACTCTTTATTGTGGAAGACGGACATGTACTTTGTCTTGCCAAGTATCTCCTGGGGAATATCTTGAGCAGCAGTTTTCAAGAGTGATCTTCCCACCCCCCAGAGACATTTGGCAATGTCTAGAGACACTTTGGATCATCTCAACTGATGAAGTGCCCCTAGCAGCTAGTGAGCAGAGATCAGGCATGGTGCTAAACATCCTACAATGTGCAGGACACAAAAAATAATTGTCAGTCCCAAAATTTAAATTAATGCTGAGATTGAAAAAGCTTAGTCTCTGATTATTAGCAACATTGACACAGTTGATCACTCCTTGAAATGCTTACTTCAATTCACTCTTTCTTTTTGTTGTATTTTATATTTCCATTTCTGAGAATTAAACTCAAGAATGTTTTACCATTTAGTTACATCTCCAGGCTTTTTAATTTTTTTTTTTTCTTTTTAGACAAGGTCTTGTTAAGTGATCCTCTTGCTTTAGCCTCCTAAGAATCTGGGATTACAGGCATGTACCACCTGCCTGGCTCAAATACTTTATTGGGTTGGGGTTGTAGCTCTGCAGTAGAGTGCTTGCCTAGCTCATGTGAGGCCCTCAGCATCACATAAAGATAAATAAATAAAATAAAGTTATTGTGTCAATCTACAACTAAAAATATATGTATATTAAAAAAATACTCTTTCTGGATCCAAATAAAGAGTGTTCCTGGGCTGGGGCTTTAACATATCTATTTAGCAAGCACAAGGCCTTGGATTTGATTCCTAGCAATGAAAGAAGAAAAAGAAGGAGGAAGAGGAGGAGGAGTGGAAAGAGAGGAGGGAGGGAAGAGCACCCTAGTTTCTTATTTTCTGTTCCTTCCCAGTTTCATTGATCAAACCTCCTTTTCATTTTTTAGACCCCTAAATATTAGATGGCCTCAGGAGTCTACACATGGACCTCTTCTTAACTTTCAACCAAGCTCCTATGCAACCATTGTCCCTTAACTGGATTCTTTGCTTCCATTCTTTTTAAAAATATATATATTTATTTTTAGTTGTAGATGGACACAATATATTTTATTTATTTATGTGGTGCTGAGGATCAAACCCAGTGCATCAAGCATGAGAGGCAAGTGCTCTACCACTGAACTACAACCCCAGCCCTGCTTCCATTCTTGACTGATATAATCCATCTCTTATGCAGAAATCAGAGTAATTTTTTTTTTTTATACAGGGATTGAATCCAGAGGCACTCAACCACTGAACCACATCCCCAGTCCTTTTTGTATTTTATTTAGAGACAGGGTCTCACTGATTTGCTTAGGGCCTCACTAAGTTGCTGAGTCTGACTTTGAACTCTCCATCCTCCTGCCTCAGCCTCCTGAGCTGCTGGAATTACAAGCATGAGCCATCACACCCAGCTATCAGAGTGATTTTTTTAAATTACCAAATATCATTCACCTGCTTAATCCTCTGCTGGCTCCTGTCCACCCAACTATTGAGGTTCAGGACACACTACCTCAAATTATGCTACCTTGTCTTGCTGAATAATTTGCACTGAAGGAAAAGAAACTCAGAAGCAAGACCTTTTAGTTTTGTGCCTACCCTTTTTTCTCCTCCCTTTTCTCCTGCAAGGCCAACCATAGAAACTAGAAACCCTCTCTCCCAAAGCCAGCTATAAAATCTAGAGAGATTATACTATCCTCTACTGTCTTTTTTTGTATAAGAGCGGCCTATGAAGAAATGTTCTAGCGCTCACTTTGGCAGACATATACTAAAATCAGCAGAGCCCCTGCTCAAGGATGATACACACATTCATGAAGCATTCCATACTGGAAGGAAGGAAGGAAGGAAGGAAGGAAGGAAGGAAGGAAGGAAGGAAGGAAAGAAAAGAAAAAAAATGCTCTGACTTGCCTTGTCGGATAGAAGATCATAAGACCCTTGTTCCAAAAGAGGTCTTGCCCCTTATCCAGGAGGAACAAATGCTATTCAGGCCAAGAAGAATCTGAACACGTAGACCTTGCTGAGTGCCTCTCTTCTGTTTCCATTAGGTCATACTCTTTTTGTCCAATTACATTTCTACACTATTCATTCTTCACCAGATCCAAGCAGAAAAATGGACAATTTTCCCTGGTCTTTGGGTTGTCATTTCTGAAGATTCCTGTGTCTTATAAAACTTTGATTAAATAAATCTGATAACTTTTTCTCTTGTTAATCTAACTCTTGTTATAAGCTATTGACCCATGACCCTTATGATGGTCGATGAAAGGGGAATTCACATTTATGTCCCTATAAAACAAAATATTAAGTCCACACCATGGCCTATGAGGCCTGACATTGTTCCTCCCTACTTCTGACTTCATCCCCTCTGTCCCACCCACTCTGACCTCCTTTCTGTTCTTCCAGTTGTAATGATTTAACATGAAGCTCCAATTCCTTCCTGCCTTATGGCCTTTTCACTTCCTTTTTCACTCCCCAGACATTCTTCCTCAAGATACCTGCATGGCTACTCCCTTACATCAGTTATGTCATTGCATAAATATCACCTCCACCCTCATCACAGGATTAAAATTAAAAATAGCACCACATATACCTGGATTTTCCACCTATTCCCTTACCCTTCTTTATTGTGTTCACATTGTGCCTAACATTGTATCATATTTTATGGGTTGACTGACTTTCTTCCTTCCTTCCTCCCTCCCTCTCCCTCTCCCTCTCCCTCTCCCTCTCCCTCTCCCTCTCCCTCTCTCTCTCTCTCTTTCTTCTTTCTAGGATTGAACCAGTGCCGGGTTTCTGTTCTTACAACTAAAAGGCTCAGGGGTCACTCCAGGAAAACTGGGCTGACTGGGCTGAGCAAAATAACCACACAAGAGATTCAAATGTGACGGCTCCTCTGACCTTAAGGGTCCGCAGGAAGAAAGAGAGCGAGAGCACACGCTGACCCCTTTTATTGAGGAGAAGCTATTCAAATGAGGCAAGGGGTGAGGTTTCAGGGGGCTGAGTCTATCTTCATGATGTCCACTGCCAGCTGGTTGACTGACACCTGGGTAGGCCACACCCAAGGGCACAGTAAGAGAAGGGGACACACACAAGGCACTTCCGTGGAAGATTCTACCCTAAACAGGGCAAGGGGTAATATTACAAAGGAACAGGTGAGCATAGCTTCACCCATGGGGCTGTAGCAAGACACACCCATGCATGAGACACCAACCCTCGAACCCAGAAGGGTGGGGAAAGCTCTGCCACATTTCTGTGACTGAGTGCCTCAGCACCCAGTGGGGGAATGTGACTCAGTCACGTGCAAGGTTGGTCTCCCACAAACCAGGGCCTTATTCGTGGTAGGCATGCACTCTACCAGATGAGCTACTTCCCCAGCCCCTGGATTGACTTTTATTGACTATCATCTTCCCTCAAATGTAAACTACAAGAAGCAATCAGGGCTTCTATTTCACTGCCTTATATCCAGCCCCTAGCACAATGCTTAGAACAAAGGAAACTTTGAATAAAGATTTGTTGAACCAGGGACTGGGAGTGTAGCTCAATGGTAGAGTATTTGCCTAGCATGCCTAAGGCCCTGGGTTTGATCTCTGGCACCACCAAAGAAAAAATAATTTGTTGAATAACTTACTGAATAAGTAACTCATAGAACTGTGTGAGGAGCAAATGGGATAATGTATGTGAGACACTTAGCACAGTGACTAGTATTACAGTCATACTGCATGGTCAGTGTTGGCCAAAGAGCAGTTCATATTACACACTTTATTGCAAAAAAAAAAAAAAAAAAAAAAAAAAAAAAGTCTGCCTTTCACTGTCTCATCCTGCCTAAAAACTCTGCCTACAGGGAAGCACAAACTGCTTTGGGAGAAGGGAGGAAAAATTTTGACACAAATCCCAGCAGAACTAAAAACCAACCACAGAAACCAAAACTAAACAGAAGGGGAAATTTATTTAACCTTTGGAAAGCTAGAATTTTTGTCTCTCATGCTGATGCTAAATGGCAGAGTGTTAGTGTAGCATATGGTTCCATGTGGTGAATGTGGAATGCAAAGGAATGTGAGAGTATAAAAACTTGCAGCCAGCTCTTTGCCTGGTGATAGGGCAGCACAAATAGGTATTGGAATAGCCTGGGAAAATTGAGATTGACAAGCTGGACATGAATAATGCTGGGGGTAAATTAGTTTCCCTTTACTTATCTCTCCTGTCTTGTGTTTCTTCTGCATCTACAATAAATCTCTTCATGGGCTGGGGATGTGGCTTAAGCGGTAGCGAGCTCGCTTGGCATGCGCGGAGCGCTGGGTTCAATCCTCAGCACCACATAAAATAAAATAAAGATGTTGTGTCCACCAAAAACTGAAAAATAAATATTAAAAAAAAATCTCTTCAGTCTTCACAGGTCAAAACTATGGCTGGCCATCTTTCAAGGTTCGACTCTAAACCCCTTCATGAAGACTTTTCAGATCAGTTCATCCCTCATTAAAATAACTTCCTTGTTGCTGGGGATGTGGCTCAAGCGGTAGCGTGCTCGCCTGGCATGCGTGGGGCCCAGGTTCGATCCTCAGCACCACATACAAACAAAGATGTTGTGTCCGCCGAGAACTAAAATAAATAAATAAATAAATTCTCTCTCAAAATAAATAAATAAATAAATAAATAAATAAAATAACTTCCTTGCCACTTAATTTCCCCCCCCCCCCGGAGCATTTCATAATATGATTCTTTACATTTATTAGATGACTGGTGGGAATCCACCAAATATTCATATTTAATCGACGAGTTCTGAGTACTTGGTTAAGAATTTTTATTTGTGTGTTGGAGATTGAACCCAGAGCCTCCTACATGCAGGCAAGCCATCCACCACTGAGCTACACCAGTCCTATATAGTATCATTTTTGTGTGTGTGAGATGAAGTCTCACTATGTTGCCCAAGTTGGCCCCCAAACTCCTCGTCTCAAGAGATCCTCCTGCCTCAGCCTCCCCAGTAACTGGGGCTACAGGTGCATGTCACTGCATCCCTTTACACTCTCAAATCTCTAAGGGAAAGAGAGGGCAGAGACATCATTCTTCCCTTATTCCACAGTCCAAGCCTTTCTCCCAAGAAAGTAATTTTTCACCTGTGTCTTTTTATGTCTTCTTCAGATCCCATGTTCTATAGCCAGGCCTGGGGGTGTAATTCTCCTGGCTTATTTCTTTCCTTTGTCATGGTTCCTTGGTGACTACCCCCAGAGAATATAATGAGGCACAACTGGGAGAGAGCAAGCACAGTGAGTCAGTCAACATTCAGGCAGTACCTATGCATTAGGGGAGAGCCTATACTTTTCCCCATTTCTTTACCTACACATGTTGAGGCCTGGAAGAATTTATGGGTCCATGGATGTCTTCCCTGGGGACCTCTGAGTCCTCTCTCAAAAATGTAAAATTCAGTGTCTGTATGATGGTAGGGATGGAATCCAGGGCCTCATGCATGTTATGCAAGTGCTTTACCACTGAGCTACACTCCTAGTCCTGTATTTTTTTTTCATTTTTTAGGGGGGTTATCTTTTAAAAATAAAATGCTTTAATTCAGGGCTGGGGTTGCCTAGCATGTGTGAGGCACTGGGTTTGATCCTCAGTATCACATATAAATAAAAAATAACGGTCCATCAACAGCCAAAAACATTTTTAAAAAATGCTTTCATTCATGATTTAAATTAGTTTTATTTTACTTATTTTTAGGGCATAAAACAATAAAAATATGGAATACTTTATGAATTTGCTTGCACAGGGGCCATGCTAATCTTCTCTGTATCACTCCCATTTTAGTATATGTGTGCAAAAGTAAGCACTTGACTTATTTTTAAAGAGGTTTGCACTACGTTTACATTTGCACTTATATTCACAATAGCAAGAAAGGATCTACTAAAAAACAAAGTAGACTATTTAATTCAGTGTTTTTCAGTATATAGCCTAAATGTCTATTCTCTGAGGTTCAGCTCCAACTCATTCTTATAATATCAGTAAAAATTTCTCAGTGTCAAAGAATGTTCCCTCATCCCTCATCATTCTCTCCCATAGTATCTCACACTTCTCTTCCTATCATTGTAATTACTGACTTTCCTTGGCCTGACTATAAGTTTCATGAAGGCAATAACTAGGCCTGTCTCGTGCATCTATGTATCCCCAGTTCATAGCATGTTGCTTGGCATACAGCAGGTGATCAACAAATACTTATTGAATGGATGGAGAAGATATAACACACACACACTACACACACACACACACACACACACACACACACACATACACAATCACAACCCTGTGGAATCTGAAATGTACAGATAAACAGCAATAAGAGAAAATATTTCAAAACACAGATTCGTAGCAGGGAGAAATTTCTTTTGAGAGAAACTGATCTCTATCCAGAGATTAGGTGTGATTTTTTATTTTATTTTTTAGGTGGGTACCAGGGATTGAACACAAGGGTGCCTAACCACTGAGCAACATCCTCAGCCCTTTTTATTCTTTGAGACAGGGTATCACAAAGTAGCTTAGGGCCTTGCTAAATTGCTGAGGGTAGCCTCGAATTTGTGATCTTCCTGCCTCAGTCTCCAGATTTGCTGGGATTACTGGCATGCCCCCTATACCTGGTAGGGTGTCATTCCTTTGTGACTTGCTTTAGACTGCCTTGAAATCCCTGAAATCAAAAGAGGAAGAGGGAGGAAGAAGAGATGGATTAATTTTCAATAGGATCCCAGGGATTCCAGAATCAAAGTAGTTAGCCATGGGGTGGAAGCAGTGTTGACTAAGCTTACTCTGGCTCAGAACCCAGAAATAAAAATCAAGGGTAAATAATGTCTAGATTGGGGCTGGGGTTGTGGCTCAGCGGCAGAGCTCTCACCTAGCAGGTACAAGGCAGTGAGTTTGATCCTGAGCACTACATAAAAATAAATAAATAAAATAAAGGTATTGTGTCCAACCACAACTAAAAAATTTAAAAAAAAAAAAAAAAGAATGTCTAAGTTACTGACCTGAGGCTCAACACAAAACAGGAGAGGGCTGTTTTAACTCAACTCTGTAGTTAATGATGAAACCAATGCACAGCACACACATACACTATCCTTGCATGATCCTTGTAGTCCAAGGCACAATGAGACAAACTGAAAAGGGAGTCAAAGTGAGGTATGAAAAGGATTCCTTCCCCCTGAAGAGTTGTGGTGGCCCAGCCTGTGCAGGTAGCTGGCCAAGCAAGGATGAAATCACAAAAGAAACTTACACCTACTCAAACAAGGAGGACCAGTTTCCCCCTGCTACATTCAATGGAGCAAGTTATACCAGTTATATATGCAAAATGTAGAACAAGCTGAAGGGGCACAGAGCAAGGGGTAAAGAGAATGGGATGAAGTTATTTTGGAATCATTCAAGAGTGGTTAAACCAGCAGAAGCATCACCTGGTTGCTTGTGGAAATGCAGAATCACAATCCTCATCTTAGACTTCCTAAATCAGAATCTGCAATTTAACAGCTTCTTCAGTTGACGTGTATTCACCTTAAAGTTTGAAAAGCACTGATTTCTTGATTAAATGAAACTTGAAAGGCAATGATGAATATAATGTAAAAGGTAAGGAAAAGCCTCAAGTGGTCCCCTAAGGGAATCATGCCGGTGGGAGAGAAAGAGGCTGGAGGGTTTATCTTGGATGGAAGGGGTAAAGGACCCGGTAGGAGTTGACCTCTGCTGGGATCCCCGAATTTAGGAATAATAGCACAGAAGGGCCTGAGGTTGCAGGATAAAAGGACTGCTGCGGGGCTGGGGATGTGGCTCAAGTGGTAGCGCGCTCGCCTGACATGCGCGGGGCGCTGGGTTCGATCCTCAGCACCACATAAAATAAAATAAAGATGTTGTGTCCACCAAAAGTTGAAAAATAAATATTAAAAAAAAAAAAAAAAGGACTGCTGCCACTCTCATTCCCCATCACCACCCCCATTCTCTATTCTATCTTCAATCTTCCGGGTTTCCCACTCCAGGTTTTCTTCCCACTTTGAGTAAACAGACCAGGTGGACCTCAGCGGGGTCGGTTCAATTTCCCCTGGTTCAGTTGCTTTGGCCTACTTCAGTTGCTAAGGCCCGGAGCTTCGTGGTTGCGGAGGAAATGATGTCATGCGCAGTAGGCGGGCCAAACAGGTTCATCCCCTCTCCCGATTGGCTGTCAGAAATTTGACTGGTTACGCAAGTCTCGCGGGCTCCAGCGTTAGTTGTCAGTATCAGCTGCTCCTAGCTTCTAGGCAGTCCTCTGAGTCCAGCACTAGACTCCGAGGACAATAATCAGTAAGCACTTAGCTTCGGAAGGAGAGAAGATTCGAGTAATCCGGCTCTTACCACCATGCTAAGTGTTTTGGATGTTCAGGTAGTTTTTTACCTCATCGGGTGTCCGTAGGGAAGCTACTAGAACCGTAGGGAATTGTGGAATTTATAGTTCTGAATCTGGTCTGGGTGGAACCGAAGCTTGAGGAAGACAAGAGATTTTGGGAGCGGGGGAATAAAAGCGGAGGAGGGGATACTTTCAGACTAGGAGCCTCGGTCTCAGATGAGAAAGAACGAGTTAGGACTCCAGCAATTAGCATTGTTATGATTTTCTTTTCAGTTGCTGACCTGAACCTGATCTGTTCCTTTCAAATCAGAACTGTTCATTCACAGTGGAAGGGACCAGGCAGACAAATGGAGACACCATCAGTAAATCCAACGGGAGAGAAGGACACCTCTCAACTGAAGCAACAATGGGAAAGGAACCTCCAGGAAAACTTTGATTCAACTACTGAGTTTAGGCAGCAGACCCAAAACCTTCCTACTGAAACCCTTGAGCTGAAAATGAGTTCAGATCCAGCCAGCCAAATTATAGAGAATCCTCAAGGGACTGAAAAACTGGTCACTAGACTTGAAGGAGACTCTGATAAATCTCATGAATCAACTCATGAGATGCCACAGTTCCTTCAAGCTTCTGATGTCTGGTACTGTCCTGATGGGAGCTTTATCAAGAAGATCATAATCCGTGGCCAAGGCTTGGACAAACCCAAGCTAGGTTCCCGCTGCCGGGTACTCATTTTGGGGTTCCCTTTAGGGTCAGGGTTGCCAGAAGGCTGGACAGAGCTAACTGTGGGTATTGGGCCTTGGAGGGAAAAAACTTGGGGAGAACTCATAGAGAAATGCTTAGAGTCCATGTGTCAAGGTGAGGAAGCAGAACTTCAGCTCCCTGGGCACTCTGGGCCTCCTTTCAGGCTCACACTGGACTCCTTCACTCAGGGCCGGGACTCCTGGGAATTGGAGATCAGCGAGAAGGAGGCCCTGGCCAAAGAAGAACATGCAAGGGGCTCAGAACTATTTCGGGCTGGAAACCCTGAAGGGGCTGCCCGATGCTATGGACGGGCTCTTCGGCTGCTGCTGACTTTACCCCCACCTGGTCCTCCAGAACGAACTGCTCTTCATGCCAATCTTGCTGCCTGTCAGTTGCTGCTCGGGCAGCCCCAGCTGGCAGCCCAGAGCTGTGATCGGGTGCTGGAGCGGGATCCTGGCCATTTAAAGGCTTTATACCGTAGAGGGGTTGCCCAGGCTGCCCTTGGTAACCTGGAAAAAGCAACTGCTGACCTCAAGAAAGTGTTGGCAGTAGACCCCAAAAACCGAGCAGCCCAGGAAGAGTTGGGGAAGGTGGTCATTCAGGGGAAGAAACAGGATGCAGGGCTGGCTCAGGGTCTGCGCAAGATGTTTGTCTGATTAAAAGTTAAAAAAAGACAGGAACCTGTGAATTGTGTCTATTCTGTGAGATTTTTAGGGGCCCAGTGGGAGGGTTTCAGCCCATATCTTATTTACAATTTTTTTGCCTTGCTGGGGGAGATAGCAGTGTTCTCAGACAATCTTGGGGGAGCATATTTATCTCCGAAGACGTCGAGAAGCTATCTCAAGTCTAAACTTAGGACTGGCTGGGGGAGATGCTAGACCTTTAAATCCTGGGAACTACATGTCCCAGGCTCCTTGTCGCTGGGGCCTGTTTGGCGCATGCGTCAGCTTTACAGCCATCTACCGTGGAACTACTACTTCCACCGCCGTGCTCCCATTGGCCCTGCCTGTACAGCCATTTCTTTTCTCAATTCATGTGCTCAGCATCCAGGTCTTTTACTGGTCGGTAGGACTTCCGGGACGCCTCCCTTTTTTAAAATAGTCAACTGATTAGTTGGTGATGGGGAGAGGCGGGCCTTGGGAACCGTCTCATGGTCGGGGGGTGGGGGGGTAAGATGGCGGAGCTGATGCTCCTCAGCGAGATTGCAGACCCCACACGTTTCTTCACTGACAACCTGCTGAGCCCGGAGGACTGGGGTGTGCGGAGTGAGGCGTCGGGGAGGGAAGACGGCTATGGCCAACTGTGTCCCTGAGGCACGCGGGAAGGAAGCGAAGGCCAAAGAGAAAGGCTGGGCGAATACGGAATCCACCGTCCGAAGGAGGGCGGAGCGGGGGGGGGGGATCGTGGTTTCGGGAGATGAAGGAGTTGGGGAAGACCTCCGTTCCCAACGGGAATGTCGAGTTGTTCCGGGGTCGGGGGAAGGAGGGGCTGAAGTTCTTTGGCTGTATCACTTTTCAAGTGGGCGGGCGGTGGGTCTGGCCGGGCAGAGCCAATGAGGGATGGGGCGGGGGCTTGTGTGCGATCGGTAGGCTGGGCGGTTGGACGACCCTCCTGACACTCTCCACTGCTTGCAGACAGCCCCTTGTATACTGGCCTGGATGAAGTGGCCGAGGAGCCGACGCAGCTTTTCCGTTGCGTGGAGCAGGATGTCCCGGTATTGCTCCCCTAGCCTTTCTCTAACCCTTGGTGGGTGGGAGTGGACCCAGAATTATGACTTGTTTCAAGACCAGAGTCATCCTTATTTTCTTACATTCCTTCTCTCCGATATCCCCCTTTATTCAGTTTGACAGCAGCTCCCTGGATGTGGGGATGGATGCCAGCCCCCCTGAGCCCCCATGGGACCCACTGCCTATCTTTCCAGGTAAGATAGTCTTTGTGGTTGCTTCAGCCTTCCAGAATCCCTTATCTTCCCACTGTTTTCTAGAAACTGTCATCCCCTGAGTCCTCACACCTCCTCCCCCTAAGTGCCTGTGCACTCTTTTTTCCTTTGATCCCTTCTGTGTGTTCCTTCCTCCATGCTCTTGTGGAGATATCTCTACCACCTCCCCACCTGCCATGTCCCTCTACACTTTTCAGACTCTTCTCAGGCTTTGCTTCCTGGTTATTATCTAACCCCTTTTCCTCCAGATCTTCAGGTGAAGTCTGAGCCATCCTCCCCCTGCTCTTCCTCCTCCCTCAGCTCCGAATCATCACATCTGTCCACCGAGCCCTCCAGCCAGGTGAGAGAACAGTCTTCCTACTCTTTGTTGCAGGGACTTTTCTCCATTCCCTTTACCCATGGATGCTGAGGAAATGATTTGCTCTGAGTCATGAAGTGGAGGGAGGTGTCTTCTTCTGCCTCTGCATTTTCCATATTCCTTTCTAGTTGTCTAGAAGTGAAAATGGAGTCTTTTTATATACAGAGATATGTGGCAGCAGTGATGTGGGGCTGGGAAGAAGAGAGGTGTCACTGCTGAGAATTCTGGAGCTATTCTTGCCCAAGTTGTCTACTATATAGCAATATTCCAAATCATGAAATTTTATCAGCCTTCCCAGGAAGAAAGTAGAAAGAAAAAGCAAAGGACAAGAGATAGCTTAGAGAGATGCTCAGTACCATTCAGACCACAATAATTGTCAGATAATTGACAAGCTCTAAAACTTCTGTTTTTGCTCTTACTCTCAACACCTTCCTTGTTTTCTTTCCTCTTTTCTGCTTCCCTGTTCCACCCCGATTTTCATCTAGGTCCCTGGAGTAGGGGAAGTTCTGCCTGTGAAGACAGAGTCTTTAGCACCCCCACTATGCCTCCTGGGAGATGATTCAACTTCCCCATTTGAAACTGTCCAGATTACCTTGGGCTCCACCTCTGATGATCCCTCAGGTAATAACAACCTGCCACTGAGGGGCATGGTAGCCCATGCCTGTAATCTCAGTTACTTGGGAGGCTGAGGCAGGAGGATCACAAGTTTAAGGCTAGACTCAGCAACTTAGGGAGACACTATCTCAAAATAAAAAGAACTGTGGATATAGCTCAGCAGTTGAGTACTTACCTAGTGTATATGAAGCCCTGGGTTCCATCCCCAGCTTGGTAAAAGCAGGAGGAGTAGCGGGCAGCTGCCATAGTTTTGGGGCTTTACCAAGGTAGTCTACTTCTGTGTATGTGTAAAGATAGAAAAGTGGGTGTAGGCAATAGGACAGGAACAACAAGATGGGGTGGGAAAATAGCAGGTAGCAAGGAAAAGGGCCAGGAATGAAAGGGAGAATTTTCAGAAACTGAAGCAAAGGTGTTGATATCAATGATTTCTCTTTTTCTTGTTCTTAGTGTCCTGTTGTATTATTCAACTTACCATTAATTTGCATTTTAAAAAAACTGTGGACATTGGGCTGGAGATGTGGCTCAGTGGTAGTGCGCTCGCCTGGCATGCGTGCGGCCCGGGTTCGATCCTCAGCACCACATACCAACAAAGATGGTTGTGTCTGCCGAGAACTAAAAAATAAATATTAAAAAAAAAAAAAAAAAAACTGTGGACAATTTAGGACATATTTATTTGTGTTATTTTTACCCCACTGTTTTATTTTTATTTTTTTGAGCTGAAGTCTCGCTGTGTTGCCCAAGCAAACCTTGAACTCCTGGCCCCAAGCAATCCTCCTGCCTCAGCCTCCAGAGCACCATTCTACCCATCTTCTTCCAATATTTAATTATAAAAATTTTCAAACATACAGAAAGGTTGGAATACCATATATCTAACCCCTAGTTTCTACAGTTAACCTCATTTGTGCTTTTTTTTGGTGATTTTTAAATTTATTATTCAAAAGCACATTTAGCAAATATTTATCTACTACCTAATTCATATTAGATACTGGACAGCATGTTGGGAAAGCAAAGATGAAAAGGATGTGACCACCACACTGACTTAAGAGTTCTGTAATATAGTAGAGAGAAAGACAAATATGAGTCAGTATAGCTATGGTCATTCCAGCATAAAGATCTTTGGATGGTAGGAGGAAAGTTCATGAGAGAGGGCTGCTTAACCGGAATGGGGCTGGATGTGGGACTTGCTCCTGAAGAAAGGTTTCCTGAGCTGAGATTTTGTTTTGTTTTACTTTATCCTTTTTTGTTGTTTTGGTTTTTAATGGACGTAAATTAATGGACATAAATTATTTATGGAGTATAATATAATACATGTATACAATGTATAATGATCAGATCAGGGTTGTTAGCATGTTTTCTTTTTAAAGAGAGAAAGGAGAGAGAGAGAGAGAGAGAATTTTTTTTTTTAATATTTATTTTTCAGTTTTCGGCGGACACAACATCTTTGTTGGTATGTGGTGCTGAGGATCGAACCCGGGCCGCACGCATGCCAGGCAAGCGCGCTACTGCTTGAGCCACATCCCCAGCCCGAGAGAGAATTTTTTAAATTTATTTTTTTAGTTTTTGGCAGACACAACATCTTTGTTTGTATGTGGTGCTGAGGATTGAACCCGGGCCGCATGCATGCCAGGCGAGCGCGCTTACCGCTTGAGCCACATCTCCAGCCCGTAGTTAGCATTTTTATCTCCTCAAATATTATCATTTTCATGTTTGGGAACATGTGAGTATTTGAGGACCCTGCAGCTCTTTGGAGTGGATGTAAGTAAGGTGAAGACCTACAGAGGCTAGGGGACCAAGTGGGCAAGGGGCCTCTTGTTCAAAGGCAGTTGGGAGCCTTTGAACAAATAAGTGAGGGGGAAGGCATAGGATTATAAAGATGTCTCTGGGGCCTGGAGACATAGCTCAGTTGGTAGAGTGCTTGCCTCACATGTACAAGGCCCTGGGTTCAATCCCCAGCACCACACAAATAAATAAATAAATAAAAGTAAAATAAAGAGGAATGGATTGTAGAGAGGCAAGACTATAGTGAGATGGACTAAGGAAGAAACTCAACATTCCAATGCTGAGAAGAAGACAGATTTGAGAAAGAATGAAATGAAAGGGATGAACTTCAATGATCCTTGGCATTGAAGAGAGGTAGGATTCAAAGAGGGTGCCTCGGTTTCTGACTTGCCAGGTACCAGTGCTTGAGGGTACTGTTTGCAGGATGGAGACTGCAAAGGCAGGAATTTTCTGGTCAAAGAATATGATACTACACTTGATCTTGGCCAAGAAGCGATCAGGGAAGAGGATTAATTCAATGTTGGACATGATGACTTTTTATTTCAAAGTGCCTTTTGCCTGGTTGAACTCCAACAAGAAGCTGGAGAGCAAGGGAGTCCACTGCTGCAATCCATTTAGATTTTCTTCCTGGACCTCATCAGTTCAAGGAAGGGTAGAAAGTAGTTTAGAGAGACAAACAGATCATATCTAGCAGACTATTAAATGTTACAAATAGGGCACACACAATAAGAATTGAAAGACTTTTAGCAGCAAAGATTGTCTGTGACTTGGTAAAGCACATTGTTATTGAAGTCAGATTCTTCCCTATTTTTTAGGTATTTTCAAGGTCCTATACTTTATCCATTACTATGATAGGAGCATAGTCCCAGCATTTGGAGAGCTTTGTGAGGGCTATAGCACACAAATAATAGTGGTCACCTCATGGATTCAGGTGGTACATACTTGTAATCCCAGATACTTGGGGGCACTAAGGGAAGAGGATCCCAAGTTCTAGGCCAGCTTGGGCACCTTAGCAAGAATCTGTATCAAAGTAAAAAAAAAAATTAAAAAGGACTGGGAAGTAGCTCAGAGGTAAAGCACCCCTGGGTTTAATTCTCAGTGCCAAAAATAATAACAGCAGCAGAAATAATAATGATAGCAGTGATCTCTGAGGAGGGACGTTGGGTGGGTAGGAGACAGAGAAGGGAAGGAAATTTAATTTTCACTGAATTCCCCTTTGTTCTTTTGGAATGTATATCATATGACTATTAAGTATCCAAAATATAAATTGTAAACTTTAAATAGCAGTATTAGCAATCATAATTTACCAGTAGCAAACAAGTGGTATGAACAGAGATAGTGGTGAACTGTTGCCCTTTGACCTGAATCTGGGTTTCATTTCAGCCCTGTGGGTCCTACATTTGTTTTCCTGGAGTTATCAACAAAATATGAAGAGATTTAACAGAAGCTATGGAGGCTCAGAAGTGCCTGAGGCTTTGTAATTTAGTGGCTGGGAAGCTAACAGATATCAAAAGGGAACTAGTATGAAGGAAAAGCAGTGAGCCTCATTTAAGGCCAGTTGAATTTAGATACATGGAGGCATGAAGATGTAAGTGACCAGAAGTCAGCTTGCAAGTCAGGATTGGGTGCAAGTGATAGATCACTTGCAAGATGGGTAGTTCTTAGCGTGGGAGGTACTATAGGCCAGGTTGGGTGGAAATAAGGCAAGACAGGAACATGGGCCATGTAAATACTGGAGACTCTGTTTGGGTCTCTGCTATGTGAATGAACAAGATTTGTGAAAAAGAAAGAGAATAGCAAGAACAGTCTTGAGAAGAACTAGCAGTAATAAGAAAAATTAGAGAAACTACTGAAGGAGAAAGAGTACTGAAGAAAGGTAGAAGACGAATCATCAGGGTAGCAGCTTCTGGCCCCTTCTGAATTGCCTGCCTCTGGCCAGAGTAGTATCATAGGTAGAACGAGAAATAACTCATTTCTCCATCTGAACCCTCTTCCACTTCCTCTTCAATATTTACCAGATAATATTAGGTAAATTTATTTCTTTTTATTTTGTTTAAGTTTATTGCTTTTATTTCTTCCTGCAACCCCACAGATATCCAAACCAAGGTAGAACCAGTCTCTCCATCTTCCTCTGTTAACTCTGAGGCTTCACTGCTGTCGGCAGACTCCCCCAGCCAGGTAAGTATAACTTCCTTTCCTCCTGGAGCTCCTCTGAGCTCTTCCTGCTTCATGGCTGTGAGAGCTTTTCTCTCTTCAGCTCCTTCTCCTTGACATATCTGATACTCCTCCTGACTAACATCTCTCTGGACTGCCCCACATAGGCTTTTATAGGAGAGGAGGTGCTGGAAGTGAAGACAGAGTCCCCATCCCCTTCAGGGTGCCTCCTATGGGATGTTCCAGCCCCCTCACTTGGAGCTGTCCAGATCAGCATGGGTCCATCCCCTGATAGTTCCTCAGGTAATGGGGCCTCTTGACCCCTGGGGTCCTTGGTAAGAGGCCCAGAGTCCTGAAATTCCATCTTCCTCTCTTTCACCTTCCTTTAGGCAAAACCCCACCCACAAGGAAGCCACCACTGCAGCCCAAACCTGTGGTGCTAACCACCGTCCAGATGCCACCCAGAGCCGTGCCTCCTAGCACCACTGTCCTTCTACAACCTCTTGTCCAGCCACCCGCAGGTACCAAAGAGGGAGGAGGCAGGCTGGATTGACCTGGTCAGAGAGCTCCCAGCCATGGAAGCACCCAGTCCTTGGGTGCTTTGGTGCAGGGATAGACAGAGGACCCCATGTAACTCATAGCTCTCTGACGTCCTGTTCACTTGCCCCAGTGTCCCCAGTTGTCCTCATCCAAGGTGCTATTCGAGTCCAGCCTGAAGGGCCAGCCCCCACTGTTCCACGGCCTGAGAGGAAAAGCATTGTTCCAGCTCCTATGCCTGGGAACTCTTGCCCACCTGAAGTGGATGTAAGTATTAGGAAGAAGAGGAGTAGAGCTAGTGATAGAAAGGGACGAGAGAGAGGGGGCTAGGGTTGTGGCTTAGTGGTAGAGTACTCACGTAGCATGCATGAAGCCCTGGGTATGATCCTCAGCACCACATAAAAACTTAAAACTAAAAAATATTTTTTTTAAAGGAAAAGGAAAGAAAGGGATGAGGGAGGACTGGGGATGTAGCTTAGATGGTAGAATGCTTGCCTTGCATGCACAGGTCCTGGGTTCAATCCCCAGTACCCTGCCCCCGCCCCCCCCCCCCACACACACACACACGGTGATAAGGGAAGTCTCTCTTGGAGAGAATGGTGGATGAGGAGGGAGTTAAGACATGGGAGCAGAAAGTGAAGATGTAGACCTATAGATGATCCTGGAGGTCAGAGTGCAAGGCTAAACTTTGTGCAAGTGCAAGGCTAAACTTGGTCTCCGTAAACAAGGGCTGGGAAGAAGGAAGGCCCACCAAGTAAAGAGGTTTTACCAGGATGGAGGAAATTCTTCCTGCAGTCTTAATTTCTCCCTCCTCTGAGTGACAGAGGGAACAGGGAATGGTTGAGAGAAGGGTTCCTTCCCTGGAATGTTTTAGTAGAGGAGGAAGCCCCTCTGGCTGAGGAGGTGGAAGGTAGGAACGGCCCTTGGGAGATTTGTGTAATTAGTCCCTGAGGCCTAGGGGCATTGGTCCCCCTTTCCAGTTCATCTATCATTTTCTTTTTGCCTCCTCCTCTCTGGGTGCCTAGGCAAAGTTGCTGAAGCGACAACAGCGAATGATCAAGAACAGGGAGTCTGCCTGCCAGTCCCGTAGGAAGAAGAAAGAGTATCTGCAGGGGCTGGAAGCGCGGCTGCAGGCAGTGCTGGCAGACAACCAGCAGCTGCGTAGGGAGAATGCTGCCCTCCGGCGGCGGCTGGAGGCCCTGCTGGCTGAGGTCAGATTGGACTGTCCTTGGGAGATGGGTTGCAACACAGGCTCCACGCGATGACATCCTGTCTCTTTTGCTTCTCCTTCTGCACCTTAGAACAGCGAGCTCAAGTTAGGATCTGGAAACAGGAAGGTGGTCTGCATCATGGTCTTCCTTCTCTTTATTGCCTTCAACTTTGGACCTGTCAGGTGAGACCCTACTTATTTCCCTAGAACCCTCTGGGTGGAGCTGACCCTCACAACTGTCAGATTGCCTGCTTTGGCCAAGTCTGTTTCCTTCCACTTGTACACAAACAGTTCTGGTGTCCTCAGCAATGGTGGTATATCCAGCAGTCTTTTTGTTCCACTGTTTCCTTCATGGATGGCACATTGTACAATAGATAGATGTTGGTGATAATGTTGATAAAAATAATCCATATTGAACTGGGAATGTAGTTCAATGGGTAGAGTACTTGCCTGAGATGCTCAGAGCTCTGGATTTGATCCCTATTAACCACCAAACAAACAAACAAACAAAACAGTGACTGTTAAGGGCTTACTGAGTTCTAGGCTCAAGGCTAAGCATTCTTTTTCTTGTTTTCTGGACCTATGAGGTAAAGATGGTTTCTATTCCCATCTTAAGATGAAGTGACTTGGTCTTACTGGAATTCAGGCAATCTGACTACAAAGCCCTTACTCTTTATTTTTGGTACTAGGGATTGAACCTAAGGGCACTTAACCACTGAACCACATCTCTAGCCCCTAGACAGGGTCTTGCTAAGTTGTTGAGGGCATTGCTAAGTTGCTGAGGCTGGCCTTAAACTTGTGATCCTCCTGCCTCAGCCTCCTGAGCCATTAGGATTATAGGCATGTGCCACATCTGGCAAGCCCTTACTTTTTTTTAGTTGTAGACAGACACAATACCTTTATTTAATTTATTTATTTTTATATGGTACTGGGGATTGAACCTAGTGCCTCATATGTGCTAGGCAAGCATTCTACCACTGAGCTACAACCCTAGCCACAAGCCCTAACTCTTTTTTTTTTTAATATTTTATTATTATTTTTTTTTTAGTTGTACATAGACACAATATCTTTATTTTATTTTTATGTGGTGCTGAGGATCGAACACAGGGACTTGCACATGCTAGGTGAGCTCTCTACCACTGAGGCACAACCCCCGCCCTCAAGCCCTTACTCTTTTTTTTTTTAATATATTTATATTTTTTACTTATAGTTGGACATTTACTTATTTATTTTTTATGGTGCTGAGGATCAAACCTAGTGCCTCGCATGTGCTAGATGAGTGCTCTACCATTGAGCCACAACTCCAGCTCCAAGCCCTTACTCTTAAGTAGATACTTGATAAGCTGGACTTCTTTATCCTGCGAGAGAGAGAGAATTTTAATATTTATTTTTTAGTTTTTCGGCGGACACAACATCTTTGTTTGTATGTGGTGCTGAGGATCAAACCCGGGCTGCACGCATGCCAGGCAAGCACGCTACCACTTGAGCCACATCCCCAGCCCCTGCTCTTTCCTTCTTTGTCCATAGTATCAGTGAGCCTCCTCCAGCTCCCGTCTCTCCTCGGATGAGCGGGGAGGAGCCTCGACTCCAGAGACACTTGCTGGAGTTCTCAGAGCATGAGCCAGTTCATGGAGTTGAACCCCTCCAGGGATCCTCCCAGGCCCCTGAGGAGCTGCAGCCTAGCTCAAAAGGCTTGCCAAGTTTCAGGTAAGGAGAAAGAAGCTGCATCTCCTTTGTGGGTGTAAGCAAGTATTCTCCCTAAAAGCACTTTTGCTTGAAGAGGGAGCCAAAGCTGCTCCCCTGCCACTGGCACCTTCCTCGTTGATGTGGGTGTACTGGGAAGTCTCTGATGGGTGCTTCATCCATGCCTCACTCCAGGAACCTGACAGCCTTCCCTGGGGGTGCCAAGGAACTACTACTGAGAGACCTAGACCAGCTGTTTCTCTCCTCTGACTGTCGGCACTTCAACCGAACCGAATCCCTAAGGTATGGGGGAGTCAGGGCTAGGCTCTGACTACAGAGAGATGCTAAGCTCAGAGGCCCTCCACTTCCTGGTTCTCCTCATGTACTGAAGCACCAGCTCCCCTGCCTTATCTTCTCATTCCTGTGTGCAGGACAGAAAAGCATCTAGGGCATCTAGGCCTGGCCCAGACATGTTTACCCTGCTGTGCTTCTCTAGGCTTGCCGATGAGCTGAGTGGCTGGGTCCAGCGCCATGAGAGGGGCCGGCGGAAGGTCCCTCAGAAAACCCAGGAGAGACAGGTAGGATGGGTAAGATTGTTCAAGGAGGCCACTTGAAGAAAAGGGCTAACTGTTCTGGGGAGACATCTTGTTGTGGAGGTTTCAGGAATTGTTTGGGGAAGTGGAGGAATGGGCGTGAGATGGGGGCCACCTGTTCTTCTTCTAGAAGTCTCAGCTACGGAAGAAGTCACTTCCAGTTAAGGCAGTCCCCACCCAACCTCCTGACCTCCCAGAAAGGTGAGTACTGGGGTGCTTATTTATTAAGTGAGGTTCCACTCTAAAGAGCCATACTGTGCTTGTCAGCATTGTCACCAATGAGATTATCCTCCACTTATCCTCTGAGGTCTCTGTCTCTCATACTCTTTCATCCTGGCCCAGTGGGAAGTGGGCATTGGGTTTAACTCCTCCCAAATCCTGTTTCCCCACCTGCCTAGGGATTCTGTGGGCCAACTGCAGATTTATCGACACCCAGATCGTTCACAGCCAGAGTTCCTGGATGCGATTGACCGCCGGGAAGATACATTTTATGTTGTCTCTTTCCGAAGGGTAAGTACTCCTGCCCCTGTCTGTCATCCCAGACTCTCTAGCAACCTGTCTTCAATGGGAAGATAAAGAGTAAAGCTGGAGTGCCTGTTTTCTGGCATCTTCTCTTCCACCTCCCAGCCTGGCCCCTCTGTTCCCTAGGACCACTTGCTGCTACCAGCAATCAGCCACAACAAGACCTCTCGGCCCAAGATGTCCCTGGTGATGCCTGCCATGGCCCCCAATGGTAATTCTTTCCCTCTGGAATGTAGGGAGGGGTCCTGAAACCAAGGAAGGAGGAAGTTCTGGTAGGGAGATCCAGCAGGGCAGCTGAGGGAGAAGGGAAGAAGAGTGGGACATTGAGAGATGCTAAGCTCAGAGGTGAGAAGAAGCAGGAAGTAAGTGGAGAGAAAATCAAAACTCAGATTATAATGGGAGGAAGCTAAGGGTGGGTGCTCCTTGGTGAAGGTGCTTGGGCAGGTGGCTGGGCAGAGGGCATGGGCTGGGAACCTGCTAGACTCATGTCCTTTTTTTCCTCTTGACATCCTCTCTTTTATGGCCCCCTCCCCCATCAATATCATTTTCTTTTCCTACCCCTTTCCTCCTCCCTGCACCAAACTCCATCCCTGCCATCCCATTTCACCCCTGTTATGGGTCCACCTCTGTACCATTGCCTTTTCCTTTCCTCCCTACTCACCAAAACTTTTCTGACCACACCTCTGCCCCGCATTTGCCTCCCCTTTCTCCTCTTTCCTGACTCTCCCCTTCTCACAGAGACCCTATCAGGCCGGGGGGCCCCAGGGGACTATGAGGAAATGATGCAGATCGAGTGTGAGGTCATGGACACCAGGGTGATTCACATCAAGACCTCCACGGTGCCCCCCTCGCTCCGAAAACAGCCGTCCCCAACCTCGGGCAATGCCACAGGTGGCCCCTTGCCAGCTTCTGCAGCCAGCCAGGCCCACCAGGCCTCCCACCAGCCCCTCTACCTCAATCATCCCTGACCTCTGTAACTCACACTAAGAATTGGGGGTGGGGTGGGGGGTACAGTGTGACCAATTGGGACTGTTTCAAATTCCCCTGATCCCTGGGTTTGGTGGCAGCTGGTAAATGAAAGACAGGGTATGGGGGCTAAGCACTTATTTGGGGGCTGGGTGGTTCATCTCTCTTCTCACCCCACTTCAGAATATAGGGCTTCTCTCATTCCCATGAACCCCTAGTCCCTGCTTCTTTCTCTGAGAGTATTGAGTGATGTTCAGTTTTGGGGTGGGTGGGCTGCTGCATGTTCTGTTCTTTTGTTTCTCTGTTTGAGGGTACAAGTGGGAATTTAGTCCCCAGGTGGGACAAGGGACATTTTTACATTTTGGAGCTAGTTACTGGGAGTAAAGGAAGGTTGGTAGAGGGAGATTAGATTTATGTGTGTGCATATCTTCTTTTTTGTTATTAAATAAACAACTTGGAGGGAGTTGAAGGAATGATGATTGCCTTCCTGGCTCATGATGGGGAGTTTTGGGAAAAGTGGCTTCTGTAGAGCCAGCATCACAAAACCAAGCACTGAAGACACTGCTGGTGGTGGGGTGGGTGTGGGATCACAGACCTCATGTCATCCCCTTGCCCCACCCCTGTAACTCTGGGGTATGTCTGTGTCTCGCAGGGATGTCTATGGCGTGACAGACTAGAGGATGCAGATCCCTGGAATGTGTCTGAGTAAACAGGAAGGACAGGGGGCCCCACGCCCTTCAGGGTCCCCTGCTCTCCAGCAGGTTCTCCCTCCCTCCCCTTGCTTTCCAGGATGAGCAGCAGCTCACACAAACAACAGGAGCTGGGGCCAGAGGGCTCTGAGCCCAGGAAGGAGGGGCCACATTGGAGAAAGGGGTGCTATTTGGGAGGAAAGGGGCATGTTTCTGGCATCCTCTTAGCCCTAAACCAGAGGGACTGGGATCTGAGGGTTCAGATGAGGGGGTTGGTGGGGAGGTCGGGCAGAAAAGACTGTGTATTCTAATTAGGAGGAGGGACAAAGTGAGGAGTTGAGTCTGAGCCCAACTTGGAGAAATCCCCCTCCAGCTGCCCCTGTCCAGCAGTGCCTCAGGCCTGACCCTGCAGGAGTGTCCTGGGTCAACTGGAGGGTGTGAGCTGGGCTTGGGCTCCACGCCCAGATGACTGGACAGGGGCTGCCTGGGCCATAAGCCCAGGCCTGAAGGAGGGAGGAAGAACCTCACGTGTCCAGCCAGGCTCTCCCTCCTCCCTACCACCCGCCCATACTGTGTTTGGGGTGAAAACAGACTGGATTACTATGGCAACCTGGAACTGGGGCTCCCAGGAACTAGACCTCTCCTCCCTCCAGAGGGCAGCCCTGGTCCTCAGCTGTGCTTCCTGCACCAGGGTCCCTAGAGCCTTATCAAGCCCTACAGAGGCAGTAAGTTCCATGAGAACCAGGATTTTGGAAGTAGATCACCTGAGTTGGGCTCCTCCTGCTTTGCCTTTTATTAGTGGATGTCCTAAAACACTGTCCTCAGGGTCCTCATCTGAGAGATGTGATACTCCTACCTACATCTTCTGGTGGGGTGAGGATGAAAGATGATATTTTCAGTGTTCACTCCATAGTAGACACACTGTTCCCTCAGGCCTTACTTCTTTCTCTCCCCATTTACATTGCCTTTCCCCCCTCTATTCTCATTTTATCCCCGTCTGGGTCCATCACTGTTCAACTGTCCTACAGCTCCTCCTCCTTCCTGACTCCAGTTGGACAAAGTGCTTCAAGCACTGGCATCTCATGCTGGAGGCTATAGGATGGGGCATGCTGCCCCTCCACTAAGTGGCCAAGGATAGCTGGCACTCTGGTGTGAACCAGGCCTCATACCTCTTGGCTGAGGGAGTGGAGTAGCAGGGAGGATGGAGAACTGTGGAGACTGGGTATGCCTGGGGTGGGGTGAAGGCAGGCTCCTGGCTGCTGCCCTCCAAGCCCGTGTGGGTTTCCATTTCCTTTGTCCACAGCCCCTTCCAAGGCTACCTCAGCATTCCAGGCCACTGTCTCCTGCACTTCATTGCTCCCTTCCTGTCTTAGTCCCTCTTGATCAGTTTTGCTTTTTGGGGCTACCACCTCCTGCTTCCTCCCTCTGGATCCCCACCTTTTGTTCTCTGTGGTCCCTGACTCCCTGACACCATTGTCCCTCCCTTCCTCTTTTCTCTGCTTCTTTCTTGCCTGCCTTTTTTTTTTTTTTTTTTTTTTGGCCCTCCACCGAAGCACAAATTATCACATCTTTTGACCCTTTATTCCTCTTTTGTTTTTTGTTTTGCATTTTGTTTTTCCCCTTCTCTCCCTCTGCTTCACTGTCTTTCTTCCTCTTATTTTTTCTTGGTCTTCTGATCTCCTGCTGCTGACCCAGTGCATGCCTCCTCCCTTTTTCATGCCACCCCCCCCATTTCCCTTTCCATTCCTTTGTCCACATTCCTTGCCCCTTTCCATTACTTCCTCTCTTCTCCCCCGCTGCAGTCTTCTCCTCCCCCCTTCTCTCTTCATTTTCCCGCTCCAGTCCTCTGTCCTCTTCCCAGCTGTGGGGGCCAGGACTGGGGAGCCTAATGTTTGCCTCATCGTTCTGCTATGGCTTCTCGATACAGCACATCTGGATTCCGGGGCCCAGATGTGTGGTTGCCACAGCGACCTCAGTCCCTCTGGTAAATACAGGCGCCCACCCGCCCCAGAGCAGAGAACAAAACAATTGTGTGACTTTCTTTTGTCACGAGATAGAAATGTCTTCCCTCCTCCCTTCTCCCCACACCCATGTCTCTGGGCAAAGGAAGTTTTAAGGGTCCAGACCCTTCTTTCCATGACTCTCTAGCCCCCTGTTCATCCTTGACCTCTTAGTTCTCTCCCATCTCAGGCTGTTTTCTATATTCCCATCCTCATCTCCCAGCCTTCAATTCCCTGTAATAAATGTTGGACATCCTACCCCATATGCAATTTAGGCAGTTTCTTCTCCCTGAATCTATACAATAACTGGATACAGAAAGAAGTTTTAAAAATCCAGCTTCTTTACGCTTTCTTCGGCAAGTTCTTCAAGAAGCTACTTTGCTTGTTTCTGTTTTCAACCCCTTCCTTTCCTGGAGCTGTTGGGGAAGGGGGAGAGAATGTAGGCTTTGGAATCAGAAAACTGGGGTGAGGCCCACTTTCACTACTAGCAAATTCTCCTGGACAAGCCACATAATGTCTATGAGCCTCCATTTCCTCATCTACAAAGTGGGATTCATAAAATGCCTGTGTAGGAAACTGCTTTGTAAACGGAAGCCCAGTACAAATGTTTCCTATCTTTCCTTCTCTGGGACTGATTCCTTGGCTCACAGCCTCCTTGGCCTCCCTTCTTCGTTTCCTTCTCTGTCCTTCAAGCCCTTGCCCTCAATTGCCCTTCCTTTTCTTTCTCTTCTCTTTTCCCTTTTCTTCTATGTATATCTTTTATTCTATAACCTCCTGAGGTCAGGACAGAAACTTGGAGGATCATTCAAGGATGGAGGCTCAGAGCTGAAGATACCAGCTGAAGACCTTGAGAACAGAGCACACGGACAGTTTTGGAAAACACCATGACCTCTCCACCTACCACCCAGGACACCTCAGTGAAGCCAACCCAACACCTGACCAGAGGGCTTCCCTGCCCTCACACCTGTGGTTCCCTGCCAAACACTTGCTCCCCATAGTCCTTTCACAATTTAATATTGACGAGCATTTATTGGTCACCTGTGCTGTGCAAGGTTCAGTGCTTTTCTGAAGAGAAGCAAAATGTTTATAAGGCCTGGACTCCTGGGAGACTGAAATGCAGGAGGTGAGTCAAGATTTAGACAGTCATTATTTTGGAACCTGGAACTACATCAAGCTTCCAGTGGCTTTCCCAAATGCCTCATAAGCTTGTCAACATCTGGAACCCCATGTTCCTGTCTCAGACCCCAGCATCCGGTCCCCAGAGGTGGGCTTCCAAAACATCCTAGGGCCATACTTCTGGTTTTTGCTTCTCTCCAGAGTCTCATGACCACTCTCTGGACTAAATAACCATACTTTCTAAATACTGAAAAGAAGACAGGGCCTGGGGGGTGGGTGAATGGATATAACCATAGAAATTGGAGGGTGTCAAGAGAAAAAATCCATACTCTACAATCTGCTCTCCCCAGGTGGTGCAATTTCAAGACCCTCCCTTGCCTTTGATTTGTCTTCCCCACTGCTTGCTGGGAGATCTGGGAGAAGGTGGTACCTACTCATGGCTCTGAGGGTTCAGGCCAAAACAGAGGAAGGAAGCTTAGTCCAGCTCTATCCAAGATGCTGACTTCATCCTTCCCATCAAAGCCAGGAAAAAAACAGCCACATACACCCAGGCACACGGACATACACGGGGACACCCATGAGAGAGCCCATGTGTGCTTCTGTTCTCAGCCACGCAGAGCTGAGTGGGCAGTGGCCACAGCCACATGCTATGCCAGTGTACCCAGACCCAGGTACCCAGTACATCTGTGACTAGATCTCTGACCTGAGGTGCAGACACCTGTGCCCAAATCACATGTGGCATCCAACACATGCCTGTTCTAAGTTCCTTCACTATCACCTATTACTTGGCCAAGGTACATCTTTTTGGTGAGGGGTGGAGAGGAGTCTATCCTCCATAGAGCCTGGGTTGCGTTCTTCCTCAGTGTGAACAGTTCTCTGTGACGGAAGTCCCATTTTTAGCCCATTAACAGGGCAGCACTGGGAAAATGAGGCCAGAGAAACACCCAACAGACTTAATGTGGGGTGTGTTTGCTTGATCAGTCTTTCTGTCTCGTCTGAGACCAACATGCCCTTTTCCTCCAGCCCCTGTTTCTCTCCCTTCCCTGCTCCCCAGGCATTAATTCCCTTCCATTCTGCCTTCCACAACATCACCTCTCCATTTCCACAACATCACCCATATGTGCCTCCTGCTCTACCTCTTTTCTTCATCCTTTTACTTGCCCCTAACCTCAGGTTTTCCTTCCCTGTCTTCCCTCAAACCCTCCTTCATCCTACGTCACATATACCCTGATGTTCAGTCAAGCGCTTGCCTAGTTAGTCTCACACATTTTTCTAGGGACTTGCTGAGGTGGGAAAATGAGAACAGGAAAGGGACTGGTCAGAGCAGACAGAAAGGCAGCTTGGTGACAGTGTAAGCTGGGGAAGAGGGAACAGGTGGGGAAGCAGGTGGGGTGGATGTGGAACCCCATGGATGGTCTCTCATGGCAGAGGTTTTAGGGTTAAAGGGGAGGTTGCCTCCTATCTCCTGCTCCTACCTCTGCTCCCTACCCTGCATGGCCAGTGGAGAATAGTTGGGGGGATGAAGGAGCCTGTGCTAGCAACAGATAGGGTGAGATTCCAATTGGAGCAGCATCTGGGAAGAAGTGGAAAAGGAATTTGGGGAAAGAGCACGAGAGGGACTGGCCATGAGGAACAGTGTTGGCAGAGAAAAGAAACTGGGTCTGAGAAAAGGGGCCACAGGTGGGGAAAGGATGGGGAATAAAGAACTAGCAGAAAGAATAGGGAATGTCAGGTTGGGCAAAACTTAGGGTGGGGAGGAGTTTAAAATAGGATGGGGAAAGAACGTGAGAAGTTGAGACAGGATGAAGTGGGTGAGACAAGGGTATGGTGGGACTCTGTGGTCCTGGACAGGGAGGGGGCCAGGATGATGGCAGGAGGACAGGAGGGGTGGTGTCTAGGAAGGGTGGGAGGACCTGCCCTATCTCCGCTCCCCTCCCTGACCTCATGCTGGTCCTCCCCTTCTCCTCCCCCTGCTCACTGCAGGCTCCCTCCTTCTCTGTCGCTGCCCAGATCGACAGTCAGTCTGGTCCAGGCTTGGTGAGCCTCTGCTGCAGGGGACAAGTGAGGGGGACCTCCGGGGAGTCTAGGGCTGCCAAAGGGAGCCCCCCCTGGCCTGCTCTGAGACACTTCTTTCCCAGGATTGGAGACAGAGCAGGTGCAGAGGCACAGCAGCTGCCCTATTGCCCAGGTAAGGAACAGAGCCCTAGGGAGACACCGATGAGGAGTAGACAGATAGGGATTTCACTTCTATCTGTCGGAAACACCCCAGCAAAGGTGTGGCAGGAGAGCTCTCAGAGTCTCTCCTAGGACAGGGACTTTTGTTCAGGACAGAGGGAATACGGGCATCCACTGGGATCAGACTCCTTGTAGAGGATATATCTGGAGGGTGAGACAGTGTGATTGTGGGAGGTGGGGGGTGCCAGGGTTTGGATGGTTCCCATACAGGCATGTGAAAGGAATTGGGAACAAACCCAGGGACTCGGGGAATAGTACCACGGTGAAGGTGATTATCAGTGAGGTGCTGAGACTGCCGAGAAGACAAGGCTGGGCTGATCTGGTGAACAGCTGAACCTCAGGAGGAAAGTGCGGGTGAAATCCCAACTGCCGGGACTGTAGTGGCTGAGCCAGATCCGGAGGTGCCAGAGGGAGCTTTGGGCATCCAGACGGGGACTCCCCAGATGACAGCACGGAGGGAGGTTTCACAACCTGGGAGGGAGCCCTAGGGAGTCTTAAGCCTTTAGGAAATGCTGAAATGGGGCAAAGTGAGGACTCTCAGGTTGGGAAGGGCACAAAGCCTACAGAGATGATCCTGAAGCTTGTTCTTGGCCAGGAGCGCTGCACCCATGACTCACAGTTCAGCGCGGCTGCAATGGCTGAGTGATGTCCCTGGAGGGGCACAGGACTCTTGTCTTCACTCTGCCGTCCCCTTCTAGTCTCCTTCTGCTCAGTCGGAATCGTCCCACTCACCCCCTAATGCACGTGACACACCCTGGGTGGGGCGGGCAGGCCTCTTATCTCGCCTGGAAAGAATTTAATGGCTTAGAAACAACTGGAAGCAGGAACTGAGGGGAACTACTGGGAAGCAACTAGGAAACACCGCAGCTGCCGCCTGCCCCACCCTTCTCCACTTCCGAGACCTCCAGCCCCCTCCCCTCTTTCCCTGGCCCTATCTCCAATCCCTTGAGATCCAGCACCTCAATTCCTCAAACTTCCTTCTGCTTAAATCCTGGCCACTAATGTAGAACCAGAACTCGCCTTCCTGTCTCTCACTGTCCTCCTGACCTTTCCCACTAGGGATCCGGAAATCCTTTTGTCTTAGTTTTTCCATTCTCCTGGCCCATCAGCTGACTCTATAGGATAAGGGGCAGCTAGGTCCCCAACTCTCCCTTACCAGTACTCTCTTCCCACCTGCTTCTTATCCAATATCTCAGGCTCCTGTGCTCCTTCCCTCCTTTCTCACTCTTAGACTCCTTCTGCCTTTACCCCTCATTGCCAAATTCAGCTGGGGGTGTGACAGGAGGGGCAGAGGGAGGAATTAGGATGGGATCAGAACCCCCCAGTCTCTGACACATCCCTCATAGAAGCCCATCCCCTCCACACCCCATGGGTTCTAGAGTCCGTGATGAGCAAATTGTCAAAGTTGGCCACAAAACCAAATACCAGGGATGCTGAGTCACAGTTTGGGAAGATGCCCCTACCCCTACCAGTCCTCCAACTGTGGGAAGAATGTCAAGAGGGTGAGGCCACATTGCCCCCAACCAGCCACACTTGGGAGAGACAGAAGGGAGACACAAGAGATACCCAAATTCTTTGCTTGCCCATTGCTAAGAGAACAGTCAAAATTTTCCAAGAATTGGAGTGGGTAGCTAGAGGGGTGGCGGTGGAAGGGAAGGGGAGGGAACTGGGAAGGAGGCTCTGGGAATGGTTTATGGGGGTTGCACCTGTCTTCTAGACCAGCTTTCCAGAGAAGGCAATGGATTCTGTATACTCCTTCCTGCTACAGAGACTCCCTTCCATGCCCATGGGGAAAGAGACTGAATCCTGTGGGGGTTGGGGGATGGGAAAGGGACTGGAGAATTCCCAGAGGCCTTCAGCAGTGTCAGAGAATTCAAGAGGGACCATGTATCCTCCGCCTCCCACTTCGGAAGAGTCCTAGGAGTGCAGTTCCCTTCTATTCAATTCAGTTCTTCATTTTCACAGCTGCCCTTTGAGACAGCAAGAAATCAACTTTCTTAGTCATCACTCAATGGCTAGGTAGAGGGGAGGTTGTGTGTCTGAGTGTGAGTATGGTGTGTACTATGTACACGTGCCTGCACAGATTCAGGCTTTATAGGTGGATGTAAGTATTTTATGCACAAGCATGTTCATATTTGTATTTGTGGATGAACACGTGTGAATATCTTTATTTGTGTTACATATTTGTCTGTGCATGCACCATCATAGTTGGTGTGTGGATGATTTGCACAGCTTTAGACACAGAGTGACAGGTAGTTTAAGCCAGAACCCACCTGATACCCAAAGCTACACCTCTACCTGAGAAGGGCTGGGACACAGAAAAGGGTGGCTGTCTACATTCAGATTTGTCTGCCTTGGCTACCTGAGGTGAGGTGCCTCTCCTTGTGGAAACACTGTCTCTGGTGTCCAGTTCCCCTCTGTGTCTTGATGGCTGATGGGGGACTGCGGGGGCTTGTATCCCTGAAAACTCATTTTTCTCTGACTCAGAGGCAGGCAGGAAATTTGTAAATTGAGGGAGGGGGGGTCAGTCCCTTGCCTCCTCAGCTGTGACACCTTCCCTTACTAGTTCATTTTTCCGATGCCTACTCTGCCATCCTGTCTCCAGTCCCTCTAGTCTAGAAGAGCTGACACCTGCCAACATTACTCCTCAACTTTTACCTGCACTGAAGCTTGACTCACTCCTCTGTACTCCCTCATTCTCCAGAACCCTCCCTCCCTCCTTGCCTCTCAAACCCCTATCTCCTTTATGTCCCAGCCCTTGCCACAGTGAATAACCATTACCCAGATTAAGAAATAAGATTTCCCTGAGCTCGATTACCAGCACTGTTTTTTATATATATAGTATATGTTTTTAAAAAGTATCGGGGAGTGTAGCTTGGTGGTAAAGCATTTGCCTAGTATGCACCAAACCCTAGGTTCAGTCCCAGTACCATTAATTGATTAGTTAATTCTCAACACTCTATATTCTCCCACCATGTCCCATCTGGTCATTACCCGAACCATGAGCACCATATTCATGACTCAGAACACTGTAGATTACCATCCTCTCTTCTTGAACTTCATTTAAATAGAATTATTCAGCATGTTCTCTTGTGTGTCTGGCTTCATTTGCTCAAGCTTTTAGTAAGATTCATCTATATTACTACATTTAGCTGTAGTTCCTTCTCATTGCTTATTTTATTCTACTGTAAGAATGAATCACAATTATTTAATCCATTCTGCTGATGTGAAGCATGTGGGTAGCTCCCAGTTTGAAACTATTCTGGGTAGTAGTGCTATGTTGGTTGTATTCCTAGGATTGGAATTGCAAGGTCATGGGGTTTACATATGTTCAGCTTTATTAAATCAAGTAAATTCAGCCAAACAGTTTTCTAAAGTGCTTATACCATCTGGTCCTTCCAGGATCCATCCAACTCTGGTCTCTGACTGGTCTACCCTGGCTACTGCTTTCTAACTAACTTCTATTCACAGACACTGTCCGTGGTCCTAGCCCTGACCTTGGTCCTATTCTTGACTTCAGCCTTAATGCTAGTCCTGAGCTTAAATTGAAATTTTCATTCATTCCTATAGTGAATAAATATTTATTGAGCACCTGATATGTGCTTGGTGCAAGGATACAGCTGACAAGGTTGGGGGAACAGTTACTATGACTGCCCTATAGACCTTATGGTCTAATGGGAAGATTGAGAATAGGCAAGAAAGTAATAAAATAATCCCATCATATATCTATTTGTATATGATCACAAATTGTTATAAATGCTGCAAGTGGGAATTATATGGTACTGTGATATCACATGATGGGGGACCTGACTTGTTCAGAAAGGCTTTCATGAGGAAATGATATAGGGCTGAGATTTGAAGGATCTGAAAGCCAAGAGAGAAGGGAAGAGTAATCCACATAGAGGGAACAGTGTATATGAAGATCTGGGATCAGGAAGAAGCACAAGGAATATGAGGGACCTAAAGAAGGCGAGTGGAACTGGAGTGGTAAGAAGAAGGGAGATGAGGTAAGAGAAGTCAACAGCGGCCAGGTGATGCAAGGCTGTTTATCATTGTTCTGAGATAATTTGGAGGGAAGACAAAGATGAATAGGGACAAGGAGAATAGGGACATCTGGTTGCCTTTGCAGGGTTGTGGAAGATCAGCTAGAAGTCAATGGCCATTGTTAGGCAAGAGGTGGATACTAGCTTGGACTATAATGATGGTAAGAGGGAAAGAAAGAAATGATTAAAGAGATGTTTATAAGAAAATGTGGATAAGTATGATGAAATATGGTGGCATTGAATGAGAGTTGGGTTTCTGCTAATAGAGCCGGATGAATAATAGAGCCTGTGCATTGGGAGGGAAGGGATATGGGAAAGACAATCATGAGTTCAGTTTCAGAGAAGATGCTAAGGAGGCTGTAAGATATATTGTTGTGGAGGTAAGAGATGTCTGGGCTGGCTTTACAAATTGGCATATAGTTTTGAAATTACAGTAAAAGTCTGGATGATGGTAATTAGGTGGGTGACAAGAGCAGGAGTTCTTTACTGCAGATTACCATTATTTGGGGAGCTTTTTAAAAATGCTAAATAAAACTTGGCTCCTTCCTCACTCAGCCACATCCCGAGTGTTCAATAGTCACATACTTCTTCTGGCTTCCATACTAAAAATCTCAGACATAGAATGTTTTAAAATGGGAGATGTGATCAACTGTATTTGATTTTGAGAGAGGCCAAGTAAGACGAAGACAAATGGTCCCTTGGATTTTGTGACATCAAGATCATTGGGATATTTCAGGAGTGTTGTTTGGTTGGTTAAAGGGGTTGTGTGAAGCCAGACAAGAGTGGATTGAGTCATGTGTGGGATATGGGGAAGTGGAGACAAGTGCAGATAAATATTTTGCCAACTCTGACCATGAACTAGGTGCAAAAAAAAATATGTGGTGGTGGCTGGAAGGAGTGTGATATCAGGGAAGATTTTTAAAATTTCTTTATTTTAGGGTTTAATTTTCAGACAGTGAAATGTACAAATGTTAAATGAACAGCTCAGTTATTGTTTTCTTTTCCTTCCTTCCTTCCTATCTTTTTTTTTTTTGTCTGTGTGTGTGGCGGGGGGCACTGGGGATTGAACCCAGGGTCCTCTATCACTGAGTTATACCCCCATCCCTTTAATTGTTTTATTTTTTTATTTTGAAGCAGGGTCTCCCTCAGTTGTGAAGGTTGTTCTTGAACTTAAGATCCTCCTGGGCTGGGGTTGTGGCTCAGTGGTAGAGCACCCGCCTAGCATGTGTGAGGCCCTGAGTTCTATCCTCAGCACCACATAAAAATAAATAAAATAAAAATATTGTGCCCAGCTAAAAAATAAATATTTTTAAAAAATCCTCCTATCTCAGCCTTCTGAGTCTCTGGGATAACATAGATGCACTACTCACCTGGTGGCTATATGATTTAGTAGATACTATCAGTTTTCCAAAGTGCCCACACTAATCTATGCTCTGCTTACAACATGTGAGAATTTCAGTTGCTTCATATTCTTGCCCATATCAAACAGTCCTTTTAAGTTTAGCCATTCTGGTGGTTATTTAGTGGCATCTCA
The DNA here is from genome assembly GCF_045843805.1 of Urocitellus parryii. NCBI lineage: Eukaryota > Metazoa > Chordata > Mammalia > Rodentia > Sciuridae > Urocitellus > Urocitellus parryii. The sequence continues at coordinate 118,668,397 of NC_135538.1, forward strand.
TTGTGGTGTGAATTTGCATTTTTCCTGATGACTAATGATGTACACCTTTTCATGTTTATTGGCTCTTTGGATACATTCTTTTCTGGAGTACTTATTTAAGTCTTTTGCCAGTTAAAAAAAAATTGGCTTTCTGTTCTTTATTAGATTTGTGTGTGTGTGTGTGTGTGTGTGTGTGTGTGTGTGTGAGAGAGAGAGAGAGAGAGAGAGAGAGAGAGAGAGGTGGGGGGGCAGGGAGAGATTTTATCCCATCCTGTGGCTTGCCTTCTTATTTTTACTAGTGTCAATTGATGACCAGAAGTTATCAATTCTCAGTGAGATCCACTGTGTTTATTTCTTTTATGGTTAGGTTTTTTGTGTGTCCCATTTAAGAAATCTTAACTTACTCCAAAGTCATAAAGGGTTTCTTGTATTTTTTTTTCTATAAGGTATTGTTAGGAAAAGCATTGCTTTACCTTTCATATTTAAGTTCACAATCCATCTCACTTTAGCCTCTAAATATGGATATGAAGTGGAGATTGATTTTTTTCTGCATGGTACTTCAATCCACTCAGCACCATTCATTAAAAAGACCATCATTAAACAACCATTATTTCTTTCCTTCCTTCCTTCCTTCCTTCCTTCCTTCCTTCCTTCCTTCCTTCCTTCCTTCCATCTTTCCTTCCTTTCCAGGGTTAGAGATCAAACCCACAGCCTCACACATTCTAGACAAGCGCTCTACCACTGAACTACACCCCCAACCCCTTTTTCCTTAATTGCAAAGGCACTTTTGTCATTAATCAGGTGACCATGTGTGCTTGGGTCTTTTCTGGCTCTTATTCTCTTCCATGTGACTATTCTTGCAACTTTATAATAAATCTTGGCACTTAATAATGTAAGTCCCAAGGAAGAGGCTTTTTTTAATGGGAGATATATGAACTTATTAAAAAAAACTGATGGGAAAGATCTAGTTGAGAATGAAGAAGAGAAAATAATCTATACCTTAAGGATTCTGAAAGACTACAGAAGCTGGGATCCAGGTGCTTGGTGAAGGACTGGCCCTAGATACTCATCTGCTAATTTCATTCAATGTCTATGTATTGGGTGGCACATTTACCAACACATTAATTTGTTAGGGACAGGGATACAGCAGTGCTAGGACAGTCAAGATCCCTGTTCCAAAGGGGCACCCATTATAGTAGTGGGAAAAGACAAAAGAACAAGAAAACAAGGCAGCAGAAAATGCCATGAGGAATATAAATAGGCCATTGAGATGAAGGCTACTGACCCAGCATAAGGAAGGACTCTCAGGGTCAATGACACATGAATTAAGATTTGAACTAGAAGTGGCCAGCTGGGGATGTAGCTCAGTGGTAAAAACAAAAACAAAATTAAATTGAGTGAAGAGCATCCTAGACAGAGGGAAGATAACAGTGCAAAGCCCTTAGGCTAGTGTAAACTTTGAGCACTTGTGACAAATAAAAGATCACTCTGCCTGTGAAGGGAGAACACAGTTTTTATAAAGGGGAACAAGGTAACCAAATGACATTACAAAGAGTGGTAGAGACCAGATAATGCCCAGGAAAGTATCTTTTGGGGTTGGGCTGAATGTGAATTTTCACAAATATGTGAGTTGGGTAGATTAGTTGTGAGTGGTGGGATTGCTGGTGTGTTGGGGAAGAGGCAGTGATGCATTTTGTCTCCTTCCTTTTGAAGCTGCTCTCATACTTGCCCTCTCTCCCTGCAGCCTCCTGAACGATGCCAGCCCAATGTCCTTTAACCTCCAGTCTGACCTTCCTGGTACTGCTGGGCACAGCCAGCGCAGGCCCCTTCTCTCCACGGTCGAATGTCACACTCCCAGCTCCACGGCCCCCTCCCCAACCAGGGGGAGGAAGCCCCTCTTCTCAACTTTATGAGCATACTGTGGAAGGAGGGGAAAAGCAAGTGGTGTTCACGCATCGCATTAATCTGCCCCCCTCTGCTGGCTGTGGCTGTCCCCCAGGCACTGAGCCCCCTGTCCCTGCCTCAGAGGTGCAGGCCCTGAGAATCCGGCTAGAGATCTTGGAGGAGTTGGTGAAGGGGCTCAAGGAACAGTGCACTGGGGGATGTTGTCCTGCTGCTGCCCAGGCTGGCACAGGTGAGCTGGTCATCACAAGAGGAGGCACAGAAGAGAGGGTGGAGAAGAGGGTTAGGGTTGGGTGGCATCATTAGCCCATAAAGGATCTTGGATCTTGGTATGAATTACAAAAAGGCACCCCTTCCTTGCTATTAGGAGGGGTGGATGCAGCCCAGGGCACAACTTGGGGAGTAGAGCCGGGCTAGATGTCAACCCAAGCATTTGATAAGGTCATTAAGCAACTGGAAACTAAGTTGGCCTTATGAAATGAGGCTGGCCCTGCTGGAGGAGGGCACAGGAGCACTATGTAGGCTCAGTCTCTCTCCCTGCAGAGAGACTGAGGCCTGTCTCTCTCTCTCCCACTTTAGGCCAGACAGATGTTCGTAGCCTTTGCAGCCTTCATGGTGTGTTTGACCTGAGCCGTTGTGCCTGTTCCTGTGAGCCAGGGTGGGGTGGACCCACCTGCTCTGACCCCACAGATTCTGGGATGTCCCCCTCCTCCCCTCCTGCAGAATCCGGGTCTTGTCCGGATGACTGCAACGATCAGGGTCGCTGCATCCGAGGTCGCTGCGTGTGTTTCCCTGGCTATACCGGCCCAAGTTGTGGTTGGCCTTCTTGCCCAGGGGATTGCCAAGGCCGAGGGCGCTGTGTGCAAGGTGTGTGCGTCTGCAGGGCAGGCTTCTCAGGCCCCGACTGTGGCCAGCGCTCCTGCCCTCGGAGCTGCAGCCAGAGAGGACGCTGCGAGGACGGACGCTGTGTGTGCGACCCAGGTTACACTGGTGAGGACTGTGGTGTGAAAAGCTGCCCTCGCGGTTGCAGCCAGAGAGGACGTTGTGAGAATGGGCGCTGTGTGTGCAATCCTGGCTACTCTGGTGAGGACTGTGGGGTGAAAAGCTGCCCTCGAGGCTGCAGCCAGAGAGGGCGTTGTGAGGACGGACGCTGCGTCTGTGACCCTGGCTACACTGGAGAAGACTGCGGCGTGCGGAGCTGCCCTTGGGACTGTGGTGAGGGAGGGCGCTGCGTGGACGGCCGCTGTGTGTGCTGGCCCGGGTACGCAGGCGAGGACTGTAGCACCCGAACTTGTCCTCGCAACTGCCGGGGACGTGGGCGCTGTGAGGATGGCGAATGCATCTGCGACGCAGGCTACAGCGGGGACGATTGCGGCGTGCGTAGCTGCCCTGGCGACTGCAACCAAAGGGGCCGCTGTGAGGATGGCCGCTGTGTGTGCTGGCCGGGTTATACCGGGCCTGACTGTAGCGCCCGTGCCTGCCCGCGCGACTGTAGAGGCCGTGGGCGCTGTGAGAACGGTGTGTGTGTGTGCAACACGGGTTACAGCGGTGAGGATTGCGGTGTGCGCAGCTGTCCTGGGGACTGTCGTGGTCGTGGCCGATGCGAGAGTGGTCGTTGCGTGTGTTGGCCCGGATACACGGGCCGGGACTGTGGCACGCGTGCCTGTCCTGGAGACTGTCGAGGGAGGGGGCGCTGCGTGGACGGCCGCTGTGTGTGCAACCCAGGCTTTACTGGCGAGGACTGTGGGAGCCGTCGGTGTCCTGGAGACTGCCGCGGACATGGCCGATGCGAGGATGGCGTGTGTGTGTGCGATGCGGGTTACTCAGGCGAGGACTGCAGTACACGCAATTGCCCTGGGGGCTGTCGAGGGCGCGGCCAGTGCCTAGATGGGCGCTGCGTGTGTGACGACGGCTACTCCGGCGAGGACTGCGGTGTAAGGCGGTGCCCACGAGACTGCAGCCAACACGGCGTGTGCCAGGACGGTGTATGCACCTGCTGGGAGGGTTACGCAGGCGAGGACTGCAGCATCCGCACCTGCCCCTCCAATTGCCACGGACGTGGCCGCTGTGAGGACGGACGCTGTGTGTGCGACCCAGGCTACACCGGCCCCGTCTGTGCCACCCGCACCTGCCCAGCTGACTGCCGGGGTCGTGGGCGCTGTGTTCAAGGAGTGTGCATATGCCACATGGGCTATGGCGGCGAGGATTGTGGGCAGGAAGAGCCTCCCGCCAGCGCCTGCCCAGGGGGCTGCGGGCCCAGGGAACTGTGCCGCGCAGGTCAATGTGTATGCGTTGAGGGCTTCCGAGGCCCTGACTGTGCTATCCAGATATGCCCTGGCGACTGTCATGGCCGTGGAGAGTGTCGCCAGGGTAGCTGCTTCTGCCAAGATGGCTATGCCGGGGAGGACTGTGGGGAAGGTGAGTAGGCAGTCTTCTCCGATATGTTTGGGCAAGGACTGGGATTCTAGGACCAAGAGCCATCCAGAAAACCTAAAGCCTTGGGTGCCCAAGACCTGGAGGGAGATGGTGTAGGTGTTAGAGGGGTGGGAGTCAGAGGAGCCAGAGTCCAGCAAGAAAAGCAGAACTATTGGGTGGGGGGGCAGTCAGCAGGTGAGACGGCTTCAGATCTCTGAGGAGCAGATTGGGGCTCCCTTTAGCTGCTTGTAAAGAGATTCTGTGTTTCTGGAGATGGGAAGATGAGGGAGACCCAGGCCCTGTTCCAGCCTCTACCAGCTTTTCCCCACCTACAGAGAGCAGGGGAAGGTCGGATGGCCTCTTGGTGTGGCCTTAAGAGGGGATGTGGGGGTGGCTTCCTGGGGCTAACCAGCTTTTCCTACCCTGTTCTTCTGGGCAGAGGTGCCAGCCATTGAAAACATGAGGATGCACCTCCTGGAGGAGACAACAGTTCGGACAGAATGGACCCGGGCTCCTGGCTCTGTGGATGCCTATGAAATTCAATTCATCCCCACGGTGAGAAGGGGGCCAAGCTCCAGGAGTGAGCTGACTGAGTGGCACTGGCAGTATGTGTGGCAAGGGAGGGGGTCCTCACCTCATGCAAAAAGTTCATGTAATGAGTGGTTAAGCCCAGATGGCTGGAATCCTGAAGCTGCTGTACAGGCCTTCTTATCCTGCGCCATACCAGGCCTGGTGGCCTCTGCGACATCTCCAGCAAGCATTGGTCTAGTGCAGTTGGAACACTTCTAGTGATAGTGAGCTCAGTACTTCCTGAGGCTATACAGTCCACTGTTGGCCATCAAGGCTGGTCAGTTCATTTTGTTGGTGAATCCAAATTTGCCCAAATTCTACCATCCATCCATTGGCCCAGCTGAGCATGCACCAGCTGCTGGAATATTTTTTGCTTTTTCTGTGTCCTGTACCATAGGCCTCCAGATATTTGGCAACATCAGCCATCAATTATATTTCATTCTCCCCAGGCAAAACCCTTCAGTTTCTTCACCCCTTCCCCCTAAGTTTTTGTTGTTTGAATTCATTACTATTCTTGTGCTTCCTGCATTTTGTATGTTCCCCAAAAGTGGCATCAGAGAGGAGCCCATTGGCTAACTCTGGATGCACCAGCACTTTTCTCAGAGTTGGCATATATTAACTTGTAGTCACAATACTGTCAGCATTTTGATCATAATTCTTTTAAGTGTCTTTTAATTATAAAAGTCATCTGGGCCAAGTACATAAAATGTAGAAAATACAGATAAGCAAGGAAAAAAAGAAAAAAGGGAGGAAGGCAGGAAGGAAGAAAGAAAGGAAGGAAAGAGAGAAGACAACATTCAACTATATACACTTTTTAGTCTAAATATAGGTCTTTGCCTTTGACTCTGTTCAATGTTATCTTTCTTGGTTTAGGCCAAGCTGTCTAGGCTGTTGCAATAATTTGAGTCTGTGGACTTGTTCTCTCACCTTCATGACGCCAGCACATTGCAAAGCATTCTTTCTCTGCCTGCCTCCAACTTGCCGTTAAAACATTTGGGGAGCACAATAGGGGCAAAGCCTATGGCCTATTATTAGGGCCTTCCCTTTCTGTGAATTGAGCTTTTAGGATATGGCTGTTTCCCAGCTCTAAATCATCTGACATTTCTAGCATCCAACTCATGTTTTCCTGCATCATCCCCAAATGCCACAAGGGATGTGCCATGTCACCCTCATCTCCATCAGCTTAACCAGGACTCTGGAAAAATAAATAACTCTCTGGGCCTAAAGCCTGGTCAGGCACTAGGATAGAAGGGATAGCTCAGAGATATTAGCTGTCATCCTTGCCCCCCTTTGCCTGGTCTCATTATGTCCCCCAGGCTAGACCGCCCCACCATGTCCTATCTCTTCTCACTCTCAGGCCAAAGAAGAGGCAGAAATCCCTAGTTTGTGATACAACCAAGGTATCTTGGGTTTTTTCTTCTGTTTAAAAGAAAAATTTGTGATAAAAATAATTTAATCACGAGACAAGAACTTGGCAGCTAAAGAAAAACAAATAATTCTTGGCTGCTCCACACTAAAACAAGCACTGCTAACATTTTAAAGTGTTTCTCCCACTCTCTTCTTCTATGTGTACATTATTTACATAGCTCTAATCCAAAAAGGGTGGGACTTTTAAAAGGAATTTTCCTAAGAAACTTCAGAGAAAGAAGAATTAAAATAAACACTGGAGATAAGAGAAGCTTTCAGAGACCGTTGTCTCCTGCTCTGAATAAATACAGATTTATCCTTGGGTGTTGTCAGGGGGTGCAGCTTGCCAGCCAAAGCCCTAGGCTTTGCCCTTTACTCTAAGACAGGGTGGTGCTGGGTCGGCCTGCTCCAGGCGTGGTCCTGGTCTCAGTTCATCTACTCTGCTCTGGATATGGAACTCTGTCATATTGTGGATCCCTTGTGGGCCTGGGTGTGAAAGAAGCTCCTGTTAATTGGTCCCTAAACACCCCTCTTGGATTCCACACCAGCCTGTGCTCCCAGTCCTTTCTTTGTGTAGCTGACCTCTACACTTGAGTCTTCTGTTTTGGCCACTGCTCTCTGTCCATTTCTGTTGGCATGGGACAGTATTCAGTAGCTCACTGTCCTCTGACCTCTGCCATTTTCCTTGAAGCCTGTCTCTACTTCATCCCCTCCCTCTTTCTGGAAGTACTTCTCTCTCAAAATCCAAACTCTGCTATTCTTGGCCACAGGGCACACCTAGTTATTGGAATTATTTTCAGAACACAGAAGAAGAATGTCCCTCTTCTCCTTGCATATGTGGCATTGTTATTGTGACTCAGTGGGCCTCAAAGTGTATTCAGTGCTCCCTGGTCCTCAACATCAACATTACCTTGGGAACTTGTTAGAAACATATGGTATATCAGACTCTACCCCAGCTCTCTGCTCCAGAAAGTCTGCAAATGGATCTCAGTAACCTATGTTGTAACAGGCCCCCCAGGTGATTCTGATGGCCTCAAATCTGAGGATCATTACTTAAGAAATGCTGCTGTTTTCCAAAATGTTGGCTGTTATGAGAGTGTGAGAGAAAGCACGGCATCCTAAGGGAGGTGATCCCTGCCTCAGAAAGAGGTTCAGGTATTCCTGGTCTGGGTGTATTCTGCAGCCTGGAAACAGACTAGGCCAAGTGTTGGCTTGAAACAAGAGTGCACACACAGAAGAGTTTTTGCATGGGTCTTGTCTGAAAAGGGAGAGTGAGGGACCAGTCAAGATAGAGTCCTCCCTTTGAGGGAGGTTGACATTGAGAATAAAGTTAAAAATTCACCAAGAACAATTGCTGAGGGAACCAAGCTTTACCAAGGGGCAGAGTTAGCTGCCAGAATCTGCCTCCAGCCAGCAAGATGGTGCTGGGACACATGGGTTAGGCTGACCGTGGAACTTTCAGGGGACTGTTCCCAAATCTATCTCAGGAGGAACCAAATGGTGTCTACAGAATATAGACAGGCTATTCCACAGAGTGAAGAAAAACCCTGGGGATAGGCTTGCCTTAATGAAAGAACCAGGCTTAATCAGGGAGCACCCAAGTGTGGGGTCGGGGGAAGGAGAGGAGAGAAAGAAAAAACAAAAGAGACAGAGACAAGAGAAAGTAGGGGTGAGAGTAATGGGCAAGTGGGTTCTGGGAAGGGTGAGACGTTACAGGTATTGAGTGAGGGCCAATCCAAGGTTTCCTAGCCTGGGATATCCGAGAGCAGCCTGAGTAGGACAGGAACAGGGATCGTGTGTGTCCAGGAAAGCTTTTCAACCCAGAAAACTCTGACAAAGCTTTATTTCATCCTCCACAAGAAATCTCTACGTGGCCTTCTCATCTGGTTTTATACTTTGGTATTTACTATGTTGATTTCCCCACAAGTCTCTTGGTTTAGGAGAGTACCTTTAGAAATTTCCAATCCTACTTGGCTGAATGGAGGCATCCCCATCACGGCCAACATAGCTAAGCAGAACACAGTGTCCTCAGCAGCTATCCTAGCTGGATAACCCAGTGAAATGCAGGGATGTTAGAATGCTCACAAATGTCCAGCTCTTCCAGCCTCCCCAGAGACTGGCACTCTGAAGACTCTGTCTAAAGCAGCAGCCCAAATTTCCTGTGAGGCCACCATATACAATCACACTACCTTAAATATACACTTAGAGAAGGGTTGTTTTCTCAAACTCATTTACTATACAAAGAGATTTATGTGGAGATCTATATTTAGCTACTAGAATGAGCTACCCAAGGACAGGAACTGTATTTTTGTGTCTCCATTACTGAGCATGATTTCAGGTTCAAAATCAGCAATGAAGAAACATTTGTGAGCCGGCTATGGTATCCATGCCTGTAATCCCAGCAGCTCAGGAGGCTGAGGCAGAAGGATCACAAATTCAAAGCCAGCCCCAGCAACTTAGTGAGGCCCTAAATCAATTTAGTGACACTCTGTCTCAAAAGTAAAAAATGGGCTGGGGATGTGGTTCAGTGATTATATGTTCCTGCTATCAAAAAAGAAAGAAAGAAAAACATTTCTAGAACTTTGAGCCCATAGGCCTTGTTGTAAAGGGGTCTAGAAGCATGCTGAAGAGAAAAGTCCTAAAAAGAAATATCATGATACAGGCCACAACCAAATTACACAGCCAGGGCAGGCATCTGCTGGAGATTCAGGCTGAGTAGATACTTGAAGGAGGAAGTGAGATTCAAAGGGGATCCTTAGTCTACTTCATTTGTTCTGAAAGGAACAAGTTTAGGAGAAGCCTCCTCCTACTCAGGTAGTTGGGGTTGCCAGGGGAAAGCCAGCAGGATTGTCAGGTGGGATTCTGGTAGATGAACAAAACAAAGAATGCCCAGGAAGAGCAAACCTGGGTTCAAACTGCCTGGGCTCAAGTCCTTGCCACTATCTTGATTTGAGTGATAAGATACTTATCATTCTCAGTTTCCTCATCTGTAAAATGGGACCAATAGGACCTATCTCACAGAGCTGTTGCAAGAATTAAGTGAGTTTGCCTAGCATGGTGGCTTATGCCTATAATCCCAGCAATTTGGGAGCCCAAGGCAGGAGGATTGCAAGTTTGAGCTCAGCCTCAGCAACTTAGTAAGACCCTGAACAACTTAGTGAGACTCTGTTTCAAAAATGAAAATTATTAAAAAGGGCTAGAAATGTAGTTCAGTGGTAAAATGCCTCTGGGTTCAGTACCAAAACAACAACAACAAAAAAGAATTAAGTGAGTTCATATTTGTAAATTGCCTAGAATAGCAGCTAGCAGGAAATAAGGCTCTGGACATGTTTGCTGTTACTTGCCTGCTCCCAGCTTGTACAGGGCCAAGTTCCACACAGTCCCATGCCGGCACTGTTCAGAATTGGAAAAAGAAGAGATATAGGGGAATTGGGCAAGAGTACCAGCCTCTGATCCACCTGGTACTCTCTCTCACAGACAGAGGGGGCGAGCCCCCCATTCACAGCGCGGGTGCCCAGTTCTGCCTCAGCCTATGACCAGAGAGGACTGGCCCCTGGTCAGGAGTACCAGGTCACTGTCCGTGCCCTTCGAGGGACCAGCTGGGGTCCTCCTGCTTCTAAGACCATCACCACCAGTGAGAGCTGGAACTGTGGGGGCAGGGTCCTGGGTGGAAGTCTGGGTTTGAGAGGGACAGCTGTATGCCTGTCCTGTGGGAGGCAGAGGGATGGGGCGGGATGGGGGCTCGGGTCTTGGAAGGAAAGCTGATGACTGAAGAATCAGAATCCCACATGAGCCCTCCTCTCTCCAACTCAACTAGTGATCGATGGTCCCCAGGACCTCCGAGTAGTGGCTGTGACACCGACCACCCTGGAGCTCAGCTGGCTACGACCCCAGGCTGAGGTGGACCGATTTGTGGTCTCCTATGTCAGTGCTGGAAACCAGAGGGTACGGCTGGAAGTTCCACCCGAAGCGGATGGGACACTGCTTACCGACCTGATGCCAGGCGTGGAATATGTGGTGACTGTCACTGCAGAACGGGGTCGGGCAGTCAGCTACCCAGCTTCTGTCAGGGCCAATACAGGTATGGCCAGCCAGGGGTTAGGGAAGGGCCCTAATTTCCAAAACAGGGAGCCCAGGTCTAAGGTTCACAGTCTCCTCTGAATGCATTTGGCAGGGTGTGTGGCAATCCCCAAACACCTGTTGCTCTGTTCTGAAGTCACTGAGGACACAGTTGCTTAGAGTCCTATAGCAAGGCTGCAGGTTAGACTATGGAAGGAACTACCCCATGGAAAGGAGATGCTCTCTGATCCACCCAGATAAGGAAGGTTCTTATCCTAACTTAGGCACTGAAGCAGTGGTGCTGAAAGTCAGATCTTGTAGGAACTGGATTCAGGCAGATTATAAATCAGCAGTCCTGTTGACTTCAGGATTTTGGTCTCCAGGAGTTGGGTCTCTGGGCCGTAATTTTCCACTAACCCTCAAAGTTTCTTAACAGATGCCTGGATCTTTCTTTTCTTTTCCTGTGACAGGGGGACACTCACTTCGCTGTAGCTCACATTCTCTTCTTACTCCCCTTTCTCTCCTTCAGATACAGGGCCCCGCCTGCTGGCTTCTCTTTTCTTTCTAGGGCACCAACAGTGGTGGGCTTGGAGGGTGAGGGGAACTGACTCATTGCTCTGGTTCTGTTTCCAGGTGGGGCTGGGACTCAGGGGAGAGGCCTCTGGTTCTGATGGGGACGGGAGGGGGAGGAGCCGCGGTGGAGTGGAGTGCAGGGTGCGGGGAGCTGCCACTGACCAGCTCTCCCCTACCCCTTTTTCGTCCCCGGCAGCACCAGGCCACTACAGTTACCCGGAGGTGCACCCCCCAGCCCCGCCCCCCAAGCCCCATCCCCGTCCTGCCCCTGCCTCGCGGCCTCTGCGGCCAGCTCCGCCCTCGGGGCCAGCAGAGGAGGGCGAGGAGGAGTCCCGCCCGGGGCCCAACCTGCCTCAGCCCTCGCGGCGGGCGTGGGGCAACCTGACCACCGAACTGGGCCGCTTCCGCGGCACGGTGCAGGACCTGGAGCGCCACCTGCGGGCTCACGGCTACCCACTTCGCGCCAACCAGACCTACACGTCCGTGGCGCGCCACATCCATGAATACCTGCAGCGGCGTCGGGCGGCCGCCGCCCCCGCCGGCTCCCCGGCCCCCCAGCCCCGTCGCCCCCACCCTACCGCCAGCCCCGCTGCGGGCACCTGGAAGCGGGACTCCAACCAGGGCATCTACGGCCTCTCCCCTGAAGGCGTCGACCGGTTGGCCGCGCCTCGCCACCCCAAGCCTGAGGTGCTGGGCAGTTCAGCTGACGGCGCGCTCCTGGTGTCACTTGATGGGCTCCGCGGCCAGTTCGAGCGCGTGGTGCTGCGCTGGCGGCCCCAGCTGCCTGCAGAGGGCCCCAGCGGGGAGCTGACTGTGCCGGGCACCACGCGCACAGTCAGCCTACCCGACCTCAGGCCTGGCACCACCTACCACGTGGAGGTCCACGGGGTGCGGGCAGGGCAGACCTCCAAGTCCTACGCCTTCATCACAACCACAGGTAGCGTGGGCTGGGGCGGCGGGACCATCCATCTCCTGTCCCCAGCGCCACCTGCCTTGGAGCCTGCAGCCTCACTTCTATGACCGCCAACCCCCACCACCACACCCTTCTACTTTCTGGCCCTCCCTGGCCCAGGCACCAGGGGACCCCCCCCCCTCACCCCTACAAAGCACACCCTCCAGTGTCCCTGGAAATCACCCTCACCCCAGAGCTCTGATATCATCCTATGGCCTTTAGGGTTCCCTTGTTTGCATCTGGGTTCCCACCTAGACCAGGATTGCTGTCCTAGGTAATGAAAGGGCTATCTGGGATAATGGCTTGTACAGCCTATCCTGCTCTGAGTGGTGTGGGTTGAAACCAGTGATTCTCTGATTTACTGTGGTGAGGGTGATGAAAGACTGTGGCCTGTGGTTATTTCCCACAACTTGGCCTTGACTATGAAGGGACATTTGAGAACTGCTTGAGGGTGTCCATGAAGCCATCAGGCAGCATGTGTATATAGGGGTGAAACCACTGCTTATTAAGCTGTGTTTTCAGTCTTCCTGGCTCACTACATGCTTGTCTCTCCCACAGGAACCATGTCTGGGCTGGGGGAAAGGGTGCTCTATGGCTGCAGTGGGTGTGTGTGGAGGGGTAGGGGTGGTACTCTTCTTCCCCCATAGGGCTCAGATGCCACTTGACCTGGACGTCTACCCCCATGCTCTCTTTCCTCTCTTCTACTGCCCATTCTCTTCTTGCATCCTCCCTCCCTAACACCACGGTACCCTACTTTCTTCCAGGCTTCTCACTGCAGCACTAATGGAAGCCGGACCTCCACTCAGTGGGGAGAGGGAAGTGGGTGGGGAGGGACATAGAGGGCATGGAAGCCTTATGAGGAGTGGGATGGCAGGCTTTATCTATTTACTACCTGCCCTAAGCACAAGCCTGTCTGCTCAGGAAAATGGTAGATGGGGGTGCTTGAAAGACAGAAAAAAAAAACTTTGGGAGGATGTGGAGGGGGGACCAGGAATATAAAAGGGGAGGTTCCCCAGGAATATAAAAGGCTGAGAATTCCTTTCTGGTTCTCATGTTCCACTCTCCTGTTTTTCTTGCCCTGCTCTGCCCCTTCCCAGGGTCCTCACCCTCGGGCCTCTTGGGGGCTACTGATGAGCCTCCTCCCTCAGGCCCCTCGACGACCCAAGGGGCTGAGGCCCCTCTCCTGCAGCAGCGCCCCCAGGAGCTGGGAGAGTTGAGGGTGCTGGGCAGAGACAAGACAGGGCGCCTCCGTGTGACCTGGACTGCCCAGCCCGACACCTTTGCCCACTTCCAGCTGCGCCTGCAGGTGCCCGAGGGCCCGGGGGCACATGAAGAACTGCTGCCAGGGGACGTCCGCCAGGCTCTGATGCCCCCGCCCCCTCCTGGAGCCCCCTACAAGCTGTTACTTCATGGGATCCCCCCTGGGGGCAAGCCCTCTGTTCCCATCACCTACCAAGGCGTTATGGGTACTTCCTGAACTCTGCTCAGATCAATGTCCTGAGATTGGGGGAGAAACGGGGGCAGTCAGAACTTCAGAAATGAGATGGGGATTCTGGAGCCGGTGAAGGAAAGAGCTGATGTTGGGGGCTGGGTTGTAGGAGAAAAAAGGATTCTGGTGGGTTCAGAGGGAAGACAGTTGGAGGGGATCTTAGAACAATGATGAGGGTGGTGGAGTGGGAGGAAAAAAGTTAGAGGGTGAGACAGGAATCCAAGGAGAAAGGCTGTAGGCTCCTGGCCACCACCTGCAACTTTCTTTGACCTGTGTCTGCCCCCTACTTTCTGGTTGTTCCTTGCCCTACCCTTCCCTATAGATCTCTCAAAGTGGACTTGAAGAGACCTCTGGCCCTTAGGATACTGACCCTCAGCCCATGATACCTCCTCCCTGGGAGTCTGGCTTGCTGTGGACAGAACCCTATGGTTCCATCAGCTAGATTCTGCTGGGGTTGGAGGCTCCTTGAGGGCTAGAACTCCTCAGCCATCAGGACTTCAGGACCAGTGAAAGACAGGGCTGGGGTACCTGGCTCACATCCCTTTTGGTCCTCACTATGGGACAAGGGTGGCTGACTTTTACCTCAATTCTAAGTCAAGCTGACCACTGGGAGAGGGATGGCAGGGGAGAGAGCAGCTCAGATGGGCCAGGGAGCCTTCACACTCTTCTGGAGCAACAGTGGGGTGGTTAAAAACTCGGGCAGAACCAAAGGAGAACTGAAACTCCCACCAAAATCCTGGTGTGCAGAGGAGCTAAGCTTTGTGAGAGCTGGGGAAGTTGTCACAAGGGAGGGAATAGAAATTGAGGGGGGAAATATTCCTCTTCCCAAGAGGGTTGGTCATAGAGGGCTGAGGGATAGGTAGATGGAGGTTTCCAAGGGACGCAGTGCTAGGATGGAGTAAAGTAGGCAGAGAAGAGGGAGGGAGAAGGGGGATAAGAAAATGGTTTGAGTCCACCATGCTTTGCTTTTGTCCCCACCATAACCCCAGACAGGGATGGAGAGAAGCCTAGGAAGTCCTTGGGTCCACCACGCCTGGGTGAGCTGACAGTGACCGACGTGACCTCTGACTCCCTGCTCCTGCGTTGGACAGTCCCTGAGGGGGAATTTGACTCCTTTGTGATCCAGTACAAAGACAGAGATGGGCCCCAGGTGATGCCAGTGGAGGGGCCTCAGCGCTCAGCCCCCATCACATCCCTGGAACCTGGCCGAAAGTACAAATTTGTCCTGTATGGGCTCGTGAACAAGAAAAGGCATGGTCCCTTAGTGGCCGAAGCCAAGATCTGTGAGTGAGAAGAAACACCCCATACCTGCCCACTGTACCATCATAAAAGAGGCCTTCTTCATGCTCTGGGAAGCTGCCTTGGGGCTCAGGAAGGCTTGCTACAGGCAGCAAGGCCTGAACTGCATCCCAAAGGGAAAGCAGTATGGGGCAGCGGGAGGGAGTGGTCCCTAGGAGAATCAATGTCACTGTTTCCTCTGGCTGGAGAGCAAGGCATGTGGGGAGTTCAAGGCCCTGGTCTACAGCTCTTTTGCTGTGCGAAGGGTGTGGACCTCATTTGAGGACCCCAGGGAACCTCTGGGCCATTTAAAGTGATTAGGTGTTTATCTCACAAATAGTACTGTGACTGCTGTAGAGGCTGACTGGAGAGTGAGTCAGCTGGTGAGGCATGGGGGCCTGGCTGGGATGATGGCAGTGGGGTGGATGTCGAAAGTGAAGGAAAGCAAAGAGGCCCAGGCAAACCCTGGGTTCCCAGATCAGTTCTGTTCCCTGAGGCAGGGAGCAGCAGCTGGGGAACAATGTAGCGTGGGACGCTTCCATAAACACCTTTTGAACATTTATTGAGTCAGACGCCTTCAAGATGTTCTAAGTGAATGATCATACTTACTGCTTAGAGGAGCCTAGCAAGGCATGCCCACTTCATGGATGAGGAGAATCAAGCACAGGGAGGGGAGGTCACCCAAGTAGAAAATGGCCAGGGCCTCCAATTGCTGCCCTGGTGGGCCTAGAGAGGAGAGAGAAGGCCTACTGAGGGGCCTGGGCATCAGTGTCTGAAGGCAGGAGCCAGAGAGAGGAGAGGTGAACCAATGGAACTCTGGGGACAAAAACATTCCAAGCAGGAGCAGAGGAAGAGGATCCCATGGAGTAGCCTGAGGGGTGACTGTCAGGGATGGGCAGAACCAGGGAGGAGAGTGGTGTCCTGGATGCCAGGAAAGAGGGTGTGGTCAGTAGGTCCAGATTCTGGAAGAGTGATTCAGGGGCTACTGAATGGCAATTAGCAATGGTAAGGTCACACTGGCACCATGGAGCTGCCTGACAGAGGGGTGGAGCTGGGTTGGGACATGGTTGCAGTTAGTGTGGCTTTTGGAAATCTAGGCTGGGAATAGAAAGCAAAGAGGGAAGGTAGAGGTTAGAGAAAAATGCAGGCAGAATGTGGGGGTGAGGGACAAGAGCATGTTTAAATATTGAAGGCCACATTGGTAGGGAGTCAGGGGCTGGTGATACAGAGTGGGGATGGCAGGTGAGTTGAAGCCCCAAGGAGGAGGGTCCAGAGCACATAGTGCCACCTTCTGATACCGACAATTTCCCAAGGACCTATCCTTTTCTCTTCAAGGAGAAACCAGCTATGAGTTAGGCTTGGAAGCAGTGAAGGTTGCACTGGGGAAGTTTTCCTGGCTGTGGAGATAAGGGAAGGCCTGGCTGGGTGCCCCACTTTCTGAACCCCTTGGTTGTGACAAAGTCAGCACTGCATCCACAGGGATTTTGTGCCATTTAGATGATGGCACCCTTTTTTAAGTGAACAAACCTGCTCTGCAAGGTACTTAGCTCGGCAAGCAGAGTGATAGTTGGATTTCAGTGCCCTTGTACTCCCTAGGTCATGCACCTTTGTGCATTGAATAGCCTGCCCAATATCACACAACATTCCTATGTGGGAGATGGGTTCCCCCTTCTGCTGTGACCCACCTTCTCTCAACCTTCTCTTCCTAGTGCCTCAGAGTGATCCCAGTCCAGAAACCCCACCCCGTCTGGGAAAGCTATGGGTAACAGACCCTACTCCAGACTCACTGCACCTCTCCTGGACTGTCCCTGAGGGTCAGTTTGACTCCTTCATAGTCCAGTATAAGGACAAGGATGGACGGCCCCAGGTGGTACCTGTGGAAGGACCTGAGCGATCAGTCATCATCTCCCCCTTGGACTCTGATCACAAGTACAGATTCACTCTCTTTGGGATTGCCGATAAGAAGCGGTATGGCCCCCTTATGGCTGATGGCACTACTGGTGAGTATCGCCACCAAAGCCCCCCACATGACCCCTCTCTCTCTCTGCACACTTACCATCAGCTAGGAGCCAGCTGGGGCCTCCCAGAAAGGTGGCTGACTCCACCATCCTGGCCCTGCTCCCAGGCTGAGGGGCAGCCAGCCTCTCCCACACTGCTGGGCTTCATCCATTCCATTCAGCTACTCCCCAAGGCCCAGAAGGTGTGTCATACTCTGGCTGTACTAGACTTCCCAGGAGTTCAGCTCTAATACTAATCGAGTAGTGACACCTCCCCCCTCAGGTACTATGTTTAAACCCCAAACCCCAATCCAAGGCTTCCAACTCAGCATCTGGTTGAATCCTCTTGTTTACAGCCCCAGAGAGGCAAGAAGAGCCCCCTCGCCCTGAGTCCCTTGAGCAGCCCCTTCTGGGGGAATTAACAGTGACTGGCGTGACCCCAGACTCCCTGCGCCTGTCTTGGACTGTGGCCCAGGGCCCCTTTGACTCCTTCGTGGTCCAGTACAAGGATGTGCAGGGGCAGCCTCAGGCAGTACCTGTCAGGGGAGATGAAAATGAAGTCACAGTCCCTGGCCTGGAGTCCAACCGGAAGTATAAGATGAACCTCTACGGGCTTCATGGCAGGCATCGTGTGGGGCCCGTGTCTGTAGTGGCCAAGACGGGTGAGTCAGCTGCATAGGCCTCCCTCCCTGCTTACCCCCGAACTCTGAGTGGGACCTGGCCAGCTCCACCTTCTTTTTCTCAGCTCCTCTTTTGACAAAGCCTCTACTGTCTTCCTTCCCCTCTGCTCTTCTGTCCTCCACATTCCAGAACTCCTCTTCCAGCCTCTAGCTCCTAATCTCTTTCTTAGCCTTGTTTCTCCATCTCAGAGCAGGCCCCAGTTTAACTCATTCCAAGTATCTGGACTCATCCCTCCACCCCAGGCTGCCTTTACCTGCAACCACTGTATTCTCACCTCTCTTTTTTTTACTGTGGGATCCTTCTGGGCCTCAGCTAGAACCTAGTCACTTCTGCACTTGTGTCACTATTCAGTGCATTGCTGTTCTGTACAGAGGTGGCAGATCCAGGAGATAAGGAAATCATGTTTCCCTGGCCTCCTCGTGCATGGAGAGGACTCTTCCCAGCCCACCTCCCTGATTCCCAACCATCTTGCAGGGGAGCAAAGGACTCACTTTCAGCCCTGCATCCCAGCCTGTTCCTCCGCATCCCCAGCTCCTCTCTGTTGGATGCCATGATCACAGCCCAAGATGCCACTGCCAACAAGTGGTGTGGCAAAGTGGTTTGGAGCATGGACTCTGGAACCAACTGGTTCTGAATACCAGCTTTGCAACTTCCTGCCAGGGGACTGTGTGCAAGTTACTTAACCTCTCTGAGCCCCAGCTTTCCTTTCTGTAAAATGGAGGTAACATGGTGACCACTACACAGAGTTGTTAGAAAATACAGTGAACATGCATTCAGTACCTGGAGTGGTGTCTGACCCATGGAGACTGGGGCTGTTCCTCATTGCTCTTGCTCTTTCTAGTAACCTCTTTTTTTCTCCTCTCCTCCCTGCCTTCCCATCCTTGCCTGGGTTCTAATTCTTGCCTGCTTCCTGCTCAGTCTCTTACATAGCACCTCTGAACCAAGAAGGGGTCACAGAAGGGCTGGTTTCCCTTGTGCCACAGTCTCCCTAGTCCATTGAGCCCTGCAGAGACTTACTTGGAGGGGACTGTGGGTGGGGATGTGATTTCAGAGCCAACCAAGGAAGAGCAGGTCCCTCCCCAGCCCCTGCCCATCTGAATCTTTCCCCTACTCTTGGCCGGAGCCCTACCTTAGCAGTTCAATCTAAGGGCTCAAGGGGAGAGAAAGGAGGAGGCCTGGAGAGGAAGCCTTACCAAGAACTCATTCCATGATCTCATTTTGGTAAGAGGGATGGGGCTGCCAAAGCACCCTGTGAGTAGACAAGGTGGTAAAAATCCTCCCCATCCCTCTGTTTTCTGAGGTCAGTACTGTCAGGGATAGGATCTGGAAGGATCCTCAAAGGGGTCCTGTCTTTTCGAATCAGCTTCTTTCTGAACCACCAGCACACTCCCACCAGCAGACAGGCTGATCCTTCTCCATCCATGAGTACCTGGGTGGCTAATGCCAAAGGCTACACAAGCCCCTATGCACCTTGGCTGGAGGAGCATATCTGTAGGCTGGATGTACTGCATTGTTCCCATTGATGGCAAACCAAGTCACCCTTAATGCCTGTGTGCCCCTATCTCTTTTCTCAGCCCCACGGGAGGTTGTAGATGAGATCCCCAGTCCTACAAAACCCAGTATGGAAGTCCTGGAAACACCTGAGCAGCCACGCCTTGGGGAGCTGACTGTGACAGACTCCACCCCTGACTCCCTGAGCCTCTCCTGGACAGTGCCCGAAGGACAGTTTGACCACTTTCTGGTCCAGTACAAGAATGGGGATGGACAGTCCAAGGTAGTGCGGGTGCCAGGGTATGAAGACGAGGTCACCATCTCAGGGCTGGAGCCAGATCACAAGTACAAGATGCACCTGTATGGCTTCCACAGTGGCCAACGTGTGGGCCCCATGTCTGCCACTGGGGTGACAAGTGAGTGATCTGGTGGGAAGTTGACCCTCTAACTCTTTGGTGATAATTGACCAGGACATGGTGGCAGGGGCTTAGTTGAGTAACCACACAGGTCTGCTTGTAGCTGAAACTGTGGTCCCCTGTGTGCTTCCCCTGGGGTTGACCTCTGTCTCCTCCTGGGAAAGGAGGCACCAAAGGGACCTGTGCTATGCTGGGGGCTTCCCCAGTTCCCTACAGCTGACCAGGAGCTTGGGCATGCTTGTCAATTTTCAGCAGAGCAAGGCCTTGGAGCCCCAAGGATGACCTCAGGTCTGCCAGTGGGGACCATAGCTTCTCACTCCTTCCTCAAGACCTGAGCACATCTCTTAGAGAGCCTGCCTCACCCCCCCCCCTTCTCTCCTTCTCAGCTGCAGTGGAAGAAACCCACAGCTCTATAGAGGTGGAGACCCCCAGCCCCACAGAACCCAGCACGGAGGCCCCAGAGCCCACCGAGGAGCCACTGCTGGGGGAGCTGATGGTGACAGGAACCTCCCCTGACTCCCTGAGCCTCTCCTGGACTGTGCCCCAGGGCCAGTTTGACTCCTTCACCATCCAGTATAAAGACAGGGATGGGCAGCCCCAGGTGGTGCGTGTTGGAGGAGAGGAGAGAGAGGCCACTGTGGGGGACCTGGAGCCTGGACGCAAGTACAAGATGCACCTGTATGGGCTCCACCAGGGCCACCGTGTGGGCCCCATGTCTACTCTGGGCGTGACTGGTAAGTGAGGAAGGGTCTGACTCAGTTCCCTCTCACAGCTGATCCTGACTTTCTGTAGCCAGTTGCTCTCATTCCAGTGAGGCCACGAGTTTCTGCCTCTTGGGAAGACCTAGTAAGAGCAGGTCATGGTGGGAATTGGGGCTACATCTATTGGGCCTACAACCAGTTTTTGTGACTGTCTACCAGTTTTGTTTCCTTTGTTTCTTTGTCTTAAAAAGCAGATAATACCTACTTCATGGAAATATTGTGAGGATTAAATGAGTTAACAAATACCAAGTATTAAGAATGGAGCTGCGGGGCTGGGGTTGTGGCTCAGCAGTAGAGCGCTCACCTAGCACGTGCGAGGCCCTGGGTTCAATCCTCAGCACCACATAAAAATAAATAAACAAAATAAAGGTATTTTAAAAAAAAATGGGACTGGGTGTGGTGGTGCATGCCTGTGATCCCAGATGCTCAGGAGGCTGAGGCAGGAGGATTACAAAGTCTAAAGCCAGCTTCAGCAACTTAACGAGGCCCTAAGCAATTTATTGAGACCCTGTCTCAAATTGAAAATAAGAAGGGCTGGGGATATGGCTCAGTGGTTAAACACTTCCGGGTTCAATCTTCAGTGCCAAAAATAAAGAATGGGCCTGGCAGACCGATTAAACATGGTGTTGGGTTTCTTGCTATGGTCATAATTATCCCTACTCTGGGATCTGCTTTGTTCCCCTGGCTGGGTCAGCTACTTAATTGGTAATAATATGTGTCAGACAGTGGGCTATTCATCAGCGCCTCTCAAAATTTTTCTTTTTTTGAAATATGTTTTTAGTTATCGATGGACCTTTAATTAATTAATTTATATGTGGTGCTGAGAATCAAACCCAGTGCCTCACATAAGCAAAGTGAGTGCTCTACCACTGAGCCACGACCCCAGCCCTCGAAACTTTCTTTAATGATCATCCAGCAAGTGACTTTACAGCAAAAAAGAATATTTCTCCCACCCTTTGTCTCAGGCCAATTATGGGGCCACATTGGCCAGCATAAGGACCTATCCTGGGCACTTTGTCTGCAGAGCCTCATCCAACAAGGCTGAGGATGCCTCTGGGACCCTTCTGCTGACCTGCCCAGCTTGGTCACAGTGAAGGATGTCTCTTTTTCCCTTTGATTACTGAAACATAGGCACAAATGTTTTAAAAACAGCTTTTGCTATAAGAGAAAATATTAAAAACTTAAAAGACAGAGAAACAAATAGGTTTCTAGAACATGGTTTCTGTACTTGCACAAGGCTCAACTTCATAATTACTTGGATTATTTAGTTTCTAGAGCCTTCTACTCCCAAATTCTTTTCTTTGCCTCTGAAGAGGAGGAACCACCTCAGTTACCCTCCTCATCACCTGATGTAGTGAAGTAGAGGGTTGTGCCATGCCCAGAGCCTACTGCCAAGGTCTCTCCTGGGGTGACTGTTGGCCTGTCCCTCTGTCCCAGGTAGCCACACTAGGCTTTGTGTGGCCTTGTCCTTGGTCTGTGGGGTAAGGGTGAGCCCTTTCAGGTAGTGACTAAAGTGGTGCAATAGAGGAAGATTGAGTTTTGAAATCTGATAAACCCATTTCCATTCTTGGCTTTCCCATTCTTAGCTTGATCTTATAAAATTTACCTCCTCTCCTGGAACCTCAGCTTCCTCATCTTCAAGATGGAGAAACATGGTCCACCTTGTTGTAAGTGTGAGAGGTGCTGATTTCTCAGCTCATTTGACTTTTTCTCAGACCCTTCTATAGAAAGATCACTGTATGTCCGTGTTCTAATGCTAGAATTTTTTTTCTTTTCTGGAATTGGGGATTGAACCCAGGAGATAGGGTTTCACCAAGTTGCTTAAAACCTCTCTTAAGTTGCTGAGACTGGCTGTGAACTTGTGATCCTCCTGCTTCAGCCTCCTAAAGCTGCTGGGATTACAGGTATGCGCCATGGCGCCCAGCAGATGCTAGATATTTTAAAACATGTACTTTACATGTTTGGATAATATAGAAGTGGCCCTTTAAAAAGAGAATGGGACAGAATGTTTACCATCAGGGCAGCAAGGAGCTGAAGCAGCTGGAGCCTGCTGAGTAGGCTGAGGGCTGTGCCTGGCACACAGCACATGCTGTACCATTGCCAGGAGAAGCACTGCATGGAGCTAGTTAGAAACACTTCTAATTTGGCAAAAGACTATCCTTGATGCAGCGTGGAGACTGTCATATACATGAATAGTTATAATGTCACCTTTTCCAGTTAAGCCGAATTATTAACAATCAGGCTTGATGATGAGGGTCAATTTCTTCCCTGATGGAAAGAAGTACAGAGAAGGCAGAAACAAACAGGAAACGGATTTTACAGGAACCAATAAGGTCAAAAGGCAAGTGAAACGAAAGAAAATGCCAGGCCTGGTAACTGTACAAGGAAGATGTTTAATATATGCTGATTGCTCTGGTCCCCTCACCCCCTTCAGCTACCTCTGTTCCTGCCCTTCTCACCCACACTCACTTTTGTCTGCCTGAAGCCTGATTCCTGGTCCATTTTAAGCAGATTTCACTTGTCTGGAGTGTAGTCTTATCCTCCCATGGAAGACAGAGAAACAGGTTCTTGGGAGTCCCACCCAGCCAGCCACTCTCTCCACCAGTTTGCCTCTTGGCACCACCTTCCAGTTTGCTCACTAATGAAATACCTCTCTGCCAGACTCGGCTTTCTCTGGAGCACTGGGGATAGGCAGGTCCTGAGCTCAGTCTTCCTATCCCAGACCAGCACACCACTTGTGTATTTAACAAGCATTTGCTGGGGGACCCTCTGTGTGCTGGGCACTGGGACACAGCAGTGTGAACAATGCAAAACTGCTGCCTGTGGAGCTCACAGTCTAGAAGAGGAGAACAGGAAACCACTTGGACAAATAATGTCAGCGGTGCCATTTGTGATGGGAACAAAATCTGTGGGGGAAAACAAAGCCAGTAGGTAAAGGTGGTAAGGACCTTGCTACACAGTATCTAAGGAAGGACCTGAAGGAGGGGAGAGAACGCCACATTGATCTTTGGGAAAATGTGTCCTAGACAGAGGGAAAAGCAAATGCAGAGACTGGCAGGTGGCAAGAGGCCCCAAATGTCTGAACCAGCAGGGAGCTCAGCATGATTTGGATAGAGTCAGGGGAAGGCAGGCAATAGGGGACTACATGAGACATGAACACATAGGTAGTTGGGAGCCATTTTAAGAAGTTGGCTTTTACTTTAAGTAAGCAGGAAGCCACTGTGAGATGGTCTCTCCTCTCTGGCTGTAGATCCAGCAGATCAAAGGCGGTTAGGGCTGAAAGAAAGAGGTGATGGGGAGACTGTCGTGATGACCCAGTAAGAGCCCATGGTGTTTAGAGATGATGGTGGTGGAGGTAAGGAGGAGCCAGATCCTTAAGAAAGTGAAAACAGGACTTACCCTTGGGACAATGTGGGAGGTAAGAAAGAACATGGGGATGACACCATAGATTTTGACCAGAGCAGCTAGAAGAACAAGGTTGTTGTTTGACTGAGGTGGGAAGGCTGCAGAGGGCACAGGTGTCAGGGGAAGCTGAGGAACTTGGTTTTGACTTGTTGCATTTGAGACCAACGATGTATCCAAGGAAGATGTTGAATAGACATGACTCTGGGGGATAGAGGAAGTTTCTGACAGGATATAAATTTTGTCACTGACCTACTGATGGGATTTCAGCCATTTTTCCAATCTTGATGACAATTGATCCCCCTCCCCCAGCAAGCACAATCTCAGACATCTGGCAGGGACTTAGTGAAGGATAGTTGGCCAGAGAGATGTTGTTAATCAATGCAGTTTTACATCAAAACTACCCCATGGGTGCACAAAAGCAACAGAAAGGTCCTTTCCTAACAGTCCCCTGCCAACTCTGTCCCAGCCCCATAACCAGAAGAAGCAACCCCTCTAACTACCAAACCCCCCTGGAACCATGCCTTGGGGGAATTAACAGTGACAGATGTGGCCCCCAATTCCTCTCCTGGACTGTCCCTGAAGGCCAGTTTTACTCCTTTATGGTTCAATACAAGAACAGGGATGGGCAACCCCAGAAGGTCCTTGTGGCTGCAGACCAGCTTAAGGTCACCATCCCCAACCTAGAGCCTACAGGAAAATATAAGATGAACTACTGTGGGTTACATGGCAAGGAACACATGGCCCCCCTATCTCTGTGGTAGCTGTGATGGGTGAGTAAGTGGGAGTGAGGCAGTTCTCATTCCTATTATCCAGAGCTGGCCCCTAAGACCCTTCTCCAAGCCACCATCCCTCACTGAGGAGTTAGGCCGCTCAGGCTGTGCCTCAGTGACTCTGCAGGTCCCCTTCCAGCCTCCCAGACATCTTAGTCTGTTCTCCGACCCCTTAGCCTCTCCCTGGAGCTAGAACTTTCCCACCCTTCAGTGCCTTCCCCATCTCCAGCCCTCAGCAGGCCAGAATGATGTCATCCTTCCATTTGGCCTAAATCCAGTCTCTCTCTCTCTCTTCCACCCTCTCTGATTGTCCACAGCTGTTTCCTCCCCATCTCTTTTACAACCCTGTGACTTGGATGCAGCTGCCACCTCCCCCCTCTTCCCCCACTTTTTTTTCCCCTTTCTTTTCTTTTTTTAATGTGTATGGTACTAAGGATAGAACCCAGGGCCTCACACATGCTAGGCAAATGCTCTACCACTGAGCTACATCCCCAGTCCAGCTCTTTATTTTTTGAGACAGAGTCTTGCTAAGTTGCTGAGGCTGACCTCCAAGTTGGGACCCTTCTGCTTTAGCTTCCCAAGTTAGCTGGCATTACAGGAATCCTACCGCACTTGGCCCTCTTCTGCCTGTTTTTATTGGGGTTAAATGATACACATACCTGAATATCTTCTCAGAGATCCCAGCCATCTGGCCTGAGTTGCATTCCCTGCTGATCCATGCTAGTCTCATCCTTCCACAGGCTGCCCTCTCCCTTGGACCCTCCTGCCCCTCATGGCTTCCTGGGCATTGGTTTGCCACAATTTTTGTGCCAAGGCACATGGTGAAATCCCTATCCCTTCTCTGAGCATTGTTTTAAAATCTAGAAAATAGAATGTATAGGATTAAAAAGGACACCAATTATATTGACATACAGCATGTCTTCTGTTTCTGCAGGTTTCACAACCAAGTATGGATCTGAAGGCTTGTTGTTGTTTTTATACCAGGGACTGAACCCAGGGGCATGAACCTTTTTATTTTTCATTGTGAATTAGGGTCTCACTAAGTTGCTTAGGGGCTCACTAAATTATTAAGGCTGGTCTCAAACTTGGAATCCTCCTACCTCAGACTCCCCAGTCGCTGGTATTACAGGGGTATATCATCACATTTGGCACTAAGTATTTTTTTTAAATGCACTTGTCCTGACTGGGTGCAGTGGGACAACTACATAAGTAGTGTGTTGGACTATATTTGGAGATGATGTTCATAGATTATATGTAAATAATACACCATTTTATATAAAGGACTTGAGCATCCTCGGATTTTATTAGCTGTGAAGGGTCTTAGAAACAAACCTCTTTTGATTCTGTGGGACAGTTAGCAAAATATTTCTTAAAAACTCACATTTGTGATTTGGTAATACTGGACTTCTTCATTAGTTCATTAAATAGCAAGTCTTTGTGGCATGTTTAGTAAACTACCACACTTAGAAATAGTGATGAATGTAAGCAAAATTTTGAAGCTTCTGAAGTAGCTCTAAGGTGATATGAAAGCATCTCAGCTTTCTCTTGATGGCAAACTCACAAGTATTGTTAATTCTACAATATTTGGCTTCCTATCTTCATCATTGAAGGGACTATAACTGTTCCCCATTTTAGTTCTTGATTCCCTTGGAACCAGCAGAGCCCAGGATTTCTCCCCTTTGTAGAACAGGCATGTTCTGTGTCTTTTGGATTCTAGATCCCTTCCCAACCACCCAGGCCACTGAAACCCCTGACCGCCCCCTGGAGCCACGCCTGGGGGAGCTGACAGTGACAGATGTGACCCCTGACTCCGTGGGCCTCTTGTGGACAGTTCCTGAAGGCGAATTTGACTCCTTCATGGTCCAGTATAAGGACAGGCATGGGCAACCCCAGGTGGTGCCAGTGACTGCAGACCAACGGGAGGTTACCATCCCTGGCCTGGAGCCCTCCCGCAAGTACAAGTTCCTGCTTTTTGGGATCCAGGATGGGAAACGACGCAGCCCAGTCTCTGTGGAGGCAAAAACAGGTGAGAGGGTCCCCCGTGCAGCCAGGCCTTGGGCCTCAGCCTTCCTGCCTGCTTCTGTTTGGTTTAAAAATTTATACTGCCTGCCCCAGTCCAAAGCAGACAAGGACCAGTTCTTGGGTCCGATTACCTCCTGCTGGTCTTTCCTCTCTTTTCAACATTTCTGCTTCTGTTGAATGGGGGAAGCCCCTTCCTGGAAGATGGACTATGGGAGACTGGCTGCTGGGAGAAGGGTAGTGGTCACCATCCTGCCTCCCTAGGCCTTGTGGGTTTCTCACATCTTGAGAGTTTCACCCTTTCCCTCCAACTCTCACCCCCCTCACCCATCTGGCCCCTCATCTGCTTCCCATAAAGGATTTTCTTCCTCCTCTGTCCTCCTAAAGCCTTGGGAACTGGGAACCAGAGGAGTCCAACCCAAATGTGCCCTATTTTGGGGTTCAGTCCAGGCCCTTCTCTGCCCCTGGGGCTTCCTATTGCCAGAAACCTCTCGCAATAACAATGCCGTCAGCGTCTTTGCCGTCCAGGAAGGCAGCAGGCCAGCTCCTTCCCAGGCCCCCGAATGGCTCCTTTGGCAGACATCAGATGCTTTCCCCATCTCAGTTCTCCCACTTTACCCTTCAATTCCTGCAACACCCCCAGGCACAGACAACCCCCCATTCCTCTAGGCCCTATGGGATTCTCAGTGCTCCTGAGTCCAGCTGGTGCAGAATAAGAAAGGGAACAGAGACATGCAAGGACCACCCCTGTCATAACATCTCTCTTCCCCCACTGCTGTCTGCCCCCATTAGGGAACCTGTGCCCCACTTGGATTTCCTCAGGGGCCAGCCAGATCACAAAGTGTGGGCTCCTGGGTCAAAGGAAATAGAGACCAAGTCCATGATAAGATGCCCCCTGCTGGGGAAATAGTCTCTCAGAGATGGGAAGAGTCTAGACAGCAGAAAGGGTAAGATGGAGAGGGGAACTAGGGAATTTCTTCCCAGGAATAACATAGGGCAGAAGACTCTTCCCACGTTGGTCTAGTAAAGAGAAGCTCAGGCCAGTTAGAGATGGTGGCAAGGATGGAGGCTGATGGAAATACAATGAGGGAAGCACTGACCACTTGGGAAGTTCTGGGGTTTTCCAGCCATAGCAAGAGACAGTCAAAGAATCATTTCAGAAAAAAATAATCACAGGAACTTTTCCTGTCTGTCAGCTGCCCGAAGTGATGCCAGCCCAGGGGCTCTACCTCGCCTTGGGGAGCTATGGGTGACGGATACCACCCCAGAGTCACTGCGCCTCTCCTGGACAGTCCCCGAGGGCCATTTTGACTCTTTTGTGGTCCAGTACAAGAGCAAGGATGGGCCCCAGGTGGTGCCTGTGGAGGGCCATGAGCGCTCAGCCACCATCACCTCTCTGGACCCCGGCCGCAAGTACAGATTCCTTCTCTATGGCCTCCTAGGCAAGAAGCGCCTTGGCCCCCTCACTGCTGATGCCACCACAGGTGAGGGGAATCCCCTGCAGAGCCTGATCCTTTAAGGCCCTGGGGCAGCAGGCAGTCACTTGGATAGCTGCCATTACCATTATTTGACCCCAACCACTTGGTCTCAGATCCAGCTCCCCTGTGCCCTTGCATGAGCCTGTAGCACCAGCCCTTTACAAAGCCCTGTCTCCAGATCTCTCCATCCTTCCCTTTGAGGTCACCAGCTTTCCAGAAACACATTAGCCATTTCTTCTCCATTTCTCCATCTCAGTGAGCCCGAGTTCTGTGGACCATACTGGAATAAAACCCCAACTAGGGGAGGAACTGCAAGTGACTGGCGTGACCTCTGACTCTGTGGGCCTCTCATGGACAGTCCCTGAGGGGCAATTTGACTCCTTTGTGGTCCAGTACAAAGACAGGGATGGGCAGCCCCAGGTGGTGCCTGTGGACGGCAGCCTCAGGGAGGTCAATGTCTCAGGCCTGGACCCTGACCGCAGGTACAAGCTGCTGCTCTATGGGCTGCACAACAGCAAGCGTGTGGGTCCCCTTTCTGCCATTGCCATGACTGGTAAGTGTGTGGTGACCAGAACACCCTGTGTTTCTTTTCCTCCTGGCTCTCCTGGTCTCACTGAGCCATAAGGTCTCTCAGCTTTCTGTTTCCCTTCTTTTGGGGAAAGAATGCCTCAGTATTTAAAGGCATCATTAAATCATCACAATGGCACTGTGATTACACAGTATCATTGAGTTTTGGTGAATGTGTAAGTCACGAAACCATTGCCACAAGGGAAATATAAAGCATTGGCATCTACCCAAATTTCCTTGTACCCCTTTGCAGCCAACACCCTCACTCCCAACCCTTGGCATCCATTGATCTACTTTCTATCATTTTAGTTTTGCCTTTTTTGCATTTTGTTTTAACAGCATCATACAATACATGTTGTCTTGGGTTTGGATTCTTGCATTTGCATAAAGTTTTTGAAATTCAGCTACATGTAGGAAAAGTTGACTCTTTCATTGCTGATCTCTTGCCCTTATCTCCTTCTTTCCTACCCTCCTCTTGAGAGATTTGTTCAGTGGCAGACCAGTCACCCATCTCTCCCTATCTCTCTAAACCAGCCCCTAGGGAAAAAATTGAAGATGATATCCCCACCCCAAGCCCTCCGACAGCTGAGCCCCACCTGGGGGAACTAATGGTGGAGGAGGCCACTCCTCACAGTCTGCATCTCTCCTGGATGGTGACCAATGGAGAATTCAACTCCTTTGAGGTCCAGTATGAAGATAGAGATGGTCAACTCCAAGTGGTCAGTACTGGGGGAGACCAGAGTGATATTACCCTCACTGGTCTGGAATCAAATCACAGATATCTGGTGACCCTATATGGCTTCCATGATGGTCAGCGTGTGGATTCTACCCACATAGAAGCCCTGACAGGTGAGTGAGAAGAACTCTGCCACTCTGCTCCCTTCCAAATGACTAGGGGGTCCAAAGGAGAGTAAAGGTCCTGCGAACATGGCCTCTCTTTCAAGCCTTCTCTCTCTTCATATTCAGTGCCTCAGGAGGAAGAGAATGAGCCATCAGAAGTACCCACCATGACCCCTGAGCCTCCACTCAGGCCACGCCTAGGGGAGCTGACTGTGACAGATGCCACCCCTGACTCCCTGAGCCTCTCCTGGACAATCCCTGAAGGACAGTTTGACCACTTCCTGGTCCAGTACAAGAATGGGGATGGGCAGCCCAAGGTGGTGCGGGTGCCAGGACATGAGGACGAGGTCACCATCTCAGGGCTGGAGCCAGACCACAAGTACAAGATGCACCTGTATGGCTTCCACAGTGGCCAGCGCACAGGCCCTGTCTCTGTCATTGGGGTGACAAGTGAGTGGATGCTGGGAGCCCCAGGGTGGGACCCAGTGGGAGGTTGACTCTCACTCTTGGGTAACAGCTGAGCAGGGAACAGTGGCAGAGCTTGGTCAGGAACCACAGACCTGTTCTTGGCTGAGGCTATGGCCCCCTTTATTCCTTCCCTGGGGTTGACCATAGGAACTTGTGCTGTGCTGGAAGCTGCCCCCAGTTCCACCCAGCTGATTTTGAGCTTGGGCATGCTTGTCAGCTGAGCAGGGCCTCCCAGCCTCAAGGATGAACTTGGGCTTGTCTAAACTGACCTCGGTACCCCCAGTGGTGGCTGTGGCTCCTTCCTTCTTCTCCCCAAGACCTGAGCACACTTCCCAGGGAACCTGCCTCACCCTCTCTTTCACCTTCTCAGCTGCAGTGAAGGAGACCCCCAGCCCCACAGAACCCAGCACGGAGGCCCCAGAGCCCACTGAAGAGCCACTCCTTGGGGAGCTGACAGTGACAGGCTCCTCCCCTGACTCCCTGAGCCTCTCCTGGACTGTGCCCCAGGGCCACTTTGACTCCTTCACCATCCAATACAAGGACAGGGATGGGCGGCCCCAGGTGGTACGTGTTGGAGGAGAGGAGAGAGAGGCCACTGTGGGGGATCTGGAGCCTGGACGCAAGTACAAGATGCACCTGTATGGCCTCCAGCAGGGCAGCCGTGTGGGCCCTGTGTCTACTCTGGGAGTGACTGGTAAGTGAAGGTTAAGGGGTCTTTAGTTTGATCTCAGGGAAGTGGAGTCTCCAGTGTTTCCTCTGCTAAAGACCCAGGTCCCCAGAGCCCCTAGGCCTCTAATCCCCCCACCCCATCCTGTAGTGCCTTAAGACAGGTGTGATCTGGGGGCAGGGAGAGCAGGGAGAGCAAGTCAGACCTATCTGGGTGAGAGCCCTGGAGACTAAGGCCTCTAAGACAGTGATTCACAGCCAGTTTGTGGCTCTCTCCTTTCCCTCAGAGAAAATTCTAGAGAAATTTCTTTTTGTATGATTGGGACAAATTCCATGAAATATTAATTTATTCCTTTAACACATCATGATGAAGCAAAATTTCAATCATATATGCAATGAGAAAGAATAATATGATGACCACTGGTATATTTGTCACTCTGCTTCAATTAAATGTCAACTCCTGGCCAGTCTGGTTAATTTTTGCCCCGCCCCTTCCCACCCTCTCCTACTAGAATGTTCTTTATTAGTGATTTTTTTCACTATAAAATTTATGTGCCATAAAATTCACCTGTTTTAAGGGTGCAGCTTATCCATTTTGGTACATTTACCTAGTTTGCAACCATCACCACTGTCTATTTTCAAAACTTTTTCACCATCCCAAAAAGATATTTTAACTTCAGATGCGTTCCTATCCCCAACCCTCCTTCCCCACTTATCTACATGACTCAGGAGATTTGCCTTTTCTAGAATTATACAAATATAATTATATAATTCATGTTTTTTGGGGTCTGACTTCTTTCACTGTGTCCCAGGGACAGTTTGACTTTCACTGAGCATGATGTTTTTGAGGTTTATTCACTGCAGTATTTTAAAACTAATCTTGGACACACTGTATTTTTAATAAATATGTAAACATATCTTTCTTTTTAAAAAGGCTATTTTTATAGGCTGGTGGTATAGCTCAGTGGTTGAGTAGTAGCCTAGCATGTGCAAGGATCTGGGTTCAATCCCTGGCACAGCAAAAGGAAATAAACACACAAATAGGCTATTTTTTTAAAATATCCACAATGCAATTACCGTACTTTAAAAAATCGTAACAATCATTTCTTACTATGGTCAGTTATCCAGATCTCATAACTCTTGCTTTGCAATTTATTGCTAGAGCCAGGTCCAAATAAGGAAAACCATTGAAATCAAAAGAATTGGGTTGGGGCTGTGGCTCAGAGGTAGAGCCCTCACCTACTATGCGTGAGGTACTGGGTTCAATCCCCAGCACCACATAGAAATAAAATAAAGATATTGTGTCCACCTATAACTAAAAAATAAATATTAAAAAGAAAGAAATCAAAAGAATTGGAATTTTGATTAGAATAGTCAAGAAAGGCCTCCAATAGGAGGTGATATTTGAGCAAAGATTTAAAGAAAGAATAGACATGAGCCATTCGTACATCTGGAGAAAGTCTTCAGGAGAAGTGAACAGTCATGCAAAGGCCCTGATGTAGGAGGCTGCCTGGCATGTTTGTGGACTGTAAAGAGACCACAGAAAGACTTTGGTGATCATAATCAGAAATAGATTCTAAGGCCAGAGCTAGTCCACCTTCTGACCTGGATCCAAGAAAGCTGGGACTTCAACACCTCCTTCCAGCAACAAGAAATATTCTGTTTATATCTCTAGCCCCTGAAGAGGAGCCTTCTGATGCCCCTCCTCTGAAGCCACGCTTGGAGGAGCTGACTGTGACAGATGCCACTTCCGACACCCTGAGCCTCTCCTGGACAGTCCCTGAGGGACAATTTGACCACTTCCTGCTCCAGTATAAGAATGGGGATGGGCAGCCCAAGGCTGTGCGGGTGCCAGGGCACAAAGATAGTATAACCATTTCAGGCCTAGAGCCAGACCATAAATACAAGATGCACCTGTATGGCTTCCACGGTAACCAGCGCACGGGCCCTGTCTCTGCTGTCGGTTCAACTGGTGAGTAGATAGAAAGATACTGGGCCCTGCCCCAGGTTGGATCCAGTTTTCCTTTTACTGTTAGTATTTTGTTTTGTTGTTGTTGTTTTGGTTTGATTTGGGGTATTTTTTTTTTTTTTTGTATGTGGGATTGAACCCAGGGGCACTTAGCCACTGATCCACATCCCCATCCCTTTTTGAATTTTATTTAGAGACAGGGTCTCAGTAAGTTGCTAAGGGCCTTACTAAGTTGCTGAGACTGGTTTTGAACTTACAATCCTACTGCCTCAGCCTTCTGAGTCACTGGGATTACAGGCATGTGCCACCACACCCGGTTGTTGTTGTTATTTTTATACTAGAGATGAACCTCAGGGAACCTTACTAATGGACTAGAACCCTAGTCCATTTCATCTTTTTACTTAGAGAAAGGGTATTGCTAAGTTGCTTAGGGCCTCAGCCTCCTGAGTTGCTGGGATTTCAGGTATGTCTTACCATGCCCTGCTTGGGTGTTTTTATTTTACTCCCTGAGACTGAGCCTCCTGAGCTTCTAGGATTGGTTCCGCTCTTGTCTTCACTCCAAACCTTTGTTGTTGCCTCAGCTCTCTTATCCTTTACACAGGGGTATTTTGGGTCCTTGAAGAGGCAAGATACCAGGGAAAGAACGGATTCAGGCACAGCCTGGGTTGACCTTAACCTCAGCCCATTCAACCTCAAAAGAATCACTCAGCCTCTCTGGGATTCCCTTTCCTCTTCAAAGAAGGAATAGCCACACATCTTAAAGGGTGGGTGGGGTATGACTGGGCTCACACAGTGTGAAAGGTAACCACTTCCCCTTGAAGGTAATTCGTTCTTAAAGACTCCTTAGGACAGAGGCTAGAGTTGTGGTTCAGTGATAGAGTGCTGTCTAGCATATGTGAGGCACTGGGTTTGATCTTCAGCACCACATAAGAAAATAAATAAAAGTAAGGTAAGGTATGTGTCCATCTACAATTAAACAACTAAAAAATATTTTTTTAAAAAAACTCCTTAGGACAAACCTATTATCATTGATTTTAGTAGGAAAAATTATAGTTGTTTCCTAAGCCCCCAAATTGATACCACTTATGCTGAACCAACACTGAATCCTGTGCATTGTTTTACTATTTAATATTAGTCATGTGTGCAACTTAACAAGGCGTTTTCCTTTCACCAGTCACTCTGTAACATGGTCACTGATGCTTTTATTAGGCCTTATGTCGCTGCTACCCCTGAGGTATAAGATGCTTTCCCAAACAGAACAAATGAACATGGTGATTTTGTGATTCAATTCTCAAGGCAGATGAAACCCTATAAGAACAGAAAAGGTTAATAAAAACAAAGCACATGATTTCACAGAGGCCCAAAGAGCTGGTCTCAGTGGAGTGGAATCTTTGTCCTAAGTTAGCAGAACCCCTGTTAAGGTCTAGAAAATACCTGATTGCAAAAATGACCTCAGTCTCTCATCTCCTTACCCTCAGTGGTGAAATCAAAATTGGCTTCTAAAAATGCTTGGGAAAATATTGTAAACCAGAAGGGACATTAAAGGAAAATACTTGTAAAATAGGAGTCCCAATCCCAAGAGGATGTAGCTCCCAATATAACTTTCCTATAATGTTGGGTTTTGTCATAAAATGTTGTATCTAACACACTAAACGGATGGGATTTGGCAACTCCTAAGGGACTGCATTGCAACTTTGCACAAGTCTGTGCTTTCTCCCTGGTAACTGAATATTCAAACCAGAGGACCTGCGGTTATTGACCAAGCCTCTGCCACTGTTCCCTGCTCAGCTGGATTTCCCTTCTAAGAGAAATCCTAAAATCCCTTGGCTAGAAGGAACCCTACCAAATATGTCCACCGATTTTTTTTCTCATGATCCAGACCCAGAAAAGGATGAAATACTTACCGCAACTCTGACAGAACCACCAACCACAACCCCTGAGCCTTCTATCAAGCCACGCCTAGGGCAGCTGACCGTGACAGAGGCCACCCCTGACTCCCTAAGCCTCTCCTGGACAATCCCTGAAGGACAGTTTGACCACTTCCTGGTCCAGTACAAGAATGGGGACGGGCAGCCCAAGGTAGTGCGGGTGCCAGGACATGAGGACGAGGTCACCATCTCAGGGCTGGAGCCAGACCACAAGTACAAGATGCACCTGTATGGCTTCCACAGTGGCCAGCGCACAGGCCCCGTCTCTGTCATTGGGGTGACAAGTGAGTGGATGCTGGGAGCCCCGGGGTGGGGCCCAGTGGGAGGTTGACTCTAACTCCTGGGTAACAGCTGAGCAGGGAACAGTGGCAGAGGCTTGGTCAGTAACCACAGGCCTGCTCTTGGCTGAGGCTATGGCCCCCTTTGTGTCTCTCCTGGGTTTGACCTCTGTTTCCTTTTGGAAAGGGAAGGGCCATAGGAACTTGCGCTGTGCTGGGAGCTGCCCCCAGTTCCATCCAGCTGCCCTTGAGCTTGGGCATGCTTGTCAGCTGAGCAGGGCCTCCCAGCCCCAAGGATGAACTTGGGCTTATCTAAACCGACCTCAGTACCCCCAATGGTGGCTGTGGCTCCTCCCTTCTTCTCCCCAAAACCTGAGACACTTCCCAGGAAGCCTGCCTCACTCTCTCTCTCTTTCTCCTTCTCAGCTGCAGAGGAGGAGACCCCCAGCCCCACAGAGGTGGAGGAGACCCCCAGGCCCACAGAACCCAGCACGGAGGCCCCAGAGCCCACTGAGGAGCCACTCCTTGGGGAGCTGACAGTGACAGGCTCCTCCCCTGACTCCCTGAGCCTCTCCTGGACTGTGCCCCAGGGCCACTTTGACTCTTTCACCATCCAGTACAAGGGCAGGGATGGGCGGCCCCAGGTGGTGCGTGTTGGAGGAGAGGAGAGAGAGGCCACTGTGGGGGATCTGGAGCCTGGACGCAAGTACAAGATGCACCTGTATGGCCTCCAGCAGGGCCGCCGTGTGGGCCCCGTGTCTACTTTAGGAATGACCGGTAAGTGAGGAAGGGACTGAGGGGTTATCTTTCTTTCCCTGTGGATATCTGTTTGACTGTTGGATTTTTTTCAACAACTCCTGTGGGCCGGAGCCTTGGCCACCCTCTCATGTCCTTCCTCCATTATCCTTGTCCATGGCCTATACCTATTGGTTTGACCTTTGCTCACTTTCAGCCATTTTCACTTTGTTGTGGGCTCTCTCTGACAGGCAACCTTTGCCACCTCCAACAGTGAAATATGTCAGGCACAGGCCAAGCTGGATTTACCAGAATTTTCTTTTCTTTCCATCTTAATTATGGGATTCTTTGTTATAACTACACACACACACACACACAAAAGAAACAACCCAACATCAAGCCACATTGGGATGACTGAATAACTTAGTGAATAGCTTTAAAATGAGCTATTATACTGCCATTGAAAATGTTTTACATAAAACAATGACTTTATTATGTTCCATTGAAAACACAGAGGCCCAAATTTTTGTAAAGATGCTAATCACAGCTATTCTAAAATAGCAGGCATGGCAAGAAGACTGGGAAGAAATACATCCCATGGGTATATGATTTGTTAGACAGAATGGAGTGTTCCAGCATGTTTTATTTTTCTATTTTATTCTTTTCTGCATTGTCCAAATTTTCTTAAATGAGGGCATTTCTTTTTTCTTTCTCTAGGCATTTTTTTTATAATCAGAAAAAAGCAGAGAAATACAATGTCTTCTTTTTGTATTCCATCTGTCTTCTTCCCTGTCACTCTGGAAACTTACTTCATTTCTAATTATGAGAAAGTTAAATTCAGTCCATAAGAAAGTGAGGAACAAATCACAAGGTGAATTGGAATCCCACAGGGCATCAGGCTGCCTTTTCCAAATCATTCTCAGCCAGATTCTGATGCCTGCCTCAGATTATTTCTTAAGAGTTTCCCAGATCTGGAAGGCCCCACCCTCTGAGAGTCATCTTGTGGAGGGCAGGTGGCTGCCTCTTTGCCCCAGAACTGTGGTTTGGGACAGGTACTCTCATGTCCTGGTGATCATCTAGATGGAGGAACTGTTATTCCTCAGGCTCCCTGCCCATGGGGACAGGCCTTGTTCTTATACGTGTATTCAGCAGATCATCTGTGTGTGGAGTGGGAGGACAAGGAGAACAGAGGAGTCATTGGAAAATGAACATCAGAAAAATTTGCACTAAGCTGTTAATTCTCATGCACCATCAGTTGTGTATTTTCTTATCCCCTATCCTGGCAAATCACAGCATTCCCTAGGAAGAGGGGGCAGTGTAAGGGGTCCATGTCCCCTGCCTTCCTGTTCTATCTGCATTGCTCTTCAATCCCACCCCCTTCTTAATTATTATTTCTTTAAAATTTTATTTATTTATTTATTTTAGTTGTTGATGAACCTTTGTGTTTTATTTATGTGGTGCTGAGAATTGAACCCAGTGCCTCACACATTCAAGGCAAGTGCTCTACCACTGAGCCACAACCTCAGCCCTCAATCATTACTTTTTATAATACAAAATTTCTCTTTTAATTTTTAAAATTTTTTTTTTCTTTTGAATCCAGGGTGCTTTACCACTGAGCTACATCCCCAGACCTTTTTAGTTTTCATTCTGAGACAGGGTCTTCCTAAGTTGTTAAGGTCACCCTCCAATTTGCCATCCTCCTGCGTCATCCTCCCTAGTTGCTGGGGTTATAGGCATGCGTTACCATACTCAAGCAGAATTTCTTTCTAAATCTACATTTTTATAGTGAAAAGAACTGTAGCAGCATTATGGAAAAATAGGAAAAAACTCATAATCCTACCTTTGACCCAATAACTGCTGTAAATAACAGTGTGAGCATTTACCTAGCAAGCATGAGCCCCCCTCCAAACAAACCAAAAACTATGTGTATAACACATATTCCCTTTCTGCATTTTGCATACAAGTATGTGTTTTGAAGTTGCAGTCAAGAATATTCATTTAAATTTTGGCTCTTAATTTTTTGTACACAGTTACATTGTAATCATTTACCTGGCAGCTACACAACCTTTATTAATCATCATTTTAATGGTTATTTGATGCTTTGTGGTGAAAGCTCTGTACCAAAATTAATCATCTTTTCCAGGTCATTTGGTTTCCTGACACATTTTGCTGCCATGAATAATCCCATTATGAATTCTTCCATGCTATAACTTTTTCCTGCTTTTAATAATTTTCTTAGGACAGATGCCCAGGATGGGATTATTGGGTCAAAGGAAATGAGTACAATTTTGGCTCCTGACACCTATGTCCCATTTGTTTTCTGAAAATTTGTAACCATGCACCACTGCTAACAGGACAGGACAGGCGTGGGTGCTGGCTCAGCTCCCTCCAACTATGAATGACTGGATGGCTAATACCAAAGGCTACCCAAGCCTCTGAGCCTTTGACTTGAGAAGCATATCTCCTGGATGTACTTCTCCATATGTATCAATGACACTAGTGAAGTAAGTCACCTTTGCTTCTGTCTCTTCTTTTAGCCCCACAGAAGGTTGTGGAGGAGACTCCCAGCCCCACAGAACCCAGCATGGAGGCCCCAGAGCCCACTGAGGAGCCACTCCTGGGGGAGCTGACAGTGACAGGCTCCTCCCCTGACTCCCTGAGCCTCTCCTGGACTGTGCCCCAGGGCCAGTTCGACTCCTTCACCATCCAGTACAAAGACAGGGATGGGCGGCCCCAGGTGGTACATGTTGGAGGAGAGGAGAGAGAAGCCACTGTTGAGGACTTGGAGCCTGGACGCAAGTACAAGATGCACCTGTATGGGCTCCACCAGGGCCACCGTGTGGGCCCCATGTCCACTGTGGGCATGACTGGTGAGTGAGTGTAGGATGGGGCAGGACAGGGAAGAGCAGTGCTGGAAGTTGTTTGATTCTCCACCAGCTTCACAAAAACAAAATATTCCTGTGGGAATGCTGCTTGTGAAAGCCTGTTCATCTTGTTGAAAGGCAGATTTGTATTCATCAGGTTGGTGATGGAGCCTGATATTCTGCATTTCTATCAAAGTCCTTGTATTAGAACTGAGTGCTATAGTGCATGTCTCTAATCCCAGCCATTCTGTTTTGGAGACTGAGGCAGGAGGATCACAAGTTCCAGTCCAGCTTGGGCAACTTATCCAGACCCTATCTCAAGATAAAAAACAGAAAAGGCTGGAAGAGGGGCTGGACTTGTGGCTCAGTGGTAGAGCACTTGCTTAGCATGTGTGAGGCTATGGGTTCGATTTTTCAGCACTGGATCTAAATATATTAATAAAATAAAGGTCCATCAACATCAAAAACATATTTTTTAAAAACTCCAGGAGATATCGAAAAGGTAGAGCACCCCTGGGATCAATCCCCATTTCCAAAAAGAAAAAAAAAAAAAGATACTTGTTAGATTTTTGCTACTACAACAAGTACCACAGATAATCAAGTTACAAAGAGAAAAGATTATTTTGGCTCACAGTTTTGGATGTTCTAGTCTACATTCAGTCTGCCCATTGTTTTTAGTTCTGAGGTGGGTCAGCAGATCATGGTGGGAGAGAATGGCAGTGCAAAACCTCTTACCTGATGGCCAGGAAGCAAAACAGAGAAAGGAATGGCTGGGGCACCAGTATCCCCTTCAAGGGCACACCCGATGACATGAGGACACCCCACAGCCAGGGACCATCTCTTAAAGGTTCTACCTTCTAGTGTCACCACCCTGAGGACCAATTCTTTGATATGCGGGCCATTGGGGAGCATTCAAGATCCAGACTAGAGCAGTGCTCCTGATGCTGACATTGTAGGTCTCTGGGTCAGCTCTTGAGTAGCAAATTCCTCAAAACAAAGTGATAAGATCTTCTCTTGGAATTTTTGCTAAGAATTCTGCTTGCATCCCTGATTCCTTTCAGAGGAATCTTGTGGAGATTTCTCTTGGGTCTCTAGTGAAGTTGACTGGGGGCCATGAGGAAAGGGGGCAGGTACCCAGGGCATCTCCTTCACTGTACACCCCAAAACTTCATGGTACGGGTATCATCAGACTTATGTCTCCAGTAGATCACCAAACCTGTGGGTGGCAGGATCCAGGCCCTGAGGAGGTTGGATGAGACCTTGAAAATGGCAGACTGACAAATTCCTGAGTAATGGGGAGCAGTGGGGAGGCAGGCCATAAACAAGAAAGTACAGCAAGGAGATGATTTTGTGATAGGGAAGCCTGGAGGACAGGCCAGGACCAGGCAGGGACTCCTAAGCCAGCATGTCCCCAAATACCAGGAACAGCCAAGACCTGGTGTGAGCTTTGAGGTAGAGAAGCCAGTAGGGAGGTAGTAATCCTGGTGACAGGAGACAGTGCCACTCTAGAGCCCTGCAACTGGAGGAAGGGGAGTGAGGCAGCAAGGAGGAATTAGGAAAGAGGCTGGGAGGGACACTCTCCAAGTCTGATGGCAGCTGGGAGAGGGACAGGTTCAGGGCACTCCCCAGTTTCTGGCTTGGGAGCAGTGTTCTGAGGTTCTTTGGGAGCAAAGACCTGATCCAGGCAGATGAGGAGGTGGCCAGGAGACCTCAGTGGAGGGAGGCCCAGGGTACAGTGACCAAGTGGGCCCTTCTCAAGAGGCAGGTGCTGGAGGGAGGAGAAGTTATGTGGGTGTTGGTAGATGGTGGCAGTTGGTAGATGGTGGGTGAGGGCTAGGAACGGGGATGTGGAAGGAGCAGGAAGGGGGGACATGTCAGTGGTGCCTTGGACAGCATCACTCTGCTCCTTGGTGCTTTATTTGTTGTAAGTGCTGCTTTGGCTGCTGAACTAAGATGGCTGAGGAGATCTCACTGTCCCTGTATGTGTGTGTGTCCCTCTGCAGAGGATGAAGCAATGACCACGCAAGTAACACCCACCACAACCCCCGAGCCTCCTCTCAGGCCACGCCTAGGGCAGCTGACTGTGACAGATGCTACCCCTGACTCCCTGAGCCTCTCCTGGACAGTCCCTGAAGGACAGTTTGACCACTTCCTGGTCCAGTACAAGAATGGGGACGGGCAGCCCAAGGTGGTGCGGGTGCCAGGACATGAGGACGAGGTCACCATCTCAGGGCTGGAGCCAGACCACAAATACAAGATGCACCTGTATGGCTTCCACAGTGGCCAGCGCACAGGCCCCGTCTCTGTCATTGGGGTGACAAGTGAGTGGATGCTGGGAGCCCCAGGGTGGGACCCAGTGGGAGGTTGACTCTCACTCTTGGATAACAGCTGAGC
This sequence comes from Urocitellus parryii, assembly GCF_045843805.1. Taxonomy (NCBI): domain Eukaryota; kingdom Metazoa; phylum Chordata; class Mammalia; order Rodentia; family Sciuridae; genus Urocitellus; species Urocitellus parryii. Next base: position 118,708,748 of record NC_135538.1, read on the forward strand.
AGGGAACATTTGTCCTGGGCAGGGAAGGACCGCAGGGACTTGTGCTGTGTTGGGAGCTGCCCCCATTTCCACCCAGCTGCCCTTGACCTGAGGACACTTCCTAGGAAACCTGCTTCACCCTCTCTCTCTCTTCCCTTCAGCCCCCAGCCCCACAGAACCCAGCACAGAGGCCCCAGAGTCCACTGAGGAGCCACTCCTGGGGGAGCTGACAGTGACAGGCTCCTCCCCTGACTCCCTGAGCCTCTCCTGGACTGTGCCCCAGGGCCACTTTGACTCCTTCACCATCCAGTACAAGGACAGGGATGGGCAGCCCCAGGTGGTACGAGTTGGAGGAGAGGAGAGAGAGGCCACTGTGGGGGACCTGGCGCCTGGACGCAAGTACAAGATGAACCTATATGGACTCCACCAGGGCCACCGTGTAGGTCCCATGTCCACCGTGGGTGTCACTGGTGAGTGAAAGTGGGGAGGGGCAGGGCAGGGAAGAGCAGTGTTGGAAGTGTTTGATTCTCCATCAGCTTTACAAAAACAAAACGTTCCCAGCAGCAATGCTGCTTGTGCATATCTGAGTGCCTTGTGCATCTGCAGATTTGTATTCATCAGGTTGGGGCTGGAGCCTGATATTCTACATTCCTATCAAGGTTTGTTGCTTCTGGTGCCTTGGTATACCTCCTCACAACAGAGCAATGTGATTGTCCCTTGCAATTCATTGCTGAGAATTTTGCTTGCATCCCTGATTCCTCAGAGAGGCTCCACCTCTGTGGAGTTTCCTGGAAGCCATGAAAAAAGAGGGAAGGTAAAGGGGCACAGTATCTTCTCTGTGCACCTGTAATCCCATTGTAGGATACTGACAGACCTTTGGTCTATGGGTATACTGTTTATTCCACAGTGAATTTCATGCCCTTATCCAGGCACTGTGGAGTTCATTCACCTGTGATGCATGAATGAGTTTATGCTGCTTGTGGAGCAGGATAGTGAGTCATTCTGTAAGAGTGTTGGGAAAGAAATGGTTTAGGATCCATGCTAGGTGTTAGGTGACTTGTGAGAGACTAGGAGGCAGGTTTGGCTCCAAATTGGATGCTGTCAGGAAGAGGGCTCAACTTTATCACTGGGAATCTTACCAAGTCTTATCTGTGGGGAGGTCTCTAGAGGGAGGCCAAAGCTGGGACTCTATCAGCAGCCATCACTCAGATTAGCTGGATGGGGCTGTTGGGTCATGTCTGTGGTTTGGTGAATGTTCAAGTTTGTGTGTGGAGACATGATTCCAGGCTGGCTCTGTTTTTAAGCTATTCTGATGACAGATGTCTATGTGGATGACCCATGAAACTATCTATGCTCCACTGGACCACACAGGACTGAGCTGTGCCAGGCCAGCTTTGAGCAAGCAAGGTCAGCTGAGAGAGTGGGCAGATCCCATTGTTAGCTCACATTGCTGCTTTTTTCTCTCTCAGGGTAAAGTTTTGAAAGATACATATACAAGTTCACATTTTTGTTGGGCTCACATTCAGGGTGACAGGCAGAAAGCCAGAAAGTTCAGTAGAGGGGGATGAGTCTGAATGAGGCAGGGACTCCCAAGCTAACATGCCTACAGGGAGCTGAAACTTATCAGGCATTAGCCTGGCAACAGCTTTAGAAAGTGGATATCAGGTAAATGTCCCAACTGGTGCAGAGACCATGAGGATAGAGAAAGCATGGCACACAAGAGAGGATTTTGTAAGATGTCTTCAAGATACAGGGATGGCCCTGAGGTGTGGGTGAAGAGATGGGAGAAGCTTAGGAGGCCTGAGGGGTATGGTTGCCGAATGTTGGCATCTGATGTGAACATACCAAGCTTAGGCCATGTTAAATATGGCGGGTGCAGGTGAGCCCAGAGTCAGGAAGGGCGGTAGGGAGGAAACAATCCAAGTGAGAAGAGACAGTGGCCACCCCAGGGCCTGCAGCTAGAGGAACTTAGGAAGGAGTCTGGGACAGTCTGAGCCACTAGTGTGATGGCAGCTGGGAGAGGGACAGGTCCAGGGCACTCCCCAGTTTCTGGCTTGGGTGGGGTGTTCTGAGGCTCTTTGGGAGCAAAGACCTGAACCAGGCAGATGAGGAGGTGGCCAGGAGACTCCAGTGGAGGGAGGCCCAGTGTACAGTGACCAAGTGGGCCCTTCTCAAGAGGCAGGTGCTGGAGGGAGGAGAAGTTATGTGGGTGTTGGTAGATGGTGGCAGTTGGTAGATGGTGGGTAAGGGCTAGGAACGGGGATGTGGAAGGAGCAGGAAGGGAACATGTCAGTGGTGCCTTGGACAGCATCACTCTGCTCCTTGGTGCTTTATTTGTTGTAAGTGCTGCTTTGGCTGCTGAACTAAGATGGCTGAGGAGATCTCACTGTCCCTGTATGTGTGTGTGTCCCTCTGCAGAGGATGAAGCAATGACCACGCAAGTAACACCCACCACAACCCCCGAGCCTCCTCTCAGGCCACGCCTAGGGCAGCTGACTGTGACAGAGGCCACCCCTGACTCCCTGAGCCTCTCCTGGACAGTCCCTGAAGGACAGTTTGACCACTTCCTGGTCCAGTACAAGAATGGGGATGGGCAGCCCAAGGTGGTGCGGGTGCCAGGACATGAGGACGAGGTCACCATCTCAGGGCTGGAGCCAGACCACAAGTACAAGATGCACCTGTATGGCTTCCACAGTGGCCAGCGCACAAGCCCCGTCTCTGTCATTGGGGTGACAAGTGAGTGGATGCTGGGAGCTCCGGGGTGGGGCCCAGTGGGAGGTTGACTCTCATTCTTGGATAACAGCTGAGCAGGGAACAGTTGTCCTGGACAGGGAAGGACCACAGGGACTTGTGCTGTGCTGGGAGCTGCCCCCAGTTCCATCCATCTGACCTTGAGCTTGGGCATGCTTGTCAGCTAAGCAGGGCCTCTCAGCCCTAAGGATGAACTTGGGCTTGTCTAAACTGACCTCAGTACCCCCAGTGCTGGCCATGGCTTCTCTCTCTTTCTCCCCAAGACCTGAATGCATCTCCTAGAGAACCTGCTTCACCTTCTCTGTCTCTCATTCTCAGCTGCAGAGGAGGAGACCCCCAGCCCCACAGAGGTGGAGGAGACCCCCAGGCCCACAGAACCCAGCACAGAGGCCCCAGAGTCCACTGAGGAGCCACTCCTGGGGGAGCTAACAGTGACAGGCACCTCCCCTGACTCCCTGAGCCTCTCCTGGACTGTGCCCCAGGGCCACTTTGACTCCTTCACCATCCAGTACAAGGACAGGGATGGGCAGCCCCAGGTGGTACGAGTTGGAGGAGAGGAGAGAGAGGCCACTGTGGGGGACCTGGAGCCTGGACGCAAGTACAAGATGCACCTGTATGGACTCCACCAGGGCCACCGCGTGGGTCCTGCATCTGCAGTTGGGGTGACCTGTAAGTAAGGGGTGGGCCCTTCACTCTGGGGTCCCTCTTGTTTTTTTCTTTTTTGGATATCAACACCTTATCACTGGACCTCTTGGTTCCTATTTTCTTAAATATTACTAATGATGTTGCTTGTCCTTGAATTGAATATTATTTATCACTTCATTTGTGGTGAAATGGGCATGTGGTCCATGCCCCATTTATTGTGGCTTCCCTCCTCCCACCATTATCCAGAACTTCTAAGTCACTCTATTTCTCATTAACTGCACCCTCAGGTTCCATGACTGGATATTTTATTGACTCCAAATGTGCTCCAGGTTTGGACTTTGTAGATTTGAATCTGCCTCCAAGTGTACTAACTGTAATTTTGCAAGCTTTTCTTAACCCCTGTGGCCTCAGATCCTGCAGTATGGGGTGGTAATTTTATTAGCACTTTGTTGGGAGTTAGGTGCACTCTCGGGTGTGAACTGCTTACAGCAAAGCCTGGGATACAGGGAAGAGGTTATGGGGGAAAGAACCGTCTCCCTTGAGCAGTTCCTGCCTCTATCCTCAGCCTCTTCTGCTCTCTTCCAGCCTCCCTCCCTACTCAGACTCCCGTGGAGCCCCACCTTGGGGACCTGGCTGTGGCAGCTGTGACCTTGGACACTGTGCACCTCTCATGGACCGTGGCCCAGGGTCCCTTTGACTCTTTCCTGGTCCAGTACAAGGATGCACAGGGGCAGCTCCAGGCAGTTCCCGTGAATAGAGACCTCCGTGAGGTTACTATCTCGGGTCTGGACCCCGCCCGCAAGTACAGGTTCTTGCTCTTTGGACTCCTGGATGGGAAGCGCCATGGCCCAGTCTCTGTGGATGCCAAGACCCGTGAGTGGAAGACAGAGGCCACCTTTGTCTCTGGAGCTTGTGGCCTGCTCCGCCCCCTTGTGGTGACTGTTGGGATTTCATATTTCTGTGCCTCACACTCCAGACCTTAGGACCTCAGGACCCATTTATTTATCAGGTTTATTGAAATCCAGACCCTGAGCTTCTCTTCCCCCACCCCACTCCCATCCTTATCCCTACCCTGCTTACATCCCATTCCAGGAGACCCTTAGTTTCTTTGCTGACTTTTTTTTTTTTTTGCAGTGCTTTTATACCTATTCCTGGTCCATTTGCTCCCTCATGTCCTCCATAACCATAGAGCATAGCACACACACACACCCAGCAGTCTCTCTGCTTCCATCTCTGTGTCCATCACTCTCCATACAGCTCCCTCTCTTTTCCAGTCCCAGACAAGAAACCCTCTCCCCGCCTGGGAGAGCTGACAGTGACAGATGTGACCCCTGACTCCATGGGCCTCTCATGGACAGTCCCTGAAGGCGAATTTGACTCCTTTGTGATCCAGTACAAGGACAGGGATGGGCAGCCCCAGGTGGTTCCTGTGGCCGCAGACCAGCGTAAGGTTACCATCCCCAGCCTGGAGCCAAATAGGAAATACAAGTTCCTACTGTATGGCCTGGCAGGCAAGAAGCGGCTGGGCCCCCTCTCTGCTGATGGCACCACAGGTAAGCAAGCCCCTGGCCCTGCCTCCTGCCCTTTCCAGAGCTGCCTCTTATTTGAGAGCCCAGAGTTGACAGCATGGCCTTCCCAGGAAATATATTCTCTCTTCAGCCTGGGCATAGCAACCATAACACCAAAAGAAAGTCCCTACTGTGTGCTAAACACAATTGTGAGCATTTCATATGCACTATTACCTTCATTCATAAACTGCTGCTGAAGGATTAAGAAGTAGGCTTTGGGCCGACCTGTGTTCAGATTCCAACTTCAGCCCTCTCCAGCCATGTGGCCATGGACATTGGCTTCCTCAACTGCATGATGGTGATGAATAATCCCCACTGGCACTCAGTTTGCCCATCTTTCTTCTTCCAATCCCAACCCTGAGGCAAGAGGTGGAAAGTAAGGGAGGGCTTGGCTGAAGAAAGACTGGAAAAATCTGGTATCCTTGAGCCCATGACTCAGCCCCCTGAGAAAAGGGTGGAGTGGGTCACTGACCCTTACCCACTCCCAGGACCGTGAGTCACCCTGGCCAGCCAGTCAGGGCTTGGGGCCCCACACTCCATTACTATTTTTTTTGGGGGGGGGTACTGGGGATTGAACTCAGGGGCACTCAACCACTGAGCCACATGTCCAGCACTATTTTGTATTTTATTTAGAGACAGGGTCTCCACTGAGTTGCTTAGTGCCTCACTGTTGCTGAGGCTGGCTTTGAACTCATGATCCTCTTGCCTCAGCCTCCTGAGCTGCTGGGCTTATAGGCATGTGCCACTGTGCCCAACCAGACTCCATTTTTCTTTACCCCAAACTCTCACTTGGAGACTACATATAGGTTCCTCTGATCTCTATCAACAGCCATCCCCATATGGGAGAGTTTCCTTTTCTTTGTCTTTGTTCTTCCAGCTCTGCCCTACCCCAGCTGCCCTGGTCCAGTAGGATTAGTTTGGGACTGGGGAAGCAGGTGGGGGGATGATTCAGGCTGATGGCCATGGCAGGACATAAGGCTGAGCAGTGATAGAAGCTGTGAGCTGCCTGGCTGCCCAACCCAGGTCTCCCACATGGGGGTGTCTGACAATCCAGACACCCTCTGAGAGTCTCTCAGCTCTGACCACAGCCCTGCTCAGAGGCTAGAGGTCAGAGGAAATTAAGGTCCCCCTCTGTACCACCCTTCTCTGGTGAGATGATCTTTTATGTTTACTGTCCCCTTGAACACAGCAGGGAGGGAGCAGAGATGGGAAGGGGGGTGGGCAGTGGCCTCCAGAGGGAGGACAGGGCTGCTATCCCTCATCCTGCAGAGCAGGCCTATTCATCCTTAGGTGCTGTTCCAGAGACCACCTGGGGACCTTTCCAAGACCCTTATACCTCCCAGGAGTTGCCAGGGCTTGGGGTCAGGCAGGTCTTAACAAGGATTCTCCCTTATGCTCTCCACAGCTCCCCTGGAGAAAACCCGGCAGCCCCCACCACGCCTAGGGGAACTAGCAGTGACTGAGGAGACCTCAGACTCCCTGCGCCTGTCCTGGACTGTGGCCCAGGGCCCCTTTGACTCCTTCCTAGTCCAGTATAAGGACACCAACGGGCAGTCCCAGGCAGTGCCTGTGGCCGCAGACCAGCTTGAAGTCACCATAGAGGGCCTGAAACCTGGCAGGAAATACAAGTTTCTGCTCTGTGGACTAGTTGGAGGAAAGCGCCTGGGCCCAGTCTCCGTCCTGGGAATGACAGGTGAGGCCTAAGGCTGTCCTGCTTGGCACTAGCAGGTAGCTTCCTTGCACCTTTGTGCTAAAGACTGACAGGAGTGGACAGGCCAGGAGAGGGAGCCTTGACCAGGGCCCAAGGAAAAGGAAAGTTTGCCACTAAGTCAGGCTGCCATTGATTACAGAGTTAGACAAAAGCGGAGCCAGGACAGGCGAGAAGGAAAGGTCTTAGTGGTGGTTCCCGTACTTGCTGACCCCAGTTTTTGTCCATCATGTGGCTTCCCCCCACTACTCTGTTGGGGTATCTGTTAACCTCCAGACTGGGGCAAACTTTCCTGCCATGGATGAGGCAGGAGCATTTCCTCAAATGGAAAATCTCTGGGAAGCACAACAGATGAGGGACACAGAAGCCAGTAGATGTGACTGCATTTGTGGGGCAGGCTCCTCTTCCAGAGGTCACTGACATCCACATCAGGTCTGCCAGGTTAGAGGCAGCTGGTATGACTGGCCTATCACAGCCCGGCCCACCCTCAGCTGTTCTCAGAAAGAATACCATGTGTCCCAAGCCCCAAGCCCCATGATTGCCAGGCAATCAATACAGGGTGGAGTCTGTGCAGACAGCTAGAGGAGAGGCTGGATGGGATTAGGTAGGGAAGGGGAAAATACATACTTGATCCAGACACAGCACAGGATACCTGAAAAGAGGATGAGGTCACAGCAGCTTTCCAATCAGGGAACAAGCCTCAGGCGTATCAGGAATAAGTCAGATTTAAGAGTTGGAAAGTCCTAGAAGAACTTAGCCCCTCTCTTCTCTCTACCTGATAGCCTAATCAGAACTATAAAGTCCCCACCCCGGCCTTGGGCCAGCAAGATGGAAAAAGCAGAGCCCCGTGGCACTTCCACTTAACTTCTTCTCTGCCCCCCCCACAGCCCCAGAAGAGGACACACCAGCCCCAGAAGCCCCTGAGCCCTCTGAAGCACCGAAGCTGGGGGTGCTGGCTGTGACCAAGGCAACCCCAGACTCACTGCGCCTGTCGTGGAGTGTGGTCCAGGGCCCCTTTGACTCCTTTGTGGTCCAGTATCTGGACACAGATGGGCAGCCCCAGGCCCTGCTTGTGGATGGTGATCAGAACAAGGTCCTCATCTCAGGCCTGGAGCCCAACACCTCTTACCAGTTCTCCCTCTATGGTCTCCATGAAGGGATGCGTCGAGGGCCCATCTCCACAGAGGGCACCACAGGTGGGCCAGGCCTGGGTTGAGCTGGGTAAGGGGGCCCCCAGAAATGGGGATCACTTGAGGGCTTGAGGTGGTGCCCAGGAGAAGGCAGGCCAATGGACTCTAGGGCAGCTCTTTGCTCTGCTCCTACCCGCAGCCACTAAAGGAGTCCTTTACCAGCTCTACTGTTGTCAGAGAAATATGCCAGGGCAGTGGCAGAAGGCCACTGGGCTGGTGTGTATCTGTCTCCAACCTTTCTTTCCCATCTGTTCCTCCCAGGGCCTCCTCCTGCTGGTCTGACCCCAGGAGACCCAGGGCCCCGCCTGTCTCACCTGTCAGTGACTGATGTGACCACCAGTTCGCTACGGCTCAACTGGGAGGCCCCACTTGGAGCCTTTGATTCCTTCCTACTCCGCTTTGGGGTTCCATCACCAAGCACCCTGGAGCCACGTCCACGTCCTCTGCTGCAAAGGGAGCTGATGGTGCCCGGGACAAGGCGCTCAGCGGTGCTCCGAGATCTGCGCCCTGGGACCCTGTACAGCCTTACTCTCTATGGGCTACGAGGGCCTCACAAGGCTGACAGCATCCAAGGCACTGCCCGGACCCTCAGCCCAAGTAAGGCCCCATTTGGGGCACCCACTAAAATGGACCTGGTACCTCAGCCAGAGGGAGGCTGGGGAGTGCGTAGGAGACATGGAGGATTCTTGAGAGCAATTTCCATTCCTAAGAAAAGGTGTGGTGGGCACTTCTGGAGCCAGGAGGCCCAGGAGAAAGGGAGGGAACCTCCCTGCCCCTGCCCTCACCATCATCCCTTGCTCCCATCCTCAGTTCTGGAGAGTCCACGTGACCTCCAATTCAGCGAAATTGGGGAGACCTCAGCCATGGTCAGCTGGGTGCCACCACCATCCAGGGTGGACAGCTTCAAAGTTTCCTACCAGCTGGCAGATGGAGGTAACGCTTTTCTGCCCATGTCCTCATCTGCTCTCTCATCTCTCCTGCCCCTGCCCTCTGTCCACCCCCAGTTGCTATGGAGTTCCCTGGGTAACCTCCTAGCCCCCAATATGTTTTCAGGGGAGCCGCAGAGTGTGCAGGTGGATGGCCGGGCCCAGACCCAGAAAATTCAGGGGCTGATCCCAGGTGCTCGCTACGAGGTGACAGTGGTCTCTGTCCGCGGCTTTGAGGAGAGTGAGCCTCTCACAGGCTTCCTCACCACTGGTGAGAGGGACTGGGCCAGCGCAGCAGGTGGAGGGAGAGAAAATGAGGGTGTGGGCAGGAGCCTGGAAGGAACCCAAGGGGAAGGGAGGGGAGGCACTGGAGCTCTGACTGTGGACAAGGGAGTAGCCAGTGAGTTCGGGAAGGTTAGGAGTAGGGACAGTGCTGGAGACCCCTCTGAGCCCTTCCCCTCTCCCAGTTCCTGATGGCCCCACTGAGCTGCGTGCACTGAACTTGACTGAGGGATCCACTCTGCTGCACTGGAAGCCCCCCCAGAACCCTGTGGACAAATACAACGTCCAGGTTACAGCCCCAGGGGGTGAGCAGAGCTGAAGACTCCCTCTACATGGGATTGTTGGGGGTAGGAGAGCAGAGAGTGGCAGGAGCTGACACCCACCCCCATTCCCAGCCCCATCTCTGCAGGACTCCGCCCCGGGCAGTGCTGTGGACTACCCCCTGCGTGACCTGGTACTCCACACCAACTATACTGCCACTGTGCGCGGCCTCCGGGGACCCAACTTCACCTCCCCAGCCAACATCACCTTCACCACAGGTACAGCCTGGGGTATGTGAAATGGGTAAGGAGAAAGGCAAAGGAGCCTGGCAGGCCTCATCCCCATTATCTCTTCCCATCTTCCCCTCCCAGGGTTGAAGGCTCCCCTGGACTTGGAAACCAAGGAAGTGACTCCCCGAACAGCGCTGCTCACTTGGACTGAGCCCCAAGTCCTACCCACAGGCTACCTGCTCAGCTTTGACACCCCTGGTGGACAGACTCAGGTGCCCGCACCCCTACCCTATTGGCTACCTCCTCTCCCTGGATTGATTCGGAGGTGCTGGCTCTGGCTTCCTCAGGAGGTCTCTCCCTCCCCTGACCTATGTCTTGTCTGTCCCACAGGAGATCCTGCTCCCCTCAGGAATCACCTCACACCGGCTCCTTGGCCTCTTCCCTTCTACCTACTATAATGCACGGCTCCAGGCCGTGTGGGGCCAAAGCCTCACACCACCAGTATCCACCTCCTTCACCACTGGTACCCAGAACTGGGGCCCGCACTGGGTGGGCTAAGGTTTGGAAAAAGGACAGGTTTCTCACGCTCCTCTCCACAGGTGGACTGCGGATCCCCTTCCCCAGGGACTGTGGGGAGGAGATGCAGAATGGGCCCAGCACCTCGAGAACCACCACCATCTTTCTCAATGGCAATCGCGAGCGGCCCCTGAATGTGTTTTGTGACATGGAGACCGATGGGGGCGGCTGGCTGGTGGGTGCCAGCTGGTGGCTGCCCTCCTCTTTCACACCCCAGGGATCTGTGTAGGGCAGAGACTGCTGCCCCTGAAGCCAGAGACTAATGCTGTTCCCATCTGCCTCCCAGGTGTTCCAGCGCCGCATGGATGGACAGACAGACTTCTGGAGGGATTGGGAGGATTATGCCCATGGCTTTGGGAACATCTCCAGGGAGTTTTGGCTGGGTCAGTGCCTCAGGGATTGGAGAACTAGGGAGGGGATGAAGGCCCTGTGGACATGTGGTCTCTGATGAAGCACCCACCCCTACCCCCAGGCAATGAGGCCCTGCACAGCCTGACACAGGCTGGTGATTACTCCATGCGTGTGGACCTGCGGGCTGGGGATGAGGCTGTGTTCGCCCAGTATGACTCCTTCCGAGTAGGATCAGCTGCTGAGAACTACCGCCTCCACCTGGAGGGCTACCATGGCACCGCAGGTAAGAGCAGGCCCAGGCCTGGGAGAGGGAGTGGGAAGGAGTGACCTCACCATTCCTTCCCATGCCCTGCCCAGGGGACTCCATGAGCTACCACAGTGGCAGTGTCTTTTCGGCCCGTGATCGAGACCCCAACAACTTGCTCATTTCCTGCGCTGTCTCCTACCGTGGGGCATGGTGGTACAGGAACTGCCACTATGCCAACCTCAATGGGCTCTATGGGAGCACAGTGGACCACCAGGTGAGAGGCTGGGGAGGCAGCAGGGCTGCAGTGATTGGGGCTTGGTTCCTTGGGTGAAGCCCAGGATGTGACAGAGTTGCTCATGCCTCAGGGCCCCATCTGTGAAATGGGATAATAATGTCAACCTTGCTAAGTTATCCCAATAAGATGATTTATTGGGTGAAAAAGGCCAGCTCAGGATTAAACCTCAGTCCTGGGCAGCTGAGGATTGCAATGAAAGGGGGGCAGGGTACTGGGAGAGTGGATAGATCTCTGGAATCACTTCCTAAAGGGGCAGGAGTAGGGACAGATGAGATATCCAGATTTGACTCTTGACAAACTTTCCCAGGGAGTGAGCTGGTACCACTGGAAGGGCTTCGAGTTCTCTGTACCCTTTACGGAAATGAAGCTAAGACCAAGAAGCTATCGGTCCCCTGTAGGGGGAGGCTGAGCTGCTGCCCACCTCTCTCACACCCCAGTATGACTGCCGAGCACTGAGGGGTCACACCCAGAGAAGAGCCAGGGATGCCTCCACCTCCCAGCCACCAGAGGAAGCCTTCTCTGCCTGTGACCTCACAGCATCATGTTTACAGGGGGGAGGGGGAGGGGTTTCTATGGGAGCAATAAAGGAGAAACTGAGGCACCTGGCTGGCACTGATCCTGCCCCATCACTGGCACTGGTCCCGGGGCTGCAGCCGCACCTGGAAAGGCTGCATCAGAAGGTTCACACCACTGTAGGGCTGGGGCTGCAGAGAGGGCAGGGCACCCTCAGGCAGCAGCGTGAAGGTCTGGAGCAGGTTGGCCAGTACCATGAAGAGTTCCACACGCGCCAGCGGTTCTCCTAGGCACACGCGTGCCCCACAGCCAAAGGATGTCACTTTGGGGTTCTTGCCAGGCTTCAGGAATCGGTCTGTGAGCAGATGGGTGGATGGGACAGGGAGGTTTTTAGCAGTTATGAGCCTCCTCCACCTCCTCTTCTGCCTCCTCCATTTCCTCCTTCACCTCCATGCCTGGCACCTGGCCCCCCACATACCAGGCCAGAACTCCTGTGGCCGCTCCCAGACCATCTCGTCAAGGTTGGCACCTTGGAGGTTAGGGATGATGACTGTATCCTTAGGGATGTCGTAGCCAAGGATGCTGAGGGAAGGTGGAGTTAGAGGCTGACCAGGACCCTGCTCAGGCCTTCCTCACTCATCCCTAACCCTTGGGACTCACCTGCTGGGCCGGATGGTGCGGTGGGGTAAGGCCAAGGGCACCACAGGCCGAAGGCGTAACACCTCTGAGATGGTGGCATTGAGCAAGGGCAGTCGCATTCGGTCCTTATATAGGACCTGGGAGCTTGAAGCCCCGGGCCCCAGTTGGAGGTCCAGCTCCTTCTGCAGTCGATGCTGAACCTGTGAGGCAAGGGTAAGCCTGGAGACCAGGGACCGAGCTCCACTGCTGCCCATTCACAACTGCCTGACCTCCAGCCACTCCCTCCAGATATCTGGCTGAGCCATTGTGTTCTTTTTGATGAATGTAGCCGCCCCCCCCCCAGGGTGCAGCACTAAGAGAAGAGGGAGCTGGGTTCTTCTGACCCTGGCCAAGCTGACAGGAAGGAACCTTTTGCCCGCCCCTGGCGCACACCTCAGGGTAGTGAAGCAAGAAAGCCACAGCCCAGGAGAGGGTGGTCGCTGTGGTCTCAGTGCCACCAATGAAAAGGTCCACCACGGCCATGTGCACGTGCCCTTCAAGGAGCTGTCCAGAACCACTGTCCTCTCTCGGCCGCCCCAGCTCTTGGAGCATGTAGTCTATCATATCTCTCCACTGGCCCATCACCAAACTCTCCTACAGAAAGTGGGGGAGTGACTGAGTTCCCAGCTCAGGGAGGGATGTGTGGGGGCAGCAGGTCCAAAGGTGGACCCAGCAGTGATGCTGAGGCAATAGCATCACCGGCCTGGGCTGAAGGGAGCCTGGTCCACTCATGTCACTCCCACCTTGTGCTGCCTCAGCTGCTGCTCTACAATTTTGTCCCTTTTTTCCATGATCTTCTTCAGCTTCCAGACCCCTGGGTTGGGGAAGAACTGGGCAAGAGTAGAAGGGGGAGGCAAGAGTGAGCTGCTGAGAAGCAGCTCTAGCCCCCACCTACATGTCTGGACTCCACCTCCTCACCTTGAGGAAAGGAACCAAGTCCAAAATTTGGATGGACCAGTGGTTCCAAGCTTTCATGACATCCTGAACACAATTATAAATGGCATGTCCCAGGGTGTCATCCTGCCAGAAACGAAGGAATACTTTCAGTTTGGGACCAAGGAAGGGTCAGGGAAGGATTGAGGGGGAGGATGGAGGGGAAGGGAGGGCAACCTTTACCTTTTTTCCAAAGGTGAGGCAGCAGATGATGTTACAGGCAAAGAAAGAAAATTCCTTCTGGATGGCCAGGGGGGCACTGGCCTGGACTCTGAGGTGCTGTGGGGGAAGAGCAGGAGCTACACAGGCTGGCAGGGGAACAAAGGGGCACTATGAGAGAGGGAAGCCTGACCCATGGGAAGGGCTGGGCTGCAGGAGCCCAGCTTCACCTCACAGAACTCCTGAGTCAGCTGCTTCAGCAGGGACTCCATGGATTCACGGACACCCAGTAGCAGGGCTGAGCGGGCAAGTTTCTTATGGGCCTTCCAGAGCAGGGAGTAGTCCCCTAGTGACAGGTCTGGATGGTTGTGAGACACCAGCTTGTCTGCAGTGGGAATCACAGGAGTGGATGGTAAGAACTGACCACAGAAGCCAAGGACCTGAACTTCTCCTGCCTCCCAAGTCCCTTTCTCCCTCAAGAATGCCCCCAGCTCTTACAGGATGGTACCCGGGGTCTGCCAGCGAAGTCTGCCCACTTTCTGACCATGGCTTCCTCGATGGCCCTGGTGGAGTTCAGCACCACGACATCTGGGGGGAGCCCAAGCAGGTGTCAGGAAGGGCAGGACCCCACCTAGCCTCCTATGGGACAAGGAGGGAGTGAACGCTCACCCTGAAGCCCCAAGCGGAGCCTGTAGATGGGCCCGAGTTTCCGAGTGAGGCCGAGCAGATAGATGGGGAGGTTGGGTTGCAGAAAGTGCAGGAAGCCTGGGGCACGAGGAGGGAGGTGGAAGCCCCTGAGTTTCCTCTGGCCCCACAGCAGGCAGCTGCCAGCCAACAGTGTCAGCAGCAACAACAGCCCAAGAAACAGCATGGCTGGAGACCTGTGCGAGGCCCTGTCACAACCACTTATAACTCTTGAGCCCCCGCCTTGTTGCTTGGGTCATTTTGGCAGCCTTCCAGCCCCCACCTTCAGGACCCTTCCCACTGTCCTACCCACAGATGACACATTCCCAGGATGGTGACAGTCTTACAGACCTTGGAGATATCACATTTCAAAGGACATACCATCTATCAAGAAGATAGGAAGGGAAACAAAACCCTGACCTTTTTCATCCAGAATCAGCTTTCCAGTTCCATGTCAGCCATGCAGGTCAATGTGTCCATCCCCAGCCCAGGCCCTCACCCTCCATACCCACCTTGGACAATTTTACTGGTTTAAATTTGTCTCCAAGAGAAAAATAACAGTCCCTGCCTACTGTGTCCCTCCAGGATTGTTTGAAGGACAAAATGAAATGAAAATAGGGTTTTCTTTGTTTTTACTTTTAGATAGGGTGGTCATATGGCCTAGTTTGCCTGGGGCATCCAAATATATACCTGTAGTCCCTGCAAAATTATTAATAGAGCCTCTTCCACTATCAGAAGTGTCAAGGAGGCAAAGAATTATAGGGGTCATCATTTAGAGCACCTAGCATGTAGCAGACTCTGTTCTATGTGCTTTCCCTGTATAAAGCAACCCTTCACAGACATGCTATACATAGAACACTAGTATTGTTCCCATTTTATAGATAACGGACCTAAGATGTGAGGCTGAGTGGCTTCCCCAAAAACCAGAACAATCAGAAAGTGGTAGAGGCAGCATTCAGGCTTGTGATCAGGCTGCATAATCTGTACCTTTAACAGCTAGTGGCATCTCTCTTTGGTCCCAAAGAAAAATAACACACCTAAACTCATGTGTGATAAAAATAAGAATTGTCATACAAATACGGAGATGTTTTGCAGAACCCAACAATAGGAAAGCAAGGAAGGGATCTCTGGCCTTGAAGACCAGGAATAGGAGGCAGAAAAAAAAAATTCCTGTTGGTGGCAGTTGCCTCCTCTGTCACTCCTCCCCTCTCTCCCCTGCTGGCAGAGGAGAGACATGCTTCCAGGCAGGCAGAGAGGGGTTGCTGTTGGTGCCAGGGTCCACAGGTTATAGGGTCAGACCAAGAAGAGTGTGGATTCCCAGCATTACTGAGCATCAATACCAAAGTCCAGGAAGCAGCACAATAGCCAAAACTGACCAGGGGCTACTCCTCTTCTGGAATTGTAGTCTTAAGGGATGGATTTTCACTGGATCAAGTAACTATCAGGGACTACTTTTGTGAGAAGGTAATTGGGGGCTTAGAAAAGAGGGCTGCCTGGGAGGTGAGAGCTTAGGCTTTCCCCCAACTCCCTAGCTCTGCAGATAGCTCCTGGGACCCGGGGGTCCCTCTCCCCTGGGGGTTTATCCAGAGCACAGGCTGTGCTGCTAGAGAGCCCCAGTTGAAATCCCAGCGGTGCCACCTACTATCTTGACCTTCCCTGCTGTTTGGGGTCCTAAAAGAGGCTCAGGCTCAGCCTGGATTCATGCCTTGTCCTGAAGGGAGACTAGAAGGGTGGGACTTCTGAAGTTGGCAGTGACAGCTGCCGTCCTCTTCATGGTCGACCTCCTGGGCCCGAGCTGTGTCTTGTCACAATTGCAGCTACTGGCAAATGAGTTTATGCTGCCATCATGCAGAATGGCTTCGGGAGAGATGAAGTGGCAACAAGAGGGTCACTTAAGCAGAATCCAAGAAAGTGCTGAAGTGCTAAGGAAGGTCAGAACTGCTTGATGTTGCATGGAAGAAGAGGGGGGCTCCATTTGAAAAGAGACTGATGTAGAAAGCTGACACACTGGTGGACATCTCCACCCCAACTCCAACTCCCAAATATGATGAATGACATGCACTCCTTCTCAACCTTCGGAACATAATTTCTGTGTCACCTCTTCTAGGAAGCCTTCCCTGGTCCTCTGGCACTCTCCTTTACTGGATTGGATGCCCCACAGGACCACACTGCTCCCTGACATCACACTTTTCAAAGGATGGGGAGTGTTCATTCTCATTTCTGCTTCCTCCAACAGTGAACTGGCCACAGGCTGCACACTGGTGGGTGCTCTGGCACAGGAGGAACAGATGGCTATATTTCTGGCATCTGGCACAGGGCATGGCATGGAATTAGAGTTCTGTGAATTTCTGTTGAATGATTGAATGGTGGGCTGCTGGACTGTCTCAGCTGGCATCAAAACTGATCTCAGTAAATTCCCCTGGGTAGATTTCTAAGGTCACTGCTTAAGATCCCAAGGGTGCAACCAAAGTGGGAGAAAGCTAGGCAAACAGAGTAGAGTGGGTTGGCCCCAGTAGAATAATCATTTCCTTCAGAGTATTAACAAATACATCATAGTTAGCCTTTGGGCTTGTTTAAAATCAGTGTCCAGATGAAGACATCATCATCGGATTGCACAACTTAAGATACCTAATGCTATTGATAACAGGATCAAGGGTCAACAAGATTTCAACAGACCAGGACTCAGCTAAATTCAACAGACCCCAGGACTGCCAACTGCACAAGGTCAGAGTAGGAACACGGGACTGGACACAGCTCATCTGGCAAGAGGTGATGTGTCAACTGAGCACAAACCCTGCCCAAGGCCCAGGTGACTGATGACATTGGGCGATGGAGCTCCTTGGGAACATCTCGGGGTACACTCTGGTCCTTGAGGAACAGGCTGTTGGGTCACAGTTCTGCTTGAGGTGGTCCCATGATGTACTAAGGCCTAGTGAGTCATCATCAGGGTGGGTTCTGGCAGAGGTGGCCAGTCCAAGGGTCCCCAGGCTCTGAGAGTCCAAGATTATACAAATCTGGCCTTGGCCCCCCAGAACCCAGAATGGCAGCTGCTCTCAATCCTAGAGATACACACTGACACTTTGGCAAAAGGCTTTATTGTGACCCTGTCCCTGGCTGTGTTCAGAGGCCAAGGAGTTGCTGCACTGCCAAGCGTCACCTTTCTCCAGCTCAGGCTCCACCTGGGAAGCAGAGAGGAGAAGCCCTCACACTTGGCACCCCTGGGTGCCATACTCCTGGAGGAAGTCACTGAGCTGGGCACAGGCTGCCCGCTGGCGGGTGCTCCGGCACAGGCGTTCAGAGGGCATTTCTTCAATCCAGCTATTTGAGTCCAGCAGGTATTGGGGGCTGCAGGGAACAAAGGGGCTGTCAGCAGAGGTCAGGAGGATGGGCATGCAGAATAGAGAGCATAAGGCCTTGGCTTCTGAGGGACAGGGATGGGTGCCAGGGAAGTGTTCCCTAAGGAAGGTCATCGATGTGAGGAAAACAAGACAGAAGGGACCAGATAACTCACTCTCCTTTGAGGTCATATGTGGCCCCATCCAGACCCATGATCAAATATTCTTTCTCAGGCTCCAAGCGAAGGCGGCAAGAAGCTCGAACCAGGAAGTTGCGGGTCTGACCAGCAGCAGCCTTGGAATCCTTGGCTGAAGGGATAATATGTGCAAGAGCCATTAGAGAGGTAGGGAAGGCCAAGGGCAGCACAGGGCTCTGCACAGCTATCATTTAACCCTTACTGTGCCTGATAGGCATGTGCTATTACTCCCCACTTATAGGCAAGCCCAGGTTGCTAAGAACGTGTGCTCAGTCTGAACTTTCATGATTCCAGCTGGCCAGACCCCACACCTAAACCTCCCTGCCTCCCCCAGTTGCCCGCCTCTTTGGCTCCCTTCCTACTGAAGTGCAGGACTTGGGTGATCCTGGTTTCAAAGAGGCGGAAAGCAGTTCTGCTATCTTCTCGGAGAACATGAACCTGGAAGCCTAGGCAAGGGTGAGGGGAAGGGAAGGCAGGTTGGTCAGCCGAGGCTGAGAGACCCCAGACAGCAAAGAGGCCACACATGGGCCTGTGAGAGGAACAGAAAATCCAGAGATACCAAGACAGCTGGTCCCTGAGGGAAAAGACTAACCATATTCCACACGGGGATAGTAGCAGGCAAACTTCATCCTATAACCATCCTCATCCTGCAGCCCCCGCTCCAGGGCGCGACGCTGTCGAGGGCATTTCCCTGAGGTGGAAGGCCCAGATGAGGGGTGCATTTGCCCCATCAGCTCATCTTCCCAGCCCTAGCCCAGACCTTGCCTCTTACCTTCAGCACACTGGCAGACATCAGCAGAACACAACGTGGACAGAAGTTTGCTCTTAGTTGGTGCCCCATAAAACACAGAACATTTGTGCTCTGGAGAAAAACAAAGAGTGGAGTTAAGGCACATGTCCCTCCTCCACACCTCCCCATCTCAGGGAGCCCCCTTCCACCTTTCACTCTGCTGGTTCCTGGCATCCCAAATAAGGGTGCTGACCCAAACCTCCCCAAATGCCACGTGGTCCCCAAGTGCTCACCAGGGCTGTAGTAGTCATATAGGACGGCGCTAGCTGGCTGCACCAGCCCCACGGCCACCTCCTGCACAGCTCCAAAGCCCACACACTCCCGGGAGGTGGGGACCTGGCACCGGGTGGGGAAGGAAGGTCAGGGAATCACTCCCCAGCCTGCAGGCTTCCGGCTGCCTTTACTTGGCCTGTTTATATTCCATTGCTATTGATCTTATCTCTACCATCCTTCACATTCTCTTACCTTCCGGCCACCAGAACTCTAAAAACTGATCCCCAAGGTCTCTGATAAACTTTACTGTACTTATGGTGACCTTGCCCCAGTACTATTTGTCCCAATCCCTCTGCAGTCTTAAATTATGGACACATTCTCTGCAAGACTCCCTAAACTGAGAGTAAGCTTCTGACACTGTCTCTGGTTCCATCTGGAAAATCCTTTTTTCTCTTTTCCTTCCTAGGCCTGAGCCCACCTTCTTCCCTCCTTTGTAATCTTAAGGGTTTCTCTATCCCTGACTCCCAACAAACCTTTCCAGGTTGATGATTCTCAAACTGGACTTTCAGTACCATTCTTGCATTGGGATTGTGGCAGGACTTGTCCTCCAAGGCACTCTAACTGCCCTCAAGCCACACTCCTGACAGCCTTGTCCTCGTTACCAATATAACTAGGGCCTCTGTTATCTGCCATAACCTAAGAAGACTGCCTCTAATTCTGCTGTGGCTCATGTGGGTCTCATTTTTGTCCTGGCTCCCTGCTTACATTCTAGGTTCTCAAGAGCTGCTGACACAGCTGCCCCTGAATCTTCATAACAGATTCAGTAATCCCAGTGCCATCAATTCCCTTCCTGTATCACCCCTCCCCACTCACCGAGTCAAAGTACAGTAAGACATGGGGTCCATCCGTCTCAAAGTGACTCACATAACGGTCAGAGAGGGAGGTCAGCTGTGGAGAAGGGGAGACAGTTTCAGGTCAGTAGTCCTAGGCCTCAAACAAGCCAGGGCTTAGCATCTGGTGGTACTACAGGGATGGAGCAGGGTTCCTGAGGGCAGAGAGGAATGGTCTGGGTAGCTGACCATACCTTCTCTAGGTCAGCCCGCAGAGCATGGAATCCACTCAGAAGAGTAATATCCGCAATGGCCATGCCAGACAGCCCCACCTTGCCATTTCGCCTGTGGAGAAATGTGGCCTGATGCTTAGGTTCCATGTTACTCTGTTCCAGATGCGCAGCCCCAGCTTCTGTCCCACCCCCATTCTCCTGGCCCAGTGGTTGCACCCAACATGGTCTGTGCAGCTCCCAGCACGCACCAGATGCACACAGTATACTGCACTCTGGATTCCTGTTCCTCTGCCACCTTGGGCACCTCCCTCCTACGGCGGTTCCTCCGTCCCTCAAACAGCTGCAGGGGTGTCACAGGCTGGGTATAGGCACCTGGGTCATCACTGGCTGGAAATTCCTCATACTCATAATCTTCATAATCCTCATTTGCTTCCCCTGCACAGGGCAGCATGGTGAGAAATGGCTGGGAAGCCACTCAGCCCTACATCAGCCCCTCAGGGCCCAAGGACTCCCCACTCCAACACTCACTTGTGTAGTCTACATGGCCTATGACTGACACCTCAATCTGAAGGTCCTTGCAGGTTGTGTTCTTCATGTCCAGGACATTGTAGGTACGCAGGACCTGGCTCAGCAAGGGGCAGAGAGAGGACATACGATGCTTGGGGTACAGACCTAAGGGCATCACCTTGGGCTGAGGGGTCTAAAGCCCTAGCCCATCTTAATGGTCCAACCATAAGTGGACACCAGATGGGCTGCTGGGTACGACATGAGACAGAGATGATGATGCAGGGCTGCCCAAGGAGGTCAGCGCTCTAGAAGGCACACAGGAGGCTGGAACGGAAAGCTCAGGAAAGGGTTCTGGCTGAGGCTAGAAGGAGGAGAATGAGCTTGTTCTATGGAACAGGGAGCAGAGGGAGTGCATATATGCAGGGAGAGCTGTGTGGATGTGTGGTCTGGCCAGAAAGGTAGGCAGGGACCCCAGTGTGACATTTTTTCTAGGTGAATCTGACTGGTGTTTTCAGGTCAGTCTCGTTGCTATGTGGACAATGGATCAGAGTGGAGAAATGGGAGGAAGGGCCAAGACCATCTTAACAAGGGCTCTAGGACATAAGTGACAAGGGCTCTAGGACACAAGTGAAAAGGCCCTAGACAGCAGGGGAGCAGAGCAGGAGTTATAGAGTCTATAAGGAGATGCTCTGGGTACTTCTAGATGGCATCTAGAGTGGTGGCTGGGCTCCTGGGCAGAAGGGGATCCCATCACTCAGATAAGGGACATAGGAGAAAGAAGGGGTTTGAGACCTGCTATGTCTGAGGTACTGTGGAATGTGTTGAGCCTCTGGATCAGGAGATAGAACCTTGGCTGGGAACAAGATAAAAAGATAAAGGAAATGACAAATGCCCAGAAAAGGCGGAGACCAGAGCAAAACGGAAAGGCCCAGGATGGAAACAGGGGACACCAACCCTGAGGTGGCTTCTTCTTCCCCCTGACTATAAGTTCAGCCCCTAGGGACCCCTCACAACCAGCTCCTCCCTTTTCTGTGGGCTCTGCCTCTCCCCTGACCGGGCACTTGCACCGTCAGCCTTACCTTCAAGGTTCCCTTGCTGTTTCCTCCCACTTTCACATCAATCTTGTTGCTCAGGGAAAACTTTCAGGAACAAAAAAGAGAAACAGACATCAGAAGGACAGACGGAAATCAGTTTGTTGCTCTAATAATTTACCTCGTCCCTTAAAATATCCCACCTCACATTTCTAAAAGTCTCCACCTTTGTATGTGTTCTCTCACTTGAGCCTCCTAAAACCATGTGGGACAGACTCGGCATATATATGATTTATAGCTGAGAAAAGCAAAGCTCAGAAGTTTGGTGACACAGACAGAAAATCTTCCTAGGAGGACCTCTGGAAGAGGGCCACAGGGATTCCTGAAGGGTGACAGTGGGGATGGCTTCTAGACTGGCCGTTTTCATGGCAACCCAGGCGTGAGTGTGTTCACCTGCAGCTCCTCCTCTATCCCTTTAATTTGGTGGTTGTTCAGCTGAAGCACATAGGATTTGAACCCACTGCGGCCTATGGAACTGAGAGTCACATTAAGTCCCCGCTCCTCAGTGGTGTGGGCAGCGATCCAGTATGCAGACAGGGCATCCAGCGCAATCACCGTGTCCTGAGGAGGTTAGGCCAGGTAGGACTCAGCACTTGGTCTCAGGACTAGCCAGCCCCAGAGCCCATGGCAACTCCTACCTGAGTGCTGCGGAATCCCCCTTGGAAGCTGCCCTGATGGGTGAGCCAGGATGCCACCTGGTTGGCCAGCTCTGCTTTGCCCTCTCGAAGCAGCAGGTGCAACAGGCCATAGGCTGTGGTTTCAATCCACAGGGCTGGGGCCTGGGGCATGGGGTCTGTTGGACTGCGAGGAGCCAGGGTGGGTGACACGACATTGTTCTGAGAACCAGTGACTGAGCCCCAGTACAGGTAATCTGGAAAAGAAGGGAGACCCACAGGCAAATAGGGCAACAGACAGGGAGAGGATCCCAGTTACCTGCCCTCTGACTCCTTTCTGTCAGGCTTTCCTGATTCTATTCCCAAATCCTCCCTGCTTATGCTTTAATTCCTTCTCAGGGTCTCCATTCTCTCTCTTTCTAGATATATCCAGGTATCACAAGGACCATCCTCCCCCCGCAAGCCAACAGAGTCACTGCTAGAACTCCCTTGTCCTTACCACCAGTCTCCTGGGCCATGGCCATAAGGTTGTTGTGGGCAACATCCTGCAGGTTCTGGGAAGCCTTGGACAGAGTTAGGGCATAGGCTGTGATGGCAGCTGCATGGGCACCCAGGAGCCCAGCACTTGCTTTCTCCCCCAAGAATGAGTTTGCCTTTGAGATGGAGGTTTCCTGGAAGAAAGCAAGGAGGAAGGTCTGGACTCCTGGGAGAACTGGGTCTGAATGCCTGGGTTCCAGTGATGGGAAAACCCATAGGTGTCCTTACCACTCTCTGCTTCAATTGCTGTGCACTCTGGTCCTGGAAGATGGCCAGCCCATGCTGAAGGGCAATGACCACGAAAGCAGTAAGAGCCACAGTCTCATCATTTCCCACCAAACCCCCCTAGAGAGGGGAGAAAAGAAGATGTCATTCAGGAGGGAAAGAGGCAGAGACAGTTTTTGCTGGAGGTGCTCCTTGGCCCAGCCTCCCAGCACATCCACACCTGCATGGCCCTGTGGATAACTGGACATGGGTCCTGGAATGAGCCATCTGCCTGTTGCTGGGACAGCAACCAACTGGCTGTCTCCTGCAGTTTTTCAGGTGAGCCGCCCACCTGCTCCTGAGCCAAACTTAGAACCTTCAGCACAAAGGCTGTGAGCCTAGTGGGAAGGAAGGGACAGATGGGGATAGGAGCGTTCCCTCTGGAGACACAGATCCACTTCCCCGGGTATCTGATTATTCAACCTCCAGGGCCCCCTTCCAATCTCACCAGGTGCTGCTGTCCCTGTGTAACCAAGCCCCAAAGGAACCATCTGTCTTCCGAAACTGCTGGATTCGCATGTAGCCTTAGAGAGGAGAGGGGGCTGCTAAGGTGTCACACATTCTTCCACTGTTTGTGCCCGAGGCCATGCTTCCCCCTGCTTCCCCTCTCTAGCCTTCTGGGCTGCCCATCTTCCATTACTTGCCCTCCCAACCCCTAGTCCTGCTTGACCCTGCACCCAGAACCTTTCTGGATCAGATCCACGGCACGATCCTTGGTCTCAGGGGGCAGTTTGCTCCATTGTTCTGTCTTGTCCAGATAGTGGGAGGCTGCCAGTGTGGGAGCCAAGTAGATCATGGTTTGTTCAGCACAGCCATAGGGAAGCCTCAGGAGGGCGGCCAGGCCCCCTGGGGATAAGGCCCCCCCAGAGCCAAGGGTCTCCAATGGATCCGAGGCTACGAAGAGAGAGAGGGTTGAGGATGAGAGTGGGTCTTAGGGTCAAAACAGGGATCCACAGGCTTCACATGTGGACCCATTAGGAAGGGACTGAAGGTCACCCCCACCTGTAACTCTCACGATGCTGCTGAAATCTCCATCAGGGATAATATTTGGATCAGAGTTGCCAGGAATTTCCAAGCTCCGGCCTCGGTGGTCTGGGAAGATGGGAGAAGTTAGCAGTCGGTCCTTCTATCCACATCCCTATCACCCCACAATCTCCTTAGGAAACTGATGACTGGGGTAGGGGTCACTCACCCAGGGGGTTGAGTTCATAGACAATCTCCTCCCTGTGGATGGCCCCTTCCTTCTGTCTCGGAGAAACATGGCTGTGAGACATCAGATAGGTCTATAGCCTTCCCCCTCCCCCACTGCAAACTCCCCTGGGACTGTTCCAACTTCAGGGAGTGTTAGGTCACAACAATAGAAGATGTAAGTGGAACAAGACATTGGTTTTGGGTATAAGAACACTGGTCTGGACAGCAGAGGATGAACTGAGGATGGGGGATAAATCTGGGAGTCCAGGGACTTGGATTCAGGGGTTGCTCCATTCACCTCAATTTGCAGAACCTTGGACACTGCATCCCCTACAGGGAATTCAAAGGATCCTCGAGCCACCACCTTCAGGGACATAGCAGCAGCTGCCATGGGCACCATAGAGAAGGCAACGGGCCGGGCAGAGCCTGCAGGCACTAGCACCTGCTGGGCCAGCCCTCCACCCCCAGCCAGGCACAGCCCCTCCACTGGGGACACATGGACGCTCACCTGGGGGCAACAAAATGGGGATGGCCAGAGCCCCAGACCAGTTAGGGTTTCCATCCCCACCTGTCCCTGGTTCCCCCACCCACCCCCATGTGCTCAGGCTCCCAAGGGGCCTCACAGTCAAGTTTTTATCCAGGTAGTTATAGAGGACAGGCCGCAGCTCAAGTTGCTCAAAGCGGCGGACAGAGACGGGCAGGCGGAGGTGCAGGTGGAACTCGCGGAACACTCGGAGATGGACTGGTTTAGCCACACACAAACCTGATGGATGGGGAATTTGGGGAGCAGAGGTCAGTGGAGAGCAGGGTATGACCTAGCTCTGCCATTAGCCTGCCCCTTCTCTCAGGATCAACCCAGGTGCATGCTAATAGAGACTTCCCCAGATCCCTGGAACCCCTTCTTCTACTGAGAGCAAAGGGTTAAGCAGGGTGCCTGGGTCAAAGAGAAATGGGAGAAAGGCAGCCTGAGGCCCAGGCAGGGCAACCTTACCTGTGCTTTTGGACAAGCTCACGCCATGGATCTCCCACGTGGTCAGAGAGTCAGGGAGCCACAATGACAATCTAGCAGGAGAGGTGGAGAAGCCCTGTCACACCCAGGGCTGGTCCTAGACCTAACCCAGAGAAAAAGCAAGGTCCCCCAGGTCCTCACATTTTGGAACGGTCCACTGTCTCCACTCTCCAGAGCCAGTTCTCTGGGAAGAAGCTGCGCACCACAATATCATCTTCATGCATCAGTTCCTCTTCCTGCAGGACCTCCAGGGCTGGGGGCCATGGGGGATGGGAGTGAGGAGGGACCCTTCTGCCCTTCCAGGCACCACTGCCTGTCCCCCACCCCACCTAGCCCCTCACCTCGGGCGAGGCCCACCTGGCCCCTTGTCCTGTTCTTCTTGCGCAGGCTCTCAGCAAACTGGCAGCAGGACAGGAAGGGCTCCCGGCAGGCCAGCTGCAACACACGAGCTACTCGCTGCTCACAGGAGCGTGCCATGGGTAGCCGTGTCAGCCCATCCTGACAGCAGCGCTTGGCTTCAGGTGAAGAATACTGGCCCACTGCAGGCCAGGTGAGGGTAAGAGCAAGGGACCAAAACAGACACGCCTCAGCCCCCATCCCAACCCCTAGACCCACAAGGACTTGCCTCGAGAACATAAATGTGGGGAGACAGCCACCAACCCAGTTACTTCAACCCCACAACTTGGTTTCTTGGTCCCACATACCACCTACTGGCTCACTGAGGAGTAAAAGGGCAAAGAGATCCCTACCCTGATCCAGAAACAAGTGGACAGCTTAAGTTGCTTCATGGGTGCCCCCAACTCACACTTCTCACTAAATGCCTTTTGGAAGTTCACATTTCTCTTTTTCCGGATTTTATTCTCCTTGGGACAGCTCAGACCTGGTAGAGAGCAAGTCTACAGTCAAGTCCTGCCTCTCCTCTCCTCCCCTTCCCCTGCCCATCCCTCCTGCCCCTCTTCTTCCTTGACCCCACAGGCCCTTCCTCCTTCCTCATCTTCCCCTCACCCACTCTCTTTCCACCACTGTTCTCACTCTTTCTAACGGACGTCAACTTCTCTCCATCAGAAAAGGCCAGACCCGCTGCCTGGAACACCTGAAGGGCACTGTCCCCACCTCCAGCACCACACCCAAGGTCATAGCTATTCATAACTTCAAAGACCTGGTAAGAAAAAGCAGGAAACTGGAGGCGAGAGTGTCTGGGGGGCAAGATCAGCCACTCGGCTATGAGCAAGAGGGCAGGACATGGACAAATATGAAAGAGATATAGAGCGGGAAAATAGAGAGCAGGGGCCAAGAGGAGAAATGGACAAGGTCCAAGACCTGGGAGAAGAATGGGAAGGGTCTGTTAGGAGCTCAAGTGTGATCTAGGAACTGAGCTCAGTACTTGGGCTCAGGGAAGCAGGGGAAAGAGCCATAGGGGGCAAAAAGACAGGGGAGAGGGCTCAACAAACCTTGCTCATGTCCAAGGGCTTGTAGGACCTGCCACCCACAGCATACAGAGCTGTGTCCACAGCTCCCAGGGCCACCAGGGCTTGAGAATCTGTTTGCAGATGCAGCTTTACATTCTCCCCATTACGATAGTCCTTGGCGCCATCCAGGTTCAGTTCCAGCTGGCAGAGATGGGCGGTGGGGGCAGTCAGAGTAGGGAGAGCTTCTTTCAATCCCATACAACCTCACTGTACCCAAACTAAATCCATGCCCTTCTAGCAATCACCCTGTCTTCCTTTCTTAATCCCATTAACACACAACACCTCTTCCAACCCCAGTCACCTTGCCCTCGCAGGCCTCAGCCTGGACATCCACTCGCAGGGAGTTGGCCACTGGGAGGCCTCGATGATAATAGAAGGCCACGAAGTAGAAGGAGGGTGCCAGGCGATGGTCCACAAACACAGAGACCGAGGTCAGGGCCCTCCTGTCTTCTCGATTCACAGACACGATCTCTCCCCGGGATAGGATCTGGGTCACGAAGAAGAGGACAAGAGTGGTTTCCTCTTCATTGAACATCCCCACCCTTGAAGCTGCACCCAACCTGTCCAGGGTGCTGTTCCCTGCACCCTGCCCTCCTCTACTCCCCAGCTATGCACACCATGTAGTAGTAATGAGAGAAGGTGTCCCCACTGATGCCCATGGCTTGCAGGTTCAAGTTGAGAGTGTCCCCTACACGAGGGGGTCGAGGATCCAGCCGCTCAATAGACAGAAAGCCAGAACCTCCTGAAGGTGGGGCTCGCACAGTGAGCCTGGCTGTGGCTGGATAGAGGGAGCCTGCAGACACCTGGAGAGAGGGACAGGTCAGGACAGGGTCAATGGCAAGAACCCATGTACCCCACTCCTCTCAAGTTGGGCAGTGGACACTTCCTTTCCTCCCCCACTGTCCCCAAGGGACAGGGGAGCCCTACCAAGAGCTGCAGTTCTGTGATAGTCTTCGGGACAACGATGGGAATGCTGACGTGGCCAGTCCCATCTGTGTTTTGTTGAAAATCTTGAATTTTAGAAACTGACTCAGAAGACAAAGTGGCAGAAACTTTTACAGGAATGCCAGAAGCTGGGGAGCCTGACATTTCACGGACCAGGGCCTACGTGGGGGTGAAAGGGGCTGGTAAAAGGGAGTGGTCAGCAAGACACAGGACCCTCCTGACCAACACTCACTCCCAGCCAATCCTCCCTCCCCAGGAGCAACCTGCAGTAGGAAGGGGGCCCCAGGTACAAGGTGTCGCTTGGTCTTGCTAAGATCCAAGGAGAAGGCAGATGACACAAAACGCCAGGATGTAAGCTCTGCCTCCTCCAACTCCCCTCCTGCAAGACAAATGGCAGTGAGAATGTGGAGGACAGAGCTCTGGGAAAGAGGAATGGGAAGGTGAGGGGACAGCTTGAGCATGCCCCCTAAGACAATGAGCTCCTTAGCACCCAGGCTGAACAGTATTCATCTCCATTTGCTGAGGCCCAACAAAGGACCTGCACACAGAGGTGCGCTGGATGAGTGAGCTGATGAACAAATGAGCAAAACAATAAATAAATAAACCAAGATGGGGAAAGGGGCAGACCCATGCAAAGACAAAGTTGGAAAAAGACAGGTCTTCTGGGTCTTTCCTGTCTTTAGGCCTGATATGAGGTAGCAGAAGTCCGGGGTGGTGCAGGTGCTAGAGAACACGATCAGTGTTATAATTCGGATCTTGAATGTCCCTCAAAGGTCCATATGGAAAAGGACTGGTCCCCAGTGTGGCAATAGTGGGAGGTGGTGGGACCTTAATAAGGTGAGGCCTAGTAGGAAGACTTCAGGTTATTGGGGGCACACCCTCAAAGGTGATAGTGGGACCCAGGACCCTTACTCTTCCTTTCTTTTGCTTCCCAGCCATGAATAGAGCAGTTTTGCTTCAACATACACTCCTACCAGGAGGCGCTGCCTCACCACAAGCCCAAAGTAAAGGGGCCAACTGATCATGACCTGGAATCTCCAAAACCATGAGCCAAAACAAATCTGTATTTATAAGCTGACTCTCTCAGGTAGTGGTTAGGATGATGGGATGATGATTAATACAGTCAGCTCAGAGGTCAGAGACAAGGGGCTAGATTTTACTGGGGAGTCACCTACCTGGAGACTCAATGATGGCTGCTGCAACATACAGACGTAGTCCTTGGAGGTCAGCAATACCAATATTAAGCTTCTCCAGGGTACCCTGGACCTTATCCTTTGAGAGGGAAATATGACTCTGGCCTTCCACCAACTAGGGCATGGAGTAAAAAAACAGGACATGGGGTAAGACTGGAGTTCTCCACTTCTCTGCTCCCCACCTCTCCCCACCTCTTTCCTACCTTGTTCTGAGTCTCCAGCCCCCGGAGGAAAGTCTTCTTACCATCCTCATCCTGGAGGGCAAAGCGCACATATGCTACCCCCTGCACTGGCTTCCCATAGATGTACCTATTACCAAAGGGAGAAGAGGAAGAAGGTAGGCTGAGGCCTGGTAGAAATAATAATCTGGGAAGGAAGGAAGCGGGGCTCTATACCCTGTTCATTCTACATGGGAACAGGACCCGGCAGGAGCAGGGGCTGTTACCTGGCCTGGATATCTAATTCAATTTCGCCAAGATGGCCAGGTGCAGTCAGGATGTAGGGCTTTCCAGGGGTGATCTTCACCTCAAAATTGGGAAGGACTGACCCAGAACAAAGGGGTAAGCAGGTCATACCCTAGTGAAAGTACCCTTCTAAGACCCCCTCCCCTCTGGTCTGTAGTGCCCATACCTCCCTGGTCCTGCCCTGTCCCACCATCTCTCTTCTACCCCTTTTTTCCTTCTTGAAAGAAGCTACCTGTCCTTCATATCTCCGGCACTCACCATATTTCTTCACCTCAAACAGGGTGCTTCTGTTGGATTCCAGACTGTCTGAGAATCGGGCTGAGATCTTCCAGGTCCCTGGTCTGAGGATGGACAAGGAAGGGACTCAACTCACTTATGCAGGAGAACCACAGAGAGCCAGCAGCCTGGTTCCCTAGGAGTAGGTCTAAGGGGATAAACCAGAGGCTCAGGAGGCCCAGGGCCAGGGCATTTGGGATGTGACCATGTTGAAGGTGGACAGCCCAAAAGGAAATGGGAATTGGAGTGGTGTAGACGGGGATAACTCCCAGGTGGGGGTAGCTCACTCTGAGATGTCTGGAATCGTGAAGTCATCCTGGAAGATGGGTGAAGGAACGCGGACCTCCTTCTTGAGCACACGGAGGCCAAAAGAATTCTACAAGGGGAATAGAAGTGGTCTCATGTGGGAAGTCACATCGGCAGCCAGGGTCTGAAGGCCAGTCAGGGGACTCACCTCAACCATGATCGTGAGGGTGTCAGTGGATGGGCGCATCTTTTGATCCAGTGACAAGACCCGGTACCGAACTGGGAATGCAGAATGAGAGATGAGCAGGAGTCTGTGTGCAAAGGGAGGGTAGGCCCAAAGGGAGGGAAAGGCCCAATGGCGCTTTCTTTCAGGTTACCTCACATTAAGGGGAACCAAACATGTCCTGAGTGGGTTGGGAGGGAGTTAAAGTAGAGGGCCTGAGGCCTGTGCTTACCCCGTTGGCCAGGGTTGTAAATGGGCTGGTCAGTCTGCAAAAAAAGGTGTCCCCGACGAGAGGAGAAGAGCAGGTTAACACCCTGAATATCTGTTGTTCTAGACAGGGAGTCCTTCAGCCATGATGACTGGGCCACTAGCTGGACCTCAGGGCTTCTACGTAGTTCAAAGAGGCCACAACTCTTTGCATTATTCAGGGGGATCTGTCAGAAGAAGGAGAAGGAGCAGGTCAGAGACAGACACAGAGAAAAATATCAGAGAGAACAACACAGCAACAGGAAGGAGACCACTGAGGTGGGAAGAGAGGAAGGAAAGCCAGTGAAGAAGCCAGTCATTGGCAAGATTATAGAGGGGAACATTGGGGAGGCCCCCAGAAACAGCAGTAGAGGATGGGAGCCAGTTACCTGGAGACTGAGGAGCACAAAGTCTTTTTCTGAGCTGAGGGTAAAGTCCTCCTTTGGGGAGCAGCGGTGATTATTTCGGCTTGGATTTCTCAGGAAAAGTGATCCTTTCACTACCTGTCCCCGGGGGGCATCCTGGAGCTGCACCCCCACTGACAGGGGGACCCCCAGATGAACCACAGAAGGCGAGAACAGAAGCAACCTGAGGAGAGGGGTGTCACAGACTTGACCCTGACCCTTCCACACCAGCTCTCCCTCACTCCGGAATTGGGTTCTATCACCAGCCGTGCCTCCACCCAAGCACCCAGCATATTGATTGCCTTTAGTACCTAGGCTTCTGCAGAGACAAGACAAAGAAGCTGGACGCCCAGATCAGCCCCCAGAGGAGCCTCATGGCTGGAGAATCCAAGAGGAGTCAGGTCTGCCTGTCTGTCTGTTCCCTTCTGGTCAACTTAGGGTTCAGGGCAGAGTTGACTCTGGATGTTGCTCCTCCCTTACCCCAGCTAAGCCGGGAAACCACGTGACAGTCAAGAAATGCAACTGGCCCCAGGCCCAGGTGTGGGGGGTTGGGGACTGGGGGCAGCCAGGACACCAGGGTCTGAGGAAATCTGGAGAAATCTTGGACTAGAGATGGATCTTGCCTTCCCTATTAACCCTCCTCATCCTGGTGCCTGGGCACTGCCCTCTAACTGGGTATACCTGTGTGTGTACACATGTAATTGTGCTCACGTTTCATGAGCCTGCGAGGGCCCAATGTGGCCTAGATGTACACACCTAACAAAACAAGGATAGGCTTCTAAGACCCTTGCCTCTTACTTTTACCCTGACACAAACTGAACCTCTACAGCCTTTCACATTCTGTAGGCCCTAACAGAAAGCCTGTGGTTTAAGAGATGGGGTGCAACCTCACCACCCTACAGGGAGAACTGGCCTGAATACCAGAGTTAACCCTTGTTCTCTCTGAGCAATGGAGAAAACCTCAGAACTAAGGTTGGCTTTACCTATCTCTACCCCAAAATAAGACACCCAATCACGTCACACAAAATAAAGGACATCCAGAAAATATCAGAAAGCAGAGTATTTTATTTAGCAGTTTCAATCCAACACATAGGGCACAAGACCCCTCTTTCCCCAGCCTCCCCAGCAATCCCACCTTCCTGTCCCAACATAGAACAATAGCACCTTCTTTCCTGATAGGCAATGGCCATGGTGGCCTTGGCACAGTTTCTGGCTCCAGATTCGTGGAAGGGCAGATAAATATTGCCTAGAGCCTACCACAAGAAAGAACCCAAGCTTGAACCTCAGCAACATACACGGCAGCATTCCTGGCTTCCAGGCCTTCCCAAGGTGACCCTGGATCAGTCATTGTTGGGCAGGATCCCCAGGACCCTCACCCCACTCTGGGAGATGTGCAATGACAAGCAGAATCCTCACGTTTCTGGCAGGCGAAGGATGGTTCCAGAAGTGGTGGAGACACTATACAAGAGAAAGATAAGACTAAAGCCAACAGTGTAGGCCCAAGGTATGAGAAGAACTCAACTTGGTAAGGGGTGTTCCTGGGTCCCAGAGAAAATGGAGAGAAATTGGGCTTCAATAGTGAATTAAGCTTGTGTTGGGAAGAAATCCAACCTTGGGTCATTGCTCTTTCATCTCCCAGGCCAGGGGCAAGACTCACCAGTCGACCAGCTGGGCTCCAATGAGGTCATGTACATGGTAGGCAAGGCCAAGTCGCACTGTGGCAGGTGCCCGCCGACCCAAGAGCTCCGACAGGAGAAGCTCCCGGTACTTGGCCTTCCGGACCATGCCAAGGACTGCCTGGCGTCCTGGAGAAGAGGTGGTACAGGAAAGAGAAAAGGTGAATAAAGCCTAGAGGCCTGAGGAGCCACCAAAGGATGTTCTTGAGAGGTTGAGGGCTTGGTTGCAGACAAGTTACCTTTAACAAAGTACTTGATGAATCTCCCAGCTCCAGGTACAGCTAGCCACCAGCTCCCAGCATCACGGACAGTGAAGACTCCGGCCTTTACCAGGTGCCTACAGCAGGGGGAAGTCAGAAGAGACATGGCCTGGACTCTGAGAACCATATGTCCTCCCCATCTGTTTATGTTTGGGCACCAAGTTTCCAGAAACATGGGGAATCATGCAACAGGGACCAGATAAGAAAACCCAACCTGGCGCAGGTGTCTGCTTGGACCATGCATGCTATTTAAGGTTTTTGTGCCCTTGCTTAATCAACTGTCCATACTGAACTGCCTTCTGCCCATTCTTTTCCTGTTATTTAATACCATTCTCTATCCTCTTAGATCCAGCATGAATAAAATCAGACAGCTATAGTTTCTGCCAACCCCCTCATGTATTTGTCAAGTCACTCAGCTCTCCTGAATTCTGGTCTGGAGTTCTTTCGAAAGCCCCAAGTTAAGATAGGCCTCCTCTCTTGAAAGAAAGAGCACAAACTTAGATCATTTTATTACATAAAAGAGTCAGCCTTTTTTGGCAGGTTTACTAGGAAGAAAAAGATATGTTGGATGGGACTGGAAGAAGGCAGGGAGGTACCAGATGCTTGACTGTTGGTCCTACAAATCTCACGTGATCTCTGGATCCCTGAAGCCAAAGGTCTGTGTCATTTGTTCCTGCTGAAAACTAAGGTCCCCACAGGCTGGAAGCACGGAGGCCAGAAATTTCTGTACTGCCCCAGCGTACGGTCGGCCATCACAAGCCTTGAGGACCTAGAACCAAAGGCGAGAGACATGGGCTAGTCCTACCCTCCACCCATCTCCATTCCCAGGACAGCATTTCTCTTCCTGATTTCCCTCTTACTCAAGATCTTCCTCCACTCCTCTTCCTTCCCCTCCTCCTCCTCTCCTTCTTTATTCCCTCTCCCTCATTTTACCACTTACCAGATCCCTAAGCCTCTTGATGGGACATGGGATAAGGGAAATCATTTTTTCATTCCTCAATTTCCTTACCCTCCCCTGCTCATGACACAAACATACACAGCTACACATACTCTGGTCCTGTAGTCTTCAGTGAAGATAATTCCATGGGCATCCAAGTCAAAGCCCAGCTGGATGATTCTGATTTCTCCCTGCTCTTGAAGTTCCTTCTGTTTCCACAGAGATAGAAATGAAAAAAAGGATTTCAGGGTAAGATGTTGTTATACTCTGGGCACAATGGGGCAGGGAGTCTTTGTTTGCCAGAATTGGGGAATTTTAATGTGTGGGGATATAATCAGGTGGTACACCAAGCAGCCTTTTTCAACTAGTTACCCACCTTCCCAGTCACCTGTCTTATCACTTGTCTGTGAAAAAATATATATTTTCGAAGACCAGTTCTATGCCAAGCAGTGAGATAAAACAGTGATTAAGACACAGGCCCTTCCCTCAAGAAATCCACAGTCTAGATATCAGATGGCAGAAGGTGGGGAGAAGTATTGGATAAAATGTTTAAAACAAGTAAAAATAGCCAGGTGCAGTGGTACATGCCTGTAGTCCCAGCTCCTCCAGAGGCTGAGTCAGAAGGAACACAAGTTTGAGGCCAGCTTGGGTAACTTAGCAAGACCCTTTCTCAAAATTTTAAAATAGGGTTGGGGTTGTGGCTAAGGTAGAGCACTTGCCTAGCACGATGAGGCACTGGGTTCAATCCTCAGCACCACATTAAAAAAAAATTAATAAATAAAAAAGCTATTAAAAAAATTAAAAAGAGCTGGACAGGGGATACAGCACAGTGGTAGAGTTTTTCTGAATTCAATTCCCAGTATTAAAGATAATAACAACAACAAAATAAAAAAAAAACTAGAATTCCTGTCTATAGGAATATAGTAAGAACGAAACAACTACTCGGAAATTAACTAAAATACTAAATATTATTTTAAAATTGTTTAAACACTAAAGAGATCAAAAGATAACAAAAATTACCAGACCTAATATAATATTTAAGCAGAAACAAGAACTCACAGTGAGAGTGGGACATGGAGAGCATTTGCTAATCTAAATCAAATCTGTCCAACACATGGCCAAAAATAACTGGGCCCACAGGAAACAAAAAAAAGAAACAAATGAAACATACCAAGACTTTTATAGCGGAATTATCAAAAAGACAATCTTTTATAATGGCTATCAAAATACAGTTAGGTAAACAGAATAACTGTTCTATAGCATGGTAGGATAACTATAATATAGAAAACAATTTTATAAAGAACTAGAAAAGAAGAACTGGAAAGTTTTCAACACAAAATTATAAATGAAGAAGAAAATGATCATTATCTAATATGATGATTACACACTGTATACATGGATCAAATAAGTCATATTGTATCCTATCAATGCATACAACTACTCTATGTAAAAATAAGACTATCCACTTTTATTTATTTGTTTGTTTATTTACTTATTTACTTTTGTGTTGGTATTAGGGATTGAACTCGGGTTACTTTACCACAGTCATTTGTCATTTTTTATTTTGAGATAGGGTCTTGTTTAGTGGCTGAAGCTGGCCTCAAATTGGCACCTGGGTTCAATCCCTAGGAGTGAAACAAGGGGGGGGGGATGGAAATTAAGCCAGTTATTTATGAATACGTACACAGGTGATATAAAGAACACCAAGGTAACAATTATAGCAGTTTGAATGGTGGTCAACTCCCAACTCCCAAGGATGTAAAGAATTTTGGTCAGAGAAAGATATGTACAATATTGGCCATGTTTTATAGTTTGACCTAGGTGGTGGCAAGGTATTTCTTTATAAACATTCTGTAAATTCTCTGTGTACATTTATATTTTCTTTTGTGTAATTTTTAAAACTCTTTCAAAATATAAAAGATGTAAGCTAACACAAATAAATTAAAAACAACAATACTTTGTGTGTGTGTGTGTGGTACTAGGGATTGAACCCAGGGGCATTCTACCACTGATTTACATTCCTAGTCCTTTTGATTTTTTATTTTAAGACAAGGTCTTCTTAAGTTGCCAAGGCTGTCCTCAAACTTGCAATTCTCCTGCCTCAGCCTCCCGAGTCACCACTACATCTGGCTAAAAATCACAAATACTTTTTAAAGAATTAGTTCCATCTGACCTGCTTTCTCATCAGACTGTACAAGTCTCCATTCTCCTTTTCTTCTTTCCTTTTGTGACTAGCTAACTCCAATGGAGAGATTTCAGCTTTTATTTTACTGGACCTCTTCAGAGAAAATTCTTTGAGTTCCAGGTTTTAACACCACCAACTACTCCAACCTCCTTGAATACCTCTTTTTTTTTAAAGAGAGAGGGAGAGAGAGAGAGAATTTCAATATTTATTCTTTAGTTATCGGCGGACACAACATCCTTGTTTTGTATGTGGTGCCGGGGGCACTCATGCCAGGCCAGCGCGCTACCGCTTGAGCCACATCCCCAGCCCCATTGAATACCTCTTTACTTTCACATTAGACCTCTTCCTGGGTTTTTCTTAACTGGCAATTCCTTCTCAGCCTCTTTCACAGATTTCTCTTCCTCTATTTTTCTCTTACATTAGTAGGTCTCAATTTTTAAGGCAAATTAAGAATCACCTGAAGCAGTAATTTAAAATTGTAGATTCCTACATCCCTTCATCCCACTCCTACAAGATATCTTAATTCATTAACCTTGGGTAAATCCCAGAACCTCTAATTTCTGAATTAGCAGCCCAGAATCGTCTGGGTAGAAATAAGGCCATATAGTATTACATTGAGTAACATTGCCCTAAATAATGGTGTTGCCAGCATTGTGGATATGGCCCTAGTATCTTACACTCTAAACCTGGGGTCTTTAACCTTGGATCTCAGAGGAACTGTGAAACACTCCCCCACAAATCATACATAATACTGTGTGTGCATGTGTGTGTCTGTTGTAGAGGCATTTTTCTGGCAAGAAATAGCTACTGCTTTCACCACCTTCCAAACATTGTAAAAAATCACTCCCTTTTCCTACTGGATCTCACTCACATCCATGTTCTGAACCCACTATCCATACCTCTATGACTTTTAATTCTATTATTACTGGCTCCAAATTCTCTCCAACAACTTTGGATGATCCACAAACACTCCAACTCAACTTGTACAAAATTAAATGCATCATATGCTCCCCAAAGCTCAATGTGCTCCTCCTGTATTCACTCCGCCAACCATCTGGAACACCTGGGAATTACCATGAATTCCTCCCTCTTCATCACTCTCCACAAAGCCTCACTCACACTCCCCCTACCTTCCACACTTCCCTAGGTTAGGCCTTCCCCAGTTCTCAGATGCAATAGCTTTCTAGGCATGGCACTACCTCCAATACACCCAATACGCCATTCTCTCTCCTGTTTAACATGCTCTACTAGCTCAACGCCTTCATTATAAGACTGAAATAGCACCACTAAACAGACCAAGCCTGTTGTGATCTGATGTATGCCTGCATTCCTAGAGATGGACGCTCGTACTATGAATGCCCCACGACTGCTTCCCTAAAAGTTTCACTTTTCTGTCTTCTTGATTTGGCCTAATGCTTGCTGGATGGCTGGTGAACCGACTGAGGATCTGTCTGACGCTGGCCTTCGCGAGTGCCCACAAGGCAGGGAAGGGGCCTCCGGTGGTGGCCCTGACGCCCCTCACCAGTTGCCGGTCGGCCACGGTCCGGTCCGGCAAGAGGCTGTACACTTGGCTTCTCAGCACGATAGGAGGCAGCGCATCCTCGAACAGACCTCTCGGAAACAGCTGCACTAGCTTCTCGACCGCCGCGCGCGCAGACCCTGATTGGGGAGACAGGGACATTGAGACAGAATTAAGTGGGGCTGAGGGACAACTATAGGGGTGCAGGTCTCCCCCAAACACCTGGCTAGTGGAAGTGAGGTCCCTCCCAATTAGGTCTACAGCCCCGCCCCGGGGCTGCCACGCCTACCTGATTCACCCCTCAAAGGATCCGCTTCTACAGGCCCTCGCTCCCGCCGCTTCTTCAATGCAAAAGTCTCCGGGGCCAAGCGGTGTCTCTTCCGGCTCATATCCCCGGACTTTAAGGTACCGGGGAAGCGGCAGAAATTGAGGGAAGAGCTTGTGGAAACAGGGTCTTCCGGCGCAGAGTAGTGACGTAGACCTTTCTGGGAGTCTATGGAGATCTTATCCCCAAGGTTTAAACAACGTGATGACGTAAGGGTCCCACTTGTCTTGCCCTTTGCCAGGAGAGGCGGATACCAGCACCACTTCCGCGGGGCAGCTGCCCTATGCCTGCCGCTGATTGGCTCTGGCCGAGAGCGCTCATGTCCCGGAACAGTTAGATGGCTCTAAGCCTCACCGGTGGCCACGTTGGGCTCAATTTCCTGGTGTAAATCTCACTGCTACCCACACCCGCTCCACCCCCTCCAGGATTTGTCTGGCACCGCAGTGGGATCGTTGCATCATTGGAAGCAAAGAAAAAAATAAAACAATTTTGCATTGCTCTTCTTCTGATATGCCCCCCTGACGTCATAGCCTTGCGGAAGACAAGGTTGGGGACTCTAAGGTAACCAGATATTTCATCTGAGTCCAGATTCCTTCCTGACCTCACTGCATTTAAAGAACCTGGGGGATAGGGCAAAGAAAAAGGTGGGCTGGCTTTGAGGGGCTGGGGCCTGCAAGTTTCAAGGCCAAAATCTGGTAGTCTGGAAGCTCACTTTGTCCTGACCCACTCTTTTTCCCTCTTAGGACTTTATGGAGCCCAGAGGGACCAAGAGAAGAACAGAAAAGTTAGAGATAACTGAACCTCGGAACAAACTTGCCTATTCCACATCCTCACTACCCACAGAGCCTGCACTCTACTCTGGACCCTTTCCTTTCTACCGGCGCCCTTCTGAACTAGGCTGCTTCTCTCTGGATGCACAACGCCAATACCATGGAGATGCCCGAGCCCTCCGCTACTACAGCCCACCCCCCACCAATGGTCCAGGCCCTGAATTTGACCTGAGAGATGGATACCCTGATCGATATCTGCCCCGGGATGAGGAGGTCCGAGAGGGGCTGGACCACTTGCTACGCTGGCTCCTGGAACACCGAGGCCAGCTGGAGGGGTGAGATAACCAAGAGTAGATCTGGAGACTTAAATGTACCTTCTAAAGTTAGGAAGGCAAAAGCTGGAACAGGAATCAGTCTTTAGATTCTTGGGGAAATGAGCTGAGCTAATGCTGCGTCAGACCTTTGGTCTCTTAACTCTTCCCTCTCAGAGGTCCAGGCTGGCTGGCAGGGGCCATAGTGACATGGCGGGGACACTTGACAAAGTTGCTGACAACACCATATGAGCGGCAGGAAGGCTGGCAGTTGGCAGCCTCCAGGTTCCAGGGGACACTGTACCTGAGTGAAGTGGAGACCCCAGCTGCTCGAGCTCAGAGGCTTGCTCGGCCACCCCTTCTCCGAGAGCTTATGTACATGGGGTACAAGTTTGAGCAGTATATGTGTGCAGGTGAGAGTTGCCCCTACTCAGTGGCCCCTTTCCCCTTCCCCAGAGATTGAGATGCCCCCACCCCTGCTGCTGCTTCTCTCCTTGTGCAGACAAACCGGGAGGCTCCCCAGACCCCTCTGGGGAGGTTAACACCAACGTCGCCTTCTGCTCTGTGCTACGCGGCCGCCTGGGAAACCACCCTCTGCTCTTTTCCGGGGAGGTAGACTGCACAGACCCCCAGGCCCCATCTACACAGCCCCCCACCTGTTATGTGGAGCTCAAGACCTCCAAGGAGATGTACAGCCCTGGACAGTGGAGGAGCTTCTACAGGTTCAGGATGGGGTGGGCAGAGCAAGGACTGGGAAGGGGACTGGGGAGGATAAGGCCTAAAGGGAGGAACAGAGGGTGGAGAGGGTCCCACTGACCCCTTGCCTTTCCTGTCAGACACAAGCTTCTGAAATGGTGGGCTCAGTCATTCCTCCCAGGAGTCCCAAAAGTTGTTGCTGGCTTTCGTAACCCAGAGGGTTTCGTCTGTTCTCTCAAGACATTTCCTACCATGGAGATGTTTGAACATGTCAGGGTAAGACAATGACATCACAGTTCCCACTTATATTTGCCTACCCCATGCACCAAGACCACGGGTCCAACATCCAGGGCTGCAGTCTGCCTTCCCCTTCTTCCAACCCATCCTCACCACTAGTCTTCTGCCTCCTCCTCCTTTGTCCACTCCAGAATGACCGTGATGGCTGGAATCCCTCTGTGTGCATGAACTTCTGTGCTGCCTTCCTTAGCTTTGCCCAGAGCACAGTTGTCCAGGATGACTCCAGGTGAGGCATTCAGCTCTGTGCACCCCCTCTGGATCCCAGGAGCTCAGTCTCTGACCCTCAACTCACTCTCCCGTCTGCCCCCAGGCTTGTCCACCTCTTCTCCTGGGAGCCTGGTGGCCCAGTCACAGTGTCTGTACATCGGGATGCACCCTATGCCTTCCTGCCTATGTGGTATGTGGAAGCTATGACACAGGACCTCCCATCAGTTCCCAAGACACCCTCCCCGACAGAGTAAGACTTCAAGGGGCCAATTCATCTGCAGAAATAATAAAGGTTTTCTAAGTGGCTCTCCCTGCTGTGTCTTCTGAGCTGAGTCATCCTGCCCAACACCCCAAGCACATGTGGTGGTTTGCTATTTTATTATTCCACTTCCACCCAGGAGTCATTCACTGGGTGTAAAGGCTAGCTGCAAAGACAATGTCCCTTCGTAACAGGGTAGCTGCTGTCTCCATCTTGGCTCCCAGCACAGGCTCCCCTACCAGGCGGGCTGCCCCTCGAAGTGAGCGACACATCTCAGCCAGGCGCTGGATGCAGCGGACCACCAGGCCTTCAGGGGTCCCCGAGAGCCCTGCCAACTCAGAGAAGGGCTGTGGGGAAAACAGAGTGAAGATTGAAGATGCCAGACCCAGACAGCTTCTGACCGGCCAGCCAGCCACAAAACCCCAAACCCCAGGTACTCACCATGCCCCGGGCCCACTCATACACAACCTCAACAAGTCCAAAATTCAGCTCCCCCACAAATTCCTCCACTGTCTGGTTCAGACCACAGGCCACTTGGACCTCACCAATCCGCTTTGCCACGGCTCGGACACGTTCTACTCCCTGTAGAAGGGAAAGAAGAAGTCAAGGCCTGTCTTCCTGCTCTAGGCCCGGGGAGGCCCAAGTGAAGGAAGAGGCCATGTGCATTTTTAGAGGCACTTGTGGTCACCTGGGGAAACCAGATCAGGGGTTGGGAATGCCACAGTCCAGGGAGAGTGGTAGTATCCCTTACCTGCTTGAGGGTGCTTGGAAGCTGATCCCCAGGGTCCCCGGGACTCTGGCAGACCAGGCCAGAAAGCAGGGCTGCGATCTCCTCAGGCCGCAGGGCGCTCAGTGCATTGTCAAACATGAGCTCAGTGAGGAGCAATTCATGGCTGCTCATGGCACAAGCCACCCGCCCTGCCAACTTCACAGTGCCTGCCTGGTCCACGTAACCCAGCGTTCGGAGTACCTACAAGAAAGAGGGTTAGTGATGGGGAGTCTGCCACTTTCTCCCACATTAGCCTCCTAACCCCATCCCCACCGCTCCTACCTCTACTCGCTGGTGATACTCAGGGAGCAGCAGCAGTGACTGATCTGACAGTAGGAAGCGCAGCCGCTCCATCTCCTTCTGAATCTGCATTCGTTCCCTCAGCTTCAAATACTGCAGAGAGTCACAGGCAAGAGCCCTCAGTCCTCTCCCACTCAGCAGAGGTGTTAAGGAAAAGTCCCCCCTTCACTTGAGAGCTACCTGGGCAGAAAAACGGGGGCTGTGTACACACTGGGCTCCCCGAATTAGCTCTTCCAGCTTCCGGGCCCGGAGCCCCCCCTCTACCACTGACACATCCTTGAGCTGTAGGTCATTAACAGGGTCAAGGGTGGGAGGTCCTGCTGGGTAGGCTTGAGCCAGACGAAGCAATTCCTGGACAGCAGTGGTCACAGCTGCAAGGGGAGGATCCTTCCTAAAGAGGGAGCATGTTTTTGAGATCTGGGCAAGAGACTTCTTTGCCATAGGAACCTCTTTAGGCTAGATAAGGGGATCCCCCTCAGGCTGAGGGGATCTCTCAAATATACTCCCCTAGCTGGTAATTCATGTCCTCTGGGGAAAAGGATCCCCCCAGCATCTCTGACCTGAATTTTGGTTGCTGCCTCTTGCTGAAGTCCTCCAAGATCTTCTCACCATTCACCCGGAGCACCTTGGTGGTGATGGCAGCCACATCTCCTGGCTGAAGCTTGGCCACAGTATGATCACAGGGCCCTGTGAAAAAGGAAAAGTAGGTCAGTCCTTGCCATAGAGCCAGGCATCCAGCTCACATTCCAGTCAGGAAGCCAGACATCTGCCTCACTCACCTTCAGGCAGGAACAGCTTAAAGCCTACTAGGTCATCTGGGTGGGGCACATCTGGAGTGGCTGGATCCTTGTCCTGTGGATCCTCAGACACAAGCTTATCACACAAGACCAGGGTTGTGAAAATTCTGCTGGTGGAGTTTGAGGAGACCTGAGGGAGGCAGAAAGCCCAGGACAGTGGAATATAAGGAATAGACATCAAAAGTAGAAACCAGAAGCCCACCCTTGGGCTGGGATCAGGGAACAACCACGCAGAGCCTACCAATATGGAGAGGTAACCAACCACCCAGCATATTTCTTTGTGTGGGAAGGTGGACATGAGGTATTGGTGGGAAGGAAAAGGGGGGAAATGAAAGCATTGTGGTGGCAGCAACCTGCCCCCCAGCCAAGCAGGGAAGAGGGAGCTAGAGTTTGTTTCCTCATTCCTTCCCACCTTCTTAGTTCCCAACCCATCCTCACCTGCAGGATCACACCCAGTGCATTGTGATGCTCCTGATTCTTCACAACCACCACTCTTCCTGCCGAGAGAGATTTCAGCCCATTCACCGACTCTATGATGCGTTGCTGAAAAAGAGGGAAATGCACAAGGGGATATAGTAGAAGGTGTCACTGGGACTAAGTTTGGGAGTACCCAGGGTGACCCAATCTCTTACTCCCTCACCCCATCATCTCCCCACTGGCACACATTTACCTGGATCATGTTCCGGGTCTCTGTCAGTTCCTCCCCCCAGCTGTAATACTCTGGTAGGTCTACCAATTGACCAGTCATATCAGGCTCCTCCAAGGCACCCAGCCTCTTGGTTAGTTCAGCCAGTGCCTGTTCATGGGCCTGGGTGGCAAAGGGGATGTTGTGAAGCAAGCCCCTCAGGCCCATCTTGCCACACCCCCCACCTTCGCCCAACTGGTCTGTATAACAACCTCTTCTCAACCTGGTCTTGTCCACCTTCCTGTCCAGTATACTGGTCACCCCAGCCTCCTCACCTTGCTGTCTTTACGGGATGGAAACTCAGAGAAGCTCCTCTTCATCATGTCCTCCACCCTGAGGGCATCTACCCGAAGCAGGTTGAGAATCATAGTGTAAGTGAGGCGGAACTGGGACTGCAGCTGGGATGGCTTCCCCTGGAGCCAAGCCAGAGAGGTCAATGAGATCAGGTGGGGACCTGCCACTCCCTGGCCAGTCCTATGGGGATCTGTATCCACTCAGATCTGGTCCTAGCTCTGTAACCATGGATCTTAGACAAACCACCTGCTCACCTCTTCTGTAACAGGGGGAAAGAACAAAATGAAATACAGACTCTCAAAGGCCCTGTCTAGCTCAGTATTCACAGCAGGAATAAACTAGAATGGATGGAATCCAATCTCTTCCTTAGATTTTCTCAGTCTCATCTTGGGTTCTTCCAGGCAAAATAAAAAACTCCAACAAATATTCTGCCCATTTCTTCTCTAAAAAGAGGTAACT
This sequence comes from Urocitellus parryii, assembly GCF_045843805.1. NCBI lineage: Eukaryota > Metazoa > Chordata > Mammalia > Rodentia > Sciuridae > Urocitellus > Urocitellus parryii. The sequence continues at coordinate 118,751,747 of NC_135538.1, forward strand.
ACATAAGCAAAATGAGGAAAATGCTAGTACCTGTCCTATAGAATTGCCTGGAGAGTCAAATGAGATCTTGTTAAGAAATGACCTGGGACTGTGCCCTGGCTACAAAGTGAGGTAGGCTTTTTAGGGAGGAAACAGGCAAAAGGTTGGAAAAAGGAATTCAGCAGATCCCTGCCTGTCTTGGCCTCACACCACCCCTGCTCACCATCATCATGCGGTGCAGATCTGCCATCTCAGGCACACGACCCTTACAGAGAAGGATGACAGTGCCTGTGGGGTCCAAGCCCCTCCGGCCTGCCCGGCCAGCCATCTGTACATACTCCCCAGGTAGCAGGTCCCGGAAAGTGGAGCCATCATGCTTACGCATGGAGTCAAACACCACTGTACGTGCTGGCATGTTTACACCCATGGCAAAGGTCTCTGTGGCAAACAAGACCTGGAAGAGCAGAGAAGAGCAAGGATCAACAAAGGTGCTCAGCAAAAGTCACACCCACCTCACTTTGTAGCCAAGGCATAGTCCCAGGTCATTTCTTACAGGATCTCATTTAACTCTCCAGGCAACTCTTTAGGACAGATACTATCATTGTCTTTATTTTGCTTATGTATTTACCTATTTTTTTCCTTTTGCACACGTATCCCACTGCAATGATTCCAATGTGTTTAACAAGTATCTTGGTGAATATGTTATTTCAGACCATGACTTGTTTTGTGCACTTGTAATTTTTAAAAAATATTTATTTATTTTTAGTGCTGAGGACCAAACCCAGGGCCTTATGCATGCTAGGCATTCATTGGCTTAAATAGTGCCAGGGTAAAAAATATAATGCCAGGTGAATTCTAAACTGGTATAAGTGGTACAACAACTCCTAGTCTCCCATGTCTCTGGCCATACTTGGCTAATATTAGCCAGGTTCCTAAATTTTACATTTAATAGCTATAAAGTCATATCTTCTAAGCATTTCAATTTATGTTTCTCTGATTACTAGTAACTTTTTCCCTTTCCTTTTCCTTTTTTTCAGCACTGGGGATGCAACCCAGGGTGGCATGGATGCTAGGCAACTGCTCTACTACTGAGCCACATCCCCAGCTCTAGTGACTTTTCATATGGTCCCTAGTTTTTTGGGTTTCTCTTCTGATGATCATTTGTTTGAGCATCCTGTGCATCCCCATTTTAAGATGGGAAACCTAAGACTCTCAAAGGCCCTGTTTAGAGGTTTGGAGGTTAAGAAATTTGTCCAAGATTACACAGGGAGGATATGGTGAGGCTGAGATTCAAACCCAGGTGGTCTGGACCCAGAGCCCAGGTTCTGCACTGTCTTGCCTAAACTTCTATACTTCTGTCCTGGGGACTGCCCACAAGGTGATGCCTAGTACCGTGGAAGTTCCTCTTCCCCCATCATGTGTACCTTGACCAGGCCACGGCTGAAGAGCATCTCCACAATCTCCTTGAGAATGGGCAAGATGCCACTGTGGTGTACACCCAGGCCACGGTGCAGGAGTTCAGACATGTGCAGGACCTGTGAGGGTGGGGAAGTGGCCCATAGTCAGAGATGGGTCTCTGAACACCTTATTTCACCAATTTCCATATAGATGCACCTGAGGCAGTTGGCGGTCAGAGCCCCTGAGACGAGCAAGGCAACGCTGCAGAAAGAGGTGAATCTCACTCTTCTCTGAACTCGTGGTAAGGTCAAGTGAGGTGAGGCCTGAGGCTTGCTCATCACAGCGGCCCCGGGAGAAGGTAAACACTACCACAGGCAGCTGGGCCCGGGCACGGAGGGAGGCCAGGAGTGACAGGTACACCCCACGGTCCTGGAGAAGGAAGGATAAAGGGTAGATGTTGAGTCCCTGAGAGGCAACTAAAGTGGAGGATGTGAAATAGTGATCAGTCAGCCAGGGTTCAAAGTTCAAGACCAAGTCCCTAGAGGACTAGGGAAAAAAGGATAGCAGAGAAACCTATGTTGGCAGATAGGAACCCCCCCAAATCTCACCTGTGCAGGGCCCCCCTGGTGTGTGGGCTGTTTGGCCCCAAAGGTCTGGGCATGTTTGCTCATTCTCTCCTTCTTGGCCTCTACAGCTGCATAGTACCTGTGGCAGAGAGGGGCAGCCATCAGATCTGGCTGGAGCCCAGACCTGATTCACCCAACCCTGGACTTACCCCTTGGTATGGAAGGCCCCTCGAGAGTCCAGCAGCAGAAAGAGCTCTCCCTGGGTCTTGGGGCTATTCCCTGTGAAGAGATAGTGCTCCAGGGGCACAGGGCGAGCAACAGTGCTGATCACATAGATCTGGCGACGCTTCAGTCTCCTGAAAGGAAGAGGGAGCAAGTCAGGGTGGGAGTGCAGAAAGGAACACCCATCTCTAACACCTTCCCCACTGCCTCTGACTTTATCCAGTCTCACTCTGAGACCCAGAATGGAAAGTTGTCCCCAAGAATCCCATCTCAACATACAAAGTGTTCTGGGTCCAAGAGGAATTCCACAGCCACCCCCAAGGCCTGACTCTTCTCTTTGCTGTGGTGTCCTTAGTACCCCCAGCTCCCAATCAAGGAATTTTACAGTTCCTTCACCCATCTCACCCAATCCAGTCAGCAAACTCCAGGGCATTAGGGACGGTAGCACTCAGAAGGATGATGGAGACATGGTCAGGGAGCATAATGAGTACCTCCTCCCACACGACCCCACGCTAGGCATGGAAAAGGAAGACTGGTCATAGGGAGCGCAGAGAGGCCAATTTCTGCCCCCAGAGATGTGGCATAGGGGTCCATGGGGGCAAAGAAAGCAGTAAGGTCCTCTGTCGGGGGCCACAATGAACAGGAGCTGAGCACATAGGAGCTGAGCATATACCCTTAGCCTTGAGCAATGAAGGTGTGGAACTGGCTTCCACTAGAAGTGCGAAAGCATTTCACCTTCTCTAGACAAGGAATTATAGCTCTGGGAGTGGGCGTCACCCAATGGACTGGGCTACACACCCCTGAAACCCAATCCCTTGCCTCATTTGGGTGGAACTTTCTCGAGTGTCTTCCCCCCAATAAATAGGTTTTCAGGCATGCTCTCTCTCTCTTTCGCCTGCCTCTCTGGCCTCCCTTGTGGGAGCTAGAGCAGAGGAGCCGTCACTGGAACTCAAGAAAAAAGTATTTTCTCTGTCTCTGTGTGCTTATTTAGTGCCAGCCCAATTTACCTAGAGTGATCCTGACTGATTTAGTCATGTGTTGCAGCAGTCCTCAGGGTATATGGAATAGGAGAACTCTCCACTAGTCCCACAGGAGACCCCATGTTTCTTACCTCTGCATCATTAATATAGTGAACCTCATCAAAGATGACCCATTCCAGATCCCGAATGACATCAGAGCCACTGTACAGCATGGAGCTGGGAAGAAGAGCAGAAAGCTGACTCCTTAGAGGCTCCCATCTTCACCTTTGTTCTCTAGAGCAGCCTCCTCTACCTACCCAAAACCCACCATGTTGGGTGCCCCTTTCTCACCGGAGGATCTCTGTCGTCATGATAAGGCAGGAGGCCTCTGGGTGGAGCTGCACATCCCCAGTGAGAAGCCCCACATCCCCAAATGTGTTTCGGAAGTCCCGGAACTTCTGATTGCTCAGGGCTTTGATAGGTGAAGTGTAGATGGTGCTGGGAAGAGGTGTAAAGTCAGCCAGAGTCTCACATAGACCCATGGTCAGCACTTGTTCTGCTTTGCTGAGCTATCCCAAGTCCACACCCCAGAAGCTGTGATGCTCCCCTTCTTTACCCAAATGCCCTCACATATTCTTTCATGATATGACTCCAGAAAAACTTAAGTCTCCTGGGCTGGGGCTGTAGCTCAGTGGTGGAGCACTTGCCTAGCATGTGTGAGGCACTGGGGTCGAGCCTCAGCACCACATATAAATAAATCAATAAAAATAAAGGTTCACTGACAACTGAAAAATATATTAAAAAAAAAAATGTCTCCCATCTCTTCCTATAGCCCAGGTCATCTTTCTAAACTTTCTCCCCACCACACCTTCTCATTTCTCTCTGGGCCCCATTTCAGTCTTTCCTGAACCTCCTTTATAAAGGATGAGGCAGACAGGTGTGGGAGAGATGAGGTCCAGACAGGATGCAGGAAAAATCAGGGCTGGTTGGTGAAGGGTGAGGAGGGTACTTATACCGTGTCATGTGTTTCTGGGCCAGGGCAATGGCATATTCAGCCACAACTGTCTTCCCCGCAGATGTGTGAGCTGCTACAAAGACAGAGTCATGTTGTTCCAAGTGCAGGATGGCTTGTTTCTGAAACACATCTGGCTCAAATGCCCACTGTGAGAGAGAGAAATTGATGGGCTGAAGAAGAGGACTTCTGCTCATGAACATACGGGAGAGAGGGACAAAGTTCAGAGTAGGGTGAAGCTGGGACTGAGGACTAACACGGGTCTGGAGGTACAAGGCCTCTGGTGGGGAAAGAAGACAAGGGGTAGGCTGGGAGACAGGGCCAGAGTCTGAGTCACCCAAAGATGAAAGAACATGTGAGGACTGGGGTTCAGTACCTGGAAGGCTGGCTGGGGAATAAGACGATAGAAATCACCAACAGGGGAGGTGACATCTACAGGAATGGCCCACTGCTCCTGAGGTGGAGGTTTGGGAGGTTCTGGCGGGGATATGACTGTGGATGCTTCCTAGGAGTGATAAAAGGTACAGCCAAAGAGCTCTCAAAGATCACTCCTCCCCAGAGATACTTCATTCTTCCCAAAGATGCTCCATTCCTCCCCTAGACCCAACCTAGCCATCCCACCCTCCCTATGGCAAGGCCCCTTCTTTCTTGACTCCATTGCCCAGAACCACCAACCTTTAACACTAGGTCCTCCAAGCTGCTTGCCCGGGCCAGAGGAACACTGCAAGTCGAGGCTGAAACACTGTCCCATCTGGGACCTTCAGACTCTCCCTTTGCCTCGCCCTCATCCTCATCACCCACTCCCAAATCTAGAGGCTCCAGCAGACGGCTAAGGCTGAGTAGCCCAGGAGCTGGAGCTGGGTGATCTGAGAAGCAAAGCAAAAAGAGCAACCTTGTCACATCCATCTCTATCCACTGAAGGGTGCCACTGTAAAACCTCATAAAACTCACCCTTGGGGGCAAAATTCACGCCTTTCTTAAAGCCAGGTGGAATGGTGAGAAGATCTGGAAGCCAGGAGTAAAGAGACAGAATCAAGGTCACTGCATGCTGTTATAGATAACAGATATCTGCCATACAGATGTTTATAGATGGGTATGTCTGTTGTGACCATTTCCCAATAGATGACAATAAAGGTTGTTATTGAAAGGTCACTTTTCCCTTTGTTTGTTTGTTGGTCAGGGCAAGGGAGAGCTTTCATAAAACACAAAAACATGGAAGGGCTACCAGTAGCCTAGTGACAGGGCTGCCTGGGCCCCTCTTCCTCGGGGCTCAGATGCAGAGCTTCACCTCACCTTTCTCAAAGTCTATATCCTCCTCAGCCTCCTCACGAGTGCTCAGATCTGTTATGGTAGGCTCATCCATCCCACCTGAGAGGGTAGACAGATAGGGATTCATGGAATGAGTAAAACAGGATGAGTGGGGAACCTTTCCCTGAAGACTAAGGACTCCCTCTCCTACCACCCTGTCTCCACAACAGTCACCTGGCCAGAAAGGGTACTGTGTTGGGTTCCCCCATAGAGACTGGGAGACTGGCCCTGGAGGCCGGCGAAGAGATAAGGAGGTTGTGGCTGACAGGTTTGTGTTCTCCAGCAGGACCTGAGGTAAGAGATCAGAACCCCAGTGAGGCCGAGCTTGCCTCTGACCATCTTCTCCCAATTCTACTTCTGGAAGCCCCTGATCTTTTACCTCCTTGTAGCCCAGGATCTGGCCTGTTGTTGGGTGTCTTTGGGCCTGAAGGTCAGATGGAACTGGAGCCCCGGGGGCAGCCAGGAGTGACCAGGGATCTGTCTTCCTCTGCCATTTTCTGAAAAGAAAGGAAATAATTTTCAAGTCTTCACTCTCTCTGCCCCAGCTTCCTTCACTGACCTGTCTCCCTAGTCTTGACCCCTCCAGTCTCCTCACCGAGCTGAATGCTCCACACCATGCAGTGGCAACCAGGCTGGAGAGGACAGAAACAACTGTTCTGCTTCTTGGTGCAGATCTGGGGCACAGGGAGGAAGGCCATGGGGAAGCTGGAACCAAGGTAAGATGAGAGGCATTAGGTCAGGAAAAAGAGTAACATGAAGAGCTGGGGATATAATTCAATCGGTAGAGTGCTTGCCTCGCATGCACAAGGTCCTGGGTTCAATCCCCAGAACCAAAAAAAAAAAAAAAAGAGTAATATGAAAAAAAATGATAAGATTTGTGTTTAGGTCAGAAATAGTAGATGTCCCAGACAGTCCAGGTTCATCAGGCAGAAGCAAGTTTTCCTAAAAGTTGTCAAAACACTACCTGCTACTAAATTATCTGGGGTACAGACTTTGGATTTCACAATCATTCCCACCGAAAAGTTGCATTCTTTTTTTTTCAAATATTTATTTTTTTAGCTGTACACAATACCTTTATTTTGTTTTAATTTTTTTTATGTGGTGCTGAGGATCGAACCCAGAACCTTACATGTGCTAGGCAAGCTCTCTACTGCTGAGCCACAACCCCAGCCCAAGAGTTGCATTCTTTTTTTTTTTAAAGAGAGAGAGAGAAAGAGAGAGAGAATTTTTTAATATTTATTTTTTAGTTCTCGTTGGACACAACATCTTTGTTTGTATGTGATGCTGAGGATCGAACCCAGGCCGCACACATGCCAGGCGAGAGCGCAACCGCTTGAGCCACATCCCCAGCACCAAGAGTTGCATTCTTAAAAAGCTCTTCTGATAATCATTAAGTACACTTAAACTTGATAATCATTAGTTTTAGAAAAGGCATGCCAGACCTAAGGATGAAGAGACAGGGACTCAAAAGATAGCATCTCAGTCACAAAGTGCACTTGTTCTTGAGGACAGGGAACTCCAAGAAAAGGACACATTTCAAAGAGTATCTATCTCTCAGAACTAAGGCATTTCCAGCACTCCCAGCTCCATCCTCAGATGGGCTCTGACCCACTACAGGTCCACTGAGCTAAGATTTGCCCGGCATCAGCAGGGGGCCCAGATGACAGTGGCCAGACACAGGACAGGGAGGTCATGCTAGATCCTACTGAGGAGGGTGGAGGAAGTTTTAGGCTCAATGCGGGTCAAAGCTTGGGGTCAAATGTCACTCACGGTGCTCTCTGGAGTCCCAGGCACGTTGAGCAGCTCCCAGCGCCCCGTGCATCCCAGTTCCACGGTCCGCAGCGGCAGGTTCAGGGGGTCGGGGGAAGGAAGCACTAGAGAGAAAAAGTCAGAGGTCAAAGGTCAAGAGTCATTCTCAGTCTACGACTCGGTTCCACCTCCCTCCCCCTCACCAAGTCTCTCGGTCTCCAACATCCCGGAGCCAGGACAGCCAGCCCGCAGCCTTGAAAGGCAGCTAGTAGTTGCAGGCAAGCCCCGCCCCTAAATGGGCGGAAGTAGAGGCGACTTCCGGTACACACCCCCGCCGGGAGCGTGGACCAGCGCGGCCTTGGGGCCCGACCTGGAACAGTAGAAGGCCGGGCGGAAGTGCCTGCGCCTCCGCCGCCTTGGTTACCGCGTTCTCAGCCCCTGCTACGTCATCGCTTAGAGCCCGCTCTCAGCAGCCAGCGCTGGCGCCGCCCGAGACCGTGGGGCTCGAGTTGCCGCCCCCTCAGGTAAGGTCTTCTCTTCACCCCTCGCCCCTTTTTTCGGAGCCCCTTCTATTTTCTTCCCATTTTTCTTGCACTAAGAGAGCTGCGCGGGTTCAGCCGCCTCCTCTGCTGTCCAGACCCCGCTGTTGGCCATACTAACTCAAATGGGGATGGGGGGTCGGGTGCCATCACCTTGGTGACGGAGTCGGTGTTTTTCCCTCCCTGAGCCACGTGGTACCCCAAGGCTCTGATGTCTGATCCTTGGAGACAAGAGGAAATGCTGGTTGATACAACGAGCGGGAGCTTGGACCACAGCCTGGTTTAAACAAGGGGTAGAGAAAGGCCAAAGGCAAAAGTAGGCAGGCCTGGAAGGGTGGGTTGGAGTATAGGGTGGACGGCGTGTGAACCCCGGGTGGTGAAAGTGGAGAAAGATGTCTTGGGCCCTGCCCTTGAACCAGGAGCCACCATGTTGGTGATACCCCCCGGACTGAGCGAGGAGGAGGAGGCTCTGCAGAAGAAATTCAACAAACTCAAGAAAAAGGTGAGGGAGTGTGTGGGGGCATATCCCAACCTTTCAGATTCAGCACTCCAAGAACACCGGGGTGAGTGTGAGGGGATGGGGGGTTCCAGCTTACACCTGGAGACATCACCTCATAACTTCAAAAGGTGGGCTTTCTCAAGTCTTGGTGTGACTTTTTCCTTTTTCTATGCAGTCTTTCATGGAATTGTCATCTTTTCTGGGGCTTTTAATACCACCACACTTCACACTGGTAATTCCCAAGTTTAGATTTTCCAGTTGCATCTGTTGCCTTACTTATAACCTTTAGGGACCCAGACTGAAATTATTATCTTCCTATCTAATCTAGTCCTTTTTCTTGCTCTTGCACATAGAACTGACTATGTTCAACTCTTTTGTGTTTGAACTCAAAAATCTCATCTCTGACTTCTGCACCATTTGCAGAGCCAAACAGTTTTTTCCCCCTTTTCTTTTTGAGATTGGGGTCTCACTATGTTGCCTGGGCTAGTCTCCAATTCCTAGTCTTAAGTGACCCTCGGGTCTCAGACTCCTGAGTTACTGAACTACAGGCACACACCACCATGTTCAGTGTGCCAAGTCTTCTTGATTCTTCTTTCAAAGTAATTTATCCTGTTTATTCATTCCCATGAATTTCTCATTGCACACCGTTGCACCTAGGCTGTTAGAATGGTCTTCAGTCTGTTTTTTTGTTGTTTTGAACAAACATTCACTCCTATTAAAATGATTCATTTTGTCCTCAAAATTCATGAGTGATTTCACATTATATATACAGCAAAGCCCCAAAACCTTAGGTTGACATTGCTATCTAATCAAGCAGAACTGTTTACTACTCAGAATTCATTCCCCGAAACCGTCTTTTCTCTGCATCTTTGTTTTCTTTGTCTAAAATACTTTTCTATTTGTGTTGGCTTCGATCCTACTAGGGGCCCAGTTTAGTAGCCACATAAGCATCAGAAATTCTTATTTGTATTCAGCTACAAGTAATCTACATCTTTTATTATCATTCTTGGCATTCAGTCTAGTCATTTCATCTCCTGGACTGTTAAGCATAGGAACCATGTATTTACTTCTGTATATCTCTGTTACAAAGTCATGTCTGGACTTCCTTAAATATGTAAGGAATGGGTAGGTGAACACCCCCACAAAGGTACATAGGCTTATACTTACTTGCAACTTATATCCTGGGGCTCCAATCCATGACTGGATTCATTTTCATCAACTTAAAAAATGTGAGACTCTGGAAAGCCTCTGAATACCATGGTTTGGTTAAGTATTGCTGGTATTGTACATGATTTGGGGGATCAGATATGAGAGGCGGGGATGCCTCAATGCACCACTCCAGGGGTACCATTTGCATTGTCTTCTTCAAGGAAGGTGTCCCTGGAGTGTTGTACCCAGGGGCCTTGGGAAAAGACTTGGCCTGCCTGACCACTGTCTTCTCACCATTCACAGAAAAAGGCATTGCTGGCTCTGAAGAAGCAAAGTAGCAGCAGCACAGCCAGCCAAGGTGGCGTCAAACGCTGTGAGTGACAGGAAATGGAGAAGATTAGAAGTGGGCAGTGTGGGCCTGACCTGTACCACAGCCAACATAATGTCTGTTTCCTTCACTACTCCAGCACTGTCAGAGCAGCCTGTGGTGGACACAGCTACAGCAACAGAGCAGGCAAAGCAACTGGTGAAGTCAGGGGCTATCAGTGCCATCAAAGCCGAGACCAAGAACTCAGGCTTCAAACGTTCTCGAACCCTAGAGGGGAAGCTAAAGGTGTGCACAAGCAGGATTGTTCTTGGGACCTTTGATTTCAGAGAGCATCTCTCCAAGTTAGAAGGGAGATAGGTTTAGGGGGAAAACAGTGCATATTTAGACATGGGCAACTTATTGTACCAACTGAGCTTTGGGGTTTCTTTTTTTCCTTTTCTTTTCTCTCTGAGATGGGTCTCCCTATGTTGCCCAGGCTGATATTGAACTCTTGGGAACAAGGGATCCCACCTCAGCTTCCCAATAGCTGGACTGTAGGTGTGACCCACCACACGTGGGAAGAGCCTTAGGTTTCTTATTTGTAAAGTGAAAAAAAACTAGGTGACTCCTATTGTCTTCTCTGTTTTATACATTCTGTGATTCTAATCCACATGAGGTTAGAGCTCTTAAAATGTGTTGCTCCAAGAAGTTGAACAGGCTGAAAATATCAGATTCAAGATAGCGGTTAAACCAGGTACTTTACATGTATGTCAGGTCATTTATTTTCAAAACTACACACAATCAGATAAGAAGTATATGTAGCATTAAAAGAAAAGATCAGAAGTCAAGAAGAGAGTGAGGGAAGAGTAGCCCCTCTGTCTCATGGTTAGGCAGCCTCCTGTTCCAACACTGACATAGGCTTCTACCACCTCTTCAGGACCCTGAGAAGGGGCCAGTCCCTACTTTCCAGCCCTTCCAGAGGAGCATATCTGCTGACGATGACCTGCAGGAGGTAATGGTTCCAATTTGCCATCCCTGAGCTGGGGATTGAGGAAGACGAGAGACCCCATATTAACTATTCTTGGTTTCTTTTTCAGTCATCCAGACGTCCCCAGAGGAAATCTTTGTATGAGAGGTTAGAGAACTAGACTGGGTCCCACTCAGTGTGGGGGTTGATTGCCTAGTCCTTGGGATGGTTGGGACTGGAGTTAAAAAAAAAAAAAATAGGTTGTGGAGGGTGTGTTGAGTCTCCACAGGGTCTGGGAGGAGGAAGTAAAGGCCCTCTTTGAATTATATTGTCTGTTTCTCTTCAGCTTTGTATCTTCTAGTGATAGACTTTGGGAACTAGGGCCAGATGGAGAAGAAGCAGAGGGCCCAGCGTCTGGTGATGGTCCCCCTCGAAGCTTTGACTGGGGCTATGAAGAACGTGGCAGTGCTCGCTCCTCAACCTCCCCTCCCCGAAGCCGGGACCGCAGCCACGAGAGGAACCGGGACAGAGACCGAGACCGAGATCGGGAGCGGGACAGAGATCGAGATCGAGATCGGGACCGGGATCGAGACAGAGACCGAGATCGAGATAGAGACAGGGATCGAGATCGAGACCGGGACAGGGATAGAGACCGAGACCGAGAGGGCCCTTTCCGTAGTGAGTGATCTTGGCTGGCAGGATGGGTGATCTCAGCTCAGACTTGGGTGGGTGCCACTAAGGTGGAAGGTGAAATGGACTGTCTTGTGACTGATTGCGAATCCCATAGGGTCGGACTCATTCCCTGAACGCCGGGCCCCTCGGAAGGGGAACACTCTGTACGTGTATGGAGAAGACATGACACCCACTCTCCTCCGAGGGGCCTTCTCTCCCTTTGGAAACATCATTGACCTCTCCATGGACCCACCCAGAAAGTAAGGATGGCCACAGGGCATGATAAGAAGACCTGGGATGTAAGGCCTAGGGGAGGAAGCTGCCCTGTTTCCAGCAGCCTGTGAGCACTGGGTTTGGTTGGGTCCAGCAGAGCCCAGAGGCCTTCTACTGACTCTGTTTTTTTCTCATCCCAGCTGTGCCTTCGTCACCTATGAAAAGATGGAGTCAGCAGATCAGGCCGTTGCCGAGGTTGGGACTTCCCAGACCTGTTCTTCCCATCCCTTCTGCCAGCTTCATGTTTTCTTCTTAAAATACTTGAAAGCCAGGAGGAAATTGGTTCCTTTTGACAGGAAGTCTCTTTCTAGTCACACAGAAAAACTAATAATTTCAGATCCTTATTTATCTGCTTCTAGGATAGTAGCCCCTGGAATAGCTTCTCTGGGTTATCTGTAATGTTTCCCCTATCCTCTGTACCCTATCATCTTCTACTACAGCTCAACGGGACCCAGGTGGAGTCCGTACAGCTCAAAGTCAACATAGCCCGAAAACAGCCCATGCTGGATGCTGCTACTGGCAAGTCTCTCTGGGGCTCCCTTGGTAAGAACAGAAATCTTCCTCATTCCCCCCACAACCTATCCCTTTTTGTTCCCTTGCATATCCCTGGGTTCCTTAGAGGTGGTAATGGTCAGAATTTTCATGGAGGCTATGGGAATAGAAAGGAGAATTGCCAGGCCCTCCATCAGCTAGGGGTAAGGGGAGGAGAGAAGAGTATTGAAACCAAAGCAATGACTGGAACAGGGAAGAAAGTGGGAGCCAAAGTCAGGTTAGTAGGGAGATGAACAGTTCATGAGACTTGTGCATTCTGAGCTGGAGTACAGCAGGCTTCATGAAACTTTGAAATTAAGAGTCCAGAACTCAAATGTGAAGTGAGGAATAAAAATGGTTTAGCCATTTGCATCTTGGGATGGCTACAAAATGACAGTATCATTAGGAAAACTGATTTTGGAGAAAAGAGTGACCCAGGACTAATTTGGGGACTGTTCAGGGAATATGTTAGGAAGGTGGACCAGGCTCCTTGTGCCCTACATGTCCATAGCAGCCCTGACATGTTAGGGTGAGGATTCAGCAAAGAAAACAAGAAGTGTCCAGCACTAGGAACAGCATCAGAGACCCTAGGCCACTAAAGCCAAAGGACGCAGGCTTCAAGAGGGATAAGTGGTCAGTGGTAGGAGACCCAGAGAATGGGAGTTGGTGTGGAGAGACTTGCTCTAGCCCTCAGGTAGGAGGGATGGAATCCTTGAAGAGAGGGACCATGTCTGATGAAGGAAAGAAAGAGAAAGGGAAAAAAGGACCAGAGGCTCAAGAGAGTATGCTGAGAGCCAAAGTTACCCCTTAAAGGAGTTCTGGTGAGGCCAGTAACATTTCTTACTGTGAATGACCCATTTTACCTGAAAATAGATTTTCCTGGGAAAGAAGTAAGCAGGAGGTAGGATTTGGACACTAGGAAGGATCCAGAATTGATCAACAAAGGGCTACAGATTTCTGATTTTTAATTTTTGATGTATTGACTAAAAGCAGTAGGTTAACATCATTCACACGTCTCAGTAATGATAACATTTGAGGATTTTCTAAGAACAAAACATTCATCACAATAGCCACATGCTCTGCAATAACATCACACTCTCGATTGTGATAGGTTGACCACAACCAACCTGAAGGAGCTAAGAGGAGACAGGCCATCCTGTCCACCAGAGGGCAGCATGAGAACTGGGCTTCCTGGGGACAGAGGCCAGAGTGAGGTAGTCAGGCTCTAGGCCTCAGGTCTGACTCAGGATCTCCTTCAAACCTTAATTGTTATTCTTTTCCCTCTCTAGCTGTCCAGAATAGCCCTAAGGGTTGCCACCGGGACAAGAGGACCCAGATTGTCTACAATGATGATGTCTATGAGGAAAACCTTGTGGATGACTTCTAGGGAATGGAGCTGGATTCCTTGTGCCTCATACGCCCCCAATGCTCGTCTCAGTAAAACACTGAGGTGGAAGCTCACACACCTTCCTCAGCCTCTGGTTTTTCAGCACTTGGGATTGGGGTTAAGCCTTTAAAAACGGCTGTCAGATTATATTTTCAGTTGTTAACATCGTCAGTACACATCCCCCGCTCCTTTACCCCACAAGGATCTGGAACACAGTTATTATTGCAGCTGTTTTAATTTGATCCCATGCCCCTTTCCAGCAGGAAAACCCTCATAGAAAACCCAGATCCTCATCTTTGAGTTTCTCCTTGAGCCAGGGCAGCACTTGGAAGAGATTGACGTGAAAGTCCCGGGCGTGAGCAGGTACCTGCTGTTGCAGTCTGTGGTCTTTGCAGACATCCACTACTCCCCAGCTGATCACACCAACCTGCAGAGGTGAGGGAATGCTATGGATCATTTTGTAGAGTTTCATCCTAATGTCAGGAAGCATGGTTATCCCGAGTGCATCTTAGCTGATCCAAGGGAATGAGACTAGATATCCAGCTCAATCCTGTTCTTGCCTTGCAGGCCAGACACATAACACTAAAGTGATCTGTTCAGAGACTAACTCTAAGGTTAGGCGGGCTCTGTCCTGTTACCAGCTACGTTCAGTGAGCTTTCCTGCTTTGGGGTCCATGCTGACCATTTAGCATCTCCCCACAGATAGGAAAGGGAATACTCACTTGAATGAAGCGACTTTTCTTGTGAATAATCAGAGGACCACCAGAGTCACCTGTAGGAGAGAAGCTTTAGGGAAAGGACTATTGGGCCTCAGGAACTTATAAGAACCAGACTCCTCTCACCTTTGCAAGTATTGGGATCAGCATAGGGATATACCCCTCCAGTGCAGAGGAACCTAGGGGTGACAACTTCTGAGATATCCTTGACTTTATCATAGCCTGGAGCATATTGAGCATCTCTCTCACAGCTGGCTTTCTAAAGGGGAGCATGGGGGAGAAAGGGATGATGAACAAAACCGACTTAAGTCAGGCCTAGAGGACCTTAGGATTCCCCATTCCTCACCTTATCCCCATTCTTGATGTAAACCTCCTTTCGAGTCAGCTTTTTCTCTTCCTCAGAAACAAACATTGCTTTGACATCCTTGACAGGGAGCAGCTCTTCCTCTGAACAGGTGGACAGACTGGGTTACTCCAGTTCTCCCCTCCCACCCCATTGCTTCTGTCTTAACAGATGTCCTTCAAGCCCTTCCTGAGCTAGGCATCATTTGCTCCTGCTACACCTCCCCCTCGCATCTCCTGGAGTCTTATCTTTGTCCCATCCCAGAATATGCCTTACTGTGTTGCTTGCAAGTGGCTGTCTGAGGGAGTCGCAAAGCTCGAGTTGTTCCCTCGGTGCAGGGCAGACAAATGGGCCTGTTACAGAGGTGAGGAAAGTCAGGAGCAGCAAATGGCCTGCCCTGCACCCCTGTCCTCCAGCCCACCTTCCCCAGCCTCCTTTCCTCAGGGACCCAGATTCTCTCACCTAAGAGTCTCGCTGTACTTCAGTTTATTCTTGAGCTTGATCAAGGCAACGTCATAGTCATAAAATTCAGAAATTCCTTTTTCCTTTTTCCCATTGATGTTGTAGTTGGGGTGAAATAGGACTTCTTCTATCTCCAGGTCCTGCCTCTTCCCTCCTGATGGGGGAAGAGAGGGCAGCCTCCTGACTCTGACCCAGTGTCACCCTGACTTCTGATTTTCCCTACCCCCAACTTTTTAGAGGGAAGGGCAGAGTTCAGGGTGGCAAGGAAGTGGGAGGTATGGCCGGAGCTCAGGGCCCATCTGCTGCATCCTTACCCACGCTGACCTTGATTGAGTGTTTTTGGTCATCCACAATGAAACAGTGTGCCGCTGTCAGCACAAAGTACTCAGACACCACAGCCCCCATACAGTTCTCATGTCCCTTCAAAGGGCGCTGGGAACAGAACAGTGAAGGGGGAAAAGCCAGTCTGATGTGCATATTTTGTTCTTCCTCTGCCCTCTTTGCCCCTTCCACCTCCCCTCCCACAAGTACCTACTAGGATATAGTACTTACAGTGACTGAGATCTTGGCATGCCATGGTTGCTTGTGGTAATCAGTACCTTTCCTGTGTTCCCAAACCATGCCGCAGAGCCCCAGAGTCTGGGTTTCATCTAGTCGAAAGGAAAGTGTGCTGAAAGCTAGAGACCCTTCATCCCCAAGTGGCAGCAGCCATTTCAGAAGGAATCCCCACCCCCCACCCCGCATGTCTGTGGGGAACAGAAGCCCACATAGAGAAAAAGGCTGAGAGCATTTGTTATGTTAGGAAACAAGAAAACACTGGGGTAGTGAAAGGCCTTGGGACCAAATCAGGGACCTGCTGTTTTCAGACCCACTTTTGTTGCTAGCTTTCTTTCCCTTAGTATCAATTACCACATTTGTAAAATGAAGTAGAAAGTCCTGATGTTGCTGTAATTCTAAGATCAGGAAGTGGACAGTGGCAGGAAACAAGAATAGTGACATAGAGGAATGAGAAAAGGTTTCCAAGGTCTGGGAAGTATCAGTTGTAGAATGCGTGTCTAGCATGTGTGAGGCCCTGGATTCTATCCCCAGAAAGGAAGGGAGGGAGGGAGGAGGAGGTAGAGGGAAATGAGCAATTTGATGAGATCTGAGTTTCCTAATATTCGTCTTATGCTTTTGTATGTTCTTACCAATCATTTGGTAGAAAACGTCCTCCAGATTTTCCATGTCCTTGACTTTGAACACATGCCGCTCATTGTCCTTCTTGGAAGCCAAAGCATTGATGTTCACTTCGTCCACCAGAGGCCCGACCCCAAACACATATACATCTAAGGAAGGAAAAGGCAGAGTAAGGGTCCAGGCCCTGAGAAAGCATGATGCTAGGTCTTTGGCAGGTCACTCACCCAAATAATCCTCCCTTGGGTTTTTGCGATCCCTGCCAATGTCCAGCAAGTCCCGGATCTCACCAATAATAGTGACTGGATCCCCACCCATGTTGTATAAGCCTGCAGAGAAGACAAGGACCATGTGGGCAGGAGAGGAAAAGAATCAAAGAACATTAATTGGGGAAGGCAGTGACAACACACATGGCTGAGTAGCAGGTTGGAGATGGGATGGAGGTGACAGATCATAGAAGGCCTTGGGGAGAAGGATCCCACCTTTAAAAGGGTCATTGGAAAACTCAACAGCCAGCTATGAGCAGTGTTCAGGACCCCAACTCAAGTGTTACATGTAGATTTGAGGGTGGGGAGTCTGGGTAGGAAAAAGGTCCCTTCTGACCATCAGTCATCAGGATGATGACGTGGCGGGTACGGTTCCAGCCTTCAGGGGGGACATCTCCTGCCCAGTTCATCATGTTGTACACTGCCTGGAGGGCCCTCTTGGTATTAGTCCCTGTCTTCAATTTGTGGTCTGTAGAAAGGGAAAAGGTCATCACCTCACCTGGTCTTCCAAGCCATCCTTGAGCCTATCACAACTGAGATCCCACATCCTTCATCTTGGTGGATTGTCATCCCTTTGACTACAAAATTGCCCTATCAGCACCCAATATGTCCCCACTAACCCCCATTACCCAGTAACCCTGCCATCCATCTTTAACTACAATGTATGGTACCCACCCCTGCCCCCTCTACCCCTTCCCCCACAATATCTCTGAGGCTTCTGACTTCTCTGACCCCCCCAGTTAACCTGAGAGCTTCCCTTTCTTAACCTCTGACCTTCGTAACTGATTTGGTTGAGTTTCTCTGTGACCCAGTCTGCATCGCTGCTCTTTTGATCAGATACTCTGATCACAACTTTGGGTTCTGTGGCATATGTCACTAGAGCATATCTTGGCCTCACCCCATAACTTGCTATCTGTGAGTGAGAAGAGTAAGAGATCATGGCATTGAAAGTACAATATTATAGTTAGAAAAATTCAGCACCTTTTTTAGGACAGAAAGACCACAGTAAGAAGCTCAGGCTGAAGTTCATGGAGGAGGCTGTGTCAAGCATTAAATTACCACTTCACCTTAAAAGGAAAGGACAGAATAAGACCTGGAGATTTTACTGGGATGCTGTGGTTCAGAGAGACAGGGAGCACAAAGGAACTTAGTCCTGGAAGGGCAGCAAGGTCCAGTCAGGATCCCCACATTCAAGGGGAAGGGATTCCACCTTCTCAATTAAGTTGGCGAGACACCTCTTAGCCCCTGTGAAGTTGCCGGTCCCAATGCTGTCAGATCCATCCAGCACCAGGTAGATGTTCATGGAGCCTGAGGGATCCAGGACAATCTTCCGCTTCTGTTGTTCCCCTGGATGCCAGCAGAGAGACTCAGGTTTCAGGATGCATGTTTCTCCTGCAACTCCCCCAATTCCCTGCTCTTCCTCCCAACTCTGCTCAAACCTGGGCTGTGCCCGTCCTCAGCATCAACTCCTTCTATGGTCTCTGTCAGGGAAGACAAGAAGGCTTCGGCCACCTCTTGAGGGGTGTCATACATGAAGGTGTCTGGGAAAGGTCAGAACTCAGGTCAAATAGCTGAAGGGTCAAGGACAGTGACCAGAAAGACAGGATGATGTGTTTCTAGGATGGGAAGGGCTTGGAAGTAAGAAAGCTCTACAGAGTTTGGAAGAAGTTAGGAGAAGCTGGGTTGAAGAGAGAAGGAGACAGTGCCTTGCTGTGGGAACATTAGGACTGGAGAGTAGGATCTGACCTGGGAGCCCAAGTCAAGACTCACCTTGGCAGGAAGGCTCTGTCCCACTCCAAGATCCACCTTCCTGGCATTTTCGCTGTTGGGAGCCACGCAGGGTAAGCCCCCGGCTACAGTGGTAAGTGACTGTGTCTTCAAGGCGGTACTGGCTTCCCACCTTCCTTGTGCCAATGGGAATGCCCGGGTTTGGGCAGTACCCCGCTGCAGAGGCCGAGAGGGCAGGTCAGAGAACAGTTGTGATGCCTGTTCCTTGGGGATGGATGTGTAAGGGAGAGAGTGTGGTCGACAGGAGCAGGCAGGCTTCTCACCTCCATCATCGCAGATTGCTGTTTGCCCATCCCACCGGCCATTTACTTGGCAGGTGCGATTGGCAGAGCCCCGGAGAATGTATCCATGGTAGCATTGGAAAGAGATCTCATCGCTCACATTGTAATAAGAAGACCTGGGCCAGTAGTACCCATTCTCAAATTCCTGAGGTCTTGGGCAGTAAATCGCTTTGGGGAGGAGGACAAGTAAAAGTCATCAAGATAGAAGGGCTATCTTCAGGGTATCCCTCTTGCTCTCAGAGACCTTGTCACTGAGAAACAGCAAGTCCCTGGTCTGCTGATCTGCTCCCAATTCCTGAGCATTCTCTTCACTGCCACAGCTGCCAGATACAGGGCAACTGTTTAGTGAAGGTGAGCCCCCCTGCCTCCCAGATTTTTACCTGCACCCCTAGGGCTGCCCCTTACCCTGTTTAGCCAAACCTGTTGGGCTGCTGGCCTCAACACAGCTCTAATCTCACCCAAGGCGTGCTGACCTTGGCTACCACCTGCCCCATCATCCCCTGTCTCAGCACATCCCTGTTCTCACCGCCTCTAACCTCTGCACTCTGCTTTCTTGACAATCTTTTGGTCTTGAGTCTTTAGGGAACTCCAGGACCCTGTGGATCTGCAGGTGCGTGTCTGGACAGGATATGGGTAGAAGCCAGAGGGACATATGTACTCCAGGGTCTTGCCCTCTTGGAGAAGTTGGAAGGAGCCACCTTTGATCTCTACCCCCTCCAGAGAGCAGGAGCCTTGGGGCTGGGCCAGCAATGGAATTGTGTTCACACCTGAAAAGAAATACTGGTGAAGCTTGGCCCTACAAAGTCAAGGAAGAATGCTGGGGGCAGCAGGAGGGTGGGGGTGACCCTTTCTTACCTCCGGGCAAGAGGCCCAAGACCAAAGATACCAGACAGAGGTGGGGGCTGAGATGGCACCCCATGGTGATAGAAGGCAGGAGAGAAGTGGGCGAGCTGGGGTCAGGAGGGCTTCTCCAGGTTCCTTCTGTGTGCCTGCTTGGCTCAGTGTCCAAGCTGAAACTCTAGACCTAAGTCTAGTGGCACTCCCTTCCCCACCAACCCCCAGCCTTTTATGCAATCTGTTCTGGCACCTGCAGCTTGTCCAGCCTTCCCTATACACATCACTTTCCGGGAATGTTCAAGCAGGAGGACCCCACTGAGCTGCCAATTGAAGAAATAGAAACTACACAAGCCCCACCCTTTGCTGCCCAAGGTCTGGGACTCTCCCCTTTGACACTTCATATCAGCTTCCAGGTTCTCCCCAACAATCCCAGACCACCCTAGCTAGAGACCAGAAATAGTCCCCCAGCTGGTTTCCCTGTTGACTGTGTTATAGGGCAGAGTCCAGCTGCTGTTTGTCCAGCAGGGTCTCTGACCTTCCTGGAATCATTCTGCCCTCCCCATCCCCCAGGCAGAGGTACAGACAGATGTGGAAATCATCAATTTTTATTAATTTCATAACTGGGAAATTTCATGTGAAAGTGAAAGGAATACGTTATGTTTACCAGGGTGAGGGATTTGAGCAGGAGCAGGAGGGGAGGATGCAGCTGGCAGACACACTGGCCAGCACCCCGGGGGGACCTTCCTGCTTGTGCATGCTGTGTCTGGGCTCCTGAATTCACACAGCTAGAATTGAGGATGGGCCACAGGGTCTGAGGGTAGGTGTTCAGGGGTAGGAGATAGGAGAGAAGGCAGATCCTGGCAAGATAGCCAAGGGATTGGTGGCCATGATTAGAGGGGCAAGAAATTCAGAACACCCTCCAGATGCTGCCTCAGCCAGGGTTGTAGGCGGAAGAGGTTAATGTGGAAGTCTCGGGGTGGTGGGGCACCATGGGGAGGCTTTTTGCGGGAGTTTTTGTTGGTAGCACCAAAACAGGGGTTGTAGAGACCCCAGCTCACCAGGCCCACCTGAAAGAAAGGAAAATGAAGTAGAAAGATGCCACAGCCCCAGCTCTGAGCCCTGACTCCCATGGTTCCTTCAGAGACCTCCCTCACCACCACCATCACCACCCCTGCCCCAGCTAGGCTGAGTTCCTGTAGACAGCCTTGTGAGCTTCCCTGTACCCACCTGGAAAAACCTGAACCTCCGCTCAAGGAAAACTGCTCCCCCAGATTCTCCTGCCAGCAAGATGAACAAGAGACAGTGTGTCATCCAGGGCAGGTGCTGGCATCCTAGCATGCATGCTGGCCACAGGAACACTGTGGCCCTTCCTTGGGAAATCCAGACATGGGGGGTGCTCACCTTTACAGGGATTGTCATCCTCCTGGGTCCCACTGCATAGAAACTGATCTGTCACCACCTCACTGACATCCGTCAAGTTGGGGAACTTTTTTTTGTCTTGGGAGACTACCTTGATACAGTCTGACCTCTGCAGTAGAGGTGGAACAGGAAGGAAGAATGAAATGAGTGGCCTAGGGACACTTGGCAAAACACTAAGCCTGGGAGGAGGGGTGACTTAAGTGAGGTGGAAAAAGCAGCCGGAGCTAGAGGAGGAAGAGCACCATTCTGTGATCTGGCTTGAGTGGGACCCCAGAACCCCCCCCCCCACCTAAGACCCTCACCTCTTCCCCTGTCTTGAGGTTAATGTTCAGTTTGCTCCCATTCAAGGCCACAAAATGAGCAGGGATGCTCTGTTGGTTCAGAAGTTCTGTCTCTGCCATCAAAGAGAAGAGGGTGTTGATTGTAGGTCCCTTTACCCACCAGTCAGACTTCTGGCTTGGAGACAGAAGTCTAGTCCCTGTTGGCACCCCCAGGCTCTGGCCCCAGCTCTTTACAAACTCTAAACCTCAGCACTCACCGTGGTCCTGACAGGTACTGTGTTGGGGTCTCCGCAGAGCCATGTTGGCCTCCACTGTGCAGGGAATGCAGATGGGCCTGGAGAGAAGGGTGAGTGTCACACAGCCCATCCTCAGTATCCTGGGGCTCCCCAGAGCACTCTCCCCTGCAGGGCATCCTCCTGTCCTAGGATCAAGCACCTGGCATGGGTGGACATTTTCACTTTCTGGGCCAACTTCAGCAAGGCTATGTCATCACCATAGAACTCCTGTATCCCCTGGTCCTTCTTTGCGTAGACATCAAATCCCGGGGAGATCTCGACTTTCTCAATAAGGAATTCTTTGCCCCACTGGGAGTTGGGATCCCCTGGGAATGATACGGTAGATGAGGCTGAATCAGGGCTCCTGAAGGGGCCAGAGGCTGGGGACGGGTAACCAGCGCTCTGGCCTTGGGGTCAGGAACTTGGTGAAGCCCCTGCCTTACCCACGTTGACCCTCCACAGGGAGCGGTCCTTAGCATTGTGGAAGCAGTGAGCTGCTGTCAGAACCCACTGGTCAGAGACAAGAGCCCCCCGACAGGCCTCGTTGTTCTTGGGCTGCAGGGAATAAGTGATATTCAGAAACTGCAGTGTCTCTGGCCTATAGCTGCTTTCACCTCTGGGATCCAAGCCCACCCCTCTTTCCTGGTACCTTAATAGTGACATGCCAAGGTGTCCTTTCCTGGTCGGAGGCATTAGCTGACATGTTCCCCACCCCACAGATGGTGTCTGTGAACTTGGAGACATCTGTGAGTGTGAGGATCAGGTTGAGAAGGAGGCAAGGGAGGGGTATTGTGCCCAGGTTCCCAATATGGGCCCCCCACTGTCTCCCCACCATTCTCCCCAACACCAGGAAGACAAAACTCACTCACCCAGCATGTGTTCAAAAGCCTGGTGCAGAGCCTGTGAGTCCTGAAGAATGAAGGCATGCCGCTCACCGTCCTTTTTGGACCCCAGCTCATTCAATTCTTTCCAGTCCACATCCAGCTTGCCCACCCCGATGGCATAGATGTCTGATGGGGAGGAGGGAAGTCACCAATCCTGTGGCTGAGGGGCTATCCCGTGAGAGAGAATGCTGGAATCTGAACTACTATGGCAACAAAGATCTACATGAGCTGTATCCAAGCCTCCCTCACCCCTGCCACCTCTCTGTTTCCTAGCACTCCCTGCCCCTCACTCTTCCAGCACAGCCTTCTTGAAGTTTCTTAAAAAAAAAAAAAAAAAGCTTTCTGGCTGTAGTTGGACACAATATCTTTATTTTACTTATTTTATGTGGTGTTGAGGATCAAACCCAGTGCCTTGCAGAAGCATGGGTGGACATTTTCACTTTCTGGGCCAACATCAGCAAGACTATCATCACCATAGAACTCCCAGATCCCCTGGTTCTTCTTTGCCACTAAACCACAACCCCAACCCTTGAAGTTTCTTAAATCTGCAGACGCTCTCTCACCTTCAACCCTCTGCACCAGCTTCACCTCATCTGGGTCATTCTCCCCAGATGTTCTCACGGTTCACTTTCACACCTGTTTAAGTCTTAGCACAAATGTACCTTCAATGTCTAAAACTTCAATGCCCCAGGCCCTCCCATTCCCTCTCTGCCTCATTCATATCATGTCATGAGTTACCTACAAGCTGCATGCTATATGGATTCCTTATTTATCCTGAGTATCACCTAATGTGGGTAGAATCATGTTCTCCAAAGGATATATTCAAGTCTTAACCCTCAGGACCCATGGATGGGGTCTTAATTGGAAACAGGGTCTTATTATTTTTTCTTTTTCTTGGTACTGTTACATCCTCAGTAATTCTTTTTCTTCCTTTCTTTCTTTTTTCTTTTATTTTCTTTCTTTATTTTTTTTTTTTGAGTGTAAAGAGTAGAATTTATTCAAGTAAGAAGAGAAAGCTCTCACAGGCCAAGAGTGGACCTGATAGAGGTGGTCCAGAAAAATGGTCTTTACAGAATTAATCAAGTTAAGATGAGATCATACTAGATTAAAGTGGGTCATAATCTAAAGGCAAGGACTGTCAGTGTAGCTAAGTGGTAGGGCATCTGCTTAGCATGTATGAGGCCCTGCGTTCAATCCTGAGCAATGCAAAAAAAAAATGTTTAATAAATAAAAATAATAAGGAACTTTGGAAACACACAGATAGCAGGACACCATGTAATGATACAGAGATTACACAGGAAAGAAGGCTAAGTAAGGACAGAAGTAAAGATTGGGTTATGCTGCTACAAGCCAAGGAATGCCTGGGGCTGCCAGAAACTAGAAGAGGCATGTAAGGATTCTTCCCTACAGCCTTTAAAGGGAGGCTGGCCCTTGCCACACTGTGATTTCAGACTTCTGACCTCCAGAACTGTGGAAGAATAAATTTGTGTTTCAAGCCACCCAAGTTTGGGGCAGTTTGTTACAGCAGCCCTAGGAAACTAATATACGTTGTCCTCTCTGGAATGGCGGTCCTGTGCAAGCAGGCATTTTTGTCTGTCGAGCACCCAGGATGGTGCCTGGCTCAGGAGAGTTTCTCAGTAAAGACTTTAAAATGAATGACTGAATGAAAGAGACTCATAAACATAGCACAGAGACAGAGCTTCAGATATAGTCTTCCTCTGGAAAAGTAGGCTGTAGGAGAAGGGCCTAAAGCCATCTCTTCACACTGGAGGCCCTGAACCCACACAGCTGCCAGTTCTGGCCTAGGAGTAGGGATCCCTGGAAGAACCACCCTGTGGTGGCCCTCAGAGTCCATCTGCTTCCACTCTTTGCACCCTTTTGGTGTAAAAGGATCAAGGAGCTCAGGAAGACAGAGGGAAATCTCAGAAGCAATCAGCAATGCCCAGGACAGAAGCATAGCAGAGCCACAAAATGATTTCTTCAGCTCTATTCCTTCAGTTTCCTGCTTCCATTTGTTTGTTTGCTTGCTTTCACAGTGCTGAGGATGGAACCCAGGGTCTTTGCTGTTGCCAAACAAATGTTCTACCACTGAGCTATATCCCCACTCATTTTTGTTTTTGTTGTTGTTGTTTTTGTTTTGTTTTGTTTTTTAAATCACAGTACATGTCAACTTGGACTAGTCACATTTTTTTAAATATATTTTTTTTAGTTGTAGATGGACACAATGCCTTTATTTTATCTATTTATTTTTATGTGGCGCTGAGGATCAAACCCAATGCCTCACATGTGCCAACTGAGCCACAATCCCAGCGCCCCAACCCCGTTTTTTATTTTTGTATTTTGAGACAGGGTCTTATTAAATTTTCCAGGCTGGCCTCCAACTTTCTAGTCTCCTGCCTCAACCTCCCAAGTAGCATGTGCCACTGCACACAGCTATTAAGGTGTTTTTTGAGCATCTGACTCTGGTTCAGAGGCTAAAGAGGAAGGAAATGAATTTGGAGTTTTAAAACTGGGCCAGTTTTAAGCCAAGTATGATAGCACGTGCCTGTAATCCCTCCTTGGAAGGCTGAGGCAGGAGGATCACAAGTTCAAAGCCAGACTCAGCAATTTAGTGAGGCCCTAAGCAACTTAGTGAGAGCCTGTCCCTAAATAAAATATAAAAAGAGCTGGGGAAGTGGCTCAGTGGATAAGAACCCCAGTACAAAAAAAAAAAAAAAAAAAAAAAAAACAGCTGCCCTCTCTGAGTGTCTCTCTCCAAAATCTTTTTCAGGTCAAGGGTCAGTACAATTTGTGTTTACTCTGAACCTGAGAAACTTTTCCTTCATAGACTGCAATTGCTAAACCTTGGTTAGCTGTCTATATTGCTAAAAGAGAAACAGCAGGGAGAGTCTAGAGGAATCCAGGATCCTTCTTCCTGGAAAGTTTCCTGAAACTTGAGACAATGGTGGTGACCACACCAATGATGACAATGGCAGTTCTCTATGCTAGGCAAAATTTGCCTGAGCGTCTTCTCTTGGCCTATGAGGGAGGTCCTAGTACTGCTCCCCTTTTACAGATGAAGAAACTGCCCACAATCCCAGGCCACCAAAAGTGAAACCAAGGTGGGGACCAGGGGCATATCACCTCCCCTCTTCCATGTGATACTCAGCTACCCTCAAACAAAACAACAGAGAGAAAACTGTGTGGCTCTGGGCCAGAGCCAAGACCCACTGGAACTCTGGCTGAGGATCCCATACTGTCCACAGGGCAGCACAGATTGGGTGGGTGGGTGAAGGCAGAGGCTTACCTAGATAGTCATTCCTGTTCTGTTTGATATCCACAATCTCTTTGATGTTGTCAATTGCTGGCTTGGGAGAACCACCCATGTTGGACTTTCCTAGAACAGAGAAGGGAAAGAATTGTCCATCTGCGTGGGTTTCTGAATCCTCTGGAGCCCCAGAAGCATGAAGAAGCATTCAGCCTGGAAACCTTAACAAAGCCATTTCAAAATATTTTGTTTCCTGAAATTGTCTACATTTAGGCACTGGGCCAGGAGCTTCATATACTCTTTCTCATTTAATTCTCATGAAACCCCAGGAAGTATGGATATCCTTATTTCATAGATGAGAAAACCAAGTCCTGGAGGGGCTATGTAATTTGGACAAAATCAAGATGTAAATGACAGGGCTGGGATTGTGGCTCAGTGGTAGACAACCTGCCTTGCACGGGTGAGGCACTGGGTTTGATCCTCAGCACCACATAAAAGTAAATAAATAAAATAAAAATAAAGGTATTGTGTCCTACAACTATAATATATATATATATATATATTATATATATTCTAGGTTCAATACCCAGCAGCAGCAACAACAATTTAATAAAGTATTTTATTTAATTTAATAAAGTAATTTAATAAAGTATATATATACTTTATTAAATTACTTTATTTTAATAAAGTATATATATATACATTTAATAAAGTTGTATATATATATACAATTTAATATTTTAATAAAGTATATATATACAATTTATATATATGCACAAATGGCAGAGGCCAGATCCAATACAGACAGCTCCTCGTGTTCGTGTTCAAGAACCACATCTCCACCATCAAGCACCAGGTTACCTCCAGGTGGTAACATGAACTGACATGTTCTAATCATAGAATGCTTTTATACATACTACTCAAGTTTCTGTCCAAAAAAAATTATGTAAGGAAAGGAGAGTAGTTATCATTATCCTCATTGTTGTTACAATCATCATCAATAACACTATTTCGGGGCTGGGGTTGTGGCTCAACGGTAGAGCGCTCACCTAGCATGCACGAGGCCCTGGGTTTGAACCTCAACACCACATAAAAATAAATAAACAAAATAAACGTGTACAACTAAATTAAAAAAATATTTTAAAAAATAACACTATTTCTATCTTATAGATAAGAAACTGAGGCTCATTATAGTTTCAGCAGCACATATAGTAAAATCAGAATGAAGCCAGGCATGGTGGCACATGCCTGTAACCCCAGCAGCTCAGGAGGTGGAGGTAAGAGGATCACAAGTTTGAGGCCAGCCTCAGAAATTTAGCAAGACTCTAAGCAACTTAGAAAGACCCTGTCTCAAAATAAAAAATTAGAATGTCTGGGGATGTGGCTCAGTGGTTAAGCACCCCTGGCTTCAAACCCTGGTACCAGAAAGAAAAAAAAAAAATCAGGATGATAACAAAGATTATCATGACCCCTGAACAAGGATTGCATGAAAATTCACAAAACATTACATTGGTTCAACTGCATTGTGGTTCAACTTGTCCCCTCAAAACACTTTTACCATGGAAAGTATTAAAAAAAAAAAAAAAAGGAAAGGAAAGAAACTGAGGTCTGAAGTGGCCAAGGGGGGAACAGAATGCAAAAGGTCTTCTGACCCTACATTGATGCCCCTTTCACTATTCCAGAACCCCTCACAAAGATGGCAGTACCCACCATCTGTCAGAATGATGATAGCGTGTCTGATTTCCTTCCAGGCCGATGTTACTATGCCAAGGCGTTGCATTTGGTTATTCATCATGATGTAGACACTATTTAGAGCTTCATAGATATTGGTCCCAGTTCCATTCTCATGATCTGGAACATGCCAAAACGAAAGACTGTCTTAGAAACTTCCCACCTCCACCTGGGAGTGAGGAATCACTCTTTCACAACCTCTGGAAACGTAAGTTATCAATAGGCTTTGATAAACTCAGACCTTTAATGATTTGACTTCGTTGCCTGTTCAAATGTTCAGTCTTTCTACCTAGAATGCTCACTGCATCCAAGACCACTGTAAGGTTCCAAGATTCAGGGATGGAGTTTCCAAAGAACTTGGATTGTTTGATCATTTTTCTTTACACAGCGTGCGGGTGGATAATGATGGGAGACTACCGTGCTGAGCTATGAAATTCAACCACACAGCATGGCCCTCTAGAAGGAGTTGAAAACCAATATCTGCACCATTCGTTTAGATTAACAGCACTTCAGGGTAAGCCATGAGCCAGGGCAAGCTGGGACTCCTCCACCGTGACCCTGGACTTGGAAGATACCTCAGAGCCTTAGGACTCCAGGGCCCCAAGAGACCTCACTCTCCAGACTCTACCTACAGGTACTGACCTCTCCTCTCTGGCAGCCCTCATTTGATGACAGCCATACCTTTATAGTTGGCATTTTGCAGACTGTAGAGCACTTCAGTCACATCCCTGGATTTGTCACTCAGGATAGACATGATGGTTTTGGGCCGTGAGGCAAATGTGATGATGGCAACGCTGACATTGACCTCAAAGCTGAAGAGCTGAGGAGGGCAGGTGAGTGGAGGAATGAGAAGTCCGGAAACCAAAGGGGACATAGTAAGAGAATAAGTAAGAGGCCCTTGCAGAGGCAGAGAACCCGCACCGAGACTGACAGGTGCAAGCAACTGCAGCTAGGAAGAAGCCAGGAAAACAAGCATCTATTCTCTTTAACATACTTGCTCCTCATCTCATCCTCACATCAAATCAGTGAGGGACCTGATGCTCCCTATTTCATAGATTAGGAAACGGAGGCTTATTACCTCATCCTGGATCACACCGCTAGCAAGAGGTGGCATTAGGATTTGAGTCTGGCCAGGCATAGTGGTGCCCACCTGTAATCCCAATGACTCAGGAGGCTGAGGCAGGAGGATCACAAGTTTGAAGTCAGTCTCAACAATTTAGCAAGACCCTCAGCAACTTAGTAAGACCCTGTTTCAAAATAAAAAATAAAAAGGACTGGGGATATATCCCCAGGGTTCAATCCCCAATACTAAAATATATATATATTCCATTAAAAAAATAAAGGATTTGGCTTTATTAGTCATTAGGAAATGACTCTGAGGTCATTTCTCTAACTGGTATATTTTATCACCTCACCATTTAATTATATACTCTAAGTCCTAAGAGAAACTCTACAGAAGACATTAAGAAACCCTCTTTAAAAAATGGCTGGGGTGTGCAGGTAAGTGTGCTTAGCCCTAGATTCAATCCCCAGCAGCAGCAACAACAATTTAATAAAGTCAAAAATGTAGCTGAGGGCTGGGGTTGTGGTTTAGTGGTAGAGCACTTGCCTCACATGTGTAGGGCACTGTATTTGATCCTCAGCACCACATAAAAGCAAATAAGTAAAATAAAGGTATTGTGTCCATCTACAACTAAAAAAAATAGATAATAAAAAAATGTAGCTGAAAGCGAAAAACCACCTATTTACACCAATTACTGTGAAAAGCATAATACAAAAGAAAGGGCTGGCAAGGAACCAAAGAACTGAAGCCAGTGGCATCCGAACTCTTCTGGTGATGCTTCCTGTCAGCAAAAACATTTTGGAGGCCAGGCACGGAGATGCATGCCTACAACCCCCGTGGCTCAGAAGGCTGAGGCAGGAAGACTAAGAGTTCAAAGCCAGCCTCAGAAAAAGTGAGGCACTAAGCAACTCAGTGAGTCCCAGTCTCTAAATAAAATACAAAATAGGGCTGGGGATGTGGCTCAGTGGTTGAGGGCTCCTGAGTTCAATCTCTGGTATCAAAAAAATAAATAAAATAAAAACATTTTGGACACATACCTCAATACAGGTGTATATATTTATGATTATGTGTGTGTGGGGAATCCTGGGGATTGAACCAGAGGCATTCTACCACTAAGCTACATCCCTTGTTTTGTTTTGAGAAAGAGTCTTGCTAAATTGCCCAGGCTGGCCTTGAACTCACAATCATCCTGCCTCAGCTTCTTGAGTAGCAGGATTATTGGCCATTGGGCCCATTTATAAATTATAAAGGATTGAACTATTCAAATATACACATTTTTAAAACTGCTCAAAATATTGAAGTTTTAAGAGAAAATTATTAAATATCATTAATTTAATTAAGATTATTTAACAGAGACATCAGTAATTTTCTGCCTCACCCCCATGGATTATTTTGTTACCCCTCTGTGGATACCACTGCTCTAGATAATGAATTTCTGGGGAGAAGACCTCACAGCCTTGTTCATCTTTGTTATCCCCCAGCACCCAACATGGTGCCTGACCCATAGTAGGTGCCCCAAAGGGATTTGTGGAATTTTAAAAATGATCGTGTGAATTGAATTTATGATTCCTGCACGGCATGAATATAATCTTGGAGGACATCTAGAAGGAGGTGGGCTGTGAGAGAGGCTCTGAGCACAGGAAGAAGACCGAGAGAGCCAAGAAGGACTTCTCAGCCTGTAAACTCCTGGTTCCTGACCCTGTCCACCATGAGGAAAGCACTCTTCTTGAAGATCTCAAAGTCATCTTTCGACACACTCTGAGAGGCATCCAGGAGCAGGTAGAAGTTCAGGTGACCAGAGCGCTGGATCTGGATTTTACGGCCCAGGTTCTCTGGAGAAATGTGCAAGGGGAGATTCAGATGCGCACTCCTTCCTGTGCTCTTGGTGAGAGAGTCCAGCCTCCCTGCCTCTCCTTCAGTCACTGAGTCACAGGAGGCTTCCCTCCCCGACCTGTTCCACCCAAGAACATCCCCTGCTACCCCGTCCTCAAAACACTCACCCTTCTTCTTCTGGGTGGGATTGGTGGCTCCAAGCACATGGGACAAGGAGATGGACAGGGCAGGGGCCACATCCTCAGGAAAGTCATAAGAATAGGGTTCTGTGGGAAGAAGCACCTGGAGGTCAGCCAAGGGGTGTCAGGAGTCTCAGGAGGGGCCAGGGGGGTCAGGAGTCCCAGGAGGGCATGGCTACTCACGACGGCAGATGGGCTCTGTCCCACTCCAGACCCCATTGCCCAGGCACTCCCTCTCTGATGACCCTGTCAGCACCAGATTTGAGGAGCAGCGATAGCTGACCTTGTCCCCAAGGCCAAAGCGGGAGCCCGTCCGCACTGCACCCACTGAAATGCCTGGGTTGGGGCAGTGGCCAGCTGCAAGTGAATAAAAAAGACAGAGATGAGCAAGCCACCAACCCCTCCCTCCAGGCTCCTCTAGAGACCTTCAGAGCTGCAAGGGTCCCTTGGGAGAAAACAGAACTGTGAGACCAGGGTAAGTTTAAAGAACATTAAGTAGGGTGAAGGGTTTAGAATTTGGCAGCCTCAGTTGCCAGCTGGAGCATCCTAGTTCCAACCCAGGCCTCACCTGTGTCTACCCAGAACCCCAGAGAAGATGTAGTGTGAGGACAGCTGCTTGCCCAGCATGTGTGAGGCTACTGGGTTCACTCCCCAGCACCTAGGGACATTTTTAAATAAATTAAATTTATATTTGAATAAATGGCTGTTTGGGGCCGAGCATGATGGGGCACACCTGTAATCCCAGTGGCTCTGGAGGCTAAGGCAGGAGGATCGTGAGTTCAAAGCTAGCCTCAGCAACTTAGCAAGGTTCTAAGTAACTCAGTGAGGCCCTGTCTCTAAATAAAATACAAAAAATGGGTGAGGGTGTGGCCAGTGGTTAAGTACTCCTGGATTTACTCCCTAGTACCAAAAAAAAAAAAAAAAAAAAAAGCCTATTTGGGGAAAATTCCAGGGTAGGGCAGAAGTAGGGAGCCATCAGCTGAGCCACTGGGTGTGGGTATAGTCCTGCTGCCTGGTAGGCGTTGTCTTCTGTGTTATGGAAAGCCACAGGCAGCTGTGGCTCAGAGTAATCCTGGAAGTCCTACTTCTGCCAAGCAGAGCCACTCACTATTCACAGGGGCAGTAAGAGCCATGACAAAAGTATATGTGGTGGGGGACTGGGGTTGCAGCTCAGTGGTAGAGACTTGCCTAGCATGTGTGAGATACTGGGTTCGATTCTCAGTATCACATATAAATAAATAAATAATAAATCGACAACTTAAAAAAAAAGTATATGTGGTGGGGCTGGGGTTGAGGCTCACTGGTAGAGTGCTTGCTTTGCATGCATGGGGCACTGGGTTCAATCCTCAGCACCACATAAATAAATAAAATAAAGGTATTGTGACCTACAACTAAAAAAAAAGTGTATGTGGTGTTTATCAAGTTCCAGCTATTCTAGGTGCTTAATAATATTAACTCATTTAACTCACATGGAAATCCCATGAGATCAGTACTCTTACTACTGCCATTTGATAGATGTGAAAACTGAGGCACGAAGAGGTTATATAACCTGCCCAAAGACTATTAAGATCTGGGCTTGGAATATCCTAATCTGGCTCTGAAGGCAAGGCACTTAAGCACAATACTTAATTCTCTCCAATCATGTTTTCCGGGCAATACTTCCTGGGGCCCAAATACTAAGTGTTGCCTTGAGGCATGTAGAAAAGATGGACAGAGTATGTGGAGCCATTGTGTTGGAGCTGAAGTTTAGTACCAACTTCCAAGGGCCAGGCACCCTGCAGACCAGTGATGGGTGACCTGTGGATCTCAACTTACCCAATTCCAGGAATATTCTTCGGTCTAGAACACCAGGCCCCTGTCCCCAACAGAGGTTCCCTGGGCACATCTGGCCTCCACAAACTCCCCCTCCCTGTCAGACTACTCACCCCCATTGTCACACACGGCCGTCTCTCCATCCCACATGCCATTGGGACGACAGTGCCGCACAGGTGAGCCCCGCAGTGTGAAGCCGTCCTCACATATGAAACTCAGGTTGCCACCCACAGGGTGGGACCCCAGCCGTGGAGTGTACACACCATTCTCAAAGGTAACAGGGGCTGGACAGCGAACAGCTGGAGGGAGAGAAGTGGAGGAGACAGGGGTGGATGGCTGACACCTGGGCTGGACATCAAGTGAGTGATATTCTTCTGGGAAGAATGATCAACTGGTTGTCAAAACACTGAAAGAGTTGAACATGATCAATCCCAGCAACTGGAGAGACTGAAGCAGGAGGCCAGCCTCGGTAACTTGGCAAGACCCTGACTCAAGATAAAAGATAAAAGGGGCTGGGATGTAGTTCAGTGATGGAGTGCTCCTGGGTTCAATTCCCAGTATCACTTCCCCCTCCTCTCTCTTCTCTCTTCTCTCTTTTCTCTTTTCTCTCTCTCTCTCTCTCTCTCTCTCTCTCTCTCTCTCTCTCTCTCTCTCTCTCTCTCTCTCATACACACACACACACACACACACACACACACACACACATGTTTTTTTGAGAAAGTAGGTGGACAGAGATGAAATTACTTTTTAAGATAACTGGTTGAATACTGACAATTATACACAGTACAACTTAATTGATTGATAGTTACTTCCCTGAGCCCACAGTGGGTCATGGTCACCCCGGCCCCTTTCCTGGGATTCTCAGATGTCAGGAGACCCTGGGACCATTCAGCAGCCATTCAGAATGATCACCACCACACAATCAATTGTACATAAAAAGTCATCCCTATCTTTGGTACCCCACAGTCTCCATTAAAACCTGTCCTGAATTCCTTACTGTGGATAATTGACATTTTCCAAGTATTTTGGAGGGCCCTCTGCAAGAGCCGCCTGGCCAGCCCTCTACACCGCCTAATCAGGGTCAGCCTATCCTGAGCAACTCATAAATAGAAGTTCTGGGCTGGCCCTTGGCCAGAGCATGCTGGGCAAAGCCCAGGGGGAGCCTCACGTCTGCAGACAGCCTTAGTGAGCCGGGTAGATCTTGGGGATCCTGGTGTCTGCCACCGTCCACTGCTCTTGCACAGTCGTGATGCAGGGACTGGGTAACTGCCCTGGGGGCAGGAGTAGGTAAGGAGGCTCCCAGGTGCCCAGCCATGGCTGAGGGTGAAAGTGCCACCAGAGATGTTCACATTCTGAGGACAGGAAGGAACGGTAGCTGCCAGGCCTGTGGGTGTGGGGACACACAGACAATGAGAGGGGAAAGAAGAAACGCACAGATGAGAAAAAGGGAAACAAAAGACCATCGTGGGACTGGTCTCAGCCTGGGGGGACTGGCCTTTCCTGCAGAGCCCACCATCCCCCTCCCCTGCCTCCTACCTGGGCCCAGGAGCAGCAGATAAAGGAGAGCCATCTGTGGGTCCATAGTGTCCACCCCAGGGCAAGGAGAGCCAAGCCAGAAGAGGGAAAAGGTCATCTGACTTCCCGCAAACCAAAGCTGGCTGTTTCATTTACTGACAGAAAATGAAAGCTAGGGAGTGGCAAGGGGGGTGGCCTCCTGTTAGAAAACACTAAGCAGGGGTTGGGGACTGGGTTGAGAGGCAAAATCTTTGCTTCCCTAATTCTGATATATCCATAGTCAGTAGATCACCACCACAGACTTTGCATACTGATGTCAAGTGCCATGTGCCACACACACACCCACACACACCCATACACACACATGCATGCAGGAACACAGGCATGCACACACAAATGCACAAACACACACACGTGCACTTACACACGTGTGCTCATTTGCACTTGCTCTCACATAACTAGTCTAAAGCACACAAACCCACAAACCATCCAAGATCTTGCCAAATATGTTTTTTTTTTTTTAAAGAGAGAGTGAGAGAGGAGAGAGAGATAGAGAGAGAGAGAATTTTTAATATTTATTTTTTAGTTCTCGGCGGACACAACATCTTTGTTGGTATGTGGTGCTGAGGATCGAACCCAGGCCGCACGCATGCCAGGCGAGCGCGCTACCGCTTGAGCCACATCCCCAGCCCAAGTCAAATATGTTTTTGAAGCAAAGTTTTTGTTTTCTTTTTGGGTTTGCCAAGTGCATTTTATTTCCTGGGAGCCTGGGAGAGTGTGATCTTCTTGAATATAAACTTGCAAAGGATTGAGACTGATTTTCTTAGACTTTTTTTTTTAAGTTGGAGATAGACACAATCCTTTCATTTTATTTATTTGTTTTTATGTGGTACTGAGGATGGAACCCAGAGCCTCACACATGCAAGGCAAGTGCTCTACCACTGAGCCACAACTCCAGCCCTTCTTAGACTTCTTAATAGGAAGATTCACAATCCTTTTCTTTCCTGCAATCCTTCCCAAGAGAGAATCTAGGGAGAAAAATAGAATTAGCATTTGTTTGTGGAGACAGGAAAAATGTTTAGAATATTTTTACAGAAAGCCCAGTAGAAAAAGTCCCCACTTGCAAAATAAATAAATTTGGAGTTGGTTACTTGAAGTATTAAAAGCATTTGGGGGGGCTGGGATTGTGGCTCAGCGGTAGAGCGCTCACCTAGCTCATGCGGGGCCCTGGGTTCGATCCTCAGCACCACATAAAAATAAAAAAATTTTAAAAAGGTATTGTGTCTGACTACAACTAAAAAAATAAATATTAAACAAAAAGCATTTGGGGCTTAGGATGTGCCTTTCAATCACAACCTGCACTTGTATAAAATGAAGGAAGTAAAGAAATTTTAAGGGCTGGGGATGTGGCTCAAGTGGTAGCGCGATCGCCTGGCATGAGTGCGGCCCGGGTTCGATCCTCAGCACCACATACAAACAAAGATGTTGTGTCCGCCGAAAACTAAAAAATAAATATTAAAAATTTCTCTCTCTCTCTCTCTCTCTCTCTCTCTCTCTCTCTCTCTCTCTCTCTCTCAAAAAAAAGAAATTTTAAGCCTGTGTGTTAGGCTCCCTGTCCCACAGTAGTCTCTAGTCTCTCTTTAATACTTTTTGGAATATCAAATACATATGGGATATAAATAAATAAGATCAATAAAAATGAAGATGAAATCTTTCTGAAATGATCATTCACATTTGCAAAAACTCTTTTGATTTATGAATAAATATATTCATAAGTATATTTATAATCTGACCTACAGTGGGCTGAGGGAAGTAACTATCAATCAATTAAGTTGTACTGTGTAAAATTGTCAGTATTCAACCAGTTTTGTTTTTTTTTTAAATTTTATTTATTTATTTATTTATTTTTAAAGAGAGAGTGAGAAGGAGAGAGAGAGAGAGAGAGAGAATTTTAATATTTATTTTTTAATTATCGGCGGACACAACATCTTTGTTTGTATGTGGTGTTGAGGATCGAACCCAGGCCGCACGCATGCCAGGCGAGCGCGCTACCGCTTGAGCCACATCCACAGCCCCATTTCAACCAGTTATTTAAAAAAGTAATTTCATCTCTGTCAACACACATACACAAAGTGGGACTCACAATGGACAAGACTGAGTGCAAGAAAACCATGACAGCCCAGGTGTCAAGGGTCCCCTCACACTGCTGATGTGGCAGAGCTGCTGGTGCTTCCCCCAGCCCCAGGATCTGTTCTCTCCCCTACAGTGGAAGATGATTAAGAGGACACACAGTCACCCAGCTGAAGACCATTCCCCAGCCTTCCTTGCAACCAGAGGTCAGACGACTCGGTTCTGGCCAATAGGATGTGAGTGGAGAACTGATGCTGTAACTTCCAACTTAGGCCCCTAAATTAAAGAGGAGCATGTCCTTCCATTCCCATGGGCTAGAACATAAATTTAGTAGAGAGCTGTCACCACCATGAGGATGAGGGCAATGTCCTGGGGATGGAAGGGCAAACAGAAAAGGCTGCACACACCCCCCCACTTGGTGTTGGTGTCAGATGAGCCCTGCCCACCTACTACAAGAGGAAAATAAACTATCTTAAGGGTGGTGGTATTTAGAGATGTTCACAGATTTTGTGGTTTTTGTCTCCTTCTGGTCACATGGTGGGACTGAATTTCCCCATCCATTTACTTTGGCCACTGAAATGTGAGTAGCATTGATATGTATCACACCCAGGCAGGCATTCTAAAAGCCAATGCAGCCTTCTTTCTTCTGTATGGCAATGTTTGATACAATGACCATTCCATCAGCCTAGATCTCTAGGTGACAGCAAAAGCCTAACCACATAGGACCTACAGAGGATACACCATATGAGCAAAAACACACCTGTGTTATTTTAGTTATTTCGTTATTATGTTATTTTTTGTGTTACTAGAAGTCATATGACAATATTTCTGCCACATTCTATCAGTCAAAGCACTTCACATGGCCAGCTCAGATTTAAGGGTACAGGAATAGACTTTACCTCTTGATGGAAGGAATGGCAAAGACACATTGCAGGGAACACGCACACCAGAATAGAAGAGATTTGCGGTCATATTTTGCTAACTACTATGGCATCAAATACTTTGAGATTTTTTGTCACCAAAGCAAAATAAATCTGAACATGGTTGAATGGTGAAGCCACTGAATTTTGGGTGCCTTGTTAAGCCACCAAGGTCCTGTCAAACTGCTTTCATAGGAAGAGTCTTTTTTTATTGAATTTCACCCAATATTTATTGAGTTGAATCAACTTGGCAGGGTGTGGCAGAATCCATTCTTTTCTTCCTTAAGTAATGATTGCACAGTTTTCGCCACATCTATTAAGTATATTTTCAAGGAGAGAAGCATATGCTTCTCAATTTTCTTCCTCCCTTCCCACTAGGTGGAATGAGGAGAGAATGGTGGAAATTGCAGCAGTCACCCAGTCACAAGATGGAAGTCACATGTCGATGATGACAAAGCAGCAAAGTTAAAGAAGTCCTGTGGAAATAGTGATGTGATGACCTCTCAGTCTGATCCCTACTCTTCTGAAGCACTCCATATCTTGCAGCTAAAAATTTCACTGGAAAAATGGCAGATAGCATGGGCCAAGCCTACCATAGTGACCACGGCCTATGCCTTCTACAATCTGGACACCTGGATATAAACTTTGCTAACATTCTTTGATCTGCCACCCCTCAATGTTCTATGGTAACTGTAGGACTGATCCCTAAACCCATATCAACCCCTAATTTTGTAAAGTAGGCTGACCTGGCCTGGGTCACAGTCATACTGTGTGATTTTTAGCTAGGAAGTCAGTATTGTTTAACAAGCCTCTTTGTGGTTATACTAGATCCATAATCGCCCCAACTCAGGCCTTATCACCGGGATGTTTCACTGGTTTCCAACAGCAGCATCTCTTTGCCCAAGAGTTTTTGTTTTGGTCAGTTTTGTGTGTGTGAGTGTGTGTGTGTGTGTGTGTGTGTGTGTGTGTGTGTGTCCTGCCCTCCAGGTGTACAGAAAACTGGAAACACCAGAGAATCAAGGTCCCTGAACCAATGAGTGAACTAGCACATAAATACCCCCCTCCCTTACCCACCACCATGGGATAATCCTGATTTGCATGTTCTGCACCAGGGTTCCTCAGCAGATTAACCTCCACTCACCCTGCCTTGGCAGAATCCTTGATAATACACCCTTTGTTGACTACTTTCCTTCTCTGACCTGCTTTCCTACTTCACTACCCACATTTCCTGAGATCACCTTCCAAACACACTATTTGAATGGTTGTCTCAGAGTTTGTATCTACTTGGGGGGAAAAGGACTTCATATTTATGGCAGCTGCTCCGTGCCAAACACTGTTCTAAATCCTTTCCATGTAAGCACTCACTTAATCCTTGCAACAAATGAGGTTCTGTTCATCACTCCTACTTTACAGATGAGGAAACTGAGTTGCATAAAGGTTAAGTGAAGAGCTTCAGGTTCACATAGGCACTAAGTGGCAGAGTTCATGGCTCCAGAGTCTACACTGACAGCCACAGTGCAATGGCACCTCTTCCTTTCGTGTCTGTAGTGACTTCAGAACTCCCTCCATGTCCCTTCAGCCTACCCCAGTACTTTGCACTGTGACTTTCCAAGCCCTCAATGCCACAAGGACCCTCAATGCCACAATGACAGGGTGAAACTTTCCATATGCAAGGAACTTATATTCGTTCCTTACTTTCCTCCCAGATGAAAACGAAAGGTTATACCCCAGCAGAATGGTAGAAGAATTTGGGCTTTGACTTTAAACAGCCTAGAATCTAAGGTTCAGTTTGGCAAATTGATTAGCTGTTTCATAATCTCACTCACCCTATTTCATCACCTGTCACAGGCAGAGCCAAAAGCAAAACACTCCCCTTAAAGTCACCTCTGAGAATTAAATTAAGACCTCAAAAGGAAAGGACCTACTACCTTAAACGTGACATACCGCGTTTGGAAAGACCCTGCTTCCACTAACAGAGGTCTAAGGCAGCGCCTGAGACAGGTGGACACTAGTAGAATGGGCCTCTGAAAGCTTGAGGTCTATTTTATCTACAGAGTGAAAGGTCTCAGATATTATATGAACCATAACAAACATGCACTTTTTAACTAAACATGTTCAAAATAGTATGTATGGATGTCACCATTTATGCAAAAAAGGATGGGAGGAAAGAGATGGTAGACATATACAATTTTTGTCTTTTGTTTTGTTGTGTTTTGCTTTTGTGGTGCTGGGGATGGAACTCAGGGCTTCCCTAGGCAAGCACTGAGCTACACCGTTGACCCCATATACACGTTTCATGTGCGTTTAATTTTTCTGCCCAGGTTTATATGAAACTGGGTAGGAGAGTTGCCTCTGGGGAGAACTGGAGGCTGGAAAATAGGGTATAGGCAAGGAGGGTAACTTACTTTTCACCAAATTCCCCTTTATTTCAGTTAGTACTTTTAAAGATTAATTTATTTATTTTTGGTGCTGCAGATTGAACCCAGAGCCTCATGCAGGCTAAGCACACACCCTACCACTGAGCTGTGCCCTAGCCATTGCTTGTGCTTTTTATCACACTCATGATACCTATTCAAATAGACGGACGGAAACAAGAGGGCAAGGAGAGAGCTGCGGAACCAGGCAGAGGACATTTTTTTGAGGGGGGCAGTTACTGGGGATTGAACTAAGGGGTGATTAACCCCTGAGTCAGATCCCCAGCTCTTTTATTTGTTTATTTTAGTTGTTGATGGACCTTTATTTTATTCATTTATTTATATGTGGTGCTGAGTATCGAACCCAGTGCCTCATACATGTGAAGCAAGCTCTGTACCACTGAGCCACTACCCCCAGCCCAGGCCCCCCACCTTTTTTTTTTTTAATTTTGAGACAGGGTCTCAATGAGTTTCTTAGGGACTTGCTAAATTGATGAAGCTGGCCTCAAAGAAGTGATCCTCCTGCCTCAGCCTCCCAACTTGCTGGGATTATAGGCATGAGCCACCACACCCAGCCAGAAAGATTCTTGAGGAGGTCTTTGGGGAAGTCAGCACTTCCTTTGAGTTCTCAATCTGTTGCCCCAGAAGAAATCCTGTAAAAGCTTTGACAAAGTGACTTGAAGGTCCATCTTAATCTTCTACTATGCCATAGAAACATCTTGTAGGACTGTGACCAAGAGGCCTACAGACAGTCTGTCTGCAGATTGTTTCATCTTGTAAAATTTCAAACATATGCAAAAGTAGAGAGAATAGGACAATGGACCACAGTGCACCTGTCCCCAACTTCAACAATCATCAATGTACAGATGATCTAGGTTCACTTCTACGCATCCACCCTCTCCTTCTGGAGTTTTATGTAAATAAATTCAAGGCATTATATTACACTTCACCTGTAAGTATACATACATCAGTATATATCTCTACAAGGAAAAGATTCCTGTTATGAAAACACAAATATAAATCAATTATATTTTTAGTGCATGCTAGACAAGCACTCTATCACTGAGCTAAACCCCCAGCACATTTTTAGAAAACCAACCATATGACATTCATTTTTAATAACATGTCACACTCTATGTGTTAGTCAGCTTTCTGCCACTGTGACAAAATGTCTGAGAAAAATCAACTTAAAAAGCAAAGATTTACTTTGGCTTAGTTTCAGAGATTTCAGTCCATTGTCACTTGTCTCCATTCTTTGTGGGCCTACGGTGAAGTGAAACATCACAGTAGGGAGCATGTCATGAAGCAAAGCTGCTCAGCTCATGGAGGCTGAAAACAGAGAGCTCATTTTTTTTATTATTGGTTATTCAAAACATTACAAAGATTGCAGAATCACATCGGTTACACATCCACATTTTTACATAATGCCATAATAGTAACTGTTGTATTCTGCTACCTTTCCTATCCTCTACTATCCCCCCTCCCCTCCCCTCCCATCCTCTCTCTCTACCCCCTCTACTGTATTTCATTTCTCTCCTTATTTTTTCCCATTCCCCTCACAACCTCTTATATGTAATTTTGTATAACAATGAGGGTCTCCTTCCATTTCCATGCAATTTCCCTTTTCTCTCCCTTTCCCTCCCACCTCATGACTCTGTTTAATGTTAATCTTTTCCTCCTGCTCTTCCTCCCTGCTCTGTTCTTAGTTGCTCTCATTATATCAAAGAAGACATTTGGCATTTGTTTTTTAGGGATTGGCTAACTTCACTTAGCATAATCTGCTCTAATGCCATCCATTTCCCTGCAAATTCCATGATTTTGTCATTTCTTAGTGCTGCGTAGTACTCCATTGTGTATAAATGCCACATTTTTTTATCCATTCATCTATTGAGGGGCATTGGGGTTGGTTCCACAGTCTAGCTATTGTGAATTGTGCTGCTATGAACATCGATGTGGCAGTATCCCTGTAGTACGCTTTTTTAAGGTCTTCAGGGAATAGTCCAAGAAGGGCAATAGCTGGGTCAAATGGTGGTTCCATTCCCAACTTTCCCAGGAATCTCCATACTGCTTTCCATATTGGCCGCACCAATTTGCAGTCCCACCAGCAATGTACAAGAGTACCCTTTTCCCCACATCCTCGCCAGCACTTGTTGTTGTTTGACTTCATAATGGCTGCCAATCTTACTGGAGTGAGATGGTATCTTAGGGTGGTTTTGATTTGCATTTCAGAGAGCTCATTTTTATTGCAAAGTTCCTTTGCCCAAACCCCTTAAGCTATGAATCCATAAATGGATTAATCTATTGATGAAGTCAGAGCCCTCATGTTCCAATCACCTCCTGCAGGTCCTGAACACTGCTGCATTGGAGACCAAACCTTCAACATACGAGCTTCTGGATGACAGTTCAGATCTAACCATAATGCTTCACTTTTGACAAACAAATTTGTATTATCTTTTTTTTTTTTTTTTGTGGGATAGAACCCAGGGCCTTGCAAATACTAGGCAAATGTTCTACCACCGAACCACTGTAAAGTAGACATATAGACAAATCTATATGTAAAGTACATTGACTTTTTTTTTTTTTAACAGCACTGGAGATGAAACAGCCTTGGGTGAGGGTGGAAGGTGGGGTCCTATCCCTCAACTCCATCTCCCCCTCTTTTTTTTTTTTTAATAATGAGACAGGGTCTCACTAAGTAATTGAAGCTGGCCTGGAACTTACAGTCCATGTGCCTCAGTCTCATAAGCCTCTTGGAGCCACTGTGGGGGCCAGCATGCCTAGCCCCATTGACTTTTTTATATAGTTGTCACCTGAGTAACCACCTCCCAGATAAAGACATGGAATATTCCCAGTCCCCAGTCTAGTGCCCTTCCCACTCCACTTCTCACTATTTAGTATTAAAATGTAACTTTATTATAAAAATTATATGTAAAAGCTCAACTCTTTTATTTTTCTCAAAATATATTCTCTTTCACTTCTTAGCTTTTCCCAAAATAAAATGCCTCTTTGAACTCTAAGTTTATATCTTATTGTTTTCTGTATTAGCATTCTGCTTCTATTTTTAAAGTATGTAGAGTAACAAAAGATCTGGCACCTTCCACAAATTGCCATGAATAAGTGGAAAAGGAATTATAATAGACTGAAGAACTTTAGAGTCATACTGACCCAACACAATGTGTGGCCCTTGCTTAGATCCTAACAAACCATCTCTAAAAACACATTTCTGAGACAATCAGGAAAATTTGAACATAAGCTACATTACAGCTATTATTGCTTGTGGTTATTGTGTTAGAATTGATCAAGGCATTGAGGTGACATTGTTTTCAACTTCCTCTGATGTTAAGTATACAAACATCAGTATTTATATATGACTGTATATGATAGCTTGGATTTTCTTTAAAATACTCTAATGGAAAAGAAGGGGCCAGATGAAACAAGGCTGGTGAATGATGGAAAGTTCTATACAGGTGATCTATACTGGAGGGGGCCTGAATACCATTCCCCTCAATTTTATGTATGTTTGAAAGTTTTCACAGTAGAAAGTTTAAAAAAAGAAAATGTTCTAGCTTCCCAAAGGAAGTTAGTTTTGACTTAATAGTCAAAACCATTAAGTGACAAAGATTAAATAAATAAAAAGACTAGAAAAGATACAAGAGCCTGACAAACGATAAAAATTGCGAAAAATATCAAATGCATGAAGGATAAGACTCAGGGAACAAAAGGACTAAATCATCTTGCAAGTTACATCCACCACCTAAATTAACAAATGAGCCATTTGTACGTTAGCTTTTCATGAGTCTTAATAGCATGAGTTACTTCCTTGGAGCTCAGTCATATCTGCATTTTTAAAACTCCAATTCTGAGTTCAAAGAGCCCAAGGACCAGACCTTTTGAAAAGTGACCACGTAAATGTAAAGGGCTGTCTGTTATATACCACCAGGCATGGTGACACACACATGTAATCCCAGTTGCTCAGGAGGCTGAGGCAGGAGGATCGCAAGTTCAAAGCCAGCCTCAGCAAAAGCAAGGCGCTAAGCAACTCAGTGGGATCCTATCTCTAAATAAAGTACAAAATAGGGCTGGGGATGTGGATCAGTGGTCAAGTTCTCCTGTGTTCAATCCTTGGTACAAAAAAAAAAAAAAATTAGCATCAACACAAGGGCTGGCAGAAAGTGCTAATCCAATAAGTGTTGGGCCCGTGGGGCAGCCGCATCAGAAGGCTTCCATCCACCTCTGATTTCAGCTGTGGCTAAGTTGTGTGGCTCTTCAGGAGCTCAGACTCACCTTGTGCTAAGTCATGCCAGCCTGGGCACTCTTCTGTGCCTCAGTGCCCAATTGGCAGGCACAGGTAGAAAAAGCAGGGGAGCTAATGTCCTCATCAACCTGCTGTCAGTCACAGAATGGCAATTGGCGAGCAGATGCCCCTGC
This sequence comes from Urocitellus parryii, assembly GCF_045843805.1. Classification (NCBI taxonomy): domain Eukaryota; kingdom Metazoa; phylum Chordata; class Mammalia; order Rodentia; family Sciuridae; genus Urocitellus; species Urocitellus parryii. Next base: position 118,795,261 of record NC_135538.1, read on the forward strand.
TTCCTATTCCTACAGGTGAACAATTTTTTAAGACATTCTACATAACAGTAACACTTTTTTTTTTCAGGGATTGAACCCCGCATCTTCTGGTGCATGCTAAGGAAGTGTTCTACCACGGAGTCAGAGGTCTAGCCCTAACACTCTCTTTTAAAAAATGGAAACTTTTAAAATATGGATCCCTGAGCAACCATCATGATCAGAGTCTCCCAATATCACTCCTGCATCCTAACAAGCAGCATTAGTAAAAAATAAAAATAAAACTGGGTTGGGGTTGTAGCTCAGTGGGATAAAGCACCTCTGGGTTCAATCCCTAGTATGAAAAAAAAATGAGTGTTTAATCACCTGAAAAAGAGAGAGAGAGCAGTTCTCTGAGTAGAGGTGGTGACTCTGGATCCCCAGGGTACATTAAAGAAACTGAAGCAGTTCTGGAAATTTTGGGATGGAGGGAGGGGAGACCACGGTGAACTAGACCATGGAAGACAGTAGGCCTTTTTAAGGAGCCAGGGCGTATGTTTTGTAAGGCAATTAGCTATGTGGTATTTTACACAAGGAAGTGATTTGATTAGCATTTTAGAAATATTATTCTGGGATCAGTGTGGAGGGACTGGAAGACCAGTGAGGAGATATTTATAGTCCTGACAAGACAGCAGGAGCTGAAGACAAGCACAGAAGTGGGGAAGGAGAGCCAGGACCAACACTGAGGCATTCCCATGCTGCCCCTCGGAGCCCCGTCTGAACCCCCTCTGGATCTCATAACGCCCAGTCACATAGTTGTCCTGTGACTGCCTGTGCGTTTACTAGAGTCTTCTGGAGAGTAGGATGTGTGTCTTATTCGCGTTTTTACTGAACAGATGTGTACAGAATTTGATGGCTAAGAATGTAGGAAGGATGGAGGAGGAAAGGGGAGTTTTAGCTTGGGTGATGGGATGGGTGGTGGCACCCCTACTTATGAGTAGAGGAGGAAACAGATCCTATTCAGGACATACTGCATTTTAAGTACCTTTAGAACATCTGGAGGAAATAAAAACTTGAGAGTCTGTATCAGCCAGGATTATCTAGAGAAAGAGAACCAGTAGGATAATAGAGATTTATTTTAAGGAATTGGCTTGTGCATTTGTGAGACCTGGCAAGAACAAGATCCATAGAGCCAGCCAGCAAGCTGGAAATTGAGGGAAAAGCTGTTAGAGTCTTGAGTCTGAATTTGTAGGACAGGCTGGCAGGCCAGAAACTCAAGCAGAATTTCTTAAATATTACAATCTCGAGGCAGAATTTTTTCTGGAAATCTGTTTTTGCTCGTAAGGCCTTTAACGGATGACATGAGGTCCACCTGCATTGTTAAGGGCAATCTCCTTTACTTAAAGTCAATTGAGGGGCTGAAGTGTTTCTCAGCGACAGAGCACTTACCTAGCATGCACAAGGTCCCACCACACACACACACACACACACACACACACACACACAACGACTGAGATATAGATTTTAATCAAGAAATACCTTCACAGAAACATTTAGACTAGTGTTTGAATAAATAACCTGGCACCATAGCTTCCACCAAGTCAACATATAAAATTAATTATCAAATCTGGCACAGTGGCACCCTCCTATGTTCCCAGTGACTCAGGAGGCTGAGGCAGGAGAATCTCCAGTTCAAGGCCAAGCTCAGCAACTTAGGAAGACCCTGTCTCAAAATAAAAATACAAAAGGGCTGAGGATGTAGCTCAGTGATAGATCACCCCTAGGATAAACCCCCAATACTGGGGTAGAAGGGTGGGAGGTAGGGAAGTGGACAAAGGAAGAGAGTGAGGGGTGAGAGAAGAGTGAGGTTCTAGAGAGGAGGGAACCTCGAGACAGGCATCATGAAATCCAGGGGAAAGCAGTGAATCAAACAAGTGTGGTCCAATGTGTCACAAGCTGATCGAGTGTCCGTTCAATTTGGAAATCAGGAAGCCTGGAAAAATCTCTTCCTAAGCAGGAGCATTCCTACTCCTGGTGGGAATGTAAATTTGTACAGCAGCTTTAGGAAACAGTTAACCAAGGAAGCTGAACGTGTACAGATCTCACCATGCAGCAGTTCTACTCACAGGACTATACTGATGCTGACCTCAAAATGTGGCCCACAGATGGGAAGCCTCAGCTTCACTGGCAGCTTGTAGAAATGCAGAAATCTCAGGCCCCACCCAGGCCTACTGACTCAGATTCAGCAATGCAACCAATCTCCAGGTGATTCATCTGCACATTAAGTTTGAGAAGCACTTAATCTTCAAACTCTCTCACTCATGTTAGAAGAATTTTGCAAATTCTGTACTCTTTGCATGTTTTTATGATACTATCTAAAAATTTTCCCAGATGTTGAAAGAGTTTCAAAAGGATGTAATTTCAGAAGTCCTACTTATGCAACTAAGCAACAAAAAGAAAGAGAGGGCATCCAAATCTGAAAGAGGAAGTCAAACAATTCCTGTTTGCAGATGAAATGATCTTACCTGTAAGAAAACCTAAAAATTACACACACACATACACACACACACACACACACACACACACAAATATATATATTAGCACTACTGAACATGGTGGCACATGCCTGTAGTACCAGCGACCAGCGGCTTGGGAGGCTCAGACAAGAGTATGGAGAGTTTAAAGCCAACCTCAGCAACAGTGAGGCCCTAAGCAACTCAGTGAGACCCTGTCTCTAAAAAAAAATAATAATAATACTCACAGGGGAAAAATATACAAAATAGGGCTAGGGATGTGGTCGAGTGCCCCTGAATTCAATCCCAATACCCCTCCAAAAATAAATGTTAGCACTGATAAGGGAAATCCAGTAAAGTGCAGAATACAAGAACAACATACAAAAATCATAGCATGTCTATAAATAAAAAATAAAGGCTGGGAATGTAGCTCAGGGGTAAAATATCACTGAGTTTAAACCAGTACCAAAAAATAATAAATAATAAATAAATAAAATACATAATAGTAAGTTTAATCAAGGAGGCAAAAGAACTCCACAGTGAAAACTAGAGAAAAAAAATTGAAAAGAATACTCAAAAAATTGAAAGATTCTTCATGTTCCTGGATTAGAAAAAGTAATATTGTTAAAATGTCCATATTAGGGCCTGGGGTTGTGGCTCAGTGGTAGAGTGCTCGCCTAGCACATGTGAGGCCCTGGGTTCGATCCTCAGCACCACATAAAAATAAATAAATAAAATAAAAGCATCGTGTCCATTTACAACTAAAAAATAAAAATATATTTAAAAAGTCCATATTACCCAAAGTGATCTACATACTCAGTAAAATCTCTATGAAAATAACAATGACATTCTTTGCAGAAATAGAAAAAGCATTCCCAGAATTTTAGATCCACAAAAGATCCTGAATAACCAAAGCCATCTTCATCAAAAATAGCCAAAGCTGGGGCTGGGGTTGTAGCTCAGTGGTAGAGTGCTGGCCTAGCATGTGTGAAGACCTGGGTTTGATCCTCAGCACCACACAGAGATAAATAAATAAAGTTATTGTATACATCTACAACTACAAAAAATTTTTTTTAAATAACAAAGCTGGAAGTGTTACAAGACCTAATTGTAAACATACCACAAAGCTATAGTAACTCAAACAGCACGGCACTGGCATAGAAAGAGACACACAGACCAAAGCAATAGAGAACTTCAAAATAAATCTCTGTATTTATAATCAACTGATTTTCTACAGTCATCAATACACATTGTAGAAAAAGACAATCTCTTTTATAAATGCTGTCAGAGCTTAACTACTCAGGAAGCTTCTTTGGAGAAACTAAACAAGAAATACAAATTGCTCACAAATATATGAAAAAGAATACTAAATATCACTAATCATTGGGGAAACTCAAATCAAAACTACAATTAAGACAGGAGCAGTGGCACATGCTTGTGATCCCAGCAACTTAGGAAGCTAAGACAGAAGGATTGAAATTTCCAGGCCAGTCTCAGGAATGGAACAAGACTCTGTTTCAAAATCAAAAATAAAAAGTGCTAGGGATGTAGCTTGTGGTAGAACTCTTGCCTAACAGGTAAGCAACAACAACAACAACAACAAAAAAAAAAATGAGACATCACCTTATCCTAATTAGAATGGCTAGTATCAAAAACATTTTTTTAATGCTGTGGAGAATGTACAGAAAGGGGAACTCTTATAAAGTGTTGGCAAAAATGCAAATTAGTGCAACCATTGTGGGAAAAAAATATAAAGACTTCTCAAAAAACTAGAAATAAAACTACCTAATGATCCAGCAATCCCACTTTGGGGTACATATCTGAAGACAAGGAAATCAATATGTCAAAAAAAAATCTGCAATCCTGTGTTCACTGCAGCACTATTCACAATAATCAAGAAAAGGAGCCAGACATGGTTGTGTGTGCCTGTTAACCTGACTACTCAGGAGACTGAGACAGGAGGATTACAAGTTCAAGCCAGCCTAGTCTCAAAATAGAAAGGGCTGGGGACATAGCTCAGTGTTGTAGTGCCCCTGGGTTCAATACCCAGTACTACCAAAAAAAAAAAAAAAAATAGGTGTGTGTGGGGTGAGGGATTACCATTTGTCCATTGATGGATGCTGAATGGATAAGGAAAATGTGGACAATGGAAATTTTGTGGGGGGCGGGTACTGGGGATTGAACCCAGGGGTGCTTAACCACTGAGCCATATCCCCAGACCTTTTATTTATGTGTATGTGTGTGTGTGATATAATATATATTGTTAGAGACAGGGTCTCACTGAGTTGCCTCTATAAGTTGCTGAGACTGACTTTGAACTCGAAATCCTCCTGCCTCAACCTTCCAAGAGGCTGGGATTACAGGCGTGTGCCACCATGCCCAGTGACAATGGGACATTATTTTTAGCAATATGAATGAGCCTAGAGGACATTATGTTAAGTGAAATAAGCCACTCATGGACAGACAAATACCACATTCTCACTTAAACTGAAAATGTTGGTCTCAGTCAGGTGTGGCCACCACACCTGTACCCCAGAGGATGAGACAAGAGGATCATTTGAGGCCTGGAGTTGGAGACCAGCCCGATAAATGGTTGAGGTAATGCATATACTAATCATTCTGCTTGATCATTATACATTGTATACATGGAATGAAATTTGACTATGCCTGATAAATATGTACAATTTATATGTATTAATTAAACATAAAAATGATGATAATAACAAAAATGATGCCATGCCCAGTGTGTTGTGAACACTGACCTTTTCAAAAAAGTATTATTTGGGCTGAAGTTGTGGCTCAGTGGTAGAGCGCTTGCCTAGCACGTGCGAGGCCCTGAGTTCAATCCTCCGCACCACATAAAAACAAATAAATAAAGATATTGTGTCCAACTACAACTAAAAAATAAATATTAAAAAAATTATTTACCATACTTTTCACAATTCTTTTAAAACATAAGTACATGATTATTCTCTTCTTTTGGGGGGTGGTAAGGGGGTATCAGAGATTGAACTTGGGGCTACTCAACTACTAAGCCACATTCCCAGCCCTATATTGTATTTTATTTAAAGACAGTCTCACAGAGTTGCTTAGTACCTTGCCATTGCTGAGGCCTGGTTTTGAACTCATGATCCTCTTGCCTCAGCCTCCTGTCCCACTGGGATTACAGGTGTATGCCACCATGCCTGGCCATATTCTTCTAAAGTAGGGCATTATGGCACAGTCCTGTAATCCCAGCAACTCAGGAGGTTGAGGCAGGAGGATCACAAGTTCAAAGCCAGCCTCAGAAATTTAGTGAGGCCCTAAGCAATTTAGTGAGACCAGATCTCAAATAAAAAATAGAAAGGGCTGGGTATGTGGCTCAGTATTTAAGTTCCCCTGGGTTCAATCCCTGGTACCAAAAAAAGAAAAGAAAAAAATCATACTCTTCTTTAACAGTCAAGAATTTCACACTGTTCTATTTCTTCTGAATTCATATTTCTATTTATACCCCAAACATTTTCCTAATGTAATATATTTTATGCTTGAAAGCCTTCTAGGGCTGGGGGTGTAGCTTGGTGTAGAGCACTTGCCTAGCACACGAGGCACTGTGTTCAATTCTTAGCACCGCATAAAAAATAAATAAATAAAGGTATTGTGTCTGTCTACAACTAAAAATTTTAAAAAAGAAAGCCTTCTATTTTCTGCAAAAAGTTATGTACATAAATTAAAACTGAATTTTAAAAATTTACTATGGCCATAAGGCTCTAAGTATTAAAAATTTCCTTCTGGGTTATAATAAATATATGTTTGCATTTATTTATATATATAAGTAAAACAAATATATTTGTGTCTATTATTTATAATTAACTTACCAAAATAACTTGAGGTCTGGGTACTATGGCACACTGACACGGGAAGCTGAGATAGGAGGATCCTGCATTCAAAGCCAGCCTTAGCAACTTAGCAAGGCCCTAAGTAACTTAGCAAGACCTTGTCTCAAAATAAAATATAAAAATGGGTTGGGGGTGCTGGTGTTGTGGCTCAGTAGTAGAGTGCTTGCCTAGCATGTGTGAGGCACAGGGTTCAATTCTCACCACCACATAAAATAAGTAAAATAAAAGTCCATCAACAACTAAAATAGATTTTTTAAAAAATGAGCAGGAGATGTGGCTCAGTAGTAGAGCATCCCTGGGTTCAATCCCCAGTACAAAAAAAAAAAAATCATATTGGAAGTATAGTTCTAAATAAGATAGTTGGGTAGCTGGGTCACTTCTTTTCAATTAGTTCATGTACTCCATAGATGAGCACTATTTATTGCTAGAATTAGACAAGATTCAGCATAAATTCTATTCCTATCTTTCATTTTTATAGATGTGAGAGCTGAAATTTTTTTCCTATAAATATTATAGGTGGGAATGAAAAGCATTTTGTCATATTGATGTCACTACATTCTTTGACATCACATTTAATAAGATACCTAAACACAGTGACCTATCATCAAAAATCAGTCACCTGGGTAAATGGATGGAACTGAAGAACATCATGCTAAGTGAAAGGGACTCAGAAAATCAAAGGTCTTCTGTTATACGTAGAAGCTAGAGCACAGTAAGGAAGAAATGGGGTGAGGTGGAATCCCATGAAAATGAAGGGAAGATTCGTTGAGCAGAGGAAGTAGCTTGAGGGGGAGGGAAGAAGGACAAAAAAAAAAAAAAAAAACAGGAGAAACTGTGGAATGAAGTTATGCTATGTACATATATGAGTATACCACAGTGAATATCACCTTGATGTAAATCTACAATGCTCTAATTTTTAAAAACTATATGTAAGTAGAAGGAAAATCAATAGAGGAAAGGGAAGAGGGGGAGTTGAAGAGGGAAAGAGGAAATTCTGGGAACTGAATTATATTCAATGCATATATGATTATGTTTAAAAAAACTGATACTATGTGTGACTATAATTCAATAATAAAAAACATTCAAGATCAACTGGCTGGATACAGTAACACATTCCTATAATCCCAGATACTTGGTAGACTGAGGTAGGAGCATCACAAGTTCAAGCCAGCCTAGATAACTTAGCAAAGGACTGTCTCAAAAATTTTTTAAAAGCCGGGCATGGTGGCCCATGCCTGTAATCCCAACAGCTCAGGAGGCTGAGAGAGGAGGATCCTGAGTTCAAAGCCATCCTCAGCAAAAGCAAGGCACTAAGCAACTCAGTAAGACCCTGTCTCTAGGGGTTGAGGTTGTGTCTCAGTGGTACAGTACTTGCCTAGCACATGTGAGGCCCTGGGTTCAATCTTCAGCACCACATAAAAATAAATAAATAAAATAAAGATATTGTTTCCACCTACAACCAAAAAATAAAGTAAAAAAAAAAAAATATATATATATATATATATATATGTATATATATATATATATATATATATATATATATATATATATATATATATATTTTAAATACCTTGTCTCTAAATAAAATACAAAATAGGGCTGGGATGTGGCTCAGTGAGTGAGTGCCCCTGAGTTCAATCCCCAGTATCCAAAAAAAAAAAAAAAATTAAAGAAGGATTGGGGATGCAGCTCAGTGGTAGAACATACACCTAGCATGAACTGAGGCCCTGGGTTCAATTCTTAGCACACAAAAATAAATAATAAATAAAATAAACACAGTTACCATATAATCCAGCAACTCCACTGATAAGATACAAATTGCAGATAAACAAATACATGTATACACCTACTCATAACAACACCATCTAGAAACAGCTTAAATGTCCATCAACAGATAAATAAAACAAATTATGGCATATCCACACAATGGAATATTATCCAACCATTAAAAAGGAATAAAGTCATGATAAATGCATCTCCAAAACATGCCAAGTGAAAAAAGCTAGACACAAAAAGCTCCATATTCTATAATTTCATTTATATTAAATGTCCAGGATAGGTAAATGCACAGGGACAGAACATATATTGGTGGTTGCCAGGGCCTGGGGAAAGAAGGGGAATAGGGAGCTGCAGCTTAATAGGAACAGGGTATCCTTTTGGGATGATGGAAATGTTTAGGAACTAAATAGCGGTGATGGTCATGCAATACTGGGACTGTACTAAATATCACTGAATTGTTTAGTTATTTTTTTAAAATATTTTTTTTTGTACTGGGACACAATACCTTTATTTATTTATTTTTATGTGGTGCTGAGGATCAAACCCAGGGCCTCGCCCATGCTAGGCGAGCACTCTACGCTGAGCCACAACCCCAGCCTGAATTGTTCATTTAAAAAGGGTTCATTTTATGTTCTGTGAAAATTTTTTTTAACCAAAACAGTTAAAAAATAATAATAACGAATCCTCCTTCAACTTGTAGAAAGGAAACAGAATGAAAGTACCTATTCCCTGATAACAAAGGCATTCACTTTCTCAAAACTAACACAGATTTTTCAAACTGTCCCCTTTGGTGCCCTGGATGTTGCCACTCTCCTAAATTCTGTCTTGGGCCTTCTTTCCGTGGTAAGGAAGCCTGAGTGGGGGAAGAGGAGGGGATACCTGTGCCAGCTTCACAGGGATCTCTCTCTCGGGCCCTCCACATCCAATGGGAAGTGTTAGATCTGAGAACGATCCCCTTAAATCTACCCAAGTTCATGTAGCCCTGGGACATTCCTCTGGCACTACAGGGATATCCATGCCTACACACCAAATGGGCAATACTGCACAGTAGACTGTTTGGGAACACCTGCAGCGCACATAGAGAGTGAAGCTGTGGCCACGAGCAAAGGAAGTCTATGTAAGAAATTCAGAAGCAAAGACACCTGTTTGTGGGGGGCTGTCTTTGCAAAGGCACTCCAAGGTCCTGGGAATTTAGTTCTTAAACTGGGGTCAGGTACCCCATTCACCTTTCCCTCTGCATGCTGATTTGATGCATTCTTCTTTGGGTACAGTCTATTCACACTATTTTTAGGAGGGAGGATGAGTGTGAGGGGAGAGTGCTGAGCTGGCAAGGGGGAGGTAAGATGTGACTCAGCAGAGAGGGGCTGAGATTGACGAAGAATTTAAAAAAAAAAAAAATACAGCAAATACTTGTCTGGGTTTATAGACCTAAAGTCAGAACCAGTAATGGGGATATGGAGCAAGGTTGGGAGTGAGATGTAGGAATGACTGATTTTCAGCAAGCTCTGAATCTGAGAAGTAGTCAAGAAAGGGGAGGCTGGGGATGCAGCTCAGTGGTAGAGCATGTGCTTAGTATGCACAAGGTCCTGGGTTCGATCCCCAGCTCCACTAAAAAAATACATATGTTCATTACCTACATATTATTGTAAGGAGGATGTCACTTCTCAGCCACAAAGATAATTGGGTTTAACTGGGTAATTTAATAAAAATGAGTATTAGAGGGGGGCTGAAGGAGGCTCAGTGAGAAGGCATAGCCATCTACCAAGAGATAAGATCGGAGTGTGGTAAATCCCGACTCTCAGAAGAGCAGACAAGGTAGGAAAGACCCTTGGTGGGGAAAAGGGCTCAGGCAGCCTTGCTCTATAGGGAAGGAGGATAGTAGGGAGAGGCTGACAGAAAAGGCACAGCTGGGGATTCCAGGCCCCTGAGTGGTGAGCAGGTACATGTGTCACCCCAAGGGTGCAATCTGTGGGCTACTTGGAGAGTGGCATGCTGGCTATTTTGGGGGGGATGGAGGGGCAGGGTGTACTGGGGGTTGGATCCAAGGTGCTTTTTAAACACTGAGCCACATCCCCAGTCCTTTTATTTTTCCCAAGGCAAGGTCACACTAAGTTGCTTAGGGCCTTGCTAAATTGTTGAGGTTGACCTCAAACTTGCCATCCTCTTGCCTCAGCCTCCTGAGCTGCTAGAATTACAGGCATGAGCCACCATGCCCAGCTAGGCATCTTAAATTTCAAACAGAATAAATGTGGTGCATGCCTATAATCCCCACTACTTGAGAGACTGAGGCAGGAGGATGCAAGTTTTAGGCCAACCTGCATAATGTAGAGAACTTATCTCAAAATAAAGAGGGGGGAAGAGTCTGGCATGGTTGGGTGCGCCTATAATCCCAGCAACTCAGGAGGCTGAGGCAAAAGGACCTCAAGTTTGAGGCCAGCCTCAGCAACTTAGTGAGGCCCTGTCTCAAAAATAAAAAGGGCTGGCGATATGGTTCAGTGGTTAAGTGCCACTGGGTTCAATCCTGAGTACCAAAAGGGGGGGAGGGGGCGGGTTGGGGAGGATAAAAAGCTTAAGGATGTAGCTCAGTGGTAGAGCAACCTTCTAGGTTCAATCTGCAGTAACCACACACTTACATACCTACAGCCCCCCACCCCAGAAAAAAATCAGAAAGTACCAGATGCTGATAATCATCAGAGTGAGATCCTAGGAAGAAAGTAGCTTCATTGGAATCGAGATAAAATTTGTTGGAAGGAGACCAAAAAGCTTTAAGAGAAAGGTCTTTACTATGTACCTTATATTCTTTTTGAATTCTGACTCATGAATGATTCTATAAAAAATAAATATTTTATATATCTCACCAGGACCCCTGTCCTGCAGGCAGAGCCAAGTGTAAATTGGAAAAGAGAGAGGGGAAAATGTGAAGATTTGGCTGTAAGACAGGAAGGTTTTATTATAAAGGATTTTAAAAGTCCAAGCTGATGGCCCTCCTCCTTTCCTACTGATTGCAAGAAATATAGTATTCCAGTCTGTGCTAAGCACAATTATAAAAGTATACCCACAGTTGAAAATACTTTAAATGCCTCAGAGAAATATCTGGCCTTTCCTACTGTTTTGGATTATAGAGGTCACTATCCTCCTCCTTGAGTAACCAAGAGTGTATCCTAAACCATAAACTAGCTAGCCTTGAAAAATTCTCCCAGATATGCACACAAAAATGCACACTCCTGGGTGCAGTGGCACAGGCCTGCAATCCCAGTGACTTGGGAGGGTGAGGCAGGAGAATTGCAAGTTCGAGGCCAGCCTCTACAATTTAGCAAGACTTTATCTCAAAAAATATAAAGGACTAGGGGTGTAGGTCAATGGTAGAGGACCCTGGTTTCAATCCCTAGTATTGATGGCAATAATAATAAAATAATAAAAAATTAAATGCACACACCCCTTATTGAGAGTAAACTATTATGGGCCCATGGAGAGAGAAAAGATTTCAGAAAGTAATTGCTCCACTACATTGTAGAAAATACTGAAACCTCTGGAGCCTTGATGACTTGAAGCCTGGACTAGCTAGAAGCAGCGGCACACATAAGTAATCCCAAATATTCAGGAGGCTTAGCAGTAGGATCACAAACTCTAGGCCAGCCTGAGCAACTTAGTTAGACTCTGTCTCAAAATAAAATAAAAGGGTGGAGCCTAGTGGCACACATCTGTGATACCAGCAACTCAGATGGCTAAGGCAGGAGGACTGCAAGTTCGAAAGAGACCCTCTCTCAAAATAAAAATAAAAAGAACTGGGGATGTAACTCAGTGGTAAAGCTCTCCTGGGTTCAATCCTCACTACCAAAAAATATTAAAATTCAGTTAAACGGTTGGGAAGCTCAGTAGTGTGTGTGATGTCCTGAGTTCAATCCCCAGTACTGAAAAAAAAAAAAAAAGTAAAAGACATATACTGGACTAAAACTTAGACCTTATGACTCTTAGCTGTTCCTTGCATCTATTTGGATTTTACTTCCAAAGCCCACTAAGAATACTGAATTTACTTGTTCTTGACACTAGGCCAAGACATTTGGTACTGCAAGCTAAGGACAGGAGAGCCTCTTGTCTTATACTGGCAGAAGTTGAAGAACAAGAGACAGGGATCTAGATGATTCTAGAACCCTTGGATGGAGTATATAATCCCAGCTACTCAGGCTTTACATCATTTCTCCATCAGACTGTATAGGAAAGGATAGGTCTGTGCACTCTGGCTTGATACTATGTAAAGTTGTAACCAGAAGGACCAGGCACTTGAAGGATTCATTGGCTCTCAATTCCACCTACTACCAAGTACCACCAGTCCTAAACTACAAGCTGAGATTAGTCCCCTATTCATCCACATTCCCAGAAAGAAGTAGCAAAAAGAAGAAGGATATAAAACTTTGCAAATTCTTGTTCTTAATCTAACAACTTTTTTTTTTTGATACCAGGGATTGAACCTAGGTGTGCTTAACCACTAAGTCACATCCCCAGCCTTTTTTAATATTTTATTTAGAGGCAGGGTCTCACTGAGTGTCTTCGGGCCTCTTTAAGTTACTGAGGCAAACTTTGAACTCGTGATCCTCCTGCCTCAGCCTCCCAAGCTTAGAGGCATTCAATTATATTATTATTAAAGGTGTGCAAAACCAGGCCTGGTACCTTTTTGTATTTCTACTCTGATTGGAAAATGATGATGATGATTTTTTGTAGTACTGGAGATTAAACCTAGGGGCTCCTACATGCTTGGTAAGTGCTCTGTCACTGACTTACATCCCCAGCCTTTTTTATTTTATTTTATTTGCCCAGGCTAATGTGCAACTTGCAATCCTCCTGCCTCAGGAGGATTAAATAGATGGATTACAGGTGTGCACCATCTCATTTGGCTCAGACTGACATTTTCAAAAGAACTTTAAAATTCTGTTTTCCTGGTGGGTGTTGTGGCACACACCTGTAATCCAAGCTACTTGGAAAGCTGAGGAAAGAGGATCAAAAGTTCGAGACCAGACTGGGCAACTTAGTAGGTTAGAATATATAAGGATGGCTATTTTGAAAGGAGACAAACAGGGAAGGAAAGAGGGACTGTATTTGTAAACTAAAAACTCCATGAACACCTCACTTTCACTCCCCAGGCCTGTCTTCCTTAAGGCCTGAATTCTTCAGAGATCCAATAAATCTCAGAATATTATAAATCCAAATTAGTGTCTATATTCCTTATTAGTTTATAGAATGTATTTCTAGACTGATTAAAAGAAGCTGAGAGAGAGAGAGATGATGTTTAAAAACCCATGATACAGGGCTGGGGTTGTGGCTCAGTGGTAGAGCGCTTGTCTAGCATGTGTGAGGCATTGGAGTTGATTCTCAGCATCGCATATAAATAAATGAATAAAATAAAGGTCCATCAACATCTAAAAAAGATTTTTAAAAATGATACAGTTCAAGATCTATTAACTAGAAAACGTCAGCCTGAAAATTCTAAGAAGACCAAAGCCATCATGACTCACTGTATACTCTCCATAAGAAAAAAAAAAAAACGGATCCAGATGCTATGGCACATGCCTAGAATCCCAATGACATGGGAGACTAAATCAGAAGGACCACAAGTTCAAGACCTGCCTCTGCAATTTAGCGGGACCCTGTCTCGAAATAAAAATTGAAAAATGATTGGGGATGTAGCTCAGTGGTAAAGCTCCCCTGGGTTCAATCTCCTGTACCAAATGGAGGAGGAGGAGGAGGAGGAGGGGGAGGGGAGGGGAGGGGAGGGAGAGGAGGAGGAGGTGGAGGAGGAGGAGGTGGAGGAGGAGGAGGTGGAGGAGGAGGAGGAGGGAGGGGGAGAAGAAAGAAAGGAAGGAAGGAAGGAAGGAGGGAGAACCGTGTTCATTAGGCTGACACTGCCACTGCATGCTTCCCATGCTCACTATTTACAAAGTTTAAAAGCAGCAGCCCCCACCAGGGCACAGTAGCAGGTCTGTATTCCCAGTAACTCAAAAGGCTGAAGTAGAAGGATGACAAGTTCAAAGCCAGACTGAGCAATTTGATGAGATACTGTCTTAAAAGAAAAAATAAAAAGATCTGGGATATAACTCAGTGGTAAAGTGCCTCTGGGTTCAATTCCCTAATGGGGGGGGGGGTATAGAGTAGAAGGAAAATAAGAAGCCTAAAACCCCCAAAACACATCTCAATCTCAAGCGTCCACACTCTCTTCCTTTTGTTTTTGACTCCCTCTCCCTTTGACTGTGTAGCCTGCTCTATTGTGTGTTGTCCTAAATAAATCCCCTTGCTTTCTTAATAAGTCTTTGCTTATGCCTTTTTTTAACTTGTCCTGAAGTTCCTTTCTGTCAAGAACCTGCCAGGGCTCACTTGAGGTCCCCTTTTCCCCTTCCAGGGTAGCTCCTTGGACCCAATCCAGTGACAGACCATGTCTCAAAAAAAAAAAAAAAAAAAAAGGCAGGGGAGGTGACTTGGAATATAGTGCAATGGTAGAGCACTTGGCTAAAGTGCCTGAGGCCCTGGGTTTAATCCCTAGTACCACAAAAAAGAAAATGTTAGTCTGTTTCCCAAGTAGCAAAGCGGAAAAGAGCTACTGTTCATTCAGCACCTACTGTATGCCAGGCTTACTTAAACTTTACATTGGCCCTGTGAGCAATTAGGACCTTCAGTTCAAAAATAAAGATACTGTGAGAGCATAAAGTAACTTGCCCAGAGCCCTTGCATAGTATAGAGTGGAATATGGCTTTGAGCCAAGGTTCATAAGCATATGTTCTTCCTTTAATCCACTAACCTGACTACAAATAAGATTTCTGCAAAGGGGTTATTTTAGAATAGAGAGAACTGGGCAGGGGCATAAAAGGCAGAGAATTTTAAAGGGCAAAAAGCCAAGACATTATCTGAACACTGCCTGCACCTTCAAACAGCATCCCTTAAATTTGGGTGTGCAGTTTAAATCAAGAATAAACTTTCTTTGGGTGGATGCTGGCTGAGCTGAAGAGGAATGACTTCAACAGCCAGTCATTTATTGCATGACTTTCATTTGCAAAACATAACTCACAACATAATTTTCATAATCAAGAAGTTTACCATCTCATGGGGAAACCAGATATTGAGTACTTTATGTAAAAACATCAGAATTAAGATGTAAGGAAAATGTGCTTCTCTCCTATGTGGGAGGCAACGTGAGTTACCTCCCTGGCTGGACGAGAGGCCAGAGGCCCTTAGACACATCTTTGTGTCCAGAACTTTCCCCACCCTTCTCAGGTCGAGGGCTTGTCTGTGTAAAGGCGTGCCTGACCACAACCCCTGAAAACCCAATGGTCTCACCTGACCTTGGAACACTGGCCCCCTTAATCTTCATTGGAAGGGATTTTCCCCAGAATTTTTGTTACCCAATAAAAGTCCACTCCCTGGTGTGTTCTCTCTCTTGCTAGCCTCTTCAGTAAACCTCGCTACTCTAATAGGTAGCTTGAGGCTGGGGGTACAGAAGCTGTCCTGGAGCTGGTTTAAAGGTAATTCAAACTCCCTTTGGATTTCTCCCTTCACCTATGAAGCCTGTGCTGGCCACCGGCTAAACTCCTGGATGATGTAATAAGTGCAATTGGTAAGAAGTCTTCACATGGAGTTAGTTGAGAAAGTGAGTGTAGGTATTGTGGATATAAGAAAGAGGGGTGGTTGAGGACAGCTTTCAAAGCACTGATAAGTGTTGACGGTGGGGGCTGGAGTTGTAGCTCAGTGGTAGACTGCTAGCTTAGCATGTGTAAGGCACTGCGTTCGATTCTGGACATCACATATAAATAAAATAAAGGTCCATTGACAACTAAAAAATATTAGTTGACAACTAAAAAATATTGTAGCTCAGTGGTAGAGCGCTTGCCTCACACGCGTGAGGTCCTGGGCTCAGTCCTCAGCACCACAAGAAAATAAATATAAAAACAAAGATATTGTGTCCGTCTACAATTAAATAAAGGAACAAAATGTGCTGATGGTGAAGCTGTGCCAAAGGAAGAGAAGGCCAGCTGCAGAACTGAGGGGAGGTTTTGTTTAAGGCAGTGGAGCATCTGGAGAAGAGGCTAAGGATCGGAGGAACTCGTGCAGAGGAACGACAGTAGACTCATACTAATATAAACAATAGCATAATTAGAAGAATTAGTCCTCTATGGTTGCCTATATAGTAAAGGTGAACTGGGCAAGGTCGTCGACAGCACGGAGATAATTTCAGTTATGAAAATGGAGGGGAGGGCGGGTGTGATCTGTGACCTGAAATGGGGAAAAGCTGAGAGTACTGGATTATCTGGCTTTGTGGGAAATGAAATCATCTTTTAGGCCAGGAAGGATGAGATGATTACTAGCTTCAGAAGACTTGGAAAAGTCTGGAAGTGTGATTGGGAGAACTATGCACATACTCATGATGCACACGAGGGCAACAGCGACCCAAAAGCACTGATAGCCGTGGGCTGGCCTGAACCTCTGGGAGGAGTTGTCGCTGTACCCGGGGCCTCACTCTGCACAGCTGGACGGGAGTGTACCACCCCTAGGGAGCAGGTGGCAGAGCCGCCCAGGAAGAGCCGGGACACAAGCGCGCGCTCTGGGGGGGCGCGGAGCAGGAGGGGCGCGCGGGGGCGCGGAGCGAGCGCGGGCCGCCGGGAGCGGGGGGCGGGCCCGAACAAGCGGGCCTCTGCGCGGCACTTGGCACGCACGCGCAGATGGGCCGCGGGCCCGAGAGGCAGAGAGGAGGGGGAGCAAGAAAAGAGGGGGGTGTGGAACGTATTTCCGCTCTGGCGGACAAATAATCCTGGCCAAAGGGGAGGCACGGCTGTCCGGCCCTTTAACCGCGTGGGGGTGCCAGTGGAGAAAGGGGGGTCGGGAAGGGGGGGATCCTGCTCCTTTAATTCCCTCCCCTCTTCCTCCTCCCTGAGTCCTCGCCGACGCCGCCGAGCGCGGGGCCTGGAACACACGGCACGAGCTGCCCCCGCCCCTCCCCCCTTACGCCCACGCGGAGCCGGCCCCGCGCGCGCGCCCCGTTCACCCCCCGCGCCTGCGCGCTGCCCAGGCCCTGCCCGTGTGTGTGGGGGGCGCTGCCGGCCCCGGGGGGGTGGGGGAAATAGGGGGGAAAAAAAAACAGCGCGCGGAACTCGGCCAGGTGAGAGACGCGTGCACTCAGGGTCGTGGGCTGGTGGGGGGGGCGTGCCACGGAGCTCTGAGCGTGGGAGGGGGGCGTGCACGATGCGTGCAGGCGGCGGGGAAGGACGTGTAAAGGGGGATAGAGGGAAGGAGGCAACGGATAAAGGGGGCGGGGTGAGAAGAGCGTGCAACCCTGGTCACCCTAGAGTCCAGAGCCCCAGGATTCTGTCCCCCTTTCTTCGTCCTTCCCCTGTGGGCGCGTGGGCTAGCCCCTGGGTCGCGGGCCGCCGGTCTGGGGGGTGTGGACCGCTGCCCCGCCCCCAGGAACCACGCCTCCCTCCTCTCCCAGGGCCAGCGCCTCCCGGGGGTTCGGGGAAACTGAGGAAAAGGCTTGAAGACTGGGAGATTGGATGCTGGGGGTGCCGAGCAAGAATGGGAGCGAGAGGCCTGGACCCCTGGCTTCGGAGAGCCAGAGACCTTTGTCTCTGACCGGTTTCCTTCCCAACCAGGGTTGCCCACTCCCGCCACAATGGCCTCTGGGGTGGAAGTCCTGCGCTTCCAGCTGCCGGGCCACGAGGCTGCTACGCTACGGAACATGAACCAGCTCCGCGCAGAGGAGCGGTTCTGCGACGTGACCATTGTGGCCGACAGCCTCAAGTTCCGTGGCCACAAGGTCATCCTGGCTGCCTGCTCGCCATTCCTACGAGACCAGTTCTTACTGAATCCCAGCTCTGAGCTGCAGGTCTCGTTGATGCACAGTGCACGCATCGTAGCCGATCTGCTCCTTTCCTGCTACACTGGTGCCCTCGAGTTCGCAGTCAGGGACATCGTCAACTACCTAACGGCTGCCTCCTACCTACAAATGGAGCACGTGGTGGAGAAATGCCGGAACGCCCTCAGCCAGTTTATTGAGCCCAAAATAGGCCTTAAAGAGGACGGGGTCAGTGAGGCTAGCCTCGTGAGCAGTGTCAGTGCCACCAAGTCCCTCCTCCCTCCAGCCAGGACCCCAAAGCCAGCCCCTAAGCCCCCACCCCCACCTCCTCTACCCCCTCCGCTCCTGCGGCCAGTGAAGCTGGAGTTCCCTCTTGATGAAGACCTGGAGCTGAAGGCCGAAGAGGAGGATGAGGACGAAGATGAGGACGTGTCAGACATCTGCATCGTCAAGGTGGAGTCTGCCCTCGAGGTGGCGCACCGGCTCAAACCCCCTGGAGGCCTGGGAGGGGGTCTGGGTATTGGGAGCTCTGTAAGCAGCCACCTTGGGGAGTTGGCCCAGAGTAGCGTGGCCCCCAGCACTGTAGCCCCACCACAAGGTGTGGTGAAGGCCTGCTACAGCCTGTCGGAGGACGCAGAAGGGGAGGGCCTGCTGTTGATCCCAGGAGGCCGGGCCAGTGTGGGGGCCACCTCGGGCCTAGTGGAAGCGGCAGCGGTGGCCATGGCTGCCCGGGGGGCGGGGGGCAGCCTTGGGGCAGGGGGCAGCCGGGGTCCCTTGCCAGGGGGTTTCTCAGGTGGAAACCCCTTGAAGAACATCAAGTGCACCAAGTGCCCGGAAGTGTTCCAGGGCGTGGAGAAGCTGGTCTTCCACATGCGTGCGCAGCACTTCATCTTCATGTGCCCGCGCTGCGGCAAGCAGTTCAACCACAGCAGCAACCTCAACCGCCACATGAACGTGCACCGTGGCGTCAAGTCGCACTCGTGCGGCATCTGCGGCAAGTGCTTCACACAGAAGTCTACACTGCACGACCACCTCAATCTGCACTCGGGAGCGCGGCCCTATCGCTGCTCCTACTGCGATGTGCGCTTTGCCCACAAGCCTGCCATTAGGCGGCACCTCAAGGAACAGCACGGCAAGACCACTGCGGAGAACGTGCTGGAGGCCAGCGTGGCTGAGATCAACGTCCTCATCCGCTAACTAGCGGAGCCAGCGTGGAGGCCAGGAGGCTGGGGTCCCTGGGCTGGGTGGGAAGAGGGGTTTTAAGCCCAGGAGAATTGGGGGGTGGGGAATCTGGGGCAGACACATCCCGAGGGAGGGAGGGAGGAGATTCCTTGGAAAGAAGACCCTGCCTGTCAGCAGAAGAAAAGGATGGAGCTGGGGACAGGGTTCTTTGACAAGACCAAGGGAATATAGGGTCCCAAAGAAAGATTTCTTGTAGAGGTGCATGGATATGTGGAGGGAGGGGAAGGGTCCTATACAATAAGGAAAAGCAAAGACTGGAAAATGTTTTTTTCCTGGCTAAGGCTGCCCAGGAGAAGTTTCCAACATTCGTTGAGGTAGGGGTGGGTGGGTGGGAATTGGGAGGGTATTTGGCAGGAGGCAATTTACTTGCTCCTGTTTAGAATAGATCTTGGGAGAGGGAGTGGTAAGGGGAAACGGTTACTGAATCCAGAAAAGGAACAGGGGAGACAGTTCTTGCATGCTGGGGAAATGGGACTGTGGGTACAAGGCTCACCAAAATTGAAGAACAAAGTAAGGTGCCAGGTAAAAAACTAAGGTGAGCATCCTGGGTAGATATTGGGAAGTGGGGATACAATAGCAAGAACAATGAATAGTGGAGGGGGTGGGGGGCAGGGCACATAGGAAAAGGACACAAGGAGGGCTGTTAGCGGGGAGGAAGAGGAGTAGAGACTTATACAGTATTTTTTAAGAAAAAAACGTATTTTTTAGGATTTTTTCTGGAGTTGGGGTTTTAGTTTTTCTGCTTTGTTTTCCACGAAATAAATTTTTTTTTTCTTTATACTCTGGCAACTGCGTGTATATAACTGTCCACCCTAGACAGCCTCTCTCTTTGATGTTGTGTGCTCAGTAACCAAAAGTCACAAATTCACACAGGTCCCATGCCCAAAGGATCCCAGTTTTACACAGGACATAGATTGTGACAAATGAGCACCTCTGGCCAGGAAGATACACTCCTCCAGTTCTGCAACCTCAACTTATAGCCAGATACCTCATAGCACAAGTGACTGTCATCTGTAGTGATACACAAGTTGTTCCCCGACCTGCTGGATTTGGTATCAGTACCAAGAATGGGCTGCAGGTAGCTATACCCACTGAAATTGCAAATACACATCTCTGTTTTGGCATTTTTGTCTGGGGGAAATGGTTCATGTCTTGGGGAAAACTAAAAACCCACTAAACTTGCATAGGATGTGGGGAAAACTACATTTCCCAGAAAGCTCTGGAAAGTTCTTAACCAGAGAACTACAGTTCCCAGAAGGCCTGGAATTGGCCTCAGATACCCCATACCTTAACTACCTGCCTGTGTCAAATACTGTTTGAAACCATACATTTATTTCCAAACTTTGACTAAGATGTAATGCCTTCCGGGATGGCACTCTAAATCAGAGTTGTGTATCTTGGTGTGTGCCATTCATACATAAACTGTCAGTTAAGCTATGACCCACGGAGTGCCTCTATTCTTTAGGAAAAATGATTACTTACAGTAGTCACTCTCTCGGGCCGCCGGGTTTACCTGGATCTCTAGCGCATATGGTGGCGGAACACGCCTGGCATAAGCAGAAGAGACATTTAGCCCCAGGTTTTCAAAAGGGAACGCCGCTCCAAGGGGCATGAAGCAGCCTGCTAGAGCCAGCCAATAGTATAGGTGTCCTCCGCATGTCCCTAACGCTCCCTTCTTGCTCGATAGACAGGCGAGGACCAAATGAGGCCGAGCCTTCTATCAGGTCGCCCAGAACTAGAAAATACAGAAAAGCAATCAGAGTCAGGAGAAGCACAAGAGAATCCGAAAGCCAGGAGGGACAGACACTCTGCTTTTACAAGTGAGGATAGAGAAGCCACACCTGGATCCAGACTTGCCTCACCCTTAGTTCTCTGCAGAGCTGAGGCTGGGAAAGACAGGAATTCAGACCCGCAGTCCCCAGTTTAGGACAGCCACTGCCATCTCCGAGGCCGCTCTCAGGGGAAAATGGCAAGAATGCTCGTAGCGGCTCCTTTAAGCCTCCTCCTCGCCCCCCCTCCCTCGCCCACGTGACCCGGGGCGGCCGCGCGCCGGCTCGGCCCCCCGCGCAAGCGGCGATGGCGGCGGCGGCGGGAGCTGCAGCGGCGGCGGCCGCCGAGGTGCGGAAGGGGAGGGGGAGAGGCGGGTGCATGCCCGCGCGCGCGCCCGGGGGAAGCGCGCGCCCGTGCAATGCTCCGGGGGTGCAACGGGGCCGGGGGGCCCGGGCGGGACTTGCAGCAATCCAGGGGGCCAACACCGGGGGCGGATGAGGGGACCAGGGGGTGGGAGGTGGGGGGAGTGGGCACGGAGGCGCGCGTGCAGCCGCTGGCTGCCCCTGAGTGGGCGGCGGGCGCCGGGGCTCCGGGAGCACGCGCGAGGGGCACGAGGGGCCGTCCACCGGGCTGGGGGGCAGCGGGCGCTGGAGGGGTTGGTGCCCGGGGTCCCCGCGGCCTGGGGGACAAAGGGGGAGCGGCGCGTGCAGCCGGGAGGAGGGGGCGGGGCCGGGGCGCTGAGGCCCCGCCCCCTCCCCCTCCTCTCCTCTCGGCCCCAGAGATGCGGGGTCTACCGAGAGGGCGGGGGCTGATGCGGGCCCGGGGGAGGGGTCGTGCGGCCCCTCCGGGCAGCCGAGGCCGAGGAAGAGGGGGCCCCCATAGAGGAAGAGGTAGGCCCCGGAGCCTACTCTCTCTTCCCAGGGCCCAAGCGTCCTGGGCCCCCCAACTCCCTACCGGGCTGACCAGTCCCCCTGTCCCTTGTCTCCCCTCCCAGGGGGAGGCCCCCGCTGAGATGGGGGCACTGCTGCTGGAGAAGGAGCCCAGAGGAGCCACCGAAAGAGGTGAGTGGGGTGGAAAAGGGCCCAATTAGCCCTTCACTTTACTGACAGAGGATCCCCAGAGTCCTCAGCCCTGAACTTTTTCTCTTCCCTACAGTTCTTGGCTCTTTGGGGGACACCTCTCATAGTGAGGACACCCTGCCCAAGGCCAACACCGACTCCCTGGAACCTGCTGGCCCCTCATCTCCGGCCTCTGTCACTGTTACTGTTGGTGATGAGGGGGCTGACACCCCTGTAGGAGCTACACCACTCATTGGGGATGAACCCGAGAACCTGGAGGGAGATGGGGGCCGAATTCTGCTGGGTGAGAGGAAGGAGAGTCAGGGAGTGAGGGTGGGGTTCTATGACTCTGCTGCCTTCTTATCTTGCCTCTGCCTATCTCCCTGTCTCTTTTTCTAGGCCATGCCACAAAGTCATTCCCCTCATCCCCCAGCAAGGGAGGTGCTTGTCCCAGTCGGGCCAAAATGTCAATGACAGGGGCAGGGAAATCGCCCCCATCAGTCCAGAGCTTGGCTATGAGGCTACTGAGTATGCCAGGGGCCCAGGGAACTGCAGCAGCAGGGCCTGAACCCCCTCCAGCCACCACCAGCCCAGAGGGACAGCCCAAGGTACATCGAGCCAGGAAAACCATGTCCAAACCAGGAAATGGACAGGTAAGGATGAGGGGATGGAGTGGAAGTGGGAGGAAATGAGGTTATCCATGGTAAAGGTGTGTTTTGTTTTTTGTTGTTGTTGTTGTTGTTCTTGTTGTTAATATAGTTTAGCTTCAGGCCCCTTCGGGTTTTCACAGATTTACCAAAGGGCTGCTATGTGTTAAATATTAGGTTGGGCTGGGCTTAATCTGACTGATTCTCTCTTCCTGGAGTTTGTATTCTTGGGGGAAGGGTGGTAAGAATAGAAAAGAGGCATGCTGAAGATTTATTTATATAGTTTATATCCTAATTACTTTTTATGATAATGACTATGTAAAGGAACTTCCAACCTCTCTACTTTTCTACTTGAAAGCAAGTCCTGCAGGAGATTTTTCATCCCTTCTTGGAATTGCCTGTTCTATACCCCCACACACACAAACACATACACATACATACATACATACACAAGCTCTGTTTATTTATAAAGTCTTTACTGGGAATCTATCCTGAGAAGGAGATGAGGGCCACAGAAATGTCAGAAGAGGAAAGTGAAAAGGGTCCCCAAATCCTAGAAGGTTTACAACAAGGTGGGCTTTTTGGATTGGGGGTATTATTTTTTTTGGGGGGTGGTCTTGTTTGTTTTTGTGTTACTCAAGATTAAACCCAGTAACATTCTAGCTCAGAGCTATATGCCTATCCATTTTTTTAAATTTTGAGACAGAGGCTTGCTAAATTGCCCAGGCTGGTCTCAAACTTGTGATCCTCCTGCTTCCGCCTCTTGAGTAGTTGTGATTATAGGTGTGTGCCCCTTTCCTGGCTATGACAAGGTTAAGGACTCCCGGAATTCCAAAAATAACATAAAAATTGCCTTATAATCCATTTTAAGTGGACAATTTAATGGTGTTAATATTCATAATGTGTAACCATCAATCTTCATAACCCTTTTTACCCTGTAAAACTTAAAACTACATGTCCATTAAACAATAACTCCCCATTCCCTCCTCCCCCAGCCCTTGGCAACCACTATTCTAAGAGTGTCATTACTCTTAACCACCTTATACCTGTACACTTATTCAGTATTTTTCTTTTTGTGACTGGCTCATTTCATTTAGCATAATGTTTCCAAGATTCCTCCATGTTGTCATATGTGTCAGAATTTCCTCCCTTTTTAAGACTGAATAATATTCTGTTGTTCATACATATTATCCCTCGATATCCCGAGGGGGATTTATTCCAAGCCCCCTTATTGATGCAAAAGTCCCTGAATGCTTAGGTCCTTTACATAAAACAATTTAGTATTTGCTTCTAAGGTATACATATCATCCTTTAAGTCAGCTCTGGGTTATTTTTAGTACAACTTAAGTGCTTCATAAATAGTTATTACATTATAATGTAATGACAAAAAAACTGCATGTTCGGTATAGGCAAAATTTTTTTCAAATATCTTTTGGCTTCAGTTTGTGGAACTTGAAGATACAGAAGGCTGACTTTGTGAACCACATTTTACTTTGTCCATTTATCACTCGGTGGACACCTGAGGCCAGGCCTGGTGGTACATGCCTATAATCCCATTGGCTTAGGTAGCTGAGGCAGGAGGAGCGCAAGTTCAAAGCCAGCTTCAGCAAAAGCGAGGCGCTAAGCAACACAGTGAGACCCTGTTTCTAAATAAAAAATACAAAAAAAGGTCTGGGGATATAGCTAAGTGTTTGAGTGCCCTTGAGTTTAATCCCTGGCACCCCCACCCCCCCCCAAAAAAAAATGGACACCTGTGTTGCTTTCACATCTTAGTTGTTATGGATACTGCTGCTGTGACTGTAGGTGGGCAGAGACCTTTTAACCTCCTGAGTTTGTGTTTTCACACACCTCCTCTTGGAAAACAGCAGTTCTTGTTTTTGCCACTTACTGGTTTCTGGAGCTTAATTTTGGAGGAGTGGTTCACCATGCCCCACTGAACTTGAGCTCCAAGCTAACTCAGGCAAAGCAGCAGGTTCACTCCAATCCTAAGCCTGTTTCCTCTCGCCCCAGCCCCCAGTCCCCGAGAAACGGCCTCCTGAAGTACAACATTTTCGTATGAGTGATGACGTGCATTCTCTGGGGAAGGTGACTTCAGGTCAGTGCCCTTCCTGACCCCCCCCTCACCTCCGTGATTTGATGTGGCCCATCCCTGGGGTGTACAGTACAGGTTTTACTCTTTTTCTCATTACAGATGTGGCCAAAAGAAGGAAGCTGAACTCTGGAAATGGCCTGGTGAGCTAGAGGGAGGGAGCAGGGTCTCTCCATCTGGGGGGCTGTTCCTAAGGATCCTAGAAATTGGGGCTATAGCCTGTCCTCAAGAGAAATGGGGGTGAAGGGTTGGAATGTAGCTCAGTGGTAGAGCACTTGCCTAGCATGCACAAGGCCCTGAGTTCGATCCCCAGCACTGCAAAGAAAAAAAGGAGGGAAAAGAGAAGTGGGGGATTGATGGAAGATGCCTGTAGCCTCAAGTTTTCTGATCTTTTTCTAGTCAGAGGAATTGGGTTCTGCCCGGGGTTCAGGAGAAGTGACCCTGGAGAAGGGGAACCCCAGGTCCCTGGAGGAGTGGGAGACAGTGGTAGGCGACGACTTCAGTCTCTACTATGACTCCTACTCTGTGGATGAGCGCGTAGACTCTGACAGCAAGGTGAGCCAGAGCAGCCTGCCCTCTGCAGCCAGGGAGTCCCCTGGTCCGGGGCTCGCTCTCCAGTCTTTTCCTGTTCCCCCTTTTCTTTCTTTTTATCTTCTCAACACCTACTAATCCATGACCCCATGCTATCTCCCTCTGTTTCCAATGTGTTCCTCCAACCCATTTTATCCCTTGCTCTCTCCACCAAGATGCCCCCTCATCCTGTACTTCAGCTTTAACATCCCATTTTGTGGTTTGTTGGTGGTTTACTTATTCTCTTGCTCTTTATTCAGTTTTATCTCACATGTTTATGTGTGGTTTTGCTTTTTATTTAACATTTTATCATGGAAACTTTCAAGTATATACAAAGTGGAGAATAGGGAACCCCCATCATCAGCTCCAGTGGCTATCAACACACAGCTGCTCATCTATACCTCTCCCAATACACACACTGGCTGGATTGTTTCAAAGTAAGTCTCAGGCATCATATTGTTTCATGTAGAAATGTTTCCACATGTATCTCTAAGTATAGAGTCTCTTTTTATTTTTTTAACATTACAAAATTACTATTTTCACACCCAAAAAAACTTAGCAGTAATATCTTAACACCATTAGACATCCTGTCAGTGTTTGAGTTTATTTGGTTGTTTCAAAGTGGGCTTTTGGCAAGATCCAAATGTAGACCACATGTTGATTTGATTGACATTTGTCTTAGATTTCTTTTGATACAGATTTCCTCATCTGTTATTTACTTACTGTTATTTATGTTGGTACTGGGGATTGAACCCAGGGGCCCTTTACCATTCAGCTATATCCTCAGCCCTTTTTATTTATTTATTTATTTTTTGAGACAGGGCCTCACTAAGTTGCTGAGGCTGGCCTCAATCTTGGAATCCTCCTGCCTCAGCCTCCTGAGTAGCTAGGATTATAGACATATTCCACCACATCTGGCTGTGTTCCTCATTTTTTCACCATTTATTTGTTGAAACTAGATCAGTTGTCCAGCAGAATTCCTCACACTTGGAGTGGCCTATTATTTTGTGTGAACAGATTAAGCTGATAGTTCTAGAAGCATGATTGTACTTTTTTTTTTGGGGGGGGGGTAAGAAGACTTTTGATAGTGCACCCAGGTTCTTCCTGTTTCCTCACATTAGTGACGTTATCATTGACCAGTGGCAGGTTCAGGTGATGTCAACCTGACTCCTTCATTATAGAGCACCTCATTAACTTTTTTAATTTTTTTTTATTTGTTTTAATTAGTTATACATTGATTAACTTTTCATCTAGTGTTTTCAGCAGCCATTAGCAATTGTACCAATTTTCAGCAGCCATTAACAGTTGTACCAGTTGTACCAATTTCATAAAAGCAGTATCACATGGTATTTGTTTCCTGAAATTCCTTTTTTGTATTTCCTATTATGTTGCCAGAATTCACACTACATTTTTACTTGCAACTATGGCACCCTTTCCCTTCTGTATAGTATTCCATGTTCCCATCTTTATCCAGCCCTTTCCCTTCTCTTCTGCCTACATTTGCCTTTTCCAAGGAGCCATCTTGAGTAATGGCGGTGATAGTGGTGTTTTTCTTTACCCTACCGTATCATCTTTAGTCCTGGGGTTCTACCTCTGCCCAGTTCTCCCCAGGGGAGGGCTAGGACCTGGAGGTCAATGTTTCCCCAGCCCCACTTTTCTCTCTCAGTCTGAAGTTGAAGCTCTGGCTGAACAACTGAGTGAAGAGGAGGAGGAAGAGGAGGAAGAAGAGGAAGAAGAGGAAGAGGAGGAGGAGGAAGAAGAGGAAGAGGAGGAAGATGAGGAATCAGGCAATCAGTCAGACAGGGTAAGAGTAGATGTGGAATGGAGGCCTGTGGGGCCAGAGGAGCAGGGTGTGAGGTTGGGGCCAGATCCCCTAACCCTTCCTCCTTCACAGAGTGGCTCCAGTGGCCGGCGCAAGGCCAAAAAGAAATGGCGGAAGGACAGCCCGTGGGTGAAGCCATCTCGGAAACGTCGGAAGCGAGAGCCAGCACGGGCCAAGGAGCCACGAGGTGAGGGGGCTCCTCTGCTTTGGATCCCCTCTCCAGCCCCCCTCCCGTTCCCAGAGAGCACGCATGTACGCACACGCTCACGCATGTATACCTGCATGTACCCACACGTCCAGGCACTGTGAGCTCGCACTCTCACTCTCTCTGTCTCTGTGTCAGGAGTGAATGGTGTGGGCTCCTCAGGCCCCAGTGAGTACATGGAGGTCCCTCTGGGGTCCCTGGAGCTGCCCAGCGAGGGGACTCTGTCCCCCAACCACGCTGGTAATTGCCAATTGCCCGGACAAGGAGCCACTAGGGGGCGCCCACAGGGCTGGAGGGACAGGGAGGAGGGGGGTCCCCTGCCAGCGCTGGGGTATCCATGGCAGACTTTGGGGTTCTGGAGCAAGGAGGGAGAGGTAGGGTGGGTAAGAGAGAACCCTCAAAGTGGGTGAGGGACAGGGCCTCCCTCAGCTTCCTTTTTCCTCTGTCCAAGGGGTGTCCAATGACACATCTTCACTGGAGACTGAGCGAGGCTTTGAGGAGCTGCCCCTCTGCAGCTGTCGCATGGAGGCACCTAAGATTGACCGAATCAGTGAGCGAGCAGGGCACAAGTGCATGGCCACCGAGAGTATAGATGGAGAGGTGGGCCCATGGGCTGGTGGGAGAGGTCCTTGGAGAGCCAGCAACAAACCCCAGACTCACCTATTGTTCTCACCCATCTCCACTACCCCAGTTGTCTGGCTGCAATGCTGCCATCCTCAAGCGGGAGACCATGAGGCCATCTAGTCGTGTGGCACTAATGGTGCTCTGTGAGACCCACCGTGCCCGCATGGTCAAACACCACTGTTGCCCAGGCTGCGGCTACTTCTGTACGGCGGTGAGTGACCGGTGGTGCAGACAGGCAGCCTGCCCCATGGGAGAGGGCTCTCGGAGCCTGACTGTGTCCTCTGCCTGCCCCAGGGTACCTTCCTAGAATGCCACCCAGATTTCCGTGTGGCCCACCGCTTCCACAAAGCCTGTGTGTCCCAGCTCAATGGGATGGTCTTCTGTCCCCACTGTGGGGAAGACGCTTCTGAGGCCCAGGAGGTGACTATCCCCCGGGGTGATGGGGGAACCCCACCAGCTGGTACTGCAGCCCCTGCACCCCCACCCCTGGCCCAAGATGCCCCAGGAAGAGCTGATACTTCCCAGCCCAGGTACTGGCCTCCCTCTTCCCTCTGCCTGTTCCCTACCCCATCCCTTCTGCCCCTTAGACATTAAAACCTCCTCTCACAGTGCCCGGATGCGAGGGCATGGGGAGCCCCGACGCCCACCCTGTGATCCCCTGGCTGACACCATCGACAGCTCAGGGCCTTCCCTGACCCTGCCCAATGGGGGGTGTCTCTCGGCAGTGGGACTGCCACCAGGGCCAGGTCGTGAGGCCCTGGAGAAGGCTCTGGTCATCCAGGAATCAGAGAGGTGAGTGGGTGTTAACTCTGAGGACAGCCAGGGCTGGGACCAGAGGAGCAGGTACTGCAGCTGATGTTGAATTCTAAGCAACCCACCTTGTCCCCCTCCTCCTTCCGTCAGGCGGAAGAAGCTCCGATTCCACCCCCGGCAATTGTACCTGTCAGTGAAGCAGGGGGAGTTGCAGAAGGTGATCCTGATGCTATGTGAGTGTGCTACTTACTCACTGAACACCGCCTTTATATCAGGCCCTGGGCTCAGGGCTAGGAGGACAGCCACAAAGCTCAGTCCTTACCCTGAAGGACTTAGCATGGTTGGGGAAGGACCATAACCCAGGAAAGTGGGGACATGGGTGCTAAGTTCTCTTTTGCGTGTTTATACGTGTTAACTCAAACCTTCCCAGTATCAAGGCACAGAAGCAAAGTGCCTTACCCATTGTGCAGCAGTACCAAGAGGCAGGGCCAGCCTGAGGGAACTCTGGCTCTCTGCTGAGTGCCCTGACAGAGGCAAACACAGGATGCCCAGCAGGGGGTCTTAAGGAGCCTTCCTACAGGAGGTACCATTGCCCCCTAGCTTGCTTACCACTTGTCCCTCCCTCTTCTGGTATGGCGGGCTCTCCATGCAGTGGACAACCTGGACCCCAACTTCCAGAGTGACCAGCAGAGCAAGCGCACACCCTTGCACGCAGCCGCCCAGAAGGGCTCCGTGGAGATCTGCCATGTGCTGCTGCAGGTTAGCAGAGCCCAGCCCTCTGCCTCATTGACCAGGTCTTGGACCCCTTCCCCTGCCCAGCCTTGCCTGGTGCCAGCCCTCCTACCCCTCCTCGCAGGCTGGAGCTAACATTAATGCAGTGGACAAGCAGCAGCGGACACCGCTGATGGAGGCCGTGGTGAACAACCACCTGGAGGTGGCACGCTACATGGTGCAGCGTGGTGGCTGTGTCTACAGCAAGGTGCAGCAGCAGGGAGTGGCCTCTAGGAGCCAGGGTTGGGCTCAGAGTGCCAGCCAGAGGACTTATCTGCCCATGTCTCCCTCAGGAGGAGGATGGTTCCACCTGCCTCCACCATGCCGCCAAAATTGGGAACTTGGAGATGGTCAGCCTGCTGCTCAGCACAGGACAGGTGGACGTCAACGCCCAGGTCAGCAGCCTGGGCTGCACACCCTGCCCAGCCCCTCTGGGTTCATCTCTAAATGTTTCAGCTTTGTCCAGGAAAAGCCCTTTGAAGTAGGCTCCTGTGTTCTCTGATGTGGCCCATAGCCTTTGAGAGCTTTTTGGCCTCTCAGCACATTTCCTGTCCAGACTCAATTTCTCTAAAAATTCTTTTGTTTTTTACATGGGAAATAATTTGTAGTAATTACAATCTGTTTTCCTAGGGGTGTTTATTGCTGCTGAATTGTCACAACTTCTAAGACTTTGGAATGGGCAGATCTAGGAAATAGTGTGGATGGGGTTTTTTTTGGGGGGGGGATTGTATCATATATTGAATCCAGGATACACTTAACCACCAGGCCACATCCCCTTCCCTTTTTGTATTTTATTTAGAAATAGGGTCTCACTGAGTTGCTTAGAGGCTAAGTTAAATTGGGGAAGCTTGGGGCTGGGGATGTGGCTCAAGCGGTATCGCGCTCGCCTGGCATGCGTGCGGCCCGGGTTCGATCCTCCAGCACCACATACAAACAAAGATGTTGTGTCCGCCAATAACAAATAAATAAATAAATATTTTTTAAAAAAAAAATAAATAAAAAAATAAAAAATAAATTGGGGAAGCTTGCTTTGAACTCACAGTCTTCCTGCCTTAGCTTCCCAAACCACTGGGGATTACAGGCATGCACCTCCATGGCCAGTTTGAAATTGCGTGTTTTTGTTTGTTTGTTTTCGAGGGGTACTGGGGATTGAACTCAAGGAACTCAACCACGGAGCCACATACCCAGCCCTATTTTGTATTTTATTTAGAAACAAGGCCTGAGTTGCTTAGCACTTCGCCATTGCTAAGGCTGGCTTTGAACTCTAAATCCTGCCTCAGCCGCTCAAGTTGCTGGGATTATAGGCATGCACCACCACACCCAGCTAATAGTGTGTTTTAGAGGGAGAAAAATCACTTAATTCTCTGCAGCCTTAGGCAACAGGCACTGTTAATTCCATTTTATAGACAAGGAGGCCCACACATGATAAGAGACTTGTCCATGTTCTCCAAGCTTGTGGGTAGAGCTGGGATTCACAGACTGGCCTCTTAGTTTGTGTTCTTGACCATATGAACTCTGGTGAGCAGGGACAGTGGCCCGCTTCTTACTCCCTCTCACCCACAGGATAGTGGCGGGTGGACGCCTATCATCTGGGCCGCAGAACACAAGCACATTGATGTGATCCGAATGCTGCTGACACGAGGAGCTGATGTCACTCTCACTGACAATGTGAGTAAAGATTTGGTCAGGGTTGGGAGAAGGCGGGAGCAGGTACAGCCTCAAGCCCCTGAGCAAATTGAAGGCTGCATTCAGGCATTCAGCCTCCCATACCACATCTTTTCTTTCACCCATAGGAGGAAAACATCTGCCTGCACTGGGCTTCCTTCACCGGCAGTGCTGCCATCGCTGAGGTTCTCCTGAATGCTCGTTGTGACCTCCATGCTGTCAACTACCATGGGGACACGCCCCTGCACATTGCAGCTCGGGAGAGCTATCACGACTGCGTGCTGTGAGAGCCTGCCCACCCCAGGCCCCTGACACTCCTGCCCCTCCTCCAACAGCTTGGGATGCCATGCATAGGCTCCCTTTCCCTCCCTAGGTTGTTTCTGTCACGTGGAGCCAACCCTGAGCTGAGGAACAAGGAGGGGGACACAGCATGGGACCTGACCCCTGAGCGCTCTGACGTGTGGTTTGCACTCCAGCTCAACCGCAAGCTCCGACTTGGAGTGGGAAACCGGGCTATTCGCACTGAGAAGATCATCTGTCGGTGAGCTTAAGTCCCTCTGCACCCTGAACAACCAGTGTGCCCTCTCCCAGGCCCCATTACACCCTTATAACATCCCCCAAATCCTCCCCATCCCCCATCGAGCCTTATATTTACTCTAGTTGGTCTCTTGTTAGGGTTGACAAATACAGCACATAGAAAGAAAAAAAAAATCTGATTGTATTAGAATTTCAGATGGGAGCTGGGCAGCTCCTATAATCCAGGTAGCATACTTTTTTTTTTTTTTTTTAGCATGAGAATGTCCTATGCAGCTGGGCATGGTGGCACACACTTGTAATCTCAGTGGCTCAGGAGGCTGAGGCAAGGGGATCACAAGTTCAAAGCCAGCCTCAGCTCAGCAGTTTAACAAGGCCCTAAGCAACTCAGTGAGACCCTGTCTCTAAATAAAATATTAAAAGGGTCTGGGGATATGGCTCAGTGGTTACATGCCCCTGGGTTCAATCCCTGATATAAAAAAAAAGAATGTGCCATGAAATATTTGGGACTAAATTATACTAAAGTGTTATTCCTGTTAATCTGAAATTCTAGTTTAACTGTGTATCTTGGATTGTATCTGGCATCCTTACTCCCAGAACCTCCCCTTCCCCATGCATAAGGAACCTCTCTACCCCTCTTGCATCTATGTGAGCTCTTCACCCCTGGTCCTTATCCTGTCTCTCCCACTTCTGCAGGGATGTAGCACGGGGCTACGAGAATGTGCCCATTCCCTGTGTTAATGGTGTGGATGGGGAGCCCTGCCCCGAGGATTATAAGTACATCTCAGAGAACTGTGAGACATCTACCATGAACATTGACCGCAACATAACCCATCTACAGGTAAGTGAGAGCCCACAGAGCCACCAGAGCCACCAAGTACAGTTGGGCAAGTAGGGTGCTTTTCTAGGTTACATGAACGTATCATAAATAGGAGTTCATGGTGGCCTTGGGGACACCCCTATCAGTAATATCTTAATTTCCTCTCAACCTGAGACCATCACCAACCATTGTCCTAAAACATGGGGTCCCAGAGAAAGAACAGTGCTGGGGTGCAGACAGCACTGGGAGCTGGGCCATTGCCGATCCAGGGTTAAGTTGACCTTCTGCCTCCCACCCCAGCACTGCACGTGTGTGGATGACTGCTCCAGTTCTAACTGCCTGTGCGGCCAGCTCAGCATCCGCTGCTGGTATGACAAGGTACATACCCCTCACCTGGACCCAGACGCTCTGCCATTGTTCCAGAGGAGCTGGCTGATAGCACCAATTCCCTGGGATCTTGTTCTTCACCTACCCTGTCAGGGAAGTGACAGAGAGGGCAGGGCAAGGCTGAGGATTCCTGGGACACTTCCAGGGCAGATCTGGGCCTCTACCTAGGTATATGCAAATCAAAGGTGATGCCTGTGTTTCCTGGTCTCTGACCTCAGCAATGCTGCAGCCTGCTCGACACCTCCCTGCCTCTGGGTTGAGATCAGCAGTGGGTTTTTCTATGTAGTGTTTGTTGGGGGTCTTGGGCAGCTAAGATGGGTCCCACACAAAAACCACTGTTCTCGCCTCGGGTCTACTCCCCAGGATGGGCGGTTGCTCCAGGAATTTAACAAGATCGAGCCCCCCCTGATCTTTGAGTGTAACCAAGCCTGCTCCTGCTGGAGAAACTGCAAGAACCGAGTGGTGCAGAGCGGCATCAAGTAATACCCCTGCAGCCCCCATCACCCGGTCTCACCTACCACTCACTGCCCCATCTCCTCTCCTGGGGCTTTTCCAGGTCCTTGCACCTAGTATCTCCCTCTCTCCCACCCCTAGGGTACGACTGCAGCTCTACCGAACAGCCAAGATGGGCTGGGGTGTTCGCGCCCTGCAGACCATCCCCCAGGGGACCTTTATCTGCGAGTGAGTCAGCTGGGGGTACCTTGGCACCTGTGGGGCACAGTCACTTCTGACTCCAAGCCTCCCTCTGCCCTCCTCCCTGATGGATCACATCTCTTCTGCCCACTTCAGCCAGCCATCTTTGACCTCCACCCCACAGCTAAGGACAGAGCCTACCTCCACTCTGCCCACACTGCAGGGCCATCCATCCCTACTGTCCTGTTTTCCCTTCCCTCCACCTCAGTGTATTTCCAGACCTCACACATCTTCTCCCTGCCCTGCCTCTGTATGTCCTTGGGCAAGTTGCTTAATCTCTCTGAGCTTTAATTTTCTTGTCTGTAAAATGGAAGTGATAACAGCAGCCTGCCACCTACTTAAGGGCCTGTTTATCTCCATGACTTCTTTCTCTGCCTTCTACCAGCTGGCTCCCTATACCCTGGCCCTCAAACTTATTCCTTTGGCCTGGTAGGGGGAACCCTTGTTTGCCTATTCAAGGGACCATTGAGCTTCTCTCCATTATGTCTTCTGTCAAATTCTCAAACAAGTAGCCCCTTCCCCTTCCTCCTGGACCATCCTCCCCCACCATCTGCTCACTGCCTGTCCCTGCCAAAATCTGCTCTTGCCCTCACCTTCTGCTGCAGCCGAAGCCACCTCACAGTCATTCTGCTGCACTCCTACCCCCAATATGTGTCCCAGTCCTTGTTCTGGCATTTGCCCATTCCTATTAGACTACCTGATCCCATGATGCTGCCCTCACCTCTGCCCAGCCCATCCAAAATTGCTATCTACTAGTTTCTCCTGCTGTCCAAATGTGGGCATTCTCACCCCCAAGCCACTCCCAAAGTTCCTCATTGCTTCTTCTCTTCCTGCAGCCCAGTCCCTCTTCTGTCACACAGCCCTGCATCGCCCACCACCTGCCCTGTGGTTCTAGCACACAAACCTCCCAGTGTCTAAACACAGACAAACTTCCCCATCTGAGCCTGCTGTCCCTGGGTGCTAATGCCCTTAGCCACAGAGGCCCAGCTCTGTCTCCACACTCTCTAGGCTCTAGCCCTTTTCTCTCACCTCCCACCACTGTTTCTCCAGGTCTTCTGGGGCCCACAGGCTTCTGGGATTTCCCTCCTACCTGCCTATTGTTCCAGCTCTCCAGTGGGGACCCCAACTGGCAGAATTGTATCTTGGGTTGTGCCTTCACATGCCTATCTATATCCCCCTTCCTCTTCTTAACACCCACCCCAGAGCCGGGGACTGCCCACCACCTGTCCCAGGCAATGTGTGCTTCTCTGTGTACCTGCTGTGCCTTGGGTCACCCACCACAGCCCCAGCGGTGTTGATCTGTGAGGTCCAAAGATAGTAATGGGGTATCTGAGGAATGAAAGAAGAGGATTCTGTGAGGTTGTAAGGAGAGACTGCCCTGCTCACCTTTAGAACCACTGTTTCCTGTGCAACAGGTATGTTGGGGAACTGATCTCTGACGCTGAGGCTGATGTGAGAGAGGATGATTCTTACCTCTTCGATTTAGACAACAAGGTAGGCAGGCAGCTTCTAAAAGCCCTGCTCCTAGTGGCTAGGTTTCTGGAGCCCCCTAGGAAAGGGAAACCTGGGAAGGAAGGACTGAATGGTCAATGCAGAGGGGATGACCAGGCAGGCAAGGTGGGGATGGATATGAAGAGTGATGTCCTTCCCCTCAGGATGGAGAGGTATACTGCATTGATGCCCGTTATTATGGCAACATCAGCCGCTTTATCAACCACCTATGTGACCCCAACATCATCCCTGTCCGGGTCTTCATGCTGCACCAAGACCTGCGATTCCCACGCATCGCCTTCTTCAGTTCCCGAGACATCCGGACCGGGGAAGAGCTAGGGTGAGGCATCTCTGGGCTCTGCCAGGAATGTTGGGGATCAGGCAGGGATTGAAGGGAGCTTCTTAGACTTTATCATACAAAGTGTCCCCTAGAGAGCTTGCTTGTGGTTTTTTTTGTTTGTTTGTTTGGTACCAGGGATTGAACCCTGAGCTTAACCTCTGAGCCACATCCCCAGCCCTTATTTTATTTTTTATTTTTGAGATGGGGTCTCAGTAAGTTGCTTAGGGCCTTGCTGAATTGCTTTGAACTTTCAATCCTCCTGCTTCAGTCTCCTGAGCTGCTAGGATTATAGGTGTGCTCCACTGTGCCTGGCACTGGGGGGCTTGTTAAAACTGTCCTGAGCATCAGCAAGATTCTGATTCACTAGATTTGGGAGGGGCCCCAGGAGCCTACATTTCTAACCAGTTCCAAGGCAGTGCTGAAGCTGCAAGTCCATAGAACTTAAAAAGATTTAGAATGTATCTGGCAAAATGGGGCTGGGGATCTGAATCCTTCATGGGAAGTGGCATCCTCAGAGTCTTTAGAGTAAGGCTCTGGGTGCCCGAGTCCAGATTATACAAGCATCTGTGCTCCTCTGACAGGTTTGATTACGGTGACCGCTTCTGGGACATCAAAAGCAAATATTTCACCTGCCAGTGTGGCTCTGAGAAGTGTAAGCACTCAGCCGAGGCCATCGCCCTAGAGCAGAGCCGCCTGGCCCGCCTGGATCCCCACCCTGAGCTGCTGCCCGAGCTTGGCTCCCTGCCCCCTGTCAACTCCTGAAAATGGACCACACCCTTGTCTCTCCCCTGCCCCAATTGCCATCAGCTCAGCAGCTGCTTCTGCCACCTGCTGCTCACAGCCCAAACCTGGGGCACTGCCACCTTTCCTGCCCACTCCCCTTCACACATTCCTCAACCAGAGACTCCAGCCAGGCCCTGGAGGTCTGATGGCCCCTCTCCCAGAGCTGGTTCCTCCCTGGGAGCATGATTTCAGGGCTGGGCACCCCCATCTCCCATCCTCAGCTGAAGTTTGATGAATTGAAATCTGGCCTCTATGCCAACTGGGTTTTTTGTTGTTCTCAATAAACTTTGGGTTTGGTAATAAACTGGGTGATTGTTGTAAGGATCTGAAGCACTCAGCCAGAAGGATGGTGGGTCCAAGGGGCAGAGCAGGGTGAGAAGCAAGCTAGGCAGCAGGAGGGGAGGAGGGGACTGGAGGAACAACTGGTCTAGTCAAGGACTTAAATAAAGACAATTCTTAACATTTAATCCTTAGGAGGGTGTCGGCCCAGGTATACCCCAGTTATGGTACTGCAAAATTTCTTATTGGCGCGTGCCAGTTCCTTCCCACTCTTGTCTTTGACACTGAGCAAGCAGCCTCTGATCCTCTGGTTCCAGGCTCAAGCGTCCTGGCCCCACTGGTCACAGAATTGTGGATTCCAAAGGAGGAACTAGAGTGTGTCGGGGACCACAGCCGGGGGTGGAGCTGTGACGTGTGGGAAGGCGGGGCTGGCGGCAGGTGAGACGCCTGGTCTCCTGGGCTGCAATCACTCCGGGAGACTGAGCCATGGGAGGAAAGCAGGATGAGGACGAGGCCTATGGTGAGACTGAGGGGAGAAGCCGGGGCTCTGTGGAGGGAGGGAAACTGGCTGGACACAGTGGCTGAGACTGGCTCCAGGGAGAGGAACTAAGGAAAGTCCTGGGTCCCTGAGGAAAGAGCCCTGGAAACAGGAGCAGGTGGAAGGAGGTAGAATCAGGGTCCTGGGGAGAGAATAGGGCTCACAGCCTGAGGGCCATTGCTGGGGAGCATTTGTGGAGTGAAGCTGGAGGAGGTGACAGGATTTCAGGCTTGCACTCTGGGCTCTGAGAGTCGGGAAGGGATGGGCAAACAAAGCCCAGATGAAAAGTGGCAGAGTTGGGGTCATGAGCAGGACAACAGGGCTCGGGGTGCAGGAACTGCGATGTCATGTGCTGTTGAACCTGGTGGGTGAGGCTGGAGCCTCTGTGAGGAAGAGTCCAGGAGTCAGTGTGGACTCTGGGTCTCTGAAGCCGAAAGGTGCCAAGGCCTGCCAGGCAGTCTCTGTGAGGAGTGGGAGCAAGTGATGTTGAGTGGGCTGGGGTCTACTTGCAGGTCTCTGCAAGGAATGGCAAGAGTTCTGCTAGGATCCCTGTGAATAGTTGGGGATAAGGGTCTTAATGGAAATGGCGCTGTGACCTGCCTTGGCGTCTCTGTTAGGAGTAAGGAGTGGGAGTCTGTCTGGAGTACTTTGAGGAGTAGGACCAGGACTGGGATTCCTGTGAAGAGTAAGGGCCAAGGGGAGAAGGAGCCAGGAGCTGGCTTCCAGAATCTGCGAGGGAAAAGGGCTAGGAGTAGGGAGGGAGCTGGGGACCAGCCTCCAGGATTCCTGTGAGCAGCAAGGGCTGTAGCCTGCCCACAGAGATCCCCTTAGGTCTGGAGGGGAGACAATCCTGAGTGAGAAGCCTGGAGAACCAGGTGTTCCCTAGAGAGGTGGGGGAAGGGGCCCAGGACACTCCCCAGAAAACTTCCTGGAGCAGCTTTGGATCAATCATTGACCTCATGCCCATAAGCCAAGGTGGGACAGAGTCCAGAGCACCTGGGCAGAGAGGATCCCACCCCTTCCCAGACTCTGGCCCAGCCTTCTGCCCTCCCTCCTGGTGCCCACAGTGAGACCCTGGCTGCCTGGCCCCACCTCCTCCCTGTGTGTACTCAGGGAGGACCAGGAACAGGACGTGGCCACAATCTCAACAGCCAGTCAGCTCAGGTGTCACCCTGACTGGCACCCAGAGCTCTGTGGTGGCTGCCTGAGAACTGAGGTCCCTTTGAAGTGGGGTCCCCTCTATAGGGGTCCTCTTTTTCCAATCCCCGGGCCCTTGGCAGGGGTTGACACCCTCGGCTCAATTTTTTTTTGTCCGTGGCTTCAGGTCAGAGAGTGAAGATAGGCATTGGTTCTGGGGCAGCTGTGATAAGGGGCTGGGACACCTCCCTGAGGGGCTCTGGACCTGGGAAGTCCAAAGCAGAATGTAGAGAGAGGAGACGGATAAGAGTGGGGACTGAGAGCCCCTGAGACAAAGTGTCCCACCTCCCACCAGCTAGAGGGAGCCTTGAGAGAAATGGGGCCAGGGGACCAAGGCTATTTCCCAGACAGGCAGCCTTGAGGTGTGAGCCTTGATCTGGAAACAGAAAGTCCCCCTCCCCACCCCTGCCTTTCATCTGGGTGGAGTTTAAGGCGAGCAGTTGAGCTGCTGACCAGGCGTGGATTCCTGGATGCTGCAGTTCCTGCTCCCTAGATTTCCCCTCCTGCCAGCCCTGCCCTGGACAGGATCCTAGGGCCAGGAGGGACTCCAGAGGAACAGACTAATGGAGAAACCCCTTCAGGGCCTCATTCTCCACACTTTTCTCCATGCCCCGCAGGGAAACCTGCCAAATATGACCCCTCCTTTCGAGGCCCCATCAAAAACAGGTGAGTTCTGGTCATTGCCCTGGGGGGCAGGGGAGTCTGGTTTTTATTTTGTATTTGCTAAAATATCAGTAAAAAAAAAAAAGAAAGAAAGAAAGAAAGAAGAAGAAAGAAAGAAAAAATGCTACCCCAGGGTATTTGTTGTGTCTGGTCAGCAGGGAGCTTCCTGGTACTGGTGATACAGGGGTGTACATTTGGGGGAAATTCACCCAGTTGAGTACTTAGGACTTGTCCTTTTTGTGTGCAGTACTGGGGACTGAACCCAGCTCATGTTCTACCCCTGAGCTATACCCACAGCCCCTGAGTTGTGCTTTTCTCTGTCATACTTTAGAAGAAAGATACCCACAAAGAGGTTTTCTTTTAAAATAAATAAATAAATAAGCTGGGCACAGTGGTGAATTCCTGTAATCCCAAGAAAGAGGCAGAAGGATTGCACATTCCGGGGCAGCCTCATCTATTCAGCCAGAGCTCATCTCATTATATAAAATAAAATGAGCCAGGGATGGAGTTAAACCGCAGAGTGCCCCTGTGTTTTTAATCACCAGTACTTCAAACAATACATGAAACCTGCTAATACCCACTCCAGCTTTTCCCAACTCACCAGCAGACCCTTGGGGACTGTCCCCTTCCCCTCACCAACTCCCTCCATTATACCTCCCCAAAGCCTCCCCAGTCAGACTGCATTTCTTTCCCAGGAGCTGCACGGATGTCATCTGCTGTGTCATCTTCTTTCTCTTTATTTTGGGTTATATCGTGGTGGGGATTGTGGGTGAGTTTCCATCTGCACAGCGTTGGAATGGTGGGTGGGGGCGATAACCCAGAGGTAACACCCCATAGCTGCTCCCTGCAAGCTCCTGCCCTCCCATGATCCATCTGTGTATGTCTGTCTTCAGCTTGGGTGTATGGAGACCCCCGGCAAGTGCTCTACCCCAGGAACTCCACAGGTGCCTACTGCGGGTTGGGGCAGAACAAGTAAGTACAAAGATAGAAAGAGTGAAAGGAGGGAGGTAAGGTGGGAATGGGCAGGAGATGGCAACAGCCTCCCATCCCCCAGCTCAGGCATGAGAACCATCATGCTCTTCTACACTCTTCCCCTGTTGTTCCCACCCCTCCCCCACCCTCTCTGAATCTGATCACACCAGAGCCCTCCCTTTGCTGGACATTTAGTCTGAGTCCCCCAGAACTGAGAGGACTTAGCCAGAACGTGGTAAATTGCATGGTTTTAGAGTTCAGAGATGGCTGTTTAGATTTGGCTTAAGTTTTGGTTGTCTATCCTTCGACAACTTACTTAACTTCTCTGAGCTTGATTTCCTCATCTGAAACACAAGGATGATTATAGAAGTGATGCTGTCAGTCTCCACAGGCAGGAAATGTTTAATAAATAATCAACCCTCCAGCATTTACATAGTGTTGACTATGTTCCAGGCAGGCAGTATACTTTACACATGCTCTCTTTAACGCCTCATGATGTAGATACTATCATTTTATAGATGATAGATCTGAGTCAGAGAGATGTTTAGTGACTTGCTCAAAGTCATAAAGCTAGTAGGAAAGGATTAAGCTACAGAATTGATGCCCTCAGCCATTCCTTAGCTGTTGTGATGGGAATTGTTCTGGGAAATCATCTAGGTGTCTCCCTTACCTCCCCAGAGGAGCTAGGACCAGGTGCTGAATGTGACTCCTCTAGGCCACAGGGGGTCCACTGTACTCTAGGGGAGTGACCTCAGTAGATCCTCCCCTCCCCTAACACCAGATGAGGCCCTGAGCCCACTCTTCCTCTCTTCCTGCAGAGATAAACCCTATGTCCTGTACTTCAACATCTTCAGCTGCATAGTGGCCAACAACATCATCACAGTCGCCCAGAAGGGACTACAGTGCCCTACGCCCCAGGTCAGAGCCCAGGGCTGCCTCTGCCTCACATGTCCCCAGGGCCCCAGGTACTAGCCCCTTAGTACATTCTCTGCTCCCCAGGTATGTGTGTCCTCTTGCCCGGAGGCTGTATGGACAGTGGAAAAAGATCAGTTCTCGATGACAGTCGGAGAGGTCTTCTATAAAGAAAAAAAGAACTTTTGTCTGCCAGGGGTGCCCGGGAATATGGTGAGTACTGCCCCCGACATCATCATTGTCACTCAGGAGGGCCCACAGTAGGATGGAGTAGCAGGGGAAGTTGGGTAGACGTTCCTGGGAAGGGTGGACCGGCTGAGCCCTGTGGTAGTGGTGGTGGCAACAGTGGCAGTGGCGGTGAGGGGACCCAACTTCTCCATCCTGTTCTATGTCTGTGTGTGTGTCTGTTCTCCCTTCCCCACCCCACAGACGGTACTCCAAAGCCTGCAACAGGAATTCTGCCCCAGTTTCCTCCTGCCTTCCACTCCAGGTGAGAAACACAGTTCCCTCCTCAGGCATCATCTCCTCCAATATTTTTTTTATTTTTATTTCTCAAATGAGGAAACCAGAGAGTAAAGAGAGTAAAGCCACACAACTTGTCAGTGGCACAAGTGGAATGAGCAACAGGTCTCCATTTCTCTCTCTGCCGTGTGACCCCACAGTCAGACCATCAGTGTTTTTCGGGCACCTACTATGTACCAGGCACTGGGGATAAATGTGGGGAAGGTAGAAATTGCTCTGGGCCTGAGCTACATTGTAGGTGGAGAGATCAGAGATGGTCATAGAGACTGTATGAGAACCCCATGAAAACCCCATTGAAGAATCTATACATACTACCCCTTTGCATAGGGGAAAAGACTAGAAGGATATCTACCCAGCTGTTACAAATGAATGTGAGTGGGTGGTGGGGTTGCAATTGGCCTTTATCCTGTATGTTTTCCTTTGCAACCTCAAATACACACACACATACACACACACACACACACACACACACACACACACACGTGCCTATGATAGGGGAGGGAGGGAGTACTGGGGCTTGAGCCCAGTGGCACTCTACCACTAAGCTACCCCCAGCCCCTTTTTAAACTACATTTTGAAACAAAGTCTCACTAAGATGCCCAGGCTGGCCTTGAACTTACAATCTTCCTGCCGCCTCAGCCTTCCCCTGTAGCTGGGATTACAGGCATGCCTCACCATGCCCAGCTCCTAATACATTTTTTTTAATGTAAAACATTTTTTTTAATTGTAGCATGAGTAAAGATAAATAGTTTTTAATGTAAGTACAATAAGAAGTGTGTCAAAAGATTGCTCCAAAGTCAGATCTGGATTTAAATTCTAGCACTTTCCCGCTGAGTGATCTGGGCTACTTAACCTCCCTGCACCTGGTTTCCTCTTCTTTGTAATGTAAATAACAGAATGCCTCTTCCTGGCAAGGTTGTGAGGGCGAATTAAATGGCTCTACATGTACATAACAAGTACCACAGGAGATGGGGATGGGTGAGAAAGCTTCCTGCGGAGGTGAGACAGCAAAAGCTGTTCCAGAGGAGGGGGGGGACTTCAAAGAAGGGAGGTGTAGAGTGAGGGGACAATGGAAGGCAGGGTCCAGAAGCTGGGCCAGGGAACCTGGATGGTTTCCAGGCAGAGCCTCTGAAGGTATCTGAGAAGCCAAAGGACATAGAGCCCGGAATGATGAGGTCATGCTGTGCCCTGGTCTTCCTGGCCCACAGACAGGCAGAGGGTGTCAGGTCAAGCGAGTCGGGCAAAGGAGGCAGATTTAAAAGGGCCGCTGAACTAGGCTTTATTGAGATGTCACTCCCTGGCGTAATTCGATCAGACCCACAGAGGGAACAGGGGAAGGGTCTGAGGAGAAACTGCGTGGAAGCTCTACAGGACTGGACTTTTATGGGGCTTACAGCAGGAAGGGAAGGGCTTGGGACAGGAAAAGGTGTTTTTAGGGTCCATTGCCCCTTTGGAGTTGGTCAGAGGAGTTGGCTGAACTCCAGGATTGGCCAGGGGGTCCTGCTGATTGACAGGCATTAGTCAGGAGATCTGGCTGATTGACAGGCATTTCCTCAGGCATCTGATTGATGTTCCTTTCCCGGGCGAGCTGCTTTGTTCTAAATTGTCACCACCGACCTAACATTCCAGCCTTTTTGGTGATACAGGGTGCGAATTTCATCTGGCTACTTCCAGCTTGTTTAGGGGCATCAAGGGGAGTGGCTCAAGTGTAGGTTCCGTGGGAAGGCAACTGTAGGGGTGTAGGAGCATCTGGTTGTAGGTCACGCTGGCAATTTCACTCATTCGCTTTCGAACGAACCTGAGGAGGCAGGGAGCAATCATTAATAGAAGTCCTATTACTAATATAGGAGTGAGAATGGGAGTCAATCACGCAATGAGGGTTGAGTTTAGCCAGCCTGGCCAAGGGTCATTTGATGGTTGCCATTTAAGCCTTTCACCCAAATGGTGGAGAGTGTCAGCATTCTCTTTGATCAATCCAGTTTCATTGATATAATAGCAGCATTCTTCTTTTAGGAACACACAGGTTCCTCCTTTATCTGCTGTCAAAAGATTTAGAGCTCTATGGTTCTGCAATGAGACTTGGGCAAGAGATGTTATTTGCCTTTGTAGGGAAGCGAGATAAGCAGCTGATGCCTCTACTGCTTCCCAAAGTTGTTGTTCAAGCTTCTGAGTAGCGGTTACTGCATAACCAAGTCCTCCTGCCCTGAGTCCAGAGGCAGCGAGGGAGGAGGCCAGGGAGAGTCCAACTTCTACTGGTAGAAAGACGGCCTTTCTTGTCCTGGAAAGGGAGGTGGTGACAAGCCATGTTAATTCAGCCTCACTGTACAGAGTTAATTGGGGGACCAAGGTGGAAGGGACACAAAAAGCAAATGGCATGTTGAGGCTTAGATTTTTTGTTAGGGTACCATTGCACCTATTACTAATATAGGAGTGAGAATGGGAGTCAGCCATGCAATGAGGGTTGAGTTTAGCCAGCCTGGCCAAGGGTCGTTCGATGGTTGCAGTTTAAGCCTTTCACCCAAACGACGGAGGGTGTCAACATTCTCTTCGAACAATTCAGTTTCATTGATATAGTAGCAGCATTCTTCTTTTAGGAACAGACAGGTTCCTCCTTTGTCTGTCATCAGAAGATCTAGAGCTCCATGGTTCTGCAATGAGACTTGGGCAAGAGATGTTATTTGTCTTTGTAGGGAAGCGAGATAAGCAGCTGATGCCTCTACTGCTTCCCAAAGTTGCTGTTCAAGCTTCTGAGTAGCGGTTACTGCATAACCACGTCCTCCTGCCCCAAGTCCAGAGGCAGCAAGGGAGGAGGCCAGGGAGAGTCCAACTACCACTGGCAGAAAGACGGCCCTTCTTGTCCTGGAAAGGGAGGTGGTGACAAGCCATGTTAATTCAGCCTCACAGTACAGAGTTAATTGGGGGACCAAGGTGGAAGGAACACAAAAAGCAAACGGCATGTTGAGGCTTAGATTTTTTGTTAGGGTACCATTGCACCAGAAAAAGAACTCAGGTGGAGCAAAGGTTAAGGAAGAAATTTGAACAATCTGATCACAGGGTGCAGAACCTGAGGAAGTGTAGCAGCAAGAGAAGTTCCCTGATGAGTTATGAAAAAGAGGTACTTCCTCAAAGGCTGGAG
Organism: Urocitellus parryii; assembly: GCF_045843805.1. Classification (NCBI taxonomy): domain Eukaryota; kingdom Metazoa; phylum Chordata; class Mammalia; order Rodentia; family Sciuridae; genus Urocitellus; species Urocitellus parryii. The sequence goes on from NC_135538.1 coordinate 118,839,698, forward strand.
GGGGGTCCTTGGGGTCTAATTGAGGTATTGAGTGGAAAATCAATGGGAATCGCAGTTAATGGAGTACGATCCAAACCTGCGCAGAGGAAACAGTCTGAAATGTTATTCACTTTGGACAAATTGAGAAGCTGAAGGCCTGACGTATTAGGGCCACCTATGAGAAAGGGTCAGCTTTAGGATGGGCAACTGCATCCAGCTGGTGTTGGAGTTCCTTCTCTTGCTCCTGGATGGTTATGTGAATTTGAGGGAGCACTTGTATATAAGTTCTCCATATTCTGATAGAGGCTGAGGGGTGTTTGGCAAAACACCACGAATAGGATTTACCATCAACACCAGAAGCCCATTTTGGGCTCCATGGGTCCCAAATAGTCAGTTTGGTGTATGCAAGATTCTCATAGCAAGGCTTATCTAGAAAGCGGTTTTTTCATGAATTATAAGGGCACCCGCCATAGGTGTCAGGCCAGTGCTTACAGAATTCTTCAGTTTGGTCTGATATGAAGCATAGCATTGCTGAATATAAGTGGGATGAGGTGGCCTGGTTGAATCCAGTAACATTAAGGGTGACGGCCCAATTACAGCCAGTGAAAGGGCAATCGCCTTGGCCCATAAACTGAGAGCGGGTGGTGCCAACCTGTTGCCATGTCGCTTGGATGTAGAAGCGCCATCTGTGGGTTGGGATAGAAGCTTTAGAGAGATTAATGATTAGTAAAAGAAGGAGAGGGTTGGCAAGAAACTTCCAGTTTGGTGGGCCCCAGCATGGAAGTATGACTGTATGGGGTCGTTGGGAGATGTGGAGCCTCCAAGTAATGTTGAGGCCTTTGGAGACTAGTTGAACAACCTGAGAAGTGAAGGCCGGACCATTATCTGACTGGATGGAGGTAGGAAGTCCAAATCTGGAAATGATCTGCTCAATGAGGATGGAGGGGACGGTGTTAGCAGTTTTCCTTGAGGTAGGGAAACTGTAAGAGAGTGCTATCCCCAAACCACAAACAGTTAAATCCTGTGTCAAGGCCTAACCAAAGAGGTAGGGACTGTCCCTGAAGCCTTGGGGTAGGCCTGTCCATGTCAGCTGTTGAGACCTAAAGGATATAGGGTCTTCCCGTGTGAAGGCAAAGAGGTAATAAGAGTCAGGACGCAGAGGCACTGTAAAGAAGGCAGCTTTAAGATCCACGATAGTAAAGTGAGTGGTCCAAGGGGGGATATGAGAAAGAAAAGTGTGAGGGTTGGAAACCACCGGGTGGATGGGAATAATGGCCTCTTTAATTAGGTGGAGTTCCTAGACTAAGTGATAGGTGCCTGAGGGTTTGCGTACCAGAAATATGGGAGTGTTGTGGGGGAGTCTTAGGGACTCAAGGAAATTTAGTTTGGGGTTTCAGCTGGGTTGGGACTGGCTTGTGGTGGGAGGCTATGACCAGCATAGAGATGTCCCAGATCTGGGGACAACTAGGTCAGGTCATTAGAGAGGGTAAGAATTAGAGGCAGAAGGAGATGGATGGTAGTATTCTTGGGGTATAGTTGGAGGGTGGCTCCTAGAAATTGGAAAACATCTCTGCCTAGGAGAGGAACTAGACAGGATGGAATAACCAGAAAAGAGTGTGTGAAAGGGTGTCCCTCCAGGGCACAGGCCAGCTTAGCAGTTCGGTTTGGGGAGGAGGCTTTGTCATCAATCCCCATAACTGAGACCTGGGAATGAAACAGAGGCCTAGAGTGGGCAGGCAAGACAGAATAGGTAGCCCCCGTGTCCACAAGGAAGCTTAGGGACTTACCCATTGCATGGAGCATTACCCTGGGCTCAGAGAGGGTGATGGGGGTCTTTGAATCTGGGCTTCTTCAGTCTTATGCAAATCCCAATAGTTCAAGAGAAGGGACTGCCTGACTGGTCAAACTCCTGCATAGAGGCGCCTAGGAAGGGCCAGCCATGGGGCAATCTTCCAATGTCCTGTCTGCTTACAGGTGGGGCATAGCCTGGGAGGAGGCCATGTGTTTGGGCATTAGCGAGCCCAGTGACCTTTGCATCCACATTTGAGGCAAGCTCCTGGCAGAGAGGAATGCTGGTTTCCCCCACGAAGCTTTTGCTAGAGACATAGGCCTCAGGGCCGCTGCCAAGGCCTGGGTTTGGGGTGTTACCTTTTTCTGCAATGGAGCCTGCTTTAAAGGCCATTTTCACCAGATCTCAGATAGGGGTCTGAGGGTCCTCCTCAGCTCATTTGAGCTTTTTCTAATATCATGAGCCGACTGAGTAATGAAATGGGTTATTAACACTGTAGTCCAGGTGGGAGACTCAAGATCCAGCCTAGTGTATTTGGTTAGGGCCTCTGTAAGGCAGTTGAGAAATAAGGATGGATTTTCATCTGGATTCTGGGAAAGATCCTGAAGTAAGAATGGGATGTGTATTCGAATATTCCCTTCAGCAGCAGCCATTTCCTTGAGAAGACAAAGGAGCTATGGGTTAGCTGGTGGGAGGGCCTGGTGGGACTGGGTGCCGGAACTGACAGGAGAAGAGAGGCATGAGTCGGGGAAGGGGAAAGGGCTTGTCAGTAGAAGAGGTGAGCATAGCAGAGGAGGAGGCTCAGAGGGATCCAGAGATCCCACCCATTGCAGCCAGGTGGGATCCATCCTACCTGCCCATTGGAACCAGGCAGCAAAGGGAGGCGTTCGAGAGGAGCCAGCGAGGGAGGGAGAAAGGGCGCATGTGTCTAGTGGCCAGGCAGACTGGAAGCACACAGACAGGGCCACGGCAGCGGCAGGGAGGGGGAGGGGACATGGTACCGCTGGGAGGGAGAGCAGACAGAAGGACAGGAGCAAAAAGCAGAGAGAAGGTTGGGAGCGGAAAGCAGAGGGAAGGATAGGAGCGAATCTGGCGACAGAAATTGTCCAATTCAGTGAGGGTTTAAAATCAACAGTTCCTTCTGGGGGCCATTGTGACCAATTGTATAACTGCAGTAAAATACCAGGCAGTTCTTGAATGAGCCCTAACTTGGCAGGATTTGAATATAGACACCCAAGGACTTTGGGGTCTAAGGAGAGGACTCTGTGTTTCCCATGACCTTCTGGCATCCTCGGGGGTGAGTGGGAGCAGAAGAAGGCATCCCAAATTCTGTCTGCACTCACCTACGGAACAGATACGGCCAGGGCAGAGGTTGAGGTGTTCCCTATAGCCTCCGCAGGCCTCAGCGGTTGGCCAACCTGGTTGGGTGGGCGGTTCTCAGGAGGACTGGGATGTCTCCACATTCCCCGGAGCCCTGAGCAGAACGGGAAGGGCCTATGGCATGCGTGACTTAAGGATAGACCCCGCGGACAGACAGAAAGAAAGGGTTTGGAAGGTCAGGAGAAATGGGAACTTACCCCTCTCCTGTCGGCCTGGATAAAGGGAGAGGGAAAGAGCTGCTTAGAAATTTCCCGGTTCGTTTTAAGGGGGAAGGGATGGGTTTCAATCCCCTGAGGGAGAAGCCCAAAGATCCCTTTGGGTTTCGGCACCAAGATGTCAGATCGGGTGAGGCGGGCAGCAACCAAAGGAGGCAGATTTAAAAGGGCCGCTGAAAGAGGCTTTATTGAGATATCACTCCTGGGCGGAACTCGATCAGACCCACAGAGGGGACAGGGGAAGGGTCTGAGGAGAAACTGCGTGGAAGCTCTACAGGACTGGACTTTTATGGGGCTTACAGCAGGAAGGGAAGGGCTTGGGACAGGAAAAGGTGTTTTTAGGGTCCCTTGCCCCTTTGGATTTGGTCAGGGGAGTTGGCTGAACTCCAGGATTGGCCAGGGGGTCCTGCTGATTGACAGGCATTAGTCAGGAGATCTGGCTGATTGACAGGCATTTCCTCAGGCATCTGATTGATGTTCCTTTCCCGCGCGGGCTGCTTTGTTCTAAGTCACCACTAAGTTGCCACCAAGTCGCCAAATTGCCACCACCAACCTAACAGAGGTTGGATGGAAGTTGAGACTGGGGTATCACAGGGGTCCATCCAGAGGAGAGGAGATCTGAACCAGGGCAGCAGCAGAGAGGAATGGATGGTAGCCTTGACACCAAGGGGCAAGAGCCCCCTCTTGGCAGTAGAATCCAGAGCAGCACCCGCACCCCCCACCCCTAGTCCCAGGAGAGGAGAGTTCATCCCCTGAGGGATTATGGGCTAGTGGGGGGAACAGTCTTTACACCCGGCAATCCCTGTTCTCTTCCAGCTCTGGGGCGCTGCTTTCCATTGCCCAATAGTAACTTTACACTACCTGAATTCCCCTGGATCAGCAACACCACCATTACTCAGGGAATCAGGTAGGCATCGCTCACCCCACCCGCATCTATCCCACACCACTTCCAGCCCGCAGCCCCATCTGATTTGGTCTCTCCCCAACAGTGGTCTTCTTGACAGCCTCAATGCCCGTGACATCACTGTTAAGATCTTTGAAGATTTTGCCCAATCCTGGTATTGGATTCTTGTGTGAGTCACCACACTCTCCTCCTCTCTTGTCCTTCCCTTCTCCCCTCCCTGATTCTCTGCCTGCTAGTCCCATGTCAGAAACAGAGGGAAGAGAGAAGAGAAGGAGCCAGAGCTCAGAATAGACTCCATGCACATCAGGATTTATAAGGGGGTCAAATCTGGGGACATTGGATGGCATAAGGAAAGGTATTTGGAAACCTCTGAAAGGAAAACAATTTCAGGAGCCAGAAGTGACCCTCACCTATGTTACTATGCCTACAGTGCCCTAGGTGTGGCTCTGATCCTGAGCCTGCTATTTATCCTGCTTCTGCGTCTGGTGGCTGGGCCCCTAGTGCTGGTGCTGATCCTAGGGGTACTTGGAGTGCTGGCCTATGGCATCTACCACTGCTGGGAGGAGTACCGAGTGCTGCGGGACAAGGGCGCCTCTATCTCCCAGCTGGGCTTCACCACTAACCTCAGTGCCTACCAGAGTGTGAAGGAGACCTGGCTGGCTGCTGGTAAGTACCCTACCCGCTCTCCGGCTGCCAGCCATCAGAGCCTGGCCCTGGGCCATGCTGGCCCTGGCCTGACCCTAGCCCTATGCCCACTGTCTCCCCCATCCCCTGCAGTGATTGTGCTGGCTGTGCTTGAAGGCATCCTGCTGCTCCTGCTCATCTTCCTGCGCCAACGGATTCGCATCGCCATTGCCCTCCTGAAGGAGGCCAGCAAGTCAGAGCCTGTCTAGGAGGGAGATGGGGCTGAGGGTTGGGGTGCAGGCCTGGGGGTGGGGATGCCAGGGAAGTGGTAGGGAGCTCCAGAGGAGAAGGGTATTAGGGCAGTGGGTAACACTGCTGGATGACAGGATCTCAGAGCCTCAGTTTCCCACCTGTAAAATAGATGAATCAGCAGTTGCTACTTAGGGGGTTGTGATAAGGATTAAATGGATTGGTGAATGCCAAGTACCTAAAACTAGCAGGCCTCTAGAAGGGTGGGAGTGGCCATGGTGGATGGAACAGCAGGAGACCAGGCAGGGAGGAGAAGCGGCAGCTTCCTGCCAACCAGGAACCACCAAACTTGTCAAGGAGACCACACTTCGGTGTTTCTCTTTGCTTGCCCAAGTGGCTTCTGTGATTCTAGTCCCCTTTAAGGGTCCCTAGAAGCAAGATATATTGCCTTCAGTTCATTCAGTGAGCACCTGATTTGTACCCACCCACACCAAGCACTGGTGCTAGGAAAGATGAAATTTCTGCCCTACTGCTGCCACCCCAGGGACACCAGGCCGACTCTGGCTGTGGCAGCTGAGGGGCCCAGGCTAGAGTCAGCCCTCTCAGAGGATGGGTGGGGCTAGGGGCAGGTTGGTGGACAGCTCTTGTCTCTCCTCAGGGCTGTGGGTCAGATGATGTCAACCATGTTCTACCCACTGGTCACCTTTGTCCTCCTTGTCATTTGCATTGCCTACTGGGCCATGACTGCTCTGTATCCTTTGTCCACAGTAAAGCCTTGGGGTGCGGGGCTGAGGGGCAAAGAAGTACTTGCCCATATACTGTCAGAGAGCATTTGGCAGATGTACCCTTTTCTCTGTGCAGCAACAGCCCTGTGGCTAGACAGCACTGAGTAAGGGAGCACAGGCTGAATTCTAGCCCCCTTTGTACTGTATACAACCTGCACCAGCGCCCAGGAACAGTCCCTGAGGAGTGGCCTATGGAGGCACCATGCGACCATGCTTTCCTTGACTCCCCTCTGGATACCTGGCCACGTCTGGGCAACCCCAGTACGTATACTGGGTGTCCAATGTCAGTGCACCCGGCTGTGAGAACGTGCCAGTGAATACATCGTGTGACCCCATGGTGAGGAAAGGTGGACCATGGAGGGGGCTTCAAGAGGGCTGAGGGGTCCTTAGGAACTAATTAGCCCAGATCCTCATTGGGCAGAGGTGACTAAGGCCAGAGAGGGCAGGGGGCTCTCTCAAGTTCACATAACCTACCACCACCCTCTATTCCTCATGCTGACTCACCCATTATACATAATGGAAAAGTGAGGCTGTGACAGACATCATGGCCTAAAGGTGGAAGAGGGGAGGGCTGGGTAGCAGGATATTCCTCTGCCTCGAGGGTTATTAACTACTTCACCTCACTTCAGCTCTGTCCTTCACCCTGTCCTTCTGGGTGGCTGAGAAGGTTAAGTGACATTGGATACTTAAAGTACTTGGTACAATGCCTGGCACCTGATGAGATCTTATAAGCGATGGGGTTGTTTTGTTTTGCTATTTAAGTCTATTTCCCTTGAACACTGTCCTAGGCTGTTCACAGGTGAGATTCTTGGAAGTGGGCCTGGAAGAGAAGCTACTTCCTTAAACTATCCTGTGAGATTCTAGGGCATGGCACTACACTGCTGGGAATTTACTATCCTCAAAGCTTTCACGTCATAGCTGGGTGTGGTGGTGCACACCTGTAATCCCAGAGACTCCGAAAGCTGAGCCAGGAGAATCATAAATCCAGGCCAGCCTAGGCAAATTAGTGAGACCCTGTCTCAAAATAAAGGATTTTAAAAGGAGCAAGACACAGTAGTACACACCTGTAATCCCAGCAACTCTGGAGGCTGAGGCAGGAGGATTGCAAGTTTAAGGTACTGGGCCCACTCTTTTTATTTTATTTACTTACTTACTTACTTATTTTTTGGTGCTGGGGATTGAACTACCAACTGAGCTATATCCCCAGCCCTAGGGCCCATTCTATTAAAAAAAAAAATTAAAACAGGCAGGTTCACACATGCATGTAATCCTAAGCAACCTAAGAGGCTGAGACAGGAGGACCACAAGGTCAAGGCCAGACCCAACAATTTTAAGACCCTGTCTCAAAAAAAAAATTTCTTTTAAGAAGTCCTGGAGATGTAACTCAGTGGTAGAACATCAATGGGTTCAGTCCAAAACAAGCAAAAAAAAAAAAAAAACTCAGCTATACTTGCAGAAGACACACTGGGCACTGAGCACTGGGCACTGGGTATGTAAAGCCCAGAATGTCCTGGTTTCTCTTTGCAACTTGCTTACTATCTACAGTGAAAACTGACGCAAACCTGGTAACCTACAAAGTGGAAAATTGTTTTCTGGTTCTTTGCAGGTAGGGGATGTTTTTTGTTTGTTTTTTGATACTGGGGGTTGAATCCAGGGGCACTTAACAAGTGAGCCACATTACCCAGCCCTTTTTATTTTTAATTTTAAGACAAGTTCTTGATAAATTGCTTAGGGTTTCTCTAAATTGTTGAGGCTGGCCTCAAATTTTCAATCCTCCTACTCAGCCTCCCAAGTTGCTACGGTTACAGGTATATGCTACTGTACCCAGAATTATTATTATTTTTTTCTTATTACAAAATTTCAAACATAAACCCAGTTTCAGAAATTATCAAGATTTTCTTGATCACATTTGCTGGACTGATTTAGTTTTTATATATGCATTTACTTTTCATTATGGACATTTTCAAATGCATGCAAAGTAGGTTCACAGTAGAGTGGTGAATCCCTTTACCCAGAGTCCACCACCCTCAGTTTTCTGCTCTTCTTACTTTACCTATCTCACTGCCCTCATGACATTTTTTCCCCCTAACTTTTGTTTTTTGGTTGTTTAGCAGTGCAAACCTAAGGCCTTCACATGCTGGGCAAGTGCTCTACCACTTAACTACACCCCAGACCTTTAGGGAGTTTATAAATGCAAATTCTGGACATCATGTAAATATGTCAGGATAAGTTTTAAAAGCATAACTTTAGTGTGGAGGCTCACCCCTGTAATCTCAGCAACTCAGGAGGCTAAGACAGGACTGTAAATTCAAGGCCAGCCCTAGCAACTTAGTGAGACTCTGTCTCAAAATAAAAAATAAGAAGGGTTGGGGATGCGGCTCAGTGGTTAAGCACTCCTGGGTTCAATCTTGAGTACCAAATAAACAAAAAATAAAAAACATAATGAAGACTGTAGCTCAGGGCTAGAGTGTTTGCCTAGCATGCACAAGGCCCTGAATTCTATCCCCAACAATATAAAAATTTTTTTTTGTTAAAAAAGCATAACCACATCTGGGTGTAGTGGTGCATGCCTATAATCCCAGCAGCTGGGGAGGCTGAGGCAGGAGGATTGAGAGTTCAAAGCCACTCTCAGCAACTTAGTGAGGCTCTAAGCAACTCAGTGAGAACCTGTCTCTAAATAAAAATATATATTTAAAAAAATTTGTAGTTGTAGATGGACAGAATGCTTTTATTTTATTTTATTTTATTTTATTTTATTTTATTTATATGGTGCTGAGGATCGAACCCAGTCCCTCACGCATGCTAGGCAAGCGCTCTGCCGCTGAGCTATATAGCTCCAGCCCTAAAAATATTTTTTTTAATATTCTATTTTATTTTTTAGGTGTAGATGGACACAACACAATGCCTTTATTCTTACGTGGTGCTGAGGATCGAACCCGGGTCCCACCCGTGCTAGGCAAGCGCTCTACCACTGAGCCACAATCCCAGCCCCTAAAAATATTTTTTTAAAGGGCTGGGGATGTTGCTCAGTGGTTAAGCATCCTTGGGTTCAATCCCCAATACCAAAAAAAAAAAAAAAAGCATAACCACACCAGTTGTGGTAATACACACCTATAATCCCACCAATTTAAGAGGCTGAGCAGAAGGATTGCAAGGCCAGCTTCAGCAATTTAGCGAGATCCTGTCTCAAAGTAAAAAAAAGCATAACCACTGTCAATATCACACCCAACAGAATTAAAACTAATTGTTTAATATCAAAATACCCAGAATATTCAATTCACACAGATGTGGACTTCACACACACCACTAGCTTGGCCCAAGAGACCTGGATGTTCTTGGGCCAGTCCAGAGACAAGGAAGCTAATTAACACCCAAACAACAAACTGAATGCAGTCTGAGCCTGGAGATAAGATTCCTAGAAGGAACTGTCTCCCTAATTGAGGGAGGCTACTGGGAACTGGTGGAGGTCAGGGCTATGCATTGAAGTCTCTAAAGCTGGACCTGAACCAACCTGTCCTCCTCGCCACCCCCAGGACCAGTCCATGAACTACTCCTGCCCAGGGCTGATGTGCGTCTTCCAGAGCTACGCATCCACAGGCCTAGCACAACGTTCTCTCTTCAACCTGCAAATCTATGGGGTCCTGGGGCTCTTCTGGACCCTTAATTGGGTACTGGCCCTGGGCCAGTGCGTCTTGGCTGGGGCCTTTGCCTCCTTCTACTGGGCCTTCCACAAGCCCCGGGACATCCCCACCTTCCCCCTGAGCTCCGCCTTCATACGCACACTCCGGTGAGCTAGAGGAAGGACCCTGGGAACTATGAGCAATAGAGACCCAGGAGTCCTGGGGCTGCCACTAATTTCCTAATTCCTTCTGCAGTTACCACACTGGTTCATTGGCATTTGGAGCCCTCATCTTAACCATTGTGCAGATAGCTCGAATCATCTTGGAGTATATCGACCACAAGCTGAGAGGTGAGCAGTCAAGAGCTGGGGAAGGCTGGGCTGAGCAGCTGGATCCTTGGGGAAAAGCATTGACCAAACAGGAGTTTCCCTTCTTCCCAGGAGCCCAGAACCCTATTGCCCGCTGTATCATGTGCTGCTTCAAGTGTTGCCTCTGGTGTCTGGAAAAGTTCATCAAGTTCCTGAACCGCAATGCATATATCATGGTGAGCTACCAGGGGCAAGCAACTCCTTGGTCTGGTACCCCTTGGCCTAGGCCCCCAAGCCAAATCTAAGAAAGCCCACCACATGTCACTGACCTTCCTACCCCCTCAGATTGCCATCTACGGGAAGAATTTCTGTGTCTCAGCCAAAAATGCCTTCATGCTGCTCATGAGGAACATTGTCAGGTCAGGCTGTCCTGCACTGCCATGTGGCTCCCCCTCAGGTCTCCCACCCTAGTCTGGCTTCCTAAGCACACTGCATTCAGAAGGACCCTGAACTTGGTTTAATGCTTTGTTATAGCCATTTTGAAATGGGAATAACTTTGATTTCAAACAAGTCCCTGCAAATTATGTAGTCAGCTGTTCTTCTAGGCCTCTCACCCACAACCTACCCTAATTGCTGGTACAGGGTGATTGTCCTGGATAAAGTCACAGACCTGCTGTTGTTCTTTGGGAAGCTGCTGGTGGTTGGAGGTGTTGGTAAGGACCAAGATTGGGATTTGCAGAGTGGGGGTTGGAGGCGTGCTGGGGAGCTGGAAAGGTGACCTCAGAGGAGCAGCACTGATCTTGGGAACTCTCCCACAGGGGTCCTGTCTTTCTTTTTCTTCTCTGGCCGAATTCAGGGGCTGGGTAAAGACTTCGAAAGCCCCCACCTCAACTACTACTGGCTACCCATTATGGTGAGTGACTCTCCTCTGTGACTCAACCCACAACTTCCCAAAAAATCCCAGTAGCTCCAACCAGCCTTGTGTCTTCCAGACCTCCATCATGGGGGCCTACGTCATTGCCAGTGGCTTCTTCAGCGTTTTCAGCATGTGTGTGGACACACTCTTCCTCTGTTTTCGTGAGTGATACCCCTAGCTACCTTCTCCCCAACCTAACAGTAACCCACTGCCAGGCTTTTTTGGAGAATTGGTGCTTCTAGAAACAGCAATTTGTGAGTCAAAGAAGCCAGAGGGAAACTCTTCTGAAATCCTAAGGCCAGGGGTTTGGGAAACAAAGGAGGGAGTGAATCCCCAGGCTGGTGGGCTCTCCCATGTGGCAGGCATGGTGGCACACACCTGTAATCCCAGCAACTCAGAAGGCTAAGGTAGGAGAACGGCAAATTTAAGGTCAGTCTCAGCAATTTAGAGAGACCCTGACTCAAAATAAAAATTTAAAAAGGTGGGCATGTGTCTCAGTGGTTAAGTGCCCCTAGGGGTTCAATCCCCAATACAAAAAAAAAAAAAAATCCAGGTCAGTCTGGGAAACTTGCCTCAAAATAAAAAATAAAGGGTTGGGGTTGTGGCTCAGTGGTAGGTAGAGTGCTTGCCTCACATGAGGCACTGGGTTCAATTCCGATTCTCAGCACCACATATAAATAAATGAATAAAATAAAGGTCCATCAACAACTAAAAAAATAATAATACGTAAAAAGGGCTGGATGATGTAGCTCAATGGTAGAACACCCTGGGTTCATTCCCCAGTGTTGGAGGACAGGGGAGTCACAAGAGAGACTTCCCAGCAGGTGGCTGTAATGAGAGGGTATTTTCATCCTACAAAGTACATCCATTTTATTAATTTTTTGTATTATTTGGTTTTTTTGTTTGTTTGTTTCTTTGCTTCGGGGATGATACATGCCTAAGCAATTCATGTGTGCATCTGCTGCAGATAGGATCCAGGGCCTTGTGCACATAAAGCACATGCTCTACCACTAAACTACACCCCTACCCATGCGCTTAATCTTTATGACTCTATGAAATACATTCCTGAGATTACATAACCTGCCCTATAGATCACAAAATCTGCCTGAAAAACATCAGCAGGCGGTGATACCCCCCGGGACTGGAAATCAGCGGCTAGTTTCGCAGTCCCAGCAGTCTCAGATTATTTCCCCCAGGGCATGGCCCCACCAGGGTTCACTCTAACAACGCTATGTTATGGCTAGTGGAAGACCTGGAACGGAACGATGGCTCCCTGGACCGTCCCTACTACATGTCCAAGGGCCTCCTCAAGATTCTGGGCAAGAAGAACCAGGCGCCCCCTGGCGACAAGAAGAGGAAGAAATGAGAGACCAGGCCCTGACCCAGTACTGCACCACGCCTGCACAGACGCCCAGTCACATTATGCCTTACAGACCCCGATTTTGTAGCTAAATGATTTTATTAAAAGATTGATTATTTTTTTCTCAATAACTCTGTTATTTTTATTCCCTCCAAGACCACACGGTGCCTCTCGCATCCCACCCACCGCCGGTACCTTTAAATTAGGCCCCATCCCTGTTACACCTCCCTAAACTTCAGCCAATCACAAGGTTGATACCGTGTGGGTCCGCCTTCCTCACGAGGGCCAAAAGAACTTCCCATCCGGGTCACGCGCTAACGCCCTTCATAGCGGACCAATCGGAAGGGCAAGTTCCAAGGCGCGCGGCTTGACAGAGGGGTCAGAGTGCCTGAGGACCAATTAGAATCATGGAAACGCCGCGGGGCCGCTCGGTGTGGGGCGGGTTTGGAGGAGAGGTCTGAATGTTTAAAGAGCCGGGGTCAGCTGACAGACTCGAGCCGGGGCTGATTTGTGACTAGGGTCTCCGCTGCTGTGGAGAGAGATGACAAGGGAACAACCGGACACAGAGATCCGGGGCAGACCCGGGAGACCGCGTATGCCGGGCTCCAGAGAAGGATGTGGGTTTCGGCTGTTTGCCGGGTTCTTCCAGCTGCTGTTGTCCCTGACAGTATTGGAGGCTGGGGCTAAGAATGACTTCAGTCTGGTGAGTCGCTGCTTTCCGTAGCTCCGGCCTCGACACGCGCAGGTGATCCCTACCCCATGTCCACCGGGAGGCGGTTTGCTGAGCCGCTTCTTCGCGGCGGGACTTTTCCCCCTTTCCTAGACCTTGTTCTCTCAATCCGCTTCCAGACTCTTGTCCTCTCTGGGTCTCTGTCCTCCTCATTCGAGCCTCTTCCCTTTTGGGAGTCTCCATCCTTACCTAAGGGTTCCTTCTCCACTTCCCTGTTCCGAACCATCAGCTTCACTCCAAACTCTCCTTCGGGTTACCCTTTCTTGTTCTGGTCCCCCACCCCTTTTCAGGATCCCCAATACTCTCCCTCTATTCGGAACCTGAGTTGAACCTGCCACCCACCTGTCCTAAAACCACAAGTTAAGCTTGTCTCTTTTGCCTCTTCCTCCTCCCTTGCAGGTACAACCAATAGTGACAATGGAACAGCTGTTATGGGTGAGTGGGAGGCAGATCGGCTCAGTGGACACCTTCCGCATTCCGCTCATCACAGCCACTCCTCAGGGGACTCTTCTCGCTTTTGCTGAGGCCAGAAAAAAGTCTGCATCTGATGAGGGGGCCAAGTTCATTGCTCTGCGAAGGTCCACGGACCAGGGTATAAAGATGTCTGAGTCCAAAGAGCTGGTGCTATGTTGGGTGGATTGAAAGGATCTTTTCATCCCAAGACCCCTGAGGATAGGGGAACTTGGAGGGATGAGGTCGGAGTTCCTCAGGGATGGGGGAAACCTAAGGAGGAAAAGTGCCCATAGCAGTAATTTGGGTGTTGGGATCAACAAGGAGTTGAACATTTGTCCAGTGTGAACATTTGTTTGAGCACTGGCTGTATACCAGGCATTAGTCTAGGTTCTGTGAATATAGCCATGAACAAAACCAACCTAAAATCCCTATCTTCGTAGGACTTACGTTCTATTGGCAAGAGATAGGCAATAAATAATAATTAAATAAATTTGTTTCTTATGTGGGGAAAGGTGATCAAAGCAATGGAGAAAAAAATGGGGCAAAGGCATGGTGATGAAGCCAGGCTTAGTGGTGCACCCCTGTAAACCAGTCTACTCTGGATGCTGAGGCAGGAGTTTGCAATTTTGAGGCCAGCCTGGACAACTTAGCAACACTCAGTCTCAAAATAAAAAATAAAAAGGACTGGGGATGTGGCTCAGTGGTAGAGTACCCTTGGGTTAAATCCCAGCACACCCCCACCCCCCAACACACACACACACACACGAATGATAGAAAAGGTATGTCCAGAGCACTCACTCTGCATTTCTTCCTTTTTTTTTTTTTTTTAATAGGTAGCACATGGTCTTCCACAAAATTCATTATGGATGATGGGGAGACAGCTGATGGGCTGAACCTGGGGGCAGTGGTGAGCGATGTTGAGACAGGAGTAGTGTTTCTTTTCTACACTCTCTGTGCTCACAAGGTCCATTGTCAGGTGGCCTCCACCATGTTGATATGGAGCAAGGATGATGGCATTTCCTGGAGCCCACCCCGGAATCTCTCCCTGGATATTGGCACTGAAATGTTTGCCCCTGGACCAGGCTCTGGCATTCAGGTCTCCATCCTGGGATATGGGTGGAGGGGGCTGCCTATTGGAGAGTCTAGCTGATGACCCCAAGTGGACTTTTTCCCAAAGGGAATACCCTGTGAAATCAGATTTTTTGTCTCAGATGGGATTCTTAGGTGACAAGGTCATCCTGGGAAGAACACCCTGCCCAGGGAAGGCGGGACTTTACCTCTGGCTTCCCACTTGGAGAATAGGACTGTCCTAGTCTATGTGATACCTTTATGCAAAAGAGAAAAGGATTCCCTTCCTTATGGCAGACTTAAGTCTGTGTTAGTTCACAGCTTGGTGAATGAGCTCATTTTGGGTTTAAGCTTCCATAGCAGGGGCCCCAGTATGCACAACATATCCAGCAGTAGACCTGATGACCCAAGAAGAACTTCTCAGTTCCGTTAATCTATGCTTGTGGAATTCTGGAACTGTCAGTGAAGGACATACTGAAGGGACAAGCATGTCCTCACACCGTGAGGTAGTGAACTCCTATCCATGCCTCTGAGCCCCTGCAGAGTCCCCCTTTGTAGACACCCAGTTCTGCTTCCCACAGAAACAGCGTGAGCCTCGGAAGGGCCGGCTTATCGTGTGTGGCCATGGCACACTGGAGCGAGATGGTGTCTTCTGTCTGCTTAGTGATGACCACGGCGCTTCCTGGCGCTACGGGAGTGGGGTCAGCGGCATCCCCTATGGCCAGCCCAAGCGGGAAAATGATTTCAACCCTGATGAATGCCAGGTCAGGAGTCCATGGGAAGTTCCCCATCATTCAATCTGCCCTATCCTCCAGAGCACCATTCCCTCCACAGAGCCAAGACTGCCTGCCCAACTCTGCCACCTGAACTTACTCCCTTCAGAAACAAAGGCATTTGCCCTGCCCCCTCCCCTGGTCCTTCTGAGGCCCTGTTCTCTCCTCTTAGCCCTATGAGCTCCCAGATGGTTCAGTCATCATTAATGCCCGGAACCAGAACAACTACCACTGCCATTGCCGGATTGTCCTCCGCAGCTATGATGCCTGTGATACACTAAGGCCACGGGATGTGACCTTTGACCCTGAACTGGTGGACCCTGTGGTAGCTGCAGGAGCAATAGCTACCAACTCTGGCATTATCTTCTTCTCTAATCCAGCCCATCCAGAGTTCCGTGAGTACCTGAGGGTGGGCACAGCAGGGGGAGCACCTGCATTTAGATAAGGCCTGCAGAGCAGAGACCCTCCTCCCCCTGACTCTTTGTCACTCTCCCCAGGAGTGAACCTGACCCTGCGCTGGAGCTTCAGCAATGGTACTTCATGGCAGAAAAAGACTGTCCAGCTATGGCCAGGGCCCAGTGGCTACTCATCTTTGGCGGCCCTGGAGAGCAGTGCTGATGGAGAGGAGCAGGCCCCCCAGCTCTATGTCCTGTATGAGAAAGGCCTGAATCACTACACAGAGAGCATCTCCATGGCCAAAGTCAGTGTCTATGGGACACTCTGAGCTGTGCTCTACCCCAGGGGTAGAAGGTCCTAACTCTGCCTGCAGAACTATGGATCTAAGAGAGTCTGCTGGGAGTACCTAAAAGACAGTTCCATCTTCCTTTGGGTTCTAGCCTTTTTTACAAAATCAAATTCTTTTTGACAGGGAAATCACTCCATTAGGACTAAAAGCCCAGCTTCCTCTCCCACACAGGAAGTTCTGCCCTTACCTGGGGGCACTTCTTTTATATATGGATGGGTATGGAGTCCCCTTACCCTTTCTGCCCTTCCAGGATAGTGACTGGTTCTTTTTGTGGGCAGGGCTGGGTTGGCCCATAGATTTGAACAAATGTGAACTCAGGGAACTAGGAGAAGGCTGAGCTTTCTTTTAGGGGTTGGGATAAAGAGGATTATGAAAGTCCCTAGAGGGCAAGATACTTGGTTTCAGGGTAAGGAACCAGGTGTACCCCACCCTTTGACTATTTATGAATGAAAATCTTTGTAACTTAACATTTTTAATGAAAGAAAATGAACATTTGTAGAGTGTCTGGTTTCTGTCAGTGCACATCCCCATGTACAATTATGAGACTGGGAAAGTATTTTGGGGAGGGAGCTAGTGTGCTTATTGCTTGGAAAAACCTGAATTTGGCAAATCAAACCTTCCTTTCCCTCTGACATTCCCTCTCATCATAGAAAACAGGTCCATCTTAATAGGTGCAATGAGGAGTAGGAGAGAGAACTCCATAAGATATTTTGAAACCTGCTCTGTTTCGTATTCCTAAGATGAGGTGGAATACTTTTCTCCATGAAATAGGGAGCAGGTCTATAAAATCAGATGGGAAGACTGTTCCAGGCCAGCATGATGAGAAGTAAGTACTTCCTTAACAAATTATTCGACAAAATCACACCTTTATTCTGAGGCAGATACTACAGAAAGAACAGAGCAGCCTTCTGGTGAATGGTAGAGCCTCAGTTTTACTCTATGAGGAATGAAAATACAACACCTCAATGGGATGTTAAGAGTGTTCAGAGGGGGCTGGGAGTGTAGTCAGTGGAAGACCAAACCCAGGGTTTAATTCCCAGCACCATAAATAATATTAATAATTTAAGGGGCTGGGGATGTGGCTCAAGCGGTAGCACGCTCGCCTGGCATGCGTGAGGCCTGGGTTCGATCCTCAGCACCACATACAAACAAAGATGTTGTGTCCGCCAAAAACTAAAAAATAAATGAATAAATATTTAAAAAAAATAATAATAATAATTTAAAACAATATTAAGAGGCTGAGAACTTAGTTCAGTGGCAGAGTTGAATCTCTAGCTCTGCAAATAATAATATTAACTACTATTAAGATTTTTTTTTAATTCATAAACATTTTTAAAACAAAAGTGGAGGACAGGGGATGGAGTGGGAATAGTTCCCATGTCACAAAACTTTAAGACAAGTTCTTACTACGTTACCCAGTCATGTCTTAAACTCTTAGGATTAGGTGATCCTCCTGCGTCAGCCTCCTGAGTAGCTATGTTTATGGGCATATGCCACCATGCCTGGCCAGCGTCTAGCTTTAACAGTTATCAAGATGTTGCCACATTTGCTTCTGTGTTTCTGCTTCTTATGTTCCTATTTTCTTTTCCTTTGCTGAATATTTTAAAACAAAGCCTAGACTTCATGACATTCACCCCTACATTACTAGGTATTCATTTCATTCTTTGAAAATGAAAATTTTACTGCATAATCATAATGCCATTTCACACCCCAAAATTAACAATAACTCTGGTATTGTCTAATACCCAGAAAATATTTAAATCTCATCAAATGTCTCAAAATATGGGTTTTTTTTGGGGGGGGGTGGGTACAGGGGATTGAACTCAGGGACACTTGACCACTGAGGCACATCCCCAGCCCTATTTTATATTTTATTTAGAGACAGGGTTTCACTGAGTTGCTTAGTGCCTCACTATTGCTGAGGTTGGCTTTGAATCCTCCTGCCTCATCCTCCTGAGCCACTGGGATTACAGGTGTGAGACACTGTGCCTAGCTGGATATTATATTTTGATGTCAAATCTTAAGTCTCTTTTAATCTACAGCAGTCTTCTTCCTCTCCTCTTTTTTCCTTATTAATTTCTTTTAAATGCCATTTAGACATACAGTTATTTCTCCTATAGAAAAATCCATTCTCAGGGCTGGGGATGTGGCTCAAGCGGTAGCGCACTCGCCTGGCATGCTTGCGGCCTGGGTTTGATCCTCAACACCACATACAAACAACAACATTGTGTCCGCCGAGAACTAAAAAAATAATAATAATAAATATTGAAAGATTCTCTCTCTCTCACTGTCTCTCTCTCTCACTCTTTCTTTAAAAAAAAAAATCCATTCTCTGGATTTGTGGGGGGTTTTGTTTGTTTTGTTTAGTTTTGTTATTTATTTATTTAATTATATATAGTTGTAGATGACAGCATGCCTTTATTTTATTTGTTTATTTTAATGTGGTTCTGAGGATCAAACCCAGTACCTCACATGTGTGAGACAAGTGCTCTGCCACTGAGCTACAGCCCCAGAACCCCCAGCCTTTTTTTTTTTTTTTTAATATTTTATTTAGAGACAGGGTCTCAATGAGTTGCTTAGGACCTCACTAAATTGCTGAGGCTGGCTTTGAACTCAAGTTCCTCCTGCCTTAGCCTCCCAAATTCTGGGATTACAGGCATGTGCCACTGCACCTGGCTAATTTGTCTTTTTTACTTCTTCCACTGCCCTCTGTATTTCCAATTATTAAACCTTCAAAGATTTGGTTGGATTCAGATTCTATTTTAGAGGAGCAAGATGACTTTCCGAGTACTGTGTGCTTCCTACTGTACCCCATGGGACATTCACTCTCTGTTTGTCCCTCTCTGAATAAACTGAGATGGAACAGTGGATTCGGATGTCCATTGCCTGATCCCCTCCCTTGTAAGTTTCCACCATCAACGTTCTAACTATCAGTTTCATCCACAGATGAGTGTTGCCTAATTCAGTTATTTCAAAAGGAGTTGCAAAATGGTGATTTTAAAATTCTGTTGTTTCTTCCTCATTTATTAGCTGAATTTTCAGCAAAAAAAGGAGCTTTCTCTCATCAAATGCATTGGTTCCTATAATACAGTTTGTATAGGAAAGGCAGGATACATGCAAAAGTTTACCCTTAAATTACCATTCTCAAGGTAAAGTGATGTAATACATTGACTTGTTCGGTAAACCACAGTTACCCAACAGGACACACACACACACACACAGGCCTATCTATGGGCCTGTAAGAAGTAGGGAGAGAATCTGAGGGAATATGAATGGGAGATCAACATACCTAAGATGGAGTACCATAGATGTTTAATACCACTAAAAGTGGTATTTTTTAAAAAACTACTTTTAATTTGAAACAGGGTCTCACTAAGTTGCTGAGGCTCAAACTTGTGATTTTCCTGTCTCAGCTTCTGGAGTCACTGAGATTACAAGTGTGTGCCACTGAGACCAGCTGATATGTTTTTTAAAAATACATTTCTTGTGGGCATGGTGGCAAATGCTTATAATCTCAGCCACTTAGGAAGCTGAAGCAGGAGGATTGTGAGTTCAAAGCCAGCCTCAGCAAAAGTGAGGCGCTAAGCAATTCAGTGAGACCTTGTCTCTAAATCAAATACAAAACAGGGCTGGGGGGCTGGGGATGTGGCTCAAGCGGTGGCGCCCTCGCCTGGCATTCGTGCGGCCTGGGTTGAATCCTCAGCACCACATACAAACAATGATGTTGTGTCCGCCAAAAAACTAAAAGGTAAATATTAAAAATTCTGTCTGTCTGTCTCTCTCTCTCTCACCTCTCTCTTTGAAAAAAAAAAAAAAAAAAAAACAGGGCTGGGGATGTGGCTTAGTGATCAAATGCTCCGAGTTCAATCCCTGGTACAAAAACAAATATATATATATATATATATATATATATATATATATATATATATATATATTTCTTGTACCAACTACTTGTGAGGCTGAGGCAAGAGGATTGAGACTTACTTCAGGGACAGCCTGGGCAACATTACATGACCCATTACAAACAATAGAAACCCATGCCTTTTTTTTTTTTCTCCCCTTAAAACTTTTCTTTCTTTCTTTCTTTCTTTCTTTCTTTCTTTCTTCCTTTCTTTCTTTTTCTTTCTTTCTTTCTTTCTTATTTTAATTGTTGATAGACCTTTATTTATTTATTTGTGGTGCTAAGAATTGAACCCAGTGCCTTACACGTGCCAGGCAAGCACGCTGCTGCTGAGCCACAATTCCAGCCCCGCCCTTTTTTAATATTTATTTTTTAGTTGTAGTTGGACTCAATATCTTTATTTATTTATTTTTATGTGGTGCTGAGGATCAAACCCAGGGCCTTGCATGCTAGGCGAGCGCTCTACTGCTGAGCTACAACCCCAGCCCGAAACCCATTTCTAATGCAAGGCTTAGCTGGTAGAAAAATAAGGGAAATTCTCAAAAACAATAAATAATAGAATCCAGAAAATCAGGTAAGCCCCAGGGCAGCCGGTGGCATTTGCTCTGTGGCATCAGACAAGCTGAGACGCCTATGATGGGGAACAGACATGAGCAATGGAAACATGAGGTTACAGGGAAAATTTCATAAAATGGACCAATTGGGCTGACCCTCACATGCTTTCTCTTTTAAAAAGCAATTTACCAATTTGGATGTGGTGGTGCATGTCTATAATCCCAGTAGCTCACAAAGTTGAGGTCAGCCCAACTATTTAGTGAGGCCCCAAAATCTTGAATGACATCCTGTCTTAAAAAATAAAAAGAGGTGGGATGTAGCTCAGTGGTAAAGTGCCTCTGTGTTAAATCCCCAGTACTGTTATAGTTAAATCTTTGTCCCAGGGTTTCATAAACTGACTTCCAAACCACTCACATATAATTGAATCAAGCCTTTATTGAAGCACACCAGTGTCAACTGACCAGAACATAAAGCTGTTCCCCTGATCAGCCCCGAACAATTGCAAGGGTGATCCTTATAAGCCTGAAAACCGCAAAAGGGATGTTCAGGGGTCTAGCCAATGCAAGCAAGCCAGGTTACAGAAGCAGGAGAGTGCAGTCAAGCAGCGGGAAGCCTAACCAATCACAGTTAGCCAAATCACCCCAGTTACAGAAACAGAGTCCTGTTACCCTAGTTACAGAAACAATGCCCCATTAGGTAGTTCCATGTTCTTAAAGGTTTATATAACAAAAGGAAAAGAACATCTTGCCCCGGTCATGACACTTGTACTTGGCATGGTTGTTTTACAGAATGGAGTCACAAAACAAAATGGAGACACATTTGCTTTTACTATCAATACCAAAAAAAAAAAAAAAATTACCTGCAGCCATATCTGACTTATGTTGACAAGATAGATTACATTCCTCAATAAACTACCTATGTCTGAAGGAGAAATGTAGGCCCCAAGTTCCAATAAGAAAAACAAAAGTTACCCTAAAGGGGTAGACCAGATTCCATAGACCAAATTCCAGAACTTGGGGAGAGGCGGGTAATTCCCCCTAACCATAAAATCCATAAGAACAGGTTTCACTTTGTCAGCATGGGCCAAAGTGACCTAGAGTTGTCATGGCAGTGGGGACTTGAGAGACTGATGTCATCCTGATGTCAGTGAAAAGTCAAGAAGTGGGGCTGGGGTTGTAGCTCAGTGGTAGAGCACTTGCCTCTCAAGCATGAGGTACTGGGTTTGATCCTCAGCACCACATAAAAAATAAATAAATAAATCAAAAGAAAGATATTGTGTCCATCTACAACTAAAAATTAAAATAAAATAAAAATTCAAGTGGAACTGGGTGGGACTCTCTAGAAACTTTCCTGGTGCCCCCAGTAAAAGGGAAGGTCAGGAGAGGCATGCCATCCTTCCTCTCTTTGAGATGACCCACTCTCTTCCTTGAGAGTGTCCCCCTTTCCCCTTTCCAGTCCCTTCTGATAAACTTATGCCTGTTACTCTGAATGATGTCTGAAATCTTTCTGGCATACTTACAATAATCCGGATTCAAAGAGGGGCCTTTGTACTGCCTCAGTTTCACAGAATGCCCAGCTCTGAGGCTGCTAGGTCAGAGTTCCAGTAGATCACATTTGCAGTCATGTCACAGAGCCAGGGGCCTGAGATAAGTTTGAAGATAAAGATAATGGACCCCTTTTACCCCTAAGAAAGCAGGACTGAGAGAGAAGCCTGCCTCATGTGCAGAATTTAAGAGGATAACAAAAATTCAGGAACCTATATAAATAATGTTTTAATGCAATATTTCTAAAACTGTAATGGGCAAACTACGGCTAAGCAACTCAGTGAGACCCTGTCTCTAAATTAAATACAAAGTAAGGCTGGGAATGTGGCTCAATGGTTGAGTGCCGCTGAATTTAATCCCTGGTTAAAAAAAAAAAAAAAGGAATTTCAGGACAAGTCAAAAGAGGCACAGAGGAACATGCAGATGGTTATTTAGGAAATAAGGAGATTTATTCAGGAGAGCAAGCAATAGAACAGGAAACACAGTCAAAGGGAGAGGGAGTGTGCATGTTCCAGAGAGAGAAGTATTTTGGGGATCTCAGGCTCCTGCTTTTAAAGGAAACTTTGTAAATGCTGAGCATGAGAGGTATGTGGGGCGGCATCAGTTTAATGAGCTCACTCTTTTTGGTCATGGAGCACAAAACGGGTCTCAGTGGTTTGATTCTTTTCAGTCTTCAAGATGATGCTATCTGCTTAATAACACTTGGATTGGACCCAGATAACAATCTCTCTAAAGGCCTGGAGGAAAACAGTCCTGTGGAGTGAAGATGAGAATGTCCATGTGCCGCAGTCTGGCTGGGCACAAAATCACGAGCCACTCAAGCAGGAACAAACTTTATTTCTGAAATTCCAGCCAATGCCACGCACGCTCTGGGGAAATATGCCAAACCACACACGAGGCGTTCTCCTGGGCCACACTACTCCAATAGGAAATCCCTCCTCCGGAATTCCCTCCTACCGCACTTCCCCAACCAATGGGAACTCTCCGGGAGTCCTGCTAGAGCTCTAAAGTAGCAGGCCCAGGCGGACAGCAGGGGTCTAATATTCAATTGAATGCAGATCTTAACATAATCATATCATCTCAATGGCTTGCTGGCATCACCTTTCAACCAAAAATGCCATGCATCATTCCTACTTGGCTATGGCTCTCAGCATCCATGGACTTTTTAGATTTAAAGTTACAGTCCTTTCCTTCCCTGTCTCCTGTCTGCCTACCATTTCTTCTATTTTACCTCATTGCCACCCACTTCCACTTTGAACTCTTATTTTTTTAATAATTTGGTTTTAATTATTTACTTACTTTTTTCTTTTTAATGTGGTTCTGAGGATTGAACCCAGTGCTTCATGTGCGCAAGGCAAGCACTCTACCACTGAGCCACAATCCCAGCCCCTAATCTCTTAATTCTTAATGGTGGATGAGGATCAAAGATCCACATTCCAGAACTGCTTCAAGATGACAGGGGTGGGCTGGGGTTGTGACTCAGTGGTAGAGCACTTGCCTAGCATGTGTGAGGCACTGGGTTCAATCCTCAGAACCACATTTTAAAAAAAAAAAAGCAAATAAAATAAAGGTATTGTGTCCATTAACAGGGAAGGTTGGCCCTGCCTAGCCAGGGATTAAAGGCCTCCACCTGACTCATCTAAAGGAGTAATAGGAAGGGCGGATTCAATTGTTGAGATGGGTTGGAATCCTTGCACTGCCATCATCTTAATATGTAAGTGTTGTAATCTGGAAGACACAAATTTTATCAGAAGATTAAGAAAGCATCTAGGGGCATTAACTCTTGGATATGCATTGCTTATACGCAATTCCAGTGGCTTGGGAGGCTGAGACAGAAGGATAGAGAGTTCAAAGCCAGCCTCAGCAACTGTGAGGCACTAAGCAACTCAGCAAGACCCTGTCTTTACACAAAATACAAAAAAGGCCGGGGATATGGCTCAGTAGTTAACTGCCCCTGAGTTCAATCCCTGGTACAAAAAAAAAAAAAAAGAACTTAAACATGATCATTCTCCCTTTTGAATAGGACCTATAGATCCTCCAGACATACAAATATCGACTATAGACCTTGTTAAGTTCCTGATCCTGTAAATTCTTAAGAGGAATAGGTTTAATTTTAGACATATGAGTCCATGTAATATGTCCTTATAATTTAATAGCAGTGAGTGCATTTAAAATAACTTGCTTAGCAGTGCTCCATTTTGGAAGGAGCTGATTAAAGAGAAGTCCATTTTTTAAGTTTTAAGTAGGACATTATCACCAGATTGAACTTTTGTTGTATGAGCTGGTTTATCAGGAGCCAAAAGGACCTTGTTACCATATTGATTTTTTGGCCTTAGGGATCCTGTCAACACCAATTACAAGTTTGATTAGAAAGACGTCCAAGAGGTTCCGACAAGGCAGAAAAGAAAGTTCCTGTGTCCAAAACAAGTTAACATCCTTGCCAGCTCAAGAATTACCCAAGGCTGGCCAGGTGTGGTGACATATGCCTGTAATCCCAGCAATCCCAGCAGCTTGGGAGACTGAGGCAGGAGGATCACAAGTTCAGAGCCAACCTCAGCAAAAGCAAGATGCTGAGCAACTCAGTGAGACCCTGTCTCTAAATCAAATATAAAACAGGGCTGGGGATGTGGCTCAGTGGTCAAATGCCCCTGAGTTCAATCCCTAGTACCCCGTCCCCCCCACCAAAAAAAAAAAAATTACCCAAGATTCTTCTGAGGTGATAAATAGTTGATCAAATAAATAGGGCTTTGAGAAACTTCAAGGATTTTAAATCTTTCAGGGCAGCCATAATAGGAGCAGACAGCCCATCATGTCTCCAATGGTTTCCTTTTATGCAGAGAGACCATAACCTAGGTGTGGGTGAACTCTGTTTGGGACAGGACTTGATCCTGTCCATGCTCAGGTTCTCTGAAATGATATCTGCCTCAAGATCTTGAGTTTTTCCCCCTTTTTCTTTTGGAGCCTTTGGGAATCTCTGAAGGGGCAGATGCCTGTTGCCCAATGCTAAGGCAAATATCTGGGATTGTTCTCAAGCCTGAATTTTTACCTCTTTTGGGTCTTCATGTTTTTCCAATCTAATTTTTTAAAAATTGTTTGGTATTAGGGATTGAACCCAGGGGCATTTTATCACTGGCTACATCCCCAGCCCTTTTCATTATTTAATTTTTGAGACAGGGTCTTACTAAGTCATTAGGGCCTTGCTAAATTGTTGAGGCTGGCCTTGAACTTGAACTCCTGCCTTAACATCCTGAGGCTATTGGGATTATAGGCATGGACCACCACATCTGGCCCTCAGCCCTTTTTTATTTTTTTAGTTGTCAATGGATCTTTTAAATTTATTTTTCTGCAGTGCTGAGAATCGAATCTAGTGCCCCGTACATGCTAGGCAAGTGCTGTACCACTGAACTATGACCCCAGCCCTAACGGTTTTTTATTTTTAATTTTGAGACTGGGTTTCACTAAATTGCTGAGGGTCTCACTAAAATTGATGATGGTGGCCTCAAACATGCAATCTTCCTGCCTCTGCCTCCTGAGCTGCTGGGATTACAAGTGTGCATCTAGCTCTACTCTCTAATTTATACTGAGGTCTTGCCATATTATGGAGAAAAGCCGAGTTCTTTTTCTTCAAATCCTTTCCTTAAAATAATTCCAGTTTCTTAATATGCACCCAAAGACTGAGTTCGGAGGGATAGAATTGAATTATACATAATCTTGAAAAAAACACAATTTAAAGCTTCCCCTTTAATCTTTCTGAAAAGAAAGAAAAAATAGGTTACTTTTTAAAAATTCTTACTGGATACTCCATGAGTCCCTAAACCTGGATTTAGATATTGCCATATCAGAATACTTATGTTATGGTTTTCAGGATATTTATATATTAGCATACTAAACTTGGATTAGGCAGCATTGGCCACACATTGCCATCTACATGAGAGGTTCCCTAACTCCTGAGGCAGTCTACTCTTAGCAGGCTCATTCCTTGACAAATTAACAGTAGTTGAAGCATCCTCCCAGCCTCTGATAAGGAGAGGTATTCTTGCTTCTAGGGATCCCTGAAGCCTTTCAGTCTTTTTTTTTTTTTTTTTTTTTCCTTCTGAGGGTTCCTCACATAGATAAACTCACTCTTTTTTTTTTAATATATATAAATTTTTAGTTGTAGATGGACACCATACCTTTATTTTCTTGTTTTTATTTTATTTTTTTTATGGTGCCAGGGATCGAATCCAGTGCCTCATGTATTCGAGGCAAGTACTCTACCACTGAGCCACAACCCTTGCCCAAGAGGCCCACTCTTATCACATACCCAAAAGGCAAGGAAAGACAAACAGAGTTTGGGTCCTTTAACCCTTTATGAAAATAATATCTGTGAAATCTTAAATAATCTATATTTGCTTGAGAATTTATTTATTTACTTTTTTTGATACCAGGGATTGAACCCAGGATGCTTAACCACTGAACCACATCCCTAGTCCTTTTTATATTTTATTTTGAGACAGAGTCTTGTTAAATTCATAAGACTGGCTTTGAACTCACCATCCTCCCGCCTCAGCCTCCTGAGTCAGTGGAATTACAGGTCTGTGCCACCATGCCTGGTTCTTTCTGGTTCTTTTCTTTCTTTTTAATAGTGAGAATACAATGGCCTTCCTTATGGAGAGTTTTTAGGAGGACTTGGGTTGTTTGTTTGTTTGTTTGTTTTTAATAGGACAATGTTAAGGAAAACCCAGTGGAAGATTTACTTAAGGCTGATGTATTATCCCATGATCAGTAAAGACAAACTCTATAAATTGGACAACTATCTTTTGTTTTATTTTTAATACTGGGGAATGAACCCAGTGACACTTTACCACCGAATTACATCTCCAGCCTTTTTTTTTTTTTTTTTTAGACAAGGTCTTCCTAAATTGCTTAAGGCCTTTTTAAATTACTAAGGCTGAGAGCTGGGGTTGTGGCTTACTGGTAAAGCAACTCGCCTGACAGGTGCAGGATGCTGGGTTTGATCCTGAGCACCACAAAAAATAAAATAAATAAATATTGAGTCCAACTACAATTAAAAAAATATATTAAAAAAAGAATTACTGTGGCTGGTCTCAAATTGACAATCTTCCTCTGAGTTGTTGGGGTTATGGGGTTACAGGTGTGCCCCACTGCTCCTGACCCATCACTATTTATTTATTTGTTTATTTGTTTGTTTGTTTATGGTACTGGGGATTGAACCCAGAGGCACTTTACCCACTGAGCTACATCCCCTCCCCTTTTTATTTTTTATACAGGGTCTTACCAAGTTGCTCAGTGCCTCAATAAATTATTGAGGCTGGCCTTGAATTTAGGATTTTCCTGCCTTAGCCTCCTGAATTGCTGGGATTACAGGTGTCCACCACTGTGCCCAACTCCATCATTAAAAAAATAAAAATAAGACTCTCCCCCCTCCCCCTCTCCTCCTCTTCTCTCTCCTCTCTCCCCCTCTGCTCTCTCTCCCTCTCTCCCTCTCCCCTCTCCCATCTCTCCTCTCTCTCTCCCCTCTCTCTTCTCTCTCTCTCTCTCTCTTTCTCTCTCTCTCTCTCTCTCTCTCTTCTCTCTCTCTTCCCCCTTCTCTTCTGCGACTGCCCGCTATGGTCCTGCTAATAAAAAAAGAAAAAAATTTAAAAATTAAAAAAATAAAAATTCCCCTCTCTGCTCTCTATCCCTACCTCAGAGCCTCTTTTTATGCTCCTCACAAAAATACTCTGGGAAGTATATCCTGGGCTTTTACTCCAATTGTTTTTCCTAGGAAAATATGTCCATTACCCAGGGAGTCCAGGTGCTGACAACCACAAAGCAAAACCCCTTCTTTCCTGAAAGGTAAAAAGGAGAAAGCTCTCACAGTTCTTAATCTTTTTAATCCTTGCTGTGCTTGAATAGACACATCTTGTCCTGTGTGCCACCCTGTGGAATTATATAACCAAATCAAGGATATTACAAACCCCAGCATGCCACCAAAAAGGTAATCTTTCTTAAACACACAAGTAAAGTCTTCTCATTTGCCAAATCATATATTGTTTCCTTTGATTTGCACGTGTTTCTTTCAAGAATGTTTCTACAGGAATTTTGTGGTAGAAAAAGTTAATCTTCTCAGGTTCCAATATGTAAGAAGTGGGGTCAATTATTTGAAGGTTTACCTCCTGTTTACCAAAAGGAGGAAACAAGCAGAATCTGGGATTTTACTAGTTTTTAAGTGAAATGAGAATATATTTTTTTAAATTAATTCAAAAGGAAATTCTCACCCATAACCTGTATAGTTTTTTTATTTTCTTGTCTTTGTAAAAGTCTTTGTGAAGACAATTATTTTTCTTGTTTCATTGTCCCTTGTTGCTGGCGTCTGTCCTAATTGTTCATCTAATTTGGTCCCATGTAGGAGAGGAAGTTATTGATGATGGGGAATCAGCATCAAAAACTCTTTTAACCACATTTGAGCAACAAAGAGATTTAGAAGGAAGTTCTTAGGCCAGGTTTATCTGAAGTCCATTGCTAGTTCTTTTTTTTTTTTTTTTTTTTTTTATCCTATCTGTCCTATAAGTAATGGCTAGTATATCAAAACATTGGATGAGATCATTTTGTTAGGTGTGGTACTTCTACAGAATTTTTAAGAAGCAAGAGTTACAAAGTTTTTTTTGTTTTTGTTTTTTTTTTTTTTTTTTTTGAGAGAGAGAGAGAGAGAGAATTTATTTATTTATTTATTTTAGTTTTTGGCAGACACAACATCTTTGTTTGTATGTGGTGCTGAGGATGGAACCCAGGCCACATGCATACCAGGCGAGGGAGCTACCGCTTGAGCCACATCCCCAGCCCAAGTTACAAAGTTTTGAAAGGAAAACAAAACAAACCCAACAAGCACAAAACAAATTTAGTTTGTGATAATTTTGAATCAAGAAACAATTTATTCACTCATACCAATTTTTACCAGATAATCAATCAAAGGATAACCAATTCTTCTGTAAAATAAGTTTGATTTTTTTCTTTCAGAAAGCTGTATTTAAAAGTACTTTCTATGCGGCTGGGGATGTGGCTCAAGTGGTAGCGCACTCGCCTGGCATGAGTGGGGCCCAGGTTCGATCCTCAGCACCACGTACCAACAAAGATGTTGTGTCGGCCGATAACTAAAAAATAAATATTAAAATTCTCTCTCTCTCTCTCTCTCTCTCTCTCTCTCTCTCTCTCTCTCTCTCTTTAAAAAAATAAAAAAGCTAATCTTATAGTGATAAAATAAAGATTTAAAAAAATAAAAATAAAAGTACTTTCTAGAATCTTTTCCATTAATCTGGTTGCAAATACTTCGAAGAACAATCAAAACTGTGAATGACAAAACACATAAAAGAGCAATGATTAGGATTTTGATGAGAATTTACAAATTGACAAGATAATTTTGTTATTTTCCTTTATACTATCTTTTTTTTTTTTTTGTACTGGGAATTGGCCTCAGAGGTGCTTTACAGTGAGCCACATTCCCAATCCTTTTCATTTTTTATTTTGAGACAGAGTCTCACTAAGCTGCTGAAGGCCTTGCTAAATTGCTGAGATTGATCTCAAACTTGTATTACTCCTGCCTCAGCCTCCTGAGTCCCTGGAATTACAGGTGTGCGCCACCACACCTGGCTATAGTTGGCTTTTATTTGCCATTCTATATTTGAGCAATATTTCATTCTATAAAATAGATCCAGTGTTCTGATAAGCTGAGCAGAGAACTTTGGTTTTATGGGCTATAAAATGAGGTAGGATAGAAGAAATGAGGATAGGTAAAAAGGTGAAAACAGGGAAAGAAAGAGCAACTGTTAACTTCTAATTTAAAAACTCCATGAACACTCTCACCTTCACTCCCCTAGGCCTCCCATGGAGGACACAATACCTTTATTTTATTTATTTATTTTTTCCTCCATGCCTAAATTCTTAAAAGGTCCAATAAACTTAGAGTACTATAAGTCCAGTTAGTGCCTATATGCCTTGTTAGCTCATAGAATGTATTTTTAGACTCATTAAAAGAAGCCTAGATGGGGCTAGGGTTGTAGCTCAGTGGCAGAGCATTTGCCTAGCATGTGTGAGGCACTTTGTTCGATCCTTATCACCACATAAAAATAAACAAATAAAATAAAGGCATTCTGTCAGTATATAACTACAAAAACAAAATAATAATTTTTAAAAAAACAGCCTAGAGAGAGATTATTAGAGACCTTTGGTATGGGTCCAGTCCAAGCACTAATTAATAACTGCATAGCCTCACCCTAAAGATTCTAAGAACCAGACCACTGTGACCTGCTCTGTGCTCCACCCTGAGAAGAATCAAACTTAGTAAGCTGATGCCACCTCACGTACCTCTCATGCTCACCATTTACAAAGTTTCCTTTAAAAGCAGAAGCCTACCTGGGCATGGTGACACATGCCTATAATCCCAGATTTGGAAGACTAAGGTGAGAGAATTCCAAGTTCAAAGCCAGCCTCAGCAACTTAGTGAGGCCCTAAGTAATTTAGCATGACTTTCTCAAAAAAATAAAATAAAAAGGGCTGGGGATGTGGCCTAGTGGTTAAGGGCCCCAAGTTCAATCCCCAGTATCAATCAATAAATAAAAGCAGAAGCCTGAGATTCCCAAAGTGCATCTCTGTTGCTCACACACTTCTTCTCCCTTTGAGTATATGTCCTGCTCTATTGCTTGCTTCCCAAATAAATCTTCTTATTTCCTAAATAAACCACTGCTTGTGTCTCTTTTGACTCATCCTTAAATTCCTTTCTGTGAACTTATCAGGGGTAAGTTGAGGTTCCCTTTTCTCTTTTAGGGACCTCCTTGGATCCCATCTAGTGACAAAAAGGGCTGAAGAAGCCAGGTGTGGGGCTGGGTATGTGGCTCAAGCGGTAGCGCGCTCACCTGGCGTGTGTGCGGCCCGGGTTCAATCCTCAGCACCACATACAAACAAAGATGTTGTGTCCGCCAAAAACTAAAAAATAAATATTAAAAATTCCCTCTCTCTCTCTCTCTCTCTCTTAAAAAAAAAAAAAAAAAAGAAGAAGAAGAAGAAGAAGCCAGGTGTAATGGTGCATTCGTATGATCCCAGGGGCCCAGGAGGATGAGACAGGAGGATGGCAAGTTCAAAGCCAACCTCAGCAAAAGTGAGGTGATAAGCTACTCAGTGAGATGCTGTCTCTAAATAATATACAAAATAGCGGGGCTGGGATTGTGGCTCAATGACTGAGCACTTGTCTCGTACATGTGAGGCCCTGGGTTCCATCCTCAGCACCACATTAAAAAATAATAATAAAAATAAAAAATAAAAATAAATGCCCTCATTAAAAAATATATATAAAATAGGGCTGGGGATGTCTAGTGCTCCTGAGCTCAATCCCTGGTACCCACCGCCCCCACAAAAATAAAATAAAATAAAATAAAGGCTGAAGAAAGCTTAAAACAGGGAACAAAAAGTAGATTCGTAGGTTCCAAGCTACCTTCCCAGTAAAGGTTAAGGCAGAACAGCTACCTTATCATGATGACTAAAAGTGGTCTATTTGGGATTTGGCTAACTCTTTCTCCTGATTCCTTGGAAAATCAGAAAAATGACATACTTTCAGCTTGGTCACATGGACTTCAGCTTGAGTGACTATTTTGATTGGTCTAATGGGCCTAGTGTAGGAATTTACTCCAAACAATGTGCTCCTATAAATGTTATTTAACAGTAGTTTGACTTTTACCAAGCTTGATTTTGAAATTTTTGAATCCCTGGAAATCATGAGATGGCCCAGCAATTAGAGGTGGAGGTGAAATGCATCAAAATGGGTACCTGGTACAGAGAACTGTCCAGGAAATCATGTGACTTTCCTGAGATGTCATGTCAGCCCTAGGACCAAGTCCATGGCCATAATTCTTAAAGGAGAGAACAGATGGTCGGTGTCTTAGTATGTCTAGGTTTCAGCAAGACGTTTGACAAAATCAAAAGGAACAAAGGGAAGGCTGAGGTGGTGGCTCAGCTGGAGAGCACTTGCCTGGTATGTCTGAGGCACTGGATTTGATTCTCAGCACCACATATAAATAATAAAATAAAGGTCCATTGACAATTAAAAAAGGTTTATGAAAAGGTTGTTTAATATTAAAAAAAGAACAAGAGAAATTTCCTAGACCCATGGATATAAAAAAGAAGGCCAGGGTGGCTGGGGTTATGGCTCAGTGGCAGAGCACTTGCCTAGCATGTGTGAAGTGTCCTGGGTTCGATCCTCAGCACCACATATAAATAAATAAAAAATAAAGGTACATCAACAACTTAAAAAAATGGGGAAATTCACCTACCATCATTAGACGACATTCAAATAACTCCTTACATACACATTGTAAAAACTGGAAAAGTATGAAGTACTTATTTTGTCTTTGCAATAGGAAAAAATAGATTAAACAAAGGTCAGCTAATGACTTATTTATTTTCAGAAGTCGGCTAATAAGTATAGGAAAAATAATTAAAGGGAAAAGTCATCATTTTGCAAACTCAACTAATGGGCACTGATGATCAAGAGATGCTAAAATAATTAGGTAAAAGAAAGTTGGAGCTGGGGGTATAGCTCAGTGGTAGAGCACTTGCCTAGCATGGGTTCTAGGTTCCACACAAAAGTGGAGAACTGGATATTCATTCACAGCACCATACACAGCACCATTCACACAGTGCCAAAGAATTACTCCAATTATTATAGTCTGAAATTAAAAATGTCCCCTCAAAGTTTCATATGTTCGAAATAGGTAAATAGGAAACAGAATGCTCCCTGACCTGAGGTGATATCTACCTTGTTGCAAGACCCTTTGGATAGCTTCCCTTCACCAGTTTATTACCTGCTATCATGATGTAACTAGAAATTATTGGATGACATCTGTATCTTCTCTGTCTCTCTGTCTCTTAGAATTTTATGGTATAATGACAGCAATAAACAGTCTAGAACATAACGCATTTCCACCTGAGATCCACCTGACTAATGACAACAAAATTTAACCCATTGAATTCCATTTTAAAGTCTGCAAATATTTTAAAAATATTTTTAGTTGTAGTTATCTTACTTATTTATATTTATGTGGTGCTGAAGATCAAACCCAGGCACTAGGAGAGCCCTCTACCGCTGAGCCACAACCCCAGCCCCTAAATTCTACAAATATTTTAATGAAATTGACACACGTATTAAAAAACTTGGAGGGCTGGGGTTATGGCTCAGCCGTAGCGCACTTACCTGGCATGTGTGAGGCACTGGGTTCGATTCTCAGCACCACGTGTTAATAAATAAAATAAAGGTCTATCAACAACTAAAAATATATATAAAAAGTAAAAGGTTGGAAATAATAATCTTGAATTTATATATATATATATATCAATTAATATAGCTATTATAATTATATCCTTGTTATTATGTAATTACATATTACACACTATATTTAAGTTTTTAAAATTTTTTTGGTTTTAGATGGACACAATACCATTATTTATTTTTATGTGGTGCTGAGGATCAAACCGAGTGCCTCACATGCTAGGCAAGCGCTCTACCACTGAGCCACAATTGCAGCCCCTATATTTAAGTTTTTATAGGTATTCTACATCTGGGATGATAGGACAAAATGGTTTAATATTTTAAGAGTCAGCAGGTACTTTAACCCTTGGGATAATGTGTTTCCTTATTGAGAAATAACACAACAACCAAAGGACATTATAGGGGCACTGGATGTAGTTCAGTGGTAAAATGCTTTTTGAGGGCCTGGGTTCTTTTCCCAGTACTGTAAAAAGAAAGCACACCTGTAATCCCAGCAGGTTGGGAGGTTTCAGCATGAGCATTACAAGATCAAGGCTAGCCTCAGCAATTTAGCAGGGCCCTAAGCCAATTTAATGAGACCCTGTCTCAAAAAATAAAAATGGATGGGGATGTGACTTAGTGGTTAAGTGCATCTGGGTTCAATCTCTGGTACCAAATAATAAAAAAAAAAAAAAGAAAAAGAAAAAGAAAAAAGGAGACAATTATGGGAAATCACAATGTTGTGGAAAAGTACAATAAACAAACTATGCCAGGTGTGGTGGTATACACCTGGAATCCCAGCAACTCGGGTGGAGGCAGGAGGATTCCAAGTTTGAGGCCAGCCTGGACAATTTATTGAGCTGCTGTCTTAAATAAATAAATAAATAAACAAACAAACAAACACTGGGGTTGTAACTCAGTGATAGAGTGCCCCCAGGTTCAATCCGCAGTACCACCAGAACAAAAATAACTTTATATAGGCCTAAGCTGCAGAAAGCAAGATGCCCTCATATTATTGGTCAAAGTTAAATTTAGGGGCTGGGCTTGTGGCTCAGAGGTAGAGCACTTGACTGCCAGGTGTGAGGCACTGGGTTTGATCCTCAGCACCACATAAAAATACAATAAAGATATTGTGTCCACCTATATAACTAAAAAAAAATATTTTTTTAAAAAAGCTAAATTTGGCACCTGTGGTTATTCATGCAGCATTAAAATAAACCAGCATTGTGGGAAGCCATGCCAAATGACCACCCACCCCAGGCTCTGACCAACCACTGCATTGGTTGTGGCATGGGCAGAGACCTTCTGGAGGTCTTCTTTGTGGGCATAACCCTAGGGTTGAGTTACACTCATCTGTTCCCTTGTAGTCCTATCCCTTCTGCCCTTTTATGGATAGAACTTTCTAAGAACAGTGTCCCCCCAGTTAAAGCCCACTTCCGAACGTGCTCCCTCTCTTTCATCAGCCTCTCCTGACTTTCTCTTGCTTTCCCTTTTGGGGAGCCGGAGGCTGAGAGCCGGAGAAGCTGTCCTGAAGATTGTGTAAAGGTAAATTGTGTCTGTGTTCTATTTTGTGTCCCTGCAAATTCACACAAGTCATCTTAGTTCAGCTGCCCACGCTGGTCAGGGGCGGCACAGCATGGTGACAGCAGCACCAAACAAGCCATGCCAGGGGTGAAGCATCTTATTCCATCCTTTGTTTCAAAACTTCTTTTTCATATCATCTCTGATTTCTCTGTCTCACAATTTGATTTCTTTTTCTATTTCACTAACACACTATTCAGTCAGCCTGTTGTTTGAGCAGTTTATTGTGTTTATGTATTATGTATTTATTTCTACTCTAAAATTTCTATTTGCTTTCTCCTCTCTTGCCCCCAAGCTGGAGTTTGAAACCAGGAGCCTCCCTTATGCTAAACACATGCTCTATCAACGAGTTACACCCTTAGTCATTTTAATTTTTTTTCCAAATCTATCCACTTTCTTTACAATGAACAATGTTCTGTTCATGCAAGTGGATCGAGTTCTTTCCTTTATCTCTTGGAAACAGCCTCTCTATTGTATGCTGTTCTGAGTTTCTGTTATAGTCACCTGTTGTACCTGCTGGCTGGTTCCTATGGTATTGGACTTCCCTGCCCATCCCCACCACCATCACCACCACCTCCACCAGTGGGGATTGAACGCAGAAGCACTTAACCACTGAGTCACATCATGAGATTTTTTTTTTTTTTTTTTTAATTCTGAGACAGGGTCTCACTAAATTTTTCAAGTTTGGCCTCAAACTTGCAATACTTCCTGCCTCAGCCCCTGGAGTAGCTGGGATTATGGGTGTGCACCCCCATACCAGGCTACCTATGAATTTTGTTGTTCATTAAGTATTGGGGATTGAATCCAGAAGCACTCTAACACCGCATTTCCAGCCTTTTTCATTTATTTTAAAACTTGAGACTGAGTCTTCCTAAACTGCACAGATGAGCCTCAAACTAGATATCCTGCTGCCTTAGCCTCCTGAGTAGCTTGGATTACAGGAGAGGGCCACTGCACCTGGCTTTTTTTTAAGTTGTGGATGGATACAATCTTTATTTTTATGTAGTGCTGAGGATCAAATCAGGGCCTCACCCCTGGGAGGCAAGAGCTCTACCACTGAGCTATAACCCCATACCGTGGCTTTTGTTTTTTATTATGGCTCATCTTCAGAGTAGTTGTCCTCCATGTCTGAGCTCCCTCTGGAGGTGTCCCTGTGGGTGGCTGGGTGGTTTAGCTTTGCTCTTGCTCTGCCCTTTGGGAATCACAGTGCCAAATGAGGTTTTTAAGGTATTAAAAAGTAAACAATATACTCCCATTTAGCTGGGTACAGTGGCACATATCTGAAATCCTAGCTACTTGGGAGGCTGAGGTAGGAGGATCCTGTAGTTCAAGGCCAGCTTGTTCAATTTAGAGACAGTCCCAAAATAGAAAAAGGACTAAGACTGCAGCTCACTGATAGGCACCCTTGGGTTCAACTCCCAGTACCATGTTAAAAAAAAAAAAAAAAAAGAATGCAGGGTATGTAGCTCAGAAGCAGAACATCTCTAGTTTAAATCCCTAGTATCAGCTGGGCAAGGTTACTAAATCCCAGAGACTCAGACTGAGACAGAAAGACTGCAGCAAGTTCAAGGCCAGCCTCAGAAACTTTGTTAAGACTGTCTCAAAATAAAAAGGGGTGGGGATGTTGGTTCTGGGTTCAATATCCAGTGCCACAAAATACTAAGTGTATAAAAATAAAAGGGCTGAGGAAAGCCAAGTGTATACCCTCATAATCCCAGCAACTCAAGGCTTAGAAGCAGGAGGATTTCAGGTTCAAAGCCAGCCTCAACAATTTATCAAGGAAAACAAAAAACTTAGCAAGGACCAACATAAAAAGGATAATGGCAAGGGATGTGGATCAGTGGTTAAAGGTTCCTGGATTAAATCCACAGCATCCCCACCCCCACACTAATAAAAGGCCAAAGATTAGAGATAGTGAGGTACCAACTGTTCGATTTGGAGTACAGAATTTCTGATCATAGAAATATAGGGTTTGCTATGTGGTAGGCATTTTTTTTAACTTTTAGGTAGTATGCTGGGGATTGAACCCAGGGCAAGCATCTCTACCAACTGAGCTATATCCCCAGCCCTAGGCACTTTTTTTTTTTTAAACAATGTACATCTTTCAACTTGAGGGCGTAAGTGTCCAAGGTGATTCTATAATCTTTTTGTGGTAGTGGGAATGGAACCCAGGGGCATTCTATCATTGAGTGAGCCCTTTTGGAGACGGTCTCATTTGCTTAGACTGACCTGTAACTTTTCAATCTAGTCACTGGTTGTTAGGCATGTGCCAAACCCAGCTCAGTGTCTTATTCTTATGCAGTACCAGTCAGGTGTTATAAAAACTTAAATCCTAATATATACCAGAGAGACACTCATCAGCTTTTAAAAGCCTATAATCCCAGTGGCTCAGGAGGCTGAGACAGGAAGATCAAAAGTTCAAAGCCAGCCTCAGCAAGTCAGTGAGAACTGGTCTCCAATACATAAAAAAGGGCTGGGTATGTAGCTCAGTTGATAAGAGTATTATTTCCCTTGTATGCACAAGGTCCTGGGTTCAATCCCTAGCACCACACACACAGAAACAAAAAAACAAAAAAGGGCTTGAGTTGTGGCTCAGTGGTAAAGCACTCCTGGGTTCAATATCTAGCCCCCCCCAAGTTAACAGAAATGTTTATGGAAAAGTGGGATCTAAATTATACAGGAAAATACACAAAGAAAAAAGGCAAACTGAAGACCTCTATTCAATTCCTTAGCACACATACCAAAAAAAAAAAAAAAAAGGCAGTAAACAACAGAATAGTTATCTTTTTGTACCAGAGACCAAATAATCCATTCATTACTTGCTTTAAAATATTTTATTGAAAATTTTCCAATAAAATCATGTGCTTGTAAATGAGACAAAACATAAGCAAATACTCAGTTTAATACAGGAAAGATGTTATATTCATAGAAACCGTCCAACATCAGAGCATCCGTTGTGTCAACAAAATCCTGAAATTTCACAAAAGGAACACATTAGAACCACGCAGGCAACTGGCAATAAAACCATGAAGCTGGATGGGAAGTTGCCACATGGGATGGAGGGGAAGAATTAAGTAGATCTGGTAGTTTTAAAGGTCATCATTACCCTCAGGGTGACAGCCAATGTGAATGACTCACCATAGTAACCAGGGAGAAAGGGTTGCTCTCCACTTGTCATGACAGCCTGAGGATGAAACAGCAGGAACCTAAGCATCCCAACAGTGTCCCATGGGGTAGATTCCAAAAAGTTTTCAGTCTTCAGGTTAGCATAGAATCTCTGTGTGAGGGCACTGCCCTTAGCTGGGCTTGCAGAACTCTCATGCTAGAAAGACAGGACAACCATAAAGAACAAGCAGGCGTTAACCAGGTGGTACATTCCTATAATCCAGAAAACTGGGACGCTAAGGCAGGAGGATTCAAGGTAGGAGGCTAGCCTCAGTAGTTTGGCAAGATCCTGTCTCAAAACAAAACAGAAAGGGGCTGGGGCTGTAGCTCAGTGGCAGACCTAACAGGTATGAGGCACTAGGTTTAATCCTTAGCTCCATATAAAAAAAAAAAAAAAAAAAAAGGAGCCTTCTCCAGAGACCCAAGTATCCAGTTCCCTAATGAGTCAGAACTTATTTTTGACATCAGGACCAGCATCAGAGACTCTAGTCTGTAAATTCATCATTCTCACTTAAGGAAGATCTGGATCAAGGGAAGCCATTCTGAGAGGGGATACAGTACATTCAAAGACAACAGTCCTAATATATAAGGACTTAAGGAATGAGGAGTTGAGAAAGAGCACAAAAGAATACAGTTGAGAATAGCTCCACTTGGAGGACCCACATGAGCTCAAGTTTACAATAGAAATATTTTAGATTAGATGTGTTAACTGTACTTAAAAATACAGAGGAAGCCGTGCATGATGGCCCATGCCTCTAATCCCAGCTGCACCAGAGGCTGAGGCAGGATCGTGGGTTCAAAGCCAGCCTCAGCAATGGCGAAGCGGTAGAAAATTTAGTGAGATCCGTCTCTAAATCAAATATATGAGAGGGATGTGGCTCAGTAGTCAAGTGCCCCTCAGTTCAATCTCTGGTACCCCTCCTCTCCCCCAAAAAACAGAGGTCATCACAAAGGAACAAGAACCACAAGAGAAATGTAAAACAAAAGTGGCCCCTGGAAAGCCACCACATGAAATATGGGCACTGTTGTACATGCTCATTAGGAAACTAACAGATGCCAACGCCCCATGAAAGCTGGGAAACAAAAGGGTTCAGAGGCACTTGGGACTCTTGCAGTTAATACTAACCTCTATTTAAGGATCACACACCAATGGACGTCTTAAAACCCCTAAATAAGGAAGTGAAACACAAAAAATTATAATTATTAAAAGGGTTCTTGGCCACCAACTTCCCCGAGCCCAGACATTGAGAATTCTGGCACGAGGGGTGTCAGCGCGCTGCGGTGATGGCATCAGCGACACGCTCAGAATCACCTGGAATCATCATTACCCCCGTCCTCCCCCAAGGTCGACCGCCAGCGACTCCCAATCTTGCAATTATTCATACAACAAACCCACTTACCATCGCTGCGCTGAGGACCCGTCTGCGAGGATCAGGAGCCTGTGAAGAAATCAATGAGTTAGCAAAAACCAGAGGGAATCCAGTCGAGTTCCCCCTGCCCAGGGCTGGGTCAGTTTTAAGCGTTGGCGTCACGCAGACATCAGAAACTCTAGTCTGTAATGGTATTCATCCCGCTCAGCCCAAGCCTACGGTCCCCTTTTCCCAGCAAGGCCCCCGCGTACCTGCAGGCGGGTTGCTACACCAAAGGTGTGCCCTGCGCCTTCCCGACACTAAACGCCAGGCTCCGCAGAAGACGCCACGCGGACCGAAGGGACTCATACTGCTACCAACCAGTCCACAGCACAAAGAGGTAGGCAAACGGAAGCCGGAGCTATTTATGCCTGCGTCGGGTCGGGGGCCTAACGGGCATAGCTGTCTTCTTACATGCCTGGCTCGAAGCGCGGCACTTTACCCATCGTTCGTCCAAAACGGAATAAAACAAAGTGAAAGAAAGGCCTTGAATGTAGGATTCGCAATCTTCGGAACAAACACGCAGGGATGTGTTACAAATTTTTACAAACAATAACAAAATGAGCAGGTGATCTGGCTGGCCAGACGGGAGAAAGTCCCTGGCCAGCAGGAGCCCCGGGGGTTAGGCGGTCTTTTTTTTTTTTTTTTTAATATTTATTTTTTTAGTTTTCGGGGGACACAACATCTTTGTTTGTATGTGGTGCTGAGGATCGAACCCGGGCCGCACGCACGCTAGGCTAGCGCGCTACCGCTTGAGCCACATCCCCAGCCCAGTCTTTTTAATTTTATAATCTTTTCTTTCTTTTTTTTTTTCCTTCTTTTTTTTAAGCACGGTATCGCTATTGTTGCCTAGTCTGTTTATACTGAATTCATGATCCTTCTCTGCCTCATCCTCTGGCGTATAGGTGTACGCCACCATTTCCAGCGAAACCGTCTTCAAGACGCTGAGACGCTGCCAGGACGCTCTGGACCCGTTAATGACTCTGGGATTTCTCGCGTTATAACCCTCCCCAGCTTTGGGTGGTGTCTACTCCATTCCAGGGGACTCGCTCGTTCCAGCCAGCGAAATCTGAAGTTCAGGCACATTAAGCTGCCCCTTCCTCCCTTCCTCCCTTCCTCCCTTCCTCCCTTCCTCCCTTCCTCCCTTCCTCCCTTCCTCCCTTCCTCCCTTCCTTCCTTCCTTCCTTCCAACTTTATTGATATAATGGTGATTTTTAAAAAGATAATAATCATGCAATAAACTACACGTTTAAAACCTTTTTTACCATCTGTACAGTTGAGTAATTATAAGTATATTCATGTTATTGTGCACAGAATCTCCAGAACTTTTTTATCTTCCCAAAAGTAAAACGTTGTGCCACTCAACAATTATTCCTCATTTCCTCCTGTTATATGTGTTCGGTCTCTTCCCCCACAGACGCTTTACCACAGAGCCACATCCCCAGCCCTTATTTTTAAAAATTTATTATTATTATTATTTTGATACTGGGAATTGAACTCAGGGGCACTGGCCAGGGAATTTCCTCATCCCTCTTTTGTATTTGATGTAGAGACAAAGTCTCACTGAGTCGCCTAGCACCTCGCCATTGCTGAGGCTGGCTTTGAACTTGCAATCCTCCTGCCTCAGCCTTCTGAGCTGCTGGGATTACTCGTGTGTCTAGCTACATGTTCTTTTTATAAGCAACGTTAGAATGAGAGTACCCTGAAAGTTGGTGAAAGTGTTCAGTGCCCTCTGAATAGTGCCTTATGTTTGGAGCTGGCCTGGGGGGGAGGGGGGATTGAAAGTAAACCAAATTGGGGTGAGGTGGCAAGAGCAGGGACAGTTTTCTCCCCTCTTAGTGTTTTTCTCCCTCACAAATCTTAGGGAGCCACCAAGGCAGGAGAATCACAACCAGCCCAATCTAAAATAAAAAGGGCTGGGGTTGTAGCTCAGTGGTAGAGCATCCCTTAATTTAATCCCCAGTACCCCAAACAAAACAAACAAAAATAGAAATCTTTTTTTTTTTTAAGAGAGAGAGAATTTTTTAATATTTATTTATTTTTTTTTTAGTTTTCGGCGAACACAACATCTTTGTTTGTATGTGGTGCTGAGGATCGAACCTGGGCCGCAGGCATGCCAGGTGAGCGCACTACCGCTTGGGAGAAATCTTCCTTAGGTATTTGCTCTTGGTCCTTAATCCACCAACTCATAAGTGTCATTGCAAATCCCACCTCCTAAAACCCCTCATTCCTCATTTATAAATGCACATAATGTTTGGTGTGGTGTTTTGGCACCTAAATTGCCTAGGCTGGCCTTGAACTTATTTCTACCTCAGCTTTCTGAGTAGTTGAGAAATTCTCTTTTTTGGCCCAATAAACTCGCTGGCGATTTCCCTATCTTGTACTTATTGCTGTTGCTGCCAGTGAATTGCCTCTTTCAAGCCTTCAGACTCCAATTTACAGCAGAAAGCCTCTTACCAACAGGTGCTGCTCTTAGGACACCTTGCTGTACTCCCTAGTGATGCCCCTATCCTCCTAAAATAAAAATCAGGAACAGCCTCTGGTTTTCAGTGGTTTTTCTCAGCTTTGGCTACACATTAAAAAAACAAACAAACAAACAAACAGAAAAAAACCTGGACAACTTGAAATATATACTCTGCCTTGGCCCACTATTATATTCTCAAGTGGCCTAAAAAGCCTACAATCTGTATTTCTTTTTCTTTCTTTCCTTTTAATATTTTTGGTACTGGGGATTGAACTCAGGGTGCTTTACCGTTGAGCAACATACCTGGCCCTTTCAAATTTTTTTTTTTTTTTTTTAATTTTAAATGAGACAGAGTCTTGCTAACAGCTGAGGTTGGTGCTGAATCTGTGATTCTCCTGTCTCAGTCTCCCACATTGCTGGGATTACAGCACCATTTTTTTTTTCTTTCTCCCCAATTTGATTCTTTTTTTTTTTTTTTTTTTTTTTGGTACTGGGGATTGAACTCAGGGGCACTCAACCACTGAACCACATCCCCAAGCCTATCTTGTATTTTATTTAGAGACAGGGTCTCACTGAGTTGCTTAGCACCTAGCCATTGCTTAGGCTGGCTTTGAACTCATGATCCTCCTACCTCAGCCTTCCCAACCACTGGGATTAGAGGCCTGCAGCACTGTTTTGGGCTCATTCTATTTTTTAAAAATATTTTATTAGTTGTTGGTGGCCTTTTATTTATTTTTATGTGGTGCTGAGAATCGAACCCAGTGTCTCACAGGTGCTAGGCAAGCGCTGTACCACTGAGCCACAACCTCAGGCCTTCATTCTATTTTTATGATGCTAGGAATTGATTGCAGGCATTGTACATGCCAGACAAGCCTCTACCATTAAGCTATATCCTAAGCCCCCAAATGATTTTCTTATACCACTAGAGTGGAGAACGATGGTTCTAATGGCTTGAAGATAAAGGATTTTTTCCCTCTACTGCCTGTTAAAAAAAAAAGGGGGTGGGTAGAAAGCCCCAATTCCAGCTGCTACAATAGTGACCCTGCATTTCTCATATGCTGAGTCAGCGGTTATTATTATTATAGCCCACCTTTCTTGCAAGCAAAACAAGCCTTTGAGAACTGGTTCGGGGCTGGGGATATAACTTAGTTGGTAAAGTGCTTCCTTCATACTCACCAGGCCTTAGGTTCAATCCCCAGCACCATACACACACAAAAAAAATTGTTCCAGAAACCAAACTATTTTCCTTTTCATTGACAAGCTTCCAAGAAAGCATTCTATATTGATATTTTTAGAACATTTTATTTTCCCACAGGGTAAGGACTGTATGAAAGGTTTATCATGGAATGCCAGTCTGTTGCTGGATGCAGTGGTATACAACTGTAATTCAGTGACTTGAAAGGCTGAGACAGGAGGATCCCAAGTTCAAAACTAGCCTCCATAACTTAGGGAGGCCCAAAATAACTTAGTGAGACCCTGTCTCCAGAAAAAAAAAAAAATACTGGTGATGTGGCTCAATGGTTAAGCACCCCAACACCAAAAAAGAAAAAAAAAAAAGTAATGCAAATCTTGCTAATCTGTTCAATTCCAAGCTGCCAGTTTGAGGATGATGAGATTCTCAAGATTAAAGGAGGTTAAGGACACCTAATTGCTACAGCAGGAAGAATCCTAAGGGAAGAGAATCAGGAGGATGAGGAAAGCCCACTATCAACTTGATTTTTCCCAGCTCTACGCTGTGCAGCATTTAAAAATATATATATTTTTACTTGTAGATGGACAAAATATCTTTTATTTTTACGTGAAGTTGACACTCAAACTAGGCAAGTCCTCTATTACTGAGCTACAAAG
The DNA here is from genome assembly GCF_045843805.1 of Urocitellus parryii. Taxonomy (NCBI): domain Eukaryota; kingdom Metazoa; phylum Chordata; class Mammalia; order Rodentia; family Sciuridae; genus Urocitellus; species Urocitellus parryii. The sequence continues at coordinate 118,883,338 of NC_135538.1, forward strand.
CCCCCTGTACACCATTTTTCTTCATCTCTTTAGTCATAATTAAATCTATTTTACTCTGCTATTGCTCAAGACTACTGATTGTGATGAGCTGAGGTTGTGGCTGAGTGGTAGAGTGCTTGCCTAGCATGTGTGAGGCACTGGGTTTGATCCCAGGCACCAGATTTAAAAAAACAAAGAAAAAAAAAAGACTACTGATTACTAAATCTGGAGTAAAACCATCACCAAAAAGGAATATTATGCAAGGGGATCCAGGAAGTGGGGGGAAATTGAAATTTTAGTTCTAAAACCATCACCTATTACTCTCTGATCATGGCCTAGATTCAGCTGAAGTGACTAGCTCCACATACTAAACTGTGAAAAAATAACTTTAAAATACCTAATGTAGAACTTTGGGGCTGTGGCTGGGCGGTAGGGCGCTCATCTAGCATGTGAGAGGCCCTGGGTTCGATCCTCAGCACCAAATAAATTAAATAAACAAAACAAGGGTATTGTGTTCAACTCCAACTAAAAAATAAATATTAAAAAAAAAAAAAAAAACTAATGTAGACATTGGTGCTAGGAAGACATGGCTTCGTGTCTGTGGGCTGGGAAGATTGGGTCTGCTGGATGCAGTGTGCCTGCGGAATCTTGCCTTTGAAATCAGGTTGGGCGACTCCGTAACTTCACCCCACAAGTAAAAACAGGGAAGCAGAGCATTGCCTCCCTCTGCACACCCTGACAACTTTCTTGCTTTAAAAGATTCCTTTGCAAAAGATGTAGGTATGGTATATATTATCTAGGTATGGTATATATTATCTCTCTCCTCCATAATCCAAATTGGTTAATTTGGATCTAGGGTGATCATGGCTGAAAATGTTGTTTGTCTATTTGCATTTCTGTGCAAAATGATGTTAGAACTTTGAAGCGAGGCCATTTATACAAAATAGTTCAGGAGGAAGCTACCAATACTAACAATCTACAGAAATGGTGCTTGGTTATCCAGTTGGGATTTCAGAGCCAGAGTTGAACTTGCAACTCATTGTTGATGTTTGTCCACAGCTGTCACCTACATCAAAGTCTGGATAGCAGGTAAGACAGCAATGAAATGTGAAGTTTCGGATTTAGAATAAGCACAGATGAGCCCCTTTAGACAGTGCCTTTCTCCATTTCCAGTTATTAACCCATACCAATCTTTCATCCCACAAAACCCTATTTACCCATAAAATAAATCCCACTTGCATGGAAATGAGTACCTGACAATTTTTTTTCTCCCCATATATAAATTCTAACAAAAGTGTCCAGAATCATGACTCCTATGTGTCCCTCTCCTTCAGTACTGCTGTCCTGGTCTTCATATATCTATAGAATTCACACATACAAAGAATGCATTTTTTTCCTCCACAAATAAAAACAGGCAAGCACAGTTCTAAAAATTTTATTTTTCATCCTTTAGTTATAAAAAAAAAAATTTCCCTGATCTTGTAGCGTTGCAAAGCAAAAACTGTAACACAGGGTGGCAGTGTTGATATGAAGACAAGAAAAAAGAGGAAAAACATCCTCACAGTGTTAACTTACATTAAACCTAAAGAACACATGGCTTACACCACAAAAATATAATGACATTCAGCTATAGTTACCATCCAGATACAACAGTCACTTTAGAAAAAAGTCAGCAGCAGAAAACTGAAGTTGGATAATAACAGAGGGCAAACAGCAAAGCCCTGGAGTCCCAACAGTGGGTCTCAACGACAGGAAAAACATGGAGGGAGGGAAGAAGGAAAGACCTCTAATCCACCTCCTCGATGGTGGGGCCCGATCCAGAGCCCCCTTTGGGGGCCTGAGCTCCAAAGCCTCCAGCCCCGGGGCCACCCGCACCCTGGTACAGTCCACTGATGATGGGGTTACACACCTGTTCCAGCTCCTTCCTCTTGTGCTCAAATTCATCCTTCTCGGCCAGGGTGTTGGCGTCCAGCCAGGAAAGGACCTCTTGGCACTTGTCCAGCACCTTCTTCTTGTCGGCCTCGCTGATCTTGCCCTTGAGCCCCTCGTCCTCCACAGCGCTCTTCATGTTGAAGGCATAGGACTCCAGGGCGTTCTTGGCAGACACCCTCTCGCGCTGCACCTCGTCCTCGGCCTTGTACTTCTCTGCCTCCTGCACCATGCGCTCGATCTCCTCCTTGCTCAGGCGGCCCTTGTCATTGGTGATGGTGATCTTGTTGGCCTTGCCGGTGCTCTTGTCGGTGGCCGTGACGTTCAGGATGCCGTTGGCGTCGATGTCAAAGGTCACCTCGATCTGGGGCACGCCCCTGGGGGCAGGGGGGATGCCGCTCAGCTCGAAGCGCCCCAGCAGGTTGTTGTCTCGCGTCATGGCCCGCTCGCCCTCGTACACCTGGATCAACACCCCGGGCTGGTTGTCCGAGTACGTGGTGAAGATCTGCGTCTGCTTGGTGGGGATGGTGGAGTTGCGCTTGATCAGGGCGGTCATCACGCCCCCGGCCGTCTCCAGCCCCAGCGACAGGGGCGCCACGTCCAGCAGCAGCAGGTCCTGCACGTTCTCTGACTTGTCCCCCATCAGGATGGCGGCCTGCACCGCCGCCCCATAGGCCACCGCCTCATCAGGGTTGATGCTCTTATTGAGGTCGCGGCCGTTGAAGAAGTCCTGCAGCAGCTTCTGCACCTTGGGGATGCGGGTGGAGCCGCCCACCAGCACCAGGTCGTGGATCTGCGCCTTGTCCAGCTTGGCGTCGCGCAGGGCCTTCTCCACCGGCTCCAGGGTGCCACGGAACAGGTCGGAGCACAGCTCCTCGAACCTCGCCCTGGTGATGGACGTGTAGAAGTCGATGCCCTCGAACAGGGAGTCGATCTCCAGGCTGGCCTGCGTGCTGGACGACAGGGTCCTCTTGGCCCTCTCACAGGCGGTGCGCAGCCGCCTCACAGCTCGCTTGTTCTGGCTGATGTCCTTCTTGTGTTTCCTCTTGAACTCCTCCACGAAGTGGTTCACCAGCCGGTTGTCGAAGTCCTCCCCGCCCAGGTGCGTGTCGCCGGCAGTGGCCTTCACCTCGAAGATGCCGTCGTCGATCGTCAGGATGGACACGTCGAAGGTGCCCCCGCCCAGGTCAAAGATGAGCACGTTGCGCTCCCCCTTGCCCGTGCGGTCTAAGCCGTAGGCGATGGCGGCCGCCGTGGGCTCGTTGATGATCCTCAGCACGTTGAGCCCGGCGATCACGCCCGCGTCCTTGGTGGCCTGGCGCTGCGAGTCGTTGAAGTAGGCCGGCACGGTGATCACCGCGTTGGTCACAGGGTAGCCCAGGTACGCCTCGGCGATCTCCTTCATCTTGGTCAGCACCATGGAAGAGATCTCCTCCGGGTAGAACGCTTTGCTCTCGCCCTTGTAGCTCACCTGCACCTTGGGCTTGTCGCCGTCGTTGATCACCTGGAAGGGCCAGTGCTTCATGTCCGACTGCACCACCGGGTCGCCGAACTTGCGGCCGATCAGCCGCTTCGCGTCGAACACCGTGTTCTGCGGGTTCAGCGCCACCTGGTTCTTGGCGGCATCGCCGATGAGCCGCTCGGTGTCCGTGAAGGCCACGTAGCTGGGGGTGGTGCGGTTGCCCTGGTCGTTGGCGATGATCTCCACCTTGCCGTGCTGGAACACCCCCACGCAAGAGTAGGTGGTGCCCAGGTCGATGCCGATCGCCGTGGCTTTGGCCATGTCGGTGCCCCGCTCTCTGGGATCTAAGCTGAGCTTCTGGCTGCAATGGGGGGACGCGACCCGCGAAGAAAAGCTCGGTCCTGGTTGAAAGTCGAAAGCCGACCGCTCGGGTGTGCGCTCACGGAAAGCTGAAAAGCCGCCTGTGCCAGCTGCTGCTGAGGCTCGCCGTTCCTCAGCCAGCCGCCCGCTGGGGCTTTATATGTTGCCATGGAGCCCCGCCTACTCCCTCCTGGGCCAATCGCTGTGCCAGATGAGGCTGTCGGGACCGGAATGTTCCAGGGGTTTCTCCTGGCGTTCTGCCCCTGTCCTCCCAGGACCAATCAGAGGCGAGGGTGCCGCCCCTCCCCAGAACTCTCCAGACGCTTCTGGGGTACACTGGAGGGGATCGGGAGCCCGGAGGGGAGGGCGAGTGCGGAGGGAGGAGGGAGATTGTTGTCGCCTCCGTTTCCATGGCTTTGCTGGCGGCCAGCCCCTTAGAGTGAAATGACCGCAAGGGCCAGCTTTAGGCTTGGGTTGTAGGGCGGTGAGTGGATGGTGGGAATCAAACGAGTTCTGGGTGTTTAAGGAAGGAATAAAGTCTCTCCACGGGACACCCAGGACACAGAAAGTCGCGGAGGTTTTAAGGAGGCGGGGTAATGGTGGACCAAAGAGACTGACTTGGCTGCGGGTGGGAATGACGGATGGGCCAGAGGGCCTGCGCTGCCTGAGGAATGCTTGGCTCCCAGCGCCAATCATAGGTTTAAAATGGGAGGGATTGAAGTAGGTCTCGGTGTTTCTGTCCGTCTGCCTCATCATTTTTTACCTATTTGAATGGAGTATCTTCTGATAGGGTGGGCAGCTTTGGATTCTGAAGAGAATAGTAGTGGTTTAAAAACATGGTGGTGAGAATGAGACAGTTCTCCGAATCTGAGGAAGGAAGTCTAGGGAGACCTGGGTGAGGCTGTGGTGCAAGCAGAGCTGGATTGGCCGCGCCCAGGGACCTGGGACCCATTTTGCCTCAGATTACAATCTGCTTTAGTAAGAAAAAAATTTTTTTTTTTTTTTTTTTTTAGTGGAATGTGGACTGGCTTTAAAGACTCTTGGTCATCTCTTTCCCTCACGGAGTTCCAGCCACTCTCGCTCTCCTTTCTGCCTTGTCCTTAATTCCTGGTTCAGTCCCTGATGGTGGAGGTTAACCTCCACGTTCTGAGTTTGATATTCTGCCTGTACCCACAATTCCTAGGCTGTTCACCACTTTCAGAGTAAATGTGACAGGGTGGTGAACCATCACGGAAGGGGTTAGGGATGTTCTCTCTTCTTTAAAGGCATCACTTTCTTTGAAGATAATAGTGGTTGGAACCCACATTCTAATTTATCTAGTTAAGTTTTTTATCCTAGATACCAACTTCCTGCACTTCCTGTTTTGAGTAAAATTATATTTGATAATGTGGGGTTTTTTTTTTTTATGTGTGTGTGTGTTTACTGGGGATTGAACGCAGAGGCACTCTTACCACTGGTAAACTGCCCCAGCCCTTTTTTATTTTTCCAATATTTATTTATTTATTGATTGATTGATTGATTGATGCTGGGGATTGAACCCAGAGTCTTGTGCATGCCAGGCAAGCACTCTATCAACTGAGCTATATCCCAGTCCCTATTTTTAAGTTTTTGAGACAGGGTCTCCTTAGGTTGCTCAAGAGTGGCCTTAACTTTCAATCCTTCTTCTGCAGCCTCCCAGATCGCTGGGATTACAGGCATGCCCCACCACACTGGCTACATTTGTTAATTTACTTTTTTCTTCATCCATTTTAGGGAGGAAAGACCCCTCGATAGTGCCTGAAATGAAAATGTGAGGGCCATTTAAACATTGAATTAATTAACCCATGGATGAAAACACTTAATTGCAATACTCATATGTCCTGAGCATAGGTGGGAGGATGCAGTTTTATTTGCTTGATATCAGGGACTGAACTCAGGGTGCTTAACCATTGAACTACATCTCCCTTTTTTTTTTTTTTTTAAATTTTTGAGACAGGGTCTCAGAGTTGTTAAGGTCCTGGCTAAATTGCTGAGGCCACCTCAAATTTGCAATCTCCCGGTCTCAGCCTCCCAAATTGCTGGGATTACAGGCCACTACACCCAACTCAGAGGAGGCAATTTTTAATGAAGGATTTTGAACAGTGCTTCATATGAATAGGGACAAAAACACACATACCTGTGCACTGTCTAAACATCTTCCTGGAATCAAGCATAGTTATTTTTTTCTTCAATTTGCTGATCTAAACTGATGTTGCAAAGAGATTGCTTCTGTGTGTGTGTGCGTGTGTAGGTAGACAAACTACTTTTACATTCAGATGCAGTTCTCTAATGAATCACCTCCTTAATCCAGTCAAACTGGTCAAACTTCAGGAATTTTCCATTACTCTCTCCAACTCTGGCAGGAGTTCCATTTTAACTGCCCAAAGTGTATCAACATGTCCAGAGATACTCAAGACTTGCTCCCACCTTCTGGAAGGAAGCCTCATTGCCATTGGTTGTTACCACTGGCAGTTTCTAGATTCACTTCTTCCCTCCAAATTTGCAATTCAGGGGCTGATAGAGTGTTTGCCTAGCACATGTGAGGTAGTGGTGTGGTGTTGGACTCCTGTAATCCCAGAGACTTGGGAGGCCAAAGCTAGAGATCACCAAGTTTGAAGGCCAGCCTCAGCAACTTAGTGAGACCCTATCTTAATACACTAAATTAATTAATTAATTAATTAAAAGGATGGGGAATGTAGCTCAGGGATAAAGTATCCCTGAGTTCAATCTGCAGTACTTCAAAATAGAATACTTCTCTATTGGCTTGAAGAAAAGAACATCACTGTCTCCACTGTCTGGAAGGTGGACATGGTGATAAGTTCCCTAATCTGGCTTCTGCTGGGGTAGCAGAAACAGATTCATTGGAAATACTGTCTTTCATGAATCAGAAAATAAGCTACACACTGTGGTCAGAGTCTACTGTATTATAGTTGACCTACCTTTTTAAATTTTTTTTTTTTTGGTCCTGGCGATTGAATCCTGGGGTGCTTTTACCGCAGCTATACCCTCAGTCCTTTTTATATTTAATTTTAAAACAGAGTCTTTCTAAGTTATAGTCAATCTACCTTTTGTGTCATGTTTCTCTATGGACTGGTCTGGAAACCAACTATTTAGTTTTGGTGCTGGACATGGAACCATGGCCTTGTGCACACTAAGCACACATTCTACTAACTAAACCATACCCTTAGCTCTTCCTTGTCCATTTCCTGACAGGAAATGCTATGTAGGATGACTATAAGAACCTCAGAAGATTGGAGCCATATGGCACCAAAAAACAAAAATAACATACACACATGCACAAACAATAGACGTTTCATTAGTTTTTGGAATCAGGTTTTTATTGGTTTCCATGTTTGGAAGGAACAGGGCTCAGTATTCCAAAGTGGAAGGCTGTTAGGTACTTTTTTTTTTTTTTTTTTTTTTGGAGGGGGGTGTGGGGAGTAGTGGGGAATGAACTCAGGAGACAGGGTCTCACTGAGTTACTTAGCACCTTAGTTTGCTGAGGCTGGCTTTGAACTCACAATCTTCCTGCCTCAGCCTCCTGAACTGCTGGGATTACTGGCATGCACCATTGCACCCATCTTGTTAGGTGCTTTTAAGGGGGGAGATTAAGAATCCTAGCTGGGGCTGGGGTTGTAGCTGAGTGATAGAGTGCTTGCCTAACACATATGAGGTAGTGGTTTTAATTCTCAGCACCACATATAAATAAATTAAGGTCCATGAACAACTGAAAAAAAAAATAAATAAATGCTGGCTGCCATAGCATTAAATGAGGAGGGAGAGAGCCTTCTTCAGCCTGATGCTGCAAAATCTTTTTTTCTTTCTCTTTCCTTTTTCTTATAGTTTCTCAAACTGCACTGTTTTCTCCTCAATGCTATTGATTTTAAAAGATGGTATAATTCTACCTATATCCAGAAGAGACAACTGATAATGAAATCTAGAGTTAGGGCACATTTGTTTTAAAATATTTTTTTAGTTGTAGATGAACACAATACCACAATGCCAGGCAAGCACTCTATCAACTGATATATATATATATATATATATATATATATATATATATATATATATATATATATATATATATCTCCAGCCTGAAACTCCCCTCCTGCCTGCCCTATGCCTTTATTTTATTTATTTATTTTTATGTGGTGCTGAGGATCAAACCTAGTGCCTCATACATGCTAGGCAAGTGTCCTACCACTGAGCCACAACCCCAGTCCCAAGAGTTAGGCATTCTTAATAACCTAAGGCTTCAATAATATGGGAAGAGATTTTCAGCCTCATGGGGATGGGGAGGGGGGTACAAAACCTCTAGGAAGGGAAAGACTGGGCTTGTGTCTGGATTCTACTTTTGTTCAGGTTTCTTTTAAAAAAAAAATACTTGAAGTTGACTAAATAACATAAATTTCTCTATGCTCATCTCTAAAACAAAATATCTATTTCATAGGATGGTGATATTGAGTAACAGGAACACATTTTAGTGACTGTTACATAGTAGATGCTCAGAAGTTTGCTCCCTTCTCCCTTATTTTTTCCTGGGGGCTTCATATCCTCAGGTCAGACTTCCTAATCTTTTTTTTTTTTTAAGTTTCTACTTTTAGATGGACACAATACCTTTATTTTATTTATTTATTTTTACATGATGAGATGGAACCCAGGGCCTCACACATACTAGGCAAGTGCTCTACCACTGAGCTACAGCCCCTTCCTAATTATTCTTATTGAGGTGCTTACAAGGTTGGAGACTACTACCAGGACTATAGCATTATTTTCATGGCATTAGTGGGGACTGAACCCAGGGCTTCTTCATGCTAGGGAGGCACTCTGCCACTGAGCTACTTCCCCAGCCCTATGGCATTACTTTCTGCTTAATGTAAGTACAGATTCAAGATCTTTTTTTTTTTTTTTTTTTCTGGTACCGAGGATTGAACCCAGGGGTGCTTAACCACTGAGACACATCCCCAGCCCCTTTTTATATTGTGTTTGGAGACAGGGTCTCATGAGATGCTAAATGTCTCGCTAAATATCTGAGGCTGGCTTTGAACTCACAATCCTCCTGCCTTAGCCTCAGGAGCAGCTGGGATTACAGGCATGCTTCCTTGCACCCGCGCCCCCCCCTCCCCAAGATCTTTAGTCACAAGCCATTCAGTTAAACCTTTTCATTTTCAAAAAATGGGCACAAAAGATCAAAGCAGGTCAATTGTACTCCTTCTTATACAGGAGTATAATCTGATCTTTTTGTTTTCCCAAAAGAGGAAACAAATGGACACAGAACCAAAAAATGAGTAGATGGCAGGCCTGTGTGAGCATTAAGGACACCATGGGTATGTGACCAGCCTGAAACTCCCCTCCTGCCTGCCCTATGCCTTTTGAGGCCATTCCCCACACCATCAGCTCCAGTCTTCTTGACCTTCCAGCTTCTTCCAGCCCCTCCTCCCTGTTTCTCTAGAACTGACTGCTTAGTCAGAAATAGGGAAAAGGAGGGGGGAGCCTTATTGCCATGCCAAGCCTGGCACACAGTTCTCGGAATCTTCTGGATATTAAATGTAGAGTTCTGACTAAGCTTGATGTTCTAGGGCGGGGTTGAGGGGTAGGGAGCAGTTTGTTTGTTGAGGAGTGTTCCTAAGAATAACAACAGGGCGGTCCCCGCTTTGAGATCAGAAAACTCGAGACAGGCCTGAGCATAGTCAGAGCTAGGGCAAAAGGCGCCCACGCCTGACGTCCCGAGAAAACAACAGGAGGAGCGGGCGGGGCGGTCGCCGGGGTCATGAGGGTCGCTGGGCCTCCTGGCCAGTGCCTGCAATTTCCGAGTCCCCGTCCCCATCCCCACCCCAACCAGGGTTAAGGAGAGACCTTTAAGAGTTTTTCTCATACTCCTAGAGAACTTTTTGTTTGTTTTGAGACGGAGTCTCGCTGAGTTGCCCAGGTTGGCTCGGAACTCCCAGGCTAGAGCCATCCTTAGTCCCTCTGCCACCCGAGTGGCTGCGACCACTAATTTATCAGGCGGAAATTTGGGAAACTTTCGTAACTTTTACTCAACCAGATGAATTAGGCGGCCAGAGGCGAGAAAACAATGTCCCCACCGTTAAAGCTTGTACGGGTGTGGGCGAGGACCGGCGACCAGCGGTTGCGGCGAGGATGGGATCTGTGGGCTGCTGGTGCCGCCACCTCACCGCCTCCCCAGGGGGTCGAAGACTCTCGGGAGTGTTTCCCGGTGTCCGGGCTCCGGGACTGCCTCACGCTGTTCCCCGGCTCCATCCCTCCCTAGCCCTCTCCGGCAGAACTTGATCTGGCCGATGAGGGGCGGGCTTGCCTCAGCGTCCTGAATCGCCCGGCTGCCACCCCTTAACGTCCATTTAAATACCAAGTGCAAGGAAAGGGAGAAGGTTTGGTGGGCTTGCTCTTTCAGACTGGTGGACTGATGTGGAGAGTTAGTTTCTTATTCCTACGTAAGACTCGCTCGCTCCCTTAAAATCGGCAATACTGGTTTCTAGCCTTAAATGACTTTAAATAACTCCATCTCCTCTTTTATTAAAAACCCTGTACCTGCCCACTTCTTTCCACATTTGTAAAAAATGATTGTTTTCTTTGGTATCCTTTCTTCATCTTTGGAGGGTGTCAGAACCTTGGTTCTAAGACCAGGAATAACAGCAAATGTATGTTGCCAGTAAAGCATACCCTGGGTTCAAATGCCCGGGTGTTTTCTGAGGCCCATAGGAAAGCAGCACGTGATTATAATCGGGGAGGATACTTGATTTTAATAGCAATGTTTTTATTTTTTTTAATTTGTGGTGCTGGGGATCAAACCCAGGGTCTTGTGCATGCAGGGCAAGCACCCTGCCAACTGAGCTATATCCCCAGCCCAGGTACTGATTTTGAAAATTCTTTCCACACCTACAGTTATTTTTCCTGATAAACCTCTCCTCCGTCAAAGTACCTTTGATGCCCCAAATATCACTTCTTCCATATATAGTACTTCATTCTCTTTATTAATTCTGCAATTCTTCCAGCCTGATTTCCTTGAGGTTATAAAGTGAACATTTCAAAGTATTCGTTGCTAGAGTATGCAGGCAGGCAATAACTTATTGTTTTAATTAAGCATCTGCCAATAACCTTGATTGATTTGGCCATTGGAAGCTCTTATTTTCTCCATTAATGTTGTTTCTGAAGATTTCTCTTATCAAACTGGGATTTATAGGTAGGTCCTTCCCTCACCGCCCCCCCACCCCATCCTGCTCACCCTTTCCTCAATATAGGGATAATGGTGTTTAGAGGGCCACTTGTCTAGAGATAATGATCATAAATGCTACTCCAGGTCTAGGGGGGAAAGACTGTTCTATAATAAATCCATATTTCCATGAAGATTGATTTACATTTTGCTGCAGTTCAGCTATCATGAGGTTTAAATGTCTCTATTGGCTGGCTGGAAACCTAAGCATCTCTGAAAGATTCCTTCTCCATTTACAGTGCAAGATCTTCCTGCATATGCCTTTTTCATAATACTGGATTTTCTTTAAAGCCACTATTTAGTAAAAGGATTAATGGGCTTTGAGGTACACATCAGCTCACAAAATGCTTTTATGTAATACCAATAGTTTTACACTACTGGAGATTCCATACAGGGTGTGGCACATGCTAGTAGGCAAGCACCCTACCACTGAGTTACACCCTCAGCCCTTTTTTATATTGAGACAGATTCTTGCTAAATTGCCCAGACTGGCCTGAAACTTCAGATGCTTCTGCCTCAGCTTCCCCAGTATCTGCAATTATAAGTGTGTGCCATTATTCCAGCTCAATTTAATTTTTGAATTATCTTTTGCTGACACATTCACTAATAGGCTGGGCAGAGTGGCTCATGCCTATAATCCCAGCAAGGCAGGAGGATTGGAAATTTGAGGCCTACCTCAGTAACTTACCAAGGCCCTAAGCAATTTAGCGAAACCCTATTTCAAAATTTTAAAAATGGGCCAGGTGTGGTGGCACATATCTGTAAAACCAGCAACTCAGGAGGCTTTTGAGATCAGCTGCAGCAATTTAGCAAGGCCCTAAGCAATTTAATGAGACCCTGTCACAAAATAAAAAGTTTTTAAAAAAGGGCTGAAAAGTGGTTCAGTGGTTAAACACCCCTGAGTTCAATCTCTGGTACCAAAAAAAGGGGTGTAAAGGGCTGGCAATGTAGCTTGGTGGCAAAGAACCCCTGAGTCAGTACCAAAAAAAGAATAAAAAATTTACTAACACGTTGTGATATAGCTCAGTGGTAGAGTGCTTGCCTGGCATGTACAAGGTTTGATCACCAGTACTATAAATAATTCACTTATTTAAAATTAACCATTTTGATTTATTTATTTTATTTTTGTACTGGGGATTGAACTCAGGGGCACTCAACCACTGAGCCACATCTCCAGCCTTATTTTGTGTATTTTTTATTTTATTTTTTTTGAGAGAGAATTTTTTTAATATTTATTTTTTAGTTTTCGGTGGACACAACATCTTTATTTTATTTTTATGTGGTGCTGAGGATTGAACCCAGCGCTCCGCACATGCCAGGCAAGGCGCTACCACTTGAACCACATCCACAGCCCCCCTGATTTTGTATTTTATTAGAGACATGATCTCACTGAGTTGCTTAGCCCCTCATCTTTGCTGAGGCTGGCTTTGAACTCACAATCCTCCTGTCTCAGCCTCTGGAACTGAGCCACCTGGTTTACAGGCATGTGCCACCAAGCCTGGCTACTTTAAAAAATTTTTTGAGGGGCTGGTGTTGTGGCTCAGGGGTAGAATGCTCACCTAGCATGTTCAGGGCCCTGGGTTTGATCCTTAGCACCACATAAAAATAAATAAAGTAAAGGTATCTTCAACTAAAAAATAAACATTTGAAAAAAAATTTGAGCAACCATTTTGAAAAGTGTGAAATTCAGTGATACTTAGTTCCTTCACAGTGTTCTGCATTCCAAAATACATATATTTTCATGTGGTGCTGGGGATGAAACCCAGGACCTTACCCATGCTATCACTGAGCTATGTACCAGGACTTAGTTCCAAAATATTTTCTTTCTTTTTTTTATTGGTTGTTCAAAACATTACCAAAATATTTTCATCACTCCTAGAACTGATTGTTTTTGAGGCAAGATCTCACTAAGTCATCCAGACTGGCCTCAAACTCCTGGGCTTAGTGATTCTTTTGCCTCAGCCTCCCAATAGCAGTGATAATAAGTGTATCCTACCATGCCCAGCTCTACAGCCTCTTGTTTTGTTTGTGGTACTGGGGATTGAACCCAGGGCCCTAAACATGCTAGGTTATATACTAGCTCTTTTTATTTTTTGGTACTGGGGATTGAACTCAGGGGCACTCAACCACTGAGCCACATCCCCAGCCCTATTTTGTATTTTATTTAGAGACAGAGTCTCACTGAGTTGCTTAGCATCTCACCTTTGCTGAGGCTGGTTTTGAACTTGCAGTCCTCCTGCCTCAGCCTCTGGGGTTGCTGTGATTACAGGATGCACCATCAGGCCTGGCCAACCAGGTCATCCTGAATTATTTTTAAAGAGCATCACTACCCAATCCTTGGGAATTATGGCAGGTGAAAACTCGGGGCTGTTAATTCTAAGATGCTAGCTGCAAGGACATGAAGCATTTCAAAAGAAAAAAAAAAGGGCAGGAGGGAGGGGTAGTTTGTATAGTTCAGGACTTCAAGTCACCCCCCCACCACATTTATATAATATATATTATATAATTTTTTGTAGGTGGACGCAATATCTTTATTTCATTTTTATGTGGTGCTGAGGATCAAACCCAGTGCCTCACATGTGCTAGGTGAGCACTCTACCACTAAGCCACAACCCAAGCCCCACCCCACATTTTTCTAAATTAATAAGTACTAACAGTTTATCATCATTCCTATTGTATAGTTGGCATAATTGTTTAGGAGTATACAGAGTAAAGATAAAAGGAGTAACTGACTGTAAAACTAGGGTAGTGCCAGGCTTGGTGGTGCACTCCTATAATCCTAGCAGCTCAGAGGCAGAGACAGGGGGATTGTGAGTTCAAAGCCAGCCTCAGCAATTTAGCAAAGATCTAAGCAACTCAGTGAGACCCTGTCTCTAAATGAAATACAAAAAAGGGTTGGGGATGTGGCTCAGTAGTGGAGTGCCCCCAAAATTTAATTCCCAGTACAAAAAAAAAAAAAAAAAACCAAAAAACCTAAGATAGAAATAGAAGCTCAAACTAGACATGCATAAACAAAATCTGGTGGTGGACTTGCAATGGTATGGCAAAAACTTTTGAATTAGAAACCAGGTTGAACATCTTTGCTGAACCAATGATTTTTTTTCCCTTCCATTTAAGCAACTATAGTTGTTAGTAACTTATTAGTCTCCCCACAGGTCCACCTGTGAATGTCAGCAATACCTAAGGAAGTGTGGTAAAGTGAGAATAAAGTAACACACAAAAGGCCCCAGGTCCCAGTGTAGTGTCTGCACTACATTACAGCACTCAAATGTTGAGGTCTTTCTGCTACTGAGGCATATGTTCTCAGGTGACATCTCCCTAATGTGTTATCTGGGGTAGTTAAATGACAACTATTTTGGCATCCATTCAAAAATAACTTTAGACCAAAGCATCAAAAATCCCACTTTAAAAGATGACAGCCAGGGATGAGGGTAGTTAAGGCACTTGAGCATTTAATTCAGGAGCCAGAGCTTGTACCCTCACCTGCTGTCAATTCTTAACGTTTGCAGACCACATACCCCGATTTCTGTTGCCATAATTATAGAACTGTAAGAAAACAACATATGCATATACCTTCTGACCTCAAAAAATAAGAAAAGGAAGACAGACACCAGTAAAATTATGTGTTTATTTATTTTTAAGTAACCAATAAAAAATTGGTTTGAGTTCAGTATGAGTACATAAAAAAGAAAATGGACAAAGTGACAGTATAAATTCATCTCTATATTTAAAAAGCAGAGAAACATCAAGTTCAACAAAATATATAGTTTGCAAACAATAAAAGATACAAGAAAAAGTAAAGTCTTGATGCTCAACCATCTACAAACATGGCCTATGGAAGGAAGGGTCTTTAACCTTCCTCCTGAATGGAGGAGCCAGACAGAAACCCCTTGGGGACAAGAGGCCCAAAGACAACAATTCCAGGGCCAGCCAAAACCTGGCAGTTCTACTGACGATTTCAATTTTTCATCATTTGAAAAATAAAATGAGCCTTTGTCTTCTTGCAAACACAAATCAACACTCTTATCCGATGTATGATTGTTTATGTTAGAAAACAAGGAGAAGAGGAAAGACATCCTCACAGAGCTAACTTACATTAAACCTAAAGAACACATGGCTTACACCACAAAAATATAATGACATTCAGCTATAGTTACCATCCAGATACAACAGTCACTTTAGAAAAAAGTCAGCAGCAGAAAACTGAAGTTGGATAATAACAGAGGGCAAACAGCAAAGCCCTGGAGTCCCAACAGTGGGTCTCAACGACAGGAAAAACATGGAGGGAGGGAAGAAGGAAAGACCTCTAATCCACCTCCTCGATGGTGGGGCCCGATCCAGAGCCCCCTTTGGGGGCCTGAGCTCCAAAGCCTCCAGCCCCGGGACCACCCGCACCCTGGTACAGTCCACTGATGATGGGGTTACACACCTGCTCCAGCTCCTTCCTCTTGTGCTCAAATTCATCCTTCTCGGCCAGGGTGTTGGCGTCCAGCCAGGAAAGGACCTCTTGGCACTTGTCCAGCACCTTCTTCTTGTCGGCCTCGCTGATCTTGCCCTTGAGCCCCTCGTCCTCCACAGCGCTCTTCATGTTGAAGGCATAGGACTCCAGGGCGTTCTTGGCAGACACCCTCTCGCGCTGCACCTCGTCCTCGGCCTTGTACTTCTCTGCCTCCTGCACCATGCGCTCGATCTCCTCCTTGCTCAGGCGGCCCTTGTCATTGGTGATGGTGATCTTGTTGGCCTTGCCCGTGCTCTTGTCGGTAGCAGTGACGTTCAGGATGCCGTTGGCGTCGATGTCAAAGGTCACCTCGATCTGGGGCACGCCCCTGGGGGCAGGGGGGATGCCGCTCAGCTCGAAGCGCCCCAGCAGGTTGTTGTCTCGCGTCATGGCCCGCTCGCCCTCGTACACCTGGATCAACACCCCGGGCTGGTTGTCCGAGTACGTGGTGAAGATCTGCGTCTGCTTGGTGGGGATGGTGGAGTTGCGCTTGATCAGGGCGGTCATCACGCCCCCGGCCGTCTCCAGCCCCAGCGACAGGGGCGCCACGTCCAGCAGCAGCAGGTCCTGCACGTTCTCTGACTTGTCCCCCATCAGGATGGCGGCCTGCACCGCCGCCCCATAGGCCACCGCCTCATCAGGGTTGATGCTCTTATTGAGGTCGCGGCCGTTGAAGAAGTCCTGCAGCAGCTTCTGCACCTTGGGGATGCGGGTGGAGCCGCCCACCAGCACCAGGTCGTGGATCTGCGCCTTGTCCAGCTTGGCGTCGCGCAGGGCCTTCTCCACCGGCTCCAGGGTGCCACGGAACAGGTCGGAGCACAGCTCCTCGAACCTCGCCCTGGTGATGGACGTGTAGAAGTCGATGCCCTCGAACAGGGAGTCGATCTCCAGGCTGGCCTGCGTGCTGGACGACAGGGTCCTCTTGGCCCTCTCACAGGCGGTGCGCAGCCGCCTCACAGCTCGCTTGTTCTGGCTGATGTCCTTCTTGTGTTTCCTCTTGAACTCCTCCACGAAGTGGTTCACCAGCCGGTTGTCGAAGTCCTCCCCGCCCAGGTGCGTGTCGCCAGCAGTGGCCTTCACCTCGAAGATGCCATCGTCGATCGTCAGGATGGACACGTCGAAGGTGCCCCCGCCCAGGTCAAAGATGAGCACGTTGCGCTCCCCTTTGCCCGTGCGGTCCAGGCCATAGGCGATGGCGGCCGCCGTGGGCTCGTTGATGATCCTCAGCACGTTGAGCCCGGCGATCACGCCCGCGTCCTTGGTGGCCTGGCGCTGCGAGTCGTTGAAGTAGGCCGGCACGGTGATCACCGCGTTGGTCACAGGGTAGCCCAGGTACGCCTCGGCGATCTCCTTCATCTTGGTCAGCACCATGGAAGAGATCTCCTCCGGGTAGAACGCTTTGCTCTCGCCCTTGTAGCTCACCTGCACCTTGGGCTTGTCACCGTCGTTGATCACCTGGAAGGGCCAGTGCTTCATGTCCGACTGCACCACCGGGTCGCCGAACTTGCGGCCGATCAGCCGCTTCGCGTCGAACACCGTGTTCTGCGGGTTCAGCGCCACCTGGTTCTTGGCCGCATCGCCGATGAGCCGCTCGGTGTCCGTGAAGGCCACGTAGCTGGGGGTGGTGCGGTTGCCCTGGTCGTTGGCGATGATCTCCACCTTGCCGTGCTGGAACACCCCCACGCAAGAGTAGGTGGTGCCCAGGTCGATGCCGATCGCCGTGGCTTTGGCCATGTCGGTGCCCCGCTCTCTGGGATCTAAGCTGAGCTTCTGGCTGCAATGGGGGGACGCGACCCGCGAAGAAAAGCTCGGTCCTGGTTGAAAGTCGAAAGCCGACCGCTCGGGTGTGCGCTCACGGAAAGCTGAAAAGCCGCCTGTGCCAGCTGCTGCTGAGGCTCGCCGTTCCTCAGCCAGCCGCCCGCTGGGGCTTTATATGTTGCCATGGAGCCCCGCCTGCTCCCTCCTGGGCCAATCGCTGTGCCAGATGAGGCTGTCGGGACCGGAATGTTCCAGGGGTTTCTCCTGGCGTTCTGCCCCTGTCCTCCCAGGACCAATCAGAGGCGAGGGTGCCGCCCCTCCCCAGAACTCTCCAGACGCTTCTGGGGTTCACTGGAGGGGATCGGGAGCCCGGAGGGGAGGGCGAGTGCGGAGGGAGGAGGGAGGTTGTTGTCGCCTCCGTTTCCATGGCTTTGCTGGCGGCCAGCCCCTTAGAGTGAAATGACCGCAAGGGCCAGCTTTAGGCTTGGGTTGTAGGGCGGTGAGTGGATGGTGGGAATCAGACAAGTTCTGGGTGTTTAAGGAAGGAATAAAGCCCGTCAGCGGGACACAGAAATTCGCAGAGGTTTAAGGGGTGGGGAGGGGTAATGGTGGACCGAAAGGACTGATTGGGCCAGATCGCCTGTGCTGCCTGAGGAATGTTTGTCCTCCTGGGTGCTTGTTCCCATCTTGGGTTTAAAATGGGAAGGAAATGCTGTAATAGAGCTTTCACCTTTAAAAAATAAAAACATTTATTTTTTAGTTATAGGTGGACACAATATCTGTCTTATTTTATGTGGTGTTGAGGTTCCAACCCGGTACCTCACGCATGGTAGGCGAGCCTTCTACCTCTGAGCCACAACCTCAACCCCCCCCCCCAGCTTTTACTTTTTACATATTTTTTTAACTACATGAATGAAATAGCCTCGAGTTGGGCGGGAAGCTTTAGGTTTTGAAAAGAAAAGCAATTGTGTAAACAAGCAGTGTTAGAATTAAGGTCCCCATCAGTTGGATCAGCTGTGCCTTCGTATTGCCCGCAGCTGCCCTCCTTCGAGGGGGAAGATCAGCTTTAGGCTTGTCGTTGTAGAACTGTTGACTAATTGTATGGACTTCTTAGCTGTCGCAATCTGAAGAGTTTAGGCGGTGGAGATGAGTTGTTGGTGGGGACTTGTATGTTGACACAGCCAGGTTTGGAGGGCGTGTCTGATGACGCTGCCCTTTCCAGTAGCGTTACAATGGCGATGCTGCCTCTGACCTCATGGGCTAGTTTAGGAATCTGGGTAACTGCACCGAGCTGGCTCAAAGTTACAGGGCAGGGCGGGGTGGGGGGTGGGGGGACGCCGGCTGATCAAGTTGCATATTAAGGGAGCTCCCACTTGGAGGGACTCCACATCCGGACATTTCCAAACTGGAGCGTAGGCGGCGAGACAGCAGGTGATCCTGGAGGGCTCTGGTTGGAAAGTGGTAGGGATGTGTAAGGCCAGTGGATCCTTGTTTGACAAAAGTGTTGGAAAGTCTCTCAGTTGGTTTAAGTAAGACTGAGGCGTGGGGGCGTTGTCAGACAAGGGAAAGAGGATTTCTTCAGGAACGCTAGAGTAACGGATCGGCGAGAGCTGGTAGAAAAAGGTTTGGATGTACTCTAGAAGAGTGGGGCGGGGTGGAGGGTGGCAGAGATGGAAGTAAGACTCTAAGCCCTTTCTGGTTATGCTATTGGCTCCAGAAAACAGGGGTTATATTTCGAGAGAAGGATAAAGAAACTGCCTGGATCTCCCTCGCTACTCTGAGAAATCTTATAAAGGCTTTATTGGGTTCCAAGCAGCCACTTCAGGGTGTCCCAAGTCACTCTCCATGAATTTCTAATAGAGCAAGGAAAGTAGTAAATTCCAAGAATGGTGGTTAATGTGCTGAGTCCAGCACATTAATTAATAGGAGAACAGGAGACAGGTGTGATCCCAATAAAATGATCTCAGACACAGGAAAAAGACAATTGAATCAGATCCTGTGAAAAACAGAATATACACCCACTTCCCTCTCAGCTCTTTTGAGTAGCTTCTCAACTACTTTTTTCCTACCATGTCCAATAAGCTCTTTTATCTTGAAAACAAGACATCAATATATTGGTATACCTACTTTCATAACAGTGTTATTCACAATAATTGAAAGGTGTAAGCAATGCAAGTATCCATGTATGTAGCAACGCATGGGTAAATAAAAGATGGTATATACACCTAATAGATATTATTCAGCCTTAGAAAAGAAGGAAATTTTGAAATGTAGCACATAACAGATGAAGATGACCTGCAAAATTAAACAAGCCAAAGGATAAATGCTGTATAATTCAACTTAGGAAGTATTAAAAGTAGTCAAAATTCAGACAGAAGAATAGGGATTGTTAGAAGGGGGTGGGGTGGGGTCTGGTGTGGAAAGGAAGCTGTTTAATGAGTGTAGAGTTTCAGTTTTGCAAGATTATAGAGTTCTGAAGATTGGTTGGACACCACTTCGATTACACTTACTAGTGAACACATGCCTGTAACCCCAGTGGCTGGGCTCTGGAGGCTAAGCAGGACCAAAGCCAGCCTCAGCAAAGGTGAGGCACTAAGTAACTCAGTGAGAACCCTGTTTCTAAATAAAATACAAAATAGGGCTGGGGATGTGGTTCAGTGGTTGTATGCCCTTGAATTCAATCCCTCAGTACCAAAAAAAAAAAAAAAAAAAAAAAACAACCTTACTAGTGAACGCTACCCTTAAAAATTGTGAAGATGAGCCAGGCACAGTGGTACACATCTGTAATCCCAGCAGATAGGGAGGCTGAGGAAGGAGGATCTCGAGTTCAAAGCCAGCCTCAGCAACTTAGCAATGCCCTAAGCAGCTCAGCAAAACCCTGTCTCTAAATAAAATATAAAAAAAAAAGGCTGGGAATGTGGCTCAGTGGTTAAGTGCCCCAGGTTCAATCCCTGGTATCAGGAAAAAAAAAAAAAAGATGCTATGTTTTATGTATATTTTACCCCCCAAATTAAAAAATACACCACTCTGCCTCAGAAACTTCCACCTCCACACTCTCTCACCACTATCACCACTGCCACCTGCTTTTGTGTCCTCTGCCACTTTTGCACAACCTGGGCCCCCATTTGGAGAATAAATCATATACCCATGGTTGAGGGAAGTAGGGCAGACCCCTTTCCAGCCTTCAGCAACAGTGAGGGCCACCTTCAGGTATGGGGGTTACATGAACCAGCCTGGCCTCACTGCCTACTGGTGACCCAGTAGGGTTTCATGGCTGTCCTCATGTAGCAGCCCAAGAACTGGGATCATCATCTTCTTTTTTTCTTTTCTTTTTTTTGGTACTGGGGATTGAACTTAGGGGTATTCCACCACCGAGCTACATCCGCAGCCCTGGTTTGCATTTTATTTAGAGACAGGGTCTCACTGGGTTGAGGTTGCTGAGGCTGGCTTTGAACTTTCAATCTGATTTGAACTCCTGCCTCAGCCTCCCGAGCCACTGGGATTACAGGCGTGTGCCACAATGCCCAGCCCTCCAAGAACCAGGGTCTTATGGACAGCTTCCCCAGAATTACCTGATAGGACTCTAAATTATCTTAACAAAAACCTGAGGCTTAGGGCTGGGGTTGTGGCTCAGAGGTAGAGTGCTTGCCTAGCTTGTGTGAGGCACTGAGTTTGATTCTCCGCACCAATATATTGTGTCCATCTACAACTAAAAATACTTAAAAAAAAAACTGAAGCATAAAGTGTATAATTTAGTGTCAACACAACTGGATAGGCAGGACTGGAATCCTACAATGAACCAGTTTTGAAATTGCCTGAAGCAGAATGTGGTTCATTTAGGGATGTTAGAAGCAAGAATTGAGAAGACTGTTTCTCAGGTGATGGATCCAAAATTAAACTGTATCTTCAGGCCACAGATAGAAGGAACAATTCATGGGTTCCCCATGGTTCAGAAAAAGAAGCTGTGCCAGCATCCCATTCAGAACCTGAAAGCAAGGACCATGGCAGGATGATTCCTAAGAATATGCCTGACACCTTTTGAAAGCTACATTTAATTGATGATGATAAAATGGATTCCTGTTAACATAGGATATAGCTTCAAAATGAATATAGGCCAAGATCATCACTGATTTCAAGATTGCAACTTTGTCTGATGCACCGTGTTCAGATTGAATAGGGAGCAAATTTGGCAGTAGGAAGGTGGTTAACTGTGCATGTCCCCTGTGTTGTTTTGCCAGTTGACTAGTTTTTTATTGTTGTTTTGTTTTGGTACTGGGGATTAAACCTATAGACATTTAACTACTGAGTCATATCCCTAGTCCTTTTTATTTTATATTTTTGGGTACCAGGGATTGAACTCAGGTACACTCAGCCACTGAGCCACATCTCCAGCCCTATTTTATATTTTAGTTAGAGACAGGGTCTCACTGAATTACTTAGTGCCTTGTTTTTGCTTTGAACTCTTGATCTTCCTGCCTCAGCCTCCAGAGCTGAGCTGTGGGGATTACAGGCATGCACCACAACACCCGACTCCTTTTTATTTTTTTGAGACAGGGTCTCACGAAATTACTGAAGCTGGTCTTGAACTTGTAGTCCTCCTGTCTCAGCTGGACTAGAGATGTGTGCCACCATGCCCAGCAGTTTCTAATTGGTTTTTCTTTCTTTTTTAAAAATATTTTTTCTTAATTGTAGATGGACATAATTTATTTATTTATTTATTTATTTATTTATATGGTACCAGGGATTGAACCCAGTGCCTCACACATGCTAGGGGAAAGCACTCTACCACTGAGCCACAAACCTGGCCCTTTAGTTGGTTTTCTTTCCCCTGTAAGAAGTGACAAAACATGAAACCCTAGAAATGTGTGTTATGAAGAAAAACATTTTGCAGGCTGTGTCCAGGGCTTCTACCTGTATTTCAAGGGCTCATGAGTCTTGGCTAGGTTTATTTTCATAGTTGTGTTCTTTTAGAAAACTGAATGATCATTTGTTACTCTAAATAAATAAATAGAACTCTGCCAAAACAGTATCTCATTCTCTTCCACAGGCCTCGGAAACCCATGGCTGCTGCTAAGGGAACAGCCATAGGCATCGACTTGGGTACCACCTATTCTTGTGTAGGGGTGTTCCAGCATGGCAAGGTGGAGATCATTGCCAATGACCAGGGCAACCGCACCACCCCCAGCTATGTGGCCTTCACTGATACAGAACGGCTTATTGGGGATGCAGCCAAAAACCAGGTAGCCATGAATCCTCAGAACACTGTCTTTGATGCCAAACGTCTGATTGGCAGGAAATTTAATGATCCTGTTGTGCAGTCAGATATGAAACTTTGGCCTTTTCAAGTGATCAATGAAGGAGGCAAGCCCAAGGTGCTGGTGTCCTATAAAGGAGAGAAAAAAGCTTTCTACCCTGAAGAAATTTCTTCAATGGTATTGACTAAGATGAAGGAAACTGCAGAGGCTTTTTTAGGCCACCTGATCACCAATGCTGTGATCACTGTACCGGCCTATTTCAATGACTCTCAACGCCAGGCCACCAAGGATGCAGGTGTGATTGCAGGACTCAATGTGCTAAGAATCATCAATGAACCCACAGCTGCTGCCATTGCGTATGGCTTAGATAAGGCAGGTCAGGGAGAGCGACATGTACTCATCTTTGATTTGGGTGGAGGCACATTTGATGTGTCCATCCTGACCATAGATGATGGAATTTTTGAAGTAAAGGCTACAGCTGGGGACACCCACCTAGGTGGAGAGGACTTCGACAACAGGCTTGTGAACCACTTTGTAGAGGAGTTCAAAAGGAAACACAAGAAAGACATCAGCCAGAACAAGCGAGCCGTGAGGCGTTTGCGTACCGCCTGCGAGCGAGCCAAGAGGACCCTATCATCCAGCAC
This sequence comes from Urocitellus parryii, assembly GCF_045843805.1. Classification (NCBI taxonomy): domain Eukaryota; kingdom Metazoa; phylum Chordata; class Mammalia; order Rodentia; family Sciuridae; genus Urocitellus; species Urocitellus parryii. The sequence goes on from NC_135538.1 coordinate 118,906,472, forward strand.
CCAAGCCAATCTGGAAATTGATTCACTTTATGAAGGCATTGACTTCTACACATCTATCACCAGAGCCCGGTTTGAAGAGCTGTGTGCAGACCTGTTTAGGGGTACCCTGGAACCTGTGGAAAAAGCTCTTCGAGATGCCAAGATGGATAAGGCTAAAATCCATGACATTGTTTTAGTAGGGGGCTCCACTCGAATCCCTAAGGTGCAGAAACTGCTTCAGGACTATTTTAATGGACGTGATCTCAACAAGAGCATCAATCCTGATGAGGCAGTAGCCTATGGGGCTGCAGTACAGGCAGCCATTTTGATGGGTGACAAATCTGAAAAGGTACAGGATCTGCTTTTGTTGGATGTGGCCCCTCTGTCTCTAGGGTTAGAGACAGCTGGGGGTGTGATGACTGTGCTGATTAAGCGTAATTCCACCATCCCCACTAAGCAGACACAGATCTTCACCACATATTCAGATAACCAACCTGGGGTGCTGATCCAGGTATATGAGGGTGAACGGGCTATGACCCGTGACAACAACCTACTGGGGCGCTTTGACCTGACTGGAATACCTCCTGCACCCAGGGGAGTTCCTCAGATTGAGGTGACCTTTGACATTGATGCCAATGGAATTCTTAATGTCACAGCCATGGACAAGAGCACGGGCAAGGCCAATAAGATCACCATCACCAATGACAAGGGCCGCCTGAGCAAGGAGGAGATCGAGCGCATGGTTTTGGATGCAGAGAAATATAAAGCTGAAGATGAGATGCAGAGGGAGAAAATTGCTGCCAAAAATGCTCTAGAATCCTATGCTTTTAACATGAAGAGTGCTGTGAGTGATGAAGGTTTGAAGGACAAGATTAGTGAATCTGATAAAAAGAAAATTTTGAGTAAATGCAATGAAGTCCTTTCCTGGTTGGAGGCCAATCAACTCGCTGAGAAAGATGAGTATGATCATAAGAGAAAGGAATTGGAGCAGGTGTGTAACCCCATCATCACAAAGCTCTACCAGGGAGGATGCACTGGGCCTACCTGTGGAACAGGATATACACCTGGAAGGCCTGCCACTGGCCCTACCATTGAAGAAGTAGATTAATCTTTTCTGGAACGGGAGGGCTCTAGGGTGCCTATAGGTGAATTTTATTCTCTTCATTTTCAAACACCAATTATGATTCTTGACTGGAACTGAACCTAAGTTAACATTACTTTGGGATTCTAATGGAGGCGTCTCATTCATCATCTTTTCATACTCCGTCTTGTCTGTAACTCTGAAATGGACTATTAGGAAAACTTGGCCCCTCTTTGAACCATTTGATGGATTTGATTATCTGTTATTTATTTCCAGCCACCCCAGCTTTCTCCTTCCTGTGTGGATGATTGTCAGTAAATTTGTTCCTAAAGGAAATTACTTCTGGTATCTTTAGGCTATGAGTGTAACTTGAAAAGTAAAGAACAGGAGAGTTCATAGAGAACATATGTTCTCTGATTGTGAGCTCACTGTGAACGATTAAACTGGTAAGGGCAAAGTATTTGGATTTTCATGAGCTCATTGTTTCAAACAAAAAATATTTTTCAATCCTCAGGTACCTTTAGCCTAAATGGAGCAGTTGTTTACTATGGTTACTTCTCATAACCAGTTACATGCAGGTTTAGGATTCAGCTGGGGGTGAGGGTGCAAACCCTGTTTGATGTCCCCATTCATTATAGGTGGGGTCCAGGAGATCCAGTATTTGTGGCTGGGCTCAACTCACAGAATCCATTATGTCCTTTACATGCAGAAACGATTTCAACAAACTCCTGACAAATTTACATTTATGCAAGATGAGAAATGGAAAATTTATAGTCTTATTCCATGAAAAAATATTATCAGCTATCATATTACATATTTAATTGCATTTGTGTCTGGAAGTGAAACATTACAGTGGGTTATTGCCACCCTGGAGCCACAGTCTGTTTAATTCTAATCCTTTATAGAACAGCCCTTGGCAAAAGTATGTAAATATGGAGACTGAGGCTAGGGGTGTAAGCCAGTGTGGAGCACAAGCTTAGCACACCTATGGCCCTGGATTCAATCCCCAGCACCTAAAACAAACAAAAAGAACAAAAGAATAAAAACCAGTAACTAAGGCTAGGAGAAATCTATTTACTGGGAACTTTTTTTGATAAAAAGACTCCCCTGATCTTAGGGGAATCATTTTAAATTTCACTTAGCACAAAGCGATGAATTTTTTAAAACATCCTAACAAACATCCTGTTTCCCGCAAAAGTGACAGAAAAAAAAAACCTTGGAAGACAGCAGCCAAACATTCCTAACCCCCGGTGGCCGCTTTGCCTGCGCCTGCGCAGTAGGTGCTGACTCGCCCTGGAAGGAAGTCGGAAGACAGGAAGCCCCGCCTCTTTCCTGCCTTCCAGTCCTCCTGGGCTGTACCTTACCCTCTCCCCTCCGAGCCACGAGAGCCCTGCGCTCTCTTGGTCTACTCCAAGCTTTCGCAGCGCTTCCCTTGCGCCTGCGTGAATCCGCCCCGCCCCACGCGCGGACTCGCGCTCTGGTTCTGGCCCGGCCTCCGGCCCGCGGCATCCGGCCCTTTCCTTCTCAGTACGGCCGGCAGCGCGCGGCGCCAGCACCATGGTGGGTACCGTGACGTCACAAGGGAGCGCCTGCGGGGGGCGCGGGTGTTTAGGACAGTTGGGCGCGGGATGGGACTTTAGTATTTGCCCCTCTGGGCTGGAATTAGGCCCTGGAGCTTTTCCCTCCATCCTTAGTTCGTGCGCCTCAAGTTCTCGGAGGAGACTACTGGGAGCAAATGGGTTTTTTTCCTATGAGAGAAAAATCCCAACGAATCCCAGCGAAAGTTGGCGGGGACAACCTCAAGGAGCACTTTCCCGCCGGAGATAAAACTTCGGGACCGTGCCAGTGGTATACCTTTTGCAGTTTACCGAAAGGAGTGGGTAGGGACCTCGGAACAGGCTGAGCGGGCCCGAGAACCGAAGGATTCAGAGCAGTGTGTCTGGGGCTTTAGATAAGGGACTCATTGAGGTGTGTAGAATTATTTGGGATCCAGCCTCTCACCCCTTTCAACCGAGTATTTGAATTTTTGAAAACTGCCAAAGATGCAATGGGGCCACTAATATCAGTATTTGAAAATACTGGCAGGGCACACTCCTCCCTATCATGTCCCTTCCAATGTGATGGTTTTGCCCCTCTTGCCCGATAGCTCTTCTACTCCTTTTTCAAGTCCCTTGTGGGCAAGGATGTGGTCGTGGAACTCAAGAATGATCTGAGGTAGGTACCTGTTTCAACGAATCTGTGGAAGGTGGGTGTGCTTCGGGTGTGGAACATACATGAAAATATGAGGGCTGGGCAAGATGGGAGAGATGTCGAAGAAATGAATGACTTGTGTCTTAAGCTTAAAGACTAGCTGGGGAAACCGTGGGCGCATGCCTGTAATCCCAGCAGCTCAGGAGGCTGAGGCAGGAGGATCGCTAGTTCAAAGCCAACCTCACAAACAGGAGGCGCTAGGCAACTCAGTGAAATCCTGTCTCTAACCAAAATACAAAATACGGCTGAGGATGTGGCTCAGTGTTGAGTGCCCTTGAGTTCAATCCATGAGACCAAAAAAAAAAAAAAAAAAAAGCTGGGGAGTTGTATGATGTATTGGAAAATATAAAGAAATATCTAGTTCTTATTAAGATGTGAAACAGGGTTGGGGCTGTAGCCCAGTGACAGAGCCCTTCCCTAGCATGTGTGAGGTACTGGGTTCAATCCTTAGCACCACATAAAAATAAACCAATTAAACAAAGACATTCTGTCCATTTGCAACTACCAAAACAAATAAATATATAAAAAGTGTGAGACAGGTCAGAGAATGGAGGTCTCTGAGGTCTCTACATTTTTTCCCAAAAGCAACAGGCCTTTTTTTTTTTTTCCTTATTATTAACTTAAATACTCATTTGTTTCAACTTCCAGAAATCTGAGAATCAGTTACATAAATAATGTATAAATATGTCTTGACAACTTAATAAGACCCAGTCTCTAAAATAAAGGGCTGAGGATGTAGCTCAGTGGAAAGCTCTTGACTAGCACTTGTGGGATCCTGGGTTCAATACCCCAGTAACACAAAGAAAGGGGAACAAAGGGAGTTAGTTAAATTGTGGTATTTCCATATCATATACCTTAAGAATGAGATGAGAAGGCCAGACACAATTAAGGTTGAGGCAGGAGGATTGCAAGTTCAAAGCCAGCCTCAGCAATTTATCGAGGCCCTGTCTCAAAATATTAAAAGGGCTGGGGATGTGACTCAGAGGTTAAGTGTCCCTGGGTTTAATCCCTGGTAACCAAAAATAAATAAATAAATAAATAAAAAGAAGAATGAAATTATAAGGAAAGCACTTGCATGTGGCATGATCACCCTTATGTTAAAGAAAGTATAATTGATAATCAGAGATCAACACAGTTCCTTTTGTCTATATACTGCTTTTGCATCCCCTACCCTCTTCTATTATTATCTCCTGATGATCTTTCAGGACTTGGATTAAATACTGTGTCTTTGGAAAGATTTTTCCTGGTTATTCTAGTCACATTAGAACCCTGTAGCACAGAGTATTTTCTTAGTGGATGTGACTCAAATTTTGATTTCATAGAAGTATGTTTTCTGTTTATAGCCTGTTCTTACAGGGCCAGGACCATGTTTAAGCTCACCCCTGTGTACCTAATGCCTAGCTTATGCCTGGTATACAAGTGCTTAAAGAAAAATAGCTAAAATTTGAAGACCTCCTGTCCACTAAGGACTGCTCTGAATACTTGACGTTCATTAATTCATTTAATCTCACAACACCCCTGTGCATACACCATTGTTGCTGTTTTACACATAAAGAAACAAGTTTAGATATGCTAAGAAACTTTGAAGTACACAAAACTAGTGAGTGACACAACCAATACCAAAATCCAATTATATCTATTTTTTCTCCCTTATTGTGGATTAAACCCAAGGCCTTCCTTGTGCATGCTAAGCAAATGCTCTACTACTGAGCTCCATCCCTGGCACTTTTTTTGATTGGAAAACTGGGGATTGAACCCAAGGTTTCATTACCACTGCACCCTCAGCCCTTTTCTTTTGTAGTATTTTTAAAATTTTGAGACAGGGTCTCTTTGAGTGGCTGAGACTGCCTTGAACTTGGGATCCTCTTCCCTCTGGCCTCTCAGGTCATTGGGATTATAGGTGAGTGCCATTGAGTTTGGCTGCAACACTTTATTTATTTATTTTTGGTGCTGGATATTGAACCCAGGGCCTTATGCATGTGAGGAGGTACTCTACCAACTGAGCTATATCCCCAGCCCTGAAACAAATTATTTTGAGAGCTGGGAATATAACTTGGTAGTAGAGCCCTTGCCTTGCTTGATTCAATCCTCAACATCATGAAAAAAAAATTTTTTTTTTCCAGTTTTGAGATGGGGTCTTGCTAAGTTACCATGGCTAGACATGGATTTGTGATTCTCCTGCCTCAGCCTCTCAGGTAGCCTGGATGCAGGCAAGCACCACCATACCTGGCTAAAAATCTGCCATGTTTTAAAGTCACTTTGCTTAAGTTTTTATTTTTTAATACCAGAAAAATTAGGAAGGACAATTAAAGAGCAGTTATTCTTAGAAAAATTATGGACAACCTGTAGCTTACCATATGCACTTTCAACTACTTCATCCTGTGTTTTCTCTTTTGTTTCAGGCTCATGAAACCTTTAAATACACATGAGTGTTTCAGAATCACAATTCTAAGACACTTAAAATCTTGTGATGACATGTAGTACAGTTATGGTCAGGGTGGCCAGGTGGAAGGCTGACCTGGATTGAATTGCAAAGTAATAAAACCTTGGTTTGTAGAAGTCAAACTAGAAATGGAATTAAAAAACTGTTCAGGTCAGCATAAAAATAGGGATTCATGGGACGTAAAGAAGTGAGACTAATAAGATTTGAAGTTGTAAGACTTAAATATCGATGAAGTCATTGATAGGTATAAAAGAAGTTGGGAGGTAGGTAATGTGTATGGCACTGCTTTTTTTTTTTTTTTTTTTTTTTGTGGTACTAGGGATTGAACTCAGGGCTTTGCAAATGTTAGGCTCAGTGTTCTCCCACTGAGCTACATCCCCTCCAGCCCAGTACTGATTTTTTAAAAAATATTTTTATAGTCAATGACCTTTATTTTATTTATTTATATGTGGTGCTGAGAATTGAACTCAGTGCCTCACACATGCTAGGCAAGCACTCTGCCATTGAGCTACAACCCCAGCCCTAATATTGATGTTTTGATAACATTCCTCATTAACCTTTCAGGGGGCTTGAGGATTGGAGAAGGAAGAGGTCATGGCTTGTGCCTGCATCATCAATAATAATACCTTTACTACATATGAGGCTCAGATTCCAACACAAAAAATATGGGCTGGGGGTGTGGCTTGGTGAGTGCTTGCCTAACATGCTCAAGGCTGTGTGTTTTATCCCCATCGCTGTGTTGGTTAAAGAAGAGGAAACACCTACAAAGTGTGTGTGGTGTGTTAAATAATTTTTTCCTAAGAATAACTGCTCTTTAATTGCCTTTCTAAAAATGAAAAAAAAAGGCTCTAGGGCAATATATGTTTAAAAACAGCTGGTGGGCTGGGCAGAGTGGTACATACCTGTAATTCCAGCTTTCTCTGATAGGAGGGTTGCAAGTTCCAGGTCAGCCTGGGCAACTTAGTGAGAGCCTGTCTTTTTAAAAGGGCTGAGAATGTATAGTTCGATGGCAAAATGAACTGGGCTCAGTCCCCAGTACTGGCAGGACATACAGGGGGACCCTGGCTGATGGTTCTGGATATCAGACAGACTTGGACTAATGTCTGTTTGTTTGTACTAAACTTGGGCAAGTTACATATCTGAGTCCCTGGATGGTGATAGCTATCTAGGAAAGATAGCTGTAAAGATTATTAAATATAGTTCTATCCCATAATTACTGTTTAATGGTAGCTATTAAGAATGGGTTGGGGGGCTGGGGATATAGCTCAGTTGGTAGAGTGCTTTCCTTGCATGTACAAGTCCATGGGTTCAATCCCCTACCACACACATACAAAGAATGGGTTGGTTTAGGGAAAGAAGATGTGGGGTCTAAAATAAATCATTCTGGCAGCTCTATCTTTACCATACCAGGGCTTAGGAATGCCCTTTTTGTTCTGCCTTTTCTGGCTTAAGGCCTTGACCTTAGTGATGTTGTCATGCTATCTCTGAAATTACCTCTATGTTGACTTCAGTATAAATTAATTTAGTTCTTTCCCTCTTTGTCCTTGACAGCATCTGTGGAACCCTCCATTCTGTGGATCAGGTGAGAAATAGCAAGGAATTTGTTCTTGGGAAGTGAGAGGAAAAACTAAGGGTTGGGTACTTACAACTTGTCTCCTAGGGTTAATAATGATGTTCATCTTCCTTTCTTAGTATCTCAACATCAAACTAACTGACATCAGTGTTACAGACCCTGAGAAATATCCTCACATGGTGAGTTTGGGGTTGGAAAAGAGGAAACACCTCCAAAGCAAAGGTCCTTGGGTGTTTAGAGGCATTTTTAAGGGTGTTTTTACGTGTCTTTGTTTAGTTATCAGTGAAGAACTGCTTCATCCGGGGCTCAGTGGTCCGTTATGTGCAGTTGCCAGCAGACGAAGTGGATACACAGTTGCTACAGGATGCAGCAAGGAAGGAAGCCCTGCAGCAGAAGCAGTGATTGCCACTGTTCCTTTTCCTCTGCCTTTTCTATTGGTTACCCCATAACCTTATGTCTCCCCAATACTTGAGGTGTTTTGTTTTTTTTTTAAGTGATGGCTTTTTTTTTTTTTTTTCTAAAAGGATTTAGACGATGAGAGGAATAATAGCGAAGAGCAGCTATCCTCTGTTGAGAAGGGAAAGATAAATAGGTTGGGGAACTGCAAAGCCTTTCCTGTCCCCAGCACTTGTCTTTCCATTCATTCCCTGGAGATAGTGGGAGAATTTCTTAACTCTCACCAGGGCAGCCTGTGATTCATTTTGGGGATGGAAGAAATCTGTCCCGCATCGGGAATAAAATTTATGATGCAAATTTGAATTCTGGTTCTGTGGTGTGTTTTGGGCAGGAAGCTGGGGGTGGAGGCGCGTCCGGTAGGAAAGATGTTGAATTTATCCAAGCCCTGGTACTCTCCATTCCCCCAGCCAAGAAACCAACACAACTTCTTCAGCCAGACTACACCATGTCTCCTGAACATGCCCTTACCTACATGTTTTCCCTTTTGTTTTTCTCCAAACACAACTGGAGTGCTTGCTGCCCTTCATCTCTGTGTCCCTCCATTAATGTGACACGAAAATGCTTTTGATATTGCCAGATTTATTAATACAGCTATTCATGTGGTCTGATATGTATTGTAAGCACAAATGACAGGCGGGAGGCCAGAAGCAGACCTCAGGGATCAGCAGCCTAGTCAATGGGTAGAACAATGTAGGTGGCTCCTTTCCCTCCTGGGGGTGGGGGGGAATGGTGGTGGGCTAAAGCAAATATCTGGATTTTATAGGCCTCATTTTAGGGTGGGACAGGAGAGTATTTCCTCTGCAGTTCATTGTATGGGGGTCAGCTGATCCATTAGGGTGGTACTGAAGTGTGGCAGCGAATTTCCTGGGGCTAATTGTATTGGTTGGCTGACCAATTAGGGTAGGGCAGTCAGGTGCAAGTTCCTTTTGTGTTCCTACCCTACGGCTGAGGCCTGGGTTTTCAAATGACAAAAGCTTCAATTTTCCTCCCCACAAGGCTGGTGGGGGAATAGCTACAGATGGGGTGAATGTCCTGGGACTTATTTTCCGTATCCTTCAATAGTGGGGAGAGTGGAAATTACTAAATTCCAACACCTCATTCAGCAACTGTACGGTCACTGCGCAAGCTTTAAGGGATCTTTGAGGCCACCTAGCGACCATCGGTGTTAAGCGGCATGTTCCTCCACTGGGCACCGCCCCACCGCCCCGCCCCAGCCTGACCAAGGACCCCATGGGGTGCCCGTGGCGGTGCCTGGCCGGAGCACGGGCGACCACGGACTGCTCGCGGCTCCCGGGGCGTCCTGTTGGCCGGCCCGCGCCATTTCTCGAGAGCGTGGCGAGCGCCTTGGCTCCCTAGGCAGGGTTGGGCGGGAAAGCGTGCGCTTCCCCAGGCGGGGCCAGGCCTCCCCTGCCAGGACCCGCCGGCCCGGAAACGCTTGCTGTCACAAAGGGGGGACCACGTGGGCGCCGACTGCCCCAGCGGCGGTCGCGGGAGCTAGGGTCTTCTGGAGAACCGCCTACCATCTGCCTGCCCGACGCCTCCTCCCGGGCCGCCGGCCTGTCCAGCAGCGGCTGGCGCCCGATTTCGAGGGGCATTCCCGACTCAGTCTGACCACCTCCCTCCAGTACGTACACGCGGCCCGAACCTGCGTCCTACCGGACGCGGACCGGCTCCAGCGAAATTCCCACACTCCTGAGGCCGGGCGATCGTGCCCGCCCCATCCGCTCAATTCCAGGTGCTTTCCATTGTCACTCTTCTACTTAGAGCCAGGCCCTTAGGCTTTTGAAACCTCGTCAGACTCCTGCGACAGAGGAACTCCTTTATGGGGTTCCCTCTCTTCAAATATGGGACTTTCAGGATTCCTCAGTCTTCCATCTCTTCTCCTTAGGTTTCTCCAACTCGTCCGGACCCTCACATAACCATGTCCATCCTCTACGTCTCCCCTCACCCAGATGCCTTCCCCAGCCTTCGAGCCCTCATAGCCGCTCGCTATGGGGAGGCTGGGGAGGGTCCTGGATGGGGAGGAGCCCACCCTCGCATCTGTCTCCAGCCGCCTCCCACCAGCCGCACTCCTTTTCCCCCACCCCGCCTGCCTGCCTTGGAGCAAGGTCCGGGTGGGCTCTGGGTTTGGGGAGCCACAGCTGTGGCCCAGCTGTTGTGGCCAGCAGGCCTGGGGGGACCTGGGGGTAGCCGGGCAGCTGTCCTTGTCCAACAATGGGTCAGTTATGCTGATACAGAGCTGATACCAGCTGCATGTGGGGCAACGCTGCCAGCGCTGGGACTCCGAAGTCCAGCTCAAGACCCCCAGGTGAGTGGGAGGAGAGATGAGGGAAGGGGAAAATTCTGGGGAAGGAAAGATTGGTGGTGTAGTAACCTTGGGCACTTTTTTTTTTTTTTAATTCTCTGAGCCTTGTCTGCATATGTCTATGAAAATGCAAGTTGATGTAATTTGTATCTCACTGATGTAATGAGGTTAAAAGATGTGTGCGAAGTGCAGCCTTAGTGTCAGGCGTTTTAGTTTCCTAATAAAAGTTGGATGGAAAAAAAGTTTGATGAGTCTGAAACTGATGAGGATAAAAGTTACTTTTTTCTTTTTTTTTTAAAAAAAGTTACTTTTAATTGTAGGGAAAACCTGGGTGAGGGAAAGATGACAGTTGCTGGGAGGAGATAAAGGAGGAATGAAGTAAGGAGGAAAGGAAGTGAGGGAGAAGAGAGATAATCCCACCAGATTGTACCTAAATCCTTCCACTGTAGGGCTGTGTCTTTGTATACTTAAAACTCTGCCTCCTGCAGAGTATTGAGCACATGGTAGACACTCAGTATTTCTCCAATGAATGAATGAATGTGATGTGGACCCTGGCTTGTTCCTTCCTATCCTGATCACCCTATCTAAAATAGAGTCTCTCTGTCCTGCAAAACCCTGTTATTTTCAGCCTGCTTATTTGCTGATAGGAATTAAGAAAAAAAAAAAAAGGGTAACACATTATATATTTGCTAATTTATCCTTCTCTCAATAGAATATGTTTGTTGATCCCCTGGGACTTGGCAATTGCTAGGGATCAAACCCAGAGCCTAGTGCATGTCAAGCGTGTGTGTTTTATCCACAGCCAGAAATATTTTTCTCATGACCACTTGAGTGAAAATGTACTGGTCTCAGGTGGTGATTTGTGGGACTAGAGGGAGGCCAAATGGATCAGGTTGGGGTGGGCGATAAGGTGGGATTAAAGTGAGCTAAGTTCTATCTCACATCCTTTCCTCTTCCTGCAGGCTGCACTGGGGGCCCTAGGCAAGGCCCTGAGCCCCTTGGAGGAGTGGCTTCGGCTGCACACCTACCTGGCTGGGGATGCTCCCACTCTGGCCGACCTGGCGGCTGTGACTGCTTTGCTACTACCCTTCCGATATGTGAGTCATTGGGGCCTAGGGAGGAATAACATTATTTCTCTCAGATTTCATTATAGAGTGATGAAAGACAGTTATTTCTTTTCCCTCCCAGGTCCTGGACCCCTCTGCCCGCCGGATCTGGGGTAATGTGACTCGATGGTTTATCACATGTATTCGGCAGCCAGAATTCCGGGCTGTGCTAGGAGATGTAGTTCTGTATGCAGGGACCAGGTCTCTCTCTCAACAGCCAGGTGAGCAGAGGGAAGGGCTGTGAATATGTGCTCCTCTGGGGCTTTCCATGGAACTTATTTGCTTTTTTCTGTTAGGAATAACTAAATCACTGGATTAGGGGCCTGTTGGCAGGCAGGGGTGGGCGGGATATGGTGGGAGGTCAGTGCAAGGGAGCATTTATGCAATTGAAGTAGTTCTTCTGAAACACAGTAGCACTGTTCACAGAGGATCCAGGTTCACTTCTGAATTTCTGTGCTTCTCTCCAGGACCTGAGAGAGACCCTGCACCCCCAAAGACAGCTGCTCAACTCAAGAAAGAGGCAAAGAAGCGGGAAAAGTTAGAGAAATTCCAGCAGAAGCAGAAGATCCAACAGCAGCAGCCACCCCCAGGGGAGGTGAGAGGCTAAGGGTGGAGCTAGAAGAAGGGTTTGTGCTATGGTGGGTGGCTGATGTCTGGGCCTCTATCTTTTCTCTCCCAAGCAGAAGAAACCAAAAGCAGAGAAAAAGGAGAAACGAGATCTTGGGGTCATTACTTATGACCTCCCAACCCCACCTGGGGAAAAGAAAGGTACCAGGAGAGGGAAGGGGAGGAAACCCCCACACACCCCCCAACTGAAAAGGATTCTTCCTGGTTTTTACTCCTTTTTCACTGTCCTGGCTCTTTGTACTTTGCTTGGTAAGGGTTTGCAGGGAATGCTGATGTCTGTTCAGTGATGTGTCCTGCTCCATCTGTGCTGGCCCATTCCTCCCTGGCCATTCTTTGAGCCCCCCCCATCCTTTCCCCAGATGTCAATGCCAATATGCCAGATTCCTACAGTCCTCAGTATGTGGAGGCTGCCTGGTATCCTTGGTGGGAGAAACAGGGCTTCTTCAAGCCAGAGTACGGGGTGAGTGGGCGCTGCTGCCCAGGCCCCTGAGGGGGATGGGGAAGGGAAGGGCTAAAGGATTCATTGCCTGGGAGGGAGCCAGGTGAGGTGACTTAAAGCCTTAGCACGTGCCCATCTTTTCCACTGTCAGCGTCCTAGCGTGTCAACACCAAATTCCCGAGGGGTCTTCATGATGTGCATCCCACCCCCCAATGTGACAGGCTCCCTGCATCTGGGCCATGCACTCACCAACGCCATCCAGGATTCCCTGACTCGATGGTGAGCTCCTGGCTATACCTCCAGATGGTTCCTTCTGCCCTCCCTGCCTTTCTTCACTTCTCAGACTTTTCCCTCTGGCATCTCATGTTGGCCCTAATCTGTCCCCCAGTGTCATTATACTTCTCTGTCCTTGTCACTTCCATCTGATCATTTAGCATCCTAGTCAAGTAATCCCATCTTGCACCTCATTTACAGGTTCCTTCCTATCCCTTTTTTTTTTGGACCAGGACATGTTAGGAATTTGCATGGGGAGGGGGAAGTTTATTTGTTTTGGTACAGGGAATTGAATCCAGGGCTGTTTACCACTGAGCTACATCCTCAGTCCTTTTTATTTTATTTGTTTATTCCTTTTTTTGAACCCAGGAGTGTTTAACCACTGAACCACAGCCCCAGCCTTTTTAATTTTTTATTTTGTGATAGGGTCTCACTAAAATGCTTAGTAAGTTGCTGAGGCTGGCTTTGAACTTATGATCCTCCAGCCTCAGCCTCTCAAGCCACTGGGATTACAGGTGTGCACCACTGCACACAACTTTATTTTCTTATTTTGAGACAGGGTCTTACTTAGTTATTGAGGACCTTACTAAATTGCTGAGTCAAAATTGCAATCCTTCTGCCTCAGCCTCCCAAGTTAGTGGGATTATAGGCATGTGCCACTGTGCCCAATTCCTAGCCATTTCTTTTAAGACAAGGTCTCACCATGTTGCCTAGGCTAGCCTTGAACTTATGGTCCTCCTGCCTCAGCTTCCTATGCAGCTGGGAATATAGGCATGTGCCACCATGTTTGGCTACTTCTGTCTTTTAATAGAAAGAGTGCACATAAAACGTCATTATAAAGTGTTTTTCTTACACTTAACAATTTCTCTTAGAAATCTTTTTTTTTTTTTTTTTTTGGTACCAGGGATTGAACTCAGGGGTACTTAACCACTGAGCCACATCCCCAGCCCAGTTTTTTTGTATTTTATTAAAGACAGTGTCTCACTGAGTTGCTTAGTGCTTCATTGTTGCTGAGGCTGGCTTTGAACTTGTGATCCTCCCTGTCTCAGCCTCCCAAACTGCTGGGATTACAGGCGTGCTCCACCACATCCGGCTCTTGGAAATCTTTTCTTGTCCCATTCTTTTTTTTTTTTTTTTTTTTTGGTACTAAGGATTGAACCCAAGGGTACTTAACCATTGAGCCATATCCCCAGTCCTTTTTTATATTTTATTTAGAGAGAGGGTCTTGCTGAGTTGCCAAGTGCCTCGCTAAATTGCTGAGGCTGGCTTTGAACTCCTGTCTCAGCCCGAGTTGCTGGGATTACAGGTGTGCATCACCGAGACCGGCTTGTCCCATTCTATTTAATTCCTCTATAGTATTCCATAGTTTGGGTGTACTATAGTGGAATCACTTTTTTATTGATGATTATTCCTAGTTTTCATCTGATGAAAACCTTGCTCAATATGTTTGGCATGTACTCTACCACTGAGTTAGATGCCCATTCCTGTTTTATTATATTGAATTATTTGATATGTGTAGAACTTATTTTTGTGAATATTGGAAAGTAGGCAGGGCTGGGGTTGTGGCTCAGCAGCAGAGTGCTCGCCTAGCACATGTGAGGCCCTGGGTTTGATCCTCAGCACCACATAAAAATAAATAAAATAGAAGTATTGTGTCCAACTAAAAAAAGAAATATTTTACAAAAAAAAAGAAAAGAAGAAGAAAGTAGGCACACTTTTTCAAATAATTGGCTTATTGGCCTAAATAAGTTTATTAAATAATTTATTCTTATCTTGCAGATGTGAAATGCTACCTTTCACAAATGCTGAGTTTGCTTGGATCTGTTTCCTGACACTGTTTTTTTTACCCCTAATCTATCATTTTGTTTCTATGTGGTAACTTACTCTCATAATCATAACTTTCTCATGTCTTTTTTTTTAATTTTTTAAATTTTTTTTAGTTTTCAGCGGACACAACATCTTTGTTTGTATGTGGTGCTGAGGATCGAATCCTGGCCGCATGCATGCCAGGCGAGCGCGCTACCTCTTGAGCCACATCCCCAGCCCACTTTCTCATGTCTTGCTGTCTAGTTAGGCAAGAGCCTCCTCTTGGGTTCTTTTTCCAGATTGCCTTCACTATTCTTTCCAGTCTTGAGAATTAGGATGTTTCCAGCTCTACCTTGCTTCTTTCCCAAGCATCTCCCAACTCCCTGCCTGGAAGCCTTTGCTTCATTTGGTGCCAGCCCAGCTCATCCTTTGACCCTCATGCCCTCCCCACAGGCACCGAATGCGTGGGGAGACCACCCTGTGGAACCCAGGTTGTGACCACGCAGGCATTGCCACCCAGGTGGTGGTGGAGAAGAAACTGTGGCGGGAGCGGGGACTGAGCCGACACCAGCTGGGCCGAGAGGCCTTTCTGCAGGAGGTCTGGAAGTGGAAGGAAGAGTGAGTATGTAACATCCCCATGGGAATCACAGTCCTGCTTCCCTCTCCCCTCCCTGCCCAGAAAAGACCTCTGTTACCTGGGATCCTTGGCTGCAGGTTCAAATCCTTTCACTGAAACAGAGGGTCATTTGGCTCCAGGACCCAGATCAGTTTCAGAAGGATGAGTGATCCCATGCTGCTCCATCTGCCACCCATGTCTCCCTCCAGTCCATGCCTGAGTGTTGATCCCTGCCCATCTGTCTACTTCTAGGAAAGGTGACCGGATTTACCATCAGTTGAAGAAACTTGGCAGCTCCTTGGACTGGGATCGAGCCTGTTTCACCATGGACCCTGTGCGCAGGAGGGGTCTCAGGACTGGGGTGGGAGTGGGCAGCTCCCCAGGGTAGGGCACTCATAGAAGAGAGCACACATTGCATCCTTCTCCCAGGAAGTGAGCCCAGTCCTAGGATACCACTGAGGCCTCAGCTACAAACGCCACTTTCTAGCCCCCCTCACAGCCCTTCTTATTCTCTGTTCTTATCCTGGAACTCCATGGATAAATTTGGCCTCCTTATTTGGCCTCCTTCTCCCATGGATCCTGAACTCCTGATGTGCTTTGTACCAGCACCTGATCCCCATCCAAGTGGCTCCCTTGCCATTTCCAACATCACCAGGCTTGTTGCCTGCTGTTGAGTTCAATAGTCCTGTTTCTCTCTCAAGAATACTACTTGTCTCTTCAAGGGGTCCTGGCTGGTGGGACTCTGGACAAGCCAGATCCTGCTGCCTTGGATGTGTGCCTAACCTTCGGACTCATGATCCAACTTTCTGACTTACCCTTGCTTCACCCCAGAAATTGTCAGCAGCTGTGACAGAGGCTTTTGTCCGACTTCATGAGGAAGGTGTCATCTACCGCAGTACCCGCCTCGTCAACTGGTCCTGTACCCTCAACTCTGCCATCTCTGACATTGAGGTACACCCACATCCCTTCAGCCTGTCTCCCATCAGCAGTACAGCCCTAGCCCTATCCCCTAGGCCAAATCTCTAACTACCCTTCTTGCAGGTGGATAAGAAGGAGCTGACAGGTCGCACCCTGCTCTCTGTTCCTGGTTATAAGGAAAAAGTGGAGTTTGGGGTCCTCATCTCCTTTGCCTACAAGGTCCAAGACTCAGGTGAGAGTCAAGGACACTAGGATTCTGGGCCAGTTGAGTAGGGGGGCAAGAAGGGGCCAGGGTTGAGACCATAAAGCCTCTGTCACCACAGACAGCGATGAAGAGGTGGTGGTGGCAACAACTCGGATTGAGACTATGCTGGGAGATGTGGCTGTAGCTGTGCACCCCAAAGATCCCAGATACCAGGTGGGATGGAAGCACTGCCTATAATTGGGGGGGAAGAATTCTGGCGTAAAAGGGATTCCCATGCTTATGGGTGTGGGGGGTAGGGATTAATGCTTATGACTGACAACCAGGGAAATTAAGTTAAAACCTCATCTTCTGGCTCCTTTTCCAACCCTGAAGATGGAGCCATCATTGAACATTTTGGGGGAGTTTGGATCAGTTAAGGACCTGGGTAGGAGAGATTCAGGTCTAGCCCTTGTACATTTTGACATTTTCCTCTGTCCCAAGCACCTTAAGGGAAAGAGCGTGATCCATCCATTTCTGTCTCGGAGCCTTCCTATTGTCTTTGATGATTTTGTGGACATGGAATTTGGCACAGGTAAGCAAAGGGCTGGTCCTGTGGGAAGAGGAAAAGACTGGAGTCCCACAAGGCTCTCTCAACCACCTTCATCTTTCTTGGAAAAAAAAGAAAACAATCTAATCAAAGAGGCAGGACTCGGGTTCCCTCAGTAGACCATATTAGGGAGGCAGGGGCTAGGGTGATCTGAGAGCCACATCCCTCAACACAAGGGATGAATATGGGAAGAAACTCCACAGAGTCCCTTGGGACCCTGGCCCTTCTCTTATACTTCAGGTGCGGTGAAGATCACCCCTGCACATGACCAGAATGACTATGAGGTTGGGCAGCGTCATGGGCTGGAGGCCATCAGTATCATGGATTCCCATGGGGCCCTTGTCAATGTACCCCCACCTTTCCTGGTGAGGCTGCCTGGGGTGTGGTGTCCCTGGTTGAAGGAAGTTGGGGAATGCCTAGGCATCACCATGATGAGACCTTTTTCCTACTCAGGGCCTGCCCAGATTTGAGGCCAGGAAGGCAGTTCTGGCAGCACTGAAAGAGCAAGGACTGTTTCGTGGCATTGAGGACAACCCCATGGTGGTGCCACTTTGCAAGTGAGGGTGGGGACCAGGTATGGTGGGAAGTGGGGAGCTTCTTCAGGTGCTCACTGCTTGGCCTCCTCACCGCACTTGCACCCCCAGCCGTTCCAAGGATGTAGTAGAACCTCTGCTAAGGCCACAGTGGTATGTGCGCTGCGGGGAGATGGCCCAGGCTGCCAGTGCTGCTGTGACCCGGGGAGACCTCCGAATTCTGCCTGAGACCCATCAACGGACGTGGCATTCCTGGATGGACAATATCCGGTGTGTAGGGCCTCTCAGTGTGAGGTAGCTGGCTGAGGAACATGGGAAGGGACACTTGCAGGCCTCCCTGACACTCTCCCCACCACTGGCCATTTGCAGGGACTGGTGCATTTCCCGGCAATTGTGGTGGGGCCATCGCATCCCAGCCTACTTCGTCACTGTCAATGACCCAGCGGTACCTCCTGGGGAGGTAAGGATGGGCCAGAGCTTGGTGTCTGGGGAACTGGGTTTGTTGAGCCCTGGGTTGGGGAGTGGTTGGGGCAAGGCAGAGACACCCCATGGGAACTCCTGCCTTTGGCAGGACCCCGATGGGCGGTACTGGGTGAGTGGACGCAGTGAGGAGGAGGCCCGAGAAAAAGCAGCCAAGGAGTTTGGAGTGTCACCTGATAAGATTAGCCTCCAGCAAGGCAAGAAGGGGCCTTGGGGGTGAGTTGGCAGAGCTGGAGCTCTGACCCTTAGGTCCATTTCCTCTGACCTCTGACGTTTGGCTTCCCTCAGATGAGGATGTATTGGACACCTGGTTCTCTTCCGGCCTCTTCCCCTTCTCCATCTTGGGCTGGCCCAACCAGGTGTGTTCCTGGGGCTAGACTAGGGTGGGTTGTGGTCTTGAAAGAGGGTACTTGACTCTCGTTCACACCTTGGTCTGCCCGCAGTCAGAAGATTTGAGTGTGTTCTACCCAGGGACTCTGCTGGAGACGGGTCACGACATCCTCTTCTTCTGGGTGGCTCGAATGGTCATGCTTGGCCTGAAACTTACCGGCAGGCTGCCTTTCAGAGAGGTGTGAAGATAGCCAAGACCCTCCCACTTTCCTCCCTCCTCTCCTGCCCCTTTATGCTGCAGCTCAGGCTCAGCCCAGACAGCTGTGGATGGGCCTGGTCCCAATGGGTGGGGTCGAAATCCAGCCTGGGCTCCACTTAGTGATTTCTGTGCTTTGGCTTAGGGCTTTCTCTTTCCAGAGGAGAATGAGCTTCTACTGATTTATTTGCTGAATGAGCTGATGGGGATAACTCAGTGGGATCTAAGGTGGGGCAGACCCTGGTAGGGGGCATTGATGCTATGAGAGGGACTGAACCTCACTGTTCTTCTTGCCTCCTGCCCGTCAGGTCTACCTCCATGCCATTGTGCGTGATGCTCATGGACGAAAGATGAGCAAGTCTCTAGGCAATGTCATTGACCCCCTGGATGTCATCCACGGAGTCTCCCTGCAGGTAGGACTGGGTCTTGGACCATTGGGAATAATTAGCTCTGGGGCTGTGACCACGACTATCTAACTATTCCTCCTCTATTGTCAGGGCCTCCATGACCAATTACTGAACAGCAACCTGGACCCTAGTGAGGTGGAGAAGGCCAAGGAAGGGCAGGTACAGAAGGCAGGGCCTTGGGGTGGAGCCTGAGTAGAATGTGGGCAGGGCTGACAGGAGGCTCCTCCATCTGCCTCCTCCCACAGAAGGCAGACTTTCCCATGGGGATTCCTGAGTGTGGCACTGATGCTCTCCGGTTTGGACTCTGCGCTTACACATCCCAGGGTATGGCCTTCATGCCTCCTTCCCAGAGGCCCACTCTCTCCTCTGCCCTGGGCTTCTGGAGAGCCTGGGCCAAGAAGGAGAATGGTGAGGACTCTCATTTTATCCCTCACCCAGGTCGTGACATCAACCTTGATGTGAACCGAATATTGGGTTACCGCCATTTCTGCAACAAGCTCTGGAATGCCACCAAGTTTGCTCTCCGAGGCCTTGGGAAGGGTTTTGTGCCCTCACCTACCTCCAAGGTGAGGGCCTGGTGGGCACTGAATTCGCACCCACATAGACTATGCCCCTTTCCCTCAGCTATCAAGCATAGTTGTGTGAGGATTGCAGCTGTAGGATCAGGAACCCAAGCCCCAGTCCGTGAGGGTCCTCTATGTAGCTAGGGAACAGAGACAGACAGATAGTAACAGGTATTAGGGTCATCCCTGAGGTGGCTGGAAACCTGTTTGTTTTTCCCAGACACTGGGCACATGCTCAGTTACTTCTGGAATGGAGACTTACCATGATTCCTACCATTGTGGGGTTCAGGCTCCTCCCTCCATATGGTGGCTTGCTGGCTGATATACCCCTTTTCCCCAAGCCTGGAGGCCATGAGAGCCTGGTAGACCGCTGGATCCGCAGTCGGCTGGCTGAGGCTGTGAGGCTCAGCAATGAAGGTTTCCAGGCCTATGATTTCCCAGCTGTCACCACCGCCCAGTACAGCTTCTGGCTCTATGAGCTCTGTGACGTCTACTTGGTAAGAAGAAACTGAGGTGGGGTAGGGCATGGGGGTTGCTGAGCTCTGGGTCCAGCTCTGTCACTAGTTGGTTGTGAGATCTAAGCCAACCCATTCCTTTGCCAGTCCTTATAGTCACGTGAGGGCTTGAGGCTCGATCTCCAATCTGAGCTTTGTACCTCCCTATCCCCTAGGAGTGCCTAAAACCTGTCCTGAATGGAGTGGACCAGGTGGCAGCTGAATGTGCCCGCCAGACCCTTTACACCTGCCTAGATGTTGGCCTGCGGCTGCTCTCACCCTTCATGCCCTTTGTGACAGAGGAACTCTACCAGAGGCTGCCCCGGAGGACCCCACAAGCTCCAGCTAGTCTTTGTGTTACCCCCTACCCAGAGCCTGCAGAGGTATGGGGTATGGTCTGGAGGGGACTCTGGCTCACCCCCAGGCCTCCCTCACCTCCTCCTCCATCCCACAGTGCTCCTGGAAAGACCCTGAGGCAGAAGCTGCCCTTGAGCTGGCGCTAAGCATCACCCGAGTTGTGCGCTCCTTGCGTGCAGACTACAACCTAACCCGGATCCGGCCCGACTGTGAGCCTCAGGCCCTTGTCTACCTTGCCCCACTATCCCCAGCCCACTCTAGGAAACCAGTGTCCAGCTGTGGCTGTCTAGTCTCCTGTCTCCTCGTGGCCAGATCTCACCTTCCTTTTTCCCTTGTAGGTTTCCTGGAAGTGGCTGATGAGGCCACAGGCACTCTTGCATCGGCAGTGTCAGGCTACGTGCAGACACTAGCCAGTGCGGGTGTGGTGGCTGTCCTGGCGTTGGGGGCTCCTGCACCACAAGGCTGTGCAGTGGCCCTGGCCTCTGACCGATGCTCAATCCACCTGCAGCTGCAGGGCCTGGTGGACCCAGCCCGGGAGCTGGGCAAGCTGCAGGCTAAGCGAAGTGAGGCCCAACGGCAGGCCCAGCGTCTGCGGGAGCGACGTTCTGCCTCGGGCTACTCTGTCAAGGTGCCCCTTGAAGTCCAGGAGGCAGACGAAGCCAAGGTTTGTGGTGTGGGTGGGCATTTCCCACACCATCAGCTCCATCTATCCCCAGGCCCCTTGAGCAGTGACCATGCAGCCCCCTCCTTATATACATAAGAAACCGCTGTGGGTAAAGGACCCAATGCAAGGTTACATGGCAGGTTGGAGAGAGAGGCAGACTTAAAATCAGGCATCCTGTTTCCCAGTTAGACCCTGGTAACCCTATCCAGTTCCCAGAATGTAGAAACCCACATCTTGGGGTTGGACTTGGCACCCACGTGCAGTTAAGGAGCCCCAGGTGTAGCACCTACTTCTACTTCTGTAGCTCACTGGGCTAACTTCAGAAAGTCAGGATCATCTACTGGTGTGAAGCCCCTCTGCAGACCCTCTGCAGCTAAGATCCCTCCAGGGAACGGCAGTGGGTAAACTACACAGACCAGAGAAAAACAGTCCTGAACCTAAGAGCAAGGGTGTTGGCTGACAGGTTTATCTCACTCAACTCATCCAGCACTCTGTGAATAGGCAGCATTACCATTTGGGTTACCGCCACCAACAGGTAACATGATTTCCTGTCAGCCTGTGCTTTCCTGCCCAGGTGAGGGTGCTGAACAGGGTGTGTGGGCTCTGAATCCCTTCAATCTTGGTTACTAAGGACTATAAGAAAAGGGAAGATCTACGTGGCAGGGTCCTGGTGGAAGAGAGTGGGGAGGTGCTGGTGGGAAGACTGGAATTGGGGAGAAGGTGACAGCCAAGCACACAGACCTGGAACTGCTCCCTGCTAGTGATTCTCACCCATCTTTCCAGCTTGAACCCCTTTGCTATCCTGGTGTTCAGGTCTTCTCCTTGGGCCTGGGTCCTCACCTCTTCCCCTCATTCCGTCTCTAGCTCCAACAGACAGAGGCAGAGCTCAGGAAGATGGATGAGGCTATCACCCTATTCCAGAAGATGCTGTGACACCCAACTTCAATCCTCACAGCCCACCATGGGATGGCAGCAATAAAATATTTTGCCACAAACTCATCTCTTATCTGTGAATGTGGTGGGGGTAGGAGTGGGTGCAGAGGGCTGGGTTCCTAAGGCCTCAAAGACTGCTGGTGTAGCTGCAGGCTGAGAGCCAGGCAGGTCCTGGTGGGCAGAAGGGTGCGTCTGGGTCTGTCCTTGGCACCTCGCCAGGCCTGAGTCATGCTGCTTGCTCCCTTCCTCCTTCCCAGCTCTTCTCACCTCCGCATTGCAGCTGGAGAAAGCCAGCACTGGTGCCGCCCTGCTGCCCTGCTACCGGCCTCTGCTTGTGGCCCTGGGCAGGTCATGAGTAGAGGGCCAGGGGCTGTCTATCCTGCCCCCTGGCTCCTGGGGCCTCCCTCCCCCTCCACAGAGGCCTGGTTAATTATAACTGTGACCTAAGTGCCCTGTGACGCCACACCCAAGCTAGTCCTGCTCAGGAGACCCAGCAACCAGGTAGGGGAGAGGCCTGAGAGGAAATTCTGATTTCTTATGCATGGGGGGTGTTCCTGGGGCAGGGCTGGGAACTTGGCTGGGACTGTGAGAGAACCTGGGGAAGGAGCTTTGGACCCTATTCCTTTCAGATCTATGGGTTTGATAAGGCCCTCAGGCTATCTGGGTGACAGTGGGGAAGCCAGCCTGGAGCAAATGAGGCATTTAGCCAAAATGAAAGGAGGTGACTAAAGCAGGTGCCCGGGGAGACAAATAAACAAAACAGAACAATCAGATTTGCGGTTTCCTCCTCCCTTGAGAGCCTTCTGTCCCCTAGGTTCATGTTTCAGCCATGCTCTCTGCAGAGGTGCCCCTGTCCCACCTGGGCCCCTCAGTGCTGCTTCTGCTACAACTGCTGCTGCCCCCCACTTTGGCCTTTTTTCCCAACATCTGGAGCCTCCTGGCTGCCCCTGGCTCCATCACCCACCAGGACCTGACTGAGGAGGCTGCACTCAATGTCACCCTGCAGCTCTTCCTGGAGCAGCCGCCACCCAACCAGCCCCCACTTCGTCTAGAGGACTACTTGGTAAGCATCACCAGGGCCCCTCACATTCCTGCTAGATTCCCCAGTTCTCTGGGACTTCTGCTCCCTGAGGACCCTGGTCATAAGAGAAGGGACACTGTTCATTCCCCACTCCACCTGTTCACCTCCCCACTCCACCTCCTTGCAGCAACAATACCTAGTAGTCCTGGTCCTGAAGTTGGGAATCCCCCCTCAGGGAGGTCCAAGGCTACCCACTTTCTCCTCAGGCCCAGTGCTCTCTAATCCACCTATACCAGCCTTGAGTGACAGTGCTGACAATGTGGGCAATAATCCAATCCTAGGGGCTTCCCTGGAGCCCCTGTCCCCTACCACTTTCACCAGGGCCGAACCCTTCTTGCTGACGACCTCTTTGCCGCTTACTTTGGACCTGGGTTTCCTTCCCGGCGGTTCCGAGCAGCCTTAGGCGAGGTGTCCCGTGCCAATGCAGCCCAGGACTTCCTGCCAACTTCCAGGAATGACCCTGACCTGCACTTTGATGCTGAGCGTCTGAGTCAGGGACGCACCCGCTTGATGGGGGCTTTGCAGGAGACATTGGTGGCAGCCAGAGTCCTTGACCACACACTGGCCCGCCAACGCCTTGGGGCTGCGCTTCATGCCTTGCAGGTGAGACAGAGTAGGGGGAATGGCCAGAGGGGTTTTTAGTTTTCCTTTCCTAGTGGACCCTGACCTTAATCATGCCGTGTCTTCCCTTATTCTAGAGGGGTGGGGCACTGTTTGCGAGCACCTGAGGCTCTGTCCTACTTTCCAAACCGGTAGTGTTTTCTATGGCTGGAGAAAAGGGAGGGAGAGGATAGTAACAAATGGGAGAGGTGAGGGAGGGCAGCTTATCTGTGTGCAGGACCCAGTGGGCCACTGAGAAGCCTTTGGCTTAGACCCTCAAGATGTTCTGGAGAGAAGAACAGTGGAGGGTGTCTCACAGAAATAGTGGGGTGGGAGGAGACTTTCTGGATGGGAATTTGAAGGAGTGGCATGTTAGAGCTGGATTTCATGACAAGATCAGACCAGTGCTTTGTTCCCTATCTCTCCCCCCCCCACCCCCCGCCACCGCCCCACCAGGATTTCTACAGTCACAGCAACTGGGTAGAACTGGGGGAGCAGCAGCCACACCCTCACCTCCTCTGGCCACGGCAAGAGCTCTGGAGCCTGGCACAAGGTATGGCCATGACTTTGTGGTAAAGTGGGAGCTCACAGAGCCACCACCTCTCAGTCCACCCTGTGTCACGTCCTGAGGTCACATAGGATAATATGTCATTTCGTCTCTGCAAGGACTCTGAGGTCCCCTAGTTCAACTAAAGACCAGGTCAGTTAAGTGGCTTCATCAGGGTCACATGGGAGAACAGCCAGGACCAGATCTGCAGACTTTAGACTGATCTTTCATGTGGCTTGCTCCTCCACCCCCAATGGCTCCCATGATCTCTCATAATCCCCCTCAGCCTCTCAGCTAAACTAGGACCCAGAAGCTTCCTCCTGTTCATTATAAGTTTCCTTCCTCACTATAGCTCACAGAAGACAGAATCCCCATACAGTTGATTCTAACACTTCCTGAATTTTCTAGCACAGCCCCAGTTTCAAACATCCAGTCCTGCTACCAGCCTTGAACTCCAGAATATCTAGCCAGGGTCCCTTTTACCTTATTCCAACCCAGAGCAAGGACTGAAGTTGGGTGGGCAAGGATAAAGTCCTGGGGTAACTGAGGCTTTGGTTCTAGCCCCTGTCGTCTTTTCCCAGTGGGCAATCCTACCTGTTCTGATTGTAAGGAGCTGAGCTGCCCCGGGAATTTGTTGGGCTTCACACTCCTCACCTCTGGCTACTTTGGAACTCATCCCCCGAAACCTCCAGGTACCAGAAAAGAAAGATTCCCAGAAGTAAAGGGAGAAAATAATTTCCTTTGAACACTCACACAGGATTTTAGTCCTGTAGACTTTTGCCCCATCTGCTGTGGCATTACTTCCTAGGAAAGGTTATTGGGAATGGGATGGGTGGGTGAAGGCCCACTGAAGAGGCCATGATCTTTGAGTGGGGAGCAGCTTCTTGCTCCACTTGTAGGATTTTTCTTTTGCCTATGGGCAGTGTTGGGAGACTGGCTGGAGGGATCTGGGGATCTGTCATGTGATTAACTCCTCCATGTTTATTCTAGGTTTGCTTCTACAGTGCTTTTGCTTTGGTAAGGGATTAGAGGGTCACATCAAGTCTGAAGTCCCCATTTTCTTAGGAGGCAGTGGGACTTTTTTAAACCTCCACCCTCCAGATCTCTTTCCCCAACCCAGGAAAATGTAGCCATGGAGGCCATTTTGACCAGAGCAGCTCCCAGCCACCCCGGGGTGGCATCAATAAGGATAGCACGTCCCCAGGATTCTCCCCCCACCACATGCTGCATCTCCAGGCTGCAAAACTGGCCCTTCTAGCCTCCATCCAGGCCTTCAGCCTCCTGAGAAGCCGCCTGGGAGACAGTGGTTTCTCCAGGTTAGTGGCCTCCTAGAGGTGGGTCCCCTGATGGGTTGGTGCTCCTGGGAGAACTGAAAAACTAGAGGCTGTGGACAAATATGCAGATCCTTCACTGTATTTTTGGCCTGCTCCCCAGGCTGCTGGACATCACCCCAGCCTCTAGCCTGAGCTTTGTCCTGGATACCACTGGCAGCATGGGTGAGGAGATCAATGCTGCCAAAATCCAAGCTCGCCACATCATGGAGCAGCGGCAGGGCAGTCCCATGGAGCCTGTCCACTACATTCTGGTGCCTTTCCATGACCCAGGTAACTGGGGTCTGGCCAGGGTAGTGGAGAGAAGGAAAGTCCAGGGCAAGGGATAAAGACCTCTGATGAGGAAGAGGTCTTCATAGTAACTCTTCCTGAATGAACCTCTATGGGATACTTATGCCACTTCTGTTTCCAAAATGGCAACATTCTACATAAGTCTAATGTACAATCCATGCTTAGGCCTTCTTTACCTTTCTTGCTAATAAGTCATTTTCAACTGTCTATTTCCTACAGACAAAGATTGGGATGAAGATGAGGGGTTGGTGGGTCTGTTCCTTTGGGAAGTATCTGAGATATCTAGTTATATTCTGTCTTTTTTTTTCCCCTACTGAACTAGAAGTCTGCCCATCAGGCCTGGGTCTACTAGTCTTATTGTGTTCTTGGGCTGGCCATTTAACCTCCCTTGGCCTCAATTTAATCATCCATAAAGTAGATTTCAACCATACTTTATCCTATCTAACTCCCAGGGTTAATGATCAAATAAAGTATCTCCTGGGGGGTCTGGGTTTTTAGCTCCATAGTAGAGCACTTGTCCAGCCTGCATGAAACCCTAGGTTCAATCCCATCACTTAAAAAAAGTATTATAGATACATAACATATACATTTATGCCTCCTAAACTGAGAATTCCCTAAAGGGAAAGTTTGTCTTTTTTCCTTATAAGTCTTATAGTGACTGGCATTTAATAGGGACTTATTACATGTTTGATGAAGGCAGAATAAATGAATAAGATTTTAGCACTACATCCAGGCACTATTCTAAGATTTACAAAATCAATTCATACAGTCCGCTTAATAAGTTTGTGAGGTAAATACTATTATTTTCTCTGGCTTTTCTGATGAGGAAACTGAGGACCTAGTTTTTTTTTTTTTAATGCAGGCACATGTATCCATTAAAGGTCCACTCAAGACCACAGGAAGTGCCACCATTTTAAGGGAGTGGAGACCCACTTTCCCTGCCAGACCCTGCCCTTCTCTTCTGATGAGTATAAGAAGTCATATAGGGCTGGGGTGTGACTCAGTAGTAGAGTGCTCACCTTGCATGTGTGAAGCCCTGGGTTTGATCCCCAGCACCACATAAAAATAACTAAATTAAATAAAGGTATCATGTCCATCTACAACTAAAAAAAATTTTTTTAAGTCATATAAATAAAAAAGATTAATCATTCTTTTTTTTTTTTTTTTTTTTGGTACCAGTGAATAAACCCAGGGTTACTTAACCACTAAGTCACATCCCTAGCCCTTTTTTATATTTTATTTAGAATTAGAAGCAAGGTCTCACTGAATTGCTTAGGGCATCACAAAGTTGCTGAGGCTAGCTTTGAACTTGCAATCCTCCTGCCTCGACCTCTCTAGCCACTGCGATTGCAGGTGTACACCACTGCACCCTGCTTTCCTTTCTTTCTTTCTTACTGGGGATTAGACCCAGGGCCTCATGCATGCTAGGCAAGGAATATTGTTATTTCAATATTTGTCTACCCCAGGAGCACAGCAGGCCTCTACTGGGAAAGTGGGCCAGGGTAGGAATAAGGGGAGCTCTTTTCCTACTCACCTCAACGTCCTTTCTTCCTACCCAGAGTTTGGCCCTGTCTTTACAACCAGTGATCCTCACAGCTTCTGGCAGCGACTAAATGAGATCCACGCCTTGGGGGGTGGAGATGAGCCTGAGATGTGCCTATCTGCCCTGGAGGTCTGACCCTTCCCTTTCTCTTCCCCTTCCCACTTGTCCTGCCTTTTCCAGACCCTGCCACCAGAGGGAGATAGAGTTAGAATCCTCCCCAGCCTCTTCCACTGGACCCCTTCAGAACCTAGCTCTGCTAGCCTCACTCCAAGGTTCCAGGGTCATATTCCTTTCTACTCTGTCCTCCCTGGCTCTGTCAACTCCCTGCTGCTGCAGTTCTTAACACTAGCCCTTTTCCTCCCTGGCAGCTAGCCCTGCTTCACACACCTCCACTTTCAGACATCTTTGTCTTCACTGATGCCTCCCCCAAGGATGCCTTTCTCACCAACCGGGTGGAATCCCTGAGTCAGGAGCGTCGGTGCAGGGTGAGCACAGCTGGTGGGAGACCCAGTGATAGCCACCCAAGAATAGAGAGACCCTATGACAATAACCTCATAACAACAGTGACACAACACTATGGTGGTCAAACTAGCCATACCTTTAGCAATAGTCCTATCCTTAATGCTGCTGAATTCATATTTGAACCAGCACAGTAAAGTATTTAAAGAACTGGAAAACTAGTTGCTAAAATTCCACCATGAAACGTGGTGGTTACAAAGGGGCAGCCAACTATTGAGGGTCAGAGGGTTGCATCATTAGGAGACTGGAAGCAGCTGGAGTATAGAGGGAAAGATTTTATCACTAATCAACAAAACTAGAGAAATTCTGAGCAGAAAGGATCCTTATTTATAATACCAGATGGCACTTGGACACCCCAAGCATTGGACTGTCTTATGGCCACAGGTGACATTCCTGGTGACTGAAGACCCATCAAGGGTTCAGGGTCGAGCTCGGCGTGAGGTCCTATCCCCTGTGCGTTTTGAGCCATATGAAGCAGTGGCCCTGGCCTCAGGAGGAGAGGTGATCTTCACCAAAGACCAGCACATTCGGGACGTGGCAGCCATTGTTGGGGAGAGCATGGCTGCCCTGGTAAGTAGATGCCAGAGGGCCTGGTGCCCTCTGTTCTGGGCTGAGAAGTGTGGTGCTGCTTCTCACTTACGCTTTGTTGTCATTCATTCAGAAGTGTGGACAAGAAAGTTTCTTTCCTTCTGAGATCCATGGCTGTCTTTTTTCCACATTGCCTTTTCAGATTAATAAACCTCCCTTCCATATGGCTTCCAGTGCCTCAGGGCTGTCACAGAAAGTTCTTCCATCTTTTTTTTTTTTTTTTTTTTTTTTTTGGTGGTGCTAGAGATTGAACCCAGGGCCTTGTGCATGTGCACTCTACCAACTGAGCTTTATTCCCAGCTCAGTCCTTCTTCCATATTTTAAGGGCAAACAAGTAGTGACTGCCTCATTCTGAACTCTCACCTCCAGCTTTGTTGTTGAACATAATAACTGCCCCTCATTAGTATTCCTTCTCCTTGTGTGACTTGGTGTCTTTCTGTCTCTGCCTTTCTCTTTTGTTCCTACTCATTCCATGCCTTACTTTCTCCCCTACATTTTGGTCCTGTCCATTCCCCCAAGGTGACTCTTCCTCTGGAACCGCCTGTCATAGTGCCTGGCAAGCCACTTGTGTTCATTGTTGATGGGCTGCTCCAGAAGGTCACAGTCCGGATGCATGGGGAGATCAGCAGCTTCTGGATCAAGAACCCTGCTGGTACCTCTGTGTGTGGTTCAAGGCAGAGAGAAAAAATGTAGATGGAGAATGGAGAACTAGGGGGGATGTGCTAAATACAGGGCTTGTTTCATATGACAATCTATTATCCCCATCCCAGGAATATTCCAGAGCCAGGAAGAAGGTATGGGTCCTTTGGGTCATACTCACCGCTTTGGGCAGTTCTGGATGGTGACCATGACTGACCCCCCACAGACAGGGACTTGGGAGATCCAGGTCACAGCTGAGGGCACTCCCCGGGTAAGAGTGCAAGGTAAGGAGGGAGATGTTCTTGGGAAGGGAAGGGAAGTTCTTGGGAAGGGAAGGGAAGTTCTCTCCGGGCTCAGAGAACAATCTGAGGCACATTCCTCTCAGGAACCTCTCTGACTGCCTTCACCCTCCCCCAGCCCAGACCTCCCTGGACTTCCTCTTTCACTTTGGTATTCCCATGGAGGATGGACCCCACCCTGGCCTTTACCCTCTGACTCAGCCCGTTGCAGGTACATCTATTCCCTGTCTACCCCCAACTCAAGTACATTATGTGTGTAAATGTATGTGTACGTATGTATAAGCATGTATACTTATATAAATATACATACATGTGTACACAGACATACACAGACACATTATGTACACATTTTTATTGAGTAAAGAGCCATAACTAAATGTACAGCTTTGTGGATTCTATATAATACACCATGTGACCTCCCCTTCTTTCCCTTCCTGTCTCAGGTCTCCAGACCCAGCTGCTGGTAGAAGTGACAGGGCTGGGTTCGAGAGGCAACCCTGGGGATTCTTCCCCACATTTCTCTCATGTCATCCTCAGAAGGGTTCCAGAGGGCACCAAGCTGGGTCAGGTGCCCTTGGAGCCCTTAGGACCCCCAGAGCGAGGTCTCCTCACAGCTTCACTGCCACCTACATTGCTGTCCACCCCCGGACCCTTCTCCCTGGAGCTGATTGGCCAGGATGGAGGTGGGCAGGGCCTGCACCGGATTGCCCCGCAGCCTTGCACTGTGGCCCCTGTGCTTCTGGAGGTGAGACCTCAGGGGAAGGTCCCGGCTTAGGTTGGTGAGAATTTACGGGCTTCTCCCCTGACTGGCCTTTCTCTGTAGCTCAGTGGTCCCCCAGGTTTCTTGGCCCCAGGCAGCAAGGCCCTGCTCACCCTCCGCATCACCAGCTTCTCAGTCCCTCAGGATCTTGATATTAGGATATCTGTCAACCCCAGCTTTGCATTCACCTCCAACCTCTCAAGGTGAGTCCTCTGAACCCTCCTGCTGGGTTCTGGCCCCACCTGTTGGTTCTAGGGGTGTGGCCCCACGCTCTTCATTCCAAACCCTGCCCCTGAGCCCTTCCCATTAGCCCTGAGAGTTCCCCATCCTCTTTCCTGCTCTTGGCTCACCCCTAGACACTCAGCCATTGGGAGCTTTCCTTGGAGCTTTAAGCCCCATGTTCCTAACCACTCTCAAGGGCTCATCTGGGGCTGAATGAATCCGCCTGGGGGTGCCTGTGGCTGGAAGTCCCAGACTCAGCAGTCCTGGACTCGATGGTGATGGTGACTGTGACTGCCTTGGGTCGAGAAGTCAGCCTAATGCCTCCCACCCATGCCTTCCTCCGACTCCTAGTACAGGCTCAGACCCCACAGGTGAGGTGCTTTCACCTTCTATCCGAGGAGAAGCAGGGCAAGAGGAGGGCAGTATAGTTTTAATTTGGACAAAGCTCTACCACACCTGACCTTCCCTTCCTCTCCTCTCAGGACCAGCTCTCTGCCTCATCTGGGCCTGTTGTCACCACCACCACTCCTGTCTTTCGTTCCTCCACTCTGGTGACTCAGGGAAGGGCTAGGGGAGGGAAGGTAGGCAGACCCTGGTGGGGTACTGTGGGAGGTGTACTACTCCTGCTAACCCTGGCCTCCTGGTGACAAAACAGCACCTAGAGGAATGAGTCTCTAGCTTTTCAACCTGCCCCACTGGTGAAACCATGAGATAGGCCTCAGGACTTTATTTCTCCCAGCTGGATGGGTGTTTTCTTTCTCTGGCCCTTGTCCCTTCTCTTTCTTTTGCACTGTTGGGGACTGAACTCATGGCCTCAGGCATGCTAGGCAAATGCTCTACCACTGAGCCCCAGCCCTTTCTATTTTTTATTTTGACAGGGTCTTGCTAAGTTGCCCAGGCTGGCCTCAAACTTGTGATCCTACCACATCAGCCTCCTAAGTAGCTAGGATTACAAGCATGGGCCACTGCATCAGGTTCCTTTTCTTTCTTAAACATCATGAGGTTGGTGTTTTCAGTGGTTAGAGCACTTGCTTAGCATGGTCAAGGCCCTGGGTTCCATACCTAGCACTCCAAAAACAAAAAACACCAAGATTGGGATAGAAGGCAGTGGATTTCCTGGCAATGCACTTTCTATAACCCTTATGGGAATGAAACCAAAGATATATATATATATATATATATATATTTTTTTTTTTTTTTGAGAAAGTTGATCTCTATTTCTCTGTAGCATCTGGAGCATTAACTAGTCATGCTCTCCCAGGCTCAGGTAGATAGATATGTGGGGAGGAGACTAGTTTTGGAAGGAGGTAAGTGCCAGGAAGCGTTATTTATACAGTTGTTTTTATTTTAAACTCTGGAGCAGCTTCTATTTTATTTTTTCTATTCAAAGCTGAAGGATGGTTTCAATGAACATGTCTTCTCCCCTAAGGGATTTCAAAGAAAGATCATTTTTGCATATCATATATAGAGAGTGAGGGCATGAGACATCAAGAAAATGAAATGGAAATTTTTAGGAGTGGAGGATAAAATTATACCAAGGTATATGAACTTTGTTGACCCAAGAACTGCAATCGAGTTAAGACAGAATAAGGAGAGGAGGCTGTCGAGTTAAGACAGAATAAGGAGAGGAGGCTGTCGAGTTAAGACAGAATAAGGAGAGAAGGTTCTGCTCCTTCACTAGATTGAGAAGGGTTTACACAAGGGTAGGGCCTCTCTGCCCCTGGAGACAGCTCAGCTGAGCCATCTCCTCCTGAGACTGGATGTTTCCTTTCTGCTGCTTTGATAACTCCTGGTGAAGAAGAGAAAAAGAGACTGAGCATCTGAATGTTCCCTACCCCATGGGGCCAGAGCTTCTGGGGAAAGACCCCCCAATACCTGTTGCTGCCACAAGTTCTGCTTCCACGGCTCTTCCTTCCAGTTCTGGGTGGTACAGGAACTGTCCTTGTTCAATGGATGTGGGGAGAACTGGTGATGGGATTCACTGTGAATTCCGTTAAACGAGATACTGACCCCAACAGTATCCCTCTCTCTCCCATTTCCCAAAAGTCTAAACTAAAAACAATAAACTCACCTTTCCTTGAATCAGATTCTGCAAACAGATGTTCACTTTTTGAATTTGGGCTAACTGGGGGCCGCCAGGCTCTGAGTGTAAATCTGTTAGAAAATTCTGAAGGAGGAGTTGGAGGCTGACAACATGCTGTCACTCGTATGTCATCACAGGCCACTCCTTTCCTCATATGGATCCCCTCATCTTGGTATCCTTCCAAGCAGTTGGAAAAATCCAGTACTCTCCATCTCTTTGACAATGCAATCCCCATCCCCCTCAAATAATATAATCCCCCTTTCCCCTGTTCTTTATGGATCTTCCCTATCCATCCCTACCCTATTGGAATAACCCAGGCCACTCCCCCACTCCATGGAGTGATCCAAATCATGTCCCTCTGAATGGAATGCAGACCAACCTCCTCCAGCATGAACAATGAACAGGACCTAACACTTGGTGGCATCCTGTCATTTCAATGTTGCCTCCAATTCATGATCCCTATGCATTAACTCTCCCCTTTCCAGAGTGGTCTCAGACCATGTCCACATACTCCCTGCTCCTTCCTCCCCATCTCTACTGCCGGGGCAGTCCCTACCTCACCAAGGGCTCCCAGATGCAGCTGCTGTTGCTGTGCCTCCCTCAGATGGTCTTCAAACCAGGCCCGGCCATGTTCCAGCAGCTCCAGGCCCTGCCACAGGGCATCCTGCTCTCTCTCCAGAGCCTGCATCCTCTGCAGCTGGGTCACACAAGAAGCAGAGGCTAACTTGCCCTACAGCAGGGCTGTGGCCATGGCCCATTGCATAACCCCTGGCTGGGTTCACTGGTTACTGAGTGTAAGCCCAGACAGTCCACTGAGGACCTAGAGGTCAAGGGGAAAAGACCTTACTTCTGTGGGTCCCTGGAGTTGAGTAGAAATATAAAGGGCAGATCTGAGGAAAGGGATCTCTTGTTGGGCTAGTACTTACCCAAAGAAAAAAGCTCTGGGCCCCGGGGTCTTCTCGGCTTGTTCCCAGTGGCAGCAGCAGAACTGTGTAGGGAGCCTGTGCCAGGGGCTGCCCACCAGAACCCTGGCTCCCCATGGCTCTGAGGTGAGGAAGGTGCAGCCACTCCCTCTGCTGTGGCCTGAGCTGGTCCCTCCCCTCTACTCCTCCCTCACACCCTTTCTGCCTCTCTGGCCCCTTCCTGTGGTGTCTGTCTAAGGCTGAGGTGTTCATAGATAAGGGGGAAAACCATCTCTCTTGGACCCCTCTTTCATTTCTTTATTCTGTTTTCACAGGGCCTTTCTTAAGTAGCTTTTTCTCAAGAAGTCTCCTGGGGAAGAATCTGAGGGTCTTCCCATAGCAGTGTCAATGTACTTTTAGTGAGGTAGGGCAGGTTCCTCTGTGGAATTCTGCTTGGTGCTTCATCTCTGTCCTATTCTCCTGTACTGTTTTGGATTGCCTAAGGAAACAATAACATTATCCAAAATAAACTTTATTCCTAACATGAAACAAAATTTCTACAGAAATTGAGAACTTTGGGTCTAAAGGAGATAAGAAAACCAAAAAGGCATTGCAGCCCCTGGGTCTCAGGTAGTTGGGGAGGGCAGAGGAAGGACTCAGAGGATGGTGGTGGCAGCAGGCAACACTTCCTGACTCATGAAAATGTCCAAGTCCAGGCTGGGATCTTCCAAATCCAGTTTCAGAAACTTGTCCACTAATGTCTGGCAACTGAAGTGGGGAAGAGAATGGTGAGATTTATGGAAGAACAGTTAACTGAGTCCTTGAACAGAGGGAAAAGGCTGTGGCACAAGAAACCTATGACCTTGAAGATTTAGGAGTTTGAGGAAGAAGGAACGAGTCCTTGAAGGGCACAGTACTGAAGGAAGGCTTCCGAGCCTCTGTGAAGGGGAGAAGAGCTGCAGGAGAAGGCATGAAGAGACCAGGCCGAACACTCACTTTTGCATTTGGTTCTCCTTTAACAACTCCTTCACAGGCTTGATAGGTTTTCCACTGCGGATCAAGTCTGAGACCTAGGGACAGGAAGGAAGATGGAAGGGGTGGGGAAGAAGAAATTAGGATCAGAAATCCTGTGGGCCCAGGAACCCAGGTGTCCAAGAGGAATAGGAACCCAGGTGTCCAAGAGGAAGGGACCCCTGAGGCAGAGGTAGTTGGATGCATGGATCTCTTCACCTCTTTGCCACGAGCAATGAGTTTTTCAGGAAGCCCTGCCTGGGCAGCCGTGTGGGAGGCATAGCTGGCATTGGCAACTCCTCCGCAAACCTGATAGAAGAAGATAAGGTCGTTCCCATCCTCACAGGTCTCCATGGTCTTAAAGAGAATAAAAGGGGGAAGCACATATCATCAATCCTGGCTTCCTACCCTGAAACCCTTGGCCAGTCCCTGTGGGAACTAATAAGAAGGGGAGTACTGGAGCCCCCACTCTAATGGAAGAGCCAGTCTCACTTCTGGGAAACACTCAAGGGAGCCCTAGGAACTATATTGATTTCCTCACCAAATACTGCACCAGGGGCCCTTGTGGCAACAGCTGTAGTTGAACAAGACTCAGAAAGTTGGTGGCCACAAAGATGTGGGGGCACATGGGTCCAAGCACCAACCAGTGTCGGAGCACAGCAGCCAAAAGTGCAAGCCCATCCACCTGCAAAGGGCGGGGAGAGGATGTGAAACCCACCTTCCCCTCTGCTTGTGCCCTGGCCTTTCCCTCTCCCGTCCTTTCTTTTCTGCCCACACATCCCTATTCTTTCCCCTCCATTTCCCCTCCTTAGTTCATCATCAGTTTCTCCCCTCACCGTGTTGGTTCCCTTTCCGAATTCATCAATAAGAACCAGAGATCGCTCAGTGGCATTATTCACTGCTTTTGCCACCTGCTGGACAGGAGGTGGACAAGGAGAGTTTCATTAGCATTTGAAGCATTTACTACTAACCCTAGTCAGCCTGTGAAAGAGTTGTTTATATGTGTCCACCCTACTGCACTACAAGTTCTGTCATGGTGAAATGCATGTTTAGTTCATCCTTTCATTGTCAAATGACTCACACAAAGCAAAGGTTCAACAAATGTTCATAGTGTTGTTTATGACCTGGATGCTCCCTGCCCCAAGTATTAAGGACATGCAACAGAAGGAATGCTTTCCTCAGATCAAATTCCTTCCCCATTATCCCTTTCCCTGATCCCACCTCCCTTTACTCCCTTTGACCTGATTGAGGTCGATCATGAAGGTGGAGAGGCCAAGGGAGATGGATTCACAGCTATGAATTCGGGTGAAGATGGCATCTACTGCCCCAATTTCAGCCTCCTCTGCTGGTACAAAGCTGCCCACCAGGGCCATGAACGTGATCAAGCCTACCTGAATAGGGGAGGAGACAGGACGTGGAGTCTCATAGTGTGGGCTGAATAAAAAGCAAGGCTCAACTGAAGGCATGAATGATAGATCAAAGAAAGATGGACAAATGTAATAGAAGAAAAAATGTATAGAACACACTATCTAGAATCAGCCAAGAGGTATGGGGAGTGGGTGGAGGCATACTTGGGAATGGCATGTACCTAGGTAGAGGGGAGTGAAGGAAGGTTAGGCCATGGAAAAATCCATTAGAATATAGCTGTTCCTTAGCTAGAAATGAGAACATGGAAGTAGAAGAGCAGAGAACCTCAGTTAGTTGGCAGGTGGGGGTGAAAAAGATGTAGAAGATGCCCAAGGCTCAGGTTGTAGGACTCCTTCTCACCTGTTTAAGGTATATGCTCTTTCCTGAGGAATTGGGTCCAGTGACGACTTTGACCCTGCCTTTGTCCCCACCACATTCTGCAGAATTGGGCACAAAGGTTCGGGCACATAGTTCCATCAGAGGATGTCTGTAGTGGGTGGAGAGGTACCTTACATGGTCCATGATCCAGACAAATGAACCCTCCAGAAGATGAGGCCTTTGCACACCTTTTATCTATGCCTCCAACCCCCTCTCCTCTCACCTGCCATTATGGATTCGTACCCCATGGAGCTGGGGGGAATAATGGGGCCTTGAGTAGCCATAGTCCCGGGCAGCACTGGCAAGAGCCAGCAGGGCATCCAGGCGGGAGGCAAGGTCCAATACTCGGGTCAAGACAGCTGCCCTTGCCAGCACCTGGCACTGCAGCTGGTACATCAATAGGGTTTCCTGGTCTGGGAGTGGGTGAGGAAGGGAGCCAGGGGTCACTTCTAGGAGAAAGTGAAGGAGAGAGGCCCACAGAGGGTCCCGAAAGCAGGCATATAAATTCAGTCTGAGACTCCCAGAGACATTCAGAGAGGAATATGTAGAGTCAGAGTGAAAGAGAGGCTAAGAGCAGAAAGAAAAGGGCCTATTGGAAGCATTACCAAACTCCAGCTTCTTGGTTTCCTCACCCCGGATCTCACAGTGCAGGTCCCCGAGCAATGCATCCAGCTCCTTGGTTCGAGCACTGCGATAGTGCAGCTTCTCCTCTGAGAGAAACTGGGTACAAGGGTTAGAGCTGTGAGCTGTGCATCTCTTGGTCCTCCTCTCCTCTCCCACTTTTCTAGCTGTAACTACAGTGTTCTGACTTCTCTCTCCTTCATCTCATAACTGGTAGAGCTCAAAGTAAAACTACAAAGAAGAAGCCAGGCACAATGGAGCACACATTGCTATAATCCTAGCAATTCTGGAGGCTGAGGCAGGAGTATTACAAATTTGAAGCCAGCCTGGCGAACTTACTGAGACCCTGTCTCAAACCAGAAAATAAAAAGGGGTAGGGATATAGCTCAATGGTATAGTATCCCTGGGTCCAATCTCCAAACCCCAGTATCAAAAAGAAAGGAAGGCAAAACAAAAACAAAAACACCACTACAGAGGAGAAATCTCATATTGGGCTGTGCTGATGGGGCAAAGCCCTCACCCAGCTGCTGCATTTTATACCTCCTACAGAAGTTAAGGGTCTTACCATGAAATCCAGTCCCTCAATTTCAAAGTCACCAGCCTCTACCATAGAAGGAAGGCGGGGAATAGAAAGAAGGAAGCCAATCTGGGGAGAATAAAACACAGAGCAGGAAGTGACCTACTGGACACCTTCTCTGCCTAGAGGAAGCCCCAAAACCCATGAAGGTATACCCCATGCCTCCCTTAGGAGGCTAAAGTCACCAAAAGGCTCATGATCTTCAGACTCCTCCCTCCAAGATTTCTTACCTACCAATATGTCTTTCATAAACCTAACATTTCCTCTAAAAGACCCCTAGAGGCTACAGCCACCCTCCTTCCCTCACCAGAGGGATGTAGATGACACTGCATGATGGAATACGGGAGTCCAGATTCTCCAGCTCCTTCCGAGCAACTTCAGTGAGGAAACTGGGAAGACCCATCAGCCTTCGTTTTTCTAGGAGGGTGGAAGGCATGCATATATTAAAAGTAAGGTCCCTGGGGCTGGGGTTGTGGCTCAGCGGTAGAGCGCTTGCCTAGCACGCAGGAGGCCCTGGGTTCGATCCTCAGCACCACATAAATATAAGTAAATAAAATAAAGGTACTGTGTCCAACTACAACTAAAAATAAATATTAAAAAAAAAGTAAGGTCCCTGATCTGGCTGCTAGTTGTAGTGACCGTCTGTTGAGAATGATACCCCACTGATGGGCAGGCTTTATTTGGGGGCTAACAGGCCCATTCCCACACCCAACACTCACTCTCATCAATTTCAGGGTCTACATTGGGGAGAACTGTGAAACGATTTTCAGCAAGACTGCCCTCAAAGTCCACCTGTGAAAACAGACAAGAAGCTGTTTCTTATCACCTAGCACCATCTCTGTCTTGCCCTCCTTGGGCCCAATTCCTCCTATAATCCTATCTTAACCCTAACTCTCCAGACACTTTTCCTGATGTTCTGCCGCCTCCTCTGACCATCCAATTTTTTTTTTTTTTTTTTTTTTTGGTGGTGGTGATGATGGTATTGGAGATTGAGCCCAGACCCTTGCACACTAAGCTACTTCTCTAGCCACCATTTTTTAAAATATTATTTTGTGAGAAGGTCTCCCAGGCTGGCCTTGAATTTGTGATCCTTCTGCCTCAGCCTCCCTAAATAGTGGGATTACAGGTCTGTGTCACCACTCCAGGCTCACTATCCGTCAGTCACCCAACACAATTCTTCAGTCACCCAACTGACCTCAACATCTCCCATGCTTCCCCATCTGCCATACTACATTCCCTAGACCCCACTCCTTTTCCATTCTCCAGCCCCATTCCTCTTCCTTCTCTCAATATGCCCTCTTTCCTTCCACTCACCACTTTGCCAATGAGGCTGGCAATGTGATGCAGGTCATCAGAGAATTCTTGGGCAATGTCCCGAAAAAGCTGAATGGACTGGGGCAGGGAGCGGCAAGCATCCCTTAGTCCCAAGGCACTGTACACAGTCTGAGGAGAAATGCAGCAAGGAAGGTGACCCCCACCCAGGTTGGGCTAAGGGAAGGGGACAGTGACAGACTGAAAAGAACAGAGAACAATAAGAAGCTGAGTGTGGTGTGCACACCTGTAATGCCAAAGGAACAGGAGACTGAGGCAGAAAGATTGCAGGTTGGACACCAGCCTCAGCAACTTAGCAAGGCTGTAAGCAACCTAGTTAGACCCTGTCTCAAAATAAAAAATAAAAAGAGCTGGGGATATGGCTCAGTGATTAAGCACCCTTGGGTTCAATTGTTGGTACCAAAAACAAAGAAACCAAAGACGAAAAGGAAAAAATACAAAGTGAAGATCTTAAAGACAAAAACAAATGCAGAGGAGATGGCAACTATAAAACTGTGCCAGGCACTGTACTAAACACTGAGGCCACACAGACAAAAGATAAATGACCCCTGACCCAAATGAGTTCACATTCTAGGTAGCCAGGTACAAATGGTGCACGCCTGTAACCACAGCTATTTGAGAGGCTGAGGCAGAAGGACTGCAAGTTTGAGGCCAGCCTGGGCAATTTAGGGAGATCCTGTTTCAAAATTTAAAAATACAGGCTGCCAGGGCTGGAGTTGTGGCTCAGTGGTAGACTGCCCACCTAGCATGTGGGAGGCACTGGATTTGATCCTCAGCACCACATAAAAATAAATAGTTATAAAAAAATTCATCTTAAAAAAAATATAGGCTGGTATGTAGCCCAGGAGTAGAGCACTTGCTAAGCATGAGCAGCCCTAGCTTCAATTACCAGTACCACACATAATAATAACAATTCTTTTTAGTAACGACACTGAAATATGTATGAATAAAATTAAATAGTGGCTGGAATTCAGAATAATCTAAAAAGAGAAAAGTAGGAAGAGAGATAGATAAAACAACATTGGCAGGAGTGAATGTGTGTTGAAATTGCATAAGATTAATAATATTATTCTCTCTAAATATTTTTTAAATATTTATTTTTTTAGTTATTGTTGGAAAACAATATCTTTATTTTATTTATTTTTATGTGGTGCTGAGGATTGAACCCAGGGCCTTGAACTGATAGTTTAGCACTCTACCACTGAGCCACAACCCCAGCCCTCTAAATATTTTTTACATTTTCCACAATACATAACTTTTAAAAAGTGATAGGCCAGGCATGGTAGCACATGCCTGTAATCCCAGTGGCTCGGGAGGCTGAGGCAAGAGGATCTTGAGTTCAAAGCCAGCCTCAGCAAAAATGAGATGCTAAGCAACTCAGTGAGACCCTGTCTCTAAATAAAATATAAAATAGGGCTGCGGATATGACTCAGGGGCCAAGTGCCCCTGAGTTCAATCCCTAATGCCAAAAAAAAGTGATGGAATAAAGTTAGACAAGGTGATTAGAGTTAATTAAAAGAGTCTGGAACATAGGTCAAGAGGCTTAACTTGGACTTCTGGGGTTCAAGAAGGGAAGCTTTGCCAGGCACGATGACACACGCCTATAATCCAATGGCTCAAGAGGCTGAGGCAGGAGGATCTTGATTACAAAGCCAGCCTCAGCAAAGCAAGGTGCTAAGCAACTCATGAGAACTTGTCTCTAAATACGAAAAAGGGCTGGGGTTGTGACTCAGGGGTCAAGTGCCCTGAGTTTAATCCCTGGTACCCACCCTGTCTTACCAAAAAAGGGAAACCTTACCTTGTACAGAACCTGCCAGTCACTGACCTTGGTGTGGGACAACTTCATGCGTTTCAGAATCAGCTACAGTTAGACAAAGGGAAAATCACCATTTTCTCTCTCCCACCTGAATGCCCCTCAAGAAGCTAATGTCCTTCCCCACTTCCCAGCCCTGAACCCTGGGCTCACAGGCACATTCTTGATGTGACTCATAAGCCGATGCAACATCTGAGCCATGTCCAGATTCTGGGGCAGCAAAAAAAATTGAATGACATCCAAACGGGAATTGAGTTCTCCCAGGTCCTGAGTTGGGCGTGTGAACCAGAGCCTGGAAAGGAGGGTTTGGGAGGGAAGACTAGAAATTACATCTGTTTCATTACGGTCTTGATCACAATTTGTCAAAATATGTTTGGAAATCCCTGGGGATTGTGTCAATGTGTATGGGTGACATGCTATGGAAACGTACTGGCAAGTGCAATGTCCTATCTATGTGGGTGTGTTTATGTATGTCAACTGGCAACTGCAAGATGTATGAGTGTGTCTGTTCATCATGGTTTGATGGATAAGACCATGTGTCATTCCATGTGGATATGTGATGGAGCTTGTCAATATTTTAGAGGGAGAGCAGTGTGCTGAGGCATTTGTGTGCCAACACTGTAGCTCTCTCTGTGACTAAGGAGAGGGTGAGTCAGTACAAGTTTGCATGTCTGTATTTAGCTGTGAAAGTATCTTTGGGTAATAGCACAGATATTTGTCTTTTCTTGTTCTTCCTGTGAAAATATGTAACTGTCCCATGTGGAATGATGAGCCTGCAATTCATAATAATGGACATCTCTACAAAGAAGAGAGGATTGATGAGGAGAGGAACATTTAAGAGGCTTTAAGAATAAGTTTTATTCTTATTTTCTCTTTTCTTTTTTTTTTCAGTGCTGGGGACTGAATCCAGGGTCTTGCACACATTAAGCAAATGCTCTACCACTAAGCTATGGAGGCAACCCAAGAGTGTCTTAAATTGGCTGGTGGAAATACAGAGGTTTATATTATTATTTGCATTTTTGCATTTAGAAGTATATCCTAATAAGTAAAAATAGTATATAGAAATAAATGTTTCCTCTGTTTATTGAATTCTAGGAATCCCTATCTCCCTATGGTATGAAGAGAAAGGACTAGAGCCCATGGATTCATTTCTACATTAGAGCAAACCATTAAGAATTTTATCTAAAAGCCACCATGCAGAGACATTGGAGCCTGTTGATACGTATTTCACATTACAGTCTATAACTGATTACCCTGGGTCAGAACAGCTCAAATTAGAATGAAACAGAAAACCCAGTTGGATTCAAGGGTGGATTTTAGGCACTTCTACTCTGATCTACAGTGGGCTTCAACCACAGCAGTTGAATACCCACTCCACCCTCTGTGGAGAGGACATGAGCCTCACTGAGCAGACTCTGTTATATAACATGTAGATATCTCTAACTCATCTTCTACTGTGCCAC
The DNA here is from genome assembly GCF_045843805.1 of Urocitellus parryii. Classification (NCBI taxonomy): domain Eukaryota; kingdom Metazoa; phylum Chordata; class Mammalia; order Rodentia; family Sciuridae; genus Urocitellus; species Urocitellus parryii. The sequence goes on from NC_135538.1 coordinate 118,948,159, forward strand.
AGAGACCTTAGCCAAGCCAATTCCCTAATTTTACACCTGATGCCCTTAATGGGTAAGTAAGTTGTCCAAGGTCATCCTGATAATGAGAAGTACATCTGAGTCTCAAACTCAGGTCTCCAGACTGGCAGAACAGTGCTCTTTAGAGCACAATGTGACATTCAGTTACCTTCTCAGCACCCTGTTCAGGTTTAATTCATCACTCAGGCTGATTCCATAACCTGTGTATCCCCTCTGGGAAATCTGCACTTCTTCCCCATCTTTAATCCTGTTCTCTTCTCCACTGGGAATTTCTTCCATCCCTGGTTGAGATTAGAGATCTACACTTGAAGCACTGGAGTTGGGTAATTAAACTACTCCACCAATTACTTGGAGATGACCTCAGAGATTATTCTAAATTAAACTCCAGAATGTATACATTGCAGCAGGGCGAGGCTGTAGGCTAGGAAAGGTTTCTACTCTTGAGTTTTTAGAGATGATTTGACTGGTATGTTTGATTTGTGTGTCATGTTCAATCACTCAGTGCTATTACCAACAAGGCCATGTGTCAGGCACTGAGGTAACAGGAATGACCACTAGATAAAAGTTCACAGCTATGGAGGCAAGCAGGCTCACTAACTGCTAATTCTAATTTTATGTGTCAGTGCAATTGAAAAACAAGCACCGTGTAATCACATGGAAGGTACATGTTTATTTATTTACAGGTACTTATGAAAGCTTTACCAACAAGGTTTTGCCTCTTTAAGAGGATATAAGATTTTGACAAAGGGAGAATAGGTGAAATATTTTCCCAAAGGAAAAGCATAAACACAAGCATGATGTGTTTCCATAATAGCAAGTATCCCTAAATAACTAAAATGCACAGTGGATCTAGTAGGAAAGAACTTAGAAGTTTGGGAAGGTACGTGCAAATTAAAATTGGGTTGAATGGAAGACAACCTGAACATCATACTGCAGCATCGTACTGCTAATTTCTCTTTTTTGTTGTTGTAATTGGATAAAATACCTTTATTTTATTTATTTATTTTTATGTGGTGCTGAGGATCAAACTCAGCGTCTTGCAATGTGCTAGGCAAGCGCTCTACCACTGAGCCACAACCCCAGCCTCATACTGCTAATCTTAAAAAAAAAAAAATGTTGTAGTTACAGATGGAAAGCATACTTTTATTTTATTTTTATGTGGTGCTGAGGATTGAACCCAGTGCCTCACACGTGTTAGCAAGTGCTCTGCCACTGAGCTCCAGCTCCACCCCATACTGCTAATCTGTAATGCCAGGCAAGAGGGCAAATACCTGTCATCCCAGCGGCTTGTGAGGCTGAGGCAGGAGGACTGTGAGTTCAAAGCCAGCCTCAGCAAAAGTAAGATACTAAGCAACTCAGTGGGACCCTTCCTCTAAATAAAATACAAAATAGGGCTGGGGATGTGGCTCATTGGTCGAGTGCAAAAAAAGCTCATCTTCATCCTGAAGGTAATATTACGGACAGCTTCCTGTTATTTTGTTTCTACTTCAAAGTTTAAAAGAAAGTAGAATGACACAATCAGACCTCTGTGTTGGTATGTCAAGTATTTTAGAATGAAGAATTGGAAAAAGAAGAGATAAGAGGCAGAGACACCAATCTGGAGGTAAATGCAAAGTTCCAGGTAAGAAATTATTATAGCTACAATAGGAGCAGTGGAAAGACCAAGAAAGGATGGCTAAGAGAGACATTTCAGGATAGAATCAATAGACATTAGTGAATAATTGAATATGAGGGTGAGGGAGAGAAGCATCTATCTGAGGTCCATAGTTTGAGAAGCTATATTGCCAGCAATGCCATTAACCAGAAAAGGCTGCAAGAACAGCAGTTTTTGTGGACACTAGTTTTGGATGTCCTGAGTTTGAGGTGCTTGAGGAAACTATGGATGGCATTAGTATATAATTAGCATTACACATGTGGAGTTCACAATTAGGGACATGAATTTAGGAATCATCACAGAATAACTCAAGTTTTGATTTTTTTTCTTTTTTTGTGGTGTCAGGAACAAAACCCAAGGCCTCACACATGCTAGACAAGTGCTCTACCATTGACTCATTCTCAGCCCTTGAAGTATGTTTGTTTTTTTGTGGGGGAGTGGGTACCAGGGATTGAATTCAGGGGTACTCAGCCACTGAGTTCCCCAGCCCTATTTTGTATTTTATTTAGAAACCAAGTCTCGGGGCTGGGGATGTGGCTCAAGCGGTAGCGCGCTCGCCTGGCATGCGTGCAGCCCGGGTTCGATCCTCAGCACCACATACAAACAAAGATGTTGTGTCCGCCGAGAACTAAAAAATAAATATTAAAAAAAATTCTCATTCTCTCTCTCTCTCTCTCTCTTGCTCTCACTCTCGCTCTCTCTTTAAAAAAAAAAAAAAAAAAAAGAAACCAAGTCTCACTGAGTTGCTTAGCGCCTTGCTGTTGCTGAGGCTGGCTTTGAACTCTCGATCCTCTTGTCTCAACCTCCTGAACTACTGGTATTACAGGCGTGCGCCACCGCGCCCAGCTTGAAATGTTTGTTTTTTTTAAATTTTTTAGTTGTAGACAGTTACAATACCTTTATTTTATTTATTTGTTTTTAAATTTTTATTTTAAATTTTTTTTATGTGGTGCTGAGGCTCAAACCCAGTGCCTCACACATGCAAGGCAGACACTCTATCAACTGAGCTACAACCCCAGCCCATGAAATATGTTTTTTATAATTAAAGATATTACCAGTGTTACATGAGTGTTTTGTGACTTTTGTAATGTTTCTGCTGCTTGTATATGTGCATGTCTGAATATCATCAACGGGTGTATCTTTGCTGAAAACAAAAAATAAGGGTAATACTAGCTACTACATGGGATTATTGTAAGAATTAATTACATGCATTTAGCCAGAGTTCAGAACAGGGTAGTTGTTTTATTATTACTGGTAGATGGAGTGGTATGTGTGAGTCTGTAGACTGCTATTACTAGGACTCAGTATGTAGTATGTACATGAGACCTATGCGTTAGTGTGTAGCATGTGTCTGAGATCCACTCACCTGAGTAGTTTCTCTCCCCACTTACAGCGGCATCTGTTGAGAATTCCTGTAGGGAGTATGGGCAGGGAATGAGCTTGTTACAAGGTAGGCTGGCCTGGGGACCCAGACATAGGATTGATTCCATGGAGACTGGGGAAGGGAAGGACACTTATAGCAATGCTCAGCCAGAAAAATACAGGAAGCAGGCATAACGTAACATTCACAAAGAGCCCAATGCACATATGTAACAATTAGACACAATTCCTTGAGAGATGCAGATATAACTTACATCCAAAAGGCTGTAAAGACTATTAATCAAACACAGGCAGTTATGGAAGTTACACAACTCAATAGTTTGAGAAGCTGTCCTGCAAGCATAGGCCCTGTACATAGGCCCTGCCCAAATTCCTATCAGGTATCCAGCTATATAAACATTCACACAGACCAGGGGAATGAACATAGTACTGGTAAAATCACAACTATATGCAAATACTATACAGTTAGAGTATGGAGAGATGCTTAACCTCAGAGCAGGTACAAAGATGATAATAAAGCTGAACTAGCTTAGAAGAGACAGCTGGCAATGGGAGTAAAGTGGGAAAGAGGGGATAGGACACACTTTAGTCAACAGCTTTTATCACAGGTTTTTGTAGTGTGGGGTTAGGGATGGGACACACCTACCAAAAAGGCTAAGCCCCTCCTTCAGTCCACTGGCCACTTTGTATACTGAGGGGTGAGCCTCACTCTTAAAAATCTGTAAAACACTATCAGGGAGAAATGAAAGATTTTGGGGTTACTTGATTTTTGAAGACTGAGAAAATAGAATGGGGACTAGAAACATCCTTCTAAAATCAAGTCTTGATGTAAGGTTTATCTCTCACTCTTCTATGCTTTAGTTTCTCCATTCAGAAAAGAAAAGTGGCAGGCCAGGGGTATAGTTCAGTGGCACAGCACTTGCCTAGCACATGCCAGGCCCTGGGTTTGATCTTCAGCATCCCCACCAAAAAAAAAAAAAAAAAAAAAAAAAAAAGACACAAAAGCAAAGTGATACCTTTGTGCTTTTCTTCCTTTCTTCCCTTCATCCCCGCCCCTTTCCTTTCCTTCAGGGAAAGATATCTTAATAGCCCCAGGATTAGGGAAATTAGAACCTCATTAGGATTATTAGAGCATTAACCTTAATCCTTCTATCCCCTAGAGATGGCAGCCTGCCTCCACCTCCTCACCTGTAAGTGTCTTGATCTATGCTCACAAGATGGGTCCTGAGGACAGAAAGCAAACAGAAGGGAAGGCGACTGGGGTATAAAAGGTCTGAGTTCATTACAACCTCCACCCATTTGGCTCTCCTCTCTGAATAGTGTCCTGATCCTCTCAGAGCTCCATAGCCCCTCGGGTTCTCCTGTTCAAATGCACTTCACTCACTGGGTCACTGTCCCCTACCCCTGGCTTACTTTTTAAGCCTCCAAATCCCACTTTACTTTGATTGAGGTTAAGCCAAATCACCTACAACACAAATTTCTTAAAGCCCAGGATGGGGATGCTGACATTATAGTCTTCCAGTTCAACTCCAATTCTTCTTCGACCCAGGAACTTGAGCAGTCCTCCAAGTGCCCGGACCTGGGAGGGAATCAGCAGTGGAGTTGGGGGACATAATAACGTCCTGGAAGCTGGTCAACACTAGGGAAAACTATTATTTTCCACAGATAGGCCAGTATAATACAGAACCCAACCCCAGGACCCAACATACCGTGAGAAGGCAGTCAAAGGGAATAATGGAGGAGAGGAAAAGGATTTTTTCAGTGGCAGTCATGGACTCCGGGATAAAGGAGTAGTTTCCAGAAAGGAGACGTTGTTTGCTTATCTCCAGACCTATTTTGGGGCAGTAGGGGAGGGAAAGATTTCATAGCTAAATTTTTCACCCCACCTTTTTTTTTTTTTTGATAGGAGGGATTAAACCAAGGGGCACTTTACCCCTGAGCCATATGCCCAGCCCTTTTTACTTTTTATTTTGAGACAGGGTCTTAATAAGTTGCTTAGAGCCTCTCTAAATTGCTGAGGCTGGCCTTGAACTTATGATCCTCATGCCTCAGCATCCCAAATTGCTGGGATTACAGGCATGTGTTATTATGCCCAGCTTTTTTCACCCCATTTTAAGAATAAGACAATAGAAGCAAGAAAGATGATGTGACTTGCCCAAGCTCACATAGGTAATTAATGGAAAGCTGAAGCAAGAACCAAAATTTTAGCCGGGCATGGTAGTGCACACCTATAATCCCAGCAACTAGGGAGGCTGAGGCAGGAAGATCTCAAGTTCAAAGCCAGCCTCAGCAATTTAGTGAGGCCCTAAGCAACTCAGTGAGACCATGTCTCTAAATAAAATACCAAAAAAGGGCTGGGGATGTGGCTCAGTGATTAAGCACCCTGGAAATCAATCCCTGGTACAAAAAAAAAAAAAAGAGCCAGGTGTGGTGGTGCACACCTGTAATCCTAGCAACTAGGAAAACTGAGGCAGAAGAATTGAGAGTTCAAAGCTAGCCTCAGCAACTCAGTGAGGCCATAAGTAACTCAATGAGACCCTGTCTCTAAATAAAATACAAAAAAGGGCTGGGGATGTGGCTCAGTGGTTAAGCACTACTGAATTCATTCCCTAGAAAGAAAAAGAAAAAAAATATTTTCAGATTCTTAGTCTAATACTCCTTTTATTACACATATAAAGCAAATATGTTTGAGAGCACAACCTGAGAAAGATTAATGACTTAGGAGAGAAAGCTATCTATCTGGAATTGGAGATTTGGTTTAAAAGATAATGCTGAGTACTGGGACTGCGGCTCATTGGTAGCATACTTGCCCGGCATGTATGAGACACTGGGTTCAATTCTCAGCACCATATAAAAATAAATAAAATAAAGGTCTATCAACAACTAAAAAAAAAAAGATGATTATATTGATAGAGGAATTAATGTTACTGCCTTAACATCAAATTAGAATAGAACATTCTCTGTCTATTCTGTAAACCTGGGAATGTTACGGAAATGTCTTATGAATCATCAGAGCCACTGAGTGCCTTTTAACTTTTTTTTTTTAAGCAAAAAATCACTCTTGTAAGCAGTACATCTGAGGGGAGGTCTCTGATGATAGGGTGGAATTAGGAGAAAGGAAAGCAGAAGGAAAGGTGACTGGGGTATAAAATGTCTGAGTTCATTCCAACCTCCACCCACTTGGCTCACCAATCTCAATACTGTCTCAATCATCCCCTTAGAGCTCCATAGCCCTGACACTGGGATGGGTTATTGGCAAAGCAAAAGAAGGAGATACCAAAATCCACACTTGGCAAAAGTATGATTTCAGGTCTCTTTGGCTCTCTGTGCTCCTGGGAGGCTGTGGGGGAGGCAAAGACAAAGCCATCATTCTGTACATTTTAGTTCTTTTACCTCTGTCCCACTCTCTCTAGCCCAATTCTAGCTTCCTGCAACATTACATATCTTAATCCTTTACTATTATCCCATTTCCCAACCCACTCCTTACCAAGCTTCCCTAGAAAATGAGTCATATTCTCATCCTGTTTGGCACTGGTAACAACAGACCGGGGATTGATTTCATCCACAACTTAGAAAGAGAACAAAGAATAAATGAGATTAAGGATCTTTATCCTTTGACTAAAAGGGAAACTGTAGCTCTCTTCTTGCCCCTTGTTCCCTCTCAAGAATTTATTTATTTTTTCCCTCTAAAAGGAGGAGGTGCTCCACATATCAGGAATAGAGGTAAAAGGAATGAGATTTAGAAAGATAGTGACCATCAGGATGGTGGGAGGCAAGAGAGATGCCCTGGAAATTGTCAATAGACTATAAATCCCTAGAAGACAAAAAAAAAAATAACTGATTTGACCAGGACTATCTGCAGTTCTTGATACATTATAAACAATTAATAAATATTTTTAAAATAATGGAAATGGATTCCTAAAACCAACAGAAGGGGCCTCTGGTTGTCAACTAGGAAATTGATTTTCAGGTAAGTACATATGAGTGAAACATATTTCCAATCCCAGAGAGAAGAGGGATTCATTGATCTGCCCCCACCTCTTTGAAGAAGCTTGAGGCTCTCATGGTCTGGGGCATCTGGCATGAAGTGAACAATGGAGTCACTAGTGTCATAGTAGGCAATGCCCAGGTATCCTGAATTCCATAACACACACAGATGGATCTGTCCCACAAGGAAGAAAGAAAATCAATATGTGAACCACTGTAAGTGTAGGGTTTTGCCATCAGGGATTGAACAGAGGCAATTCACTACTGAGCTACATCTCAGCCCCTTTTATTTCGAGACAGGGTCTTGAAAAAATTACCCAGGCTGGCCTCAAAATGAATTTGCAATCCTCCTGCTTTAGCGTCCCCAATCGCTGGGATTACAGGCAAACTGCATCCACCAAGCCTGTTAATAATTTTATCAAATCTCTTGGGATAGACAGCATCCCACTGGAACCAGAGGCTCATGAAGAAGACTTGCCCAGTCCTCCCAACCCCTTTTATTCTAATAGCCAGTTTTTCCTTATCAACTCCCGGTTGGCTCTCTAGAACACCTCGGCTGGTCCTTCCTCCTCCTCATCTTCCTCTTCATTGGCTTCCGCGGGGCCCGGTGCTGGGACCAAGTTGGGGAACCTGGCAGAGACCGCCCCAGGTCCCAGTCCCTGAGGCGTCCTGCCTGGGGTTGCTTGGAAGGTCATGGGCTTGGAACTCTGCGGATATAGGAAAGTGAGGGCGGTTCAGAAGTGCCATTCTAGCTAGGGTGGTGCGTGGAAAGACAAACCCACTGGCGACATAGGGGCGTAAAAAGCTGGGTTGCAAGATATGGGGGCATTCTGAGGGCGACTGCTCATCTATTTCACTAAAGAACAGACTAGGAAACTCCACGCGCCCCACCCTCATTTCTGTCACAAGGAGATTGTACTTTGGAAGGAGAAGGGTTGAGGGCCCTGTGGGGCGAATTGTACACGTCTAACTTCTGCTTCTGCCAGCCACGCCCAATGATCACAGCCTATTGCTCTCAAGTCTCCAACCCACCACTGGCACCAACTCGCGACATTTTCCCGCCTTTTCCGTCACCTCAGTCCCTACACGCGAGAAACAGCCCAACCACCACCAACAACAGCGAGCCTGCAGGAGGGGCTCGTCGGCGGGTGGGCGGGATGCGCGCGCACTCGCACCACCCCCGTAGCGGTTTATTGGTTGGAGGATCCTGGACCGCCCAGAGATCCAACCAGGCGTGAAGGTGGAGTAGACCGCAGGCGCAGAAGAATCTGGGTGTTCATTGGACTATTCGCATTTGGGGCGGTGCTAGAACGTTCAAACTTCCCGCCCTCTATCGTTGCTTAGCAGCGGGCCTCTGACCCGAACAGTTTCTGGGTTTTGATTGACGCGGGGTGGAGTCCCAGAGCCTGGATGGGGTCTGGGGAGTTGGGCTGGGGTTTCGGAAGGAGGCTGACTTTAAAGGGCCAGAGGCACTTTTTTTTTTTTCCCCTTGGAGAGTGGAGAGAAGTAACATTAAACCTTTGCCAACAGCAACTAAGTTAATATTTGTACCCTCTGAGTTAATATTTATAAAGAATTTGGAACAGTGCCTGGCAAATAAAGTAAGAGCTATATACGTGTTTTAAATAAACAAGTGGAAATAAGAAGTGGGACTCCTATCTCAACCCTATTTTTGCCTGTTTCTTGGATCCAGGGTATGACCATCCCCAAAAGGGCACTACAGGGCTAATTTATTATCCCCACCCACATTGAATTATTCAAATTATACCAAATTCTGAAAGCAGTAGAACAAATAAGAACACTTACACACTTATTGGGTTATTGCCGTACTCCTACATACACACATACATACTCCTAAGGACAGAGGATGGCATTAATTCATTCAGCATTTATCTTTGTTAATTATTATTATTATTATCAGTAGTAGTACTATGGATTGAACCCAGGGGTGCTATACCACTGAGCTATATCCATAGCCCCCACTTTTTAAAATAATTTTTTTTTGGTTGTAGATGGACACAATACCTTTATTTTATTTGTTTATTTTTATGTGGTGCTGAGGATCGAACCCAGGTCCTTACCTGTGCTAGGCAAGTACTCTACCACTGAGCCACAACCCCAGCCCATAGTCCTTTTTAAAAAATCTTTATTTTGAGACAGTGTCCTCACTGAGTTGCTTAGAGCCTCATTAAATTGCTGAGGCTGGCCTCGAATTTGTGATCCTCATGCCTCAGCCTCCTAATCTGCTGGGATTACAGGCATATGCCACCACACCTAGCTCAGCATCTATTTATTTAGTGCCTACTCTGTGACAGGTGATGGACTCTAAGAAGTAAACATAATGAAGTCCTTACTCTATGAAGTTTATTTTTTAGGGCGTTTGGTGGGAAGGGAGAGGGAGGAGGTTGTGAGGCAGAAACAAAGAAACAAACAAATATGTACTTTTTAAAACTCCATCTTTCTTTCCAGTGTGGAGACACATGCCTGTAATTGTAGCAAGTCAGGAGGCTGAGGTAGGAGAATGGCAAGTTTAGGCCAGCCTCTGAAATTTAGCAAGACCCTGTCTTTAAAAAAATAAAAAATAAAGGCTGGGAGTGTAGCTCAGTGGTAGAGAGCCCCTGGGATCAAATCCCCAGTATAGCAAAAGAAAAAAAAAATCAGTTTCTCTCTCTCTCTCTCTCTCTCTCTCTCTCTCTTTTTTTGGTGTGTGTGTGTGTGTGTGTGTGCGCGTGCAGAGACTTGAACCCAGGGCTTTGCCCACACTAAGCAAGCTCTCTATCACTAAATTACATCTCCCAATCTCTCAGCTTTGTTCTCGGTACCCTGGAATGGGAAGATCCCACCCAAGAGGCAAGAAAAGATGATGGGGGTGAGATGACTTCAGTGTGCAGACCAGTGATTGGAAGATCCTCTCCAGAGAAGAGAAGGTAGGGAAACACAGCTAAGGGCTGAGTTAATGGTTACCTTGGCAAATTGTTGAACAATGGAGCTATGGAAACCTGGTGACAACTCTGGGGAGTGGCAGAGAGGGACACACCTTCCAGGGTGTGAAGAGATTAGAGACTGGTTTAACAAACCACAGAAGGGAAGGGAGCAAAAGAGAAGCCTAGAGAAGGGAAGGAGAGACAGTGAAAGAGGAAAAAAGCAGGGGCAAGATAAGATGAGTTGAGATGGAATGAGAGGAAAACTTCTCTGATGCAGGACTTAAGGGAGCAGCCCCTGACCTCAAATCCCTGAGGCACTGTTGGTGGTTACAGGAGAGGGCAGCGTTACCTATCACCTGGGGAGTTAAGCAAGATACCTTATAGGTAGCCAAAGTCAATACTGATGATCAAGGCAGCCTTAGCTATAAAGCTGTAGGAGCAAGGGAGGGGCTGTCAGACCTGTTTGAGCCTATAGCTGGCCCCATTTACTTAAGCTTCTCCCAGAAAGATCTTTGTTGGACACTCATCAGTGAAAGCAGGAGAGGACCCTGGGAAATAAGGCTTCTTTGATAACCACCCCCAGATCCCATCAATAGGAAGGGGTCCTGTGTGCAGATTTTGAGGGTCACTAAGAAGGGGATATTCTCTCTCTCTCTCTCTCTCTCTCTCTCTCTCTCTCTCTCTCTCATACACACACACACACACACACACACACACACACACACACACACACCATTTATGGAATCATTCTGCATCCTCATAGGATGTTGTAATTCAAGTGAGCAAACACCAAATATGCTGCATCTTTCTGGGGTGGAGAGAGATGATCCTTCCCTCAGGGAGAAGAAACCCACAGAAGAGGAAGCACAAGAGGAAACCACTAACTGCTGGTTTCCAGTGGCATATCATATCACTCCACCCCACTCCTTCCCCAATCTCTACCTTTAAGGTCCAAAACCCTGTTTTGCTTCCATGTCTTTGCAGTCTACCATGTTTTCAGGTTTTCTTTTGTTGGGCAGAGAAGATGTGAGAAGGAAAGAGAAGAGACAGGAGAGAAATTCAGGGTGTTGAGAGTGGAATATATGCTGTTTGGGGGACATATTTTGAGACTTTTTCAGAAGGTCATAAAGAGTTTGAAAGTACAACCCAAATCAAGGTTACCAAGGAGGGAGAGAGTAACTCTTTTTCTGTCCGCCCTACTTATTCATTTAGATGTCTCTAGGACTCCACTCACACTATTTTGGATTTTGTTTGTTTTTGCAGTGCTAGAAACTGAACCCAAGGCGCTATGCATGCTAAACAAGTACTCTGCCATTGAACTACATACTACCCAGCCCCACTTCACATTATTCTGACTTGCTTTTTCCCTATGAAAGGACCAGCTACCATTCCACCAACCGGAGGAAAGTGCAGCCAGCCTAGTGCCAGGATAAGCCCACTCCAACACCCCATCTTCAAGACAACCTACCAGTGAGAAGAGGGCAAGGGGCACAGGAAGGGGCCCAGTATGGGAGGCAGAAGTGGAAATGTTAAAACTGACCAGGCTATCAGTAGAGCACCTCCCCTTGCCATTCAAGCCCCAAAGTTCAGCTTCCTGTTTCCCCAGCACCAGGCCTCTGGGTCTCCTTTCCCATCCACTGTACTACCTTTCACCACTCCCTACTCCCAACCCCAGCTTCCACTTCCAAGTTCTCCTCCCAGACCACAGTCCTAAAAACCCAGAATTTAGACTGGAGTCTGGAAAAAATATAGAATCTTTCCTTTCTAAGTTCCATTTTTATGAGCATTTCTGAGCTGTTAGTGTCAAGTTTCTTGTGTGAGGGTGGATAACCCTTCTGATTAATGAATCAGGGAAACTGAGGCAGAAAAAAAAATGCTATGCTCAGGAGAGGACAGAGACAAAAGGCTTCTCACAACTTACTCCTCTTAACACCCCCAATGCCTGATCTTCTGGGAAACCCGAGGATCTCCTCTTCGGACCCAGTCCCTAGATCGCCCAGTCCCTAGGTCGCCCAGTCCCGCCCCCTCCTGTCCCCTCCCCAGGTTCAGGGCGGGGCCGGCCGGTGAGTCAGCGGCTCCCTGATCCAGCTCCGGAGGGGACAGAACTGGAAGAGTTAGGTGTGGGGTTCACCGGTTTGGTGGAGCAAGTGGGTCTGATCGGGCTCGTGTTGGCTGAACGGTCAGCCCTAGGTCTGGAGAAGAAAATCCCCGACTGTGAGACCCGCCTTCCCAGGCCCGGGCCCCTCCCAGTTCCCCCAGCGACGGCCGCTTCCTGGTCCCCGACGCAACCATGGCTGAAGAACAACCCCAGGTCGAATTGTTCGTGAAGGTAAGAACACCTTCTCTTTCCTTGGCCATCCTCCGAATTCCCGGAAGCCAATCCTGCCTTTTCCCCAGCTGCAGTCGAAATTCCCCAATTCCTCCTCTCCCAGACCCCAAACCCCAAGTCCACGTGTAATCTGGGAAGAGGGGGAGAGGTGGCGGGAGGGAAAGACAACTTGTAAGCCGGTAATGAAACTTCTAGACCCGATCCTGAAAAGTTTGTAGCAGAACAAGTTTCCAGCAGCCTAAAGGAGAAGAAAGTGGAGAAAAAGGAGTTTCCAGGCGTGAGATTGGGATGGGTGGGGGTGCGAACTGATGGAAGGACAGGAGAGAAAGCGGTCTGCTGGAGCCCAGAGGGGCTTGGGGAGAACAGAGGGGAGCATCTATTGGGACAATGGCTGCTGGAAAGATGGGGGGGGGAGAGGGTAGGGAGGGATTCTAGAAGAGGGTGTGTCTAGGGAGGCTTGGGAGTGGAGGAGGTAAATCGGCCAGAATTGGTGGGGTGGAAAGAAGAGAGAGGATAGCAGGAGGGCTGGAGGGATGATGGGTGATACAAATATCCTCTGAATGGAAAGAGCTGAAGAGAGAAGTGAGGAGGTGACAGTTTGGCAGTAGCTACCCAAAGACAGTCGAAGTAGAGATCAGAGGAGAGTGAGTTGGTTTGGATATGGGACGTGTAGATGCAGAAGGAAAAGCCTCACCCCAACCCCAACTCTCTCCCTTCTGTGTGGGTGTGGATGAAGAGACTGGTAACATGGTATTTGGGGGTAAAATCGCAGGCAGCAGCCTTTCTTGTGTCTGTCTGGACCCCTCCCCTCCAGCATTGCCTTCTGCCCCCCCCCCCCAGGACCTTGACTCTGCCCTTCCCTCCCTTCCTCTCCTTGGTGGTCTGTGCCACCCTGTTTGTTCATTCTCCCCCCACCCTCCGCTTTCCTGCCTCCTTTTTCTCTGCTTTTCCCTTTTGTTCATCTGTCTTTGTGTTTTCCTGTTTCTCTCTCTCTCCTTATTCGCTGGTTTCTTAGTCATTCCCTCTCCCTGGGCCCCAGGGAAGTCAACTCCAGCCTGGGTCCGCCCCTTAGGTGTGGTCCCTACCTTACTTTCATGCTGGCCTCTGGGGCTATTTTTACTCCTGGGTGAAGCTATGCTGGTATGGATTTTGGCCCTATGTCCAATACAAGAATTATTGGTAGCCAGAGGACTTGTACTGGAGAGATCTAGAAGTGGGAATGAGGGCGTTAGTGGGCTGGAGAGGTTCCCTAGCAGCTCAGGCCTTAGCTTTGCTGTCCCTGCCCCCACTTCCTTAGCAGGAAGGAAGCTGCTGAGGCCAGAGACACCAAGAGATGAATCAGTCTCAGCCCAGGGGGAGGTGTCCCTTGGGGGATGAGGTCACTACTTGCCAATTAGAGAGCAGCCCCCCTCTACAGGGCCCTTCATATCTCTAGAGTGAGGCTCAGGACCCCTTGAGTTCCCACTCAGTTGTCAGAAACGGGTTGAATGGAGATGTAGTAAATCAATTCTGGCTTCCAAACCCCACTCCATCCTTAGAGTCCTTAGACTCAATTCAGGAATCTAGGGCCCTAGCCTATAATTCTAGCCTCACCAAAGTCCCATACCCTTCCCTCTCTATGATTTAGACCCTCCACGTTCTCTAAGACCCATTCCCTCTGCCTCTTCCTGCTTGTGCTTAATCTCTGGAAACTAGAAGCCTGCCTTTGCCAAAATTTTCCCATTGATCTGCCCTAAATTTGATCTAGGCCATCTCTCTGATAGCTTATAATAGGGGAATAGAGCATAACTAGGAAGATAATAGCTGTTCTCGAGTAGGAGGTGAAGAAAAAGGCGTGGGAGGGGTGGGGTACACCAGACCTAATCTTAGGATGGGGATTGCTTTTCAGGCTGGCAGTGATGGGGCCAAGATTGGAAACTGCCCCTTCTCCCAGAGACTGTTCATGGTGCTCTGGCTCAAGGGAGTCACCTTCAACGTCACCACTGTTGACACCAAGAGGTGGGCCTACTTCTGTTTTTCTAAATGCCCCTTGAATACATGCATGTATATGTGTATACACATACTCAGGCCTACCTGAGTCTTTCCATCTTAAACCTTTTCCCTCTCCACGTGGAGCCTTTTTCTCTTCCCACATTTCTCTATCTCCTTTCTGGCTCTCCCTGACCCCTTTTTCCTACCCTGATACCTGGCCTCTTCTCCAGGAGGACTGAGACAGTGCAGAAACTGTGCCCAGGAGGGCAACTCCCATTCCTGCTGTATGGTACTGAAGTACACACAGATACCAACAAGATTGAGGAATTTCTGGAGGCAGTGCTGTGCCCTCCCAGGTATAGGAGTACTTGGAAAGGGGAGAGGGGGAACTGGAAGACTCTGGAGAACTGAGAGTTTGAAAAAATAGAATACAGAGATGGTGATGGGGCTGGGGCAGGGGAGATAGATAACAAAGCCTCCTTCTATGAAGGTATCTTACCTTGTTTCTCCCATTGGCTTTCAGGTATCCAAAGCTGGCAGCTCTGAATCCTGAGTCCAACACAGCTGGGCTGGATATATTTGCCAAATTTTCTGCCTATATCAAAAATTCAAACCCAGCACTCAATGATAGTGAGTTTTGTGGATCAGAGGCCAGAGGACTGGGTCCTGGGGGAAGGGAAAACACCCAAGGGTTGAGAGGCATTAAGGACATTTGGAAGTTCAGGTTATCAGGAAGATGGAGTAGGTGTTGGAAAAATCTCTTCAGCCTTCCATTTTTGCTTTACCTCTTTGTCTCCCTGCATTCTCAGACTACCTGAACACAAATCCAGCTAGCTGTATGACTGAACAGTTCACTTAGTCTCTCTGTAAATCCATTTCCAGATCTATAAAATGAGGATAATAATACCTATTTCCTGGGTTGCTGTGAGAATTAAATGAGTTTTGTTTCTGAAGGGCTTAGACTTGGGGGCTGGGGATATAACTCAGTGGTAGATCATTAACATGCTCAAGGCTGTCAGTTGAATCCCCAGCACCTCTCACCAAAAGGGGGGAAAAGTGCTTGTTCTCTGTGTTACTATATATTAATATTTGGTATTATTATTTTGTACTGGCCTTGCATTATGTCCCCCCCTCCCCCAGGGTTTTCTTGGATAGGCTTTCTCAGTCTTCTGGTATTCTAATCAGTTCCCTCTCTTGCACAGATCTGGAGAAGGGACTCTTGAAAGCCTTAAAGATTTTAGACAATTACTTGACATCCCCTCTCCCAGAAGAAGTGGATGAGACCAGTGCTGAAGATGAAGGCATCTCTCAGAGGAAATTTCTGGATGGCAATGAGCTCACCCTGGCTGACTGCAACCTATTGCCAAAGCTCCACATAGTACAGGTGAATGGTCACTATGGGAGGAGAGGATGGTAGCTGGGGTGGCTCTCTAAGGGGCTTCCACATGACAATCACTTCCCATGACAACAATTTGAAGGTGATTTATTTCATAGCATGTTTTTCATAGATTGCTACCAAGGCAGACCCCACCCCAGTGACAAAGTCTAGTCCCCAGCAGTCATTGCTGACTTGACAATTACATTCCATAGACAAGCCATGGGTGCACATGCCTTAGCCAAGACTAACACATTCTGGTATTACTTTCAAAAAGTCTCTTCCTATCTCTGCATTACTGCCAGATCCCCAGATAGACAAAGCAGGCTTTTCCTAAGGCAAAGCTGTAACTCTTTGTAGCTTCAGACTCCACTTCCTCTTAAGGAAGTTGAAAACTTCTGCTTCCCATGTCTTTATTATAGCCTCAAAGCTGTGGTATAGTTTATAAAACATGGGCCCAAAGTCAGTCTGCCATACAACTGAGTAATGAAAATCTGTGTACTAGTCATTGAAAGACAAAAGATGTTTGGCAACCGGTCCATGCCTTTTAAGAGATGAAACCTAACAGAACATAATATTAACATTAAAGTTATGAATAATACATGTCTAAAAGTCAAATGAAAAATAGAGACAAAAATCACTGGAACCAGGTGCAGTAGCACATGTCTGTCAACCCCCCAACTTAGGAGGGAGGGATCACAGGTTTGAGGACAGCCTCAACAATTTAGCAAGACAGTCTCAAAAAAATAAAAAGGTCTGAAGATGTAGCTCAGTGGTAGTGTCCCTGGGTTCAATCCCCAGTACTGACAAAAAAAAAAAAAAAACAACCCACTGTGGAAATTCAAGTTAATTCCTCTCCTCCACCCCTTTAATACCAGGGATTTAACCCAGGGGCGATCAATCACTGAGCTACATCCCCGGCCCTTTTTAAATTAACTTATTTTTTTGGTACCAGCGATTGAATCCAGGGATGCTTAACCACTGAACCATATCCCCAGCCCTTTTAAAAATAATTTAGAGACAGGGTTTCATCAAGTTGCTGAGGCTGGCTTTGAACTTATGATCTTCCTGCCTCAGCCAGGTGTGTGCCACAGTGCCTGGCAATTCCTCTTTTTACTTGTCTTCCCTGGGGTTTACATTTTGGTTTCTCTCCACTTCCCATCTCCAGGTGGTATGTAAGAAGTACAGGGGATTCACCATCCCTGAGGCCTTTCGGGGAGTGCATCGATACTTGAGCAATGCCTATGCTCGGGAAGAATTCGCCTCCACCTGTCCAGATGATGAAGAGATCGAGTTGGCCTATGAACAAGTGGCGAAGGCCCTCAAATAGGCCATTTCTGGGGCTCCCTCACCCCCGTACATGTTCTTTACAGAGGCCCAGGGCGGTTTCCACGTTGCTTCCCATGGACACACTCCAAAATGGCCAGTGGACAGAGAATCCTGGGGCACTTGTGCAGGACTGGGGGGGGACGAGTTTGGGGGATGGAAGGGAATAAGGGTAAGATTTTTATTGTGGGGTGGAGTGGGTAGGACAACTTATTTCAGTAATAAAATACGTAGTGAAAATGTAGTGTTGTTTTTACACAAAACGGAGTTGGAGTGTAGTTGACACCAAATTAGGGGTGGGTCAGTGATCTTGAGCTCAGCGCAGAAGCCAGGAATTAAGGAAAGGGATATTTGTTCCAGGGCTTCCGTCTTTTTTTTAGTGCCAGTCCAATACAGTGCTGTCTTCTGGTCCATGCCGCATTTGCTTCCTGGCCGATAGGGCTAGCCAGATCTGGGTGGGCCTGGTCCGCGCTCGGGGGGCGGTGCCGAGTTCAGGGAAGGGGGGCTCAGTCCTGGTGGAATGGGCGCGGCATCGCAGAGCGGAATAGGCGTGGCCTTGTAAGGCTCCGCCCCGTCCCGCTTAGACAATGCCCGGGAGCCGCCAGACCCAAGCGCCCCCGCCCCGTCGTAGGACGTGAACTCGCCAACCCAGGGACCCCTCAAAAGCTAGAGCTCCCAGTCTCTTGTCTTGAAGACTAGGACTCCTTTATATCCCTACCCTACCCTCTGGGGGTGGGGCCCCAGCCGAGATCACAGTGCAGCAGGAGTGACCACTGAAGGTGAGTCTGGGGAGGTGGGTGACCACTGGACCGTAGCTGGTATTTGGGGATACCGGGCCTGTGCCAGTACCGAAAGGAGTGTGCGGGAGGCTGGCTTTTGGGTCGGAGCTGGGCGGGGTGGACTTCGGTGGAAGATGGACAGGGGTACCGGGTCTTGAGGCCAGGAGTGGCGCCCGCGCCCCGGAACCACGCCCCCGTTTCCCCGCCTCCCGGATTTCGTTGTAGACCTCTCCCAGTCCTCCGGGACTAGGTCTGGTTTATACTGGGTCGCGCCAGGGACAGCGTGACTGGACTGGGTGGAGAGAGGATGCTTAACTCCTTGGACTCTTAATTCTTCTCTCTCTTCCTTTTTTTCCCCTTAGGGCTTAAGGACTTCATGTCCTGGGTCCTGATTCACTCCCCAGCTTTCTCCTCCTGCCCCATTACCCCTGTGTGTGGGTCCCTGGCCAGACTTCGGGTCCCTCCAGCTGCGAGCAGCTGAGGGTTAAGGGGGCGGGGCCGCCGCATTTTTGGGGAGTGAGCGCATCCTAGCGGCTGCCAAGAGGGGCGCCCAGCAGAGACCTTTTGAAGCCCCCGAACAGGGGCAACAGGTGTTTTGGAGATTAGGGATTTAAGACTTGTTCCATGGGCTCCTCTTAAAGAAGCAGACTCATGGGGTTGCAGTGTGGAGCAGGGTCCACCGAAGAGAAAGGTCTGGAGGGGGTGGGGAGGAGTGGGAGGGGCACCGAGATGGCAGGAGGAAGACCCTCTTAATCACCATTAATCAGGCTCTCTTATTCGCCCCTACGACCTTCTCTTCATGCCTCTTTCTGTGCTTCCCCCTGTTTCTTCTTCCAGACAGGTGAAGTAAAAAGAAAACAGAAATCAGCTTGGCCGGAAAGGGCGTTTGTGTGGATGGGATGGGGACGCCGGGGGAGGGGCTGGGTCGCTGCTCCCATGCCCTGATCCGGGGTGTCCCCGAGAGCCTGGCGTCGGGGGAGAGTGCAGGGGCTGGCCTTCCAGCTCTGGACCTAGCCAAAGCTCAAAGGGAGCATGGGGTGCTGGGGGGTAAACTGAGGCAGCGACTGGGGCTACAGCTGTTAGAACTGCCTCCGGAGGAATCGCTGCCGCTAGGACCGCTGATTGGTGATACAGCCGTGATTCAAGGCGATACGGCCCTAATCACGCGGCCCTGGAGCCCGGCTCGTAGACCTGAGGTGAGCGCCAGGGTGGGTGTGTAAGGGGAAGGACGAGAGGAGTTGGATGTCCGAGTTTGGGAAAAGAATTGGGAGTTGGGGTGTCTGAGCCGGCACTCTTCTCTTGCCCTAAGGTTGATGGAGTCCGCAAAGCCCTTCAGGACTTGGGTCTCCGAATTGTGGAGATGGGGGATGAGAACGCAACTCTGGATGGCACTGACGTTCTCTTCACGGGTGAGGCTGGGGTCTTGGCACAGGGAAGCAGTTTGGGAGACCTAGGATGTCTCGCGCCTTGTTTTCAACTCACTCAGGTCATCAAACCTTTGTGGCCTTCCCGGGGGTTCAGGCCGGGAGTTTTTTGTAGGCCTCTCCAAGTGGACCAATCACCGAGGAGCTGAGATAGTGGCGGACACATTCCGGGTGAGGAGCGGTACCAGCCTTGGGAGGGAGTGGGGCGCAGGCAGGAGTCCCGGTAGCCTGAGGACTCCGTGAGGAGGAGGAAGAAGCCTGGGAGCAGCTTATGTTTGAGGGTATCCCCTCTCACCCCTCCCACGACCCTGAATACCCTCGCCTTTGCTCTCCACAGGACTTCGCCGTCTCTACTGTGCCGGTCTCTGGCCCTTCTCACCTGCGTGGCCTCTGTGGCATGGGGGGACCCCGCACTGTGGTAGCAGGCAGCAGCGACGCTGCCCAAAAAGCTGTCAGGGTGAGGAGGGGCGGGGTGGGGTGTGGCCAACGACCATGGGCGTGGCTCCAAACTCGGGAGGCGGGAGCTCCAACCCTAGCCTTCACCAAGCTGTCCATCTAAGTGTGAAAGATCACCCAAGTAAACAGGTGGAATACATAACAATAGCTGGCACGGAGCAGGGAGACTGGGAACAGGGATGATTAACTTGCTCTTCCAGAGTTTTAGGAAACTCCTCAAAGGTGATATTTAAACGGATTTGTAGAATGGATGGGACAGACAGGTGGGAGCTGGAGAAGGGCAAAAGAGGGTTACAGGTGAAAAGGACTGCATCTGAGTAAAGAGTACAAGATGGAAATTAGCAGAACACTGTCTGACATATTAGAACACTGTGTGACATAGTAAGGACTATGTACTTGCTGTCACTATTATTCCACAAATAGAACTGTCCCAAGTCCTTAATAGGGCCCTTAGTTTGTGGTAGGATAGGCAAATTCAATTGTGGAAAAGCTCTGATACTTAAACACTTCCTCTTTCCTTTCTCTCAGGCAATGGCAGTGCTGACAGATCACCCATATGCCTCTCTGACTCTCCCAGATGACGCAGCTGCTGACTGTCTCTTTCTGCGTCCTGGGTTGCCTGGTGCACTCCCTTTCCTCCTGCATCGTGGAGGTGGGGACTTGCCTAACAGCCAGGAGGTGAGAGGGGTATGAGCTCCACCACCACTGCCCACTACCAACAACAACCAATAAAAGAAGAATTTTTCCCAGTGGGAGGAAGGAGGGGTATCTTACCTAGAAACCTGGGTGGAGCCACTATAAGGTGGCTGGACAAGGGTGACTCTAGACTTAAGGTTTTACTCCCTTCTCTGTATTGTCCCTGCAGGCACTGCAGAAGCTCTCTGATGTCACCCTTGTACCTGTATCCTGCTCAGAACTGGAAAAGGCTGGTGCTGGGCTCAGCTCCCTTTGCCTGGTGCTCAGCACACGCCCCCACAGTTGAGGGTCTGGCTTGGGATTCTGGGTGGCCAGCAAAATAGGAATTAGAAGGGGAAGGAGAGCTGGGCATGGTGGCACACACCTGTAATCTCAGAGACTCGGAAGGCTGAGGCAGGAGGATCACAAGTTTGAAGCCAGCCTCAGCAATTTAGCAAAGCCCTGTCTCAAAATAAAATAAAAATGGCTGGGGATTTAGCTCAGAGGTAGAGCATCCCTGGGTTCAATCCTCAGTACTGCCCCACCCCCCAAAAAACCCAATAATAATAAATAATAATAATAGAAGGGGAAGGAGGATTAGATAGATGATAAGTAGGTAGTAGCAGGAAAGGGCCTCAAGATGGGGTGGGATGGGACATAGTGTAGGGAAAAGTATAGGAGCCACTGGGTGAGTCCTCTCTCAGAACCAATAAAATAGAATTGGCCTTTTAGATTGTGCTGTGGCTGATGTCTTCCTGGGGCAAAGGGATGGGGCGGGACTGAAACCTGAGCTGGGGTCAGTGCTGGAAAAGAGAACTCTTTCATTCAAAAAACCCTTGTTAAGCAGTTACTCATTGCCCAACCCTGTCCTAGGTGCTTGGGCAGAAGATGGGTAAAACAGAATTTGTATTGTGCACAGTCTGTCCAGGGCAGAAAAGGGAGTGTGTGGGTGGATCACTCTCTGACTATCTCTAAATGTCAGATGATTCAGACACTGGTAGATTAACAGTCCACCTTTACTTGATAGAGAAGAAAAAATGACATTTTCAGAGACAATCATTTTCATTCACTCATTTACTGAGGCTTAGCAGTGATATCAAAAGGGTCAGTCTCCAGATGTCAGGGAACTTACAGTACATGAACATTTCTTACAAATTGAAATATAGATAGTAATGTAATAATTCACAGGAGGCTGTTTCTTTCTATGAGAAAAATAAAGGACTCTGTAAGGTATCAAAGTGTGTGCTGCAAAGGGCAAGGAGGTTCAGGAACAACTTCTCAGAAAAGGCAACATAAACTGAGTCCTGAGGATAAATAAGAATTAGCTAGGCAGGTAGTGGAGAGGAGAAAAAAAGGGTAATCCGGGAAGAAGGAATTACTCTGGACAGAGGCATTTTGGATGGCTGGGGAGATTTTTTTCTAAGGCTGGCATGTTGCGTGCACATGGAATGACAGATAAGCCAGAGAGTGCTATATCACCTTGTATCAAAAGCCAAGGTCCAGGGCTGAGGCTGTAGCTCAGTGGCAGAGTGATTGCCTAGCACTGTGAGGCTCTGGGTTCAATCTTTAGCATTACATTAAAAAATAAACAAATAAAATAAAGGCATGCTGTCCATCTACAACTACAAAAATATTTTTTTAAAAAAGCATAGGTCCATGACCCAGAGCTGAAGCTTAAGGAGAAAAATACCACAGTTTAAAAATAAGGGATGTCAGGAGCAAGTTAGTACTTGAAGAGGATCTCTGGCTTCAGAGGAGGGCAAAGCAGAAGTATGAGTTATGGATAACCCAGGAACGAAATGAGGAGATTACATTCTGGTGACAGCACTAGACATGGAAAAAAGATTTGACAGTGCCCTTAAGATAGACAAGACTTCATGGCTCATTGTGTGGAAATGAGAAATGAGGTCATATGACTCCAGGTTTCTGGCTTGGTCAACTGGGTTGATCAAGAGAGAATGTAAACAATAAATTGTGCTTGATACACTGTGCAAAATGCCTGGGGTCAGCCAGGCAGGATGTCCTAGATCTGGGATGCAGAGAGTTCTAAGTGTCTTTCTAGAGGTGCAGGCTGAGAATTACCTGCAGATAGAGATTTCCAGAAGAGGGGTACGGGGAAGAAAGGGACAAACCTAGAATGGTAGAGAATACCATGGGGATAGAAAGCAAAGAAAAATAATCTAGAGGAAGATAAGAGCAGCAAAGTAAAATAACTTAAAGAAGGGGGTGATCAAAGGCCATGCCAAATGAGTGTTGAAAAACATAGCCTAGGACATCAGAACATCACTGGCAAACTTGTGGAGAGTAGATAAGCAATTTCAGCAGATAAGTAGTGGAGACAGAAGAAAAAGAAAGTGAAGAAAAGCAGATGTATGCTCCTGGTTCAAAGGCTTGATTCTGAAGGGAAGAGATAGGACAATTTTTGGGAAGTTAACTAAGATATCGAGACAGGGTTTGATTCAGGTTTAGAGAGGACATCAGGGGCGAAGGAGACATGGAAGCTATAGGAAAGATGAGAGTAACTGAAGGAGCAAGATCAGCAGTAGATATAGCCCAGAACCCAGGCCTTCAGACTCCTAGACATGCTCATTTCCATCCCATGATGCCTTCCTCTAGGTGAGAGATCAAGAGGGTGGGAATTATGGAGGGGTGGAAGCCCCCAACTACACAGATTTGGAGTGAGGGCTTCCCTTCAAACTACAACTGCATAGATAGTGGATGCATCAGCAGGGACTACTGTGGACAGCCGGCGGGGTCTCCTGAGGGCTCTATGGTCCAGATCAGCGTAGAGCAGGCTCTGAAGGAGGCAAGGGAGGAAGGAAGGATGATCTCAGCAGTCTGACTCCCTTGAGATTCAGACCTACCTCTTGGTCCACTTTCCTGGGGGATTCCGTCCCCATTCCCAAGTCCTTACCGGCTCCTGGTCCAGGTCCCCTGGAATCTTGGGCTCCTCCTCCTCCATGGGTCTGTGGGGCTCGGCTTTCATCAAAGGAGCTATATGGGGGGGACAGAGCTGAAGGATGGAGAGAAGGTGACCAACTTGTCTGCTCCCAACAGGGGCCCAACTCAGGAATTGAGGGGAGGGGACTGTACCAGTAGGAGAGGAAAAATGGGGAGGAGTTAGTCTTACCAAATGTGGGGAGTGGTGGAAGCGGAGGCGGGGGCGAGCGCCTGTAAAGGAGTATAAGAGTCTTTAATAGTCACCAGTCTTGTTGCGCTGGTTCTCCTTGGCCGCAGGCGGCGCCAACGACAACCTTGCAACTTGCTCACTCTGACCAGCAAAACAACTTAGGCCCCTCCCACACAAAAAGTGCTGCCCACACTCCGATCCTGTGGCGCATCTAGCTTCACTCCTCTAGTCATGCCCCGCCTGGTACACCAGCCTCTGGCCTCGCTCCCAAGTGTTGACCTCTTGCGTTCTCCAAACCATGCCTGGATCTCCAGATCTAGCTCTTTTCTTTGCGAAAATTCACGTTTCGCCCCTGCCGCCTCTGGTCAAGCCCTATTAAACCAGGCCCCGCCCCTGGTGCTCACCTGCGAAACCACCAGACCACGCCCAACGCTCCCAGTCCTAGCACCAGACCAGCGCCCAGCAACGGGACCAGGACTTGGGGATACAGCGACCCTAGGGAAACAGCGTGGCGGGGAGGGATGCAGACGTCAGGAGTACGACCACAGAGAGCTAGCTCTGTCGCTCAGCAAAGCTTCCATCCCTCTCCCCAGAGTGTGTCCGAGTTAACTCCACCGTACGTGTTGATCTCCACCTACCGTTCGTAGGCCCCTGGGCTCTGCAATCTGCCCTATCGCCCAGCACGTGAAGCACCGTACGACTCTCGTCCTCATGGCGTCCCCTGCAGAAAAATGTGCCCGAGTCCCCCGCACTCAAGAGCAGCTCCAGCCGCCGGATACCAGGGTCCAGAGAGCGTAGGCGGCCAGCGAAGGGCAGGAGTGGAGGCACAGTGGGGATCCCACTGGACGATGCCCACAGGATCGGGCGACGTCCCTTGGACAGACCTTTGCAAGCTGGGAAACTAGGCGCCCAAGCCCAGCGGATGGGGTGTGAGACCCCCACGCAGGAAAGATTCACCCGGTCTCCAGGGCGTCCATCCAGAGATGCTAGGGGAGGCGGGGGACGGTGGTTAGGACAAGTCCATGGGGCAGGTCGATGACACTGTCCCCACCCCATCTCTTTTTTTCACTCTGCCCTTCCACCATTTTGGATCTTCTCACACACTCGCGACTCCTCAGGTGTTCCCTTCCCCTGCCTCAGTCTTTCCTCACCATCACAACTTTCCCCGGAATTGCTTACCCCCCGGGTCCCCGTGGGCCCTCGAAAGCAGCAGAGGCAGTAGCTGCAGAACCAGGGCCATGGCTGGGGTGAGGTGGGGAGAGGCAGCAAGTGAATCAGCAGGAAGACCGGAGGGAAGTCTGGGGACAGGGACTGAGGTATCTCGGGACTGGGGGCTCTGATAAGAGCAGGGGCGGGGCCACCAATTCTTCCATCTCTTTAGGAATCCTCACAGGCAAACTCACAGCCCTAAAACAGTGCCCACTTAAAATTTGTAATAGGCTGTTAACACAGCACTCCTGCCTACTTAACTCCTCCAGCAGAGTGATAGCTGGGACAAATTCTGGAGCTCCACTGTCCTGAGTTCATATGTTGACTTTGCCATCTATGAACTGTTGGATGTGGGCAAGTAGCTTAACTGCTGTCTCTTTGCTCATCTGTAAATGAAGATGAACACACCTATTTCATACAGCATTGTGAGAACTAAAGTAATACCTGTAAAACAACTAAAGCAATGATGGACATAGGAACACTAAGTGCTCACCATTATTTTTACTACTTCTGTTCTTATTTTAGCTTCTACCTCACCTTTCTGTGCCCACGCTGTCCTTCCCCGCCTGCAGTACCCCACCCAAGTCCACAAGTTTTGACTGGGGAGGCCTTTAGGAGCAGATGCAAATGCCCCACACCTGTTACTCCAGCAGCCTTCACTGGATTGGAGCCATCAAGATCACATCAAGCCCATGTGGAGGGGTGAGGTCCCTCAAACCTTTAGGGGGCCTGAAGCAGCAACTCTTTAGAAGGTGGGCAGCCTCAGTTCCCCTATCCCCAGGACATCACAGAAACCCTCCATGATGTCACAAACCCTTCATCCTGTGGTTGGGCTGGGGTGGGAAAGACCAAATGAGGGTTGAGTAAAGATTAATTCAATCCCTTCCATCTTTAATTTCTGCCTGCATCCTGGCCAGTGCCCCCCAAGGACCCAAATTCGGCAATCCAGCTTGGGCCACATTCTATCGTTTCCTAAGAACTAGCAGAAGCTGCCACTATGGTCATTGTAAATCATAGAGGCCTTTTGGTGACTCTCCTTCAGAGGACTAGACAGGGCTTTCAGCCGGGCATCCTGAAACCAGGAACCAAAATGGAGTTGGCCACCAGTGGCACTTCCCCTTCCCCTTCCCTCTCACCCATCCCCATTCCCCAGCCAGGTCTGCTCAGCCTCTCCCCATCCTTAGTCTTTTTCTCTGGTCAGCACAGTGTAAATAGGAAGGGAGGTGCCAGCAGAGGCAGAGAAGGGAGGGGCCTTGGGATTATAAATTCCAAAAAGGCCGTTCAACTCCCAGAGCAGGATCCCTGAAAATCTACTCTTGACCACGGCTGTGACTACTACCATTCTTGGGACCCTCACCATGAAAGGCCTTCTTCTGCTCACCCTGTCTGCTCTGCTCTGCTGGGTCTCAGGTAAGTACCTGTGGCCCCCAAGAACCTGGTTCACCTGTCAGGACCTCAACCTCCCTGCCCTGCCTGTACCACCCATTAGTCATGATCCCAAAAACCCTCAGCCCCAACTGGCTCAGCTCTCCTATGTTTCCAGGACCAGATCTCTCTGTTACAGGCTCCTTGCACAATTTCTCAAGGACCCAGGTCTCCGTCATCATATTCCTCCTCATCCCCAAGAAAGTCCCACTTTTCTCACCTGCAAGGGCTCCAGGTCTCTTCCTCACTCCAAGGTGCCCACTTCTTGGAAACTCTGATATCTAGTTCCCTGGCTTGCCCCATTTCAATCCACAATTCTCCTGGACCCATCTTACTGCCTTCTCTCACCTCCTGTAGACAGCGGGATGTGTCTTCAGACTTAAGCCTCCAGATCCAGGCTTCTTTCAGACCTCACCCTCTCCATCTACTCCACCCTGGACTTAGGTACTCAGCTGTGGCTCTTCCTAGTGTATCCTTGTTCCTCCCTGAGCTACATATTCTCACCCCTACCAGGGACACAGGCTTTCTGGGTGGTTTCAGTAACTTCTTAAAGCCTTCTGGGGAACCAGGGAGTTTCCCCAAAGCTCCTAGGGAGGGGATGCCAGGGCCACTCACCCCTAGAGTGAGGTGGGTTTTATTTCCAGGCTCTCCACTCTTGGACTGACCTCTCCTTTGCCAAATCTTGCATGCCCATGCCTTGAATTAGCTGAAGCAGGAACACTGGGGGTGCCATCTTCTGTACCCACCCTCTCCCTTCTGGTAATCTGCTAAGAAGGATTCTGATGAAATGTCTCTCAGGTATTATTCCTTCTGCCAGAGAGCTGTAGTAAAGAGGACTCCATTCAGGACTGGTTCCTCCACCCACACTCTTGGCTGCCCCACAAGGTGAAGAGTAAATTGCTAAAGTTGGCCACAGGTGGCTTTCTTGAAGCCTCCAGTTCCAAGCCATTTCTGAAGGCATCATAATCCCATCATTTTTATTCTTCATATTTCTTCCTATTTCAAGTCTCTATCCTCTCCCTCCTTTCCCCATTCCTTCCCCACAGTTTCCTCTTATCCCAGCTGTCCCCAGACGCATGTTTTTGTTGGTAGTTGTGCTCCTCTTGACTCATCCCAAATGGGGTGTGGTGGAGGAAGATATTTAGGGTGTGAGCCTTTCACAAAGAACAACTCCACCCTTACCTGTCACCCACTTTCCACTTTCACCGCATCACTCACCTGCTCTGTCCCATGGACCAAACAGATCAGTGCACCTATTTAATAGGCTCTTCTACACCCCCATTACCAGTTCAGCTTACCCCCAGGTAGCTTAGACACCCCATGCCTCAGCCTGACTTGTTTCTCCCCAGCTGATATCCGCTGTCACTCCTGCTACAAAGTCCCTGTGCTGGGCTGCGTGGACCGGCAGTCCTGCCGTCTGGAGCCAGGACACCAGTGCCTAACAACAAATGTGTACCTCGGTAATATCTGCCTCTATAGTGGAAGAGGGACAAGTGGGACACTCTGTCTGGGACTGAGACCCAACCAGGGCTAAGACTAAGATGGAACAGAGAATTATAGCAATGATGACATTTGGCCAAAATGATTATATACCAGGCACTGGGCTTTTTTGTGTGTGCGTGTGTGGTAATGGGTACTTTACCACTGAGCTACATCCAGTGCTTCCCACCTCCCTGACTTTCCTTTTTTTTTTTTTTTTTTTTTTTTAGATAGGTTTTGCTAAGTTGCCGAGGCTGGTCTCAAACTCCCAGTGACTTGGGATTATAGGAATGTGCCACTGTGCCCAGCTATGTCTTTATGTGCTCTGTTTCAATGAATGTTCATGACAGTCCTATGATGTTGGTGTTAGTGTCAAATTGACTAAATACTCTCAAGAGAGATAAAACAGGCCCAAAGACCTCATGGCCAATCAGGATTGGGGTTCACAATAAGGAGGTAGAGGAGTAAAATAGGCTGAGAAGAGATAAAGGGCAGGGCTGGGCAAATTTGCAAAGGAAGGAAGCCTGGGTGGGTGTACATGGTGGGGAGTGGGCATAGGTGTGCCAGGTGCCAATCCTAGCTGATCTCCCTGCCCACTCCACTCCTGCCTCTAGGGAAGATGTGGGTTTTCTCCAACCTGCGCTGTGGCACACCAGAAGAGCCCTGTCGGGAGGCCTTCAACCAAACCAACCACAAGCTGGGCCTGAAC
The DNA here is from genome assembly GCF_045843805.1 of Urocitellus parryii. Classification (NCBI taxonomy): domain Eukaryota; kingdom Metazoa; phylum Chordata; class Mammalia; order Rodentia; family Sciuridae; genus Urocitellus; species Urocitellus parryii. The sequence continues at coordinate 118,976,409 of NC_135538.1, forward strand.
TATAATACCACCTGCTGCAGCAAAGACAACTGCAATAGCCCAGCCCCCCGGCCCACGCCCACCCTGACCCTGGTTTTCCTCACTTCCTTGGCTGGCCTTGGCCTCTGGCTGCTGCACTGAGGCTCACTCTGTGGCTGTCCTTCCTCCCCACCTGCCTTAGCCAGAGCCTCTCTCCTTATGACTCCCCATCTCCTGGTTTCCCAGAATGATCTCTCTCTGGCTCCCCTTCCTCTGAAGAGCATTTCTCCAGTCCCCTCTCATTTCTTTAATGAGACAGTGCCCAGAGTGGTCTCCCTATCTATTTTTCCCAAACTGTACCCTCTGCTCTGTTTTTCCTGAGTCCTTTCCCTTTTCCCTTTAGACCACTCCAGATCCTCCACTGGCTCATGAAGGACTTCTACTTTGTCTTCTACACTCTGAGGTGCCCTCCTTGAGAGGAGGGATTGGGATCTGGGCGGGAAATGGGGCTTCTGTCCTGTCTCCAATGAAAGCCCCAGGAAGGACCTGATGACCTCACTCTATGGGATTGATTCACCAAACCCTCTACTCATCTTTTCCATTTTGAGTAATAAATGTCTGTGTCTAATAAATTGTGCATTCATTTTCAGAAGACTGTAAGTGTCAAACCCCCTCCCTGGAAGTAACACTCTCAGCACCCTCACCCCCACCCCCACCTTCCCCTTACCCAAGAGTCTTTCAGGGAGTTTCCCTGGGAGGCTGGGTTCATGTAAATGAAGGAACAGGTTTTTCAGGTCTCCATCCTGTCTTTCAGTGTCTGGAGGTGGCACATAGGTCCCAGTGTTTGGAGAAACAACCCTTATCCTAAATTTAGCCACACCCTAGTGATATTCTGCCAAGGAGGAGATACAGCCTGGCTTTAGGTCTCCCCAAAGAGGTAGGAGAGGGATATGGGGATGGGGCCTCAGATTAGGATCTGAGGCCTTACCTGGCCTAGTTACTAACCAGGGTATCCAAGCAACTCTCCTATCGCTGGACTTATATTTCCTTTTCAATTCAAAATAGTCCTATCCATGCTTACCTAATGTGTGAAGCCCTGGGTTAAATCCCAGTACTGCAAAAAACAAAACAAATAGTTCTTTTGGGAACTAAGTTACAAATGGAGGAAAGGGGAACAAACCCAGACAGCCAAGCTCATGGAATCCTGGTCACTTCCACTCAGTCCAGAGCTTACTCTCCTTAGTAATCTGCATTACTAAGGTAGATCTTCCCTAGCAGCAAGATCCAGTAGTCACTAAGAGAGATTCTGCATCATCCTTGGGGATTTTGTTGGTTAAGGGGTGCAATGTGGGATCCTGGTTGGGGTCCAGGACCAGAGAAAGGAGAAACCACTGTAACTAGGCCAATTGATGGGCCAGAAACCCTCAAACTAGAAGATAGATGTCCCCATATTGCTGCTTCAAGTTTCCCATCAACAAAAGGTAGATGGAATTTTCCAGTCAGCTCTAGATTTTAATGGCTCACAGAGAAGTGTTTACTTTCTCACCTTAGATGTTCAGAGCTCCCTTGTTTCCTTGCTCCCTTGCCTACCCTCATTCCCACTACCCGCTCCATAGTCCTGGCAAAAGCCAGACAAGGGTGGTGGCTGCTGCAACCAAGATGCATGCTGGGGCCACGGTGCTTGCCACAGCGCTGTTGCATAGGTCTCCAAAGCAGCAGTTCCTGTGAGTTGTGTAAGTCACGTCTCCCACCAATTCTGTTTCCACTTGGTTGCAATGATGGGTGGCCACACAGGCAGGATGGTGATGACTCAGGGTCACTGAAGCTGAGAGAAAGAATGAAACTGGGGTGTTGGACTCTTGGCGTCAGGATTTGCCTTCTGGGGCAGAGCAGATGTGATTTCAAGGAGCCCAAGGGAATTCTCTGCCCCCTCAAAAAACACCTCCCTGAAACCAAGTGATCAAAGTTAATTCATTAACATTGTTAACTGCTGCTGTGATGTGCTGATAAGGGAACAACATCACTTCTATGGTATTCCTGCCTGAAACACATGACCTCAATCTTATCATATGAAAGAAAATAGAAGTTAAACTAGTTGTGGTAACGCTTGCCTGTCATCCCAGCAATTTGAGAGGCTGAGGCAGGAGGATCACAAGTTCAAGGCTAGCCTGGGGAATTTAGCAAGACCCTTCTCAAAATAAAAAATAAAAAGTGCTTAGGATAGCTCATAGTAGAGCATCCTGAGTTCAATCATCAGTACTACAAAAAAAAAAAAAAAAAAAAGAGGAAAAAACAAGTAAATAGACAAATCCAAATTGAGAACAATCTACAAAACAACCTATCATAAAATTACATAAAAAACAAAGTGATCTATCAGGGCTTTTCAAAAATATCAAAGTCATGAAAGACAAAGAAAGACTGAGCATTTGCACAGGCTGGAGAATGTAAAAAGACGTGAGAATGAAACGCAATGTGGGACCCTGATTTGTGTCCAGGACCAGATAAAGGACATGAGTGGAACAACTGGCTAAATCAAAAAGCCTAAATTAGCTAGTCATATTATACCAATGTGATTTTCTGATTTTGATAATTGTGCTACAGTTATGTGATATGTTAGCATTAAAGAAAGTTGAGTGAAGGATATACAAGAACTTCCTGTACTACTTTTGCAAACATTCTGTCAACCCAAAATTATTTCAAATTAAAATATTAAAACATACACAATATACCTCTTAGCCAGTGCTTGAAAGTTGGTCCCTGACTTAAGGGACGAATTTCTGAGTAAATGGGCCTATGATTCTTTCTGGAGAATAAAGAGGAGGGAGGTGAAAGCCCAAGAACTGTGGGATGCTCAGGTGCTCAGTGCCAGGAACCAGAAGGGTACAAACTGCTTTTCTCCAACAGTGGCACCATCTGCCCAGAGCCAGACGGAGCCTGGAAGGTTCTGGAAGCCAGAGGAATAAAGTGGGGCCTAAAGGCAGGGAGGGGTTAGGGAAGAGGGAGAAACTGAGGACTCACGGTTCTCAGACAATTTGCTCTGTCCCAGGCCTGGTTGGGGTTTACGCTCCAAGAAGCCACAACGTTCACCCTCACCACAGATAGTCACGGTCCCTTTGCAGGAGTTGCTGGGGCCTCCACCACAGTTGTAGCACCGCATGCGGTTTCCTGGCAGGAGAGGCAGGAGAAAAGAGGCACTAGACCTGGGGCTCTCTGGGAAGTTGCTGGCAGAGGGTAAGACAGGCCATATGAGAGGTGAATTGGCCTCCTCCTTACCCAATGCATCCCCCAGCAGTGTGCAGATCAGGATTCCAACAAATTGGGGCTTCATCATGTCTACCTGTGTCAGTAGGGCCTCTCCCTCCCGCCCACCCCCCTCCCTGGCCCTGCTCTGCCAGCCTTATATCCCCCTTGTTTTAGATTTATAGGGCTATAAAAGGGAGGAAAGAGTCTCCCCCAGCAGGCGCCAGGGCCCCAGTGGAGACAGGGAGGGGCCTGTGGATGCTCTCAGCATCCTCTGAAGCCTCAAACTCCTCCATCTTCAGCAGTAGTTAAAAAATTATTGCTCAAGAACTCCTGGGGGTCTCTAAGACTCTGTCAAAGGGTCTTCAAGGGTCTTCCTTTTCCAATTCCATTGGATTATCTTTGAGGTTGGATTTTCAACCAAATAACGTATCCCTACAGACTGAATATCAAAGAAGTGGATATGAAAACCCTGCCATCTTAAGCTTGACAGGAAATAGATTCACAAAAATGTAAAGCACTTCCACTCTTCTTACTGTGAAATTGAGCACTTGTATTTATTTTTCATAAAACTATTTCATTAACATGTAATAGGTTTATTGTTCTTAGTTGTGAAACAAATCAATACCTATTTAAAATGTCTTATTTTAATTTCTAATACAATACATATTGATATAAAAAACATGAAAACAAACTCTTTGGGACATTTGGATATATATATTTTTAAGAGTGTAAAGAGTTGGGTGCAGTGGTGCATGACTATAATTCCAGCAACTCTGGAGGCTGAGGCAAGAGGATTGCAAGTTTAAAGCAATTTAGGGAAGCTTAAGCAACTTAGCAAGACCCTGACGGAAAAAAAAAAGTTAAAAAAAAAAAAGTAAAAATAAGAAGTAAAAGGGCTGGGGAGGTAAAGCATCCCTGAGTTTAATCCCCAGTACCAGAAAAGAGGGAGGGAGGAAGGGAGGGAGGGAGACAGACAGAGAGACAGAGAGAGCTCCTGAGATCAAAGTTTTTAAATACTGCTGCTCAGTGTCTCCCCTGCCCTCACCTTCCAAGTCTTCCTTATTCCTCCTTAGTCTTTTTTTGTGGTCCTGAGGATCAAACCCAGGGCCTCACCCATGCTAGGAAAAGCACTCTGCCACTGAACTACACCCACAGTCCTGTCTCCAATCTCTTAAACCCCAGTCATCCAGACTCTGCCACACTCCCCCGTCCCTTCATTCTATCCATGCCTTTGTTCCTAGTCTCATTCTTCCCCAGTGGAAGCACATCCACCCAGCCCCACCCATGATTAATTTTTTTTCCTCCAAGGTAGTAAAGCTGGGAGGAATAATTATGGGGTGGGAATGTTGAGGCTTGGGGGGGATCAAAGGTATATGAAGCAGGGTGGGGCTGGCCCCTCCACAGCTGGGCAGTGTGGGTGGGTCCCCTCCACAGCTGGACTGTGTGGGTGGGTCCTCTCCACAGCTGGGCTGTGTAGGTGGGTGAATGAGTGTTGTTGATTCCACCTTCAAACATCACACACACTCTAATGATCTAGGCCAGGACTGTTTAGGAGTGTGACCTTGAGAAGCACACATGCACTGAGGGGATAGAGAAAACAAAGAATAAGAGAACAGAGAACAGCTTGAGATGGCGAGCAAGGGAGGGGAGCAGAAGGGAAGGCGACAGACATAACTCAGGAGCAGCAGACGGAGCTGAGTTATAAACATTGAGAGAACAGAGAAGACCCTCAAGGCACGGGCGGGGAGGGAGGTGAGAGACAGGGGCTCTGGAGCAGAGGGCTGGGGACCCTGCTGAGTCATGCTGGTGAAATCTGTCCTATTCCACCCCCAGGTTCTCTCCCTAGGTGTGTTTGTTTACTGGTCCCTCCCTGTCATGCTCAGATGTTCCATCTCGGGGTGCAGATCACATTCTCCCAGATTTCCTGAGCCCAGGTCCTGCCATGGGCACCTCCAGCATCTTCCTCTGCGCCTTGTTCCTCTGTGGGGCATTGGGTAAGGGTGGACTGGGGAATCCTCAGGGGGCAGGGGGCAGGGGGCAGGGGGCTGGGGCAGGGGCTGGCAGATTCTGAGGATTGGAAGGGAGAAGGAGCTGGGAGAAGCCAACAGGAGAGCAGGAACGACTTTGGGGAGACCAACCACTGGGATGGCCTCAGGCCAGTTGACAATGTGAAAGAGCAGAAGTTGCCTTTCAGAGGCACTGTCTCTTCCTTGTGAGAGTCTTTGACTTGCCTCTGTGTCTCTTGTTCCTTATCTCACCTCTTGCTTTTGTGCTGGACCCCTCAGTCAATGTCAATTCCCATTTTCTTTTCTGCCTCTGATGCCATCTACTTAAGTTTTTTCACTTTCCCCCTCCACCTCTTCACCAATCTCTCTCTCTCTCTCTCTCTCTGTGTGTGTGTGTGTGTGTGTGTGTGTGTGTGTGTTTCTCTATGCTTGTCTCTGATTCTTTTGGCTTCTGTTCATGTCTGCACCTCCCTCTTAATTCCCTTTGCCTCTCTGCCTGTTTCTTTTCATTTGTTCTCTCTCTTCCCTTTCTTATTTTTCTGCTTCTGTCTGCCTCCATTTTATGGTTCCTCTCTCCCACTTTGTGTGCCATCTCTCTCTGTATGTCCCTCTGCCAGCTCCTTTGGGGTTCTGCTTTTTACCTTCTTGCCATGATCTCTGCTGACCCAACAGGTCTCACCACTTCCCCTGCCCAGGGACGGCTTCACTGTTACACCTGCAGCTTCGCCAAGCCTTGCTACCCTGTACCCACAGAGTGTCAGGATGATGAAGCTTGTGGCATCACTGTTGGCACCTCAGGTAGGAGTATGGTCCATTGGCCCTTGTCCAGGTGGCTCCCTACCTGTCTCCTTCCTGCCTTTCCTGCTGCCCCCCCACTTCAGCATTCCTCCTTCATCCCACAGACCAGAATGAGATCATCGAGCGGAAAGGCTGCCTCCCAAGGACCCAGTGCCCTCTGCCAGGTCATGCCACCTACTGGTCACGTGCCTACGTTCTGCGGCACCACTGCTGTGAGCAGGACCTGTGCAACTCGGCTGTCACAGCACAGTGGCTCCCCAGTCTCTTCCTCACCACCCTGCTCCTCCTGGTGGCCAATTTTGCCTGGGGAGGACAACTCCTCCACTAGCCTTGTGTGGACTCTCAGCCCCCAACCCAAGACTCCTTCACCATCAACATGGTACTGGAAATACCCGCATGGACACTTTTGAGACATGCCCAAGAACCTGATTTTGTACACAATCCTTAGACTCCTAGACCCAACACCTCCACAGACCCCTCCCAAGACCTGTTTCCCATGGGCACTGCTCTAGCTCTTGTAGGCACCCACCCAAAGCCCAGCCTCATAAGAAACATCTTCTCTGTGTCTTTTGTCTTTTCCAAACGCCTGGTGCTGATGTCTTCTCTCAGCCCCAGGTGCCTAGCAAGATGCCATTTTGATAGAGCTGTGGTCCCAGGCAAGGGAATTGAAAGGGCACAAGGTATGGTGATGAGGAAGGTCTTTCTGGGAAAGATGTAACATAGTAGGTGGGGAACTATAGAGTACATTTAATAAAGGAGCTATCTGGGAACCTAGCAATGGTTCAGTGTGTGTAGGGTGTGTGTGTGTGAATGCATGGGTGTGCTCTCTAAGAATGAACTATAGCTGCCTGACAGGTTGGGTTGGAGTGCTGGAACCTAAACAATATTCTCCTCATTTTCCATCTGCCATCTCATTCTCCTTCCTGCCAGTATCTTAGCTTAAGCTGCTGTAGCATGAATGTTTTAGGCAAGATATCAAAGGAAGTTTTTCTCCAGGGAAGCCCAGACTTGAGCCAAGACCCAAAAGGGGAACTGATAGGGTTACTTTATGAGGATGTGGCCTGGAGTCCAGCTCATCTCTGCCTGAGACTGGGGACTGGCCAACTTGGGAGTGTGAATGCCCTTCCCCACTGACCAGCCCAAACTTGTCTGTAGTTCATAGGTGGCCAAGCATAACCAGCCTCACTAGGGAATCCCACCTGCTAACCCTTGTGGACACTCTCCTCTGCTTAGGGAGAGAGGGTGTGAGCCATGGGCACAGGGAGGTAGTGTTCCTAGGAGTCTGAAGTGATAACTGTTAAGCTCTGAATGCCACAGCGGAGCCCCACAGGGAAGTGTGTGTGCCATGGATAAGGAGGGAGTCTGGCTGGAGGTGGAGCGTAGGCACCCCCATTCTGACTTGGTTCCTTCCCTTCCATTTGAGGAAGTCTGTGAGCTGATTAAATATGTTTGTTCCCTAGCTTCTTTGTGAGAATGAAACTTAGCGGGTGAGGAGGTCTGGCTTAATTTGGAGGCATGTTGAGTCTTCTTTCCATTTTCTGTCCCTTAGTTCTCCCACTTTGCACTTCTATTTTTTTTCTCTCTGTTTCTTTTTATTTTAACTTTAGTCTCTTTCCTTCTCTGTTCCTCAGTTTCCCACATTCTTCTTTAGATTCCCCTGTGACTCTAGATTCCTTTATCTCCTCCCTGCCCACCTCACCCCTTCTCACCCTCAACAAGTACCCCAGCCTCCCCTCAGTTCTATAGTATTGCATGCTCAGGGCCATCCCTCCTCTGGCCAATTCAAGACACAAAACCACACCTTTTTGTAGGTGACATCATGAAATAATGCTACACCTTTTCTTCAGCTCCCCCATCCCCATTTCCCAGGTAGCCTGAGGGCTGCAGGAGGCCAGATAGACAGTAAGTCACATTCTCTGCCCACCTCCCAGCCCTACATCCTCGCTGAGGTTTTCAGGGAATTTTTCAAGTGCCAGATGACCAGGGAGAGAGAGAAGGTCACATTTCCCAGCAGCAGATGTCACCAAGATCACCTGGTCTTGTGGGCAGGTGGGCTGTGGGATTTGTAAAGCAGACTGTCAGATTAAGTATAGTTCTATTCTCTACTTCCTCAGGAACCAGAGCCTCATCCCCAATCCAGTGTTTCCTCTCCCACCCCAGACCTTTTGCAATTTAGGCCTCTGTCCCCTGTTTGTTCCTCACCTGAGACGGGCCAAGTGGATGTTCTCATAGATCTGGATTTCAGGTTTAAAGTGAGGAATGGAGGCATCTGGGGAGAAGTAGTCAGAATGTGTATAGAAGTCTCTAGATAATTCAGTTGTGTTCTTTTCTACTCCCTCCCCTAGAGAGGACAAGGTTCAGAAGCAAGATATGAACCTTGGCCTCACATATGCCCTCTTCTCCCTTCTGGAAGAGGGGGGACTCACCTCTGCCCTGAACCTCCCGGACTCTCCGCCTCCAGAGCATGATGCTGAGAGCTAGGATGGTGAATGCTTGGCCCACTGTGAGTGACAGCATCAGGATCCAAGTCACATCCCAGGCCATGGAAGGTACACTGAGGTTAGGAGAAGCATCCATGGAGGCTGTAGTCACAGCAAGACAAGAGGGATAAGGAGGGAGGCAGTGAGGGGACCTGTCCCTGTACCCCAAAGACAAACTCCTCCCAATCTGGTAGGATCTTCCTTCAGAAGACTTCATGAGCTTCCCTGTCCCCAATATCCACCATCCCACTTTGCTCTTTTCCAGACCTCTCCCCCTGACCCCATGGGTAGTAGAAAACCTCAGTAGAGAATGACAGTGTTGCCCTGTTCATATGTGGACAGCTAGCTCTAGAACAGACCACCAGCCAAAACTGCCCTCATAGTAATTCAACTTTTCAAGAAAAAATAAAGTGTCCTCCATTTATTTGTTCTTCCATTCATTCTTTATTCTCTAAGACTTGCTTAGTTTCACCACATGCTAGATACCATATAAGGTGGTAAGGATACAGAGGGCAATAAGGCCCAGCCACTGCCCATTGACTGGCCTTTGATTCCCCAAAGAGTAGCCATTTGCTCCACATCCTGACTTAAATTAGTTATTCTACATCCAATAGTATTCATTCTCTCTTTAATGACCTTTTTTCTACTTTTTTTGTAGAACAAATATATATTTTTTCCTTTTGTCTTCCCTATCAATGGGCCATTAAAACACTAGTGCATATATCCTTTCTTCAAAAGCAACTGCCCCAACAATAATCCTTATTTTCTTCATCTCTGCTATAGGATATTCCACAAAATCATAAATTACACTATTTCTAAACAATGGTATATTCCACTGAAATATATACGTTTTTGCTGCTAGTCTATTCCACCAGAAAGTTGGCTTAACCAATCCCTTTCTCTGTTATGGACTCAGTCAATGATAAAAATTGCCTCCTCCTACCAGCAATGAATGATCTGCTCCAACAGAAGTCACCTCAACCTGTCCCTAGTTGTCTCCTATTCCACCTACTTTCTTTTCTTTTTTTTTTTTTTTTTTTTTTTTTAATTTTTTTTTAAAGAGAGAGTGAGAGAGGAGAGAGAGAGAGAAAGAGAATTTTTTTTTAATATTTATTTTTTTTAGTTCTCGGCGGACACAACATCTTTGTTGGTATGTGGTGCTGAGGATCGAACCCTGGTCGCACGCACACCAGGCGAGCGCGCTACCGCTTGAGCCACATCCCCAGCCCCTCCACCTACTTTCTTATCAGCAGAAGAGGGATGTTCCCCAACTCTGGCACATCTCCTCCCTCGGTTTACCTGCCAGGCTAAAGCTGACTCCTTTATTCTGAGACACGAGGCAGCGGATGATTCTTGGTCTATGGCCCTTGGGCTCAGGAAACCCTTCCCCAGGACACACCAAGAGCAGGGCAGCCCCATCACCCCAGAAGGAATGAACACGTCCTCTCACAGGACCCTTCCCCTCCAGCCAAGTCACAGAGTCCAGACGTCTGACAGGGACCACAGAGCACAATAGGACAGAGCAGGGGGATCCATCTGTAGCCTTTGCAGAGAACTGGGATCCTGTGGAGGAAAGAAGACCTTTCAATTCTTTGGGCTTCCCCAGTCCCTACAGCTTGCGGTCTCTGGGTTCTTTTCTACTCCCTCCCCATTCAACCTTAGGTTCCTATATGACTGGTACCAGGTTATTGGTATCTTACCTTTGAGAACAGAGACATCATACACTCTCCAGTTCTGATACCTGTGGTGCTCACCCAGCACGGTGCACCAGTACCGCCCAGCATCTCCATCCTTGGACCCCTCCAACCACAAGGAATAGTTTCCAAGGAGTTTGAGCCTGGATTCCTTTCCAGGTTTCCTAAGGTTTGGGATTGACCTGGTCATTTGGACCTGGGCCACCAGGATGGTGGAGGAGCCTGCTCCAGGGCTGTGGAACCATGATAGGAGTTCATCTCCACTTAGGGTGGGTGGTGAGGGACACGGCAGCTCCATTGCTTCCCCCAAGGCTACATAGATGACCTGGATGTTGTCTGTGAGAAGACAATTGTATGAGGCCAGAGACCTCCATTGCATCAAGGCCCCACTTGTCCTCCAACCCCTGGCTCCCTCCCTCTATAGGGTCTCCCAGCAGTGACTCAACTGATGAACACATTTCTTAAGTGACAACTACAAAGAAAGAGAGGTGGAAGGAAGAGTGTACAGACTTTCCTTCCACACTCCCCAAGCTGGTAGAAGGGTCTGGAGATGAGAGAAAAGCCTGGAATAGTTGGCAAATGCCCATCTCTTTAGACATTTACTCATCTGCTTTTATTTTCTAAAGGAAAGTGTACATAACCTGGACCCTCATTTCTTCTGGGTCTCCACCAGTGGTAGAGGCAGGGAGAAGTCAAATGGGTGAGTCTGTATTCTTGAGTTGGATGCATTCTCCAGACCTCTAAGGAGAAAGATCAGCAATCCCTCCCTAATCTTGCAAATAGCTGAAATATCTCCCACCTCCTGCCCCTTACCTGTAGCAGCCTGAGGGAGCCCACAGAGGAACAGAAGAAGGAGAAATAAGACTGCCATGGGGAGAGACTGCCAAGTTCTTTCGCTCTAAGACCTGGGGTTACTAGGGAGGAAACAGAAACCCGATAAAGGCCCATACTCCCTGAGCTGGAGTGACATGGGCCTCTGGAAGGGATGAGAATGCTGGGGAGATAAAACCCAGTTGCATGTCTACTGGGGAAAATGACCCCACCTTTCTGTTTTGGGGGTGGAGGAGAAACTGACTCAAGCCACTTTTACGTAGATGGGGTTCCAGGTCTCTATCTCCAGTCAGTTTGGAGGTATATTCTGTGATCTTTCTTCTACTCCTGAGAGATACTAGCCATGAGCCAAGGTCCTGAGTTCTTCATGGAACCCAATACAGAGCTGGACATACAGTAAATGCTCCATAAATGATTGGAGTGAGTTTTGCTGTGGTTTCCTGGTATACCACAGACCTCTCTCTCTCTCTCTCCCTCTCCCTCTCTCTCTCTTTAATTGTGAATGAACATTTTTTTTTTAAAGAGAGAGGAGAGAGAGAGAGAGAGAGAGAGAGAGAGAGAGAGAGAGAGAGAGGAGAGAGAATGTTTAATATTTATTTTTTAGTTCTTGGCGGACACAACATCTTTGTTGGTATGTGGTGCTGAGGATCGAACCCGGGCCGCACGCATGCCAGGTGAGCGCGCTACCGCTTGAGCCACATCCCCAGCCCGTGAATGAACATTTTAATTATTTTTATTTATTTATTTTTTCTGTGGTTCTAAGAATTGAACCCAGTACCTCACACATGCTAGGCAAGCACTCTACCACTGAGCCACAACCCCAGCACCTCTAGAACTCTCGAGAAGTATTCTAAGCTATTAATCAAAGAGAAGAATAGCAGGGATATGGATTATTCATTAATTCATCCCTCTGCTCCAGGCAAGACTGAAGGAAGCTCTTTATACAGTTCTAAAAGTTTTTAATGTGTTATTTATTTTAATTAATTAATTTTGGTGCTAGGGATCAGATCTAGGGCCTCATGCATGCTAGGCAAGTACTCTACCACTGAGCACAATCCCAGCCCCTAAATTAATTAATTTCCTTATTTTTGTTGTACTGGGGATTGAACAGGGCTTTGTGCATACTAAGCAAGCGCTTTGCCACTATCTGCTTGTGTTTTTGAGGTGCTGGGGAATCAAACTGAGAGCTTTGCCATGCTAGCTAGGCAAGTGTTTTACTGCTGAGCCACAGTCTAGCTACTTAAATTTTCCCCCTTCTCCTCCTCCTTCTCCCTCCTTCTCCTCCTCTTCTTCTGTTTTTTTTTTTTTTTCCCCTGTACTGGAAATTGGACCCAATATCACATTACCATTGAGCTATATCCAGCCCTTTTTTATTTTGAGACAGGGTCTTCCTAAATTGCCCAGGCTGGCCTTGAATTTGCTATCCTCCTGCTTCAGCCTCTCAAGGAACTGGGATTATAGGCATGCATCACTGAACCTGACCTTAAATTATTATGTTTTTTTTCTTGTTGGTGCATTATAGTTATACATAATAGTTGGATTCATTTTGATGAAATGAAGTCATATATGCATGGATTTTAATTTATTCCATTACTGTTCCCAGTGTCCCCCTTCCCTTCCCCTTTCCCTCTCCCTATTCTCCTTACTCTATTGATCTTTCTTTCATTCATTTGTGTAATTATCTAAAAAATTTCAGTTGTAAATGGACATAATACCTTTATTTATTTACTTTTTTATGTGGTGCTGAGAATCAAGCCCAGTGTCTCACGCATGCTAGGCAAGTGCTCTACCGCTGACTATAATCCCAGCCCCTATTTAATCGATTGGTGCTTTAGAGATATACATAAATGTGGAATTCACTATGGTATATTTATACATGCACAAGCATAATTTTGTCAAATTTATTCTTCATTTAAATTATTTTTGCTGATTATTTTTGATGAAATTCTTCATACCAGACTATATATGAGGTACAACTATATAAAAGCTAAAACTGTGAGATATATATATATATTGTGGGGGGGTACTGGGGATTAAACCCAGAGGGATTTTACCACTGAGTCATATCCCCATCCTTTTATTAAAATTTTTTTAAAAATTTGAGACAGGGTCTTACTAAGTTGCTTAGGGCCTTACTAAGTTGCTGAGGCTGGCCTCAAACTTGCGATCCTCCTGCCTGAGCCTCCCAAGTTGCTGGGATTACAGGTATGGGGCACTGCTGCTGGCAAACTGTGGTATATTTACAGGATGGAACACTGGATAGTAAAGAGAACAAACACAGCCCTGCTATGAAGTTGAATCTCACAAGTGTCATCAGAGTAAAAGAAGTCAGACACAAAGAATATGTATTGTGTGATTTTTATTTATATACAGTAAAAAAAATGGAAAACTAATGTGTTGTGAGAAATTCAGAGAGTGGAATATCTTGGGGGGGGCAGATAGCAATTGGCAGGAATCCAGAGGTTCTTCTGGGTGCCATAATGATTTGTTCTTGATTTGGGTGCTGAATATATAGATTTATTCACATCCATCCCTTTTTTTTGTATATGTGTTTACTTCAGTAAAAAACTAGAGTATATATATTATGTAGGTGTAAGATACAATGAAAATAAAACAAATCTGTATATATGTTAAGAAAGAGAACATTACCATTTCAGTCAAAGTTACCTTATACTGTATGCTATTTTAAATTTGGTCTTTGTCTTTCACTTGTTTTATTATTAAATTTTATGTGATTTTGACTTTCATAGAATGCTATCATATTCTATGTATTCTTATGTGGTTTTCTTTCTTTCCCTGAACATGATGGTTTGTTGTGCAATTCCTCCATGCTTGAGAGTGATAATTCATTCATTATAAAAAAAAGAAAGAAAAAAAACAAGTATTACACATACTTTAACAATGTTGTTTTCCTATGATCCTCGTATGGCTCTTCATTTACTTAAGCCTTTGTTTACCTAGTTCAATAACTTTGTTTTTAAATATTTTTTTTAGTTGTAAATGGACCTTTATTTTATTTATTTATATGTGGTGCTGAGATTTTAACCCAATGCCTCATACATGCTAGGCAAGTGCTTCACCACTGAGCTACAATCCAGACTTCAATAACTTTTTTATATTTTTTTCTCATAAAAATCTAGCATTTCTTTTATTCCGTATACTACTAGACACCTTATCTTTTTTATAGCTGTTGTCAAGTGCTCCTAATCTTGTGTTTAGTTAGTTACTGGCACTGGGGACTGAACCCAGGAGCACTTTACCACTGAACTACATCCCCAGCTCCTTTTATTTATTTACTTATTTTGATACTGGGTCTCGCCAAATTACTAAGGCCTCCCTAAATTCCTGAGGTTAATCTTGAACTTGCGATCCTGCCTCGGAGTCCTAACTTGTTGGGATTACAGGTGTGTGCCACAGCGCCGGCAAGTGCTCCTAATCTTAACCAGGGTTTCTGCTATCACTCTAGAGTCTGTTCATATTAGAAAATAGAAAGAATGATTTAACAATTCCGGACAATTTTCTAAATTTCCCCGTTGCAAACGCTTCCTATTAATTTCTGACCATTGCTGTACCCGTAGGTCCAACAGCGCGAAACCCTTCCCAGTAAGCGCTGAGAAAGTCCCCACTCGGCACGAGGCGGAGCCGGTACGTGTTGACGTCAAAGGCACGCAACACCTCAGAGGCAGGGGAGGGCGGGGCCAGTAGGGGGACCTGCTGCTGGAAGAGCAGCGGCCCGAGCCGGGGCCATGGCGAAGCTACTGAGCTGCGTTCTCGGCCCCCGGCTCTACAAAATCTACCGGGAGAGGGACTCAGAAAGGGCCCCATCCAGCGTCCCCGAGACTCCAACTTCAGTCACTAATCCCCCTACCAGCTCCTGGGTGAGTCGAGTTCCTCCCTGGTCAAAAACATGGTACAGCCCAAACCTTTTACGGCCTTTGCTCCCCAGAAGTGCCCACTATTGGAAATAAGGGGAGTCTGCTTGTCAAGCCGGTTGTCCAAAAAGTCTGCGCTGTTTGTGTTTCCAGGGTTCAAGTCACGCCTATGGACTACCCGCCTTCTCTCTTCATCGTTGTTTGAGCACTGCTTTCTCATTCCACTACCAGTCTTTGCTTTTTCCTCCCCGCATCCCCCCCACCCCATCTGTTATGGTTCATGCCGGCCCCACTTGGGTCTCAAGTCCTGCAAGAGACCCTGTGCGATTGGGGATCCGGTGGATTTTGCCGTCATACTCCCAATTTCTTCTTCGGTTTCCTTTGGTGCCTCTCCGGGCTTTGTTTATTTTTCCCTTTAACCTGGCATTGAGTTTCAAAATGACTTCTGCGCATCATGTATCTGCCTATCATGTATCTGCCGTTCTCCCCCCCCCCACACACACACACCCTCCAAACCTAGCCTGGAGACCCCAGGGTCATTGCATTTACAAAATCTGCGGGTAGTGATAGGCTATTCCCCTATTCTCTTCCTTTTATTGTTAGTCTCAAGTTATGTTTACTAACCTCTACAAACTGCCCACTCCTAGCCACATTCTTTCTTTTCTTTTCTTTTCTTTTTTTAAATATTTTATTTTTTAGTTGTAGTTGTAATACCATTATTTTATTTATTTTTATGTGGTACAGAAGATCGAACCCAGGGTCTCGCACATGCTGGGCGAGTGCTCTACCACTGAGCCACATCCCCAGCCCCACATTCTTTCTTAATGAACCTACTCTTATTTCTGTTGCTCTTCTTTCCCTCTTAGAATTGTCATGGTGTCTTTCCTTTCTTCTCACTAACCCTGCTCCCTGTAGGGACATGCTCAACCCATTTGCAACTGGGTTGTGAAAAAGAAGCAAAAGTTGCCCAATACTGCTTTCACTTTTGCTTATAAGTCCAGCACCCTGAGCTTGTTCTCATGGTCAAGGATGGGAAATCATGTTCAGGGTGGGGGTGGGGAGAAAGTCTTTTGTAGAGGCTAGGAGTGTCTCAAGAGAGATAGCCAAGCAGGGTAGAACCAAAGGATGCATATTAGGGCTTTTGAAAGGGAAGAGGTAAGACTTTTTAATGGTCAGGGTCCTTAATGGGGCCATCTATTTTGGCAGGATACATACTATCAGCCCCGTGCCCTGGAGAAACATGCGGACAGCATCCTGGCACTGGTATGTCTACCCCAGCATCTGCTATTCACTGCATCTTTTCAGACCCAGCTGCCCTCTTGAACTTACTCTTCCCCAGGCCTGGGAGAAAGCAGTGCCCCTGGGGGTTGAGGGTGCTCTGAGCTTTGCTGCAGACCTTTCCAACACACACACACAGACACACTCTCAAGCGTGTACAGTTGGCACTCCCCTTTGTATGAAGCAAAACTTTCTCTGGGGCAGCCTAAACCCTGAGGAAAACATGTTTACTCTTGGGACCATCTGCAGGTGCTAAGTCCTGCAGTCCCCTGTGACCTGTCCTCCCTGGCAACTAACCTCTTTGGCTGCAGAGACAGCTGTTCTCTCTGGCAGGGTTCCTATGGTGACGTTTGCGCATCTCTGGTCCCTGGGGACCAGGCCAGGGACTGTCCTGAGCAGGGCCAATTGAAAAGACTTGATTAACTGGAGTAGTTAGAGACTGGTCTTTAAATGTGATGAGATTTTGTCTGGGAATGATTAGAGGAATAAAATAGAATCTGCACCTAGTTTTCCCAGTCTGCATTATGCTATGATGCCCTACCTTTCAACAAATATTAAGCACTTTCTGTGTGCATGATGTCATCCACAGAATAGATACTTGATATGATATTCCTCAGGTTATCTACCTTGCTCAGAGTCCAGGCCTGGAAATGGTAGACCAGTATGCATGTGTGCATGTGAGTATATTGATTGCCTGTCCCTATCTCTCTGCTGCAGGCTTCAGTCTTCTGGTCCATCTCTTATTACTCCTCTCCCTTCGCCTTCTTCTACTTGTACAGGAAAGGTCAGTGTGGTTTCAAAGGTGGTGGGGCAGGAAATGGGCAGGTTGTTGGCAGGTGAACCACCCCCCTAAAGAGGAAAGAGAACCTGTGAGGATGGCTTGGCTTCCCTCTTCCATCAGGCATATATTCTTCCTCTCAGGGTGTGGCTGTTCCAAAGAGAGGTGTTGGGGGAGATTGGGGGCTAGTGGGAAAGAAGAGCTAAGGAGTACTGTGGAGAGCTTCTCATATCATCCCTCTCCCCTCCCAGGTTACTTGAGTTTGTCCAAAGTGGTGCCATTTTCTCACTATGCTGGGACATTGCTGCTGCTACTGGCAGGCGTGGCCTGCCTCCGAGGTATGTGGAGAGGAAGCCTAGTTTGGATTTATCCATCACTGGGTAAATATTAAGTTATTTTTGCGAATACAGTTTGGTGCTGGGTCCTGAGGGGGAATAACCATGGATGGTCTAAAGCACACTCTTTTCTCTAAGGAGCTAGAGAAATTCCTGCACAAGTATAAATAAGAATATAGCATGCATCATTTATAATAATCCTATTGGAAACACCTCCAATAGTCATGACATATAGGATGGATAAATAATACTTTATGGTATAACCATAGAACACTACTCAGCAATGCAAATGAACAAACTATATCTACACTTACTGCAGATGAATCTTACAAACATATGAAGTGGAAGAAGTGCACCATGATTTGATGTATGTAGTATGTTTTCACTTATATAAAATTTAAAAGGAATACTTATGTATGTGACAAGTCACTCAAAAGAACAAGGGCATGCTTATTTTGAAAGTAAGGTGAATGATTCCCTGGGGTGGAGGAATACAGGATGGGAAGACTCCTGGCTGGAAGTGGCTCTCTTGAACTGGGTGATAGTCACATCAATGTTTACTTTGTAGGGTCTTTTTTTTTTTTTTTTTTTTTTTTTTTGTGGGGGATACCCAGGAGTGTTAGACCACTGAGCTACATCTCCAGCCCTTTTTATTTTTTATTTTGAGATAGCATCTTTTTAAGTTACCCAGCTGGCCTCAGTCTCTTGAGTAGCTGAGATTATAGGTGTGTGCTACCACACCTCACTTGCTTTGCATTTTTTAATCTGAATGTGTGTTTTATGTACATATGTTTCATCTTATTAGTAAAAACAAAACAAAAAGGCAAAACAAGTCATTGAGACTCGGTGGGTACATATTAATGACCACCAGGTGAGGGAGATGCTTCAGAGTGGAGATGTGGGGTTGGGGCTGGATGGTTACAGTTGGGGTCACTCAGGTGAGGGCCCCCTGCCTGAGGCATTCTTACCCCTGATCTCTGTTTGGCTGGGCTCCCTCCTCTGAGTGACTTTTCCTGACCACTTGTCTCAAAAGTAGCTTATACTACTCAAGTTTCATCTTAATTTTTTATTTATTTTTAATTTAGAAAAAAACCCAAAAATCTAGAGAACAAAATATTTTAAATATTACAATGCTTGTGTTTTTTGCTATTTGCCTTGGTTACCTTTTTTGGGGAGGCGGGTACCAGGGATTAAGCTCAGGGGCACTCAACCACTGAGACACATCCCCAGCCCTTTTTGTATTTGATTTAGAGACAGGGTCTCACTGAGTTGCTTAGTGTTGAGGTTGGCTTTGAACTCTTGAACTTCCTGCCCCAGCCTCCCAAACCACTGGGATTACAGGCGTGCACCACCACACCCGGTTTATTACCTTTTTTTTTTTTAATCTTTATTTTATTTATTCATTTTTATGTGTTGCTGAGGAGCGAACCCATCGCCTCACATGTGCTAGGCAAGTGCTCTACCACTGAGCCAGAATCTCAACCCTGGTCTGTTACTTTTGTCAATAAAATATCAAAGCATTACAGTGGACTTGTATTTGCCATTGGAATCCTCCCAGCCCCACTTCCTCTTTGCCCAGAAATAATCATAGTTCGTCTGGTGGACTATGATCTGGTCCATATTTTTGTACTTTTATGAATAATATACCTTCTTTTATCAAATCTAAGCTAACATTCATTGAAAAATGTATATTAATTTTAGAGTTTTCAAATATTAAAACAATTCTTCTTAGAATCTATGAAATATGGTAAGAATCTATAAACAATACAGTGTGATTTTGTGCATTTTACATTTTTGGCATAGGTGGCATTGCTCCATACAAATCATTCTGTATCTTGCTTCTTTTCTCATTGTCATATTGTTCAGGGGCATTACCCTTGAAAAAGTTCTAGTTCATTCTGGTTTTATTGTTGTTGTAGCACTTAGACCACTCTGACAATTTTTTTAAAAGTTTATTGACTTTTCCTGGTTCCACCTCACCCCTATCAGAATGCCAGCTCTTTGAGGCAGGGAGCTATGCATCTCATTTCCTGCCTGTCTCCCCTGGGTAGAACAGTCCCTGGCATACAACACCTGCCAGGTCAGTGAGCAGTAAGGAGAAAAGTTGGGATTTGATATTTCTCAGCAGTAAGGGAGAGTGGATGTGATCCTGAAGGGGGAGAGGAGTCCGCACTGAGAATTGCTGCCCTTCCCAATGGGAAGGAGAAAAGAGGCAGGAGAGAGGCAGTGTGGGAATCCTAAGGAAGCTAGGGCAAGCCCAGGAAGCAATGGAAGAAGGAATCTGGAGGGACAGGAAGAATGCTGAGTGGAGCAATTGAAGAGAATAAGGACAGAGGAAGGGTACATAGATTCAGTGATGAGATAATTATGGACAAGGGCAAGAGAGTGTGAAGCTAGATGGCAAGGGTTAGAACATACAGAAAGCAAGCACTGGAGAAGTCTGGAAGGGAAAAGTCAGGAATCCTGATGTTAGCAAAAGGGAAGAGTAAGGTTGGGTGACAGTGTTTTAAGACCAAGGAGAATGAACATTCTGAAAGATGGAAGCTTGCTAGTCTATAAAGAAACAAAATGAATCTCCAGCACCGAAAGAAAAAAATAGACAAACTGAAGAAGCTAAGGAATTAAAGAATTCTTTAGCCTTTTGCTGGATGTGGAAGAAGGAGGAAGGTCTGTTTCCCGACATTGTAGGCTCTCAGTTCCTTTTTCTCTTACCTTTCCTTCCAGGGCCTTCTTACCCATCTCTCCCTAAGACCAAGACATCTTCCTTCCTTGTTTTCCCAATAAACTACTTCCTGTCCTCTCTCTGCCAGGCATTGGCCGCTGGACCAACCCCCAATACCGGCAGTTCATCACCATCTTAGAAGCAACACATCGGAACCAGTCTGCAGAAAATAAGGTGAGAAGTTCTAGGAAAGGTGTCAAACAACATACCCTGCTAGCAGCTTCCTCAGCTGCCCCCAGAGCTCCAGGCACCAGCTTCTGCCAGGAGGAGGTGGTATGCTTTGCCACCCACCACACTGGGTCTTTGCCTGCAAATATTGCTGTGTCCTTTCCCTACTCCATAAATGAACTGTCCTCGCTATCACTTCTTATGAATATTCTGTTAGAACAACCTCTTCCTCTCCACTTTCAATCCACAAGAATTGTCTAAAGGTAGAAACATTCATAATATTTCTTTCTTCTTCTTTTTTTTTTTTTTTTTTTTTTTTTTTGCAGTACTGGGGATTAAATTCAGCATCTCAGAGATGTTAGGCAAGCCCTTGTACTACTGAGCTACATCCCCAGCCCTTCATAATATTTCTTGGGAGAGTTTTCTATCACAGCAACTCAGTTCTATAAATATTTGTTTTTGTTGTATGCATTGAACACCATGCTAGCTTTGTTTGGGGATGGGACAAGATGGACAGGCATAGCTACTCCTATGCCCGAGAGCACAGCGTGGCTCCAGGAGGCAGAAAAGCCAGGGCACAGTGTCCTTGAAGTTCTGCCAGGTTTGCCAGTGCTGGAGTGTGATTATCTTTGAGAAGGGGCTATGGGGCCCCATGAAGCTCCTTCCTGTTTCTGGGATCAGAGAGCTATGATTACCATCATTGCCTTGATGATTACTCCATACCACCATTTATGGAGCTGTGTAATAATGCTCTGTACCTTGCCACTGTTCTGAGACATTTTGCATAATGCATATGTCCTTTCTAATTCTCATAACAGTTGTGTGAGGTAGCATAATTATCCTCATTTGTACATCTGAAGAAACATAGGCAAAAAGAGAGGTTAAGTGACCTGTGCAGAGTCACAGAGCAAGGAAGTGGCTGAGTATAGATTTGAGAGCAGATCTGAACAAAGTGTGGCTGAAATTGGCTTTTCTTCATTTTGTTTTGTTTTGTCATTTATATTTTTGTACAATTTTTATATTGCTCTCTCTTAGTCAAGTTATTTTTGAAAATATCAAAAATTTATCTGACAGGAAGAAAAAAAAACCTCCTCAAAATAGAGAGCCAGAGCTCTGGGGGTGGGGGAGGAATACAGTACAGCATGAAGATGCAGCTCCCATTGCCCGCAGAAAGCATGTGGGCTAACACAGCAGGGTGACCAGAGGCACAGATGGTCTGTGTGGCAGAACTGGCCCCTGGCTGCAGGAGTCGAAGAGAGAGAGCTGGCTGTGTGAATGGAATAGTCAGAGCTTTTTTTCCAGAATAGAGCCCACTGTGGTGACTTCCCTCCTGACACTCAGCCATGAGACCATCAGTTTGATCTGCTGGGGGATTTCTGAGCCACCAAGATGGCACCATTTAAGGCATTCAGGTAGAGAAGGGAATGTGACCAGCCAATGGGCCCCCACTCTATATCTGAAGCACCTGCTAGGGGTGGGTCAGTCTTAGATTCTTTAAAAAGAAAAGTTAGTTTCCTTGTCTGGAAGAGGGAAGATGGGTCAGCACTGATGCTCAAATAAGACACCTGTCTTTCCCAATTGTTCTAGTCATAGTAGAGTTTCCATCTGAGAACTTGGAGGGTGCTGACCTCTACTTGGTCTCCTGTGACGTGTGGAGGCCAGGCCTGTGGATGACAAGGATGTTGAGGGTGGATGGGGACCACCCACCCTCAGTTCTGAATCCCCCTTTTCCTCTCCAACTCTTTCATACCCTGCTCACCACAGAGGCAGCTTGCCAACTACAACTTTGACTTCAGGAGCTGGCCAATTGACTTCCACTGGGAAGAACCCAGTAGTCGGTGAGACCCCAGTCCTTTTACTCTATCCCTTCCTTGGAACTGTCTCAGATAATCCCTGTACTGCTTGTCCCTGCCCTCCATCCCCTCTCAGGTCCCAGGGCCTGTCTTCTAGTGCCACCTTCTCATTCCTAGACCCCCACCTTTCTCTGGACCTCAGATATCCAGCTTTCTTTTCTTGACCCTATCTTCCCTTACTTCTTTCTCTTTCTCAGGAAGGAGTCTCGAGGGGGCCCTTCCCGCCGGGGTGTGGCCCTACTTCGCCCAGAGCCCCTACACAGGGGAACAGCAGACACCCTCCTCAATCGTGTTAAGAAGCTGCCTTGTCAGATCACCAGGTGGGACATGATGTGGGAGGGAGGCCAGCAGGGTGGAGAGGACATGGGGTAAGGATCCTAGGACTGGTACTCCATCATAAAATAGCTGTCATTTATTGATTGGGCCTAGGGCCAAGTGCTTGTGTGTATCATTTGTGGTGAAGAAGTTTTTATTCACATTATATGTGAAGAAAATACTCAGAGAGAACCAAAATCTCACAGGTGAAGAACTGGGATATTAACACAGCTGTGTCTGACACAAAAGCTCTTTCAGTGTGACTGAGAAGGAACAGTGGGGTTGGGGGTGGAAAGGAAACACATCATCTGTAGCTGGAGCAGGCTCTAGTGCACTTCTGTGTAACCATCCTGGCTGCTTCGCTCCTTGGTTCTTCCACCCTGGCCCTTGGCCCCACTGTGCCTCAGTTTCTGCATCTGTGAGTAGCCTGCCTTATAGAGTTGTTGGGGAAAATAAGTAGGGTAACATTTCTGAAGGACTCATACCTTGCCTGGGTGCCTGTGCCAAGTAAATCTTAGTTTATTGATGACAGAATAACAACAGCAACCACTCATATCTTACAGCAAAGCAGATGCTGGGCATTTTCTTTTGTGGGGAGATGGGGCATTTTCTAGAATACTAAGGAAGGGGTTGGACTAAGGGGTTGATTGTTGACAGTGTGCTGATCAGTAGATGGGCAAGCCAGATTTGAGGACTTGTTTTTGAGGTACTTGAGAGGCCTCACGCATGCCAGGAAAGCGCTTTACCACTGAGCCTTATCCCCAACCCCTCAGATTTGAGGTTTTGAAGGGGATGCTAGAGAGTTTGTGAGACATTCTGGGGCTGTCCAACTTCAAGGTTAACTGGAAATTGTCAATCATCTTTTTCAGGAATAGCACCTACCATATCTTATCTGTCTAGATTAGAAAGTTTGTTCAGTAATTATTTATTAAGCCCCTACTCTACAGTGCTTTAGGTACCTCCTATGTGGCAAGTACTGGGCATATTGCATCATACAAAATAGTCAGGTCCCTGCCCTGATGGAGTTTGTGGTCTAGTTTGATGTCTTTCAAACTATGGATTTTGACCCACTAGTCAATCTTTTTTTTCTTAAAGAGAGAGAGAATTTTTTTAATATTTATTTTTTAGTTTTCAGTGGCACAACATCTTTATTTTTATGTTGTGCTGAGGATCGAACCCAGCGCCCCACACATGCCAGGCGAGCGCGTTACCGCTTGAGCCACATCCCCAGCCCTTAAATGTGTTTTTAACAGTGATATTTTCAATTTACAATGATTTTGTTGGGCTGTAACCACCTTATAAGTTGAGGAGCATCTGTGTATACATGTATATAGTGGGCCACAGTAGAAAATGTACATATTTACAATTCTTACAGTTAAAAAAAAAGTTTCAAAAACACCAACCTAGCACATATATTATTTCATTAAGTTCTGAAAGAGGACTGTGAAGCTGTGAAGGTCAGTGGTGAAGCAGGCTCACCATTCTGACAATGCTAGAGCTGAGTCAATATCCAGGCCCCACTGGGGATTTGGGGTTCATTAATCCATGTTTCCTACAGCTACCTGGTGGCACACACTTTGGGGCGCCGGATGCTATATCCAGGCTCTGTATACCTGCTCCAGAAGGCCCTCATGCCTGTGCTGCTCCAGGGCCAGGCCCGGTTGGTGGAAGAGGTGAGGCCCCCTG
The DNA here is from genome assembly GCF_045843805.1 of Urocitellus parryii. NCBI lineage: Eukaryota > Metazoa > Chordata > Mammalia > Rodentia > Sciuridae > Urocitellus > Urocitellus parryii. The sequence continues at coordinate 119,000,426 of NC_135538.1, forward strand.
TCTTGCCCCCTGCTGGCCCTTCTCTTCCCCAGAGATGTAGCCTCTTGCTCCTCACAACCTGGCCATTACATCTCCCTAGTGTAATGGCCGCCGGGCAAAGCTGCTGGCCTGTGATGGCAATGAGATTGACACCATGTTTGTGGATCGGCGGGGGACAGCTGAGCCCCAGGGACAGAAGCTGGTGAGAGACCACAGGGACCAAAGGTGGTGTGTGGGGAGGGCAGTAGAGGCTCAGGGGACCCCAGTCATACAGACTTTCCCTGTGGCATCAGAGTGGGGAATAATCCAAGCTGTACCCTAAAGCCCTCTATAGAAAAACTCTAAGACAGAGAAATACAAGTTCAAAAAATAATAATCATAGTTGTCACCACCAAGAACATTTATTCCATGTAAGACATATATTGTAATCTTCTTAACAATCCTGTGAGATAGGTACTTTTCACGTTAGCCCATTTTTATAGATGATGAAACTGAGGCACAGAATAACTTTCCTAGCTCATACAGTTAGTAAGTGGTAGCATTGTATGTGAATTAAGGCAGCCTGGCTCCAAAGTCTCCTGCTTCCATGAAGGAGCTCTGGAAAGAGCACTGACCCAGGAATCTAGGAGCTGGGTTCTAGGGTTAACTCTGCCTGCTATGGGAGTTCATGCAGGTCCCACCATCTCTGGGCTTCAACTTGGGACACCATGGAACTAGAGTTTATCTAACTAAAAGATTAAAGCCCAATGAAGGAGAAGGAGAAGGAAAGCAGTAGGCATGCCACAAAACAGGGACAGGCACAAAACAGACCAAAAGCTATGAAGGAAAGAAAATTCAGGCTCTGGGAGTGTAGCTCAGTGATAGAGCATTTGTGAGGCTTTGGGTTCAGTTTCCAGTGTGCTTGCGTGATCCATAATCCCATCCTCTCCTAAGAGCAACCTACCTGGTGGCCTCCCAAGGGAAAGTGGACATTGTACTGAGTGGTGGAGCGATCCAACTTGAGTCATCTTCCTCTGAGTGTCCAGTTTGCCAAGCATTTGTAGTCACTTTGCCTCTCATCTTATGGACTTTGTGGAATAAGTTTTTATTCACCTCAAAAAAGAATAGGAACTTCCCTTTCCTCTTCCCTACACAGCTCTTCTCAGGCTGCCCTCCCTGTTCATGTGGGAATTTCCAGTGGGTCTCTGAGCCCTGCCTTTCTGTCTCTTTCCTAGGTGATCTGCTGTGAGGGGAACGCCGGGTTCTATGAGGTGGGCTGTGTCTCCACGCCCCTGGAAGGTAGGCCATGGCTTAGCCCTCTTATTTCTGCTCTTTGGACTGGAATATACCTACCGCTCACACTGCTCTGATCTTCCCAGAACTAACCTTTACTTTCTCAGAGTGAGGTCTCAGTCTCTCACTTTTGGGGAAAAGTCCACTCCCCATTTGCTTTGTGAATCATATATTGTTCCCCTTTTCCGTATCCCCTACCTTTATTATGCTCTTCATTCTGTTCCACCACACAGTCATACATCTTTCCCTTCTGCTGCCTCAGAGTCTTTGGCATCATCTCCTTATCCTGGGAAGGCATGGAGCAATTTGCCTCTGAGTTTGGAGGGTACTTCTGCTGTCTTTTCCTCAGGGACAGAGAGGGGCATGGACCATGAGGTTTCAGTCCCTCCTCCCCTTGTGTTACAGCTGGATATTCAGTCCTGGGCTGGAATCATCCTGGCTTTGCTGGAAGCACGGTGAGACCCTCTTTGCAATCCCTTTCTTTTCCAGAATTATTTCTGGTGAGCTACTGGAGGGGAGGAAATGGGGTGCAATTTCTGTGGGGGCCTTCCATTCACTGAGGCTAGGTGTTGAGGGCTGGGAGGCTGTAAATGTGAAGGCAGCATGGGAGCTGCCCCCCCCCCCCCCCGCACACACACACACAGTTGGGGGCTGGCTGAAAGGCAGTGGATCTCAAACATTGTCCTCTCCCACCACCTTTTTCTTCCACATCTTCTCTGTTGCAGGGTGGCTGTAGGAAGGGTCCATATTAGGAGGATGCAGGTGGCAGGTGAGCTGGCCTTTGGTGTGACCCCCTCCTGCCTTTGCCCTTCCTCCTGCAGGGGGTGCCTTTTCCTCAGAATGAAGCCAACGCCATGGATGTGGTGGTCCAGTTTGCCATCCACCGCCTGGGTTTCCAGCCCCAGGACATTATCATCTACGCCTGGTCCATTGGTGGCTTCACTGGTACCAGTTTTCTTTCCACACGCCACTGTAGACACATTCATGCCCCCCACCTAGGAGAGGTGGAGAAATACACTAATGGCTCTGGATGGGGGTAGAGGCTCAAGGAAGAAGAGGGAGGAGTTAAAAATCTCTAGGTGGGCCCAGGAGTAGATATCTAGTTGTATAAACTTCACCTTTCCTTCCTTCCTTGAAGTAGCCAAGGGTCCTTGGTGGGCAGTTCAGGGAAAGAGTATGTTCTGCCTACTGTCTTTCCATGCACTGGGATATCTTCTTCTCCAGATTGTGCCCTGGCCAAGTGAAGTGGGGTTTAAGGAGAGACCAGGGGATAACATCCTGGCTAGGGTGGGGTTGGCCCATGGGATGAGGGTGTGTATGGTAGGCAAGAGCATCTCTCAGTCCTTGCCTTCTTTCTTGTTCTGCTACTAGCCACATGGGCAGCCATGTCCTACCCAGATGTAAGTGCTGTGATCCTGGATGCCTCCTTTGATGACCTGGTACCCTTGGCTTTGAAGGTCATGCCAGACAGCTGGAGTGAGTACAGCTCCCAGGACTGTCCTTCCAGGGAAGGGGTGGGCTGGAATTAGGAGCTATTCTAACTGGAAATGGTTTTCATTTGTGTGCGTGGGAAGAATTAGGAAGGCTCAGACCTCTTATTTCTGCTCAGTTTTTTCCTGTGAACAGTGGGGACCTTTGTGTTGGGCAAGGTCTTTGTCACTGCTATCCCTTCACCTTTATCCCACTCTAGGGGGCCTGGTGACCAGGACTGTGAGGCAGCATCTCAATCTAAACAATGCAGAACAACTGTGCAGGTGAGGGCAGGCAAGTGTCCAGCATCTCACTCACCCCCATTACCCACCAACCCATGCCACAGCACTGCTGGGCATTAATATACTGAAAATAGCCCTAAATGAAAAGCTGGCAAATAGCACTGCCCCATGAGTTACCTGTCACACCCAGTCACACCTCAAATCCCCTGAGATCCTGAACTTCCTCATGATCTGGCAGTCAATGGATTAGGGCCTGGCAGAGCAGGGCTCCCCCCCTCAAGATCAAACTAAGCAATGCCTGCCTGCCTTTCTTTCTCTCTTTCTTCTTTCTTTAATAACAGGAATGGAACCCAGGGCACTCTACCACTGAGCTACATCTCATCCTTTTTATATATATATATTTTTTTTAGTTTTTGTAGTTGTAGATGGACGGAATGCCTTTGTTTGTTTATTTTTATGTGGTACTAAGGATCAAACCCAGTGCCTCACACATGCTAGGCAAGTGCTCTGCCACTGAGCTACAGCCTCACTTCCTTCGTTTTTATTTTTGAGACAGGGTCTCACTAACTTGCCGAGGGCCTCACTAAATTGCTAAGGCTGGCCTCAAACTTGTGATCCTCTTGCTTCAGCCTCTGCAGACACTTGGATTATAGGCATGTACCACCATGTCCTGACTGCCATGCCCATTTTAAATATTCTGACCTCACTCCTGGGTGAAGGCTAGCTTAGGATGGGAGTAGACAAGTTGTTACTTTTCTCCATCTGAGCTTTCCTTCCCTGCTGCTCTGTCCTGAAGGTACCAGGGCCCCGTGCTATTGATCCGGAGAACCAAGGATGAGATCATCACCACGACGTGAGTGCTTTGGAGCCTCTGCCCTCCCCAGATCTCAGAGATGGCTAGAAGTTGCCCCTGCCACCTCTGCCTACCAGAAACACAGCTTTTCAGATCCTTCCTTCCCAACCTCCAGCCCCTCCAGAGTAATTCTTCTCATCCTCAGGGTTCCTGAAGACATCATGTCCAACCGAGGCAATGACCTCCTTCTGAAGCTCCTACAGTTTCGGTGAGAGCTGGTAGATGGGGATAGACACTAGCATGGGGAGGGAGGGAAGTTTTGGGGTGAAGAGTGAAGTGAAATCAGTCCTAACCTCCTTTCTTGGTGCTTTTCTGTAGGTATCCTCGTGTGATGGCAGAGGAAGGTCTTCGTGTGGTGAGGCAGTGGCTGGAGGCCTCCTCACAGCTGGAAGAAGGTGAGAGGTACCTGATAAGGCTTGTGGCAGGGGCCTAACAAGGCCAGGTTGCTTATAGGTTTTCATTTCTCTCCCTGAAAAGCCTCTATTTATAGCCGATGGGAGGTGGAAGAGGACTGGTGTCTGTCTGTCCTCCGTTCCTACCAGGCAGAACATGGGCCTGACTTCCCCTGGAGTGTGGGTAAGGAGGGCAAGTGAGGAGAGTCCAAGAAGGGGCTGAATACCTAAGCACCTGGCCAGGTTTAAGTGCCTCTTCTCTGCAGGGGAGGACATGAGTGCAGATGGACGGCGGCAGCTGGCTCTGTTTTTGGTGAGCTCAGTGAGAAGCAGTGGAAGGGGACTGAATGGAAGGGGTCACATATAGAGTTTGGGTACAGGGGATCCCTTGTAAGCAATAGAAGTGGCAGCTTTCATAGAGTGGTGAATTTGGAGGGTGGAGGATGGGAAGTGAGGAGGGTGTCCAATGGCTTCTGCTGCCTATGGTGCTTTGTGCCCACTTGCCCCACCCCCTTTCCTCAGGCTCGGAAGCATCTGCACAATTTTGAGGCCACACACTGCACCCCACTTCCTGCCCAGAACTTCCAGATGCCCTGGCACCTCTAGGGACCACATTGGAACACATGGAAGAACAGAATGGGGGAGACATGAGGGAGGACCCTCTTATTCGTGATTCTCTATGTTCATGTTGCTGTTTGTAGTTTGTGGAAAGTGGGGGACCATCCCCCTCCTTACCACAGTTCCTTTTGCACGTTTCCCCTCATTCACATGACAGCACCTAACCTTCCCCTATACATATCCTGCATTAAATGAATGGATTATTCCTAATAATTAATATAAAAAGGTATTTTTTCTACTATCTGGCTAATTGTGTGACTTCACAGATGTTCAGCTAGGGGATGGTACTGGGGAGAGCAGAGGCCCCAAAGGGCCAGGCTTTGGGAAAACCATAATTCCAGACAATTAGCTTAACTTTCCCCATCTCTGTGTACCCCTTGGCCTTCAACCACAATCTGAGCTGTCCTCATGCAGCAGGTCCCAAAGCCTAACCTTTCCCTGGAGTGCCTAGGGTTATCACAGCTGTACAGCTTCCCTAGCTTCTCCTTCCTCCTTCCTCGGTCTCTCCTGCATACCACAGCCCTAGGAGCCTGTGGTTGCCCCCTCTAACTTATAACCTGTTTACAAAGTGTTTTCTAGTATTTGATTTCACCTATTCAACTTCTCTGCTGATTTCCAGGTCCAGTTTGTATGGTGTCACTCTCAGCCCCTACAGCTATCCTTGCTCAGCTCTTCTCATCCCAACAAGGAGTGAGAAGTAGTCTGTTCTTTCTGGAGTCTTATGCAGCAAAACCTGTCCACTTTCCTCACCATGTCATCAAAACTGTCCTCCCAGTTTTGCAATTCAACACAGAGCTTGCCAGGGACCTTAATGCCAGGAGCCAAGGACACCTGTCTTCCCAGAGCCATGCTTTATCTTTTGGACAGCTCTGTTAGAAAATTCTTAGGTTAGTCAGATCCAGTAGTGCATACCTGTAATCCCAGTGGCTCAGGAGGTTAAGGCAGATGATGGATCTGAAGTTTACGGCTATCATGAGCAACTTAGGGATACCATGTCTCAAAAAGGGGTGAGTATATAGCTTAGTGGTAGAATGACCCTGGGTTCAATCCTCAATGCTGCAAATAATAATAATAATAATAATAATAATAATAATAATAATGAAGGAAAAGAAAGAAAGAAGGAAAGAAAAATAAAGTTGTTAGATTTAACCTGAGGAAATCGATTCCCAAAAATTTCTAATCCTTGTACCTTATGTAACAGAATATATTCCTCTTCCATCCAACAGTTTGTGGCTTGGCTACCTTCTTCCCTCAGAAACTTCTGTTTTTCAGATGATATACCCCCAAGTTTACTATACTACCTAGTAACCATCGTTAGGTATAAGATGCTTAACATGAGCGAAAATGTTCTGATGTTCTAATTATAGTCTCTGGCTGATTTCTGTGTCTTCTCCAACTCCAATGCATGACCCTCCTCTAATCTGGGGGACAGAGGCTGTGTCTGCCCCAGCAGCTCAGCAACTCCTTAAGAGGGTATTCCCTCTCCACAGGAAAGGGAGATCTGAGACGTATCAGGTGATATGGGCCTGAAATTTGGGGTTAGAGGGGAGGTGACTATAATTCCAGAATGCTGTGCCTTTTGCAAGTTTGATCCTGACACCCTTCTCCTCTGTCTCATCCCAGGGGGTAATGGGATGGGAACAGGAAGCTGTGGGACCAGCTGCATGGTTCTGAATCTCACTCTCCCAGATGCATCAGGACAGTTAATCTCTTGGAAACAAAGACTTTGTTCAGCCAAGGAAAGCTTCTTAAGTGCAAATAGGGGGTACCCATTTCTGTCTCCCATACCCTGGAGACAAGAACTCCCATTTCCTAGCCCTATATAGGCATTAGGGACATTGTAGACTTTCAGTAAAGCCACTTTTGCCCCACCTTTCTACACATACTATAGAGAACAGTGGATGACAAGAGGGAACCCTTGGATTCCCCAAATGGGTAAGGGTAGGGGAGGACCAACATGTTGATTTTCCTAAAAGTACCCCACTCAGGAGCCTCAGTCTATGTCAGATTATTCCACACCTGATAAGGTCAGAGTAGCTAAATAGAACCACCCTTCATCTTAGGATGGGACCAGCTCCTGGTCCACTCCTCACTCTATATAGCAAGATTCCAGAAGAGGTCAGCTGAGATGCCCACCACACATCTGCTGGGGCTCTCTGGATCCTCTACTGGGCACCAAGCAAGGCCTGAATACCCAGGCACCTGAGGAGCTGGGAAAATGGCATGAGAGTGGAGGCTACATGGCAAGTTAGAGTCTGGCAGGAAACCTGGGAAGAAGGGGGCAGATCCCTGGACAGGGCCATGCTTTATCCTACCTTATCTCATTGACCCAAGCTTTGCCTTCAGCTGCTCCAAGTGTGAGGTTCTGACTTGGCTCTGGGCTGGGCTGTGTGTTTGAGAGTTTGCTCCACAAGCCCCGGAGGGGCATGTGTCTCTCCACAAAGCTGTCACAAGTAAGTGAGGGTCTTTCTGGTGAAGGATCCCTAGGGGGTGGGGCTCAGACTTTGCGGGTAGCGTCGTCCCCATCCATCCATCCATCCATCCATCATCCATCCAATCAGGAAGCCAATCTAAAGACCCAGTCTAAAGTTCTGCAATCCCTCAACAGAACTTGCCTCATTCCAAGCTGAGGCAGGAGGATCACAAAGTTTAGGCCAGCCCGGGTAACTCAGCGAGATCCTGTCTCAAAATAATAATAAATAAATTTTTAAAAAGCTGGAGATGTAGCTTAGTGGTAAAGCATCCTGGAATCAATTCCCGGTAAAATAAGTAAGTAAGTAAATAAATAAATAAATATTTAAAGGGCTGGTGATGTAGTTCAGTGGCAAAGTGCCCCTAGGCTTGAATCTCAGTAACACTAATAAATAAGGAGAAAGGGAGGAAAAAAAAAAACACCTTTCTCGCAGAGCCTACCCCTTTACGGCCCCGCCCTTCGTTTGCCAAGCCGGATTCCTCCAACTGTGGCCTTCAGTCCTCAGGCCCCACCTCCTCGCTTTCGTCACTCGGCTGCCTACCCCCAGGCGTCCTTAGTCCGGAGGGAGGAACAATCTGCTTGGATGCCTTCGTTCCTTGCTATCACCATAGCGACTGCTACAACGCCCCACCTCTGTACCCCAGGAAAGCTTCGGTGGAATCCATCACCACGAAAACGAACTCTCGCGGCGCTTAGCGTGTGCGGCCCCGCCCTGCCGCATGAAGGAGGCAAGGAATAAAAAGAAGCAGGGGCTGGACTAATGATTCTGAGACCCTGTCTGTCCGGCGGAGACGGCTCCCACCAAGCACCCGCCCTCCACTCCCGGGTCTTCCTATAGGTTCTGCTCAAAGCTTGCGGGGCTGTAACCTTACTACGGGGCAAGTCTTCTCGTACCCTACTTAAGCTTCGCTTAGCTCCTAGTTTGGCCTTTTCGGTGCGGTTATATTCGATAAAGGGGTTCTGAGGGCTCCGTAAAATTTCCCTTTGACTCCGCTTTGCCCTTTTCGCTTCCAGAGGAGCCCTCGCTCGTTTATTTTTTTTCCTTATTATTCCATGAACTCCCTCATTTAACAGGTGACAGACGCTTCTCTCCCAGTTCTTCGTTCTGTAATAGAGCGTTGAAATTTCATTCATTCCAAGACGGGTAGGGTGGGGCGCGCAGTAGCGTGCGTTTTTCTCTAGTGTTTCTTCCATCCCGTTATTTCTGGGACCCGTCCTTGCTTTTCCTGTCGGTTTCTTACCATCTTCCCCATCAACACTACAAGATCGCGTGATTCTTGAGTAGTCAGGGCATTAGCAGAGAATCCGGCTTCAGGACCCCGCCCCAAACCTCCAAAGGGGAAACCGGAGCAGGTGATGTCGTCCTGGACGCCGAGGACCTCCCAGTGTCCTTACTTTTAAGCCCAGTGTCCTTAAAAGTAAAATCCCTGAGTCTATCTGCGACTGATCTAAGGAGGTGGGGACTGAGCTGGTGAAGTGGGGGAGCCCGGCAGGTCTAGCGCCGAGGAAATGGGCGGGGGCCCTGGGGCCGCGGACTCCGGAATCTACCCGGAGGAACGGTGGTACTACAGCACCACCTTCCGGGTAAGCCGCTTCATGCACAGAGTGTCCGCTGGCTCACCCTTGGGTCCCCGCGCGCTGCTCGCGCTGGCTTGACGCCAAGCGAACTGTGCTTGGGCAGGGGCCGCCCCCGCATCCTCCTGAGAATTCTAAGGTGCAGTCAGGCGCGGAGAGAGAACGCACGGCGCGGGAACATGTAGGAGCCGGAGATTAGACTCACTGACCTGCAGCTGAGCTTGGGCGGGGGTGGAATAAAAGGGGTGGTGGGGGAGAAGGTGCCCCGGAACCTCAAGGGGGCACCAGTCTGAGAATAGGGGTGGGGAGAGTGTCACTGTTTCTCTGTGATCCAGATATTCCCGCTTTTGGAAAGACATGGTACTTGGAAAATGATACTACCAGTCATCTCCTCGTGCGAATCTATTCCCCATTCCTTCACTTACTCATTCATACACCAAATCTGTACAATCTTTTTTCTAAATGCTCAGGTTCTTTCATTCTCTTCAGCGAGACCAGGCCGCCATCTTGTGACTGAACTCGGGAATAGCTCCCTATTTCCCTGCATTCTCCCATTCTCCCATGTGTAACAATGGAAATCTTTTTTTTTTTTTTTTTTTTTTTTTGCACCAGGGATTGAGCTCAGGGGCACTCAACCACTGAATGATATCCCCAATCCTATTTTGTATTTGATTTAGCAATAGGGTCTCAATGAGTTGCATAGTACCTCGCTGTTGCCCAGGCTGGCTTTGAACTCTCTCGATCCTCCTGCCTCAGCCTCCCAAGCCTCTGGGATTACAGGCAAACAATGGCAGTCTTTTATGAGAAATCTGATCGCCTTTCTCTTCTGCTGAAATCCCTCTGGATAGTGATTTCTACTATCCATGTGCTCCCAGCAGCACTCTGCCTCTTCCCACCATTGCCTGTTGACTTATCTCCTCCACTAGACTGTGTCCTGTGAGGGCTGGGGCTTTGGACACTGCTTATCTTCAACATCTGATGCAGTAAATCAATAAACACCTGATGAATTAATATAAAAGTTTCCCTCTCATTCTTCTGTTTCTGGGTCCCTGCCCCAAGCAGGATTAAGATCTGGAGTGGCTGTGGGTGAGGACACTCTGATCTGACTGTTCTGGCACTGATTTCCATCCTAAATGTGTTGCCTCTCTCCTTCCTCTTGGCCAACCTCTTTTCCACCAATATAAGCCCAGAACAGAGGCCAGAGGGCAGTGGTGCATTTCATGGCAGGCTTTTCAGGGAGCTTGAGTCTGGGGCCTCTGAGCCTCCACAGCATCCCCCAATCCCTGTACAGCATCTTCTTAATAGTGATGGTCATGATGAGCTTGGTGTTTGGTAAGTGGCTCCAAGGGTTCAGAAGGGTTTCCTGGCCTGCTGGATGGAGAAATAAATAAACTGATTGTCTGGGCACATATGCCCAGGATGCTTAGGTAAACCCAGGCAGCAGAAAAGATGCAATGGACAGGTGTGGTAGGGAAATACCTGGGTTTGCCTAAGGACTGATATTGACCCTGAGGATCTTTTCTAGGAACTGCCCCATGGCTGTCTCACTTAGTGACAGTGATCTGAATGGAGATACTGAAGGAATTCTATCCAAATCTGAGGACAACCGAATAGGGAAGTTTGAGAAAGTACTTTTCCAACGATGGAAGCAGAATCCACAAAGTAGAACTAGGCTAAATTCTGTTTGATGATCTTACTGGGATGAAAGCACCATCTATAGAGAAACAGGATTCAAAGTGTTTGTTTAGTATTTGCCTCTGCCTCACCCAAGTGCTCTGCTGAGTCTGAGGTTTCATTAATGTTTGGTCTGAGCTGAGGACTAAAGGAAGAGGGGGATGTATATACATGTAGTTGGGGAAGGAGGGAGAGAATGGGTATTGAGTGGACAAAGTTTAATATGGGCCTCTCCTGTGATAGGACTGCAAAAACAAAGCATGTGGCATGGGCTGCTTGACGTCCCCTGTCTGCATGAAGCATAGTCTTTCTGGCCTGTGATGCACTCTTGTTTATTTCTCAGCATTATGGATTTTAAAAAGTTCATGTCAAGTATGTTGGGGAACACCTGTAATCCTAGCTACTCAGGATCCTGAGGCAGGAGAATTTCCCAGCTACTCAGGATCCTGAGGCAGGAGAATTGCAAGTTCAAGGCCAGCCTAGGTAACTTAGTAAGACACCGTCTCAAAATAAAAAAGCTTTCCTGGAAAGTGTGAGGCCTTGGGTTCAATCCCTAATATCACAAATAAAATGAAGCATGTTTGGAAAAGAGTCTGGGGGACAGAGGATTTAGAGAGAAAGTTACAGAGGAAGAACTGCCCTAACAGGGCTGTACAAAGCTGGTATGGGCTGTCTCAGCCTCACCTGTGAATTTGAGAGAGACTGAGCGCTGGGCAAATGTTAGCTCTTCAAATACATGTTGAATGAATGAATAAGTGATTTAATTAATTCTCACCTTTAGAGGCAAAAGAAGAGAGAACAAAGATTTTTTTAATAAGGACTAAAGCTTCTGCTATACTAAACCAAATGGATTTAAAGAATCAGGGATTTTATGGTTTTCTGAGGTGGGGAGAGGACAGTGGGATTGGCCAACCCAGAATCAGGTATGAGGGGTTTGGGGTCATTGCTTTTCTGTATTCTAGGTAAGCTCGTTCCTGACAATCCGGGACCCCCTCAACCACCTCATCTCCCCAAATACCTGCGTTGCTATAGATGTCTCTTTGAAACCAAGGAGTTGGGGTGCCTTCTGGGATCAGACATCTGCCTCACTCCAGTTGGCAGCAGCTGCTTCACTCTGCATATAAAGAACAGTAAGCTGCCTTTTCCCACCATGGGCCCAGCCCTCTTAAGCAGCCTCTCCCAGCCTCCTAAACAGTACCCCAAGTCCTGTTCCTATAGCCGTAGGACACTGTTCCATCCCTTTCCTTCAGAATCACTCCCTATCTCCACTTCCACCAGCTTCCCTCCTCAACCCACAGCTGATTGGCTCCTACCCTCTTTGGCACCCAGGTTTGAAGGGGACCCTGGAGATCTCCAGAGGTATAGGCCTTTCCTCAAGTTGCCTGCTCCCCAGCTATCCACATAGTTCCTATATGTGTCACTCTTCTGAAACTTCCACTGGTCCTCATAGTGATCTTCACTGTCTTGCCTTATCCCCCCGAGACTCAGTGATTCATGTTTTGTCCTTAGCTGTCTTCCCACTGCATAGCTCTTCCTAGAGGACATTATCTGCTTCCTTGGCTTCAACCAGCAGCCACAGAGTACTTCCTCCTGGATCTGAACCACTTTCCTTGTGTCCTGTTATCTACTGGACATCTCTACCTCATTTTCAACTTGCCGAAAATTGACCACATTCCTTCTTTCCTCAAGTCTGTTCTTCCACCTAGTCCCCTGCCTGCTTTTCTTCCCTCCCTCTCTCTTTTCCTTTCCTCCCCTCCCTCCCTCCTTCCTTCCTTCCTTCCTTCCTTCCTTCCTTCCTTCCTTCCTTCCTTCCTTCCTTCCTTCCTTCCTTATTATTATTTAGTACCAGGGTTTGAACCCAAGAGTGCTTAACCACTGAACCACATCCCCAGCCCTTTTTGTTTATTATTTTAAGACAGGGTCTTGCTAAATTGCTGAGAGTGGCTTTGAACTTGTGATCCTCCTGCCTCAGCCTCAAAGCCACTGGGATACAGGTGTTTGCCACCACATCTGGCTATTTATTTATCTTTTGAGACATGGTCTCTCTATATTGCCCAGACTGGTTTCCAACTCCCAAAGCCTCCTAAGTGCTGGGATTACAGATGCACACCACTTTCTCCTACCTTTACTAAGTTAACAAAGACAGCACACACACTCTGTGTCAGGTACTGTTTATTTTGGAACCTTATGAGGCAGTATATTATCCCCACTTTACAGATAGGGATATAAAGATGTAGAAAGAAAAAAAATCTGCCTGAATCTCAGAGGCTGGGTCAGAAGTAGTGGCTCCACGGATGGTGTTCTTAACACCCAATGCATGAAATTGCCTTCATTTACATCCTTCCACTACATTTTAAAATTTTTAAAAAAATTTTTTCAGCCATGCTGGACATTGAACCCAGGGCCTTAAGAATGCTAGACATGTGCTATATGACCAAGCTGTATTCCCTAGTTCTCTCATTACTTTATCCTGTCTGCAATCTTCTGTGCACATTTCACCCTAAATATGCTTTTTTTTTTTTTTTTTTTTTTTTTTGGTACTAAGGATTGAACCCAGGGGTGCTCAACCACTGAGCCATATCCCAAGCCCTTTTTTTATATTTTGTTTAGAGACAGGGTCTCACTGAGTTGCTAAGTGCCTCTATAAGTTGCTGAGGCTGGCTTTTAACTCGAAATCCTCCTGCCTCAGCCTCCCAAGCCAATGGGATTACAGGCATGCACCACTGCCTGGCCCCCATATTCTTTTATTCACTCTTTTATTTCTCCCAGACAGTAGCAGACCATGATAAACACATAAACACTGTTCTGCATTTGCTTTTTAAATTTGACAGTTATGAGGACTTAATGTTTCCATATCAGGTTATAAACAGCTTTGTTGTTCTGTTGAGGTATTCCACTGTACTTCATGGCAGTGGGCATATCAAAGCTGATTTATTCATCCTACTATTGATAGGCATCTAGGCTGTTTCTAATATTTTTCTCTCTCAAGCAGGGTAGCAGTGAATATCCTTGTGTATGACTTTTTGGGACAGGGACACAAAGCTTTTTTTCCCCTTTAATACATACATTATATCAAAGACATCATCACCCTATTTTATTACTTTTACCCTCTAATGGGTGCTTGTTCTCCCCATTTTGCTCTACAGACCTCAACTTAGTCCTGGCTCCTCTAGTGTTACATTTTTAAATGGTTCTTTTCTTTCAACCTTCCTCGGGAAACTTCAGAGTTGTGTGGCTTGTGACCCACTGGACACTTCCCACTCCTACCCAATTCTAGGAGTCTTTTCTTTTGACCCAGGGAAGTCTATTTGGGGGAAGAGGGTGTGAGAATGGGACTCTGCATGGGAACCTCCTTGTCACTGGAGTTTGTGGTCCTTCCATAGGCAGTGGTTCTGACATCTTGGTGAATGACTGCCGCAGCCAGGAGCAGATGAGTGATTGCTCATATACTCATTCTTCTCCTGTGTCTGGCTTCTGGATATACTCTCAATGCTGCTTCCTGGACTTCTGCAACGACCCTAAAAATAAAGTACTCTAACATTCATTAGAAGGACTACCAAGAACCTTGGAGAAAACTGCCAGTTTCCTGCCACCCTTCTGTTTTCTACCTGGGTTCAGCCAGGGAAACTTACAATTTCTTATACTACCCCTCCCTGCCTTCCTCAAGTCACTACCCCAGACTGGACTTTCCTCCTCTTGGTTAATTCTCCCCTACTCCCACTCTGCCTCCCAGGTTCCCTCTCTTGCCCCAAGTCCCCAGGTGTTCCTTAGAAATAAATGTTTGGGCAAAGTATTTGGTTTGTCTATCATCTGTTCGAGGTAGAACTCCCTGAATGTCCCATTATGGGGACAGGAAAGAGGCATCCAACTTTGCTCCTGCCCCACTTCAGTATCTCTGATTCAGCTCTAGGCATAAAAGGGCAAAAAGGAATGGAAGCCCTCCTATGAAGGCTAGATTAGTGGGCATCCTGAGAAGTTCTGTTCAACTAGAGAAGTGTGGGACTTGAGGGGAGGTTCAGAGGACTATGATGGCAAAAAAGGTGGCTGCAAAAGGCCAGGTCTACGGAGGAGGGGGTGGATGAGAAGGGCACATTAGGCCCAGTGGACCCCTGGTCTCCGATTTCCAGGCTCAGTGTCCCTCTTCAAGGATCAGCAAATTTCCCAAGGGTCTTGGGTTCCTCAGCCTGAGGCTGTCTTCCAATTTGGCCTGCTAGAGCTGCATAAACCTGGGCTTATCTCTGTCTTGTACTGAAGTTAGAGGTTCTGGGGGACAGGAAGCTCAGCTAGGAGTGGGGGCACAGAAGGTTTGTTTTTGTACCTCCAATTGCCTCATGATCTAAAACTTAACGATGGTGTCTTTACCCCAGTACAGACCATCAACAGGTAGATTTGCTGATCTGCAATATGCTGAATAGGAAAGAGTATGTAGTGCCATTTCCATCAAGCAGAGAGACAAAACTTACCCAAGCTGCTTTAAGGCTACCTCTGAGGGTTAGTAGTGCTTGGGAAGGGACATAAAGGCAGTATTGGGTCTGGTAACGGTCTTAAAGCTGACTTGACAGATGGTTATACAGATGCATAGGTGACAAAAACCCATCTTATGTTATGCACAAGCTTCTGTATGCTTTGCCAGAAAGGTTTAAAAAAGTAAGATTAAGCCAGATGTGGTGGTGCATGCCTGTAATCCCAGCAGTTTTGGAAGCTGAGCCAAGTGATTGCAAGTTCAAAGCCAGCCTCAGCAATTTAGCAAGATGCTAAGCAACTCAGTGAGACCCCGTCTCTAAATAAAATACAAAATAGGGCTGGGGATGTGGCTTAGTGGTCGAGTTCCTCTGAATTTAATCCTGGTACCCATCCTTCCAAAAAAAAGTAAGATCAAAAATTGTATGTGCATTGTCTCTAAAGTGCATTATGTACTTAAAAAAAAATTTTTTTTTTCTGCTCTTTAGCACTGGGGGTTGACCCTTACCAAACTGCTGAGTCTTGTTAATTTGCTGAGGCTGGCCTCAAACTTGCAATCCTCCTGACTCAGCTTCCCAAATTTCTGGGATTAGGTATACAACAGGGTACCTGACTTATAAAGCACTTATATACAATTTGTATGTGTGCATATTTACGTGTCCTTCAACCGTGAGGCATAAAAAGGCATTCTTCCTTGACAGGTAACCAAAATGAGACTGGGAGAGACTGACTTACCCAAGTGGCAGAGGAGCTCAGATTAGGCCTCCCAGCCACAAAGCTGTACTCCTTTCAGAATTTTCATAACCCCTAAGTTTGGGAAAGGCAGATATCTGGCTATACTTTTTTTTTTTTTTTTGGTGGTGGTGCTGGGGATTGAACCCAGGGCCTTGTGCATGCAAGCAAGCACTCTACCAACTGAGCTATATTCCCAGCCCCCTGACTATACTTTTGTGGGACTCCTGGTGCTTAACAAGTCTGGCTCAGGGCAGTGACGGGTGTTTGTTGAATATGTGAAGGCTGACTTTTGAGTATCCACTGTTGCTTTCTGTATGCTTGCAATTTTTCAGAAACAAAATATTAAAGATCCAACTACTGCATTCCCACCAGTACACACTCTGCACATCCCCCCTCCATCTGAATCCCCATACAGGGGATCTTGGGTATTAATACACTTGAAAACTAAGTACAGGAAGGAGTCCAGGTCCCTTAGCATCAAGTGATTCTGAGATGTAGATCCTGAATCTTCCTGGTTTGAAGTTTTTTCCTAGATTTTGCAGAATATGTTAAGGTTGAGGAGAGTCAGGATCCTCATGCTTTGATCTTTGAGCAGCGGGTAGGGAAGGATGTGGGCCCTTTGGGGGAGGGCCAAGAGGCCACAAAGGCCACATAGAGTGGGTGGGACTCTGAAATCCTGTTTGAATGCCAAACTTACTAACTTTCTTTAACCTATTTACACCTGCCCACAACTAAACCTGACATCACAAACAACATGACACAGATTTAATAGCCCAGTCTGTTTACTGTGGAGGGAAATGGGGGATGTAGAGCAGAGTAGGACAGACCCTCTCTTTCCTTTCACCAGGCACTAATGGACATGGGTATCAGTACTCAGTGAGGTGAAATGGGGCTGAGGAGGAGAAATATTGTGAAAAGAAAAGACACAGGCAGCAGGAAAGTAGGACGGAAGAGGAGATGGAAGAGGCAATGAGGCAGAAACATCAGATTGCTATGTCAGGAAATCTTCACAGCAGTCTACCCTTAGTCCTTTCTTCTGCTAGTTCAGTCTGGCACCAACTCTTAGAGACAGGCAAAAGAAAGGGGATATAGGGGCTGGAGATGTGGCTCAGCGGTAGCGCGCTCGCCTGGCATGCGTGCTGCCCGGGTTCGATCCTCAGCACCACATACCAACAAAGATGTTGTGTCCGCCGAGAACTAAAAAAAATGGATATTAAAAATTCTTTCTCTCTCTCCTCTCTCACTCTCTTAAAAAAAAAAAAAAAAAAAAAAAGAAAAAAAAAAAAGAAAGGGGATATAGTGCCAGATCTGAGTAGATATGGCAGGTGACCAGACTGAGAAGAGGGGAAGATGGTGAAACACTCAGATGATGGGAACCTCTTTGCCTTTTTCAGGTCAGACTGGGCAGAATTCACATTTGAGATTCTTTATTAGGAGGAAAAAAGAGCAGCACCAGGGTTCCTGGGAGGAAATTAAATGAAAACCATATAGACACTGGAGGTCCAAAGGAGGGAGGCCTGAGAGATCACAGGGGTCAGAGGATGTGATATTCTCAGAGGGTACTGCAAGATGCTGGAGGTGTTGAGGAAAGGCTCTGGAACAGAGTGGAATTTTGAAAGAGAAAGATGTCAGGGTCCAGCCTGGGGAAGAACCAGAACTCTTGAACTGTTGAGGAACAAGTACATGTGGCGCAGGTCAGCAATGGACAAGCCCAGCTCCAGGGGCAGAGTGAACAGGGTCTCCTGGCCTTTAGGCTCCTTCCCAGCATCAAAGCTAGGCAGGGGCAATGAGAGGTTCAGGGCCTGGTAGAACTGGTGGATCTGGGGGTTGGACAGGGGCCGGATTATGGGTCTTTTGCGGGACTCAGGCAGGGAGCTCTGGAGTTGGGGGCTGAACCAGGCGTTGCAGTAATCATACTGGCAGCACTGGGCCTCATACCAGTACCCTGCCAAGTAGGTGCTGTGTTTTTCTTGGCAGCGGTAAGAATTGTACTGTCCACAGCCTCGGATGATGAAGCGAACCTTGTTATCTAAAGGAGATGGGACAGCCATAATCTCCAATAATAGCTTCACACAGTCCCCAAACTTGGTTCCCCTGCCATTGATTCCCCAAACCTCACCCAGACCCGATTTCTATTCTGGGCACCTTCAGATGAGGCCACAAGAACCCCTGCCCCTCCTTCCAAGATGCTCTGTAGGAAGAAACCAAGCCATAGCTGTCCCACCAGCAGCCCCTTCCTGGGACTTTACTCACTAATATAGATGGTGATCACCATGCATGGGGATAAGCTGCTGATAGTGCACTTCTCGGAGCCCGAAATGCATCCTACAGAAGGATCTTCTAAGAGGCACAAGTGGCAGGTCCGGACCTGGGGGACAGGACCTGGGGATGCCAAAGAAGGAAGGATGGGAGCAGAGGCTAGGATGGCAAACATTCAGAGCCCCAGTTCTACCCCTTTTCTAGACGATTTTCCCCTTCTTCCCTGCCCCTGGGCCTCACTTACCCTTTCCCACTGTGAAGGCCACCATGATAAGCACATCTACAAGCATATAGGCCTTCATTATTGAATTCGGGAGAGAGGGGTGGTTCCTGAAGGATGCCTAAAACCCTAGGAAAGAGTTTGATCCTGAACAGCAGGATGGTTTTGACAGGCAGTCTGAGGAGTTTGCTGTGAGTGTGGAGCTATATTCCTGCCTGGGGCAGGATTCTGGCTGGGGGAGGAAATTATTAACTTGGCAGGAGGGACAGCATGTCCTAAACCATAAAGTCTGGTTCCTGAGAGTGGGAGCAGTGGCCCAGACAGGGTAATACCTGGTTACCACACAGATCTTTGTTTAGTTGTCTATCCTACATGTCCCCCTTCTCTCAAGGGCCCATAGATTGATTAGTGTCAGTCTCTGGCACTTTCTGTAGTCTTTCCCATACAATAGGGTTAGTTCCCATTGTGCTGGGACATTGCCCAGGCCTAAGAATCCCCATCCTTCTGAGGAGCATGTCTCACATACCCCAGACGGGCAACATGGATTACCACAGGATCTCTTCCCTCCTCTCCACCCCTTACAGTTCTGTTTATTTTAGGACTACATTCCCTTAAAACCAAAACTAAAAAAATAATATTGCTGGTTAAGCCCCTTATAAACAAATACCCATGGTGCTCAAAGAGAACAAAAATATTATTCTTGTCCTTAAAACCTGATTGTTTCTTTTCTTTTCCTTTTGACATTTTATTTCCCCCACTTTGCTCTACAATAAAAATATAAAACCAAATCCATGCAGCACAGATGTGTGCTGGTTTACAACCTGGGAGGGTGGGCTGAGCCATGGCCCCTTGGGTCCAACACACCACCACCATCCCTTTCCCAACCACAAGCACCAGTAGACTAACTCATGGCCTTTTCTTCCACTTTATTTCATATTCCCACCACAATAATGACTCCTTTAATTTAAACTAAAAACCAGAGGGTTCTTGAAAGGGTGGCAGCAAAGGAATGGAAGTGTCAAAGACTGAGTGAGGGACACACAGGGTGGGGAATCAGCGAATAGTCTTGACTGGGCTCTTGAAGTTGCTGGCGGCTTGGAGTTGCAGCTGGTAAGCCATCGGATGGATCTTGAAACCGTAGAGCCTGGCCAGAGCAGAGGTCAGAGAGGCAGCAGGGTGAGCCCAATCTTGGCCCTGCTTGCATTCCCACCTCCCTACCCCAGCTCCCCCATGGGCCTGCTCAATGCTTGAGAACAGTTGTTCCTAAGCTTCTGTGTTTATGAATATTTGGGAATGTATCTTAAACATCCATTAAAGCTGTAATCCCAGTGGCCTGGGAGGCTGAAACAGGACGATTGAGAATTCAAAGCCAGCCTCAGCAATGGTGAGGTGCTAAGCAACTCAGTGAGACCCTGTCTCTAAATAAAATACAAAATTGGACTGGGGATGTGGCTCAGTGGTTGAGTGCCCCTGAGTTCAATCCCTGTATAAAAAATAAATAAAAAAATAAAAAATAAAAAATTCATTAAAACTTAAATTCCAGACCAGGTGTGATGGTGCTCCCTACAGTTCCAGCTACTGAGGAATTTTGAGACCAGCATAAGCAAGACTGAAAACAAAACAAGCCTGGTATCATGACACACTTTTATAATCTCAGCTACCAAGACGCTGAGGAGGAGAACATAAGTTTGTGAGAAAAGCCTGGGCACCTTAAAGAAATCTTACTTCAAAATTAAATTTAAAAAAGAGTTGTAGATGTAGTTTAGTGGTAGAATACTTGTCTAGCATGTCCCAAGTCCTGGGTTCAAATCCCAGTATAACATACAAAAAAATAAAACAACCAAAACAGAAAAAGAAAGCACTATCAACTAGGCACATGCTATTAGCATCCGTGTTTGATGGACAAGGAAACTGAGGCACAGATAATCAAATAACTGCCCTACAATCATTCAGCAGGAAGAAGCCTGGTTTTGGAAAAGCAGGCCTCAAGAAAGGGCTATCTGTGACCTCCCTTTTCTCAGTAAATCCTCAGCCTTTCCTTTGACCCTTGGTGATTCTGTCCCTGCTCCCCACCTGGGCACAAACTGGTTGGCAGGTCGCTTGGGCCGGTATTCTGGATGCACCATGAAGAGCATGTGAGGGAAACCGGTGCCGAAGTAGGCGCCGTCCGTGTGATGGTGCCTCGATGACTTGGGTGTGTACACATCCATGCACTTGGGACAGTAGAGCTTCACCATGGCCTCGCCTGGGATGTCTGAAAGGCCTGGGAGACAGCCAGACTCTGCAGGCCAGGTACCCCCCAACTCTGCCCAAATTCCCCATAAGACTCAGGCACCAACCTGCTGAGCCTCAGTCTTGGAAGATTGACATACAGTGCCCTCCTCTCCCTTCTTCAACACTCACCGATGGGAAGCATTGGCTGGTTCTCACAGTACACACGGGGACAGTAGCCAAAATCCCCCTGCTGGTACTTTTCCAACTGAGGTGAATAAAATGGAAGGGAGTTGGCAGGTAAGTGTGATGAGAAGAGGCAAGCCCTTCCTCAGCCCAACCAACATCACTCTGCCCCTCCCACCTCCCACTTCTGACCAGAAGCCCCTTCTCTGGTCCAGATGGGCCCTCTGACTCCTCTGCTGCCTTTCCTCCAGTTGGGCAAGCTGCAGAACATCAGTGCCATCTGCTATTTGTTCCCTAAAGAAGAGGCAATCTATAACAACCCCCTGTCCAAGCTCTCATCTCCCTCCCTGAAAATAGTCCCCTCAGCACAACCCCCAGTAAGATTCATTCTCCAAGCCCTGGCCCTGAGCTAAATTCCTTGACTGGGATGAAGCCATTCCCGATGGTGACTTCTTGCTGAAGGAATTATTTCCCTTATTGCTTCAGAAGGAGTCAAGTGGGAGCAGAGAGGCCTCACCATCTGGGCGATGCCACGGTTGGTGAGGATGTATCGGGCGTGGATCAATCCATACAGCATCTCAGCTGCCTGCTCAATCAGGTCACTCTGGTTGGGGTTGTCTTCCAGCTCTTCATCTGCAATGTGGGCCGGCCAGATGCAACCACTTGTTTTTCAGCTTTCCTAGATACCCATCCACCCTTAGGGATCATAAGCTACTCAGCTTGTCCAGTGCCCACCTTTGAGCCCCACCCCATTCATCACCTGGCATCCAAACCAGAAAACTGGTCCTTTGAACTTTTCACCAATTCAAAGAAGCTCTGCCTTCTCTCCACACTTCTTCAGCCCCTGCTCTCTTCTCTCCCTCCCTACTCCCTTCTTAACACATAAACACAAAGAAGTCAGTCTAGACTGAAAGGTGCAAAGCAAGAGAAAGAGGTCATAAATGATATCCATGAGTAAAGTGGCATTATGGAATGATGAGTTATAAATTCAGAGAGCAAGAAAACCATCGCACAATGAGGCAAGTCAGATAGGGGATCAAAATAAAGCAGGGGATTTGAGGTTAGAAGCGTAGAGAACTAAAAGGAAATTTAAAATCTCAAGAAAATAATAGGGATTGGAAGAGAAAAGAAGGCACATATGTGTGTGTGAATGCACATGCATACACACAACAACCCTGAAGAAGCCTCACCAGGCTCCAGGTCCAAGATCATGTCTAGAGCTTGTCGATAGTGAGGCACCTGCTCATTGAGTCCAGTAAGATTAAATTTGTCCTGGATATAGTCTTCATCCACCTGACAGAACACAGAAGACAGAACCTTTATAAGAATACCCAGCTTGACTTGGGTAAGAGGCTCTAAACTGTATCTGTTCCCCACTCCCAACTTGGCAGAAGTACTTGAGTTATCTCCTGCCAGTTTACATCACTCTCTCAAAAAGCTTAGGCTTTTCTAAGGATAAGCAGGTATAGCAACCTCCTCCTTACACAGATATTCCTTTCAAGATCACTATTTCTTCTTCTGCCTCTCATCTCTAGGAACCTGTTTTGTCTTCTACTTTGGTATATCTGGCTTTGTGATGATGATGGACACTGAACAGCCTGGTGTCTAAAGGCTGTTTGAATCCCTTACATTAACACACAGCCATGCCCATTACAAAGATCTTAACATGAAGCATTTCAAATTTCTTAACTACCAAAGGTAGACACTACCAGTATACCATCCTAGTAATAAGACAGATTAACAAATCCAAATTTATACTGCTGCAGGGTGGCAGGTCCCCAGTCAGCCTCTTCTTCACTGGTTAGTAGAGAACTACTGGTAAGACCTTTCCTTGATGGGAAGGAGTGCCCATAGACACATCTAAGTGTACAGAAACTGAAAGACATGAGGAGTTGACAATTAGGGGTTTGAAGAGAACTCACTTCACAGAAGAATTCATTGCCACGGAGCCCACAGAACCAGGAAATCCAAGACACCTCCTCTGAACTACTCATCTTCACGTCGGCTGGAAAAAAAAAAGGGGAGGGGGTATGGTGGTGTTATAAGTAAGCCCAAACTCTCCCGTCTGCCTCTGGTATCCTCCCTCCTCCCACACTCCAACACGGAAAGATTTGGGGCCACCCTTTCTTAAAGGATCCCAGGCCCTGAAGCAACCCTCTCCAGCCTCTCTTACACTTCTGCCACTTTTTGGTGAGGGGAAAATTCTCTTAAGTCCCACCACTTGTGAGAAACCGCAGGTACTGATCCACCTACTCCATCCACTCTCTAACCCTCCCTGACCTCTCCCCTTTGTGTCAGTTTCAGCTGGGCCCTCGGCTTGGGCTCCCTACCACCGCAGGTGTCTGCATGTCCTCCGCGTCTTTCCCAAGGGTTCTGAAGTTTATCCTTCCCAAGGGTCGGGTCCCTCCTTTCCTCACATACTGAGAACGGCCGTCATGCCCCTTTCACCGGAGTACCCAGATAACACCTCCGGCCCTCAGCTCATTCTCCCTCCCTTCCTTTGGTGATGGACCGGGTCACTTCCTTCCTCGCCCCCACATCAAGGCGCAAAGACCCCATGTGCCGCGCCCAGGGACAGGGGACAGGCACGGCGACGACCTTAGACTCACCCTCTGGACGGGGAACGGGACCGGGGTGGGGGAGGGGATTACGGCTTCTAAGGAACGGCGGCTACCGCTACAGCGCAGGCCGCGGACCCGACCGCGGCAGGCTAAGTTGGGGGGGTGACTGGGGGGGGGGAGTGGAAACTGGAGAGGGTGGGGAAGAGGGAGATGCGCAAGCGCCAAGGGTCGGGCGGCTCGGTGGACGCCGGGAAATGGAGTCCCCAGTATGGAGAAAAACTATCGATTTGAGTAGAAGCGAACTACGAATCCCAGGAGAACCCGCGCACGACCCTGGTGTCGCGAGGCCCCCGAGAAAGACGTCTGGGGGGCGGGGCTCAGCGAGGCACCACCGGAAGCGGAAGCCAAGTACGGCGTTCGGGGCCAGCGAGCCTGGGAAATACAGTCGTGCGCTCACTGGACTGAGGGGTCGAGAAGGGGCGGGGCCTGGGGCAAGCTGACTGATCCCTCCCCGCCTCTCTCACACCTTTCCCCTCAGGTCCCAGCTCGGCGCTACAGCCCTACGGATGGACTCCATTCTAGGTCTATCCACTGGGCCCCTATTGCCAGTCAGGTTCTTCTCCGAGTCGGACCCGCCACTAGATCCCCTGACTGACCCATGTTTCACCCGGGATTTGGCGTAAGGCCGGGAGGTGTGACCGGCTCCATTCTGAGGGACTTGGATCGGGTGTGCTTAGGCTGAGCTGAGTGAGTGGTGTGAGAACCGGGACTGCCGAGTGCGCTAACCTGAGGTGGCGCCAGCCATTCTGCTGTTCGTCCCTTTGGACTTCTCCATTTCCTCTTAGGGCTTGAATGGAGCGTTCTGCTGCGGGCTCTTAAGTGTGTTCTTCGAACCCTGGTCAGAGTAATGGTGAGGGGCAACGTGACGTTATTTCATTTCACAGCTTCTCGGCATTCCAGGTTTCCTTCTGGCTCCTCAGGGCCTTTCTTAAACCGGAGAATGGTTTCCCAGCTCCAGGAAATGAACTTGTAGGTGGGGGCCACATCGAGGGCCGCGAAGGGCATTGTGGGGGCGTTATGTAAAAGTAGGACCCCAACCGACAGAACTCCGGGGTCCTCGCGCTAGTTAGGCACGCGATGCTTGACGCGTATACTCGAAAAGGTTCCAGCGCGGGAAACCACCTTTTGGGTGTTTTGTTGTTGGTGTCGTCACGCATGCGTCTTCATGCCGTGTGGCTGTTTGTCAACTCTTTAGATTAGAATAGCGCCATTTTACGGTACGGAACCTACAAAGCAACGCAGGCAGGAGCCTTTCCCATTTTCTGGAGATACTGCAGAAAAATGTCACGTCTGTTTTTGTTTGGAAACAGGAGATCTCGAAATAGGATCGAGCAAGAATTAAAGGGCCGGTTTTAGTTTCCTTAGTGGTATGTATTAGAGATTTTTTTTTTCTTCTCAGTGCTGCATATTGAATCCAGGGTTTTATATTTGCAAGAGCTCTGCCATCTATGTAGATCCACACGTCTAATTCCTCATGGAGTTTTAGTAATCTTTACTAAGGGGCCGGGTCTATTATTCTAGGGGTCACTGTTTTTACATGTGACCCAGGACCCTTAAGCCTTGCAGGGCTTTAGGTTGTGGAATCAAGTTTTGGGGTAGTAGGGTGTTGTTCATCCAAGGCCACCCTTTCTCCCAGCAGATCCCTGGAGGTGGTACTGGTCACTACAGAGGCCATCGGGTTAGGTTGCTTGTTTATCCTTCTTTTGTCTACATTTTCCCAAAAGCCATGTCCAAGCCTTCCCTCATCACATTCACCCCAGCCACAGACCCCAGTGACCTATGGAAGGATGGGCAACAGCAGTCAGAGCCTGAAAAGCCAGAGCCCACCCTGGATGGGGCTGCAACACGGGCTTTCTATGAGGCACTGATTGCAGATGAGAACAGTACACCTGAACCCCAGAGATTTCGGCCTGATCCTGTTAGGGAGAAAAAAAGGAAGAAAAGAAGAATGACAAGGGAGGCTGCAGGAGAAGCAGTGGCAGTAGGAATATCAGGAAGACATGGACAAGGCAGATCCTTTGAAGCTGAGGACAAAATGACCCAGTGGATATTGAAGGCTGCCCAAGA
The DNA here is from genome assembly GCF_045843805.1 of Urocitellus parryii. Taxonomy (NCBI): domain Eukaryota; kingdom Metazoa; phylum Chordata; class Mammalia; order Rodentia; family Sciuridae; genus Urocitellus; species Urocitellus parryii. The sequence goes on from NC_135538.1 coordinate 119,025,734, forward strand.
GGGGGACCTGGCAGAACTTCGAAGGCTGTTGGAGCCCTGTGAGGCAGGGGGAGCTGGAGGGAATATCAACGCTAGAGATGCCTTCTGGTGGACACCTCTGATGTGTGCTGCTCGAGCTGGCCAGAGTGCTGCTGTGCACTATCTTCTGGGCCGAGGGGCAGCCTGGGTGGGGGTCTGTGAGCTGGGTGGCAAGGATGCTGCTCAGCTGGCTGAAGAAGCAGGCTTTGCCAAGGTGGCCCGCATGATCAGGGAGAGCCATGGAGAGACACGGAGCCCAGAGAACCGGTGAGGGGGAACCTTATCCCATACTCTTCTTTCAATGTGTTCTGCCTTTCCTGGCCACCCCACACCAGAGGCCCTAGAACAGCTTAAGGAGTGTCCCTATTCTCCAGGGTAGGTTGATAAAGTAATATACTCAAGTGGTTATGGACATATACTCCCTAAGTTTAAATTCTAACACCACTTATTTGGAAGAAAATGACTACATATGTTTTCCCATCTGAGACATGGGGGTTAAAGAGCACCTTTTTCATGGGATTGTTTTTAGGATTCAGTGAGTTAAATATATAAGTGCTAGAATAGTACTTGCCATGAAATCTGCACTATAAAAATAATAGCTATAGTCATTATCATTCCTTTTCCCAAGATCTTGTGAGGCTTGGTTGCCAACTTTTCTTCCCAATATTGCCATCTGGGTCCCTCTTGCTAGGTGGGGAGGGGCTTGGGTATAGCTCAGTGGTGGAGCACTTGCCTAGCATGCATGAAGCCCTGGGTTTTAATCCCATCGTTCAAAGCAAAACAAAGTGATGATGCTAAGTGGGAAGGAAGGCAATGTGTTCCTTAGCAGAAAAGCTGGAGGGATTCTGCCCCACACTGCCATCCCCCTAAGGCCTCAATTCTTTGCCTTTGATTCCTCTGTTCTTCTTTCTCTGTAGGTCTCCTTCGCCCTCCTCTCAGTACTGCGAGACCTGTGATGCCCATTTTGAAGACTCCAACCACTGCACATCCACTGCTCATCTGCTGTCACTGTCCAGGGGTTCCCAGCCCCCTAGCCTTCCCTTTGGGGTGCCCACCTCCAGCCCTGGTTTCAAGCTGCTGCTGAGGGGAGGCTGGGAACCAGGAATGGGGCTGGGACCCCGGGGTGAAGGCCGTGCCAACCCCATACCTACTGTCCTCAAGAGGGACCAAGAAGGTCTAGGTTACAGATCAGCACCCCAGCCCCGAGTCACACATTTCCCAGCTCGGGATACCCGGGCTGTGTCTGGGAGAGAGAGAGCTCCTCGAGTGGCCACACTTAGCCGGAGGGAGAACAGAAAGCAAGAGGAGAAGGACAAGGCCTGGGAGCGGGATCTGAGGATATACATGAACCTTGATTTCTGACATAGGTGAAATCTGATGTTGGTCTGCTTTGAATTCTGAACTTGGATCTCTGACTTGGGCCCTTCGACTTATGTTTTCTGGGATCTGCCCAGGTGCCAGATCTTCAGGTTTTGGTTGTTGGACACTGATTTGGGGAGGAAGGGCTGATAATTGAGAAATAAACATCTTGTATTGTGGTTTATTTACTTTTTGGGAATCTGTTGAGGAAGCCAAACAGAAATCTGGGGACTACATATAAGTCCCACCTGAGCCAAAAGAGGCTGCCTCCCCAGGTGACTGCCAGTCTGGGTTCATTTCCAGATCCTAGCCCCTGCTGGATAGGTGCCCCACCTATTCTTTCAAACTTCCCTGAACTCTGGAATTGCCATAATTCTCACCTCCTCTAAGAAGGGTCCCCTGACTATTCCAGCCAATTCAGTCACTGATCTTAAACATAGTCATATACTATGTACTAAGACTACTAGTGAAAGACTTTCTCAACCCTGCAGGAGGGAAGTGTAGTCATTTTATTACATTATAATGGGTGGTGATAGGGTAAGTCAAGGAAAGCCCTTGCTCTCAAGAGCTCTGTGATACAAGGTGTAATTATCCACCCTTAATGCTGTTTGAGCTGGGACCAAACCGGCCTCCCAAATCTAAACTTGTCACAGTTCATTTCACAACCTGAAAGCTCCTGAGGGCAGGGAATAATTTGTTTTCCCACAATTTGCCACTTTAGCACCCCCTCACTCCATTGTGCTCATACCAGGTGCTAGGCACATGAAGAGTTAACAGGTCCCTGCATGGAGGGGCAAAGAAGGGCTGCTACTGTCTCAATGTCCCCCTCATCATTTTCCCCTCCGGAAAAGCCTTTCACAAAGCGAGAGAAGTGGAGAGAGTGTGTGCTGGAGTTGGGAGGACGGATACACAAGAACCCAAGGGCAGTGGGTAGGCGAGTCTAGAGAAGCACCGGGGCATAGTACCTCTGGGAGGTGAACTGTGTTTGTATTCTGATTCTGGCCCTCGCGGATACGCGCCGCCGCCTGCGGAACCGAGCTCAAAGAAAGCGCGGGGGGTAGAGGGGAGGTCGATCCTCAGGGTCCGCCCCGCGATCTGTGGGCTCCGCCCCCGCCAGTCCCTCCCGTCCCGGTGCAGCTGCTTCCGGGCTCCGCGACTACGGGCGGTCCGCGAGGCCCGGGCTCCGACGCTGGGCCCGGGAGCGGTCCCAGTGCACAGCGCCTGGACGCCTGGGTCCCCACGTAGGCTCGCGCTGTGCCTCCCGACTGGGATCTCCGAGGATCTCCGTCCTGACCTTGCGGAGGGCCGCGTCTCTGTTGCGTCCTCGCCAGCCGGTGGGGCCACTTTGTAGGAATCATAGCCTCCTTAATCGGGACGGACGCTATTGGCTGGAGTTTGCTGGACATCTTCCACCTACTTCCCAACAGAGACTTCCTATTCCTTGAGCTCCCTTGGGGCAGCAGATTAAGACTTTTCAGATCCAGGAGAACCTAAGAACCCTGGGCCACCTTTCTTCCTTCCTTCTTTGATGGAGCACCGCCTCCCCAGTTTCTGGGGCACCTTGTGGCGTGGCCTTGGTGAGTGAAACTTGGGGTGCTGCCTGCTGGGAAGGAAATCTGGAAACACGGACACTGTAGGGGTGACCCCGTCTTGTCAGACCCTGAGACTCTTGAAATCTCATGGGTGGGGATTGTGGTGGTGAAAGAATTCGAGTGTGCCTCCCTTCTTTACCCCAAAACGGAAAACAAAACAAACCACTTGCTATTCTTGAGGCTGCATGACCATTCAGGGGAGCGGGGAGCCCCTTCTGAATTCAGAATAGGACGGCATCAACAAGCAGATAACCTGTTCTGAACCTGAATAGATTCTGCCTTCTGAGGAGACCTTGAGAGTGTAAGAAGTGCCAGGAAGTAGCCCCAGATTTGGGGAGTTCATTACACACCCCAACCATGTTCCTGCGACGGCTTGGTGGCTGGCTACCTCGCCCTTGGGGCCGCCGGAAACCCATGAGGCCTGACCCACCTGCCCCAGAACCCAAATGGGTGGACAGCTCCCCTGAGAATTCAGGGAGTGATTGGGACAGTGCCCCAGAAACCATGGGAGATGTGGGGCCTCCCAAGACCAAGGACTCAGGGACACTGAGGAGTTTCCGGGCTGCTCCAGAACCAAGCAGGGAGCCCCAAGTTGAGCAACAGGGGAACAAAAGAATGGATTCCCTCAAGTGGGGCAAGACTGTCTCTAGCACTCAAGAGTCTGGGAGACTGGAGGATGGAGGGGCCATTCCAAAACTAAAATGGGATCCTGTGGATTCAGGTGGCACCAGGAGTCCTGGGGTGTCTCTTGAAGGGGGACTGGGCGCCCCTGGGCCAGAAGTCCCAGTGGAGAAAACTGGCCAACATCAGAAGCTGCTGGGCTGGCTGCGGGGGGAACCAGGGGCACCCCCACGGTACCTGGGGGGCCCAGAGGAGTGTCTGCAGATCTCTACCAACCTGACCCTACACCTGTTAGAGCTGCTGGCCTCAGCCCTGCTGGCGCTGTGCTCTCGGCCACTGCGGGCAGTCTTGGATGCATTGGGTCTTCGAGGACCAGTGGGCCTCTGGATTCACGGGCTACTGTCTTTCCTTGCTGCTCTGCATGGGCTCCATGCTGTGCTGAGCCTACTTACTGCCCACCCTCTACACTTTGCCTGCCTCTTTGGCCTCCTGCAGGCGCTGGTGTTGGCTGTCAGCCTCCGGGAGCCTGGTGGGGATGAGGAGGCCACTGACTGGGAGGGTGAGGGTTTCCTGAGGGAGGGTGAAGAACAGAGGGGAGATCAAGGAAAGGGACTGTGACTATGGGGTGGGGTGGGGGCAAAAAGCGAAGATAGTGTGGCCTTTAGTAAAAGACTGGGGAGCATGACTCTGATTGTAAGCACAGGGACCTCAGGGATCAGAAAGAAACCCGAGAGTGAGGCACAGGGCCCCCCTTCATACACAGGAGAGAACAGAGCTGTTTAGCTGAGAGAACAGACATGTTTATGGATGGTGGGCATTACCCTAGGATTCACCAGCTGTTGTTACTTTCTGCTTTTACATTTATCCTTTTACATTTTTTCTTTCCACTTCCATTAAAAAAAAAAAAAGTGATAGTGGAGAATAAATACCAATGGGTCTTTCCTCCCTTTCCAAATTTGCCAGGGGTGGAGGAGACCAAAAAGGCACAATAGAGATCTCTTCACTAAGAGGGTGGCTGAGAGACCCAAGATGTCCCAGGAGCCTGGAACCTGAGCCATCTAGGAAGGAATGGGGCTGCTATGTTGGTGGATTAGGAGCCTGGAGAGGGCCCACAGGTGACAAAGGCTGCAGGAAGATCTGGTGCTCATGAGTCAGAGGAAGCAGGGATGGTATAGGCAGTTATTGGCAGGAGTACCACAGCTCAGAAGGGACTCGCAGCTCAGACAGGGGAGCACTGAAGTTTGTAGTTCCCACTAAGAGACTAGGGGCTTGTTCACTCAGCAATAAATAACTGTGTAATACTAAATCCTAAATACACCACTACAATGTGAGAGGTACTGTCACTCAGTGTCTTTCCTGACGCCGTCCAATTTGGGGGGTTAGGTGGTAGAGGGTCTAGAGGAGTGTTGAATTAGGGGGAGTAACATTGATGTCTGGAGATAAACCCCAGGATGTGATGTGGATTGAAAAATCATCTTTATTTTCCTTGAAAGGGAATCAGGAGTCTCCAGCTTCTCTTTCCCCCAACAACTCAGCTCCCGCTATATTGTTCTGGGGGCACGGATGAAGTTACAGGTCAGTTACTGGACAGTTTGCAGGCCTCTGTGATGGGAGGAAGGAAAAGAAGATAGAAAGGCAGTCCAGGGAGAGAACAAGGTTGGTGGTTTTGGGGTTGGGGGAGAATGTGTGCCTTTATTTCCCCATGTCAAAGGACTCTTAAAGGCCTTTTCTCCTGTATGTCTGAATCTCTGCCCCCTTTATCCACTATAGACTTAAACCTGTTTTTTGAATAGCCCAGAACCCATCCTGGTTCCCTTAGACAACATGACAGCTCTTAGTCATATCCCTATGATGCCATCATAGCTTATGAGAAGTACAAGTGACCTCACAGCCACTCAGGTGATGTCTGCCTTTGGCCATGCCCTCTGGTAACATCACATGAGCCTCTCATCTAGCACTTGCAGAAGACCTGGTGAGTCCCAGTCCTCTTCTGGAAGACTTTAACCCCTCACCTTGATTCCTGGGAGTTAGTAAGAAGGCTCTGGAGTCCAGGCAGGAGGTCAGGGTCTGGAATTCTTCCACACACTTCTCAGAAGGGTGTGGTGAGCGATCTGAAAGGGCAGGGTGCAGCCAGGCCAGTCAGAGACCCTCCTTCTCACCCCCAGGACCTCACAGAAATTCTCAGCCCATTTTGAAAGGATGTCTAAGGGCCCAAACTGAAGAGCCCTTCTGCCCTCCCTCGTTTCACTGACACTTCCTGCCTTGCATTTCCACTCACTGTAGAGGAGAAAGCGCTGGTAACCCTGGCCTGTCTCTTTCAGCATAATTCCACCTGGGCATGAGCTGGAAAAGAGCTCAGTCTTCATGTCAGGGCGGCCTGTCAGGGCAGAGTGGGGGATGGGTGAGAACAGAAATGCAAAACCAAGCTTAGGGAGGCTGGGGTGGTTGAGAGCTGGTGGGAACCAACCTTCAGTTCTGAGGTCTGTGCTCCCTTCCGTCAAGTGATAAATCCATTCACGGGGCACACAGAATCCATTTTTCCTGCAGAGGTGATGATAGCAAGAAGAAAAGACAGAGTGTTACCCCAACCACACAGTACCACCATGGTTTTTTGTTTGTGTTTTGTGATGTCAGGGATTGAACCCAGGGCCTTGTGCAAGCACTCTACCAAATGAGCAACATCCCCAGCCCCAGCATGTTTTTATTCCATCTTGTTCTTTGCTGATGCCTGACTTCCTTTGGGTTTCAAGCTGCCAAGAGATGGTTAAGTCCATTCTTTCTCCAGAGAGCAACTGGTAAAGCTATTGAATTCACTGGGCCAAGAGTCATGGATATACCCACCGAGAGCCCAGTGGGTGGCTGCTCACACTTTGGGCAGAGAGTGCAACTATTGATGCCTCTGCCTTCTCACTACTCACATGCGGATGGTAGCACGAAGCTGGAGCTGCAGTGGGGCAGAACCAGAAGACATGTTGAAGATAATGTTGTCCACAGAGTCAAAAGTCGCCAACTCCTCCTTGGTGGGAGCTGCCCCTGCGATAAAGTACCACTGGCCCAGGTGGGGCTCTGGGAACTGGAGAGACAATAAGGGGAATAAAAGAGGGTAGATTGGGGGGTCCATCTCAGAATTCATTCAATTGCTTCATTGGTCAGCACAACAAGATTTGGGGTGAAGGTGTTGGTTGTCTTCCTCTTTCCAATTGGGGGCTAAGTTCATGACAAGGAATCATGAAATAACTTCCTCTTTGATCCTCTGCAATCAACCTGGGTAACCACTCTACCCCAACCTCCAATTCTTTCATATCTCCACAGTGATGGCTACAGCATTGATATTTTTCTTCCTGTTTTCATCATCAAAACACTCATGTTTCTTCCTCCCTTTTCAAACATAGCTTCTGGTTATCCTAGGCTACCCACCCAAGACTCTTAAGGCTTCCACCATAGGCTTCCCCCATTCTCAGTCCATACCTCTTTCTCATCCACTCCCAGAGTTGTCAGTTGACTGTGTTCAGGGCACTGATAGATGGAGTCAAGGAGAATGCCATAGAGGTAGAGTAGAGCTGCCCAAATTTGATTGAACATCTTCAGGTGGGAAGGAGCTGGTGGTCTTCGTGGGGTAACTGGTGCTTTAACTGCTCTCTTCACCGAGGGCTGCTCAGTCCACTCGCTTCCAGCCCCCATGCCTCGACCCTTGACCCCTTCACCTGCTAATGAATAACTTCAACCTTGTTTTCCAACCCAAACCTGGATTATCTACAGTGTGTGGGGCCTTCCTCCCCCTCTTCTGGATGCAACCATTGCAGGATCTCTCAATTTTGAGGAGAGCTAGAAGCCTGTGGTCTTTCATCCCATATCTTGGTGGGAGATCTTTTTGTGTTGTGCTGCATCAAAGAGAAGTGGCTTGACTGGGTCCTAATTTTATTAATCTCTATGTCTTGTTTTTTCATCTGTAAAATGTGCAAATCTTCACTTAGGAAACTTTTGAGTCCTAGCTGTTTGCCAGGAACTGGCTAATCCCTATGGATATAAAAACAAATAAGACACAATCCCTGGCCTTGAAGAAGCCAGGGATATAGGAAAAACTAGTTGGGTAAACAACCATTGACAATCTTAAGTGCTTTGAACAGGTATGAACTGGTTGCTGGGGCATGGAAGGTTTTCTCTTTAAGTTTATAATTGTAGAAATAGTTTGTACATACCCCAGAAAAACTTGCTGACACATAAGTGAGTTAATTCACTCAATGTTTATTACTACAAAAGACCACATATTCTAATGATTAAAGAAAATGGCATTGCTGTCTGATTGGGTCCAAACCCTAACTCAGATCTGGGACAATTTTATTAATCTCTCTGTCTTGTTTTTTCATCTGTAAAATGTGCAAATCTTCAGTTTTAGAGAATTAAATAGGAAGGTACATAAAGCCCTTTACAATGACCTGCACATAGTAAATCTAAAGAAGCATTTTCTGTAATTGATAATAATGTTTATAAAGAACTTATACTTTCTGAATTCTCTAATAATGATAAGAATTCTCAAGAGGCAATGGATAGGGCCAAGTGAGTTAAGCAGTTAATGTGATGAGTTGTGGGGCTTAATTATTTAAAACTCATGGGCTTCCACAAAAAGATTTGCACTGAGAGGTGAGACTGGCTATGGGCTTGTGATTTAGTTAAAAGAAAACATAATCTGGGCAATGGGTATCTAAAGAGTTAATTATACTGTTGGGGGTAATGTTTACAAATTTTATTTTTGCAGGACTGGGGGTGAACCCAGGACCTTGCTTGTTATGCTAGTCAAGTGCTGAACCACTAACCTACACCTCAGCCCTTGAAAATTTTTTTGTTTTGGAGATATGGTCTGACTTTGTTGCCTTGGCTGGTCTTGAACTGGCAAAACTCTTGGCTCAGCCTTTGGAATACCTGGGATTACAAGCCCTTGAATAAAAATTAAAAAAACAAACAATTGTTGTAGCAGTAAAGCAGAAGACTCAATCCCAAGTCTGGCAGGCCTGGATTTGCCAGCTCTTCTACTTAGGCTCGTGGATGTTATTATCCATCTCACATGTTGAAAACCCTTTTGCGGTGTTTCATGTGGTGCTGGGATGAACCCAGGGCTTCACACATGCTGTGAAGGAGCTCTGCTACTGAGCTGCACTCCTTTTAAGGCTTAAAAACATGACAGTTTGTAACCCACTCGGTGGCTGGCACAAACGAAGTGCTCACTAAACATGCTTATTGGAACTTTTTTTTTCCCCCCCTGGGGGGGTGGGATCTAACCCTGGAACGCTTTACCACTGAGCCACATTCCCACCCCTTTTAAATTTTGAGACAGCCTCACTTATCTGCTGAGGCTGGCCTCGAACTCGCGATCCTCCTGTCTCAGCCTCCCGAATTGCTGGGATTACGAGGGAGCCACCACGTCCGGCTTTATGGTAACTTAACGGATATAGTACTTGCACCTGGATATAAACTACGAATTCTAGAAAGCCTAGGAATGATAAGGATTATAGAGATTGTAATCACCCAAAGCTTAGAAACCCTGTTGGTGGGCCCTTCAAGTCCCCATTTTCAGGGTCTTGTCTTTTGGTCCAGCCGGACTCCGTATGCTCCCAGTTCTCAAATTCAGTGGTGGTGTCCCTTTTCTTGAAAAGTCCTAAAAAGCAGTGGCTTGCTTAGCTTTCCTAAAACATGGCATGTCCCCTCAGCCGCACTTAGCCAATGGCTAGCTTGACACCACAGTCCGCAACACGCCCCATCCTGTCAAAACGATCTCTACCCCACGACGCGAGGAGACGCAAAGCAGCCCGCAAACGGACCCCAACCGCCTAAGGTAAAGTGACTTCCGGAGGCGCCGAGCACAGGGCCAGGTGAGGGCCGCAGTGAGAATGAGAGTTTTAGGTGGCTAGGTCAGTGCCGCTCAAAATTCTCTGCCTGCCAAAACTTTAATATAGATAAGGCATAATCCCAAATCTCCAAAATCCAAGGTTCATAAAACCATCCACAGCGTCTCTCGAAGGCGTGGAGTCGATATATTTTCTTCAGGCATTTATAATGGCCACCTCAACCTCCTAGGTCTCTAGCGTGCTCATAGGCAAAGTGCAAAAGCCAGGGTGAGGGGGGTTAGGGAGGTGCTTAAATGTTTACGCATGCGTAGTGCGACTCACGCAGGCGCACTACAGTTCCCCGGGCGACGGCGGCGGTGGCTACTCAGGGTGTTCGGCTCTTTCCCATCTAGGCCGGCCCCAGCCCATCTCCACCCCCGGGAGCTCAATACCTGGGGCCGCGGACTTCCTCATCGTGCCCTATAAAAGTAAACTTTGGGGACCTGGAGGAGCCGAAAGTACCGCGTCGAGAGCCCCAAATACTATTGGGGAAACGGAAGTGGCTTTCGGTAGCAGACTAGGGGAAACCGGAAGTGACGGTACCGGGGGAAGTCGGGGGCGGAGCCACAGGGTGGTGGGGTGTGTATGTATATGTGTGTGGCCGCGTGTTGGTTGCGCCGCTCTGCTAGAACACCGAGGAAGGCGGAAGAGGGGGGGCAGTCAGCTAGCCGGTCCAGCCCCCCCCCCGTAAGTGTCCGCGGTCTTGGGTGTGTGGTGATTTCGGCGGGTTCGATGGGCGTGGCGCGCGTGCGCGAAGCCACTTTCTCCGCCGAGCCGGGCGCTACCCCCACCCCCACCCTCACTCCCACCCCCGCTCTCGCGTTGTCCCAGAATTTGCAGACTTCTAGGGCCTTTACCCTATCGCTACCGGTGATGACACTGGTCTCTGGTCTCGTGCTTCCTTTCCTCATTCTCAGCCCAACTGGCCCTCCTTTATTGTGATTGGCATTGTGGAGCCCCTCCCACCTCCCGTCCTTCAGCTCCCTATGCCGTCGATCTCCTGCCCTTTGTGTTTCTCTCCCTGTGCCCCGGAATCAGAAGGGGGATGGGGGCGGGTGTGAGTGTGTGTGCTTGTGTGGGAGAAACTTTTTAGGTATTGGGGCGGAGATTCAGGCCAGGGAAGCTTCCGGTATATAAAATCTACGGGCGACAGCGGACCTTCCTCCCTTCGTTCTTCCTTAGAGAGCTGTCCGCCATGGAGCCCAGTGATTCTACCAGTACCGCTATGGAGGAGCCTGACAACTTGGAGGTATTAGTGAAGACCTTGGACTCTCAGACTCGGACCTTTATTGTGGGGGCCCAGGTGAGATCCCAGTATTTCTGGAAGATACCCATTAGCTCTTCCTCTTCCTCCCTTAGACTGATGGGAGAGCCTGATTTTCTTGTCTTCAAATTTTCATTGATTCCTTTGTTTATATTCTAGATAGAACATCTTTTGATGTGTTTGTTGGGGGAGGTATGTTTATTGTTAAGTGAGGCAGATTTTATTTTGTCTTTCTTCACCTTGCTAGAATTCAGTGCAAAGTAAAATAGACCCGAAGGAGGAACCTGAGCTATCATGGGTGGACCCTAGCCCAAAGGAAGAGTTGGGGCTCCAGTTTTGGGGAAAAGAAACAATGCGGGGACCTCAAACAGTTTTTCTGATAAACAGATTGATTGCAGCTGTATACTGTACTTATGAAGTCTGGAAACCAGAACCCATAATGCAGGTGGAGCCCTAGTAGACTATTCAGTGGAATTACTAACATCTGTTGCATAAAATGACTCTTGAATTTAATACCATAGTTATCTGTTTTTAATTCTGTAATTCTTAGAGACAAACTCATGAGCTGGTGGGTCTATGATATTTTAAGACGTGTTTAAGAAAGTCACATAGGTTTTTCTGTGGCTAGATATTTGTAATACTTTCCAAGACTTTGTCTAGTTAGGGCAAATGTTTTTCTTTTTGGCTTCCTTCTTTTTTGCAGAGCTGGATCTTGCACATGCTGGGCAAGTGCTGAGCTACACCCCCAGCCCTTTGCTCCCTTCTTACCTTCATGGTGGGGGACCCCTGCCTGGTACTCTGGGGCTTGGGGCCTCTTCTTGGTTAGTTTTCCTTAACCTAATTCCCTACCCTATCCTCCTTGCCTTTTTTGTTTTAGACATAGCCTTGCTAAATTGCTGATGTTGGCATTGAATTTGCAATTCTGCCTTAACCTCCCAAGCCACTGGGATTATAGGCGTGTACCACCCCATCTGGGTTTGCAGTTATTTTTGTCTTTAAGATTATGGCAGAAAAATGAACTCCTGGTATCATTTTGTATTTAGGAAGGGGTTACTGATCTCTCTAGATACACTTTCCTTTGGAAGCTAGGCAAAGGAGAGAAGGAATATTAGTTGGCTTTTTTGTTCCTCATCCATGAGGCACTGGGTTCAATCCTCAGCACCACATAAAAATAAACAAAATAAAGTCATTCTGTTCTTTTACAACTATTAAAAGAAATTTTAAACATATGTGTTTGTATTATACCTGAAAGTTTGTTAAATTTATTCTGTATTTTAGTGGGTTGTCTTGGTTCAGTGTTTTGCACAATTAATATCTTACAGTCAGGATAGTTGGATAGTGATTCTATACTGGTTTTTACCCCTTAACTCCACAAATCAGTTGGCTTTTTCTCTTTTTTTCCTCCATTCTGATTCCTGTGTTTGATTATTCCTCCTTACAGATGAATGTAAAGGAGTTTAAGGAGCACATTGCTGCCTCTGTCAGCATCCCCTCTGAGAAACAACGGCTCATCTATCAGGGGCGAGTTCTGCAAGATGATAAGAAGCTCCAGGAATACAGTAAGAGGGTTGGAGGGCAATTCAGAGGTTTAAGTTGCTACCCAGAGGGATGAGCTTAAGGCCATGTATATACCTACTCATGCAATGTTTTGGTGTGTATCTTTTTTCCTACAGATGTTGGGGGAAAGGTTATCCACCTGGTGGAACGGGCTCCTCCTCAGACTCAGCTCCCTTCTGGAGCATCTTCTGGGACAGGGTCTTCCTCAGCTGCCCATGGTGGGGGACCCCTGCCTGGTACTCGGGGGCCTGGGGCCTCTGTTCATGACCGGAATGCCAACAGCTATGTCATGGTTGGAACCTTCAATCTTCCTGTAAGCTTGTGTTTCACATGGAAGGGTTTTTTAGGGAGGGGTAGTTTGGGTTGTGTTAGCATCAGGGAACACATTAGATAGTTGTCTCAGTCTTGAGATTGGGTTTGGAGAGCTCTCTGATCAGATATTGGCCTTGGTCTTTGAGAAAAAGGGGTGGGGCTCCACAGAATGAGTTGAAAAGTGTGGAGGCCTTAGTATTTGGCTTCTCCCAGAGCAACTTCCCTTACCCTTTCCCCAGAGTGACGGCTCTGCTGTGGATGTTCACATCAACATGGAACAGGCCCCGATTCAGGTATTGAGGGGCCTGGGAGGGTCAGGGAAGGGGATCTGGGAGAAGGAGGCCATGAGGTGGGGTGGACCTGGCTAATGAGATGCTTGGGACCTGGATTAGTAGGCCGTGGAGCTTATGGCTTCATCTCAGACCTGTCCTGATTATTCCTTTTCTATTCTAGAGTGAGCCCCGGGTACGGCTAGTGATGGCCCAGCACATGATCAGGGATATCCAGACCTTATTATCCCGAATGGAGGTAAGTGAGCAAATCTGCCTAGGTTCTCTCCACCCGCTTCTCCTAGTAGCCTGAGGGTGGGAGCATGATTGGCCTCATCCACAGGATTCTGTCTTCCTAATCTGGTCTCTTCTTTGCAGTCGTTCTTTTGGGCAGAAAAAAGTATCTTTGTGAGGGTATCTTGTCCCTGCCAATCCTCTGAATGCCTGGTATCGGGGGAGTTTGTTTCAGTTCTTAGATAACTTGGCATAGCATCTTTTCAGTTAAAGAAGAATTCCATCCTTTCCTTTCCCTTTCCCTTTCCCTTTCCCTTTCCCTTTCCCTTTCCCTTTCCCTTTCCCTTTCCCTTTCCCTTTCCCCTTTCCTTTCCTTTCCTTTCCTTTCTCTTTCTTTCTTTCTTTCTTTCTTTCTTTCTTTCTTTCTTTCTTTCTTTCTTTCTTTCTTTCTCTTTCTTTCTTTCTTTTTCTTTCTTTCCTTTCTTTCTTAGATTGACAAAATTCCTTTATTTATTTTTATGTGGTACTGAGGATCAAACCCAGTGCCTCATGCATGCTAGGCAAGCGCTCTGCCACTCAGCCCCAGCCCCTGATTTTGAACCCAGCGTCTTGTGCATATGAGGCAAGCACTCTACTGAGCTGTATCCCTAGACCCCATAATTGATTTCTTAACTGACATGTTCAGCATTGGAATGCTCTGACTTCATTAGTTTGTGTAGCAACTACAACCTGTGGTCTTTCTCTTTCCTTATATAAGTTAGAAAATTGCAATTTTTACTCTGTTAGTAATTTGTTTAAAAGTATTAGTTATTTGTCATGTATCTAATTTATGCTAGTCCTATACTGATTGTTAGGGAGTTAAAGAGAATGAATGTAAAGTACTGTCTTTAGGGAGCCTAGTTGGAGCACTTTCTCCATTCACATTCAGTTGGCCTGAGTTATCTACTTTAGTTTCATCTTGTCTTTGGTGTCCTGACTTCCCCACTTTTCAGTGTCGAGGGGGACCCCAGGCACAGCACAGTCAGCCACCCCCACAGACGTCAGCTGTGGCTCCAGAGCCAGTATCCTTGAACTCACAAACATCAGAATCAGTTGAAAATGAAGCACCTCCTCGGGAGCCCATGGAGGCAGAAGAAGTGGAGGAGCGTGCCCCAGCCCAGAGCCCGGAGCTTACCCCTTCTGGCCAAACTCCAACAGGCCCTACACCTGCCCCAGAGACAAACGCACCCAAGTGAGAGATGGAGGGAACCTTTTGGGGTTGTGGGCTCTAAGTGCAATATGAAGACCAGGAGAGGTATGGTGTGTGAGGGGGTCTCAATGGAGGTAAATGAGGTTAGAATTGACAGCTGAGCAGAAGCTTTTCTGTCCCCTGAGCACATGACACATGCCTGTAATTTCAATGACTCCAGAGGCTGTGCAGATTTGAAGCCAACCTTAACAATTTTTTGTCTCAGAATTTGGGGGGTGGAAATGGGGGACTATGGATGTAGTTAAGTGGATATCCTGGGCTAAATCCCTAGTACCGCAAAATTTTCTCTCAAGTTCACACAGGGCCCATCTCTTATTTTAGAGTTTGTTTCATACATTATAGCTACAAGATTGCAGTGGGGAAGGTGAGAGTAAGGGTCATTTTGTCCTCTCCATCTTCCCCTGGGTGGGAGTAAAGAACAGAAGCTCTGCTAGTCCAGGAAGGGATTGGGCCAGGGGTCTGGGAGGCCAGGGGGAGACAGAGCAGATGATCTCTGGGCTTTGAGGTGGGGACTATAAGGAAAGCCTTTGCTCACTGCCCTTGGGGTTATCCACAGCCATCCTTCCCCAGCGGAGTATGTTGAAGTGCTCCAGGAGCTGCAGCGGCTGGAGAGTCGCCTCCAGCCCTTCCTGCAGCGCTACTATGAAGTTCTGGGTGCTGCTGCCACCACGGACTATAACAACAATGTGAGCCCTTTGATGGCCTATCCCTCCTCTCCCCTCCCCCCAGTACTCCTGAAACAGAACAGGCTGAGGGAGATAACCCTTTACTCCCCCAAACAGCATTGCAACAAAATCCCTCTAGACACATAAATGATCTTTACTCCCTTGGAAGGTGGTAATTTTTGCAGTACCCACTGTCCTTGCACCATTTGTGTCCCTAAGTGAATTGTTTAAGAAATTTTCATAGTTTAAGGGAGATTAGTTTGATGACTTATGATCTTTTGTAGAATTTGTCTTAGTAGGAAATTCTTTTTGCACATAAAATAGAATTGACTTGCAAAGGTTTGAGCAATGTAGAAACTTCTAAATATGTAACTGAAAACTTGGGATCCTTAGAAGAGGTGATTTGGACTTAATTCTTTTCTTTTTTTGACATGGTGATGAACACAGCATGAAGGCCGTGAGGAGGACCAGAGGTTGATCAATTTGGTTGGGGAGAGCCTGCGGCTTCTGGGCAACACTTTTGTGGCACTCTCTGACCTGCGTTGCAATTTGGCTTGTGCACCCCCACGACACCTGCATGTGGTTAGGCCCATGTCTCACTACACCACGCCCATGGTGCTTCAGCAGGCAGCCATTCCCATCCAGGTGGGTCATGGGAGGCTGACCCAAGAGAGGATGAAGTGGGGGGTGGTGCAGTGATACAGAGCGATTATTGGGCTCAAAGGAGGGTAGAGAGGGAGAGAACTTGGGAAACATAATGATAAAGGATGGAGGCTTCTGAGATAGATGGTAGAGGTGCTTTGGATTAAGCTGTTGTGTTTTTTTCTCACTTTTGCGTGTCCATCTCTTTTAGATCAACGTGGGGACCACTGTGACTATGACAGGGAATGGGACTCGCCCCCCCACAACTCCCAATGCTGAGGCACCTCCCCCTGGTCCTGGCCAGGCCTCGACTCTGGCCCCGTCTTCTACCACTGTTGAGTCCTCAACTGAGGGGGCTCCCCCACCAGGGCCAGCTCCTCCACCAGCCACCAGCCACCCGAGGGTCATCCGGATATCACACCAGAGTGTGGAACCCGTGGTCATGATGCACATGAATATTCAAGGTGAGTTAGGATCAGTGACTGGAAGAGAAGACCAGTAGGCTGAAGGAAGTCTGGGGTTGGTGTTGAGGTGTGAGGGGAGTAAGGGTTGGATAGGGTTGTGCAGATTGTTGGCATGTGTTGGGAGAGGCATGAAGGGGACTGATTTATCCTTGGAAATTTTTTGTGGTTAAGAAGTCACCTTGTTCCTGTCTAGAGGTGTGAAAAGCTGACTTTTTGGTTGGGAAATGGTGGCCTGTAGGACAACTGATCTCAGGAGGGTACACTTAGGCCTTGGCCCCAGTGGTCTCAGGGTCACACTCTCTGTTTCCCTGCCCAGATTCTGGCACACAGCCCGGTGGTGTCCCGAGTGCTCCCACTGGCTCCCTAGGACCCCCTGGTCATGGCCAGACCCTGGGTAAGAACAAGGGCATCAGAGCAGGTTGAGCTCTGGGTAGAGAAGGGTTAGGGCTGAGTGGGTGGGTTGCAGGGGTCCAGGTTCAAGGTTACATCAGACCCGCCCCCCAGGCTCCACCCTCATCCAGCTGCCCTCCCTGCCCCCTGAGTTCATGCACGCCGTCGCCCACCAGATCACTCATCAGGCCATGGTGGCAGCTGTTGCCTCCGCGGCCGCAGGTAATCACCTGGAAGGGGAGGCCTGGGAGGTGGGGCCTAGTCCATGGTGGTGGGTACTGTTGGCTGTCACTCAAGAGTCTGGCCCTCAGCTCTTTTCCATCTCTCTCCTCTGCCACCCACAGGACAGCAGGTGCCAGGCTTCCCAACAGCTCCAACCCGGGTGGTGATTGCCCGGCCCACCCCTCCACAGGCTCGGCCTTCTCATCCTGGGGGGCCCCCAGTCTCTGGGGCTTTGGTGAGTAAGGGTGGGAGAGTTCTAGTGGGGAAGAATCCGGGAAAGAATCTTGGGGTGATGTATAAGGAGGACAGGATTGAAATCCTCTCCTCTCCTTCCCTGTCAGCAGGGTGCTGGACTGGGTACCAATGCCTCATTGGCTCAGATGGTGAGCGGCCTTGTGGGGCAGCTTCTTATGCAGCCTGTTCTTGTGGGTGAGTCCTCATTTTTCTTCACTTCAAACTTAAGAATTCTATGACTCTCAAGTCTGATACTTGCTTTCTAGCTGTTCACTGGTACTTCCTAGCTCTTGCGTTACGCTCTTGATTGTTTTCCTGCTAGAAATGGGGCTACTATAAATGTCTAGTCTTTCTTCAAATTTCACTTTTCTTTGGGTTTCGGACAGCTCAGGGGACCCCAGGAATGGCTCCACCTCCAGCCCCTGCCACTGCTTCAGCCAGCGCTGGTACCACCAACACAGCTACCACAGCTGGTCCTGCTCCTGGGGGCCCTGCTCAGCCTCCACCCCCCCAGTCCTCCACAGCTGATCTCCAGTTCTCCCAGCTCCTGGGGAACCTGCTTGGGCCTACAGGGTCAGGAGCTGGTGGGCCTGGCATGGCTTCTCCCACCATCACTGTGGCAATGCCTGGTGTCCCTGCTTTTCTCCAGGGCATGACTGATTTCTTGCAGGTGAGTAATGGACTTGCCTTTTATTCTGTTCTTCCTCTCCGGCATTGGGCCAAGCAGTGATACTTTGTTGCCATTCTATAGCCATTGGATTACAGTCTAGTAACATAGCAGGGAAAGGGACTGGGTAATCAATTGATTGTGAATCCTCTGTTTTGGAGATGAGGAAAAAAAAAACAGCCCTAAGAAAAAAAAAATCATATAGTAATGTCACTGCTTTTTGATCTAACCTATTCAGAGGGATAGAGGTCACTGTTTAGTCTAACTTTGTTATTGAATACCTGTATATGAGTATTCTGCTTTAAGAAGTAAAGGCTTTCTTCCCAGACTCCTGTTGTTTTGTGCCCTCTTTTATTTATTTGTTTATTTTTAGTTGTAGTTGCACACAATACCTTTGTTTAATTTTATGTGGTGCTGAGGATCGAACCCAGGGCCTTGCTTGTTCTAGGCGAGTGCTCTACCACTGAGCCACAACCCCAGACCTGTTTTGTACCGTCTTGATGCCATGTTATGTCTTTGTCCCTGTTCTCACCTTGTTTTCTGTTCTTTATTTCTTCTCTGTTTGCCAGGCCACACAGACGGCCCCTCCACCTCCTCCTCCTCCTCCACCCCCACCCCCAGCCCCAGAACAACAGACCACACCACCACCAGGGTCCCCTTCTGGTGGCACAGGGAGTCCTGGAGGCCTGGGTCCTGAGAGCCTGCCACCAGAATTTTTTACCTCAGTGGTGCAGGGTGTGCTGAGCTCCCTCTTGGGCTCCTTGGGGGCTCGAGCTGGCAGCAGTGAAAGCATTGCTGCTTTCATCCAGCGCCTCAGTGGATCCAGCAACATCTTTGAGCCTGGGGCTGATGGTGCCCTTGGTAAGCAAAGGGCAGGGAGTGTCTTGGTTTATTCCAGGAAGGGGGGCACAGAGGAGAAGGTAGATAACCTTTGTCTAGGGCTGTTGGCAAGATGGGATGAAGCTGATGGACTGGGCAAGCCTAGGTGGTAAAGGTGGTTGCTAACTTCTGCTTATATTCCCAGGATTCTTTGGAGCCCTGCTCTCTCTCCTGTGCCAGAACTTCTCCATGGTGGATGTGGTGATGCTTCTCCATGGGCATTTCCAGCCACTGCAGAGGCTCCAGCCCCAGCTGCGTTCCTTCTTCCACCAGCACTACTTGGGTGGCCAGGAGCCCACACCTGGTAACATCCGGGTAAATGCAAGCCTGGGCCCTCGCAGTTTTCCTCTTTCCCACTACCAATTGCTTATTCCTGACTATATCTGCCAGTTAAAGCTACAGCTGTCCCAGCCCAAGCCTTGGACTTTTTAGGGTTAGGGTAGGGAGAGGGGGAGTCTTGAGAACCAAGGCTTGGAATTAAATCTGTGATGTTTTCCTGTAGATGGCAACCCACACATTGATTACCGGACTAGAAGAATATGTGCGGGAGAGTTTTGTGAGTGACCCTTCTCTATTTCCCTCCTGTTCTGGGTCTGGGCAGGGAAGCTAATATTCCTTATGGCTTCCTTCTCCATTTCTAGTGTTAGGATTCCTGATTTGGGGGTCTTCTTGTGTCTTGTCTTACAGTCTTTGGTACAGGTTCAGCCAGGCGTGGACATCATTCGGACAAACCTAGAGTTTCTGCAAGAACAGTTTAATAGCATTGCTGCTCATGTGCTACATTGCACAGGTTAGGGGTTAGCTGGGCCAGGGAAAGTGGGGCATTGGGTGTGCAGGGCTGCTGGGTACCAAAATTCCTTCCTCATGTCTTGCCTACAGATAGTGGATTTGGAGCCCGGTTGCTGGAGTTGTGTAACCAGGGCCTATTTGAATGCCTAGCCCTAAACCTGCACTGCTTGGGGGGACAGCAGATGGAGCTTGCTGCTGTTATCAATGGTCGAATTGTAAGTACCATGCAACCTCAGATCTCTAGTCTCTTGTTTCCTTTGATGTCTTGCAGTTTTCACTTTTCTTGCCATACTGCAGCCTATTACTCTTGAGTCTGATAAATTGTAAAAGCTGGTTTAGGGTTGTGTTGCAAGTTTGCTTTCTATCCCTCAGCGTCGTATGTCTCGTGGGGTGAATCCATCCTTGGTAAGCTGGCTGACCACTATGATGGGACTGAGGCTTCAGGTGGTTCTGGAGCACATGCCTGTGGGCCCTGATGCCATCCTCAGATATGTTCGCAGGATTGGTGATCCCCCCCAGGTAAGGGACCCAGTGGACTCTGTCAGGGAACTTGAGGGAAGTGGAGAGATGAGAAGTTTCTACATTTTGTTTTCTTTCTCTGTTCACTTTTTTTAAAAAAATATATTTTTTAGATATAGTTGGACACAAAATATCTACAGTATATTTATTTTTATGTGGTGCTGAGGATCAAACCCAGGGCCTTGCATGTGCTAAGTGAGCACTCTACTGCTGAGCCACATCCCCAGCCCCCTCTCTCTTCACTTTTACAGTCACTTTCTGAGGAGCCAATGGAAGTTCAAGGAGCAGAAAGAACTACTCCTGAGCCTCAGGTACCAGGGAGAGAGGTTGAGGGGCCAGGTAATGTGGAGAAGGAGGGATAGCGAAAGAAGGGCTTGAGGATAAAAATTCTGAAATCTGGGTCTTCTTACTTTCTGACACCCAGAGGGAGAATGCTTCCCCAGCCCCAGGAACAACAGCAGAGGAGGCCATGTCTCGAGGTCCACCCCCTGCTCCTGAAGTAGGCTCTCAAGATGAACAGGATGGAGCTTCAGCTGAGACAGAACCTTGGGCAGCTGCAGTTCCCCCAGTAAGTGGCAGGAGGTGATCCAGTGGTGGGTTAAGGAGCTGCAGGGTGTGGGAATTACTTTCTAATCCTTTCCTTCCCAGGAATGGGTCCCTATCATTCAGCAGGACATTCAGAGCCAGCGGAAGGTGAAACCGCAGCCACCTCTGAGTGATGCCTACCTCAGTGGTATGCCTGCCAAGAGACGCAAGGTTGGTTTACCTCTTCCCTGAGGATCCCTGTCTACCCAGGTTCTCCTATCATGCTTAAATAAAACAAACTCTTCAGAGCTAGAAGGAGCTATTCCTAGTGTAGTCTGCTTATTTAATGAGAAAAGCTTTCTGGGACTCTCACTGGCTTGTAGTTGGTGTATAACCACACAAGACTTTACCTCTGTTTGCTATCTTAGTCCCTCAGCTATCTAATGCCCAAGTGACTAGGGCTCATTTTCTTTTCAGGTGGGCTTGGATTAGTTTGCTCAGAATCTCAGATGGCTTGCATTTGGCCCTTGCTTAGAAGAGCAAGTTTAACACAAACACTGTATTTGACCAGAGCCAGCTAGGAAGGCCACATGTAAAAATGTTCCCACTTCTTTCCTCTAGCATAAATACTCAGTGATTGACTCATGGAAAGGGTGAGCTGGGTGGTGGCACTGGATCTGACGTTGATCCTCTTTTCCCTCTTAACCCCCTGTCCCCCAGACGATGCAGGGTGAGGGCCCCCAGCTGCTTCTCTCAGAGGCCGTGAGCCGGGCAGCTAAGGCAGCCGGAGCTCGGCCCCTGACGAGCCCCGAGAGCCTGAGCCGGGACCTGGAGGCACCAGAGGTTCAGGAGAGCTACAGGCAGCAGGTGCCCCCACCTTGAAGCAGAATAGGGATGGTCTAGCGGGAGGGGTTGGGCTAGGGTCCCTTTTCCTGGATCCTTTCAGAGGAAGTGGTAGTCTGGGGCTGCCACTTTTTGAAGATTTTCCCATGTGGTATCTGGGAGTCTCAGTGATGCCATATTGGGCAATCGACAGATGTGGCTGGTGGGGAAAGCATTAGCTTCTGAGGGGATGGTGTTGTGTGCTTGCTGGGATCTGGGGCTTGCTCAGTGCTACTCTGACCTGCTTATTCTCTCTTTCTAGCTCCGGTCTGATATACAAAAAAGACTGCAGGAAGATCCCAACTACAGCCCCCAGCGCTTCCCTAATGCCCACCGGGCCTTTGCTGATGATCCCTAGCTCTTTGCTCTATGGCCCTTCTTCACCAGGGGACCATTTTCCCATTCTTCCTTCACAGTATTTAAGAAATAAAAGTCGGATTTTCCTGGCTCTTGTCTCCAAATTGTCTCTAAGTATTTCAAGTCCCTTATTTTGTATGTTTTTTAAAAATCTAGTATTTCCTAGGAACCCAACTTTATAGAAACAGCTTGTAATTGTCCCAGTGAGCATATGTACTCAGTCATGCAGCACATAATGTGTAAGCCTGTTTATTTTGTAGTACTGGGGATTGATCTTGGGCCTTATGCATGCTAGGCAAGCACTAGACCACTGAACCACATCCCTAGCTTTGTAAGATTGTTTTGAAGGTTAGCTTTTTCTGCAGAAACATCTCCTGTATTAGGGATTGAACCCAGCCAGGCTTTGTAATCAAGCTGTATCCCAACTTTTTTTTTTTTAAAGATAGGGTCTTGCTAAATCACTAAAGCTGGGCTCAGAACTTGTATCCTCCTCCTCAGCCCCCCACATAGCTAGAATTTATAGGGACATGCCACCAAGCAGCTGGGCAAGAAGACTAATTTTACATGCAAACAAAAACACCAAGGTCTTGAGATGGAAGTGTACACTAGGCTTTGGACCCAAGTACTCTTGAAGCATAACCTACATGTGATGCCCCAATGAAATTCAGGTTTGGTCATGCTGGACCTAGGCTGTCAAAACTCAAAAAGCTAGTTGTTAATGTACTTGGATATTGAAGATATCTGCATTCTTTGCCATTCCTTTTGAGATGTAGTTGATGTCCCTTTCCCTTTTAACTAGCTTCATGCTAGACCAATAGAAATCATTGAACATTAAGGACAGGTCATTAGCTCTGCAGCTTCTGTGGAGCCCCATGCCAAAACCACAAAAGCAAAACACTCAAAAAGATTGTTTTGTGTGTTATGTGCTGGGATTGAACCCAGGGCCTCTACCAACTGAGCTTATCCCTAGTCCCTCTCAGACATGGTCTTTTTTTGGGTACCAAGGATTGAACTTGGGGGCACTTGACAATTGAGCCACATCCCAAGCCCACTTTTGTTATTTTAGAGACGGGGGTCTCACTGAGTTGCTTAGCCTCACCATTGTTGAGGCTTACTTTATATTCCTGACTGTCTCCCAAGCCGCTGGGATTACAGGCGTGTGCCACTGCACTAAGCCCAGACATATTAATGAAGCTACACTCTAACACCATGCTGTTAAAAGTATTATAACCAAACATACCCATCCCCCAAGTCACTTGGAAATATATTTTTTTAATCATTTTATTATTCTTTTTTAACAAACGGCCCCAGGGATAGGGGACCAGGGGAAGGGGGAGGAGGGGAAGCGAGGCTCCAGCCCCACAACCCCTCCCCACCCACCCCTTTCCCCCTTATATATTTATAATCTATATACAAGCCCCGGGGGGTGGGGTGGGGGCAAGAGGAACTCCCTCAGCGGGGTGGGGGCAATTCAGGCTCCTTGTCCCCTCGGGACCCAGGCTCTTCTGCCCTTCTGGAAGGCCCTTCTCGAGAAGGTGGCCCTGTTCGCTCCCAAGGCTTCGGCATCCAGCGCAGGGCATCCGGTGGGGAGGCCTAAGGGACAGGTGGTTAGGTCAGGAACTCAGGTGGCAACTCTTGAATTTAGACCGGAGGCCACAAGAGTTTCTTCACCTGCTGGTAGAGGTCGATGCGCTGGGTGCGGAACACTCCGCTGTAGGTGGAAGGTGGGGCCTTGAGACGGGAATTGAGACCAGGGAAGGACCTGAGGGAGGAAGCGTGTTTAAGGTAAGTTTAGGATTTTCCCTGACTCCAAAGAAAGCCAAATCCTTGGAGATAGGGAGTCTGCATTCCAATTTGTGATTACCTTCCAGATGGGGGAGTACGAGATGAGCCAGGTCCCCCAAGGCTGCTGCTTAATTTCCGATAATCCTGGAAGGGCTTTAGTTCCACTGGATGAAGCTGAAGGTAAAGAATTCCTGAGCCTCCACCCATCAACCCTTTCATCTTAAGACAGAGAATCCCTGCCCCTAAACTTGGGAGTGCCTCACTTGCTGTACTTTACCTCTGCTCGCCCCAAGCTAGGGGGGAAGGGCCTGGCAGGTGAAGGCAGCACCCGAGTAGCAGGTGGGGGCCGCACAGCCAGGCTGGGAGGCTGCAGAGCGGGGCCCACAGGTAACAAGGAAAGTGGGGGTGGGGCAGGAGGTGGTGCTGGCGGCAGGGAGCCAAAATTCACCACAGGCAGCTGTGAATCTACCATGGGTAGAAGCATCTGTAACAAAAATGCCGAGTGTGTACGTTGAGTCAGGAAGTCATTTTGGAAAATAAAAAACCTAGTGACTAGATAAAGAATAAAGGGGGAGTGGGAAGATAAAAGGTACCTGCTGTGCAGGGGCCCCTGAAGGAAGGAAGCCACTTTGGCCACCAGGCTGCAGAGGAGCAGAATAAAAATCCGAAGGGGATGGCAGGTCCTGGCGTACCTGTTAGGGAACAGGGAGAAGTATGTCAACTCCCCTAAACATTCCCCCCACCCCTAGCACCTGCCCACCTCTTACCTGAAGCAAAGGTGGGTCAGGCAAAGGGCTGGGGCAGAAAGCTGGAGAGTAAAGAAAGGAAGGTGGAGGGTAGAGAACTCCTCCAGCTGGCAACTTCCCCAGTTCTGTTGCTTGCAGTGCTGAGAAATCCAGAAACTGGCCCTTGAGTGCTACCCCAGAGAGCAGGGCCGAGGGAGGAGCTGGGCCTGGGGGTAGGTATAGGGGCTGTGACCTGAAAAGACATCAGGGAAGGAATGGTGTTAAGAAGCCAGTTATTTACTCTTAATCTCAGTAACGCCTAAATCCAGAAAACACTCTAGAACCCAAAACTGCTCTTCTTTTCCCTGAAATCTATCTCAACTTTATTCTGAGGTCCACAGGTCTTACCTGTAAGGGTGAAGTGAGGGTGTCCCAGGGCGGAAGCCTCCATTATTGGGATGTAACTGAGAGTCCATGGCTCCCCCAGAGACCTGCTAGAGAAAAGGCAGGTTTGAAATTGCTCCAATTATATCTGGTCAAGAAAGCTAACCCATCCCCTGACTGCAGCAGCTTAAAAAGGAGAGAAATAGAATATCAAGGAAATAGTGTTTTACAATTACACAAATTAGGTCTGATTAGAAGAAACAACAGGCAGAGTAGATTCTTTCAAGGGCACACAGGATGAAAATTGGGGCTTACCTGGGAACTGGGAGGCCCAGGGCTGCCATAGAAGACCTCAGGATATAGGCGCTGGCCTGAGGAACTAGGCTCTGGGCCACAGTGCCCAGAACCCAGGCTCTTGGATTGTGGCTCAGCTGAGGCAGAAGCACTGGGGAGTAGCTCCCAGTCTCTGGAAATTGGAATGGCCTGGGCAGGAGAAAACTTGTCAAGAAGAATGCCCAATGTCCTGGAAAGACCCAGGTCACTCTCAGAAATTTTCACCAGAAATGTTGGGTCTTCCTACTAAATTCTCCACCTACCTCGGCAACTGATGCTGTTAGCTCCTTCTCTGCTTTTAAACTATCTCCTACCACTAGGCGCAGGTCCGAGTCCTGTGATAATAAGGCAGGAGAGCATCCTGTGATTCAGACATGTTTTCCATGTCCTATCTCTAGACCCTCCTCTCTCCTTCCAACATAGGAAGATTCCCAGGTCTAGTTCACACACACCTTGTCACTAGTTCCAAACTGGACTGCTTGGCCAGGTCGATGGGATGGCCGGAGGGGGCCAGGCTCTGGGCCTCGGTCCGTACGCTGTGTTCGTTCTGTGCCTATGGGGCCAGGGGGCAGAGGCTGCTCCCTGGGCAGCTCCTGAGTTGCAGAACATAGTAAAGTGAAGGTGTAGGGAGGAAAGGGAACCCAAATCAGGGAATTCCCAGAACACCCAGAAGAGGGATAAAGGGAAAGCCAAAGTAAAAGATTACTTGAAACATTCTTATCTTTTCCTTTGGTCTTTTACCTTTCTGTCCCCATCATGGGGGGCAGGTGGCCGTCTCCTAGGAGGTTCAGAGGGTTCAGAGCCAGGTGGACCCTCACCAGGAACAGCATTCAGGGGTGAGGGGCCTCCAGGCCGCTTGGGGGGTCCCTCTGCTGCCCCCTTGAGTCCTCCATCAGGGGAACTTCGCTGGCTGCAGGGACCTGATGACACCTGAGAATCCCCACTCAGGTCCACCCCACTGTCAGACTGACTCATCTGAGAGGAGCGGAGAAGGAGCTAGTTAAATCAAGGTAAAGAGCATCCTGATACCTGACTGATGCACACATACAAATTTAAGGAGATAACCATGTGAGAACAGCCCCAGACTTGACCCAGAACAGGTGGGGGAAATATGGCCAATATTCAGACAAGATCCCAACTCAGCAACTCCCTCCCATCCTCACACACCTCTGTGCCAGCCACATCCTCAAATGGACTCAGGGGCTCCATCCAGGGCTCCATGGAGCCGGGCCGGTAACTCTTTCGGCTGGTGGCTGGAGGAGAGCACCAACCAGGATGCAGGCAGTGAGAAGACAGTTCCAAAGCCAACTCACTCTCACCACTTTACCAGCTCCTTCCTTCATTCAGCTTCACTCACCAGTATGTAAACGATCCCAGATGTGGGGGGTCAGGGCCTCTGTGCCTGCATCTCTGGATTCTCCCTGAGGGCCCGGGACCTCAGGCTTTGAGGGCAGGATTCCAGAGGTATGAGAAGCTGGCAGAGATTCCTAAAGATGGAGAAAGGCCAGAAGCAAAACACGAATTGGGTAGGAACTGGGGAATATAGGAAGCCAGGACAGAGTGAGGCATTGGGGCAACAATGAAGACACACGGGAAACAAACAGTTAACTACTAGTGAGAATTTTGAGTAAGAATATGGGAATAGCAAAGAGTGGAGAAATATAACCAAGAACCTTCAAAGTGAAAGTGCAGCAAAGCCCAATCTC
This sequence comes from Urocitellus parryii, assembly GCF_045843805.1. Lineage (NCBI taxonomy): Eukaryota > Metazoa > Chordata > Mammalia > Rodentia > Sciuridae > Urocitellus > Urocitellus parryii. The sequence goes on from NC_135538.1 coordinate 119,052,259, forward strand.
CAGCCCCATCCCTCACCTCCTGCAGCAGCTCCAGTTTTCGGGGAGGTCGCTCCCGCCGTTTGGGGGGGAAGGGATTAACCCCGGCAGAGTCCCGGGGAGTCCCGCCCACCCCCCTCACCATCGGCCCTGGCTCCTCGAAGTGGGGGTCTGGGGAAAAGGGGAAAACTGTCAGCATCTGCCTCACTATCACTGACCCTAGCTCCCTACTGTTCCCCCCAATCCTTCCACCCTTGCTCAATGAAGACACCCAGCAGCAGGGCCCCCAGGCCACTCTTCCCACTTCAGCACCTGACCTTCTCTGGGGATAGAAACATTCCCACCCAGTACCCTCTCCAGCTTACCAGAACTGACACTGTTGGTGGCCCTCTGGGGGTCATATCGGGTTGGGGGCCGAGGGGAGGAGCCCTGAAGGGCTTGGGGAGGCCCAGGTTTAGGCCTTGGGTGCCCCCCTGGTGCTGTTATGTTTCCTTGGCGGCTGCTAAGCTGGGCCAGAGCCTGTTGGATGCCAGCAGGGTTGCTGTGGATAACTTGGTCCAGGCGGAAGACAGCCGAACTGCTAGGGGGTGGGGGAGGCAGGGGGAGTCCTGGAGGACGCTCCTCTGGGGGACGGCTGAAGAGAAAAGAGCATCAGTTCCCAAGGTTCACTAAACTGTTTTTCTATACACTTCTATTTTTCAATTTTTTCCCATTAAAACCTGTCCTTTTGTTATGTCCCTCTAAGGATTTTTCATGTTTGGATCTGTGTAGTTAAAAGCAAGAAACAAGATGTGGAGTACTAGTAATCAGGCACCTTAGTTGACCATGGAACCCTAATGCTTTTCTAATTTTGAGTCCATGTGCCCACAGACTGCCTGTACCTACCCTCACCTTCCCCGGGGACTTTCTCCCACTTTTTTCCACCTTAAGAATAAACTCCAACCTGTACACACCTTCGGTTTTTGGGAGAGGGCCAGCTCCTCTTGTCCCCTCGTCCTGGGCCGGTCCTTCCCCCTGGACCTCCACCACCACCTCCACTGCTTCCACTTCCACTGCCAGTCTTGCCCCCGGGGCCTGGTCGGCGGTTCTGCCGATCCATTCCTGGCCTCTGACTTGAGAAGCTCCGCTTGCTCAAATCCTTGGCCCTCTGGCTCAGATCTCCACGGGACATGGTTGAAATGCCTGGTCCAGCCCCACCAGTACCACCCCCAGGAGTTCCCACAGCTTTGGGGGTCAGAATTGCTGGTGGGGGAGCCTCCTTGTCACCACGACGCTCACTAGCAAAGTCACTGCTCTCTGATGCAGTCTCCCATTCCTCATTGGCTTGGTCTGAGTTCTGGTTTGACAGATCAGGAGACTTGGCCGCTGCCCGACGAGGTGGAGGGGGCACTGTGACTGTTGCCAAGGCTTCCTCAGGTCCAGGAGTGGAGGCTGGAAGGGCTAGGGAAGAGGGCTTGCCCTCAGCCCCTCTGGCAGCATTCTCTCGTTCCTGTTTCAGCCTCCGGAACCGAGGTGGTTTGTCCTGCTGCTGAGCCCTTCCATGCCTCCTCCTTCGGGGTCGTTCCCCATCTTCCACACCTATACCCATGTTGCCTACTCCACTGTTGCCTCCCCGGGCCATGGGAGACAGAGGTCCTGGAATCAGCTTCTCTTTCAAAGGCTCCTTACTCGGAGGTAAAGGACCTGTTGGAGGTTTCTTTGGAACCAAGGACTTGGATGGAGGACTCCAGCCTGGGCAAACAGGAGGAGGGGGCCGCCCTCCCCCTCGGCCACGCCGTGAGGGCACCCCTCTTGGAGTGAAAACACGTCCACCCCGGGCAGTGGAAAAACGGGCAGGGGCAGGTGAAGGGGGGGCTCCTGGTGGTGGGTGAGCAAGAGGGACCTGGGTGAGTACTCCCTCCTTAGGTGGGGGAGCCTCTTTGTCTGAGGGAGCCAGGTCACTCTCATGGGTCTCACTGCCTGTTTCTGAGCCACGCTGCCGGCGCCGCTTAGGAATTTCTTCATACTCTGAACCCTCACTTCGTGTCTCACTAGCAGTGCGGCCTCGGGGAGGAGCAGGGTGGTTTGGTCCTCCAGTCCCAGCTCCACGCCCATCATCTCCACGAAACTCCCGGTAACTGCGGAACTCTCGGCTTCGGGCTCCCCGTCCCCGTCCCCCATAGGTCCCCCGAAAACCCCTCCCTCTGGCAAAATACTCGCCTCGGCCCCGACCCCGGCAAGAGGTAGGACCCACTCTCTCATATGAATAATCCCTCCGAAGCCTTGGTGCAGGGGAAAGATTCCCACTGGGTGGGGTCTCCTTGGGGACCATTTTCCCCTTAGCTGTCTTGAGTGGGTCTGGTTTTGGGGGTTTGGAGGAGTCATCCCCCTGTTCCAGGGATTTAGGAGGCAGCTCTTCCACTTTTGCAGGTGGTGGTGGTTTCTTTATAGGCCCAGCCCGGCGGGGAGGGGCCCCTGGATCCTCTGGAGGGATTCCTCGACGACTGCTACCTGGGCGAGGGCCCCAGCGGGTCTCGGTACGACTCTCTCTGCGTGGTGGTGGGGGGCCTTGGCCTCCCCCTCCAACTCCACGGGCAGGCTTTCGACCTTCCAGCCCTGTCAGCTGTGGAGTCTCCTCCTTGGGGGGTTCCTTCTTGGGTGGTGGAGCTTGTATCTTGGCAGCTTCATCATTGCCTGGGGGCCAGGGGAGTGGGTGGGGCCCTGGGGGAGTTGGCTCCTCCAGAGGGAAACGAGAAATTGGGGGCCCAGGGGCTCCGTTCTCAGGAAAGCCTGGATAACTGGCCAGATAAGGTGGTGGAGGAGGTATTGGAGGAGTCTCGCTCCTAAAAGGGAGACAGAAAAAGAATGAAGTATCTCAGGGTGAGGAAAACAAGAATTGGGTGGGGAAAGAGAACACCTTAATATGAGCTAAATATTCCTTTTATGTTCATCATCTCACCAATAATCCACAGTACCTTTTCCCTAGACCCAGGCCCTTTAACTAGGAACTCACTCATTCCTCATTAACAAGACTCACCTCAATCCCTTGTCTTCCTCATCTGCAGCCTGGCGCAGAGGTGAAGTAAGCGGGCGAGGGTCAGTGGGTGTGGTGGTGAAGACATCTCCTACCCAGGCCAACTTTGGATCCACTGGTGGGGTGCCCCGTTCCCGTAAGAGGGGGGCTGCATGACGCTCAAACGGCTCTGAGCTAGAACCCCCGCTATCTGAGCGCTCTCGGGGAACTAAGCCTGAGTAAACAAAAAAAAGAACAAAATCATTTCGTGTCATCTGGACTTCCAGCGCTTCAAAACCACCTCCCCGATCTAGTCTTCTCTGTTAAGTCAGCACCTTTCATCTTTCATACCAGTAAATCTTGTGAAATAGGAACAATCACTCAGTTGTCATATGAAAGAACCAAACCCCCTAATAAAGCCTTGCCAAATAAGGCCCAACATTTGTTTCTTCCCCAAGTCCACTCTCACACAGAACTATCTCTGCCGTTAAGCACTCCCCTCACCCCTACTTGTCATTCCAGCCACAACAAATTGAGACATTGATATCCACACTTCCTAGGACTGAGGGGTTTTACCACCCCTCCAAAGGCCCCTTACCAGAAGGATGCACACCAGGAGGGTAGAAGTCCAGTGGGGGCCGGCCCTGAAGGAGCCGAGGGTCCACATAAGGAGGAATCATCATCCAGCGAGGATCAAAGTTCATTGGGGGCATGGGTGGGGGCCGGCCCAGAGCACCTGGGTACAGGGCCTTGGGGGGCGGTGGTGGAGCCTGCGGAGCTGGCACAGCCCCCAGGGTCACAGGCTGTGGTGGTGATGGGGGCACTGGGGCAGGAGGGGCAGACCCCTGTTGATGCTGCTGCCATTGCTGCTGCTGTTGCTGCTTCAGGAGCTGCTCCTGAGGAAGAACAAAAAAGATGGGATGGAAGCGGTTATAAAGCCCCCATACGAAGGGAGCAGCAGAGAAAAAAGTTAATGCACAAGTTTGACAAAAACCTGGAGTAGATGGAAACTGTCACACAGGAGACCCAAACAAAGGCAAAGAACCCAGAAGACAACTTATGGATAAAATTAGCAAAACCAACTTGATCTCACCTGCTGTTGCCGCTGGAAACGAGGAGGCAATGACTTCTGATACTTGGGGTAGCCCAAGCCCTGGCTGGGGGGCTGTCGGGTAGGACCCACCCCATCACCCTTGGGTTCCACCTTTGGGGCTGGGGGTGTGGTAGGTGGAGGAATCTCTTCTGGTGGTTCAGGACCCTCTTTTGAAGGCAGTTGTGGTTCCACTGCATTGGAGAAAAGAACAGAGTAACCTAGTGCAATAGGACCGTCCAAGAAAAGATCTGAAATTCCAGCCAACTCACGTAGCTCGCTCTCTCCAGAGACTGAGGTATTCAACCGAATCCCACTGTATTGAAGCCCATCCCATGTAAAACCCATAAAAACAAACTATGGCCTCAAGAGCCACTACTGCTGCTATTAATGGCCTATGAAATCACCCAAACAACTTTCTTCAATCTTGCTCCACTCTAGGCTTATAGAAGCAGTTTTAGAGCTTTCCCTTTCATAGATGAGCAAATGATGGGACTTCCCCCCACCACTCATACACAAACAAACCAAAACAAATAACTTCTACTTCACTTCCATCCCTACTACCCTGCACCCTTAAGATCTTAGCAGTACCTATCCTCTTTTCCATACCTGGGCTAGCTTCAAAGCTGCCACTGCTGGTGCTACTGGTAGTGCCACCACCACTCACTAGAGTGGGAACTGGAACCACACCTGGACTGGGGGTGGACTGAGCAGGAGGGGCCTGTGCTGGCTCTTCAGGTTCTTTCTCTGGTGTTGTGGCTGGTGCCGGCGGTGGAGCTGGACTTGCAGGGAGTTCTTTGGGTCCTGCAGGTGGTGGAGCTGGGGCAGGTGGGGCAGCAGGTGGGGCAGCAGGCTCTGCTTTGAGCCGTTTGTCAGGTGCCCCAAACTTTTCATCCAGTCGCTTGAGCTTCTCAGCACAGGCTGCCCGGCGCTCTTCCTGCATGCGCCGCTCCTCCTCTTCTCGCCTACGGCGGGCCCGCTCCACTGCCAGGGAGATTTCAGATGAAGACTGCTTTCGCCGCTGCCGCCATGCCTCATCCTCATCTTCAGGTGCTGGGGGTTTGCAGGGAGGACCCCCACGATCCTGTCAATGGGCAGACCCAGCAGGCCAGGGGTGTCAGTCATTAGGCTTTCTATCATCTCTCTTTTTTTTTAATATTAATTTTTTAGTTTTAGATGGACACAATATCTTTTATTTTTATGTGGTGCCGAGAATCGAACCCAGCACCTCACACATGCTAGGCGAGCACGCTACCATTTGAGCCACATCCCCAGCCCTTTCTATCATCTCTTTAGCAGAACAATCAATTAAAGGATGCCAGGGTCAGGCCTCAGGGTCAATGGCCTTTGTGGGTGGAAACAAATCTAATCACTTTTTTTCCCCCATTCCTTTTCTTCTTTGGAGACCTAAGCATTCAGGGGTCTTGTTTTTCCTTACTAGCAGCCCAATTTTTCTCCCAGACTCCCCAGGATTTTCTCAAGCTTTCCAGAGATTCTCCATTACCCTCAACTTCACAGAGTCCTTTTTCAGACTTCCCTTCCGTTTCCTCCATTATTACTGCTTCAATTACTCAGCTGATACCTCCCACAATTTAACCCTTTTCAACCCTCATTGTAGACACTCACTGGGTAGTCCCCAGGGGGCCCCCAGTTCCCGGTGGGGCCCCGGTGAGGTGGGGGTGGGGGAGGCTTTGGGGCAGGAGGCCCTGGCTCTGTCTCTGGAGGCCGAGAGGTCTCTGCCCAGGCGGTCTTGAGAGGGGGCGGTTCGCTGCCAGAGGAGGTGCCCTTTTTGCCATCTGCTTCAGGAGGCCGTTCCTCACCAGCAGCTGATTGGGAATCCTTGCTGTGAGCAGAACATGAAATTAAATTCAGCTGCAAATCAACTCCTCTGAGAGGATATTACCATGAGGTGTAGAAAAAGAAAAAAAAAAAAAAAAAAAAAAGCTCCCTCCTTTCCCCTGATAGTCCTAACTTACTGGCCCTCAGCTCCTTCCTCATCAGAGTCTCGCCCATCTTCCTCATCACTGAACTTGAGCTTTTCAGTGTAGTCGACCTCCTCATGGGCCCCTGAAGAGAAAAATAAAGAGTAGTAATCCAAGTGTCCTGCTCTTCAATCTCAGATGTGTTCCTAGGACACAAGAAGTGGTCTGAAATACATGATGAGACACATTATCAATACTGGCCCCTCCCTCTGAGGTTTATGTTCATCAACTTTAAGTCTTGTCACTGTCACTGCTCTCTGTACTTTGCCAAGACCTGGTTTTTCTCCATATATTTTCTCTACTGTTCAATGTCTGTTCTCCCATGGTATCCCTTTTAGGATCCAATAGTTAACTGTTCATATTCACTCACCTGCCCAACCATCATCATTTTCCTGGTCCAACTGGTCAAATTCTTTGAGATTATCCTCTTTAAGAATAGAAGGCCGACCCACAGGCTCTACAAGGCGCATTGGTGGCCCTGAGCCCCGGGGGCCCGCCACACGGGGAAATCGGCTGTGTGTTGAAAGAAAAATGGGACAAGATAAAAGATGATGTGTTATAAAACCACACACAAGACTATATCTCCTAGCTAAAAAAACATCTTTTTCCCAGAGGTTTCCCCTTCCCCCAACCACAAACTCAGACCGGGATTCCTTACCTGGGCCCATCAGGAGTAGGGTATCGATAAGGCCCCTGGGGTCCATAGGGTGGAGGGAACGGAAGGTATGGGGGATACATCTGCAAAAGGACCCAACAGTAGCTGACAAGAGGGACAAATAGACTGCCAGTCCTTTAAACCTGCTATTGTCCACCCACCCTCTCTTTGGCTGCCTGCTTTGTAACTGCATCCTCCAAAGGTCAAGTCCTTATTCCTAACACACTAGCTTTCAGTGCAACCAAAATAAAAAATCCAGACTCACAAAGGGCGGCATCATTCCGCGGTAGGGAGGGAACTGGGGTGGGCCTGAAGGCTGCAGCCCACCCCGGGGATCATGACCATGATGAAGTTTGGAGTCCGGGCCCTCCAGCTCATCAGGGCCACGCCCACCTCCGTCCCTCCAAGTTGTAGAATCTACATTTTGGACAAAGGTGGAGAAAAGACATGTTTATGTTCCAAGGAAAGTGAAAATGATGGGGAGGAAGGTGAATAAGCCATCACTTAGCTCAGAGACAGAATAAACAATGTCATGGCTGAAGGGAACCACTTACTCCCACTATGCAGTCACTCACTTTGGGGGCGGAGGCTTGGTCCTGGCCCAGACGACTGTTCGGCAGACTCCCTTTCCTTGGCAGCCTTGTCCTGGTCGCCAGCCGCCTGCAGGGTCGGAAATTCCTCTCGAGAGAATCGCGACAGTAGGCTTGATGCCCTTCCACCTGTTGGGGTGAAGGTGCAGATAAAAGACAGATACATTTGTTAAAGATGCATGCACCATAAAAGTAAAGGGCTCCAAGAGGTTCCTGCCTTCAAATTCACTTCTTTGAAATAGCTGATCATTCCACAAGAAGGTCCTAGAACCCTACTACCCCCACATAGAAGATAGATTTAAAACTTCCTCATGTGCCCCATGAAACTGAATACAAGGGACAGAGACTCAGCGAGGACACCAAGGACACTTAAGGCACAGTCAAGGGTGCCTGTCTCCTGTGATGCTCAGACACAGTTCCCTGACAGTTCTGTACTCACCATCTCCATGTGCTCCATGGGTGACGCTGGCTTGTGCCCAGGACTTTACCCCGCTTGGAACCGAAGGAGTGTTCTAAGAAAAAAGATAAATGATGACATGGGTTAGGGGAGATAGAAACCATTTCCCTCCCAACACCTCTAGTTCTCCAGATACCTCGGGGACTGTTGGGGGTCGTTTCGGCTGGTTGGAGGCAGGCGTCTGTGAAGCCGGCAGTGGCTGCGATTCCGGCGGCTGAGCGGTTGAGGCATCGGAACTGAAGGGATAATAGAAAAAGGTTACCCAAAACCCAAGATGCCTCTCCAACTTCTCCCATTAGTAGAAAGTAAGGACAGACCCTAGGTCCAATACTATTACTTAGAAATATTAGGACAAACTACCATTAATTTTGCCACCCTGTATAGGCTGTTAGCTGTTTCTTTTCTCTAACGAAGAGCTTACAGTACCATTTTTAATTTTTTTTTGGTACAAGGGATTGAACTCAAGAGCACTTAACCACATCTCCAGCCCCTTTTTATATTCTATTTAGAGACAGGGTCTTACTAAGTTGCTGAGGCTGGCTTTGAACTCATCACTGGGATTACAGACCTACACCACCATGGGCAGTGTCATTTCTTAGTATCTAATCAGAAACCCAGAATAGGTTCAAAAGGTGACTCCTTCATTTTTTTTTTCCTGGTTATCATGGGACTGGACTATACCAAACCAAACCCCAATCCACTTTTAAGTTCAAAGTTAAGATACTCATCACTCTTTGGTCCCCCAAACCTCTGTCTACCTCTTGGGGTCGGACTGCTCCTGTTTGCTTGCCCATCCTGTTCCGTCTTTCGGCACTAGTGAGACATTGGGGTCATTGCCTTTGTTCTCGGCTTTCAGGCTTGGAAGGTTGGCTGGGGGTGGCATACGCCGGGCAATGGCAACTTTCCCGAGACTCTGCAGGCCATGGCGAGGGGCAACTGAAGAAAAGGTGGAGAGAGGGTGAAAAACATCTCACATGGGAGATCTGACAGCATCCCAACCTGATTCTATTCAGACTTCCTGAAAGGCCTGTTTCCTATGTACTCCAAGTTTCTCTTAGAAGCTATCCCTTCCCTTGATAAAAATCTCCAAAATGCCTCTTGAAAACGTTGAGATATATTACATTTATTGTCTCTATGTGGGATGACTGATCTGAGCCCGCGAGGAGCAAGCTGGCCCCAGACTTCCCCAAATCCACAATTCTTTTCCTCCAGTTCTTACGTGTCCAAAGACAGGGAACCAAAGACACGCCTTTGTAGGAGGGTAATTGGTGTTAACCCAGAACTCAACACCCTCTACAGGACTCAAGGTAAAACTGGGAGATTTCCAGTGTGTTCCTCTGGTCTTTTACTCTACTATACCCATTCCTCTTCAAAGAGCTCTAAAATGTATACCCCAATCATGCCTAGCCTCCATCCATTAGTAGCAACTTTGTAGGACCCTCACCAGTGGGTTTCTGGATCTCTAAGGACTTGCCCTTATAAGTATCAAACAGGTTGAGCGAGGAATACTTCTTTCCATCCTTCCCCTTGGCAGTCGGCCCCGAGCGATCGGACATTGCGCTGGAAGCTCATTGAGTACGTTGGGTTCTTCAGGCACCTCCCCCAAAACGTGCCGGAGCCTGTGGGCCAGATACCAGTGTCTCAGACTCTACCCTTTTCATAGACTGTAACAGAAATGTAGATGTTTTCTTTCATTCTCACTAGGGACCCGGGTATGTGGCCCTTTAGTGACTTTTCCTCCAGTCTATGTAAACTCCACATTCTTTTTAAGCAACCACAATATACTTATTTCCCACATAGTGCTAATGCCATGTTTTCTTTCTCCTGATACCTTCTGCCAAGGGGGGGAAAAAAAAAAAATCAAATAAAAATCTAGTTATCTTCCCAGTATTAATGCTCTGCCCTTTGTGCCAATCTAGAAAGGGCAGCAGCCTCTTTATTACTCCCAAAAGTAATAATTCCTTTTCTCCACCAAAATCATCTCAGAGACCTACAATCAAATGAGGCAAGCAAGTCCAAGTGGCAAAGAAAACCAGAAAGAGGCGTACAACTCCACCATGAAAGAAAGAAAACTTTAGATCACCAATTTATTAGACATCAGCTACCAAATCATGCCCCAGGGCCCTGTGCCCCAGGTTCTACTCCCAGAAATCTCAAGTCCCATCTGGGAACGTTTGTAGGAAGGTATGCTGGGAGTTTAAGGATTTTATGAGCTTGCTCCACCAGAATGGGAGCTGGTGCCAGAGGATTCTCATGGAACAACCTGGACTCTACATCTCTCATGTTATAGAACTCCAATTATTTGAAACACTCTACCTTTTCCTAAACTTGAGCCCACCTTGGCTCCTGGGAACAAGTCTACCTTCACAAAAAAGTACTAGTGGGCTCTGGCTTACCCTGTGTAGACCTGAGTAAACCAAAGTACTGTGAAAGAACTGAGAAAAATCCAAAGCACTAAGAAGCTACTTTGGGAACACCCTGTAACATGGGCCAGTAACCAGAACGCCAAGCCAAGAATCAACTTCATTTTCCTATCCTCAAAAATGTCCATCAGCAGTCATTTCTTTCCTTAATAGCCCCTGCTCCTCAAGTAGGCCAAACTCCATCTAGAGTGGGTGGGAACAGTGTAAAGGAAAAAGATGGGAGATGGTGAGGAGAAAGTAGATAGGCCCAGGATGAAAGCCAAAATCGGGGGGGAGAGAGAACTTTATGACAGGCTAGAGATGAGAGAATGGTTATTGCTCTGTAGTACTGGAGGAAGCCAATCTGCGAAAATCAATATAAGAAGAAAAAAAATGTAAAGAGAACAGACTAAAACTAATAAAAATATTAACACAAACACAGGTGGGAAATAATATATGGAAGTAATGGCAGAGAAAGGATGCGGAGGAGAAAGTAATGGTATAGTGTCTAGCGACCCAAAAAGAAACACGGTGTTGGGGAGAAAGAAGGGGACAGGTCTACTACGAAAAATGAAAAAGCAGAGAAGAAACTGAGGAATGTAGAAGGCAGATGCTGGATAAAAGCAAGGTTCTAGAGGGGGGAGTGACTCGACGCAAAGGGGCCAATTAAGGGGGACCAGAGCACCGGGTAATGGGAGGGGGAGGTCCCATAATATGGAAAAGAGACCCTCCAAGAGGAGGTCTGTCGGGCGCGGCTCAACCTAGGGCGGCGGTGGCGGGGAGGGGGCTAACAGATGCGGGTAAAGGAGCAGAAGAGCAGTAGAGGGTACAGTGTTTCGGGCTCAAGAGCTGGGGTAGGTCTCTGAAGCCAGGGCGGTGAGTGGGTTGGGGCAGGCTGCAGGCCCTGAGAGAAGGGCTGGAGGTGCCGGTACTGGGGTAGAGGTACCGGAGGGGGAGGGGCAGCCAGGCCCGGCAGCAGGAAGACAAAATGGCGGCGGCTAATGGCAGCTTCTCCTCCCCCCGGCCCGCCGCCGCTGTCGCCGCCGCCGCCGCCTCCGCTCCCGCGCCGGAAAAGGGCGTCAGCGCTCGACTAGCCCAGACTCACCTGGCCGGGTGCGTGGGGGTCCGGGACCGGGACTTAGGGGCTCCCCGGGGCGGGATGGCGGTGGGGCGGGGGCGGATGGCGGCGGATGGCGCCGGGTTCGGCTCCTCCCGTCTCCCTCGCTCACTCCGCGGCTGGGCTCCGACTAACGGCCCATCCGGGCAACCGCCGCCCCCGGGAGCGCCCCCCCACCTCCCGCCTCCCACCGCGGTTGGACACGCCCCCTGTTTTGCATAAAGGGAGGGGCGCTTTCTAACCTAACCTTCTTTACTTCTGGGGCAGTCCTTATTTAAAAAAAAAAAAAGGGCAGAGTGTGCGGGGCTCGCAGAGCTTATTTGCATAAAGAGGAGGGACTTACAGACGATAGGACGCTGGTTGGCTGAGGAGGCGGGCCCCCGGAGTCGGCCGTTGAGTTGTGTAGAGGGGGCGGGAATGCGGCGCCGGTCGGCCGGACGGTTGGGGCGCAGAATTTACACGACGAATGGTGGGAGAAAGAGGCGGGGCATGCGTCGTGCGTCCGCAGAAAGATGGGAGCGGAGAGACGTAGGGACGCTGAAAGTGGAAGGAAACGATGCAAGGCCTGTGGTCCTTTCAGCGGAGGAGAAAGAAAGGACGGCGAACGAACCGGAGGGATTACAAGCGGAGGGCGGGGCTTACGTAGACCCGGGGAGAGTCCCAACTCACGCGTCCTTTCGCGAGAGGTGAAGGCCTCAGAGGGGCGGGGCCTTCCATTTATTAAATCACGTCATGCAAATGAGGTGGGTAGACAGGCCAATCCCAGGTTCTAGGGGAGCGTGTCATCTACACCCGCGGCGTAGGCATTCTTTGAGTAGTTCTGTTTATTTGCATAATATATGCAAATCATTGAACAAAGATAAGCTAGGAATGACCTAATCTTCAAAATATCAGCAACCGAAGACTAAGACTTACAATTGATTTTACAACCTATAATTTTCTTGAATAGATTTTTATACTTGTTATTATCGGGTTTCAATAGAGGGTTTCATTTTACAAACTGCAGGACTATTTTCACCCTTTGTCTCTTAGTTCTTGACTGTAGAATCCTCGGCTCCATTTAGACCTACTGCTAGTTCAACAAATCATTCAACAACGATATTTTGAAACTCTGAATATATGCACAGAATATTATAGAAGTAAAAATAAAATGTGTCTGCCTGGGGAAGTTTAGAAGTGCTTCTAGAAAAAAACATTAAGAAATATGAAGTCGGGCTCAGTGGTGCTCACCTGTAATCCTAGCAACTCCGGAGGCTGAATCAGGAGGATTGCAAATCCAAGTTCAGCCAGGGTAATGTAGCAAGACTGTCTCAAAATAAAAAGGGCTAAGTATGTAGCTCAAGGGTAGAACACCACTGGATTCAGTCCCCTGTACCGAAAGAATGAAAAAGAAGAGCTAATTATAGTTTAGCCAAATTTTGAGAGGGTGCAAAATAAGGTTCAGTGAACAGATCAGTGAAAGCATGTGTTTGGGGACCTGCACGTAGCTGACAATGATAAATAAAATGACTATTTGTCCATTTTTTGGACAGTGAAGGCAGAAAATTTGTCAGGAGTCAGTTAAGAATATTAGCCTTTGCAGCAGGTATGGTGACACATGCCTGTAATTGCAGCAACTTGGGAGGCTGAGGTAGGAGGATAGCAAGTTCAAGGCCAGTCTCAGCAATTTAGCAAGGCCCTTAGTAATTTAGAGAAATCCTGTCTAAAAATAAAAAAGAAAAAGTACAGGGGATGTAGCCCAGTGGTAAAGCACTCTTGAGTTCAATCCCCAGTACCAAAAAAAAGAAAAAAAAAAAAAAGAAGAAGAATTTTAGCCTTTAAGTGTGTAGCATGTGTGAGGACCTGGCATCAAATACAAATACATATTTGTATTGGTAAGGTTCAGTTTCCAAACTTTCAAAAATTATTCTCTTATCCTCTCTCTCTCTATAGTTAACTACCACACCATTTTTTTGCTCCCCTTTGCCACAGCAAAAAAATTTTTCTTTTTTTTTTCTTTAACGGTACAATATTTTCTTAAAGGTGTCTATTATTACTTTCTCTAATTTCTGTCCTTCCAAGGTAACTTTCATCCAACCCAGGGCCTTACAAATACTAAGCACATGCTCTACCACTGAGCTCTACCTCTAGTCCCCAATCTCACTTAAACTCACTCCAGTGAAGCCTTCACCCTGACCCTCTACTAACCAAAATGGGTTGTCAAGGACATCGAGTCTCTTGGTTTCAGATAGCATTTATGCATTGATGACTTCCAAACATATAGTTTCATCATGGATCTCTCCCCCCAACTCCAGACTTGTATTTAGGTTTGATGTCTCTTGGATATCTAATAGACCACTTCAAATTAAGTGTATCCAAAGATAAACATTTGATCTCCAGCTTCTCAAAACTTGCTGTATTCATAGCCTTCCCCATCAGCTGAAGCTGATGGCAATTTCAAAAATCCGGTGAAATCCAAAACCTCAGAATCCTCATTGACCCTTCCTTCCTTCCTTCCTTCCTTCCTTCCTTCCTTCCTTCCTTCCTTCCTTCCTTCCTTCCTCCCTCCCTCCCTCCCTCCCTCTCTCTCAGGGGTGCTCAACCAGTGATCTACATCCCCAGCCCTATTTCGTATTTTATTTAGAGACAGGGTTTCACTGAGTTGCTTAATGCCTCTCGGAGGCTGAGACTGGCTTTGAACTTGCGATCCTCCTGCCTTAGCCTCCCATGCCGCTGGGATTACAGGCTTGCGCCTCAACTGCCAGCATTGCTCCTTTCTTAATCTCACTTCTCACTTGCAATCAAATAGAAAATTTTATCTTGAGAAGATATCCAACCTCATCACTTCCACTGCTTCCACCTTATCTAAGCCACCATCATCTCTCAGTGGGGATACAGCAACAGCCTCTCAGTTGGTCTCCTTGATTCTCTCCTGCTCCTACAGACTCCTCTCTACACAGTAGCCAGAATGGGTCTTTTCTCCCAGGAGGCCTCAAAGGACTCATCTGATCAATGTCCTGTAATGTTCCAATTTGTCTCAGAATAAAAGCCAAACTCTTTAGTGTGACCTACCATTCCTCAATGGGTCGATCACATACAGTCTCTGATTTTATTGCTTTCTCTACCTGCTGTAAGAGATGTCTTACTTTGGAGCCTTTCTGATGCTCTTTTCCTCTGTAGTTGGCTCTTCCCCCAGAAACCCTTGTGGCTCACGCTTTACCCTCCTTGAAGTTTTTGCTCAAAGTTAATCACCTAAAGAGTAAGGCCTATCCTTATTAACTGTTTCAAATTTTAATCTCCTCTGCCCCCACACCTAAATCCTGGTACCCCCTCATTCCTCACTTTTGTGATACTGGGGATTGAACCTAGGGCACTTAACCAACTGAGCCACATCCCCAGTCCTTTATATTTTTTATTTTAAGACAGGATTTTTTTTAGTTGTATATGGACACAATATCTTTTATTTACCTATTTATTTATATGTGGTGCTGAGGATCGAACCTAGTACCTCACACATGTGAGGCATGAGCTACAGCCCCAGACTATGAGACAGGATCTTAGTAAGTTGCTTAGGGCCTTGCTAAATTGCTGACGCTGGCCTTGAACTTGGTATCCTCCTGCCTCAGCCTCCCCAGTTGCTGGGATTACAGGTGTGCACCACCATGCCCAATTCATACTACTTATCATTTCCTAATATATAAGTTTTATTTGTTGTTATTTTTGGAGCTGGAGATCCCATTCTGGCCCTCAGGTTTGCTAGGTAAGCACTCTACCCCTAAATTGAATCCCCAGACCCCATATAAATTTTACATTTTGTTTGTTGACAGTCTTTCTCCTCCTCTACCAATTCCCAAAATAGAATGAAAGAGATGTTTGTTTTGTTCACTTTTACATCTCAAGAACTTATAAAAAGAGACTAGCCTATAAAATAAAGGATTTAACATTTTTTAATCACAGCACAATATATATGTATGTAATAAATATGTATGAATTTTCACAAACTAAGCAGAACATGTGATCACAAAAACAGAATCTTAACTAGCACCCCATCTCAGAAGTTGCCCTGGAACTTCTGCTTGTTAATACCCTCTCCCAAGGCTAATTACTATCCCAACTACATATAATATACCTGAATTTTACCTTTCTTATATTTTATACAAACTAATAATACAGTAAGAATTCCTCTTGCTCAACACTGTATATATAATATTCATTCATGTTGTTGTGTGCAGTTGTAGCTTCTTAATTCTTATTGCTGGGTGGTAATAGTACATGGTATAACGCTGTTTATCCTGAATGAATGAATTATTTAAGCCCCAGGTCCTTTCGATCCCTCTTGATGTTACCAGGGTTGTTGTGAAAATTAAATGAATTAATACATGGAAAATATTTAGAATAGTATCCTGTACATAGTAGGTGCTCAATAAAGGTTAGCTATGAATTTCATTACAGTTAGATACATATTAACTTATTCAATGATTAAGTTTTGGTCATGAAGCAATGATCTCTATATCATCTGAAGTCGTATATAGTCACTGCAGCTCTATAGGAATTACCTACCTGGATGCCTTCCTGGCTTCCCCACTGGGAAGAGCCACTATGGAAGGCTTAGTGGTCCAGTACATGCTCAGTATGTGAATTAAACTGGGATAATCAGATTCTCATTATCAAGGGACTTAAGAAACATGAGGTTAGGAATGTAGCTCAGTGTTACAGTGCTTGTCCAGCATGCAGGAAGCCCTGGGCTTGAGGAACCCCTCCACCCGCCAACCAACTGTGCGCAAAAAAAAAAAAAAAAAAAAGCTGGGGTGGGGAGGGGTGAGAAAGATATCTGAAATACTGTCCAAAGAGTGAGGGTTGTTAGAGTTGACTCATCTGAATATCTTGGAGGAGGAAAGGTCTGGCCTCATCAAATACTATGAAGCTCTTAGGCTCCTACCTTCCCTGGATTTGACTGTTCACCCCTTTCTTCAACTCAAGAGATCCTGTGTCTCCATTATCTGCCCCTTTTTTTTTTCTTTCCATATTTTTCTTGGTGCATCATAGTTGTATATAGTAGCGGGATTTGTTGTTACATATTCATACATGCTCACAATGATAAACTGGGTTTCTATAGCTTTTCCCCAATAGGAGGATCTCAATGACTCATTTAACTCTTAAGTTATCAGAACTTATAGTATTGTAAATCCTTTACTTCATTTAATGACATCAGTTCTTTCATTCATTCATTCATTCATTCATTCATTCAAGTTTTAAACATTAAGGGTTTGTGATATGCCAGGCAAGATATATTATCCCCATTTTCAGATAAAAACCTCAGAGAGGCTGAGAGATTTGTCAAGGTCAGAAAACTAATAGTAGTGGAGAACGTTAGTTCAAAGTAATCCTCATTCTTTTGTGAAAGTTACCATGGACCTTTACCAAATAAACAGATTTTTAAAAATAGCCTACCTAAATTTCTTCTGGTCACAACTGTCTTATATATCTGGAATCCCCCTTGGTGCACAGAGCCATCTGTTATAGTAGATACTACAATTTTTTATTTATTTTTATTTTTTGCAGTACTGAAGATTGAACCTGGAGTACTCTGTCACTGAGCTATATTCCCAGCCCTTTTTATTTTAGTTTTGGTACTTGGGATTAAATCCAGGGACACTTTATCACCAACCTACATCCCTAGTACTTTTAATTTTTTATTTTGAGACAGGATCTCATTAAGTTGCTGAGGGTCTCACTAAGTTGCTGAGGCTGGCCTTGAACTTGTAATCTTCCTGCCTCAGCCTCCTGAGTTGACTACAGGTGTGTTCCACTATGCCAGGACTTCTTTTTATTTTTGCCTAGACTGGTCATAAATTTGCTATCCTCCTGCCCCTGCTTCTCAAATAGCTGGGCTTGAAGATGTGTGCCACCACACATAGCTACAGAATTGTTGATAGATTGTTTATTTGAACAAGTCCTTGCTGTCTTTCCCTGGAAGATATATCTCTCTTTCCCAAGCTCAGGGGGAGAAAAATCCCCCAAATAAAAACCATACAGACTTGATCTGGAAGGGAAGGATAATTTATTTAGTTTGACTGGCTCACAATTTTGGTTTTTTGTTTTGTTTTTTCATGTTGGGATCATTAGAAGCCCCTTCAATCTCGCTGTGGACATGCACATGTGTGTACACACACACACACACAAATTAGGGCAATTCAGAGATAGCCTTCTTGGCTGGGGGACCCGTTGGCTTTTCCTGTTCTCTTGCTTTCTCCTCATACATTAAGATCCTGGAAGAGACACAGGTATCAAGGAACACTTTTTTCAAGGGAACAAATCTTAGGCTGCTGTGAATGTCTCGAAGGGGTCGAGGTTGTGAGGGTGGGAGGAGAAAGAATGAGAGCAGAGGTGGCAGTGCTAGGAGCTATGCATGAGGGATGGGGATGGGAAGAGGACCTTGGAAGAGTCCCTGTCTAATAATGGAAAAGTGGATGCTGAGTAATGTATAGCAGTTGAGGCTGGAGATAAGAGTAGGGCTGGGGATGGACAAGAAAATGGTAAATATAGGGGAAGTTGGAAATGGACTCTTACATTTTTAAGATGGCGGATCTCTTGCCCAGCATCATTCTGAGAAAGTCAGGATAGCTGAATGTCTCCCCAGAGCCACTTGACACCTCTCTAATTAATTTCTTAAGCTCTAGGTGGGTCTTGGGGATCCCAAGTTTCTCTAGCATTTGCTTCAAGGACATGATATCTGGAGGGAAAGGATCAGGATGTGGAGAAGAAAGGGAATCCCTCTCTCTCTCTGCCTCCTTTCCCACCTCCAAATTCTCATTCTCCGCCCTCTTACTCTGGTAGGTAGGCTCTCCCCCAAAGCCACAGGGAACAGAATAAGTGGAAGAGTTTTTCATCTGCCTAGGCCTGCACACTCCCCCAAATCACCC
This sequence comes from Urocitellus parryii, assembly GCF_045843805.1. Classification (NCBI taxonomy): domain Eukaryota; kingdom Metazoa; phylum Chordata; class Mammalia; order Rodentia; family Sciuridae; genus Urocitellus; species Urocitellus parryii. Next base: position 119,070,422 of record NC_135538.1, read on the forward strand.
TTTTCTTACCAATATCTCCATTTCCGTTCAGGTCAAACTCCATATATTTTTCTGAATGAGGGAAGAAAGCAGATAGGGTAAGCCCTGGTAGTAGGGTCCAAGGAAGGGGATTGAGAAAGAGGTGGCTGACCAGCTGAGAAAGAAGATGTGGAAGAAGGAGGAAGGGCAGGCGGAGGAAGTAGGGTTGAAGGATTGAGAAGCCCTGTTAAAGTGGAGGGAATTAGAGGGGTGCTAAGAGGGGCAAGCCAGGGAAAGGGACTCCAATGTGGGAGGGGAACAATCAAGGTAGGTTCTCCTTTTCCTACAACAAAGTCAATTCTGCGTTTTCATTGTCCCCTCTGGGTTCTTGTAGAAATCCTACCCCCAAGCCTACCAGGCCCCTTTCCACCCTAACAGTTTCCCCCTCACTCTTGAAGGCTTCCAGTTTGGAGGGTAGATCCTCATCAGTGCTGTATTTGGGATCCTCCAGGAATTGCTGTTGGGGAAAGGTAACCGCAGGATTGGCTCCCTCTGCCCCAGGGCTCCATCCCCCAGGCTTTGTCTTCTCAGGTCTTCCTTTTACCTTGTTGATCTCATTCAGTCTCTCTTCCTGCTGGGCCTTCAGTAGTCCAAAAGCTTTACCTCCTGAGGGGTACAAAGATTGATCAACCCTCACCCCTCCCTTACTCTCCACACTCCCACACCCAGCCCAGGGTCACCCACAATTCTGTCCTGGAGCACCCCCCACAAGCCTGCCCTAACTGCCTACCTACTCCCTGGCCCAGGACTGCCCACCTCCTTGTTCCCATTGTGAGCTCCAGCCTTTATACCTCCCTACCCTGTAAATCCCTGGTTTGGCTCATAGCTCAGCAGATGCCCGTGGCAGGTGGCAGGTGGCAGGTGGCGGTAGGGAGAGAGAACCAGACTGGCTCTGTCTGTTAGTCTGCCGGCTCTTCTCTCCCACCAGTCTCCCCTGAGGCCTCCCTCCCAAACTTCCCCTTTCTCCTCATTCCCCTCTTTGCTACCTCTTAGATCTCACTTCCCCATCAACTTCTGCTGACACCAGCACCCCAGGAAGAAGGGGGAGTAGGCATAAAAAGGACATGAAAAAAAGAACATTCTATAAACTCCTTTTGTGTGTGTGTGTGTATATGTGTGTGGCAGTGGGGATTGAACCCAGGGATATCTACATCCATAGCCTTTTTTTTTTTTTGGAGGTGGGTACTGGGGACTGAGCCACATCCCCAGCCCTATTTTGTATTTTATTTAGAGACAGGGTCTCACTGAGTTGCTTAGTGCCTTGCCATTGCTGGGGCTGGTCTTGTGATCCTCCTGTCTAGCCTCTGGAGCCTCTGGGATTTCAGGCATTCACTACTATGCCTGGCCCATAGCCCTTTTTATTTTTAATTTTGAGACAGGTTTTGCCAAGTTGCTGAGGCTGGCCTTAAATTTGCAATCCTCCTGCCTAGCCTCCTGAGTATCTAGGATTACAGAGTAGTGGGATTACAGATATGTGCCATCATTCCTGGCGGCTGCTGCTGCTTCCTCCTCCTCCTCCTCCTCCTCCTCCTCCTCCTCCTCCTCCTCCTCCTCCCCCTCCTCCTCCTCCTCCTCCTCCTCCTCCTCCTCCTCCTCCTCCTCCTCCTCCTCCTCCTCCTCCTTCTTCTTCTTCTTCTTCTTCTTCTTTTTTCCAAGATAGGGGTCTTATTGTGTTGCCTAGGCTACCCTTCAACTTTTGGGCTTAAGTGATCTTTCTATTTTAGCTTCCTAAGTACATGGGACTACAGGTACTCTACTTTGCTCAATTCCACTCCTGTGTATGCTGAGGATTAAACCCAGGGTTTCATACCTGCTTAGCAAGTACACTACCACAGAGCTACATCCAAACCTTTTTATTTTATTTGAGACAGTTTTTAAATTTGTCTCACTAAGTTGCCCAGTCTGGCCTCAAACTTGTGATCCTATTACTTCTGCCTCATGAGCATGTTAGATTACAGATGTATTGAAATAATTTTTTGGGGAGGGGTGCTTTTTTGTTTCTAAGTTTTTTTTTTTCCATTACTGGTGATCCAACTCAGGTCCTCCTCGATCATGCTAGTCAAATGCTCTACCACTGAGTTATATCCCTTATGCAAAGAAATATTTTGATAAGCTATTGAAGATATGGGGGAAGGACAGTAAGATCCCAGGGCATTTATTATCAGGAATAAACAAATATTTCCTTTGAATAAGTCATGATATTCAGATAACTATAAAGTTTTGAACTTTGTTAGGTTTCATTAGTCTGGGCACATGGGTTAGGATAGGGAGCCAAGGGAGGGCTGGCTGAATTTTTCTGCATTGTGGGTGGGAGAAGACTCTGAAATCCATAGACAATCCAGGAAGGTGGTGAGATGGATACAGGGCCTAGCAATGGAGGAAACCCTCACTCCTGGCAGTTCTAGAGGGGCACTTGGAAACATGGAAATGCCTAATGGAGGATTTAATTTATTTGCTTTAGGATGTGCAATGTCACCTCATCTTGTCTTCTTTGAAATCCTTGTTAAAATGTAAAGAGTTCAGGACTTGAAGAGTTCAGAACTTTGTAGTACTGGGGATTGAGCTCAGGGGGATTCTACCATAGAGCCATATCCCCAGCCCTTTTTATTTTTATTTTTTCAGACAGGGCCTCACTAAGCTGCTAAGGCTGGCCTTGAACCTGGGATCCTTCTGCTTCTCAGCCTTCCTAGCTGCTGAGAGATTACAGGTGTGCACCCAGTGGAATTCAAGAATTTAAATAGATACTCAGCGAAACTGAAAGTGGTTCTCAAACTGCAGAGAAGCTGATATCACAAGCACCAGCTTGCACACCCCCCACCCCACCCCCCGTGTATGGGTGTGTGTGTTTTAAGGGTGCTGGTCACCATGGATTCAGCAGAGTGTGTGAGTACTTTCTAATAAATGCCCTCCCTAGGCATAGCCTTTCTCCCTTTTCTACTCTTCGACTCTTCACTTTCAGGAAAGTGAGAAAACAGCATCCCCCTCACTGAGTCCTCCTTGTCCAAAGTCCTTGCCCTGGGCCCCACCACCCTGTCCCAGTACTGATGTAGACCCCTTTCCTGCTGCTGTCTTCTCAGCTACTTCTGCTTCATAGCTGAGTTTTCACTTCTCACTGCCTCTTCCTGACTGAGATGGGGTGGGGATGCCGGGGTGGACTCTTGACTTCTTGAGTTCCCTTTGTAGCAGCTTCAGAGAGACTCAGCCCCTGCCCTCCCAGTGCTCTCTCTGCCCACTTGGGGCAATTTGCTTCTCTATTCATGCATTTATTCAAACATTTATTGAGTGCCTGCCTATTATATGCCATGCATGCTTCCAGGGCTGATGAACCAAACAAATGAAAACTCTTGTCCTCATAGTCAGTCAAATTGGGGAAGGAAAACAATAAGTATAAAGAAGTATATCAAAGGTGAAGGAGGAAAAGTAGGGACGGAGGATAAAAATGTCATGTGTAGAGTGCAGTTTTGAATAGAGTAAGCAGTGAAGGTTTCTCTGAGAAAGTGATATTTAAGCAGATTTCAAAGAGGTGAGGGAACAAGTTGTGTGGCTTTAAGAGTAAAAAGGAAAAATACACTATTTATCTTTTTTTTTAAATATTCATTTTTAGTTTTAGGTGGACACAATATCTTTTTTTTTATTTTTATTTTTAGATGGTGCTGAGAATTGAACCCAGTGCTTCACACATGCTAGGCAAGCACACTACCACTTGAGCCATATCCCCAGCCCTACACAATTTATCTTGATGTTCATAACACTTCATGTGGGATTCCCCCCACACCAACCAATTCTCCAATTCTTTGTTGGATACTTTGGTGTCCTACAATTTAATTCAGTTCTGATACTATCTACCAATCCCACAAGTCAAAGGGCTTCATTCATCCCATAAGACCCCTCACCCCCAGTTAGGATGCTAATTACAAGTTTCCACCTCTTCTTTTTGGGGGGGTGCTGGGGATTGAACTCAGGGGCTCTCAACACTGACACACATCCCCAGCCCTATTTTGTATTTTATTTAGAGACAGAGTCTCACAGAGTTGCTTATCACCTCGCTTTTGCTGAGGCTGGCTTTGAACTTGCGATACTCCTGCCTCAGCCTCCCAAGCCTCTGGGAATACAGGCATGGGCCACTGTGCCCAACACAAGTTTCCACCTCTTATACTTCTGGCCAGTCAGCTACAAACTAGAGGAGGGTACGATCCGCTCCTTGAGTTCAATAATTTGCTAGAATGGCTCACAGAACTCAGGGAAACACTTTATTTATGTTTACTGATTTGTTATAAAGGATACAACTCAGGACATAGAAGAGATGCATAGGGCAGGTACTGGGAGAGGAGTAGGGAGCTTCCATGTCCTCCCTGGGCATGCCACATTCCCGTCACCTCCATGTGTTCCCCAACCTGGCAGCTCTCTGAACCCCATCCTTTTGAGTATTTATGGAGGCTTCATCACACAGACAAGATTGATTAAAACACAGCCATTGGTGGGAGGGAGGGCCGAAAGCCCCCACCCCCTACCACTGGGGACTGAACCCAGGGCACTCTACCACTAAACTACATCCCCAGGCCTTTTTAATTTTTTCTCAGATCTTTTTTTTTTTTTTTTTAAACCAGAGATTGAACTCAGAGGCACTCGACCACTGAACCACATCCTCTAGTTTGTATTTTATTTAGAGACAGGGTCTCACTGAGTTGCTTAGTGCCTTGCCAGCCTCCCAAGCTGTTGGGATTACAGGTGTGCACAACCATGCCCAGCTCTCAGATCTTTATACACACACACACACACACATACACACACACATATATTAGTTGTTTATAGATCTTTATTTATTTATTTATATGTGGTGCTGAGAATCGAAACCAGTGCCTCACACATGCTAGGCAAGTGCTCTACCACTGAGCCACAACCCCAACCCGTTTTTCTCAGTTCTTTCTAAAAGTTTTATTTTGAGACTGGCCATGAACTTGTGATCCTCCTGCCTCAGCTGAATTGCTTAGGGCTCACTAAATTGCTGAGGCTGGCTTTGAACTTGCAATCCTCCTGCCTCAGGCTCACGAAGCACGGAGATTAAAGGCATGTGCCACTGCTCCCAGCTCAACAATAGATTTTTTTTATGTGTCTCTGTTGCTTCTAATATACACTCAAATTTGAGAGCAGATATCCTGAAGAAATAGAGCAGTTCCTGAGCTTGCAGGGCTTTCCAGGTATTGCCTGAAGGTACTAACATAGCTTAAGGACCTGTCATTGGGTGCTGGGGCTGCTCAGGAGTAGGGATAGAATGCTGACTTAGTTGCAAAAAGGGAACCACTGGAATCCTATGAGATTAGAGCTACTTTGTCAGTGCCCTGTGTTGCTAAGGGCCCTTGTTATGATTCTGTGCTCTCCAGGGGACTGCTATTTAAAGTTAGGTCCCACAGAGTGTGCCTACAAGAAGAGAATGCACTGGAAGGGAACACACTAGCTTGGAGTAACCATCCCCCTGGCTGTCTCCCCACAAGGTCACCTCAGGCATACCTAAACCTCAATTAAGGACCATACTCCTCTCTAGACCCTACCTCAGGAACAGTTCTTACGACTGTCTTCTGGGTTTCAGTAGCCCAGAAGAGAGATTTCGCATGAACTGTGAAACTGTCCTATGTCTGTGTTTTGCTTTGTCAAAGACCACTTCACAGTTTAAAGGTCTTATTCAAGCTAAGCAACAACATCTTTTGTACTGATATGTCTTTATTAAATTTAAACTTCAACTTGCCTGAGTTTCAAATGTTATCTTTTATTTAATATGGCAATAAAGAAGTACATGATTTATTCTATTGCAAGTTTGCAGGGTTTTATTAATATTTTGGTAAGTGGAATGCAATTCACTGGGTCTATTTTGGTTTCTATATTATATATTTTGTGCTTTACTAGAATGCCAAAGGGATGTGTGGCACCAAATAAGTCAGAACCCCTGTTGGAACTTCCCTCTCTTTTCCTTCCTTTGGGCCAGGGTAGCACCATCCCTTGCGTTTCCCAGCAGTCACCCACACCTTTGTAAATAAAATGTCTTCTTCCAATTGTCCTAATTTGTGGGTGCTGTTTCCTGTGGAACCCTGATTGACACAGTGCTTGTGTGTATCTGGAAGAAGAACAAGGGGCTGGGAAGAAATATATCTCTGCAGTGCAGTTTCTTGTTGTAAGTGAACAAAAGGATATCCTGATGTCTGTAGCACGCTGGAGTGTGGTTACTGAGCAGCTGTTCCTGAAGTAGGAAAATAAGTCAGGGTTCAGAGTCTTCAGGGCACAGCCTGTAGAACCCAAACCAATTCACCTGCTGCCATTGCCAGAAGCTTTTCCTTGTCTACAAAGTCTCCATGTAGGGCTTTGAGAGGAATGTGACAGCAGTTTATTTTTAAATCTCCCCCTTGTTTCCTGGAATCCATATAGAGCAATGAAGAGAATGGACACACATACACACACACACACACACACACACACACACACACACACACCATTTTCAGTAAAGCTGAGAAGCTACAAATTCCAAATTATGTATATGTGTGTCTAAAATCCAAGTTGGGCAGGCAGTTCCCAACAGTGCAGCAGAGAAGAGCTGCACTGAAGGGTCCTGGTGACTGCAGTATTGGCAAATACCTACTCATTCCTGGGAGGAAAGGCTTCACCCTCAGAAGGAAAAATCGAGAGCAGGGTTGCTAGAATAGAGGAAAGACTGGGTAGGTGGAGAGAGAATGATTAAAATGCCCAGAGGGACCCAGAAATGGCAGATCTCAGAACATGCTAGCAAAATTCTTTGAATACAGAGTGAAAATCCTTCACAGAGTGCATCTTTTTAGGTGTATGGGGTGATAACAGTCTGTGGGACCTGCTGTGAAACACAGAAGCATGGAAAGGTTTGCAGAAGCAGAGCAAGTACTGGCTATACAAAGGTGCCAGGTTTTAAGGAAATAAACTCAGTATTGTAGCAAAAGAGTCTTTGAATTTGTAAACCAGGAAAGCTGTTCTGAATCCTCTCCTACCCTTTACAAGGCCCTCCTGCTAATCATTCAGAAAAATCTACCATTTAAGTATGAGTAGCAAAAAGAAATGACTAAAACTTCTGTACAACTAATCAGGAGAGCCGAGTGCGGTGGTGCACACCCATAATCTCAGCGACTTTGGAAGGTAAGGCAGGAGGATTGCAAGTTTGAGGCCTAGCTCAGCAACTTAGCGAGGCCCTGTTTCAAAATAAAAAATAAAAAGGGCTGGAGATGGGGCTCAGAGTTTAAATACCCTGGCTTCAATCCCCAATACCAAAAAAAAACAGGGGGGGGGAAAGAGCAATGAAACTTATCAGAAATGTAGTGCTAAAAGCAGATGGAAATTCAGCCCAAAATTCCATCATGAACAGAAAAACAAAACTTATCATCTTAGCAATGAAAGCAGGCCACACATTAGAAATACAACTACTCAGAGAAGGGACTACAGGTAACAGGCGACTATGAATGGGAGCAGGAGGCAAGAAACAGTAGAAAAATACAAAGCCATTTCAAAAAGAAACATTTTTTCCACATACTAGGCAAGCATTCTACCCCTGAGCTACATCGCCAGTTCGTCTGTCTCTTCCTTCCTTTTTTTAATCCATCTCATTTGTAGATGGACAAAATTCCTTTATTTTATTTATTTTTTTAACTATTTTTTTAATATTTATTTTTTAGGTGTCGATGGACACAATACAATGCCTTTATTTATTTATTTATTTTTATGTGGTGCTGAGGATCAAACCTGGGTCCCACCTGTGCTAGGTGAGCCGCTCTACCTCTGAGCCACAATCCCAGCCCTATTTGTTTATTTTTATGAGGTGCTGAGGATTGAACCCATTGCCTCATGCATGCTAAGCTAACACTGCCACTGAGCTACAGCCCCAGTCCTACATCCCACATTTGTAATAGGCAGTATTATCTCTGTCATTCAATTCAAAATTCAAAATATTTTAAATTCTACTATAATATTTTCTCTAAACAGATATTTTCTCTAAAGAGAGATATTTTCTCTAGATAGAAAATATTAAATGCATTTAAATTATTAAAATATTAAAATCATTTAAATTATTTAGAATGGGATTTTATTTTATTGTGGTGCTGGGGGTCCAACTCAGAGCCTTACTCATGCTAGGCAAGCACTCTATCACTAAGCCACATCCTCAGTCTTGGAAGTAGATAACTTCAAAGATAGCTTATTTTATTTTATTATTATTTGTGTGTGTGTGTGTGTGTGTGTGCGCGTGTGTGCGTGCGCGTGCGCATGCACATGCTCACTGGCCCTGCTAGAGACTGAACCCAGGGCTGCTCTACCACCTTTTTTATTTTATTTTTTATCCTGAGGGCATTGCTAAATTGTCCATATAGGCTTTAAATTTTTTGATTTTCTAGCCTCAGCCTCCTGAGTCAATGGGATGACAGCTATATTTTGAAATTCAAAAACCTACATGAATTGTGCATGGTAGCCCATGCATATCTTCCCAATGACTTAGGAGGTTAAGGCAGGAGGATCACAAGGTCATAGCCAGCCTCAGCAACTTAGTGAGACTCTGTAATAAAATAGAAAATAAAAAGGGCTGGGATGTGACTCACTTGTAGAGAAGTGATTTCAATCCCTAGTTCCCCCCAAAAAAGCATTAGAAATGTGTTTTTAAATTTTCCTGACATGTGCCAAGCAGCCTGGTAGAGTCAAGGATGCCTTCTCAGTGGAGGGGCAAAGGGCCCCAGATGGAAGAGATGAGTGTCTCACTGCTGGCCTTGTTCACTCTCTCAACAAGGAGAAATGGGGGAGAACGAGAGCAAGGAAGATAGGGTCAGAGAAAGTGTGCTAATGAGGAGGGAGGGAAGAAAAAACATGGAGAAAGATGGGGAAGCAAAAAGAGGTGTGGAGAGAGATGGGGACTGTGTGTGTGTGTGTGTGTGTGTGAAAGAGAGAGAGAGAGAGAGAGAAAGAGAGAGAGCAGGAGAGAGATGGAGGCAGATGCGGGGTGTGGACAGAAAGATGGAGAAGAAACAAGTGATATGAATAAAGGTGGTGAGACAGAGACATGAGAAATGAGGGAGAGATAAGAGTAGGGTGTTTGGCCCACAGAAGTCACTTATTGAAAGCATCACTAAGCCATATGCAATGGCACACACCTATTGTTTTAGCTATTTGAAAGAGGAGTTTGAGGTCAGTCTGTATCACAGATCAAGGCTATCTCTCAAAAAAAAAAAAAGAAGAAGTAAATATAAATGAACATATCCCAATAAAAGTGTTGCTGAATAAATGAATGGACTTTGTTGCTCAGCAAAGAAGGAGTGGAAAGACTACTGAGCAGAATGTACATTATTTATCAGAGAAAAAATTGTACTGGTTTCATCCAAGATGACAAAGGCCTTAATCAGCAGTGGGAATGAAGAGGTGGGGAAAGGTACCTGATATATTTCAGAGGCAGCATGGAGAGGACTTGGAAGATTGTTTGGATGGAGGAACTGAGGGAGAAGGCATAGTAGGATCAATTCCAGGTTTGGGACCTTAAATGCCTGGGTGGATAGCTTCCACTCATTGAGACAGGGATTTTAGGAGGCTGACATGATTTGGGTAGACACTGATGATTTTGAAATGCCTATCGAACATTTAGGAGGACAGACAAATATTCTGGGCTTAGTCTCAAGAAAGACGCTGAAGGTAGAAATATAGATTGGGGACTCAGAGAATAAGCAGCAATTAAAACTGTGGCTATGGATCCTTTTATGATTCATAAATATGATGGTTGGGTTTTCACACTATTGTGTGAGATGTGCTATTCTGAAATCCTATTATGATATTGGCACATGAACCACCTGATGTAAAAGAGAAACTTTCTGTGAACCCATTGCATTTGCTCCAAATTTGTTGAATGAAAATGGGAGAAACAATACAAAAGTTCTGCAACAGGAGGATGGTGTAAAGGTACAGGAGTGTGTGTAAGGTACAGGAATTTGGGGGTTTCCCTGGTGACAAGCTCTAAGATATAAGTCATACAGAGTCAAGCTGATGGTTGGAGTAGAGGAAGTGAAGCAACTGTGAAGTTAAGGATAAATCAATGGTTGCTTCTGGGAGGGGATATGGATTGACCAGAAAGGGGAATGGGGAATTTGCTGGGCTTTTGGGAACTGCAGCGTGGTTTACATGGGCATATATATTTGTCAAGGGTCATCAAACTCTTCATTTAAATCTATGCTGTATTAATGTTAAAAATGTCGTTTTTGTGGGCATTAAGTCCACTAATAGGAAGATGAAAAGTCAGGTGAAGCTCTTTAAAAAAATTTTTTTGATACTGGGAATTGAACCCACGGGTGTTTTACCACTGAATCACATTCCCAGGCCCTCCCCACATTTTTATACTGGGGATTGAACTCAGAGGCTCACTGAGACACATTCCCAGCCCTAGTTTGTATTTTATTTAGAGACAGAGTCTCACTAAGTTGCTCAGTGCTCTGAGGTTGCTAAGGCGAGCTTTGAATTCTCAATCCTCCAGCCTCAGCCTCCAGAGCTGCTGGGATTACAGGTGTGCACCACCTCACCAGGCTCAAGTGCAACTCTTTATGAACGTGAGGGAGTTCTGCAATAGGAGGATGGTGTGAAGATACAGGAGTGTGTGTAAAGTACAGGAATATGGGGGGACTCAGGCCTGAGGGATGCTGACAGCCAAAAGGCAAGACCGAAAGTGGTAGAATCAGATGCTGTGAACCTTGAAGAGAAGCTTTTTCAGGCGTAGAAAGTGTGACAATCTGAGAGCCATTCATTAGCTGACAATCATTGACAGGAACTTAGCCAGAGGAAATTCACCCCTGCCCATCCTCCAACCAGGCCACAGCTGTTTTTTCTTTCTTTCTTTCTTTCTTTCTTTCTTTTTTTTTTTTTTTTTTTGCCGTGCTAAATCTCAAACCCAGGGCATGCCAGGAAATCACTCTACCACTAAGTCAGATCTCAGCAAGAGTTTTCTTTTGAAAAATTCCATCCTTGTGTCCACCAAGTGGATTAACCTAGTAGTTCCCATCCTGCAGGTTACACTTCCCTACAAGTTCTCAGAGTTATTTGAAGGGGTCCTCAAATCCTTACACATAACGGGATTTATTCTAAATGAACTAAAGAAAAAAAACCCTAAGTACTGTATTTAGAATCCACAGCATTCCAAGCTATAATGAATGGTTTGGAGGTCTTGGGTAGAGAGAAGGACATCCTTGAGTTCAGTCTCAGCAATAACCCTGATCACCTTATCCCAGGACTGGGGAAATCTGAATCACTGTACACTGAACATCTGATGCAGAGGGATCTGGGAGTTTACAGGAGAGACTCCCATTTTACAGATATGTAAGTAGTGGAACTGGGACTCCAACTTAGCCTGACTCGGCTTCTAAGCCACATGGACCTGGGACATGGAATACTTCCACATGTGAGTATCTGGTGGCCCATTCCATGTCCCCACTAGTGTTGACCTTGCCTTGCTCCCCAAACTGTGGCTTTCTCACAGTTGAAGTAGAAGAGATAATTTTCTCCACATTGACTTTTTGGGGTGGGTTTGGGGGTTGATAGAAGGAGACAAAGTAAGGGACAGGGAAGAAACTGGAAATGAGGCCCAGAGGAGTAAAACCACCATGAAGTCTCACGTCTCTCATGCCCTGTGACCAGCAGGGGGCAGCTCTTGCCTTGCTAAGGCATCTCAGTCCCACATGGTCCAGTTCCATGCCCTGGGAGGTGGCTTTTCCATTGCTGAACAATGACTGACTCCATACTTCTCAGACTCTGTGGCATGTGTGGTTGTCCAGGTGGCTCAGGGAGGTTAAACTATGTGTTCAAGATTATGTTACTAGTTTGTGAGGGAGCTGGCATTTGAACCCAGCCTGTTCCAAGCCAGCATTTTTACCCCTGAGGTTACTGCTTCTCTAAAAGAAAGCTCTGAGTTGCAGTGATAGGTGGCAACATATCTAAGAACACATTTCAAAATAGAACTAGAAATAGGGGCTGTGGGTATAGCTCAGTTGGTAAGAGTGCTTGACTCACATGTACGAGGCCCTGGGTTCAATACCCAGCACCAATCAATCAATACATGCTTACAGTTTAAAAAGGTTCCACCTGGCATATTACATGTAATGCTTGTTTTCTGTATGCTGTGTTATGTGCAGTATACATAACCAGGTGTGTGGCATACTCTTGTACTAATCCCTATATAAACTCAAAGTTATGTGTAATGTGATGTGTCTTTCATTTGTGTCTGTAAAATACAGAGTGGATTTCCCAGTGGGTAAGCCTGTATAGAAGGCAGATAAACAGACCTCCAGTAGGAGTGGATTCCTGTAATGGAGATCTGAATATGAATGAGTCCAAACTCCATCAGCAGCACTCACTCCTCTGCCAAACCACCCAATCAACACTATCAGAGTAAAACAGGCTATGTAAATGTAGCTTCTCCACAAAGTCCCTGGTGCCCGCCTCCTATCATCAATCAGCTTGCTTCTCTAATCCTCTCATTTATAGAAATCCTAGGGCAGTCCTGGGGGGAAGGGGGAGGGCCAGAGTTCAGGGAAGGAATTGGGGGCAATGATGGGCTTGGGCAAACTTGAGCAAGGGGGAGGGGAAGGAGGTTAGCTTTGGGGCCCAGTAGGGCTGCTGGAGGCTTATTCTGAGTAAAGGGTTGGTCTTCTTGAACCTCAGAAGCCGAGGGAACCACATCCTGGTCTCACCCATCCTTGGGCTACCAGCCATCTAAGCTCCGCCCTGCTCCTTGCATGTGGGCCAAGTGCCCCACCTCCCAGAGTTCCAGACATCTTCAGCAGCAGCATCTTCTTTCCTCAGGGAGGCATGCATTTGGTACCCAAGGTCCCAGGCAGTCAGGTCCTTAGCAAGTGATGCGTGAGTTCTGTTTGTCCTAAAAAGCTTTCTACCCCCCATCTGGTGACCAAAGATCTGACCACAAGTGATTGAGGACCTCTACCCAGGTTCTCCTCAACAACTGGAACATCCTTCAACATGGCCTGGATGCTATTGCTCATCTTTATTATGGTCTATCCAAATGACATGGTATTTGCTCAGGACCCTTAGGGGTGTGGGGCTGGGAGGAGGAGGCTAGGGGGAGGCTGGACTTAGATACCCTAGGGGAGCAAGCTTGGTAGGGCTGAACCTTGTGCCCTGAGGGGAGCTGTGGGCACTTCCCCTCACCTCTGTTAGCTGATGCCAGTAGACAGTAGGTTCACAGCCCCTCCAGGTCTCTGGCTTACTGCAAGTGTTATTCTAAATTTCCATGCCAGAGACCTTTTCTTCTCAGTTACCTTCCTAGTAAGATAAAGTTGAAAGAACCAGTAAAAAACGGCTGCAAGGAAAGAAGGAAGGAAAGGACCAGAATTTTGGTTTGTCTTTTTTGTAGGATTTTCATTTGATGTTTAAGAAGTGTATTAATCTAGGCTTATTAGCTAGGATCTGGATATATAATTAGGAGTTCAGGAGTCCTAATTAAGTCTAACATACTTTTTTTTTTTTTAGTGAAACCTATTTTAATTAACAGAGATTGCTTAACTATCAGGCATATTAGTTAACTAAATACAGGGCTTCTTAGGTGTAGATTCTATTCTCAGCTTCAGCCACCTGGGAACCTAAGGCAAATTCTTAGGCCTCTGTCCAGACTCTAGGGGCCAACCAAGGAATCTGTTTCAACAAAGACTTTGGCGTGTGTGTGTGTGTGTGTGTGTGTGTGTGTGTGTATGTGTGTGTGTGTGTGCATGCGTTGTAGTCCCAATTACTCAGGAGGCTGAATGGGGAGGATCCCTTGAGCCCAGGGATTTAAGGCCAGCCTAGGCAATAGAGTGAAATTCAGCTCAAGGGGGAAAAAAAAAAGTACAAACAGGTAATTTAGGGGAATTCCCATACACAGTCAGGTTTGAGAATCACTGAAATAGAATGATGGGGGAAATTTTTCCCTAATTAGATAATTTAATTGGAGATTTTAATAATTGATTTAATTAATCAATATGGACAAGTTCAATGAGGATTTCAACCAATCTCAGCTATGTCTTCACCTGGAAATTTAATTAGTTAATGCTCTAACAAAAAACATAGCAAAGATGGTTTACTATTATGGAATGTTATTAGTACTAAAGTAATTCCTGAAATAATATCATGATGATATTAGTTAGCTAGGCAGCCACATCCAATACTGAGTTGCAATTGCACCATGGTAGCATAAATTCAGCAAGACAAGTCCTTTGTGAAGGCAGTTGGAGAGGGTGAGGGTGAGAATTGGAATGGGAAAGACTTTGAAAAATGATTTAATAAACAATGTTAAGAAATTAAATTAGTGGGGTGCGGTGGTGCACACCTGTAATCCCAGCGGCTCCGGAGGTGAAGGCAGGAGGATCACAAGTTCAAAGCCAGCCTCAGCAATTTAGCAAGGTGCTAAGCAACTCAGTGAGACCCTGTCTCTAAATAAAATACAAAATAGGTCTGGGGGTGTGGTTCAGTGGACGAGTGCCCCTGAGTTCAATCCCCGGTACCCCCATCCCCTAAAAAAGGAATTAGTAAACCAGTAAAGAGGGAAAGATTTAATGAGACACCCAAAGCATGTGTCTGTGTGCCTTACAAAGAGGGACAGTTGGGATATTCACTCCAAGCTCTTTTCTCTTGGAGAAACTAGAGAGGCATCTCTGGATTTTCTCTCTGTCCCCAGGATCCTGTATTCTCTGGGTGTTCTCTGCAGCCCTCCCGCCCTGCTCCTACAATGCCAGCAGAGGGAGACCAGCCATTGGCTCTGTCACATGGTACCAAGACAAGGTGGCCCCTGCGAATGAAGTGAAGAACAGAACCCCATAGTTCAGAGACTGCCTGGTTCCCCTTTCTTTTTCCCAATTCCTCTGTGACCACCAGGCTGAGCTGCACATCTAGGACACCAAGGCCAAGATGCTGGCGTCTATGTGTGCAGGGTGGAGGTGTTGGGCCTGGATGTTGGCACAGGCAATAGGACTCAGCTGCTGGCAGAGACAGTAAGGCATGGGGAGGCAGGACCTCCTTGACTGGAATGTCCCTGGAAATCAGGAATCCTCCCCCTGCCCTTGTTAACTAAGCCCCTTCCTCTCCACTGCCCTCATGCAGGACCTCATGGGCTAAAGATAAGCACAGTGTTCCTCCTTCAGGCTGGATTCTATGCCTTTGGTTTTCTCTCCATGGCAGCACCCTCTCTTACCAGAGCAAATGTGAGTATGGAGCCTGGAGCAATGATGGAGGGATAGGAGGGGCAGTAAGAACTGGAGGAGGAAAGGACATACGTTATGAAGAGGAGAGCTTCAGTGTTGGGGCACTGAATGGCTCCTTTCATCTCTCCCACCAGGCCACTATCACATGGGGACATGCTACCATTCCTTGGGTGGCCTCTGAGGAATGATTCCAGATCCTAGTGATCTCTGACCCTTTTCAAGAGACCCCAATATATCCTTCTCTGCCCCATAACTACCTCCTCCTTTAGAGTCTTGTATATTTTCTTCTTAGTTTTCCAGATGCCCAAATCTGCTCCCCCTGGTTCTTAACTCTCTTCCCCTTAGGTCTGACCTGGACAGGTCCAAGGAGAGATCTCCCTGCAATAGGGCCTAGAGGTCCCTCCCAGCATTATCTGGAGCTTGTCCCAGCATTATCTGGAGTCTTAGCCAGGGAGGCTGAGACTGTGGCTCCTGAGAAATGGAGATTATCAAATTAATTATTCCTACTTGTCAATTGCTGATTTCAGCCAGACCCACAGACAATTTTCTGCTCCCAGGGAAGTTCAGTTCCTTAATACTTTTTTTTTTTTTTACCCAATATTTATGACTTGACCCCAAAAAGAGTAGGAGCAAGCTACTTAAATCTGGATTGTTCTAATTTGGAATAGTGGTTCGAGATGGATTGAGAGGCTTGAGACACAGAAGTGGCAAGATTATGGTCTTTACTGAGTGAACCACAGGATGATCCTGACCACCCGCCTGGGGTGAGGGAGGTGTCTGGGGGTACTCAGGTGGGTTTGTTCTTGGCAATGCAGGCGTAGTCAGTGCTGTGGTCCTCCTTCATGCCTTCTGCTTCTCCTTCGACCTGATCACTGCCCAATATGGGTAACCTTTGCAGAGAGGCATAGTGGAGCTCTTGGTCTGGAAGGTGGTCCTGGCCAGGTAGGAGATGCTGATGGAAGGGTGCTGGGAGCAGTACCCTCAGATCCTTCCCTGAGTACTGCCCTCAGCTCCCATCTTTCTTACCTCACTGATGCCTCAGTTTTCCTTTTTCTCTCTGAAGTTTCTCTCTTCCTCTCATTCTCCCTGTCCCCATCTTTCTCTCTCTGCTGACCTACACTCCTATTCTTTTTTTGGTCCTGGGGATCAAACCCAGGGCCTCGTACATGCAAGGCGAGCACTGAGCTATATCCCCAGCCCTGCTGTTCTTTTCTATTATTGCTGTTTCTCTTTGTGTCTCTCCATCTCTTGCTCCCCTCTGCCACCCCCCCCATCCACCCATGCACACTTTTATTCCTACTCTCTTACTTTTTCCTTTTCTCTCATTTTCTGGGTCTCTTTTAATTTCTCTCTCATTTTTCATCTCTTTGTCTCTCTCATTCCATTCTCTTTCAATCTTATTTTCTCTGATCTTCATACCATTTCTTTTTCTCTCTTCTTCTCAATTTCTTCTCTTTTTGCCTTTCTCTGACTTTCTCATGTTTCCACTGTCTCCCCTCTTTACTCTTGGCCCCCACCCCTCACTTCAGCCCCCTGCACCCCCTTATCCCCCAACCCTGCTTGGGCTCTCTCTGACCCTCCCCTCCCTGCCCCAGACTCACCCATCTTCTCTCCAATCTTTTCACTGGAAGAAAAGAAGCAACTCAGCAAAGCCTTCCTCACTAGCTCTGCACCATCCCAGCAGTAGTTTCCTCCCTTATAGATTCTGGTGGTTTCCAGGGACAAAGCCCTGCCCCCCACTTTTTCTTTTCTGCATTGCTCGGGAGAGAACCCAGGGTCTTGCACATAGGAAACAAATGCTTTATCACTAAGCTACATCCCCAGCTCAGCGCTGGCCCTTTGCATGTTCTTCTCTCACCTTTCCCACCCAACTCCCACCAGTCAGGACCTGTCAGGATTGATGGAGACTTTGGCCTCAGCAGTAGGAAGGGTGTAGGTGGGCACTGCTATAGGTGACTGAGGAAATGAAGCTAGGGCTCACCTCTCCGACGGAGCAGACAGAGGCAGGTGAACAGAGTGACCACAAGCAAGAGCAGGAGCCCTCCCAGGCCCAACACCCCATAGTGGAAGAAAGGGCACCCTGTAGGGAAGAGGGGTAAGTATTAGAGGGTCTATTTCTCTCTTCAGCTTTCACATCCTCCTGGTTGGTTGTGGGCATCTCAATTTCCCTATCAGTTTTAGAGGCGGAAAAATATACTCTTAAAGATTTTTCACCCTAGACCTCATTATCTCACTTCCTACCAGAGTTATGCATCCCTTATCAGTTACCTTGCCTCATATCTGGGACCGCTCACCCCTGTGGCTTCCCACCACAGTCCCTGCTAATCCAGGACCTCTGTGGGGTCTCTTTCCCACCCACACCTGTGGTCCTTGGGAGCCTGGATCACCTACAGTAAACCATCCATATCTGTTTTCACCCATTACTCCCTGCACACCCACAACCCTCCCTGTACAGAAGAGAAGGGCCCCTTACTCACAGTTGAATGAACACATTAGGTTGAGGACTGAGAACTGGCCTGGAGATCAAGAAGCCTAGCCAGTGTTCTGACAGTCTTAATGACCTTGGCTAGTCACGTGCCTCAAGTTCCTTATCTGTGAAACAAGGGGCCCTGTGTTACAATCTTTTCCCTAGCTGAGGAGCCTCACCTATGTCCTAACCCTGAGACGGGCATTTTCCACTTGTTCCCACAGATCCTGAGAGTAGAGGGTAATATAGTATCCATTTATTTCCCAGGTCTAAGGAGTCTGAGTCTCAAGCATGGACTTTTACAGAGATATCTAGTCAGAAGTGGATAGAGCTGGGGTTTGAGTTCTAGCCAACTCCAGAGCCCCCCACCTCCCTTCCCTCTGACCAAGGCTGGCCAGGTGGTTTAGAGGGGCCTCTCCAGCACTGGGTAGTTCTAGGAACTGGTGAGAGGGATGATGGAGGGAGAGGAGCCTGGAACTAGAGTGGGTGTGGGGGCTGTAGAAAAGTAGAGAGAAAAGTGTCCAGAGCCTCTCAGCTACTGTGGCCCAGTAGAACAGGTCTCTACTTGGCTGATACGGTGAACTGGGGCGTGGAAGAATTTCTGGGGCCCACAACTTCCCCTCAGGCACTTCCTGCACTCTGACCACTGGTTCCTGTTTGAGGGCAAAGAGGGGACTACTGACTTCACACCAAAGCCAGATGTACTGACTATGGTCTAAAACCAAGACTCTCCTGGGTTTAAGAGGAATTAGTTAGGGTGCGTGTGGGAAACAGAAGCCTGAGATGGCCATGAGGATGGTGGGAACAGAAATGGATTGTTTTTCATTTCCTTGGTCATCAGAGACTCAGGCTGGACAGAGGATTTCTTTAGGGCCTAGGGAATATCAAATATGTGCTTCTGACTCCCTTCTTCTTAACCTTACCTCACTCTGGGGTGTGACCATTCTTACCCTAACCCCACAATTTCCCGGATGAGGGTCTCTACCTATTTCCAGCTTACCCTGAAGGGTGGATACATTGGCTAGAGACCCCTAGGTAGAAAGGAGAGTGGCCATCTCAGACATTCCTGCCCCTTCTCTGGTCTTAACCACCCCCAACACAACTTTCCCAGCATTATTAGGAGAGGAAGTACATCTCTGAGATCTAGGATTACAACATCTTTCCTTCAAGGTTCCCAGGCTGCGGGCAGTGAATAGGTCCCTCTCAACTCCAGTCATACTATTGATTATGCTAGTAGTCAGTGAATGTCTCCCTCCTCTAGAGGCCTTACCTGATTAACTTGTTCCCAGTTACCTTTCACTCTGCATCTGCTGAGAGCTCATGATCTCGGTTTATGCATGAGAACACACACAGCCTGGCTTTTACATTGGACAGAACTCTGATGACTTTAGGGTGACACCTGGTCTTCTATATCTACAGCCAAGAATCCAGCAGGGTGCTTGACTGGTTGATTAATAAGCAGGACAATCAGAGGTACCCATACTGCTAATAGATGAAGGACAAAAAGTTGACAAGTTGTTGGCATAGGAGGTGGGGGTATCCAGGAAGACTTCCTGCAGGAAGCAACATTCTGGTGCTGAGCACAGAACTAAGGGCAGTGATCCAAGGCCCTCTGGTTAGAGACCTGGGCAAAGGACCCTTCATGATACTGTGATGGAGAGGATGAAGGATGATGGAGGATTGTACTCCTGGCCTTTGGGAAAGGTAAAGACTATGAAGCTTAAGTGAAGGCAAGAGGTGAGGAAGAGATCTGGTGCCTGTGTTTATATGTATTTGCATTTTGTTTTCCAAATTCAGGAACTTTGTAATTGGACATGGTGCATGCCTGTAACCCCAGCCACTCAGGAGGCTAAGGCAGCAGGATCACAAGTTTAAGGCCAGCCCCAGTAACTTAGCAAGATCTTATCTCAAAAAAAGAAAAAAAACAAAAAACAACTAGGGGTGTAGCTCAGTGGTAAAGCACCCCTGGGTTAAATCCCCAGTACTGCCAGAAAAAAAAAAAAAAAAAAAAGACTGTCTCAAAATGAAGTAAAAAGGGGTGGGATGTAAGCATGTATAAGACCTTAGGTTCAATCTCCAGTACCACAAAAAAATAAATAAAAATTCAGGAACTTTCTGCTACTTCTTACCACCACACCATCCTTAATGTTCCCCCTGCAGAACATTAGGACAATATTCAGGTATGTTTGTTTATTTTATATATTTTTTTAAAGTTCAAATGAAGAGAAAATTTGAAAGAATTACACAGCAAATATATCCTTACCACCCAGATTCTACAGTTAAGAGTTTTCTATATTTTCTTTCATTATTTTTGGTAATAGGGATTAAAACCAGGGGCACTTAAAAACAGAGTCACATCCCTAGCCATTTTTATATTTTTATTTTGAGATAGTGTCTTGCCAAATTGCTGAAGTTGGCTTTGAACTTGGGATCCTTCTGCCTCAGCTTCCTGAATCACTGGGATTACCGATGTGTGCCATTGCATCTGGCCTGTATTTTTTTTTAATACTTATTTTTTAGGTGTAGATGGACACAACACAATGCCTTTATTTTTATATGATGCTGAGGATCGAACCTGGGTCCCACCTGTGCTAGGGGAGCGCTCTACCGCTGAGCCACAATCCCAGCCCTGGCCTGTATTTTCTTTATCACACATTTATCTTGTGTCTTGTATCTTTTGAAGTTGCAAATGTTAGGACATGTCACCTCTAAACCCCATAGTGTGCTGATCACTGACTCAAGTTGAGTATATTTCTCCATTTCTTTTTTATTTGCCTGAGGAAGACAAAATTTACATATAGTAAAATGCACAAATTTGAAATGCACAAATTTTTTGGGGGGGGAATCTAACTTAGGGCCTCACACATGCTGGGCAAGTATTCTCCCAATGAGCTACAAGCCCAGACTGTCCATAAGTTTCTTAGCTAACCTCTCTGTGCCTCAGTTTCTACTTAGGTTTTTATCAAGATTGAAATAATTATTATAAATAAAGTATGTAGATTGGTGTCTCACACGTGCTCAATGTTATTTGTGTATTAGCTATATTATTATTATTATTATTATTACTACTACTGTTATTTTTTGTGTGTGTGGTGCTGGGGAATCAAACCCAGGGCCTTGTGCATGGGAAGCAAGGACTCTATTAACTGAGCTATATCCCCAGTCCTACTACTACTATTATTATTGTTATTATCCTAACACAGAGAGATGTCATTAAGAAGTAGAGATGATCTGGGGCCATCTGAAACTTCCTCGGACCTGATCTTTTTTCCCTCAACTCTTTCCCACTGCCTGCTTCTTCCATTCATCTGGTCCTTCCTATTTTGTTTTGCTTATTCATTCATTTTTCCTTTCATTCATCTATTCATGCATATTTAGTAAGCATGTACTAATAGATGGAGCTCATTCTAGACTAAAGCTCTCTAAGGTGGGAGTGTGCCTCATCATTCTCTGGTCCTTGATCTTTATAGCAAGGGAGGTAATACTGTATTCCTATCTCTCTTCAGCAAGTCAGCAGTCATTGGTGAGGCTGAGGCCTGCTTCAACTGCCATTGCTGTGAACTGGCTTAACTTTGCCTTTCCCACCTACTGCTAGGAGGATAGGAGTGAGCAAGGGAATGAAGAGGTCAGCCCATGTGTGTATATAGGTTTATTTCAGGAAATCAGACATGCATCCCTCAAGACCCCAGTTCTTGTCCTCCTACTCCAGCCCTTTACTTCAGGAAAGGGTTTGCAGCGCTCTTCTAGCACCCATCTCTGAGGTATAGGAGAATGCAAAAGACATTGGAGAGAGTTCTGTATTGTCATTACAGTCTTGCTATCTGACTTTCTGCAATCTTCCTTTTCTCTCTGGGCCTCAATTTCCCTGTGAGCCAGAGTGAAAAGCCCCTCCAGCTCTACTTTGAGACTGTCTCTCTACCCCAACTCCTTCCCCAGTTCAGAGAACCCAGGCATCCAGCTGCCCCACCCAAGCTCTGGGTAAACAGGAAGCTGGGTGAGGGGAGCAGGGGTGTGCGGAAAGTCCCAGCCAGGTGTGTGGGTCTATAGGGAGGGGGTGGCCCCACCCCTGAGGTATGAAAGCCCCCCTGTTCTGGTCCTGGTTCAGAGTCTGGATGGGAGCACTGGGGCTGCAGGGCCGGGGTGGGAGGCCCCAGGGAACGGGCTGCCTCCTGCTGGCTGTGGCAGGAGCCACTTCGCTGGTGACCCTGCTGCTGGCAGTGCCTATCACTGTCCTGGCTGTGCTGGCCTTGGTGCCCCAGGAGCAGGGAGGACTGGTGAGTGGCTGCAACAGACCTTAAAGGGCTGCATCTTGCTGATGATGCTCATTGACCTCTGGCTATTACTGGGGTCTTTTGCATACCTGGCTCAACTGACTGGCTGTCTCTGGTGGAAATGTTATGTCTGTCTTTTTGCTGAATGTTTCCATGTTCCTGTACCGCTACTGTCTTGATGTTCCAAGTCCCTTCCTGGTTGTCTATTTCTCTCCTCACCTCTTCCCAAGACACACACAGACACATCTCTCTGCCCAAATACATATGTCTTGCTTGCTCTCCCTTCCAGGGAGATGTGTATTGGGGATGGTGCTGGAAACCCAGCCTGGGGTTTGGGTCCATGGTTGGAGGGGTGCAGTTGGCATCAGATGAATCTGAACTCTGGACATGGTTACCTTACCCAACCAGGTAATGGAGTCCGCAGGCCTGGGAGCACAAGCCCAGCAAGGACAGAGTAAGAGCAATGGACTCCCTTCCCGTCTGCATTCCCAGATACCCTCTTCCTCCAAGAATCCATTCCTGCGCCCTGGCGCCCTGTCCTCTCATGGGAAGCATCCATGGGTGGCCACCCTGCCCCCAATTGTGGCCTCTACACCAGTTCCAGGGTTTCAGCAGCTGCAGGAAGAGAAGCCAGAAACAGATCTCAGTTCCAGGCTCCCGGCTGCCCACCTTATTGGTAAGGCTGTGGTCGACCTGAATATGCATTCAAATAGTCCAAGAGTGCCAATTTTTGTGGAGTCCCTCCATTCTGCGATTCCAGTGCTGGATTTCCCACCCCTTCCACCACCTCTTGCCCCTAAAGTGCCCATCCTTCCACTAATTCCCCATTCTTGCTGCTTCCCGGAGCAGACAAAACTCAGCCTAGATCTTACCACAGCCCTCCGCACCCCACAACCCGGTGCCCTCAGGCCCCAGCTTGGATTCATTCCAAACATAGCCTCGCTGCCCCCGCCCCTCCAGGAGTCGCGCCCCGCCCCCTCCTGCCTACCCTCCCTGAAGTCCGGTCCTGAAGCGGTGCTCTCAGCACCAGTTCCCGGAGAATCCACCCACCCGAGAATCCATCCACCCGTCTTTCTGCAGGCGCGTGGATGAAGGGACAGGGGCTAAGCTGGGAGGCGAAGAAAGAAGAAGCGTTTCTAAGGAGCGGGACGCAGTTCTCTGGCGCCGAGGGGCTGGCCCTCCCGCAGGACGGCCTCTATTACCTCTACTGTAACGTCGGCTACCGGGGTCGGGCGCCGCCTTCCGGCGGGGGCCCTCACGATCGCTCCGTCACGCTGCGCAGCTCGTTGTATCGGGCTGGTGGCGCCTACGGTCGGGGCGCTCCCGAGCTGCTGCTGGAGGGCGCCGAAACCGTGACTCCAGTATTGGACCGTGCCGGGAGGCCACAGTACAGACCCCTCTGGTACACGAGCGTGGGGTTCGGCGGCCTGGTGCAGCTCCGGAGGGGCGAGAGGGTGTACGTCAACATCAGTCACCCCGATATGGTGGACTATAGGAGAGGGAAGACCTTCTTTGGGGCCGTGATGGTAGGGTTGGTGCCCTCTGCGTCCCTAGGAAAATGTCTGCATAGTGCGAATGTATGAATCGACCCAGGGATTGGGGACCCAGACGCCCGGGATCCCAGGGCAGTAAGAAAAATATAGGAAACTGTTTAGAAACTGATTTTGAACCCGATGAAAATAAAGAATGTAAAGCTTTAGTGCCGTCAGTACGGAAGAGATGCCAATGCGTCTTAATTCATAGTGGTGCAATGTGTTGGTTAATTGTTTTTGTGTCTTTCTCGTTGCTCAAAACCATTCATAACACTGTGTGTGGCCTTTGCTCCCACTCTGTGTGGCCTGCCCTTCCCACTCACCCTACCTCTGAAGGCCAGACCCCAGCACGAGTCCAGTTGGAGGGTATAAGGAAGGGCCTCTTTAAACCTGAAGCATCGCCAAGCATCCTGGTTCTCAGGGCATGTTTAATCCCCACCAGGCTCTCACTATTCTCTTTTCCCTGGGGTCCCTTCCCACTCTGAGAGTAGTCATTACAGGGGAAAGCAAGCACCACTCAGAACGACCCAGCGGCAAGAGGGAACCCCTAGTATGGCTGAGGGGGGAAGCATCGAGGGCTCCAGCAGCTCTCCCCTCTGGCTGACTAAAGGTCCCTTTAGTCCCCAACCTATTCTTCTACATGGAGCAGTAATCAGGCTCCCGGGTGTGAAAGCAGGAGGCTACAGGAAGGAATGGAGGTTGTTTGGGAGGAGGAGAGCCTGTGGTGCCCCAGCCCAACAGGGAGAGCCTAGGGAGGAGGGGTGGAGGAGGAAACTGATGAAGATCCTGTGTTGGGTGGGATGGAAAGTATTCAACCTTTGTTCACACTTCGGGTCCTCCTTCCCCCAAATAGACAAGTATGGGTACCTTTGGGGTGAGTAACAGCAGTCTCCCCACACTATGACCGACTTTCAGCCGCAGCCTGGAGGAGGCAGAGGGGGACTCAAAGCCCTATCTAGGTCACCCCAGTGGGTCACCCCACCCCCGCAGAACATCACTTATTGGTTTTCCACCGCCTGGCTACGCATCTGGACTGAAGGAAAACCCAACTTCTGAGCCTAGTGGAGGCCACTCTATGAGGCTCTGTTTCCTATTCAGCCTCTATTCTGCCTCTATTACCTCTACTGTAACTCCATGTTCAGAAGAGCCTTCCTGTGGGGTTTGAGGGTGATAAGTATATTTTGCTTGGCCAAACTTTAGTCAGGTTTCTGAATCTTCTACTTTGCCTATTTGTATACTTCCTCATAAAATCCAGTTTTAGCCACAAACGCTGCTAAGTTGGTTTAGCACGAACCTACCACCTTCTTCCATGTCTGATCACTCTCAATATCTGGTCAAGTTCCTTATCTTCTATATTCCCAAGTGATGTCTAATTACCCTGGCCTGTCTCAGCAAATATCCTGTCAGATCTGCTTAACCAGAATTCCCCATCCCTGATTTGTATTTCCTTTTAGTTATTTTCCATCCACTGACCCTCACCCTGCTCCTTGGCTATCAATTCCCTCTTGCCCATGCTGTATTTGGAGTTTAGCCCAGTCTCTCTTCCTCACTCCAAGATTTCATTGCAGGGTATCACCATGGTCCTGAATAGTTGCCACCACCTCCTCCTTCTCCTCCTCCTTTTGGAGCCTGATACTGGAAATTGAACCCAGGGGTGCTTTACCATTGAGCTACATCCTCTTCACAATTTGTTTATTTATTTACTTATTTATTTTTGAGACATGGTATCACTAAGTAGCTTAGGGCCTTACTAAGTAGCTCAGGGCCTTGATAAGTTGCTGAGGCTGGTCTTGAACTTGCAATTCTCCTGCCTCATCCTCCTAAATCAGGATTACAGGTATGACCCACCACACCCAGCTCTGAATAGTCTTTCCTACCATGCTTTACCAAGTACCATTGAGTAATGTGAATGTGTGTGTGTGTGTGTGTGTATGTGAGTGTGTATTGTGTTGAGGATGGAACCCAGGACTTGCATATTCCATTGAGTAATTTTTTTTTCTTTAACAGAGGTTCTTTTCTCTTTCCAATTCACTCCCTTCGTGCCTGACCCCTCATCATTCACTAAAAAGATCAATGAGACCAAAGCTGGCAAATGGGTCCTTCACCAACATCTTATACCTTTTGGTGGTGGTGTGGGGGTATACTGGGGATTGAACTCAGAGGCACTCTACCACTGAGTCACATCCTCATCCCTATGTTGTATTTTATTTAGAGACAGGGTCTCACTGAGCTGCTTAGTGACTCTTTGTTGCTGAGGCTGGCTTTGAACTCGAAATCCTCTTGTCTCAGCCTCCTGAGTCGCTGAGATTATAGGCATGGGCATTGCTCCAGCCTTTTTGTTGTTGTTGTTTGGTGCTGGGGGTTTAATTCAGGGCTTTGCACCTGCTAAGCATGCACTCTATCACTGAGCTATATCCCTTGCTTTTAGTCTTTGATTTTTAATTTTAGTTGGCTTTTCCAATTTTACCCACTGAAGAATGAATGGATAAAGGAAGTAAGGCAGCATTTATTGAGTGGCTATCATGCCAAGTACTGAGCTGGGTCTGATGGAAGTTGGGCCTTTTTTTTTCATGTGCCCTTCAGGCAGTGGCAGGTGAGGTTGACTGGTTTAGGTTGCACAGTTAGCACAGGGTTTGGGGGAAGGTGGTTGGGATGGAGTGATTTGGAGCCCAGACACCTGAATCTTTGGAAGTCCCTTGGCTGTGATTCAGGTACCTGAGAATGTGGCTCCTCCCCAGCTCTCTCAGGCCACAACAGCCGGAAAGAGTAGCAGGATTTTCCCAGCAAGTACTTGGAATTCCCAGAGTGGGAAATTCCCATGCCCTGAGGGACAGGTAATTAGGTTCAAGCTCCAGTTTCCTGGAGGAGGGAGGCTATTCAGCTGGGCTTTGTTACATAGTATCTCCTGGACCCCAAGAATCTAAGTACTGGGGTCTGTCTGTGTCCAGGCATCTTTTTTTTTAATTTTATTTTTTTAAGAGAGAGAGAGGGAATCATTTTTAAATATTTATTTTTTAGTTTTCGGCGGACACAACATCTTTGTTTGTATGTGGTGCTGAGCCACATCCCCAGCCCGTGTCCACGCATCTTAAGCTCTGCAGAGAGAAGACTTCAGAGAGTGGGCTCCTACCCCCAGGGAGAGACAGATGCAAAATTGACTCCGAGAGAGATCATGTTTCTTTTCTAAGCAATCTTTATTTCTATTTCTCGCCACTGCGATTACAGACACAGCTCCCCTAGGGAGCAGAGGTTCAGCGATGTAGCAACAGTAGGTCACCAAATCAGTATTATTAAAACATCTGGATTAGATAAATATTTTGTTTAAAACATAAGCAAAAGGAGGCAAAGAGGCCAGGAGGCCAGGTGGGAACAGCCTATAGTTCAGTTCCGTTTTCACAGAAAACATGTCTGGCCCAAGGCAGCTCCAACGTTGGGCCCCCAGGACACCCTGACCTTCTAAATAAATACATTCATCAGTAAATAAATAAATAATAAATAAGTAATAAATAATCATAAGTGCAACCATAAATAGAGGGGGCTGGACCTGTGGGAAGGGATAGGCTCCATATCTTAGGAGTCTGGAAGCATCTGAAGAGAGGAAGGCCTGAGGTCCACTCTTGTGAAGTGTTCGAGGTGAAGTCTTCTTAAAGAGTGTGCTGAACCAAAAGCTTCCTGATCCCCACATTTCAGATGTCCCAGGTTGAATTCAGGGATCAAAACCTGAGGGCCCCAGTGGTTTCTGGTAGTCTTGGTTTGAATTCTTGCTAGAGTGCCCCATCATCCAGGTCACACATCCCTTCATCCAAGTTTTCTGAGTGGTGTTGAAAGTTCTAAGATTGGGGTCTGACCCTAATTCCCTTTCTCAGCCAAAAAAGGACAAGGAGGCAGGGGCCGAGGGATTGTGGTAGGTGAAGGAGAGGAGGTGGATGGACATCCATCTCCCTCACAGAGCGATGACCCCAAAGTAGACCTGCCCGGACTCAGCAAAGTCGAGATAGCTGGGCAGGTTGACCTCAGCACTGAGTCGATCACCCTTCTGCAGCTCAAAGACCCCTCCCAGATAGATGGGTTCATACCAGGGCTTGAACTCAGCCCCCTCCAGGCTCTCCTTTGGGCAGGGGCTCTTGATGGCAGAGAGGAGGTTGACCTTGTCCTGATAAGAGACAGCAAATCGGCTGACAGTGTGGGTGAGGAGCACGTAGGAGGGGCAGCCTTGGCCCTTGAAGAGGACCTGGGAGTAGACGAGGTATAGCCCGTTTGCAGGCACCACCAGCTGGTTGTCTATCAGCTCCATGCCATTGGCCAGGAGGGCATTGGCACGACGACTTAGCCACACCAGCTGCTCCTTGTCTTCATTTTTTGCTAGAGGGAGGGAGAGGTGAGTCAGTATGACCCTGTGAGTTTACTTCACATCCTGGCCCTCAAGTTCTGCTCACCCCAACTTCCGGTTACTGTCCCCTCTGTTTTCACATCTCTTCTGGCCCTGAGTTTCTGAGTATCCATCACAAGGCCTTTCTGTTCCTCCACCCTCCTTCACACACTGTCTCCAGGGTCTTCTACTTTCAACCCACCAGTCCTATGCCTCCATGTATTATGTGCTCCTTCATCCCCAAGACACATGCTCAGAGTTCTTACCTACAACGTGGGCTACAGGCTTGTCATTCATGTTTTGAGAAGATGATCCTGAGGAAGAAAGAAAAGAAAAAGTTGAGCCCCCCAAACTTCTTTGAAAATCCCTGCCTACTTTGACCTCCATTCCTTCTCCCCAAAACCCAAAACTCTAAATTTCCCCCACTGTTTCCATCTCAGGATTAACACTCCTCCCTCCACCAGAATTAGGAAAGAAGTTTGGGAGATACTTACTGAGTGTGAGCATCTGGGCCTGGGGGCCGAGAGGGAGGTTATTCAGGAACTGTGGGAGAAGGAAAAGATTTAGTACTCGAGGAATCAACCCAGAGGAGAATCAGCTGGCTGCTTATTCAGCTTGAGCTCTCTGCAACAAACATCTGGTTTCGTCTTTCCATTCATTCATTTATCCTTACATACATCCAACAGTGCCTTTTGTGGGCCAAATTTTTGCCTCTCCTTATTTCACTTTCCTTCAACTCTCTTCTTATATCTCTTTCCCTCAGTTCTCTCCTTATCTTTCACATCATCCACATCTCATTCTGTCTCATCACCTTACTCATATAACTTTCTTTTCTCCCATCTCTGCTCATGCTCCACATCTTTCTCCGGAACTCTTTATATATGTATATCTGCCTGCTCATTCATTCATTCATTCATTCATTCATTCATTTATTCATTGAACAAGTATTTGATTAGCATGTTTCTTGTGTCTTTCCACATCTCTTTCTGCTACCCTATCTTCTCTAGCCCTCCCTATCAGCACTCCTTTCTTCCCACCTCTCTCTTGTTCTCTTTCTCCCCTTTTTCTGTCTGGATGGAAGTGAAGTTTGGGGAGGCACTCACCTCTTCCCTCTGGGGGCCGATCACTCCAAAGTGCAGCAGGCAGAAGAGCGTAGTGGCTCCTGCCACAAGCAGGAAGGAGAAGAGGCTGAGGCACAGGCACCGTCTGGAGCCCTGGGGCCCCCATGCCTTCTTGGGGAGTGCCTCCTCGGCCAGCTCCACGTCCCGGATCATGCTTTCAGTGCTCATCGTGTCCTTTCCAGAGGAAAATGTGGAGCCCTGGATGTGGAGCAGTGTGTGTGTGAGAGGGAGAGAACCTGCCTGTCTGGTTGCCTCTCTGGGATTATTTTCAGGGGAGTTTGGAGTTGCTTCTCTCCCTCCTGGCTGGTCCCCTGGTGTCCTCGCTCAGGGAGCTTTTGCTGGCTGGGTGTGCAAACAGCTGCCTTTATAGCCCTTGGGGCAAGAGGAGGGCGGGGAAAGACTCTCGTTCAACCAGCGGAAAACTTCCTTGGTGGAGAAACCCATGAGCTCATCTAGAGGAAGCGGTAGTGGGCCCTATACATTCTGTCTCGGTTTCTTCTCCATCATGGGGGTGGGGGTTTGGAAAGTTGGGGATACCCAGGCATCAAGGATACTCCTCATCCTCCCCACCCGGATACTGTGGCAACCTTCTTGGGCCAGTTAACAAAGTGTGTGTGTGTGTGTGTGTGTGTGTGTATGTGTGTGTGTGTGTGTGTGTGTGTGTGTGTGTGTGTGTGTGTGAGAGAGAGAGAGAGAGAGAGAGAGAGAGAGAGAGAGAGAGAGAGAGAGAAACAGACCCCCTGGAAGCTGGACCAGTTCCTCCTGACCCTTAATGTCTGTTGTCTCTATTTTTTGGAGGGCCAGGTCTGCTGCGGTCTTTCCCCTCTGATTTCTTTTTTTTTTTTTTTCTTTTTGGTACTGAGGATTGAACCAAGGGTTGCTTAACCACTGAGTCACGTCCCCAGCCCTTTTTATATTTTATTTAGAGACAAGGTCTTGCTGAGTTGCTTAGTGCCTCCCTAAGTTGCTGAGGCTGGCTTTGAACTCATTATCCTCCTGCCTGAGTTTCCTGAGTCACTGGGATTATAGGCATGCACCACTGCACCAGGCTCCCCTCTGATTTCTAGACAGGACTCCTGAGAAGGAAGACATGAATTGGAGCTTCAGAGTGGGAAGGAATTGGGGTGGGGGGAGAGGCCAGAATAGTTTGAGATTGGGGGCACACATTGGCTTCTGGAAGGGGTTGGGAGGGGTAGCAGGGACAAGCCTGGGACAGCCCCAGAAGGAGTGAACTCTGACTTGGGAATTCACAAAACCCACGAGGGCCTTCTTCTCCTTTCATTCACGAACCCCAGGCCTTCTTCTTTCATTCTTATCTGGAATTCAAACTACTGGTTTCAGTCTTGCTTCCAAAGGACTTTGAAACCCCTGAATTTTTTTTTTTTATTGAAGACTTCAGAGCTCTGATGTTGGCCATGTCTCTTCAGATGTCCACTATATTTCATACCTCTTAGTTCTGGAGGCTCTCCCACTCTTTAGGGCCCATGCATGGCCATGTCTTCCAGAGAATCCCCTTATTCCACCTCCCTAGATCTGGACATTCTCTCACCCTTTGGAATTGTAACTTCTCCCCAGAGGCCATCAGTGACCCCTGTTCCTAAGAATCCCTACATGTGGCCATAGCTCCCAGACACCCTCTGAATACCACCCCTAAGGACCTTGTCCTCCCCGCATCACCACCATTTTTCTTTCCAGTTTCTCCCTCAATTCCCCTGCAGCAATCAGGCTGCCTGGCCCCTGTGAACAGGCTACAAATCCCTGGAGCTCCTGGGCCCCTTTATCTCCTTGTCCTGCCAATAGCCCCTGACCCCTCTGAGACCTCTGTCTCTCCCTTCATTCCCTAGAGAGATCTAAGAAATTGTCCCCACTTCAGACAGACAGACATAAGCAGACAGCATTTCAGAGAAAAAAGAGGTTTATTTGGCTTTATCGAGGGAGCAGATGGCTCCTTGTGGGTATCTAGTCAGGCAGTGGCTGGCTTTTAGAGCCTTTCGCTTCCTCCTAGAGCCCCTCGGTCCCTTAGTCCTACTTTTCTCTCTAGGTGAGCTCTGAGCCGATGCCTTCTCTCTCTCCATCTCTGGGGCCTGTTCAACTCTCTCTTCTAATGCCTTCCTATTGTTCCCCTATCTCTATCCTCCATAAATAAATAACTTAATTTTCCCCTTCATAAATAGTCCCCCTTCCCTGCCTCTAGTCATCCACCCAGGCTGCCCCATGTGTCTACTCCTCTTCCATGTCCAGGTCAAGGCCCCACCTAGACCATTGGGACAGAAG
Organism: Urocitellus parryii; assembly: GCF_045843805.1. Taxonomy (NCBI): domain Eukaryota; kingdom Metazoa; phylum Chordata; class Mammalia; order Rodentia; family Sciuridae; genus Urocitellus; species Urocitellus parryii. The sequence goes on from NC_135538.1 coordinate 119,101,689, forward strand.
AAGAGCTCTGTGTTGGGAATTTCTAGGCAGGCTTGAAATCTTCAGTAGAATATCCAGGGTGCTTCAGGGAACTGTGGTCCCTGGAGTGCCTGGAATTTCTTCTTTGAAAGCTTCAAGTGACTTGAGTCGGGAAGACACGAGGCGATGGTTGGAACGGGCACAGGAGAGGTGGTGGTGACCCTTGAAATGGTCAGAACGAAGGCAAAATGGAGAGAAGGATTTGAAACCAATTTCTTTTCTCTCTGGATCTTTCCAAGTCCTACAGAGCAAAAGCCCCAAAGAAGACGCTGCTGGGACTGAAGAGCAGGTGGGAGATACCATCTGTATGGGTGGACAACTGGTCTCCTTGGGTGAGCAGGAACACAGCCCCCTGGTATACTGAGCGCACCCAAGGTCCTTGTGGCCCTGGGCACACAGACTTCTGGGCGCTGAGGAGAGGCACATGGAAGGGGTACTGGGAGGAGAAGAGCTGAACCTCATGGGCGAGGTAGAGAGGGGTGGAGATGGCCTTGGAGGAGCAGCCTTCCCCGGAGAAAACCACCTGGGAGTAGACGAAGTAGAGGCCACTGGTGGGGACCAGGAGGGAATTGTTGCTCAAAGAGAAGCCATGGCGGAGGAAGGCACGGTCCGTGTTGGCTCTCCAGCGTAGAGAGTTCTGCATGCTAGGGTCTCCTAGGAAGAGCCACAGGAGGTGGGGGAGGAAGGGTCAAGGATCTACATTAGAGGTCTCCACCCTGAGGAAGCAAGTACTAAACAATTGAGTTTATAGGGGATGACTGGGAAGAAGGAGGAGTAGGCTCTGTCTTTAGTTGTAGGGGAAGCTGCAGGGAAAGATGGGGTGCTACTTGGGTCCCTAGATGGGGGTAGGAGGGAAGCGGGGGGCTGCATGTCTGGGAGGTTGGGTGGAACTTTACCAACAAGGTGAGCCGCAGGTTTGAGGGTGCCATGAGCAAAATGCTTCTGGGGGTGCTGCTGAGCAGCCCGGGCAGCTGAGGGCAGGAGGCCAACACCAGGGAGTCCCTAGGGGAGAACAGAATTGAGAGGGCTCTAGGGATCCAAGCTGGGCTGAGCCACCCCTGCAGCCCCAATTTTCCTACTGCCTCACCTTGGCCCTAGGTGGCAGCGCAAGTAGCAGCCCCAGAAGCAGGAAGAGGAGGCGGGTGCCACGCACCCTTGGGAGGTATAGACGTCCAGGTGGTGTCATGGGGAGAATCTGCAGGGAGAGAGAGAGTGAATGGGGCGGGGCACACAGAGGAAGACAGACCTCCTGCCTGCCTGCCCTGCAAAGACAACCACCCTGAGAGAGGATGACAGACAGAGAAGGGAACAAGACACAGGCAGGGAAATCCCAAGGTGAGCAGAGGGAGACATAAAAACAAAGAGAGACAGGAAAGGAACAAAAGGAGATTGCTGCAGAAACAGAATGAGTGACAGGTCAGAGAGAAAGAGAATGACAGATGGAGAGATAGAAACCCGGAACAAACCAAAAGAAAACCCACCCCAACCAAGGCCCAGGCCCAGACAGGCTGGAGATCCAGGTGGGAGGTGCAGGAGGAGCCAGGGCTCAGGACCCAGGCAGAGGGGCAGCCCAAGGAGATGGAGCAGGAGAGTCCTACCTGGTGTGCAGGGCCCCTGGGCCAGGACGCTTGGGTCCCTTTATAGAGGAAGCGGCAGTGGCAGCGTGGCAGCCAGCGGGCGGGTTCTAGGCCGGGGCTGGGGCCTGGGGAAGCCCCCAGGGCTTAGAAGATGCTGCTGTTTCAGTCGAAGGCAGGAAAGGCTGAGGCCTATAAGAGAACCGCAGGCTGGGGGCTCAGGCAACTGAGTTCTGGGAAAGGGAGTGTGGTCAGGGGAACTGGGGGCCAGGACTGCCCAGGAGCAAGGTCAGACCTAGGAGTTCCAGAGAAAGGCAATTCGGGGAGAAGAAGGGGGAGCCACTGGGGTGTATGCTGGGGGCCTGGTTCCCTGAAGAGCTATCATTTATGACACCTCTGCACCCTCCGCAAATTACAGGCTTCTTTCTGCCCATTTCCTCCTCTTATCCCCAGTGCCCCCCACTGTCCTTGTCCCAAATGACTCAAGTCACACTTGTCCCAGGATGTATACTTTCCAGTCTTCTGGCAGGTGTCATATCAAGAAGTTCTATTATATAACCCCTGCCTGGAACATCCTCATGTGTACTCTTGTCCTAGTGAAAATATTAGTGGAGCCCCCTTACACACTCCAAACTGTCCTGGTTTGGAAGATGAGGTGGTTTTTTGTTTTGTTTTGTTTTTGAGAGAGAGAGAGAGAGAGAGAGAGAGAGAGAGAGAGAGAGAGAGAGAGAGAGAGTATTCTTTTTAATATTTATTTTTTCGGTGGACATAACATCTTTATTTATTTTTATGTGGTACTGAGGATCGAACCCAGCGCCCCGCTCATTCCAGGCGAGCGCGTTTACCACTTGAGCCACATCCCCAGCCCAAGATGAGGTTTTTAATTTAATTTTAATTTTTTGTCCCATTACCCAGAGATGATGCTAGGCACTCATATATAATGAAGTCTCGACCCATTCTTGAAAGATGCCATCCATCTTGTGGCCACACGGATTAGATTTATATAACTCCAAATAAGCACACACATTTGACTCAATTTGGCCAACAACTTCCAAAGTTCTCTATAGGGGGAGCTTCAGAATTCCACATTGGCTAGGCTTATGGTAACAACCTAGGGTCAGGTGGGAATGGCTAAGGGATTTGTCTGGAACTTGCATTTGTGGTATCAATACACTGTTTTAAGGAGCTGGCACTGTAGCTCAGTGGTAGCATACTTGCCTAGCAAGTGTGAGGCCCTAGGTTTGATTCCCAAGCACTACAAAAAATTAAAATTAAATAAAAAATTAAAATAATCCAGGATTGTTTTCCACTTATTAATTTATTTTTTAGTACTAAGGATTTTTGAGCCCAATCATACTAAGTACCATGCTCTACAATTGAACCATACCACCAGCTGTTTTTCTTTTCTTAATGTTTAACAGTATACAATGAGGTGCTCCCCTCTGAAGTGTGCAGCTAATGAATGTTTCCATCAGTATATGGCCATGTAGTCACTACCCAGTTCCATTTTCCCAGGAGGTTCCCTTATGGCTTCTCCCAGTGCATATTCTCTAAAGACAATCACTCTCTGACCTCTAACACCATAGACTAGTTCTTTCTGCTTTCAGTTGCATATAAATGAAATCATACAGAACTTATTCATTTGTGTTTGGCTTCTTCCACTCCACATTTTATTTGTGAGATTCATTCATGTGGTAGCATATATCAGAGGTTTTCTTTTTGTTGTTATTGTGATACAATATTCTAATATATAAATATACTCTAATACATTGTGTGTGTGTGTGTGTGTGTGTGTGTGTGTGTTTGTATGTGGTGCTGGGGATAGAACCCAGGGTCTCACACATGTTAGGCAAGTCTCTACCACTGAGCCATAGCCCAGCCTTTCAGTTTCTTTTTTTTTTTTCTTCTTCTTCTTCTTCTTTTTTTTTGGTACTGGGGATTGAACCCAGGAGCACTCAACCAGTAAGCCACATCCCCAGCCCGTTTTTCATTTTTTATTTTGAGACAGGGTCTCCCTAATTTGCTCAGGGCCTCACTAAGTTGCTAAGACTGGCTTTGAACTTGTGATCCTTCTGCCTCAGTCTTCCAAGTGGCCTGGATTAAAGGCATGCGCCACCACACCTTGGTCAGTTTCTTTTTTTTTCTTCTTTGCCTCACTGGAACATAAGCTCCAGGAGTCCCAGTACCTTGTCTCACTTTTTGCCACTATTTGCCTAGGTCAAGGACCAGCACATAGTAGGCACTCAATAAATACCTATTAAATGAAGAAGGATAAATAATAAAGTAAATTGGACAAAGTTCAACTTTAGGTTTGTGGCTCAGATGGAACTTAGATTTAGAGTCAGATTTAAGTTTGAGGTTAGGAATGGGGATAAGTAAGTTTCAAGAGTAACCCTGGAAACAAGGTTGGGTTGCTTTAGAAGACAAATTTTATTTGGAGTTTTATTGATTGGGATGTGTTTGGATTTGAGGTTAGGGTTATCTTTGGGGTTAAGTTTGAGTTGTGATTGAGTTGGGTTGAGGTTGAAATTGGAATTAAACCCAAACTAGATTTTGAGGCTAAGTTTAAGTGGAAGGTTAATGTCATTTCAGCCTCATTTGGAGGCCCAGTGATTTCACTGGTACTCCACAGAGACCACTATAAAGGCTGTATTTCCCTGAGTTTGGGCACAAGACTCCAGTCATCAGCCTCCCACCCAGGGAAAGCCCCAAACCAACTGTTGGCTTCCCCAAGAAAGAAACTGAATTTCATACAACCTCTGAAACTGAGATTGAAACTAAGATTGGCATGTCTCAAGGAGCATCCTTCAGTACATTGCAAACTCCCGTGACACAGAGTCTCAGCCTAGTTCTTGCCCTTCCTTCCTCTCTGTCTCATGTCTTTTCATTCTCCTTGTCTTCTTCTTGCTGTCTCTGGATGTCCCAGTCTTCCTCTCTGGCCTAAATTTCTATCTTTCTTAGTGTTAATTGCAATACTGTTTTGTACTTCAATATGTTTTTTTTTGGCTGGAGTCTGTGGGCCCATTAGCTCATGCTATTAGAGAGGGAAATAACAGGAAGGAAAAAAAAAGACCTCCAGGGAAAGAGGAACAAAAGAAAAGGAAAGGAACACGGGCTAAGAGGGAAACCAACAGTGACACAAGGGATTTTAATATTAAAGGAACAAGTGAGGCATGGTGGTGCATGCCTGTCATCCCAGCAACTGGGGAAGCTGAGGCAAGAGGATTGCAAGTTCGAGGCCAGCTTCCATACTTTAGTGAGGCCCCAAGAGACTTAGTGAATCTCCGTTTCAAAATAAAAAATTAAGGGGGCTGTAGATGTGGCTCAGTGGTTAAGTACCCCTGGGTTCCATTCCCCGTACCAACTCCCCCTCAAAATAGAACACCACCACAACAAAACCCCAAAACAACTCCTGAATGTTGTGCCTGAGAACAACAATGTGCCCAGTGAAGAGCAGGAGAACTTTTAGCTTTCATTCCCACTAGCCCCAGCCTTGCTACAACCCTCCAGATGAATCATACCAGCAATGACAGTAATGATAATATCTGAGGTGGCCAGCTGGTATTATCTTGATCTTACAAAAAATGAATAAAATCCTCTTCTGAAACTTGGGTTTTCTAAAAAATCTGTTACTTAACAAGCTCCGTGAAAACTGGCTCATGTACAAAATGTTCATATCAATGTTTTCCCCATCAGCTAAAACTAGAAACAAACCAAAAACCCATCAATAGAAGACTGCATTAGAGGGCTGGCCTTGTGGCTCAGAAATAACAATGCTTGACTCTCATGCATGAGGTCCTGGGTTTCATTCCTAGCACTGCACAAACACAAAACAAAAACAAAAACAAATAAGGAAGAAGAAATCAGTAAGTAGTGCTGTAAGATTATAAGACAGGATAATGTGGAAAGTAGCAGGGAACTACCTTTAGATACAGTAGTCAGCTCTGGGCATGGGGCACACAACTGTAATCTCAGTAACTCAGGAGGCTGAGGCAGGAGAATCACTTTGACAAGGCCAGCCTTGGCATCTCAGTAAGACCCTGTCTCAAAATAAGTAGTAAAAAAAAAAAAGTTGGTGATGTAGCTCAATGCCCCTGGGTTCAATCCCCAGTACCAACAAAAAAATCCAAAACACCCCAAAATAACAAACAAACAAACAAACAAACAAACAAAACAAAACCAAAAAACCAAGAGTTCAAGGCTCCTTCTCCTTATTTTATTTTTATTTATTTGTTTTTGGGGCTGGGGATGGAATCTACAGCTTCGTACATGCTAGGCAAGAGATCTACCATTGAGCCACATAAATCCCTAGTCCTAAATGAAAGTTTGACAGCAAAGCATTCCACATGAAGCAAACAGCTGAGGCAAAGGTGGGGAAGAAGGATCAAGCTGGAGGTATTGAAGAACAGTGAGGCTGCAACAGAGAGCAGGCAGGGAGGGGATTGGGTTTATGTTTTAAAAGTTCACTGTGGCTCCTGTGTTTAGGCCAGAGAGCAAAAAATGAGGATACCAGTTAGGAGGCAGTTGCAGCCATGTTGAAGAAAAGATGGTGGCAGCAGAATTCTAAGGGGGTGGGAGAACCAAAAGCTCTATTTTCAATCTACTAAGTGAAAGCCTTTTAGAATTGTAAGTGGCAGCTGGATACATGAGTCCAGATTTCAGGGGCAAGGTCAGAACTAGAGAGGGAAAACTGGGAGTTTTTAAATGCATGAAGACAACATTTAAAGCCACAAAACTGGGAGAGAAACCTTAACTTACATATTTGAATAGATTTCATAGAATGTTGTCACATAGATCAGAATATGTGGGCAACTGGAAGAGATACCATATTACACGTCTCCCTAAGACTCTGTTAAGATATATATGTCCTACTCAATAAATGCAATGTATCTTCCATAATTAATTCCAGAAGAAGCAATCTCCTGCTTACATGTGTAAAACCTCCAGATTATCTTCTGAACCTCTGTGGATTCAGTTCCCTACTGATCTACTTCACAATATTCTATGGAATACCTTATTTATTAAAATACTCTTTTTTTTTCAACTGGGGATTGAACTACCACTGAGTTGGTTGGCACTCTTCCATTGAGCTACATCCCCAGTCTTTTTTTTTTCCCATTTTTATACAGGTCTCACTAAATTACTGAGAGTCTCATTATTATGTTGTCCAGGCTGGCCTCAAATTTGTAATCCTCCTGCCTCAGCCTCCCAAATTGCTGGGATTATAGGTATGTACCATTATTCCGATTCAAATCCCCTTTCTTTAAAAATTTTTTTTTTTTTTTGGTATAGATGGACACAACCCAATGCCTTTATTTTTTATATGGTGCTGAGGATCGAACTCGGGTCCTGCCCATGCTAGGGGAGCACTCTACCACTGAGCCACAATCCCAGCCCTTTCTTTCTTTCTTGTTGTGTGTATGTGTGCTACTGAGGCTTGAACCCAGGACTTTGCCCATACTAGCAAGCTTTCTACTACTGAGCTACATAACCCTAACTCCTTTATTGCAATTTTGAAAGTATCTCCCTTTGAGCGCTGTGAAACCTGGTTTTCCCCTAATGATGCGACTGCTCTTTGGCAAAAACTGCTCTTTCTCTGACCCCAGAACTAGGAGAAGTGGGGCAGAGGAGACAGGTCTGTGTCCTCTGATCTCTCCTCTGCTTATGCTTTTGCTACCTTGTCCTCCTCTCTTGAAGCCCATGCCTTTACATTTGCCACGCTCTTCCTGTTGTCACAGCACCATCTTCTCCATCAACATCTTTACTGTTCTTTTAACTTTTCCATCTAGCTCAGTTTTTCTCTCATCTTCTACCACAGTCTTCAGTGACTTCAAAACCACACAAATCGGGCTGAGGTTGTAGCTCAGTGGTAGAGCACTTGCCTTGCACACGTGAGGCCCTAGGTTTCATCCTCAGTACCACATAAAAATAAATAAAAATATTGGGGCTGGGGTTGTGGCTCAGTAGAGCGCTTGCCTAGCACGTGCGAGGCCTTGGGTTCTATCCTCAATACCACATAAAAGTAAATAACATAAAGTATTGTGTCCAACTAAAAAATAAATATTAAAAAAATATTGTGTCCATCTATAACTAAAAATATGTGAAACCACACACAAATCAAAAAATAATATAAAATCAAACAACCTTCCCAACACACAAATCCAGTGAATTGTATGCTCTAGCCACCCAGTTGTTCAACTTCCTCAACTATGACAGCTTTACCATTTGTTTTTCTGCTTCACTTTAACCATCCCTGAAAAGGGTTGCACTGCCAACCTCAACATCACTCAGATGATCTACCTTTCAGAACCTTGAACTCCAAATTCTTCTCATCACAACTGCTCACTTTTCCCATCCCTCCACCCACTCCATCAAATTCATTCTTCATTCTCATCCAGACCTCCAGCTTCTCTTCTTCCTTGTTGATTTTGTTCAACACATATTTCAGGGTCAGTAGTTCTAACTGCACTCTCACTGGTGGTTTAGAATTTCTTACCTACCTGCTATTCTACCAAAAAGGCCTTGAAAAACTTGAGTAAACCCAAAGTTCTCATTTATGGGTCTTTCTTCTTGGCTGCCAAGAATTCCAGGAGAATTGTGTTACCATAAGGGGCTGCATTCCCAACGCTTTTTATTTTTCATTTTGAGACAGCATCTTGTTAGGTTGCCTAGGGCCTTGCTAAATTGATGAAGCTGGTCTTGAACTTTGGATCCTCCTGCCTCAACCCCCAAATCTCTGGGATTACAGGAGTGTGCCACTGCACCCAGTTTATCTATACTCCTTATCCCACTTCCTCTTCTCACATTTCTTATATTTTCTGTACCTTTCTCTCTTCATGTGTTTTCTTTTCCTTTTATAAACATATTCAATTTTTTTCTTGAAAACAGATATAAAAACCCCTCCCTGGACTCTTTTTCCTTCAAATGTCCACTCCATCTCTCACCTTCCCTTTCTGTATGATGTCTCAAGACCCCTTGACTAACTGCTTTTTTCAGGAACTGGTAAAATTTTCCTCATCTGTTAAATTTGTGGGTAGAACTAAGAGATGATTCTTAGCTGTCTTCTGTATCTGCTCCTCATGCTCCCTGCCTCCTTGGTCTCACCTCCCACTCATTCCTTACCGTATAATGATTTCTGCCTCTCTACTAAATGGAAATTGTTTTCTCAAAATTGGTAATCATCTAGTTCCTGAACTCAAAAGACCTTTTCAACTCTTACCTACCAGACCTTGAGGCCCCAGATATAGCTGCTCAGTCTCTGTTTGCGCATCTCCCTTGCCCTACTTTTGGGGTTGCTCTCCTACTCCCCTCCTCTTTTGGTTCCTCTTCCTTGATCACCCTCTTGGCTCTTTGGCCACTGCACCCTCTCTCCTGAGGATCCTGTCCTTAAAGGTTCAACCTCTACTGGAAGAGAATGATGCCCAAACCTATCCCTCTAGCCCAAACTTTTGAGCGCTAGACCTGCTTGCTGGAAACTTCCACCTGAGTGTCATGCTGACCATCTCAAACTCAGTAGGATTTCTTTGGGCACTTACTTTACTACTCTAAGCAGATGCATTTCCATTATTTTATTATTGTTATTATTTTTGGTAATGAGAAATTGAAACCAGGGCACTTAACCATGGAGCCATATCCCCAGCAAACACCCCCCATCCTTCCTTTCTTAAATCTTTAGATGGGGTAAAGAAGTTGCAAAGGCTGGCCTTGAACTTTTGATCCTCCTGCCTCAGCCTTGAGTCGCTGGGTATGTGCCACTATGCTCAGCTGGCACTCCAAGTTGTTACTTGTGTATTGTTTGTCTCCCTTGAGCACAAGTTCTTTTTTTTTTTTTTTTTTTTTGGACAGGGTCTTGCCAAGTTGCCCAGGCTGGCCTTGAACTTACCATCCTCCTCCCTCAGCCTCTCAAGTAGCTGGTATTACAGTAGTGTACCACTGGGCCTGGCTAGACTGCAAGTTCTTTGACAGTGATTTTTTTCATTTATACGCATTGTCTAGCAGTTTACTCCTAATAGGTTCTTAATAAAAATGTATTGATTGTCTGAAATTACACTCAGCCATGCTCTTGCTTTTTGGTTTAGGCCATCATTATCTTTTCAATCCCCCTGGCTCAAAAATTTAGAGTAAGATATCTAGGACTTCTTTCCTCATTCTCACCACCAATCAGCTTTCATGTCCTTTATTTATTTATTTATTTTAAAACCCAGGAGCATTCTACCATTGAGCTACATTCCAAGTCCTTTCTATTTTTGAGACTGGGTATCACTAAGTTGTTCAGGCTGGACTGGAACTTGTGCACTTCCTGCCTCAGCCTCCAGAGTTGCTGGGATCATATGCATGTGCTACTATGTGCCTAGCCAGTTTCATGTCTTAATATCCCCTCAACATTTATAAAACCTGTTCCATCTTTTAATGTCATTTGGACTTAAAAGAGAAAGAACACAAGTTTTGGAGTCAGATGAGCTTAATGCTAATTCCACCACTTTTTTGTTGTGTAGCTTTGGACAGATGTTGGTGGTGCAGGGGCAGGAAAGTATGTTTGATCCCTTTTCTTACCCTTCTTAAGGGGCATCACCCACACTCATGTAAGACATGAAAAAAAAAAAAAAAGGACAGGTTAACAAGGGAAAAGCATAACAAATTTATTTAATCAAAATTTTACATGACACTAGTGACTTCAGAAATGAAGATGTAAATATCAGGAAAAACTGTCCATTTTTATGCTTGGAGTTGATGAAGAAAAATGAAGAGCGATGTAGAAATGTGACTGGGTAAAAAAGGGTATGACCTGATGGACACAGAGCAGGAAAACTCAGCAGGCCTATTCAGCTTCTTGTTGGCCTGTGTAGTATTCCTGTTCTTGGGTTTGGGGCAGGAGCCCTCTGGAATGAGGGTCTCATGATTCACTGCCACAGGATTTCTTTATGGCTGACTCTTACACAAAAGGGTGTGTGTGTGTGTGTGTGTAGGCTTGAATAATATTTCTAAGTTTTTACAGCTGGCTTTGTGGAAGGATTCTAGTTTCTATGACCCATCTTAAAGGAGAGGAGTCTGGTTTTTATGACTCACTTTAGCAGTACGACAGGACAAGAGAAAGGCAGAGAGCCTGGCTTCTGAAGCCTATTTCCTTCAGTTCGAAGCACTTATTCAGCATGCCAAAGCATCATTCTTTGGAGTATTATGATCTGAGCCCCCAACAAGATTACTGATGGTAGGAAAAGGGCTGGTTAACACCTTGCCAATATTCAAAAAGACAGTGATTTTCTTTTTACTACTGTGTGCACTTCCACAGCGCTGTCCTGATCCCCCTGTTCACAACAGTTCTCATAAAGCCCAAATTCCTAACCTTGGCCTTCTGTGGCCCTTTCTTCACCACGTGCTTCCTCATATGCTGCTTCTACCTCAGGACACTCATCTTGTCCTGCACATACCAGGCTTTCTGACTTCCCAGTCTCTGGTCAAGCTACTTTGTTTGCCTCTGAAGCCTTTCCATAGCTCTTCACCCACTGAAACCCCATCTGTTCTCCGGGGCCTACTCAGATTGCTCTCCACCCTGTGTTTCCCTTTTCTATATCCAATGTGCCCTACTGTAAAGTTTACTTGGCCTGCCTTCAACCAGTCAATTAATATTGGTCTGTTCCCCATGGGACTTCAAACTTGAAGTAGCGTTTGTATTTCTTTGGGATACATCATGCTCAGCTGTTCTGCACTGAACAGAATACTTTCCATATCCTTTTCCTAACATAACCCAAACATATCCTCACCCCAATCCACAGACCGACCCTCTTGAATCTCACTAGTCTCATTCTCAACCCCATTTCTCAAACTGAAACCTAATGCATCTTCTACTGATACCAACTCCTAGTTCCAACTTGAGAGCAGGGATACACAATCTTGCACCTCCCCAGTGTTTCTCAGTAGGCACTGAGTCACCCCTGGGGGATCCCTGTGGCCCCTCCCAGCCCCCACAGTGGTGGACAGGATGCCTGCTACCTGGCACCAGGGGGTCAGAGGAAGCCAGGGCCTCTAGGGCTCAGTATTTTTATCAGCCTAGGAAACAAGAGACATAGAAACGGAAATCATGTGGTCAGAGAAAGTGAACAGCCCTCATCTCAGGGGAACCCCCATCAGGGCTGGGGGCCAGACACCAGGGAGGGATGCTGAAAAGAGGGAGGTCTGGGGATCCATGTGTCAGGGGTTATCTTGCTTTGGTTTTATATAACTCTGTTCAGAGAAGATGATGATGTACTTAAAAACTAAAGATATCTGAATAGAAAAACAAATGTGGACACCAAAGTTCTCTCTCAATTGCCAGCTCAGGGACCCTAACCCCAACTCCCCCCAACTACAAACCTGGGCTCTTTGCATGCCACTTCCGAAATCTCCGGTCTGTGAGAGGAACCGGACGCCTGGGTTGCTCACAGTTCGAAGTCTCTTCTCTGAATCACAGCAGCTTCCTCTCACAGGATCTTTCTCACCAGCCTCTTCCCCTCCTGTCCCAGGACATTGGCTTGGTTCTCTAAAGCCTTGGGCCTCTTCCTAACTTCAGGTTTTCTATCTTCTCCAGGGTCTCAGGCCCATCCCATGTCCCCAGTGTCTTCCTCTCCCTATCCTTTACCACCCTCCACTTGCATTCCTAGGATCTCTTGTGTAGACCTGGGCTTGGGCTTGAGTCCTGATGATTAAGTTTTTGACTGGAAAGATTTTCATGTGGACATGCACATACCAGTGCACATCTGTACTTTTTCCTTTCAGTCCTGCCCTTTCTTTCTTCAAGTTCCCAGTTGTGTTCTGGGCGATGGCAGTTGGGTTAGGCCTACACTTCCTTATTTCCAGGAAGTTGGAGTAGGAGCCAAGTTCGAACAGTGGGAGAGATGGAGCCCCCTCTCTTCGTGGGAATCCTGAGTCCTCTTCCTCCATTCCTCAGAACCTCAACTATGAATTTTTGCAAAAAGAGATGTTTATGTGACAGACCAAGCCTGAGCTGCCCAGAGATAAGACTGGGTTTGGGATGGGGCAGAAGTTGGATGGAAGAGGGCTCCACAGGAGGGACGGGACTAAGAGGCTTGAGGGCAAAGCTAGCTGGGAGCTCAATAGCCCATCTAGCCATAGGGGTGGATCTCTGGTTGCCCAAGAACAGACAACCCAGGTTACATAATTTGGCTCTTTCCGCCTCCTTCCGCTGCATCTAATTTTAGCAACCGAAATTCCCTCCCCCACAGGGCTTTTCCTCCATCCATCCTGCTTCTCTCTTCCACCTTCGGTCTCCTCATGGTCCCCAGCCCTAGCTGCCCCCTACTCGCTCTTTCAGTGACTCAGCAAAGGGAAAGCCCTGTGTTAGGGGGAGGGGGTGTCAAGTGGGGAGAAGGATGTGGTTCTGCTTGGTTAGCTGGGGGTGGTGGTGGTGGAGGGAAACTGGTTTTGTTCCCTTTTTTGGCCTATGTTCACATCTGTTTCTCCAGCCACAGAATGCAGAGTGGACAGAACCCCAGTGTAGGGAGCAGAGTGATGAGGCTGGGGTAACTAGGCTTTCTGAGGGCTGACCTTGAGTAGGCAAGCAGAGGGCTTCTGGTCTCCAGCTGATGGCACATATCAGTGCGTGCGTGCTTGGTGCAGTTGTGTAGGAGCTGTGGGTTTCGGCTGGCGGGTGGGAAAGGAGATGTCATGGGTGATGAAAACCATACTGATGGAAAAAGGCAGAGGAGACTCTGGGAGTGAGACGTGGAACCAGGTCTTATTAGGAAATGGCAGAGTCAAGAGCAGCGGTAGAGGCCCATTTGCCACCACCCCCGCTAGTTACAAGTTTCGATCCCACCCATATCCTCTCCACGTGGCATGTGCCTCTTCCTTTTGCGTCCCCATCCCTGACCTTACCCTTCCTCCTGCCCACCCCTGAGCCTGCATCCCCACAGTTTCTTGTTCTTTCACTAGAGTTACTTGAGGGCTTCTGCATGGCGATTGAGGGCCTGAGAAAGGGCTGTCACAGCTCCCATTACACGACCCAGCTCCCAGGTCTCAATCTGGCTCCGGAATCGCTGCAGGAATCGGTCAGGGTGCCAGCGAACCTGCTGAACCCTCAAGTACCTTCTTAGAGCTCCCTGTTCCTCCAATGGGGGACCCCTGGCCACCAGGGCTGCAGCCATGGCCTCCGGGTCCCCTCCCCCAGGGCAGGGCCAGGGCACATCGCCAAAGCGCCAGAGGCTGCCCCTTCCCACCCCTCTGGGCTGCTCTGCCCTGGGCCCAGCCCTGGCTGGCTCAGGCCCTTGGTCCCCTTGAGCCTCCTGGGCCCTCCTGGCTCGGCTCTCACGCAGTTCTTCTTCCTTGGCTCGGGCTCGCTCTCGGAAGAGACGCTGTTCTTCCTCCTGTTGTCGCCAGCTGTGACTGGAAGTCTCAGCTCTTGGGGGTCGGCAGGATCCCTCTGCTTCCCGCTGCTGCTGTTGGCGCTTCTGGGCATGTTCCCGGGCCAGGCGATCTGACCAGGCTGAGAAGGACTCGGGTTCCTGGGTCTCACGGGAAGCATCATCTGGTTGGGAAGGGAGATGGGATAGTTGAAGAAAGGCTGTGAGAAGATGATGGGGCAGGAGAGGCAAGGAAGTATGGCGGGGGCGGGGGCAGGCAGAGGAACCCAGGGTGAAGCGTTCATGCAGGGAGACTGGAAAAATGACCGATGGGGGAAGAGTAACTGTGGAAGGCGATAAATTCCTCACCTTCAAACCTCCCAATGACCTCCTGCCACTCATCCTCCAGCTCGCCTTGCAGCTTCTGCCTCCATTCCCGCTCTTTGGAAGCCTCATCTTCTTCCTCCTCTTCAGCAGAATCCCATGGGGGGCCCCAACCCAGAATTTGCCCAGGAGTCTCCCCATCCTTATTCTTTATTCCCATGGCAGAGGGACAGCGACTCAGCAGTGGTAGGAAGAAGTCTGTGTAGGCTATGGGTGGGGAAAAAACAGCAGAAATTAGCAGGGACTCCAAACCTCAGCAGGACCTCAAACTTGGAATTATGCTAGTCACTCATACTCCCTTGGTTTAGCACAACAGAAAGGATGGCCCATCTGGATGCCTCTTGAGTATTAGGAAAAAAACATCTCTGACAAATATTCACTGTTAGTTTACATGCACTATAAGACTGATAGTTTAAAATGCTCTGACCTGGGTTCCCACAAACTATTTTGGTGGGCTCAGAGTTCTACTGTGTCAAATGACATTAAAAAAAAAATTTTTTTTTGTAGTTGTAGATAGACAGAATGCCTTTATTTTGTTTATTTTTATGTGGTACTGAGGATGGAACCCAGTGCCTCAGGCATGCTAGGCAAGTGCTCTACACTGAGCTACAGCCCTAGCCCATCAAATGACATTTTTGGGATCTGTCTCTAGCTAGGGTTACATCAAAGTCCTTTCACTGTATTTTTACTTTTGGCTTGAAAATGCTGTCACTACATATCCCCTGTTGTGTTTCTCACCCCAAATTATAGATCAGACTGGCAAAATATCTGAAAGCCCTATTCTGTACCACTATAAATACACAACTATATTTCACATCACTTTTTTGTTATTAAAGCAAGTTTATTTATTTATTTATTTATTTTGCAGTTGTGGGGATTGAACCCAGGGCCTCTCACATGCTAGGTAAGCACTCTACTACTGAGCTACATCGCCAGTCCCTCATATCACTTTTTAATATATTGAATAAAATACATGTTTTCAGGGTAATTTCTCTCAGCTAGCCTTCCCCAAGAGACAACAGAAATGAAGCAAAGGCCAGCAATGAGTTGATCCACATAAATGTGTTCAGGAGCCAGGCAGATGGCACATACCTGTAATCCTAGCCACTCAAGAGGCTAAGGCAGGAGAAGCACAAGTTTGAGGCCAGTCTGGGCAACTTAGCAAGATCCTATCTCAAAATAAAAATAAAAAAGCTGGAGATGTAACTCAGTGGTAGTAGAGTGCTTGCCTAACATGTGTAAAGCCCTGGGTTCAACTGGAAAAAAAAAAAGCTCTTTCCAAATGACTATTCACCTAAGGCAGTGTAAGGAGCCTAAGACACAGAGCCTCTCTCAGGAGCTGGTAGGAAGTAGAACAGGGACTGACATTCCCAAGCATCCCTTTCCCTGAACCTTGACCTCACTACCTATGTTCCAGGGCAAGTAGAGTGCAGTGCTGCTTGTTTCACTCCAACCCAGGTGCCCTATTCTGGGACAAGCTCACCTTCTGTGGCCACCAACCACCGCTTTCGCTCAGAGGACAAAGGGAGGTAAGTGAGGCAGCCTCCCTTCCTGTGAACCTACTTTTTCCTAGGGTAGGAGAAATGGGTCGGCAGGCCTTACATCTTTATTTGGTGGTGCTAGAAAGCACTGCTTCCCTGGCAGAAGGATGGCACAGGGAAAGGATTGACCTGTCACTACCAGAAAGGCAAGGAAACAAATGGGTCCATCTTTGGTTAGCTAAGGCCCCCAAACTACTCAAACTATATCAGGGCGAGGGGAATGGGCACTTCTGCTTAGTATTGCTGCTGTGACCTGTCACAAGCCCTCTTGACTTCCCACCCAGCAAGTACTTGGTCCTGTCTCTCAATTGCTTATTCCCACCAGGGCTCACTGCAGGGGTGTGTGTGTGTTCCTTAGACTTGCACTTTTTTTTTTTTTTTAATTCATAGATTTTTCTTTTTTCTTCTTCTTCTTTTTTTTTTAATGGTACCAGGGATTGAACTCAGGGGCATTCAACCACTGAGACACATCCCTGGCCCTATTTTGTATTTTATTTAGAGACAGGGTCTACTGAGTTGCTTAGTGCCATGCTGTTGCTGAGGCTGGCTTTGAACTCACGACCTCCTGCCTCAGCCTCTTTAGCAGCTGGAATTACAGGAATGTGCCAATATGCCTGGCTAATTCATAGATTTTTAAGGAGTAAGGCTTCCAATTAGAAAAACATGATCAGTAAAATATGTTACAGAATCTTACAATCACTATAAATGATGTTTGTTTGTGAAAAGAGCTGGCTACAAAACTGCTTATGGGATCTGATAACTGTTAAAAATAGAGAAAGACACACACACACACACACACACACACATACACGAGAGAAAGAGAGACCGATCAAGTTGGGTGTATGCCTATAGTTCCAGCTACTCAGGAGGCTGGAATAAGAAGGATCATTTAAGCCCAGAAAGACCAGCTTGGGTGACATAGTGAGAACCCATCTCTAAACAAACAATTTAAAAAAAGAAAGAAAAAAAAAAGAGACAAAAATCATATAATTGAAGAAAACAGACTGGAAAAAATAAGTAAAAATTCTTATCTCTGGATAGTAAGACCACTGGGTTTCCTTCCAAATTTATTTAATTGATATTTTAATGTGAAAGGGCTAAGACTAAATAGAAAATTTCTTTACTTTTTAAAGAAGGAATAAATAAGAGCTACTAACAGTTTATTGCTAAATTATAGCTATTAACAGTTTCCAGTCCTGTCTTGGTGTACATTAATGCATACATATGCTAAATTTACTCAAAGATATGTGAGCCACACTATACATATTATTTGACAACTTTTTTTTTCATTTAACATCTCATTCATATTTTTCCACAGGAATACAAAATCCACTTCATTCTTTTTGATGACTGTCTAGTTAGTGTTCCACTGTGTGTACAAAACAAACAAATCTCCTCACCCCTGACAGACTTTGTTTTCAAAACTATTGTTTTTATACATATATCTCTGGGGACTTGTTAAAGTATTTGCGTGGGATAGATTTTCAGAAGTGGAATTTCTGAGTCAGTCAAAAAAAATGTGCAAAACAAAAAAGAAAAGGAAAAAAAGCATATATGCAATTCTGCTAAATTGTTTTCAATATTTGTTTGTGCCAAGAATACATAAATAAGCCTGTTTTCCTTTGCCAAAAACGTTATCATCTTTCCTTAAAATTTATTTTTAATTGGTGCGTTACAGTTATACATAAAAGTGGAATTCATTGCCTCACACATGCCACAATCCCAGCCCCCCAATTTTAATTTTTTATTTTCAGACAGGGTCTTGCCTTATTGCTGAGGCTGGCCTCAAACTTGCAATCCTCCTGCCTTAGCCTCCCAAGTCATGGGATTACAGGCCTGCACTACTATGCCTGCTACATCATCATTTTATTTTTAAAGAAATAAAACTATCACAGATAAAGCTGACTTTCTTTGATGCTGCCTTCTAAGTTTTATTTATGGGAAGGGGTTACAGAATCTATTTAATTATTTATTTTTAAATTTACATACACACACATACACACTTTAGTTGTTGACAGTTTTTAAGTTTCTTAAAAGTTTTTTAAAAATTTATTTATTATTTTTTAGTAGTAGTTGGACACAATAGCTTTATTTCACTTATTTATTTATATGTGGTGCTGAGGATAGAACCCAGGGTTTTGCAAATGCGAGGAGAGTGCTCTACTGCTGAGCCACAACCCCAGCCTCAAGTTTTTTTTTTTTTTAATATTTTTATCTTTTAGTTGTAGTTGGACACAATACCTTTATTTTATTTATTTATGTGTGGTGCTGAGGATCAAACCCAGGGCCTCACACGTGCTAGGCAAGAGCTTTGCTACTGAGCCACAACCCCAGACCCAACTCCAAGTTTTAAAAAAAATTTTTTGTAGTTGTAGATGGGCAGAATGTCTTTCTTTCTTTATTTTTTAGTTGTAGTTGGACACAATACCTTTATTTCACTTATTTATTTTTATGTGGTGCTGAGGATCGAACCCAGTGTCTCACGCATGCTAGGCAAGCACTCTGCCTCTGAGCTATAGCCCCAGCCTGATAGACCTTTATTTTATTTATTTATATGTAGTGCTGAGAATTGAACCAAGTGCCTCACACATGCTAGGCAAGCACTCTACCACTGAGCTACAACTGCAGCCCTAGAATTTACTTTTATAAGAAACAAAGTCTCACTATACTGTCTAGGCTGGCCCCAAATTCTTGGGCTCAAATGATCCTCCAAGTAGCTAGTACTGTAGAGGATCACCACATGCTTAGCTCTGGAATTTCAAGTTAGGTGTGAGGTAGGACTCTTTTTTTCTCTAGATAAGCCAAATGTTTCAAAATCATTTATTAAACATTTTATATTCTTCTAGCATTTGAAATGCCACATTTATCATAAATTTATCAGTATAGATCAATGCTTCCCAGTGTTCATTAATTAATATGTTGTACATCCATACTAGGAAAAATAAACATGAAAAACTTTTGTGGAATAAAAAATTTACTTTGTCTTAGTGATGGAGGCACTTGCTCCTTCCTTATCCATAAAAAGGCATGATTTCTACCTTACAGGTAGAGACATACTAACTGGTAAAAAGAATGCAATGTTTTTCTTTTTTATGGTGCTGGGGATCAAACCAAGGTTCTTGCACATACTATCAATGAGCCACACCCCAGCCCTGAACACAATTTCTAAAAATGCAAGTATCACAGATGGGCAGAGTAGTGTGTGCTTATTATCCCAACTTTTTGGGAGACGAAGGTGGGAGGATCATTTAAGCCCAGAAGCTCAAGACCAGCCTATTTTAAAAGACAAAAAAGTAGTATCAAAATTTTATACTGAGTGAAGATTAACTGAGACCCAGAGGAGGGAAAAGGTAAAAGTCGGTGAGGTAGTCAGAGAGAGCTTCAAGAAGGAGGTGGGGCTTGAGCTGGTAAGGGAGGATAACGCTTAGCAAAGTGGAAATTAGGAAAGCAACATTTAAGAGACAAACAGATTTGTGAAAGATGTGTTTAGGGTCATTGAAGACAGAGCCACATAGCTGGAGTCATGGGTCTGTGGCTAGGCAGCAAGAGGTAAGGCTGGAAAGGCAAGTGGAACATAAACCGGATGCTCAGTCATTGTAAAATGGGGTCAAAGCTTGTTTCTACTGCACAGATCAAAGTGAGTAATTGATGTTGAATGTCTGGTACTATGTTAGCACACAGCAAAAGTGCAGTGAATGTTATATTTAAAAAAGAAGAAACAGGCTGGCTTTGACTTTTATTCATTTTGTAAAAGACTGAGAAAATGACCCCCTGCTTCTCAGTGTTCACTAATTCTTGTTCTATGTAAAGGATGGTTATTGTTTCATTAAGGTGTGTTTACTTAGGGGGTAATCTGGCAGCTAAGACCACTTTCCCATTAAGTGACGGGTTCTAAAAGAAGTCATCCAAAGCCTAAAAGGTAGGAGCCCTTCACTTGCATCTTACTGGGTATAACTCAGCCAGCTGTTCCAGCATGAAGTGGAGCATCCCTCAAACTTAACATAGGAATTAAGGGAAAAAAATCCTGGCAGGGGATTATGGGCCATTTAATCTGTTCAAAGAAGATCCTTTCATTTTACTAAGGCAGGTGGTTTCTAAAGTAGTTGGCTGGATGAGAAGGGCCTTCTAACACAGGTATTAGAAGGCCACCTCGTGGCAGAGCTGGTAAGGGACTGGGGGAAATAAATCCTGAGAGGATACCAAGTTACGGGAGTGAAAGCGGTAGTCCCCCTTTAGAATCCAATCACCTCACAGCTATGAGATTTCAGGCTAGTTCCTAACCTCTGGGCCCCCCTTTCCTCATCTGTAAATTGTATAATATCAATCTTACATGCTTCTTAGAATTCAGTATAATGAAGGAAATGTCTACCACATCATTATGGACATTTTTATTACTCAAAAAGCCTTAATGAATTATATAAAAATAACATACATATCATTTAGGGGGTGTCAAAACTGCACCAAATGTTTGGCTCACTTACTCATCACAATTCCCATTTTAGAGAGGCAAATTAGGCTCAGAGGTTATGTTGCACGTCTCTGTCCTCCGTAGAGCTGAGATCTATCTGGAAGCAGCTCTGCCTTGTGGTAGTCTGCTTTGTTGCCTTCCAAAGCCCTGCCTGTTACAATATCAGCCAGCCAGTTAGATACCTGTACTTGGTAAGCCTCCCCTCTTTGTTTTTAAATTAAAAACAAACAAACAAAACAAAAACAAAAAACAAAACAAAACATAACAACCAAGTCGGTTCGGAAGCACATGCCTATAATCCTAGCTACTTGGGAGGCTGAGGCAGGAGGATCATGAGTTCAAGGCCAGCCTGGACAATTATAGTAAGATTGTTTCAAAATAAAAGCTGGGGATATAGATCAGTGGCAAAGTCCCCTGTTCAATCCCCAGTACCAAAAATAAAATAAAATAAAAAATTAAAATATACCAGCTATCTCACTTGATATCCTGAGAGGATACCAAGTTATGGGAGTGAAAGCAACTTATGTTAAGCAGAATTAAAGGGAATTTAAGACCGTATGGGAGAAGAAGGGGTTCCTGTACATACCTGGAAACCTGAGGATGGAAAAATAGCAAATCAAATTAAATTAGTATTGTTCATCTGAACATAGAGGCTTTCCTCTTACTCTAGAAGGAAATCTCTAGATGTAGAAAGGGGTTTCACCTTTGATTTTGGTAAGCTATATTGCTACAGAGCTGTTACCACTGCAACTGCAATATAAACGTCTGTATCTCTCAGGATCAAAGGTTTGTCAAAACTCAGATGTTTTGAGATTTGATAGAACTGATCTCAAAATACATATACTGTAGATTAGGTATCCCAGGGGAGTCTGGGCAGCCCTAGTAACCAAACACATCAATGTTTCTGGTATGAAATCTCTGAATATTGACATCAGTGGGATAAAAAAAATCAGAGATAGCCTCACTTTAGTTCGGATTAGATTTTTGTCACCAAATGAGTTTTGGTGGCAAACTGATAAAAATTTGTTCCCAGAGTGTTTCTGAGGTTCAGAATTGTGTGTAAGGGAGTATGTACTTGTTGATAACAATAGAAACAACCACTACCAGCATCTACCAAGTGCTTATCATGTACCAGGCATTCTAATTATGCATTATGTTGATTGATTCTCAAAATATACGTCACAGCCTGAATATGAATGTGGGCGTAATCACTATATAATTCCATAATGTATAACACAAGACACTACATAATTAGGCTGCTTGGATTACAATCCCTGTTCTATGAGTGAATAGCTGTATAAGTCTGGAAAATGATTTAACTTCTCTATGCCTAGTTTCCTCATCAGGAAAGTGGGGTAAAATATCCATACTTATACCTTGTAGAGTTATTGTGAGGATTAAATCAGTTACTTTATGAGAAATATAGGGTACACAGTAAAGGTTGTTATTTTAATTCTGCTCATTGGCAAACTAAGCCTCAGGACAATTTAATAACTGAATACACAGCTATTAAGTGTGCAGCTAGGGATTTGAACTCAGGCAATCCAACTTCAAAGCCTACCTTCTATTCTATTTTTGTGCTAAACACAACCAGTCAAGAAACAAAGTAGCTACTAAACTGCAAAGATGTGAAATTTGAAGAGTAGTTGCTGTTTTGGGAATGCCAGGCTCTTTAGACAATGGTATTTCAGTAATGTAAAGGCACAAACCATCGCCACACGCCAACCTTGTCAGTTGCCTCCCTAGGTTCAACTGACCAAATAACTAGCTTGTTTCCCAGCTACTAGTTGGCCTTCACTTCTGATGACCATCACTCATGACCTTGTTCCCCACGAGGCTGACTCACCATCGGGGCCCTGGCGGGCAGCAGCGTGCAGCGCCGTGTCCCCATGGCGGTCCTGGTGGGCAGGGTCAGCCCCAAGGCGAAGCAGCAGGCACAAGGCAGGAGCATCATGGCGGGCACAGGCCCGATGCAGTGGTGGGGGCTGCCCAGCATCCACATCAAGGCCTGGGTGTCGCTGGAGAAGGGCCTGGGCCCGGACCAGCCGTCCTGCAGACAAGTAACGACGGAAGCGACGCTCTCTGCGTTGACGGCGGGAAGTGGAGGCCATGGAACTCTTTGGCTGAGAAAGAAGGGAAGAAAGGCAGCAGTCAGGACTCCAGCCTTGGCTGGTCCCTCCCCCTCCATCTCAGACATTCCCTCGTTTCTCCTTTTAGTTCCCTGTTTCTTTTCACAACTCCAGTAAAAAATGAGGCCTATTGTACTCTTATCCTTTACCAGATTATAGGTTCGAAAAAAATTTTTGAGTGGGGTTAGGGTCACAGATTTAATTTTTTTACGTAAAATTTGAGAAAAAGATGCATAATTGCTTTAAGGTTCAAAAGCCCAGGTAAATTTAAAATTTGTTTATAATTGATTTTGAAAAAAACGAATAGGGCCTGATGGTGGAAATTTTATCAGGAGAAACTTGAATTTAAAAGTCACAATTTCCAATAATGATCTAGAAATTGAATATAATGTACCCGGCAAACAGATGTAGAGGCTTCTTCCTCTGGGACCTGGGGGGAGGGGTTATTCATCAGACCAGCCCCCCCCCGCCCCCCAAGTACCCCCAGAGCTGTAGGCCCGAGGCCTGTGTTTAAGAGCTCCGAGAAGGGAGGCGGGAAGGGCGGAGACACTCCAGGCTGGCGGAAATGGCGCAAGCACAGACGAAGGTTTAGGGCGGAAATGAACTGTAAGGCGCATTGTCGGAAGTCGTTCTGCCCCGAACCGGTAGTTACTCGGTTATGCCTCCGGAGGGAACTGGGAACTTAAGACAAAGTTCCCCCATAAACCGGAAGACAGGATGAGAAGCCGAGGCGAAGGCGGGGTAAAAAAGGAGGGCTATTTGGAGGTTTACCCTGTCCTCACTCAACTGGGAGGAGAAAGGGCATGGTTCGGTGATGGATGGAAAGATAAAAAGATAAAGAAAAGAGGGGAGGTAAAGATAAGATAAAAATCATAGTGAAAATGCAAAACCAAAACCACAATTAAACCGAGAACAGGTATAGATCAGTAGAGAAAAACGGACACGATAAGACATAAAAAGACAACGGTAACTGTAGCACAGGGCAAATGAGATAAGAGAGATCCTTACAGAAATTTGGACTTTGGAAACATGTAGGAAAATATGGAGATAGAGGGGAGAGAAAAGAGAAGTCCAGTACATCTCTTTTCCAGCACGCGTCGCATGATAACATCCTTACCTTCTCACCCCATTTTCATTCCCTCTGTGCCTCCTCTGAGACCACTGATCAAGTTCTCCTCCTCCCACCCAAATACTCCCAAATATTCCTCCCTTCTCAGCCTCTATTCCCATCCCTAGACTTTGGTGACTGGAAAGATCCTATACCTGTAGAGAAGTTAACCGGCAGGTTTGGACCTGGTCTCTGCTGCTCCCAAGCGGTCCTTTTGGGTACTGCCTGAGAGAGAGGTAGGAGAGGAGGACCATCATCAGTGGGAGGATCAGATTGGGGGAGACAACCAATGCAGGAGACTGAGTGAAAAGGGGAGCACTAAGACCCAGGGGTAGTGGAGGACTGCAGCAACGAGCTGGAGGAGGAGTAGCAGTAGGCATTGGGGGTGGGGGAAGCCATCTGATACCTTGGTCCCCTACGAAACAGCATCAGCTCTAAGGACGGAAATGGCCAGTCAGTCCCAGGGTATCCAGCAGCTCCTGCAAGCTGAGAAGCGGGCTGCTGAGAAGGTAGCAGATGCCAGAAAGAGTGAGTCGCCTCTCCCTTAGAAATCTGGAAGGAAAATAAGGGATGGAGATTAGCAAACTCAAGGCTTTCAGGTCGGGAGCTGGGTGCTGAATGTTGGTTAGGAGGGAAGAAATCGGTGGGTATTAGAATCTAACACTTGGTTTGGCTGAGAGAAGGCCAAACAACTTTCTGGAAGGGATTGACCCCTAATATCACAGTTGGTGGGGGATCCATCCTACCCACTGTATTTTCTTCTGCCTCCAGGAAAGGCTCGGAGGCTGAAGCAGGCAAAGGAAGAGGCACAGATGGAAGTGGAGCAGTACCGCAGAGAGCGAGAGCAGGAATTCCAGAGCAAGCAGCAGGCGGTGAGTTGTGGGGTGGGGGGAGTTTGGACAGCACCCACCCAGTTGCAAGTTGGTGGGAGCATGTTGTGAGGTGTGTACAAGTGACTAGGCAAGAAAATACGATGGTAGAGGGCTTAGGGGACTCTGGCAAGGCTCATAGTGTTGGTAAAGCTTTGAGATGATATGTAAGAGAGTCTGGCAGTTTGAAGGACATGAACAGCTTGGGGGCCAGGGGAATCTCCACAATCTCTGTGGGGTATGATAACATTTAGGGTGAGGGCAGAATTTTATGGTCAGGGGTGGTGAGGTGGTGGGGACTTTACAATCCCTGTTTTAGGATGAGGTTGCATGTCTGTTCTTAGAGAACAGGGGATTGTGTTGATCTCTTTGATATCTGGCTATTTCTATGGGATGGGGACAGTTTATGAAAAGGCCTTTCTTTTTGGCTTGCTCAGGATCTTCCTCTCCACATGCCTGGACCTTTCTCTCTTCCGCTTTTTTCTTTCTCTCCTCCACCCCTTTTCCCATCCCCCAGGCCATGGGCTCCCAGGGGAACCTGTCAGCTGAAGTGGAGCAGGCCACAAGGCGCCAGGTACAGGGCATGCAGAGCTCCCAGCAGAGAAACCGGGAGCGTGTCCTGGCCCAGCTTCTTGGCATGGTCTTCGATGTCAGGCCCCAGGTCCACCCCAACTACCGGATCACTGCCTAGGATTGACCATGGGGTCTGATTCCTCCAGCCAGTTCTCCTCCTCAAAGAAATCTCCCAAGTCAAATCACCTTCCCTTGCCTAGCATGCATAAGCCTTGGGTTCAATTCCTAGTGCCACCAAAAGAAAAAAAAAATCACCTCTCCATTCTTTGGAAAATCTGGGAACCAGAATCCAATATTCTCCTGTGAAACTTGTAAATATTCTGCTCAAACCTGAATTTATTTATTTTTTCAATTTATGTTTTTTAATCCTCACTGGATCCTTGTAAGTACCGAAGTCATTCCCTTCCTTCATGTGAAGCGTGGAACATGGAGAAGTAGGGACATGGAAAGCCCCGTGACTTCAGAAAATGGCAGATTTGAGTTCCTTTCTCAACCCTGCCACTTGTTGACCATGCAATTAGGACAGGCTACTTAATCTGGAATCCTCAATGTTCTCCTCGGTAAAAACTGAAATAATAATGCCTACCTTGTGAGATTGCTTCAACAATTAGGAATCATTCTGTAAAGAGCTTAACATAGTTCCTGACAGGTAGTAGTTATGATTCAATAAATGGCACTCCCGTGCATTATTCCTACCTCTGTTCACCTATCAAAATCTAAATACTGCTGTTTCCTGACTTCTGCCAGTGACTCTTTAATTTTACTCATTTTATTCTGTGTCCCTAATAATTCTCTGAAGAATTGTTCTTCTTACCTTGCTTTCCCCAGAGACCTTATGGTCTCTGAAAAGAGTAAATGAACTGGGCCCACTGGCATATGCTTGTAATCCTAGCTACTTGGGAAGCTGAAGCAAGAGGATTGTGAGTTCTGGGCCAACCTTGGCAACTTAGTGAGACCTGTCTCAAAAAAAAAAAAAAAAAATTAAAAGGCTGGGGATGTAGCCTGGCAGGATAGAGACACTAAGTTCAATCCCCAGTATGCCCCCCCGCACCCCCCCCCGCAAAAAATACTTAATTTAGCCCCTCTATTATGTTCCAGGTAGCTATGGCATCTCTCAGCTTCTCTTTTTGTATCACTTAAGATGGCCTTTCTCTTTATTGGATTCCCCTCTCTTTCTGTTTCCCCAAAGACTACCAGATGCTCACTGCTTCCTGAGATCTAAAGTGATATGTATCCCCCATATGCATGACTTTCCTTTGCGTATCCTTAACACCTTGCTCTCCCTTTGTAACAATAAGAAAGTGTCAATAAAATAACTAAGAGCAAATCAGTTGGTGAGTTGAGCAGCCTCCTTTTGCCTCACTCTCTTGTTCCTTTCAGTCACTCTCTTATTCCATGTGTGCATATTCTCGAAACACCAAAAGAGCTGTCCTTCGAAACTTTCTGGAGAAAAAAAAGCAACTGGCACTTCATTATTTCTCTAAAGTGCAGAGAAATACATGTGTTTCTTTGCTTTGGAGTCTGAGGATTAGAGACAACAACTGGAAGAGAAAAACTGGAGTGTAGGAACAAGCACTCTTTCCCCTTTTACCTTGTTTTGCACTCAAGAGTTGACATTATATGTTTATGTGTTGTTTCCTCTGTTATGTAAACTCTGAGCACAGGGCTGTTCACTGCTGTGTCCCCAAGTCCTAGGATAGTAGTTGGCACAGGGTAGGCAGTTGATAAATACTGTGAAATAAATTAAATAATACTTAGGACTCAGAAAACTGCCCTTCTGTGATACCATCCTATGATTATTTCTCTTCACCACAGAGGATAAGCTTGCTTGTCAAGGCCTTGAACTAATGAGGTAATAATCTATACTGTGTTTATTAACAAGATTCTTTAAGCAGAGAGGCAGGATATGATAGAGAATTAGTTACATCTTGGCTGTTACCTTAATAGA
Source organism: Urocitellus parryii (assembly GCF_045843805.1). NCBI lineage: Eukaryota > Metazoa > Chordata > Mammalia > Rodentia > Sciuridae > Urocitellus > Urocitellus parryii. Next base: position 119,128,636 of record NC_135538.1, read on the forward strand.
TGTATTTTTTTAAAAAAATTTTTTAGTTGTAGTTGGACACAATATCTTTATTTCACTTATTTGTTTTTATGTGGTGCTGAATATTGAACCCAGGGTCTCACATGTGTGAGGCAAGCACTCCATCGCTGAGCCACAACCTAAGCCCCTACTAGATGGTTTGCTTTGAATATTTGATTTACTTCTCTATTTGCTTAGCTATAAAATGGGAATAATGGTAGCTACTTCTTAGGGTTAAATAAAGAGGGGGATGTCAAATGTTTTAGGAAAAAAAATCCAGGCTGAACAATAGGGCTGTTGGGGTGGGGCTAAAAAACATTCTGCTCTAATGAACAATATTAGAAAGCTTTACAACCAACCCTCAAGCCCTACTATTTATTTATTTTTTTAAACTGGAAGAATCTAGATCTTGTTTTTTTTTTTTAAGAATTTTTTTTTTTTTTAAAACAAGGAGAGAAATGAATTACAATAGATGGGGTAGAGAGAGAAGATGGGAGGGGAGGGGAGGGGGGATAGTAGAGGATAGGAAAGGTAGCAAAATACAACAGTTACTAATATGGCATTGTATAAAAATGTGGATGTGTAACCTATGTGATTCTGCAATCTTTGTAATGTTTTGAACAACCAATAAAAAAAAAAAGATTTTTTTTTTTTTTTTTAGTTGTAGATGGATACAGTATTTTATTTATTTTTACTTATGTGGTGCTGAGGACTGAACCAGTGCCTCACGCATGTGAGGCAAGCACTCAACCACTGAGCTACAGCCCCAGACCATAGGTCCTATTGTTAAAGAGCTGGGGCCTTCTGAGAAACTGAGGCAGCATGAAGACCCTCTTGTCAAACCCAATTCTTGTGATCAAGTCAGAAAGATTTCAGATATGTAGCTCAGAGTAACAAGAATGAGTTTATTGAAATGACAGGAAAAGGGAAAGGGGTCACTCTCAAGGGAAAGAGTGGGTCCTCTCAGAGTGAAGAGAGACAATATACCCCTCCTGCACTACAATTTATTGGGGGTTGGGGTGGGCAGGGAAGTTTCCAAAGAGTTCTGTCCAGGTCTTGACTTTTGAGTGACAGCAGAGTGACATCAAACTTTCAAATCTTCATTGCATAACAATTCTCACCTTGGCCCAGGCAGAATTCTAATTGGTTCTAATTAGATTCTTCATCAATTCTAATTGGTTCTAATTAGATTCTTCATAATTTGGAGGAATTACCCTTATCTTCTATAATCTGATCTGTGAAAAGGGTCACAAATGTCTCGCCCTTCAAAGTAACTTGGGTTCCTCTTGTAAATGCATTTCCTTACAGATAACAGGTAGTTTGCTGAGGAATTCGACATAACCTGTTCACTTAGGCCAGTCACTTAGGCCAGGCAAGGCTGCAGATAAATTGCTTTTTGGCAAAGAAAGCATGTCGGGGTCAGCAGAGTGGGCCCATTTTATAGTACTCTCTTAAACTCGTATTCCCACCATCCTCATTTGTTTGTCCCCTAAGGCTGTGTACCGCTGGGCTGACACATTCCTTATTTACTAGTCTACGTCACCAAACATCATTGGGAAAATACTACCTTCCGTCCTCATAGCTGGGAAAGGCACGGAGTATAACCCTCAAGCACAGGTCACTCCAGTCTCCTGACACTTGCCCACCCTTCACCTGGAGTCAGACATTTCTTAGCGCAAACCCACCGTCTCCAGGTCACCTTGACTACCTGGCCAAGGACCCCGTGGGAACTCACAGCCCCTGCCGCCCTCGTTCCTCGCGCGCCCACGGAGGTATGCCCAGAGAGAAGACCTGCTTGGCAGAAACTTAAACGAAGAGATGAGGGGCGTGAGTAGGAGTGGACAAATAACAGCAGGAAGAGAAGTTAGTCTCCTTATGTCTTGATTTTGGCAGTAACGGAGGAGTTAGAAAGGGCTTTAACATTTTTTCTGACAGGCATTTTCCAAAGGCAACCCCAGAGCGCGCGGAGGTAAAGAACAGCGAAAGGTCCTTCTTCCGGCACCATGCGCCTGCGCTCTGGCAGCCGAGACGGCGGGAGGCTAGGGTTGAGGGAAGCCTGGAACCGGAAGTGAAGAGAGATTCCCTCCCTCGTCGCTGTTGCTGCCGCCATACGCGCTCGCCCTGCTCTGGTAAGCTTTGGCCTTTGCTATCATCCGCCTCCATCTGCGCTTCTCCCTGGTCATCCTATCACATGGATTCTTGATACCCCTTCCACAAGCGATGATCTGGTCACTGGGGCCTGGTTGGGTAGTTATTTTCTTTGTTTCTATTCTTTTCGAGAGCGCCGAGCTCCTAGGGGGAGGCAGGGAAACAAGGGGGGCACAATCCAAGATGGTGGCCCAGGCGCCATTGTGTCCCTTTTGCTCCCAGCTCTTCCAGTGGGTCCCTCGCTTCCCGAGGCCCCAGCGACGTCGAGAGGCGGCGCTAGGCTTATTCTGGTCCCGGGCATTGGTGGAGGGCGGGGCTCTTCTCACCTTTCTTCTGGGTCTTTGGGCCCCCTGTGGGATGAGGAGGAGGAGCACGTTTATGGGCCCAGTTGGATTTTTCTCACCTCGATTTACCCACTTTAATTTGGAGGCTTTCCAAATGTTTATTGGTAGTGTCATTGTGTTTCTTAGAAATGCGTCTTGTGGAGGTAGCAACGCAAGAGTGATGTGAGACCACTTGGTAAACATTCTGTTAAAGCTTGTTATATTTCTATCATTATTATATTTCTGATTATATTTTCTGATATATATATATATATACACACACATTTTTTATTGCGGTGCTGGTCTTGCTCTACCCTTGAGCTACACCCAAGCCCATTTTTATTTTTTGTTTCTGAGCTATTTCACTTAGGCCTGCTCCTCAGTGTTAATGACATAGGTTTGTTAAGCAACTGAAGGAGGGTTCTTAGGCGCGAGATACTGGAGAGGTGTAGGAGGTGATTGGCAGCCACATGATGTTTTCATTTCGAGAAGTGAGCGCTTTGCGCAGTGCTGACCTTAATCTATCACCCTTGACTGATGGCTGCTGTTAGGAATGGACACCATGAGATTATAAGGAAACTTATTTAGTCATAGTCACCTTTTAATGATCTGTTTTTTTTTTTTTCATTGTTATTTACAATTACAAATGTATACATTGGTCTTCCCCTGTCAAACTAACTGGTTTCTGCTACTGTGAGCTCAATCTTTTTGGAAACAATATTCCCTGAATATTTTTCATTATATTTGTCTTTTATTTTTATGTTTTATATCTGTTCCTTAACAGATAAAGGGTTCACAGTTCAGGGAAAGTAGAAAGTGTGGCAGTGGGAAAGAGGTGGTGAAAGTCTGCTAGTGACTGATAAGTTTTTTGTCTGTTTTCCCCACTCAGCTCTTCTATCAGAAACTAGTACCTTTTCTTTTGCCCTTTATCAAGCCCCTCTCTTTCCCCTTGTTTTCACCTGTTCTGGGAGAACTCATCGAGAGACCCCTCCCCTTCTCCCCCTGCCGGCCCAATTATGGCAGAGAATGATGTGGACAATGAGCTCTTGGACTATGAAGATGATGAGGTGGAAACGGCAGCTGGGGGAGATGGAGCTGAGGCTCCTGCCAAGAAGGATGTCAAGGGCTCCTATGTCTCCATCCATAGCTCTGGCTTTCGGGACTTCTTGCTCAAGCCAGAGTTACTCCGGGCTATTGTTGACTGTGGCTTTGAGCATCCATCAGAAGGTAAATTTTCTGTTGGTCATAGAGTATACATTAGGCTCTTTAGGGGGATACAAAGAAAAGGATTATTCATTAGGCTCTTTGGTGATACAAGGAAAGGATGTGCTTATGATTCCTCAGGTGGTAATGATTTATGTTTGGACTAGACCAGGAAATAAGTACCAAAAAAGATCTTAACATCAGAAGAGGCTGTGTAGGCTTTTCTTTCATGATAGCATGAAAGTGCTAGTGATCCAAAAACAATTTAGAAGCTTGCTTTTTATTTTTGTGTCTGGTTTTTCTTGTTTGCTTGTTTTTTAACTTTGTTATTTTGACCATTAATTTTAAATTTCCAGGGGCTGGGGTTGTGACTCAATAGTAGCCTGCTCGCCTAGCATGCGTGAGGCACTGGGTTCAACTCTCAACACCACATACAAATAAATAAAATAAAGGTCCATCAACAACTAAAAAATATTTTTAAAAAATTCTCAAAAAAGTTTTTTTTTTTTTTTTTTTTTTTTTTAAGACTTCCAGAAAGGGTCTGTTTGGACCTTCCACTTTTGGGTCAGGCCAACTTTGGTCTTTAGAAATTTTATGACTGGTCTGGGTCAGGTAATAAATCCGTTTTGTTTAAGATTGTAGGGTTATGAGACCCAAAGTATGTAACTTAAGTAGGAGAAATGGTCTGTGGCAGGCATTTAAATATCGCATTTAAATATTGTTAACTTAAGTAGGAGAAATGGTCTGTGGCAGGCATTTAAATATTGTTACAGTTTAAGAAAAATACAGAGCCAGAAACACTGAAGGTGAGCTGTTGGTAGATTTAAGAGAGTTGTTAGCATCACTGGGGTGGCCTGAACCTGGAGGAGGTGAGGTCTGGAAGGAACAAGGAGGATTTCATTTTGGGATATAATGTGATTGAGGGAACAGAGAGAGGTTGAAAGGGTTTGAAAGTTAGCAAGAATCAGGTAAATACTTTCGGAATTGAGTGGGAAGAAATGAATTTGGAATGGTTATGGAGTTACTTGGGATTGCATTCTAAATTTTTCTTTCTTTTTTTCTTCTAGTCCAGCATGAATGTATCCCTCAGGCCATTCTGGGAATGGATGTCCTGTGCCAGGCCAAATCAGGCATGGGAAAGACAGCAGTGTTTGTGTTGGCCACACTGCAACAGCTGGAGCCAGTTACTGGACAGGTATACTTAGGGAGAGTGTTGGGGAAAGCATTTTGGTTAGGGATATGTGGGAAATGTTTCTGGCCCAGTTTCAGATTCACTTCTCTCATTTAGATGACCTCTTATCATCCTTGACAACTAGGGGGAGTGTTCTGCAGTAAGCGTGAGCTTAACGATTTAAGTCTTAGAAATTGAAGTCATTTATAAATGTCACATGTGCTTTTGTGACAATCTCTTTGTCTGAGGGGATAACAAAGAGGTATGTACTTAATTTTATTTATCTCTATTTATTTCTCTCTCAAGGTGTCCGTGCTGGTGATGTGTCACACTAGGGAGTTGGCTTTTCAGATCAGCAAAGAATATGAGCGCTTTTCTAAATACATGCCCAATGTCAAGGTAAGCCAGAGTAAAGAAACATGAGAAAATGAGGGTATGGGGAGTTATAGGCACCTGAAACTTGTAGATCAACAGTTTCTGTTCCACAGATGTTAAACACCTGTACAAGAACCTCAGCAAACACATAACTGATAGTAAATTTCTGCAGACTTAGGGTGTATTAGATATATTACTAAAATATGGAACTCTTGGATTTACGTTATATTTTCAGAGATGCTTGTTATTAATTTTGAAGAGGCTTTAGTTTGCTTTGGTGTAATACAGGGTAAATACACTATAGTATGAGAACTCATGATTGGGTTGATGGATAATGCTTACCATGGACTACTTCATACTTTACACTGAATTTGAATCATTTTAGTGTGTTTGGTAAGTTTTGAGAATTTTGGGGGGTGTGGCAAGAGGAAGCTCTAAAAGCAAAAGAAAGCTGCAATATATTGTGTGAATTTTGAGAATTCTTTAAAATGGCAGAAAATCGAAAGATGAGGGGGCTGCAACAGAGTTGATTTGTTTTCTATTATATGTCATTAATATTTATGTTGTGGTTCCAATATCAATAGCTTCAGCATCCTTTGGGAACTTGGTGGAAATACAGAGTATATGGGTTTTGTCCCAGACCTAATTATGTATGGAAATAATGTTCTAACATGATCCTTATGTGATGGGAGGTTGAGAGACACTGATGTAGATAACACTGTTCTAGGTTAGAGTGAAAAACTACTTTTGTTCAAATCGTTACCCATTTATTATTTCACATTTTAAAGAAACTAGGAATGTTGAGTCATAGCCTAAAACTGAAAATAATTTCTTAAAAACTGAAATAGTGCATGATAAAAATGTTTAAGTAGTTTAGGTTTTATAATGAGAAAATTTGTGCTCTCCCATCTGTAATCCTATTTCACGGACAGTAATCTCTTAACCATTAAAAAAAAATCCTCATGGTTCTGTGTAATCAAGTATTAGGCACTATTAATTAGTCAGTTCTAGGCTTTCAGACTTCTTTTCATGAAACATTATTTGTCTTGTTTATACTACTTTTCCTCTGGGTATTTTGAAAGCTATGTTGATTCTTTAAATACAGTCTGAAGGCCCTGTATATGTAGTATAGTATATATGTATGTTAGGAATATATCTTTTATTATGTTGCCGGAATGAATAGGTTTATATTCTGTCCTTTTACTAAGCAGTCTAATCTGTAGGTGGAGTCTGAAAGTTGCAAACCAGAAAACTGTTTAGGTTGTTAGAACTATTTACTATTGAGTTCCGTAGTGAGAGTCACCTCTGTAGGCCTAGCTCATCATCACCCTTAAAACACTTGATGTCACCCTTAAAACACTTGGTATCAGTCAAAAAAAAAAAAACAAAAAAAAAACACTTGGTGTCAGAATCAAATATGACACGGGGCCAAGTGATGCATTCTTGTAGTCCCAGCTACTTGGAGGGTGAAACAGGAAAAAATCACTTGAGCCTCAGAGTTTGAGGTCAACCTGGACAATTAGGCACAACCCTGTGTTAAAAGGGTGAAAAAAAAAAAAGAATTGTCATTATTTAACTCTTACTTTACTTATTTCTGTTTAGAATTGTTACAGTGAGGGCTGAGGTCTTATAGCTCAGTGATAGAGTGTTAAATTGTTACAGCTCAGTGGCAGAGTGCTTGCCTAGCATGCTTGAGGACTTGATCCTTAGCAATATCTCCTTTCCTGATGGTTAAAATGACTTGTTGAAGAAGCTTGGTCAGTTCTACAGAATGTCCCATTCTAGATTTAACTGGTTACTCTCATATCATGTTTAGCCATTTGTTTGCTCCCAGTATTTCCTTTTTTTTTTTTTTTTTTTAGTTATTCATAGACTCTTATTTATTTATACGCAGTGCTGAGAATTGAACCCAATACCTCATACATGCCAGGCAAGTGCACTACCGTTGAACCACGGCCCCAGCCCTCCTCCCAGTATTTCTTATAAAAACAAAAATTTATAGTTGAAAGTTCAACTGATTGATTTGAGCAAGAACATTGCCAAAAGTTTTTGGCAAGAGTCCTTTATGGGCAATGCTGTACCTCTGATTTTTTCACAAACCTGGTTGATCTTGCATTAGTGATTTTAGATTTACACCAGGGAAGAAACAGATTTACTGTAGAGTTAGGGTTATGACAATTTGAGTCCCCTCCCCTCCTTCAGTGCTGAGGATTGAACTAAGGGCCTCTCATATTCTAGGCAAGCACACTATCTCAGCTATATCCCTGGTCCATGGCTTTTTCATTTTGATTTCTTGTTCTTTTCCCCCTCGAAACTAGATAGCAATTTCTGTGTTACTTACCTGATGGTTTAAAGTTTAAACATGGAGTAATAGATTTAGCTCAAATCGATAATTGTGTAGGGTTTGTGTGCTGGTCCAGTTGGGAAAGCTTGGTGTTCCATGTGCTTTTTGTGGAACTTGATACTGGTGATTTCTTGCTGTCCTTATTCTTAACATGAAGTCTGGCCTTAGAGTCATATGAGGGTATATGGTTAAGCCCTTATGCCCTGTTTTTCCTGTATTTAGGACACCTATAAAAATGCTTAATTTAAGTTTTTATTGATGCTCTTTGTATAGGATGATGGGACATAATGGGCTAAGGCAGAAAAACTGCTAGCCCTGATTGCCTCCATTAATCATGTAACTTTGGGCAAGTCACTGTTGTTTCTTAGCCTCAATGTTTGATCACTAAAGTTGGTTTTAGTACTGAAATGTCCTGCCAGTTTAGATTTAGCTGAAAGCATGGAAACTCTGGGGAGGATGGACTCTTTCCTTCTTTGTGAGACTATTTTATTCTGACTTGCAGGTTGCAGTTTTTTTTGGTGGTCTGTCTATCAAGAAGGATGAAGAGGTGCTGAAGAAGAACTGCCCGCATATCGTCGTGGGGACTCCTGGCCGCATCCTAGCCCTGGCTCGAAATAAGAGCCTCAACCTCAAACATATTAAACACTTTATCTTGGATGAATGTGATAAGATGCTTGACCAGCTCGGTGAGTGGTAGTGCTGGGATGGGGTCGTGTGGTCTGGGGAGTTGCTCTTTGGAGCCAAATGATGTTTATTTGATACTGGAGCACTTCGGTGCAAGGACGACTCTTAATCTATCACCCATGACTGATGGCTCTGAGTTCCCTGGACTATTTTTGTTATTTTTTTGTGCTGGGATTAAACCTAGGGTCTCATGCATGCTAAGCACATGCTGTACCTCTGAGTTATAGCCTTAGCCCTTTGGTATTCTTTCTATAATAGATGTTCTTTGAGAGTAGGGGTCTGTGATAATCTTAGATAAAAGTCACCACCACCACCCTTTTCTTTATAGATTCCTATACTGAGTGTCATGGGAGAGATGTTAAACTGAAGGAGGAGACAGTCCACCCTCTGGCATCCCCAGCACAGCATATGTGATCAGAATTTATAGCTGAATAGGTTTCTAGACTTAAGTTCTAGGATTAATGTGGTGAGTGTTTGTGGGAGTTTGTGTGGTGTGGTATTCTAGTGTGCTAAGTGGGGTTAATAAAAGAAAAAATTTCTGTAAGACCAAATTTTGAAGAATGGGAGAATGGGAATGGATATAGACCCAGACAAGTCATTCTAAATGATCTTTGACTATTCAAGGTGGTGAGCTATAAGATAGATGTAGAGATGTTATATTTGCTTGACAGTGTAGGAAAGTGTGATTCAGAGGAGGCATGGAATGGACTGACATTTAGAATGTAATAAGTGCTCAGTACTTGTATACTGCTAGAACTTGGAACTTGGGTAAAAAGGAATTGGGACAAGGGCCTATAAAGCATATTTAAAAGACCCTGTCCTTGTGAGCCTTTGTAGCGGGCTTTGTGTCTGTTGTATTGTCTTGAACTTTAGGGCTTCATCGTATTTCTTGCTTGGTTAGAGCAGCTGGAACCTGATCCCAAGTCTTTATTCTGTAGTCATTGTGTTTTCCATTGTTATTACTATTTGATTTTAGAGTTGTTGGAGAAAGTAGAGAGACCTGAAGTCATCTTTCCCTGAAATGATTCCTTATCCATTTCCAGTAGTCACCTCACTGGGAAGTCTGTTTCTGATCATTATCACAGATGTCTATTTAATCTCTCATTCTTGTAGACATGCGTCGGGATGTCCAGGAAATTTTTCGCATGACCCCCCATGAGAAGCAGGTCATGATGTTCAGTGCTACCTTGGGCAAAGAGATCCGTCCAGTCTGCCGCAAGTTCATGCAAGATGTAAATACCCTTCTACCTTCTCTCCCTCCACTCCCCGCCCACTGCCTCCTCCCCTTCCTCGCCCTCTTCCTCCAGACTCCCTTGTCCTTCAAGTGCCAAGAAGGGGGCTTTTGCCCGTCTGGGAGCAACAACTCCTTGAAGAGACACACAGAGGCAGAGACAGCTAGTGTTAGGGTCTGCGCGGGTGCCAGGGAAACTCCGGAAGACTTGGTCGGGTTAACGTGAGAGCGGGTAGAGTTCGACATTTTTTTAATCCCAGCGTTTTTGAACCTCTTCTCCCTTTTGGGGGAGGGCAGGATTTTCTGCCCTACCACCCATTCATCCATCATCTCCTACATACCCCTTACAGCCACGCACCCCAAGGTGACATCAAGCATACAGCTGGAGTTTCTGCTCATCAAAACTCATAACTCCCGGTGGTAGGAGAGTAAGAGAGGGACAGACAGATTGCAGGGCATGTCCAGAAGAAGAGCAAACAACACAAATGAAATCTGCCCCCTCCCCACCTCCAGGGGTGGGGGCCTCTGGCACCTCAGTCCCCAGTCCCCTACTCCTTCCCACCCATACCTCCTTGCACCCATCGGAACCTCGGTCGATGTGAGCCGGCAGCAGAGAAGCACCGTGGCACGACGAGGGAATGCGGACGGCACCGAGCTGTGGATGGCGGCAGCGGAGGCCGCGGGGAAACCTGACCAGGAAGCTGAGGACCAAACCAGCCTCTTTTTCCGTTCCCGGTTTTTTTCCTGAACCTAACACGTGCTGTGCCCCATTCTCCCCCATATGTGTTGGGGGTGGGGTCTCCTGAATGGGTGGTGGATTTTTTTTTCTTTTAAAAAATTATTTTTCAATATTCAGAGGAGAGGGATATGGGAAAGGTAAAGTGGAGATTTCCACTTGATGTAATCAGATGGGTGTTAGGGTTGGGGCTTGGGGGAGCCCATTGTTTGAGCAGTGGAGTATGTTCCTCTCCTCCCTGCAGTGCTCCTTCCCTTGAAATAACTTTCTCTTTAGTTGCACTTGGGGTTAGAATTAGATTTGAAGGCGGCCTTGGAATTTCTCTTTGAAAAGCATGATTTGCTAGCCTGCCTTCTGGGATTCGGCTTCTGGATTAGTTTTTTCCCCCCAAACACACACACATCCTTGCCCATCTTGATCTCTGGGTCTATACATTAATTAGGTCCCCCAAGATGGTAGGGAGAGTGTTAGGAAAGTCTGGCTATAGAGTTGTCTTGTGTCAGCTTCTTATGTCTTTTTTTACGCTGCTTTCCTCCCCTTCAAGGGTTGTGTGTGTGTGTGTGGTTAAAAAAAATTTTTTTTTTCAATTTTAAAGATAAATGCTATCTGCTGCTTTTTTTTTTTTTAAGCACCCTTTACTAGTGCTGTCCATGTAAACCAAACTGTAGATGGTTTGACTATTAGAGACCAGTCTCATCTAAAACTATTCCATATAATATACTTGTCTTGAGTAATTTTTGGTTCTTAAATGGACTTTTTGACTAGATCCATTACAGCCATTCTGATCTTAAAGACATCCACTTTCTAATGTGTATAAGATTCTCTTAGTTGAGAGACAATGAAAATGGAGCATTCCTTGTTATCTCCCCCATGTTCTTAATAACCAGCTCTGATGGAATTACTCTGACCTTGAGTCACTGTTCCCCATCATTTCTAAGGTATTTGAATCATATCATCTCTTTGAATGTCACCTATTTTCTTTCTTTCACCACCTCCATTTGAGGTAATGGTGTTTTGTCATTGGATGGTTTCACTGCTCCATTACTTTGCAAAGTTCCTTTTTCCCCTGATAGTTTTCAATTGGGCTATCTTAAAACTCAACTGATAGGAAGGAAGGAAATTAGATCTAGTGTGAAAAAGACCACAGTAAAACTGGGTATTTTTAGTGGTGGGGTGGGGTTTTCAATCTTTTCTCTTCTCCCCATCCCCCCATGGGGTGTTTTGGAGATCAACTTCCTCCACCCCCCCAGGTTTAACCCCCCCACTCTGCCCTCCTCCCGTTCCCCACCCCCTTCCTCCCCCTCAGCCAATGGAGATCTTCGTGGATGATGAGACGAAGTTGACGCTGCATGGGTTGCAGCAGTACTACGTGAAACTGAAGGACAACGAGAAGAACCGGAAACTCTTTGACCTTCTGGATGTCCTTGAGTTCAACCAGGTCAGTGTTCAAGGTCCAGTAGAGTGATGAGCATTGGATACATAACAAGTTATAGCAGAAACCTGTGACATAGCAGAAACCTGTGACCAAGGTGTGTTGAGGGAGCCACATAAGAGGAGAGAATGGTAGAGACATTCTCATAAATGGGAATATAAATGTTTTTTGGGGACTGAGCATGAGCAAGGTGTTCTGTGACTGTGGGATAAATAATGAAGATGTCAAGTAAAATAAACCCCCAAAAGTAGTTTTTTTTTTTTTTTTTTTTTTTTTGGTAGAGGGGATTAAACTTGGGCAGTCAACCAGTGAGCCACATGCCCAGCCCTATTTTTTTTTGTATTCTTTTTAGAGATAGGGTGTCACTGAGTTGCTTAGCGCCTTGCTGTTGCTGAGGCTGGCTTTGAGCTTGTGATCTTCTTGTCTTAGCCTACCGAGCTGCTGAGATTTCAGGCCTGCACCATCGTGCTCAGCTCCCAAAGTAAAATTTTTGAAGGGTTTTAGGAAGTTTGTAAAAATCTTGAGCTATTCTAGGCATTTAGAGTTGTTTTATTGGTTTATTTCTTGTACTCCTTGTTGAGGAGAAGCAACCCATCAGTTTACCTGGTGTGTGATGACTTTGCTCTAGAGACTACTAGAATTAGGGTAAGCCCCTTAGTCTTTTGGTAAGTAGGAATGTTAGTTGTGGTCTTCCTAGAACTTTGTTGTAACTTTTAGCATTTATCTATGAGATGGCCTTATCCTTGTCTCATAGCATGTCTGCCAGTTTGGATGATTATTCTCCACACCACCTCAGAGGTCAGCCTACCTAGAAATCATCAGAACTTGGAGAGAAAGGCTAAATTGTATTTAGAACAGAAAAGGAAAAATATGATAGGGTATAATAGGGACTGAGAGGAATTCCTTTAGATGAGTAAGGTTATTAAAAACTCTGCCACATGTGTAATTTCTTTTAAATACTATGTACCCCCTCACTCTCATGCACCACCCCTCCCATACAGGTGGTGATCTTTGTGAAGTCTGTGCAGCGGTGCATCGCCCTGGCCCAGCTCCTAGTAGAGCAGAACTTTCCAGCCATTGCCATCCATCGTGGGATGCCTCAGGAGGAGAGGTAAGTTGGAGCTGGAGAACAACTTTGTGACCTTGGGGAAAAAGTGAACCACTGAGAGAAGGGGACCTCAACATTTTCCTAATTTCCTTTCTCACAAAGGCTTTCTCGGTATCAGCAGTTTAAAGATTTTCAACGACGGATTCTTGTGGCCACCAACCTATTTGGCCGAGGCATGGACATTGAGCGGGTGAACATTGCCTTTAACTATGACATGCCTGAGGATTCTGACACCTACCTACATCGGGTAAGTACCACATCCAGGATACCCCACTCTTCCATACCCTTATTTTATGTATCTTTTTCTTTAAGATTTTTTTTTTTTTTTTGAGGGGATGGAATCCTACCAAGGATTGACCACAGGGGCACTTAACCACTGGGCCACGTCCTAGCCCTTTTTTCCCACTTTGAGTCAGGGTCTCACTAAGTTGCCGAGGTTGGCCCCTAACTTGGCTATCCTTCTTCCTCTGCCTGTACAGGCGTGTACAACTGTGCCCAGCCTTTTTTGTACATTACATATTCCTATTCTTGAGGCATCTTCCATCTTTAGGGTCTTCCAGTTTTACTTTTTTTCTTCCAGGTGGCCAGAGCAGGTCGCTTTGGCACCAAGGGCTTGGCTATCACATTTGTGTCAGATGAGAATGACGCCAAGATTCTTAATGACGTGCAGGACCGCTTTGAGGTCAACATCAGTGAGCTGCCTGATGAGATAGACATCTCCTCCTACAGTGAGTATGGAGCTCAGGAAACTGGCTCCCCCAGCTCTTAGATTTTCCTTGTTCTTATTGTGTATATCTTGAATCCTTTATGTAGGTAGTGGTCACCTGATGCCTTATTGGTGGCCCTTTGATGGCTTCTTGTCCCTTGATCTTTGATACTGATTGGGGTGTTTTATTTACTATTTTTGTGGGGTCTTTTTTTCTTCAAAGGATTTCTTTCTGTACTCCTGAGTCTGTCCTCTCAATCTACATGGTACACAAACATCTGCATGTATGTACCTGTGTGTTTCTGTGTTGGTTTCCCCTTTGTGTGCCTTATTTTAACTGCCTTATTTTGTCTTCAGTTGAACAGACGCGGTAGAGGATTCACCCATTCTGGAATGTGACGGTCTATCTCTTCAGGAGAGGACACCAGGTGTGGGGGTGAAGGAGACACTACTGCCACCTGCCCCGACAGCCCCCACCCCTCCCCAAGGCTTCCTTCTTTTGCATCACCACCACTCCTAAACCCCATTCCTGATTTATCAGAATTTTTTTTAACAAAACTAAAAATGAAACACAAATGTGTCTGTGGTATCTGTAAGTGCTCCATCCTTTATTGCTTACGGTAAAGTTATTTAGGGCTTAATCCTAAATATTCTCAGTTCTGAGTACCCTAGTGTAGAGTGGGGTCAAAGTGAGAACAAGCCTGCATAGGCCATGGCTCCTCAACTACTTTCCAGTTTTTTGGACCCTTGTAGAGTTGTCTTCATTTTTTGGTGGGCTGGAATGTTTCTGAAAGGGCCCATTGCAGGGTGCTGGGCAGTATTTCTGGTTTTGGAGGGTTATGCGGGCACTTGTGGGAAGCTTAGGCATGTCCTCTCAGGTTCTCTTGGTGTCTCTTCATCTGTTCTTTCAGCTTCTGGATCTTGAGCACTAGGGCCTGGGCTTCCCAGGCTCCCTCCTGCCCTTCCAGTAGGGCCTGGTACACCTCCAGCTGCTGCTCCAGCAACTCTTCAGCTTGAGTCAGCTCAGCTTTGTGGTGGGGCCAAGGTTCCTGGGTGAAGCAGGAATTGGGGGAGGCAGCAGCATCAGCCACGATTGGGGGCTAAGGCACTGGGAAGCTGTGTTGCAGAGTGTGGCTGGAATTCAAGAATTCTGTCTTTTTTTTTTTTTTTTAAATACCCTATTAGTTAAGGTCATCTCTGAAGCTCAGGTAGCTTCCTCTATCAAAGACGTGCTGGGGGGGAAGGGGATTAGGTAGATATCACTGGCTCAGGGGCTGCCTTAAAAAGGTTTATGGACGAGAGGACTAACTGTCCCTCCTCCCTAGGAAATAATTAACTGTTAGATGAGGGGGAAATTCCTGTTCAAGGAGAGAGGGAACCCTGAGATCTAGGTTAGTGTGGGGGTGGGAAGGAGTTGAGTTAAAATTAGGCAAGGACTGCAGGGTTTGATGGGTACAGCATAAACTGGACATTTTTTTTCTATTCCTTACCCTAATACAAATCGTTTTATTTTAATACAAATCATTTTATTTTTTTAGTTTGACATAAGACCTTCATTTTGTTTGTTTATTTTTATGTGGTGCTAAGGATCAAGCCCAGCACCTTGCACATGCCAGGCAAGTGCTCTACCACTTAGCCACAACCCCCAGCCCCCCATACAAATTGCACACTCCTCCCACCTTTGCCACTTACCCTGGCAGGTGACCTCATCTTCCCACCAACTGAGGAGCTGGTCTGTTCTTCCATGCTTTTTTTGGGATTCTGGAAATAGCGCCCTTGGGATCCTTGGGGGCCCAGGACCCAGAAGGGCAATAGGAGGCGAAGGCGACAGTACTGAGTGATCCAGGCCAGAGGGAGGACCATGGCTGGTGAGGCAGGGAGCTGTCTTGAGCTGCCCAACAACCACCAGGAACTGGCTGTCTCCAGGCCTTGGCCTCACTTGAGTGCCTGTCCCGCCCAGGGACCCGCCCCTGCCTGACCCTCTTTGCCTCCACCTTCCTAGCCTGGCTGAACAGTCTAGGAACAAGAGTCCTGGTATGAACATGTTCCTGTCAGTTTAGACAGAATTTGGTTTAGAATGCCTAGCCTACCATGTCTTGAGTTTGTTTCTGCTAGCACTATCTTCTAATTTCTCCCTCAATGCTGTAACAGGAATTACGTCACTGGTTTTTAGATGAGAAAACTAACTAGGATTGTTTACCTTTCTCTAATTTTGTTGGCCCAGAATGACCTTTTTTCCTGTCCTGTTTTGCAGTATGTGTTGTAGGGGTTGCCTTTAGTTAGATCAGGCTCCTTTGTATCACCTGTTGCTTATGACAGTGTGACACTAGTAAAGGTATCAAGCTTTGTTGAGCTAGTGAAGTCTCCCTTGGCACCTATACATAAACCTGTCCACACAGTGTGAACCTGTATACAGATGGTAGGTGTCCTGCAGTGTGTTCTAAAGTGTCTCTTGTGGCTGGAGACCCCAGGCATATTCCTGTGGGCAGTGGTGGCTCAGGGGGATCTATATTTTGATCATGTGGGAAATGGAAGGTCCTCAGAAGGCAGTTGCTAACCAACTGCTAACCAACTCACTATTTGGAAACAGGGAAGATGGCTGAGGAGTCCAGAAGCCCGACAGGGAGAGTTTTCTGGAGGTCCTTGCTGCTCAAGCTTGGGCTGAAATGCATTTTGATGAGGCGGAACACCTCAGTTTGTCAGCTGACTTGTTTCCTAGTGTAAAAAGAGGCAAAACTGTAAAAGGGAGAATGGTTTTCTCTGTTTCTTAGTGACAAGGTTCTCATATTTGAATTTGCAATGGCTTAAAGTCTTAATTACTGGAAAATAGGCTCAAAGTACTGTTATTACAGATATGTGAAACTAGTACATGTGAATCTCACCAACGTTGAAGTTAACCTAACCATGTTTGTCAGTTAAAAGCAAGCTCAGCAGCTATTCAGGAAAACAAACCATGACATTTCTGCAGGGTAATCTAAATGATACATTAAATAACCCTTCTTGAAAAGCAGACATTTCAACCATCTGCTTTAGGTTATGCACTCATAAAAGTGGACTAACCTACAATAATTTACAGTAGGTATTCCTAAGCCACGGACAAAATAGTCTGAATTTTGGCTTTGTTCATCTATGTGAACTAAAGAAAGTTCTGGGATTTGGGTTGGTTGAAATTTGTTGAATGGACTGTGAATCATAGAAATGGAGTGAAGATAAATATGTATAAACCGGATTGCCTACTTTTATGTTAGTGTATATATTTACCTTTTGTCATTCCTGAATGTTTTGGAGTCATAATCATGAAAATTCTGGTCTCTGAAGACCCCTTCAATATCGCACCCTACTGAGGATTGACGGGACCAGAGTGATGGAGTGACTGACATGAATTTATGTCTTGTGAAACATGCAGATGGGGACTTAGAGATATAGAGGTGCACTCATTGTATTTATGTGAAAATAAGTGTCAAAACAACTAGCTGGGCACATTTTTGTTCCTGTCAACAGTTGATGTTCATAGCAACCTTTCAAGAGAGCCTTTCTCATTTCACTTTTTCTTGCATGTGATGTCCGGTCCAGCACCCTTTGTTGAAAAGACTATTTTCTCCACTGAACTGTCTTTGCTCCTTTGTATCTAGGTGGGTCTGTTGTCTCTCCATTCTGTTCCACACATTCATTTATTTTTTTGGTGTTACAGCAGTGTATTTTAAAAATCATTTCAGTTGGCAAAAATTTTGTATTTATGATGTACATGATATTTTGGTAAGTGTATCCATTGAAAATGGCTAACTCAAGTTACTTAGCATATATCACACATATATACCATTTTATTTTGTAACAAGAACACTGTCAGCAGTTTTCAACTATATCAGTATATTGTTTAGTCACCATGAGATAAAAAATATCTCTTGAACTCATTTCTTCCTATGTAACTGTAATTTTGGTCTTTAACTAGTATCACCACAATTGTCCCATCGCTTAACCTATAGTAACCACCAGTTTGCTGTCTACATAAATTTGATTTTTTTTTCTCTCTATAAGTGAAATCATCTATGCTGGGCTTATTTCACTTAATGTCTTCCAGGTTCATTCTTATCACAAATGATAGGATTTCCTTTTTTTTTTTTTTAAGGCTTAATAGTATTTCATTGTGTATATAAACCCCATTTTCTTTCTTCATCTGCTGATATATCAACACAAGTTGATTTAGTCTATATGTTGGCTATTGTAAATAATGCTGCAATCAACATGGTAACAGATGTCTTTGACACTGATTTCGTACCTTTGGATATATACTCACTAGTAGGATTGTTGAATCATACAGTCATTCTATTTTTAATTTTTTTGTGTGTGGGGAAACGCCATACTGTTTTTAATAAAGGCTACCAATGTGGTACTAATTACTACATAGTCATGATTATTAAAGTCAGGTAGTGACTGTCCTTTGACTTTGTTTTTATTCTACATTGTATTAGCTAGATTTTCTTCCTCTCCATATAAACTTTAAACCAGTTTGCCAATTTCCACAAAATAACTTGCTGAGATTTTGATTGGGATTGATCAGTTGGGAAAAATTACAATGACAATATTTGTTTTATTCATGAACATGGAATATACTGTATTTTTTAGTTGATGACTTTCATCAGAGTTTTGTAGTTTTGCTTTTATACATACTTAGATTTGTAACCTAAGATGAGATTGTACTTAAGTATTAAATTGAAGTGTAGCTCATTGGTAAGCAGTTGCCTAACATGTGAGGCCTTTAGGTTTGATCCCCAAGAAAGAACACACGTACACCAAGGGGCAGAAGAACAAGCTCTAAGTATTTTACTTTTAGGGAGTGCTAATGTAAATGGTATCAAGTTTTGCTTCTCAATTTCCACTCATTCCTTACTGGTATATAGGAAAGTGATTGAATTTTATATATTAACCTTGTATCCTGCAACCTTACTATATATTCTTTTTGTTTCCAGGGATTTCTTTTCCTTTTTGTTGTATTTTTGGCATACATAAAGTAAATATGAAACATCATAGGGAAATAATAATTATTATAAAAGCATTATTGTTATGACATAAGTCTTGAAACTTTGATCTAGTTTATGTTCTCAGTTTTATTTAAACTAATAGAGTATTTTTATTAAAGATGTTTGCAAGACTCAGAGACAGTGTTTCATCACCTTTCTCTGTCTCAAACTTTTAACTATGGCTTTCCCAAAAGAAATATTACTATTAAAAATTTTGATGAGAGCATTTGATTTACAGAGTCTTGAAACAATATTTTGTGGCTTTTTTTTGTGTGTGTGTCACTAAGGATTGAACCCAGGGCCTCCTGCATGCTACCACTCTACCACTGAGTAATACCCTCAGCCTTTTAAAAATTTTATTTTGGGGCTGGGGATGTGGCTCAAGCGGTAACGCGCTTGCCTGAAATGCGTGCAGCCCGGGTTCGATCCTCAGCACCACATACAAACAAAGATGTATTCTCTTTCTCTGTCTCAAAAAATAAATAAATTAATTTAAAAAATTTTTATTTTGAGGCAAGGACTTGCTAAGTTGCCCAGGCTGGCCTTGAACCTGTGATCCTCCTGTTTCAGACCCCCCGGTAGTGGGATAACATGCATGTATCACAATATCTGGCTTTAATTTTGGTTTTAACATATGCAAACACTTTGATGACCTCCCTTGCAGAGAGGCAGCTTATTCCCATCTCTATAATGGAGTATGGCCTGAACTTGCCAACTCGCCTCTGTGTGATGGAATAAGGTTGATGTAATGGGTTATGACTCTGGGTGTAAGATTAAAATACATTGCAGTTTTCATTTTGGTTCTTTCTGTCTCTTGGATCCCTAGCTCTGGGGATGCCAGCTGTTGAGTCATGAGCAGCCTGTGGAAAGGTCCAGGTGACTAGGAATGGAGGCCTCTTGGGACCAGCTAGCAAGTACCTGAGCCCTCTCCAACAGCCATATGAAGGAGCCATGCTCCTTGGGAGCCCCCAGTGCCAGTCAGGTCCTCAAAGGATGCAGCCTTGGCTGATGACTGCGACCTTGTGAGAGACCCTGAGCCAGAAGCACTCAAGGAACCTCTCCTGGATTCCTGACCATCACACCCTGAGGGAGATAATGTTCCATGTTTCCAGCTGCCAAGTTTTGGGTAGTTTGTTATATAGCAGTAGATAAGTAATATAGATTCTAAGGAAAGATTAAATCATTGTACTTTTTTATTTGCCCTAAATAAACCGTGTCAGTTAAATGATATTTAACATGTCAGTTGGATTTAAGATTTTTCACAGCTAAGTGGGATGTAATTTATTATTATTCTCAAACATCTATTTATTTGACTTTCATGATCCAGCTGTGACTCAATTACACAAAAAAGTAAGAATCTGGCTATGTTAGTCTGATTTTGTGATGGACCCTAACACCACCCCAGTTAGCCACCTTTCTTCAATCAATCAAATGCTAAGGTATTTGCTACTGTGAAGGGATTTTTGCAGATGAAATTACAGTCTCAAATCAGTTAACCTTAACAAGGGGACTGTCCTAACTAGGTGATCCTTTAAAAGGACCAAGCTCTTCCTGAGAGAAGAGATCCATTGTGTGAGAAGGATTCAGTGTGAGAGATCTTCTTAAATGTGGGCTTTGAAAATGGAGGGGCAAGTCAGGTGCGGTGGGGCATGCCTGTAATCCCAGCAGCTCTGGAGGCTGAGGCAGGAGGATTGTGAGTTCAAAGCCAGCCTCAGGAAAAGCAAGGTGCTAAGCAACTCAGTGAACCCTGTCTCTAAATAAAATACAAAATCGGGCTGGGGTTATGGCTAAGTGGTCACCAAGTTGCCAGTAGTCCTCCCCCTCTCTCCCTGACAGCCAGCAAGGAGAGAGGGACCTCAGCCCTAAACGTGCAGGAAATGGGATTCTGCCCACAGCATTGTGTGAGTTTGGAGGATACTTGAGATGAGACCACAACTTTATGAAATCCTGAAGAGAGAATCCATGCATATCATGCTTAGATTTCTGACTAAGGAAATGTAAGCAAATAAATGGTAATGTTTTGGGCTATCAAGTTTGTGGTAACTTCTTATGTAGTAATCAAAAACTGTCAGGCTCAACTGTGCAACAGATAAGTGTTTTCTCCATTGGAATGAATTTATAAATTGTGTACATGAAATGCATGAAATAAAATATTTTTTGTTTTTTAATGACTTCTGTGTGATGCAATTTCATTTAAATACAATTACATTTCATTTGTTCAACAAAAATGAATGTAGTGCCTACTGTGTACCAAGTATGACTTTAAATGCTGTGAATCCAATGCTGACTAAAACAGCCCTAAAAGCCTCTGTAATCATAGGTCTTATGTTCTAGAGATTTCTTTGGACCTATTAGATGGAATCTCTGGAACATTTTAAATGAAGAAATGAGAACCTGACTTATTAGCAGGATGGTTGATCATGGTGAGAATAGTTATGGTGCCATATAAGGGGACAATCTTGGTACCAAAATTCAGTGAGGGGTGGTAAGTTCCAAGGGGAGATTGGTGTCTGAGGGATGAGAAAGAAGTGTTGGGGAAGCTAGAGGTGAGGAAATAAAGCAGAGGTAAAGGATTCTAAAGCAGTGGAATTCTCTCACTTAAGCAGTGTGTGTGTGTGTGTGTGTGTGTGTGTGTGTGTGTGAGATTTATATATATTTTAGTTGGACACAATACCTTTATTTTGTTTATTTTTATGTGGTGCCAGGGATTGAACCAGTGCCTCATGTATGCTAGGCAAGCACTCTACCACTGAGACACAACCCCATCCCTTAAGCATGTTTTTTTTTTTAATAATTTTAAATAGACATATACACAGAGCCTAGTAGAGTACCCTTTACATTTGCTATGAAATACATTCTATGAGATGCCTGTTAATGAATTGCTTCCTTATGTTAATTCAGGTTAAAAAATAACATTACCAAGCTTTCCAAATTAATCTGCACGCCATAATCCATAGAAGAGGCAATGCTTGAACACTTGCAACTTGAGGTTTCTGTGGTTGAAATATATAGTAACAAATTGTACTTTTGTATGCTTCTCCTTTCATCAATCCCCTCTTAGCTGTGGCTTTCCTTTTTGAAGTTTCAGTTACTCTCAGTTAAGGAGGTCCAGAAATGGAAAAGAAACAATTCATAAGTTTTTGGTTGGGTACCTTTCTCAGTAGTGTGATGACTCATTGCCAACTTGGTCCCTCCTGCTGGGATGTAAATCATCCCTCTGTGCAGTGTATATCCATGTTGTACAGGTTATTTAGTAGCCAATTTGTTTATTGGATTAACTGTAATAGAGTGGCAGTGCATAGTTGCCTAGCACTACATACTCTGCCTATATCATTTAAATCACTTCATCTCAAATAGGCATTGTATCATCATAAGAAGAAGGATGAGTACAGTACAAGGAGATATTTTGAGAGAGGGAAAGAGATAACAACCACATAGCCTTTATTACAGTATGTTATTCTATTTTATTATTAGCTATTATTGTTAATCAGTGAGGGTGCCTGATTTATTAGACTTTATTACAGGTGTTTAAGTACACAGGAAAACACATAACATAGATAGAATTCAGTACTATGCCATATTCCAGGCACCAAGGAGGGATATTGAAATATATTCCTCATGGAAAATGGGGACCTGCTGTATTGAAGCTATGTCCTAGGGTTACACAGACAAACTCAGGACTATGGAATAAAGATAATTTTAAAAACACAACAACACTTAGTCTGATGTTTTATCTGGGAAAGTAATATTTAGGAGTTTTGTGAGTCTTAAGAGCAATGCTATTTGAACATACTTACAAATGAAGGGACCAAATACCCTCCACCCCTACTGGGAACTGAACCCAGGATGGTGCACATGCTAGTTAAATGCTATCACTGAGCTAGCTCTCCAGTCCTTTCTTAATTTTTTAAAAATTCTGACAGAGTCCTGTTAAGTTGATCAGGCTGGTTTTGAACTTGTGAATTCTCCTGCCTTAGCCTCCAGAGTAGCTGGGATTACAGGTATGTACTGCTAGGTAGCTACTGAGACATGAATGGGTGAGCAGGGGAAAGATGATAAAGGCTGGACACAGTGGTGCACATTGTAATCCTGGTGATGGGGGGTTGAGGTAGGAGGATTGCAAGTTAGAGGCCAGCTTAAGCAATTTTGTGAGGCCCTAAGCAACCTAGTGAGATCCTGTCTGAAAAAAAAAAAAGCTGGGGATGTATTTTAGTGGTAAAGCATCCCTGAGTTCAATCCCCAGTGTTGGGAAGAACTTGACACAGGCAAAACCATTTTGAAACATGGCCTCCATGGAGTTACCTCACAGTCACTGTGACTCAGGCAGACCTTAAACCCAGACAATAAGCATCAGACAATACTCCATCATACAAAGAAAGGAAACTGTTATCTGGGACTGGAATCCTGAAAATACCTGGTTTGACATGGAACAGTGACCACCTTAAAGAATAGAGATGAGGACCACAATGATCCTTCCCTGTCAACCCCTTAGCAATGGTATAACTGTAAAAAATACCCCTATCCCCTCATCCCCCTGTACCTACCCCAGGCTGTAAGCAGAAGATAGGTCTCAGTCTCCACTGGGTCCCCTTTGCAGGTTTGTCATGAATAAACCCCTGTTACTGTTGAGCCTCCTCTCCTCTCTTTTTATTTCCTTCATTCACTTCTTTCCTTACATTTTAGTGCTGAAACCCAGGACTGGCGTTTGAGGTCCCCACCCTCAGGCCTTCCCTTGACCTCAATCCAGTCTCTTTCTTTCCCTCTCTCATTCTACTACCTCTTCCTCTGATGTCTCCAGTAAGGACCACTCACATTGCTGGACTTCTCATCCACCACTGGCCATCACCGGGTGAGTGACCCCCATAGACTCATCTGGATTTCTGGAGTCTCTGCCTCAATTTCTTTCTCCATGGGTACTGTTACACTGACAAATCCCAGCCCTGGGTGAGAAACCCTCACCACCACTGGGTGGCAATGACTTGTTTTATGGGGGGACACCATCAATTGCCTATTTTTCTATTGATTGTTCTTGGAACAATCTTAGAGAAATCGATTTCTTGTGGGGACACTCCTTGTTTTTGTCTTTTCTCTTTGCTGGAGTTTTTAGGGGGGGCCCTCCTCAATCTATTTGTCCAGCATGGGCCAGACCCCGTCAAAACCTCCATGACACACCCCACTGGGGTGCCTTCATGAACATACCCAGATTCTGGGTCTCCAAGACACTGTCAGACTTATTGCCTGGCCCCAATACAAGTCACTGGCCTGATAATGAATTTGACTTCCAAATTCTCTTGAGATCTTGAAAACTTTCTCCACTGCAATGGCAAATGGTCCAAGGTTCCGTATGTCCAGGCCTGGTACCTCCATTCCAAACCTTCTCTCTGCCAAAACTACTCAACTTTTCACATTCTTTAATTAAAACAACAAGAACAACAACAAAAACCCTCAAGGCATTTATTTCTTGGGACCCCTCCCTCTTTGGGAGTTCTACTTTCTATTACTCTAATAAATCCTGTTACTTTGCTCTCTCTCTCATCCTTTTGTCCACGGATTTCATTCTTCAAATTTACAAGACAAAGGCTGGGATTGTGGCTCAGTGGTAAAGCACTCGCCTAGCACGGGCAGGACCTTGGTTCGATCCTCAGTGCCACATAAAAATAAAATAAAAATAAAAAATGTTGTGTCCACTGAAAAACTAAAAATAATTATTAAAAAATTCTCTCTCTCTCTCTCTCTCTCTCTCTCTCTCTCTCTCTCTCTCTCTCTTAAAAAATTTACAAGACAGAAAACCTACCCATCCACCCTCTGTGTTACATTTATGGGGGCCCACCTGGGATTTTTGGAAGGGTAAGTAATGTGAGAAATAGAAGGTCTGGAGTTCCATTTTCAGAATATTCAGCCTGAATTGGATCCAACTGTAGCCCTCCCTTTTTGCCCACCCTAATATTAAAATTAGCCAATTGCACAGATTGTAACCCCAAATTCCTCTAATCAGAGTGAAGGGCAGTACTACCTTAGGTTAGAGATATAAGCAGGCGGTCTGCCCTTCAGGCATGCTAACTAGTCAAGTTCTGGAAGTATGCCTTTCTGCTAGAAGTAAAGGTTTACCTTGCCTACTCACTTTCCTGCACATGTTTGATTTCTTGTGACATCTAGTTATTTCTAAACAGTAACACTGAAAAGGAAGTTCTTATTTCTCTTCTCTATGCTCTTTCTTCATGGAAAAACCAATTAAAAGTGACTAGCACAGCTGCTGATTTTAAGACTCAGGTGATTGGCTTACTGGTGAAGGTGGAACAATCCCCTTTTGCTTAGGCATTGGGAATATCAGTTCTGACTTGCTTCAGTTTCCTTTCTGTGGAAGAGAATTGGCGTATGGGACAGAGGAAGGCTTGAGACAACTGAAGGTAAAAGACTCCCCTGTGCTGCATGAAGATCTAATGTCCCAAGTCTGACCCTGACAGCACTCACGGGTATCAAATATCAACCATCATCTGTCTTTCTGTTTCTGACTGACTTGGCCCAATCACCATTGGGCACCCTCACCTGACAAATCTTGGATCCTGAAATGAACATTGGACCAAGTTAGTCAGAAACAGAAAGACAGAAGTCAGTCTGATCTGAGGTCTTTGGGAGAAAGGTGATCCATGAATAGAATGTCCCTAAAGTAGTGCCATTCGGAAGAAACCCTTAATAGGTCAGATGCATGCACTTTCTCCTCCCAACCATGCGTTACAAAAGGAAGACTAAGTGAGCCAAGTAAAGCTCAAGGTGCTGAAAAGACATTGATCAAATTAGAGGTTGTACAACCGGTACCTTGCTTACTATTATTAACTTATTTTAGTAATCAATATCCCATTAATTGCTAAGACAAAGTGATGCCCAACTTGGCATGCCCCTCCCCCAAATTTCAAGGTATCATGCAAATCATTATTGTGCTGCAATTATGTTGCCAGTAGGGGTTGGTTACACACAGTGGTTAACAGACAAATGATCATTGGGCAAACAGGAACCATGACATTAGAAAGTAGGTAAAGAAAACTAGCTACCATCTATCTAGTCTGGTAGCAGATGACCACAATTGGGGTGGCAATGCAGACAGCTGCTAGGTAGATGGGGAGAGGCTGCTTACACATCAGACCTCCTCAGGTAGAAAGTGAGCTCATAGGCTTTCTTGTTAAGTGTGCCTCCGTGGACACCTTCCTTTCCCATGACTATAACCAAGGCTGGAGTACACAGAGAAACAAAAGAAAAGTGAACAGCATTACTTAAGGAGGGGAGGGCAGAAAGAAAGACATCTTTCCCCACCAACAGAGGGATACACAGGAGACACAGGTTCATTCCCCATCACCCTGCATTGCTAATAAAATTTCCAGAATTTAGACTTAAGCTTACCACTAGGAAAGTTTAAGAGCAATTTCCCCTAATACTTAACAGTCTGCCTAGCAGCTAGAACCCAGAGTCTCTCAAGTATTTTGCCATTGAATATGCTTTCTTACTCAATTGGCCTCCATGGACCCCTTCTTTTCCCATTACAAAGACCAAGACTCTTCTAGCTCTGCCGACAGTGACCATTGTATTTTGGCTCGCCACCTTGACTCTTTGTCCGGATGTCCATTGTGCAGTCCCCATCGACATATAGACTATCTCTGATCACTGAACACTTCTTTGCTCCAAGAGTCAAACCATTGGTAAAGAAGCCTTCCTGGTCTTTTCCTACAATCATATCTATTTCTACTGGCGTGATGCTCTGGAAGACGCTCCTGGCCGTGGCCGCCCAGACATATTTGGCGTCGCAGTAGCCGACAATGGCGGCCTCCTGGTAGCAGCCATCGCACATCAGGTTGTCCACGTAGCTCTGCCACCCGGCCATCTTCAGCCCTTCGCACTGCAGCGGGACGGTTGCAGCAGGCCCGGCGGCGGCGGCGGCGGCGCCTACAATTCTTATTACACATAGAGAGTACAATTTTTCATATCTCTGGTTGTATACAAAATATATTCACACCAATTCGTGTCTTCATACATGTACTTTGGATAATAATAACCATCACATTCCACTATCATTTCTAACCCCATGCCCCCTCCTTTCCCCTCCAATTCCTCTGCCCTATCTAGAGTTCATCTATTCCTCCCATGCTCCCTCTCCCTATCCCACTATGAATCAGTCTCCTTATATCATAAAAAACATTTGGCATTTGTCTTTTTTTTTGGATTGGCTAACGTCACTTAGCACTTTCTTTAACTCCATCAATTTAACTGCAAAATGCCATGATTTTATTCTCTTTTATTGCTGAGTAATATTCCATTGTGTATATATGCCACATTTTTTTTTATCCACTAATCTATTGAATGGCATCTAGGTTGGTTCTACATTTTAACTATCATGAATTGTGCTGCTATATACATTGATGTAGCTGTGTCCCTGTAGTATGCTGTTTTTAAGTCAGTGTATAGACAGAGGAGAGGGTTAGCTGGGTCAAATGATGGTTCTATTCCCAATTTTCCAAGAAATCTCCATACTGCTTTCTATATTGGCTGCACCAATTTGCAGTCCCACCAGCAGTGTATGAGTGTACCTTTTCCCCCACATCCTCACCAACACTTATTGTTGTTTGTAAGAATACAAGTCTTTTAAGATGTAAAGTTTAGGAGATATATAATGTGATACATAAAAGCCCTAACTGACTTTACCAAGAGAGAATTAAGTGACAAAACTGAAGGGATCTTTCAACAAATACAGAGGTAATACCAGTAAAAAGCTACTTTACAGAAATCAGATGGCATTCCACAGCTCAAGGGGCCACCTATGCCATTATAAAAATTAAATGTTAGTTTCAAGCAATTCTACTACTGTTTCCAAAAATTTGTATGGCCTCCACTCACAAATAAATGACATGTCAGACTACACCCTATACTCTAATAAGTTACTATTTTCGTGGTCTTCAGAGGCTGGCTGGTAACACTGATCATTTTTGTGCTGTTTGCAGAAAACAGTGTTTTGCTCTATTGTTTGTTGTTGTCCTAGCATGATCTCTGCCCTTTGTACAACTTGTCTAGTCACCTGCTAACAGCCATCATGGACCTCTGGACTGCCCTGATTCATAAGATGCCTACAGTACCATTAAGCTCCAGATGGTCATGGAACCAGACCCCCCCCCATGGAGCTGCCTCCCAAATTCTACTGAGGACCCCTAGATAGACCCTCTGAAGGGTTTCCCTGACTGCCACAGATGACACCCACTATTAGCTTGAAGAAACCAGAGCAGTCATTGTCCCTTTTCCTGATAGCAGTCAAGGACATCTTCAGAGGAGGAATTGAGGCATGAAATAGATTATCTACAGGTAGACAGAAATGGGAACCTTAGAGAATGGGATCCCACTATCCCACATTAAAACCCTAGGTTAAAGCTTTTTTTTTTTTTTTTTTGTCTGTTTTTGGCTGCCTGACTAGAAGGCCCCACTCTGGCTTGGCTGCCCAACCCATATCCTTGGCAGTGACATCCTAACCATATTCAACGCCTTCATTCATTTTCATTCCCACCATAGCTCACTATACTCTTCTGCTTCCTTTATCCTGTTATGCCAACCAGATGCCTTTCCTTCCCCTCTAACATCCCTGCCATTGCTCCTCCTTGAAATGTCAACCACAATGTGGGATACCTCCAAGCCCACATGGCCACCCACCACACTCCCATTAAAATTTTCCTACAAGACCCTACCTTCGGCTAAAGGGAGTTGTCTCCTATCACCACTCTGGCTGCCTCAACTATAATCAGTGAATCTTCTTTGTAAATATAATTCTTATAACTGTTTATCCACTAACTAGACAGGAATTGCCTAGGCCCTTTTTCTCTTTCCAATTCTCTGTATAATTCTTGGCCTTGCTGTTTGTGAAGGATATGGAAAATAACATCTCCCAAGAAAAGGAAAATGACAGCCCCCAGGGAGAAAAGGAGGACAGTATAATCCAGGAGGAGAGGAGGGGAAGGCAAACACCTGGCCCTGGGCTCTGGGCTTTCATCCTTTCCCAGTAACACTGAGTCTGAGAGGGGAAGGCAAACAAAAGGGCTCTGGGCTCTGGGTTTTTATCCCAGTAACAATGAGTTTCAAGCTATTACAACTGTTTTCCTGAGTTAGATTTTTAATCCGCAAAACTAGTTTTCTGACTGCCCGGCCGGTATGTCCCAAGTCTCTGATGATTAAGTCCCACTAAACATTCTGCTGTGATTAACTCTCATTAAAAACTATAAAAAGCAGACCCCTCTTATAACCAGTCGCCATTTTCTCCCCTAAAAATTTGTCATATGTCATTTCATGGATGCTTAATAAAGACAGCTTGCTGATCCAAGATCTGCTCCCGTTTTCGGTCATTTTTGCTTACAGTTGGACCCTTCCTGTTTCAGCTATTCACCTCCCTTTTATAGAACCATCAACACCAGTATTGATCAGAGGGTCCAGAACATCCTCCTGCTAGCTCCATTAGCGCTGTTCAGTACCAATGTTTATATGAGTTCTCAATGGAAGCTCTCTCTCAGCAGGAAGTAATTCAAAAGACATTGCCACTCCTTCTCCCTTCACCCCTTTCTTATGGAATAAAAAGAAAAAGGCAGGAATGTTAAGTAGAACTTGACACAGGCAACACCATTTTGAAACATAGTCTCCATCTTAGAATAAGTCCTCTCACAGTCACTCTGACTCAGCCTGACCCTAAAACCCAGACAATACTCCATCATCTTACAAAAAAGGAATTTGTTTTCTGGGACTGGAATCCTAAAAACACCTGGTTTGACATGGAACCTAAAATAATAGAGGTGAGGACCATGAGAAACTTTCCCTGACAACCCCTTATCAATGGCTTAACTGCAAAACAATTCCCCCACTCCCTCATGCCCCTATATCTACCCCTGCTGTAAGTGGAAGATGGGTCTCAGTCTCCATTGAGCCCAGCTCTGCAGGTTTGTCATGAATAAACCTGTTACTGCCTCTCTTCTCTCTTTATTTACTTCATTTGCTTCTCTTATTACACCCAGTACAAAAAAAAAAAAAAAAAAAAAAAAAAAAAAAAAAAAGGAAAAGGAAAAGACAAGGAACAAAGCATAGAGGTACATGCCTGTAATCCCAGCAGCTCAGGAAGCTGAGGCAGGAGGAGTGTAAGTTCAAAGCCAGCCAGCCTCAGCAAAAGTGAGGTGCTAAGCAACTCAGTGAGACCTTGTCTCTAAATAAATAGGGCTAGGGATGTGGCTCAGTGGTTGAGTGCCCTTGAGTTCAATCCCCAGTATTTAAAAAAAAAAAAAAAAAGACAGGAAAATGAAGGGCAACTGAGAACCACAGGTGCCTTATCTGACAGAGAAGCACATGGAAAATGGGGGCTTGGTATGTTAAAACCTTCCCCAGCCATAATAACATCCCCTTAAGAAAAGTTATTGTTTAAGATCATGTTGTGCTGCCCCTGTCCAGCGTGGATGGCTGAACTAAGGTTGCTTGTGTGAATTTGGGGTGATGCAAAATAAAACACAGACATAAATTACCTTTACACAAGCTTCAGGATGGCTTTTCCCAGCTCTCGGCCTCAAGCTCCCCAAAAGTGAGAGCAAGAGAAAGTCAGGAGAGGCTGATGAGAGAGAGGGAAGCCTATTCAGAAGTGAGCGTTTATTTGGTGGGGACACTATTCTTAGAAAGTTCTATTCATAAAAGGGCAGAAGGGGTAAGATTACCAGGGAGCAGGTGAGTGTAATTCAACCCCAGCAGATATGCCTACACCTGAAGTCAGGCCTTGCTATCTGAACTGAAACAACCCCCAAGTCACTATGAAATGTAGTGATTAGTCAGAGCTCCCTGCTTCAGGACTGGAAGTCATGTTCATTCAGAGCGGCTCCCCACAATGTTGCACCCTACCAGGTGGCCTGGATCCCCCATAAATTTCATGGAAATTTACCATAATCACCCAATCACCCTGGAAACCCAAACATCAATACCTTCACAAAGAAAGTTTGTGGAGGGGTATTCAAAGGGTAATAATCTGATTAAGGAGGCAGAAAACTGAGGCAAAAACAGGGGGGCTCAATTTCCTTAAAGTCTCCAACTCTGTGAATACCACATCATGTCTTTAAGACAGACCTTGCAGTTTCTAGGCTGTTAGTCAAAAGTCAAAAGGTGGACCTGGACTGGACATTCTAGAAACTTCCCTGGGTCACCTAATAAAAATTGGAGGGCAGGAAAGGTGTTATAGACCCTCTTATTTCAGAGAAGACCCATTCTATCCCTTTTCCCCTTTCCTATCCCTTCTAATAAACTCATGCCTGTTATTCTGAGCAACTGTCTAAAATCTTTATGACATGATTGTAAGAATTTGCTTTGAAGGAAGATGGGGTTCATCTGTGGACTGCCTCAGCTTGGGGAAGGTCAATGCCCCCTGTAACAGCACCACCACACCAGTCAAAAACAAGAACAACAACTATCTCTCTCTCTCTCTCTCTCTCTCTCTCTCTCTATATATATATATATATATATATTTGTTTATATATAATTATATATATTTATATATGTTGTTTATGTATATACATACAGATATATGTATATATAAATATAAACAACTATATATATAGTTGTTGTCGTGTATACATTTTATATATATATACACATATATATAATGAAATCATATATTATATATATATATATATATATATATATATATATATATATATATATATATTATATATGATTTCTGACTACTCAGGGGTTATCCAGACTGTGCTGCAGTTAATAAAAAAAACAGGATCCTTGTGTCTATGGGAATCTATATGGTGCCAAGTTTAAGGAGAAAGCTTCCCTCTGTCTCCATTTGTAGGCCAACTCATTGTTTGGCATCATTTTTCCTGTGGGTGAATTTTCTTCTAGAAAAATCCAAGAGTTCTGTTAGGGAGTAGGGGTATAGCTCAGAGAGAGGGAATCCAGGAAGAGAAAAGGGGTTTGAGTTCAGCTTGAGTGTCTGTCTCCTAAGGTTTTCTCAGACCCTGGATTCAGAGAGACATGTGACAGAGAGCTATTGTCAGGATAAAGTTCCAGATCTCAGTTCGTGGATTTCAAGGTCTCAGGCCCAAGCCTGGTGTTTGAAGGTCTATGGTGCTAAAGTCGAGTTTTGGGGATTCCTCTTTGTCCTGACGTTTCGCTCCTCCACTTCCCAGCCCGACTCGGGTGTTTCTGCCTGGATATTCGTGACGCGACCGCAGTTCTCAATCCCATTGGGTGTTGGGTTCCTAGGGAAGCCAGTCATCGTCGCCGCGGTTCCGGGTTATAAAGTCCTCAGAGACAGGCTGGGACTGGAGGTCTCCCCAAATCTGAGAATAGGATCATGGCGCGCCGAACCCTGTTCTTGGTGCTCTTGGGGGTCCTGGCCCTGACCGAGACCTGGGCAGGTGAGTGCGGATTCCTGAGGGACCGCCGGGAGGAAGCGCTGGACGGGGGGGATCGCGACCCGCTGCCACCGATCTTTAATCCCCAACTCCTACCCTAACTACTCTTCCTTGGTAGTTCACAGCCCAGACCCCACTACTTTGTCTCCCTCCTGGTCACTCCCCTCTTGAGTTCTGCATCCCGCTGCACCTGTTCGGTTTCACCAGCACCTGCCCCTCCTCCTTTCCTCCGGGTCTCATCCAACTGGGAACCTGGTCACACCTACCCTTCAGGCTCCCACTCTTTGAGATATTTCGATATCGCCATGACCTGGCCGGGCCGCAGAGAGCACCAGTACATGACCGTCGGCTACGTGGACGACACACAGTTCGTGCTCTTCGACAGCTACGCCGCCAATCCAAGGATGGAGCCGCGGGCGCAGTGGATGGATCAGGTGGGGCCTGAGTATTGGGAAGATCAGACACGGATCTGCAAAAACTCGGCTCAGATCGACCTAGGAAACCTGCGCAACCTGCTCCGCTACCACAACCAGAGCGAGGGCGGTGAGTGACTCCGGGTCCGGGTAGGAAATCACTACCCCCACCACCCCGAGTTGTCCCTGGTCCCCAAGTCCAAGGTTCATTCCCAGTCTTGGAGACCCACGAAGACCCTCCACCTGGGAAAAACCTGCTGAGGGCCGTTAACCCGGTTCCATTTTCAACCTTGGTAGAAACCCCCTTGGATTGGTGAGGGTGGGGGCTGGCTGGGGGCGGTGGCTGACCACGAGGATGGGGCCAGGATCTCATACGCTCCAGTGGACCCTGGGCTGTGAAGTGGAGCCAGATGGACGCCTCCTCCGCGGGTACCGTCAGGCAGCTTATGACGGAGTAGATTACCTTGCTCTCAACGAGGACCTGCACTCCTGGACCGCGGTGGATGCGGCGGCTCGGATCACACTGCACAAGTGGGACACGGAATTTTACAGGGCCTACCTGGAGGGCCCGTGCGTGGAGTGGCTCCACAGATACCTGGAGAAGGGGAAGGAGATGCTGCAGCGCTCAGGTATATGAGGTTCTTGGATATCTCTCCTCTGCCCTCCTACTGCTGCTGGCGTCTTTGAGGAGGGGAGGAAAACGGGATTCTGGTTAGAATTCTGCAGCTCTCTGGCATCTGGAGGGAAAGGGGGAGATCGAATTTTCAGATCCAACACCAGGGAGTGAGAGAGAAGGTCCCGGAAATAACCTACGAGCCCGCCCTTCCTTCCTTCCTTCCTTCCTTCCTTCCTTCCTTCCTTCCTTCCTTCCTGTACTGGGGATTGAACCCAAAGACTCACTGCCAGCTAGGCAAGGGCTTTACGACTGAGCCACCCACCTCACTTTTTTTTTTTTCTTTTTTCACATTTGAGACAGGATCTCTCTAAATTGTTCAGGCTGCCCTTGAACTGAACTTGCAATCCTCCTACCTCAGCCTTTGAGTAATAGTTGTGCACCACAGAGTCCGCCAGCACTTCCCCTTGACTTTAGCACCTGATTGGGAACTCCTCTCTCCCACATCTTGTTCTTTGCCCCAAGTTTAAAGCCTTTGCTTATCAGACTCCAGATATTTTGAGTTTCTTGGCCTCCAGTCAGAAACAGAAATCCCTTTTCTCCTCTTCAAAGACCTCGAGCCTCCTAACCTGGGCTGGCTTACTCTGATTCTAGACCTTTCCAAGAAATAAGTTATCCCAGATGCCTCTAGGTGTTTTGCAATCTCCTCCACCCTCAGTGTCCTGTCTATTCTCTGATGGTCTCATGAGTGCTGCTTCAGTGTACCAGGAATAATGCAAGGTGGCTGAATTTTCCAACTTTTCCCCTAGACCCCCCAAAGACAAGAGTGACCTACCACCCCGGCCCTGAAGGAGACATCACTTTGAGGTGCTGGGCTCTTGGCTTCTACCCGAAGGAGATCACTCTGATCTGGCAGCGGGATGGGGAGGACCAGACTCAGGAGATGGAACTTGTGGAGACGAGGCCTGCAGGGGATGGAACCTTCCAGAAATGGGCAGCTGTGGTGGTGCCTGCTGGAGAGGAGCAGAGGTACACATGTCATGTGTACCATGAGGGGCTGCCTGAGCCCCTCACCCTGAGATGGGGTAAGGAGGGGATGAAAGTACAGAGCCTGTTGGCAGGGAAAGCGGGAGCTCTTCTGGAGGGTCAGGGCTGAGAGCTGGGGGTCAGGGTCCCTCACCTACTTCCCCTTCTCTTCCCAGAGCCACCTTCTCAGTCTACCATCCCTGTCATGGGAATTGTTGTTGGCCTGGTTCTCCTTGTAGCTGTGGTCACTGGAGCTGTGGTGGCTGTTATGATGCAGAGGAGGAATGCAGGTAGGGAAATGGAGGGAACTGAGTGTTCTTGTTTCACGCCCCTGGTAGAAGTGAACTCTGCCTCATTAATGGGAAGCACCATCCACAGGCACTTGCTGATGCTCTATTGTATAGCACAAGGAAAATTCAGCACAAATTTATTACCTTTATGGTGGTGATGATGAGACCTGATTCCCAGAAGTCAGAGGTCACAGGGAAAGTCACTGCTGAGGACAGACCTTCAGGATGGCAGTTGATTAAGTTCCTGAATATCTCCTTTCCTTATCTTTCCCTGAGTCTGTGGTCGCAATCTAGAAACTTCCCTGAGGTCTAAGACTAGGGTGTTCCTCTGGGCCCTCATGGCCCTGCCTTCTCCTTGGCTCCTCACAGGATGTTGTTTTTATTTTTTTCTCTCACAGATAGAAGAGGAGTTATCTAGGCTCCAAGTAAGTATTGGAGGAGAATGTTGTCTCTGGAACCTTTGGGATAGTGTGTATAGGAGCCCATGGGGGAACTCACCCTTCTGGGCTCTGAGTATATCATGTTTTTCTGCCCTAAGTAATGACAGTGCCCAGTGCTCTGATGTTTCTCTAGGCCTGTAAAGGTGAGACCTAGAGGGCCTTAATAAATAGGAGAGGGGTTGGGGCACAGGAGATTGGACTAGGTTACAGGTACTCTCTGGATCTTTTGAGTGAGCTATAGGTTGTTCAGAACAATATCACTGGTAGGAACTGCCCTGAATTTGTTCATGGTGCTTTTGTTCTGAAGCATGGTACTTTTGTTCTGGGAAGAATAAGGAAGTGGGGTGCCTGAAGCAATCATTGAAATTTGGATGGTGGTTTAACCAGATCACGAGTCCTGGAGGATGCTGGAAGATTTTGTACTTTTTCTCTGAGTAATAGGGAGTTGGAAGTCAGTTTGAGCAGAAGAGGACCACTATGTGATTTGTTTTGTAACAGAAATGTGTTGTAATAGGAACTGTGGTTTCTCTGCTGAGAAGAGAATCTTGAGGCTGCATAACTAGGTTGCAGCAAAACTGCAGGGGACTACTAGTGTTCTGTTCCTGGATGCAGATGTGGGTCCCCTCAGCAGAGATGTGAGCAGTGAAAATGGTGGGAGTCATCATATCCTGGATCTATTTTGAAGATGGACTTTACAGCATTTCCTAATGGACCGAATCTGGAATGTGAGAAAGGAGTCAAGGAGGACACCAGTGGTTTTGGACTGTGGAATAAGATAGGTGGAGTTGCTGGAAGACTATGGAAGGGGCATTCTTGAGGATAACTGAAGATGGAGTCGTGGGTGCCTTGGGTGGAACAGGAGGGGTCAGAGTATTGGGAAGAGCAGATGAGGTATGCCAGGGGTCACACACAAATTTACCAACTGAATTTTTGGACCCTACTTGGCTACTATAATCAGAGCGAGGGCGATGAATGAACCCAGGTCTGGGTCGGAGGTCACGACCCTTTCACATCCCTCATGGGTATCCCGGGTCCCCAGGTCCAAGATGCAAGAATCCATGCACCAGCAGCAGGTCGTGTTCTTCCACTTGGAGTTTTCTTATTTGTGGATGGAATGAGGGAGGACCATCTTCATTTCTGGCATTTCCATTTGGAGTTTACTTTGCCTCAAAGGCTGAAGCAATGAAAAATAACTATGTGAATGGGAAACCTTTCCTTGAGAAAAGCGTTAATAAAAATCTGGAGCTTGAAGATGCTGTTGAGGCCTCTGAACCCCAAAGGAAAGCTTTGAAGGGAAAATTACAGAAGATGTTATAGAAGTTGAGATCTACAATTAAACTGGATCTAGGGGGCTTATTCCAGCTGAAGTTAAGTATTACTTAGAAGCCATTGCATAATAATAAAGTGACTGAAAAATCCAGAACTTCAGATAATCTATCTACTTACCATGTTTAAGCTATGTTTTGTTTTTCAGACTTTTGTATACTTATTTCTGCGTTGTTTCATGAAGTTACACTTTCATAATAACATCTATAAATCATAATGAATTATTAAGTCCAAAATAAATAAAATAACTTGCTGTAAATCTATTTTTTTTTGTATGCTCATAGCTAGCTACAAAGCAAAAACCTATGGTATGTACGATAAAAAAAACCAAATAATCCCCCCAAAACAAAAACAACAACAAGATACTCTCTAAATAAATAAGGACACTGAAGTAACTGCTTTCATGCCTTATAATGCTATGAATTAGTTCAGTTTTTGGAATTTATGCATATGGAATCATATAGCATCTGTTTTTTTGTGTCTAGGTGGTATTGATTAAATGTATATATGTATGTATTTTTAGTGAGATCGTCTGTATTTTGTGTATTGCAATAGTTTGTTCATTTTCATTCTGTAAATATTCTTTCTCTTTTTAAATCTCTCCACTAGTGCAGTCTGCCAAAAGCCCTACTATACTTCTTGGACTCCTAGTTACCACTCTGACTTTGACAAATACTTTGAAGCAGAGTGTTACCAAATACTGACATCACATACCTAGCATTTCCCTCTCTGAACTCTGGTC
Source organism: Urocitellus parryii (assembly GCF_045843805.1). Classification (NCBI taxonomy): domain Eukaryota; kingdom Metazoa; phylum Chordata; class Mammalia; order Rodentia; family Sciuridae; genus Urocitellus; species Urocitellus parryii. Next base: position 119,165,374 of record NC_135538.1, read on the forward strand.
TCATGGAGTCTTCAGTGCCTTGGTGGCTCTGCGGTGTCTTAATGTGGATGTTCTTACCTACTGACCACTTTCACCATTGTTCCTGAAGGAGGGTCAGTCTGAAACAGGCTGGTCTGCCATCATTGAAAGTGGAAACTGTGTGTTTTTTTAAACGTACAGTAAGAATTTCTAAATCTTTATGCTATAATTAGTTTACTCATGATGAAAACTGCATATGAGTCAATTTACAAATTCCTTTCAGTAAGAAAGGAAGAATCCCTCGGCAGACTAACTGACCAAAAATGCCACTTTTTTTTTTTCTCACAAGTGAATAAGGCCAGTGAATTTGTTTAAATAATGGCTTAGAGCAATCACAAGTTAGGAATGATTTCTCTGTCTTGATGACTTAAAAACAATAACATACACACACACACACACACACTTCGCAATTAAATATGTACATTTGGAGTTTTCTCAATTTTCAGGAGGGATGCTGTGTGGCCTTGAGGAAGTCTTGGTTTTTATGTTAGTCAGATTTGCAAAAATACCTGACAAGAACAACTACAGCTACACATTATGTAGCTCTCTTTCACCTCTCCATTCTGTTCTATACCCTTTTGCCAGTACCATATTCTCTTTGATTAATGTATCTTTATAAAAAAATCTTAAAATAGTATTACATAATCTGCAGTGGTATGTTTTCACTATAATTCAGTTCAAAATAATATCTAATTTCGCTTTTCTTCTTTGATCCAGGTTATTTTGAAAGGTGCTTTTGAATTTTCAAATATTTATTTTCTCCCCCTAGATAAGTTGCTTTTGATTTCCAATAAAATCTGTTTTGTCCCCAAACATACCATGTATGACTTCAGACTTTTGAAATTTATTGCTGACTCATTTTAGTGAATATACTTAGGCACTTTAAAAATTAGTATAGTTCCCAAAAGAAGACATACATATGGAAAATAGGTATTTCAAAATAGGTATTTAAGACTTTTGAAATTTATTGTTTTCTTCCCCAATAGATTTAACAATATAATTTATTTTACATAGGTTTAGATATTAGGTGTCCACCAAAAGCTCATGTGTGAGTCAATGCCAGAAAGTTTAGAGGTAAAATGATTGGGTTATGAGACTCTTAACCTAATGCAGGCATTCATTCCCTGATAGGGATTAATTGGATGGTAAATAACCGTAGGGAGATAGGGTGTGGCTGGAGGAGGTGGGCCCCTGGGAGTGTGTCTTTGGGGTTTATATTTTTCCTCTGATGAGGGGAACTCTTTCTCTCTGCTTTTTGGATCCATGTCCTCCTCCACACTCATTTGCCATGCTATTCTGCCTTATCTTGGGCTCAGATGCAGTGGAGCTGCCTGTCTATGGACTGTGACCTCTAAAACTGAAGGTGCCAAATAAACTTTTCCTTCTCTAAAATTGTTCTTGTCAGGTCTCTTGGTCATAGCAGTGAAAAAATACTTTTTCTTGGTATTGGGGATTAAACCAGGGACCTTTACCCTGAGCTACAACCCCAGTCCTTTTTATCTTTTATTTTGAGGCAGGATCTCACTAAGTTGCTGAGGCTGACCTCAAACTTGTGATCCTCCTCCTCAGCACCACCATGCTTGGCTTTGTTGTATTTTTTTTAAACCAGAAGAAAGATTTTGAATGTTTTCACTATAAAAGAAATGAGTGCTGGGATTTAGCTCACTGATAGAGTGTATGAGGCACTGAGGGAAAAAAAATGAAAATTCCCTGAGAGTCTTTTTATAAGCCGGACAAGATGGCACATGCCATTCAGGAGACTGAGGTAGGAGGATCATGAGTTTGAGGCCAGCCTCTGGAATTTAATGAGATCTTGTCTCAGGTGGAAAAAAAAAAAAAAGGCTGGGGCTGGGAATGTACTTCAGTGGTAAAGTGCCCCTGGGTTCAGTCCTCAGTACCATCAAAAAGAAAAAAAATTGATGAGGAAATGTTTAACCTGATATAAACATTACATAATGTATATATATATACACATTATGCATAGAAACATCATATGGTACCCCATAAATATGTCTAATTTTTATGTTTTTATGTATCTGTTAAAAAGAAATATACAGTGACATATAGTTGTGGTGTTCTGTAGTGGTCAATTAGGGCAAAATGGTTAATATTGTTCATTTGCATTTTAAAGAAACTAAGATAAAAAGAGTATTTTTCCCCCAATAGACTTAACATTTCTCATGTTATTTTTCCTATCTGTTGGTTCAGGTCTCCATCTGGTATGATTTCTTTCAACCTGAGATATTTCTTTAGTACTTTCTTTGTAGTGTAGTTCTATCTACAATACTGAGCAAGTGTTTCTGCTTCTTGCACTAAAGGTGGGCTCTGTCCACCCGGAAGCCTCTGTCAGCAGCTTTCTCCAGAAAAAGCCTGAAGTCTTAGAGATAAGCCAAGAGCAGGTAGTGTTTCTGACAAAGAGAATGGAAAACCCACATCTGGGAGGGAAGTGACTAAACTGGAGGCCGGGTCATCACAGGTTCTCTGGGGATGAAGTGTCAACAAAACGATGATGACAAATGAAGGAAAGTGGAAGAGTGAACATGTGACCAGACCTCTGCTAGTGTCCTGTTTCCTGTTGCTCTGACTGCTCCAAGGGAAATTATCTGAAGGAAATACACCCTATTGTGTCGTCATGTTGGTCTTTCCTGTTATTCAAGCAAATAGCCTGCAGATGGCGCACTAGCCATTCGATTTTCTGGTCCCCATTTTCCTCCTTCAAGGGGGAAGTCAGAATCACTGGGGGAAGAGGGAGGATTTGGAGGTACAAATGATCACCATTGACAATTTTTTCATCTGAGCTGGGGTTTCTTTGCAAGAGTGAGAGCACAATTTAGAATGGACAAAATTGCCCTGAAAACAGCCAGAAGAATGTGAAATAGATCTCCTTCCACAGGGACTTCTCAGCCTGAGCTGGGGCTGTTAGGAGAGTCTGAGAGGTGCTGAACAGTCAACAAAAAACATACACCAGAGCTTGCACTCTCTCTTTAAAGAAGCGCAGCACTGGCATCCTCAAAAATAATTATCAACAGATGAAATAACATCCTGTTTGGGATTTTTTTTCAAAAAGACCCAGTGTGGTTCTGGGTAGGGAAGGAGGTGCATCAAGACTGGAGAGCTTCATGGCTATGGCTGAGTGCAGGGAACGGGACTTCCCTGTACTCTTCTCTCCATTTGTGTGTGTGCTTAACGTGTCCTTAGTAGATTTCAAAATAAGGATCTAGATATCTGTGTTTACTTAAAGGAACTGAATTTTATGACCATCTGTCCATCCATGCCATCCTGTCACCACACAGTGCCAGTGTCTAGCTCTGCTGGGCATTTCTCAGCCTCTGATGTCCAATGTCTTCTGCCCTCAGCATCCCTGGGAAGAGGAGAGTTGCTTAAGGAATTCAGATAAAAAGGCACTGACTCTAATTGAGAGCTAAACTGATAGGCCCTGAAAGACTAGTAATTTGATAGGAAACTTTGTGTGGTACTGAAAAATCAATGATACTTTATATAAAATGTAATCTCTTTATAAGATTTTTGAATTTTAATTTATAATTGTATATTTATATTACTGTATTTACAGTCTGAACATGACTATATCACATTTGAGATGATATAAATAAAATCATTATCTTATGAAAAAAAAAAGGCACTGACTCTGGGAAAGCAGAAGCGTTTTAATTGCATGTGTTTGCAACCAGCAAACCATCTGTTGAGTTGCATTTCTATGTGTGGGCCTTGCTCTGTTAAAGTCATGGGGCTTCTAAGGGACTTGGCAGACAAAGTGAGAAGCTTTCTCTTACCCTGTAAGGTTCAGATGGCCAGATGCAGGTGCACCTCTGCTTGGTGAGTGCTGGTCTTTGCTTCCTTGGGTTTGGGCTGTCGTGTTGGAGGTCTCTGTGAGATCAGTAGTTTTGATGCTGTGCATCTGTGAGAGTTTCAGAAGCTCTAATAAAACCCCTCTTGCATTCTAGAAATTAAAAAAAAAAGATCCAGGTAACTAGGACAGGTGGAGGCATCATGTTTCTCACATTTGTGAAAGCATCAGAGATACTAGCTTTAATTTCAAATCAAAGCTTCAATAAAAATACATTTGAAATGAAATTACAGGGACAAGATGCCTTTAGATATCTCCAAACTCCTCATTTTCCTCCTCAAAACTTGGTTTGGTCACTCCAGGAGTATGTGTGTGTGTGTGTAGGGATTTTAAGCACTCCATTGAGATCAGTTGCAGGAAAGAGGACTAGCATTAGCTGAAGGGTCAGCAGAGACACCTGGAAGGTCCCTGTTGCCAGGACATTTTTTCCATTCTCTGAAAGTATGACAAGATTCGAGATCCTTGGTTTTCAGGGGTCCTATTTACCCCTTTTCCCAAGCTGAGGCACGGTGGTGTGGGCTGTAGATCAGTGAGTTTTGATTGGGGCAGGTATTGTGCGAAGTTGGTGGCCTCAGATTGTGGAAGTCATCCACATCCATGGAAGGGAGCAGAACCTCTAAATAGAATGTACCCATCGCCTGAGACACGAGAAACTGGAGACCAGGAATTGAAGGATTCACAGACACCAGCCCCCACCACTAGTCATGGCTCCTCTGCCTCTTGCTTCAACTGTGTGAACTCCTGGAAGCTTTCAGATTGTATTGAGGCCTGAAGTGAGATGACCCTGAGGCTGAGGAGGATGAAGCTCAGGGCCCTCCACTTGCTCAGGAGCTCTCACTTGCTTAGGGCCTTCTTAACCATCTTTTGCTTTTGTGTGTAATACTATATTTATATTTTTGGATTCTTTTCTTTCTTAAAGAAGATTTCTAAGTTATATAAGCATCAGTCTGCAAAAACTTTGGGTTTCAAGTGGGTGTGGTGTCACATGCCCATAGTTCCATTGCCTCAGGAGGCAGAGGCAGGATGATGGCAAATTCAGCCTATGCAACTTAGTGAGACCTTGTCTCAAAATAAAAATAAAAAAGGTGGGATGTAGCTCAGTAGAAGAGTGCTCCTGAATTCAATCCCCAGTGCTGTAAAATAAATAATAAAAAACCTTGAATCCCCCTAATTACATATCGATCTCTGACCCTCATCTGTAAATTTCACAAGTGAAAAGTAAATGGCTTCTTCTCCTCTTCCCCCAGTTACCCTATTGCCATCTCCTAAGGAACTGCTTTTTATCGTTTTTTTATGGATCTTTCCAGAGATTGAGCATGGATTTAAACCCCCATTCTGTTCTCTAATTGATAAAGATTATTTCCATCAGGATTTGTGAATTGCTGATGAATTTGACGAAATGTGAGTTGGTGCTACTCATTGCCCTTTCAAACAAGGAGTTGTTCCTGTGGGAGCCCAGGCAGTGACTTAGCATGAGGGTGACCCACACCTCTGACCATGTCAGCAATTATATTTCTCAGGGAACACTTAAGATAAGTTCTGCCCTGAGGTTTTCACTAGATTTGATATTAAACTTTGTTTTTGGAGCAGATCCACTTCCTAGGTCCCATGCGCTGCTTTCACTCAACCCTGGATAATGCCTCAGTTACCAGCAAAGACCAGGGATCCTGTCTGGATCCTGGCTGGTGGGATTTGGCCACCAGCTCCAATTAAGAACTAGGCAAGTGATGGAAAAAGAAAAATGAATTTTATGCAATTCACTCAAACTGGGAGGAAGCAGCTCCTTCCTGGCTACTAGTAGCATCTTCATTCTAGACAATGGAAATGGGATGGAAATGAGACTTGGCACCTGACCTAGAGTCTATGCCCAGTGGACTTGAGAAGGAAGGACAAGACGGAAACATCTTATGGGAGTGTTTATTTTCTTATTTGGACAAATGACTTGAATGGCTTATATCATAATGCACAATTATAGTGGGGAAATTAGAAATAAACAATAAAAATCCACATTACAGGGCAGAGATCTCGATACTCTGAGGATGTAAGACAGTCAAGCATGATGTTCAGCACCAGCTGTGGTTCTCAGGTTTCTGACACCTGAAGGGTAAGAGAAACAAATGGGGAGTGCAGCAAATCTCCCGAAAAGAAAAAAATTATGACATATTTAAAGAAGAACTATGTAGATTTGTAAATAAAATGATATTGTGTAAATCATTCACAATTATTAGGCAGAAAAAGTGTAAAGTCTTTAAAAAATGTTTACTTGAAACACCTTCCAGAGAGAGATTGAGATTAAACAATAAATACTTAACTTGGTAAAGCCCTATTCATGGAGATCTAAGGAAATATGGCCTAGGAAATGTCCTTTCCACTATCTGAATGAATTCACAGGAATGGTGAGTCTGGAGTGGAGTGTGCTGGTGTATGGACAGTTTTCACTGAGAGTGTCACTCCTGCAGTTCAGGATCCCAGGTGAAGTGAGAGCTGCAGAGCTGCCAGTCACTGGGAATCACTCTATGCCTCCTTCAGATTCTCACTCAGAATAACCTTGCACCTACAACCCCTGGGAAGAGGAACCAGGGAGCCGGGAAGTGCCATTGAGGCTAAACCAACATCCTTGCACTGGATCAAGGTTCAAGCACAGGTCTGGATCCTAGACTCCCTCTTGTCTGAAGCACATGGCCCATGAGGAATACTTTGGTCTCAAAATCCCCCGGTGAGTTGCTTTCCGTGGAAATAGTCTGAGCAATGCACCTCTCTCATGACCTTGGCACTGCTGACCTTCCTGCCTGGAGGGCTTCTCCCAGGTCTCCCAAGGCATCCTCCCTCACTTCACTCCTGACTCTGGTCTCAGTGTTGCCTGACTTCTAGAAAATTCCAATCTCATACTTACTACCTTCTACATACCTTTTCTGCCTTGATTTTTCTCCACAGCATAAATCATGACCTGATAAACCACACCACTGTCATTTAATTTATTCTCTGTCTCCTAATCTCCTAAAACTATAATGAACACCCCATGAAGTATGGATTTTTGTTATTTTTAAGCTATTTTCCCAGAACAATTACAATATTGCCTGCCAGATTGTGTGATATATATATATATATATATATATATATATATATTTGTTGAATGAAAGAATCTGAATATATTTTATTTTTGATATGATGATCACATCAAAAATCCTCATCAAGATAACTATAGGGTAAAAGGTAGATCCTTTTAGTGAAAGCAATTTTTTAAAAAAATTTATGTTCATTTTTTGTTTTGTTTTATTGTTATTGTTTTTTTCTGAGGATAATAATATAAAACTGTGTTTACTCACCCACTTGACTCAGTTTTCAGCTCATACTTCATTAGATTAGACCTACTTCTGAGAATCCTTTATTTTTTTGGTGTTCAAGGACCTTGAATTCTCTATATGCACTTTATCCCTTGAGTTTAGACCCAATCTTGCCAATACCCTTCATGGTTAAGGATAAGGTCAGAGAAATGAAAGTATGAAATGAATTCATGTTCCAGTTTAGATATGAGGTGTTCCCAAAAAGCTCATGTGTGAGACAATGCAGGAAAGTTTAGAGATCTAATGTTTGGGTTATGACAGCCCTAACCCTATTAGTGCATTAATATACAGACATGATTAACTGGGTGGCAGGGGTGGGGGGACAGTAACTGCAGGCAGGGACAGTGTGGCTGGAGGAGGTAGGTCACTGGGGGCATGCCTTAGGGGTTTATATTTTGTCCCTGGTGAGCAGAACTCTGCTTTCTGTTTCCATAACCTGAGCTGCTTTCCTCTGCCAGGATGTTCTGCCTCACCTTGGACCCAGAGCAATGAAGTTGGCCATCTATGAACTGAGATCTCTGAAACTGTGAACTCCAGATAAACTTTTCCTCTTGTGATTGTTATTGTCAATTCTTTTGGTCATGGTGATGGAAAAACTGACTAAAACAATGAGAATTCCTTAAAGCTAATGTCCCCAGACTCCTGCTAAGATCTCAGGATGGACGAATCACTGGATTGATTCATGTAGCAGTCCAAGTCCCAGCAGGAACAGACAGAACAAATGACAGGAACTTGGCTTCTAAGTTCCCATCCAGTTGCCTACGGGCAATAATACTTTTGTGGGTCTACACTGGACCTGGGATTCAGATGTTATGGGTTGGAGACTTTCCTGCCTTGTGCTCATTCAGTGAAAAGGAAATATGAATGTTTTAGGAAACACGTTGCACCTGGCACTATGTGGATAGGAAGACCCCAGAGTGCAGAGCTCTGTCCTGGTGCTGGGATCCCAAAGTATCCTTTGTAGGAGGGAAAAAGCCGAATTGGATTTCTGTGTTCAGCGTTGTAGCCACACGGGGGCGCTGTCACATTACTCTGAAATTTTGCCTGAGCAGCCCAGGAGAGAGCTGGGCTGTGAGTGGGTTGGAGGTTCCACCCTGGGGTTGGGTATCAATGGGGATGAAGAAGCTTCTGAGGAGCCCTGGACTCCTTGAGGTCCAGGTCAGGATGTGGCAGAGACTGAAGAAGAAAGCTCAGGAGACCTTACGCTCTCCCAAAGGCTTCTATCTTCTCTCTGCTACCCACCTTTTTAGCTTCCTGGCAACACCCCATTACATATGACAAGGAGAAACATTTTCCTCTACTCCCTATTTCTGTTTTTTGAAGCTCAGTTTTAAGAATTTTCCTATTCACTAGGTTTTAAAGTAAGATCTCATCTTATTTGGGAACATTGTCTTAATATCCACCTAATATCCTAGAATGTGGACATGCACATTGGGACTATCAGGACAAAGGGCTTAGCCTCTCTCCTCCTTGGGCCTGTGGTACCCACAACAGGGCAGAAGAAAGTCCTGTTCTGGAGTCAGACATGTTCCCAGGAGTCTCACCTCCAGCAGCAGGTGCCACAGGACCTGAGCCCTGGGGTGGGTGCCCTCTCTTCTTACAGGACAGGAGTAAATTATGCAACCTTTCAAGATGTCCCTTCATCTTGTATGTAACAGAAGCCTGGGTCTCCCTGAGGACCCAGCCCCTCTCAAGATCTCTCCACATGGTGCTTCCCCGGGGACATTGCACTCCTGGGTTAGGAGGTGAAGTGGAGACCTTATTCCTCATTGTGGTTCTCAGACCTTTCTGCTTCTTTTATTGATTGATTGATTGATTGATTGAGAGAGAGAGAGAGAGAGAGAGAGAGAGAGAAGAGAGAGAGAGGAGAGAGAGAGGGAGAGAGAGAGAGAATTTTTAAATATTTATTTTTAGTTTTTGGTGGACACAACATCTTTTTTTTTTTTAATGTGGTGCTGAGGATCAAACCCAGTGCCCCACGCATGCCAGACGAGCACATTACCGCTTGAGCCACATCCCCAGCCCTGCTTGTTTGATTTCTACCATTCCCTAACTTGTCACCAGAGTAGAGCTCCCATTCCTCTCATTGCTACTATTCCCCAATTCATTCCCCTATTTCTGGGCTCTTTGCTCCTGGGTCCCTGTCTCCTCTCCAGCAGCAATGTCTCCTTGGTCCTCATGGATTTCAACACAAGCAGAATTGGTGACTGAAGAATGAGCCCCAAAGATACCCAGGCCCTAATCCTTAGAACAGTGAGTAGGATGCATCACATCGCAGAGGGGACATTGCTGATATAATTAAGGTTAAGGACCTGAAAATAGGGAGATGTTCTTGGATTATCTGGGTGACCCATCAAATCACATGAATCCTTAAAAGCAGACACCTTCTCTGGCTGGAGTCAGAGAGATGCTGCAGAAGAGGCAGGCAGAGGGGACTTCAGAAACAGATGAGAGGATGTCAGAGGTTTCAGTGAGAGAAGGATTGGTATGTGCTCTAGGGGCTATGTGTGGGGGCTAGAAAGAGAGCTCTAGGAGCTAAATATGGCTCCCAAATTACTGTCAGCAAGGAACTGGGAGTCTTAGCCCTATATCTGCAAGGAACTGAATTCTAACATCCTGAATGAGCTTGGAAGCTTATTTATTCCCAGAGCTTACAGTAAGTTTCATAGACCTTCTGACACCTTGACCTTAGCCCTGTGAGATCCATTACTGAACTTGGGAATTCATAACTGTCAGGTCATAAATGGTGCTGGCTAAAGCTGCTTAGGTTGTGGTAATTTGTGAGGCTCCAGGAGCTCTGTGAAGACTGGAAAAAATGATGTCCAACTCTCAACAGATGGAATACAGAAGCTGAGGGAAGTGGGGGTGTGGAATGTAGAGATTTGGGGAAGGCATCAGACCCATATTTTGTAAGAGACCCAGCAGGCCCCCCTCTTTTACCACAGTCTTCAGAAACGAGCTGGTGACAGGGACCTGCATTGCTAAGAAGTTTGGGGTGCTGTTCTCTGCAGGCTGGTGGTAAACGTAGTGAAGGTGATCCCAGAGTGAGGCTCATTGATACCTAAGGAGAAATCCTGGCCCTGAAGAGCTGGAGACCAAGTGGTGGCAGTTAACTAGCACAAGTGAGGGGAAGCCACCACAGTAAGCACAGAGCAGAGGCCAGGAGCACTCCACCTGCAGAGGGCTGTGGAGAAGGTTCATGAAGGGTTGTATCCTTAGGGTCAAAACAGACAGTCAGCCTGCAGAACAGTGCTCAGTATCTGTGATAAAAAATCAGTTAAAGATCAGAAGGCTGAAGGTGTTTGAGCTAATTAAAAACAAATAGTTTCCATTCTCAATTTCCAAATCTGAGCCAATGTTCAGATTCCAAACTGTGATGTTGTCCATATCTGAAAATGTGATGATGTCCACATCTGAAGGAAGAAGGACCTGGAATATCATGGTGAGTATATACAGTGACAATTTCCTCAGTCCTTCTACCAAGGAACCCCACTGATTTGTCCGGGAGACTATACCAGGGGAAGGTGTCGGGAGTTGCACTGGATGCAGACACTTTGAAGTCCTGAAGCAGGAGGCTCTGAACAATTACTGCATTAGTCTGGCAATAGTGTCAGACCCCAATAACTTGGGGGTTGCCTAGCTTGAATATCAAGGCATGGCTCCAGGAGTAGGTGGTACCCACTAGGGTTGAATAACACTCAACTATTCCTTTGAAATCCTATGCCTTTGCCCTTTGGAATAGAATGTTCCATGGAACCTCCCTATATAAGAATAAAAAATTCCAGTGGCTCTCTTCTTTCCACAGATCCCTAAGGTCAGAGGAGCTCTCACAGGATCCCCCCCCCACCAAAAAAATGTATTTCTCTGTCTCTGTGTGATTTTTTGTGCCAGCCCAGTTCACGTGGAGTGACCTTGGGTGTTTAGTCATGGGACTTGACAGGAAAGAAACAGGCAGAATGCTAAGGAGTATAGTGCATTGAGATTGAGTTGATATAGACACCAGCCTCCCACAGGTCTGCACGTTACAGTGGGGGCCCGCAGACCAGTAATTAACATGAACAAAATCTGGCTCACCATGGGGCTCCTGGGTCTGCAAACACCCAGATTATTTCTTCAAGTGCATAATTAACCCTTGAAATTGGATAAACCCCACACTAGGCCCTTGGCTTTGGAGAAAGGATCTCACTGTGCTAAAGCAAAATGGAAACCTCTGACACTGCCCACTGACCTGCATTGCTAGGAAGCAAATGGAAACTTCTGACCTGAATTGCTAGGAAGTTTGGGGTGCTGTTCTCTGCAGGCTGGGGATAAAGGTAGTAAAGGTGGAGATTGGAGCCACCATTAGAGAGATGAAGGGTGCAAGCATGGTAGCACGTGCTAATAATTTCTCTCTGAACTATTTGAAGCCCCTAGTCTCTACAATACAGTGTGAAGCTATCTGGACATCTGGAATTTCATTAGAATATGAAATCTGTTCATTTCATTGTAACACCAGATTGTCTGGGATGGATGAGCACATCATGGTAAGACACGTGAATTCCAGAATGTGGACAATAAACCTCATGGAGATTCAGAAGGGATCACTTTAGTGAAGTTTGGGGGTCTAGTTGTTAGAGACAGGCATTGGTTGCATCTTGCTCCTTATGTTAGTCAGTTTTCCAACCCTGTGACCAAAATGCCTGATAAGAACAACTTAAAGGAGGAAAGATTCATTTTGCCTCATGGTTCAGAAGTTTCAGTTCATTGTCAGCTGGCTCTTTTATTTCTGGGCCCAGGGTGAGGCAAACAGAACTTTATGGCAGAAGAAAATGGCAGAGCAAAGCTGCTTAGCTCAGGGCAGCCGGGAAAGAAGTGATGGGGTAGGGGAAGAGAGAGGGAGCGACAGACACTCAGGACAAGGGCATGCCCCCAAGTACCTACTCCCTTCAACTGGGTCTCACATCCTATAGTTTCCACCCCCCAGTAGTCCATTCAGCTATGATACATGAATGTATCAATCCATTGGTGAGTTGGACTGTCCTAATGAGGGGAGCTCTGAAAAAGACCAGGCTCTTCCTGAGCAAATAAACTCACGGTGTGAGAGATTTCTTGCAATGTGGGCATTTAAGCTGATGGGGGTGTGGAGAATCAGTGTTGTGAAGAATGTTGGTAGTTGCTGGAGTTGGGAGCACATTTCTTCCCAACCCTGGCAGCCCACAAAGATAGGAACCTCAGTCCTTTAAGAAATGGAATTCTGCATAAAGCTCTGTATAAGTTTGGAGAAGGACTTCATAACTCAAGATGAGAACACAGCTTTGTGAAACCCTGAACAATCTATGAACACCATGCCTGGATTTGTGATCAAGGAACTGTGAACCCCCAAACAGGTATTCTTTTAAGCCAATAGGCTTGTAGTAACTTGCTATGCAGTCATCAAAAACTAATAAACAACCAGGTACAGTGGCACATGCCTGTAATCCCAGTAAGTTGGGAGACTGAGGCAGGAGGATCATGAGTTGAGGCCAGCCTCTGGGCAAATTATCAAGGCCCTAACCAACTTAGTGAGAGCCTGTCTTAAAATTAAAAAAAAAAAAGACTAATAAACTGGGTGATTTTGCAATAGATAAACACAGATAAGTGCTTTCTCCCTTGGAATGATTTTATGAACTGTTGTACACACTAGGTACATGAAATAAAACCTTTCCTAATTTTTTTTGTATTTTTCATTTTGATTTTTGTGTGATACAATTTCATTTTATTATAGTCATATTTCATTTATTTATTCAACAAAAATTAATGTCTCTATTTTCTGGGGATATGTTTTAATTAGCTTTTTTTGTCATTGTGACCAAAATGCCTGACAAGAACAACTTGGAGGAGGAAAAGTTTATTTGCGGCTCATAGTTTCAGAGGTTTCAGTCCATAGATGGTGACTCCATCATTCTGGGTCCAAGTTGAGGCAGCCCATTCATGGGGAGCTGACCATGGTGAGGACAATAGTCATGGGTGGCAGGTAAGGGAACTAGTGTATCAGTTCAGGAATGATGGGGTGGTGGGGACTAAGGAGTGAAGAAGGCCTTTAGGATGGGAGTGACAGAAAAGGGTTAGAGAAGAGTGAGGTGAGGAAAAGAAGGAGAGTTAAAAAATTTTAAAGCAATGTCATCCTCAGATTTAATGCTGTTTTATAAGTTTAATAGGTTAATATTTATAACTATAGAGTCTAGCACAATATATTTTGCATTTATTATTCAATATATTCAGTGGGACTGCCTGAAAATTAATTGTCTCCTTATGTCAATCACATTAAAAAAATACCACAACCAAGTTTTCCAATAAAATAAGCATATCCCTTAGATGTTGTTATGGTTTGGATGTGAGGTGCCCCCAACTTCTGTGTTAATACACGAATGTTCAGAGGGGAAATGATTGGATTGTCAGAGCTGTAACCTAATCAGTCCCTCCTCTTTGGACTAACTGGGTGATAACTGAAGGCAGGTAGCACATGGCTGGAGGAGTTGGGTCACTGTGATCATGCCGAGGAAGGGTTCATCTTCTTTGCAGCCCTTACTCCTTTTTTTTTTCTTAATAAATCTTTTATTTTGTGATATTAGGTGAATCACTGTCTCTAGATAGACTAGGTAATCTCTAGAGATCTCTTTCATCTTTAGTATCCTCTACTTTTTAAAAAATGGAAGTCATAGAGCCAGGCATGGAGCCCTTACTCCTTTCTCTCTCTCTGCTTTCCAGCTGCTTTGAAAGGATCAGCACTCCTCTACCATGTCCTTCTGTCATGATGTCCTACCTCACTTTGGGCCCCAAAGAATGAAGTTGGCCCACCATGGACTGAACCTCTGAAACTGTATGCCAAAATCAACTCTTTCTCCTCTATGTTGTCCTTGTCAGGTATTTTAGTCACAGCAATGAAAAGCTCAATAACACAGATGTGGATGATTGATAAAACAGTCAATGCACAGCTACTAGTGAAGAGAATATTGTTTTAGTCAGCTTTCTTGATGTTGTGACTATAAGACCCAACCAGCATAATTGTAGAGGAGGAAAAGTATATTTGAGAGCTCACTATTTCAGAGGTTGACAGAAGGCTTCATTTCTCTGGCTGAGGGTGAGGCAGGACATCATGGCTGGAGAGTGTAGTGGGGGGAAGCAGCTAACATCATGGTGATCAGGAAGCAGAGATAGAGATTGCACTCTCCAGATACAAATATATACCCCTAAACCACGCCCCAATTACCACCTCCTCCAGTTACACCCTACCACTTCAGTTAATCCCATCACTGATTAGCTACGGCTATATAACCCAATCATTTCTCCTCCAAACCTTCTTGTATTGTTTCACATGTGAGCTTTGGGGGAACACCACATCTAAACCATAACAAATATAATAGGCTATTTTGAAAGAGAGCTCATAACATTTATTACAACTTTTAATTGTTACTTAGTAGGCCCGAGGGCAGTGTCTGGGAAGAGGAAGCCATGCATAAGAGTGCACCATTTCCTGGGTTCCAAACTGTGCCAGGTTATTCTGCCTGGACACTAATGACGCTGCACCAGTTCTCATTCCCATTGCACATAGGGTTTCTAGGGAAGCCAATCGGAGCCTCGCCCGCGTTTCTGACTGGAAAGTCTACAGAGACTGGTTCTTCCTTAAATCCCACGGGTCGGGGTCATGGCTCCCCGAACCCTGTTTCTGCTGCTCTCGGGGGTGCTGACCCTTAAAGAGACCTGGGCGGGTAAGTGCAGTGTCGGGAGGAAACCGCTTCCACGAGGAAGGAGCGAGCGGACCATCAGGCAGAGGCACAGGACCTGGAGTAGTTGCGTCCCGCCGCCACCGGCCCAGACCCTGCCTCATCCCAGCCACGCTCTGTCCTTGTTCCTAGTCTCCCGCTTCCACCTTTCTGTCTACGTCAGGCTCTTCCAGTCCCGCTGCCCCAGTTCGGTCACACAAGCCCCTAGCCCCATCCCAATCCCAACGACCTGGACTCCTCATCCAGGGCCGGGAGGAGGGTCGCACCGGGACTCAGCCGCTTCCCTTCCCCAGGCTCCCACTCTCTGAGGTATTTCGACACCGCGGTGTCCCGGCCCGGCCTCCAGGAGCCCCGCTTCATCTCCGTGGGCTACGTGGACGACACGCAGTTCCTTCTCTTCGACAGCGACTCCGGGACGACGCCGAGGGCAGAGCCGCGGGTGCAGTGGATGAAGCAGCTGGGGCCGGATTATTGGGACCGGGAGACCAGCAAGGCTAAGGACGCTGCTCAGATTTACTGGGGCAGCTTGAACAACTTACGAGTTTACTACAACCAGAGCGAGGGAGGTGAGCGACCCCAGGCCCGGGTGGGACGGGACGGATCTTCACGGATGGGTCCAAGTAGCCCCGGGTACCCTGGTTAGAGGGTCACACCGAGGCTGCGGCACCCGCGGAGACCCTGGAACCAGGAAGTGTTAACCCGGTTTCGGTTTCAGTTTTAGTAAAAATCCTCGCGGGTTGGTCTGGGCGGGGGGCGGGGCCAGGCGGACTGGACTGACCGCGGGGGCGGGGCCAGGCTCTCACACCCTCGAGATCTCTTCTGGTTGCGACACGGATGCTGAAGGCCGCCTACTCCGTGGGTACCGTCAGTCAGCCTACGACAGCACGGATTACATAGCCCTGAACGAGGACCTGAGCTCCTGGACTGCAGCGAACGCAGTGGCTCAGGCCACCCGGCGCAAGTGGGAGGCGGCTGGTGCCTCCGAGCCATGGAGAGCCTACCTGGAGGGCCCTTGCGTGGAGTGGCTTGGCAAATACCTGGAGAACGGGAAGGAGATGTTGCTGCGCACAGGTGCAAGGGACCTCAGGGAACCTCCCCATCTGTCCTGGGATTGGGACCGACATCTCCCGCTGAGGAGAGGAAAATGGGATCATCTCCAAAATACTGCCACTCTCTTTTGCTTTGGAACCCAAATAAGTGTTCCTGGGTTTTCATATCCAACACTAGATAGTAATTCGCTGGAGGGGCCGCTCTGAGGACAATTAAGAATCTGTCTCAGAATGGAAGGAGAGAAGATCCCCAAAATAGCTGAGTAGCAGTCCTCTTTGACCAGGCAGCAGAGGTGAACCATGACCTGTTGCAGGTCTTGTTTGCTGCCCCAAACCCAATGTCTTTGGAGGTCTGACTGCAGTTATTTGAGTCTCTCGGTCTCCACTCAGCCAGGACCAGTAGTTCTTTTTCTTTCCCACAGAAATCTGGAGTCTTCTACAATGGGTTGGCTCACCCTGAGTCTAGAACAATGAATAGATTATCCCAGATAATCTGTGGCTGGGTTAGTTGTCCGTTTAGTAAGGTCACATGAATAAGGCTGGAATGGCCCACAAAGAATGCAAAATGGTTGAATTTTGAACTTTACCTTTCAGATCCCCCAAAGACATATATGACCCACCACCCCAGACCTGAAGGAGATGTCACCCTGAGGTGCTGGGCCATGGGCTTCTACCCGAAGGAGATCACCTTCATTTGGCAGAGGGATGGGGAAGATCACACCCAGGACATGGAACTTGTGGAGACCAGGCCTGCCGGGGATGGAACTTTCCAGAAGTGGGCAGCTGTGGTGGTGCCTGCTGGGGAGGAGCAGAGATACACATGCCATGTGCATCATGAGGGGCTGCCTGAGCCCCGGACCCTGAGATGGGGTAAGGAGATGAGGGCACAGAGTGGCTTGTCAGTGAAAGCAGGAGCTGTTCTCTGCAGGATCAAGGGCCTGAACCTCGCTTGCCTTCTGTTTCCAGAGTCACGTCCTCAGCTCATCATCTACGTTGTGGGAATCATTGCTGGCCTGGTTGTCCTTGGAGCTGTGGTTGCTATTGCAATTTGGTTGAAGATGAACCACAGAAGGTAAGAGGAGTGTGAGTTTTCTTGTTTTAAGCACTGCCTCACTAATAGAAAGCGACACACACACACACACACACGCGCGTGCGCGCTCATTTATCAGGGTCTCCTGATTCCCAGCAATTAGAGGTCAGGAGAATATTTCTGCTGAGGACAGATGTCATGTTGATTCAGACCCTGCACATCTCCTTTCTTTATGTCTCCTGATCTTTCTCTGTCTACAGCCACAGTTCAGGAAACTTCCCTGGAGTCCAGGTTTAGGGGATTCATTTAGACCCTCATGGCCCAGTCTCCTTCCTGACCTCTCAAAGGTTGAAAAAGAGGGAGCTATGCTCAGGCTCCAAGTAAGAATGCTGGAGGGGATGATCCTTGGGATTGTGCAGTCAGGAGCCCATGAGGCAGCTCACTCACTTATATCTTCTATGGGCTCTGCTATATTTGTGTTATAGTTAGGATTTGAAGTGTCTCTCAAAGGCTCATGTGTCAAAGGCTTGGTTCCCATTAGGGCTTTTGGGAAGTAATCAGGTTAGGAGGACTCTGATCCCATGAATGCTGATGGATTCACAACTGAATGGACTATTGGAGATGATGGATTATTGAGAGGTGATGGAAACTGTAGGAGGCAGGGTATAGGCAGAGGGAATAAGTCACTGAGGGTATGTCCTTGTCCCTAGTCTCTTCTCGCTCTCTCTCTTTCCTGGCTGCCATGAGATGAGTAGCTTCCTCCACCACATGCTCCTGCCATTATAATGTACTGGTTTTTTAAAAATATATTTTTCAGTGTAGTTGGACATATTTTATTTATTTTTATGTGGTGCTGAGGATTGAACTCAGTGCCCTGCACATGCTAGGTGAGTGCTCTACCACTGAGCTGCAACCCCAGCCCCTATGAGGTACTGTTTTAACTTAGGCCCAGAAACAATGGAGCAGTGGATCATGGACTGAAACTTCTGTACCTGTGAGCGAAGATAAATATTTCCTCCTTTCAGTTTTCTCAGGTATTTTGTCATGGCGATGAAAAGCTGATTAACATTCTTTTTCTGCCCCAGGTAGTGACATTGCCCAGGGCTCTAATGTGTCTCTCATGGCTTATGAGAACCTGGAGGACTGAAGTAAAAGAGGGGGTGGGGCAAAGAGGACAGGACTGGGTATAAGAACTTTCTGAATTTGGACCTTTTGATTGATTGATGGGTTGTTCAACATGTTGTTACATGTAACAACTGCCTTGAATTTGTGCCTGATTCTTTTGTTCTGTAGCATGAGACAGCTGCCTGTGTGGGATTGAGCGACATAAGACTTGTTCAGGCCTCCTCTTTGTGATTGAAGAACCTTGGATCTCTTTCTGCAGAGGTATCTAAATATGCCCACATTCCTACTGGTATAATGTGAGGAGGTGGGGAGACCAGCACACTCCTTCCCACCAGGATTCCTTTTACCACACTGAACTGTGTTCCCTTTCACAATCAACCTTCTTCTTCAGCAAAGGAAGGGCTGGGTTGTCTCCATCCCTGTCTCCACGTCATGGTGCCCTGAGCTACAGCTTCTTAACTTCTGTAGTAAAAATAAGAACCTGAGCATAAATTAATTTTTTTTAAAGAGAGAGTGAGAGAGGGGAGAGAGAGAGAGAGAGAGAGAGAGAGAGAGAGAGAGACAGAGACAGAGAATTTTTAATATTTATATTTTAGTTCTCGGCGGACACAACATCTTTGTTGGTATGTGGTGCTAGGATCGAACCCGGGCCACACGCAGGCCAGGCCGAGCACGCTACCGCTTGAGCCACATCTCCAGCCCCATAAATTAATTTTTTCAAATTCTTTTTAATGATTTTTATTTTTTTTGATTTTTAGTGCATTTAATTGTACATAATAGTGAGATTCATTTTGACATATTCATAACTGCATCTAAATGCAATTTTCTCCATTTCTATCTCCTTCTCTCCCATCCTCCCTCTCCCCTGACTCCCTTCTTTCTACTCTATTGGTTTTCCTTCTGTTTATTTGTTTTTTTTAAGTTGGTGTACTATAGTTATTTATTTAAAATTGCAATACATTGTGATACATTCATATATCAGCATAGCATAATTTGGTCAACTTTATTCCCTGATTGTTCCCCTTTCCATCCCCAGATTCCTCCACTTGGTCCCCTGTTTTACTCTACTGCTCTCTTTTCTATTTTTGTGAGATCTCCCCCACCCCAATTTTCCCCTCTCTCTAGATTGTGCATATGAGAGAAAACATTTTACCCTTGACTTTCTGAGTCTGGCTTATTTCAGTTGGCATGATGTTCTGCAGTTCCACCAATTTACCAGAAAATGACATCATTTCATTGTTCTTTATGGCTGAGTGGAACTCATTGTGTATATATGTCACATTTTCTTTATCCATTTCTCTACTGATGGGTTCTTAGGCTGGTTCTATAACTTGGCTATTGTGAATCGTGCTGCTATAAACATTGGTATACAGGTATTATTGTAGTACGTTGATTTTGGTTCTTTTGGATAAAGACCAAAGAGTGGGATAGCTGGGTCATTTGGGTTCCATTAATTCCTAGTCTTTGGAGGAATCTCCATACTGCTTTCCAAGCATTAATTGGAGAACAGATAGCCTCTGTAACAAATAGTGCTGGCAAAATATGGAAAGCCACGTATAGAAGAATGAAACTAGATTGCTGCCTTTCACTCTGCACAAAAATCAACTCACCATGGATCAAAGGAAATAGAGCAGAAACATTTGAAACTTGCCAGAAGAACACACTCCAACACATTTGCAAGGTACTGACTTCTTTACTAGGATTCCTAAAGCACAAGAAATGAAACCAAGAATCAAAAATAGGAATAGAATCAAATTAAAAGGATTTGTATAACAAAAGAAACAGGAGTGTGAAGAGAGAGCCTACAGAATGGGACAAAATCTTTGCCAGCTACTCTTCTGACAGTGGATTAATAACCAGAATATGAAAAGAACTCAAAAAACTTAACACCAAAAAAACCTAATAACCCACTCAATCAATGAATGAAAGATCTATAGACATTATTCCAAAGAAGAAATACAAATGATCAAGAAATATATGAAAAAATGTTCAACAAATTTAGCAATCAGGAAGATTAAAATCAGAGCTACATTGATATTTCATCTCACCCCAGTCAGAACGGCAATCATCAAGAATACAAATAATGAAGCAGGCGTGGTGGCACACACCTGCTATCTCAGAAGCTTGGGAGGCTGAGGCAGGAGGATTGGGAGTGCAAAGCCAGCCTCAGCAACTTAGTGAGGTCCTAAGCAACTCAGTGACACCCTATCACTAAATAAAATATAAATAAAGAGCTGGGGATGTGGCTCATTGGTAAAGTTCAATCCCTGGAACCAAAAACGAAATAAAACAAAACAAAATGAACAAACCAATACGATATGAACAAATATTGATAATTGCTGGTGAGTATGAGGGGAAGAAGTTAGACATTATTGATGGGACTGCAAATTAGTACAACCACTTTGGAAAGTAGGTTGGAGATTCTTCAGAAGACTAAGAATGGAAACAAGATTTTTTCAAACTCTTGACATGAGGATTTGGTCAAGTAATTAAAGGACATTTCTAAAGAAATAAAATAAAGAAAAGAAATAAAGGCTCTGAAAACCTTCTCTAGATTTTCTCTATCGATGACATTAGCAAGAGCTACTCCCCACCCCACCCACATCATTGCTCTTACACAGGTCCCTAAACAGGTGACTCTATATTATCAAGAGATGAATCTTCAGACTCATGAGGTCCTGACCTCTTTCCAGAGCTGTTTACTTAAATGCCTTCTTTTCCATAATCTTTAAAAATCCAATATCAGATTTTAGAATTAGCAGAGAGGAGGGATACCACAGTTTCTCATCTTAGGTTAATTCTTGTTGGAATTCTTTTTCTGCTCTGCTTACTTATCCCTCTCCCAGCCCTAAATTCCAGTAATCCTGGTACTGGCTTCAAGGTAAATGCAAAAACATATAAGGCAGAGCCTAATTTAGATTTATATTTACTTGTAAAATAAGACCCATAAATTAAGGATTATCCTGTGTTGGAGAAACTTGATCCTGTGCTATGAAGTGGAGGGAGGAGGGCTGGTGAGAGAAAGGGAGAGGGAGAGAGGGCAGCACTTGTGAGAAAAGCCCAATCATTCCAGATATCAGTATGAGAGGACTTAAAGTAAGGTTAAAACCTTAGTTTAATCCTAAGAACTGGGATTACCAGCATGGACCACAGCGTGGGCTCAGACACATTTATATATGAAGGGTAAAATCACTAGGGGTAGATAGGAATCCAGATCATTGCAGACTATGAAAATTGTGCTTCCCTCAGTGGGTAAATCAAAGGAAAAAAGTCTCTGGGAATCTCTGTGTGGTTTCCCAGGCACTTCTCTAAGATAGAAAGGGAAACCCTTGCTTCTCCACCTCCTTTCCTCAGGGCTGCTCACTCTCTGACATCACATGCCCTGGGGATGTGCTTTCTTTTAGAAGGTCTATCCTTGGCTTCTTCAAACAGCCTCTGGGCCAGGACTCAGAGAGATGATGTGAGAAAGACAGCTTGGTGCTGGAGGAGAAAGGTCAGAAGAAAACCGCAGGTCCTGGGCGTGGCTCAAGGTCTCAGGCCTGAAGGAGGTTTCTGGGGTTGGGGTACCAGAAGGAAAACAAATCCCCACTTTCCAGGAGTTTCACTTCCTCCTCTTTCAACCTGAGTTCTTCTGCCTGGTGACTCATGACGCGTCCACAGTTCTCACTCTCACACCAGTGGTTTCTAGAGAAGCCAATCAGAATTGTCGCCGCGATTCCAGGTGACAAGGTCCAGGCACCGCTGCAGGAACTGATTCTCCCTGTCCATGGAGGTGTGAGTCATGAAGTTCAGAACTCTGTTCCTGCTGCTTTTCGGGCCTCTAACCCTGATCCAAACCTGGGCGAGTGAGTACCGGGTCGGGCGGGAAACAGCCTCTGTGGGTAGGATCTAGGGGACTGCCCGGCGGGGTCGCGGATTCAGGGACGAGGCATTTCTACCTTGTGAAGCCTGAACATTCCCTCCGTCTCAGACTCGCCCTGTCCCGATCTGAATCACCGACCATACCGTCCTTTTGGTCTGCCCCCTTTCTGTCTCACGAGTCCCCTCGCCCCCTCCTCCCATCACGGCCCATCAACCTGGGACCCTGGTCCTGTCCCAGGAAGTGGTCGAATCGGATCTTAGCTGCTCTCTGTCCTCAGGGTCCCACTCCCTGCGTTATTTCCACACCTCCGTGTCCCGACCTGGCCACGAAGAGTCTTTTTACACCTCGGTGGGCTATGTGGACGACACACTGTTCCTGCACTTCGACAGCGACGCCCCGAATCCGAGGGTGGAGCCCAGGGTGCAGTGGATGGAATTGGAGGCACCAGAGTTTTGGGAAGCGCAAACAAAGATTGCTAAGGCTCATGCACAGAAATTGAGCTAGAACCTGCGCTCCACTCTCCGTTACTACAACCAGAGCGAGGACGGTGAGTGACCCAGGACTGGGTGGCAGGGGACAAATGCCCCCATCTCTTTGGGACAGGCCATGGTTGACTACAGTCTCCGAGACTTAGTTTCATTTCCAGGTCCCCAACATCCCTTGGCCCCTCGACTCAGAAAACTTGGGCGAGTTAGCTGGGGGTTCATTTTACATTTATGCAGAAGCCTTAGACCAATCCACCCCTCCTCCTCCCCCGCTCCCGGGTTGCCTGGCCCAGTTAAGCACCAGAGGTAAAAGCTGGAGCAAAGTCAGTCTGACTTCCGGGGCGGGGCCAGGCTCTCACACCTTCCAGTGGATTTCTGGCTGTGACCTTGGGCCAGATGGAAGCCTCCTTCTTGGATATGAGGAGTTTGCCTATGATGGTGCGGATTACATCTCCCTGAATGAGGACCTGCGCTCTTGGACCGCCTGGGACAAGGCTGCTCAGATCACCCAGCGCAAATGGGAGGATTCAGGAGATGCAGAGCACTACAGGGCCTACCTGCAGGAGGAGTGCCTGGAGTGGCTCCGCAGATTCCTGGAGAAAGGGAAGGACAAGTTGCTGCACACAGGTACCAGGGGATGAGGGGAGTCCGACATAGTTTGGACAAAAATGGAATTCCTAACAGAATACCAGAGGGCCTTCCCTCCTCTCAAGACAATTAAGGCATCAAGTCTTTCTTGGAATGGGGAGGGAGAAGATCTCTGAACAAACTTAAGAGCACATTGCTTTGACCCTGACAGCAGCCTTGGGTACCACAAGGTGACTTTCTCAGGCCTTGTTCTCAGCTCCACATTCAAATTGTTTGAGATTGGACTCCAGGTTTTGTGAGTCTCTGGGCCTCAATTCAGGTCAGAACCTGAAGTCCCTCTTAGAGACCTGGGGCATCTTTCCCTGGTCAGTCTGATTCTACAACTTTCCAAGGAAACGGAGATTATCTCAGAAGCTTGAGTCCAGGCTGGTGCTTGGGTTTTGCTTTCCTTCCTCACTTCCATTGTCCTGTGTGTACTTAGTATGGTCACATGAGCACTGGTTCAGTGGCCATGGGAGGTAATGTAAAATGTCTTATTAAAAAATATTTTTAGTTGTAGATGGACACAATACCTTTATTTTATTTATTAATTTTTATGTGGTGCTGAGGATTGAACCCAGTGCATCCCATGTGTTAGGCAAGCACTCTACCAGTGAGCTACAGCCCCATTCCCAAAATGTTTTATTTTTCTAATTCTTCCCTTCAGAGTCTCCAAAGACACATGTGACCCGTCACTTAAGCCCTGAAGGAGATGTCAGCCTGAGGTGCTGGGCCTTGGGCTTCTACCCTAAGGAGATCACCCTGACCTGGCAGAGGGATGGGGAGGACCAGATTCAGAACATGGAGCTTGTGGAGACCAGGCCTGCAGGGGATGGAACCTTCCAGAAGTGGGCAGCTGTGGTGGTGCCTGCTGGGGAGGAGCAGAGATACACATGCCATGTGCATCATGAGGGGCTGCCTGAACCCCTCACCCTGAGATGGGGTAAGGAGAGGATGAGGGCATAAAGCCTCTTGCCAAGAAAGCAGGAGTCATTCTCAGGGCTGAGAGCTGGTGGTTACAGAATCTCATCTTCCCTCTTTTCCCTTCCCAGAGCTATCTCGTCAGCACACCTTCTCCATGATTGGAATTCTTCCTGGCCTCGTTCTCTTTGGAGTTGTGTTTGCTAGTGTGAAGTGGAAGAGCCAGATAAGAAGAGGCGAAGTCTGAATTTTTTTGGGGTTTCAAGCCACAGGCAGGTATTTTCCAGTCTTTTGCTTTGTTACTGAGGAGCACCATTCACATGCATGTGTATGCAGCGTGAGGCCCTGTGTGCTGACACTTTCTTAAAATGCACAGTGAAAAACAGGAAAGTTTTCACCCTGATGATTATGACCACGGGAACCTGATTCCCAGCAGTCCCAGGTCATTTTCTTTATGCTTCCTTCCCTGGGTCTGCAGTCACAGTCCTGGAAATGTCACTGTTTTAGGACCAGGGGATTTCTCTAGAACCTCATGGCCCTGCATCCTCCCTGATCTCTCACAGGACACTTTCTGTCTACTGTTGGAAAGAAAAAAGCTACACTCAGGCTCAAATAAGTAAGAGTCGGGGTAAGATCACTGGGACCCTTGGGGTAGTATGAACAGGAACCCTGTGGGGAGCTCACCTACCCCATGATTCTCTTTAGCTATAGCTCCTGTGGACTCTGAGTAGTTTTCTTTTCTTTAGCTGTTGTTGTTCTATCCTGGGCAGGGAAGAGTCCGAGGGGTTTAATGAGTCTCTCATGACTTCTAAAGGAGGGTTGGAAAGGGGGAAGAGATAGAATGTAGGGGGCACAGCTGGGTTCTGGGGACTCTAAATCTGGACCTTTTGAGTGAGTGATGTTCAGAATGTTGCCACTTGGAGTGAACTTCCTAAATTTGTTCATAATTCTTTTTCTGCAAATGGCTCTGGATGTGTCTGAGTTCCTATTGGCAAAATGTGAAGAGGTGGAATAACCAGCCTATCCCTGCCCACCAGGACCCTCTTCCCCATACTAACCTGTGTTCCCTTCTGTATCAGAAAAGGGGCCAGGATGTCTCTACCCCTGGTTTAACTTTATGTTGCATTGAGCTGCATCTTCTTATTTCACTATTGAAGATAAGAATCTGGGTATGAATGTGTTTTTCAAATTCTTGCCCTATAAAGAGATTGACAAGGTTATTCAAGGGGCACAATATTCCACAATTTGTGAGAGAAAACAAATTGAGATCTGAGAACCTCCCAGAATCCATGTGTTTGCTGTGTTGAGTCTGCTGCAGTGGGCACTGGAGAAGGCCGTGAGGAGCTGCATATGGGCAGGGCTGCAGCCAGGCAGTGCTCAGTCCTCTGTGAGCTTGGATGTGGTCACTCAACAGCTGGTTGTTCCTCAGTAGAGTCTTGTCCACTAGACCTGTGATCACAGGGACTCAGATATTTCCTGGGCCTTGTCCTGTGTCCAGGACCAGAGGCAGAAAGGGTTTGTGTGGCCAGATCAGTGTGGATCATGCCTGAATTCAACCCTTAGCTCCCATTTTGGGGGTTTCTTTGTTTCTGTAGAGGATTATGCCTGTTCTTATTCTTGTGAATGAGTTCTGGTCTCCTGCTTTGCATCTAATTTAAATTATAGTTGGTGGAAAATTAAATCCATCTGCTTAGGGTTTTTTTTCCTCCTAAAGGGGAAAATGAAATGATGTGCTGTAGAGTGCAGGAGGGCAGGTGTGGGTGGAGGGAGGGAGGGAGGAAGAGCAGCTCTTATAAGAATAGTCCAGATAGCCTGGACTTCTATGTGAGAGGACATTGTGCTGTAGCTGCCACAAGCAGCCTTTGGCCTGAGGCTCCATTAATAATGATAGTGTCTCTAGAAGAGGGAGATGCTCCGGAGTGATCATTCATCCAACTGATACTTACTGTGTGTCAGATCTGTTACTCTGTTCTGTACCTGGGAAACATGAGTGAAATTAAATCAGTTGTTCTCTCTGAGGAGCAGATGTCCTAGTGGGCAGAGGTAGAAAATTTCATCTAGGCAGTGGGTAGTTTTCATGGCAGGAAGTGGCAAGTAATATAGGGAAGGTGATCTAGTGCTTGATGTGAGGCAGCGAAGAGGGCTATGTGCTGGGGTGGGCAGCTTGGGCATCATGAAGAAAGTGAGATTTGAGGAGAGACATGAGGACCTGAGGTAATTAGCTATGAGGACACCTGGAGGAGTTCTTTCCATGCCAGGAGAAGCTGCACTGCAAGTGACAGGGCGGAATGAATGTGTAAGAGTGTGTGTGTGTGTGTGTGTGTGTGTGTGTGTGTGTGCATAAAAGAGAAGAGAAAGACTGAGATGATGTCAGAGGGGCTTCCAGATCTGTAGCCTAAGGGTCCTAGAGAGCTTGGGCTTCATCTGACAAATGCCTTGTCATGGTGTCCACAGAGCTCTGCTTCTGCCCCGGAAATTCCTTCACAGCCAAAGAAGTGTGACCACACTCTGAACTCCGGAATCTCTGCTCCTAACCATCTTCTCCCTCCTCCTGAGGTAGCTGGCTTGACGAGGGATGCTGTGGCCTTTTGAAGACTCCATGACAGTGGCAGCTACATGGAGACACCTTGCAGCTGGGTCAAGGTCCCTCAGGAGGCTGCACGTGCTCTGAACTAGTGTCTGACAGGTGGCACTGTTTCCCCCACAGCCAGGATTCATGGGTCCAGGAATCAAGAAATGGGTATGGGAGTGGCAACTCTCACTATGGCCCCCAGAGACCCACTAGCAATGTATGTGCTTCCTGTGCCAAGACCTTATGCCCTGCTGGCCTGGAGATCTTAGTTTCACAGAAGAAATGCTTCCATCAAGAGACAACAATGATTTCACTAAATTGGAAAGGACAACTATCACTGGCCATGTTGGGCTCTTCTTGCTTTGAGTCAAGAACCCAAGGGTAGAGTTAGCTGGTGGGCCTGAGTGATGGATCCTGGCAGCCAGGGGGACATGGGACAGCTGCTCCCCAGGGAAGGAAGGAAGGGAATATCTGGAATACAGGAGTCCCTTAGGGTGCCTCTTAGTGTTACATCCCCTGTGCTTAATGTCCATGGGAAACAACATCAGCCCAACCCAGGCAGGATGAAGAGTGGCCAGGACCCTTCAGGAATGAAGGTTGGCATCACCACAGCAAGAGAAATGCCACAGGCAGCTGAACTACTTGCTGAATTGAAGGGAATATGGAATGGGAGGTGGAAGAAGATAGTTATGAGTACCAGCAGCAACACATGACCATTTTTAGAGGAGAGGACTATAATTTTCATTTGCATATCTTCTTTATTTTATTATGAATATGTTTGTGGTATGTATTTATTAATCAAATATACTTTTTTTTTAGAATTTTTAATATTTATTTTCTAGTTCTCGGCGGACACAACATCTTTGTTGGTATGTGGTGCTGAGGATCTAACCCGGGCCGAACGCATGCCAGGCGAGCGCGCTACCGCTTGAGCCACATCCCCAGCTCCAATTAATCAAGTATACTTATTTTCTTGAATCTCACCTTTTTATACATGACATAAATAATTTTGACTGTTTATCATAGTATTAAGCATTGTTAAGTGTATGTCTTAGTGTTTTGCATTTTGGGATGTCTATCAAGGAGAGGAGGAAAGGACATCACAGAGGGACTTTGCATCCTGTATTAGGAAAGGGATGGTGTAGTTCAGTTGTATGCAGGAGAGTCTTATCATGTTAGGTGGAAGTATAACTTATTATTCTCTTTAAAACAGAGGCCATCCTGGTGCTCAGAGGGATTGAGGTGTGTGATCAGAGCTATCCCAGGGTGGGATATGTGTTAAAACCTTAAAGTTTTTTTCCTTAGAAAGAAAAGGTGGACTTATGTTGTCAATCATGGTATGTGAATAGGAAGATCATTTTGTTCTCACCCCATGAAGTACAACCAGGTGGACTATGCAGAAAGTTGATCAGAGCTCAGCATGGAGAATATCTCTGTTGCTGCTCTCTGAAATGATTCCCCAAACCCATTTATCACTTCTTAGAGTAAAAAATGGAATCCAGAATTTTTCCTCTTTCATGTAAAGTATATATCATATTGGGAGCTAATTACATGTTTGGGAAGGCCACAGAACCAGGCTTCATGTTATATAGCCAAGGACAGAAATTACAATCCTACCCTAGGTCAGATCCCACATAGGCTCCACTGTCCCTGCTGCTGGCACAGGTGCCACTGATCACACCACTGATACTCTGATGACTAACAAAGGATTCTGTGACTGGTACTGCCGTTGCTGCTGATGCTGGGAACCGGTCATCACTACTTCCACTTGAGCCACTATCCCTAATGTGTCTGCCCTTCCCCAGCCCCTCTGTCATCATGTCCTGGTCAGAGTCCAGCATGTGGTCATCTGACTGGTGGAGCTGAAGCCTCATGTTGTGTTCCCCTGTAATAATGCCTGGGAGGTGGAGTTTGTCCTTTTATGGAGAGAAGTGGTTTCTGACTCTTAACAAGACAAAAGTGTGGAATTACCCTAACTTAGGAAGAGATTTTAGTGCCAGGGCTGAGGAATGGAGAAAGAATGGAACATTCTAATTTTTGGAACAGTGATCAGGGACTAGAACTTCATGTGTTGTTTGTAGATTCTCAGATTTGGATGATGAATAAGTAACTAATGAATGACATCTTCTCATACATTCCCTTGAAAATATGTTACTAGATCCAGTTTTGGTCTATATCAGCTTATACTTGAGACAATTGAAGTGTCTTTGTGGGATGGTGAAATGGTCACTAAAAACACCTCCTGGCCTTTGTCTCTTATTAGTAGTGTTAAAACAGCCAGGTCTGTACTCTTCAGAGAATCTGCATGTACCCTGATGTTTTCTAGGAATATTTGTATTTTCTTGTGCATGAAAATGTTTCTAGGGAGAGAACCTCTAACATCTATCAGTTTTTTGTGTTGAGTGCTGCAAAGGACTTTAAAAAACCTGAATCTTCCAGTTTAGATGTGGTGCTACCATCAGTCTGGACCATGACTAGCTGGTGGCATTGTTTTTAGCAGATCTGAGGACATGAAGTAAATCCTCATATTTTGCTCATCTTTTGTTCTGGAATTTGTCTTTGAGAGATGGCAAGGGAATTTTTTTCCCTCTATCCATCCAAGTATGTGATTCTCCACTAGCAACTGGGAGTTCTGCTATTGAATCCTAAGACTAACTTATGTTAATGTCACATTGTAAAAGTTTAAGGGCTCTTCCCACAAGGCTTCCCTCATTTAACATGCCAGAGCAAGCATGGAGACCCTAGGTTACTACACTTCTCTTTTACCTGGTACAATATTGGAGGTTTCTGTAGCCTCTTTCTTAAGTGTTGATGATTTAATAGAAAACCTAACAGAACCTAGGTAAAGGCCGTTTATTATTATAGTTTATAAAGGGCACAAACAAGCAGCCAGAGGTAGAGGTATACAGATAAGATCTAGAAGTGGTCCAAGTGCAGAAGCCTCTGTTCCCATGAATTTGGGG
Organism: Urocitellus parryii; assembly: GCF_045843805.1. Classification (NCBI taxonomy): domain Eukaryota; kingdom Metazoa; phylum Chordata; class Mammalia; order Rodentia; family Sciuridae; genus Urocitellus; species Urocitellus parryii. The sequence goes on from NC_135538.1 coordinate 119,194,977, forward strand.
TACACCACCCTCACAGCACGTGAATCAGCAATATGGAAGCCCTCCAGACACTCTTGTTCAGGTGTTCTGTTCTAGTCAAGGTTTGAACTATTGAGTAATAATGAGGAGAGCATTCTGCTTTACTCAGACTACAAATTAATTGTTAATCTCATTCATAAAACACCCTTTGGTAAACATCCAGTATAATGTTTTAACAAATATCTGGGCACTATGGTCCAGCCAAGTTGACATATAAAGTTAATTACCAAATTTCCCAGGTCAAGAATATTCTAAAAAAATTTACATGAGAATCAATTAAGTGAGAGACAAACATCTGCTTTTGAGAATTTATGAAAAATCAACCAACAAACAAAAAACCCACCAGCCAGTTCTCCCAAAGACTTTTTGCTAAATTTTATTGTTCACCAGAGAAAAGAATGTGAAAAGCAGCAGAGGAAGAAGAAAATACTTCATGGGAAAAATCATAAAGACAACAGCAGCTTTTGTATTGGAGACAAAGCAAATGAGAACACTGATCAGCAACGTGTTTGAAGGACTGAAAGGAAAATGCTGTAAATTTAGAATTCTTTCCCAGCAAAAGTATCTTTCACAAATGAAGCTATTTCAAGATGAAAGAATTCATAATGAGGGTGAAAGAATTCATAATGTATGTCCTTCCGATCAAAAGAAAATCATACTAGATGGAAAGGTACATGGTTAGATACATAAGATTTTCTTATTATTTAAAAATCTCTTTAAAAGAGAATTTCTTTTTTTTTTTGCTTTTCTATCTTATTTTCTTTCTTTCTTTCTTTCTTTCTTTCTTTTTTTTTTTTGTAACTTGGGATTGAACCCAGGGGTGCTTAACCACTGAACCACATCCCCACCTCTTTTTTATGTTTTGAGACAGGTATTTGCTAAGTTGCTTAGGGCCTTGTTAAATTGCTGATGCTGGCTTTGAACTTGAGGTCCTCCTGCTTTGACTTCCCATGCTACTGAAATTACAGGTGTGTGCTACTGTATCCAGTAACTTAATATTTCTTGACTTCACCAAGAATAGTGTTGTAGAGTACTCCAACAACTCATTCATCCACTAAAGCAGCTATTAACTTATGAACTTTGAGACTAATAAAAAATCTTACAACAATTAAGAGAGTGCTTAATGTATGAAGAAGCTCCTAAATTTGTTAAGAAAGCATTTTTACTTACCTCCTCCCTCCCACCAGCTCTGAGTGCCACAGTCCTGGTACAGTTTCCTAATATCAGAGGAGGTATATAGATTTGTTCTCTAAGAAATATGGTTGTGTGATTTGATATGATGGCTCCCTGAGCTTGTCTTTTGTTGCCCTCTCTGCCTCCCTCAAACTTGATTTAGTGCTGGTGTGGTCTCCACAGCTTATGCTAACAGTGGCCACAAGTAATCACCTGCAGACTGACTATAAGAACAAAGACTGGGTCTTCATCAATTATACCTACAAGCCTTTAAAGGGCCTGATTTCGAGGGGGGAAGGGTGGTGAAATGGAAGCAGCAAAATAGAACCCTTGTCATGGAATTCTGAGTGGAGCAGAGTTCTTTGTACAACATCAGAGTTTTCCTCTTACACTTTTTTGAAAGAACTTTCATGAAGTTTATAGAAGCCATCAATATGTCATAGTCAAATTTCCTGAAATGTGATAGTAAGTGGATTTTCTTCCATAATGCATCTGAAATCTGAAAGAACAGTGACAGCCATTTTTACTACATTGGCTATAAGTCTTCTTGAGAAGTATCATGAGCCAATTGGATAGATGTTTTTAAAAATAATTACTATTGGGGCTGGAGTTGTGGCTCAGCGGTAGAGCGCTCGCCTAGCACGCACGAGGCCCTGGGTTCCATCCTCAGTACCACGTAAAAATAAGTAAACAAAATAAAGTTGTATTGTGTACAATTAAGAAATAAATATTTTTAAAAAAATAATTACTATTTCCCCAAATTCATCAGAATAAAGGGGAAAGCAGCCATCATTCAACATTATTGAGATTCTAATGTACATTCCCTAAATATCAGCCAATTCCTGATATGTGGTGACACACTTCTCTGCCCACCAAGTATTTCTTTTTTCTTTACAGTAAAAGTTCTATAGTACCAAGAAAATAAAGCAATAATGACAGTCTCAGCAGCCAACATTCTGACTGAGGGAAATGACCCATCATCCCACTGGACAGCAATGATAATTTCTTCCTATACTTCAGCCTTGAATGAGTGGCTTTTCATAGCATCCATTCATGGTGCAGTTGATGGTACTAAGATAAAGACCCTCAGATCACTGATTTATCTCCCTTTTCCCATCCATCTAAAGATTCATGCTGATCTTGAGTGTTGATGGGAGAACAATAGCTAGCTTGATCTGTTGTTGCTCTTAGAAGGCCCCCAAAGCCACTGGATCAGGTGGAAACCCTCACATTGTCTTCAGGCTATATCAGGAAATCCCTAAGACAGATGCTGCTATGAACTAGCCTTACCTGTAAGTGCTGCCAGCTGGAACTCAGTGTATTCTGGGATCACAGCAAGGAAAGCGCTGGCTAGGGTTCCTCTCTTGCGAAGTGTGCAGAACCTCCTTGGAAGTGGTGAAGATTCCAGCTCAATAGAAAGTGCATAGCTGGCTGATAAATCCCTGTGAAGTTCACTCCTTGATCCCTGGTGCAACCATTTTTTTCTTCTCTCTTGGTATTTTCCTTTCCCAACTTTAAGCAGCCATTTTTCTAAATCATGATTTGGAATCATGATTACAAATTTTTCCTTTGATGATGCCTTTCTGGGACATACTCCCCCCACTCTAAAAGGTCACCTGCAACTTGGACTGACTGGTCTTCTCTTCTGTGGCATTCTCTCACAAGAGATCTTTTGAAATTTAGCACAAAGCGCCTTCTCTGTCACAGTTCTGCCACCTTCAGAGGACTTTTGCCGCATCCAAAAAAAATGTGGAAGTTCCAATTAATGCATTGCTCATTTTGGTTTTAAGGTGTTTTTTTTTTTTTTTTTTTTTTGGCACTGGGGTTTGAACTCAGGGCAGTTGACCACTGAGCCACATCCTCAGCTCTATTTTGTATTTTTATTTAGAGATAGGTCTCACTGAGTTGCTTAGTGTCTTGCTTTTGCTGAGGCTGGCTTTGAACTTGAGATCCTCCTTCCTCAGCGTCCTTAGCCACTGGGATTACAGGTGTGCTTCACTGTGCCCAGCTGGTTTTAAATTTTGATAACTGTTGAAGCATCATTTGCACCTGCGTGGTGACTTTGCCTGTTGTAAAGCATCATGGCCATGCTCCAGCTGGGAGACTGCTTTCTTCAGTCTCAAGGTTGAGAAGGTCAGCTTTGAAAGGGAACTCTGCCCCAGCTTAGACATTCAGAAGAGTATGAGATTAGAGGTACAGTCATAAGTGAAACTGCTTGGATTTTAACATCTTAGTTGATGATAAAAAAGAATGTTAGAGAAGTCTTAATCTGGAGAAGGTAGCATGTTTATCCTTTAATCTTTCATTCATTGCCCGTTAGTGAAAGGATGTAAATGAAATTATTTTGTGTAACTTTGTAGTTTCTATGTATTATCAAACAGTTGAGGGGGGCTGGGACTGTGGCTCAGGGGTAGAGTGCTCGCCTAGCACATGCGGGGCCCTGTGTTCGATCCTCAGCACCACATAGATAAATAAAATAAAGATACTGTGTCCAACTACAACTAAAAAATAAATAAATATTAAAAAAAAAACAGTTGAGATGCTGACTCACGTATGTTTTTCGAGGGTGTAGCATCTGTGTTCTGGGAGTCATAGGGGGTGGTTTGTTTTGGGGGGAAATGCCCACATTTTAATTTTTAAACTTCTGAATAAACTGTGTGAACACAAACAAACAGAAACCCAAAGGAACCAACAAGAAAAAGAGGTGATGCATGAGGGTAGAATGCTCCTGGATGGTATTAGGGACCTTGTAGATGGGGTTTGACGCTGAAGGGGAGGTCCTTTATCTCCTGCCCTTCTGCTTCCTGCCATGTGAGGATGAAGCATGGCTCCCACTCACAGGACACTGTTCAAGGAGCTATCTTGGAATCAAAAATCACAAAACTTGACAGTGCCTTGATATTAGACTTTGCAGTCCCCAGAACTGAGAGTCAATAAATTTATGGTTATTATAAATTATTCAATCTAAAATAAAGAAATAATTCAGTGTGTGGTATTTATTCTGTTATAGCAGTGCAAAACAGACTAAGACAACAAACTGCTAAATAGAATTATGGATGAAGAGATGGAAATGATAATAAGAAGCTAGACAGCAGTTAATGGAGTACAAATGTATAGTATCTGAAATATAAGATTCACTTGAGGGGTTCAACAGCAAACATGAACAGGCAGAAGAAATAATCAGCAAACCCATAGGTGATTCATTTGAAATTATCAAGTTTGAATGTCAAAACAGAAAAAAATTATAAAGGAAATTGAATGGAGTCTCAGGAACTTACACGATACCACCAATTCAACCAATATATGCCAAGTTTGTAGGCACGAAGAATCATCAAATTGACAGTAGGTCAATGAAAATCATCCAGACTGAGGAGCAGAAAGGAAAAGGAATGGAGGCAAATGGGTAGGACCTATGAAAGCTCTGGACACCATCAAGTGCACTAACACGTGTTTAACAGGCAACTCCAAAGGAGAGGAGAGATGAGAAGAGGCAGTAAGAGTATTTAAAGTAATAATAGGTTAAAAGCCACCAATGTGATAAGAGACATTAAGCTACTTACTCAAGAAACTCAATGAACTCCAAAGATGATAAATTCAAAGAGATCCTCACTAAGAGACAAGACCATCCAACTGTTGAAAGACAGAGAAAACATTGTAAGCAGCAAGTGAGAAAAAGTTCATCCCATACAAGGAGTCCTCATGAAGATTAATAGCCAGTTTCTCATCAGCAACCACAGAAGCAGAAAGAAATGGGGTGATGGAAGTGCTGAAGAATAAAGTTGTGAACCACAAATTCTATTACCCAATAAATTATCCTTCAAAAATGAAAATACACATTTTTAGATTTACAGGATGAAAAGAAATTTGGAGGTTTGTTGCACAACAGTATGAATGTATTTAACATATTATTGAGCTTTGTATTTACATACTTGTTAAGAAGATAAAATTTATGTTATGTTTATTTTATCATAATGAGAAAATTAAAATAAGTAAAAGAGAAATTAAGACATTCTCCATCATTAAAAATGGATAGAATTTACTTTAACTCATCTAACTTATAAGAAATTCTAAAGTGAATCATTTGGACTGAACTAAAAAGACAATAGTTTTTCATGGGCATGTAATGCATTCCGCTGTCACTTATTTTTCAAAAAAACAATAAAAAAATAGCATTAGTCAAGGTGTCAAGACCATTCAGTGAGGGAAAGTATAAACTCTTCAGCAAATGGTACTTGGAGAACTGGATATCCCCTAAAGAATGAGGTTGAGGGCTGGGGATGTGGCTCAAGCGGTAGCGCGCTCCTCTGGCATGCGCTAGGCTCTGGGTTCGATCCTCAGCACCACATACAAATAAAATAAAGATGTTGTGTCCACCAAAAACTGAAAAATAAATATTGAAAAATTCTCTCTCTCTCTCTCTCTCAAAAAAAAAAAAAAAAGAATGAGGTTGAGATGAGTGTAGTGTTGTATACCTATAATCCCAGCTGTTCAGGAGGCTGATGCAGAGAAGGATTGCAAGTTTGAGGCCAGCCTCAGCAATTTATTGAGACCCTGTCCCTGAATAAAAATTAAAAAGGGCTGGGAATGAAGTTCACTGGTAGAGCTCACCTCTGGATTCAATACCTAGCACTACAAAGCAGAACAAAAAACACCAAAAACAAAAGCAAAAAATTAAAAAAATGTTGAAACTACAGCATATACAAATATTAACTCAAAATGGATTGAAGACTCTAATGTAAACACCGAAACTGTAATACTCTTAAAAGCAAAGAGTAGAATTTACTTTTATTAACTTATTTGTCAGTCCTTGAACAATATTGCACTCTTATAATTACTGTAGCTTTAGAGTAACACTTGCTATCTAGTAGTTCAGGTCCTTCAATTTTGTTCCTTTCCATAGTAGCTGGTCCTTAAGATTTCCCAAGTACATTTTATAAAGGGCATGTCAATCTCCCGATAGCATAGGCTGAGATTTTCATTGGAATTGCAAAATTTTGTAAATCATTTTGTGGACAAATGGTAGTTTAGAAGTAATGAGTCTTCTAATCCACAAATATGGAATAATATCATTTAATTGATAGCAATATTGTCTAATTTTGAATTTAGAGATTCTATGTATCTTCTTTATAAGTTATTTCTACACTTTTATGTTTCTTTCTAGTATTGTAGACAATATTGTTGAAAGAATGTCAGTTCTTCCTCTTTGTTTATAACATGTGGAAATATTACTTTTTGTTTGCATCGACACTTGTTATTTTTAGTAATGTATTCATAGAGTTTGTTAGATTTTTCTGCACATACAATCATGTTGTCTGTGAATATTTCTCAAGTAATCTCCATTTGTTGGTTTATATTGTTGCATTTTGGGTCCACAATACAATGTTAAAGAGAAATGGTGACTTGACTGGGTGTGGTGGTGCACACTTGTAATCTCAGTGACTCCAGAGCCTGAGGCAGGATCACAAGTTCCAGGCCAGGCTTAGTAATTTAGCCAGGCTGTAGGCAATTTAGTGAAACCCTGTCTCAAAATAAAAAACAAAAAGGGCTTGAGATGTAGCTCAGTGGTAACGTCCCCAGTACCAAAAAAGAAAAAAAAATCTTTAAATTTTTAGTATGGCTAGTTACCTACCCTTCCTCTCTTTGTTCTTCATTTTCAAGGTTTTCCAGATTATTAGGCATTTATTTTCACATGTGAATTTTATAATGAATATGTCCAGCTTGAGAGATAAGAACTTGTTGACATTTTATCAGGGTGTGTTACATTTGTAAATGCAGTCTATTACAGCTTTATGTTTGTCTTCTTATCCAAGAATATCCCTCCACCTGTTCAGATATAGTTTTTTAATTTTGTAATTTGTAAAATATGTGCTCTGAAGTTTTCCTTATATAGGATTTGAATACTTCTTATTTAGTTGTATTTCACTTGAAAAATCTTTTTATTGTTCCTATTATGTATGAAGTCATCTTTTTTTTTTTAATATTTATTTTTTAGTTCTCGGCGGACACAACATCTTCGTTGGTATGTGGTGCTGAGGATCGAACCCGGGCCGCACGCATGCCAGGCGAGCGCGCTACCGCTGAGCCACATCTCCAGCCCTGAAGTCATCTTTTCAAAAATTTTAACTTGTGGTCTGGGGATGTAGCTCAGTGGTATAGTGGGAGACTCTTGGTTTCACACACACACACACACACACACATTTAACCTGCTACTATTTAAATGAATAAAGTACTGTTGAGTAATTTATATCCTACTAATTTGCTGAGTGCTCCTTTTACATGAAGTAGCTTCCCAACATTTCTCTTGTGAATTTCAGGGTGCAATCATATCATCCATAAATGGAGACAGGGTTAGCCCCTTTTCTTCTGATCCTTCATCACTGTTTGCTTGTTAATTTTTAATTTAATTTTTTCCTATTAATAGGTAAAACTTTTGCCAATTTATTGGTTGCAGTTTAATATTTTAATATATATATATATATATATATATATATATATATATATATATATATATATACATATCCAGTTCAAATCATGGCAACTAGCATTTCCATCTCCTTATCATTTCTTTATGTTTGGAGACTTTGAGCTCCTCTGTTCTAGTCCTTCATAAAATATATAATAGGTGTTATAAACTATAATCACCTTATTGTACTGTAGAAAATAGAACTTATTCCACCAATGTCACTGTATTCTGGTGCCTATTATCCAAACTCCCCCTATTCTGGCAACCTCTTTACCTTTCCTAGCCTTTAATAACCACTATTCTACTTGGAGATCAACTTTTTAAACTTTCAACAGATGAGAGAAAACAGGTGGTATCTGCCTACCTGTGCCTGGCTTATTTCACTTAATATAATCTCCACCAGTTACATCCATGTTTTCACAAATGTCAAGATTTCTTCTTGTTTTGTGACTCAAAAATATTCCAACATGTACCACATTTACTTTATCCATTCATCTTTTGAATTTTGGTTGATACATATCTTGGCTAATGTGAATAGTGTTGCAATGAACCATGAGAATGAAAGTATTTCTTTGATATGCTGATTTCATTTCCTTTGGATATACACCTCAAAGTGGCACAGCTAGATCATACAATAGACTTCTTTTCAGTTTTTTAAAAAAATTTTTATTGAGAAAAATTATTTTTATTGGGCTGAGGCTATAGCTCAGTGACAGAGCACTTGCCTAGCATGGGTTCAATCCTTAACACCATATAAAAATAAATCAAAGAGGCTGGCTGGGGTTGTGGCTCAGCGGTAGAGCACATGCCTAGCACGTGCAAGGCTCTGGGTTTGATCCTCAGCACCACATAAAAATAAATAACTAAAATGAATGACAATGACAACTAAAAAATAAATATTTAAAAAAAATCAAAAAGGCATTCTGTCCATCTGCAACTACAAAAAAAAATTTTTAGAAATTCATTTTTATTTTTTTTAGTTGTTGATGGACCTTTATTTTATTTATTTTATTTTATATGCAGTGCTGAGAATTGAACCCAGTGTCTCACACATGGCAGGCAAGTGCTCTACCACTGAGCCACAACCCAAGCCACATCTTTTTAGCTTTTTGAGTAAACTCAGTATTTACTGTTCTTTACAAAGGCTATAAAAATTTATGTTCCCATCTGGAAGAATAGGAAAGTCTCTTTGCCTCCTTGACAGATTTATTATGTTTTTTTTTTTTTAAACAAGAGGCATTCAGAATGCATTGAGAAGAGATCTCATTGTAATTTTCATTTGCATTTGCCTGGTGGTCTATGATGTTTGGCATTTTAAAATATGATTTTTGGCTATTTTAATTTCTTATTTTGAGAATGTCTACTAGATTCATTTGCCCATTTTTAAACTGGATTTTTTATGTTACTGTTGAGATTTTTGAGTTCCTTATATATTCTGGATATTAATCCCTTGTTAAGTGAATAGTTTGCAATTTCCCCCCATCCTGTATGCTGTCTGTTCACTCTGTTTGTTACATTTGCTGGGCAGAAACTTCTTATTTTGACATAATCTCTTGGTGGATGGTGCTGGTGGCAAGACTAAGGCCAACTTTCAGAGTCTCTAGCTGGGACCACGATCAGCCAGTCTCACCATGGCATGGGTCTACTCTCTCAAATGGTCTCTCTCTGTCTTAGGACTCACCAGAGTGTTATAATACCCTGTATGGATCCCAAAGCTCCTGCAAAGGCTTTTTTTCTGTAGTTGGCTGCCAAACTATTGTTGCTGGGGACACAAAAAGGGGGACATCATATTCCATCATCTTCATAATGTACTTTAATTAGATTTACATTTCGATTGCACTTGAATTTGTCCTAAATTAGCTTGAGATATTATACACATTGTCATTTACTTTTAAGAGTGAAGGAGAAGTTCCACGACTAAGTAGAAACAAAATATTTTATTAACATTCAGAACAATCTACTTATTTGAATTTTGATTTCTGACGGTGATCCAGTTCAACACAAAATGAAGCCCCAGGCCATGCTAGGCAGAATCTAAGATGCCCTATGATAACAACATCTTCTTGTAAGTGCACAAGGAGATTTAGTTCACTGCCAACTTATGGAGTCAATGATCCAAGAGGCAGAGTGACAGAGAAAGAAAGGGTATTACTAGGAACAAGCTGGCTTTTTGCCTTCAATGACCATCTTACCCTTTTCCTTAAGAATCTTTTATATGATTTTTCAAGGGAAGATGTGCAGGACCCAGATAGAGAGGTGCTTCAGTTTTTCAGTGTTTTGAAAAATAGCCTCTTCTGGAATGTGGGCTGTATACATTTTACCTCTTTCATGTAGGTTCATGAGAGTTGCAGTCTGGTGGATCTAAAGGACCTAAAGGGAGCAAAGGAAAATATTGAAATGACTTGTATCTGATTTTTGTTGTGATCACTGTTTCTGGCAAGTACTCTTCCACGTATGAATTTCTCTCACAATTTGGGACTAGGGAGTATTTGGTAAGGGAGATTTGTGCATCTCTAGCTAACTTTAGTGTGTGGTTAATCTATAAAAGACTTGTGTGGTCAGTAATCTTTAAGAGCTAGAGCAGGCAAGAGCAGAAACTTGGGAGAATTGAGTCTTTTTTGGGGTTGGGGATTATGTGCACTTTTAGGCTTATTCAATATTTCCCAGTTATTCAAACAGGCATCCAGGTGGTACTGAGAAGGATTTTACAGACATACTTAAGTTTGAAATTAGTTAAATTTAAGACAGAGTGAGTAACCTGGTGATCCTGCCCGAATCAGAGCAGCCCTTCACTGGACTGGCTTTGTGTAGAGCAAGGAGATTCCATGAGTGAGGGAGGCTTCCCAATGAGAAGGGAGGGTTTGAGAATGGAGTGGCCATGTGGCAAGGAATGCTGGGTACCACAGCAGCTGGGGCAGGAAATGGAGCACTGATCTCTAAAAGTGCAAGTAACAGAATTCTGCCAACAGCTGCCAATAGCTATGAGCTCTGTGGCAGACCCCATCACAGCCTGATGAAATCCTGAACATGCCTGGACTTTTCACCTTGTGAACTGTGAGCAAATAAATTTTGAGCAAATAAATTTTGAGCAAATAAAAATTTGCTTTTATTTGTGAGCAAGTAAAATTTGAAGCTACTCTGTGGTAATTTGTTAGACAGAAACAGAAAACCAATACCAAAGCTTCATTGTGCAATTAATAAGCACAAAACACTACACTAAAATGAACTTGTGAATTGTCATGTACACTGCTTGCATGAAATAACATCTTTGCTAAGAAGTATGCTAAGAAGTATGGCTGAAAACTTAATTGCCTTTTAAAATTTATGTTAATCAGTTTCAAGAAAATACTATTATGCATCTTAGTATAATATGTATGTTCACAGGTAACTAGTTAGCACTGTTAAAGGGCACTTTGAATGCACCCAGTGCTTAGAACTTTGAGGAAAAATTTGAATACGCTCATTGAAATATGATGTTTAAATAATATATATTTTAATTTCTTTGGTTCTTGATGCTGAAGCTTTTTGGTGATTATTGCTGAGAATTTGAGATACATTTGTTTTTCATTTTTTTATAAAAGTATCAAATTTATTTCATTATCTGGTTTCATTTTAAAATGAGAGCTGTTGGACAATTACTTAGTATTCATTCTCAGAGGTGCAGAAACATTAATAAGCTATTAAATACAATGAATAAAATTACTGGACCATGCATTTAGAAAAGCCATGTTTAATAGTCAAAGTTCCAGTTATACTACTTAACTGAAAGATCCTTTAGCTCTGTACTTTCAATTATACCATTCTCATTTTGAATACAATTTTATTCTATTTGTACAATTATTACTATACCCGACAAAATCTTCCCAACTTTTAAGCCTTTCTTACCATTGAAGAAGTTATGGTTTAGCTGTTAACTATATTAAAAAAATATGAAATTTCAATCTTTATCTCAAACTTTTTGGATCAAAAAGTACAGGACATTACTACCTATGAGTTAAAGAATGGAATAAAACCAAAAGTGCCATCTATATAACCAACAAATTACTTGATAAAACTTTTTAACTGTTTCACTGTATTATATAACACAAAAATAAAATGGTTCCAGGATACTACAGTATTTGGCTTTTTTACTACAAGCTTTAAATCATAGTGTCATTCTTCTCAACAACACATCTCTTAAGAAAATGGCAATGTTCATAAGTACAAAGACTGTTATAACCAGAAGACAGTATTCTACATAATCAAGATAATTCTTTATAAAATTAGGTTTTAAAAATGAGAATGTCTTGATAATTGCCAGTTTTCTTAAAGGCTAAAATCAGAAAAAAAAATGAAGAAAACAGACTTGTATACTCATTAATACTATTTTACTTTGAGAAATCAAAAAATGAGTACATTGATAAAAGATGTGATTATTATACTGTATCTCCTTTAAGAACAAACTTTTCACCTCAGAAAGGATAATTGTCTTATATTCTTAACATGCTTTGTTCAGAACAGGATCCCATTTTAAGCCACTATTTGAATAAAGTTCACAATCTAAACTCATTTCTCCATAATCATTTCAGTACAAAAGCTGCAAAATGGCAAATGACTTAATCACCTATGAAGAATTTGTGTTGCAAGTTGGGTATTCCTTATCTGAAATGTCTGGGACCAGAAGTGTTTGATTTTTTTCAGATTTTGAAATATTTGCATATACATAATGAGATGTGTTGAGGACAGAACCTTAGTCTAAACACAAAATTCATTTGTTTCGTATAGCCTGAAAGTAATTTTATGTGGTATTTTTATATATTTTTAGCATACTTGTGTTTTGACTGCAGTTTTCCACTTGTGGCATCATGTTTATGCACAAAAAATTTTGGATTTTGGAGCATTCCGAGTTTGAGATTTTCTGATTAGGGATGCTCAACCTGTATGTATGCTTATTTATAACTGCCAGTAGATACCAACAAACTTCGGTACCCAAGCCTAAAACTACAGTATGGAGGTCAAAACATGATTCTTCTACATGATCAGATTTCATTTACTAAATAATACTATCATGAAATCCAAAGAAACCTTAGTGAGTCCTTCCAAAGCTGCATAATTTTCCAAATGATTTTTCTCTGGTTGCAGAGCCTATTCATTCCTTCAGTCCTTTTTGAGTCGTTTAGCTTTTGCAATATTCTCTTGATGTTTTTGTTTCTTCTTTTGTTCCTTCTCCCTGGCTTCAATCATCTTGGCCAATTTCCAGACAGTACAGCACTTGCTAGGAACAGTGGAGTAAGGGCCAAAATAACTGTTGTAAGGAACCCATATGGGTCTTTTGCAGCCCATTCCACAATATACTCAGCCCAAGCCTTTATGTCAAACATCTTTGTAGCAGTCTTAGGAAAACTGGAGGGCCAGCTTATGCTTGAGTAGTGATCTCTGATTTTGTCCGGGGATTATCAGTGAGCCAAGCACAATTTCAGATGACCCTTGGTGGTTTTGCCTTCTTTGGTTCCACAGTATACTTCTGAGAGCGTTAAATTCCCGCCTCAGGCCGGGCAGGGCTCGCAGAGTAGAGGGAACCCGGGTCGGCCCGCCACACCTTGCGCTGTGGCCACCTCTGCCCGACACCCGGACACCAATACAGAGGCCGCCATCAGCCGCTCTGCATCGCCCCAAAAGCGCGGACTCCCACTTCCAACTCACCGCCCTGTTTTTCATTTTTTAATTAATTTATTTTTGATACCAGGGATTGAACTAGTGATAACAACCTCTGCTTGTAACTACACAAGATGGATTGGTTCGCTGCCACCTCATGGAGTCAATGATTCAAGAGGCAGAGTGATAGAGAAAGAAAGAGCGTTATTAGGAACAAGCTGGCATTGTTAGAAGATGGTTGGCTTTTGCCTTCAATAACCATCTTACTACTTTCCCTAAGAGAGAGTCTTTTATATGATTTTTGAAGGGAAGACAAGTAGGACCCAGACAGATAGGTGCCTCAATTTTTCAGTGTTTTGAAAAATAGCTTCTTCTGGAATGTGGGCTCCATATATCTTATCTCTTTCACATGTAATCTCTTTTATTTTGTTAACAGTTGCAGTCCAGTGGATCTAAGGAAGATATAAACGTTAGCTGAAATGACTTGAATCTGATTTTTTTTTGTGGTCAGTGTTTCTGGCAACTACTCTTCCAGGTGTGATTTCCACCCCCCCCCCCCCATAATTTGAGACTAGGGATTGTTTGATGAGGGAGTTTTGTGCATCCCTAGCTAACTTTAGCGTGCAGTTAATCTATCAAAGATAGGCTTCTTGGGTTGGGGATGTGGCTCAAGCGGTAACACGTTAGCCTGGCATGCCCAGGGTGCTGGGTTTGATCCTCAGCACCACATAAAAAAATAAAATAAAAATAAAGATGTTGTGACCACCGAAAACTGAAAAATGAATATTAAAAAATTCTCTCTCTTCTCTCTCTCTCTCTCTCTAAAAAAAGATAGGCTTCAGTGGGCAGGATATCTTTCCTAATGTTTGGTTTTCTATTTTTTATTTTATTATTTCATTGATGCTATTAAACTTTAATACAATCTGATTTGTCATTCTTTCATTGAACGCCTATTATCTTAGTGTCCTATGAACCAGGCATGGCTCTATATCCTGGGGATACAACTATGACTAAAACAGCCCTAAGCCTATGTGTGGGCCTCACATTTTAGAGGTTTGTCCAGAATGAGATGGAGCCACTGGAGCATTTTAAATGAAGAAATGGCACAACTTGACTCACATTTGCAGGATGGCTCACAGAGGTGGGAGAGTAGTCATGGGAGGTGAGTGAGGGCGCAGGGCCTGAGGAATGAGAGGGTCTGGAAAGCAGGGCTGTAGAAACATGAGGTGAGGATGTGAAGCTGAGCAAAGAATTTTAAAGTTGTAGAATTCTCAGATTTCGGTATGTTTTATAGATTTTTAACAAATACCTAGCTATAGCGGGTGTGAGGAGGAAGCCAAATTCTGGGGATTCCCCACCTCCCGGGAACTTCACTTCCTCATCTCTCAACCTGAGTCAGGTTCTTCTGCCTGGTGACTCCTGACGTGCCCACAGTTTCTAGAGAAGCCAATCAGAGTCGTCGCCACGATTCCCGGTAACAAAAGCCGCATACACCCGCAGGAACTCGGATTCTCCCCGTCTATGGGGTGTGAGTCATGGAGTTCAGAACCCTGTTCTTGCTGCTTTTGGGGCCTCTAACCCTGAACCAAACCTGGGCAAGTGAGTACGAGGTCCCACGGGAAACAGCCTCTGTGGGTAGGATCTAGGGGACCGACCGCCCGGCGGGGTCGCAGATTCAGGGAAGCGGCATTTCTACCTTGTGAAGCCTGAACTTTTCCTCCATCTCGGACTCGTCCTGTCCTGACCTAAATTACCGGTCCTTCTGCCCCCTTTTGGACTCACGAGTCCCCGCGTCCCCTCTTCCCATCACGGGCCGGATCAACAAGGGACCCCGGTCCGGAGGAGGTTGCACTGGGGCTTAGCTGCTCTCTGTCCTCAGGGTCCCACTCCCTGCGTTATTTCCACACCTCCGTGTTCCGAGCTGGCCACGAAGAGGCTTTTTACACCTCGGTGGGCTATGTGGACGACACGCTGTTCCTGCGCTTTGACAGCGACGCCCTGAATCCGAGGGTGGAGCCGCGCGCGCAGTGGATGGAGTATGAGACGCCAGCGTTTTGGGAAGCGCAAACTAAGATCGCGGAGGCGCACGAGCAGAAGTTGCGCTGGAACCTGCGCTCCACCCTCCGCTACCTCAACCAGAGCGAGGACGGTGAGTGACCGGGACTGGGTGGCAGGGGACAAATGTCCCCACCTCTTTAGTAGGAGCTAAGGTCGACCGCGGTCTCAGAGACTGTGTCTCCTTTCCAGGCCCCCACACCACTTGGCCTCTCAACTCAGACCCCGCGGGTATTCGCTGGGGTTTCATTTTCCTTTCAGGCAGAAAAGGCCTTAGACCCACCCCTCCTCCCACCCTGGCTCCCGGTTGCACTGGCAGAGTTAAGCACCAGATGTAAAAGCTGGAGCAAAGCCAGTGTGACTTCTGGGGCGGGGCCAGGCTCTCACACCTTCCAGTGGATTTCTGGCTGTGACCTTGGGCCAGATGGAAGCCTCCTTCGTGGATATGAGGAGTTTGCCTATGATGGTGCGGATTACATCTCCCTGAATGAGGACCTGCGCTCTTGGACCGCCTGGGACAAGGCTGCTCAGATCACCCAGCGCAAATGGGAGGATTCAGGAGATGCAGAGCACTACAGGGCCTACCTGCAGGAGGAGTGCCTGGAGTGGCTCCGCAGATTCCTGGAGAAAGGGAAGGACAAGTTGCTGCACACAGGTACCAGGGGATGAGGGGAGTCCGACATAGTTTGGACAAAAATGGAATTCCTAACAGAATACCAGAGAACCTTAAGGCATCAAGTCTTTCTTGGAATGGGAGGGAGAAGATCTCTGAACAAACTTAAGAGCACATTGCTTTGACCCTGACAGCAGCCTTGGATACCACAAAGTGACTTTCTCAGGCCTTGTTCTCAGCTCCACATTCAAATTGTTTGAGGTTGGACTCCAGGTTTTGTGAGTCTCTGGGTCTCCATTCAGGTCAGAACCTGAAGTCCCTCTTAGAGATCTGGGGCATCTTTCCCTGGTCAGTCTGATTCTACAACTTTCCAAGGAAACAGAGATTATCTCAGAAGCTTGAGTCCAGGCTGGTGCTTGGGTTTTGCTTTCCTTCCTCACTTCCATTGTCCTGTGTGTACTTAGTATGGTCACATGAGCACTGGTTCAGTGGCCATGGGAGGTAATGTAAAATGTCTTATTAAAAAAATATTTTTAGTTGTAGATGGACACAATACTTTTATTTATTTATTTATTTATTTTTTATGTGGTGCTGGGGATCGAACTTAGTGCATCCCATGTGTTAGGCAAGCACTCTACCACTGAGCTACAGCCCCAGCCCCCAAATGTCTTATTTTTCTAATTCTTCCCTTCAGAGTCTCCAAAGACACATGTGACCCGTCACTTAAGCGCTGAAGGAGATGTCAGCCTGAGGTGCTGGGCCTTGGGCTTCTACCCTAAGGAGATCACCCTGACCTGGCAGAGGGATGGGGAGGACCAGATTCAGAACATGGAGCTTGTGGAGACCAGGCCTGCAGGGGATGGAACCTTCCAGAAGTGGGCAGCTGTGGTGGTGCCTGCTGAGGAGGAGCAGAGATACACATGTCATGTGCATCATGAGGGGCTGCCTGAGCCCCGCACTGTGAGATGGGGTAAGGAGGGGCTGAGGGCACAGAGCCTGTTGGCAGGAAAAGCAGGAGCCCTTCTGAAAACCCTCAGTAGGGTCAGGGCTGAGAGCTAGGGGTCAGGGTCACTCACCTACCTTCCTTCCCTTCCCAGAATCACCTGCTCTGTCCATCATCCCTGTCATGGGACTTGTTGCTGGCCTGGTTCTCTTTGTAGTTGTGGTCACTGGAGCTGTGGTGGCTGTTATGAGGTCGTGGCGCAATGCAGGTAGGGTAGTCAAGGGTTCTGGGTGTACCTGGTCTAGGCCCCTGGTAGAAGTGAGCTCTGTCTCATTAATGGGAAGCATCATCCATACACACTTGCTGACTCACTCTATTGTAAAGCACAAGGAAAATAAAGGACAAGATGATCACCATTATGATTGTCATGGTGGGGACCTGATCCCAGCATTCAGAGGGCAAAGGGGTAGGTCCCTGCTGGATACAACCAGGAGAGTGGTTGGTTAAGTGCCTGGGCATCTCCTATCCTCATGCCTCTTGATCCTTTCTAAGGTTTCCAGTTACAGTTCAGGAACCTTCCCTGGGATCCAGGCCTAGGGGATTTCTCAAGCCCTTATAGCTCTGCCTCCTCCCTGGCACACACAGGTTGTTTTCTTCTCATAGGTAGAAAAGAAGAGAGCTATTCCATAACTGTTCAGAGAATGTTGTCCCTGAGACCCTTGGAGTAGTGTAGATGGGAGAACAAGGAGGGTCCCTCATCTGCCCCATAATTTATTCATTCTTCACATATCTTTTGGATTTTGACTCTGTCTTGTTGTTTTTCTGACCCAGGCAACACCAGTGCCCATCACTCCAATACTTCTCTAGCCCCATAAAGGTGAGACTCTGGAGGGCTTAAAATGGTAGAAGGTGTGATAGAGGGGAATGGAGAAGGTTGTGGGAATTCTCTTGGATCTTTGGGTGAGTTCTGGGTTCTTCAGAATGTTGTCCCTTTGAGCTACTGCCCTGATTTTGTTCATCACACTTTTGTTCTGTAGCAGAGACAGCTGCCTTGTGTGGGACTGAGCAACACAAGATTTGTTCAAGCATTTGTGACTAGAAGAACTCTGGAGTCCCTTTCTGACATGGATCATTAAGCCATCCACATTCCTATTGGCATAATGTGCAGAAGTGAGACCAGTGCACAGGACCCCTGTCCTGTACCGTCCCTTGTGCACTCACCTTTCCTGTTCTAGCAGAGGTGACGCTGGGATGACTCCATCCCTCTCTCAACATCACTGTGCACTGAGCCACAACTTCTTACTTCCATCCTGAATATAAGAATCAGAATATAAATATTTTTCAAAATCTTGACCCAGTGGATTGATTGGTTAATAAACAGAAAATTCCAAATTAGAGAGAGAAAATAAATGGAAACACTGGGAACCTTCTAGAACCTGTTTTCATTGTCCTGAATCAGCTACAGCTGAAGACAGAAGAAGGCTGTGAGGAGCCCAGTGTGGACAGGGCTGTGTCCAGTTAGTGCTCAGGCCATGCTGGGCTTTCATGTGGTCCCTCTTTAGCTTGGTCATCTTCTGTATTCCCTTGTCCTTGTCACTCGGGAGAACCTTGCCCACCAGGACTTGTGATCACTGGGACACAGACAACACCAGAGCCTTTTGCTGTCAGCCAGACCCTAGGCATCAATGGCTTCCTGTGGTCAGATCAGGCTGTCCCCTTCATCCTTTGTATTTCCTGTCCCTTAGTTTCTATGGAGGATTATGTATATGTTTGTTCTCCCTCCTCTTGAGGTAGCTGGCTTGATGAGGGGTGCTGTAGCCCTTTGAAGACTCCATGACAGTGGCAGCTACATGGAGACACCTTGCAGGCTGGGGCCAGGTTCCTCAGGAGGCTGCACATGCTCTGAACTAGTGTCTGACATGTGGCACTGTTTCCCCCACAGCCAGGATTCATGGGTCCAAAAATCAAGAAATGGGAATGGGTATGGCAACTCTCACTATGGCCCCCAGTGACCCACTAGCAATGTATGTGCTTCCTGTCCCCATGACCTTATGCCCTGCTGACATGGAGATCTTAGTTTCACAGAAGAAATGCTTCCATCAAGAGACAACAATGAGTTCACTGAATTGGAAAGGACAACTATCACTGGCCATGTTGGGCTCTTCTTGCTTTGAGTCAAGAACCCAAGGGTAGAGTTAGCTGGTGGGCCTGAGTGATGGATCCTGGCAGCCAGGGGGACATGGGACAGCTGCTCCCCAGGGAGGGAAGGAAGGGAATGTTTGGAATACAGGAGTTCCTTAGGGTGCCTCTTAGTGTTACATCCCCTGTGCTTAATGTCCATGGGAAACTACATCAGCCCAACCCAGGCAGGAGTAAGAGTGGCCAGGACCCTTCAGGAATGAAGGTTGGCATCACCACAGCAAGAGAAATGCCACAGGCAGCCGAACTACTTGCTGAATTGAAGGGAATATGGAATGGGAGGTGGAAGAAGATAGTTATGAGTACCAGCAGCAACACATGACCATTTTCAGAGGAGAGGACTGTAATTTTCATTTGCATATCTTCTTTATTTTATTATGAATATGTTTGTGGTATGTATTTATTGATCAAATATACTTATTTTCTTGAATCTCACCCTTTTATATGTAACAAATAATTTTGACTGTTTATCATAGTATTAAGCATTGTTAAGTGTATGTCTTAGTGTTTTGCATTTGGGGATGTCTATCAAGGGGAGGAGGAGAGGACATCATGAGTGTAGTTCAGTTGTATGCAGGCGAGTCTTATCATGTTAGGTGGAAGTATAACTTGTTATTCTCTTTATTTAGATGTACATTGTGATTTAGGGAGATGCTTCTGTGTGCCAAATTGATGACAGGGGAACTGGTGATAGTTAATTTTATCTGTCAAATTGGTTAGGGCCACGATACTCAGTTATTTGTCAAACATGTCTGGATGTTGTAAAGGCATTTTGAGATGAAATCCACATTTAAGTCAGTAGTCTTTGAGTAAAGCAGGACACCCTTCAAAATGTGGTTGGGCTTCACTTAATCAATAGAAGACCTTAAGAAAAAGATTGGCCTCCCCCCAAAAAGATGTATTTTCTCATCATTGTTTTTGGACTGAAGTGTAACATCAGCTCTTCCTGAGCTTCCATCCTGCTAGTCTACCTTGAATATTTTCAAGTCATTGCCTCCAAAATTGCATATGACAATTTCTTAAAGGAACTCCTTCAACAGATAGACAGAAATACATGTAGATACATATCCTGTTAATTCTGATTCTCTGTAGAACCCTGACTACTACAAGCACAGTTTTCTATGTTCTAACTACTAGAAATGAGTGATAAAGAAAAGAAAAGGCAATTTCACGGTTATGGTTTGGATCTGAAATGTCCCCTGAGAAACTCATGTACTGGAAAGGTGATATCCAATATAGGAATGTTCAGAGGTGAAATGACTAAATTATGAAATGATTAAATTATTACATAACCTCAACAGTGGATAAATCCATTGGGTGAATTAATAATTTGAATGAATCACTGGGTAGTGCTTGACTAGAGAAAGTAGGCCAGTGGTGGTGTGCCCTTGGGGATTACATTTTGGCTCTGGCTCCTCACTCTCTGCTTTCTGGATGCCATGAGGGGAGAAGTTTTCCTCTGCCATGTCCTTCCTCCTGATGTTTCTGCCTGGAGCCATGCACTCAACCACTGAAACTTCAGTTTTGATGTTGCTTTGGGAGATTTCATTGAAAAAAAGTCAGCCACCTTCCAGCTGTTAGACCCTTTGTAAACTATGGACAGATGACATCCAAGCAGAATCTGTTTTTGCCTGAGCAATAATGTTGTGATTTCAATGGGATATAGATTTCTAGTCCACCCAGAATCCAGGAAAACTGGAATTAAATGTAGCAATATCTTCTCAGCAAGCAATCTGAAGAAATTTTATTTGCCTATGTACTGGGAATGATTTTATTAGTTCTTTCTTTTTTAAAAAACATTTATTCTTTAGTTGTAGGTGGACACAATACCCTTATTTAATTTTTATGTGGTGCTGAGGATCAAACTCAGAGCCTCACTCATGCTAGGTGAGCACTTTTCCTCTGAGCCCCAATCCCAGGCTTATTTAGTACTTTCTTGTATGGCCTTGTGGCCTGATACAAATAAGCTATCTTTCCAGGAAAGGATGATGTGCTCAAGGCTTGGAATATTTTATTGTTTTCTTTATTATTATTATTATTTTAACATTTGCAATATACGTACTTGTTTATAAAATATCTCCCATGGCTTTATGTATATGTGTATATATATTATTTTTTACTGGCAAAATAAACTTTAACAAACATTAAAATAAATCTGTTGCTGTGTACCATATGATAGATGAGAGTTGAAACAAAACCTTCCAACAATCTTCTCTCTATAGCAGGACTATTCAACCCATTTTCCGCAATATTACATCAAAACTATCATTTACCCAATTTTTAACTAATCTTCATGCCAGGGGTTCTTTTTTTTACCCAACAATATCAATAATTAATTTAAATATAAATGATACAGATGTTGTAATTAAAAGTAATAATTGTTGAACCTGTGTAAAAGGAAACAATAACTATATGCTCTATACGTATGTCATCCTTTAAATATTAATACACCAATAGGTTAAAAGCAAAAGAAGGGTAAAATAAGCACAAGAAATATGAAGTAGAGCTATTAATATAAAATAAATGTCAAGAAAAAGTGTTTTCAGAGATAAAGGGGAACACTTCAGAACCATTATAAGGTGACTTCTTCAAGAAAGTATAACAATCCTAAACCAGTATGTACCTAATAACAAAATTCCAAAATACATGAAGTAGAAATTAATAAAACTATAAAGTCAAATCCACAATCATATTTGGAGATTTTGAGCCCCCTCACTTTGTTGGAAGGAATTATAATATAGAAAGCTTAACAACATTATCAGCCTCCTTGACCTATTTGTTATATAGAGAGAACCAAACACACAAAAAATGACAAGTAGAAAATTAACAGGGATAGACTATATTCTGTCATAAAATAAATTTTGAGAAATTAAAAAAATTTGAAATCATGCTGTGTTTCCTGCATGATTTGTTACATTAGAAAGAACATTTTCTTGATATACCCACCCTGGTCTGAAAACAAACCTGAAACCATCTAACCTTAGGAAACAGTTGAGAGTTAGTGTTATTTTTAATTTTTTTTGGTACTGGGGATTGAACCTAGGGCCACTTTACCATTGAACTACATCGACAGATTTTTTACTTTGAAAAAGGTTTTTGTAAGTGCTTAGGGCCTCACTAAACTGCTGAGGCTGACCTCAAACTTATGATCCTCCTACCTCAGCCTGCTGAGTCACTGGGATTACATGTGTGTGCCACTTTGCCCAGGAAGAGAGCAAAGTATTTTTAAGCTGAATCTACTGATTCGGTAGCAGGTATTCAGATCAAACATTTGTGCAAGATCTCTGACCTTCAAGCAGTGGAAAGACCTATATTTATGGATATGACATTTCTATTGTGTGATGATAGGAATACTTCAAAATATGTGTCTTCATGAAATTTACAATTGGCTTTTAACCTGCTAGACAAGTGTGATGCATCTTCAAGGCCACTGAGTGGCAAATGAAGCACAGACCTTGAAGATGCATAAAGTCTCTGAAGATGATGTTATTGAGGCAACATCTGGCAGGGACTGTAAACAGGGTCACACCATCCCACTGACTACCCACGTCATGGATGAAGCTGATGTGCTGGGTGCCTGCATAGCCATCATAGTCAGAGATCCTTGCAGTGTGTGGCTCTTCAATATTCCTGAAATGATTCGATGGTTCTTCTCTTTTTGACCATTCTTAGGATATTGATGCCTTAATATTTGTTTAACGTAGTTTTCATCTTTTTCTATCTACCCCAAACCTCAGTGATTCCGTCTGTTCTATTAATTAGGGTTCAACTACAATATTTCATTATTGAAATAGTGCTCCTATTTTCATCAAAATTTTAAAAGTTTTACTACTTTTATGTTTATTGTATCAGCCAATGTTTATATTTATTCGTCCCATGTGGCTTCCTGTAAATTTGACCAAGTGCAATTGTGCCTTCGATGAAATGATAAGTAGATAGATATTGGTAGATAGATGATGTATAATGAATAGACCAGTGGTAGATTGATGGATACTAGGGGAAATACAGGGACCAGATATTTCTGCTTCTTGTTTCTTATTTTTTAAACCAGTATTAAATTGCGCATATGTTAGCAGAGTAATTTATTCCAATCTGAAGAATTGTTCTAACCATGGAATATACTAAATATATATTTTTTAGGTTATTTCAAAAAATTGCTTATTTTTTTTTTGTGTTTGCTTCCTAATAAAATTTTGATGCCTTAAAAAAAATCTTTGCAAGCTGGGTGCAATGGCAGTGGCTCATGCTTGTAGTCCCAGCTTCTAGGGAGGCTGAGGTGGGAGGATCATTTGAGCTCAAGAGTTTGAGACCAACCTAGATAACAGAGTGAGACCCAATCTCTTAAAAAAAAAAAGAAAATTGTAGAATGAATAAATTTACACAAAGACTCACACAAACCACACCACACACACACTCTACTGTGGTTTGTGTGTCTCCCGAAGATCCACATATAAAGCCTGGTACCTGGGGTGGTGGTATTGGCAGGTACTGTGAAGACCTGGAGCTTAGTGGGTAGTCTTTAGGTCATTGGAGACATTCTTTTGAAGGGGATTGTGGGACCTGGTTTCTCAGTCCTTCTCTGCTTCCTGTCTCATAATGTAAGCAGTTTATTATCCCATAAATTCTCACCATGATGTACCAGAACTGAGCTGGTGAAGGCACCAGGCTTTTGAACTTCTCAAACTGTGAATTAACTGTTACTTCTCTTTTTCTGTTAGTTTTTTTAGGTGTTTTCATGTAGTGATGTGAAACTAATACACATCCATAGACCCTGACACATTGTTACATATTTGCTCTTGAAACTTAATTTGCATTCAACATTATGTTGTGAACATTTGCCACATCATTACGAATTACTAGATTAATTTTCCTCCAGATTATTGTGGTAAATGTCAAAGAATACTAAGTTTGCAAGAATAGTACAATGGTCACTCTAGACCTACTCATTTTAATATTTGGTCACATTTGCTTTATGTATGTATTGAGCTGTGTTACTAGAATTTTTGCTCTATGAACTTTGTGCTAAGTAGAAAACTGATGTCCAACTCTCTGCAGGTGGACATGACTAGGATGCCTAAGAAGATGGTGGAGAATGGAATACAGAGGCTGAAGGAAGAAGGTGTGTGGAATGGAAATATTCTGTGAGGCCATGAGACCCACCAGAGGGGCACTTCCCCCTAAGGCCCATGGAGTCCCCTTTCATCACAGCCTGAAGGAAGAAGCTGATGAGAGGAACCTACATCACTAAAAAGTTTAGGGTGCTGTTTTCTGCAGGCCAGAGGTTGAGGGTAGGAAAGGTGATTCCAGAGTTGGGCTCATTAACAGCCACCGGGAGGGTCTGGCCCTGAAGAGCTAGGGAACAAGTGGTGACAGTTAACCAGGACAAAACAGAGGGCATGCCCACCACAGCATCTCAGAGCAGAAGCCAGGTGCTTGAACTGCTGGAGCACTGAGAGGGTTGGTGAAGGGTGGTGTCCCTAGGTTTAAAAGTGTAATAGGTGCCACCACTCCTCAATCTTTCCTCTCTATCAACTGAGCTATATCACCAGCCCCCATTCATCTCTTTAACAGTGGATGCAATTTCTGCAAGACCTTCCCCCAACACCTCTGCATGGCTGGGATGGAGACAGTGTCAGAGCTTTCCATTTGGTCTTCAGCACTGTGATAGCCTTTTCTCCAGAGACCTGGAGCTCACTGTGGAGTTCCTCCATCTGCCAGGGTATCAGTGCCAATTATGCAGGATTGGGTGTGGGACCAGAGTCCCATTGTGAGCCCCAATTTGTCTAGGTATATGACCTGTCCAATTTAGGACCTTTTGAGTTAAACAGAAACCCATTCATTTGGGCACTTGCCATCTTATAGTTGTTTGTTGTCCCATGGTCAAGAATTCTGTCTCACCAGGGCCCAGTAACTTGTTTCTGAAAGGTTATTTCTGTATGTAGATGTTATGGCCTCCCTCTGGACCCCAGGATCCTCCATTCTGATTCTCCCACTGGTGCTAGGTTCAGTTCCATTCTGTATTTTTCCCCCACTTACACCCCAGTACCATGAGGGATGGTGGCTAATTCCATCACAGCTGGACTTGCTATAGAGTCCATTCCTGTCCAAGCTTCACTTCAAGAGCTCCACTGTTGTCTGAAACCCAGGGCAATATTGGTGCAGAGGCTCTTCTTCCCATTGGCTATTCCCAGCCAATGACTGGTCACAGCAGGGTCATTGAGGCAGGCCAGTTCCTCAGAGGCATGGGAGGCCTCTGATGACCAGTTGTGAAGAGGACTCCTCTGTGGTCTGGCTCTACTCTCCTTAGGTTTTCTGTGGTTTGGTGAACCTGCACACTTCTTTCCTTCTATCCACCACCCGGGTCTCATTGTACCTCAGCCTGCAGCCTCTCCAAGTGATTTCTAGCTCCCACCCCATGTTTTCCAACAGGTGTTTCCCTTAGTAACGTGCTGGTAAGTTCAGTTCCTTTTGGCAGCTGTATCTTTGAGGGCTTGGACTAACAAATTGGTTCTATCTGTGTGCCTGTGACCTATTACTTATTCTAGCTTGTGAAATTCTTTATCCAATTTCTCCCACTGCTTTGGTTCCATTTTGCTCTTTGCATTAGCTCTGGAGTTAGTAGATACTTCTTGTTTTGGAGTAGTCATTTAGTTTGATGTGCAATAACAGATAATTCATCAAGCTTCTTAACATTTCTATTATTCAATGGATCAATTTTCTTGTATTTTGATAATGTTATATTCACTGCTTCCAGTTAATCTCTTGTTCTCTATTTAATTTTGTCTTTTCTTCCTTTCCTTTTCCCCTCCCACCCTTTCTTCCTTTCTTATTTGTTGTTTTTTATTTTGGAGGATTCCAAACACATGAATGTACTCCATGCACTTATTTAAAAGGAAGCAGGATCAGGACCTAGGTGCTGACAGTGTGATGTCATGTGTCAGCAAAGAAAGGAGGTTACTGATCAAGTGTGGAAATTAGAGGCCTGTGTGGTTTTTACAAGGCAGTGGCTCTCCACTCTTCCCTGCTCCATGTCAGTTCTGTGTTTTCTTTACAGTACTTGGCAGGGCAGGGGAGGCCAGAGGCCACAGAACTGCAGCCTCAGGAATGTTCATAATTTCCTGGTAAAAGTTTCAATGAGTGCAAGCACCTTGGAAATTAGCATTATTCAGTTAGGTTGAATAAAAATATGCTTTTGAATGGTACAATCCTATTCTTTATCTTTTTTAAAAATATATTTCTTTAATTGTAGATGGACACAATGACTTTATTTTATTTATTTATTTATTTTTATGTGGTGCTGAGGATTGTACTCAGTGCCTCACATGTGCTAGTTGAATGCTCTACCACTGAGCCACACCCCAGGCCCTATTCCTGATTTTATGCTTGAGATCTTTCTTGCCTGTGTGTACAGGAGACATGTGCACTAATGTTTATGGCAGAGTGGAATCAACCATTTTTACATCCACAGGAAAGTACCACATGGTAGTATAATCATCAAAAGTAAAACTTCTGCATTAAAGTGAATGAAGGACAGTCTTGCACAGGAGGGATAAGGCTTCTACATGTTATGAGCATCACAGAAACACAAATGCAGCAGGAGGTCACTGCACAGGAAGGTTATAAACAGGCAGAATGAACTAACATTTGATTGGGGATGAAACAATTATTGTAAAATTCTTTAAAGAAATGGAAGGGAACAGTTCACCCAAGACTCAGGATGGAGTTTCTATTTGGGGGATGAGACAAGCAGCTCAGGAGACTTCATAGTTTCTGTTTTTTTGTGCCTGTGGTTAGCACCCAAGTATTTACTTGATCTCAACTCCTTAAACTGGCATTTTCAAACTACAATTTGTGAACAATTCCTGATTAATTTTTTTCCCTGAAAGATAACAAAGCAACAAAGTTTATTGCAAGAATTGTTAACAAGAATTATTCACGTGGGAATAAAGCCACCACTGTATAGAATTGCTTTATAAAACATTAGAAGCACATCCTAATGGGTTTTTTTTGTGTGTGTGTTTTAGAATTATACTGGTGTCCAAATAGCCTCTACCACATTTCATTCAAAAACATAGTGAAGCACATTTAATTCATTATAGAAAGCCAACCAAATAGCTAGTTTTTTTTTTTTAAAAAAACATTAGTTTCTGGATACAAGCTAACAATTTCTGACTACCAAAATTGTCATAATGATAGACTGAAGTATAGATTTTAGACAATTCACAGTTTTCTTTTTTTAATTGATTTTACTATTTTTTTAAAAAAATACACGACAACAGTGGGACAATTCACAGTTTTCTAACTGAAAAGCAATCTGTGTGTATTTTTGAAGATGACATTTGAGTATAAAAATTGGCATGCTTAACAAAGTAAATTTGAAACTTCCTAGGAAAAACAAAGATAGTTATCATTTAAAGTAACTATTGTGATTGCACTGAAGTCCTGGGTCTATGTCATCGTCTACCACACACTACTCTCAATGATGTTGTAACTTACTGAAAAGGAATTTTTTTTTTTTTTAGTGAGAATTCACTTTAATGGTGAATAATACAATCTTTCTCCCAGAGATTAACATTTAGAGGAGAATTAAGGTAAGGGGCAATTCTATTGTAAGTGATAAATGCTGTAGTGGAAGTCTTTGGAGCCATTCTACCTTGAGATTGAGTGCAGACATGCAATCAGATAATCTACATTAATATCCCAGGCAACTTCAAAGTTCTTCACAATGAGACCTTTGATAGTTCAGTTTTTCTGAAAAGGAAGTTTTTAAAAAGGCATTTGCAAGCTGAGCACAGTGACTCAAGCTTGTAATTTCAGCAGCTCAGGAGGCTGAGGCAGGAGGATTACAAGTTCAAGCCAGCCTCAGCAAATTAGTGAAGTCCTAATGCGAGACACTCTCTCAAAATGAAAAATAAAAAGGCTGGACATGTGGCTCAGTGGTTGAGCATCTCTGGATTCAACCCCTGGTACCAAATTAAAAAAAAAAAAAAGCTTTTGTAGGAAAACTCAGAGATAATAATGTGTATCTCTCTCTCAAAACTTTTTTTTTGTACCATGGATTGAACCCAGGGGTTCTTAACCATTAAGCCACATCCTCAGCTCCCTTTTTATTTTTTATTTTGAGATAAGGTCTTGCTAAGTTGCTAAGGCTGGCTTTGAAACTGCAGTCCTCCTATCTTAGCCTCTTGAGCCACTGGGATTGCAAGTGTGTGCCACCACACCCAGCTGTCTCAAACTTTTGATCATGAATTTTCCAAAATAGAAATCTAAAGCATTTAAGAAAAATAATTGGATATAACAGCACTCGACTTATGGAATTTTGAAACTGTTTGCTTTAGTTTTGGTTTTAACAGATGTGCCAATTCTTTCATGCTCCTTCTTTGCAGAGAGGCAGCTTCTTCCCTCTCGGAGGGTGGTCTGGACCTGCTAACTCAACCTCTACCTGAAGGAGTGAGGCTAATGTAATGAGCTGTGGCTCTGAGTGTAGGACATTGAAAATCTGCCTCTCCACCCCACTTCTAGACCAGGCACTCACATGGAGTGATTTTCTTCTAAGAGTTCAGGTGGACAGTCAGGGAGTAGAAATATAACTCAGGGAGAAGGAATTCAGTAATAGAATAGGAGGAAGAGAGGCTGAGCCCAGCTGGAGGTTTCCTGTGGTCTCCTCAGACAGCCTCTGAGCCAGGACTCTGAGGAGAGTAGGTGACAAAGAACACTCTGTTCATTAGGAGAGGGATTAAGCAAAGTCCTAGGTTCTAGTGCATGGCTCTCCAGGTCTCAGGTTCCAGGGAGGAGTGTGAAGCAGGGAAGCTGAGCTTTGGGGTGTCTTCATATCCCTGATGTTTCCTTTTCTCAGACCTTGTCAGGTGCTTCATCTTGGACACTCCTGAGGCTGACCCAGATCTCACTCCCCTTGTGTTCTTTGGCTAATCAGCATTGCTGCGGTTCCTGGTTATAAGGCTCTGTGGACCCATAGGGACCGGGATTCTCCCCAAATCCTGAGAATGGGAGTCATGGTGCTGTTCTTGGGGGCCCTGGCTCTGACCAAGACCTAGGCAGGTGAGTGGGGATGGGTGGTGGATCGGTAGTGAATGGGCATGCGCGGGAGTATAAAGGGGTGGGGTCGCTGGACCAGAAGAAGCGTCGAGGTAGCCCCTAGCTGGTTCCCCTCCCCACCTTGGTCACTTCCTGTCTCCATCCCTTTCTCATCTTCCACCCTCTTGTCTCCCATCTACATCTCGCTCTTCCCGTACCTTTTCCATTTCAAGAGCCCCCGTGCCCCTTCTATCTTCAGAGGCCTGGAGCTCTGAGAAGGGTCGAGCCGGTCTCAGTCGCTCCCCGCCCCCAGGCTCCCACTCCATGACGTGTTTCTACATCACGATGTCCGTGCCTGACCGCGGAGAGGCCAGGTGCTTGGAAGTTGGCTGTGGTTACCTGGAGGACACACGGTTTGCGCGCTTGGACAGCTAGGCAGCGAATCCAAGAACGGACCCGCGGCGAGCGCCTTGGGTGGAGCAGGTGGGACCTGACTATTGGGATGAGCAGATGCGGAAAGCTAAGGTCAACACCCAGACTTACCAAGTGAACCTCAATAACCTGCTGGGCTACTACAACCAGAGTGAGAACGGCGAGTGACGCCGGGCACAGGGCAGAGGTCACGACTCTGCCACGTTCCCCACGGACCGGTTAAAATTGCTGTGGGTCCCCAGGTTGGAGGATCATCCCTAGTCTGCGGGGCCCGCGGAGACCCTCGATCTGGGAAGTGCTCAAGGGAACTGTTACGTGGTCTCATTTTGAGTTTGGGTTAGAATTTCCTCGGGTTGGGCTGGAGGGGAAGGGGCTGATGGAGGGGACCGGGCCAGGCTCTCACACCATCCAGTCCAAGTTAAGACTGCCACAAGGATTCCGATGGCCGCCTCCTCCGCGGGTATAAGCAGTACGCCTATGACAGTGAAGATTACCTTTCCCTGGAAGAAGATCTGTGTTCCTGGACCACAGCGGACCCTGGGGCTCAGATCACCCGGGGCAAGTTTGAGGCAGCGGCTACAGCAGAGCTATGGAAAGCCTATCTGGAGGGCACGTGTGTGGAGTCGCTCCAGAGACGCTTGGAGAATGGGAAGGAGACACTGCAAAGCAAAGGTACAAGCTTCCGCAAGGCAACTTCCCCATCTGTGGGGTGGGGCGTCTCCTCAGGAGGGGAGGAAAATGGGATCCTAACTAGAATACTGTCTTTATCTAACATGGAGGGATGTAGAGTGCTCCTAGGTTTTCAGATCCGGTAGCAGAGAATGATTCACCTCAGGGCCCACTTTTTCTTCTCTCAGGACAATTGGGAATCTGTGACTGAAAAAGAGAGTAGATTCCTGAAATAACCAATCAGCGGTTCCCTTTGATTCTGGGAACAGATTGTGAATCATGACCTCTCTCAGGCCTTGTTCTCTGTGCTACACCCAATGGCTTTGGAGATCTGACTGCAGTGTTTCTGAGTCTTTCAGCCTCCTCCACCCAGTCAGGACCCTTTACAACCCCTCAAATACCCGGAGCTTCCTGCCCTGACTCTACAGCTTTCTAAGAAATAAATTATTCCCTTTGCCTGTGTGTAGGCTAGCATGTGGGGGTTTGTTGTTGTGGTTTGTTTGTATTTGGCTTATAAATATATCTTTTACTATTCAAAACACAGTAAATTCCAGCAAAGAGTTGGTATAAGAACTGTTTTATCAAATCAATTTTCAACGGCTACTTCAGAAGTCTATTGTTGCAGTTACACACAGGCAAAGCAATTATAATGTGGGGTCCCAAAATATTGTGGTTTAGACTGTGGCTTATTAAAGTCTCACATGGGAAGCCAGTTCAACTCCACACAGTTATTTAAGGATGTAGTTTTTTCCATTTTGTGGTTCTTTATCTTCATCTGCATGGTCAAGTTGAAACTCAGGCACAGCAGCATGGGAAGTAGTAGCACTTATAAGTAGTTTATCCTCATAAGTTGTGAAATGTTAAGTTGATACTTCACTTCTGTTTGTGTTCAGTTGGTGATAACAGTTATGTGGCTACATGTAGCTTCAAGTGGTGGTCAGGAAATACAGATTTAGCAGAGCAGGTATTGTTTAGTGTTGGGGTTTGGTATTCCCCTATACCAGTTGTCCTATTCATTCTCAGGTTGGATACTTGAGTGATGCTGGAGTGACCCACAGAGAATTCAGAGTACCTAAAATTTGTCACTCTTCTTCCCAGGCCCCCAAAGACACATGTGACTCACATCCTAGCCCTGAAGGAGCTGTCACCCTGAAGTGCTGGGCCCTGGGTTTCTACCCTAAGGATGTCACTCTGATCTGGCAGCGGGATGGGGAGGATCAGACCCAGGACATGGAACCTGTAGAGACCAGGCCTGCAGGAGATGGAAGCTTCCAGAAGTGGGCAGCTGTGGTGGTGCCTTCAGGAGGGGAGCAGAAATTCACATATCTTGTGCAGCATGAGGGGTTGCCTGAACCCCTCCCTGAGATGGGGTAAGGAGGGGATGAGGGCATAGAGCTTATTTTCATGAAAAGCAGGAGCCATTCTGGAGCCCCTTTGTAGGTCAGGGCTGAAAGCTGGGGGTCAGAGCTCCTCACCTTCCCCTCTGTTGGCTTCACAGAGCCACCTCCTCAGCTCTCTGTCTCCATCAAGGGAATCATTGTTGGCCTGGTTCTGGTTCTTCTTGTAGCTGTGGACATCAGAGTTGTGGTGGTTGTTGTGATGAAGTGGAGGAAGAAGCAGGTAGAGGAAGAGCTGATTCTGAATTTTCTTACTTCAGGCCCCAGGTAGAAGGGTGTCCTGCCTCATTAATAGAAAGTACAACCCTCACATACATGTTTATACAGCCTGAGGCTGTTTGCTGACATTCTATCATAAAGCACATGAAAAATAAAAGACAGATTTTGCACCCTGATGATCTTTGTGATGGGGACCTGATTCCTAGCAGTCAGAGGTCAGAAGGGAAGGTCTCTGCTGAGGGCAAACCTCTGGGAGAGCAGTTGGTTCAGTGCCTGTAATCTCCTTTCCCCATGCCTCCTGGTCATTTCCTGGGTCTGAAGTCATGTTCTGGCAACATCCTTTGAGTGTTAGTACTAGGGGCTTCCTAAAGGGCCTTCATGGCCCTCCTCCTTGCTGACCTCTCACAGATTGTTTTCTTTTCACAGGTAGAAAAACAGGGAGGAGCTATGCTCAGGCTCCAAGTAAGTATGGCGAAAGGGATGATCCTTAGGATTGCATAGGCAGAAGTCCATGGAGAATATCACCCATCCCATAATTCTTCCTTTAGCCAGTTCTCTTTTGCCCTCTGAATATATCTAGTTGTTTTTCTGTTCCAGGGAGGGACAGTTTCCAGGGCTCTGATGTGTCTCTCATGGCATAAAGGTGAGACTCTGCAGGGCCTGATGTAGGAGAGGGGGTGGGACAGAGAAGACCAAACTGGGTTCCAGGACTTTCTGAATTCGATCCTTTTGAGTGAGTGAAGCTTTGTTCAGCTGTTGCCACTAATAGTGCTTGACCTGAATTTGTTCTTGATTATTTTGTTCTGTAGTCTGGGTCAGCTGCTTTGTTTGAGACTGAAAGAAGATTTGTTCAAGCCTCCTCTTTGTGGCTCTAAGAACTCCTGGATTCTCTTCCTGCAAAGTGTCTAAATGTGTCTGTCCTTGTTGGCATAATGTGAGAAGGTGGGGAGACCAGAGCACCCCTACCCTCTAGGACCCCATCCCAATACTGACCTATGTTCTTTTCCACAGTCAACTTTCCTTTTCCAACAAAGGTATGACTTAGATGATTCCATCGCTGACTCAAGTACACTGATCTTCAAGTTCTTATCTCTGTACAGAAAATAAGAATCTAAATATAAAATTGATTTTTAAACAGTTGGGGTTATTTGAAATGAGGAGTTGATTGCTTAATGAAAGAAAAAGATGCCTGAAATTTGAGGAAGGAAATAAATTGGAGCACTGAGAACCATCCACAGTCTGTTTTTGCTGTGCTGAGTCTGTTGCAGGTGGGGACAGAAGACTGTGAGGAGCAGAGAGTGATTGGGACTGTGCCCAGTCAGTGCTCAGTTCATGCTGGACTTTGGTCATTTTCCCTGCTCCTTTCTCTTTGCCCCTCTGGTAAAACTTCTACAGTCTGTGATCACAGGGATACAGGAATTGCCAGGACCATGGGTAGCAAGGGCTTTCTGTGGCCAGGTTGTTGGGTAGGGGCTTGGACCTAGGAAACAGATTAAGTATCCCAAAAGGTGGAAGAAGATGCAAGAAGCAGTTAGGATAGTAGACATGCTTTATTCAGAGGTGACAACAGCCTCCAGCTTCAGCTTTAACCCCCAGCCAGTTCCATATTACCCCCATCAGTTTAGCCCTGGTTAGTTCCATTTAGCCCTAAGTCTTTTCCTTTGGCTCTTTTTATATGCAGGCCAACAAAAAAGGCACACTGCCAACAAGTCACATAAGTGAGTGTGTGCTCACAAGCAGAATGTTTTTGGCTTTGAGTATATATGTTGAATCAGAGTGTTTCTGACTTTGGTTACACACTGACCATAGCATAGATGATTCATGGTTTTGGTCACACACTGAAAGCACGATAGAGCTTGCCAGAAGCCTAGGTGAGGGAGCCTAATTATGGCCATTTTGGGGCCTGCTCCAACACTAGGCCAGCCTAAGCTCAGCCCCTGGTGTGGTCTTCAGCCCGACTTTTGTGTTTATTTCTTGCTTCTCATAGAGGATTGTGTCTGTTCTTGTTCTTGGGAATGATGCTGGTCTCCTTGTTCTCTGGTGTCCTTCATTTTTGATAGCAGTAAGAGGAGTTTTTCCTGTCATTGTTCTCATAAGGCCCCTGCAAACAAGAGTCTCTGTGGTATCATAAGATGAATTTTCACAGTATGATCTTCTGCCCTCTTCAAGGTTGCTTCCTTGTTTGTGTTCTTTCCTTCTTTCCCTCAATATTTAAAAATTGAATTATAGATTCTAGGATTAGTCAAGGGGAGAGATCCTGTTGTTTCTCCTTTTGAAATTCTTTTTCTGCTCTCCTGGCCTACCCCTCTCCATGCCTTTAGCTCTAGTAATCCTAGTGCTGGCTCCTGTCTAAACTGAAAGGTTTATAGGACAGAGTATAATTCATATTTATATACATTTTGGAAAATAGACCCAAATGTCAAGGTCTTATCTTTGCTGAAGGTGTAAGTGAGAGCATGCGTTGTGTAGAGCAGGAGCAGGAGGGCTGTTGGACAAGGGAGTGTAAGAGAGAGGGCAGCGGCTGTGAGAAAAGCCCAGGCATCCACAATGTCAGTGTGAGGATAGTTTTTCTGCAGCTGCCATAGGGCAGCCTTTGGTCTGAGACTCCTTGAAGAAAGATAGAGGGAGGTGCTCTACAGTTTTCATTTATTCAATTGACATTTATTGTGTGTCAGATATGTGACAGTATTTTTTGCATCTGTGAATCTCATTAGAGGAGAAACAGATAAAATGCTGGCCTCGTGGAGCATGTTCCTATAAGAAAGAGGCAGAGGATACACTATGCAGAGAAAAAGAGAAAAACTTGAAAGCAAATGAGAAAAAACTCACCACCCACAAGGGATTCTCATTAAGATTAATAACCAGTTTCTCATCAGCAACCATTGAAGCAGAAGGCAATGGGATGACATATGGAATGGGCTGAAAGGCTAAAACTGTCAACCACAAACTCTCTTTCCTGGTAGACTGTCCTTCAAAAATGAAGATATAATTATCAGTTTAGATGAGGCTAAGGACATGTGTTCCCTTGTCTTCCCTGTGCAGCTACACTGATTAAGATTCCTTGGTTCCTTTCATGTTTGTTTTGGTTATGGGGATTGAACCCAGGGGGACTTAAATACTGAGCCATATTCCCAGCCATTTTTTTATATTTTATTTAGAGGCAGCATCTTGCTAAGTTGCTGAGGCTGGCTCAGCAACTTGCTAAGTTGCTTCTTGCCTCAGCCTCCTGAGCTGCTGGGATTCCAGGTGTGCACCACCATGCTTGGCTCCTTTCATGCTTTTCATTATTACTTTTTCAATTTGTTTTTTTATGGTGAATGGCCAGACCTTAGTTATTGGATTCCCAGAGTCAGGCCTCTGGCCTGGGACTTGGATAATAATTTAGGTGAGATGAGCCAGGAGAGAGCATGCTCTTTGAACATTAGCCACTGACAGCTGGCCAGACCTGAAAGAAGAGGGCATGAAATAGGGATTTAGGATAAAGAGAGAGACTAAAGACCCACAAGTCCTTGAGATGGGAAAGCACATCTGTAAATATTGAGTAATATGCCCTTTGGCACATGCCCTTGTAAAATGAGGGAAATGCCCAAAGGAAAAACTGGCAGGAAATTGTGTAGCTCCACCCCGTCTCCACCTATTGTCCAGGCCCCAGCACTGGCCCTTTATAAGTATTAACATTCCACACCAGTGGGTGACTGTCTCTCCTTCTGGAGATTGCACCACATTCTCCCTTGACTGTGTATCTATTTTCCTAAATAAACCTCTGTCTATGCCTTTGACAGGCATGTGCTGAAATTATTTTCCATCACGTATGCCAAGGATCCTGTTGGTCTTAAAGTCCAGTTCTCTCTTCTCTCTGGGAACTCCATGAACCCTTCTTCTGTGACATCTCTTCTTCCAGTGAGAGGCAGAAAAGGAGTTACCCATGCAGTTGCTGAAATTGCATTCATTATAGGGTCTCTCCCTTCCTTTCTACTGTGGAATGACATCGGCTGCTTTATACAATCCTTTACCGAAGCAGAGAAACAAACTTCTGGATTCTGGCCTCTGAAGTCTGACCCCTGATAAATTCTCCCTGACAGTGCATGGCAGGCCTTGTCCTTCCTCTTCCTTGTTGGGGGCTCTTTCCTGAACCCCTCTGGGCTTTTCCCATTTGTCTAACAGGGAAGTTAGGATTCTTTTGTGTACCAAGTAGACCTAAGGTACACAAAGAAACCGGGTTGGTTTTGGAAGATCTCAGTTATGATTTGCATAGGAATGGAGAGTGGGAGGATTTTGTTGAAATATATATATATATATATATATATATATATATATATATATATATATACACATATACATACTTAGTACCAGGAATTGAACCCAGGCATTTAACCACTGAGCCACATCCCTAGCCTTTTAAAATTACTTTCTTTTTTTTAAAAAAGTTTTGAGACAGGGTCTCCTTAAATTACTTAGGGCTTCACTAAGTTGCTGAGGCTGGCCTTGAATTTGCAATCATCCTGCTTCAGATTCCTGAGCCACTAGGATTACAGGCATTATAGATGTGCTGGATTTTTGTACAGTATGGCCTATTTATCTGAAAGTGCACGCTAGTTTAATATAATTGTTTTATGTGTTTATTTATCTGTTAGTGTGTGTTTATGTAGACTGATTTGATAAAGGAAAAAAAAATATGATGGCTGGCAATGACGATCCTTACTGGAAATTTGTTTGACTGACAAGTCTTGGTTTATTCTGAGCTGGTTAATTTGAATTTTTTTTGTTTCATAAACTTTGTCAGAACATTGTTGGATAACATATTTTGTCTTTTTCTCCTCACAGTCTATTATGTAAATTTGCCTTTTTGCTTTATGTCTCTTTCTCCTAATCATTACAAACTTGCACATTTTAGTTCAAAACACAAGTCCACCACTTAGTCTGATGGTTGCAATTTTGGGAGAAAGGGGACCTCTGCTAAAATGGGAAACAAGTTCAAGGGAGGAGAGTGTTTGGAGGAAAAAAAATCTGGTACTCCAGCTGGTTTTATGTTTGATGATTGCAATGCCTCAAACTGCAAGTATTAAAAAATGTGGAACATTTAATATCTTAAACTGGTTTTCTTATGGGCTGGTCTAGAGTCCTTAGGCAGTAAAATAAAAACACAAAAAATATATAAATTCTGATACAATGGAACATATTTTAAAATTTAAGCAAACTCTTTCTCAAAAGACTAAAACCTGTGATAAATTAAAGCAGGAAGAGAAAGTGTTGGAAAGCTTACAGCAGGCTTTCTCATGTTAGATGGGCCTAGAAAGTGCCCTTTGCCTTTCTCTTGGAAGGGCTACATCTGACTAGAAAATAGGTTAGGTCAGAGGGACTTATCAACTAGATCTCCATTGTATGATTTTTATAATCCTTTACAAAAAATGCTGTGTGCTATTGATCAGCTCTTCAAATAGGGAAAAATGTTATCTTAAGCCTGCATAACAAACTTCACCTTTAAAATTTTCGCTTCCACTGGACATTTGCCTTTACCCTTCTCAATGATGTTTAGATTAAATTCTGTGTCTTTGGGATGTAAATATTCCGCTTTGTTTCAACCAAGTTATATCTTTGGAAGTACAGGTTTAAAATTAGGAATTGTTTATGACTATGATAATTGTATCAACAGATTGATTTGAAAAAATGACAAATGATGATTCTAAATGAAATTTTTATTTTCTGTCATTTTTGTGTATGTTTGTGTACATGTAATTGTGTCTACATGGTACCAAATTGGCGGATAAATAAATGAGTACTCATAAATTTTTAAAAGACACAAATCCAATGACTTATTTGTTCACATGACTTAGATAAATATTTTTAAAAAAATATTTTTTAATTGTCAATGGATCTTTTTATTTTATTTATTTACTTTTACTTATGTAGTGCTGAGGTTCGAACCCAAGACCTCATGAATGCCAGGCAAGTGCTCTACCACTGAGCCACAGCTCCAGCCCACTTAAATAAATCTTAGATAAATGAATTAATTTAAATTTTTGGTAAGACAAAGTAAAGACATCTTTAAAATTATTCACATGCACTTTTTTTTTGTCTAGGTTACTAAACATTTTGGATGATATTTATGTTTAAAGTAGGGACTGGGGTTATGGTTCAGTGGTAGAGTGTTTGCCTCGCACATGCAAGGCCCTGGGTTTGACCCTCAGCTCCACATAATAAATAAATAAATAAATAAATAAATAAATAAATAAATAAATCATAAAGAAAGAAATAAGAAAGAAAGAAAGAAAAATGTTTAAAATATACTGTCTATTGCTTTTAGGGTTTTTATGGGGTGGAACAGGAAAAATATCTTAAAATATTAACTCTGCTTGTCTGATATCTTGGTTTTTAGGTTAATATAAAAGAATTGTTAAAAATTTGGGTTAATTAGATTTTATATAAATGGGATACACATGTATAAACATATTTGTTAGAAGAAAACATCTGTGTCATTTGTAAGTTAAAATACCAAAAAATCAATTGCTAAATATAAATACAAGCACTCTTGGTCTCTTAAATTCCATAAAAATGAATATTTGGTCTATTAAATGTGTTTTTATAAATTGTTGGTATATAAAAAAATCAAAAAATTTTACACATTTTTTTATTGATGCATTATAGTTGTACTTTGACCTTCTGAGTTTGGCTTATGGTTAATATACTGTTTTCAAGGTCCATCTATTTCCTTGAAAATGCCATAATTTTATTTTCTCTATGGATGAATAAAACTCCATTGTGTATATAACTTACGTTTTCTTTATCCATTCATCCTTTGATGGACACCTAGGCTGGTTCCATAGTTTGGCTGTTGTGAACTGTGCTTCTATAAACATGGGCATGCATGCATCACTGATGATGATGACTTTAATTCTTTAGGATGAATACTGAGTAGTAGAACAGCTGGATCAAATGGTGGTTCTTTGAGAAACTTCTGTATTGATTTCCATAGTAGTTCCACTAATTTACACTCCCACCAATAGTGTGAAAGTGTTCCCTTTTCTCCAGAATTTACTATTTGTATTCTTGTTGACTGCCATTCTGACTGGTATGAGATGAAATCTCAGTGTAGTTTGATTTGCATTTCCCTAATTTCTAATGATATTGAGCGTTTATCATATATTTATTGGCCATTTGTATTTCTTCTTTTGGAAAGTGTCTGTTTAATTCATTGACTCATTTATTAATTTGGTTATTTGATTTTTTGGTGTAAAGTGTTTTGAATTCTTTATATGTTCTAAATATTAATCCTCCATCAGAACAGCAAAGTTTTTCTCCCATTTTGTACATTCTTTCTTCACATTCTTAATTGTTTCCTTTGCTGTGCTTTTTAATTTGATGCCATCCATTTATTAACTCCTGGCATTATTTCCTTAGCTTTAAGGGTCCTATTGAGAAAATTGTTACCTGTGCCTATATGCTGGAGGGTTGACCCTATTTCATGGATGAAATTTCTGGAGATTTTCATATCTTTTGTCAAACCTTTCTTTTTTTTCCTTAAGCATATTGTGAAGTGAGTCCTTGTTTGCTGGCTTCAGTACCTTCTCTTGGTTGTTTTATCTCTCCTGTTTACCTTTTTCACTTTCCATTTTATTACTTCCTTGCCCAATGTTGTAGATGGTTGTTATAGAAACTTTATGTTTTGCTTTTTCTTCCCAAGACTGCTAACATTAGTTTCAACATTTAGTTAATTGCTAAAGAACTACTTATATCTAAAATCAGAATACTCTTGTTTTTATTTGTTCTTTTTAGATATACATGGCAGTAGAATATGAAAGAACGATCAAGTCTTGCCCTTGCCAGTTTATTGAGTCAGCTCTGCATATTTATAGAGCTGGGGGTGGTCTGAGGGTTGAAACAGTTTAATAGTTTAATGGTTTTGGCAGCTGGCATGGGGTGCTTTCTGATTGGTGGGTAAGGATCATGTGAGTCACCAGGACTCACCATTGGATGGTGATGGGGAAGTTCTGATTGCTGGGTAAGGATCATGTGAGTTAGCAGGGCTCACCATTGGAAGGCTCTTATGGGGGATGGGGAGGTTAGTCTTTGGAGCTGGGCCGACTCCCAACAGAATATATTTTGACATATTATACATACGTGCAGTTTGACTAGTTCTAATTAGGATCCCATTCTTGTGGTTGAACATGATGTGGATTTTCACAGGTATTCATATGTGAACATAGGAAAGTTATGTCTTATTTATTTTAATATCTTTCCTATTCCCATCTGTCCTTCCTTCCCTTCATCTCCCTTTGTCTAATCCAATGAACTTCTGTTCTTCACTATTTACCCTTTATTCTGTGTTAGTATCCACTTATCAGAGAGAACATTCAGATTTTGCTTTTGGGGGATTGGTTTATTTCACTTAACATTATAGTCTCCAGTTCCATCCATTTACTGGCAAATACCATAATCTTATTTTTTATGGCTCAGTAATATTCCATTATGTATATATACCACATTTTCTTTATCCATTCTTCTGTTGAAGGGCACCTAGTTTGGTCCCATAGCTTAACTATTGTGAGTTGAGCTACTATCAACTTTGATGTGGTTGTATCACTGCAGTATGCTGATTTTAAGTACTTTGGGTATATACTGAGGAGTGTGATAACTGGGTCAAATGATGGTTCCATTCCAAGTTTTCTGAGGAATCTCCATACTGATTTTTCAGATTGGTTGCACTAATTTGCAGTCCTGCCAGCAATGTATTAATGTACTTTTCCCCCCACATCCTTGCCAGCATTTCTTGTTACTTGTACTCTTGATGATTGGCATTCTGACTGGAGTGAGATGGAATCTCAGTGTAATTTTAATTTGCAGTTCTCTAATTGCTAGAGATGTTGAACATTTTTTTCATATATTTGTTGACTGATTCTATTTTTTTTTATTCTGTGAAGTGTCTGTTCATTTCCTTTGCCCATTCATTGATTGGGTTTTTTTTGTTAATTTTTTGAGTTCTTTGTGTATTCTGGAGATTAATGCTCTATCTGAGGTGCCGGTGGCAGAGATTTTCTCCCATTCTGTAGGCTCTCTCTTCATATTCTTGATTGTTTTATTTGCTGTGAAGAAGATTTTTAATTTAATATCATCCCATTTATTGATTCTTGATTTTACTTTTTGCTCTTTAGAAGTCTTGTTGAGGAATTTGTTTCCTATGCTGGCATAATGGAGAGTTGGGCCTACATTTTCTTCTGTTAGGTTCAGAGTCTCTGGTCTAATGCCTAGGTCCTAGATCCACTTTGAGTTGAGTTTGTGTAGGGTGAGAGATAGGGGTTAAATTGCATTCTACTACCTGTGGATTTCCAGTTTTCCCTGCACCATATGTTGAAGAGGCTATCTTTTCTCCAATGTATGTTTATGGTACCTTTGTCTAGTATGAAATAACTGTATGTATATGGGTTTGTCTCTATGTCTTCTATTCTGTTCCATTGGTTATCATGTCAAAATCAAAATACTCTTGATCCTACGTTAAGCTTGTTTTCAGTCTTTGTTAAGGCAG
Organism: Urocitellus parryii; assembly: GCF_045843805.1. Taxonomy (NCBI): domain Eukaryota; kingdom Metazoa; phylum Chordata; class Mammalia; order Rodentia; family Sciuridae; genus Urocitellus; species Urocitellus parryii. The sequence continues at coordinate 119,236,347 of NC_135538.1, forward strand.
ATTATTTTAGTTGGTACTTACTCCAAGGTCATAGTCTTCACTCCTTGGTCTCAACTTGATCTTCATTCTGATGTCTCAACTGAAAACTCAGATTTGGTTCATCTAAAATTTCCCCACGTCCCCTGCACTCTTAGCCTTTGTGATTTCTACTTAGCACAGCAAACCCTAAGTAGCTGTCCTCTGATAGCTTTCATGGTGTGACACCTTGGGCACATGCAGCCTAGGAGTGTGACTTTAGGGTATTCTTGTAGTTCTCTCTTAGTACTCTAGCCTCCAATCCCTGTACCTTGGCACTCTCGAATTCTGCTCTGTTTGCTTTGCCTCCTGACATTGCTTCTCTTTGCCTGAGTTCCATTTCCCTGCATTGTAGTTTGGAAAATGCTTTAGGAAGAGAATTGGTGAGAGTGTGTTTCACTTCAAATACTTGCATTTTCTCAAAGATGGTAGTCCTGAGTTGGCTGCAGCTAAATGCCTGCAATAACTGCATTAAATATTTTGTCTCCCTTTAATCCTTGTTCACAGTGTGAGGATGAATTTATAAGCAGCGTCTGTTTGACAGTATAGACAGAATAGAAGACACAGAGACAAACCCATATATATATATACAGTTATTTCATACTATTTTTCCAGAAAACTCTAATTTCTCTATCTTTACTTTCATTTGTACTGATGCATATGGTGGTTTGCCACTTGACAGTAAGAGTAATATCTATTATATCTTGCTGCCTGGTTGAAATCTCAGTTTCATCTCTAATGAACTTATGCACAGAAACACACACACACACACACACACACACACACACACACATACACTTTTGTTACATGTTTTTCCTTTTAAGTCCAAACATTTTCAAATTGCTGTAGAAATGATTCAAACTATTTCTGTCTCATTTAAGAAACATTTTCTCACTCAAATATCTTCAGGCAATTCTCTCAACTTTTGTGGTAATTTTAGTTTTTTTTCATATTGGTCTTTACTTTTTATAAAATCATTTAGTTTTTTTAAAAAAATGTTCACTTTTTTTTAGTCTTATCTGGGTGATAGGGATTGAACCATGGCTACCTCAGTGGTATAATTTACTTTGTTTATATCGAAATACAGAAATTTAGTTTAATCATGCATGTTTGGTAGAGTATTCATGATGGAAAGATAGAATGAATGAAAGTCTCTGTGGATAATAACATATAAAAAAGAACAATAAAGAAATTAATGAGGTTGTTTTTTGGTGGAGCACTTTTATTTATTTATTTATTTATTTATTTATTTATTTGTACTGGGGATTGAACCCATGGGTTCAATTAACCACTGAGCCACATCCTCAGACCTTTATATTTTAAATTCAGATACAGGGTCTTGCTAAGTGGCTTAGGGTCTTGCTAAGTTTTGAAGGCTGGTTTTGAACTCATGACCCTCCTGCCACAACCTCCTGAGCTATTGGGATTACAGGTGGGTGCCACTGCACCCAGTCGGTTAAGGAGTTTCTGAAGAATTCTTTTCTTGTAATTTCTTTTCTTGTAATTCTTCTTTTGTTCCCACAAGAGACATGTAATATGCTAACTGAGGTAACCATCTGCTTTTCCTCTCACTCCTCCCCTTCTGAGTTCCTTTGATCCTACTGATAATCAGAACATCAAGAACATCCTGCAAACCACTCAGCTACTCAAAACTTGTCAAAGTTGCAGGTGTTTTCCTCTAAAGTTTGTTTTAAAGCTGTGGAAAGAGCATTTTCTTTTTCTTTCTTTCTTTTTTTCTTTTTTCTTTTTTTTTTTTGGTGAGAGTCAGGAAGGAAGAACTGGTTGCTCAAAGACAGCACATCTATCCCGACATTCCTGTCTTCATGAATTTTTGATTTCTTCCTATACTGTTAGTATTTAGATATGAAGCATTCCCCAGACTCATGTGTTGAAAGATTTATCCCCACTGTAGCAATGTTTAGATGTGGGGCTTTGGGGAAGTAATTGGATCGTGAGGGTATTAACCTCATCAATGAACATATCCATTAATGAGTTCTTAGCTGATGACTGTGAAGAAGTGGTGGAAACTGGAGGAGATAGAGTCTATTGAGGAAATAGGTCATTGGGGGCATTCCCTGGAAGGCTATGTCTTGTCCCCAGCCCCTTCCTTCCTCCTCTTTCTGCTTCCTGCCACCAGGAGGTGATCACCTCTGCTTCACCATGCCCCCATTTGCCAAGATGCTCTGCCTCACCACAGGTCTGTAGTGATGGAGCCAGATGAGCATCAACCTAAACCTCTAAAACCATGATCAAAATAAATCTTTCCTCTTCCAAGTTGATTTTCTCATGTATTTGGTCACAATGAAGAAAAGCTAATGCAAATACCTTATATCAAATACTTTCTGACATCAAATCCTGCTTTGTAAGGCCACTACTAACTCACATTGAAAACTAAGTCAAACTGTAGAACAGCCTATGCTGCTCAAGATATCACCAAAAGTCCAAAATCTTTTATTGACCTTCCCATGTCCACACATTCAGCCCGAACTCTACCATAATTGCTCTCTTTCCTGGGTTCCTTTTCATGTGTATTCTCCTTTCCTTTCTTCTAATTATTTCTCTATGTAAATCTTTCTCAGAAATTCATTTATTTTATCATTAGGTTCCTGAGTTATGCTCAGATCTGACTCCAGCTGTCAGTCTGAAGGTAATAGATGACTGTCAGGGTAGGGCATACAGCTAAGAGGTTTTTCCTTGCAGCATTATTGCCTCAGATGAGTTCATTACAGGGTTGAGTAAGAAGTAGAAGGAGGCTGGGGTGTAGCTCGGTGGAAAAGTGATGTATGATATGTGAGGCCCTTGGTTCAAGCTCTAGCACCTTAAAGAAATGGAAGAAATTTAGCAGAACCATCATATCTGACCTAACCATCCATCTATATTTATCGGCCTAGCTCTATACCAAATGGAGAACACATATTGTTAGCAGGTACAAATACTTAACTAATAAAATTCTTTAATATATGAGAACATAAATGAAGAACGTTCCCAAGGCTTTATTTCATATAGATCCTTCTCATAAATTCAATGTAATAAAATTAGGTACTGATAACAGTGATCTCATGAAGTGATTCATTTGCCAACTTTAAAAATTTCAAAAAAGTTGTGATTCAAAACAAGACCAATGGAATACTTATAAAGGGCTCAATAATGAATGCACTTAAATGTAAAGGCATTAAAATTTATGGCCTTAAAAGCATTTATTATGAAAGAATAAAGAATGGAAATAAGAGTGTTAAGTGCTAAAGTACACAGACAATACAACAAAAAATATCAAGGAAGAAAGGATATAATGAAGACAAAACTAAAAATTAAAGCAATTAATTAAAGAAAGTGGGAAAGTTAATGATATGATGAAAACAACAGAGGAGTCCTGCTGTGGTGAGCCTGGAAGCCTAGGACACAGGCCAGGGTGGAGTCACTGTAGGGCAGATCTTGGTTGTGGTAGCAAATATTCAAATGAGAACTTTGAAGGCTGAAGTGGAGAAGGGTTCTATGTGAACAGCAACTCAACATAGGACATTTGGCTCTCCTTCTTCAAACAATGTGACAGAACATGTGACACAATATGTGATGGGGTCATAGAATTTGAATATTTTTCTCTTGGATGACTGTAAAATGTACAGTAGGAGGCATCTATCTCTGAAGAGGAGGGATCTAAGTGATCTTCAAGGAAAGATAGAAGGAGTGAATCCTGGATACTGAAAGACCTCTGAAGACCCCAACTATTCGGTGAGGGAGCACACTAGGTCCTCCAGAGATCAGTTTATTCAGCACAGGCTACAGTAGAGGAGGAAGCATCTGCATCAGCAGCAGTGTGGTTTTAGGGACTTAAATCATCCCCCACTGGAAGTGACTGTCATATCTGTGGTCAGTTTTCTATTGGGCTCCTGGGCCGGTGATGGCCCTTTGGTGGGCTCTGTCCTGGGCCCCTTCTCTTAGGAAGAAGAACGGGAAGCCTAAAGCCTAAAGCCCTAGGGGTGGTCGCCATTGTTGGGTGGTGGCCCGGCCCTGTTCTGGTTCAGAGCCCAACAGATAATCTTCCCATTGGATCAAACTTCTGTGTTTTCTACTATGTCTTATTTCTTCTGTGAAATGAGAACCCAAAATTCAATAAATAAATTAATAAATAAATAATAAAAAATTTAAAGAAGAAAAAGAAAACAAAATGAAGCCTGACCCAATGGTGCACACCTATATCCTAGTGACTAGGGACGCTGAGGCAGGAGGATCCCAAGTTTGCAGCCAGGTTTAGCAACTTCCTGAGATCCTGTCTCAAAATATAAAAATAATTAAAAAAGGGGGGGCTGGCAATGCAGATCAGTGGTAAAGCACTTGTAGGGTCAATCCCCAGGGGTGGGGGGAAAGGAAAGAAAATAGAAAAAATCATGCTCAAAAGTTAGAAAACCAGATGAAACATTTTTCTATCTTTTTTTCTTTTCTTTTTCTTTTCTTTCTTTTTTTTGGTATCAGGGATTGAACTTGGAGGCATTTGACCACTGAGCCATATCCCTAGCTCTATTTTGTGTTTTATTTAGAGACAGGATCTCACTGAGTTGCTTAGCACCTTGCTTTTGCTGAGGCTGGTTTTGAACTCCTGATTCTCCTGCCTCAGCCTCTGGAGCTTCTAGGATTACAGGCATGCACCCTGGTGCCAGGCCTTAGACATTTTTCTAGATGTGAATGGAAATTACCCAAATGGATTTGATTTCAAATGCAAAACCTTATTGAAGCCGGCCAGAGATCCCCACCCAGAAACCCCCTGTCATAATTAAGCCTCTCCAGAGACCCTCAAAAATTCTGTTTAGTATAATTGTTTTTTTTTTTTTAAAGAGAGAGTGATAGAGGGAGAGAGAGAGAATTTTTTTTTAATGTTTATTATTTTTTAGTTCTTGGCGGACACAACATCGTTGTTTGTATGTGGTGCTGAGGATCGAACCTGGGCAGCACGCATGCCAGACGAGGGCGCTACCGCTTGAGCCACATCCCCAGCCCAGTATAATTGTTCTTAGACAAGAATTTCTACAACAGAGACAGAATGTGATAAGGGACTCAAGGCCTCCAACCTGGGTCTGGAGCCTTCACAGAGGCATTTGAATCTCAAAGGACTTAGTCAGGTCCTGGGGGAGCCAGCTGGTGAGAAGAAAGGGGAGGGAGACCCTCCCTTTCCCAGACACTGATTTCACAGAGTGTCCTTGACCTGAATTGGGTGCCCAGAACAGTGAAAAAGCTGCTTTTAGGTGAGCTTCTACAGATTGTGAGCCCCTCCCCTTACACACTGGGTATAAAGTTCTAAGACTTTCTGAACTCAAGGTTCAGAGAGGTGATTTGGAGGGGAAAAAGCCCCCCTTCTGAACCTGACTACAGCCAATAAATCTGCTTCTTGCTATTCCTCAGTGTCCAGCCTCCTCTGTCCTACTTCATTATCAGACAGGCACAGTGAAGCTGGCTAGCAGGTGACTTAGAACACTTCTGGGGGCCTCTGACCTGGCTAAGAACTCTGGCCCTGCCACTTACGAGTTGACTTCAGGCAGGCTACTTGATCTTTATGTTTTAGATTTCACACCCTGTGGACTTTTGTGAACACTAATTGTTCAAAATAAGCTTTGGTCTAGCATTCAAAAATTCTCCCTACTGCATTAGAAAAGTTAGTCTCCAGACCCAGATGGCTTTATGGGTCATTCTTCCTGAAATTTAAGAAACAGGGGATTCCTATTTTATGCATAGAATAAAGAAAAACAGACTAAAGGAAAGCTATGCATCTCATTTTAAAAATGATAACAGTTTTGATTCTAAAACTAGAAAATGATACAACCAGAAAAGAAATAGGTGCCAAATTTCTTGTTAACATAGATGTAAAAATCATAAAAAGATTATTTGTCAAGTGTACCAGCTGCATACACACAGAAACAGACACACACACATTCACACAATCCCACAGAACAAGCATACTCAATCCTGAAGATCTCTTTATACCACTACAAAGAGATATTTTAGTTCCTGTGAATTGCTGCTGGCCTTATTGTGTGGACGGACTCAGTGTTCCCTAGACCCCTCTGGTGAACAAGAACAATTGCCATGTACTTTGGAACACTCTCTAGTTTTGCTCTTCTTTTGGCTTAAATTTTCTTTGTGCTACATAGTTATTTTTTCACTATAGTTTAAAAGAAAGCAACCATGAGCACTGGGAAGATTAAAAAATTAGTGCAGAAAATGATAGAGAAAGCAAAGAAAGACCGATATTTAATGAGCAAAAGATCCCTCCTCCCTCATTTCTCCCTCTCCCCTTCCCTTCCTCTCTCTCCCCGTCTTCACCTCTCTCTCTCTCTCTCTCTCTCTCTCTCTCTCTCTCTCTCTCTCTGTATGTGTGTGATAAAGGGGATTAAAAAGGAGAAAGAATACTACATTCTATCTTAGTTATTTTGTATATATGATACTAACAAATAATGAAAGATGAAAGTCCTGAATTGGTTGCATTTCTGAGGAAGTTATTTATTACAGAGCAGAAAAGAAGCAGATATTTAAGACTCCTTCACATTAATTGCCAACAACATTTGCCTACTATCATGAATCCTCCTCCTTCTTGGGGTGTGAAGTCATTGAGGCTCCCCCCGACCCAGGTTTTTAAAATAGCTTTTATTTTTTTAAAGTTAATATGTGCATTATAAGAAACAGAAAAACACGAGCAAAAACAAAGTCATATAGTCACAAGCAGCTTAGTTGGATATATCTCTCCAGGTTGTGCATATACATATATAACATTCCCATTTTGTGTAATTGGTATTGTACACATCAGGCTTTTCCACACATCATGAGTATTCACCAACTCAAAATCCCAAAGCTACATGGGTATTTTTGACAATCAAGAATACCTACTGTTATAGTTTGGATGTGAAGTGTCCCCCCAAAACTCTGCATTAGAAAGGTTAGACTGTAGGACTCACAGTCTGTAGAAGCTCACATAAAAGCTTTGGGGGGATGTGAAGTGTCCCCCCCAAAAAGCTCATGAGTGAAACAATGCAGGAAGGTTTAGAGGAGAAATGATTGAGTTGTGAGAGCTTTAACCCAATCAGTGAATTAATCTCCTGATGGGATTAACCAAATGGTAATTAAAAGCCAGTTGGGTGTGGCTGAAGGGGGTATGTCCCTGGGGTATATATTTGTATCTGGTGAGTGGAGTCTCTGTGTTTTTCTGATCATCAAGTGAGCTGCTTCTCTCTGCCACACTTTGCCACCATGATGTTTTGCTTCACCTCAAGCCCAGAGGAATGGAACTGGCTGTCCATGGACTGAAATCTCTGAAACTATGAGCTCTTAAATAAACTTTTCCCCCTCTACAATTGTTCTGGTCAGGTCCTTTAGTTACAGCAATGAAAAGCTGACTGAAACAACTACTCAAACTCAATTTCTTGGAACAAAATTGTAATCCTTTCTTGGGGACTAAAATTTCACTGAAGACAGAAATGGCAACAGACCTCTAGACAGACATATTGGCAGCGTTACAATTAAAATGATGCATTCTTTAATGGTCAATTTAAAATTAGCTAAAGCAACAGAATATACCAAGCACATTTTTAAGAGTGTTCATTATCAGATTTCTACTTCTAAAATATTAGCAAGAATGCATGTTCCCTGTGAATTAAAAGATTCCTATAGTACAGCTAGAAGATGCACACACACACCAGTGGCTCACATCAGAATGTAAATCCTTGAGCATTTGCTCCCATCTTTCCATGTGTGCTTCTGTCTACCCTTCTGCTGCCAGCCTGATGAACAAGTCCTGATACACACTGCCCAGAGATAAAACAATTCATGTCCAAGATGCATCTTTTCTTACAAGTTGGCTAATTCACTAGCTTTACTTTTTATGATACACTGTCACTTCAGAACATCTAGAAAGCTTAGATGTTGGGAAATAAATTATGAACTTTGTGCACAATGAACTTGAATACTTTACCAAAAATGCACATATAGATCTATGGTTATAATCCAAAAATGTCTTCTGGCTATGGAGATCCTAGAAAAAAAGCACTTCCCCTCACCCTTCCTTGTCTCCCTCTTCACCATTCCAGTGACTAAGTTCAGGACTATGCCTAGCTCCAAAAGGTGGATTAACAAAGGTCATTCCCAGAAGACAGTTTTTCCTAAAAACTAACAAAATGATGTTTATATAGGAGTTATTTTGCTACTTCTAACAAAATTGGGGCATTAGGATTACCCTTTAATACCTGGAAATATTAACTAAAATGTACAAATAATAATGGCTAGACGGACTGAACTAATCTCAGGGGCAAAGAATGCTTCTTTCTGCATACTTTCTCTCCCCGCCCCCCACCCAATGAATCTTCAACATACTCTTCAAGACATCATAGTTTAACAAGGAATTACTTTAGCCATCTACTACTAGATGTTTCCAACAAGAACTTAAGTTTCCCACCATAGTACAGAATAAACCACACAAGCTTAACAAAGGCTAGACTTGAAACAAAAACTCCCTGTTTTAAAGGCTAGAATTTGAATTGTCTTTGAAACAGGTACATACTGGCCTAGAATCCTCCGCTTTCTTATCTCTTAACCATCTTGGGGTCATGCATCTTTTATACTTCAACACCTCTAACAATTTTACTTCCTGAAATGTGGTTTTAAAAGCAGTTTTTACTATGAATCTTTACACAAAGTCAGTACACTGGTTTATGGAAGAATTGCACATTACTTTGAAGTTTCTCTTCATTAGTTACATAGAATATTTCCATTGCTTGATTAAAAGATCTTTCTATCTATAAAATTTATCAGTGGATCTTGTATTTGTATAGGCTGTACCATATGTAATTTTTACCATTAGGATTTTAATTTTAATTTTCTGTTTTTTACTTGGTGTCAGGATGTCCAAGAATTAAAGTCATTAAAGGAAGAGCAGGTTGCTATGCATTTGAGTATCTTTGGGGTTTTTCTATTATGCTCCATTGGTTTGTCTGTTCATGCAGAGCCAAATTGTTCTGATGACACTGAGTTTGTAAAATTGTTAAATATGCAGTGTGGCTAGATATTCTTTCCTCACCACTTTGTTCTTCATTTTCCAGAATATTCTTTAATCTACTGATTTTCCTTGGATTTTCATGAGACCCTCCCTCCCCTCCCCCACACCTTTCTTTTCCTTTTTCCTTTCTAGCTTCCACCTATGAGAGAAAACATGACTCTTGACCTTCTTAGTTTGGCTTATGTTGCTTAATTTAATCTTCTCAAATTCCATTCATTTTACTGCAAATGTCATAATTTAATTTTTCTTTATAGATGAATAAAACTCCATATACACCACATTTTGTATCCATTCATCCATTGATAGACACCTAACCTGGTTCCATAGTTTGGCTATTGTGAATTGTGCTGCTATAAACCTGGGTATACATGAATTGTTATAGTATGACAACTTTACCTCTTTAGTATAATTATAATTGTTGGTAATAAGGTGGTTCCACTCCTAGTCTTTTGAGCAACCTCCATACTGATTTCCATATTAGGTTATACTAATTTACAATCCCATCAACAGTGTAAGAGTGTTTCTTTTTCTCCACATCTTCTCCAGCATTTATTGTTGTTCGCCTTCTTGATGGCTGCCATTCTGACTAGAATGAGATGAAATCTCAGTGTGGTTTTGATTTACCTTTTCCTGATTACTAATGATGTCAAACTTTTTTTTCATGTATTTATTGGACATTTGTATTTCCTCTTTTGAGAAGTGTCTATTTCATTCATTTGCCTGTTAATAAACTGGGTTTGTTTCTAGTGTTAAGTTTTTGAGTTCTGTACATATTATGGTTATTAATCCTCTGTCAAAGAGCAGTTAGCAAAGATTTCTCCCATTCCACAGGTTCTTTCTTCACATTCTTATTGTTTCTTTGCTGTGCAGAAACTTTTTAATTTGATGCCATCCTATTTATGAACTCCTGGCATCACTTCTTAGCTTTAGGGGTCTTATTGAGAAAGTTATTGCTTGTGCCTATTTGCTGGAGTGTTGATCCTACATTTTTCTAGTAGTTGCAGAGTTTCTGGTCTAATTCCCAAGGTCTAAGATCCATTTGTGTTGACTTTTGTGCAGGGTGAGAGATAAGGTTTAATTTTATATTTCTACATATGGATAACCAGTTTTCCCAGAACCATTTGTTTAAAAGACTGTAGTTTTTCCAATGCATGTTTTTGGCACCTTCATCAAGGATCACATGACTGTATCTGGCTGGGTTTGTTTGTGTGTCTTCTGCTGCATTATTGGTCTATGAATTTGTTTTTATGTCAAGTACCATGCAGTTTTTGTTACTATAGCTCTGTAGTATAATTTGAAGTTAGGTATTGTGATGCCTCCAGCATGCTTTGGGGGCTTAGAATTAATTTGGCTATTCTGGGTTTTTTAGTCTTCCAAATGGATTTTAGGACTGTTTTCTCTAGTTCAAAAAAGAAAGTCATTGGTATTTTGATGGGGATTGTATTTAATCGATTGCTTTTGGTAGTATGGACATTTAAACATTATTTATTCTGCCTATCCATGAACATGGATAGTCTTCCCATTTTCTGTGCCTTCTTCAGTTTATTTATTTAATGTTCTATAGTTTTCATTGTGGAGGTCCTTCACCTCCTAGGTTAGATTTACTCCCAGGTGTCTTAAATTTTTTTTGAGGCTATTGTGAATGGGATTGCTTTCCTGACTTTTTTCTCAGCAATTTCATTATTGGTATAAAAACTAGTGATTTTTTATGCTGATTTTGTTAACTTCTACATTGATGGATTTGTTTATTAGTTCTAGCAGTCTTTTGATGTAATTCTTTGGATCATTTAAGATAGGATCATATCATGGGCAAACAGTGATAACTTGACTTCTTCCTTTCATACATTTGTCTCTGTTATTTCCTTTTCTTGTCTAATTGTTATACCTAGAATTTCTAGTACTATGGTCAAATAGGAGTGGTGAGAGGGGAATCCTTGTTTTGTTCCAGATTTTAAAGAAAATGCTTACAGTTTTCCCCCATTCACTATGTTTTTCTTATATGGCCGTTATCATGATGTTAAGTAGGTTTCATCTATCCTTAGTTTCTTCAGTGTTTTTTAACATGAAAGGGTGCTGAACTGCTTGAAAGCTTTCTCTGTATCTAATGTGTATGTAATTTTTGTCCTTAATTCCATATATGTGATGAATTACATTTATTGATTTGTGTATATTAAACCATCCTTGTATCCATGGGATAAGACAAACTTGGTCAATGTACAATCTTCTTAAAATGCTAATTGAAGATAATTTGATTATATTTTATTAAGGATTTTTTCCATTGAGTTAATCAGGGATATTGGTCTGTAGTTTTCTTTCCTAGAGGTGTTTATATCTGGTTTTGGTATCAGAGTGAGACTGGCTTTATAAAATGAATTTGGAAGTGTTTCATCCCTTTCTATGTTATGAAACAATTTTAGGAGCATTGACATTAGTTATTTTTTTAAAGATTTAAAGCCTTTTATATCCAAGGCTTCTTTTTTTTCTTAATTTCTCTATTTCCTTATTGAATGGTGGGGTCAGCAATCGTGAAAAGCGAAACCAATAAATAACTGCGAAGTAGACCTGGCATTAAAGTAAATATCAGGTGTCAGTTATCATCCATAGCACTAAAAATTGCAAAAACAAATGGTGCAGGCAGGAGGTATATATACCATATTGTTTGAAAAGATGGTAAAAATTCCTTAAGAGAAAAGAAATTTGATAGGAAGGTAAAAGATTTTAGAATGTTCAAAATGTGGACAGAAAGAATGCAGAAAAGATGTAGCAAGTGATGGTTATAATGAAGGAAAAGAGAAAATAGAAAAAACAAAAGGGCCGAAAGGGAAAGAGAGAGAGAGAGGGAGGGAGGGGGAGAGAGAGAGAAAGAGAGAAAAACACATGAGAATTTGGCTGTTAGAAGAAATGAGAGAAATAAACAAAAACAACACAAAACCAAACCAAATTAAAAAACCAAAACCCATAACCCTCAAAAGATAAGACAAGGAAAAAATAAGTATAAAAAAATGCTAAAAACGAGTCTGGCACAGTGGTGCACGCCTGTCATCCCAGTGGCTAGGGAGTCTAAGTCAGGAGGATCACGAGGTCAAAGCCAGCCTCAGCAACAGTGAGGCACTGTTTCACTCAGCACTCAGTGAGACCCTGTCCCTAAATAAAATACAAAATAGGACTGGGAATGTGCCTTAGGGGTTGACTTCCCCTGAGTTCAAGCCCTTATATCTCTCTCACCCCAAAATGCTAAAAAATGAGGGAAAAACCCCAACAAATATGTATATGTAAATTTAAAAAAAAGAATTGCCTCCACTGAGGTGGTCAAAATAATCAGCGAGAATGGATGGTCGCTTTCTATCCCCAACTCTCTTTTCTGTTTCTTATTGAGAAAGAAGAGAGAAAGAGCAAGGGCTGGAGATTGTTAGCCACTTCCTCTTCTGTCTTGCTCATAAAGCTGCCAGTGGAATTGGCCTAAAGTTGAAACTGGTTGAAATTCTCACCAGTTTAAGGAGGAAAAAGGAAGTACTGTTGTTTGGGGTTTTGTTGCCCAGACCAGGTGGATGCATTCCTTGGGTGGGGCTGCTGCAGAAGTCTACAAGGGGAATTCCAGTGGCTGGGGCTTGGGTCTAGTCAGGACCTGTACTCCAGGACCGCAGTGGATAGATCCCCCATTGCCAATAGGAGGTTTCCGGGGATGCAGAGCCCTATAGGCCCTACCTGCAGGAGGAGTGCCTGGAGTGACTCTGCAGATACCTGGAGAAAGGAAAGGACAAGATACTGCACACAGGTACCAGGGCATGAGGGGAGCCTGACAGATTTGGGGAAGAAAATGAGATTGCCATCAGAATACTCACTTCTCCATTCTCCTCCTTTAGGTCCTGAGGGAGGGGAGTCCTCCAGGGTTTTCAGATCCTGTACCAGAAAGTGACTCTGAGGGTTCATCTTTCTCTTAGGACAATTAAGGGATTCAGTTTTTCTTGGGACGGAGAGGAAGAAGATCTCTGAAATAATTTAGCAGATTGCTTTGACCCTGACAGCAGCCTTAGGTACCCCTGGGTGATTTTCCCTTTCAGGCATTGTTCTCAGCTCCACACCCAAACTGTTTGAGGTTGACTCCAGCTTCTGTGAGTCCCTAGGCTTCCATTCAGGTCAGAACCTGAAGTCCCTCTCAGAGACCTGGAGCATCCTTTCCTGGACAATCTGATTCTAGAATTTTCCAAGTAAAAGGAGGTTATCCCAGAAGTCTGGTGTCTGGGTTTTGCTTTCTCTCCTCATTTCCATTGTCTTGTCCATTCTCAGGATGGTCACATAAGCACTGGTTCAGTGGCCATGGGAGGTAATGAAAATGTCTTAGTTTCTGTATTTTCTTCTTCAGAACCCCCACCTGCCGCCACACACACATGGGATCTATCATCTCAGTTTCGAAGGAGATGTCACCCTGAAGGAGATGTGCCTTGGGTTTTTACCCACCACTGATCACCCTGACCTGGTAACAGGAGAGGAGGACCTAGGACATGGAGCTTGTGGGGGACCAGACCTGCAGGAGATGGAACCTTCTAGAAGTGGGCAGCTATAGTTGTGCCTTCAGGGGAGGAACAGAGATGCTTGTGCCATGTACAACCTGAGATGGGTTAAAGAGGAAATGAGGGCACAGAGGCTGTTTTCAGGGAAAATAGGAGCCTTTCTGGAGACCCTCAGCAAGGTTAGTGCTGAGAACTGGGATACAGGGACCCTCACCTCCTTTCCCCTCATTTCCCAGAGATGTCCCCTCAGCCCACCATTCCCATCATGGAATAGCGTTGGCCCAGTTCTCCTTGGAGCTGTGGTCACTAGAGCTGTGGTGGCTGTGGTGATGTTGAGGAGGGAGAATTCAGGTAGGGAATGGTTGGGGGTCTGATTATTCTTTTTTCAAGTCCTAGATAAAAGTGTGCGTTGCCTCATTAATAGACAGCACTATCCACCCACAGATGCTTGTTCAACCCAGCGCCTTGTGTACTACATGGAAGATAAAGGAAAAACGCATCGTCGTGACAATGGTGATGAGGACCTGATTTCCAGCACTCAGAGGTCCGAGGGAAATTTCCCTGCTGAGGACAGACCACAGCAGGGCAGTTGGTCCAGTGTCTGCACATCTCCATTCCTCTTGCCTTCTGATCTTTCCTTGGGTCGATAGTCACAGTTCTAGAAACTTCCCTTGGGTGCAGGACTAAGGGATTGCCCTAGGACCTCACGGCCCTGCCTCCTCTCTGGCCTCTCACAGAAACTTTTCTGCCCACTGTTGGAAAAGGAGGCAGTTGTGCTCAGGCTGCAAATAAGTATGAGTGACTAGGTGGGTTTTATTTATTTATTTTTTGTTCTTTTCCAGCCAAGGAAAATGCCAAGCTTTCTGATGAGTCTCTTGTGGCTTCTAAAAGTGAGACCCTGTAGAGCTGAAGTGGGGGAGGGGATAGAATGGAGGAGGCACAATTGGGATCTGGGGATTCTCTGAACTTGGGCCTGTTGAGTGAGTGATGGGTTGTTTCGAATGTTGCCATTTAGTGTATCTGCCCTGAATTTGTTCATGCTTTTTTTTTCCCTGTCATATGAGACAGTTGATGGGACAGAACAACACAACATTTCCCCAAGTTTCCTCTTGTGACTTCAAGAATCTCAGTATTCTTTTTCTGCAAATGGCTTAAATGTGTCTGAGTTCCTATTGGCAAAATGCAAGGAGGTGAAAAAACCAGCCCACCAGGACCCCTGTCCTCACACTGACCTGTGTTCTTTTCTGTAGTGACCTTCCTATTCCAGCAGAAATGGGGCCAGGGTGTCTCCATCCCTGGATTAACTTCTGAAAAATTTGTTCTTTTTAGATATACATGACAATAGAGTATGACATATTATACATACATGGAGTATCACTCTAATTATGATCCCATTCTTGTGGTTGTACATGATGTGGAGTTTCACTGTGATGTATTTGTGTATGAACACAGGAAAGTTATGTTAGATTCATTTCATTGTCTTCCCTATTTCCATCCCCCCTTCATTCCACTTTGTTTAATCCAGTGAACTTATATTCTTCCCTCCCAGCCCCCTTGTTGTGTATTAGCATCTACACATCAGAGAGAACATTCGGCATTTGGTTTTTGAGACTGGCTTATTTCACTTCATGATAATCTCCAGTTCCATCCATTTACCAGCAAATGTCATAAAATCATTATTCTTTGTGGCTGAGTAATATTCCACTGCATATATATTCAAGCGGCACAAGATTCCACAATTTGTGAGAGAAAACAAACAGAGATCTGAGAACCTCCCAGAATCCACGTGTGTGCTGTGCTGAGTCTGCTGCAGTGGGCACAGGAGAAGGCCGTGAGGAGCTGCGCATGGGCAGGGTTGCAGCCAGGCAGTGCTCAGTCTCTGTGGGCTTTGATGTGGGTTCGACTCTTCAGCTTAGTCATCATTGCTGATCCTTTGTCTCTCAGTACAGCCTTGAACTCCTGGACTTGTGATTATGGGGCTTCAGACATTGCCCATGTTCAAGACCTTAAGTGGGGCTTCGTGTGGCCAGATCAGCCCAGGTGCAGGCCTGAGTCTTAGGTTCCCATTTGCTGTGTTCATTTATCTATTTTATCAGAGGATTGTGCCCAATCTTGACCTTCTGACTGAGCTCTGTCCTTCTCTGTGTGCCCCTATCTCTGACAGCAGCAAGAGAAGATGTTCTGTCTGTCATTGTCCTGCTATACCAAGGTGGCTCCTATGAACAGGAATTTCTGTGGTATCAAGAGATTAATTTTCAGATTCATATAGCTTTTGCCTTTTTCTAGGGCTGTTTCCTGCTCATTCCATCTTTTCAATTTTTTTCTGGGATAGGCATAGAGAAGGTGTCCTATAATTTCTCATCTTAGAGAAGTTCCTGTTGTGTTTCTGTTCTTTCTCAGTCATCTGCGTTCTCCACCTCCTCTTAGCTCTAATAATCCTACTGCTGTTCTAGTCTAAGCTCATGAGTCTCATTTAAATTATAGTTGGTGGAAAATTAAATCCATTTGCTTGGGAGGTTTTTCTTCCTAAAGGGGCAAATGAAATGATGTGCTGTGGAGTGCAGGAGGGCTGGTGTGGGTGGAGGGAGGGAAGAAGAGCAGCTCTTATAAGAAGAGCCCAGGCAGCCTGGACTTCTATGTGAGAGGAAATTGTGCTGTGGCTGCCACAAGCAGCCTTTGGCCTGAGGCTCCATTAATAATGATAGTGTCTCTAGAAGAGGGAGGTGCTCTGAAGTGAACATTTATCCAACTTGACACTTGTTGCATGTTAGATAGGTTACACTGTTTCTGCACCTGAGAAACAGGAGCAAAATGAAATCAGACAATTGTCCTCTCTGAGGAGCAGGTGTTCTAGTGGGCAGAGTTGGAGGACATCAGAGTTCATGGCAGGAGGTGTCAAGTATTATAGGGAAGGTGATCAAGCACATGGTGGGAGGCAGGGAAGAGGGCGGTGTGCTGGGGTGGGCAGCGTGGGCATCATGAAGGAGTTGAGAATTGAGGAAAGACTTGAGGACCTGCAGTAATTAGCTGTGAGGACACCTGGAAGAAGTTCTTCCCAGGCCAGGAGAAGCTGCACTGCAGATATTACAGGGCAGGGGCTGGACAGGGGAGCGAGTAGGTTGCTGTGGCTGTATCTGATAATAATGGAGATCATGTCTGAGGCACATTCACATCCTTTAGCCTGAGTCCAGGAGAGATAGACTTCACCCATATCCTTACAGATGCCTTGTCATGGTGTCCACACAGCTCTGCTTCTGCTCTGGGGGCTCCCTTCATGGCCAAAGAGTAAAGTGACCACTGCCTGTGCTCAGGAATCTCTGCTCCTAGGTTGTTCTCCTCACTCCTGAGGTGGCTGGCTTGATGAAGGGTGCATGACCTTTTGATGACCCAGTGATAGTGCAAGCTACGTGGCTCTACATTGCAGGGCTGCTCATGCTCTGAACTAACATCCAGCATGTGGGTGCTGTTCCCCCACCCCCAGCCAGGATTCCTGGATCCAGGAATCAAGGGATGGGAATGGGAGTGGCAGCTGTCAAGAGGCCCCCAGTATCCCACTAGCAAAGTGTGTGCTTCCTGTCTGGTGACCTCCCTGCTGGCCTAGAATTTTTAGCTCCCAAAGTGAATGCTTCCACCAAGAGGCACAGCAATGACTCCATTGAACTGTTCCATCAGTCACACCAGGTGTCCTCAATGTCCTGTACTCTCATCCTCTCTAGGCTCTGCACACCCCTCTTTTGTCTCCTCTTACACCTCCTCCTCACCTCCTGGAAACTTTCCACTGCATCTTCTGGAATTCTCAGCTCAGGACCAACAAAACCTCCAAAGTCCTCTCTCAGGATATTCCTCACCTCCTGGCTCTAACAGAAAACTGGGTTTCTTGGAGAACATGGCCCCTCTGAAGTCCTGTCTTGTGGGAGTGCTTCCCTAGGGCCAGGAGCTGGGGTAGGGTCCTTGCTCCTAATGGAAGTTCTCAGACTTTTCTACAGTCCCCTCACTGACATTCCTTAACCTGTCATCAGACTAGAGCCCCCAGGAGACTACTATTCCCTGGAGACCCCAGGCTACCACCCTATTTCGTACTCTTCACTCCTGGCTCCCCATCATTTTTCCAGCAATGCTGTGTCCTTGCTCTTCAGTGATTTTTAACACAATAAAATGTTGTGACTGAAGAAAGGTCCCCAAACATGTTCAGGCCCTAATTCTTGGAACTGTGCATACATAGCATCACGTGACAGAAGGGACATTACTGTTGTAGTTAAGGTTAAGGACCTGAAAATAGGGAAATTACCTTGCACGGTCTGCATGGCCCAGTGAGATTCAGAAATCCTTAGAAGAGGAGACCCAGGGGATGGGAGTGTTGCCCAGAGGTAGAGTGCTGACCTAGAATATATGAGGCCAAGTTCTATCCCCAGCACCATGAGGAGCAGGGGAATCAGAGAATCCCTGACTCGAGTAAGAGAGATGTTACAGAACAGGCAGACGGAGGAAATGTGGCAGAGGGAACAGCAAAGTTTCCACTGGAGGAAGGATTCAATGGGCTGTAGGGGCCATGTGGAAAGTATCCAAAGGAGGGCTCTATGAGGTAGGAGCTAAATATTGTTCGTGTGTGACCATCAGCAAGGAACTAGGGACCTCATCCCCACATCTGCAAGGAATTTAATTCTGACAACAACCTGAATGAGCTTGGAAACAGATTTCTCCCCAAGACTACAGTAAGGAACACAGACCAGCTGACACCTTGACCTTAACTCAGAGAGACCCATAATAGAGTTGGAATCTGCATAAACTGTGAGGTCATATGGCATTAGATATCTTCACTGCATCTTATGGGGACATCTGTGACATAATAAAATTTTAATGTTGTGTATATGTTCTAACAATTCTGATAATGTTTCCTCCACTCACAGATTAGTGGTATCCACATGACCCCACAAAGAACTTGCCATCCTCTTGTCTCTGCCTGTAGAGTAGCTGGGTTTATAGGCATGCACCACCAATCTGGCTTACACACATGTAGACTTGAAACCTAATTTTAGTCCAGCATTATATTGTGAACATTTCCCGTGTTGTTAGGAATTATTAAATTAAATTATCTCCAAATTATACTAAAAAGATCAAAGATTCCATACTTTGAAAGAATAATACAATGGTGACTATAGACCTAATTATTTCAATATTTTCTTACATTTCTTTTAGGATGTAAGAAATTATAGTTGTATAATTCTTGCTGAAAGACCAGAAAAAGCATTCATGTGACACTTATTCCTAAGTAAATCAATGCTAATTATAAAATAACATTTTTCTTTGAATAATATGGTCATGACACTAAAACAATTAATATAATCTTCTAATATTATCCAATATCAAATAGTATAAAATTCGCCTAATTACCTCACACGTATCTTGCATTTGGAAGTATAATTGGGAGTTCTTGGCCCTTTCCAAGGATCCCATCTAAACTTGCAGCCCTGGTCCCTTGAGAACCATACCCAGGACAAGAGAAAAGTAGAAACATCTCCTCCACCTCCTCTCCTTTTTACCCAGCTTTTTTTTTTCCTGTGGGGCAGGGGAGGGGGATACTGGTGATTGAACTCAGGGGCACTCAACCACTGAGCCACATTCCCAGACCGATTTTGTATTTTATTTAGAGAAAAAGTCTCACTGAGTTCTTAGTACCTTGCCTTTTGCTGAGGCTGGCTTTGAACTCACGATCCTCCTGCCTCAGTCTCCCAAGCCCAGGTGTGTGCCACCATGCCCAGATCTCAGTTTTTAAAAAATAAAATTTGGAAACACCCTAGTCACTAAGGTTTTTTAAACAAAATGTTCTCTTATGTGGGAATAGCAACTCACTGTCCACCAAATATCCTATAGTGTGGGTATATACACTGGGACTATCAGGACAAGGTCACAGCCTCTGTTCTTTCCTGGGCCTCTGTCCCCTTTAGCAGGACAGGGCTCTGGGTCAGGGTGTCATATGGTATCCAGAAATGGCACCTCCAGCAGCAGGTGTCAGAAGGTCTGACCCTAGGGGTAAGCACCCAACTCTTCTCAGTTGAGGAATACATCATGCACAGCCTAGCCAACCTCCACCCTCAGACACTCCACCTAATGACAATCATGAAAAGTTCCACAATGGCACTAAGACCCAACAACCCCAAACTAATTTTCATCCATAGAGAAAAGAAACAGACCCAACTGCTCTTACACCTGCTCCTCTCCCAGCCCACCTCACTGCCTGTCTTGAATCCCCCAGGACTAACCACCTGTGTCCCTTCCCTGTTTGGTTAGCCATGCTAGGTCCCCTTCAACATCCTGCACTGTTATCCTCATGAGGCTCTGCACACCCCTGTTGTGTCTCCTCTTGTGCCCTCTTCCAAAATCCTGGAATCTTCCCATGACACCTCCTGGAATTCTCAACTTATGAAAAACAAACCTACAAAATCCTCTCAAGATATCCTTGCCTGGCAGCTCTAACAGAAACCTGGTCTCCTAGAGGACAAAGGCCCAGTGAAGTCCTCTCCCCTGGGGGTTTCCATGGGGACAATGTATTCCTGGGCCAGCAGCTGGGGTGGGGTCCTTGTTCCACATTGAGTTCTCAGACCATTCTGCTCCCCATTCCCAATACCTTACTCTGTCTTAAATGGGAGCCCCCAACTCCATTCATCGTGGGCACTCCAAGGCACCCCAGGCAATTTCCCCATCTCTGCACTCTTAGTGTCTCCTTGTTCCTCACCCTCTCAGAAGTGCTATCTCCTTGCTCCTCACTGATTTCAACACAAGAAGAGGCAGGGACTGACGAATAGTTCCCAGAGATTCCCACACCCTAATCTTTGGAAGAGTGAAGAGGTTGTATCATATGGTGAAAGGGACATTACAAACTAAATTTGGAGCTGAAATTAATGAAATTGAAACAAAAGAAACAATTGAAAAAATTGACAAAACATTGGTTTTTTAAAAAATAAATAAATAAAACTGATAAACCCTTAGCCATACTAACGAAGAGAATGAGAGAGAAAACTCAAATTACTAAAATCCATAATGAAAAAGGAAATATCACAATACGGAAATACAGAGGATAATTAGAAAATATTTTGAAAATTTATACTCCCCAAAATAGAAAATATTGAAGACATTGACAAATTTCTAGAGTCATATTATCAACCAAAACGGAATCAGGATGATATACACAAGTTAAACAGATAAATTTCAAGCAATAAATTAGAAGATGCCATCAAAGCCTACCAATCAAGAAAAACTCAGGACCAGAGTATTCATAGCTGAGTTCTATTAGACCTTTAAAGAAAAACTAATACCCGACTCTCCCAATTATTCTATGAAATAGTAAAAGAGGAACACTTCCAAACTTATTCTATGAGACTAGTATCACCTGATTCTAAATCCAAACAAAGACACATCAAGGAAAGAACACTTCAGACCAATATTTCTAATAAACACAGATGTAGAAATTGTCAATAAAATTCTGAAAATTGAATACAAAAACATATTAAAAAGATAGTGCACCACAATCATTTGGGGTTCATCCCAGAGATGCAAGGTTGGTTCAGCATATGGAAATCAATAAATGTAATCAATCACATCAAGAGACTTAAAATAAGAATCATATGATCATTTCAGTAGATGCAGAAAAAGCAATTGACAAAATGCAATAACGCTTCATGTTCAAAACACTAGAAAAACTAGGGATAACAGGAACATATATTAACATTGTAAAAGCTATCTATGCTAACCCCAAGGCCAACATCATTCTAAATGGAAAAAAATTGAAAGCATTCCCTCTAAAAACTGGAACAATACAGGGATGCCCTCTTTCACCACTTGTATTTAACATAGTTCTTGAAACTCTAGCCAGAGCAATTAGAAAGACAAAAGAAATTAAAGGGATACAAATAGGAAAAGAAGAACTCAAACTATCAGTATTTGCCAAAGACATGATTATATACTTAAAGGATCTGAAAATTTCTAACAGAAACCTTTTAGAATTAATAAATGAATTCAGCAAAGTAGCAGGATATAACATCAACATCCATAAATCAAATGCAATTCTGTATATCAGTGACAAATCCTCTGAAAGAGAAATTAGGAAAACTACCTCATTTACAATAGCCTTGAAAAAAAATACTTGGGAATCAACATAACAAAAGAGGTAAAAGACCTCTACAATGAAAACTATAGAGCTAAAGAAAGAAATTAAAGAAGACCTTAGAAGATGGAAAGATCTCCCTTATTCTTGGATAGGCAGAATTAATATTGTCAAAATGATCATACTGCCAAAAGTGTTATACAGATTTAATGCAATTATAATCAAAATCCCAATGACATTCCTTATAGAAATAGAAAAAGCAATCATGAAATTCATCTGGAAAAATAAGAGACCCAGAATAGACAAAGCAATTCTTAGCAAGAATGAAGCAGGTGACGTCACAATACCAGACCTTAAACTATACTACAGAGAAATAGTAACAAAAATGGTATGGTATTTGGCACCAAAATAGGCTTGAAGATTAATGGTACAGAATAGAGGACACAGAGACTAACCCACATAATTACAGTTATCTTATATTAGACAAAGGTGCCAAAAGCGTACATTGGAGAAAAGATAGCCTCTTCAACACATGGTGCTAGGAAAACTCGAAATCCATATGCAACAAAATGAAATTAAACCCCTATCTCTCACCATAGACAAAACTCAACTCAAAGTGGATCAAGGACCTAGGAATTAAACCAGAGAGACTGTGTCTATTAGAAGAAAAAGTAGGTCCAAATTTCTATCATGTCAGATTAGGCCCCAACTTCCTTAATAAGACTCCTATAGCATAAAAATTAATATCAAGAATCAATAAATGGGATGGATTTAAGGCTGCTGATTCATAATGCAGTGGGGCATGGGAGAATTAGATGAACTCTAGATAGGGCAAAGGGGAAAAGGGGAAGGAGGGGAAGGGAGGGGGCTTGAGGATAAGAAAGAAGGTGGAATGAGATGGACACCATTACTGTAAGTACATGTATGAAGACACGAATGGTGTGACTCTGTGTTCTGTACAACCAGAGATATGAAAAATAGTGCTCTAATTGTGTAATATTAATTGTAATGCATTATGCTGTTATATATAACAAATTAAAATAAAAAATGAAAAAAAGAACAAACAATGAAGTGAAGAGAGAACCTACAGAATGGGAGCAAATTTTTACCACATGCACATCAGATAGAGCACTAATCTCTAGGATATATAAAGAACTCAAAAAACTTAACACCAAAAAAAAAAAAGATAACCCAATCAATAAATGGGCCAAGGAACTAAACAGACACTTCTCAGAAGATATACAATTGATCAACAAATATATGAAAAAATATTCTATATCTCTAGCAATTAGAGAAATGCAAATCAAAACTACTCTAAGATTTCATCTCACTCTAGTCAGAATTGCAGTTATCAAGAATATAAGAAAAAAAAATAACTGTTGGCAAGGATGTGGGGGAAAAGGCCCACTTTGTCATTGCTGGTGGGACTGTAAATTGGTGCAACTAGTCTGGGAAGTAGTATGGAGATTCCTTGGAATGGAGCCACCATTTGACCCAGCTATTCCACTTTTTGGTCTATACTCAAAGGACTTAAAAACAGAATACTACAGTGATGAAGCTACATCAGCACAATCCACAATAGCTAAGCTGTGGAACCAACCTAGATGTATATATATATATATATATATATATATATATATATATATATATATATATATAAATATTACTTAGCATTAAAAGAGAATAAAATTATGGCATTTGTAGGTTAATGGATGGAGTTGGGGAATATCATGCTAAGTGAAGTAAGCCAATCCCCCAAAAAACAAAGGCTGAATGTTTTCTCTGATAAGTGGATGCTGACCCATAATGGGGTGGGGAGCATGGGAGGAATTGGAGAACTTTGGATAGGGGAAAGGGAAGGGAGGAGGAACAGGGGTAAGAAAGATGGTGGAATCAGATGGATATCATTACTCTAGATACATGTATTATGACACGAATGGGTGACTGTACTTCACGTACAACCAGAGAAATGAAAACAATTGTTCTCCATTTGTGTACTATGAATCAAAATGCATTCTGCTGTCATGTATAACTAATTAGAATAAATGAATAAATAAATAATTTTTTTAAAAAGGGACATTATTGATGCAATCAAAGTGAAGATCTGAAAATGGGGAGATTGTCCTGGGTGGCCCTATCAAATCATAGTAAAACTTCTAAGCAGAGACCATCCTCTGGCTGGATTCAGAGAGATGCTACAGGAGAGGCAGGCAGAGGAGATGCAGCAGAGGGGACGTAAGAAGTTCCAGTGGAAGAAAGATGAGATGTGCTATAAGGGGCACATGTGAGGACCTGAGAGAGGGCTCCAGGAGCTGAAAGTGGCCCCTGCATGACAGTCAGCCAGGAGATAGGGACTGAATTCTCAGAATAACCATATTGAACCTGGAAGCAGGTTCCTTGTGGTGAGCCGTTTCTGTGTACTGTGGCCGCCATTACAAGATGGCGCTGATAGCACCGTGGCCTGTGATAAACAACTCCTTATTTTGGGAGAGTTGGCACGTAGCTGTAAATCACCCTATGAGAAAGATCCACGTGGCAGTTGTGCATTGGGGCTTTATCTGCTTTATTAGGGCTGGGGCACGTAGCAGTAGTAGTAGGAGTAGTAGTAGCAGGAGTAGTAGTAGTAGTAGTAGTAGTAGTAGTAGTAGCAGTAGGAGTAGTAGTAGAAGCTAAAAGACATGTCAATACAAAGGCCTGAATAAACAGCTGAAAGAAGAAAAAGTATCAAGGACCTGAATAAACTGCTGAAAGAAGATTCCCGAGTTGCGTCTTCCTTGCGGGCAAGGGGTCGCGACAAGTGGCGCCGAGACCCGGGAACCAGAACTTTCAGTCAGTCAGGGGTGGTGCACCGGTTAGTCCCAGGTAAGTGGGATCTGCGATCAAAGCAGGGATAGTCCCAGTAAGTGGGATCCGCGTCCAAAGCGGGGTCAGCTCCTCTACAAAGAAAGAGAGAGCCTCACATTTATTGCAGCTGCACTGTGTACTTTCACTTTTGTTTTCTGTGTTTCTTTTGTTGTGTCATTTCGCTTTTGTTTTTTGTGTTTCTTTTGTTGTTGTGTCCTCTGTAGATAAAGAGAGAGCGGGGAAAAATAAATAAATAAATAAGACGCTCCTCTGTAGATAAGGAGAGAGCGGGGTTTTGTATTTTCACTTTCTTTATACTGCTTGGAACAGTATGGGTGCTACTCCCTCAAGCCCAATTTTGCTGGCCTTGGACGGGTTACTGCGTTCTAAGGAACTTAAAGTGAAGCGGAGCACATTACAGAGGTTTTTAGAAGAGACTGACTCTGTAGCTCTTTGGTTTGTTTTTTCAGGGAGTCTGACGATTCCCAGCTGGGACAAATTAGGGAAGGACCTGGATTTCGCTCGTGAGCAGGGTATCTTGAAGGATGGTGTTATACTACTTTGGAAGTTAATTAGAGGATGTATAACAGATGGTAAATGCCAAGAAGCTGTGAGCGAGGGTCAGGCCGTTCTTGAGCAATTGCATGAAGAAAAATCGGAGGGGTCACATAGCGAGGTAACAGAAAGTCTTAGGAGTAAGAGTGGTGAACAGATAAGGGAGTCTGAAGTTAAACAGAGGAGAAGGCTCTATCCGGACTTGACTGAGTTAAAAACTCCCAAGGACACAAGTAGCTCGGACAGTTCTGAGGAATTAGATCTACCCTAGCCGCTCTCAACCCCGCCTTCTCATCTTCCCCCTCCCTATCAGGCCCACAGAAAAGTCTTAATTGACCTTCTCCAGAATATTCACCATGGCTTATTTTAGGACTTTCAGCAAAAGAATCTCTACAAAAACGTTTAATGTAGATAAACTTCCTATTTTCATGTTGCCCTGTTTTATTTGGCTACTGTCTGAAAAAATCAGCATTCCAGGCACTGGACACTCCCTTACTAGTTTTTCACAAAAATATGTAACAAGGCCTCTGGCCTTGAGCTGGGCTTCACAGTGCTGACTACATTTCTAAGATAAGGGAGTTACTAACTGGGCTCCATGGTAACAGCTGGCAGGAGGAAGAATTGGAAAGGGAGATAGAGGAACTGGAGGGTCGATTGAAAAAGTCAAGATTTAAAGCACCTACAGCCCCGATCGCTGTCACGCTCCCTCCTTATAACCCTGATTGGGACAAGGACAACCCCAGAAGGCTGGGGGGTGTTCAGTGGCAGCCTAAGACGGCCCAAACTTCCCAATAATTAAAAACTTGGATGCCGATGGACAGCCGGCCAGAGTACATGTTCCTTTAGCCTTTAAGGATATTAAGCAACTAAAGGAGGCAGTTACTAATTACAGACCCCATGCCCCCTTTACATTGACTCTCTTTGAGTCTTTCTCTGCCAATCAGCTGACACCTAGTGACTGGCAACAGCTTTGCATGGCTGTGTTGTCCGGAGAGGATTTTTTGTTGTGGAAAGGTGAAAATCAAGAGAGGTGTCGCGAGCTAGCCCGAGTCAATCAGGACTCCGGCTTCCCACGGCATAACCTTGAAATGTTAACAGGCTTGGGACAATATGCTATCATAAATCAACAAATTAATTATAATCCTGGGGTCTATGCTCAGATAGCTACAGCAGCCATTTAGGCTTGGAAGGCTCTACCTATTTCAAATGCTAAAACAAAAATTTCAAAAATTGCTCAAGGACCCTCTGAGCCTTATTCTGACTTCCTTGCCTGATTGATACAGGTAGCAGAAAAAATATTCCCTAACTTGGAACAAGCCATGCCGGTCATTAAGCAATTGGCTCTTAAATATGCAAATTCCTATTGCCAAAATGCCATTAAATCTACCAGAGCAAAGAGTGTTGATGACATGATTCGAGCTTGTAAGGATATTGATGGAGCTCATATTACAGGACAGGTTCTGGCCGCTGCCCTCAAAACGGAAACAGGGGCCCGGCCCGGACCCCGGAAGCCTAGGTGTATGGGGCAATCCAGGGACGGAATGGTACCCCGGGGAGTGGGCGACTTCGTCACCTCCCACGGACCAACCCCTTTCTATCTGTAGACTTCCTAGGGGAATGCCAGGAAGTACAGGATGTACAACTGCAACCGCAGGTCGCAGAGACAGAACAAGCTGCTACCACAGTAAGATCTTGGCCAGGCGGGGGAAAATGCAGACAAAATCAAACAAAATACAATCGGCTAAGAAAACTTGGAGAACTTTTGCCCTGAAAATGGGCACCAGACTCCATGTTGTTTGCATCACCATGGTAACCATAGGGTGTCTGGCCGGCATGGCTGCTTCCTGGTCCCACCTCCCACACTTTTGCGGGCTTCTGATTGGTTCTTCCACAGTCACTCAGACAGGACTTCTGGTCCCGCTTTCCAGCCACTAACCTGTACTGCTGTGTTTCAGATTTCTACCGGAGCTACTCAGAGCCTGTATTTTTTAAAAAATGCCTACCTGTAAATGCTAACAAAAGATATCTTTTTCAGACAAAACTTAATTCCACAGGTTTCTATGTTACAGTCCTAAATTTAAGCTAATTCTAAGTTAAATAACTTGACTTTTTCTCTATAGTTGTGTTACTGAATAAAGTTCTATTGATAGGAGATATCAAATATGCTTCTTTATATTTTACTTTTAATTTTGAAGGTTATGAGGATGCATTTGCTCGCCACAGGAACAAGCCGGCAAAGTTCCTGTGATGACCAAAAAATCCTTATTTTCATTGCTAACTATAAAAATAAAAATGTATACTCAAGGATCTTATTTCAGTTACATCAAGTGACATCACATAGAAGAGTGCACTCCTAGTTCAAAATAAATTACAATGGATCCAAATATTTTAAGACCACGTGGTTACATAAAGTTAATACAATTATAAGTTATGTTCTTATTCTTTATATATATATTTTAGATATTTAGATAACCTATATTTGTTAATCTATAAATTAATTAGCACATGCCTAATTGATTAGTTAATATATATTTGCCTAATTGTTTTTCTTCAACAGAAAACCCATAATTTATGTTTTATATTTACATTTATCAGATACTCTGCCTTTTCAGTTACAGATATTTGAGATAAATGCGTTTACTATAAATTTGCTTTTAAGTAAAAATACAATCAAGTAATTTCTACTTCTCAAGGTTATTGTTCAAACTCATAAAATGATAAATTATTATAATTATTTCTCCAAAATATCTAAAGGTTTTAACTTTATTTTCATTGATATTTCTTATCAAAATATAATAATTTGTTTATAGATTCTAAGGTTTTCAAAAATTGTTCCAAAGTATAAAAAGAAAAAAAAAAAAAAAAAAAAAAAAAAAGGGGGGGCACACATGCCTCCTCCTGGATGAAGAACCTTGGTGTCCTGTGATTTAGAATTAATCAACACATTTTATCTGGGATTTTGGCTGCTAATCAAAGGATAGATTTGCCTCAAGCTCAAGTTGAGGAATTGTCTGACCTAGTACATTTGGGTTGTATTGATCAACGAGCACATTTATGTATAACCTCTGTCAGATTTTATGATTCCAGAAATGCCTCATGCATCATTGGAGAGTATCTATCCGGAACCTGGTCCATGGAAGCAGAAAACTTGATCCAGTCTCAACTGACTCAGATTGCTGTTTTGAATAACACCCGTGTCGTACCAGTGACTTTGGGACAATTCACCCGTTGGATTTCTTCTGCTTTTTCCTTTTTTAAGGAGTGGGTGGGAGTAGGCATTTTTGGTGCAATGTGTTGCTTTGGTATGTTTCTCTGTTTGTGGTTTCTCTGTCGCCTCAAGGCCCGCAGTGCTCACGATAAGGCTATGATCATACAAGCTCTTGCTGCTTTAGAAAATGGCAACTCGCCACAGGTCTGGCTTGCGCATCTTAAACAGTAAACCTTTGACATGGTCGTTGCACCCCAAGTTATTATAACATTGCACTGGGATCGACATGTCCTTCTTTTGTCACTCTTCTAATGCTGGAACTTCTACCATATCTTTCCTTTGTGCATACCTCTCCTCCCTGCCTTTCTGCACTAGGATCTTTGCTAGCTAATCTTACAGTCCAACTACACCTGCCATTTGATGGTGATGGTCATGGGTCCTGTTTATGGAGGCGGTTGCCATAACAATGTCCTGTTGGCCACAACATGCTGAGCTGATCTTGTAGTACCCAGTGACGGGCAACTTCCACGCTTGCACTGCAACCTAAGACAGGGGAGTGGGGCCTCCCCAGAGACGGGTAAGCAGTGCAGGGGCGGTGGACGACCTAAGACAGGGGCTACTTGATTCCCTTTGACATGCAATAAACAAAAGAGGGGAACTTGCTGATAGCAGGCCTTCCCTGGCCCCCGGGGCCCAGCCCCCAATTCCTTGTTCTGCATGTCGAAGTGGCCAGCTCCCTAGGCCTCCTGTTTTTCCGCCTGAGACACATGTATTCCACGGGAACGTCTTGGCCTTTATCTAACAATGGCAGATGTCACGACCGAATTTCTCCCCCTTTCTACTGTCCGTGCCTTTCTTTCAGGGTGCTGCCAACTTGTTTGTCGTCGTATTTCTAATCAGTCACAGTTCAGCCTCAGCTGTCCCCCTTCGTCCACCATCGTCACGATACAGGATGCGAGGCAAGGCACTGCACTTGAGTGATCCTTGAAGTGGACCTCAAGGAGAGCATGTCCTATTGCATGCGGGTTGGACGTCCACGCCCCGCCCCACGAAAAAAGGCGTCGGCTGATATGGAGCCAGATCTGGGGAAGGCGCCTCCTTAGGGCTGAACCATATGCAGCCACTTCTGCACAGTGGGATAGGACCTCTACTCTCGCCTGTATTGTCTTAGTAAAACTAAAAAGGGGGAACTGTGGTGAGCCGTTTCTGTGTACTGTGGCCGCCATTACAAGATGGCGCTGATAGCACCGTGGCCTGTGATAAACAACTCCTTATTTTGGGAGAGTTGGCACGTAGCTGTAAATCACCCTATGAGAAAGATCCACGTGGCAGTTGTGCATTGGGGCTTTATCTGCTTTATTAGGGCTGGGGCACGTAGCAGTAGTAGTAGGAGTAGTAGTAGCAGGAGTAGTAGTAGTAGTAGTAGTAGTAGTAGCAGTAGGAGTAGTAGTAGAAGCTAAAAGACATGTCAATACAAAGGCCTGAATAAACAGCTGAAAGAAGAAAAAGTATCAAGGACCTGAATAAACTGCTGAAAGAAGATTCCTGAGTTGCGTCTTCCTTGCGGGCAAGGGGTCGCGACAGTTCCTCACCAGAGCCTCCAGTAAGGAACAAAGACCTGTGACATCTTGACCCTGTGAGCCTCTTGGGGGGACTTGGAACCTACATAACTGTGAGGTCATAAGTGGAACTTCATAAAGCCATTTGGCTTGTAGTAATTTCCATGATTTTTTAACCTCTGTGGAGACTAAGAAAACTGATATCCACCCCTCAGCAGGTGGACATGACTTAGATGAAGAACATAAGAAATCATCTTGATGATGTCAGGATCAAGTTCTTTCCAGGCATACAGAAACAGCATGCAAATGCACTGGGGCAGGAGCATGTCCCTGTGGTCATTGGAGAGTAAGTACTCTGGTGTGCCCTGAGTAGGGTCACTGAGTAGAGGCCAATGATGTGTTCAGATCCTGTAGGCCTGAAAGTTCCTGGAAGTCTTTTAATCTTTTTTTTCTGTGTGAGTCAGAGAGTTAGAAGACAGCTTGAGCATAGGAGGATCATAATAGAACTTCCCTTATAAAAAGACTTGTGTTGTAGAAGGCACTATGGATTCTATGATGAGAAGACAATGCCAAAGAGAATCAAGAAAGGCAGTAGAAACTGCAGGGAACCAGTGTTCTGTTACTGACTAGAGAGGCCAGTAGTGGAAATGGTGTGTGTCAGTAGTGGAAATGGTGTGTCAGTAGTGGAAATGGTGGGGGTGATTGGATCCTAGATCCTTTCTGAGGATGGCCTTCCCATCACTTCCTAATGGACTGAAGCTGGGGTATAAGAAGGAAGAGTCAGTGGTGCACCCCTTATATCAGACTGCATAAAGAGAAGGATGGAGTTGCCCTCAGTGGAGCAGCAGAGGACTCTGGAAAGGGCATATGAGAGAAAGGACATGGCAGGCACTCAGCATAGACATTGAACTGAGATCTATCCTGGAAATGCAGGTGAGGTTGGCACATTGGCAGTAGGATAGAGGGCATCTCCATCCTTCTCCTTAGTCCAGCCTACTGATCTGGGATATTTGGTCTGTGGACAGGATTAAGTGTTTTGTAACAAGCCCACCAGCCATCTTGGTGCCCAGCCAGATAGGGACTACTGAGGTCAGTGATCAGTGTCAGAGTGGGAGGGGTCTTAAATCCACATTTAAATGTGTTTTTCTCTTGAGGAGAAAAGGGATGTATATTGTCAATGACAAGACATGATGTTGAAAGATCATGTTGTTCTCTCTTCCAGGGGTACAGCCAGGTGGAAGATGCAGGTAGTGAAGAATATCTCTCTGCTGCTCTCTGAAACTGTGCCCAGACCCATTTCTTACTTCTTGGAGCAAAGAATGAGATCCATGTTTTTATGACTTAAATATTTAAGTTTTATACAGAACAAGGAATCAAAGATGGCAGAATAGAGGAAGGCTGTACTTTCCAGTTGCTCCACAGCTCAGAATAGAAGCAGTAGGAGTGCTGTGCTTCATTGAAGTGGGTGCCTGAGGGAATTCACTAAAGTTCAATATTAGACAGCAAGAGACCCAAGAATTCAGGTATTTTGAATAAAGCAAGAAAGAGTACATTGGAGCCAAGCTAAGGAGAAGCCATTCAAATGAGGCAAGGGGTCAGGTTTCAGGGGGTTGAGTCTAGCTTCCTTATGTCTGCTGTCAGCAGGTTGATTGTCATCTAGGAAGTCCGCACCCAAAGGCAGAGCAAGAGAAGGGGACACACAAAGTGTTTCCATAGAACATTCTATCCCAAACAGGGCAAAGGGATAATATCACAAAGGAACAGGTGAGCCTAGCTCAGTCCATGGGGCAACACACCTACATCTGAAGATGTGTCCTCAAACTTCCAGGACTGGAGAAATGTCCAGGTCACTATGAGATGTAGTGATGGTCAAAGCCTCTCCGCGCTGGGACAGAGAACACGAACCATTCAAAGTGACTTCCCACAAGTGTTGCTAAGCAAATAAAAAATAGAATCAAATTAAACATTAGAAATCAATCAAAATGGCAAGAATTCATACATATCTCTCTTCTCTTTATAGGAATTTAAGTGGTCACATCATCGATTGAAATATGGATGCTGTCACAAAGTGTTAAAAAAAATAAGACCTCATTGTATGGTATTTGTATGACCCTTAACACAGGCAAAATATTCAAAGGCTGAAGTGAAAGAATGGAAAATTATTCCATGTAAACAGAACCCTAAAGTAAGTAGGAGTAGCTATTCATATCCGACTTAGTAGACTTCAAGCCAAAATTACTCAGAAGAGAAAATCTATACTGTTAAAGAGAACAATCCAAAACCAAGAGAAATATTTATACTCTAAATGTCAGTGCACCTAATTACAAATAATAGATACTGCTTGACCTAAAGACTCAGATAGACCACCGCAGTATAATAATACTAGGTGGTTTCAACACAATTTTCACATAGATAGGTCATTCAGGTATAAACTCATAAAAGATTCTTCAGGCCTAAAAATTTATTCATATGTACCCAACAGATTTCTTTAGAATATTTCAGCCAACAACAATCAAATTCACATTACTTTTAGCTGCTCATGGAAGCTTCTCCAAAATGGATCATATATTGCATCAAATAACAAGTCTTAGCAAATAAAAATAATAATTCTTTTCATCTTATCAGATCATAATGTAATCAATACAAATCCACAGCAATAAAAACTATAGAAACTATATAAACACACTGAGATTGAGCAATACACTTTGGACATTTTAACAAGTGATAGAAAATATCAGGGGAGAACTTTTAAAAATCTTTACATCCACAGAAAAGAAATATATCACAATCTCTAGGAGACTAAGAAGGCAGCTGTCAGAGGAAAGTTTATAACTATGAGTATCAACATTAAAAAATCCCAAATAAGGAATCTCTACATTGAAAATTAACAACACTGAGGAAAAATATTGAGAAGCCAGTAAAAGATGAAAAGCTTTCCCATGTTCATGGATACACAGAATTGGTATTGCTAAAATGGCCGTATTACCAAAAGCAATCTACTGATTCAATGCAGTCCCCATCAAAATTCAATTATATTATTCATAGCAAACAAACAAACAAAAAACTCCTACAAAAACAGTCCCAAAACTATTCTAAGAAAAAAAATTCTGGAAGCATCACAATACCTGTCTTCAAATTATACTCCACAGCTATATTAACAAAAACTGCATGGTACTGAAATAATAGATGCATAGATCAATGCAACAGAATAGAATACAGAGAGACAAATCCAGACAGATGTTGTCTGTCATCTGATCTTTGACAAAGGCACCAAAAACATACATGAAAGAAATAACAGCCTTTTAAATAAATGGTGTTGGGAAAAACAAATATCCAAGGTAGAAGAATGAAACTACATTTCAATATCTCACCCAGCCCGAAAGTCAATTTGAAATGGAAATAAGACCCAGGAATTACAACAAAAAACTTTGAAATTGCTAGAAGAAAGCAGGGTAAAACTCTTCCATATAAGCAAAGAGAATGACTTTCTCTATAGGATTCCTAAAGCTCAGGACATAATACCAAGAATTAGTAAAATGTATGGCATCAGAGTAAGAAGGTTCTGAACAGCAAAGGAAATTATTCAGACCATGAAGAGAGAGCCTACAGAATGAGAGAAAATCTTTGCCAGATACTCTTCCAACAAGATAAGTATTCAGAATATATAAAGAAATAAAAAAACATAAAAACTAAAACAAAACAAAACAAAAACCCAAAACCCATCAATAAATGGTTAAATGAGCCAGGCTTGGTGGTACAAGACAGTAATCCCATGGCTCTGATGCTGAGGCAGGATTGTGAGTTCAAACCCAGCCTCAGCAACTTATCAAGGTCCTAAGCAACACAGTGAGACCCTGTCTGTAAATAAAATATTTTAAAATGGGTGGGGATGAGGCTCAGTGCTTAAGTGTCTCTGGGTTCAATCCCTGGTACCACCCCCCCAAAAGCTAAATAAACTAAATAAACACTTCTTAAAGGAAGAAATACAAATGGCTTTTGAAAATGTTCAACATCTTTTGCTACAGGGATTTGCATTCAGGAAAATAAAAATCAATACTACACTGAAATCTTGTCTTAATCTAGTAAGAATGATAGTCATCAAGAATACAAATAATAATACTGATGAGGTTGTGGAAAAAAGATTTATTCAGTGTCAGTGGGACTGTAAATTAGTACAACCACTATGGAAATCAGTATGGAGGCTGATTCAAAAGTCCAGGAATGGAACCAACATAATACTCAGTTATGCTACTCTTTATGATTTATCCAAAAGAATTAAAGGGAGCATACTGCAGTAACACATGCATATCACTGTTCATTACAGCACAATTCACAATAGACAAATTATGGAGCCATGCTAGATGGCTGCCAACAGATGAATGGATGAAGAAAATGTGGTATATACACAAAATAGTGTTTTTTTTCCAGCCACAAAGAAGAATGAATTATGCTATTTGCAGGGGAATGAATGGAACTTGAGAAGTTTGTTAAGTCAAAATGCCACACTCAGAAGGGATGGGAAAGTAATGGAATTAGAATGGAGACCAGTAGAGGAAGGAAAGTGACTGGTGGGAGAGTGGAGGTAAGAGAATGATGAGTTACTAAGAAATAAAATTGACCAAATTAAATTGTGCACATATATGAATATGTAATAAGGAATACCACTCATTGTTTAGCTGTACATTTTTAAAATGAAATTTTAAAATAATAAAGATTGCATTCAGGAAAATGCAAATCAAACCTGTACATATATATATATATATACAAATGCAAAATGTTGAAAGCTAATTTCATTTTGAGGAGGGCCACAGGGATTACTGCTCTCCAGACCCATTTCCCTCATTCCATTGTGGGATAGTGGTTCAATTTCCCCTAAATAGTCAGCATCCATCATTTCAGCCAGCACAGTAAGTCTGTTGATTGGCTGTTGGTTTGGCCTAACTTTCAGTTCAATGTGTCTTGGGGTGGCAGTATTCCTGCCTGTGGATGTTAGAACGCAAGCCAGCAAAACACAAAGGTACTGGTACAGGAAGCATAAATTTTGCCAATAAGTCCCTAGAGGCAAGAGAGCATGTGGCCACTTCATTTCCAATTTGATTCCTGGCCTGAGAGAAATAGCACTATATATTGGACAATGATTCAGAGCATATTCAGGCTTATGGAAAACCTTGCCCTTGCCCTGCAAGGTAGTGCAAGCTTGTTAGCGCTGTAACTGACTTCAAAAAACCCTTCCACCAATCTACCAAGACCCCTGCTTCAGGATGGTGGGGAGCATGGTAAGACATTCATGAGCACCAACCCATTGCTTTACTTCTTTGGATGTGAAGTAACTTCCTTGATCAGAAGCAATGCTCTGTGGAACATCACGATGATGCCAAAGGTATTCTGTAACCCACAGACAAAATTTTGGCAAAAGCATCGCCTGTAGGGAAGGTAAATCCATAGAGGGTAATTGTCTATTCCAACAAGAAGAAAACACTGCTCCTTCAGGGATGGTAGCTGTCCAGTATAATTGACTTTCCATAGATAACTTCTATTTACCAAGGGAAATGATATTCCATATGGGGAATCAGAGTTTTTCCTGCTGCTGGCAGACTGACTACAACCAACTTGGCCTTCGAAAGCAAAAGTAAGTCCTTGTTGCTGAGCTTATGCAAAACCTCCAGCCATGGTACCATGACCACATATATCAGCAGCCCAGTGGGCAATAGGAAGAGTGGCTGGGGAAAGAGGATGTCTGGAATCTATAAAATGATGTACCCCATCCACTTCACTGTTAAAGTCTTCCTCTACTGAATTCACCCCTTTCCTCAAAGTTCCTTGTCATTAAATTACTATAATGTTCCTTCCAAATCCATTAGCAAATCCATTGGTCACAAGAATTGATACATAATTGCACATTTGGCCTTTTTCTCTAGAAGACAAGTTAACAGCCCACTCTCCTGCTTCAAATTCTGCCTACTGGGAGGGTACCATCCATCAGGATCATTTAGGGATGTCCCAGGAACAGAATGCAGTATGTCAGCGTTGTGCATTCTGCCTGCATATCATGTAGAACCATCTGTCAATCAGGACCAGGATTTCTCTTTCTCTGTCACTTGGGCATAGGGATATGAGACCAAAGGTACAGATTGGGAGAAGAGGTAGTAGAGCAGCAGTGATAGGCATGGAATCTGGGGTACTTCTTCATGTATTTGACTTCTGCCTTCAGAGCCTGCTTAGGCCTGAACTCATATACACCACTAGCCTGTAACACTGGAGTGCTCCTATGTACATACAAGTTTACAACTTGTTGAGTCAGATAAATGTAGCACATGATGGACAGCTCAGATCATATGGTAACTTGGTTGCCAAGGTTAATTGTTCAGTCTCAGGGGCAGAGGCTGCTAGTGGAAAGCCAATTTCAATTTCTCAAATGGAAAGAAGTTACCTGTGGATATAGCAGGATTTTCTCCAAAATCTTAAGAGACCTGCACATCAATTCGCATAGAGGGTCTGACAGAGTTTCTAGACAGCATCCCTACCTGCCACTGGCACAGCAGCCTGCATCTATTGTAGAGCTTTCTATTGTTCTGAGCCCAACTTGCCGGGGTGGGGGGGTGGGGGGGGTGACGAATAACTTCTGTAGATTGATGCAGCAGGAATAGGAGCCATTTATTGTAGGGCAACAGAGCTATTTATACATTTTGCACAGCTTATCTTAATTAGCATAAACTAGATACATCAATCAACCAATAAGGAATCTCCACACTTAATGGCTCACTTTTGTTACTTCTCAAACCACTCCCTCTGACATTTTGCCAGGCACCATCCAGACTTGTTTACGAACTCTAACATTTCCCTGGCAAAATACCAGGTGTTATTTTTGACTTATTTACAGACCTTAACAATTCCCCCTTTTGTTTAATTTAAATAAAGACCATAGTGGTTTTTACAGAAACACCATAAATAACCTGCTACAAACAGAAAGTGAGGATACAAAATGTAACAATACCAAGCCACTTGATGGATCCATGCAAGAAGCCCTTGGAAAAATTACACCAGCAATGACACTGTTAGCAAAGATACCGAGTTACAATTTGTTGTACATTACAGTTTGTTGTCTCAGTCCAGGTAATGCAGTATCTCAATAGAATAACTCACAGTCCAGGTAAATCACAGTCCAGGTAAGTTCTGCAGGCAGCTAGCTTAAATCACAGTCCAGGTAAGTTCTGCAGGCAGCTAGCTTAAATCACAGTCCAGGTAAGTTCTGTAGGCAGCTAGCTTGATCCGAAGTCTCGTCTGCTTTTCAGCCGAAGTCTCATCCTTTTTTCAGCCAAAGTCTCCTCCGGTTCTCAGCAACACTGGAAATTCTTCCACGTTCGTTTTCACTGGCACTGGGACAAAGGCAGGAACTCTGCAACGCTGGCTAAAGAAAATTCTGTAGCATTCCACTAAGAAAACAACTTTTTGAACAATTTAGTACATTATCTCAAGGTTTTGTTACATTTGAAATAAGCCTTAATAGTGCTCATTACTCATTAGCTTCCAGGTGTGGGAGAACCATTGTAGCTTAGTTATTGGCATTGAAAATGACCAAACATCAGGGACGCTGGTAGCGTCTTCTGCTGGCTGTAGCATCCTGGGCAGCCCCAGATGACCCTGGGGAGAGTCCGGGGAGTGTCCCGGACTCAAACTGCTACTGGGCACAGGGAGCAAGAGCCTGGGAGACTGTGCCTCCAGGTCAGGTCTAGATTTGGGCTCCCGGCAGTGGAAGAGCCGGCTGCCGCCGCTGCTTGGAAGGTACTTGCTGCACCATGACCTGCTTGTGCACATGGCAGCCGCTGCACAGATTCACGCACCCTCCGGTAACGAAAAGCATTTAGTAATAGCCTTTTGCTGCAACTTCTTTTCTGATAATCCTTTTTTTTCTGAACTTTCTTTTTCTTTTTCTTTCTGACTAGAGTTCCTGGGCTTTTATCAACACATGCCCTAACTATTCTTGGTTTCATTGGGGTGTCTTCTTCCCTTAGTAATTTACTTCTCACCCCTTCCATATTTTCATTGCAAAGACAATACAATACACTGAGACAAAACAAGACACAAACATACTGTATCAATCTTCTCCATTTTCTCGAAATGGCCATTTTTCTTCTCTCTTTCCTTTCTCGCCCTATCTGCCTAGGGACGAGAGGATTGCTCCAGTCCTATCTATGGACGGGCAGCTTTTTTTCGTCACTTACCCCCGAGTGTCCCGGGGCTCCCGTAACGGGCCACCATCTGCCGGGGGGTGACGAATAACTTCTGTAGATTGATGCAGCAGGAATAGGAGCCATTTATTGTAGGGCAACAGAGCTATTTATACATTTTGCACAGCTTATCTTAATTAGCATAAACTAGATACATCAATCAACCAATAAGGAATCTCCACACTTAATGGCTCACTTTTGTTACTTCTCAAACCACTCCCTCTGACATTTTGCCAGGCACCATCCAGACTTGTTTACGAACTCTAACATTTCCCTGGCAAAATACCAGGTGTTATTTTTGACTTATTTACAGACCTTAACACCAACTCAAAAGTAGGAGCTTTTCAGTTCACTCAGTAAATGGCCTAGAGTAGCACTGCCACATGAAGAATGTTCTGCCTCCAAAATTCAGAGATCTACTAGGCATTGTGCCTCCTTGATATTTATAGAAGGGGTCAGATGCAATGACTCCTCCCTCACTTTAGAAGGAATATCTTTCCATTACTCCTAACATTGGGTTTCTATTTTAATGAGGTAGAAGACCCTAAATTTTGTCAAATATATTTTCCCCCTGTAACATGCAAGTGTCTTACTACTTCTCAGTCCCTAGATCCAATCAGAATAATGTCATCAATACAACAGAAAATCATGGCTTCTTCTGAAAGGGAAAGCAATTAAAACCCTAAGGGAACAGGTCAGAGAGTTTGTGCCTATAAATCAACCAATTCAGGGAGCTAAGGCAGGAGGATTGCAAGTTCAAGGTGAGCCTGGGTAATATAGCAAAACTAGTTGTCAAGAAAAAGATTCTTCTGAACCAAATTATGACACAGGTCTTAGGAGTTGATATCTTCTGGAATGAGATAGCAAATGTGCCCTCCTCACTAAAGAATCTCTGAAAGAAAAGAAGAAAACTCCTGTTCTTCCCAAATCCAAAGTCAAGGCTTTGAAGACCAGGAAAGCAGTACTGAAAGGCATCCAGAGGCACAAAACAAATAAATACAAGGGTTGGAGGTGTAGCTCAGAGGTAGAATGCAGGCTTAGTATGTGTAAAGCCTGGGTTTAATCCCTAGCACCAAGAAAGAAAGATCCACCCATGACCCATCTTCCAATGGACCCTTCATTGTTGCTCTGGAGGTAGCCCAAATATCCTATCTGAGGTACATGCTCAACTGCTCCTAATTGTGTTGCTTTGGATGTTGCCAACAGAGTGTGGGTCATTTAAACTCCATCCAGCTGGATAATTCTAAATACAATTTTTTTCATCATAAAGGAGAGAGAGAGAGAGAGAGAGAGAGAGAGAGAGAGAGAGAGAGAGAGAGAATGTATCTTCCTGTCCTTGAGAGCTAAAGACAAACTGCTAATGTAGGCATTATAGATGACATAAAGCCATTTTCCAATCAGGTGTGGTGGTATGCACCTGTAATTCTAGAAACTCATGAGGTTTGAGGCCAGCCTCAACAACTTAGCGATCCTTTGTGTCAAAATAAAAAATAAAAAGGGATGGGCATGTAGCTCATTGGTAAATAGTCCTTGGGTTGATTATTTAGCATCCCCCACAAAAAAAGGTGTTTTCTAGGTTAACAGCTGCATATCAGTTTCCAGGGGATGTGTTATTTTGCTCAAGCAATAAAACCACATCTGACATAGTAGTTGCGATTGGAAGGTGCCCCTTGTTAAGATTAAAACAATCCACTGTGATTCTTCAAATTCCTCTTTCTGCAGCAAAGGTCAGACAGTTGAGTTCAATGGGATTGGGGTAGCAATCACTAATCTTTGTAGTCTATCCAGGAGTGCAGTATTATTTGCCTAGATAGAGGCATTTCTAGCAGCTTCTGCTAGAAGGTGGTGCCTTCCCACCACAACAGCCCCCTGTGGCTGAAATGGTTTACTGCATTATGCATTTAGGAACTGTGGGATAACCACAGAATGGGTTAACATTTTGGTCCACTTTGAAAAGAAACTGAGCTAAAACTCCATTGATTTTCTGATCTCATAAGTTCCTGTTTGGATCACGGAGCCATAGTGATATTTAGTGTCTCTGAAAATGAGTGTCAATTTAGAGCCAATGTCCAATAGTAATAAAATATTTGATTATTTCCTTTTCCCCAATGCACAGTTTCCCTACTAATAGCACATAGGGTCCCTTGATGAAGGCTGGGAGTAAGATGAACTGTAGGAATTTTCAGTAGTGCACTGAAAGGGATCCTTCCTCGAGAAAGCTGACTTCCCTTCATTTTGGGGTTCTGGGTCTGTAAACTGGCTCAAGTCTGGCAGATGATGGAGGGACTGTGTCTGTGTTCTTATGAACCAAGGTAGATGCGTGTTCATTTGTCCCAGAAATGTTTATCTTATACACATGAAGTAAGAAATGAGTAGGCTTTGTAACTGTTTCACTTCTAGGAATATAAGGATAAGTGATATAAAGCTAATGTCATCAGGGCACCAGCCACACTACTCTGACTGTTGCTATGGCTGGTGTCCATTACAGAAGCCACATTTACCTTAAGGCCTTTGGCTACTGAGTGCCACCATTTGTCGACCTTAGAATCCAATTATGCTCATTATATTTAAGTTTTCACATTCAGAGACTGCAGTTTGTACTGTGCACTTCTGGCCTCATGGAAGCAGAGGAGGTCACAAATACTCCAAGATTCCACTTATAAAGTGTCTAAAGCAGTCACATTCTTAGAATCTGCAAAGAGAATGCTGGTTGCCAGGGCAGAGGGTGGGGAGGTTTTGTTGAAAGGACATAGTTTCTCAGAGACTCTGAGAAGAGAAATGTCCCTAGGGATAAAAAGTCATATTCTTCAAAATGGAGTGTCTTCTTCCCCACCACTCTGCATGCTTCAGCTGGACTGATGGTGGAAGATGCTGGTGTCTGATTCACACACATTCTGGGTCGCTTACTCTCAATATCTCAGGCCATAAGCACATGCCAGTCACTTTTTTCCCCCAGGCCAACTGACCCCTATTGCTCAGCATAAGGACACCTCAAAGTTCCAACCCTGTCCTGTCCATCAATGTGATTCTCCAGTTCATCACACTAGGGCTCCAACTCTTCAGGGCAGATGTGCTCCACAGCATCACCCTGGAAGCTTGATGCAAGCTGCAAGGTGCTGTTATGGTTCCTCTTCACCATCTGCTGATGATTCAGGATTTGTGAGCTCCTGAGCTATGGGAGAAGGGAAAAGTCAGTGTTCAATTGACTGCAGAATATGACATTTATTCCTCAGGACCTCTCTCTTCTCAGACTCTCCAAAATCAGATTCAGAGTTTGAGTGAAAAAAGAAAATGCCCCCACTAGTTTTCCTCACCAGCTTCCTCTCCTAAATCCATGAACAGCATCACCTGCCTCAGTTTCCACCATGCATCCCTCAAGGGAATGAAAGACCAAAGAAGTAAGGGACAAGATCCCAAAGTGAAGCCCAGTGCCTGCTCCTCTGCTCAATCATTCCTGACAGAATAGGGACCTGCCATAGAAGGCAGTTCCTTCTGCCAATCCTGGGCACAGGGTTCACACACAGGCCTTTACCCCCTTAATATCCAGGCGTCCTCTGCTGCAGGGGCAGGTGCTCATCCAGCAGGGTCTGCTCCAGCTGCAGCTCAGCATCCTTTCCTCTCAGCCCTGAGCCAGCAGCTCCTAACTGGAAAGCCCACCAGGAAGCCCAGGGGCACCAGCAGGTCCAGCCAGAAAAACATGCCTGCCCCCTGGTCTGCTGCTCACCTGACCTGAAGCAGCTCACACAGAGCAGATGCAGAATCCCTGACCCCCAACACTTACTCAGGTCCCTAATCTGTACTTTACCCTCCTAGGGCCTACCTGGCCCATCTGCCCCAGGAAATCAGCTGCTCCCCAAGGGCTCCTGCTTCCTGAGACTGCCTCACCTTCTTTCTCCCAGCCCTAGCAGGGACTCACACAGGCCACAACCCTGGAGGTGTAGCTCAGTGGTAGAGCACCCCTGGGTAAATCCTCACTATTTCTAAAAGAAAAAAAAAGATGTACTGAAAATGGAAATATTTTTATTGGGTATGAATATTTAGAGAAGAAATTTGGAAATATGAACACCTAACCTTCACTCTTTTCTGCATATGTTCCAGTGAAATTGCAGGCTGTGGGGAGCCGCTCTGAATGAACACACCTTCAAGTCCTGACACAGGGGGCTCTGACCAATTAACTATATTTCTTAGTGACTTTCACGTTGTCCCAGCTCAGATAGCAAGGCGTGGCTTCAGGTGTAGGTGTACCGCTGGGATTGAGTTACACTCACCTGCTCCCTTGTAATCCTACCCCTTCTGCCTTTTTTGGATAGAACTTTCTAAAAAACAGCATCCCCCCCAAATAAAAGCCCACTTCTGAACGTGCTTGCCCTCTCTCTCTCACCAGTCTCTGTGACTTTCTCTTGCTCTCCTTTTGGGGAACTTGAGGCTGGGATCTGGGAAAGTTGTCCTGAAGCTTGTGTAAAGGTATTTTGTGTCGTTTTATTTTGCATCACCCCAAATTCACAGGAGTGACCTTAGTTCACCATCTGTGCTGGACAGGGGTGGCAGTAGGCAACTATTTTTCCCCACAGAGAACCAGAACTAGCTTTCACCCTACAGCAGAGGCTGCAGGTGAGAGCAGCAGAGAGCACTGAACCATCTGCCCTGGAGGGAGAGTTACCTGGACAGCTCCTGCTGGGGGGCAGGTTTCCCAGACCCAAGGGGCCAATCACTCACCACCCCCACTGCTGACCCCACAGAAGGGGCAGAAACAACAGAAAGATCCTCCAAACCAGTAACTGACTGTACATGCTTCAACTTTGTTT
Organism: Urocitellus parryii; assembly: GCF_045843805.1. Lineage (NCBI taxonomy): Eukaryota > Metazoa > Chordata > Mammalia > Rodentia > Sciuridae > Urocitellus > Urocitellus parryii. Next base: position 119,279,207 of record NC_135538.1, read on the forward strand.
CCTATTGAAACACCAACTTCCTGTTTTCTCTTTTCCTGACCCCTCCAGCAACTGATTGGTGACAGGGGAATGGTTTTGACCATCCCTTACTCCAAATGCACAGGGGAATGACCATCTTATAAAGGGGAATAGCCAAGGGAGGGCAGGGTGAGCAGAGGCCATAGAGCACAGACTCAACACACCAACACACACAGTCCTTGGGGCGTGCCCTCTGGGGCTGGACAGGAAACACTAAGTGTCACAGTCAGCTTTCACTACTTTAACAAAACACCTAAAGTAAAACACTCAGGAGGAAAGATTTACATTGGCTCAAGTTTCACCAATTTCATCCCAGGGTCCCTTGGCCCCATTGCTATGGGCTAGTGATAGGGCAGAAAATAATGATGGCCAGCACATGACAGAGTGACACTCTTCACTTCATGGTGGCTATGTGGTAGCCAGGTGGCACAGAAGGAGAGAGCCAGGAGCCTGGGACAAGATGTTCCCTTCAAGGAATGCCTCTTCCAACTAGGCCCACCTGCTAAGGCTTTACAATTTCCAGTAGGACCAACACCTGGGGCCAAGCCTGCAACTCATGAGCCTTTGGGAGATATTCCACATAGAAACTCTAACACCAGGTAGGACAAAAATGGACCACAGCTGCCCCACAATGGCTGGTTTCTCTCCCCAGATGGTTGGAGGCATCTGCTTTTTCATTTTTCCATAACATCTGGGAAGCCACTCCTGATGGACGACCATTGTGGTGGGGCCTGGGATGGAGTACATGCCCTAGTGACCCAGTGGACACACACAGGAGACACCCCTGAAGAGTGACTGGAGATGCTGATAAGATAGAAGATAACTACATGTGCTGAAGACCCCTGGGCCTGCTCTACATGGGCCTCCCAGGGGAAGCAGAGGCAGGGCACTGGTGCCACAGGCCTCATGGTTCTTCTTATTGGTTTGCACATGACAGGTGGAGAGACAGGAAAGAGGCAGGCAGACAGGAAGAAACCAGAGGCAATAGTCTTTGTGTGATTCCTCTAGAGTTTCTAAAGAACACAAATCACATATCCTTTTATATTTGTCCGCCTGTTCCAGAAGTCTGGTCACCTCCACTGCACTCTGTGCAGCATGAGGCATGAGGGACCCTTCAACCCAGAATGACCCTGCCATCTCCATCCACTGCCCACTTTTCTTACCTGAACCCTCTGCAGCTGAAATTGTCTCCCTCCTGTTGCTCCAAAGCACATAAAGGAGAAGAAGAAGAAGAATAGCATCAACAGCAGCAACCACACCTAGAGAGGCTCGCCATCGGCTTTGAAGCAGCAGGGTCGACCCTGAAAACACACATACTACCATCTGGGTTCCAGAACCTCTAGACTTCCTCCCTTTCACCACCCGGGTCACTGACCTACCCAGTTGGGAACCCCTGCTGGGACACCCAGGCTCACCACAGGGCACAGTGCCAGTGCTCTCTTTCCCACTATGACGCACATGGCAGGTAAATCTCTGCTCCTGTCCTTGAGGAATCCTGGTGGACACGCAGGTCTGGTAGGTCCCATTCCCATATGGCAAGAGACTCCCAGACTGCTGTGTGTCCTGGCTCAGGGGTTCCCCATCCTGAAGCCAGGTCAGAGAGATAATCCAGGGATAGAAACCAAAAGCCCAACATGTGGCGTTGATGGTGTCCTCCAAGGCCTCACCACAGGTAACAGTCACTACTGGGGACACTAGAGAAGAAAAAGCAGAAACAGTCAGCCATGTGATCCAGCCTTACTCCCCTTAATGGAGGCAGAGGGAACAGGGATGGTTCTTTCTGCTGTTCTGTCTCTGACCAAAGTCCTCATTGACACCAGACCTGCTGCAAATCTGCTCTCAGCCAAGGGCCTCAGTCCTCTGACTGGCAGGAGGATGGGCCTCGGGTTTGTGGCCTCACATTCTAACTTGCACATGTTGATGTGAGGAGGGGGTGTTACGGGGACTCCTTGTTTGTGAGGCCACAAGGGAGCTCTGCATGATAAGCAGGTTGGCAGGCAGGTGGGCAGAAGAGGGCTCAATTCCTGCCTAACCCCAGTTGCCTGAGGCTCAGGGTACTTCCTCGTTTTGGCCCAGATAGTTCATAGATTGCCAAACCCTCCTGTCTTTATGCAGTGGTTTAAAAGGATGGGGAAATCAGAATACATCACCCTCACAGAGAACACATGCATCCCATAGTACAGAGAAGGCCCCTTATATTGAGGCTCTAGGGGAATGGGGGCTGGGGTACCTATTGTCTTATTGAAGGCTATCCAGGAGTTCAGATATCTCTGGAGTCTTCCACAAATTGTTCCTTGCACATGGGCCCATTGAGCCTTGCTTGGACTATCATCCGATTTCCAGTGCTTCTTGACTTCCATAGCCAAAGTCTGAGCCGAGGAAGGGTGCACTGTCCAGCTGTGAGTCACAGGATGAAAGGAGAGGAAGGGCTCCTCATCATAGTAGAAATCCCAGAAGCCCCTGGTGCGGTTGTTCTTTTGCATCTCACAGCCCCAAGACTCCTGGAGGGAATGAGACCCTGCCCCCATCCACCAGTCACTTTAGCATCCCCTGGTGCCTCTGCCTCCCTGCCCACCAAGAGAAACTCCAGCCCACAGAGGATCCCAGCATGGCTCTCTCTTCAATGTCCCTGTGCTGAGCTCTATGGACCCCATGCTTGCCCTTCCCAGACAAATGCAGTGAGAAGAGAGGTCCCTGCTCTCTGCCCCCAGCCTTTCTGCAGAAAGACCCTTCCCCCCACCCACACTCACCTTCTTTCTGCCTCTGCAGACTGATGATATCTGCCAGAGTCATTCTGAGGTTTTTCCCACTCCCTGCCAAGTCTTGGGTCTCTGTGTTCCAGGTCTCGGCTCCCAGGACTGTCTTTGCCCATAGTGCCTGAGGCTCTGCCCTGTCTCTCTCACTGTCATAGTGCAGGAAGGGCTGATCATCCAAAAGACCCTCAGCAAAGAACTGTCTGTGCACTAAATGGTTCTGGGATCTCATTTTCAGGTTATAACGAAGACTATGGGACCCTGTGAAAGAAGATACCACAGATGATATTTTTCTTCCTGGAATCAAGAGCTCAAGAACATGTAAAACATAGTTTTGGCCTCCTGGTGAGATAACTAAAAGCAAAAATAGACCATTGGAATAGCATCAACCTAAAATATTCCTGCCTAGCAGAGAAGACAATTTATAGAGTGAAGAGACAACCCGAGACTGGGAGAAAACAATCATAGGTCAGATAATGGTTTAATACACAAAATATACAAATAACCTTATATTTAACAAGGGCAAAGAAGTCGAAGAGACATTCGTCAAAATATGATACATAAATGGCCAACAGATATGTGAGTGAATGCAAATGCCAATTAAAACCAAAAGGAAATATTGTGTCACACTTATTAGATTGGTCATTGTGAAGACACAAAGAGTGATAGCAAGAAGGTGGGAAAAAGGGGTGTGCACCACTGGTGTTGTAATTTAGTAGAGTTATTTTGGAAAATAGCATGGAGGTTCCTCCCAAAACTAAAATTTTTGCTTTATCCAGCAATCCCACTACCTCATTCACACCAAAGGAATGGGAATCCAGGGAATCTGGATTCCCTGCACTGTGTGTCCACTGCAGCATAAGTCACAACAGTTAAGATATAGCAGCAACCTAAGAGGCCTCCAATAGATGAGTGGATTTAAAGACTGTCTTAAACCACCTAGTGCACACCTAAAATCCCAGCTACTCAGAAAGCTGACACAAGAGGAGTGCTTGAGCCTGGAGTTGGAGGCCACCCTGGGAAAAACAGCAGCCCACCCTCAAAAAGAACCGCCTCGACAAAAAACAAATCAAACCAAACCAAACCATTATGGGATATACACACAAAAGAATATCAATTAGCCTTTTTAACAAAAGGAAATTAAGGATGAAAATGTAGCTTAGGGAGAGAGGACTTGCCTAGCAGTCACTAAGGCCTCGGATTTTATCACCAGAAACTTCTTCTTCTTCTTCAAAAAAAAAAAAAAAAAAAAGCTAGGAAAATTTGTCATTTGTGACAATGTGGATGGAAAATAGAGGACCCTAAGAGAAATTAAACAACAACAACAAAAACCAGGCATGCAGAGACAAATGAATGGACAGAGAAAGGAGAGACACTGGTAAAGGGCCACAAAGTTTCATTTGGATAAGAGGAAGAGTCTGGTATTCTATAACACAACAAAGCTTCTCCACTTAATGATGTATATTTTAAAATAACGAGAAAAAAGATTTTAAATGTTCTGACCAAAAGGAAACCATAAATATTTGAGGTGATGGATATACTAATTACCCTGAAATGATTATTCTAAAATGCATCCATAACATTACATCCCAGAAATAGATTCAACTATTTGTCAACAGAAAAATTTTTGGAGAGGAAATCAAACTAAACATCATTAAAAAAAAAGTTGGGGCTCTTTAAAGTTTGGGTGAGGTACAGAGGCAGCAGTGGATAAAACCTCTTGTAGGAAATGGCCCCTAAGAATAGGAGGAAAGGACTGAGGTTGGGGAGACAGGGTATCTAGTGTGCAGGAAGCACAGACTTAGGATGCAGTGTCTACCTTAGAAATGGGTCTGAAAACACAGCAGGAGTGGGGGAGGTGAGGGGAAGCCAACAGGCTGAGGAGACATGTTGGGTGACAGGGAAGGAGGCATAGAGATCTGGTGAAAACACAGGCATATTAGAAAACAGATAGCATATTAGGGTGAGAGGAGTACAAGTGGGGACAGCATCCCAGGGCGCAGGAGTCCAGGGGACAATGTGGGTGGAAATGAAAAAAGCCCCAGCAAGAAGATCTTGACTCAGCAATCTTAGCTGGTCACTTCCCTCAGTCTGTGTTTGATGCAGCCACAGTCCTCACAGAGGTAGGAAGGGCTCTATGGGGCTGGGACGTCTCTACCAGTTCAGGGCCAGAAGAAAAAGGTCTCCTAACTGGGGACTCCAGTGAGCTCAGCTGAAAACAAGCCTATGACTGCGAGGAGAGCAGGGGGCTTCAGGAGCACGAACTGTCCCAATACTGTTGGGAAGAGGTTCCCTGAGCCGCGGACCTCAAAGGGTCCTTCAATGTCTTTCAAAGGAGAAACTCAGCCTGCACCTCGGGAATCCAGAGGCGACAGAGGGCCGGGATGTCCAAAAGCAAGGCGCAGGGCTGGGGCAAGTAAGCACGACTTACGACGCGGGACGTCGGGGTGGCAAGGTGCTTAGAAAGCGAAACTGCGGGGCTGGGGTTCGATCCTCAGCACCACATACAAACAAAGATGCTGTACTCGCCGATTACTAAATAATAAATATTTTTAAAAAAGTAAAAAAAAAAAAAAAAAAGAAAAGAAAAGAAAGCGAAACTGCATGTGGTGGCAATGACTCGCGTCAGGTCCAGCACCTCTCCCCACCAAACCAGACCGCTCATCTTAACGGAGAGGGTTCCCGGGACTCTCACAGAAACCCGCCTGCCTCCCTGCAGTAGCCGGGCAGCTCCAGCACCTCCGGGAAACGCAAAGAGCTCACTCACCAGCGGCAGCACACAGGGGTGCCCAAAAGGCAGTTGCGGCCAGGAGCAGCAGGACGCGACACAGCCCAATAGAGAGCAAACTTGACATCCTCTTATCTGGTGAGCAGGACCGAACTCTAAGAGGGTTCCCCGAAGGCTGATCTTATAGTCCTCCTGGCCCCTCCCACAACCACTCACCCAATGAAAATAGACGCCTTGAACTTGAATGTAGATCTTCAGTCTATGCTTGATCAGAGCAGGTTTCCCAAGTGTAACCACTCCAGCATGAAAAACTTGTTCTTTTCACCTAGTCACCTCTAAAAAATGTTTTCTAAAAATAGAACTATAGCTATTCTTACTATTGCCTAAGGCTCTAGCTTGTGCTTTTTCTGTGAGTGGAAATGTCATGCACCAACAAAGTTTTGACAATTTCTTAGACTTATTTTCATTTGTAGTAAGTATTTGATTGAAATAATTTTTTTTTTTTTTAAAAGCACAGAAGACATTGGCGCCCAGTCCCATTCTCAGAGTTTATTTTCATTACTTACAGGGGCAGGGATGATGTTAAGTTGGAGATCCCTCGCTTTCCTGGTTCGTCAGCTGATAGGTGGCATAAAGTGGACACCTCTACCTCCATAATCAAATAAGCAAATCCCCATCATAAATCCCCTCTTATTGACCCCTACCTGCTTCTATCTGATTCTGTTTCTCTGGAAACTAATATAAGCCTCCAGTAAGTGCTGGGTCACAGTTACTGTGAGCTGATCCCAAGCCCTTTCAAGCTCCATGTTGTCTATGCACCTTCGAGGACTCACTTGGAGTGACAGCTCCAGCAAACTGTCTCATTCCACCCATACCCAAAGACTTTTCTACCTTAATAATTACATGCTAGGGAGCATTTACATATGGCTCAAGGAGAGAAGAAGCCTCAGAGGAGGCCCTGAAGGTCTTGGGCTCCAGATGTTGGGCAGTGCCCAGGATCAAGGCCTAGCTGCCCCTCCCCCAGCAAGCCTCCCAGATCTCATCTGTGCAAGATACTGCTACCCCGCCCCTCCCCCTTCAGACTCTTCTGCTCTGCCCAATGAACTACTGCTTCTCTCCCTCTCTCTTCTTTGCATCTTTGAACTCATAAGAACGGGGGTGGCTTACTCCTCACCCACCTTAGGATTCACTGCTGAGTCCTGAAAAGCAACAGAAATCACTCAGTGGTGTCCTTTAAACCCAGGGCGGGTGTCATGCACTATTTCAGGACTTTGCGGCCACTTTTACCCAGAAGATCACCTTTTACCCACGCGGGCTTAACTAAAATAAAACATGTTGATTGATGTAAAAGCAGATTGAAGGTGCTTATGGGAGCCTGGAGGCAGGCAAGCTGCATTTGGGTTGGGGTTTTCAGACTGCTAGGCAGATACACCTGAGAGCTGTGAGAATGCAGACCCAGTGGCTGTCCTGTTGGAAGGACATTCTGAAGTGTTAATCAAGATCTGAAATCCAGCATACTTCAACCAACATTGCCTGTATTTTGATGCGGTTGGGTACTGAAATGCTTCTTCCCTCCCATCCCCCACTTCCACAGGGGGCGCATCTTGGATTCTAGGATCAGAAACTGCTTCCTCTGGAGCAGGTCTAATCAGTACCATAATATTACAGCAGCAATGAGTATAACAAGAGTGTTGAGCTCCCTGCAATACTGCAATGAGCTGTGTAAATAGCTGTGAACTTAAGGTCAAATAGAAGATATGGATGCTTCTACCCTGATTTTCTGCTACTGTTCCTAAGTGGGAACAGAAAATGCCGATTTCTACAATAGGCAAATATGTATTTTATTATTTTTAACTTTCAGTTTAGCACTCTGCTTACTTTCTGTCTTTTATTGACATTTTAAAAGAGCTATTTTCTCTAACCCCCATATCTAAATATAGGGCTGTTTTTGTAATGACAGCACCTGTCAGTATAAGTTTCAGATAGCCTGACCTTTTAAATACAGATGTGTCAGGATCTATGAATAAAGGGTTTGCTTCATTCATTCATTCATTCATTCATTACATAGCCAAAGTACAAATTTTGAAGAGAAATTATCTATTGAGCCAGACTTTACATAAAATAAAATGTGTCTATTTGAAATGTACAGTTCATTGAATTTGGGCACTGACATACACTTGTATCACCACCACCATAAAGAAGATGAAGAATATTCTGATTATCCCTCAAAGAAACGTTGTGCAATAAAATTCTATGCAGCCATCAAAAGGAACAGAATAAGTTTTAATGCACGGCTGTAAAAAGAGGTGCTCAACAGTTTTGAGCTTTTTTTTTTTTTAAGTTAGGAAAATGCTAGATTCTAACGCTACTAGTGCAATTACATAATGTACATTTTTTAATAGTGGGAAAACCTGGAAGATTTTGCCCCAAATTTTGACAGTGTTACTTCTAGGAACAAGGAAAACTCAGTGCCTGTCACTTTCTCTGAAATGTTGGAATTGTGTCTTCTCATATAAACTTGGATTAGCAAGTTTATATGTAATATTCTGTGTCAGACAGAATATTACAGATTGAAAATACAATAAGCTAAACCACAGATTCAAATACTAATTTTTTAAACCAAAATATTAATTACAATCCATCACCAGGAAATCTCTTAAGATAAGCCTTCATATTTTCATAGCTTTGAATCTTCCCCAAACTGCTTTAAAAAGGGATACCAAGACCGACTTTCTAATTTAAAAAAGTTTCAAAACCCTTTGGGCAAGGTGGTTTTCTGTAAGGAATATAGCCAATCTGGGGAAGCCCTTGGACTCCACATAGTAGTGGGGATGGAAAGAACAGAAATCCTGTAGGACTCTATGGGCCCCCAGTGTGGGACTGTGATTGTGGCTTAGGGGAGAATACTCAGGCAGACTTAGAAATGTCTAAGGTGGGTGGGGAAAAATTTGCAAAATTCCCTCTTTCCTCTACTCCATGCTTGCCTTGGAGGGGACCAAATGGACCTGGGGGAGTCTGCAGAAGCAGAAATCTGGGTCTATTGAAAGGGAAGCCAAGGTCCCCCAGAGTACTCGGCTTTGTTCTCCAAGTTCTTAGTAGGAGCAGAGTGTAAAATTGTCATTTAGAAATTAGGAATCATATGACCCACTCTGGTTCATTTGCAGGAAAAAAAAAGCCAAATGCTACCTGTAACTCTTCTGGCCAGTAGAAGGGTCAGTAACTCTTCCTCTCCCTCTGGTGCTAGTTAGAAGGCTCCAGCTCTAAGACTCTAGGCTCCAGCCCTGCAGCCCTGAGCAGGCCCCTCCTTCCTAGGCTTTCTGACCTCCTACCCAGCCCCACTTCCCATGTCTACTTCCTCCTTTTCCCTTTCCAGACCAGCTCCTGAGGTCTCTCTACTTCTTCAAAAGCCTTCTCCTGGGCACAGAGACCTCCAAAGTCCAGGACAAAAGAGAGACAGTGACCACTGAGAGAAGCTCTGAAGGACACATGTGTTCCCCATCCTAGAAGGCTTCTCTCCACCCCCTGATCTGTGTGTGAGAGAGAGAGTATGTGCTTGTGCATAAATGGACAGTCAACCATCACTTCACCTGGTATCTAGGAAAGTTCCCACCTTGGCTCTACTGCAAGGTTCACGTTGTGTATACCTGAGCCTTTCCCTCAGAGGAGGGGCGATGATACTCATCAAATCAGCGGCCAACAGCTTGTGAGACTCTAAAAAAGGGGTTGGGGAGACCAGGTGGTCATTGTGGATGTCAAAGTCCATCAGAGAAATTCCACTAGGGCAGAATCTTCATGTCACATTTACATTCAGGCAGTGGCTCAAATTGAACCAATGTTCAAAAACCTCCAAATCTTCATTCAGATGATATCATGAAGTTGATTGGAAGTCTGTGAGGTCTAGGGTAAAAAGTACCTGTGTGTTTGTGTCTGCAGCCCAACAGTCCTTACATCTCAGGGCCCCTGGAAGGACTCTCTTCCTTCAGCAGTGCACAGTGAACCCAGTTCTGGAGTGGAATGTACCATCCCCTTAGATACCCAAGATTTTAACATTTACTCTGGGATTTGGTAGATTTTGGCTTCATCTTTGAATTCTTACCATCACTTTGTTCTCTCTCTACGTGTAGAACCATAACTGTACCTGGAGCAGAAACAAGGGCCTGGTGGGAGGAGGCAAGGCCCCCCCTCAGAAGGCCTTTTTTTTTTTTGGCCTAAACATAGGATGTTTTAAGCCAACACAATCCATGCCTACAGAAACAGTCAACTGTCCATGGATGAATGTTTGTACAATGCTTTGAGAAGCAATTCAACCATATGTATAGGAAGACTTAAAAATGCCCATGTCATTGAATTTATTCCTATTCAACAAATTCATGATTTTAAACCAAAATCCCAAATACAGAAGAATCTTTATATATATTAAAGGATAGTAATCAGACATTATTGATGATGAAGGAAAAAGACACAAAGGAGGGCTGGGGATATAACTCAACAGAAAAGCATGTGTATAGCATGCGACAAGCCCTGGCTTCAATCCCTACTACCAAAAACAAAGCAAAATAAAACCAACCAAAAGGAAAAAGAAGAAAAAAAAGGGGGGGAGAGATATAGAAGAAGACTGCTTCTGTTTTTTTAAAATAGTATATAGTTCACAAAAACAATGTTTACGAAGTATTTGGATGTCATACAAAGTGGCTTATCAATCATAATAAGTTTCCAAATGCAAGATTCAAAATGATTCATCAGGAAGAGAGTCCTCCCAGGGGCTGTGGCTGTGCAGTGCTACACGGAAAGGAGTGGGTGGGCTGCAGGGTCTCTGCACAGCACAGCCCCAGAGGCCCCTTCACACCCAAGCCCAACTCATCTGCCAGGTTACCCAGGATCCTCCCAGTGGAAACAAGAGGTGGTTTTACATCTTTCTGTTTGGTGTATTTTAAAATACTTTCTTTGTTTGATCAGTTTTTATTTTCTTATAGAATAAATTATGCACTGTGAAACAAAGCTTTAATGAAAAACCCATAAGGAGGCCTGGGGCCTCTTCTCTCTGCTGTGTCTTTGATCTTCCCAGCTTTTTACAGCCTTTGACTCTTTCTTTTCCTTTTCTTTTTTTCCCCTCTTATCTTTTCTTTTCATTGGACCTGGTTCCCACTATGTTGTTCACCCCATCCTCAAACTCCTAAGCTCAAGTGATTCACCTCAGCCTTCCTGGTAGCTGGGACTACAGGCCAGCACCACTGTACCTGGCTTTAGCCTGTTTTTTAATGAAGGTTTCAAACATTTCACAGCCTTACAAGTTGTTTAGATAAATTTAAAATTAAAGTAAAACAAGTATTCCAAAGTTCTCTATTCACAATTCAATTTTACTTGCTACATTTGAAGGTACTCCCACAGACACAGAAGATCAGAAGTATGTTTCTCTATTTTTTTCTTGATACTGTCTCCCCTTGGCCCAAGAAGCTTCCTTCCTGCCTTACAATGACATAAATTAGGTTGATCTGTTTTATACACATGGAATCACACAGCACTTACTCTTTTGTGTCTCATTTGAAGTCAAATAAAATACAGTGACAAATCTCAAGCAAGAGGTTTTATTTGGGAATCAGCAAAGAGTAGAATTGCATTTCTGGGCATATGCCGACCACAATGGACAATACTAAGTGAAATAAACCAATTACAAAGAACCAAAGGCCAAATGTTTTCTTGGATATGTTGATGCTTATTTGCAAAAGGCGGGGGGTCTAGGTAAGTATGGAGATACTTTGTATTAGACAGAGGGGAGTGAAGTGATGGGAGGAGGCATGGGGGTAGGAAGGATAGGAGAATGAATCAGACATATTACCCTATATACATATATGATTACATGACCAGTGTAATTCTATATCATGTTCAACCAGAAGAATGAGAAGTTATACTCCATTTATGTATGATGTGTCAAAATGCATTCTACTGTAATGTACAACTAATTAGAACCATTTTAAAAAAGAAATGTATGGGATTAGACAAAGGGAAATGAAGGGAAGGGGGGATGGAATAGGAAAAATAGTAGAATGAATTGGACATAACATTCCTATGTGTAACTCCACATCTTGTACAACCACAAGAATGGAAACTTATACTCCATGTATGTATAATATGTCAAAATACATTCTACTGTCATATATAACTAAAAAGAACAAATAACAAAGAAGTAAATTCCTTAAGGGCAGAAAAAAAGAAGTTAGACCCTTTACTTACTCATATATAAAAATTAATTCAAGATTGGAGATGTAGCTCAATGATAGAATGCTTCCTTGGCATGTGCAAATGCCTGGATTCAATATTCAGAGTGTGTACACACACATACATACACACGCACGCACACACACACACAAAAAAAAAACCCCACTCAAAATGGAAAAAAATGTGAAATAAAAAACCAAACATTCCTAGAAGAAAACACATTGGCAGCTGAACATGTAGATGAATACCTGTAATCCTAGCTACTCAGGGAACTGAGGCAGTTGAATGCAAGTTCAGGGCCAACCTGGCAACTTAGTCTTAAAATAAAAATTTAAAAAGTCCTGGAGGTAGCTCAGTGGTAGACTGCTTACTAGCATGTGAGAGACTCTGGGTTTAACACACCATACCAATATATTTGAAAATATATTGGCAATAATCTTCACAACAAAGGATTTGACCACATTTTCAATGAAATGACACCAAAAGCATAGTCAATATAGAAAAAAATTGATAAATTGGACTCAACAAAATTAAAAACATAAAAACATTTGTAAACCAAAGGATACTCATAGAAATGATGATATGTGGATGCTTATTTTGCAAAAGATGGGTATAGGTAAGTATGGAGGTACTTTGTATTAGAGGGGAGTGAAGGGATGGGAGGAGTCTCCCTGCAATATGGGAGAAAATATTTGGAAGTCACATATCTAAGAGATGAACTTTCAGAATATATAAAGAAATGCTGTGCTGGGGATAGCTCAGCTGTAAAACACTTGCCTAGCATGTGCAAGGACCTGGGATTGACCCACTCTCCACAAAACAAGCAAACATAAAAGAATATCCACAACTCAACCTAAAAAATCGTTGACTCTATTCAGAACTGGGTAAAGGCTCTCTACAACCAGTTCACTCAGGAGGTTCACAAATAGCCAATAAGCCCATGAAGAGATACTCAATATCAGCAGCCATTAGGGAAATGAAAATAAAAGCACAATAAGACTTCACTTTGTACCCATGAAGATGGTCACTGTTCAGAAAAAAAGAATGCAGAATGAACACGCTCATAAATAGGTAGAAAACAGCACCACGGGTGCATTGCTTGCCTATATATACAATGGTACAGCTGCTATGAAAATTTTTTGGTGATTCCTACAAATGCTCAAGAGGTACTTTCTAAATGACCCAGTAATTGTATTTCTGGACATAAACACAAAAGAAGTGAAGGCAGGTAAGTGCAGAGACATTTGTACACCCACATTCATAACAGAATTGTTCCCCAAAGCCAAAAAGTAGAAGTAACCCAACTATCTATCAACTGATGAACTTCTAATCAAAATATGGCTTATATACAAAGTGAATATTATTCAGACTTAAAAAGGAAGGGCATTCTGACAATTTCTACACTATGTGTGATCTGGAGGACATGATGCTAAGTGGAAAAGCCAGTCATGAAGGGACAAATTCTGTACGAGTGCACTTGTATGAGGCATTTAGGGAGTCAAATTTATAGAGACAGAATGTAGAATGCCAGCAGAAAGACGACAGGGACTGGGGAGGGGAGGATGGATGCTTACTGTTTAATGGGTACAGAGTTTCAATTTCTGTAAAAAGTGTGAACACATAGAATGCCACTGAATTATATACTTAAAATGGTTAAAATAGAAAACTGTACATTATGTCTATTTTACCACAATTAAACACCAAACAGAAATCAGGGCAGTGTACTACAGATTAATGCAGATCAGAAAGAAGGAAATGGAGGCCTGAGAAGAGAGGATCAAGGAAGATGAACAAGTTGCACAACCTGGGGGAGGCCCTTCAGATTGGGAGAGGGTGGTGGGAGCTGGATATACCCCCACAAAGCATCAGGTTAGAAAACCATCACAGGGGGATGAGGGTGGTGCTCAGTAGTGAAGTGCATAGTTGAGTCCAAGTTCAACGCCCACCACAAAAAAAGAAATGAATAAATAAACAAACAAACAAAAACATCACAGGAGAAAAGTGGTTCTGGGAAAGGCCATACTTGGGGAACACCAGGACCAACCTAGTAGCAAAACCCAAATTTTGGATTCATGGTAGAGGGAGCAAAAGTCCTCTGAGGACTAGGAACCAAAAAGGAGGGGGAAGATCAAGGAGCAAAAGGACCAAGTGCCTTTTTTCTGGTATAGATGGGGAAGTGGGATGGGAATGGCAAGTGAGATTAGTGGCCTGTGGGTTGGAGGAGAACGTGGCATATAGGTGACCCTGGGAGAACTTGGGTTAGGATGAGGACAGTAGTATTGCTCTGGATGAAGGCAGATGAGCTGTAGTGGTTGCAAAGTTCCCACCAGAGCAGACTTGTGACACATGAAAGTTGGTAAGGGCTCAAGACAGGTAGGCAGGGGATGGGTGTTGAAAAAGGCCCCACAGCAGAGAGGTACAGAAGGACCAGGGAGAGATAGAATCCAGCACTTGCAGGCTGGAGAATGGAGGCCTCAAAATGGTGAGGGTTCAGATGAAGAAGTGGTTAAGGCATAATCAAGAGGGAGATATCTACACTGGAGGAAGATGGAGGATGCAGTCTTGAGAACAGCAGGGAGGTCAAGGTGCCCTGCACTGTGCTGACAGTCAATGATTGTCAGCACCAAGACTCCAGCTGGTAAGAGCCTGGAGAAGTGAGGATGAAGGGGAGACCCAAAGACAGAAGGCTTTATGAGAAATTTAGGGTCATCAGGCTGGGAGTGTAGCTCAGTGGCAGAGCACTTCCCAGAGCACTTGAGGTCATGGGTTTTATCCCCAGCACAAAAAAAAAAAAAAAAAAAAACCAAAAAAAAAAAAAAAAAGAAAGAAAGAAAAAGAAAAAGAAATAGGAAAGAGCAAAACCAGTTAGGGTTATCATAATTCTAATTTCATTCTACACAGAAATGGCAAAAACTTCTAGAATTCATACGGAATCATAAAAGACCCTGTTATGGTTTTAGATAGGAAATGTCTCCCAAAAGCTCATGTGTGAGAGAATGCAAGAAAGTTTAGAGGTAAAATGATTGAGTTATGAGACTCTTAATCTAACCTGCACATTAACCTTCTGAGAGGGATTAACAAGGTGGTAACTGTAGGTAGGTAGGGTATGGCTGGAGGAGGTGGGTCATTGGGAAGTTATTTTGTTCTTGTTGAGTGGAGCTCACTCTCTCTGCTTTCTGGTGCCATGTTCTGAGCTGCTTTCCATTATCTCACTCTTCTGCCATGATGTTCTGCCTTATCTCAGGCCCTGAGGAATGGAGTCAGCCATCTACAGAAGAGATCTCTAAAATGGAGAGCCTCAAAATAAACCTTTCCTCTTCTAAAATTGTTCTGTTCAGGTCTTTTTTTCATAGCTGAAAAAGGTGACTAAACAGATTCCCCCAAGTAAAATCAATATTGACCACAAAGGACAATGCTGGGAATATCACAATACCAGATTTCAAAGCAGATAACAAAACTACAGCAAATAAAACAGCATGGTACTTGCATGAAAGCAAACAGGATGACCAATGGAAAAGAACCCAGATGTAAACCCACAGGTACATAGTGCATGTATTTTTGACAAAGGTGATAAGTATATAATATGGGAAACGGGTATCTCAATAAAATTTGTTTTCTCAAATTTCTTGTTGTGAAAACAAGATATTCACAAACAAAAGAATGTAAATGGACCCTTATATCAGTCCTTATACAAGAATCAAACTCAAAATGCATTGAAAATTTAAATGTAAGACCTGAAGCAGGGTGTAGTAGAGTAGGCCAGTAGTTACAGTTATGTGAGAGGTTGAGGCAGAATGAGCACATGGTATAAGACCAGCCTGGGCAAAAGAGCAAGAATACTTACAATTAAAAGGAAAAAAAAAGTCCCACTGGAAACTATATAAGTGTCAGAAGAAAACACAGGAGTAATGACATTGATCTGGACACAACTTTCCAGGTATGATCCCAAAGGCATAGGTAACCAAAGTGAAAATAGACAAATGGAATACCATTCAAATAAAATACTTTTGCCCAGAAAAGAAAATAAGAAGAGAGTGAAAAGACAAATCACACATTGGGAGAGTATTTACAAATTATACATCAGATAAGGGGTTACTATCCAAAATATATGAGGAACTCAAACTTCCCAATAACAAAAGAAGTAACCCAACTTAAAAATGGCCAAAGAAGAGAGATGGTGCATTAGCAGATTTCCATTGCTCTGTGGATCAGGATTCAAGTAGTAAGAGTACTGCTTCTCAGTATGCTGAATGAAAGAGGAAATTCAATGAAATTCAATGTCAGTGGCTTGTAGAGACTCAGAAATTCAGGTGCATGAACAGAAAGTAGAAATACACTGGAATAAAGCTTGCTGTAGCAGTGGCACTGGTTCACCCCAGAGGGAAAGGAAAACACATCAGAGGAAAAAACATCTTTGGCACATAAAAATATGGAGATCAGAAAAGCAGTATGTATTTAACTGATCTAGAGGCTGCACAGTGAACAGGTGCTTGAAGAGTTCTCTGTTTCTCAACTGGCAAGTAGACAGTTGAGGCGGGAATCATTTTGAGGAGGTCATGCTGCAGCTTGCTGCTGCCAGAGCCCAGGAGATCCTAACAAATATCACTATACTGTCCCAACAAGCACCCATAGTGTGGCCTAGGTTGTACCTAGAACAATGAGTGAAACAGGCATAGAGAATACTGTACCCAGGGGGATGCAAGTCAGAAATACAGAAAGAACTGCAACTCACTTTCCCTTTGGGTCTGGTGGCTCAAGAGACCAGCTGAAGAGGGTTGGGAAAGTGAACAGGAGAGCATGAGCACACTCAGGGACTGACCCTGGGAAGGCCATATTTGTGGGCAGCTGAGTGTGTGAGACCTGTGTAGGGTTGCTCCCTTGTCCCACAAGTAGAGTTCTTGGGAGGCTCCAGAGATCCTGACTCCCAGCAGAGATCTGCATCTGCCTAGACATAGAGTTTGTTGATCTAATCTCTTAGAGCATATAACATCCAATAAAGTTCCTAAGGCTGAACACACCCAAGCCACAGATACCAGATCTCTCAGAGCTCTGTAGCAGGCTCACCCTGGGAGTGCATTAATCTGGTCTGTGAGAGAAAACTCCAGTCAACAGTCCTTCCCATCCCATCACCCCTTACACTGGTAAAAATCTGAGAACTGTTTCAACCAGCTTCAGTTTTAGACCACTCCTGTTGGCAACTTTGAGAGCAATAGAAAAAAAAAAAAGAAAAGAAAATGAGAAAGGGGTTAATAACTCCCATTGTTGGGTCTCTGTCTCTTAATATAGCCCAAGAAGAAATGGAAAGAATGACACTTGGACAAAGGCAGTGACCATCCATACTCATCAACTGTATTGACCACCTCAGTGGAGAAAATTCTTTAAGTTTTCATTAAGAACTATCTTTTTTGGAGGGGTTGGTCTTGCTGTGCTGATTATTTTGTAAATATATCTACTCATACATATTTGTTTCCTTTTTATCATTTTTACCATTTTTTCAACACTACTTATTTTCCCTTGTCTTGAGGGTTAGGGTTTTATTATTTTGTTTTTGTTTCTTTTTTCCCCCTCATTTCCCTTTTTCTCTCTTTCCCCACAAACAGCCAAATTCTCTTGTTCTCTTTCTCTGTTCCTTTACTTTTTTCTAATTTATTTTTTCTCATCCTTCTTTACAGCCAACATTTGCTACATCTCTTTTGAATTCACTCTGTTCACATTTTGAACATTCTAAACTTTCTCCTTTACTATCCTATCACATTTTCTTCTCTCTTACTGAACACTATTTTTACCATCTCTTGGAATTCCTAATTTATATAACTCCTGCTCACACAATTCATTTTATTGCATTTATTAGTACCAAGGATGGCATAGGTGACACCTATTGCTGATTTTAATGCCAGATCTAGTTCATGGCTATTTATGTTTTTGCTGTTGGCAATTTCTGACCCCACTATTCCTGTTTCTGTGGTGATTAGTGTTGTAGATGTCATAGGAGGCACCAGGTATTGATTTTAATGCTGTATCTTGTTTGTTTCAGTTGTTGAGATTTTTGGTTTCCCTTTTATCTGTGAGGTTCTGGGAATCTACAGGGACACTATAGTTCACAGGGTAGACACTCTGCTGCTGAAATAAACCCAGCCAAGACAGCCCAACTTGGTATACACACACAAATTAATCACAAACTTCATCAATATTTAGAATAAAGAATAGAGGGAAAAAAGTACACTAAACACCAATGCCATGTGGGAATGGCTAGGGGGCCCCTTGGGACCCACTCCTGGACATCCACTTCTATAGCAAAAAGAAAAAGAATGAACACAAAGGCTGTGGGTACCACACTGCTGAGGGTTCTAAACCTAGAGTGCTCTAGGTCACTGTGGTAAGAAAGACCATGCTCTAAAAAGGCCCACACATAAAATCGAAAGAGAAATCCAACCCCAAAATGCATCAAACCCAACACAAGAATATAAGAAGTATGAAAAACAAGCTAACACAACACTCCTTAAAGTACACAATTCATCATAAAATGACTCTAAAGATATTTAAGTGGATGAAATATCAGATTAAGGATTCAAAAGAATGATTATAAAAATAATGAATCTCAAGACAACACAGGAAAACAACTGAATGAACTAAGAAAGTCAGTGATGCGTACAAAGGAGAAATTCAATAAGGAGATAGAGATATTGAAAAAGAAACAGAAATATTGGGAATGAAGACAAATTGAGTCAAAAAAAATCTTCAGTTGAAAGTTTCTTTAGTAGAGAAGACCATGCTGAAGACAGGATCTCAGAGCTCAAGGTCAAAGTGGGAGGCCCTGGATATTCAGACAATATTACAGAGAGTAAGTAATGTGGCCAGAATATATAAACTCTGGGAGAAGACTGAGAGACCAAATTTAAGAATCTTTGGAATTGAAGAGGGTTATGAAAGGAGGACTAATGGCATAGATAACTTCTTCAGGGAAATAACAGAAAATTTTCCAAAACTTGAGACAATACAGGAGGCATTGAGAACCCCAAACAGACAACATCAAAAAGGAATCTCTGCAGAACTCATTATAATTAAAATGCCTAACATACAGAGCAAGGATAAAATGTTAAAATCCTCTGGGAAAAATGTCACATTAAATGTCACATTTAAAGGCAAGTCTATCAGAATTACATCTGATTTCTCAGCACAAACTCTAAAGTCTAGGAGGCTTTCAATGATGAGCTCCAAGCCCTGAAAGAAAATGACTGTCAGCCAGGATGGCTATATAGAGCAAAGCTTTCCATCAGAATCTAAGTGGAAAGAAAAACTTTCCAAGATAAGCAGAGACAAAAAGAATTCATGAGTACTGAGCTGGTGGTATAGAAAATATTTAAGCACATACACAGAAGAAATTTTAAAAAAGAGTTCACAAATGGACAAGTCTCATTTGAAGTGGCACTACACAAATGAGAAACAGGACAAATTAAACATTAGAAATAAATCAAAATGGCTGGAAATAATAGACATCTCTCATAATAACATCAAATGTGAATGGTCTCACCTTTCTAATTAGAAAACATAAGCTGTCAGATGGACTAAAAAACAAGACCCAACTAGATGTGTTGGTAAAAGGCTCACCTGACAGGCAAAGATAGCCATAGGCTGTAATGAAAGGATGGAAATCGAAATATTGTGCAAAATGGAGCCCCCTACCCCCAAAACATGAGTTTACATTGTCACACCCAACAAAGCAGATTTCAAGCCAAAATTAATCAGGAGAGACAAAGATAATTTCATAATGGTAAATAGAAAATCCAACAATAATTAATAGTTAAAACCCAAAAGGTGGTATAGCTAATTATATAAAACAGTCACTACTTACATAAAGACTCAGATAGACCCCTGTACAACAATACTGGTTGATTTCAACACACCTCTCTCATCAGTAGATAGGTCATCCAGACATAAATTCAGTAAAGGCTTTGTACTGAAAAAAATATTATAAATCAAATAGACTTAATAGATTCTAGAGACTATTTCGTCTAACTTCAGCCAAACACACTTTCTTCTAAGATGCTTATGGGCCTTTCCCACAAACAGACCATATATGAGGCCACAAAGCAACCCATACCAAATAAAAAAACTTGATATAATTCCTTGCATCTTATCTTATCATAATAGAATGAAATTAGAAATCAACACCAAAAAAAGACCTTCAGAACCTATAAAAACATGTGGAGATTGAACATTACATTTTGAATGATGATGAGTAATAGAAGAGAGAAATTTAAAAATTCTTAAAGTCAAACAAGAATAGTGATACAACATACCAGAATCTTGGCAACACTATGAACTCATTCTAAGAGACAAGTTTATAACAATAAGTGCCTATATTAGAAAATCAGAAAGATCCCAGATAAACAATCAAAGGATACATCTCAACACTCTTGAAAAACAAAAATAAATCAATTCCAAAATTTATTTGTAGAAGGGAATAAATAATTAAGAACAGAGGTGAAATTGATGAAATAGAGAATATAAAAACAATAAAAAGGATCAATGACATGAAGAGTTGGTCTTTGAAAAGATAAACAAGATTGATAAGCCCTTAGCCAAACAACCAAAAGAAGACCTAAATTAATCAAACTTGAAATAAAAAGGAGAAATGACTTCAAATATAACAGAAATCCAGAGGATTGTTAGGCAGCAGTTTTAAAAACTTATACTCCAATATATTGGAAAACCTAAAAGAAATGGGGACATTTCTAGGCACATATAACCTGCCAAAATCAAATCAAGAAGACATAGAAAACTCACACAGATCAATAACTAGCAAGGAGATAGAAGCAATAATTAAAAAAAAAAAAACACCTGGGGGCTGGGGTTGTAGCTCAGTGGTAGAACAATTGTCTCACAAGTGTGAGGCACTGGGTTCCATCCTCAGCACCACATAAAAATAAATAAATAGGGGCTGGGGCTGGGGCTCAGCAGTAGAGTGCTCACCTAGCATGTGCGAGGCCCTGGGTTCCATCCTCAGCACCACATAAAAATAAATAAAGATTAAAAATAAATAAATAAATGTATTGTGTCCATCTACAACTAAAAATATTTTTGAAAAAACCACCTATTATGGTTTAGATATGAGGTATCCCCTAAAGCTCATATGTAAAACAATGCAATGATTTTCAGAGGTGAAGTGATTAGAGGGGTATGAGCTAAGCAGTGGATTAATCCAGAGGTAACTGTAGGCAGGTAGGTTGTGGCTACCTGATTTAGGACACAGGGGATGTACCTTAGGTACTTATATTGTATAAATGAATCTGTTTCTCTCTCTCTCTCCTCCTCCCCGCTCCCTCTCCCCTCACCCCCTGGCACGCTCTCACTACCTGGCTCGCTTGTTCTCACCTCTCACTCTAGCTCTCTTGCTCTTACTCTCTGGCTCTCATTCTCACTCTCTCTCACTCTCACCCTAGTTCTACTTCCTGGTCGCTATGAGGCCACCTGTGAATTACTTGAGGGTCTTCCCTAGGAATAGAAGCCAAGGAAATTTAGTTTTAACTTAAGGAACTATTTGTGGCTCCTCCCACTCAATAGATTGCCCAAGGCACAGAATCTTATTTCTGCTCTACAAGGAAGATCCCTCACAGTAGCTCTGGAGATGGGCGGAACCTGTTGGGAACTGAACAGCCCATCTTGTACCTTTTTCAGCAAGGAACATTCCATGGAAAACCTTTGATGTTTCCCAGTATATAAATAAAGCAAGGGCAGGCTCCATTTTGCTATTTTTTTTAGTGTGGAAGCAGCTAGCCCATCTTGACCCCCTTCCTTCCCCTTAAAAAAAAAAAAAAAAAAAAAAAATATATATATATATATATATATATATATATATATATATATATATATATATATTCGGTGTACTGTGGTGATTTCCCTTGCTGTATATTTCTCAGCCTTTATTCTGCACATAGCCCATTCCACCTAGAGGAACCCCATTTTCACCCCCACCCCCAACCCCAAGTAGGTCTTGGCCTGGGTTCCTCCACGCCCTTCCACCACAATGTTCTGCCACATCTAGGTCCCATAACAATGGAGTGGGCCATCTATGGACTGAGATCTCTAAAATCATGAGTAACAAATAAACTTTTCCTCCTCTAAAACAGTTCTTGTTAGAATTTTTGGTCACAGTAACAAAAAGGCTGACTAAAACATCATCCAACAGAAAAAAACCCAGGAACACAATGATTCTAAGCTGAATTCTACCAGAATTTTAAAGGTTTACTCAGGCCAACTCTCCTCAAACAATTCCAAAAATGGAATGGGAATAAACACTTCAAATTCATAGTATGAAGCCAGTGTCATCATCAGACCAAAGCCAGTATCACTACAGATCAATATCTCTGATAAGCTTAGATGAAAAAATTCTTAATAAAATATTAGCAAAAGGGAGGGGGCAGGGGATTAGCAAGGATGGTGGAATGTGCTGGACATCATTATACAAAGTGCACGTATAAAGACTTGAATTGGGAGTCAACTTTATATACAGAGACACAAAAATTATGGTAAATATGTGAATTAAGAATTGTAAAGCAAAACAACAACAACAACAAAAGAATAGTGTTACTTTAGATTAGGTAGAGGGAAGTGAAGGGAGGGGAAGGCAAGGGATGTGGGGATAAGAAAGATAGTAGAATGAAACAGACATTATTACTGTATGTATATATGTATGTATGTGACTGTATGACCAATGTGATTCTATAATATGTATACTTAGAAAAATGAGAAATTATATCCCATCTATGTATGATGCATCAAAGTATATAAGTGCATTCCACTGTCATGTATAACTAATTTTAAAAAAGGCAAAAAATACCAAAAAATAAAATTTTAGCAAATTGTATTCAATAACATATTAAGATGATTGTACATCATGACTAAGAAGGATTTATCCAAATGATGCAAAGATGGTTTAACATTCACAAATCAAGACATGCAATATACTACATAAATAGAATTAAGGAGAAAAATCACATACTCATCTCAATAGATGCAGAGAAAGCCTTCAATGAAATTTGGCACCCATTCATGATAAAGACACCAAGGAAACTAGGCAAAGAAGGAACTTACCTCATCATAAAGGATATGATCAACAAACGCAAAGCCAACATCATAGTGAAAGGGAAAAAACTGAAAGCATTTCCTTGAAGATCTGGAAAAAGAAAAGGATGTCTACACTCATCACTCCTATTCAATATATTACTAGAAATTCTACAGATCAAACAGACAAGAGAGAAAATCAAAGGGATAAAAATAGGAAAAGAAGAAGTCAAATTTTCAATGATTGCAAATGAAATAATTCTATAATTAGAAGATCCAAAAATCTCCCCAATAGACTACTAGAACCAATAAACAACTTCAGCAAAGTCGCAGGTTACAAAATCAACATATAAAAATCAATATTTTCCCATACACCAATAATGAATCTCCTGAGAAAGAAATTAGAAAAACAATCCCATTCACAATAGCCTCAACAAAAAAAGTACCTAGGAATAAATAAATCAAACCAAGGAGGTTTTATTTATTTATTTTACATAGTTTACTATGTAAACTATAGAACAGTGAAGAAAGAAATTGAAGATGACACAAGAATATGGAGAGATGTCCCATGTCCAAAGATAGGCAGAATGAGTATTGCTGAATGAACATAAAACCAACAGCAATATTCAGATTCGATGCAATACAATGACATTTTTTCACAGAACTAGAGAAAACAGTTTTATTGTGCAGTTGGAAGAATGAAAGACCCAAAGAGCCAAAGTAATTCTAAGTCTAAAAAGCAATGCTGGAGGCATCACAGCACCTGACTTCAAATTATACTACATGCATGACACTTGGGTACTAGGTATAAAATATATATATATTATACACAAACCCACACAGATATAGACATCTGATCCTTTGTAAAGGTGCTAAAACATGCATTGGAGAAAATAATGCCTTTTAAACAATGGTGTTGGAAAACAGGCTATGCATATATGGAAGAATAAGGCGTGACTTTTATTTCTAACCCTGCACAAGTCAACTCAAAATGATCAAAGTCCTAGAGATTAGGCCAAAAACTACGAAAGACCTAGAAGAAAAAGGAGGTTCAACACCTAACATACAGGTACAGGCAATGATATTCTCAATAGGAACCTGAAAGCTCAGAAAATGACGCCTACTCTTCTGACAGAGGATTGATATCCAGAATATATAAAGAACTCAAAAAACTCAACACCATAAAAAATAATCCAAATAATAAATGGGCAAATCACCTAAACAAGACACTTCTCAAAAGAAACACAAATGGCCAACAAATACATGAAAATATCATTAGCAATTAGGGAAATGTAAATCAAAACTACACTGAGATTTCATCCTACTCCCATTTGAATGGCAGCCATCATGAATACAAACAATAATAAATGCTGGAGAAGATGTGGAGAAAGAACAACACTGTTGGTAGAATTGTAAATTAGTACAACTACTATGGAAATTAGTAGAGAGGTTCCTCAAGAGACTAGGAATGGAACCACCACCCAGTTGTACCACTCCTCAGTATTAAGTCTAAAAAATTAAAATCATCATACAACAGTGATACATGCACACTCATGTTTATAGCAGCACAATTCACAATAGCCAAAGTATGGTACCAGCCTAGATTTCCATCAATGGATGAAAAAAGAGAATATGGAATGTATAAAGGATGGAGTTTGACTTAGCCATAAGGAAGAATGAAAATTTTCCATTTTCATGAAAATGGATGGAACTTGACAACATTAGGTTAAGTGAAATAATACAGAGTCAGAAAGTCAAGGGTCAATGTTTTCTCTCTTTGTGGAAGATAGAGAGGAAAAACCAAAGAAAGGAGGGGAGGGTCTCATGAGAATCAAAGGAAGATAAGTAGACTAGAGGAAAGGAACCAGGGGAGGGAGGAGGAGATGGAAAGGGGAAATCCTGGGGAATGACATTAGACAATTACATTGTTATATTGTGTACACATTTGAATACATAACAACAAATTCCACCATATGTACAACTATCGTGCACCAATAAAAAATATAGAGAACAAAAAATGGAGAAGGAGCCAAGCCCTATGGTGCATGCTTGCTACCTGGAGGCTGAGGCAGGAGAATTCCTTTGAGCCAAGGAGTTTTAGTCCAACCTGGAAGACATAGCAGACTCACCTCCAAAGTAAAACAAAACAAAACAAAAGAACACAAACTGTGGCAAATACAAAGAATAATAATCAGTTTTAAGAACAACAACAAAAAGGTAATTAGGCCTGAGGATGAAGCTCATAGAAGGATTGCCCAGCAGACTCAAGACCCTGAGATCAATCCCTAGTATATTTACATAAAAAAGCCCCTGTAAAACAGGAAATTGTGTCATTTGTAACAATATAGATAAATTTAAAGGAGACAATGAGAGAATAAAACAGACATGCAAATGATCTCACTTTTATGTAGAGATTGAGGCAGGCAGGAGGGGTGCTGGTTAGCATAGGTTGAGAGTAGATACAAGAGGGGAGACACTGGTCAAGGGGTACAAAGTTTCAATTAGATAGGAGGAATTACATCTGTGCCATTCTATAGCACATCAAGAATACCAGAGTGAATAATAATGTAGTGTATGTTGCAAAATAGCTAAAAGAGGATTTTAAATGATTTAGTTACAGAAAATGATAAATGTTTGACCTGAGAGATATGCTAATTACTCTGATTTCACCATTATAAAATTAATACTTATATCAAAACATCATACTGTGTCCTATAAATCTATACAACTATGTGTTAAGGAAAATAAAATAAAACTAGAGGCCAGCTGGCAAGGCCGAGTCTGTTTGGCTTCAAGGGTAAGTTGCAGCCATGGACTCTCCATGGGAGGAGCTGGCACTGGCCTTCTCCTGCACGTCCATGTTCCTCTTTTTGGACATCACCCACATCTGGTGTCTTTGATGGCACTGAAACATCAGCTAGTAGGAGTGGAAGGGGCATGGAAGAATTCTGTTTCAAGCTGGTCTACTGCTGTGCTCCCTGATTTGGTGGAGGAATTTTAACATGTGTACTGCTTGAAGAGCCTCCACTGAGGTTTCTTGCAAACCACATTGATATTTTACTGGCATCTTCAATCTGGTATATTATATATATTTTTTTGCCCATGGGACCTAAATTCCCAGGACTATTCATTCTTATCTGCTCAACTTCTGGCTTTGGGGTTGAAGGAAGTGACCAGAACTTGGAAAATAGAAGGTGGAGTCACACATGCTAGTAGTTATTACAAAAATGGCTGGCCAGTCATGATAGCTATTGGATAGGCCCAAGGTGCAGAGGGTATCCTTATCATGAATTTTTAATGGCTAGTGAAAGGAGATTAGAAACCAGAGATGATGAATGGCTGAAGATGTCCTATCCTTCCAAGGTAACCTTGCTGGGGTCCCTTCACATTTCAGCACACCAAGCATCTGACCACATCAAAGCATAATCTTATGTTCCTTTATACCATCTTTCTTGTGGCCAAAAAGATAACCATCATGGTTACACAGACTTCTTCTATGACACTTAGTCCTTTTGAGGATATATTGAGTTGGCTGATCTTTGGCAGCAACAGTTTTCATTATATGAAAAGAAATGTGGAACAAAATCATCTTCTAGTGGCACTAGTTCATTGGTCTCAAAACCTATGACTGATGGTTCAGATAATGTTAAAAGGAAACATACTAAGAACACTGAGTAAATTTACTTGAGCTCTAGAAGGCAAAAAAAATTTTTTTCTACCTTTAAGATTGTGATATTTCTATGCAAATGATGTGAAATAATGATTATATAGAAGGAATGGAGGTGACAAAAAGAAATAAATTCTATATTAGGGTGACTACCACTTTCTTGATTTTAATTCTTGAGTGTCATGAGTATATCATGTGAATTTGTTTCTGATATAAAGTATCTCTTGTGATTACTTAAATATTTTACATTGATAAAAGAAATGATCAGAATTTTAAAGATTGGGTATTTTCATACATTTAAAAATATGAATCTATTGGGCTTCAGTTCAGTAGAATTAAACTTTTGTTTTACATTGCCATCATAATTCTTAGGTATGGAAAATTAATTGATTAAAAAATTAAAATTGCTTTTTAATTTTGAGCACTGAAGACTGTAAAGTCTTCCTAAAAGAAAATATAAAATACTTTATAAGTGAAAATAAATTGCTAGTTTATATTTGCTATGTAAACATTGTAATTTTGCCCACATTAAATGGAAAGTACCTGAAATTTAACTTAATTTTATCTCTAGTAGTATTTTTCAGTAAAAACACAATATTGTTAGTATGAGTTTCAATTTGAAGTCTGTTTCATGCCCTTGTTTCAAAAAACTGTTTTTCTTATTCCATCAAAAGAAAATCTGGGGTGTGATTTTTGATAAATTACTAATTCCATGTTTGATACTTTTCAGTGTTCCAAAATTACAAAACGTGCTTGTTTTTTTTTTTTGTTGTTGTTGTTCCTTTCTTCCTCTCTCCTTAAAACACATTTAATTCAACTGGAAAGAAATTTTTCATGTTTCATATGTTTTCTCTGACTTTGGTTGTCCTGAATACATTGCTAGCAGTTGTCTTAATGATTAAAAAAATTTATTATCTCCATTTAATTTTTTTCTTCCGTGTCTCCTTTCTAGTGGCTACTTTCTTAGTTTTTTTGTTTGAATATCCCATGTTAGATTACATATGGTTATGTTTAGTTTTAATCTACATATATGTATTATTAATTTTAAATAAAAACTGATTAGCTTCATGTGAAAATGCTCAGCTCTGATGAGAACTGTGTACAATTGATAGTAATCAGCTAAGAAACAGATCAACGGAAATCCATTGATTGAAGAATGGTGACATTAAATCTTGTTTCTTACTGGCAAAATAAAAAACAAACAAGAAAAGGAATTAAATAATGCTAGAGTTTCTTTAACTGATAGTTTAAAAGTACACTTCCAACATTCAAACTCTGTGACTTCTTATGCCAAGACTATGAACCTATCTACTCCCTGTATCAGGTAGAAATTTTAGATGGCTTACAAATACTCAAATCATATTCAAGTTGAAAGTTCTTTGCCTTTACTTTTTAACGACTGTAAATACCAGCAGGTACTATACTTGCTTAGGAGAAATGATTTTTTCTTTTTTGAGGAGGGGAACAGGAGAAGCAATTTGATATTCTTGGAATGGTAAGAAGTTTAACAGCATTAAATTTGAGTTCTGTATTATATTTGATATCCTTATAGTCAAAAACTTCAAAATTAACATGTAATTAATCATTGGTCAGTTTTGAAGTTTAGATTTAACTGTAGCTAAAATGGTAGGAATTTTTCACCCTTATATTAAAAGATAAATTCATTAAAATAAGTTATTCAACACCAGAGAGAGAGAGAGAGAGAGAGAGAGAGAGAGAGAGAGAGAAAAGGAAAAGAGAAAATGGGGGAAAAAATCCAAAAAAAATTTTTAACAGCAAAATTTGGAACAGGGAAGGGCGGGATTGGGTGAGGGTTTTTTTTTTACAGCAGCATTCGGTACAGCTAGTGTAAGCAATGAGTCACAGGGAAGGAGGAAGGGCCAGCAGTGGGGAGGCAGGGGAGTTGTGAAACACTGACACCTTAGAAATAGATCAAAGCACAGCAGGCAGGAGGGGAGAGCAGGGAGGGCATGGCAATAGGACAATAGGGTGGGGTGTGTGAGACAGGCAGCTGGGGAGGCACAGAGAGGTGAGGTGGGAACACTGGAGTTTCTATTAGGGTAAGGCGGGGTGCAAGAGGGGAACAGATCCCGCCCCACAAGCAGCAGGAGGCCAGGGGACCTTGAGGGTGGAGTTGAGAGAAGTCACCTGAAG